>NC_067400.1:245150711-247735711 GCF_016432865.1 Antechinus flavipes | reverse complement strand
CCTGGAATACCGAGCACCCGGCCTTCTTTCTGCACCCACCTGTGGGGCTCAGGTGTGCTTCTGATGGCTTGGGGAGGGGTGGAAGCAAAGGCTGCGTCCCAGAACTCCCATCTGAGAGCTCTTCCTAAGGCCGGCACGGTTACCTCGCGGCTCCGCTAGGGGTCTCTCGACGTCACCTTAGCATCCACGGCGTTCTGGATTGCCGGAATCAGGTGACTTCTCTCCCAGAGCCTGGCTGGAGCAGCTGCTTCTGCTCAGTTTCCTGAGCAGCAGTAAGCCAGACAAGGCAGGGAAGCTAGAAGGAAGCGGAGGCGGCGGCGGCAATAGCGGCAGTGGAGGAAGAGGAGGAGGAGGGAGAGGAAGAGGAATAGCGCAGCTGCAGCTGCAGTGGCCGCCAGGAACCCCAGAGCAGCCAGTCTCCATCTCTTACTGCAGGATCGGGATGCTGCCTCCTTTGGTGCCGTTGGTGCTGTTCTCCTGGACTGTTGGAGCCCTGGAGGTAGGTGCACGGGCCTAGGGGCCAGGGGAGGTGTGGAAAGAGAAAACCGTGCAGGATTTTTCGCTTCCTGGGAACCGTCTTTTTGCTCAGTCTTTGTCTCTTACTCACTCCGGCGCCTGCAGTTTATGGGCGGGGGGAGTTTGCCATAACCACCCGCAGTGGGCAGGTGTCTTTCCTCTTCCCATGTAGACCACAAGCTTCCTACCCTCCCTGGCTGATGTTTTTCCTTCCTCTCCTCCTCCCACCTGACTCTAAAAATGACGGCCTCTTTTAAGTTAGAGTGTGACACATTCGGGAAGGCTGCAACCCAGCCCAACTCCTTCATGGGCGGTTAAGCAAGGTCTGTGCATCGAAAAAGCGAGAAGGCGACCCTGAGCCTCCGAAACGATTGCCCAGAGAAAGGGACAATAACTCAGACAGGAAACTGAAGATACAGTAGGCACCGACCCTGCTTTTTCAGAGCACTGCTGATTTCCCTTGTGTCCTGGGGAAGGGCAGTGTCGGTAAAATTCACGAGGCAAGAGTAGGACACAACTCTGTGCCTCAGGGATTTCGTTCTTTTACCTTCTTTCATTTCCACCACCATCTTTACAAATTCTCCCCTCTTCTTTCTGCTCTCTTGTCGCCTCGGTGCAGGGGGATGGGGGAGGGAATAGTAGGTATCCGTTGCCAATAGCTAACAAACCCTCGGAGGGTAACTGCCAATTTTCCAATTTTTCTCCTCCATCTCTTATGCAAATTGATGGAGAATTCCCCCCCACCCCCACCCTTTCCCCTTCACCACACCTTTCCAGAGCCCCGACATATTGCTGTTTTCCCGTCCCTTCCCTCCAGGAAAGCGTTTCCTGAAACAAAAGCTGAAACCCAGCCGCCCTTCCCTCCCTCGGCTTCTCCATTTGTCCGGAATGCTGTGGGCAGAGAGCTGCGGCTTTCCTGCTTTGCAGCTTCTGCCTTCCTGCTTTCTGCGTGTCCGCTTAGGGGACATGGCTGGGGAGACTTGGAGAAGCTCTGTGGAGTGACTTCTCCTGTGTCTTATCCTCCTGCTCCCGATGACTTTTTGGATGATTTGGTGTGTCCTTAAGATTAAATACTAGGAGAAGCAGGGTGTATAAAAGCAGGAAGAGGAATGGCTAGGGGAGGCTATAAATGGGATGTTTACTACTGGTATATGAAAGGAGAGGCTTGCTGGGTAAAGATCAGCCTTTAGCTCTGGGTGTGCCGGGGACTCCTGGTTGACCCTCGAGCAGTATTTGGAGAGGATTTCCTCTTCAACCTTGTTTTTTAAGATGCAGATGAAAGGGCTGCATTGAGTGAAGATTAAGATGAAGATGGCGTCTCTGCAGTGCAGCAAAGAAGAGCTATGATGAACGCAGCATCCTGGTGAAATTCGACCATCACTAGGTGTTTAACAAATTTTCTTCCCTTACACTAATTTCCAAGTATTAATTTAATTTCTTATACCAAAAACAGAAGTAATTTTTCTTTTTGTTTGAAAGCCTTAAATCCTATGTAAGTGTGTTCATATTGCCTGTGGGGGTAAGTGACCATCAGTTGGGTTCCAGTTCCATACTTGGCAATTTGTCTCTTGCCTCCACCCTCATTATAACCTCCCTTCCCCCATTATAATAATTAAAACAAGACAAAAAAATCTAAATAACTGTTTTGGGGTGCCTTTTTTTTTTTTTTGCAATTCCAAGGAGAATAAATAGGATAATATAGCATCATAATTTTTTTTTAAACTTGCTAGTTTTGCAAAGGTCACAGAACTTTCTGGGTTTTACCTTCCAGAGTTAAAAATCATTCCAATTCTAGTTAAAGAGAGTAGTTTTATGAAAAGATAACTTACATCTACCCAGGTTTGATTTTTTTTTTTAATTCATAGGAAAAAGAGGCTTTTGAAACAATAAAGTCTACATGTATTTATAGAATTATCTCAGTTTTTCCATGATGAGATTTCTCCTGTTGATTTAAGAAGCTCTTGGGAATGAAAATTATTACCTTCTATATTTTGAAGCTTTTATTTGGAACTTATGTGAAAGCTATCCTCCTAAATCTTGATTATTTTCTTTTTCTTCATAGTCTTTAGGTTTTTAAACGGGGACAGCTTGATTCTACAGCATAAGGCCTTTGCTTCTATTTCTGTTCTTTTTGCTAGCCTTTTTAACCATTTGATTGCTCAGCTACACTTCATCCAGAGAATGGACCTGGAAAGTTAGAATTGAAATTCTCTTAGGTTAATTTTGATGTTTTCAATTCTAATTGTATTAAGGATTGAGGAATTATCTGCAAATTAACCAGTGCACATATGTGTCTCCTACTCCTTAAATGTAGGTGTTTCTTAATGCTCTATTATGTTCTCCTTTTTGCATTAATACTCCTTGATTAGCCAGTTAACTCCCATGTGTCATCTTTGTGTAGATGACAAATAAATCTGTATTCAGCCCTAATGTCTTTCCTGAAAGCCAGTTTTGTATTACCAGCTTACAGTTGAACATGTACTATAGGTATCTTAAACTCAAGATGTCCAAAATGGAACTCATCCCCTTAAACACATCACTCATCCAAACTTTCCCATGGCATAACCATACTTTTAATCAGATAAGCAATCTTGGAGTACTCTTCTCTTTCCCTCTGCTTCCCTATCTAATGAGTTTCCAAATTTTATTGAGAATTGTTAAGACTCTGCATCCACTCTCACGTTTATGCCTTCTCTCCCGTCACACCATAGCTACCCTAGTTTGGGCCTTGATCAACTTTTACCTATACTATTATAATAATCTACTAAGTATTCTCCCTGACTCCAGTCTCTTCCTTCTTCAGTCCATTGTCTGCAAACTGTCAATCAATCAATATTTCTGAAACAGATTTGATCAGATTTGTACTCCCCTTTTTCAGAAACCTTCAATGGCTTCATTTGTTTCTAGTATAAAATACAAGATCTTTTCCTGACATTTAAATTTGCTATAATGTAACTCTAATCTATCTTTTTAATTGTATATTACTCTGTGTATATACTCTGTCCCAGTCTAGCCTGCTAGCCATTCTTCATGTGCATAGCCATTTCTGTGATTTTGTCTAGAATGTCTTCCTTTCTCATCTCCTTGTCTGGAGATACTGCTACTACTACTGCTGCTATTACCTAAGAGACCTTTCTTGCTCAACTTCCCCTCTCTCCTCTCCTAGTTATAGTGTATTATCCCTCTTGAAATTACTTTGAATTTATTAAAGGACTATTATGGGCCAAGCACTGTGCTAAGTACCAGATTAGTTCAGGAGTGGTATGGACACAAAATGTGGCACTGTTATTTAGGTCATTCAGAAGTTAATAATAGGAGCAGCTTGAATCAGGATGGCCCATGTCTCCTGAAATATAAGTTGTACAAATTCAAAGTGTGGCTAGATGGCTCAGTGGATTTGGACAGTGGAGTGCTGGACTTAGAGTCAGACATTTGTGGAGTCTGAATGGCCCTGATCCCAGGTGGGTGGGTCATTTGATGCCTTGAAGTACCTAGAAACTGTATCCATACAGTCAGAGATATTACTATTCCTCTTCATCTGCCCCGTAGAGTCCCATATTTTCTCCCTTTTCAGAAAAAAACTAATCAAACCCATGGGTCAGGCTGCAGAGGAGGTGATGCAGGAGGGGTGATGTGGACAGGCTGTGAGTGGGATTAGAACAGAAGAAACTCTGAGAAACACTAATTCTATCACATAACCATCAGGGTAAAACCAATACAATTTTAAATTGAAATGTCTTCAACTGTGATCCTATTATATCTGTTGGCTTTGAAATAGATAACAACTGAATTGAATTAATCTTCTGAATGGATTTATAATAAGCAGCATTAAGTGTTAGGAGTTATACAAACTGAATTGTAATGCATGACCTGTGTTCATCCAATATGTCTTAGGTATCTACTAAAATCAAAACTAAGACATACAAGAATTTACAATTCAATGGGGTCCACAACTTAGCTTGTGTCCTTCATCAAGGTCTTTTACCTTTTTAGTCTTCAGTCTCATCTTCTATAAATATAAGGAGGTTAGATTAGATAGATATTCTGAGTTCCTTCCTACTTTAAAATATTTGGAGATGATTCTTATGCTTTATTTGCACTTTTCATTAGATTCTCAAACTATGTCACTCAAGTTTAATGAATATAGATATAAAAATATAGGAGGAAGCAGTAGTTGCAATAAAAGGAGAGGAAGGTAGCTTTTATGTCCACTAATTTGCCAGTTTAGCTTTTTTCCACAAAATGCTTACACAAAAATCCAGTACACAAATGAATAGTGAGTAAATCCATTTATTTAAGCAAACAGAAATCAGATAAATCATACAGATTGTAATATACCAGAAAACATATCAGTAAATGAGTTCTTTGGCTTCAATCAGAATTAAATCTCTCAAACCAAGCGAGAGGGCCTAGTTTCATCCAAATTAAAAGCCCATTTTAGTCTCATAAGGAGGCCAGCTGAAATCAAGGACATGGCTTCTTCTTCATGTCTACAGTTTTTCTATGAGTCTCTCCCAAAGTGTTTATGAATTTACATGTCTTTTTCCTTGAAGAAACTCTAGCCACTTTGATTCTTTATACAGGTACCACCATCTCATCTCATTCTTTCCGTCATTCAGGAGTCATGTCTTCTTTCTCAGATGTGGGAATGCAAAATGTCTCAGAGTTGGTTAGAAGCACAGTTAGTTTAAGATATTTTTAATTGATAACATTGATTTACTCCAAAGAATATTTTCACAACTTGGGAATCTGATTATTTAAGTCTTATGCCTAAAGTTATTTTTTTCCAGGGAAAATCATGTACCACATTCTCCAAAGGTAATAAATATTCTCATGCTAGATTATGGGAATTGAGAAATTCTTTTTCAGCCTTGAAGAGGAGGAGATTTGGGAAAAAACCTTTTCATTTGATAATGGTCAAAACTTGATTAAATTTTTAAAAGAAAAGCAATATTTAAAATTTTTATTTAGATAAAAGAATATTAAAGCACTTAGAATGAAAAGTTTGAACTTTTTTGAGAGGTAACATGTTGGATTGGAAATAGAATTATTATTTGATACCAAATAATGTGGCTTTAAATCCTGAGACTGGTACTTAACCGGCTGTAATGGCTCTTTGCAAATTCCTTCTACTTCTACTTTTAAGTCTGTCTGCCTGCTGGGGAGATGGAAACGTTTTTATTCCTGAAGAATGTGAAGATACATTAAATTAGGATGAATGAGACTTTAAATACAGTTCATCTAGATAATAGTACCAGACTTTCAGGTTTCCTTTGTTGGTTTTTTTTAAACTATTACCACAAACTCATGGCATTTTTATGTGATTGGGTTTTATATAGGAACTGAACTTTGTGATTTTGTTGGTGGAGGCAGCTTTGAGTGAGGAACTCCCTGTCCAAGTGCAGGTCTCCACCTTCTCTATGATTTAAGAGTCACATTTTCCCCAGGGCACTGAGATTAAATAATTTGCCCAGGCTCACAGATCTGGGATATGGCAGAGGCACAATTTAGGCCTAGGTCTTTCTGACTTCTAGACGGCACAGTGTATATAGCACCTATCTATCAGAATTGTAACCCTAACCTGAGATAATGTTTGTCAGTGCTTTTCTAACCTTAAAGTGCCTCCTTGGTGAATGCTAACTATCATTATTTATTTACTATTATCATTCAGAGCCAAATCTCCATCTACTATGCTATTCTGCCTCTAGAGGCACAAAATAAAGAATAAATAATGTAGTGTCTGTCCTTTCTGGATTGTGTGATGACCTAGAATAGAGACATTTAATTCATTAATGTTGATTTTTCTTAGAAAGGATAGTTATATTATCTTATTTAAAAACTGCTTTTAAACAATAATTTTTTTTTAATTAAAGCTTTTTATTTTTTAAAACAGTGGACAATTCTTCAACATTAGCAAATTAGCTATGTTTTAATTTATTTAGCTATTTGTATATATATAAATAGCTGTAAAAATTAGCAAACTTGCGAAACCCTGTGTTCCAATTCCCCCCCTTCCACCACCCCTTTCCCTAGATGGCAAGTAGTCCAATATATGTTTAACATGATAGAAATATATGTTAAATCTAATATATGTATACATATTTATATAATTATCGTGCTGCGCAAGAAAAAAGAAAAGCAAAATAAAATGCAAGTAAACGAGTGAAAATTCTGTTGTGTACCACACTCATAAACAACAGTTTAAAAAAAATAAATTTTTAAAGTATGATTCTTTTTTATTATAGCTGTAAATGTTTTGATCATGACAAATATTTGCAAAATATTTTGATATAATTTAAGTAGCTTTTTCTCTCACAATTTCTCTTAGTATTTGTTACTTGACACATTTTATTATTCATTTGGTTACTTAGAACCATCACTCGGTTTTGGAACTTATTCTTAAGGCAGATTCTCTTAACCTAATCTTCTCTAGATCTATTTGTCTTCTCTTTTCCATGGAATCTGAATTTCTTGTTTCTACCTGTTTGTACTTTTTAAAATGGCCATTTTAAATAGAGTCTATCATTGCTTTGTTACTGATTTTTGCTACTTTTATAATTTATTAATTTTAATATTAAATTTCATAAATTTGATTTTGAGTCATAAAGAGACTACAGCCATGTAGATTTTAATAATTAGTTTGAGACACTGGAGTTATATATAAACATAGACATATACATACATATACATATATGTGCCTGTGATAAGTATTGAGATATAGTATAAGATTTAAAATGGATAATTTTACATTATTAAAACTTTGGGGGATAAGGCTCTTATTTTACATATATGCATAAACTCCCTATCCAGGGGTTCTCAAACTACGGCCTGCAGACCAGATGGGGCAGCTGAGGACGATTATCCCCCTCACCCAGGGCTATGAAGTTTCTTTATTTAAAGGCCCACAAAACAAAGTTTTTGTTTTTACTGTAGTCTGGCCCTCCAACAATCTGAGGGGCAGTGAACTGGCCCCCTATTTAAAAAGTTTGAGGACCCCTGTATAATTTAGACCATTATCTGAGATATTTGATAGAAAATCTTTTCATGATCAATATATTCCATTCTTAATTCTAGTTACATTGATTATGTTCATGCCATAAGTTTTCAATATCATATAATGCTAATTATTTCTTCTTTTGTACTCTTTTCTCTCCCTTGGTAAGAACTTTGATATGTGGGAAGAGCACCTGATTTATTTTTCTTCTAATTTACTTTGTTATGAATTTTAGATGGTACATCTGTTTTGAGCTTATTATGGTAAATGTTATATGATGTTGATGTATAGATAAATTCTACCAAATTACTTTTTTTTAGTTTTTCTAAAATGAGAAATCCTTTACTAAGCAGTTTGTACTCCCAGAGTTATAAAAAGTGGGCTATTAAATGTAGTTATTTCTGATTCTTATTTTTCTATCTATTCTACTCATTTACATTTTATTTTTTTTAAACAATTCCAAATAGTTTTGACGATACTGTTTTGTAGTATATTTTGAAATCTGGTAGTGCTTGTGAGTCTCTTAATTTCCCTTGAGATTTTTCCAAGTAAATTTTTTTTTTTCCTCTCAAATATTTGCTTGGTAGTTTGACATAATATTGCACATTTACTATTTTTACTATTACTTTAGGTAGTATCATTTGCAGTTTGAGTTGTTGGAGGGGATTCAATGCATTGAGTAGATCACAGATATATTTGAATATCATTTTCATTAAATTTGTGCTCTGCCTTGCTTTCCCTCTCCTCCCACCCCCCCCCCCCAACACACACACATGCCAAATAATAATCCTCTATTTGTTCAAGTCCTATTATAGAATAGTTTCTTCTGAATAGTTTGGGATAGACCAAAGGACTACTCCTATGTATTTATTCCTTCTCACCTCTTTTTTTTTTTTTTTTAAATGTCTAGTTTCTTCCAAAATTCAATTCAAACAATGAAGCTTTTCTTTATCCTTCTAGCAATTAGTATTTTCCCCACCCAAAACCTTTTCTGGTGTCCATTAATGCTAGTGCCTTTCTTGGGACTCTCATGAAATTATGTAACATATGAAATTATGTTACATGATTGTTTGCATGTTATCTCTGTATTAGATTGGGAGCTTCTTGAGGTCAGGAACTGTTTTGTTTAGTACTGTGCCTGGCACAAATAAAGAACTAAATAAGTGCTTGTTGACTGGATTTTATTTGTTTGATTAATTGGTTCTCTAGATGCCTCATCTCCTTTTCATTGACATAAAAGTTCCTTCCTAACATTTTTACATCCAGCATTTCTGAGAAAAGCCTCATTTCTAAAATATTTAGAAAGCTGACTTAAACTTAGAACAATTCAAGCCATTCCCCGATTGATTAGTCAAAGAATATGAACAATTTTCAGACAAAGATAAAATCTTTCTAGTCATATGGAAAAATGTTCTAAATAACATTTGATTAGAGAAATGCATATTACGACAACTCTGAAATACTATTACATATCTCTCAGATTGCCTACGATGACAGGAAAAAATAATGACAAATATTGGAGGGGATGTGGGAAAACTGGGACACTGATATATTTTTGGTAGAATGAACTGATCCAACCATTCTGGAGAGCAATTTGGAATTATGCCCAAAGGGCTATCAGACTGTTATCTCTTTGATCCAGTAGTGACAACATCTTAAAAGAGGGAAAGGGACCCACATGTGCAAAAATGTTTGTAGCAGTTTTTTTGATAGTGACAAGATAAGTGACAAGAAAGTGGAAAGTGAGTGGATGCCCATCAGTTGGAGAATGGCTGAATAATTTTACATTATTAATATTTTGGAGGGGTAAGGCTTTTATTTTACATATATGTATAAACTCCTTAAATATCTTAGACATTATCTGAGATATTTGATAGAAAATCTTTTCTTGAATGTTATGGAATATTATTGTTCTATTAGAAATGATCAGCAGGATGATTTCAGAGGCCTGAGAGATTTACATTAACTGATGCTAAGTGAAATAAGTAGAACCAGGAGATCATTATACATGGCAACCACAATACTATATGATGATCAATTCTGATGGGCATGGTTCTTTTCAACAGTGAAATGATTCAGGCCAGTTCTGATGGTCTTGTGATGGAGAGAGCCATCTGCATTCAGAGAGAAGACTGTGGGAACTGAATGTGGATCACAATATAGTCTTTTCATCTTTATTGTTATTTGCTTGATTGTTTTTTTCTTTCTTGTGTTTTTTTCCCCTTTTGATCTGATTTTCTTGTGTAGCATGATAAATGTGGAAATATGTTTAGAAGAACTGCACATGTTTAACCTATATTGGATTATGTGCTGTGCAGGGGAGGAGGGAGAAAAATTGAAAACACAAGATTTTGTAAGAGTTGAATATATTTTGCATGTATTTTGAAAAATAAAAAGCTATTATTAAACAAAAAAGTTTCTTCCTTTCTAATTAGTTCTGAATATTTTTCCTATATCATAGTTTGTTTTCCATTTCCTATGGCTATAATATACTGGAATTTGGTTACAATATTCCTGGGAGTTTCTGTTTTCTTTGCATGAATGAACAAAATCAGTAACTCTTCTATGGAGTGAAGGAAGAAAAGTAAAGCTTTAGTCACTGCTAGGGTATGCCAGGTTGTACTGCATGCCTCATACTCAGCATGGTTTGAGATTTGGAAGGCTGCATGGGAATTTCAAATATTGAAGTCTTTGTTATTTCTTAGGATTTGTTGTCTTAATATGTTGTGGATTCTGCTTTTTAGTCACTAAATATTTTATTTATATTTTGGTACATGATTTCTTTTTCTGAGGTCTTTGGTTTGAAGAGATTTGAGGAAAACACTTTTCCATATCACTTACACACAAATTGGTAAAATTTTTTAAGTGTTTTGTAAACTTTAAAGCACCATATTAAAGTCAGTTATTTTTATTATTAATAAAAACAAAATCTTATATGCAAACAAGAATCAAGATATAAATGAAATTATACATTTCCTTGTTTAGTTGACTTTTTTAAAAAATCCATGTTAATCATAATCAGATAGCATCAGTGAGCTTTTTACTTTCCTTCTTTTTTCCTTTTTTTTTTTTTTTTTAAATAATTTTCTGAATCTTGTACTCTACATGTGATAGATTGATGGGAACCCTGATCAACTGAATCTTCCAGGCAAAAGTGACAATGAATGATCATATCTGTGAAGAATGTAAAACTTTTGAGTAGCTTACATCTTAAGTAACTTATTTAAAAGGTCAGAAATTGTGACCTATTAACAGCTTATAGAAGTATAAAGAATGATTTGCATTTCTTTTTTCCTTGAGGAGGTGTAAAGGAGCCCCACAAAACAGTAAGATGGTTAGCCTTTGACTGGTTGGTTTGTCAGCCATACTCCACAGACTTTAAAAAGCAAGCTAGACCATGTAGAAGAAATTAGTAATTTTTGGCCATGGAGTTTCTGGCATTTCAGAAGAACTCAGCTCTTGGGGAAAATCACTTTTTGCCTTTCCCATTGTACATCTGCTGGGGTACAAATTTTTTTTTGCTCCATAACTCTCTTTCTCCCATCTACTATTGGTAGTGACATCTTGTAGTAAAGTAGCTCATGCAGTGAAATGCAGTGAAGAGTAGACTAATAGATGGAGGTCTAGTTGCTGAATTGAATTGTCAAGTCAAGATGAGAATGTACAATGTGAGGATGACTCGAGAAGGGAAAGGACATTAGGGCCCTAGAGTTCTAGATGAAGGAGTTGCCTTGGCCATCCGAATTCCCTCTGAGTATCCAATATTTGTTCACTCTTGCTGATGCAGTATATATTGAAAGTTCACAAGTTTGTGGAAGTTATGGTTTCTTACTACTATTCACGGTATACTATTTCATTAAATGCTTTTGACTTATTGTATCACCAGGCTATTAAATGTGAACACATTGAAGGAAGCTTGTCAATTAAGTTCTAGGAGCACATTTCTGGAGGTTATCTTGAGGATAGCTTTTCTGAGTAAACCTAATTTTTTAGTGCAAATTGAGGGACATAATACATAAAGGGAATTCTGTGCCTAAGTAGAGTAAAGGTGAATGCTCAAATTCTGCTTCCTCTGCTCTGCTTCCTATCCTATAGTGTCATTTGAATTCTTTCTATGTCACTTCTTACAGTGAAATAATATTCCATAATACTTTTCAGTTTGTTTAGCCATTCCTGAACTGTTGAGTGTGTGGGTAGTTTTTACTTTTAGTTTTAGTTTTTACAAATGCAATTGTGAATATTTGTAAACAGATAAGACTTTTCCCCCCCATTCATAATGCCTACTATACACAAAATACTATACTATATGTATGAGACTCTAATTTGGTTTTAACCTCAAAGATCTTAAATTCCATCAGAGAAGATATCACATAAATGTTTAAATATATTAAAAATATAGTACAAAGTCATTTTGGTGAAGGCTCAAGGGAGAAGTGGTTTTTTTTTTTTTAATTTTAATTTTATTTTATTTAATAATAACTTTATATTGACAGAATCCATGCCAGGGTAATTTTTTACAACATTATCCCTTGCACTTGCTTATGTTTCGATTTTTTCCCCTCTCTCCCTCCACCCCCTCCCCAAGATGTTATATATATGTTAGATATGTTGCAGTATATCCTAGATACAATAGGAGAAGTTTTTATTAACATTTTTGATTTTTTGATTTTACTATAGTTTCAGTGTATCATTTTGCCTCCCAGACAACCTTTTTTTTTTTTTTTTTGGAGGGGGGAAAAAGCTAACAAAATTTATCAATGCAGTGAAAGAGTCCAAAAATGTACAATGTATAATACTTGTGTATTTCCCACTTCCATGAAAGGGTGTGTTGAAAGTGCTTATCCATTTTGAGTCCTGCTTATAATTTTGTTAGATTTACTTTTGATTTTGGGATGTTATTTCCATTTCCATTTTTGAAGTTACTCTGTATATTGTTTTCTTGGCTCTGCTTACTTCATTCTGCTTCATTTTAAAAAATCTTTACATGCTTCTCTGTATTCATTACATAGCATGGTAGTGTATTCTATTATATTCATATATCACACTTGGTTTAGCTAATCCCAACTGATGAGCTTCTACTTTGGTTCTAATTCTTACCTATTACAAAATATGGCCCTAACAATATTTGTTGATAAGACTTTGTTCTTATTGATGATTTCCTTCGAGTATAAGTCCAGTAATGAAGTCTCTCCTTCAAAATGATATGGACAGTTTACTCACTATTTTTGCATGGTTTCAAATTGCTTTCCAAAATAATTATGCCATTTCAAAGCTCACTCAATAATGTATCAGTGTGTCTATCTTTACAACTCTTCAAACTTTGACTGTTGCCATTTTTTAGTCATTTTTGCCAAGCAGGACATGAGGTGAAAGTTTAGGGATGTTTGATTTGAATTTCTCTTAGTTCTAAGGATCATTTTTTCCAATGTGGCTGTGAATTCTTTGGAGTCTTTCTTTTGGGAATTATTTGTTCATATCTACTATCTATTAGAGAATGACTATTAGATCTTATATATATTTATTGATTATTTATTGTTCATATCTCCTATCTCTAGCTATAAGAAGCATGCTGTTTTTTCTTTTATATTCTTTTATGTTATAATCTTTAATATTAAGCTCATGTGTCCATTTAGAATGCATTATGGAGTGTTGTTGTTTTAAGATGTTGGTTTAATCCTAATTTCTATGAGGCTGTTTTCTAGTTTTTCCAGCAATTTTTCTTCCGAATAGGAAGTTTTTTCCTGGGTAACTTATGTTTCTCACTCTATCGAACACTGGGTTATTGAATTCTTTGGTTTCTTAATCTCCCTTGTCTAGTCCATCCCATTGATCTGTTTCTTTATTTTGTTACCAATACCAGGTGAATTTGATAATTGCTTTTTTAGAATATAGTTTTTAAGTCTGGAAGTACTATTTCCCTTTTGTCCCTCCTTTTCATCATTTCCTAGAATATCTTTTGTTTTTACAATTACATCTTATTTTATCAAACTGAGTAAAATATCTCCTAAATATGGTATTAAAAATAGGAACATACTTTAATAGTATTAGCATTTTTATTATATTGGCATAAACTAGCCAATACTGAATATTGTTTAGCTTTATAGTTGGTTCTTTATTTCTTTAAGGAGTATTTTGTAATTGAATCTATTTACATAAATTTACATAGACTTATGTCTATGATGTACTTTGGTACCAGCTTCCCAGATACTTAATTCATTTTGTGGCTGTTTGGAATGGAACTTCTATTTCTCTTATTGATTTTTGCGTTTTGTTATTATTATATAGAGCTACTATTGATTTTTGAGGATTTAGTTTGTAGCCACCATCTTTACCGAATCTGTTGTTGCAGTATCTTTGCTCATTTCCTGGGGTTTTCCAAATAAACTATCATATTGTCAGCAGACAGGAGTTTTCTCTCCTCTTTGCCTGCATTCCTTTGCTTCCTTTCTCTTGTCCTATTGCTCTTACTAGCATTTCCAGAACTATATAAAATAATATTGGGGAAAATGAACATTTTTTTCTTCACTCATATTTATTAGGAAAACATTCTAGTGTATCCCCATTGCATATACATATTTTTGATTTTAGATAGATGCTCCTTACATTTTTAAAAGGCAGAAAGTGAAGAGGAATTAAGAAGTCTCTTTGATGAGGGTAAAAGAAGACGTATAAAAACTGTCTTGAAACTTGACATAAAAAAGCCCCAAGATCTTGGTAGCTGGTCTCATCACTTCCTGGCAAATAGAGAAGACATGGAACCAGTGTCAGACTTTATATTCTTGGGTTCAAAGATCACAGCAGATGGTGAATATAGCTGTGAAATTAAAAGATGCTTGTTGGAGGGAAAACTATGGCAAATCTGGACAGCATACTAAAATTTTTTTTAAGCAGAGATTTCACCTTGTTGACCAAGTTATATATAGTTAAAGCTATTGGTTTTTCCAATAGCCATATCTGCTCTGGCAGTTGCACAGGAAAGCTGAGTGCCACAGAATCTATGCTTCTGAATTCTAGTGCTGGAGAAGATCTTTCAGAGTCCTTTGGACAGTAAGGAAAGTAACTCAGTCTATACTTAAAGTAAATCAGACAGTCCATTAGAAGTAGTTAATGGATAGAGAGAGACCATCCTGGAAAGGATGAACATGATCTTTGACAGACTTTGAGAGAGAGTGGAGGATAGATGTCTTTGGTATCCATAGGGTCATAAAGAGTTGTATATGACTACAACTAAAGAACAATGTCATGGCTAAATTTTTAGCATAAAAGAGTTTTATATTTTGTCAGAGACTTTTTCTGGTTTTTGATGCCTTGATTTTTTTATTATGGTTAATTTTATTGATTGTTTTCCTAATGTTGAAACATCCTTATATCCCGCATATAAATTCTTCTTGATCATAATGAATGACTTTTTGGGATAAGTTGCTATAATCTTTTAAAGACAATTTTATTTAAAATTAAGACAATGATCATAATATTGGCCTCTAGTTTTCTTTCCATGTTTTATCTTTCCCCGGTTTAGGTATTAGGCCTATTATTTGTCTTACCAAAGGATTCTGGTAGAGTTTTCTTTCTCAATATTTGAGAGTAATTTCTGAAGTATAAGTACTACTTGTACTTTCATTTTTTTTTCCCCTGAGGCAACTGGGGCTAAGTAACTTGCCCAGGATCACAGAGCTAGGAAGTGTTAAGTGTCTGAGGTTAGATTTGAACTCAGGTCCTCCTGACTTTAGGTCTGGTGCTCTACCCATGGGCTGCCTAGCTTTTTCCTTTCTTTCAAATTTTGTTAGAATTCTTCTATGAATGAATGAGGACAAGAAGATTTTTTTAATTTTTATTTTTCCAAATACAGGCAGAGATAGTTTTCAACATTCACCTTTGCAAAACTTTGTGTTCTAAATTTTTCTCCCTTCTTACCCTCTCCCATAGACAGCAAGCAATCCAATTATAGGTTAAACGTTCAATTTAAGATTTTTTTTGTCCTCTCTTGGTACAGTTAAATCAGTTTTACATTACAGTTTTGAATTGCAAATCAATTTTAAATTAGTTAAATCTGTTTTTCACAAAAAAAATTTTTTTTGAGATTGGTGTATTTAAGATCTTTACCTAGTCTTCTGAAAGTTTGGATGTTTTATATTTTTTCTTTTCTGTCTTCAGTTCTGTTAGCGTTTAACTGTGCATATATGTCCTGATTATTCTTTTTATTTCTTATAGTTTTGCTGTGCTTTCACCTTGCTCATTTGTTATTATATTTGGGGTTTTTTTGTTGTTGTTGTTTTTTTTTTTTGCCTTCATCTGTGAAGTCAGATTCGCTAAGGGTTTATCAGTTTCATTCATCATTTCAAAAAACCAGCTATTGATTATGTTTATTTCTTTTTTCCAATTTATTTATAGCTCCTAATTTTTGTTTACTTTAGATTTATTTATTTTTCAACTTTTAAAAATGCATATTCAGTTCATTAATTCTTTCCTTTCCTATGTTGTAAATTTATGGTTGTAAAGATGTGACTTTTTTCTCTCTGAAGATTACTTTGATTGCATTCCAGAAATTTTTGTATGTTGTTTCATTATCATTTTTTTCCATAGTTATTGTTTTTCTGATTCATTTTTTGACATCCTCATGACTTTAAGTTTTATTAAGTCTACATTTGGCTCTGTAGCTTTCATTTACTGTCTCTGAACCAGTTTCTATTCTTAATTCATTAAAGTCTATAAAGGAGATATTAAGTATGTTTTCTGCCTTTATATCTCTTTCCTAGTATATGATAAATTTTTAGAAAAGTTTCATGTGAAATGTAGAGGATATGTGTGTGTATGTGTGAGTGTATGAGTGTATATGTGTATGTATTTATTTATTTTTGTTGTCCCATTTAGAAGGCAAAATAAATTTTTTAAACTGATTTCTACAGGAATTTGGTCAGCTTCAGTCAGTTTCCTTTTTATTTATCTTTCTATTAGACTTGTCTTCTATTAACAGTGATATATTGAAAGGGAAACAGAGGGATATCATTATTTTGTTTCTATTTATGTCTTTTTGAAGTGAGATAATGTTTCCTTTATGAATTTGGATGCCAAGGCATTTGAACTGTGTAAGTTTGCTATCTATGATTCCTTTTGGCATAATATAGTTTCCTTGCTTTTCTCTTTTTATTCTTTGAATTCTTTGAATGTTTGTATTGTTTTGTCTGTTAGCATTATGGCAATTCCTACATTTTTGGAATCGCTTAATGGAAACAATTTTTTTTTCCTATCCCTTCAGTTTTAATTTGTGTATGTCATTGTTTTTAAATGTATTTCTTATAAACTGTAGGTTATAAAATTTTTTCTTATTCAGTCTGTCATGTTAATCCATTTTTTCTTCATTACAAGAATTGGGTTTTTGTTTTCCTCCATCTCTCTCTAAACTCTTATAAAGTTAGAATTGTTTTTAACTTGTAAATATAGCAAAATACTTCTTCCATTATTTTACTTTCATCTTTAAAAAAAAAAAAATGGCCCCACTTTTGCAGCTTCTCTTCTCACCTGTAATCCCTTCTTCTCTTTTGTTACCTTCTTTGTCTTCCTATTTAAGATTTTGTTTATTACTTCTCTCCTGATTTTGTCTTGTAAAGGTCTTCTCTCTTTTATCCTTTTCTGTTAATCAAATAGATTCCCTCTGCCTCTTTTATCTTTCAGCTACTCCTTTAGTTTTTAAAATTTTATTTATTGTATTCGCTTTCAAATAAAATTTCTCTCAAGTCTCTTCATTATCTATCTTTCTTTTCCGTTTACTCTAGACCCTCATTCTGAGTAACCATTTCTCTGGGAAAAAAAAAATAACTGACATGGAAAATAGATTAACATGTCCTTTAAGAGTCATTGGACTATTTAAATGCCATGAACATAAAGGAAGTTTAGACATTTTAAAACATTTTAAATTGCATAGATCATTTAGAAATAGAGGGCAAAGTAAAAACTGAAAGAAAACCTAAAATGAAATCTCCCTGGAAGTTTATATCTGAAATCCACTTTCCATGTTTAAAAAAAAAAAATACCACAAACCACCAAAAAAAGGAAGAATTCAAATACCAAGTAACCACAATTAGCATCACATGTGATTTACCAGCAACTGCAGCAGTTAAGGAATGGAGACTTTGGAATATAATATTTTAGAAGACAAAAGATATTGGCTTATAATCAAGAGTAACTTAATCAGCAAAACTAAGTATCATCCCACAAAGGAAAAAATGTAGTTTGAATCAAATAGCCCTCCTAATATTTCTGACTAAAAGACTAGAGCTATGTAGAAATGTTGAAATACACAGATAAGAGTCAGAAGAAACAAAGGCAAACATTAGCAAGAAATCTTGAGAATAAGCAAATATAAATTTCTTACATTTAAATATAAATATATTTTTTAATTTTAATGAGGTGATGTACTTCAAAGAAGAGCTTAAAAAGTAGTATCTTAATTTTAATGAGGTGATGTAGTTCAAAGAAAAGCTTAAAAAGTAGTATCTTAATTAAAGGAAAAGATAAATGACTTAGTGGAAACAGTAGTTAAACTAGAATAGTTGGAAACCTTACTGTAATTCTTTTGGGGAGGAGAAGTGGGATGGAAAAAAACATGTCCTTGTTTATTTCAAATTATTTTTTAAAAAATCTTTACTCTGAGAGGATTGCAGTTGTTTAAATGTCTTGGTGACGGTCTTTTCTTTTATTGAATAACTTCTTAGGTTGATATATTTGTTTGTGCTTGAAGCTTTTATTTTAAAAATTCCTTTATTAATTCTTATAGTACAATTCCATCACATTTATGTACTTAATTCAGTCATTTCCCAATCTCTGTAAATTACTTATTCCCATTCTTTACTGCTTCAAAAAAAAGCCAGTGATATTTTTATGCATTCTTTTTAAAAATATATAAATGTGTTTGTTTTATGCATAACTAAACTTTCTCTTAATCTACACTCCTTCTAATGAGGCAATGTTAAACCCATCAAAGATTTCAAAAGAAGAAAATTTAATTAAGCACTTTGATCATAAGCAAATAAATCAACAAAAGGTGACACCAAAATTATTTTTAAAAAGTGAATTAAAATATAAAAAAAATTTAATGTTTCCAAATTAATGTAAGACAAAAGAAATTGAAATAATACTGATAAACACAAAACTTTGTCTAATTGAAAAAGAATATGAAATAAAAATTCCAGAATGGTACAAAAGGGAAATAAAAAAACATTAAAAAGCAATTAGAGGAAAATAAAAGATGCTGTGCCTGTACAACAGAAATAATTAGCAAAGGAGAAAAAAAATTGCATTCACGGTGGCAAGTGTTTTTAGTGTCAGAGAAAGAAGATGAAAAACAATTTGGAAGAAGAGAAGTAAAAAGGCAATAAAAAACCACATGATCCTTATATAAATAAAATCTATCAATCTCAACAAAAGTATATATTAAAAAAGATAGTAATAAAACTGTTTCTTATCTGTGTTCCTTTACAAACTTCTTTCTGCTATACTTGATAGATATTAAATATTTCACTTAAAAATTTTTTTTTTGCATCACTCTCATTAGACAACATTTTCCTTAAAACTTCTCCTCTATCCAAAAGCCATCTTTTAATAAATGTAATCAAATAAAAGAAATTCACACACTAGTCATATGTGAAAATCTGTCTTCTGCCTTCCCCATGAAGTGGAAAGAAGCATTGTTCATAAAAAGACAAGAGGGATGTTTCAGTACTTAGATGAATCCTCTTTTCTATGAGATGTTATTCCTAAAATCATCCAGGAAGGGCCTTCTTTCTCAATTTACTCTTCTATTGTATAACTGGTCAGGGAAAAAACAAACAAACCTTTGGCCAGACATTGTGCTAAGCACTGAGGTTACAAAGGTAAGAAAGACAGTCCCTGCCCTTGAGGAGCTCGTAATCTAAAGGGGGACAAACAAAGCCTAAATTAGAAATCTCTACCATAGGGAAAATTACTAGAATTAAGGAGTAGCTTCCAGAAGGAAGTGGAATTAACTGGGACGTTAGGAAAACTGGGAGTCAGAGATGAAAAAGAAAAGCATTCTATGTATGAATGACCAGGGAAAATGTCGAGCCAGAAGGTGGAATGTCTACTTCAAGAACAGCAAGGAGACCAGTCAGTATCATCAGATAAAGGAATACATGGAGGAATATAAGATAAAAGGAGCCTTGGATAGGTAGGAAGGGGACAGTGCTATGAAAATTCCCTTTATCCCCTTCCCAATCACTCAAGTGCCTTCCTTGACTTTTGTCTTCCATGATGAAATTAAATAACCTTAGTCTTTTCCAAGGCTTGTCCCAGTGATCCCATCCCATTGTTTCCAATAGATTGCCACTTTCACTTCTGCCATCCTTACTCCTTCACTTATTTTCAGTCTCTGCTTCTTCACTGGTTCATTTCCTACTGCCTAGGAATCCTCTTTCAGGGGTCCTCAAACTAGGGCCGCGGGCCAGATGCGGCAGCTGAGGACCATTATTCCCCTCACCCAGGCTATGAAGTTTCTTTATTTAAAGGCCCACAAAACAAAATTTTTGTTTTTACTATAGTCTGGCCCTCCAACAAGCTGAGGAATAGTGAACTGGCCCCCTATTTAAAAAGTTTGAGGACCCCTGCCTTAGCTTGGAAAAGCCCTCACTTGTCCTGGCTAACTATCATCCAGAATTTCTTTTGCTTGTAACTAAACTCTTTGAAAAAGCCATCTACAATAGGGAGTGCCTGCATTTGCTCCCCACTCACTCTCTTTGTAACCCCTTACTATCTGACTTCTGATCTTATCATTTTAGACTTTATCAGTCTGAGTTACCTAATGAAAGGGCCTTTCCTCCTGATTGTCTTGAGCCCTCAAGCTGTTCACTCTGCTGATCCTTTTCCTTGATATTCATCTCTCCCTAGGTCTTCTGGTTCTTCAATCTGACCATTCTTTCTCTCTCTCCTTTGTTAGATGTCTTCCAGTTCTTGCCCTTCCATCCTGGATTCTCTTTTATTCTCCCAATATACTACTTCACTTGAAGATCTTATCAGCTCCCTAGCATTTAATTAGTGTCTGTATGCTGATGATTCTCAAATCTACTTTGTCTGGCCCAATCTCTCCACTGACCTCCAATCTTGAATCTCTAATCTCCAACTGCCTTTCAGACATCTTGATTTGCATGTCCAGTTAACAGCTAAAACTAAACTTTTTTCAAAAGAAAACTCAATTATCTTTTTCTTATTACGTAGAAGTCCCGAAGAAGGCAACACTGCCCTCCCAATTTCTCAGGCCTTGTGGATATCCTGAATTTCTCACTCTTACCTTTCCATGTCCAAGCTATTGGCAAGACCTACTGATTTCATCTTTGCAGGATCTTTCTTATACTATCCTTATAAGCCCTTATCACTTCCCTCCTGGATTAGTGCAATAGCCTGATGGTGAGTCTGCCTGCTTTAAGCCCCTCTCCATTCCATTTAACACTCAGCCACTCATGATTTTCCTAAAACACAATTCTAATTATGTCACTCCCCTATTCAGTAAACTCCAGTGAATTATCATCCTATTCCTATTATCTCCAGAAGCAAGCATAACATGCTGTTTGTTATTCAGAACCCTTTTTAACAATCTCTTTCTATCTTTCCAGTCTCCCTTGCCATACACACTGGACTTCTGACTGTTCCATTAATAAGACACTCCAGTTCTCTACTCTGAGCATTTTCTCTGGCTTCCCTACTTAGGACTCTCTGCTTCCTCAACTCCAATTACTGGCCTCCCTGACTTCTTTTACATCCCAACTAAGATCCTGTTTTCTACAATAATTCTCCCCCAATCTCCCTTAATGTCAGAGTCTTCCTTTTAATTATTTCTTATTTAGCCTGTATATAGCTCATTTTGTAGATTCCAAGTTGTGTGCCCCGTTAGATTTTAAATTCCTTGATGGTAGGAATTATCTTATAACTCTCTTTGTATATCCAGCACACTTAACACAGTGCCTGACATGTAGTAGATAGGTAATAAATGTTGATGTATTGATTGTTGAAAGGTTTTGAATCCAAACAGAGAACTTTATATTTGATTCTAATAGGGAGCTACTGGAGTTTATTCAATAGAGGTATAATATAGTATATGTATTCCTCTCCTATTCTCTTTTTTTCTCTTTTAAATCCTTTTTTTTTCATAATTTATCCTTCACACTTAGAATTTGCTTATGACTAAGCATTTCTTAAATTCATACTCCCTCTTATTCTTTTCCACTCACTTATAATCCCACTTTCCTTGTTAAATTGACTATTTCCACCCTCAATTCTCTATGTATACTCTCCTTTAATCACTTCCAATGAAAATAAACTTCAAGTGGCTGCCAACTTTAACTTTTTTTGTATAGTTTTTTATGTTTATACCCTAATTATATGAGTAACTTCTTCCTTTTTTGCCACTACTATATTCCTTCTTCCCTCACTTTCCTGTTTTATTTTAAATTACTAAAACTTTATCTCATGTAATTATGTTTCCTGATGCCTTTGGGTATACCATAAACCAATTTTATCAAGAATAAATAATCAAATCCTAACCAATCCATTGTTGGCCCTGTTTTATTTAACTCAGCTCTGATATACTTGGTAATATCGTTGATCTAAAGGTAAATTCCTAATTAGAATATTTTTTAAAAACCATTTTACCTTTGTATAGACACTTTTGACAGATTGTTTTTACTTACCTTCTAGGCCTGTTATTTTTGTTGTAAAATATCTCAAATTTTCTAACATTTTTCTTTTGACTTTTTAAAATATTTCTTCTTGTCATTAGCTTCTGTTTAGTCCATTCTGATTTTTACATAGTCTGTTTTGTATGTAAGATTTTGTATGTCATTTATTAAATTGATATTTTTTTCATTTTTCAACCTTTAAGTGGTCAGTATACAGATTTCATGAAAAAACATCTTTTCCTTCATTTATTCCAGATATTCTAGTTGAACTTGTGTCCAAGCTGTTTTTCTCTGATACTTTGCCATTAGCTGTTTGTCATATTCTGGTTCTAATAGTTTTGTTGGTTTCTTGTTGAGATTTTATATTAGGACCAAACTCTGTACCACTGGAAGGAATGTTATAGTTTGTGTAATTAGCTTTGTTGAATTTTTTCTGTTTTTTAATTCTTTATTATAAAATTTAGTTCTCTGGGAGAGGGAAGAGGAAAGAGTATATATTGGAAAATACAAAAACAAAGGTAGCCATAATGGTTTTTAAAGAGATAGAGCAATCATTTTTAAACTTAACACAATCCATTGAGAACTAAGTCTGATTCAAGCTGCTCTGGTGCTACAAGTTTAGAATTGAAATGAAATAAGATATCTGTAGTCCTTCTAAGAATTAATGAAAGGAGATTTATTTAGTGAAAGGATAATCAAATCTCTCAGGCCTTATCTAGTATAAGATTCTTATTTCCCATTACTCATAGAAGCATTTCATCAATGAAATCCCTCCCATTTCCAAAGCCCTTCCATTTCCCCACTTTTCTGCCTTTTTATTCACCTTCCATACTCATTCTCCTGGAGGCTCCTCCATTCTTTCTGAGACTACAGAGATCACTTTCCTCTCGTCACTAGTCCTTGACTTTACTCTGGCACTTCCCTTGTTCTAACATAGTCCAACAAAAGAAGCATTGACCCATAGGCACAGTGTTGCCAGGATCTGTCCATATTCTGTCTGCCTCTTCATTGTTACCTTTAATTGTTTTCTGCCTTTATCTGTTTCCTTGTATATATTTAGAAAGAAGTCTCTTACTTTCTGTTGACAAACTTTTACTATTGTTGGTGTTTAATCATTCCTTTGGTTCTCTGGTTTGGAATTTTCAAGAAATAATCTCTTCATTTCTAGTTTTCTTTCTAAAAATGTTTCAAACTCATCTTTATAATTGAATGTCCATCTTTTGTCCTGTATGGTTAAGATAAATTTGCCACTTAGCTCATTCTGTACTGCATTCTGAGCTCTAATGACCTTTGAAATACATTATTCCATTCCCTCCTTTTTCTAGTAAATGTAGAATATGTCTTGTGTTGTTTGAATGTGCTTTTTTTTTGTACTTGAAAATCTTTTTCTTAATGCCTTGCAGAATTTGCTTCTGAATTATATTGTTAAATTTAACCATTATATGTCTTGGGATCTATAGCTTTTTCTGGAAACGATATGTGAATTCTTTCCATTGCAATTTTCTTTTTTTTTTCTAGTAAATTCATTTATTTTTAATACACCTTGCTTTATGAATCATGTTGGGAGAGAAAAATCAGAGCCCAAAGGAAAAACCACAGGAGAGATTTTTAAAAAAACAGAAAAAAGAAGTAAACATAGCATGTGTTGGTTTACATTCAGTTTCCTTACTTCTTTTTATGGTTGCAGATGGCATTTTCTGTCCTAAGTCCATTGGAATTGCTTTGGATAATTGAACCACTGAGAACCACAGTCTTTCATAGTTGATCATCGCCATTCTTGCGGTTATTGTGTACACTGTATTATTGGTTCTGCTTGTTTCACTTAGCATCAGTTCATGTAAATCTTTCCAGGCTTTTCTATAAACAGCATTTTTTATAGAATAATAATATTCCATTACCTTCATATACCACAGCTTGTTCACTCTTCCTCAATTGATGGGCTTCCACTTCTTTTTCAATTTTTTGCTATCACAGAAAGGGCTGCAACAAGCATTTTTGCACATGTGAGTTCTTTTCCCTCCTTTATGATTTCCTTTTGATACAAACCCAGTAATGGCACTGCTTGGATCAAAATGTATGCACAATTTGATAGCCCTTTGGGCATAGTTCCAAATTGTTCTCCAGAATAGTTGGATCATTTCACAATTCCACCAACAATGCAATAGTGTCCCAGTTTTCCCACATCCCCTCCAATATTCATCATTAGCTTTTCCTGTCATCTTAGCCAATCTGAGAGGTGTATAGTGGTACCTCAGAATTGTTTTAATTTGCATTTCTCTATCAATAGTGATTTAGAGCATTTTTTCATATAACTAAATGGATTTAATTTCATCATCTGAAAATTGATTTTTCATATCCTTTGACCATTTATCAATTGGGGGATGACTTTTATTCTTATAAATTTGACAAAGTTCTTTTTTATATTTTATAATATTTTAATATTATATTAATTTTGCCTTTCATAATGTTCTCTAGTTCATTTTTGATCATAAATTCCTCCCTTTTGCAAAGATCTAATAGGTAAATTATCTCTTGTTTTCCTAATTTGTTTATGGTGTCATCCTTTATGCCCAAATCATGTACCCATTTTAACCTTATTTTGGAGTATGGGGTGAGAGATATAGGTCTATGCCGAGTTTCTGACATATTATTTTCCAGTTTTCCCAGCAATTTTTGTCAAATTTTGAGTTCTTATTCCTGAAACTGGAGTTTGGGGATTGATCAAATACTAGATTACTGTAGGCCTTGAGTATTATGTTTTGTGTATCTAATCTATTCCACTGATCTACCATTCCATTTTTTAGCCAGTACCAAATGGTTTTGATGACTGCTGCTTTATAATATAGCTTTAGGTTTGGTACTGCTAGGAATTTCATTTTCCATGTTCAGTTACTCTGAGGAGTCTTTTTCTCTGTTCATTATGGTTGTAATGTTTTTGAACTTGTTATGTTTTTCTGGGAAGTTTGTGATCCTTAGATTGTCTCTACTCAGTCTGTTTTGGAGATCCATATGTTTTAGCAAATTTTTTTTCCCCTCTTTCCTCTTCTGGGTTGTTTTTTACTTACCCTAGGAGTTAAAGTCTTTCAATCTAATTTCTGACCTTGCAGTTCAAATGAATGATCTTTCCAAGATTTTCCAACAATCTCTTAGGTGCTAGATCTTTTTTTTTTTTTTTTTTTTGATAAGTATTTTATGATTTGCAATTTCTTATTTTAGGAAGGTCAGATAGAGTACCTTGCCAAAAAGTTGAAGACAATTTATTATTCACTTCTCTATGTAACATTTTTTCACTGCATACTTCATGTAGAACATTGTGTTGGTGCTAGGAGAAAATGAAAGTGAATTCTTTTTTTTCCTTGCCTGGAGAGGCAACAAGTAGAGAGCTCAACTCTTCTCTTATTTCATACCTCAAATCCCCTTAACACTTTTTTCTTTTGCTCAAATCTCAAAGAAAGAAGTGTGGTCCTTTCTAAAGCCAAATTTTCTATTTGTGTCGTATCCTATCATCTCCCACTTCCTTTGGAAACTTGCTCCCTCCATTAGTCCCTTTATTTATAATCTTTGGCTTTTCTTTATCCGTTGGTTCCTTTTTATTGGCTAAAAATATTCCCATATCTCCCCATTTCCTTCAGAAGTCTTCATTTGACCTGAATCTTTGGATATATCATATATTAGATTACTATGGTCATTTACTATAATGTAATTTGTACCCAATCTATTTCATAGATTCCACCACTCTCTTAGCCAGTATCACATTATTTTGATAATTATCACTTTATAAAACAGTTTGAGATCTGGTAGAACTAGACCGCCTTCTTTTACTTTTTTTTGTCAATTCCCTTGATATTCCTTGATATTCTTTTGAGTTCTTGTTCTTGATGAATTTTGTTATGTCTTTAGCTCTATAAAATGATTTTTTGATAGTTTGATATGATGACGAATAGATAAATTTACATAGAATTGTCCATTTTTATTATATTGACACAGCTTACCCATGAGCAATTAATATTTTTTCAGTTGTTTAGATCAGATTTTTCTTCCTCTAATAATCTGGAAATTTATATTTTTGTAGATATTCTTTCATTTTATTTAATTTGCCTACTTTATTAGCATAATAATTGGACAAAATATGTCCTCTAACAGTTGGCTTAATTCCTTCTTCATTAGTGCTAAATTCACTCCTTTCCTTTTTGAAACTAGTAATTTGGTTTTCTTATTTTATTTTTTTCTATCAAATTAACCAGTTTATTTCATTGTTCTTTCCATAAAACCAATTTCTATTTATTTATTAGTTCTACAGTTTTCTTTTAATTTTATTAATCTCTCCTTTGATTTTCAGAATTTCCAATTTGATGTTTAATTGGATTTTTAAAATTTATTCTTCTAGGTTTTTTTTTTAGTTGCATGTCCAATTCATTGATATGTATTTTCTTTTTTAAAATTTTCCTCTAAGTACTACTTTGGCTTCATCCCCTAAATTTTGGTGTGCTGTTTTATCATTTTCTTTGAGGAATTTATCAGTGTTTCTATGATTTGTTCTTTGATCTACTTGTTTTATAAAATTAGATTATTTAATTTTTAATTAATTTTTAATCTTTCTATTGTCCATTATTGAATGTAATTTTTACTACATTGTGATTTGAAAAGGAGACATTTACTATTTTTGCTTTTCTGCATTTGGTTGTTTTTATGTTTTAATATATGTTCAATTTTTTGTGTAGATGCCATGTCTTACTGAGAAAAAGTTATATTCCTTTCTATTCTATTCAGTTTTCTCCAGAAATCTATCATATCTAACTTTTCCAGAATTTTATTCACCTCCTTAACTACTTTCTTATTTATTATATTTTTGGCAATATTTATCTAGTTCTGAGGGAAGAAAGTTGAGGTCCCTCACCAGTATAGTTTTGTTATCTATTTCCTTCTGTAATTCATTCTACTTCTCCTTTAGAAATTTAGATGCTATACATTTGATGCATATATTTTTAGTATTAATGTGGCTTCATTGTCTGTGGTACCTTTCACCAGCATATATTTTCTTTATCTTTTTCAATTAGATTTATTTTTGTTTTTTGCTTTGTCTGAGGTCAGTTATTACAACCGCTGCTTTCTTTGCTTCAGCTAAAACATAATAGATTTTCTTTACCTTTAGCCTGTGTTTATCTCTATGCTTCAAATATGTCTCTTGTAAACAACATTTTGTATGATTCTGGTTTAAAATCCATTCTGCTGTCCATTTCCATTTTATGGGTGAGTTCATCCAATCCACATTTACAGTTAGTGATAATAAACAATTTCCCTCTGTCTGTTTTTTGGTTATCACCTTTTCTCTCCTCCCTTTTCCTGCTCATAAGTGTTTTACTTCTGATTATATCCTTTCCCAATATAATATCTCTTTTTATTAGCCCTCTCCCTTCTGTGATTCTCATCCCTTTTAATTTCCTTATAGGGTAACTTGGATTTCTATAGCCAACTGAATGTGTATATTATTACCTCTTTTGATGAGAGTAAGGTTTAAGCTTTGCATATTACTTTCCCATCTTCCCCTCCATCATAATAGTTCTTTCATATCTCTTTAATTTGGAATAATTTACTACATTCAATCTCCCCCTCCTTTTCCAGTGCAATCTTCTTTCTCACCCCTTAATTTTTTTTACATGTGTCATCTCATCTAAGTTACCTTATATCCACACCTTCTATCTGCATATATTATTTCTAATTGCTTTTATAGTAATAAAGTAGTTAAAAGTTAGAAATATTATCTTGCCAAATAGAAGTATAAATAATTTAACCTTATTGAAGCTCTTATGCTTTCTCTTTCTTGTTTCCCTTGAGTCTTGTATTTGGAAGTCACATTATTTATTCAGCTCTGGTCTTTTAATTTTAAAATGCTTGAAATTCTTCTATTTTTTCCTCTGAAAGATTATATCAATTTTGCTGGGGAGATGATTTTTATTCTGAATCCTACCCAATTCCTTTGCCTTTCAGTATATCATAATTTTGAGCTATTCTGAGTAATAAAGCTGCCATTTGGCACCTGTTCTTGCTTCCAGAGCAGACTCATACCCCTTTTTGCTGGATCTGTAATTTGTTCTTTACCTGATGCAAAGCTTCAGAACTGCAAAGATATACAGACTCTGTCTAGACTATCTTTATTGTCTGCAAACTTCCCTGCTTCTCGATTTCTGCCTAGCTTGCTGTTAGTTTAAAAAAAAAAAAAGCAATTTTGATCAGAACTCTACCTGGTATGTTTTTTGTATCTTTGTGGAATAATTGTGGGGGAGAAACTGGGTATATTAATTATTCTCACTCTGCCATCTTACTGGATCTCGCCAGCACTCTTTTCCCTGTGCCTAATTATTTACTGTGGACATCCTTGGTAACAATATTAAAAAAGAAACATAAAGGCTTTTACAAATTTTCTTGAACTTGGCACATTTTCACAGCAATAAATTCCCTGAAGTGTATAATAAAGGTTCTCATTGTATTTACTATTTGTTGATTAGAGAAATAGGTTTAATCCAATAAGCACAAGCTATTTTCATGTATAGGATGGCACCATTTCAAGATTATTTGTTTGAAATCAAAACAAATTATTTTCTTCAGTGACCCTCTGATAATTAATAAGAAAAGAGATTTAATTTGTGAAAGTTATTTATTCTCATCCTGGAATTTTTTTTAGTCTTAAATGAGGAACTCTTTGATGATGTTCAGATCTTCCAAAAAATTCTGTTTCCATGTGTAAACTGTGCTAATTCTGTAAAGCCACACAATATTTTAGGGCTTTCTCAGTGAGATTCAGGACTCAAGATAGTGGCCTTTTTAAAGGTTGTAAAGGAAAAAAAAAACAATTGAATGAATTTAGTTCAATTCAGTAAGAGTTCTTGCTATTGTCCAGGCTCTGTTCTTGGCACTGGGAGTGTAAATACAAAAATTCATTCCTGAATTTATCACATCCATGTCAGAAAATGGGTAGTATGTTGTATCATGAAATCATTGGAACCAGAATAGAAGGCTAGGAAAATAGCCAGCATCTTCCCATAATAGTGCCACATTAATATTTGTTCCTTGAAAATAGAGTGGGTCAGGAGTTAAATTTATTTATATATATATATATATACACACACACACACATATATACATATATATATTTAATTTTTTCCACCATTAGAATTAGTAGTAGTAGTTTCATCCCAAACATGCACATATGCAGTAAATAATAATGAGTTAATTTCCTATTTTGTCCTTTTTTTTTTTTTAACAAAAAATCTAGTCAGTGCAAATATTAGAATACTATTCTTCTAGTAGAGAAAAAAATCCTTCATTTAGCTTTTTCTTTTCATGGCTTCTATTTGATCGTTAGAAACTCTGGCTTTAAGTAAATTACTTCCCATTTCTGGGTCTCACATTTGTCCTCTGTAATATGATTGTTAGATTTAGTGATTTCTGAAATTCTTCCTAATATTTTACAATCTAGTCATTGTTCGTGATGATTCCCATAAGGATCTTTTTAACTTGCTTAATTTTCAGCCAATGATGATCTAAAATGCATGTGTAAGTTAAGTCAGAGGTATGCCATTTATGTTACTTAATACCATATCATTAATTAAGGTATAAAATATTCTTCTGAGTTTTAATGTTGTTTTAGTATTATTTTAATCTTCTCCTATATATCCCCCACCCACAGCCCTAGGGATAAAAACTAAAATTGAGTAATTGAAACAAATTTATTGTTGCAGGTGTCTACTGATGGAAATGCTGGACTCTTGGCTGAACCCCAGATTGCCATGATCTGTGGCAAACTCAATATGCATATGAATGTTCAGAATGGGAAATGGGAGACTGACCCATCGGGAACAAAAACTTGCATTGGAGCAAAAGAGGGGATTTTGCAGTACTGCCAGGAGGTAAGTACTTCCATCATTTGACAGTTTTAATGCTTTTAAAAGAAGTTCTGCAAGTCATTTTTCTTGCGTATCACGGTTTTTATTCAGAATATTCTTTCCATTTGAGAGACAGCATGGAATAATAAGTTCTGAAGAAGCCTTGAAGTCAACAAAACCCAAGTCCTGGCTCTGAAAACATTAGCTATTTGACCATTAACTAGGAAGTTGTTAGACTGTAAGTTACAGATGAGGTGCCAATATATAATTAGAGAAAGTTTCCTTACCAAGAGTTCCTGATACCAAGAAAATTACTGATCTGGATCAAAAGACAGTCTTTTCATTCAACTCAGAATAATAGAGTTAATGGACTTGTGGACAGTTAGCCTGTTAAGACAAAATAAAAACAACCTGATCTAGGAATGTCGATTTTTGAGTTCTGAATATCCTCACACTAGAAAAGTCTGTTCTTTATCAGTCGTTAGTTTCTATTGGCAGGAAGCTTTTCCTTTTCTTGTTTAGTGTTAAAAGAGACCCACTAGTCAGCATTTTCGTTGTTTTAGTCCTTCATATTTTTGAAGATTTTTTTCAGTATTCTTGTGTTTAATGTGAATCAGGATTAAAAATGCTATTTAATCTCCTATTGGAAGTCTGAGCAACTGTGTCCCTTTCGTGTCAATTTTATTGTTTAAAAAAATTATATCACATATAAAAATATAGATATATACACATTAATAGGAAGCTGTAGAAGGGGAAGGTTGGAGTTATAGCAGTGTCTAGCTTGAGTCTAAATGTAAGTTTGTGTTTGTGATGCTCCCTTGCTACTCCTATGTGGGAGGGGATTGCCCTCCACTCCTCACATAAAACCTCCCTTTTTTTATAACCCATAAATATTCAAGTTTCTGCCTGTATTGAGGACTCCTTTGTACTTGACATAAGGAGTTCACATGCACATGCTTTTCTCTTATAATAAATCAAGTTACTACCTGTGTCTTATGGAGTCATGACTTTTGGTTAACACTGTCAGGATATTAAATCCAGATGGCCATTCTATATACTTGATTGCTTTCAATGAGATTGGGGATTGAAGGACAAAACCTTGGAGGAGGAACAGATTTGAAGCTGTGGAGTTGCATAAGCCAAAAGCTGTATTTTGTCAGTGAAAATTGTGTGACTCGAGCTTAATATTTTCTGAGAATACAGTATATAAGACACAAAGAGATAATGTTATATGGACACTGATTTCTCCTCAGATAGTAGCCAATCAGGATCCCAAGGCCGTAAAGCTCAGTCATTTTCTCCTCTCCTCCATTTTCAGTCTCCTCCTTGCCAGATCTATGATTTCTTTGATGTACATAAGTCCTGATGAGGGATTTTCCTCCAGTAATTACAATTGCAGCAGGTAGAGGATCGTGGCATTATGGAATTTAAGAAATGGAAGCAACTCCAGATGCCATTAATAACAACCCATTTATAAAAGTTGTTCCTGATAAACTAAGAGTCAAGTCCAAAAGCATTAAGTACACACACACACATACACACACACACACACACACACACACACACACACACACACACACACACAAACTTAACAGAGAAAACACTTAAAATAATACTCTCTACATAAACAGCAGTTTTAAAAAGGGAACACTGTGCTCTTTGCAAACAAGGGGAGAGAAATTAGGAGCAAGGCAGGTAGCTTTATCTCCATTAGGGTAAAGCAAAGGAATAATAAGGCAGATAATTAATTAGTTGATTATTTAATTAATATGCCTGGCACTGTCCTATGCATTAGGGATACAAAGACAGAAAAAACAACCATTTTATCTGCTCTCAAGGGGACAACATGGGGAAACAGCAAGCAAACAGCTGTGTGTGAACAAAATATAGATCAACTGGAGTAATTTAAGAGGGAGGCATGAGCATTAAAGGGATCAGGAAAAGCTTCTTGAAGAAGATGAGATTTTAGCTGAGAACTGAAGGAAGCTTGAGAATCCAGGAGATAGAAATGGAAAGAGAGGATTCTAAGCACGAGGAGAGCCGATGAAAATGGAGATGGAGCTCTGGGTCTTCTGTGAGGAAGAGCAAGGAGACCAGTCTTAAGGATCACAGAGTGTGTCTGAGGAAGTGGAATAAGATATATAAAAAATATACTTTTCTTAATGTAGCCCACAAGCACACTGGGCTTTTTTGGCTGCTGAATCACACTGTCAACTTAAGTTGAGTGTCTTGTTAAAACCTCTAACTTATTTTTGGAACTGCTGTCAGCTGTGCTTCACCTATCTTGTCCACATGAAGTTTTTTTGCTTTGTGTCCTACTGTAAAATTTTACATTTAATCTTGGTGATCTAATAATATTAAATCCAGCCTAAGCAATGTCCTGTCATAATTATTTTGGATCTTGACTTCTTTGTCCATTGTTTTAGCTTTGAGCATGACTTCTGTCTCTTTGTCATTGATAAAAATGTTAAAAATCATATGGCAATCATATATCCCTGGGATATTATACCACGAGCGAGCACCTGCCACATGTAGTCTGAACCGTAAAGGACTATTCTTTGGTTTGTCCATGAACTCCAATCCATATCTCTCTACTTTTTTCATAGGAAAAGTAAAAGATACTTTATCTAAAGATTTGCTAAAACTTGTACAAACTATTTCTTCAGCATTCTTCTTAGCTATTAATTTCATAATCCTGTCAAAAAGAAAATGTGGTTAGTCTGGCATGACCTGTTCATTCAGCATTACTTCCCCTTCTGCTCTGGATCCAGCCAAACTGTCCTTCACATTGTTCTTCACTCACAAGACTCTTTTTTTCCATTTCTGTACCTTTTCAGTAGCTGTCGCTAATGTCTAGAATATGCTGCCTCCTTACCTCCAAGTCAAATCCCTCTCTTCATTTAAGGTACATCTGAAGTATCATCCATCTTCTGTATGAAGCCTTTCTTGATTTCCCTAACTAATGGCTCTCTCTCCCTCTTAAACTACGTATTTGAACTGTTTTGGGTATATATATGCATATGTATTTGTTAAATTTATGTTTCTGCCATAATTATTTTTATATGTGCTTGTATCTTTCCTTCTAGAAAGAATATTGCAAGAAAGAATTGTTTCATTCTTTGTACTTTGTATTTGATCAGTACTTGCCACATAGCTTAGCACTTAACAAATAATTGTTGAATGATTGCTGAAAGCCTGTTAGCTCTTTGCAATCATCAGTTCTTAGATTTTTTCTTAAGATTCAAAGTAATACACACTGGCCCATAATTTACATTTTCTATTCTATTATCTTTTGTGAGAGTTGAAACAAAAACCTGCTCCAGTCTTGTAATCTCTCTCTTCAGGTTTCCATAACCTTTCAAATCTCACAAACTAGTGGCTCAGCACTCATATTTTCCAGTTCTTTTAGAATTCAGAAATGTAGTCCAAATCTTATCAAATGATTTGAATTCCCTGAGGTCTAGTAGATACTCTATTATTCTCTCTGCTTACTTATCTTGGGTATCAACTCTCCCTTAGTCATATTTGTTTTGACATTTCCATCTCAGGAGACACTAGCCTCTTTGCTCTTCCTCACATAAGATAATAAACATCTCCAACTCTTGAGTATTTTCATTGATTGCCCCTCATGCCTAGAATTATCTTTCTTCATTTCTATTCTCTAACATCCTGAGCTTCCTTCAGATCTCAGCTAAAATTCTATCTTTCTCAAGAAGCTTTTCCTGATTCCTTTTAATGTGAGTGCCGTCCTTCTAAAATTGCCTGCAGTTTATCTATATCTTGTTCAGACAGTTATTTTGCATTGTCTTCCCACTAGACTGTGAGCAGTTTTTGCCCCTCTTTTGAGGGGCCATCTAGGTAGTGCAGTGGAGAGAGTACCAGCCTTGCAGTCAGGAAGACCTGAGTTCAGATTTGATCTCAGACACTTTACACTTCCTAGCTGTGTGACCCTGGGCAAATGATTGCCTCAGCAAGAGAGAGAGAGGGAAAGAAGGAGGGAAGGAGGGAGGGAGGGAGGAGAGAATGTTTGTTTTTATTCTCTGGCCATTTATCTATTGGTGAAAGGTTATTAAGGGGGTGGGTGTGTGTGTGTGTGTGTGTGTGTGTGTGTGTGTGTAATTTTGTAATTTCTTATTTATATCAGAAATTTGATACAAAGATTCAACCACTTTTCTTATCTTGCCTAATGTTAAGGTTGTCTGTGCAGAAACTTTTCATAAATTTTAAATTAAAAAAAATTAACAATTTTATCTTTTATAATGGCTTCTATCTCTTGTTTATGTAAAAATACAACTCTTTTTATGGCTATGAGATATGATCTGTTTCTCTTCAAAAAATTTTTTTTGTATTTCTTTTTTTTTTTTTTAAGCTTTTTATTTACAAAGCATATGCATGGGTAATTTTTCAACATTGACCCTTGCTAAGCCTTTTGTTCCAAATTTTCCCCTCCTTCCCCTTCATCCCCTCCCCTAGCTGGCAGGTAGTCCAGTACATGTTAAATATGTTAAAATACATGTTAAATCCAATATATGTATACATATTTATACAGTTATCTTGTTGCACAAGAAAAATCAAATCAAGAAGGAAGAAAAAAAATGAGAAAGAAAACAAAATGCAAACAAATAACAGAGAGAGTGAGAATGCTATGTTGTGATCCACACTCAACTCCCATGCTCCTCTTTTTGGGTGTACTTAGCTCTCTTCATCATTGAACAAGTGGGACTGATTTGAATCATCTCATTGTTGAAGAGAACTATGTCCATCAGAATTGATCATCATATAGTATTGTTGTTGCTGTATATGATGACCTCCTGGTTCTGCTCACTTCACTTAACATCAGTTCATGTAAGTCTCTCTAGGCCTCTCTGAAATCAGCCTGCTCATCATTTCTTATAGAATAATAATATTCCATAAAATTAATGTATCATAACCTATTTAGTCACTCTCCAATTGATGGGCAGCCACTCAGTTTCCAGTTTCTTGACATTACAAAAAGGGCTGCTACAAACATTTTTACACATGTGGGTCCCTTTCCCTCCTTTAAGATCTCTTTTGAATATAAGCCCACTTTGAATATAAGTTCGAGTAACACTGCTGGGTCAGAGAGTGTGCACAGTTTGATAACTTTTTGAGTATAGTTCCAAATTACTCTCCAGAATAGTTGGATCCATTCATGGTTCCTCCAACAATGTATTAGTGTCCCAGTTTTCCCACATCCTCTCCAACATTGATCATTATCTTTTCCTGTCAACTTAGCCAATCTGAGAGGTGTGTAGTGATATCTCAGAGTTGTCTTAATTTTTTTTTCTCTGATTAATAGTGATTTAGAACACCTTTTCATATGATTAGAGATCGTTTCAATTTCTTTATCCGAACATTGTTCATATCCTTTGACCATTTGTCAATTGGAGAATGGCTTGAACTATTATAAATTTGAATCAGTTCTCCATATATTTTAGAAATGAAGCCTTTATCAGATCCTTTGGATGTAAAAATGTTTTCCCACTTTATTGCTTCCCTTCTAATCTTGTCTGCATTAGTTTTGTTTGTACAAAAACTTTTAAACTTAATATAATCAAAATTATCTAATTTGTGATCAATAATGATCTCTAATTCTTCTTTGGTCGCAAATTTCTTCCTCCTCCACAAGTCTGAGAGGCAAACTATCCTATGTTCTTCTAATTTGTTTATAATATTATTCTTTACATCTAGAAAATGAACCCATTTCGATTGTATATGATGTTAGGGATGAGTCTATGCCTACTTTCTGACATACGAGTTTCCAATTTTCCCAGCAGATTCTGTCAAATAATGAATTCTTATCCCCAAAGCTGGGGTCTTTGGGTTTGTCAAATAATAGATTGCTATAGTTATTGACTATTTTGTTCTGTGAACCTTAACCTATTCCACTGATCAACTACTTTATTTCCATAGCCAGTACCAAATGGTTTTGATGACTGCTGCTTTATAATATAGTTTTAGATCTGGTACAGCTAGGCCACCTTCATTTGATTTTTTTTTTTTTTAAATTAATTCCCTTGAAATTCTTGACCTTTTGTTCTGGAAATATGAATTTTGTTGTTATTTTTTCTAGGTCAGTAAAATAGTTTCTTGGGAGTTTGATAGGTATAACACTAAATAAATAGATTTGCTTAAGTAGTATTGTTATCTTTATTATATTCGCTCGACCTATGCAAGAGCACTTGATAGTTTTCCAGGTGCTTAGATTTGACTTTATTTGTGTGAAAAGTATTTTGTAGTTTTGTTCATATAGTTCCTGAATCCCCCCTTGGCAGATAGTCTTGAAAATTTTTTAATGGTATGTGATCTTTAATATTGAAGTCACATATACATTTAGAATGTATTATGAAATGTGATGCCAGACCACTTTCCAGTTTTCCCAGTAGTTTTTATAAAATAGGGAGTTTTTCCACTTTATTGAACATTAGGTTATTAAGTTCTTTTGTTTCTGAATCTCTTTTGTCTGATCTATACCATTGACGTATCTCTTTAACTATTAACAGATGGTTTTTGATGACTGCTAATTATTAATATAGTTTGATATCAGGAGGTGCTTTCCCCTTCATCTTTATTTCCCTCTATCATCTATTTCCCTTGAGAGTATAGATCTTTTTTTTTTAATGACTTTTGTTATGATTTTATTGAGCTCTGTAAAGTATTCCCTTGGCAATTTGATTGGCATAACATTAAAGGTATAAATTAATTTTGGTAGTATTATCATTTTTATTACATTGTCAAGGTCTACCCATGAACACTGAACATTGCTCTAGTTATTTGACTTGCTTTTTATTTCTTTAAGGAATGCTTCATAATTTAATCTTTACTTTTGTGTGCTTTGGGAGATTGATCCCCTAGTATTTTTATGAAGTTTGTCATTATTTGAAATGGGATATCCCTTTCCATTATTGTTTGTTGTGGTTTGATATTATTCTATAGAAATGTATAGATTTTTGAGGATTGATTTTGTATACTGCAACTATGCTGAAGTTATTAACGGTAATTAAAAGTTAGTATTTTTGCTAAATCCCTGAAGTTTTCCAAGTAAACAATCCAATCAAGTCATCAGCAAAAAGGTATAGTTTTGTTGTCTCTTTACCTATTTTTATTTCTTCATTTTCTTTCGTTAGTGTTGCCAATGTTTCCAGAACAATATCAAACAATAGTGGAGAAACTGGACATTCTTGCTTTATTCTCATATTTATTGGAAGAAGTTGTTGTGTGTCCATGTTGCATATGATGCTTGGGGTTTTTTACATAGATGTTTTTAAAAAATGGAATTAAGAAAGTTCTCTCTGTGCCTATGCTTTTCTAAGGTTTTTTTGTTGTAGCATACAAGAGTACTGGACCTTGTGAAAGGCTCTTTCTACATCTCTTGAGATGAACATGTGGTTTTGGATATCTGATATGATTAATTATATTGTAGCCATGGTATAAATCCCTCTTGATCATAATGAGTAGATAAAGTACTATTATCTGATAGGATTTTGTTTTAAATTATTTAGATAATATTGGTTCCTTAATAACATTAGCTGAAGTTTTATTTTTTTGTGTTTTATTTTTCTCTGCCTTAGGTCTCAGGACTATATTTGTCTCATAAAAGGATTCTGATAGGGTGTTTTTTTGGATAATAATTTGTGAAGTATGGGAACTAATCATTCTTTTAAAAATTGATTGAATTCTCCTGTGAATGGTTCAAGACTTGGAGAGTTTTTAATGTTTACTTTGGTAGTTCTTTTATGTCTATTTCTTTTTTCTTAGATTGGGATATTTTAGATCTTTATCTGGTTTTCTGATAAATTGAGTATTTTATATTTTGTAAGGTATTCCTTTATTTTTTGTGACCTCAGTTTTTTAGCATATAGCTCTGTATAATATGAAGTGATCTTTTTTATTTCTTTGGTTTTGCTGTGATTTCATTGCTTGCTCATTTGCTATATATATATATAGCAAATGAGCAAGCAATGAAATATATATGTGTGTATATATGTATGTAAATATATATGTGTGTATATATACACATATGTATACGTGTGTGTGTGTGTGTGTGTGTGTGTGTGTGTGTGTGTTTTGGCTGAGGCAATTGGGGTAAAGTGATTTTCCCAGGGTCACACAGCTAGGAAGTGTTAAATGTCTGAGATCCAATTTGAACTCAGGTCCTCCTAACTTTAGGGCTGGTACTCTATCCATTGCGCTACTTAGCTGTCCCCTCATTTGATATATTCTTGATTTGATTTTCTGCTCTCTTGTTTTTAATCAGATTAAGCTAAGGGTTTATCAATTTTATTAGTCTTAAAAGAACTACCTTATAACCTTTTATCATTTATATATATATTGTTTCAAGTTTATCTATTTCCCTTCTAATTTTTAATTTTTCCCTTTTATACTTTAGATTTATTTGTTGATTTTCTAACTTTTAAAAAAATGCACATCAATTCATTAATCTTTCCTTTTTTTGTTTTGTTTAATATATGATTGTAAGAATATGATTTCCTTACAAGGACTACCTTAGATATATACAAGAAATTTTGGCAGATTATTTCTTCTTGATTATTTTCTTTACATAGTTATTGTTACTATGATTTGTTCTTTTAATCTACTCATTAATTACTATTTCCTTGTTAAATCTCTATTTGAGTCAATATCTTCTGTTTGCAGTCCCTGAACCAAATTCCATCTTTATTGCATTATGATTGGTAAAGGATATATTGTTTCTCACTTTATTATTGTTTATTCTTTGTTTTAAAAGAGGGCCATGAATCAGGGAGGTGATGCCATGACATACAAGTGAATTGGATTAAAGTGAGGGAGGACTCATTTATCTGAAATATCACTGTGACTTTTAGTACATGGCCAGTTTTTGTAAAAGTTTCATGTGGACTGGGAAAAAATATATATATATATATTCATTTCACTCCCATTCAAAAGACCCCATAAGTCTTTTTAGAAATTATTTTTTAAAACAATAAATTTCCATTTCAAGAATGCCTATATAATAAATGCTACACATTGTGTTCATTGCTGCACATCTTTTCTTTGCTCCTTCATAGGTTTTCTTTTGTTCTCTTCTGTATACTTTTTATTATATTCTCCCTGCTCTCCCTTCCCTCAAGGCTCCAATTAAGCACAGATATACTTACATGTACAAATATACATACATATATATGTATGCATACATATACACACAAACACATACACACACACATATATATATATAAAGATGGTTAACATTTTCCTTCATAGGTTCAAATCTTTCCATATTTTTCTAAATCCACAAATTCATAATTTCCTACACTACAATAATTCTCCATCCTTACACTGTCTAGTTATTTAAGATAGTTTAAAACAATGTTGATTAACATGTATAACATATAATGTGGACTTCATGCGTTTTTTAATACGAATGTCTTCAGAAATTTGTTCAATTCCAAATTTTTCCTTATGTCTATTTTTGTTAGATTTATCTAAAACTAGTAGAGAAATATTGAAGTTTCTTATCACTATTGTGTTACTGTCTATGTCTTCTTGATGCTCAAATAATGTTTCCTTGATTAAGTTGAATACTAAAATATTTGGAGCATATATTTATTTTTCCTGTTATTCATTCATTTCAGGTTTATCTGATTCTTCACAACCCCATTTGGGATGTTTTTGACAAAGATACTAAAGTGGTTTGCCATTTCTATCTCCAGGTCAAAACGAAGAACTGAAGCAAAAAAAGGATTAAGTCACTTGTCCAGAATCAAACAGTTCTTAAGTGTTTGAGGCCAGATTTGAATTCAGAAAGGCCTGACACTCTATCCACTTACATTACCTCGCTGTCCCAAGTTTATTATAAGTTTATTACAATATTGGTTTGTTGTGTATGGTTCCTTTCAGCATAAAATAGTTTCCTTGTTTATCCCTTTTTAGTTTTTGAATATTTGCATTTGCTTTGTCTGATAGCATGATGGCAATTCCGTCTTTGATTCCCTTAATACATAGTAATTTTTTTTTCATCTCTTCAATTTAAATTTCTCTATATCTTTGTTTTTTAAATATGTGTCTATAAGCAATCAATCTTTAGGTTTACTTTCTTATCCAATCTTTCAATGTTTTACTGACCTTTTTTTTAATCCATTAACATTTAAAGTTTTAAAAGTTAAGTTTATATTTACCTCCATCTGTCTCTGAAGTTGGGAATTTTCCCCCATGTTTTGATTTTTCCCTTTTTCTAAGTTCATTTAATTATTTTAATCTTTTTTAAAAATTGTGGTCTTTCTGCTTTCTTCTCACATCTGATTCCTTTTTCATAGTTCTACTAATTTAACTTTAGTATATTGTTTATCAGTTCCTTTTCTTCCACTTTTACTCATTTATATTTTTCCCCTCTGTTTCTCTCAGTCAAGTATTCCTGTCACTCTCCCACGTCAGCTTTTGGTTTTTTAGTTGTTTTTGGTTTTTTAATTGTTGGGGGATTTTGGTACCTCTTCTTCACTCGTTTCATTATCTACTCTACTCGAAACTTCCGATTCATGCCTTTATAATCATCTGTTCTCTCTCTTTTCTCTCTTCTTCTTACAATCAAACCTTTTAGGGTATCCATTCTAGGCATTTTCTTCTACTGCCTTGCAGGGCTTACTTGTGGATTATCTTTTTCCACTGTCTTATTGTAAGAATAGTTATAATTATTACAAGTATCAGAGAAAACATTAATTTATTACAGTTCTGAATTCTCCTCATCCCTCACTGATATATATCTTTTCTTATTGACTTTTTTTTCCCTGTATTAGCCTGGAAATTTTCTTCCTATCTGTGTTCTCCCACTCCGCCAGGTTTTTGTCCCCAGGGATTCCAGTTCCCTTCTTAGGACAGTTAGACTTTGCAGGTGCCAAATCACCTGCAGCATAAAGCATATCTATCTCCCTTCACTCCTAGGAGTGAACCTCTTCCCACCTTCAGAGTAAGACCTTTGTTTTTTCTCCCCTCTTTATACTCATCCCCCCATTCTTCACCCAATTCTCTTATAAGATCTTCCTCTTTCTAGAGGAAATCAGCTCCCCGTCATTGATAGCCCTTGATTTGATCCTGGCACATCACTATTTCCTCTTGATCCCTCTGCTCCCCTTTCTCCCTTTCATGTCATCTCCCAGGTTGTAATATAGTCCCACAAAAAGAGGCATCCATTTATAAAGCAGGATGTCACTGGGTCAGTCCATAAGTCCCCCCCACCTTCTTGCCTTTTCACTCTACTTAGATTTCTTCCTTTGCTGTTATCTCCTTGTGCATATTTAGAAGTGTCTGTTGTTGCTGTGTGGTTTTACCTAATCCTTCTGAATTTTTTTAATTTGGGTTATTTGCAAGGCAACTAATCACTTCTTTTTCCTCTTTCTGAAAATGTTTCAAACTCTTCTTTATTATTGTATATCCATCTTTTGTCCAGTAGGATTAATTTGCAGGATAGATATCCTGGACTGTATTTTGAGCCCTACTGCTCTTTAGAATACATTCTATTCCCTCCTTTTTCTAGAAAGTGCAGAATAATTTTGTTATTTGAATGTGCTTTTCTTTGTACTTGAATATCTTTCTCTTAATGACTTGCTGAACTTGTTTCTGAATTGCATTGTTAAATTTAACCATTATCTGTCTTAGGATCTGTAGTTTCTTTCCCCTTTCCCTGGAATCTGGAAGCAGTCTCTGATTTTTTCCATTGGAATTTCATTTTCCATGTTCAGATGTTTGGAGGAGTTTTTTCCCTACTATTTCCTTCATGTGCTGAAGTTTTTGGTCTTATGCTCTTTTGGAAAATCTATTATCCTTAGGTTGTCTCTGCTTAGCCTGTTTTTAAGATATTTTCTGCTTATAGAACTTAAAGAACTGATATAGAATTGATTGCATTCCATCAATGCAGAAATTGATGGGTTTTAGCTAAGTTTGGCTCTTCTTGGCTCTTGCAAGTTCTGAGTTGGCTTCATACTTGCTATGAACCTGACAGGACCCAACTAGATGATGATTGCAATTAGTGTACCATCTACAATATACCAGGTGACAAGGTGAACAATATTATGCCTTAGTAGAACCTACTTGTATGCCCTAAGAAAGAAGGGATATTCATTAGAGGTAGCTAGGTAGCACTAATAGCTTTTGTCTTCCTGGACAAGTAATGTAATTTTTGTTTGCCTTATTTTCCTCAATTGTAAAATGGGGAAAATGATAACACCTACCTCATGGAGTTGCTGTGAAGATCAGAAGAGATATTTGTGAAGCACTTAACACAGTGCCTGGCACATGATAAATGCTCTTTAAGTGCTTCCTCCCTCCTTCCCCCTTACTTATTCTCTAATGCTATCATTTTCTTTTCATTTATGTTGTTGTTGACTTTGTTTATATTGTTCACTTGATTCCACTCATTTTGCTGTACTTTGGTTAATAAAAAATATTTGTTGTTTTCTTGAATGCCTTATATTTATCATTTCTTAGTATACAATAATATATTCATAGAATTTTTTTCACCTCTTCTTTAATAATTTCCTTTCTTTTTTGCCTAATTTCATATTCTGTAAAATACCACAGAACACACCATTTTCAGGCAGGTATTTTTAGTTCTTAATTTTGTTTTCATGTTAGAATATTTTTAGATATTACATTGAAACAAATTGATTTCTTCTTTGAAAAAGATGAAAATAGAACCACATTATTTATAAGATTATTTTTTTCTTAAACATTTTTTTCAAAAGCTAATGAAAACTCTCCAGGGCTGAAATGATTATTCTTTGCTATGCAAAGGATACTTCTTACTGTACTTCTGCTGTAATTTGTCAGTTAAGATTGTGCTAATTTGCTGATATTTTTGATGTAAGGAAATCAATTTTAGAAAAAAATTGTTTTTACTATAAAAATAATGAAAAGTTTCTAGTGTAAATAAATTGTTTTAATTCATGACATATTTGGAAGGATTGTAAAAGTCCAAATAAGTATTGAATGATAGACTAAGATATTAATGGACCCTATCAGACCTTTTATTGAAATTCTACTTTAGTAAAAGTTTATGAAAATTTCAAGCATAATAGTTAAACTAAATCTTTAATAGTTAGCTTAAAATTTCACCTAGGATAAGGAAAATTTAAAAGGCTAAATAATAAACCTAATCAAAAAAGTATGTATGAAAATATCTCTTTTTATGGCAGATCTATTTATTCTCTTTTTTATGGAGTTTAGATAGAAACAATTTGAGAACAAATCATTATCCAGATATTCTTTTATATTTAATGTTCTAGTTGCTTGAAAATGGATAATTTTTTTGTAATTGGATAAAATATTCGTATGTCATCTTATTTTCTGTATATATACTGAAAATATCTGTAGGATAAATCCATTATCATTTGGCAGTTATTGCTGGCATATCTATCAGTTATAGTCCATTTTACTATATAAAAAATATATATTAAGAATGGTATTACATAGGTATTAATTACTTTCTATGTTCTTCCATTAAAATTGTTTTTAAGGTGTTATTCAATTTCTGCAGTCACAAACTCAGTTTTTTTTTTCCTTTATACCTTTTTTAAGCACTTCATGTTTTAGTTATCTTTCTTCGAGAATACTAAGAAGGTATTTGAAAGTATTACTTTCATCTTAGGTTCAAAGACTTCTGCATTAATTCTTAAATTTTTTTGTTTCTATTCTTCCTTGGTGATAAGAGTTTTATACTTAGCACATTTTTATATCCTTGGAGAAAGTTACCTTGAAATGAACTAGATTAGTATGTTTTTCAAAGGAGCTGTATACTTTGTATCATCTATATATATTAAGTTATAATACAGTGCTTGGATATGCCTCCCTCTTTTTCTTGAAAACTGCTTAGTACTGTTAAAAAATGATGAGAATGAGTTTAAGGTTAGGCAAAACCATTGGAAGGCTTAAATGGTCTGCCTGGATGGTGCCACTTTTTATATTAATTTATCTGCACTTGATAATGTATTCTAAATAGAGGATGTGAACATCTAAATACTCCAGTATTCTTACGATATCTATATACATATTTGTGTATTTGCTCTGTAAGACTAAGCTATTTGTTGTATTGATTCAGAAATTCTGAATGATCAGTTAAAATGATGTAAATATTATGGCCTTTCGAATAGCTTGTGTACCATTCATTAAACCTTTTTTTTTCTCAGCCAATACATTGTTTTCTTCAAACAAACACATGTTATCTAAAGCCTTTGTGCCAGACACTATGTTTGCTTTGGGGGATAGGAGTACAGAGAATCAAACTCCCTACAAAGAGGAGCTTCCATTCTAATGGGGGAGATAGCAAATGCATAAATATAAAATAAAATTCTAATATTTATTGTGTGTGTTATGTATATACTTAATACATGTATATACATATTTTATACACATACACACATATATGTAAGTACACATTTGCTAAATTTGAGGTAGTTTGGCAGGAAAAATGCTAATAGATGGGACATTCAAGAAGGACTTTAGGTAATGGTGCTTGAGTTGTGCCTTAAAAGATGTGGGGGAGGGGGTCTGTTTGAGATACAGTGTAAGGAAGGAGAATTACTTCCAAGGATGTGATAAGGCTAGGGCAAAGACAGGGAAATTGGCGATAGAGGCTATTTTTGAGGATCTGAAATAAATATACCTTTTGGAACTTTTTGCAGTTCCTCTGACATTGTTTCCCCTCTTTGCCAGTTTACAGGTGTGAAATGGAACCTTTAAGTTGTTTTAATTCATTTGAAATAAATTGTATGGGGACATATATGGCTTGTAATTCTTTTGAAAACTAATTATTGACTACTTATTTGGTTTTATCTGTCAATCTCATATAGTTTGATTAGCAAATTTTTAAATAAATAATGTGTGATGAAAATAAAGATGCCTTATTAATATGTCATTTCTCTTTTAATTCTCTTTGGTTTTATTCATACAAAGGATTTTATATTTTATGTAGTATACTTTATTTTTAAAAATCATTTCTTCTATTCTTTAGTTAGGAATTCATCCCCTATTTGTAATCCTAAGACCTGATCTCATTTTCTTTTAATTGTTGCTATTGAGTTAGTTTGTTTTTTAGAATGTTACTTTTTATAATTGTTTTGTAGCCTTTTTGAGTATATTGTAGGTATATGGTGGAAGAAAATACTGTATAACTTTTTTGCTAAACTACTTTCTTGTTATCCTAACAATTCTTGTCAAACAGGATATTCTTCTTCAAGTATTTTGTGTTCTTAGATTTATTGAATGCTGGGTTAAGTTCATTTGTTTTACATTCTTTCTATATTTAGTTTATCCTGGTGATCTACCTTTCTTTTTTTTAACCAGTACAAGTAGTTTTGATTGATTACAGGGTTTTTTAGTATAATTATAAGTCTGGTAATAACTCCTTACATTCAATTTTTTTTACACAAAATTTGAGATTCTAGACCTTTTGTGGCTATTTATAGTTCTGTGAAATAATACTTAGGAGTTTTGATGGTTATATCACTAAGTTAGTAAATTAGAGTAATATTGTCAGATTTTTTGTTTGTTTTTTAATACTGTTAAGGCCCATCTACAAGCAATATGTTAGTATAGAGTTCCAGGTTTTTAAATTTCCCTTTTATTTGTGACCATTATAAACTTTATATTGTTTGATATTATATGTACAATGATAACACTCCAAAGTAAAATCACTTAAGCTTATGCCCTAAAGTCCTAATGATGATAGAATATAAATAAGCTAGAACTTTTGCACTGTTCCAACTATGTCAAGTATATAGGGCTTGCAGCTTTTTGATTGGAGGAATTCTTGATCTGCTGCAGAGATCTTGAGAAATTCTCCTTCTGCTCCTATGCTAGTTAATGATAGACCATTACCACCAGTTTGTGATTCCCATAAAGAACTCCTTCCATTTGAGCTTGATTAAGCCTGTTGTTCTCACCAAGCCCATTTTTAAGGAAGATAATTTTGCTGCCTCAATTTTGAGCAATGTTTCATCCCACCTCCTATTCTTTGCCCTCAGGCTGAGTTGAGTTTCTTGCATTGGGAAGGAAGGGGCTAAATCTCTCTTTGTAGTGCCATATGTAGTGTATATGTGCTTTTTGTTTTGTCTGCTTGATGTGTCATAATAATACAGCTCATGATAGCATACTTTTCCTGAGTATCAATTTTCTGGAACCCAAGGATTTTCTTTAACCCAAGCCATGAGGCTAAATAAAGCAGTAGTGCATAGAAACCTGGCCTCAGACTGTAGTGGCTAAAAGCTGACCTTAGAGCCAAGAAGACATAGATTTAATCTTGACCCTGACACAAAGTGGCTTTGTGACCCTAGGCAACCTACTTAACTTCTTAGAAACCTGGACAACTCCCTGAACTGCATAGATTACCTTGAGATCAAATGACATATGTGTAGCTCAACTCCTCCCACCCACCCACCCCTTTGCAAACCTTAAGGTATTCTATAAATGCTAGGTGTAATCATCCATAATGATTATTTGTAATCATTATTATTAATTATTATTATTATTATCTCGTTCAGAAATTATCCAAACCAATATCATTGGTCCAAACTTTATCCTGTTTTATTTCTGCAAAAAAGTGATTTATAATTATATCTATGTAAATCTTACATATAATTGTGATAGATTGATTTCTAGATATTTTATGTCAGTTACTTTGAATATAATTTCTCTTTTCATTTTTTAAATTGGTTTTTATTAGACCTGTTTAGAAATGTTGAACATCTTTGTGAATTTATTTTGCTACTTACTGAAGTTATTTATCATCTTTGGTTTTTTGCTGTTACTTTAGGTTTTTATAAGTGTACTATTCTTTCATCTACACATCAGAGTAATTATATAGTTTTGTATAGGTTCTCTGTTCCATAAGATCTAAGTTCTTTCATTTTAAGAATTGTCCATTTTTTGGTTTTGTATCCCCTGCTTCTTAAATAGTGCTTTTTAAATAGGTACTTGCTACATGTTTGTGGGTTGGCTTATTGAAAGAATACTAACACTTAGCTTTAAATATATGGTTTTGATCATAATAAAATCATGAGGGTTTTATTTTTTTTAAAGAGTTTTTCTACATTTCTTAAAATAATTATACAACTTAGCTGCCCATATATATGTATACACAGACACACAAATAAATATAACATTATGTATTTAGAGGAAAAAACTGAAGTGCAAAAAGACTTATATAGTAAGGTGGTAATTATCATAGACTATTTCTTTAAATTAAATTTTTTTCAGTTAATATTTGTTTTCTCTTTCTCTCACCTCTCCCCACAGCTGAAATAAAAAGAAAAAAAGTACCATTGTAACAGATATGCATAGTTAAAGCAAAACAAATTCCCACAATAGTCATATCCCAAAATATGTCTACTTTTTTATTTTAAGTCCATGATATTATTCATCAGCAGTCTTCCATAATTGTGATTGGTTATTGCATTGCATTAAACCAAGTTCTTCAAGTCTTTTAAATTTTTTCATTTTTATAAAAATGCTACTGTATAAATTGTTCTCCTTGTTCTAATTATTTCACTTTATATCAATTCATGGTTTTCATCATTTTTAAACTGTACAATAGTTTTCCTATATACATGCCGTACATATAATTTATTCACCATTCATAGATGGTGAGCATTCCTTAAATTCTATGCTCCTATGGGGGGAAAAATGCTTTTACAAGTGGTATGACCTTGTGATACCATTAACCAGTCTGTTATTTCAATGAGATAAAAGCAAGATTAAAAGAACTTACATGTACAAATATGTTTGTTGCAGCTTGGTGTTGTGCTAAATGCTTTATAAATATTCTCATTTGATTTTGACAACAACTCTGCGAGATAGTTGCTATTATTATCCCCATTACAGTTGAGAAAGATGAAGCAAAGAGAGTTTAAGTAACTTGACCAAGGACACGTAGTTAGTATCTAAGATTACATTTGAATTCAGATCTTCCTGATTCCTGACTCCTGGCCCAGCACTGGACGTCGTGTTATATCTACCTACAGTTATATTCTACAACTTTGGTGAATTTTTATTTCACTTACATTTCATGACTATTAGTTGAGTCATCAGGGTTCTCTTAATAGATAATTGTATTATCTGAAGAAATCAATAGTTTTGTTTCCTCTTTGGCTATGTTTATTCATTCAATTTTCTTTTTCTTGTATTATTCCTCTATCAATATTCTTTATTTAAATGTGAGGTTAATACATGGTACATTTTTGTAGAAGTGTTTTGCACAGCTAAGAAATATCCAAAATCCTTTCTGTTATTATTCAGTTATCACCAGTTATTCATCTTCTCTGATTTTTCTAAAGTTATATTATTTATCTTTCCATTAGGTTTGTTCTGATCTAGAGCATTCACATTAGTACATTTTATTTATTCATTTAACCGCAATTTGATGAGCTTTTTCTTTAAGCAAGAAAACACTCTGTGGTGTATGCGTGCATGTAGAATTGAAATTGATTTGTTGTACTTGGGGCATGTTTAAGTATTATTACAATTTCCCTGATTATCTCTCTTTATCTTTTCTATTTTCATAATTGCCTTTGTCTGTAGTAGCAACTTAGTGGTCCAGTGGGTAGGGTGTTGAGACTGGTGTCATGGAGACCTGAGTTCAATCCAACTTCTGACTCTTATTAGCTCTGTGACCCTGGACAAATCACTTAACCTCTGTCCTAATTCTCTAGAGAAAGAAATGGCAAACCACTCTATTATCTTTGTAAAAAAAAAAAAAAAAAAACCCATCGACAGAATTGGAGTACAAATTCACATACAACTGAACAACAAAGCAAAGTATAGTCATTTCTAAACCTTCTTTTTCTTCCATTTTTATATGTTTTTCATCGCATGAACTTACCCCTATTATATAACCTAATAAGTTCCCCTTCCATTTTTTCTCTATTTCATTCTCCTTTCCTGGTATTTCCTTTTTCCTCTTAAGATCATCAAACAGAAGAAAGCCCTAGTAGGATGCTGAGAAGATTTGAACATAAATGCATTAAATATTATAATTTCTACCATTTGGCTAAGTAGATTTGCCTTTCTCTATTTTTCTTTTAACTTTCATTTATATTTCACAGTTTCTTTCAGCTGTGGCCTTTTCATTATGATTGCTTTTGGAAATCCTTTGTTTCATTTAAAGGTCCCTTCCCCCTTTTTAGGATTAGTTACAAGTAAGTTATTCTTAGTTGTTAGCTTTTACCTTTTTGGAATCTCATATTGCAAACTCTTCACCTCTATTGTCTAATTATTACATTATTATGATGGACTTTTAATCTTTTGGTGATCGAATTTTTAGTTTTTAATATTGCTTTTTGGATATACTGAATTTTGGCTATGATGTTTCTTAGAGTTTTTCTTTGGGAGATTTTACTTATGAAGTGATGTATTCTTATTTTCATTTTGCTCTTTTATTCTGTTAGATTTATGCACCTTTTCTTTTCAGTTTCTAGAAATATGTTATATATGTTATCTAGTCTTTTTTTTAAGTCATAAGTTCAATGATTCTAAGACTAGGACTATCATCTTTTTGATCTCTCTTTGCTCTTTTTTTTTTTCAGGGCAGTATATGGATATAGTTTTTACCTTATATTTTGTTTTTTCAATCTTTTAATTTTGTTTTTGTAATTTTTTGTTCTCATCCGATTATGTGGTATTGTTGTCCAGTTTTATATGTGATCTATCTTAATTTTAAGGGAATTAAATTCTTAGCTAAAGTTCATCATCTACTCTAAGCTATTGATTCTTAACTGTCTTCTTTTGCTCCTTAGATTTCCTTTTGTATTTTCTCTTGTTTTATTCTTTCAGGTACTCTTTATTATTCATGTGGCCAGGTAATTGTTTTCTCTAAAGGTGATACTCCTTTCCTCTGGGTCTAGTTTGTAGGCTTGTGTTGGTCCATAATATTTATTTTCTTAGTCATTAGTTTCTGTTTATTCATATTTCCAACCTCAGTTTCTGGGTTGGAGTTTTATGATTTTATAAAACAACTACCTTTCATACTTTTTTGATGGTATAGGCAGGCCTTTTTGGTCTTCTATCATGTAATCAAAACGAGGTGGACTCATCATTTTCAGGAATTCCTGGGTTTTAGCTCAGTCTCCCACTTGCTAATCTGTCTTGAGTTTCTTGCAGTCTCCAATTTAATTTCATCCCTTGTTTTAAACCTAATAGACTGGGGCAGCTAGGTGGCGCAGTAGATGGAGCATCAGCTCTGAAGTCAGGAGGATCTGAGTTCAAATTCGGCCTCCTTCACTTAATATTTCCTAGCTGTGTGACCCTGGGCAAGTCACTTAATCCCAATTGCCTAAGGGGGAGGGGAAGTAACAGACTTCATCTATCTCTTGTTGACAGGGACTTTACATCTTAGTTGCTGCATTGGCTTTTTCTCCTGGTCTTTGAGGGGCTACTTGGGTACTGGTCTGACTCTGTACCCCAATGTGCCTCAGATTGGTTTCTAGTTGTTGGATTGAGTCAGCTCTGCGCTGATGCCGGCTCTTGATTATGGGCTTGCATGGCTTTTCTGCTGTTTGGACGGTAGGCTGTTCCTTTTCCTGTTATTCCTTGGGTAGAACTAGATGGAATTTCCTAGGGTTGGAGTTGGATGTATGAGAGAAGCCTAAGGGGTGTCTGGATCCTCCTGGTCTTGCCCTGTTTCCTGATTTTGATCTGGCCCATCAATCAATTAATAAGGATTTATTAAGCTAGGCACTGTTCTAAGAGCTGAGGGTGCAAAAAAGGGCAAAAGACAGTCCTGTTCCCAAGGAGTTCACCATTTAATGTAACCCTGGCCCAAGAACCATTGGCATGGGACTCTCTCTGAGTCCTGCATGAGGAGAGTGGGAAATCCTGGCCAGAGCAGCTGGGCTCTTCGGGTTTTGGGAGGTCCCTGAGCACTCATCAGGCCTTGAGTCTTCCGACTTGAGTCATTTCAGGCACGTGGGAAAGAGAAGGTGGAAGAGGTCAGTTTTCAAATAGCTGAATGAAGGAAAAGACCAAGAAAACATGACAGGAACAGGCAATTCCTTTGTGTCTGTATCTCTAACTTGGTTTCTCCTTGGCTGTGATCCAGGATACTCACTTTTTCTGGGATGAGCGAGTTATCTCAATCTTAACCTGAGAGCTCCTTCCCTCTGGATTATCTAACAGATATGCCCCTATGTTATATCTTCTCTGATTACTGTTTTGCTATGATTTAGGTAAATGCATTTCTTTGTTATTTGCTGTGTGTTCATTGTAGAACTTGTATTAGGTGGGAAAAGGATCCAACCCCTTGATATAGAGTTTGGGGTCTCTTTTTCCCCATAGTAATGATAAAATGATCAGAATTGAACCCAATCCTAGGCTAACAATATTTAAGGGAATAGGTATACTTAAATGTTTTTTTTCCTCTCCCCTTACATTCTTGCCTGAAAGGAAAATGAGTCCTTTCAAAACTGAAAATTTCACCTGAAGCAAAATAGGCTTGTATGCCAAAAGACTCAAAGTTTAATGAGTCTTGAAGGGGATTTCCAAAGACTTGAGTATAAAGTTAAGTCGTTTTTGCCAACTCTACTGCAACCCTCATATGGCAGGGCATTAATCTTCACTAATAAATAGAGAGACCCATTATCAATGGGGCTTAGAAAAGGGATTACAATGTTATTTATATTCTTTGTATTCCATCTTGATTCCAGTAATGGCAGTCTTTTTTAGACTGGAAGAAGGAACATGTAACTATTTTTTAAATTTTTTTATCTTTCTGGTTCATTTTTAGAACTTTTTTCACTAAGTATCTTGGGCTTCTCTAGGCTCTGTGTTCTAACACCTTTTTATATTTACAGCTATGATTTAAAAAATTTTTTTTTGATCTCCATACAGCATATGACACTGTAGCCTCCACACTCTCACCCTGCATCATCCTGTGAACTCTTTGTTCTTTTTTTTTTTCCATGACAATCTTCTTTTTTGATTTTCTTTCTACCTATTGACCTGCTTCTTATCAGTTACCTTTCCCAATTCTTTAGATATATTACTCTCCCTAAGTTTGAGTTTACCATGGCTCTATCCTAAACCTCTCCAACTCTATTATATAGAATAGAATTCATTATTTTTGCCCCTAAACACAGCTCTCTTCTGAACTTTCCTAATTCTTTCATTGATACAATAAGCTTTTCAAAGCTCATTTATTCAAGTTGCCCAGCTGAGCAATCTTGACATTTTTCCTCAGCTTCTTACTTTACTTTTTATACCACTTATCCAGTCAATTGCCAAATCTTTTAACTGTTCTTACCTCACCAGCATCTCTTGAATCTGCCCCTTCTTGCTACCATATATAATCACTATCTTAAGCACTATGAAAAACTTTCTTCAGAATGTTGTGTAATTTTTCTTTACATAAAGAACACAAAAATCATTGACAAATAAAAGAATATAACAATAAATCTGGTAAATTCCTCTAAGGTAGAAATTTTTATATTCCCCTACAGAACAGTGCTATATTATTCCTTTGTGAATAGTAGATACATAACAAAATTTTCAATAGATTATTACAGTCAGCCTCAACATTAAATTTAGCTTTTTATTCTACATTTCAAGGTATTAAAACTGATAACAATTCTTCTCCTTTATCTTTTGGGTTAATATAGCAATTTTCATTTTACATTTGGATCAATTTGGAATTTAGATTCTTGACATGGAATGATTGCAATAATCAAAATGGGATTACTGTGAAATTACCAATACAAATTTGTTTTAATTCTTAACTCAGAGCCTTATTGAAAGTTTTAAAAATAATCCCCATATGTATTTTTTTTTACCAGGTCTATCCGGAACTACAGATTACCAATGTTGTGGAAGCTAACCAACCAGTGACAATTCAGAACTGGTGTAAGAGAGGCCGAAAGCAGTGCAAGAGTTCTCCCCACATTGTTATTCCTTATCGATGCTTAGGTGAGTTCATGAGAATGTATATTTTTAGCATCATTTATTATATGTTACCTTGGGCAATTTAACCCATGGATCTTTATTCCCTCATTTATAAAATGAGGAGGTTGGACTAAGTAACCTATAAGATGCTTTCCAGCTCTAAGTCTGGTTATCTAAATTATGCTAGGTGTCTTAAGGGAATCTGACTGCTTCTAAGTTTCTTATGAGCTTAAAAATAAAATGTATTGGTTTATAAACGTATAAATCAAGAATTTACTTAAGTACCTATTAAATATCAGGTACTTTGCTAAGCTCTGAGTATATAGAGAAAGGCAAAATATAATTCTTGCTCTCAAGGAGCTCATAGTTTAATGACAAAGAAGATTATTGTAAAGTAAGATTATTATGAATTCATTCTTTATTTCTATACAATGATCTATTTTTTAAATTTTTTCAACCAATTATTCATTTTGAGGATTCTTTCAAGATAACATGTGTTCATTGGATCAATATTAAAAAGAAAACATCTAATATTTTATATTTACAAAATGTTTTATATTCCTTTTCTTATTTGATCTTCACAATATCATATGCGGTAGGTACAAAATAATAATATTCACTATTCAGAAGGGGGGAATATGAGATTCTGAGAGATTAAATTAATGCTGAATTTCACACAACTAATGAGTGGGAGAGCCAGAACATAAAATCAGGTTAGTTAACAAGAACAACTTTTACAACAATTATGCCTTTTAATAAATGTCCAGATAATTTCTATTTGAATTATACCATTAAAATCTTCAGTACAAATTAATTTTCACCTATACATACTACATGAATACTTCACTATGTAAGTATTAAAGTTACATTTATAGAGAGAATCTAGTTAACTGCAATAACCTAAATAGTTGTTCCAGCATTTGAAGGGAAGTTCTGTATACTGATTTTGTGTTGCCATGTTTCCTGAAACTGGAAAATTCTTTATACTTTGCCACTAAGCTGGAAGAATTTCAGTTTTTTTAAAAAAATGATATTTCTAAAAATATTGCTGTGGTTTTTCAGTATCTCTTTCCCCTACCTCCAACTACCCTCCTGTATAAGACTAACAAGAAAAGAAGAAAAGTTGAGTTTTACAAAATAGACTGTGCCATATTTATCATGTCTGATAATATGGGCCTCATTTTGCTCCTGTGGAAAACTATTTTTCCACTGACAAGAGAAGGTATATTTTCACATTTTTGACTCAGTTATTTATCTTTCAAGTTCAAATTTCTTTAACAGATGTTTCCCTTTGCTTAATTATGGCAGTTATAAAAATATAGTTCAGTAGATAGGAGAGATAGGAGATTTGGAATAAACCATGTGTCTAGAGGTTAAAAGGGACCTGAGAAAGCAACCTCTTGACCCAGGGAAGTTAAGCTACTTGCTCAAGGTTATGCAGTTAATAAGTGGTGCTGAGATGGGATTGAACCCAGATATTCTGACTTTATAATCAGTGTTCTTGATCCTCTCAGTTCTGTTTATTTTTATTTCTGCATATTTATTTCATGCATATAAGTCTTCTAAAATTTCTCTGAATGTCCTGAATCCATTTGTTAGAGCAAAATAATTCATCATTTCATTCATGTTCCCCTACCCATTTAGCCAATATATTCTAAGCATGTGTATCTAATTTGTTTTTACTACAATGAAGAATACTGTTACAAATATCTTCTTAATATGTTTTCTTTTTGCCATTATTTTTCTTGGGATATATGCTTAAGAGTGGCAATACACTCTTAAGCAACTAATAAGAGAATGGGTGCATCTTTAGGTCTTAGGGTCTTAGGGTAAATGATTTTTCTTTTATATATAGCAAAGACAAGTTGCCCATCTATGGCCTTAATGTGTCATTGTATGGCTTGAAGAGAGGCAGAAGAGCCTCTTCTCTCTGCATTTTTCTGCAAAGGAGATTTTATTTCTTGCCAGGAGGAGAAGAGAGAGTGTTTCTCAGAAAGAGGGGAATACTAGGCTAAAATTATATTTATCTGCTCCCTTGAATATCATTAGTCTAGGAAATGTGATTTTAAGGTTCAAATTAAACGTTTGATTGCTATTCATTAATGGATAAAGAAGGGCCCTAAGCTTTATATCTGGGGCTTTCCCACAGGCTCAGTCAGAAGACTTATCCAAAGGAGCAATTTTCTGAAGTCTCTAGCTGGGAATTGATATATGATCGAGACTGTTAGCTGCTTTTACATCAGCTTCTTCCCAAGCTTTTTCTTACTTTCTTAACTTAAAGTGGGGCTTGGCCTTGTGCATTTTTTCTCTTGAAATTGAAATCCAGAAGCCCCTGAAGAGACTCAAGAGACCCCAAGAAGGTCAAGAGACCAAATCTATTTTCTTTTTCTTTTCCCCCAGCTCTGCCCTTTGCACAGATGTAGGGCACTGACCTCCACCAGTGAGCAGAGAGTCCCATACTAATGGACTTTGGGACTCTGGTTACATATAATTCCAAAATTTTTCTAGATTGGTTAGATTGATTCACTGTTCTATTGATGTTCTAAAGTACTTGTCTTTTTACAATCCCTCCAATGTTGGCTATTTCAAATATAATGGTTTATGATATAATACCTCAGAGTTGTTTCAGTTTGTACTTATTATTTTTAATTCATGTGATAGTGGACTTTTTGCCATTTCTTCAGAATGAAATTTCTAGTCTTTTAACCATTTATCTATTGAGAAATGGTTCCTGCATTATGCATTTTTATAAGCTTCATGCAGAGATTGACTATCAGAATTTTATCCATCATTTCACACTTTCCATCTCAACTCTTCTTCACCAAAAATAATACTGAAAGGAAAGTGTCAATTTGCATCTGTAGTGATGAAATTAGCATGTCATGGATATCTTTAGCAGAAGTTTGTGCCCTAGAGCAAATTTAAATTTTTTTTACTGTTGTTAAAAATAGTTTTCAAGCTATTTTATAGTTCCCAGAAGTTAAGAAAGAAAAGTTAGATTTAATAGTGTTTTTCCAAATTTTAGTTAGAAATTATTTTTCTGGAATTGTTAGTATATTTAGGAAATGTTAGTAACTTAAATGCTGTTCTCCAGACATTGGAATGCAAATTATTGAATATAAGAATATATATTTCAATTTCATGAATATCATTTAAATGACAACAGGGTTAGTATTACTAGTTAAGATCAGCAGGTAAGTTTTAAAGTCTTGTTTTCAAATTTAATTTCTACTTGGGATTTTCTCATTCAAAATTCTTCATATGAACAAACAAAAATCCAAATCAGTCCTTAGATTTTATGCCTTAGAACCAACCTTATCCTTCCTATATATTTATCATGGTGTTTAGAAATTAATTTTTCCATTCTTACTTTGTGAGCTAATCTTTTCAGGGACATCTTTTGTAGAATTTTTTTTATTAAAGCTTTTTATTTTCAAAATATATGTATGGATAATTTTTCAATATTGACCTTTGCAAAACCTTGTGTTCCAAATTTCCCTCCTCTAGATGGCAAATAATCCAATAAATGTTAAACATGTGCAATTCTTCTATACGTATTTCTTGTAGTGTTCTTAAATCTAAATGTTTATCATTACCTCCTTAATTAAATTGATACATAAAAATGTTAGAATTTATATTAGAAGCTCATTCAATATATGTGTGATTAGCACATTATTATTGCTATTTGACACTTTCATTATTAGTCTAATGTTTTAACTAAGGGCTTCTATTTATGAGAAGTAAACAAACTCCTATAGTAGCACAAAAAATAAGTGTAAATACAAACATGATTTATTATATTGCCTAAGATATGAGCCACCAGAAAAAGATCTGATACAAAATAATTGTCTAAACTAGCTAATATAATGCTAGTTATTGATAGGTCTTGTCTGGGGCATTTGTGAGCTATACTAAATATTCAACCAAAAATAGTGGGATTTTTGTGGATACCTTAAATTCAGCATGTCAAAAACTGGACTCATCTTTCCCCTATAAAACCTAACTTTTTGGATTTTCTTTTTCAAGAGTACTACCATCCTTATATTCACCCTCATTCATGACCTTGGAGTCAGCCTCAGCTCCTTTTCTTAATTCACCCATTCTCTTATTAGTTGCTAGATCCTGGCAGCATCTTTCACAACTACAGTTTCAAAAAGGTTTGAGGCAAATACAGACTAATTAAGAGACTATGTCAATAGTCAAGGTGAACAATTTTAAGAGAGAATGAAATAAATGAACGCAAAAGCAATTTTTAACAATAATGTATTCAAAATATGAATATAAGTAGAAAAGCAAAGGTAGTGCTTGACTTCAGAGTTAATTCTCTAATAAGTAATACATATACGTGCTTATTCAGTTATTCAGTTATTTCTGGGGCTTTATTACTTTCAAGATCAGATACATACTTCTCTGTTGTAATTTAAATCCCTTTATGATCTAGCTCCAACCTATCTTCCCAACCTTATTCCTATCAGTTCCAAAGGATTCAATTATCATCTCTGTACAAATGATTTTAAAGACTACTATCCCAAATCTTCTTGCTGACCTTGAGTGTCTCAATCTTCTTCTGTCTTTTGGACAAACTCTCCCTTCCCTAAACATGTTAAAGTCAACAATGTCAATTAACTTCTCTCTTAAAACCTTCCCCTTTCCAAACTTCCCTATTACTATTGGTGCCTTATCTCACACAATACCTTCCATTTAAACTGCCTGTGTCTTCTATACTGTTTGTATGTTTTCTTCTATATTAGAATATGAGGGCAGGAGTTTTTTTTTTTTTTTTTTTTTTGTAACTCCAGAATCTTAGCACAGTACCTAGCATACAATAACTGCTTGACTTATTAACCAACTTGAAGCATATTATCATTATCTTCATAGACTTTCTCTGAAGAACTTCCATTTGAAGAAGTACCCATTCACTCATGATCATTTAAAACTTTGCTTCTTTTGATTCCATTAGCCCCCTTCTCATACTCCCTTGTATACCATTTTTGTGTCCTTTATTGGACATTATTATTACTATCTTTAGTTTGGCCTTCTATATTTCCAGCATTATCGCATAACTAAGAAATAATAAGCCCTTATTAAATATTTGTTGACTTGTGTAATAAATACTTGAATCTTATTTATCCCCAGCTACATAGATGATAGCAAGTAAATTGCTATTATTCTCATGGTAGTCATTTTTAATTTCCCTTTCTGAGAAGACCTTGTGAGTTGAACATCCTTTTAACTCTAACTTATTTATGGATTATAACTTTAGACCTACAAGAAAGGTGCCTTAGAAACCCTCTCTTCCAATTCCTTCATTTATAAGTGAGTAAACTAAAGCTCAGAGAATTTATGTAACTTGAGTCAAGTCACACACATATATTTATCAGGTAGCAGATCCAAGTTTTGAACATGATGACATGTCTAGCATTTAGTGCATTATTCTATACTGTTTCCCCCATTTTTGTTAATATTGATGTGGTTTAGGTCTTTTAGTAATTTATTAGCATGTTGATCAGTAATTAAAGACCTGCTGTTTATAATATTATTTAATTTTTATATCCATTTTAAAATTTTTATTACTTGTAGTATTTTCTTCCTTTTCAACATTCTCCTCTTGTCAGCACAATGAAAGATGTTAGTTATGGCTACTCTGAAAAATGGCCCAGAAAATTAAAAAAGTGCCAAATGGAAAGATGATTCCTTAAGTCAGAGGTCAAGTTTCATTAACTATTATCAATCATCTTGGAGATGTTCTGATATAGGACTATTCAAGGGGCCTTATAGGCCACCATAATCTCTGGAAGACATGTTGGAAGAACAAAAGTTAAAAAATCCAATTCCCAATAGGTAACTGCTTTATATTTTTTAACTGGAACTAAATCATTTTGATGATTTTTACTTTGTGGTATAGTTTTTAGATCCTTTCCTACAGATAAATTTTGTTGCTATTTCTTTCTAAATACATAAAATATAATGCTTTGGTAATTTGGTATGATACTAAGTAAATTAATTTAGGTAAAATTGCTATTTTTGTTATATTGTCCTGACCTAACCACCTGCATTTAATTAGATCTATCTTTATTTCATTAAAGAGCAATTTGTAGTTGTATGCAACTGTCTTATGTGTCTTGACATACATATTGGCCCAAATGTTTTATGGATTCATCCTGTTAAACACAGTAATTATAAAGGGCATCCTTGTTTTAGCCTAGATTTTATTTGAAAGATTTTATTTATTTATTTTTGCATGTAATCCTGACTTTTTATTGTAAAGGATACAAGTTACACTACATTATTTATTATTATATTATTATATTACACTATTTTATTCTATGCTTTTTTATATTAGAATTGGATTTTGTTTTTAAAAAAAAAAACATCCTTTTCAGCATCTATTGATATAATCAGATAGTATTTTTTATGTTTTAATATGGTTTGTTATTTGTCTTTTGCATATTGAGCTACCTAGTTCTGTAGTTTAAATTTAATATATTTATATCGTATGATATTCTTAATAAATTGTAGCCTATTTGCTAAGCTTTTATTTAAATGTTTTGAGTCTGTGTTCACTATTGGTTTATTGGTTTATGGTTTTTTTCTCTCTGCTATATACCAAAACTATAGGAAAAAAATCAAAGTTTTCTTTATTTTCACATTTTTGCAAACATTTCATGTAATACTGGAATAAATTTTTCTTTTAAGTGTTTTATGGAATCTACTTGTAAATTCATTCATTCTCTCCTATCCCCACTTCTTTGGAAATTCATTTATAATTTGTGCAACAACTTGTTTTTAACTTATTTGTTATTGAGCTTTTTCAATTTTGTCCAACTTTTTGTGACCCCCATTTGAGATTTTCTTGGCAAAGATAACTGAAGTAGTTTGCTATTTCCTTCTCTAGTTCATTTTTACAGATGAACTGAGGCAAATAGGGTTAAGTGACTTGCTCAGGGTCATACAGCTAAATGTCTGAAACCAGATTTGAACTCATAAAGAGAGGAATCTTAATTTAAACCTAGTGCTCTATCCACTATGCTACCTGGCTACCCTGTAGTTAAATTAATTTCTTCTCTCAATTTGGATATTTTTATATTTTAAGTATTCAGGTCCTCTAAATAATTAGTTTTGTTTGGCATATAATTAATCCAAAGAGTGTTTTTTTAAATTTCTTTTTCAATTGTTCCTTTTCCCATTTGAGTAAGAACAATTTCCTTTGGTTTTGTTAATTTGTTAACTTTTATTTGTGTAACAACTTTTTGATTTTATTATAGTAAAAATCTCTTTTATCTTCTAGATTTTCTTTATCTCTTATTTGGTCACGAATTCTTGCCCTATCAATAGATAGAAAAGGAAATTTCTTTTTTGTTCTTGTTATTTATATTTGAAATAACTTTATATTTGCTGTGTGAAGTATCTACTTGAAGCTAAATTGGTTCTTGGTAGTGAACTTAAACTTCTTTCAAACTATTTTACAATTTTCCCAGAAATTTTTGTAGAAGTCCTTCCCTTAGGAGCTGGAATCTTTTAACATATCGTACATTACTAGGTTTGTTTTTATGTGCTATATAATCTGCTCTTATGATCAATTTATTTTTAACCAAATTAATTTGATTACTGTTTTGTAGTAAAGTTTGAAACCTTGAATGCTAGGCCCTTTTCCTAGCATAAGTTTTTTTCCCCTGAGATTCTTATCCTTTTGTTCTTCTATATAAATTTTATTTTTTTTTATCTCTATTAAATCATCCCTTGGAAGTTTGATATGACAATGAACAGTCTTATTATTTAAGACTTCCCATGAGAAAATAATATTTATTTTTCTATTTAGGTTTGTCTTTATTTTATTAAAGAGTAGTTTGTAGTTTTAATTTTATAATTGATGCATGTTCTTAGGTAGGCTGCTTCCCAAGCATTTTATATATTTTGTAATAATTTTAAGTGAAATTTCTCTTCCTGGCAGACTTTGTATTGTAAAGAAATTCATGATTTATATAAATTTATCTTATAAGCTACAACTATTCTGAAAGTTTTAATTCTTTTAATCAAAATTTTAGTTGATTCTCATGGATTCTCTATTTGAATTATTGTACCATTTGAAAAAGTGTTAATTTTGCTTTCTTTATGTTTATGCTTTTTTCTCCATTTCTTTTTTTTTTTAATTTCACTGCTATAGTTTGCATATCTAAGCATTATCTCTCTCTTTTTTTTTTAATTTTTTAATAACTTTTTATTGATAGAACTCATGCCAGGGTAATTTTTTATAGCATTATCCCTTGCATTCACTTCTGTTCCGATTTTTCCCCTCCCTCCCTCCACCCCTTCCCCCAGATGGCAAGAGTCCTTTACATGTTGAATGGGTTGCAGTATATCCTAGATACAATATATGTGTGCAGAACCGAACAGTTTTTTTGTTGCACAGGGAGAATTGAATTCAGAAAGTATAAATAACCCGGGAAGAAAAGCAAAAATGCAAGCAGTTTATATTCATTTCCCAGTGTTCTTTCTCTGGGTGTAGCTGCTTCTGTCCATCTTTGATCAGTTAAGGCTCTCTTTATTGAAGAGGTCCACTTCCATCAGAATACATCCTCAAACAGTATCGTTGTTGAGGTATATAATGATCTCCTGGTTCTGCTCATTTCACTCAGCATCAGTTCATGTAAGTCTCGCCAGTCCTCTCTGTATTCATCCTGCTGGTCATTCCTTACAGAACAATAATATTCCATAACATTCATATATCACAATTTACTCAACCATTCTCCAATTGATGGACATCCTTTCATTTTCCAGCTTCTAGCCACTACAAACAGGGCTGCCACATCTAAGCATTATATCAAATAACTGTGGCTAATCTGAAGAAAGTATTCTACAATTAGTATCTGCATTTCTTCTCCTCTTACCCGCTTCTAAATCTTGTGCAATAGGATTTCTGCTTTATTATCAAAGTGAAACTATCCACTCAAAATTTGGCAGACTAGGAGAAAAGAGCCTAACTTTCTCCCCCATCTGCTCTGCAAAGATCTAGAAAATACACCAGACTGATTCTTGATTGGGAAATTTTTTAAAAAATCACAGTGAATCATTCCTCCATTCTAAAAGCAGTCTTCTGGCACTCCAAACAGAGGGGCAAACCCACAATTGTTTTGCTTAAAATCAAATCCAGATTAAGAGCTTACAGAGCTCAGACCAGGAGAGCAATCAAACTTTACCCTATATCAAACCATTTGGGATCCCCAGAAAACTTGCAGGTTCCTAAAGATCCTTGAATAAAAGAGTATTTAATAGCTAGAAAATGCAGTAGCAGGAACCAAGGACAAAAATTGAACCAAGCTTGACACAAATATTCTGTCAAGAGGTATGTAGATAGAGCTTGGTACTAACACGAAGTCTGAAGTTGGGAAGCAAAAGTAATGGTAATAGTGATGGTAATAATAGCTAGTATACAGCACTTTAAAAGTTTATGAAGTGCTTTACATACATTATTTCATTTGATCCTTACAACAAACCTTCCAAGATAGGCAGCTGACCCTTTAAAAAAGAACAGAGCATAGATAGTCCAAAAGACAAAGATGAAATCTTACAATCGTGAAAAACTTATTCAGCAAAGCTGAATGTAATCTAAAAGGAGGAACAAAGGAATCTCTAATGAAATAGCAAATTTCTAAGAATTCTTAATGAAAACACTAAAGGTGAATAGAAATTTTGAAATATAAATCAAGAATTTAGAGAAATGGGGAAAAAAGTAATATCAGAACAATCATTAAGTGACTAAAGAAGGATAAGATGTTTACATTCTGATGGAGGGAGGTGACATAAGTTATTAACTTAGAAACCTAATATTATGGGTCACAGAAAAAATCCAGCAAAACAGAGAGATTTGGTTGTCATATGTTTTGATGAAAGGAAGATAGAGAGTGATCAATAACTATTTTTATTGTCTTAAAATTTGTAAAGGATGTATTAATTATGTTTTCTGCCTTTTTGTTTTCACATTTTTTGCCTTCTCTGTTTCCCGATACATAGCCAGTATCAGTTAATAACGACCCCCCAAAAAAGATTTAGAAAGAATTTTATTAATTTGCCTGGCAGAGAAGAGAGCCAAAATAGGTGATCCTCTCCCCCAAAACTGAGTTAAATATTGTATTGTTTTCATACAAAAAAGAACAAGGAAAAAACTGCTGATTGGCCACCAGAGAGCAGTTTCCAGATAAGACTTAGGTTGATTGAGATGTACAGTGGGAAGAAATCCCTTAGCTTTCTTGGATCAGTCTTTGGAACCCCAGGAAGTACTCTGTGAGGAAGGCAGGAGTATCTCTTGTATGGCCTAAGTTAAAGCATTAAGCAAATCTGGTCTCTAATTAACAAGGGCTAGTTTCCAACAATGCAATCCGGTTTTCCCAGTTTCCCTCTTTCAGATTTTTTTAAGTCTAATATTCCTATATTAGAAAGGAAAAACAATTACAGAAGCAGAGAGCTAAGTTAAGGTTTCAGAAGGAAGTTCATTAAGTTATCTGAGTCTGTGGGGCATCTCATCTAAATCTCGATAGACTTTAAGGATTAGTAGTGAATAGATAGTTGATCCATTTTTCCTAACATCTTATACAGAAGCAGAAAACCCGGTTAAGATTTCAAAGGAAGTTCATTAAAATACCACAAATTGGTGTGAAGATTTTTCCTTGGGCTCATATTGGTGACAACTCAGAGAGATCTAGGGTTGTAAGTCATGGGATTTAGACTTGTACCAGGAAACAAGTATACTACACAATAAAAGGAGCCTTACCAGACTTTGAAAGAATACAAATGACCATGAATATACCAAAATATTATTAAAAACACAAATTTATAATCCCTGTTATCTTATGTCACAAAATTGAACAAATGTAGTTAAGCTGAATCATAACCTCATACATTCCCTTATGAAACAAATCTAGTTAAATAAACGGCATAGGTAAATTAAATCAGGTTACAGGTGAAAATTCCATTTGTCAGAAACATTTTCATTTTGGGTCTTAGTTTTTCCATGTAGCCATGTGATCTTTGGAAACATTTTCCCTTGGAAATTTTTGAATCGGCCTCATTCTAGGGCATTTCTGAAGTTTTAGTAAGATCTAACAACCTCATATATTTAATCTTTCAATAACTATTCCATGTGATGAAAAACAATTCAGATCTTATGGAGCTAATTTTATACTTGTCCTGTCCTTGTCATTAATAGAAACATTTGAAAGGCACACACATGCATATGCATACACACACACACACACACACACACACACACACACATCCATCCTAGTTCCCAAAGAAAAACAGTTAATCTTAATTGCTTTCTCAGTGAAACGCACTCCATTAAAATGTAAAACTTACATTTTTGTCACATCATTTTTCTGTCTTTAATTGTCCTAATCCTACTTTAGTCAGGGGACAGAAAGGAAATGAGGAAGGAGAAAAGGGAGAAATTGTGTGTGTGTGTGTGTGTGTGTGTGTGTGTGTGTGTGTGTGTGTGTGTAAGAGACAGAGAATATATCCAAGTTTTTACACTTCATGGGGAATTGTTACAGAAATTTCCAAACACAGAAAGAAATGTTTATAACAATATCAACTGTCCCTCCAGACTGGATTGATATAAGCACAACAAAGATAAAGCTTTCTTATCTTTGTTTGATTCCCAGTAAGGGTCATAGTTAACCTTTATTTGGGAACAGCCAGTCATACAGCAAAATTTGACATTATTCACAAGATATCATAGTCAAGCTCAGAAAGAAAATGACGCAGTGGAGAAGCAGAGTCAAGAGGATAAGCAGATTCTACTACCAAATATGTAGAGTTTTCCTCTCAACTTTTCCATGCATAAACATAAACCTGTAGCAGTTTTTAGATTACACTCCCATTAAGAAATACATCACAATTCCCCTTAAATGGTAGATTATTGACTTAAATGACAATTTAGACATCATACTTGAAATCAAAACTCAGAACAATAACAAATTATAGTTCTAAGAGATTTTACCTCAAATAGCAAGTTTCACTAATCATAGCTAAGTATAGCTAATATTTTCCTTATTTTGTTGCCAGTAAGCATAGAAAAGGTCTTACTCATCTTTTCTAATTTAAATCCTTCTTGGAGCAATATTTATTTTCCCATGTTAGGTGAATGACAATTTGTTTTATAGTTAGGTAGTGTTTTACATAATTATCTTTGAAATAAAAAGGGTTTAAATCCATCCAGGAAAAAACAATTTATAAAAAAAATGTACACTTCCTAGAAGAGTAAAGTTCACTTTTGGTTCCTTATTATAAAAATTTTAAGTGTTATTAGTATATGTAGGGAGAGGTTTTTTAAAAAATTAAAAATTGCAAAAATATAAATAAGGCCATTAAAAATATTTTGACTAATAATGTGTTTTTAAAAAGCAACAAACTTACCAAATGACATTGTAGAATAGTTATTTTGAAAATAGTTATCCAGTAGGTACTTAACTTGTCAACTTCTTAAAGTCAGAAGACAGACAAGATCGTTTCTTAAAATTTCTTCTAGCCTTTATAGCTTTTTAATTCAAAAGCTTATTACTGTGTAGAATTAAGCTTTTATTTTCCCTTTTTTTTTCAGTTGGTGAATTTGTGAGTGATGCTCTTTTAGTGCCAGACAAGTGCAAATTCTTGCACCAAGAAAGGATGGATATATGTGAAACTCATCTCCATTGGCATACTGTTGCAAAAGAGGTAAAAATTTGTGAATTTTTCTCTATTTTCAAGCTGTAAGGTTTGTTTGGCATGTTTATATACATATATGTAAGCATACATATATGTATATGTATTATCTATTTAATGGTCATGTAGAAGCAATTTAGAGGAAATAATATTTTTAACGTCCATAGATAGTAAATAATTTATTTGTCTGTGGAAAATAGGACATAATTGATTTGTTGTGTTGCATATCTAAAGTGATATGTATTTAAAATAAAAGTTGTAATCTTAAATTTACTGTGGCTTTCTAAGCTTAATTATTTAAAATGTTTTCAGAGTTTTTGCTTTATTTAATATCTTTCAGATAAAATACTTTTAATTAGCACATTGTTATTAAGATATAGTAGTAATATCTTTTAGCAGCTTGAAATTAGTCAGCTACTTTTATCAGACCATTGAGAAGAGATCTGGATGTGAACTCAGTTTTTTAGTTATCAGGTTAAAGTTTTAACATATAATATTAATATTATTAACATATAATACTAATAATATTATTACTAATATTAATAATAATATTAAGGCTATCATCCTGCCTTAATATACCTTTCCTCAGTGAAAAAATATTGGACACTGATATCTGTTGCTGTTTTCTTATAACTAACCAATGAAATAATGGGTAATTTATGGTAATATGTTGCTCATCATACTTTCTGCTACCATTTCTACCCTGTAGAAAGAAATATCTTTCTTGATTAAAAAGTAGAACACCTTTAATTATAACCAGTTTATCATTTGACTCATATATCAGAAGTCCCTCTGTAAAAGAGAATTTCTAGCTTCTTTCAAGATTCAATTCATTTATCACCTACTATTTGAAGCTTTGTGTGGCTTTCTAATTGTTTCCCTTTTCTTCAGTTATTGGTTATATAGTTGTCTGTTTACAGATTATATGAATTTAATTTAGATTAGAAGCACCTTAAAAGTCAGACTCTACTTTTTTCATTTTTTAGACTAACAAGCTCTTCCTTCTTCCTATAAAACTATACTTTTCCATTCTCTTTGAAGGAAGCTATAGTTGCGTTAAAATTTTTATTTTTCATCTTACAAACAAAATACCCATAATTTTGAAGAGATAGGAAAATTTTGTGCTGCTACTCACAGTGTGATCACTTAGTTTATAGCAAATTTTGTATTTATACATATTCTGTAAACATACATATTTATACATATACTATAAATATATACTCTGTATGCTCTATAATTAAATTAATTAATAAATTAAATAAATAAAATTAATTAATTAATAATCTAAATACCTTAAGGTAAAGGTGCTATACCTTTTAAAGGTGGGGTTTGTTTTTATAGTCTTTAAATAGAAATTGAAGTTGATTACCAAAAAATTAGAAACAAACTAAAAATGTTTATTTTGCCTCTTCTATTGAATTGTTGCTATCTTGTGGGTGTCCTAGGAGATGTTTTCAGAGTACAAACATGACAGATAATTCTGCCATAAGAAGGTGATAATGTAGAAGTCATTTGAAGATTATGAGGTGTAATCTTCATAGATAGTTCATTCTCATTGTGACCTCCAACATATGACAATTAAAAGGTTTATATTCCTTACATTTCCATCACTTTTGCTATAGAGTCAATCCTCTGAGATGAATACATTTGAAAGAGTTGAGAGTATACAATTTGTGTAAGATTGGGGTGGTAATACAGAGGTAGTCTTCACAAACCTCTAATGCCACTTACCAAATGAAGCTGACACCATCACATGTATGCCTTTTATAATATATACACATATACCATTGTTATCAATTAGAGCAATACTTTAACTCCGAGGTAAAGTTTCTCTACCTCTCAGTACTGTTACTTCATTTTTGCATTATTGCTTCTCTATTGATTAAAATACTGAGGGGGAGGAAGATTTCAAAAACAAAATTTTTACTGGGAAAAAGCAGTGATAGTATAAATGTTATGATTATTCATAAAAACATCAAATAAGTTCCATTTTAGAGTTTTTCTGAATAGGGGTTTCTTTCCATCAATATCCACAGGAGTTTCTACAATATCTATTACAGAAACTCTGCTTTCCATAATAGCCCTGTAAAGGGATATGTGGATTGATTTTTTTTTTTTAAATCATAGACTTAAGGAATGTTAAATATATATATATAGTTCTACAGATCATCTAGTTCAGAAATTCTAAATCTAGTATCCTTCTACTTTTAAAAATATATATATTATTTTGATAATCCTATTGCAATATAATTGAGTTTTTTGCAATCCTATATATTTTTTTTATTTGAAAACATTAATCTGAGAAGAGGTCCATAGTCTCTACTAGCCTAACAAAGGAGTCTATGACACAAAAAAGGTTATGAGCAATTTGTCTTGTCCAGTCCTCTCATTTTATGAATAAGGAAACTGAGATCCAGAACAGTGGCACAACTAGTTAGTGTCAGACCTGGAACTATATTTCTGCCAGTAAAGAAATGAAAGGAATTCATTCTTCTTAGAAAGCTTATCTTGCATTCCTTTCTTGAAGAGTTATTTTGTAAATAACCTCTTTCACATTTATCTATATATATCTATTGATATAATTTTTATATTTAAAACATTCTTACTGAGATATATCTCTATTGGTCATATTTCATTGGTGTCATTATTTGACTTTTTTTTCTTTGTTCCTCTTACTCTTTAAAAATTTTTTTAGACTTGTAGTGAAAAGAGCATGAATCTGCATAACTATGGTATGCTGCTGCCTTGTGGAATTGACAAGTTCCGTGGTGTAGAATTTGTTTGTTGCCCACTAGCTGATGAAAATGAGAATGTGGATTCTGCAGATGCAGAAGATGATGATTCAGAAGTCTGGTGGGGAGGTGCAGATGCAGATTATGCAGATGGAAGGTAAGAGTATGCAATTTTAAATTTTTCCTGAATTCTTCATTTTGATTTACTGAAAATTAGCTTTCAATTTCATACAAATAAAATACAAAACAAGAAATTTATCATTTTTCTTAGTTCACCAAAAAATTTCAAAAATAAATTTTCCTAATAACATTTTCTTAAATTAATATGTTTTTTAAAATGTTTTTATTGATGTCTTTTGTTACTAATTTTGGCTAGTAATTGTCCCCTACCCTCTTTTAGAGTAACATCCAATATACTCATTCATATTTCTTTAAAAGAAAAAAAAAGAAAAAGGAAAAAATATTGACTTAATGATAGATAGGTAAAAAATTCTGAAAATAAATACAGGGTGCAATACTTATGGATCTTTCACCTCTACAAAGGTATATGGGATGGTGGGAGTTACCATATCCTTTTTTTTCCCCCCAAACAAGACCTGTTCTTTATAATTTTGCAATAATAAATTTTGATTTCTATATAGCTGTTTCTTTCCATTTATATTATTGTAGATAGAATTTTCTTGGCAGTACATGCTTCACTCTGCATCTGTTCATGTAGATCATTCTAGGCTTTTCATTACATTCATTGATTCTTACAGCATAGTCATGTGAATGTATTTCTTACAATCATGTACCACAATTTGCTTAGCCATTCTCCAGGCAATAGGCATATTTTTAATTTGCAATCCCAAAAAGTGTTGCTATAAATATTTTGATGTATAGGGATTTTCTTCATATTAGTAGCTTTCTTGGAGAATAAGCTGAATAATGGAATCTCTGGGGCAAAGAACATGAATTTTAGTTATTTTTTTTGCATAATTCCAAAATACTTTGTAAAATAGTGTTGTTTTTTTTTCAATTCACAGTTCTATCAACAATGCAACAGTGTATTTAATTTCCACAATTCTTCTAACTTTGACTCTTACCATCTTTTTGTCTGTTTTGCAAATTTGTAGAATATGGAGTAAAATCTGAGAAATGTTTTGATTACATTACATCTGATTTGGAGCATTTTTTCCATGTAATTGTTAATAGTTTATAGATCCTTTGATATATGTGTGCATGTATATATGTTTTATGTAGGTTTATATATAATTGTTTATATGTCGTAATTACCAAATTCTTATCAGAAAATTTTGATATAAAGATATTTTTTTCCCCATTTGGCCACTTCTAACTGAGGTGCATTAATTCTTGTTTGTGCAGAAACTTTTTAGTTTAATGTAATCAAAGTTATTTATTTTATCTGTGTACTTGCTTCTTTTTATTGTTTGGGTAAGAATACATCTCTTATCTAAAACTTTGAGAGGTATATGCTTTGTTTTTCTTCTTTTTTTTAAATAGTAAGATCAAATATCCATTCATATTATATTGTGAAATGTACTATAAAATGTTGGTGTAAGCTTCCTTTCTATCAGAATGCTTTTCAGTTTTCTCAGCAATTTGGAGATAAATAGAATTCTTTCTCAAGTAATTTGCTTTTTTAGTTTATCAAGCAATGGGATATTGAGTTACATGGTTTCTGATTTTCCTTTGTGTGGTCTACCGCATTGATCTAATTCTATGTTGTTTTTTTAAACTAGTACCTGATGGTTGTTAAAACTACTGATTTTTATTATATTTTTGAGATTTGGAAGTTATCTGTCCCTTTTCTCTACCTGTTTTCATTTTTTTCTATTATTTTATAAATTACTGTGAAGTATACTTTTGATAATGATTGGTGTGACATTAAATGTAAATTAGCATTGCTAGTATCATTTTATTCATATTAGTATGATTCAACCATGAGCATTTAATATTTCTCCAGCAATTAAAGTTGTTCATTATTTCTTTAAAGAGCAGTTTGCAATTTAAGCTATTTGCTTTGGTGGATTGATTTTTTTTTTGTTGTTGTTGTTATTTTGTAGTTATTTAGAATGGGATTTCCCTTCTTGTTGCCTTTTGAGTTTTTGAAAACTATCATATTAATGCTGTTAATTTTGAAGGTTTATTTTGTAGCCTAAAATTTTGCTGAAACTATTAATTGTATAAATTAGTATCTTGGCTAATTTTCGAGGATTTTCCAAGTAATGGGTCATATTGGCAAATAGGACTATTTTGTCTTTTCTTTATCTTTTTGCTTTTAATTTCTTTCTCTTGTCTTGATGCCAGTTTTTTTTTTCCAGAACTATATAAAAATAATGAAAAGAATGGCCATATTTGCTTTACTCCCATATTTATTAAGATTTCTCCGTTGCAAAAAAGATGCTTGCTTTTTGTTTTAGGTAGATATTTCTTATGCTATTAACAAGTGGTCCTTCTATGTCTATATACTTTGTTGGATTTTTTTGCAATTATGTGGCAAAATGAATAGAGCCCTGGCCCTGGAGTCAAGAAAACCTGGATTAAAATGTGACTTGAGATACTTACAAGTTGTATGACCCTGAGCCTCTGTTTGCCTCAGTTTCCTTAACTGTAAAGTAGGGCTATATTAAGTAGTATATATAACTCAGGTCTCTTTTAAGAACTAAATGAGAGATTTGGAAAGCACTTAGCATAGTACTTGGCACATAGTAGAGGCTGTATAAATTCCAGCTATTATTATTAATAATAAAATAATTACTATTATGTATTGTACTTTGTTAAAGGCTTTTATTTTTAATATTTACCAAGATTATCATGTGATTTGGGATATTTCACTTATTATGTTGATTATTTTCCTAATAAACCATCTTTGCATCACTGGTATAACTCTCACTTGGTCATATTGAATTTTTTTTTTGATCTATCACTATAGTTTTTCAAGAATTTGTTTAAATTTTATGAATCACTGTTCATTAATAGTTTTAGCCTATATTTTTCCTTTTGTGTTTTATCTTTCCTTAGCTTGGATAATCAAGACTATACTTGTGTTTTAAAGGATTCTGGTTGGGTGTGTTTGTTTCTTTCCCTAATACATGATTGAAATTCCTCCTTTTTGGATTCTCTCGATACAGAGTAAATTTTATTTTTCCAGCTCCTTATTTTTGTTTCTTTTAAAGATGATTCTTCCAGCTCCTTATTTTTGTCTCTTTTTGTTTCTTTTAAAGATGATTCTTATAAGCATCTGATTAAAGAGTTTTATTTTCTCATCCATTCTGCCATTCTTTCTCATTTATTAAGCTTTTAAATATATTCTTATATAAAGTTAAGAGAATTAGGTTTATATTTTCTTTCATTTGCCTCTAATTTTTTTTTAATGCAAATTAGAATATTTTCACTCATCCTTCTGAAATACTGTATAGTGTCTCTTCAGTTATTTTTGCTTGATCTATTTTAAGGCAATCATTTTTATAGGGTTTCTTTCCCTTAACCTCAACTCTTTCTCGCCTCCCATTCTATTTATTGCTTCTTCCCCAGTTTCATAATATTGCTTAGTAGTCTTTTTTAATTTTTGTTTGCTTTTATCTAGTTATTTAATTCTTTTCCCTTTTTTTCTTCTTACTTAGGTTTTCAGGTGGAATTTCTCTTTCTTCCTTTTCAACTTGTTTGTTTTTGAAATTTCATTTCTGGTTTTTCTTAAAAAAAACATTTCTTTCCCTCAAATACTTCATTTTTACCTTTTGTTTTTATCTATTCTAGACTTTTATTCATTGATTCGTGATCCTTATGCTTACTTATTCATGATCTTTCTCTATATTCCTCATCTAATTATAACTTCAAAGGTTCCTTCTAAGTAGTCTGTATAATATTGTATTGAAAATCTTACTCTTTCTCTTAGACCAATTTCTGCAAGTTATTGAGAGTATATTTCCAAAGAGTAGGAATTTTCCCATATTCCTGATCATGCATTTTATTACTGACCTATGCTCTTCTCTTGCTCAGTTTGTTTCCCTCAAAATCTCTTCACTAGATCCATGGCCTCCTACTCTGCTGGTTGTCTGATTCCCTTCTTTTGTAGTAGAATTAGTAATCTTACTAATCTCCAAATCCCTGCACATCACACCCTGTTTTTTTTCTTCTGTAGGAGCATACAATAATGATAACACCTTCTAGTACTAAAACAAGATTGTCTTTTCTTTCTCTACTTTAAAAAATATTTTATTTTTCCCAATTAGATGTAAATACATTCATTTTAAATAAAATTTTGAGTTCCAAATTTTTTCTCCTTCTCTTCTTTACTTTTTCTCTGCCAAAAATGGTAAGCAATCTGATATAGATTATATATGTGCAGTCATGTAAAACATTTCCATATTATTCAGTTTGTTAAAGAAACAGAAGAAAAGGGAGGGGCGGGGGAATATTGTGGAAATTATATTTTTCACTCTGCATTCAGACTCCATTGGTTATTTCTCTGGAGATGGATGGCATTTTCCATCTTGAGTCTTTTAGAATTGTCTTGGAACATTGTGTTGCTGAGAAGAGTTAGTCATAATTGATCATTGCACAAATGTTGCTACAGTGTTTACAGTGTTCTCCTGGTTTTACTAGTCTCACTTTATCTCAGTTCATGTAAATGTGTCCAGATATTTCTTATAACATAATAGTATTCCATTGCATTCATATACTACAATTTCTTCAGCTATTCCCTAATTGATGACATTCCTTCAATTTCTAATTCTTTGCCACTAACAAAAAGACTTGCTGTTAATATTTTTGTACATAGAGGTCTTTTTCCATTTTTTTATGGCCACATTGGGATGCAAACTTAATTGTAGTATTGATGAATCAAAGGGTTCTTTCCCCTTTTTTTCAGTACCTCTCTTTGCCTCTTTACTCATTTTCATTTAGGCTTTCATCTTCCTAAGACATAATGGGAATTATTTTTCTTTCTTTGTAAATCATTCATTTGATTGGGATAAATCACATAGTGTCCTCTATCTTCCTTACCTTACCACTTTGATATAGAATTTAGTCCCCTTCCTCCCCCCCCCCCCAAATTCTTTTGATTAACCTCCAAGTTGGGTGTTGTAAGGTTTAATCCATAACATTTTAGGATTAAAAACATTTAATGTTTTAAATTAACATTAAAATTAATTAATTGCCATCTTTCAATTTGACTTTTTTTTATCTTTATGTTCTTGTGTATATTTAAAAAGAAATCTCTTAATGGTCTCTCATCCTGTTTTGTTGTTGACGCTGTTTTATATACTACTTTCTTTTCCCCCCTTTTACATTTTCTGATAGACCTTTGCATTGGCAAATACAAGTATTGAGAAGCATTGAATACTATAATAAAATTAATACAATAACAATTATTAGTAACACAATAACAATTATTATTTCATATCTTTTGGCAAAGACCCAGTGGTAAAAAAAGAGTGAAATATGAAAGTTGTTGCATTTTAACATCAAGCAGGCATGTCTTGAAATTTTCCATCAATTTCTCCACCATATAAAACTTAATATATTACATCAGATTCTAAAGCTGTTTGAAAGAATCTTTAAAAAAAACTTTTATCTTTTGTTTCTTCATTTCTCAAATTCCCTTCTGTATTCCTCCTCTTCCAACTTCCAGAGAGCCAACCCATATAACAACAAATAATACTATGAAGAGAAAAAATCAGCAAAACACTACATTAATATCAATACATTAAAAATATATACAATGTTCCATACCATGAACTTCCAATCTCTCCAGACAACTGGGGAGAATTATCTTCTTTTGTGATCTAGTTAAAACTGAGTTTTCTTCTTTCTGAGGTCATTAGTAATTTCAGTTATTTTTTTCCTGTTATTCAACTTACTTTGATAGCATATTCTCCAGGGGCTCGCTTTCTCTCACGCTAGGGAATTCATTTTTCCATGGCTGTGATTTCTAAGGTCCAGAACTGGTCCCAGCTGGATGCTGGTTTCTTTTCCTTCAGACATATACAGTCGCCCACCCATGCCGGCAGCCTTCTCTGCTTCCTTTTCTTCTTTAATTCTCTAAGAGCTGCTATTTCATTGCCCTGTACTTTCATTTCCATGTATAGGTGGGCAGAATTGGTTTTCTATTTGTTGCCACAGAATGGTGGGATGGAAGCAAGGGCAGGTGTGCTGGCAGAGCCTGAAACAGCAACAAGGAAACTGCTATTTGTAAAAGCTCTTAGTGCCTGACATTTAGTAGGCACTATATAAATACTTCCTTTCCCTTCTCTTCTCATCCTTCCTCTTCCCTTCATTCAGTCAAAAAATATCCATTAAATATATCATGTACACTGTGCTAAGTTCTGGGGATACAAAAGCAAAAAAAAAAAAAAATCATCTCTGCCCTCCAAGAGCTTATACTTTATTGTGGAGAAACACCATGTACACACTTGTAAAAAATACAGAGCTAGCCCTCTGTTCTGCTTATTCCTCAGACCTGCACTCACATTCAAGAGTCCAACTAAAATTTCACCTTTGACAGGAAGATTTCCCCAACTTATCTTCCTATTTTAATTATCTTCTTTTTATCCTAAGTTTGTAGTAGCATTCTGTGATCCCAATACTTTTCTGAAACCCTTTATTATTTCATACCTTTCCTAAAATCTTTACATTCTATTTTAGATTGAAATTACTTGAGTTTTCCTTAATCTCCTTTTTTAAAAACCAGTTCTGTGGGATAAGAGGTGTTTGTACTTAACAAACTAGTTTATAATTTTTGACTAGTCCCCATTCTTATGTGGGCCAAATTCCCTCAACCCTTCTCCTTTTTTTCTTTTTCCTCTTATTCATCTGGTGTAGCTTTCTCTGATCTCTATCTTATAAATTTCATTCAGTCTTCTCCCAAGGAACAAAAGGATTAAAGGTACTTGAAGCAACTATTCTCAGAAAGGAGAAACTTCAGCTTTCTCTTCCCTTTCCACATTTATGCTTCTTCAGGCTTAGTCTTTGCTTTCATAATTGATGAAGATTTTGGAGTCATATGATTTTTTCCTTCTGTTGGAGGGATTTCTAAAATATGTATCAATAATATCTCATTTTGTTTAGATACAAATCCTGTAGTTATCATCTGAAGTACACAAAACAGACATATTTGAAGAAATCAGTTTATTTAAAATCAAGTCTCCCCACCTATCCCCACCTCCCCCAAAAAAACAAATTTCTTGAAAACCAAAGACTAGGAATGTAATAGTACAATTGGGAAAGTGGGGGAGAATTTGTATATCATCAGTTTTGGTTTTAGCAGCAGAGACGATTCTGCTACAAATTTTATTTTCTTTAATCACTCTTACCAATATCCAAAAGTAGCAGTAGCTTGGAGAGTTTCCCTCCTTCCCTTTTCACAAGCAATCTTTCTGACCTCATAGATTGCCAGATCTCTTTTTTTCTCTCCTTCCATTAAGAATGTAGAAGGGCTCAGTCGGCTTGAGTGTCTGTAGATAAGTTCTGTTTACTGACCTCCGGCATCTCAGGCTGCCCTTTACTAGTGAAGTCTTTAAAGAAAAGTCCCTAATCTCATTTATCTTTGTATCCCCACAGGGTCATGCATATGATAAATGCCCAGTAAATATTTGTTGATATAATAATTCAATTTGCATGTGTACATTTTGTGCGTGTGTGTGTGTGTGTGTGTTTTCCCATAGCTGTACTGCTTTTAGAAGTAACATAGATTGTCATATGTATACTTCCAAATTCCATGTTATCTTATCAGGAATTAGGCTTCCTTCTGTATCTGCCCAGTCTATTGTTTGGTAGACAGATAAGTACCTCTTTCCCTTTGTTTTCTTTGATGTAATAAGGAAATTGTCTATAAGGATATTCTTTTTGTCTATGCAGGATGGCATCTGCTTTGCAACTTAGAGCATTTTCTGGGAGCACAGAGGAATTAATTTCCTCATCCAGGAATGCAACAGCAACTCTTTGTCCCTCATTTGTCTTGCTGTGATTCTAAGGGGAACAGTTTATCTATCATAGCACTTAATTATAAACAAGTTTGTTATTTATTATAATTATTCAGATGATAGGCTGAATAATTGCCAGAGCTTTCAAACCATGTTTTCCAGGAACTCTATCCTTTCACCTTTCTCAGAAATGAATACATCATGCATTATGATATTGACAGACATTTTCTAATTCATTTTAAAATTTAATGCCTAAAACTGTGTGTTTACTATACTTTTACTACCTTCCTAGATATTCCAATACTGTAATAAGATGTTGATCCTCAGTGTAGTTCTTAAATTTAATAGAAACACAGGATTTCTGACTGTTATCTGAATTTGACTTACTTTCTCACTCTTAAATGCATTCTTTTAAGTCTCATTTAAGTGTGTTGTCCTTTTCTCTACTGGTTTCCTTTCAGGGGGTCTGGTCTTCTGGACCAGATCTGTGATTTCATTGGTTTTGGGAGTTTCTGACGAGACACTTCCTTTACCAGTATACTTTAGCATCTTTTTATTTTTTTATTTTTTTGAGTGTTAATGTAGTTCAGCGTTTTCCTTTTTTTTTTTTTTTTTTTTTTGGCTGTAGGAGTGGGGAGGACAAGGAACTTAATATCTTTGAGAATTAACTATAACACTGAGTAATTAAGTTATTTGTTTTAGATCCCACAACAAAATATATTAGAAATGGAATTGATGTAAACCAGGATTTCTTGACTTTGAGTTCACATGATTAGGACACCACTTTTCTTCCCTTACACTGATAGTTAACATGTATAAATGAAATAGCCAGAGACCACCTCTTTTTAGCAAATTAATCATAAGAAAAACTTAGTAATCTGCCCCCCCAATAAGTCAGGAATCATCATGATCAATGAATTCTTAAGTATATATATTTTTTAAAAATAAATTTCCTTTGATTTTTTTAAACTTTCCTTAAATTTCTTCTTTTCTGTTTTTCCTTTCTTCCATCCACTATCTCATGTACAAACAATATTTCTTAGAGAAAAAGAGGAAGAGAAAAAATAACCAATGAACTCCTTGGAGTAATTTGCTTTGTAATGGAATCTCTGAATCAAAAAGTAGGGATGTTTTAGTTACTTTATTTGCATAACTACAAACTGTTTTCTAAAATGGTTGTATTTATAGCTCTACCAACATACCTTCCCACATCCTCTCCAACATTGACTCTTGCCATTTTTTGACATATTTGTGAATTTGCAAGGTATGTAGTGAAACCCCAAGGTTGTTTTGGTGTTTATTCCTCTTAGTGATTTTGTGTGTTTTTTCATAAAGTTGTCAGTATTTTGCAATTCTTTTTTTTTTGGAGAATTTCTTGTTCATATCATTTCGTTACTGATCTATTAGGGAATGACTTTTGGTCACATTTATGTATATTTGTAGAAATTTTATCTTAAGTTTTTTTTTTTTTTTGATATTCAAGCTGCTTTGCTTATCTTGAGTGCATTAATTTTGTTTATGCAGAAGCAGTTTCATGTAATCAAAATTATCTATTTTTATCCTTTTTAAAAGAATATATCTTCTAAATATAACTGTGAAAGGTATGTGATCAATTTCTTGTCTTTTTTTGTGTGTTAGTATCTTTAATATTAAGCATTAAACCTATATTTAGTTGTGACAATGATAGGAACTGTTCAAAGCAAGCATAGATTTGATCTCTGTACTTTTAAAAATTTATCTAAAACAGATAAAATGATAAGTATTCAACAGATGCTGAAACATATTACCAACTCTTGATGGAGAAGCTATAGTCTCAGAGCATAAAATGAAACATGCTTTTGGATGTGATCATTGCAAGAATTGTTTTGTTTGTTTATCACAAAGCTGTGGTCACAGCTATCACAAAGCCACCAGTAGTAGGATTAAGAGAGAGATAATTAAGAAAATATAATTAAGCTAAAAACATGTATTTAACAAATATATACCTAATTTATACAAAGAAAAGGACATTTACTGGAGGAAAATTTTACTTTCAGTTATTTTCATTAGTTAGAGATCCTCTTGCTATGACATGTTTATACAAATATACCTTGTTAATAATTTATTTCTCTTAACAAGTAACTTCTGGAAACTGGATATATCCCATTGGAGTACAATATATTTTTCCATTCTCTCATTTCCACTTTGTTGAAAAATATTTATTTTGTAACACATTAGGGATAACCACTCATAGTTGCAGTGTTTCACACTTATTACACAGAGCTTGTGGATACCTATTCACTTTCCAGCTTGACTCTCTTATACCCACTTATCCTCATATTGACCCAGAAAAGCCTTCTTTCCATGGGTTTTACCCTTAGATTTGCTCAGGGTCCTAGATTTAACTCCATATCCACACTGTTCACCTCTTCTTTGCTTCTGCTTACACCAAATTAGCCACTGACAACGATGAACGTTTATATTGTAACGACTTACAAGCAACAAGGCAAAAAAAAAAAAAAAAAAAAAAGTAATATCACAAGTGTTCATATATTAAGGCAAATTCAAGAATAATAAATTTATTACAATATATAAGCTAACATCCATCACTCTTTCTTGCCTGTGCACTTTGTATCTCTGGAAAGAATGCACCATTCTTAACAGAAACCTTGAAGGGAAATATATGAATGAAGAATATCCATGTTTTGGGGATAACTTGGCTCCAGAATGCAGGTGCTATTACTTGCATCCCTTCTGATCCTTATCATGCTCCAGCTTGGCAAATCATCTTAGTTTCTATTCTGGATCTAATAAAGCTTTTACATGCTCTTCTGATGTAATTGAGCTATCAAAATGATGTGGCTTTAGTACCAAATGATGTGGGCCAAAGGTTGAGATTGATGTAGGCCTGTGAAGAATTCACAATGGCCATTCTCTCTGGCAAAAGGTAGGTTTATTTAGGAATAGAAATAGAGATTAGAGATAAAATGATGAGATACAGTAGATACCAGGAACGCTATATGTAAAACAGAATTGCGAAAGCACATAGCAAGGAAAGGGGTTTTAATAACTAATGGTGGAAAAGAGAAGTTCCCTAATGAAACTCACAATTACCCAGGAGAAAGGAAACACCCTTTGAGGTTGGGGCATTACCCTTAGATGCAAGCTAAATCTAGAGAAGGGATTAACACCCTAAAAAGCACCATGAGTCATGGGAAAGGGGTGAAGGGAGAGACACCACGAGGCAAGGTGTCAGCCATAGGCAGATTTATAGATTTATCAAGAATATGTCTGAATAGGACACAGCAAGGGGAACCTCCATAGAAGGTGGGAATACAAGATGTTTCCTATAAGTGTCCTGCTCTAGAGAGCAATTCCATCAATATTTCATTCCTTCTCTGCAGCCACATCCAGGACCTATCACTTTCAATTTGTAGTCAACCTTTAAAGGGCACTTAGAAAGCATTGCAATCTTAATTTAGCTAGTTGTTTAGTCATTTGTTATGTCCACTCTTGACCCCATTTGAAGTTTTCTTGGGAAAGAGATTAGAGTGACTTGCTATATTCCTTTTCCAGCTCATTTTACAGATGAGGAAACTGAGGCAAACAGTTAAGTGATTTGCCTGGGGTTCCCATAGCTAATAAGTGTCTGAAGTCAGATTTGAATTCAGGAAGTTAACAGATTCCAGGCCCAAAACTCTAGTTACTGTACTGCCTAGTTGCCCAGCTTCCTTAATAGTTCCTAAGGGGGGGGGGGGGGGGGGCAGGGCGGGGGAAGAGAACTACAGCGTTCATCAGTCTCTCTAGGCAAATAGACAGTCTCTCTTAGGCAATTTGTTCATTCACCAATGCCATGTCATCAAATCAACATGTAGCAAACAAAGCTTTTAGCAGAGCAGCTCAAGGTAACTGAGCAATACTCATCTCTACTGATAAGCCTACTCAACTCTATTGATCAGTATGGTGGAATCATCTATAGATACAGAGGGGTTCTCCTCTACCTAAAGTCATCTTTCAGGAGATTGTTCCAGCTTCATAGCCCCAGCAGGGCTGGCCTTTTTACAATCACTACTCTTCATTTAGTTTTTAATATTAACTTTCTTACTACGTTCAGTAACTCAAATGACAGCCTCCTGGTATTAAGGGGCTGACCATTCATTTAGGAGATAAAAATTTAACAAAATTTACCTGTGAAATCAACAGTTTTTAATTAAATTACATAATGATCTTTAGTTTTATAGTTTTTAATTTTCTATATGATTTTTTATTTATGATTTCCTTTGTGATTTTTTTTTTAAGTCTAAAAACAAGTTTCATGTAAATGAACTGAGAAATCAGCAATGCCTAGCAGCTTCAGCCAATGTATAGTTGTCAGAGAAATCTGCCTCCAAATATTATGGTTCTTCATGGCTACATTTCATTAACTTTTAATAAATAAAGGTCATTTTATGGCCTTTTAAACTATCAATCATTTGCTAAAAGAACCATCAGCCTCTAGTCTTTATAAGCTAATTTAAACATTTATATTTATGATACAATTCATTTACTTTCCCTTTCACCCAGCTGCTCATAGGTTGTGTGAAAATTTTGGTTTTTTTACACACCAGTAACAATTTTTATCAAATAAGTAATCTTTTCCTACTCTTTTTAAGCACCTCACGAAAGGGCAGTAACCTTAAAGGGACTATACATTTATATGCCTCAAATTACTAATTTTTAAAAAGAAATCCATTCTTTCCTTTTCAAAAAAAAAAAAAAAGGTTTTATGAGGCAATTGGAAGTTAAGTAACTAACTCAGGATCACACAGTAAGTGATAAGTGTCTGATGCTATATTTAAACTCAAGTCCTCCACTACTCCATCTAGCTGCTTTTATTCTTTATAGTTTTAAAAAATGTGATAAATTCCTCATCTTCCATTAAATTACATGCACATTTGACTCCCCTTTTAAGTCAGCTTATAGTCTCCATTGTTAGTTATAAGTTCATATAGGTAAAACAATCTCCCTTTTCTACTCTCCTTTCCTTTTCTTGAACTAATCCTATATTTCTTGAGTACAGTTTTTTAAACTTTCTTTTTCTTTTTATTTCTATTTGAGTTTAAGATGTCTGTGGGACATTTGATTTGAAATGTCCATTAGACAATGGAAGATGTAATGCTGGACTAAAGTAAAGAGGTTAGAGCTGAACAAATAGTTCTAAGAATTATTTGCATAAAGGTGATAGTTGAATCTATGGAAGCTGTTGAGATTACCAAGTGAAATATTTTAGAGAAAGAAGAGGGGGCCTAAGTTTGTGTCTTGGGAGATGCTCATAGTTAATAGGTATGAGCTAGATGAAGATCCAGTAAAGGTATTGAGAAGGAACAGTCAGACTAGGATGAGAACACAGAAAGAGCAGTACAATGAAACCTATGGAAAAGAGTGATTCACAGTCAAAGAGAGGTCAGGAATGTTGAGGATTGATTAAGAGATCAGTGGTAATACTAGACACAGCGATTTCAAGTGAATGATGAGATTGGGAGCCAGACAACAGACTTAAGGGAGTGATAAGATAGCAAATGGAGACATCAGTTGTAGATGGCCTTCTCACCAAATTTAGTCACAAAAAGGAGAAAAGGACTGGGACAATAGCTAGCAGGGATGAGTTCATCAGGTGAGAGTTCTTCCAATCTCTGATGAGAGCAGCCACTCCTTCATGTGCACTTGGTTCCCGGGTCTCCAACAGATTGCCTTCTCATTTATCTCTCTCTAGAATGTTCAACTTCTCTCCATCAATTGATTCTTTCACTTATGTCTTCAAACCTGTCCTAATTCCCCCATCCTTTAAAAAAAATTGTCTGTTCAAATTCTCATCTTGGATCTTCCCTTTCTTAGATTCCCCCCTATTATATGTTAAATAATTTTTATTATGCTATTATATTAAAATGATTCTTAAAAAGTTTTGTTACCTTTTCCTTCCTCCCTTCTCTCTCTCCCCTCCCTGAGATAGTAATACAATATAACTCATATATGTGTAGTCATTCACCCTTTTTTCTCAATAGTATTTTATTTTTCTAATTCCATGTAAAGATAGTTTTCAGCATTTTCAAGCTCATTTCATTTCAGATTACAAACAAAAAAATAAAAATACTATGTTTTAATCCATATTCAGTATTTCAGTCACTCTTTAATCTTTTGCAGTCTTGTTTCTAATTGCATGATTTAACTGACAGTGATCTCCAGTTACCACTGATCTCTTCTTGCTAAATCTGATGTTTCCTTCTTAGTCCTAATCTTTTGCAACCTGTCTGCTACATATGTCTGCAACATACTGTTGACCCTTCCTGAATACTCTTTCCTTTCTGGATTTATATGACTCTTCTCTATTCTGGTTTTCTTTTGACCTCTGTTCTGATCTATTTTCTTTAGTCTTCCTTGCTGGATATTTATTCATATGACACTTATAGACACCCATCCTCAACTGGGTGTTCTATTCTCCCAAGTTTATCATATTTGCAATATTCTTTATCCCTCATTTTTCTTCACACACTATATATATGCTTAATTGCTAAATTGTTGCAATAATTAGAAATATAACGTGATGAAGTCTTGTTCCAAGGGGATGGCAATATCAGAGGGGATCCCAGAGTTCAAATCTGGCCTCATACATTTCTCCATTTATAAAATGGGCATAATAATAGCACCTACCTCCTAAGGTTATAAGAATCAAATGAGATAATAATTGTAAAGTGCTTAGCACAATGCCTGGCAGATAGTTAAGTGCTATATAAATGTTAGCTGTTCTTGCTTTTGTTCTTTATTATTATTATTATTATTTATAGTTATAATGTCAAAGTCCAGAAATCAGAATCAGAACCAGAAGGGAATGAAGTCTGAGGAGAAGGTGGCTTACATAGCAGTGGATGTTCCAGGTTGAGGAGGCTTCAGAGGAAGCTGTATGGTCTAGCATAAGGGAAATTCTAGGCTTAGAGAAAATCAAACCAGGGTGGCAAAATACAGAAAGTCAGAAGCAGAGCCAATTGAGTAATGAAGGGCAGTTGGAAAGGGGTTGAACTAGTAATGGAGAAAGATTACTTCTTCCTCAGAAAATTAATATAAAAGATAAGATTTTTTTTTAAAGTAGAATAATTCTGGACATAAGAGAAATAACTCCATTGGATTTGGCATGGGTGAAGTTAAAAGTCTTTACACAACTGCAGAACTGGGTATCCTATAGAATAAGAATCCTTGGAAACAATAGACCTGTCTTTTTTATACATTGTTACCTGAAACAAAAGTTCCTCCCCTGATTCCCCATTGCCTGAGTACCACAGAAATCATAGCCTATCCAGAGCATCTAATTCTAGCTCAAAAAGCAATCCTATTTATATATCTCTTTCTGTCAATGCAAATACATTAAACCTATGGGAAATAGGTTGACTTTCATTACCACCAGAAACTATAATATTTAGGTAAGGACTGCTGAAAATATACTTTTCTGCATATAATTCTTTGTAACAAAATACCAATTCTTATGATAAACTTTTCCTAACACAAAAACCATGCAGTTACCCACAAAATGCATAAAACAAAATAAAATCGGTAACATGCTAAACATTTTCTTCCAAGTAATTCTCTAAAATTCTGCGATCATTTGTAGAAATGAGGCCTTATCAGAGAAGCCATCTTCAAAATACTTTTTTGCAATTACTCTTGCTAATTGTATTTCCTTCATTTATTCTATTCTCTCTCCTTTTACCCAGTCTGTTTGCTATTGACTACTCCCTTCCTTCCCCAATATGCTTCTCTTTTATCACTCTCCCCGCTTCCAGTATCCCATTCCCCTCCTACTTTCCTATTGGATAAAGTAGATTTCTATAGCCACATTAAGTGTAACATCTCATTAAAAAGAGAAAAAAGATTTCACACAATAATCACTTTCCACCATATATGAAATCTACAGTACCCTACATACTGTGTAGCAAATGAAATTCTTAATCCAAAAATCTGATTTTTACCTTCTACTGTATCAGATGGCAATGTGAGGGCATTATATTGTATACTATACTGCTGTAAACCTTTTTGCTTGAACATTCTCTGAAAAGCAAAGGAGAATTTATCAGAAATTTATTCACTGTTGTCAAAAGATATGTATACTGGCAAGATCTTGACATTACCTTAGAGTCTACAGGACTTGCTTTATGCTTTGGGGAATGATTGCAACACAGACTTGAATTGTAAAGGCAAACAAAGAAAATGCATAAGGAATATCCAGGGAGTTCTTTACAGCTATTGGCTCCACAAACTTTTTTTTTTTTTTTTTGCCCCTACTGTACATAGCTGTGAATGTGCTTGGTTTTGAATGGAAGAGCACAAATGAAGTTACTAAGAAAAATCACATGAATGCTTGAAATCATGAAAGTGAAATCCTGAATGTTGAGAAAAATCTCAACCCTATAATGACAAGTAATGCCACAACATTATAGAGTAAATAGGGATAGCACTGTAGTTAAGATAGATTGGGAAAAGTTTTCTGTAAAAAAAATGGGATTTTAGTTGGGACTTAAAGGAAGCCAGAGAGGTCAGTAGGTGAAGTTGATAAGGGAGAGCATTCTAGGCATGGGAGACTCAGAACAGAGATGGAGTGTCTTGTTCATGGAATAGCCAGCAGGCCAATGTCCTGGATTAAAGTACATGGCAGGAACTAAGGTATAAGAAAAATGCCTTATAGGACATTATTTCATTTGCATCTGAAGGCAATAGGAAGCCACTGGACTTTATTGAGAAGATGGGGAGGTGTGTGAAATGAACACACCTATGCTGTAGGAAAATCACTTTGATGACTCAATGCAGTATGAATTGGAATGTTTGACCTTCCTTCTCTAAGGGGACCGTGACGGCAGGGAGGTGATGATGTAATAGGCAAGCAAATTGGATTTAAGTAAGGGAGGGTTGTGTAAGGTCACCTGCCTCACTTTCCTTCCAGAGCCACCTGCGTCCAGTGGCCAGATATAGATCAGGAGAACTAGAGACAGCCCTGCATGAAATGGGAGACTCTGTTTTATTTTTTTTTTTGCTGAGGCAATTGGGGTTAAGTGACTTGTCCAGGGTTACATAGTTAGGAAGTGTTAAGTGTCTGAGATCAGATTTAAACTCAGGTCCTCCTGAATTCAGGGCTGGTGCTCTATCCACTGCACCATCTAGCTGCTCCCACCTTGGCCTTTAAGCTAAGGTTTTCAGCAGATCTCAGTTTGACTAAGGTTGCACCCATCCAGTGATTAAGGCCAGGTAGCAACTGAGGCAAAAAATCTCCTCTTTCACCTACTCCCCCCCTCCAGTTTTTTTCTTAAATAAATCAATCTGGGAGGGGGAAGACCCTCAGGGTTTCTGGGAAGAGATTTTAGGCAAACAGAATTACCAGAAGGCTACTGCAGTGATTCAAGTGTGAGGTGATGAGGGCCTGCCTCAGAGGAGTACAGTGTCAGAAGAAAGAAGAGGCTGTATTCAAGAGAAGTTGTACAGGCCTTGGCAGCAGTTGGGTATGCAGGGATGAGGAATAGAGAGAAGTCAAGCTTAGTGACAAGGTTGTAAGCCTAAAGGACTAGGAAAATGGTATATTCCTTTACAACAATAAGGGAAATAATAGGGAAAGTTAAAAAAAAAAAAGGGAGGAAGATTTAGAAGGAAAAATAATGAGGCCAGTTTTGGAAAAGTCAGGTTATGATGTCTACTGGACATCCAGTTAATTGAATGCTAAGTGAATAACTGCATTTCAGCAACATGTTTATTTTATTTTGAAGTATTAATTCTATATCGCTTATTTAAATTTAGCTGGGGATTTATTGTAACTTGCTTTTTTTTCTCCCAAACTTATGCCTCATTCATCTTTCCAGATGATTGATTTAATGTTCTACTTTATGTTTTATATGTTGCCCAATTTGAAAAAACAAATGATGAGTATGAGTTAATGAAGTTCAATAAGAGCAACTCATATTATACAGATTTAATTTTTAATAGCTTTATTAGATTGGTAGATTTCGGAAATACCAATTTTAAAATGTCAACATGAAAACTAATAAAGTTTCTCATGGACAATATTATGAATAACAGAAATATCAACTGAGTGGTTGACTTTGTAGTCAATTGAGTATTTTTTTCACAAAAATGTCAATTAATTTTTCAAGCAAAAGGATGGTCCTAATGCGGTGCCATCATTTTCTGTCTTCAGTGACCTGGGTAATTGAAAGGTTACATGCTCCACCGGTAAATAGGCCAATGTAGTTGGATCATAGACAAAATATGCTTATAAAAATTGTCAGTAACAAAAAGTTGGAAGATAGTTGTAATATGTTGGCTAGCAATTAGAATTCAAAAAATCTTAGCATGCAAAATAACAAGATGATATTTAATAGAGACAAATGTAAAGTCTTATACTTAAGTTACCAAAAATAAAAAAAAATCTGATATCCCTCCTTTCAGCAGAAAGCCTCTTTACAAATTACTAAGAAAACAGATGCTATCTATTATGAGCACTCCCATCTCTCATAATCCTTGAAAACCTTGAAATCCATTTAGTTATTTACCTGTTCCTTCCTCCTTTATTTTTATTTTAATTCAGAATTCTTATCTTTCTTTTTCCTCTTCTTCACCCATGGAAAAAGCAAGAAAAATGAAATCCTTTACAAATATATATAGTTAAGAAAAATAAATTCCCATAGTAGTTATGTCCAAATAAAATAATAAAGAAGAAATAATAATAATAAAATAATAAAGAGAAGAAAATAGCTTTAATTTTCACTCTGTATCTCTCTGCTCTCTACCTAGAGGTAGGTTGCATGTTTCATCATGAAACCTTTGGAATTGTGATTTTTACTTTTTTATTTTATCTCTGAAAAAGAGTCCAGGTCTAGAACATGAAATCCTATCTTGTAATGCCCCTGAAAACCTCACCCCTACAGTTAAAGGCTTCTCATTTCCATCCATTTATTCTCCTTTAGGTTTTACCTTTTGTTTCAGCTAGATTACTTAGTGGATAGAATCCAGAAGGTGGAATCAGAAAGATTCAAGTTCATATCCTGCTTTCAGACATTTAACTATATGACCTGCACATGTCCCTTCATTTCACTGTGCTTCATTTGTAAAATGGAAATAATACCATCTACTTCCCAGGGCTATTGTGAGAACTAAATGAGGCAGAGTATGAAAAGTGCTTTGCAAAAGCAAAACTTAAAGTACTATATACTGTTATTATCCTCTTTTTTACTGAGCTAATACTTTTTTTTAATGTCCTTGAGAACCTATGTTTTTTGAGAGTTTATCCCATTTACTGTTTGCATATACTTTCTCTCTTGTGTTTTCTTCCACCCTTCCTCTGAAGGATTCTTTCCTTTCAACTGTTTTCTTTTTTTTTCATTAAAGCTTTTCATTTTCAAAACATATACATGGGTAATTTTTCAACATTAACCCTCGCAAAACCTTGTGATCCAATTTTTCCCCCTTCTCCTCAACTCCCTCCCCAGATGGCAAGTATTCTATGTTAAATATGGTAAAAATATATGTTAAATCCAATATATAAGTATCTTGCTGCACAAGAAAATTCAAATCAAAAAGGAAAAAAATTGAGAAACAAAATACAAGCAAACCACAACAAAAAGAGTGAAAGTGCTGTGTTGTGATCCACACTCAGTTCCCACAATCCTTTATGGGTGTAGATGTCTCTTTCCATTACAAGATCATTGGAACTGATTTGAATCATCTCATTGTTGAAGAGAGCCACCTCCATCAGAATTGATCATGGTATAATCTTGTTGCCATGTACAATTATCTCCTGGTTCTGCTCGTTTCACTTAGCATCAGTTCATGTAAATCTCTCCAGATCTCTCTGAAATCATCCTGCTGAACATTTCTTATAGAACAATAATATTCCATAACATTCATATACCATAATTTATTCAGCCATTCTCCTACTGATGGACATCCACTCTTTCCAGTTTCTAACCACTACAAAAATGGCTGCCACAAATATTTTTGCACATGTGGGTCCTTTCCTTCCTTTAAGATCTCTTTGGATATAAGACCCAATAGAAACACTCCTGGATCAAAGTGTATGCGCAGTTTGACAGCCCTTTGGGCATAGTTCCAAATTGCTCTCCAGAATCATTGGATCAGTTCACAACTCCACCAACAATGTATTAGTGTCCCATTTTTCCCAGATCCCCTCCAATATTCATCATTATCTTCTCCTGTCATCTTAGCCAATGTGAGAGGTATATAACAGTACCTCACAGTTGTCTTAATTTACATTTCTCTGATCAGTAGTGATTTAGAGCACCTTTTCTTTAATATGACTAGAAATAGTTTTAAATTCTTCATCTGAAAATTGTTCATATCCTTTGACCATTTATCAATTGGAGAATGGCTTGAATTCTTAAATATTTGAGTCAATTCTCTATATATTTTAGAAATAAGGCCTTTATCAGAATCTTTGAATGTAAAAATGTTTTCCCAGTTTATTGCTTCCCTTCTAATTTTGTCTGCATTAGTTTTCTTGCAACTGTTTTCTTTCCCAAATCCATGCCCCATCTTCCCTAAACATTAAAAAACAACAATCAACTTTGAGTCAAACCATTTATATACCTTCTAAATAGTATAATAACTCTCTATTCCACTATACTATCAAGTTCAACTTCTTCCTACTTTTCTCAACATCTTGCACTTTGTTTTCCTAAAGTATCACTCAAATGAAACTCTCTAAAATCATCATGACCTTAGTTAAAAGAATGAATCCCTTAATTGTAGCCAGACCCATAAAAGAAGGACAAGACTGGCAGAGAACCATGAAGGAAAGTACAAAGAAATAGTAGTCAACATAGGTGATTAGGTGCCCTTGAAGCAAAATCTTGTTATTCCTATTCTGTTTACTATTTAATTCCTAGGTTTGATAGCTTTATTTAGCAAACTCATCCTTCTTGATAACTCTTCTGCTCTTGTTCTTTATTGATGGAATTAGTTGCTATTTCCCTGCTCTACAATCCATTGGTTTCCTCCAAACTCTATCTTGGATTTCTTCTTTTTCCTCTTTCCTTCCCCATCCCCAGCTCTGGTCACATTTTATTTTTTTCAACCTCCATGAATTTATTTACTCTGTATGACAGACATGACTCCTAAATATGAATATTTTTATGTATGTATGTATTTGTGGGCACCAAATAGATACCATGTACTAGTCTTAAACTTCCAGTTTTCTGACAGTCATGTCTTGATTGTACCAGTAGCATCTAGTTTACACATCAAAAATACAACTGATTTTCTCTTCTCTCTTTCCACTTCCATTCCCATTTTTTTTTCCCATTTGTATTGAGAATTCTACCACACATTGAATCTTTGCGTTTTGGTTAGGTTTAGGAGGAAGGTAATGAATTACATTTTGTTTAAAATAGTAATGAGACATGCATCTGAAGATGTACAGGAAGCATTTGGTGATGCAGGATTGGAGTTTAGATATGAGATTTAAAGGTGAGTGTGTGTACATATATGCCACATACATTAAGATTATTATTAAATATTTTAAAAACCAGTGAGGTTATTATAAAGAAGAGAACAAAACTATGACAAAAACATATATACATATAATTAAAATCTTTCTGTGAGTTTTGGGTTTTTTTTTTAAGAAAATATTTTTAAAAAATTATAGTTGAAGGGAATGGCTGAGCCCAGCAAAGATTTTTTTTTTTTTTTAAGGATGGAATATATCTGGGCATTTTTGTAGGTAACCAAAAAAGAACCAGTAATGCTTCATGCTGAAGATTAGCAAGAAGAAAGAAATGATTGGTGGGGCAGATTCTGGAAGGAGACAAGAAAGGATTGGCTTGGGAAAAAGAAGGGACCACCTCTTATGAGTAAAGGAAAACAAGATAGATGAAGGTGTTTTGAGATGTGGAGAAGGGTATGTAACAGAATGGATGGCTTCAGATTCTTTGTTGAAGTAGGAAGTGAAGTAAGCTTCCAGGAGGTGGGTGAGCAAAGAAAGGGAGAGTTTAGACCTGTTGCTAAGAAGACTGGGATAGACTCAGTCAAGGAAAAATAAGAAAGCTAATGGTGATAGGCTAAGGTTGAAGATAACTAAATAATTAATAAAATGTGAAGACAAAGGGAGCAAGGGATCCATGGTGAAAGATAATGTGTGGGTTATAATGTCAAGACTGTTAAGAGAGTGAACCTGGAATAAGAGAGATTGGACATATCTCTAAAGTTGAATAGGATTCACAATGACTAATCTAACAATAACTAGCATTTATTTATATTGTGTTTTAATGTTTGTCATTCATACATATTTTAATTTGATCTTCATGGCAGTTGGATGTAATTACAATTGTCCTTTTTAAACAAATGGACATTCTGAGACTTATATTTAATGCAGTAATAACTAGTATTTATTTATGTTGTGTTTTAAGGTTTGTCAATCACTATATATTAATTTAATCTTCATGGTAGCTTTGACATAGTTACTATTGTCTTTTTTTTTTTTTTCTTTTTTTAAACAAATGAGCATTCTGAGGCTTAGAGAAGTTAAGTTACTTGACTAGAAAGGCTGAGCCAGCATTTGAACTCGGGGCTTCCTGCATTTCTCACATAATCTGTTTCCATAAAAAGAAGGTGAATTCAGATTTAAGACAATGTTTTAAAGGACAGATAATGAACTACACTTATCTCTGTTTGGTAAAGAAGAATTATAGGTGTGAATATTGCATGTTGTCATATTTAGTCAGTTTGTTATTTGATTTTTACTTAATGATATTTCTTTTTTGTTTGAATGTTTTATGTAGAGAGTTATGTATATTAGGAAATATTTTTTAAAAGGCGTCAATGCAATTTTAATAACAGACTTAGGAACATTAAGGCAAAAAGAGAAACAGGATATGGATCAATGAAATGAACACAAAAGGACAAAGTACTGCAAAATTATGATGACATGCAGAATTTAAAAATGACATTGAAGAACAAAGAGATAACTGACTCTTCCTATTATGCCATATGAGGGGGCCATGAAAGAAAAGGAAACCCATACTGTCAAGGGTAACCAAGCATTCTTTGTCTTCTGGAGACAGCTAGTTTCTGTGAATGACAGTAGGTGGAATGTGAGATGAAGAAGTGTAGAGTGATAGGGAATTTGTTCACAACAGAACAAGAGTAGAATGGAATAATAGAAGAAAAGGAAGATAGGCCTTGGGGTGGGTATTCCTAAGTTGCATAGGAGTAAGTAGAGGAGAGGTAAATCTATTAGGTCCAAGAAATAATATTCTTTAAAGAAAAATAAACAAATAAAAAGAGAATTGGAAAAAATCAGCATAACCAATAAATAAATTGAAAAATATCAAAATACATATGCACTGTGTAATACTTTTGATTTATACACTGAAAAAAACGAAAAACATGTGCAATGTATATCACCGGTGGACCACCCATCTCCATGAAGTTTAGATGTAATTGGAATTTCTGAATCCCAATTGATAATTATAATTGTTTCATTTACTTTTGATTTTTGAGAATTGTCACTCTTTCCATTGATACTATTGTAATTACTGTGTATATTGTTTTCTTGGCTCTGCTTATTTCACTTTTCTTTTATTCCCATAGATTTTTCCATGAGTGAATGCATTCATATGTAACATTTCTTATAGCACAGTAGTTCTATTAATTCATCTACCACGATTTGTTTAGCCATTTGCCAATTTACTTTGTTCTTATCAATGGCTTCCATGTAGTATAAGCCCTCTAAAGGAGTCTCTGTTTCAAAGAGTATGGACATTTTAGTCACTTCTTTTGTATAATTTCAAATTACTTTTCAAAATGGTTATATAGTTTCACAAAACCACCATCAACTTTTTGTTCATCTCTTTTGTTCATTCATCTTTTGGGAAATTTCTATTAGTCTTATGTGTGTTTGTAAACATATGTGCAGGTATTTAGAGAAAAATATTTATTTATCTTGGATACTAAAGCAGATGCTTTTGATGACTGTTCTTCATTTTTATTTCTTTTCATCATTTCCCTTGATATTTCAGATCTTTTATTTTTTTTTTCAAATGAATTTTGATCTTATTTTATTAAGCTTTACAAGGTAACCCCTTGGTAATTTGATGACCATAGCATTAAAAGTATAAATTAATTTCAGTAGTGTTATATTTATAATATTGACATGCCTTAGCTATGATCATAAAATCTTTCTCCAGTTAGTTCTGGTTCTTTATTTCTTTAAGGAATGCTTTGTAATTGAATTTATGCAAGTCTTTTGTGTGCTTTGGGAAGTTGAGCACCAGAGATTTTATGCATTTTTATTTGACAGGGAATTTCCTTTTCTGTTATTTCTTATGTTTTGTTATTATGATATAGAAATCAGGCTTTCTTTTGTATCCTACACCTTACAGTGAATAGAGAACACTAGACTTGGAATCAGGAAGTTTAAATTTGTCTTCAGATACTATCTGGATGACCCTCTGCAAATCACTTAACTTTTTGGCCTCAGTCTTCTCATCTGTAAAATGAACTATAGAAGGAAGTGGCAAAACACTTCATTATCTTTACCAAGAGAACTTTAAATGGAGTCACAAAGAGTTGAACATAAATGAAACCATTAAACAAAACAAAACAAAAAAATTAATTTTCTCAAATAGTGCCTTTGCTGATTCCCCAGGGGTTTCAAGGTAACATCAACAATTCTTTTTTCTCCTCTTTACCTATCTTAATTCTATTCATTCCTTTTTGCTATTGTTTCCAGTATTATATCAAATAATAGTAGAAAGAGTAATAACCTTGCTTTACTCCCATATTTATTAGAAAAGGTTCTAGTATATCCCTATTGCATATGTTGCTTGCTTTTGGTTTTATTAAGTGCTTTTTATGATATTAAAAAGGTTCCTCCATGCCTATATTTTGTAGCACTTTAGCATTAAAAATTGTACTTTGTCAAAGGCTTTTTCTGTATCTTTTAAGATGATATGGTTTGGGATGTTATGGTTTTTAATATGATTAGTTGATATTTTTTTCCTAGTATTGAACCATCCTTGGCATCCCTTGTATAAATCCCATTTGATTATAATGAATGATTTCTTGAATAAATCACTGTAGTTTATTTTGCTGAATTTTTTAGAAAGTAGTTATCAGTGTTTATTAATGATATTGGCCTGTAGTTTTCTATCCAGATTTTATTTTCATTTACTTAGCTATTAGGACTATATTAGTCTTGTAAAAGGATTCTGGTAGAATTCTTTCTCACTCTTTAAGAATAATTTATGAAGCATATATACTAACTTCTGTTAAAAGTTTGATAGAATTCTTCTGTGAATCTATTAGATCCAAGAGCTTTCCTATATATATCCTTTACAGCTAAAGTTATTATTTATATATGTTTGTAATATATATACATTATATATAAATATGTAATAATATATTTATATTATTTATATAAAGCTATTATTATTTATTTTTCTAGATTAGAATATTTAAAATCTCTGATCCATTATTTTTGCTGTCCAGGATATAATGTTCTCTTTGTAAATCACTCAGAAACAGTGAGTTGTGGTTCCCTGTTTTCCTAATTCTACAAGATCCTCTGTCTAATCAAATATTAGATTATTTTCTTTTAGCTTGTAGTATTTATTCATAGCAGCCTGAACATCTTTAGTGTATCAACAGGCCATATTTTCTTTTGTTACTATTTTTCTTGTTAATTTATCTATTTATAATAAAGGTCTTTAAGATTTTTTCCTGATTTTTTTTTTTTGCTTTGAGTCTTTTTAATCCCTGTTATTTTTTTTCATCACACACTTTCTGACTCCCTCCCCTTTGATTGTATTTTCTTTGGTGTCTGCATCTCAAAATCTCTCAGTCTTCTCCCTTTTAGGATTCATCAGTTTAGGTCCTTGCTCCAACTAAATGACCCCATTCAGGTGATAAGCTCTTCCTTTATGCTTATTTGAAAGCTGCAGAGCCCTCCATTCATAGTATCCTGTCTTTGCAACCTGACCTCCATTCCTTAGTTTTCTGTGAGACCAGTAGTTGAGAATCTGTTTTTCTCAATATCAGTAATTAACACTTTTCAATGTTCTAGTGTCTATCATGGATTGTAGTCCCTGGCATTTTGCTCCAGATAGGCTGTATTCAAGTTGGTTGTTGAGACCTGAGTAAACTTCTACAGCCTAGTCATGAGTGTCGATAGCATGGAAAAGTAGACGGCATGAGTTTTGATTTAGTTATATCCAAGGCTAGGCTAGCCTTCTATTAGTAATATGGAAAGCAAAGGAGGACTGCTAGTTGCAGGTCCTGAGTATGTGATTTTTTTCCTTTTCTCTTTATTTAGATCTTTTTCTGCTTTTGTTTTTTCTGAACCCATGATTGCCACTCCAGCCCTTTTTTACTTCAGCTAAATGCTGCATAAAAAATTTGACTCAAGAGCTTTATTTTTATCCTCAATTTGTCTTTCTGTTTCAAGTGTGTCCCTTCAAGAACATATTGTTGGATTCTGTTTTCTAATCCATTCTACTATATATTTCCATTTTATGGGTTAGCTCATCCCATTCACATTTATTTGTGATTACAAACTATGTATTTCCCTCTATCCCCCATTTTCCTCCTCAGTCTAAAGCTCTTTCTTGAATGCCTTTTTTGTTTCCCCATTCTTCCAATGCATTCTTCTTTCTCATTCCTTCATTCTGGAGGCGGGGGGAGATCATCCCAGTATAATTAACTCACGCTTAAGCTCTCTATGTAGACTCCTTCTAATAATGACCTAATAATGAGATTTTGGGGGCAAATGGAAATAAAAGGGATAACCAGGGTGGATGATATAAATTAAGAGTGGGGAAAAAAAAAAAAAAGAGTGACTGCATAAAAAAGGACTTGTTTTATGCAAGGGTTTGGAGGTATATGTAGGGGGAAGAGGTATCTTGTCATGTGAAATGATTTTCCTTGTCACCTATAGGAATTGGCTCTTTTCTGAGAGTGAAATAAATTATAAAGAGAATTCACAGAGCAAACTCTACAAGGCAGTGGCAGAAATTGCATAAAGAGGCGTGAATCCTTTGGCAGTTTTGTTGTCATCAGAAAAAGAGAAAACTAGATAATTTTTGAGGTCAGTAAGCAGAGAATGAGAGTCTAGACAGAAAGAGACAAGAAAGAGACAGAAAGGACCCCAAAACCTGAAATTTAGAAAACTAATAAATAGGACTAGTTGAAGAGAAAGAGAGATTCTTCTTGTCTCATAGATTTAAAAAAAAAAAAAAAAAGGTGAGACAGGGAGGAAAAATAACTTCCTACATAAAGTTGTAAAGAAAAGGGAATTACAAAGTACAACTCCAAAGTAAAGGTATAAATAATTGGACAAATACGTTGAGGAATAGGGGAAGAGAGCCAATAAGAAAAGGATCACATTTAAAAAGTACAAGCTAAAATAACTGAGCTGATGCAGCAAGGTGGCACAGTGAATAGTGTCAGACATAATTAAAGTGACTCAATAACAGCAAAAGGTGTGTGTGGGGGGGGAAATATTAGAAACAAATGGAAAAAATTCTATCCAACATATTAAATACGAACAGATTATAAGTGATCCATTAAATTGAAAAATGGTGGCTAGTTGTATAAAGAAACAAAGCCCTACAGCTTGTTATTTACCAGAAATGCATTTAAAAAATAAAGTTATAAACAAAATGAAACAGAAAGAATGGGGAGGAAATGTACTATGTATCGGGTGAATCCAGAGATTGCAATCATGCTATCTGACATTGCAAAAATAAACATTCAAAAAATAGATAAACATGAAACTACATTATGGTGAAAGAACCAAAAATAATAAACCAAAATATTAATGATAAATTTATATGCCTTAAATGCCCTAATATCCAAATAATTTGGAAACATTAACTGAGGTACAGGAAGACATATACAGTAACACAATAGTAAGAGGAGATTTCATTATCCCTCTTTTAGTTTTGGATAAGTCTAAACAGAAAGGAAACCACGGAACTGAACAAATTGATTTTAAAAACTGGAGTTAAAAGATTTAGGACTATTTCTAAATTGTGGATCATGAATTCACAGGAGAATTCTACTAGTGTTTCAAAGAACAATTATTACCCATAGAACACAAATTATTCTCCACAATTCCGAAAGAAAGCATATCATTCTCATCCCTAAACCAAGGAAAAATAACACACAAAAGGAAAGCTATAAGCCTATATTATTCATATAATTAAAAACAAAAAAAAACAAAAAAACCTGTCAAAGAGACTACTGTGATTTATGTAAGGAATCTTTCATTTTGACCAAGGAGAAATGATATCAGGGATACAGGGATGGTTCACAATTAAGAAAACAATGAACATAATTAATGATTTAAATGGAATAACCAAATCCATGTGAGTATTTTAATAGTTTCAGAAAAAAAAACCTTTGGGAAATAACACCTCCTTTATGCCTAAAAACCCTACAAAGTATAGATATGGTAGGATCTTTTTTTTAAAAAAGTCATCAGAAATATATGTACCTAAAATCAAAAGCTAATATAAACAATGGGGACACACTAGATCCTTTCTCAATAAATAGAAAGAGGCCCCCCTCTCCCTAGTGTTATGTAATATAGTTCTAGAAATGTTAGCAATAACAACAAGACAAAGGAAAGAAATTAAAGGCGTAAAGATAGCCATAAAGAGGAGACAAAACTGTCCCTATTTGCTGAGAACATGATGCTATATTTGGAAAATCTTGGTAATCATCAAAAATATTGAGAAAATTAGTAGCTTCAGCAGTTTCAGGCAACAAAATAAACCCTCAAAAATTAACAGCATTTATATCTAATAATAAACAAAGCCCAAGAATCAAATAAATGAAAAGAAAATCCTATCTCAAATAACTAAAAAATTCATAAAACATCTGGAAATCAACCTACCAAAGTATAAAAGTACACATGAAATTTGTGTGGATTCAATTATAATATGCTTCTTAAAGAAATAAAGAACTCATATAGTTATTCCATGGCTTCACCATGCCAATACAATAAAAAGGAGAAATCTTCCACAGTTAATTTACATTTTTAATACTGTATCAATCAAATCATCGAGGATATACTTTGTAGTCCTTGATAACATGATAACAGGAGGTATTTGGAAAAAACAAAAGGCGTAGAATATTGAGGAAAATGATAGAAAGAAAGAGGGATGAAGGGGAATATCACTTCTAGATCCCATATCATATTTTATAAAGCAACAGTCATCAAAAACCATCTACTATTCAATAAAAAATAGAGAAAAAATCAGTGGGATAGACTAGGCAAAGGAAATTTGAAACAACATAACTCAATAACCCAGTGACTTATAAAGTAAAAAACATAAATTACTTAAGGAAATGATGCATTACTTATTTGATAAATGTGGGAAAACTGGAAAGTATTCTGGAAGAAATTAATCTTAGACTAATATTCCATATTCCTCAATAAATTTTAAATAGATACACAATCTTAACAATTTATGCTCAGAAGATAAGAAAATTAGAAAAGAAGCAGAACTTATGCCTCTCACAAATGGGTAGGATATATTTAAATTAAATCAACAAATCATTAAAAAATGAAATAGTCAACTTTGATTACATAAAACTGAAAAAGCCTTTGCCCAAAATTAATGGACATAAGATAAGTAGGTTAGAGTTGAAGAGGAAGATTTCTCCTGGAAGGTATGTATGAATGGATATTTTTCTTAATTGATTGATTGTCCTGACCTTATGTGCATTTCCCAACATATAAGTGGTCAAAAGATATGAACAAGTAGTTCTCAAAAGAATTGTAAAGTATTCACAACCACACAAAATAATACTCCAGATCACTAATGATAAGAGAAGTGCAAATCAAAACTGGGGTTTAACATGCATCCTGCAAATTGATAGAGATAACCAAAAAAATGCTAATATTGTTGAAGAGGTTATGCAATTGATGGCTAGATTAATAATACGTCTTTGTAAGAGCTGTAAGATTGGATGGTACAAAATTTTGAAAAGCAATTTAGAATTATGTAAATAAAGTGACTAAGATTGAACTAAAAATTATCCTTCAAAGCTATTGGTATTAAAAAGTCCCCTTATACATCAAATTATTTATGCCAACACTTTTTATAATGACCAGGAGTTGTAAATAAAGGAGAAACTAGCCCCTCAGATGGGAAATGGCTAGCCTGATTGTAGTATATGAATATAATGGAATAGTACTGTGGGTAAGAAATGATGTGTGTGATGAATATAGAGAAACATGGAACTGAATAAGTTTTGATATGAGTTCCCTTATGGTTCTGAGACCCTGGCTAGAAGCACATGCTATTGCTTATTGAATTCCTGGGAACTAGACTTCTGTCATATTTATCTCTAGCTTGGGTTTTTGGTTTTTGGTCTTATCTCAAATTAATAGGGGTACATATTCATCGTTGGAGCATGTCCTCAGCTCTTGCCCCTAAAAGAACACTCTAGTATTACTCCTTCCTAAGGCTCTGGGTCTCCAATGGATATCTCTTTTATCATCAGTAATTTTAGCAAAATAGGTACTTTTCTGTCAATACCTATTACAAACTTCATCATGGTAGCTAGATGGCACAGAGCACTGAGCTTAGAATCAGGAAGATATTAGTTTAGATCCATTTTCAGACATATTCTAGGTCTGTGATCCTGAGCAACTCATTTAATCTTTTTTTTTTTTTTTTTGCCAAAGTTTCCTCAATTGTAAAAATGGGGATAAAAATAGTTACTATCTCCCTGAGTTGTTGTAAGGATCAAATGAGGTAATTTTTATATAATGTTTAGCAAAGAGTCTAGAGCATAGGTGTTTAATAAATTCTTATTCCTTTCCATATACCTCTCTCATCCCAACCTTACTACAATCATCTTTTTGAATTATTGAGGCCCTAAATAGCATCATTGAATCAAATCTTTCTCAATGTAGAGGTTCTTAGAGGACTCATATGTAATATAATTCTGTATCCATATTAAGTCTTTCTGTCTTGATAGGATTTTCCTAGAGCCCATTTGGGAAGAGAGGGAACAGAGCAGAATTTTCAGGAATCCAGTATCATGTGTGCGTCATATTGAGTCAAGTCAAGAAACAATTTGTGCAACAATTTGTACTAAGTTCTGAGACTTCAAGGAAAGATCATTTTTTTCTTCTGTTGAAGCCAATTAATGAAAAAAATACCAGATGGCTTTCTATATTTTTTCCTTCATAGTGATATTAGAGCAAGTAATTGATGCTTGAATAATAACTGAAACATTCTTGAAATGAACTTGTTAGATTTCTTAAATGGATCACTGATTTTCCCCCATTTTAGTCTCTGAACACCCCTAAACATCTTAGCCCTTTACATGTTTTCATTTTTAGTCATTAATAGTGCCTCATAGAATGTGTTAAAATATAGATCATATAGGTTATTATATATGATAGTATTATATAGGTTATAATAGTATTATATAGCAAGTCGATAATTAGTTCAAAGGACATGTTTCTCTTCTTTTTCAATGAGTTTAGTGCTTGATTCAGTCTTACTTTCTACCCCCAACTCTTGCTTTTATGTTCATTAACATGTTGCCCCTACTAAATTCATGACATAGTTCTCTTAGTAAGAGGACTTCAGAGTTCACATATTAACTCAAATATCCTAACTTCCTACTTCTTCAGACTCTTATGACGTTCTCTCCCACTCCATGTCAGGTGGAGTATACACCTTTATATAGGGTATAAAACACACCTTTATCCTGCTTTTACTCATAAGTGTTCCACTTTCAAGCTCTGAAATGCTTTTATTTGATCATATAAAACTTCCTATCATTCCATCTAGCCTTTTGCCTTATTCTCCTAAACTTATCATATATACTTAAACCCTTTCCTCTTGTCCCACTTCATTAGTACTTCATAGGAGACATTGATAACATTTTTAAAATGTTAAATATTACAACTCAATCACTTATCCTTGTGATATTCCACTGGAAACCTGCCACATTTGACTCTTAATTATTAACAACTACTCTTTGAGTCTTGCCATCTAACCAGATCTGAATCCATCTATTTGTTTCTTGGGGTTTAGTGACTAGATTTCTTTGTTGAAGATAATGCCTTAAACCCAAATTACTCTGATTATCATTGATCGGCCAACAGTAGGTCTTAGTGTTTGGGTCTGGATTAATTCAAAGTGAATGTAAATAGCAACCATTTTTGTTTGGGCCAGAAACCCTGAGGATCTTCCTCTCCCAGATTTATTTGTCTATGTGTTGGATTTTTTTTTTTCTTTTTTGACTAGGTGAAAGAGGCCATTCTTTGCCTCAGTGCTACCTAGGCTTAATCACTGAATGGATGCAGGGTCAGTCAGACTGAGAGCCATGGAAGATCTTAGCTTTAAAAGGCCAAAGTCTCCCATTGAATCCAAGGCCATCTCTAATCCTCCTGATCTGTATCTGGCAACTGGACCCAGATGACTCCGGAGGGAAAGTGAGACAGGTGATCTTACACAGCCCTCCCTCACTTAAATCCAAGTCACTTGTGTGTCATGGCATCATCTACTTGTTGTCCTGGTCCTCTTCGAGAACGAAGGACAAACAACATATCCACCTTTTTCACAAGAATAGTATTAGACACTTATTCAAAAGCTTTGCTAAAATCTAGATAAATTATATCCATAGCATTCCCTTCATCTACTATATCAGTTTCCCTGTCAAAAAAGAAATTTACCTAGACTAAGAAATTGCACTAGCATGACATGTTGATAAAGTCATGATGACTTTCTGTAATTACTGTATCTCTAGATATTCATTATCCATCTCTGTAATGATCCTTTGAAGAATTTTCCCAGGAATTGAATCATGCTCACTAGTTTATAGGCTCATTTTTTCCCCTTTTTTGAAAACTGTGATAGTAACCAAATTTTCTGTCTCGTGGTGCCTCTTCCCATTCTCTGTTATCCTTCATATCACGGATAGCTCTCACTTTTGACAGTTCCTTAAAGAACTGAAAGCTGCAGTTCAGTTGTAGTCCATTTGGGCCAGGAGACTTAAAATGATCAAGATTGCCAAAGTACTCTTTTAGATGTTATCTTACATACTTTGGGTATGAATTCCCAATAGTTGTTTTTGTCCTGTCATTTTCAGCATAAAAGGTTCTCATTTGATAAATAAAAATGGAGGTGTCAAATATTATGCTATCCATATGAAGCAAAGTTACTTTCCATCCTTCATATGTCTTTTTGTCTCACTATAACTAAGAAAGCCCTTTCCATCCTTCATATGTCTTTTTGTCTCACTATAACTAAGAAAGCCCTTTTTGCAGTCCTTAGATTCCTTTAACAATCATAGTCATTCTGAGCTAAAGTAACTTCCTCTGGACTTCTATTCTTTAATCTTCTTCATTCTTTCCCTATCTACTAATTCCTCCCTCTCTACAGATTTATGCAAGCTTCTCTACTCTTAAAACATAAAAACCCTGCAGGTAACTATCCTCTTAAATTGTCATCTTATATTTCTTTTCTCTTTTCCAAACTAATTGGGGGAAAAAAAAAAAACCCCACATCTAATTGTCTCTGCTTTCTCTGTCTCTCATTCTTAATCCTCTGCATTCTGATTCCTGTTTACAACATCCAACTGAAACTGTTGTTTCCAAATTGCCAATGATTCTTGGTCACTACATCTGAATTTCAGAATATTCATCCTTTCTGAACTTTCTGCAGTAATTACACTGTTGACCGTTTTTCTCCCGGATATTATGCGATTTTGTGCTACTTCTCTCTCTTGGTTCTCTTCTTAGCCATCTGAATGATCTACCTCAGTGTCCAGTGCTGAATTATCATCAACATTGTGCTCCTTAATGCTATAATGTGCCCCTAAGACTGTATCTTGGACTTGGACTTGGACTCACATTATGAGCTCATCATCTCCCAAGGTTTCAAATATTGTTGCTGAGCAGATGACTCCTAGATCTCAATATCCTGCTCTGTTCTTTCTTCTGAACCCCTGTTCTGTATTACCAACTCTGTTTTGTACGTCTTAAACTAGTTATCTCGTAGGCATCTCAACCTGAACATTGAGAGAATTCAATGTTTTTCTCTTCAAACCCTTTCTTCTCCTGAGATTCTTTTTTACTACTGAGGATACCACCATTTTTTTTCAGTCACACAGGCTTTTACTTTAGTGTAATGCTAAACAACTTTCACTCATCCCACACATCTGGTCTGGTGCAAAGTCTCTTCATTCCTACCTTTGCAAAAGCTCTCCTGGAACTTTTTTTCATTTACATAGCTACTTCCTTTTTTTAGACCCTCATCATTTCTCCTTTGAACTATTGCATTCACTTTCTAATTGACCTTCTTGGCTTAAATTTCTTTCCACTCTAATTCATCCACCACAGATTTATCAAAGTGATTTGTTTAAAGCATATCTCTTATGAATTTACATTCCTCTATTTAGTAAAATCCACATGACTAATATTTCAAGAAGTGAATATAAAACCCAGTTTGACTTATATCGTACTTCACAATATGTTCCTAACCTACCTTTCTAGGTGTCTTACACATATTCTTTTTCATATATTCTGCCAGCGTATCCTCATTTCTTCCATACTACCCACTCCATTTCCTCAGCCTTGCAGTTCCCTGAGGAAAAAATTGATAGCATATTCTAAGAACTCCTTTATTCTCCTCCTCATTTCACATCACTAAGATGTCTTCCACCACTGTCTTCTTCACTCTTGTGTTACAGAAAGACGTGTCCCTTTTTTTTTTTTTTTTTTTTTTGCCAGGGTTGACCCCTCTACATGTACTCTTGATCTCATTCTATCCCATATCCTTCAATATATTGCCCCTATTTATTCCTCTTATTATTACTGGCTTATTCCCTTCTGCCCATGAGACTATATTGATTCATCCATTTCTGTATTAATCCTAGGGCTCTCTTTCCTTTTATGATTAAACTCCTTGAGAAAGCCAGCCACAATTGATGCTTACACTTCTTTCAGTTTTGTCTTATCTATCATCATTCTGGTTAGCCCACCTCATCATTCGACAAAACTTCTTTCTTCAAAATGACTATTTGATTTCCAAACTGCCAAATCTAATGGTCTTTTCTGTCTTCATCTTTCTTGATCTCTTCACATTCTTGATCACCCTCTTCTCTTTGATACTCTCTTATTTCTATTTTTTGTGACATTATGCTATCCTGGTTCTCCACCTACCAACTTGAGCACTCCTCAGTTTCCTTTGCTGGATATTCATCTGGCTCACACGCCATCATCAGGTACTCCCTAAGTTCTGCCCTGGACCTTCTTTTCTTTTTTCACTCTATTAATAATTTTACTTGGTGATTTCATCAGCTCCCATGACTGAGGTATTGCTTCTATGCCAATGATTCTCAGATCAACTTATCCAACTCACACCTCTCCTAACTTCCATTTGTACATGTTCAACTAACTTTTGAACATCTTGAATTAAATGTCCCACAAACATATTAAAATCAATATGTCCAACACTCAACTAATTAGATCTCACTCAAACATTCCTCTCTCAAGCATGTCTTTATTACAGGTCAGGGAACACACTAATCTCACATCTTCATAGGCTCCTAACATGGCTGATCATTGTTGACTTTTGCCCATATCTCACCATGCTTCCCTATTCCATCTAATCTTTTGCCAAGTCTTATTAATTCTATCTTTATATTATAATTCCTTTACATGCTCTAACATAGCTGGCCACCCTTTTGTAGGCCCACTTCACTGTGAGCCCAGACTATTATCAAGGCCTTCTGTTTGTTCTCCCTATCTCTACTCAACTGCTAAAGTGATTTTTATTTTAAAAAGCAGGTTTGATGATGTCATCCCTCCACTCCATACCTTCTAGTGGCTCCTTATGACCTCTTAGATAAAATGTAAAATCCTTTTAAGCTTTTAAATCATTTACAATCTTACACCTTACTTCCTTTCCTTTCTTCTTAAACTTTCTCATCTCTACTTCCTGGTTTTCTTTAAGCCTCAGTTCAAATTCCAGTTTTATAAGGTGCTTTTCCTGGTCCCCTTTAATAACTGTGCTTCACTATGAGATTACTTCCAATTTTCCCTGTATTGTTTGTTTGTTTTTTCTTTATTAAAGCTTTTTATTTTTCAAAACATATGCATGGACAATTCTTCAACGTTAGCCTTTGCAAAACCTTGTGTTCCATATTTCTTGGCACGTTTTCTCCCCTATTAAAATGTGAGTTCTTGGAGGGTAGGAACCATTTTTACCCTTTTTTTGTACACTTAGGCCTGCTGACTCTAGCCATTTTTATTCTTGACATACAATACTGAATTATCTCCACATGCCTGCAGTGGATAATTCTCATATCACACTTCTACCTGTAGAATTCCTGACTCCACAAGTATTTCCTCAAATTCCATTTTTTTTAGGACTTTGCTGATGCCTCTGGCTCCTGGTGCTAACTCTTCCTTTGTTTGTGCTTTGTATAAGTTTTATATATCTATTTAGATGTATAAATGGTGTCTCCTTCCAATAAAATTGAGGGTCCTCCAGGGCAGAGTGCCTGTCATGGAGGCAAGATTTCTTTCTTAAGGACTAGACCTTAAACTAAAACCAATCTGATTGTAATTGGCCACCAGTAGGTCCTAGGCCAAACCCATTTGGTCACTGTTTGACTTAAACTGAGTCGATCATTTCTCCTTTCGCCAGAAATCCTGAGGGTCTTCCCCTCCCAGATTCATGCATTCATTTAGTTAGATTTTTTTTTTTTTTTGGACTAGGTAAAAGAGGAGATTCTTTGCTTTAATCACTCGATGGGTGCAGCCTCAGTCAAACTGTAACCTGTCAAAGATCTTACTTAAGAAGGCCAAGGTCTCCATTTCATCCAGAGCCGCCATGCTCACACATCCTGATCTATGTCTCCCCACTGGGCCCAGATGGCTCTGGAGGGGAAAGTCAGGCAGATGACCTTGCCTAGCCCTCCCCACTTAAATCCAATTCACTTGCCTATCATGGCATCACTTTCCTGATGTCATGGTCCTTTTCAAGAACAAAGAAAAAAATAACATCTAGTCAGCATTTGATTTATTGATGGCTAGACTTCATCTCATCCGGTCTGTTTGCTCTAGAGTTAGGAGTCCTTGTTAAAACTGGGACTTAACCACTTGGTAAGCCTGAGCAAGTCCCTTAATCTCCCTGGGCATCTGTAACATGAGGGAGTTGGACTAGATTGCCACCAAGAGATCAGGGATCCTGTGTCCTCTTACCTGAGTCACAAGTCCAAAGGCTCACTTTCCTATCACAGATTACAGCAGCATCATTTAATGTGCAATGATCATGCAATAAAGAAAACCTAGTACATTCTAACAGTAGATTAACTTGAAGCTTCAGAATTCAGAAATTTAAAAAGGTTCCTATTATATACTTCCTCAGTAAAGAATGTTTTTTTTTTTTTTGTCAGTTTGCACATTGAATAAAATGAAGCTTTTCTCTCTACAGTGATGACAAAGTAGTAGAAGTTGCAGAAGAGGAGGAAGTAGTTGATGTAGAAGATGAAGATAACAATGATGATGATGGTGATGGAGATGAAGTAGAAGAAGAGACTGAGGAACAATATGAAGAGGCAACAGAAAGGACCACTAGTGTTGCCAGTACCACCACCACCACTACCACTACTGAATCTGTAGAAGAGGTTGTTAGAGGTAATCTCATTTTGGATGTTTTTCAGCTGAAAAGAAAAATATGACCTTTACTATTTAAAAAATGTTCCAAACAGCAAAATATTCCACATTGTTTTAGTATCCAATGCTTTTCTTGATTTATAGTATATAAGCAAGAGTTTTTTTAGTTTAAAGCCTATTTTTGTACATATGTGTTTGTGTGTGTATGCATATATATGTCCATATACATGTTTGTTTGTGTTTTTAGTATATTTTATAAATATAGATATTTAAATGCACATGCATGTACATACAATGTATGCATGTAAATACATTTTAATTATGATTGGGGGAAAATATATTTGAATTTTTTGGATGCAGCAATTTGTTCAAAAAGATCAGTGCTAGATATCTTAATGAAATATAAAATCCTATAGGATAGTTTACTTTTCAGATAAAACATAATAATTATTGGATGGCTGTTGTATTTTTTCATGGCTACTGTATTTTTAAGTTCACTAAGCTGCATATGTGAAAAAATACTCTAGTTTTCTTCTTATCCCTATAGTTTGCTCTTAAAGAAGTAATAGATGCTTTAAAATTATTGTTATAAATTATTTTTACATGTAATTGGGGGAAATTTTTAAAAAATCAATATTTTAAATATTAAATTTTTTTCATTCCTCTTTTCTCTCATGTATCAATAATCCTAAGTATTTTTATGCTCTCTATAAATATTTGATTTGGAATTTTGCTTTCAGTTTCTGCTATATTATCTTGATAGTATATAGAAATGCTTATTATTTTTATAGATTTATTTTGCATCTTGTAACTTGCTAAAGTTGTTCATTGTTTCAATTAGATTTTCAATTGACAATCTGGGCTTTGTTAAATCAACCATCAGATCATCTGCAAAACATGATACTTTATCTAATGAGTAATTAGAATATGAGTAGAATGAGTAATTCTCTTAATTTCTTTTTCTTAGCACTATATAGTTAGCATTTTTAGTAAAATACTGAATGTTAAGGGCGATGATAGAAATAATTGACTTCACTCCTCATCTTATTAAAAAGGTTTCTAATTTATTCCCATTACAGATAATTCTTGATCTTAGTTTTAGATAAATGAAAACTAAACTAACAAAGTGACTCAGTGGATAAAGTGGCTTCAAGTCAAGAAGACCTGAGTTCAAATATGACCTCAGACACTAGCTTTGTGATGCTGGGCAAATCATTTAACCTCTGTTTGCCTTAATCCACTGGAAGAGGAAATGACAAACCACTCCAGTATGTTTGCCAAAAAAACCCACGTAGACAATATTGGTATACTGGGATCACAAAGAGATGGACATAGCTGAACCACATACACTTATTTTAGCAGAATTCACTTGTAAATCCATCTGGTCCTATTTTTTTGTTTGTTTTCAGTTTGGTTTTTAGGTGGTGTTGGTCTTTTCTTAGAGGGAAGTGGTTACGTGGAATTTTGTAGATAGAATGAATGGAGTGGAGTTCATTTATGGAATGTTGAATTTCTCTTTCTAAGATAGGGCTATTTATTCTATTTCCTGTTCTATAGTGTGCATTTTTTTTTTTACATTTTCTTAAAAATATACATTTATTTCATTTAGATTTTCTGTTTTGTCGGCATGTAGTCGGGAAAAATAACTCCTACACATATCATCTCCCCTTGTAAGAATGTAAACAGTTTAATCTTGTTTAGTCCCTTATGATCTCACTCAAACTGTTTATCTTTTTATGCTTCTCTTAACTTCTGTTTGTGTCAGATTTTCTGCTTAGCTTTTCATCTGGAATGCTTTGAAGTACTCCAATTCATTAAAGTTCCACTTTTTACTCTGTGGAAATATACTGTGTTTCCTTGATATGTTGTTCTTTTTTGTAAGCTTAGATCCTTTGCCTTCTATAATACTGTACACTTCTGTGTAATAGAGGCTGCCAAACCTTGTATAATCCTGACTGTGATTCTTCTGTACTTGAATTCTTTTTTTGTTGCTTGCCGTATATTCTTTCCTTCCCCTAGTACCTGCGGATCTGGATATAATAGTCCTAGGAATGTTGTTTTTTCCCTTTGTTTGTTTTAAATTCATGCCTCTCAGGTCATCCAGTGATTCTTAGATTTACAAGTCAGTTGGTTTTTTTCTATAAAATACTTTACATTTTCTACTCTTGGGTTGGGGAGATGGGTAGTGTTATCTTTATTTTATTATTTTTTGATGTCTCATAGAGTCACTAGTTTTCATTTGACCAAATATAATTTGTAAGAAGTTATTTTTTTCAATAATATTTTGCACCTCTTTTTCCAAGCTATTCTCTTTCCATATCTTTTTTGTCTATCACATGAAAAATAATTGCACAATAAAGAGAAAATTTTAGTACTAATAGTATATAATTAACTTTCAGAAATTGGGAAAGGTTCCTGTGCTATACTTGATAATTTAATAAAGATATAGCTCTTTCCTTTTTTTAGACAGTTGTGACTCTGATGATTGCACAGTCAGTAATTTTATAGAGAGAAAAAAATTATTTGGTTTTTAACTCTCCCAGAAATTTTTATTAGACCTGTGTCCAAACTGCATTTTTTCCTTAGGGCTTTGTTTTTTACTAATTTTCTTTGGGGTTTGTGTCTTAAACATTCTGGTCACCAAATTGGTTTTTGACGATGCTCTTCTTTTCTATTGTTTGTCTATTCTTTTGGACTACTTATTGACTTGGGACTCTGTTGGTGCTAGGTTCTGCATACTTCTAAAGGGCTTATCTGCTCTGATCCTCGAATGGCTTATGTTCTGCTGCTGCTTTCACAGCTCTGGCTGTGGGCCTATAAGCCAAAGTGTATCTGGGGTAAGGTCTGTTTCCGTCCTGCTCTGACCTCGTAGGTTGTATCTCTTGATTTGTGGTTGCATAGGAGTCTCAGTAGATTGCTGCTGGGCTCAGTTACTATTAGCCTGCTCAAAGGAGGCCTTGAAAGCTGAGAACCAATGAACTGCCTATTCCCTTTAGTTTGAGACCCCTGCCCTGGTTACTTGACTTAAACAGAAAGTAAAAATCTGGACCTATATTTTTGCTCTATTCCTAAGATCCACATGTCTCTGTTTCCAGAACTTGTTCCTTACTCAAGCCAAGACCCATGCCCAGGATCACTCTAATCCCCTTTTGATCTATAACCCAAAATTGGGCAGCAGGGGACAGAGCTACTAGATAGTCCTTATTCTTGCACTCGGCACTAATTCAGAGATCCGCTGGAATTTCTTTCTTCTCTTGTGCCCTTTCCTCGCCTTCTTTTAGTCCCTTCATGCCAAAATGCTGTGTGCATTGTGCACTACTAAACAGACCATCCCCAGTGTCTATGGATCTCTCTCTGTCCCTGTGTATGTATGTGTTACACACACACACCTCATTGAGCTGACAAAAAGTACTCATTGGGAATTTTTCTTTGGTTTCCCAAACAGAATTTTGCCCAGTATATTTTTGAGTACATAGTGGGGAACTAGGCTTCCTGCTTGCTCTCATTCTGCCATCTTGACTCCATCCCCATTACTTGCTTCTGAACTTATTCCTCTTTCATTACACTGATTGGGCACCACAGCAACTCCCTATCCTAGAACACTATCCCTGGAATCAGTTCCCCTACAATGAGGAGAGGTGACCCCCTGTGGATCAGTGACCTAGACGAGAGTAGCTGCCATTTAGCATCTTTTTCTGTCATATTGCTCTAGCATGTGTCTCAGCCCATTCCACATGGCTTGTTGCTCCTCACTAAACTCCATCCCCACTGTCTGAAGACCTCTCTTTTTCTAAACTATCTTAGTCCAAAAAAAAAAAAAAATGACTCATATGACTTTTTCTTGGATTGTCCCCATTAGGACAGCTTGGTGCACTTTATAGATCTTTTTGGAGAAGTTTTGGTTGGAATTTATTAATAATACTTCTTATTACTCTTTCATCTTGGCTCTACCTCCTACCCTGCTCACCAAAAACCTTTTTTGTATATGATTTTTATTGCATTGTCATTAATAAATTATATGCTCAGTATTTCTAGTTTTCTATATATTTTGGCCACAATACGTGGTCTTTTTTATAAATATGCCATATATAACCAAGTAATATGTGAATTTCTTTTTACTTCCTTTCAGTTATCAACAGAGACTTAATTGTCTCTTAATTCTTCTAAAATTTTATTGATATCCTTAAATTCTTTCTTTTATTAGTTTTCCTGGGTCCAAGAGGGGTACTTTGACAACCTCCTGCTAATATTGTTTTTCTATTTCTCCCTTCAATTAACTTTTCCTTTATATTGAAGTTCTATGATATTTTGGTCTATGTATATTAAATATTGATTTTTATGTCACTTTAAACAATATAAATTCCCTGGTTATTTTTTTGTAATTTCTTTCACTTACTGTTATTCCGTTTGAAATCAGCATTTCTATCTTTTTATAAAATTCCTCCAAAATATAATAAATTTGTAAAAGGCAGAGCCAAAATGGATGAGTTAAGTTGGCAATTTTGGTGAGTCTTCCCAAACTACTCCTCTAAACGTTTTTTAAAAGTATGTCAAACCAAATTCTGAGTAGGTTAACCAACAGAAAGTCACAGTGAGTCATTTTTTCCATCTTACAGCACAGAAAAAATGTTCTAACAATACTATGGAATTAGAGCTAGCCAAAAAGCATGGTACACAATTGACCATGAGCCTTAAATGGTAGAGATGGGAACAGAAGGCCTTCATTGGTAAGGGTGCAGACAAGGGGGACAATGTCCAGACCACATTCTGGATCATATCACTTTGGAAACATCAAAAATTTATAGACCACCATACATAGCTGTGAAAAGAACAAAATTTAAAAGCCTAAAATTTAGGCTGATCACTCATGCCCCCAGAGATAAGCAGAGCCCAAATCTAACATAAAGTATAAAATCAAGAAATAGGCTAGAAAATGAGTAACTAACTAAAAAACCTGACCATTAAAAAGCTACAGTGACAATAGGGAAGCTGAAAATACAGACTCGGGGGGAAAAGAAAGGGGAAAAAGACACACCTATAAACAGTTATAAGCAAAACCTCAGAGCAAAATTCAGATTGGACACAAGCCCAAAAAGTACTCCTACAATTAAAGCTAGATATACAGAAGAGTAAAAATAATTTTTAAAATATCATAATTGTACAGGAAAATGGAAAAACGAATGAGTAATGCAAGAAAATGATGAAAAGAGAGCTAATATCTTGGTAAAGGTAGCAAAAAAATTAAAAGCAATTCCTTAAAAATTTTGAATTGAATAAATGGTAACTGAAGTTTGAAAATATAATGAAGAAAATAAGTCCCCCTAAATTATACTTGGTCAAATGGAAGGTTATGACTCTATGAGACATCATGAAACAATAAAACAAAATCTAAAGGCTGAAAAAAAGAAGAAAATATAAAATATTTCATGAGACAAACAATTAATCCGGGGGGAAAAATAGGTTGAGAGAGATAATATAAGAATTACTGGATTACCTGAAAGCTGGGATAAAATAATAATAATAAGAGCCAACACATTAAATTTGAAGCAATCAGAGGAAAACTCCTAAGATTTCTTAGAACCAGAAGGCAAAGTAGAAATTGAAGGAATCTGCTAGCCAACTCCTGTAAAAGATCCCAAAATTAAATTTTATAACCAATTCCTGAGCTTTCAGGCCAAGGAGAAAATACTACAAGCAGTCAGAAAAAAAATTCAAATATCATAAATCCAGATAAGATCATACAAGATTTAGTAGTTATTATAATAAAAGAACTTGGAATGTGATATTCTGGAAGGCAGAGGAACTAGGATCACAATCAGTAAACTACTCAGCAAAACTTAATGTAATCCTTCAAGGGATATTTAACAAAATAGAACATTTTTAATTATTCTGCAGAGTTGGCTAGAAAATCTGACACATAAAGAATTGAAAACATAAGAATCAAGAGAATCATAACAAGATAAATATGAAATAGCAATCATAAGGAGCTTAATAAATTTAAACTATTTACATTGCCAGATGGGAAGATGGTACATATATATATAACCACTTAGAACTTTTATCATCATTATAAATTTTGGAAGGAGTCTATTTAGATAGAGAATAAGATATTAATCTGTTATGTTGAGATGATCTGAAAAAAAAGAATGGAAAGGTGAAAAAGGGATACACTGGGAATTGGGGTAGAAGAATGGAAATAAAAGAAATATACAAGCATAAGTTTTTAAAATGGGGCAAAACTGGAGGAGACGGTCAATGCTTGTACCTCATTCTCTTTTGATCTGGTGAAGGGACTAAGGAAAGGAGTGATAAAAAGAAAAGTAGAGTGAGGGAAGCATTGGTTAAAAGTAAAATAGACTTCTTGGGGAGGGGACAGATTAAGAAAAAAGAGAAGCATAAATAGAAAACAATATGATGTTAGCTATTATAGTAATCATAACTCTGAATGTGAATGAGAGGTACTCATTCATAAGATGGAAAAAAGATAGTAAAATGAATTTACAAGTCAGAATCCAACAATATGTTGTTTACAGGAGATACCCTTGAAACAGGAGGATAAACAGAGAGTTAAAATAAAATAAAGGTCTAAAGCAGAATCTCTTCTGAAGCAAAAAAGTCAGGCATAGCAATTTCGGTCTCAGACAAATCAAAATCAAAAATAGAACTAGTTTAAAAAGATAACCAGAGAAACTACATTTTGAGTACCATAGAAAATGAATTAGTATCCATACTGAATATATATGCACCAAATAGCATGGCTTCTAAAGTATAATAAATTTTGCATTTTGATTTTATGAATCTTTGTTTCAAATATTTCCTGAAAGTAATAGATGGTTATATTCAGTTTATCCTTCATCATTACCAGCTCACATATTGGTAATTTTCTACATTAATCTTTAATAAAAACTAAAAGGATGAAAAAATTGATGATATGACAGTAATAATGATGGTGACAATGATGCTTTATTGCTCATTGCAATTCCAGAATGACTTTAGGGAAAGTCTAGCTTTATTACATTCACAAACCTGATAATAAAAGTACTCTATAACAAATATTCTACCTTTGGGAGAAAGGCAAAATATTCCCCTGAATCTCATATTTACCTCCTTATAAAGAAGTGAAATCATCTCCTGAAATTTTTATCTCAAGCTGAAGTATGTATTTCAAATGGGTGTATTATAAACGCTTAACTTATGCTTCCAGATATATTTTTGCTGGTGTTTTGGAATTAAGATATCCTTCTAACGGTTTTGATGGCCAGATTTCTGTTCTTATTTGCTGGTCTGTTGCTACAATTGTTTATTACACTTTCATTTTAACCTTTTGACCAAATTAAGATTTTTGTTGACATCACAGTAATTCTCTCTTTAAGGAAATTGGGTTGGGAATAATAAGGTACATGAAAAACTCAGAGCATACAGGTCACTTTAGCATCTTTGGGGTCCAGGTAAAAGATCTACAGTGGTGGAGTTTAATCTGAGCTTTAAGTCAAGCCTGGGAATACACATGACGAGGAAGTCGTGATTTTGACTGTAAGTTATTCCTCTTGATTAGAGATTGCATTTTATATCATTTTCCTTGAGTGTTTTATTTGTTGCTATCTAATACCTAGAATTGAATTTTGGATCATATATTATTAGGCATAAAATATAGCCACACCAAATCAAGGGATAGAATGTCTTAGGGCTTTGTTATTCTTCCCCAGACCTGAATCCCAGTCACCCTTAGTCACAGAAACTTGGAGTAGAGATTAGAATAAATGAATTAAGGCCTATTTTTCATGAATCCTATGTATACTTGTATTGAGAAAGAAATGTAGCTCATCAGACCCCAATGTACTTTTTATTCTTTGTAGGATACTTTCTGTCAATGAAAATCTTTGCTACAGTTTTATACTTCATCAAAATTGATTTTAATTTTTGTATATCTTTGAACTTTGTCATTGCTTCAATTTCCCTAAATCTTGTCCCTATATTCATAACCTTGCTTTCAGTTATAATTTTATAAGTGTTTTGGAACTGAGACATCCTTCAAATCCTACTGTTTTGAGAGTCAGATTTGTATTCTTCGTTGCACTCCTATTTTTCTTCTCTCTACTCACCCAATCACCACATTAATCGAGGCCCTCATCACCACTCATCTATACTATAGTACTAGTCTTCTTATTCTAATTTTCCTGCCTCAAATCATTTCTCTACCCTAATCCATCTTCCACACAGCTTCCAAAGTGTTATTCCTAAGGTGCTAATCTTGACTATATCATCCTCCCAACCTTACTTGATGAAATCTATTGGTTCCCTATTGTTATTAAATGTAAAAAGTCATTGACATTTAAAGTTTTTCATTTCTGTTTTTCCCTCTCTCTTTAACCTTCTTCCACTTTAATCCCTTCCACACATTCTACAATCTAGAAGTATTTGTCCACTTGCTGTGCTTCATACATGACATTCAGTCTCCTCCTCTATTACTTTGTACTGGCTTTCCCATTTTCCTGGAAGATTCTGCTTCCTCGTCATGTCAGGCTTGACTTAAAGCTCAGATTAAACTCCACCACTGTAGATCTTTTACCTGGACCCCAAAGATGCTAAAGTGACCTGTATGCTCTGTGTTTTTCATGTACCTTATTATTTAAATATTGTCTCCCCCATGAGAATGTAAACTTGAAATGTGGACACTGGTTTGGGGTTTGTTTGCTTGCTTGCTTTGTTTTTTCCTTTATTATTATCTCCAAAAATTAATTAAGTGCCTTGCATAAATATTTAAGATTGGGATAGTAGAGACTTAGCCTATGATTTCATTGGAACATGGAATTCTTTGAAGAAATATGTATATTGGCACCTTCTCTGCAACCATTCATCTTAGAAAGATGTTTAAAGCTCTGAAAGTTCAAGTAAGTTACCCAGGAACACACAACCATACGTCTTAAATGGGGGACTTAGGTCTGTTTACTCAAAAGTGGTGCAGTGGGTAGAGTGCTGGGCCTTAATTCAGGGTTAACCAAATTCATATATGACCTCAAACATTTTCTAGCCATATGACTCTGGACCAGTGACTTAACCACTGTTTGAGTCAGTTTTCTCGAATACAAAATGTGAATTATAATAGCACCTTCCTCAAAGGGTTGTTGTAAAGCTCAAATTAGACAATAATTGTAAAAACACAATTCTTGACACAGAATATGATCTTAATAAATAGTCATTCCTTTCTTCTCCATTCTCTATTCCCTGTTGCCTGTATTCTGTGATTTATGCACCTGTCCTAAGACAAATATGTATTAATACAAAGTTTTTAATAGTATATTTCTTTATAGTTATAGCAGTTTTAATGTTTATATGTGTTTTCCTGTTTGGAACATTATTGGTAAAGGGTCATATTTGTGTAAATAGTTATTGGAATACTTAAATGTAAAATTCAAGTTGGTCATTTGTTTGCTACAAAATTCTATACAGTTCAGTTTTAAGATTTTGCTATATATAGAACGTGTCACAACCTTCTGAACCTCAAGTTCCTCATCAGAAAGATGAGGTGATTGGACTAGATGAACTGTAATGTCCTTTCCGATTGTAACTCCATGGTCCTGTGATTCTATGTGCAACATACAAAAATAAGGGGATATACTAACTCCTGATGAAAAATAAGGAGTGTGCATAATATTCAAGGCATACTTTAATGTTTTAACTAACAGTTCTTTAGGTAAAATCACTCCATGAAAAGGAAAGAAAAGTCTTAAATCACTGATAAAACAATCTTTTCACATTAGGAGTAGTCAGAATTTAATAAAATTCAAGATTTTGATTTACTTAAAGATGCTTTCACATTTGAAATTTATCTTACAAGAGCTAAAAACATTATTGTCTTTGACACTATTCTTTTTTATTCTTTAGGAGGTACATTCATTAAGGCAGATAAGAAATATGTCCCTTTGTTTCAATTAATTTTTTTAAAGCATAGGAAATAATTGAATTACCCAAAGAGTGAATTGATAATTGCATTCCCACAATCTCAAATGTGGATTCATACAATAAGATAAATAAATAAATATACACAAATAGTAAGACAAAACCATTTTCATGCTAAATGTAGTTCCTCCACATATCCTATAATTAGAGGTGTGCTCTGAACAAGCTGAGACTGGTCCTTGTCGAGCAGTGATCTCCCGTTGGTACTTTGATGTGACTGAAAGGAAGTGCGCACCATTTTTTTACGGCGGATGTGGTGGAAACCGAAACAACTTTGGCACTGAGGAATACTGCATGGCAGTCTGTGGCAACATCAGTAAGTGGATCCTTCCTCAAGCATGTGGCCATCTCTCTTTCTTGCCACTGACTCTGCTCTTTGCAACAAATTTATTTTTCTGATTCCTGCGAAGTCTGTTGCTCCCACTAACATACATCTGTCAGCTTTTATAATTGCCCACTCTATGCAATATTTTTAATCATTAGCACATATCTCCTTCCTTCTCTAATAAAGTATGACAGTGATTATATTCTTTAAAAACTGTTGCGATAGACATCTTTGAAATATCTTGAGATCATGATATTTTCTCCCCTTCAAGTTTTCATTCTGTATCTCTCCTTTCATTCTCAGCCAAACTCATAGAAAAAGCTGCTTATACTTTTATTGTTATTATCTTGTAATTTAAAATCTTAGAATTTATCATTCATTTATTCTGTGTATATTTACATATGAGTCCAATATTGTTTCATTCTTTCATCTAGTCCAGTGTCTAGTACATAGTAGGAATTTAATGTTTGTTGATTGATTAACAGAAGCAGTTTGTCCAGGCAAGTATAAGGTGGTTTTTTTGTTTTTTACATTGAATAGATTTATATGGAACCTCATCTTCTTTGTGTTCTCTTACTCAAAATCTGAAAAGGTAAAAAACTATCAGCCCTGACATATATACCTCTAAGAACTTTGAAACTGAATTTTAGAGAGAAACTGAGATAATAAGTGCATGTGGTAGTATTAGACCTATCAGTTGTTCTCGCTTTTGAAGAATTAAAGAATCTCAGAATTAGATGGAACCTCAAAATTGATCGAGTCCAACGCATACCTGCATACAATCACTTTCAGAATATCCATCTACAATTTCTCTTACCAGACATCTCAAACAATCTTTTTCTTTATTCTTATGAGTTACCATTTCCTTGCTGGTATATCTGCAGAAGTGTGTCATTATTAATCTTCTTCTCTGTAGAACTAAGCAGAACATTGGAAAGATATAGTTGTAAAAAACAATCATGTCTTCCTATCCAGTAAAACATATAATGTTAAAAATTTTCATTTGCAAAGATTTGTAAAAGATCACAGCTTTTTAGTCGCTTCCTTTAGGGATAGAATAATATGCATACTTTGTATAGTTTAAATAGTTTTATCTGAAAAATAACATATCACCTAGTTAATCTCTTATAGTTCTATTCTGGAATTCTCTAATTTGATCATTTGAATTGCTAATTCAAAGTTCCTTCACTTTCAAACAATGGAATTAAGTAAACTAAATAATTTAACAGAAAACAGGGCTTCTTAAATTTTTTTCACTCACAACCCCTTTTCACCTGAGACATTTTTATATGATCCCAGGTATATTGGTATATAAAATATGTGTACATATCAAACATTTACTGATACTAAATCATAATTTCACGACCCCCACATTCAGTTATAATTTCCCAGATGGAGTCTTGAACCACAGTTTAAGAAGCTGGGCTATAAAACACAGTGAGTATTTTCATTGACTGTGTGTCTAGAACAAAGAATTTTTGCTGCTGTTCATATAACTAGTTCTAACCATCACAACAGAGTTTTCTGTGCAATAATTTGTCCTTTTAGATAAAAGGAAATTTATCTTCATGAATACTTTATTATTTATTTGTTGCAATATAAAAATTTTGTATCTTCTCTGTCTGTCTGAATTGTTTTTCATTTGATCCTAAAGACTTAAAAATACAAGCATCTTCTTTCATTCTTTTTCCCACATTCATTCTTTTTATTCAACCTAGATTAATAAGCAACAAAAAACTACTATTTGCTTAATATGTGGCAAAATGAGTCCTTTGGAACTCTGAGTACTGTATTAAATAATATTTTTGAAAGATGCAGGTATCACTAGTGTCATGAATGTTATTGGATGTTTATATCCAAAGATACAGTACAGATGAATTGTTTGATGACTGATATAGGTGAAAATTAGGGAAAATAATCATAGACCTATCAGATGAGGTTGCACTTTTTAAATGAGACCCAATAATCTAGAGGTATATGTAAAGGAGTAAAATAGAAAAATGTTGGCAGCTGTCACCAGTATGAGATTAAGTAGATGAGATAATGATTTCTGTTGTTCTGATTTTTGTTGTTATCTGATTTATTACCTATTATCTTTTTCTATTCAGTATGGAACCCTTTCAGGAACCATGATCATGAAGATTTCTTACTTTTTTTTTTCTCATTTTACTCTTTGGTATTTCTTCTTTGCTGAATTTTTGAGTCTCTTTTACCATTTGACAAATTCTGTTTTTTAAACTCTTACTTTCTTGAGTTTTTTGGTTCCTCCTTTACCAATCTGTTAATTATCTTGCATTACACATTTCTTTTCTCCGTAGTTCCGCTTCTCTTTCTTTAACTTTTTCAAGAATTCTTGTGGAGCTGGTATCCAAATATCATATCTTTTAGAACTGTTCATGATGTTACTGTCTTCTGAATCTGTGTCTCGTTTTTCCCTACCACTGTAGTAGCTTTTTATGTTCTTTTTTTTTTTTTTTTTTTTAATTCTTTGCTCATTTTTCCAGCTTATTTCTTGATTTTGAATTTAATGTTAAAACTGGATTCTGCTTCCTGGAGTTAGGAAAGCTCTGTCCCAAACTTCAGGCTTTACCATGTTGCTGTTTGCAAAGCTAGTTCTAGGAGTCTCCTTGGTGCTTCCAAAGTGGTGACAGGGGGAGAGGTATGATCACTCCTCTCCTGATCTGGAGATCCAGAAGGGGCTTTACTCCACTTGTGCCCAGTCACACAGTGCTCCCCTTGTCCCTGAAACTGTGACCCTGGTTCTCCGCAGCTGCAAGCACTAGCACTTCTCTCAGCCTTGGAACGGCAACTGGGGCCCCTGTTCTGTGGTGACCAATCACAAGTGTTCCTCTGTGCCTTGGAACTATGACCCAGAACTGCATATGGGCAGTAACAATACCAAATCCTGTGCCTAGTGCCAGCATAACCACCGACAATTGATCAGATGTCAGTACTAGAGATTGTAACCTGGTGTCATCCCCTGTCAGTCTCCTGAGTTGTCTTAGATCATGCTGGCCCTGCCACTCTAGAATTTCTTTTAAGGCATTATTTTAAAGTTGTTGGGAGAGTTTGGTGGAGTTGCTGTCTCTACTATATTGATTCTCCTTTCCATAGTATTTCAGAAGTTTCTCACTACTACATAAGAACCCCTTCTGAAAAAAATGGAGTTAACTATATGATAAATATCTTAATTTGGGGGATGACTGATTAACATATAAGTTTCATGTATAACATCACTATTTTAAAAACAAATTTTGTGCATTTTAAGCTTTTCTCTATTAAATATCTTTTCTCATTTTGTTCTTTTATATGGTTTTTATATCTGACTTTGCCAGATGAAATCCTATGACAGTGGTAAGAGAAAAAAGCATTGGGATATCACTAAAATGTACCTATTTTAATAATACATATGATATTTTGTGTTTCTTATGAAGTTTTGAAGAAATGTTTCTTTAAAAAATCGCGTCTTCCTAAAAAATTGTTCTTCATTACAAGGTCATTATAGGAACTCTATTGTTTTATAAACTTTGTTGGTTTAATTGCTAAGGTACAAAGGTTTAGAGGAACCAAGAGAAGCAAAACCCCTGTGTTTGAAGAAAGGGAAGGTCTGAGTTCAAATGTGACTTCAGACATTTAACTAGCAGTGTGAACTTGGACAGATCATTCCACCTCTCTCTGATGCAATTTCTCCAACTATAAAATGGGGATAATAATAACACTCACCTTTTTGTGAGAAAAAATGAGTTCATTTTTGTTAAGCACTTAGCATAGTGCTTGGCACAAAGTAAGCGTTATTTAAATGCTAGTTATTATTATAGAACTAGAGGCATATTGAATTTCACACATTGGAAGTAGAAGGCGGGCCAAGCCATTTTAATTTTTCTTGTATGTCTAAAGTTACCAACATTTTTTGCCTTTTTAATATCTTTATAATTGATTCAGTATCTCAGTTACCACAGCATCTATTCCAAATTTTCTATCCCTTTGAGAGCTTTCATTAGCACCCATTTCCTCCTGTCCTCTTCTTTGCCTTATTCTCCACTGAAAATATTAACCCTTCTTCCCTGCTCACCTCTCAAAACTCTTGAGGGCTTTTTCCTTGCTGTTTTCCCTTTTACCTTTGCATCACATGAAGAGGTAGCCCTTTACCTTGCCAAGGCTGACCTCTTCACTTGAAGTTTAATGCTAGATGGCGGAGAGGAGGCTCACAGTTGCATAAGCTCCGCGCTTTCTCTCACTATCCACTTCATTACAAGCCTCTGAATCAATGCTTGACTGAAAAAAACCCACAAATAGTTACCAAGAGAAGCCATCCTTGAGATCCGCCAAGAAAGGTCTGTCTTTACTGGAGGGCTGGGGCGGTTTTAGATCGGGCGCAGGCTGAGGGCAGCGGCAGTGAGAGCACGGGAGCAGACTGGAGAGGGGGTGGAGAGTGATCGCAGCTGTCTCCGCGGGGAGAGCTTCGCTACAGGTTTGGAACCTGCAGCAAGTCAACAGCCCAGCAGAGAAGCTAAAAACACCGGGGCTGAAGAACACAACCGCAAACAGCTGGAGTCTCTCAGGACCTGGCCGCCCCCCCCTTCCCCCCCCCAGTGACTCAGCACGCTTTGGGATCTCAGAGCGCAGGCGCAGCACAGTCCTGCTAGTGCCTCACTGCTGCCACCTGCAGTCTGTAGAGGAAGCTCGATAACACACCCAGCCCCCCCCCAAAGAAAGACTCCAGTTTTTTCTGTTTTTCTTTGGTAGTTTGTCTCTGATTAATAGACAGAATGAGCAAGAAGCTGAAGAGGACTTTAACCCTAGACAGCTTCTACACAGATAGAGAGCAGACTCTAAATCCTGAGGAGACTAAAAACAGGCAGTCCCCAGGTGATTCCCCAAAGGAGGAGATCGTCTGTTCCTCAGCACAGATGAACCTCATAGAAGTGATTAAAAAGGCTCTCACAAGGGAGCTAGAAGAAAAATGGGGAAAGCAGAGTGAGGCTTGGCAAAAGGAGAAGGAAGCTTGGGAAAAGGAGAGGGAGGCTTGGCAAAAGAACCTGGAGAAGTCAGTTAAAGAGAGAGTGGATAAAGAAGTAAAATCCTTGAAAAATAGGATTAGTGAACTGGAAAACAAAATTGGCGAAATGGAAAAAAATTCCACAGAACAAAAGAACTCAATTGGACAATTAGAGAAAGATTTTAAAAAAGTGAGTGAAGAGAATACTTCACTGAAAATCAGAATTGAACAAGTGGAATTGAATGACTCGAGGAGACAAGAAGAATCAGTCAAGCAAATCCAAAAAAATCAAACAATGGAGAAAAATGTGAAATACCTTCTGGGGAAGACAACAGACCTGGAAAACAGATCCAGGAGAGACAATCTGAGAATCATTGGACTCCCAGAAAAACATGATGAAAAAAAGAGCCTGGACACTGTCTTCCAGGAAATTATCAAAGAGAACTGCCCAGAAGTCATAGGAACAGAGGAAAAAATAAACATTGAAAGGATTCATCGATCACCCACTGAAAGGGATCCTAAAATCAAAACACCAAGGAATATAGTGGCCAAATGCCAGAACCCTCAGATGAAAGAAAAAATATTGCAAGCGGCTAGAAAAACCCAATTCAAGTATCAAGGAGCCACAATAAGGATCACCCAGGATCTGGCAGCATCCACATTAAAAGATCGAAGGGCCTGGAATATGATATTCCGAAAGGCTAAGGAACTTGGTATGCAACCAAAAATAACTTACCCAGCGAGAATGAGCATCTTTTTCCAGGGAAGAAGATGGACATTCAACGAAGTAAGCGAATTTCATCTATTTCTGATGAAAAAACCAGAACTTAACAAAAAGTTTGATCTACAAATATAGAACTCAAGAGAAATCTAAAAAGGTAAAGATTGATCTTGGGAACTATATTTTGACTATATAGATGCATAAAGAATACATGTATACCTTGTTCTAGAAATTGATGTGGAAAGGACATTGTACCAGAAAAAGGGTAAAGTGGGGGTAGTACATCTCATGAAGAGGCATAGGAAACCTATTATATCTGAGAGAAAGAATGGAGGGGGATGAATATAGTGGGTATCTTACTGCCTTCAGAATTGGCTTTAAGTGAAAAATCTTAAGACATATTCAATCTATGGTGAAACTTCTCCCATCTCATTGAAAAGTGAGAAGGGAAAAGTGGAAAGGGAAGGAATAAGCTAAGCGGAAGGGAATACGGGAACTGGGAGGGAAAGGGGTAAGATAGGGGGAGGAACTCTAAGGCGGGGGAGGGACACTAAAAAGGGAGGGCTGTGAGAAACAAGGGGTGCTCACAAGCTTAATACTTGGAAGGGGGGGAAAGGGGAAAGAAGGGAGGAAAGCATAAACCGGGGTTAACAAGATGGCAAGTAATACAGAATTGGTCATTCTAACCATAAATGTGAACGGGGTAAACTCCCCCATAAAGAGGAAGCGGTTAGCAGAATGGATTAAAAGCCAGAATCCTACAATATGTTGTTTACAGGAAACACACCTGAAGCGGGGAGATACATGCAGGTTAAAGGTAAAAGGTTGGAGCAAAATCTACTATGCTTCAGGTGAAGTCAAAAAAGCAGGGGTAGCCATCCTGATCTCAGATCAAGCTAAAGCAAAAATTGACCTAATTAAAAGAGATAAGGAAGGACACTATATCTTGCTAAAGGGTAGCATGGATAATGAAGCACTATCTATATTAAACATATATGCACCAAGTGGGGTAGCATCTAAATTCTTAAAAGAGAAACTAAGAGAGCTGCAAGAAGAAATAGACAGTAAAACTATAATAGTGGGAGATCTTAACCTTGCACTCTCAGAATTAGATAAATCAAACCAGAAAATAAATAAGAAAGAAGTCAAAGAGGTAAACAGAATACTAGAAAAGCTAGATATGATAGATCTCTGGAGAAAATGTAATGGAGACAGAAAGGAATACACTTTCTTTTCAGCAGTTCATGGAACCTATACAAAAATTGACCATATATTAGGACATAAAAACCTCAAACTCAAATGTAGTAAGGCAGAAATAGTAAATGCATCCTTTTCAGACCACGATGCAATGAAAATTACATTCAACAAAAAAGCAGGGGGAAGTAGACCAAAAAATAATTGGAAACTAAATAATCTCATACTAAAGAATGATTGGGTAAAACAGCAAATCATAGACATAATTAATAACTTCACCCAAGAAAACGATAATAATGAGACATCATACCAAAATGTATGGGATGCAGCCAAAGCGGTAATAAGGGGAAATTTCATATCTCTAGAGGCCTATTTGTATAAAATAGAGAAAGAGAAGGTCAATGAATTGGGTTTGCAATTAAAAATGCTAGAAAAGGAACAAATTAAAAACCCCCAGTCAAACACTAAACTTGAAATTCTAAAAGTAAAAGGTGAGATCAATAAAATTGAAAGTAAAAAAACTATTGAATTGATTAATAAAACTAAGAGTTGGTTCTATGAAAAAACCAACAAAATAGACAAACCCTTAGTAAATCTGATTAAAAAAAGGAAAGAGGAAAATCAAATTGTTAGTCTTAAAAATGAAAAGGGAGAACTCACCACTAACGAAGAGGAAATTAGAGCAATAATTAGGAGTTACTTTGCCCAACTTTATGCCAATAAATTCGACAACTTAAATGAAATAGAAAAATACCTCCAAAAATACAGCTTGCCCAAACTAACAGAGGAAGAAGTAAATATCCTAAACAGTCCCATCTCAGAAAAAGAAATAGAACAAACTATCAATCAACTCCCTAAGAAAAAATCCCCAGGACCAGATGGATTTACAAGTGAATTCTACCAAACATTTAAAGAACAATTAACTCCAATGTTATATAAACTATTTGAAAAAATAGGGATTGAAGGAGTCCTACCAAACTCCTTTTATGACACAGATATGGTACTGATACCTAAACCAGGTAGGCTGAAAACAGAGAAAGAAAATTATAGACCAATCTCCCTAATGAATATTGATGCTAAAATCTTAAATAAAATATTAGCAAAAAGATTACAGAAAATTGTCACCAGGATAATACACTATGACCAAGTAGGATTTATACCAGGAATGCAGGGCTGGTTCAATATTAGGAAAACTATTAGCATAATTGACTATATCAATAACCAAACAAACAAAAACCACATGATCATCTCAATAGATGCAGAAAAAGCATTTGATAAAATCCAACATCCATTCCTAATAAAAACACTTGAGAGCATAGGAATAAATGGACTTTTCCTTAAAATAGTCAGGAGCATATATTTAAAACCATCAGTAAGCATCATATGCAATGGGGAAAAACTGGAACCTTTCCCAGTAAGATCTGGAGTGAAGCAAGGTTGCCCACTATCACCATTATTATTTAATATCGTATTAGAAACACTAGCCTCGGCAATAAGAGTCGAGAAAGATATAAAAGGAATTAGAGTAGGCAATGAGGAAACCAAACTATCACTCTTTGCAGATGATATGATGGTATACCTAGAGAACCCCAGAGATTCTACCAAAAAGCTATTGGAAATAATTCATAATTTTAGCAAAGTAGCTGGCTACAAAATAAATCCCCATAAATCCTCAGCATTTTTATACATCACCAACAAAACCCAACAGCAAGAGATACAAAGAGAAATTCCATTCAGAATAACTGTTGATACCATAAAATATTTGGGAATCTATCTACCAAAGGAAAGTCAGGAATTATATGAGCAAAATTATAAAAAAGTCTCCACACAAATAAAGTCAGACTTAAATAATTGGAAAAATATTAAGTGCTCTTGGATTGGCCGAGCGAACATAATAAAGATGACAATACTCCCTAAACTAATCTATTTATTTAGTGCTATACCAATCAGACTTCCAAGAAAATATTTTATTGATCTAGAAAAAATAACAACAAAATTCATATGGAACAATAAAAAGTCGAGAATCTCAAGGGAACTAATGAAAAAAAAATCAAATGAAGGTGGCCTAGCTGTACCTGATCTAAAATTATATTATAAAGCAGCAGTCACCAAAACCATCTGGTATTGGCTAAGAAATAGATTAGTGGATCAGTGGAAAAGGCTAGGCTCACAAGACAGAATAGTCAATTATAGCAATCTAGTGTTTGACAAGCCCAAAGCCCCTAACTTCTGGGAAAAGAATTCAATATTTGATAAAAACTGCTGGGATAATTGGAAATTAGTATGGCAGAAATTAGGCATGGACCCACACTTAACACCATATACCAAGATAAGATCAAAATGGGTCTATGACCTAGGCATAAAGAACGAGACTATAAATAAATTAGAGGAACATAGAATAGTTTATCTCTCAGACTTGTGGAGGAGAAAGAAATTTGTGACCAAAGATGAACTAGAGACCATTACTGATCACAGAATAGAAAATTTCGATTACATCAAATTAAAAAGCCTTTGTACAAATAAAACTAATGCAAACAAGATTAGAAGGGAAGCAACAAACTGGGAAAACATTTTCACAGTTAAAGGTTCTGATAAAGGCCTCATTTCCAAAATATATAGAGAACTGACCCAAATTTATAAGAAATCAAGCCATTCTCCAATTGATAAATGGTCAAAGGATATGAACAGACAATTTTCAGAGGATGAGATTGAAACTATTACCACTCATATGAAAGAGTGTTCCAAATCATTATTGATCAGAGAAATGCAAATTAAGACAACTCTGAGATACCACTACACACCTGTCAGATTGGCTAAGATGACAGGAAAAAATAATGATGAATGTTGGAGGGGATGCGGGAAAACTGGGACACTAATGCATTGTTGGTGGAGTTGTGAACGAATCCAACCATTCTGGAGAGCAATCTGGAATTATGCCCAAAAAATTATCAAAATGTGCATATCCTTTGATCCAGCAGTGTTTCTATTGGGCTTATATCCCAAAGAAATACTAAAGAAGGGAAAGGGACCTGTATGTGCCAAAATGTTTGTAGCAGCCCTGTTTGTAGTGGCTAGAAACTGGAAAATGAATGGATGCCCATCAATTGGAGAATGGCTGGGTAAATTGTGGTATATGAATGTTATGGAATATTATTGTTCTGTAAGAAATGACCAGCAGGATGAATACAGAGAGGCTTGGAGAGACCTTCATGAACTGATGCTAAGTGAAATGAGCAGAACCAGGAGATCATTATACACTTCGACAACGATATTGTATGAGGACATATATTGATGGAAGTGGATTTCTTTGACAAAGAGACCTGAGTTTCAATTGATAAATGACGGACAAAAGCAGCTACACCCAAAGAAAGAACACTGGGAAACGAATGTGAACTATCTGCATTTTTGTTTTTCTTCCCGGATTATTTATACCTTCTGAATCCAATTCTCCCTACGCAACAAGAGAACTGTTCGGTTCTGCAAACATATATTGTATCTAGGATATACTGCAACATATCCAACATATAAAGGACTGCTTGCCATCTAGGGGAGGGGGTGGAGGGAGGGAGGGGAAAAAAAATCGGAACAGAATTGAGTGTCAATATAATGTAATTATTAAATAAAAAAAAAATTAAAAAAAAAAAAAAAAGAAAAGTTGACCACTTGATTAAATCTATTGAAAGTTTTTTTTCTTTTGCTTAATGCTTTTAATTTCCATATTTGAGGGACTTTATGTAGTTATTTGATCTTCCCCTTATTTTCCAAAGACAAAAATGCCAAAAGAAATTAATTAAAGTTACCTTTGCTAACATCCCATATAATAGCTGTATTATCAACAGAGGCAGAAGCCATTAAATTTCCATCAGGAAATACTGCAACATATCCAACATATAAAGGACTGCTTGCCATCTAGGGGAGGGGGTGGAGGGAGGGAGGGGAAAAAAATCGGAACAGAAATGAGTGTCAATATAATGTAATTATTAAATAAAAAATTAAAAAAAAAAAAAAGAAGTTTAATGCTGATAATGATTTGATATCTATGGTTCCTTTCAGCATAATATAATTTCATTATTTATACTTTTTTATTTTGTGAATATTTGTTTTTGCTTTTTCTGAAGCATGGTTGTAATTCCTGCCTTTTTGGATTCACTTGATGCATGGTGAATTATTTTTTCATCCCCTCAGTTTCATCCTGATTTGCTTTTTAAATATGTTTCTAAATATATTTAATTTAAATATTTTTCTAAATAACAGATTTGATGGTTTCATTTTCTTATACAATCACTCTTTTAAAATTATTATTAAATTGTATCTGACCCAGGAAACTTCCACAGCTTGAAGCCCATATGATCACACCACTGGAAAGAGGGGAGGGTGGAGCTGGTGTATGGCATTGGATTTTGTTATTGGACCATGTGTTGGGCCCTTGAGTTTGCCTCACTGACTGTAGGATCTTGGGTGATTGAAGAAAAGGAAGGAGCAAACTCATCAAAGTTGTCAGTTCATGGGAATTTTAAAACTCTCCTTTGCATTTTGGTTTCCTATATTCTAAAGACACTTGACGTTGCTTTCTCTGTAGTGCATAAGTTCTGTTTTGGAAAAGATTGAGAAAGTATGTCTCAGGCTCCATTTTGGTGAGTCATGTCACCCAGAAATCTAATAAAGTATATTTGAATTTAAGATGGTAACTGCAACATCCATCTTTCTCTCTTAACCAAAAGAGCTTCATCATTTATTATAAGATGTTTTCTTCTCAACTTTGCCAGTATAGCGCCAGTTAGGATTTTAAAATTAAAAATGAAACCCAAAACCAAAATGATAAAAGTGGGAATTTTAAAGAGGAAAAGGGCTTCATCAACTATCTAGACCTTGAAAGTTAATCTTACCCCATTGTATCTAATAAGTTGCCATCAAACCTCTTGCCTAAAGCTCTCCAGTGTCTTTCTCCCTCTCTCTCCAAATTCTCTCTTCCTAAATGGCCCATTTCTGTTGATGGTATCATCACAATCTTTCTACTCAAACCAGTTGAGCACTTTGGGATTTTTTAATTCTTGTTGCTCCCTTACCTTCTATGTTCAACTTATTGCCAAATCTTAATTTCATTTCTGCACTTAAGCTCTTACATTTATTCTGTCTTTTCCCTTTGCCCTTCAGTACTCCCAGATTTAGAATACTGTTACTTCTTTGCCAGAATCATGTTTTTCAAGGTGCCTCTAAGCACTCTCCTCTACTTTGCGTACCAATTTCTGTGATCTTTTAGTGTTTTACTCCCATCATGCTATTCATCTGCTCAGAAACTGAACCTGCCTACTATTATCAGTCTATATAACTTTTTGCCCCTGTATTCCTCTCCCTCCCTCCCTCTCTCTCTGTCTCTCCTTTTCCCCCTTTCTCTCACCTTCCCTCTTTCTCTCTTGTCTTCTCTCTCTCTTTTTTCTCTCTCCCTATCTCTGTCTCCCTTCCTCTGTCTTTCTCTGTGTGTCTGTTCCCCCCCCCCGTCTCCCCTCCTCTCTCTCTCTTTATCTGTCTGTCTCTCTCTTTCTCTTTCTATCTGTCTGTTTCTCTCTCTCCATATATATATGTAACACACACACTCCCTACCAATTTGACTATGACAACTCTAGGAATTCACATGTTCCTTCAGGGTTAGAAAACTACCCAGACAGACTCTGGATCCTCTTTCTCAGAATAGGCATCCTCCCACTATACAAATTTTTCCCAGAATAAATCACAAGTTCCTCTTCTGTCACCACAGACTCTTACCTCCTCTGCTATCTTTTTAATGAGTTCCCCATCTCTACCCTTTAGAACAGGGGTCCTCAAATTACGGCCCATCTGCCAGATGGGGCAACTGAGGATGATTATCCCCATCACCCAGGGCTATGAAGTTTCTTTATTTAAAGGCCCACAAAACAAAGGTTTTGTTTTTACTATAGTCCGGCCCTCCAACAGTCTGAGGGACAGTGAACTGGCCCCTTATTTAAAAAGTTTGAGGACCCCTGCAGTTTAGAGGTAGATGTTCCTCTTTTACTCTCTTGATCGTAGGCTTTCCTTCTGCCTCTGTACCACCTTCTCCATATTCTCTCCCTCGCCATCCTAACTTGTCTATAGATGGCAAAATCTCCACTCTTTCACATTTAACCCTAGAGCCCCTTTAATTTTAACTATAGAATTTTCCTGTGTTATTCAAATTATGTTTCCTGTATTTTTGAAGATCTTTTCCCTGACCATTAGCAATCTTTGTTATTTTGGAAAGTATTCAATTTAACCAGAGTCTATCTTGAATTTGAAGCATATGGGGTATTTTTGTTTTTTTGTCTTCAGGGCAGCGTTTTGTGGGTTTTCTTAATTAGGATTTTATCTAAATTCAGATGTTCTGGTTAGTTTTCTTATTGTTGTTTTCTTTTTTAAATGTTTCATGTATTTCTGGGCAAGCCTGTGATTCTTTTTTTTTTTTTTTTGCTAAAGTTGGGGTTAAGTGACTTGCCCAGGGTCACACAGCTAGGAAGTGTTAAGTGTCTGAGCCAGAATTGAACTAGGGTCCTCCTGAGTGACAGGAGCTCTATCCACTGGGCCACCTAGCTGCTCCAACCGCGTGATTCTTAAGTTATCTCTGTGCATCCTTTCTTCAAGGTTAGTTCCTTTGACTTATACATAAGCTAGATATGCATTTAATATTGATATCATTGGTTTCTCTTTTTCTAAGTTTTCATCAATTTAACCATTTTTTGTGTTTAAATCAAATATGTTCATCTTTCACTTCTTTAGAGATTTTCTTCATTATAGATTTAATTAAAATTTCTTTTTAAAAATATTCTGCATTGAGCTTACTCTTCCTGCTTTGAGAAATCTGGTTTCTTTTAATTTCTGATTTCTTATTTTGTGAGTTTTATTTCTATTTTGAACCCTTCTGTAATTTCTTATAGTTCTTCTATGATCTCGTAGGGGTCCAGTCTACTCCATTTTCTCTACACTTTCTTCCTTTCTATGGTTGGATTCAATTTTACACATGATATAATAGTAAAGGGCATTCTTGAATATGGTATACAAGAAGCTCCTGGATGATACAATGGGTAAAACAATGAGCCCAGACTTAGGAACAAGAGTTCAAATTTGGTCCCAGCAATAAGCAATATAACCCTGGGCAAGTCACTTAACCACTATCTACTTAAGTTTCCTTAATTGTAAAATGGGGATAATAACAGCATTTATTTCTCAGGCTCATAAAGCACTTAGCATAGTGCTTGGCATGTAAGAGGCTTATTCTCTTCCACTTTCCCAAAGCAGTTACTTTAGGCAGCCTGGAATATACTTAAAAAGCAAATTCCTTTCACTACCTATCCATTGATAAGATTGATTATCTATTAGGTTGTTTTAATGATTAAAATTTTTAAATAGTTTTTTCTTAGCCTGAGAATGTCAAGGCATTTTAAAGAAATACAATCTAGAATTTTCTTTCACTTTGAGGAAATAAGTTCATTTAGCATCATGTAATATTTGAGGTTTGGGTGTTTCTACAAATATAGAAAGTATAATTATAAGTGCTAAGGATGTTTAATTTTGAGTTAAAGTAAATATAATGAATCATGTGATAATTATAAACTTTATATTGTTTGACATAATTGTTTGATGTCCTATTATAATGATAGGGTTCCAATTTAGAATCACACAGGCTAAGTGATCCTGAAATATCCATAGAAATATATAGGCAAAATAGATTCTACTTTTCCCCTATTAACTGTGTCAGGCAGATAAGGCTTGCTGCTTTTTGTTTGAATGAATTTTTGACTTGCTGTAGGGATCTTGGGTCAGTTTCCTTCTCTTGCTAGTTAAGGCTAAGAAAACACCAGTTTGTAGCCCAAATAATAAATTTCCCCCTACTCAAATTTCTCCAAAGCCCAGACATAGTAAACAACCCCAAAGATATCTGATCAGTTATGTCCCTCCCATATGTCAGAAACAACCTTTTTTTCAACTAACCCATTTTTAAAGGTATATAATCTTGCCACTTAAACCTCAACTTGAACTATGTCTCTGAATATCAATTTTCTAGAATATCTCAAACTGAGGTATTTGTTTTAATCCAAACTATGAAGCCAAATTAAATATATATGCATTTGAAAAATCTTTCTGTCACAGTCTGTGTATAGTTCATAACCAACTAGGATTGTTCTTTATGTGTATTTTCCCTTTAAATTATATTAAATGTTATTATAATACAATTGTAAATGTGTTCATTTCAAAAAATATTCTTTGTCCTAATACTAACAAGGGGTGAAAATATTCTTACCGTAAAATAATGTGTTACTGTGTCAGGGTTGTGACATAACTTTTAAACAGCCTTACAATGGTGGTCAATTTATCACATAGGTTTCTGTGTTAAAATCAAACACTATTTTTTATTTTTCCTCCTGCAAATTTCCTTCCCTTTTGCTTTTCAGTCCCTACTACAGCAGCCAGCACCCCTGATGCTGTTGACAAATATCTAGAGACACCTGGTGATGAGAATGAACATGCCCATTTCCAGAAAGCCAAGGAAAGACTTGAAGCTAAGCACCGTGAAAGAATGTCTCAGGTAACCTAGACTTAATTTTGCAAAACATTAAAACTAATAATAAGCTACATTTGCCAAAGATTTTCAACAGTGATTTTTTTTTTAACAAAACCTTCTTTGGGAGTCTAGTATTTCTCTCTACACCACCAATGATCTTAAGCTTTAAAAGTTAGTTTTATCCAATGAATATGGTACATAATTTCATTTTTTGTCCCATCATCCAAATTCATCATGTATACTTACAATTTATATTACTACAGAAGCTAGGTAGCCCAGTGGCTAAAAGGCTGGACATGAAATAATGAAGATTTAAGTTCTTGTATGGCCTCAGATATTTTCTGGCTGTTTGCAAGACTTTTGACTTCTGCCTTACTTGTCTCATTTGTAAAATGGGCATAATAATAATGTGTACCTCCTAGGGTCATTTGGAAAATAAAACCTGTAAGCTGCAGAAAAAGTCTTGACATACTCTGACATACACATATGCATATATATGCAGGCAAATGTGCATTGTGTATGTGTGTAATATGTATGTGTTTGTGTGAATTTGCAATGCATAGATGAAAACTGATGTTGGGATTAGGAAGGGCTGAATTCGGCTCCTTCTGACCAAAACAGGTTGTGTGACTGAAACGGATTACTTAATTTCTCTAGGCTTTAGGTGACTCTTTAAGACTATAAACTGTCCAGAAAGTACTGACCTGCATTAGTAGTATACATATACACAAAGCTGAATGATAGAGTGATGGGAGTTCTGGATTTAGAGTTAAGAAAACAAAACCTGTGTTCAGATCTAGTAATGAACCTGGCAAGTCACTTAGTCTCTGTCCTGTTCAGTTTCCTCATAAATAAAATAGAAATGATTATAGTACCTCCTCTCAAGGTTGTTGTAAGGATAAAATGAAGTAACATCTGTAAATCACTTTGTAAGCCTTAATTAATTATGTAAATGTTAGCCATTATGTGTATATTTATATTCAACTTATGAATTAATTTTAGAAATATTACATAAATATGTGCGTATACATGTATATATACTTATATTGACATAGACATAGGCATGGACATTAAATACTTCCCACACCCATTATTAAATCTTACTTTATTTCAGTAATAATAGTTTTGCAGTTTTCTTTGACTGAGTTATATGTATTTCCATCTGTATTGATCCCCCAGTATTCAATGGTTAGGAAGTTTTTTGGTAAATGTTGTTATTGTGTATACTGTTGGTTTTTTATGATGTTTTCTTAATCCTGTTCATTAGTAAATGAGAAGACAAAATGTTTTGTGATAATTTAATAATCTGCAATCTTAATGAACTTATTTTTTACCTCCATTAATTTTTTACATTATTACACTATTTTAGCTTCTTCATTTCCAATGTTAATTATAGTATGACTCAATCTATATTTGGAAAAAAAGACCTCAGGAGCTATATATTACAAATCCTTTCCAGGAACTTAAGTCCAAGGAAACACAGTGAGGAAGGCTCAAAGTTACATAAAGCCAAGAATTTAACCATGGTCATTTTAAGTTAACAAGCATTTATTAAGGGCCTACTTTTGCCAGAAACAGTGTTAAACACTGGGGATCATCTGACTCCAAATCTAATATTCTCTAGATTATAATGTTGTATTTAGATCCAAGAATGAAGAGTTAGGATTTGGTTCAGTAGATGATAAGGTTTTTGAAAGTTTTTAATCAGAGAATTATTATAATAGGCATATTTTATATCAGGGATTTCTAACCTGAGGTCTGTGAACTTTTTTAAAATTTAGATATTCATGTTTCACCATAATTGTTTTCGTTTGTAATCTTAATGTTTTTTATCTTGTGCATTTAAAAATATTCTAAGAAGGGATTCATAGACATTGCCAGACCACAAAAGTAGAGAAGAATTTAGAACCAAATGAGATAGAAAGCATTACAGGATATAAAATGAATAATTATGATTACATTAAAAATAAAAAGAGCATTCAGCTAACATTAGAAGAAAAGCAGAAAAATGGGAAAAATTATTACAATAAATTTCTCTGACAGAGGATTCACTTCTCAAATATGTAGAGAACTGAGTCAAATTTATAAGAATATTAGTCATTCCCCAAGTTGATAGTTAAGTCATAAACAGGTAGTTCTTAGATGAAGAAATCAAAGCTATCTAAAATCACTTTTAAAAAAAGCTCTAAATTGCTATTGAGTAGTGACTCCAAGATACTACTTCACACCTATCACATTTGCTAATATGATAGAAAAAAAATGACAAATGTGTGGGAAAATGGGGACACTAATGCCATGTTGGTGAAGTTATAAACTAGTTCATCCAGTCTCAAAATTAATTTCGAACTATGTCCAAAGGACTATAAAACTGTGTATATCCTCTAATCCAACAATACTACTACACTGGTTTTAAGAAACTAAAGATAAGACTGGTTGGCAGCATCACTTAATTAAAAGAGAACAAGGCAAACAAGGACTGGGAAGTAACCTTTGGAATTGGTATTTAAGTAATCTCAGATAACCTTAAAGAGGACAGTTGGTAAAACAGTGATAGTTAAAGCAGAGATTTTGAGACATGAATTAGTTAGTGGAAAACAAGAAGAGGAAGTGTGAATTATTTCAAAAAATAGGGTCATTATTTTTTAAAGTGAAATATTAGTACTTTTAGTGAGTGACAAATCTTTTCAGAAATCTCACAAATCTAGTATTGTATATTGGATATTATGCTGTATTTGGAATAAGGAAGACAACTTCAAATTTAATTTTTGATATTTATTTGCTTTATAATAAATAAGTTCTGTGCCTCAGCTTCCAAAACTGTAAAATTGAAATAATAATTGTAGTATTACAGTGCTAATATGAGGTTCAAATAAAATAATTCATATATCCAACTGTAGAAAATATACATTATCATTATTATAGTCATCATCATTATTATCGGGTATAAGGAAACTTTTCAGATAAAGAAACCGAGACTCAGGTTAAGAGATAATAGAGTTAAAAAGTTGAGTATAAAAGTGAAAAGAAATCCAGTGGAAAAATTAGCCTCTAAAAGGAGAAAGGCTGCTTCTTTCTTTGAGTTATAGGAAAGAAAGAAAAGATTTATAATAATAAACATGGGAGATGGAAGTTCAGACAACATTGATCTTAGCAAAATTCCGAGACCATATGACTATGGTATAGGGGAAAAGCTTGGGAACTTGAATGGAAAGAGTTTGTAACAGTCATATTCAACAGGAAACTATCAAGAAGTAACTAAAAAGATTGCCAAGTAGCAATGAAGAACCTACTGAAATTAGTTACTTTTCATTTTTGTGGTAAGCCAAGTTAAAGGCTTCCCTTCTGAAGTATATCATCTCCATATATACTTAGTATGTACCTAATTATTTGCATGTTGTCTACCCCATCAAAATGTTAAGTTCCTTGTCAAGATCTGTTTTTTTTTTTTGTATCCCCACTTTTTAGCGCGGTGCCTGGTGTATAATAAGTGCTTAATAAATGATTTTGATTGATCACTTGGTTTAACTTAATTGAGAATTTTGAAATCAAAATTAAATAATTTCAACTATAGTTTTAAACATTTATTGGAGAAACTCAATGCTTTTCGTAAAATACTCTTAATCTCTAATTGCTCATTATCTTTTGTCTGACTTTTTAATAACTTAAGATTCATAGTTAAAACATTGTTAACAGGTTACCTGTAGTGAAACTAAAGAGAATTTAGAAATAACTCAAGAGTAGGACAAAATTAATTTTGTAACCTAAATGTAATAGAATTTGTTGTCTACTTGAGCATAGCACTCTTTTTAAAGCAACAATTCAAAATATAAGAAAAATGTTACTTGTACAGATTCTATTTTAATGGTGAAATGAATTATTCTTAATTCAAAAATCACTTATTTAAAAATGCAGGTTATGAGAGAATGGGAAGAGGCAGAACATCAAGCAAAGAACTTGCCCAAAGCTGATAAGAAAGCAGTTATCCAGGTAACTACACATAAGTTAAACAATGAAGCAAAAGTGTCAGAACTAAAAGGTAATTATTGATGATTCTAGCTTAGTTATATTATAAAAGTTGGATGGTATTGGTAAATCTTATCTCATATTGTCATTGAAATGATCATTTATTAGCTTTTATTTTTGATGCTGCCATCATTTTCACCATTTTACCCCATTTATTCCCAGTCTATAGTGGAAGCACCTATGCTCTGGCCCATCCATGTATTTAGCTATTTGCATTTTTAAGAAGATATTCCCTCTTGTACTAATGAATTAGAATTAAGTTTTATTGACAGAGAGAAAAAATAAGATGTCTTTAAAACACTTGATTATTATTTGGTGTCATTTAGGGGTTTTTGTTTGTTTGATTTTGAAGAAACATATCTCAGGTTAAGGTTAACCAGCTGAACCTAATTCTCAAAGATAAATCAATAAAATATTAAGTCAATATATAAATGATAGTTTTCAGGACACCGAGAAAAGAAAAAATGCTTAATAATGTATGTGAACTTTTGGGAAAGAGTTTTAATTATTTAGTGATAAAATTGCTGCACATGTTCCTTTACTGTCTTTTATCATTGACAAATGTTTGTTCACTCTGCAAGCATTTCCAGGAAAAAGTGGAATCATTAGAACAAGAAGCTGCAAATGAGAGGCAACAATTGGTAGAGACACACATGGCCAGAGTTGAAGCTATGCTTAATGACCGCCGTCGTATGGCTCTGGAGAACTACATCACAGCCCTCCAGGCGGTTCCTCCACGGGTATGGCTAGATTACTTTTCATTTTATTTTTTACTTCATAAAGAAAAAAGAGGGAAAAGGATAGTTGTTTTCAATATCTCTTTTTCCAGGTGATCCCTGGAAACCTTAGAAAGGGCCTAAGATGCCCATCTAGCTCAGAAGCTCCCCAGAGTTGGGGGAATTTTTATTCTGGAGTTCACTGAGAGAATCCAAGAATCTTGGATTGGGAATCAGAGGACCCAGTTTTGAAGGCAGATTCTCAGGATAAGTCAGTAGCATTTGGGGTGGTTAATCTCACAGGCATACAAGCTCTTCCCGTCAGAGGTAATCTCTGTCTTCAGAATGTTGATTGTTGCTGTTTAGTTGTATCCAGCTTTTTGTCATCTCTTCTGGGGTTTTACTTGCTAAAGTTGCTGGAGTGATTTCCTTCTTTAGCTTACCTGACAGATGAGGAAAGTGAGGCAAAAAGAGTTCTGTGACTTACCCGGGGTCATATGGCTAATAAGTGGATGAGTCCAGATTGGATCTCAAGTTTTCCTGATTCCCGGCTTGACCACCCAGCTGGAAGGTGTGTAGAGACTCCGAACTTCACTCTTTAGGCCCAGAAGTGTGGTTTTTCCTCTCCAGAAAAGCTTTCCAAGAAAAGAAGTGGATAGCGAACCTTCCTGAAGCTGCTCTTTGCCTCGGAGGAAAGTTTTCTGCTCTTTTATTCAGCAGGCCTCCTTCCATATAAATCTATTTACTCTTATGTAAGAGTGATATCAAAATATTTAGTTCTAATGTCTTACCCAGGAATATTATGAGAATTGGGTCTGTAAACCTTCTTTAATCTATCAAAGTCCATGTGAAAGAAACAAAATCACAGTTTCCACATGCATTTTGTATAAAAGAAGCTATCTTAGAAACCAAGAGGAGATTCTGAACTTCTGGATTCAAGAAGTTGAACTAAACTTCATACAGAGAGATTACTGAACTACAGTGGAGAAAAGGGAGACCTTGTATCTACAGACATTCAAGAAAGGACTCAGACTGAGAGAAATCCCAAGAAAAGGCCAACTGTTCACCAACTTCCTCTCCCAATGCCAATGTATCTAGTAGATGATATAATTTCTTATTTTGTTACTAAAATGTTTCCAGTAAGATGAATTTTTCCTTAACCACAGAGAGGTTAGTAATAAACTAGGGATAGATAAAAATGTAAGGTTGCAAAGGGAACCCAGGCCTCTAGGTAGTAATTAGAAATAAGTTCAAACTCTGATTCTGTATTGATGATGACTGGGACTTTTTGTTATTTTGGACAAGGGTCCTCTCAATTGCTGCCCCTATGTTCACAAATAAGGAAATACAAAGCTGAAAAGTAGTTGAGATGAATTGTTTATATCAAATGGGCTTTGATATTGAAGTGGCAAGAGAATAACTTTAAAGAACATACATTTAAACATATATCCTCTTAGATGGAAAGGCCCTTCAAGGCTACCAGCATTACTCTTGATCACAAATATTTAAAAGTATTCTGTTGGGAGATTAAAGCATGAAGTTCCATAATCATTGTCAGTATGCCATCTTTTGAGAAAGGTCAAAAAAAAAAAGGAAAATTAAAAACTTATAATGCAGTTAACATAGAAATATTTCCTGATTCTCCAGTGAAACTATCTAATGATTTCTATTCTAAATCATAAAAACAAATATGTGTAAGTCTTCCAAAAAATTTTGGTCTAGCCTGTTGGTTTGCAAGCAACCATATACTGTGATAATTCAGTATTACTTAACTCTATGACATTTCTTAGCTTGAGAGTCAGTATTCTTATTGGTTGTATTTCTCCTCAAAAAGTTTTGTGATTTTTCTCTTTTTCTTGAAAATAAAGCATTTCTGAGTTTTTCATATCACTTAACTGTAAAATAGAATAAAAAGAAATTTTATGTCTGACTAGCTAAGCTTTTTGTGAAGCACCAACTGAAAATAGAATCTTATAATTAACGAGTCAGAAAACATATTTCATTGGGCCAGGATGATATAGGTTAAGCTTAGAATATTGGAAAGGATGATCATCAAAAAAAGCTATAAACAAAATTTGGTCTGCCTGTAATTTTTAACCTACATTTGAAATATTTCAATTCAGTACTCAAAAAATTCAAACTTTTTAAAAGAGTGATTATTTCATATTTTGATGAGGAAAAAACCCAAGAACTTAAGCTAGATATAGAAGTTACAGTATTGTAATCTGTTTTATATACATATACACGTGTGTGTATGTGTGCATGTGTGTGTGTGTGTGTATCTGGAGCCAGAAATAAATTCTGCATTTTTAAAGTATAAACATATATGGTATTAACTTGTCCATGAATAATTCATTAAAAAATGTATACTGGACTTCTAATGACCTTGGTTAAAGTAATTTTAACTAAAGAAAGGAAATGGTTAGAAATCTGATGTCATATTTAGAATCATATTGAAGTAAAATCATTTTAAAATGAAGCTGCTTTTAACTCTTTTTGGGCTGTGGTGTTATAAATTCCAGAATGATTTTTTCCCTTTGTGTGCATGGAATCATAAAAATTTGTAGCTGAAAGGAGCCTTATTGAACATATCCATTGGTTTTTTTTTTTTTTTTTCCCCTTCTATGAGCTCCTTTCAACAGCAACAAAACAAAATGTATTTTGAGTCCCAATTTCATATGGTACTTTTATGATAGTGTAGTTCAATTTTTTCAGTCATGTTTGAGTCTTCATGATTCCATTTGGGGTTTTCTTGGCAAAAAATACAGAAGTGATTTGCCATTTCCTTCTCCAGTTCATTTTACAGAAAAGGAAACTGAGGCAAACAGGGTTAAATGACAGTTCAGTGTCACACAGCTAGTAAGTTTCTAAGACTGGATTTTTAACTCGGGCCCAGTGCCACTAGCTTCCCACATACATAAATAACGTACACTCATTAAATGTTTCTCAATAACTATGATGATAATTTTTACTCCCCCATAACTTCAAATTAAAATTTACATTAGCTAATTGTAAAATACAAAATTTCATTCCCTATAATTATGAACATTTAAAATATAAAATTATGAAATTAAAATAATGACAGCTATTCTATGAGAAACATAGTAATATCCAGCAAGATCTCATATGCTTACTCATATCTGCAAAACTTCATATTAAATTTCTTTATTTTTGTTGAATACATTTTAAAGATAAATTACAACTTGGAAAATGACATATTATCATAATATATATTTTTAATTAGGCAACTAGAAATGCAGTGTAGTATTGAGCCAAAAGTCAAATCCAGACTCAGAATTTTACCAACCGTGTGACCCTGGAAAAGCCATTTTAATTTCTTAGTTAAGAAATTTTTTAGTTTAACTTTAGTTTCCTCAGCTGTAAAATGAGGATAAAAATAGCACTTACCTCTCAGCATTGTTCTGAGAATCAGATGAAATGATATTAATTTTTTTAAAGGAAAGAAAAATTCCCTGCTCCTACTACTTTTATTCAGAATGGATGGCTGAAGCAAGGAGAGGAAAGTTTCTTATAAAAAGTTATAAACGACATTTGTTTAAAAGGAAGATATCCTGCAAGGCTGATTGAATCCCACTTGAACAAACAAACTCACAGAAAGATAAAGAGAATTTTGTCTACATAGAGCACACCTAGCAGATCAGTTTGACTACGATGGGGATAACATGAAGGATAATAATATAAACTGAGATTGGAAACAGAGGCTTGAATGCAGATTGGAATGGACTTTTTAAATACCGGTTTGAGAAGTTTGTATTTTATCCTTGAAGGGGCACCTCTGTGGCACATTTTATAGAGGTCTGGATCTGAAGTCAGGAAAACCTGACCAATAAAATAGATAAGTCATGAGCTAATTTGATGTAAAAAAAATTAATATTTAATCAAAATTTTAAACCAAAAATTTAAACAGTGAATTCACAACCAATAAGGAAGAAATTTTAAAAAAACTATTAGGAATAAAACTGACAATCTATATTAAATGGTTGGGATAATTTTAAAATATTTAAATTGCCTAGATTAGCAGTTTTTTTATTACACCGTTTTATTAAAAAAAAAAAAATGAGCAAGCCATAAATGAACTCCCAAAGAAAAAATTTCAGAATCAAATGGATTTACAAATGAATTCTACCAAAGATTTAAAAACCAATTCCAATACTACATAATTTTTTTTAAAGGCAAAGAAGGGGGTGCTATTAGATTCTTTCAATAATACAAATATAATCTCAGTTCCTAAACTGGGAAGAGTCAAAATAGAGAAAGAAAACTTTTGATCAGTTTCTTTAACATTGATGCAAAGATTTTATATAAAATGCTAACAAGGCTATTACAGTAATTTGTGACAAAAGATCATAGATTACAACCAAGTTGAATTTATTCCAAGGTAGCTTTAATATCAGGAAAACTATAAACATAATTGATAATAGTAATAAGAAAACAAAGGGCCAGCTAAGTAGCACAGTGGATAGAGGATCAGCCCAGAAGTCAGGAGGACCTAAGTTCAAATTTGGCCTCAGACAGTTTACATGCCCTGTCTGTGTGACCCTGGGTAAGTCATTTAACCCCAACTGCATCAGCAATAAATAAGAAAACAAAAAAAATTACTTGCATTTCAATAGATGCAAAAAAAAAAAAAAAAAAAAAAAGCTTTTGAGAAGATGTAAAACCTCTTCCTATTAATAAAGTTAGAAAGCAAATAAACAGAGCTTTCCTTATAAGTGTTGTTATTTAGTCATTTCTAATTTCTTGTGACTTCATTTGGATTTTCTTAGCAAAGATAGTGGAATGATTTGCCATTTCCTTCTCTAGCTCATTTTATAGATGAGCAACTGAGGCAGAATTAAGTGACTGGCCCAGGATCATACATCTACCAAGTATCTGAGGCTACATTTGAACTCATGAAAAATGAGTGACTCCAGACCTTGCATGCTACTCATTGTGCCACCAAATTGCCCAAAATAATAAGTGGCATCTATCTAAAAACTTATAACAAGCATTATCTGTAATGAGGATATTCCAGAAGCCTTTCCAATAAATTGAAGAATGAAACAAGGATGTGTTATTACTATTGTTCTTCAGTGTAGTACTAAAAATGCTAGCTATAATAAGATCAATAAAAATGTAACAGAAAAAGAATAGGCAAATGGGGTAAGGGGGGGGAGTTTCACTTTCTTCAAATGATATATGATAGTAACTGGATATTCAGAATCATTGATTTGAGAAAAGCATAAGGAGATGGGAATATATTAATCACTTAGAAAAGACTTCAGTTACAGTATTCTTCCTATGCATTCATCCTCAGGGAAAAGTTGTCCCATCTTAGAGCTTTATGATTCCACCATCCTTGAAGAATAGAGTTCACAATTTTTTTGTAAACCTTTTCCATTTTTCTTTTATTAGTAGTTCTCTTACGATTTGTATCTAGTCCACATGCTCTTAGGATGACTTTGCTTACTTGGATATCTTGGCAAGCTTTCATTAGAATGGTTTTCTTCTCCACTGTTTCTCTGTCTTTTATGAGATAGTCCTTATGATCACCTATTATCCTTCTTTAAAAGATTTTGCAGATGAGTTTATGTTCTTGTCTAGTATTTACTTTGGCAGCCATCTCTCCATTTAAGAATGTACTTTAGCCACACTGCTTTCAATACTTTGTTGGTCTCAAAGCAGTTGAATTACACTGCTTCATTTCTGACTAAAATTATTATAATTGATCTCATTTTATAGTTCTTGCTTATTATTAATTCTGTTAGTTTTGCATAGTTAGTTATGCATAGATATTTGACTCAGAAATAACTCCGTCAATAATAACTCTTTTCCTTTATGTTAAAATATAGTCAGTTTCATTCTTTGCTCACTATATCCACTGCCTTTTAAAAAATATTTTTAAAAATGTACAGGTTATAGAGTTATAAGGCTTTTGCATAATCTACAAGTCTCTCATTTATTTCTTCTGAATCCTACTACATATTTATCCCCATTCTCACCTTTTCCACCTTTGCATTAAAATCACCAATTACCCAATTATGTTTTGACTTGATTTGGAGGATTTTATTTCTGTACCAAAGTAAAACTTAGGTTCACTTCTAGAGTCTTCCCAACAATGACAATAAAGATAATGACGATAGCAACTAATCAAATTATATAGTGCTTACTATTTGACAGGCACTGTGTTTTAGGTAGGTGCTCTTTTACAGATGAGGAAACCGAGACAAACCGGGGTAAAGTGATTTTCCCAGAGTCACAATTTCTGAAGCTGAATTGAACTCGAGTCTTCTTGATTCCAGGCTTAAAACTCTTCCTTGTTGAAAAATAAATACTCAGTATATAGAGTAAATTGGATATAAGACAACTATTTCTTTTTTTCTTCCATACAAAAAAGCACAAAAGCAGCATCACTGACAAAGACTAAAATATAACAATTAGACTCTTCTAGGAGGTCAATATTTAAAATAATAAGAGCATGAAACATTTTATAGAACTGCTGACCAGACGTTTCATTTTCAACGTTTTAACATTTTTGGCATAATCAGTCATTATTCACATATTGAGCTCTCATTCAGAGTCCGTCTTTTTTTGGTCAATCACAAATAGCTCATTGTTCTAGAAGTAGTCATCTTCTCCAAGAAGCATTGTGATAGCTTTAGGAAGCATCTTCTGCAGTTCAGCCAGCACTAATTAAAAAGTCTAAAAACTTCTGACATAACCATTGAAATTAAAAGGGCTGTATTTTAGAATCTCTCTTAATTCACTTGTGCTCAAGGAAGTAAACACAAAGCCAAAAAATACATCTAGGACTTATAATCTTACATGATTTTTACCATATTCATCAAAGATTTCTTTTTTGGAAAAGAACACTTTAAAACAATATTTTGCCCTACAAAATCCAATTTTTAAAATGGACATTAACAGTAAGCACAGAATTTTCTTGTATTATCTTTAATCAAATGAGGTAATATATTTAATGCTTTACAAACATTAAAGGGCTGTATAAGTCATAATGTTATTAATATGAACTCTTATCTTCATCTTTCAATCAGCTGTATCATGTAAAGATGTCCACCATGGAATACTGTTTGCAAAAAGCCTTCATATCCCCTTAAAATTCTCAATGCATGTTTAAATTATTCTCATTTTTAAGGAAATTTATATGTATGGAAAAGTAAGCTCCTGGATTGATAGATAGTTAATGTTCTCAGGGTCACCATTTTGGAGGGAATAATAAGTTCTAAGACTCTTTCTATGCTTTTGGTATCTTCCCTTCAGATAACTTGAGAGTCGATCTCTTGATACCTTCAAATAAGTATCATTTCTTACACATATACCTCTGTTTTTAATTGGTCTAATCCTGTATATGACCACTTCCCATTTTTCTCTTCAGGACCTTTTCTGCTTTTTCTACAAATAAATCTAAGAGTATGCTTCTCTGAAAGGTATGATAAACAAATATATAAACTGATATAAACCTTGGCTTTCATATTTTTCCCCTTAGCAAATAATTGAAGTGTTTACTAAGGCCCTTTTTATTTCTCATTTTGGTAATTGATTTATGTAGTTAAAATGTGTGTTACCATAGTAACCAATGATGATTTTCCATTTTTGCATCAATGGTATATTCATACAGTTCGGGTTTAAATTGTTTTGATTTCATAAATACGTTTTTGTTTTTCATTTTCCTGTTGATTCAAATATAGCTGATTGAAAAATGAATTTCTATATTAGTCATTTCCTGTTTGTTAAAATATAATAAATTTCATCTTTGTGATGTTATTCAGAGCTTACCATATACAAGACCTTACAATTATTTTCTTGAAAAAGTATTTGTGGTATATAGGTATGATGTTTCTCTCCTTACCTTACACCTGAAATTTATTTCCAATATAATGCTTTTGCATTGACTATACCAAATATCAAAGTATATATTGATTTAATTTAGTGACTCCATAGTCCTTTACCTTTTCATATTCTGAAACAAATATTGGTGTAATGCTATGGTTATTTTCTTAGTGTTGTTATCATTGGCCTAGTGCCATTATTTCAAACAGTACAATGCAAGTTGTCCAAATGCCCCATTAAAGTATCTTTTTGTTGACTTTGGATGCTGGAATAAAGTGACCTTTAATTGCCTCCCAAAGAGACTTTTGGAACCATGCTTCCATGTAATTCCGACTTTCCTTCCATCTCCTTTTTTCATATGTGATGAAATATAAAAACTGATAAAATTCACTTCTTTTGGTATTTTACTCATCCCTTGATCACTGGGCAAAATTCTCTTGTTTATTCTACTGACAACTAATGTAGTATTTATAGATAGTCTAGAAATTGTCCCTTGCCTTCCCTCCTTAATTTTTCACCAATTTCCTTCACTCTAAAAGTAAAAAGGACTGAAGTCTATTTTATATTATTTGCCATAGTCAGAGTTTATCATCAGTTGATCAGTCTAAGTACTCTGCAATTAGATGAACTTTTCCCAAGACTGATTCTCGGGAAGCAGTAGACAATGCCAGAACTTCTTTTCCACTGATATGTCCTTTGAGAACCTAGAAGTGTACACACACACACAGCCCTATATAGACATATAGATGCACCTATAACAGTATGTTTTTTTATGATTATAATGTCTAATCTTGAAGAACACTAGTACCTTCCTTAAATCTTAAGGAAATATAAGCATTTACACTACATATGTACTTCACTGAATTTTTTTTTTAAGTCAATTGAACATTTACCCTGCATAACAAGAATAGCAGTTATGGAATTTAGAGCTGTTTCACAGACAGAATTTGTTTATATAGGAATATAGACTTTTCTTTAAATAGTGAATACCATTCATTAAATTTAAAATGGAAGGGAAAAGAATGCAAAGCCAATAGGTAGTATCACATTGCAAATATGCTAGTATTTAGATTCTTTCTTTTCTGCAAGCCTTAAAATCTGAAAACATTAGAATTTCATCCATATTTGTCATGGCATCTGCATTATCAAACTCACTATTATTTGGGGCAGAAAAGGATGTTAATCAATTGCCTCTTTACATAAAAATTCATATCTATTTTCAACCACCTCTACATTGAACCCTACATTTAGATTCAATTAATGCTTATAGAGAAATTTTGCAAGACAGTTGAGTACAGAATGTAACGATCATGTATCTATCATTTTTATCCCAGCCTAAGATAGCTTGTCAGGGTCAGGATCATACTAGATAGATTACAAAAAAAAAAAAGATTTTGATGTGGTAAATCAGTTGATCCCATAATTATTTAATCTGATTTCAAACCTCCAAAATGGAGTATTATTTTCTCTTCTAAAATGGTTACAACTAAAGCAGTCTGTTTAATATTGTGTCTTCTTGTACATCCATCATAAAATATATAAATTCTATTGATGCTAGCTAGCATGCATGGTTTCTTCTAAAAGGAAAAAAAATCTTTGTACTGGATTTGTAGGCTAATAAGATGCTTCCCCCCCTCTTCATAGTGTCTAAGTAACAGGCCATTGCTTTCTGGTAGGAAACTACCATATTCAAAAAGCTTGGACAAATTGTAATACTGACTATGAATATCAACATATATTTTAAGGAGCACTTCCAAGTTTTTAAAAGCATAGGCTGAGGGGAAAAAAAAAAGGTTCCCTTGATTTTTAAATAGTCGCTCAGATTTCATTCTCTTGTAGTTGGAAAGTTGATTCTCTCATTTCTCTTAGCTTATCTATATCTGCTTTCACTTCACTGACCATTCTTATCCCAAACCAAGCTGCTTCTGGACTCAGCTTATTCTGCTTCCCCTTTCCTCATGCTCCTTAGCCCAGATAGCAACACTGGTGGCAATGGCAGTGGAGGAAACAGTGGAGACTTTGACTGTTCTCTCCCTTCTGCTCCTCTCTCTGCCCCACATAGTTCTCCTTCCCTTCCCTTCCTTTCCAATCCTTAATTCTCTCTCCTCCCCTTTGGTATAGTTTTTTAAGACCATTCTTTGTCAGCTTACCTCACCATCCTATAGCACATTTTGAACTTTCACATTTTTGGATGGTCTTCCATGCTTCTTTGTATTCCTTCTTTTGTTATCTGTCCATCTTCTCTACATATCTTTGCAAAATCTACATTAGTTTGTGATTTCTCTTTAGACAATAATTGTCTTCCTTCCTTATTACAATTATCTTTTCTTTTTTGCTGTGCTTGGTCTGAGTCTCCTTCTCTTGGGATACCTAGAGAGCCAAGGACTTTGATCAGTATGTCCTGTCTCCTATCCATTTGTCCCATGTTTCCTCCAGCTCTTTAAATCTAAATATTCAGAATCTCTTCTTTCCAGATTCTAAAATATGTCTCCTTTTTATACCATATTGCTTTGGAGTAAGAGAATTTTGCACAAGGATTTAATTTATTCACACACTCTATTCATACTCACTTCTGATTATTTGATTTGGTCAAAAAAGTGTTGTCACCTAACTAAATAGACTAGTTTTAATCCCACCCTTGCACTAGTCACCTCTGAGAGAATTGTTTCAGTAAAGGATTTTTTTAATATGCAAGCAAAAAATTTCATCTAAATATGATAACATTTTGATAATATAGGTGGTACTAAGCAAAGTTCTTACACGTCATACAACATAATAGTTGCTAGACATCTGACAAGGTCTACATGATAACTCAGGCAGTGTGATTATAATTTTTAGGAAAACTAATTAGACAGCAAAACATGAGTAGACTACTAACAGGGCTGTTAGGTATACTTGTCCATCATTACCATTATGTGTTATCCTTGCAAATTTGAATTAATAATTATTTAAAAGGCCACACAGTCTCCATACATAAGGAATTCTGATTTTAGGGCCCAGTATTGAAAAAGATTTAGATGTTCTTATAGTACTAGAAACATTGACTTGAAGGGAGAAAATTTACTTTTATACACTGAAAAAATATTTTCCATTTTCATTCTATAGCCACGTCATGTATTCAACATGCTAAAGAAATATGTACGTGCTGAACAGAAAGATAGGCAACATACCTTAAAGCATTTTGAACATGTTCGTATGGTGGATCCAAAGAAAGCTGCCCAAATCAGATCTCAGGTAAATAATAAAGGCAATAATATTCTTTTAAATATATGGCCAATATTTAAAATGTTAAAGTATTTGTCTTACTGATTTGTACTTGTTGAGAAAATACTACTTTTTCTGAATCCAGAGAAGAACTGTGGGGAGGAACTGAGTGTGGATTCACACCATTTTTATTTGCTTTTTGTTTTCTTTCTCATTTTTTTCCTTTTTGATCTGATTTTTCTTGTGCAGCATTATAAGTATGGAAGGAAACATATATAGTAGAATTGCACATGTTTAACATATATTGGATTGCTTATCCAATAAGGGATAGAGGGAGAGAGAGGGAGAAAAAAAATTTGCAAATGAGGATTTGCAAGGGTGAATGTTAAAATGCATGTATTTTGAAAATAAAAAGCATTTTAAATTTTTTTAAAGAAAATAGTACTTTTAAATATAGAACCGCAAAAAAGTTGTTTCCATGAAGTTAATGGCACAACAAATTTCAGAACCTGAGAAATTCCATTGGCATACAATTGTTCTCTTGAAGAGTTCCATAATTCAGTTTTTGAAATCTCATCTTGCAGGATTTTTTTTTACCTATTCTCATTTAAAGAAGCAATGAAGAATCATCATAAGCTTACCATTACTTATTCTTTTATTAAGAAGTTTGTAAAAGTAGAAGAAATAAAAGAAAAATATTTCTAATTTACTGAAGTCTGAAAAATTGCACAAATCAAATAGATTCATATAATCATAAACTATTTTTCATATGTGATACTTTAAAATCTATAAAGTCATGCCTTTTTTTTAAGCTGTTAAGTCTTACTAGATTTAAAATTATAGCTTCAAAATTTTACCTTTTCTAGAATGACAGAATCTTTAAATATCTACTTTCAGCAACATATAAAACCCAAACCAGGTCTTGATATAAAATACAGAAAGGAGATTTTTGGCTTCACTATTTTTCCAGTCCCAAATTTAAAGATTTGTGATAGAGAGAATCTTTTTAATTGACTTTGTTTTAACAAGTTTGGGGTATATTGGGAAATATAATGTCCTGAAGCAAAGCAATGAGAACAACCACCAAAAAAAAAAAAAAAAAGATGAAAAATAGCCTTTTAGTTTAAAATTTTAAAAGTTTAAAATGTTATATCTTTAAAATTATTTTTATTTGTAATGTTGTTATTGTTGTTTGTCCTTTGTTCTTGAAGAGGACCATGACATCAGGGAGGTGATGCCATGTGATACAAGTGAATTGGATTAAAGTGAGGGAGGGCTGTGCAAGGTCACCTGCCTCACTTTCCCATCCAGAGCCATTTGGGTCCAGTGATCAGATATAGATCATGACGACTAAAGATGGTCCTGAATGAAGCTAAGGTCTTCAATAGATCTCAGTTTGAATGAAGCCATGCACCCATTCAGTGCTTAAGGCTAGGTAGCAATTGGGACAAAGAATGGCCTCTTTCACCTTGTCAAAAAATAAAAAAATAAAGATAAAAAACTATTTTTTGGTTTATCCTGAACTTCCATCTTTGGTATAGGTCATGACACACTTGCGTGTGATTTATGAGAGGATGAACCAGTCTCTCTCTCTGCTCTACAATGTGCCAGCAGTAGCTGAAGAAATTCAGGATGAAGTTGGTAAGCTTATTGTATTAAAGCCATTTTCCCTTTTACTTTATAAAAACTCATCTTTCTCCTATATGTGTGCTTAGGATTAAAAAGAGGAGTGAATAATTTCTGTAGGGAAACACTGTGCACTTGTGACAAATATAAATCTGTGTAATAATTATGTTACAATATGATTCTATTGGTTTTTATTGGTGTCTGCATAATAAATAATTGTTATAATATGATTCTTCTATTGATTTTTAAATTTTCATTTTAATAAGTTTTTATTGGTGTCTTCTGTTTTCTCTCAATATTTTGATGTATGTGGGAACTTCTTTTTAGTCCTGAGCTTTCTGTGGTATAAGTCTAGCAATAGAGATACGAGAAAGCTCATTTCTCAGAGTAGAAGCATTTTAGTCCTTATATTTGTATAGTTCCAAAATTTTTATAATTATTTGCATAATTCCAAATTGTTTACCAAAACTTCTTGCACTGTTTTAGAGCTCCTCCAGCAGTGCATTAATGCAACCTTTCACAATTCCTCCAACACTGACTATTAACATATTTTGTCATCTTTGCCAATTTGCAGCCTGTGAGGTCAAGCCTCAAGGATGTTTTAATCTGCTTTTCTCTCATTATTCAGTGATCAGAAGCATCCTTTCTTGTGGTTGTGTATAATTTGTGGTTCTTCCTTGAGGTACTGCTTTTTCACATCATTTGACCACTTAGCTCTTGGAGAATAGTTTTTAGTCTTAGAACTATATTTAGAACTTGAATGGCAAACACTTATGAGAGAAATTTGATACAAAGTTTTTTTTCTCATTTCAGGTACTTCCCCTCTTAATCTAGTATGTTAATTGTGTCTGTGCAAAAGCCTTTAAGTTTTATATAATCAGTTACCTAATTTTTCCTTTGTGATTACCTCTGCCTCTAAGGGAAATACGGGATTAGGTTCCTGTGAGCTTCTGGTCACATTTTCTTTAGTGCTTTCTGGAACAACCTCATATACAAAGGGGTGATTTTTTTTTCCTTTTCCTTTTTCTGGATGTACTGTATTGTTTGATTAAGATTGAACTCAAGGCCAACAGTTCTATAACTCATGCTCCAAGGTAGCTTTATCCATAAGGCACATAACAACCTTCTTGCACTTGGGAATACCTAGATAGCACTTTGGTACTATACTTGGTAGACATTTTAAACAGCAAAATCAACACCAAAAAACACAAAAAATGAGGTATTAAATAGACTACAGAAAGGGACACTTGTTTACAATATGAGTACTGAAACAAAAGAGGCAGAACGTCGTTGTTCAATCTCAGCTGGAAATGTGCAATCATTTCACTCATCACTACTTCATGCATTCCATAAATGATCCTGAAAACACGTAAGCATTGATTTTGAGGATACAAATAAATTTTAGCAAATAGGTGAATTTGATTATATGGAATCCATGAATAATTAAGATCTCTACTGTACTACATACATGTATATATAAATATGTATATGTATATACACATTTATGTTTATATACACAGGCAGAGAGAGAACTAAATTATATACATGTTTGTGTGTGTACATACATACAACTAATGTAGGAAATTTTTTTCCCTGACTATATATGTCTGTAATGAGTTTTCTTTTTCTTGCCTTTTCATTTGGGGGTGGGGAGAGAGATTTGGAGGCTGGAGAGAAAAAAATGTGTGTATAGATAAGAGACAGAGAGATGTGGATATCATATGTTTATATATAATATCTACATTCCTCAGTCTACCGCTCAGAGTCCACCACCTCTCTCTCCAGAGGTAAGCAGCCTATTTCATCCAGAATCCTCTGGAATTGTGGTTAATCATAGTTTCTAAGTCTTTCAGAGTTGTTTGTCTTTACAATACTGTAGCTATTGTAGAATGTATTGTTCTTCTGGTTCTGTTTATTTCATTTTGGTCAAATCCTATGTATTCCTAGTTTTCTTTGAAACCACTTCCTCATTTTTTACCTTATATTCACCCTCTATAATATTCATATTCCATAATTTGTTTACCTATCAATCACCCATTTGGTTTCCACCACCAGATTTCCATTTCTTTACCATCACAAAAAGAGCTTCATGCAAACCCCTGTACCTGCACAAGTGATCCTCATCTCCTCACTCCTCTCCCATTTATCTGGCTTATTTCTCTATGCTTTGACTGCTTCACTCTTGCCTACAAAAACATTCATGTCTCACTCATCCTCCAAAAAAAAAAAAAAAAGCCTTCACTTACTCCATCCATTTCTGAAAGCTCTCTTCCCTGTTGTGGCTAGATTTCTTGAGAAGGCATTCTACAATGGGTGCTTCTGCTTCCTCCTGTCTCCTCTCATCTGGCTTCCAATTTCATCATTCAACTAAAATTTATCCATCTAAAGATCTCTGAATTGCCATATCTAATAGCCTTTTCTCAACCCTCATCCTTCCTAACTTCTATGCAGTTTTTGTTGTTTCATTGTTGACAGTGTCTTTATAAGAAGCTAGCCACCATATGTGATAAGAATCATCCATAATATGTATATGTGTGAAAATACCTGCATTTACACGTTTACATCCCTATCCACACACAGAGAGAAAGGTAGAATGGTATTAAACAAACACAGCCAATTTTACCTGTCTGTAATAGCTGTTCTTCCTCTTGTCTTCTCAGTAGGGAGTGGGGTTGGGGAATGTTATCTTCCCCTTTAGATTGTGAGCTCCTTGAAAGGAGGGATTGGCTTTTGTTTTTCAATGTGTCCCCAGAGTTAAAGAGAGTGACTAATAAATAGTAAGTGCTTTAAAAATGTATATTGACTGTTACTCTTTCTTTCTCAGAAACTATGCTAAGTGTTAGGGTTATACAGAAAGACATTAACATAATGTCTACTGTCAAGAAGTTCATGCTTTAATGAGAGGATAGCATGCAATAACTATAAACATAAGATACAGTCTTATAGCAATAATTCTTACCCATTTTGCTGCTGTGGATCTCACAGTGGTCTGATGAAGCCTATTGACCCCTCCTCAGAATACTGTTTTAAATTAATATATTAAAATAGGATGACAAATAAATCAATTACACTGAAATACAGTTATCAGAAAAATTTTAATTTTTTTCAGACCCAATAAAATTCTGGGCCTGGAATCAGGAGTAAACTCCACAGCTTTTTGAGAGGTTTTTATTGCCACATAGTACAAACCCCTAAATGGTCATGGTCAACAGAAAACTGTCAGAATATAACTAAACGTGCCCCAACTTGGGGATTAGGAGTCATTGCAAAGAGAGTCATTCCATTGTGCACAACTGGAATCTGTCCCAAGCTTACCTGTACTTATACTGACTGACAAGGGTGCAAAGGAATGCTACATATTAGTAATTAATTACAGGGTTTTTAGGGATGGAGAGTGAGCATTAGCAATTGAAAGAACTGAGAAGACATGTAGAAAGTGGTACATGAACTATATATTGAATGAAGTGAGATTCTGTGAATCAGAAATAATAAAGGAATGTATTCCCAGCATAGCATGTGAATAGTGACACAATAAACAAGGTTGATAATTCTCTTCCAATTTCAAAGTTCTATGATTCTGTGAAATTATATTGAATCAAAGATGAATAAGCAGGATAGTATGGGATCAGTAACTCTGTCATGTGGAGAATGGTTGAAGGAAGTAAAGATCTTTGACCTGGAGAAAAGAATAAAATAATAATTGGAATGATAATTGTCCTCAAATTGTTGAAAGTCTTTCTGAATCATGTAATAATATTCCATATAACTTAGTTCAAGTGTTAAGAGAATTCCAGAGTCCCTCAATAGCTAGGAGGAAATAATCAAGGGGAAAACCAAAAAGCCTAGATTTTTTTTCAAAATATTATCATTGGTCTTTATGAGGAATATGTTGTCAGATAGTTTATTTTCTTTTACTTGTTTATAAAGAAGGAATCTAAAAGCAGTGGGGAGCAGAGAGAGGGTATCCCTGAGAAGTAATAAGGATGTATAATTTACCATCAGATGTATCAATAAAACATTCTTTAAAAGACTTTGGTGTGATAGATAGGAATATCATCTACTAATTGTATTAATAGATTATTGGGTAACTAATAATTAGAAAGTTCTTTTTCTGTCAATCCTCATTTTGGAGTTCCTCTGAAATTAATTAATTAAATAATAGTTCATGTCTTATATCACACAGTTATAAAAGACTTTACCTGCATTATGTTTTAATTTTCATGATAGCCTTGTGAAATAACTAGCATAAGTATTATTTCCCTTTTTAAGTTAAAGAAACCAAAATGTGATGAGATTAGATGACTTAATCTCCAATTTAGCATGAAGCAGAGCTTCTACTGAAGTTTCTGAGTCCTTAGTATCCAGCGCACTTTCTTTCCACATAGAATTTCATAAATAGGAGCCATCAATTCTTTCAGGCTTTTGGAAGTATTGTCTTGTAAATTGTTATCCATTAGCTAGGTAGTTCAGTAGATAAAAATTCTGAGTCTAAATTCTGGGGGACCTGAACACTCTGAGTCCCTGGGCAGATCAACTAACCTCTGCCTCAATAAGAGTATAATAATAAATAGTGCCTGCCTCACAAAGTTGTTGTAAGGAACAAATAATATGTTTAAAGCACTTAGCACAGTGCCTGGCCCTGGTAGCTTGATAAATGCTTGTTCCTTTCCCTCTAGTTGTTTGAAAGATTAGTGCATATTTCTTTTCTCCATGTACCCGCTCCTGCCATTTATCAATAAATATACACCCACAGTCTCTCTAACTTACTCTTCTAGAAAATGTTTATTGTGAAGATTAGCCAGATTGAATACCAAATTAGGAAATGACTTAAAGTTACTAATTACTAATCATTAGACATTGTTCTAATCGTGCAGATGAGCTGCTTCAGAAAGAGCAAAACTACTCAGATGATGTTTTGGCCAACATGATCAGTGAACCCAGGATCAGTTATGGAAATGATGCCCTCATGCCATCACTGAGTGAAACTAAAACCACAGTAGAACTCCTTCCAGTTGATGGAGAATTCAGCCTAGATGACCTGCAGCCATGGCATCCTTTTGGTGTTGATTCTGTTCCAGCTAACACAGAAAATGAAGGTAAGATTTTCAGCAGCAAAGAGCTATATTCAAATGTACAAAATATACACAGAAAGGACCTTTATGCTTTTAAATTCTTTAATTTTTCATAAAGATAGAAAAAATTTAGCATCTGATTAGGAGGTATGTTTTTATGTCTTCTCAAATTAAAGCAGCAGTATTAAAATGTTGATGTTAGGGAATGTTTTGCTGATCTGATACACTATTTGAACAAAAATGTTTGAGAGTGGTAATGTGTAGTCATGGAAATGGAAGCTCAAACTAGCATATAAACTTTTAGGCAGTGTGCCGTTAGATCTGTATCCTACATGGAACATTTGGGACACTGTAGGAATAGCATTTCTTTAGCTTATCTAATCCATATTGGCTCCTGTGCTGTCTTCAATTTAAAAAAAAAAAAAGAAAAGAAAAGAAAAAAGAAAACAGCAATATGTCATTGTGTTAATTAGCTAGCTGTTATCTATCTGCTTTGTGATTTAAAATGTTGGCAATTTAATGAACCCTGTGACTGAATTTCTGGGATTGGGAGGGACTTATTGAAGATACAAATATACAAACAAAACATTTGCCCCCTTAGGAAATATACAAGATGTTATTCTGGGAAGCTGGTATAGAGATAAGCAAATTAAAAGGATTTACAGGGACTTTTGGTTAGATGGTGACATGAAAAGTTCTAGAGAAGCCCAACCCTCTCACAAAGTTCTGGTAAATCCCTTTCAGGATTGCACAAACAGACCATTATGCTCCAGAGTCCATTATAATAAGCCTCCATACGCAAATGGCTTGAAGCTTGTTAAGAGCCGAGTAAAGATATTCTGAAAAAAAAAAAAAAAAAAACTAAAGAAGCCCAGTGTCCATAAATAAGTCCTAAAACCTATGGGCTTATTACTCAGTGAGGTCACACAAAAGCAATAGCAGAAGGGGTTGGAAGCTCTCCCAGCTTCAAGTAAGGTCTGAAACTTAAAGTTACTCTGGAAGCAGGAAAGCTTTAGGGGAACGTGAAACCAGTTTGACTTCCTATAAATGTACACATAATATTTTGATCTTGACCCATAACAAGAGCAATAACAAGGGACAGAGCCAGCCCTCTATAGATTACTTCACTGGGGGATAGAACAGCTCTGCAGACATGAGAAAACAGAAGAAAGCTCTAAATGCAATGAAGAAATAATATAAGTTATGAGAAGCCCAAGAGGTAACCTCAGAAAATCAGTACACCAAAATTACAGGTAGAACATCAGAGAAACTGATGAGTTGAGCGTAGAAACACACTAAAGATGAAACAGATAAAAATGAAATTAGAATTGTTGATAGCATAGCATAGAACACAAGGCAAAAAATTTACCCACATGGTTGACTCCTTGAAAAATATAATAGAACAAATAGAATTCAATAATTTCACAAAAAGCAATATTAGAGCAAAATCAAAAGACTAAAACATTGAAAGATGAGATAAAGTATCTGCTCTTTTTTTAAGACCTGAAAATAAAGGAGAGATCATTTAAGAATCATCTAGCCCTCAAAAAATCTTCACCAAACAAAAAACCCAGATATCCTATTTCAAGAAATAAACAAAAACAATAACCAATCACCTACCCAAATTTGTAACTAAAGGAAAACAAAAAGAATCCACTGGGCATTTTTTGAATGAACTTCCAATTTGAAAACCCATTACCAAAATTCAGAGCTTCCAAATCAGAGCAAGGAAAATACTTCAAAAAAGAATGAGTTAAAGTACCAAGGAACCTCAGGCAAGATTAAGGAGGGGAAAGGCTGAGGAAATAGATATCTCATAAACTTTACTTTTTGAATTAAGGAAAGGAGAATTGGACACAGACTGTATTAGTAAATGTTAATAAATATTAAGCCCTTACTATGTAGCAGGCACTGTGCTAAGCACTAGGAATAAAAAGAAATGCAAAAATATGGTACTTGTAATCAAGCAGCTCATATTCTAATGGAGGGGACAAGATGCAAAGAACTGTACATACAAGATAGATGGATGGAGTGAGCGAACAAATGAAAGGTGATCTCAGAATGAAATTATTAGCAAAAGAAAAGACCAGGTGGGATTTGAGCTTAGATTTTGAAAGGGATAGAGTCATAGAAACATGAGATTATACGTAAGAACTAATACAGTGACATATTTAACATGTATAGGACTGCTTGCCATCTGGGGGAGTTGGGTAGAGGGAAGGAGGGATAAAGTCGGAACAGAAGTGAGTACAAGGGATAATGTTGTAAAGAAATTTTTTTCAAATTAAAAAAAAATTTTTTTAAAAAGAACTAATATTGTTAAGGGTTTAGAACCTTGAGAATAATTTTATACAATTACTATAATAGTATGAAGGAAAATAACTTTGAAAGATTTTATGAACTCTCATCAGTGCAATAACTAGTCATAACTTAAGAAGATAAATGGTTTAATACTACTGCTTGCCAAAGAGGTGTATATTATAAGTGCAGAATGAGTCATGGATTTTCAGATATGACAAATGTTTGTTTGTTTTGCTTGAATATACTTATTTGCTACAGAGAAGAATTAATTTTGTAGGCAAGAGAATTATGCTTTTGCAGAGAAGGAGCAATCACAAAGAGTCAGATGGAATTACAATGGCAGAATAGCAGGAAGATGTATAGCCTAGCTTCTCTACCAGATATCCTCCATTCTGTTTGGGAATTCTCTTTGGGAAATCCTTCCCCCCCCAAAAAAAAAAAAAAAAAACCAGATATTTTTCTGGCCTAGAATGTCTTAGGGAAACAGGCAGAAGAGATAGGATCTAGACAAGACTGTGCCACATGCAGAACAGTGCAATTCCCAGGGGCTGGGGGAAAAAAAAACTGATACTGGGCATCAGGGCATCCCTGAACTAGCACAGGGTAGAGGATGGGTGCCATCTGGCAGATCTCTCACCTACTCCCCGGTTCTGAATCACACTGGGGGAGTAGGGGATTTGCACGTAGGAGTGGTGACTAAAGGCAGTAGCTATGTAGTGAACAAGAAACAAGTTCAGAAGCAAACAGTAGGTATTTGGCTCTGATGCCAGGAGCAGAGCAGGGATGTGATTCTACACATCCTCCCCCTGCTGCCACCACCCTACCCAACCCCAGCATAGTGGGGAAGTCTGCACTGGAACACCCCGGTCAGGAGAGCCAGCAGTTCTGTCACTTGGAACCCGCAGAGGCTCCCAGCAGTCTAATAATGGTCATAGAGTCTACTAAAGCAGCTGTCTACTAAACTCCTACCCAAGTCCACCCAAACCTGGGTCAGAAAACTGCAAATTTTGGACTAGTAAGGCACGGATCCAACTTTGCCTACCATTGCCTCATTTTGGGAGCATTGAAAGCTTGCAGGAACCTATTCTGAACTGTGAAAGCAACAGAAGGATGTAAGAGCACAGAAACTTAGGCCAGACAGAAATATTATAAAGTCCAAAGTCAAAAAGTAGGACAGATGAATGAGCAGACCAAAAAAAGACTGCCATAAAAAGCTATTATAGTGACAAGGAAGTTCAAAACACAGATCCAGAAGAAGAGAATAATCTAAAAACATCTATGAGGAAAGCCTCAAAGAAAAATGCAGCTTGGACACAAAATTATTTAGAATTCTTGGAGTGTTCAAGCAAAATTAAAAAGAGACCGAGAAAAAGAGAGGGAGAGAAGAGGGGAGGGGAAGTGAATGAGCTTTTTTAAAAAGCATTTTTAAAACCAAAGGAGAATGCTGGAGGAAAAATTGGGTCAGAGGGGAATGAATACAATGAGGAAGATATGGAAAAAGAATATTAGCAATTTGCTACAAGAGATATTGTAATGTTCTTTATTCGGTTTCCTGGAGGTCTTTGGGAGCAGCCTTCATTTCAGTTCAAAGTAATCACCACAAAAACAGCCAGATGTTAAAGTCCAAATCCTTTATTAACTCTTTCAAAGTCTTGTCTCCTTGCCTGGGACCCTGTTAGCTTTCTTAAAGGCCTTCTGGAGTCTTGGTTTCAGGGAAGAAACTAAGGAGGAGAGCCTGCCATCACAGTGCTGATGAAGATGAGATGAATCTCTCTCCTTGGCTCCAAGAGCTTCCAGTGTACTTGTGTTCTCTAGCTCTTTCTGAATCTACCTAGCTGAGGCTCCTAGCTTATATGCTCTACACTGAGTATAAACCAATCATTATATTACTAGAAAACCATTATTTGTTGTAAAATTAAATCAATCATAGTGAACTTAGAGTACTATTACTCACCATGCTAAACTAGATAACCAGTGTATCATCAATTCCACTTAGTTAGTACCTTGTTTCAAGTTCTGGCCCATAACAGATATAAAACTTTACCCATGAAAATAACTCTGAAAATTAGAATGGACCAAATAGAAACTAAATCATTTCAGGAAATATTATAAAATACTTTAAAAATCCAAAATTAAAATATTGAAAAAATGAAAGAAAATGTGAACCATCTTATGGCAAAAACAAATGATCTAGGAGGAAATAGATCAAAGAGAGATAATTTAAGGATCATTTAGATTACTTGACAGTCACGACCCAAAAGAAGAATCTTGTTACATCTTTTAAAAAATCATAAAAGATATTGCCTGATTTTCTTAGAACCTGGACAAAAATTTTAAATTGACCAGTCACTTCCTGAAAGATACATCAAAATGAAAATTCCCTGGAATATTATAGCCAAAATCCAGAACTCCTGGTCAGAGAAAATATACTTCAGGCAGCCAGAAAGAAAGAATTCAAGTATTAAGGAACCACAAGCAGAATCACAAGACTTAGGAGCCACTACTCCACAGGAGTAGAGACATGAAATGTGATATTCCAGAAGAGTCAATATCTAAACTTTCCAAAAAAAAATTTTTACCTAGGGGCAACTAGATGGTGTAGTAGATAGTGGATTGACCCAGAATTTAGGAGGACCTGAGTTCAAAGCCGGCTTCAGACATTAAACATTTCCAGTTTCAGGACCCCGGGCAATCACTTAACTCCCAATTACAACCAAAAGAAAAAAAAAAGAAAAAAAAAACTGAGTATAATCTTTGGGGGAAGAAGGCAAGGAATGAGGTGGTTAATTTCTAAATAGTTTAACTTTACTTTCTTAGGATTGCTCATGCATATTTACCTTTTTGTGCTTCTCTTGATTTCTGTGTCAAATTTTCTACTCGGCTCTGATCTTTTCATCACAAGTGTTTGGTCCTCTCATTAAAAGCTTTCCTCCACCTTATTCCTTAAACTATTTAGAGTTTGCTATGGGAAGATGATAAAAAAAATATCCCCTCAGAACAATGTCTTCAGGGGTCTGGAAAGTCTGATTAGACCAAGGGCCTGGAATCAGACAGTTCTGTTTTGATTATTTTAAAAGTAGAATAGAGAGGAGCTAGAAAAGACTAGAATGGGTGAGGAAAGGAAGGAGAGCCAGAATGATTGGTTCCTCAGAATTTAATTATTATCTCTATGCCGATGATTCTCAAATCTACTTACCCAGCTCTAACCTCTCACCACATCTCCAACTGCTTGTCAAATATCAATTAGAAGTCTAGGAGACATCTTCAATCTAGCATATCTAAAACTGAATTCATTATCTTTCCCCTAAAATCTCTCTTCTAACAAACTTGCCTATTACTGTTGACTCCTCCCAGTTCCCCAGACTCACAACTTAGGTATCATCTTTTACTCCTCACAATCTAGCCATGGCCATCTCAATCTTTTGCCAAAGTCCCTCAATTTCACCTTTGCAACATTTCTTTAGTACCCCCATCTCTCTTCCAACCCTGCCATTACTCTGGTGCAGGATATCTCCTCACTCACATTCTTATAATTGCCTATTCTGCCTGCCATAAGATTCTTCCTACTCCAGTCCAAACTCTATAATCATCAGCCAAAGCAATTTTCCTAAACACTTGACTGGCTGTGTCAATCAAATATTTATTAAGTGCCCACTCTGTTCCAAGCATTGTGCTAAATGCTAATGAAGCAAAAGGAGACAAAATGCTCAAGGAGGTCACAGTCTAATGGGGGAAATAGCATGGAAACGAAAATAGACAATATAAATAAATAACAAATATGAAATACAAGGAAGCAAAGGAAAAAGGCTTCCCATTAAAGATGGAGTTTTAGTTGAGACTTTAACGAAACCAGGTAGGTCAGTAGGTGGAGAAGGACATGGCCCTGTTGCCAGAGAAAATACCTAGAACTAAAAGGTGCAACATCTTGTTCAAAGAACAGCCAAGAGATCAGTGTCATAGGATCAAAAAGTATGAGCTGGGCAATAAGGCATAAGAAAGTCCAGAAGGCTAAAAAATGGTAGGTTATAAAGGGTTTCAAATACCAAACAGAGGGCTTTGTATTTGGTGCTGAAGACAAATAGGCAGCCAGAGAAGTTTATTGATTAGGGGATGACATAGATCTGCACTTTAAGAAAATTTCCTTGGCAGGAGGATGAATGGAAGATAATATTGAAGTGGGGAAAAATTTGAGCATATTATTGCCTGGTCTAAGCGTGAGTTGATGAGGGTCTATACCAGAGTGATGATAATGTCAGAGAATAATGAGAATATTAGAGAGTTGTTGCACAGGTGAAATAAATAGGCTTTGGCAACAGATTGGATGTGAAAAGTGAGAGATAGAGAGGAGTCCAAGAGAACTGCAAACTTAGCAGGGGTCCTCAAACTATGGCCCGTGGGCCAGATGTGGCAGCTGAGGAAATGTATCCCCCTCACCCAGGGCTATGAAGTTTATTTAAAGGCCCACAAAACAAAGTTTTTGTTTTTACTATAGTTCAGTCCTCCAACAGTCTGGGGGACAGTGAACTGGCCCCCTATTTAAAAAGTTTGAAGACCCTTGCTTTAGCGACTAGGTAGATGATGGTGTTGGAAAGGTGGGACAAGAGAAGGGAGAAAGTGATGCATTCAGCTTGGGATATATTGCATTTAATATATCTACTAGACATCCAGGTCAAGATTTCCGAAAGATGGTTGAAAATGTAGAAAGTTAATAGTCAGTAGAGACTCAGTAGTAGCTTTGAGCATCTTTAGCACTGAGATAATAATTAAATGCATGGGGGCTGATGAAATCATTAAGCAGAAGCAGTATAAAGGCAGAAAAGAGAAGAGAAGAGGGCAGAACCCTCAGAGACATATGATAAAAAGTGTGATCTGGGCCATCAGGGAAGAGGAAAACCAGCAGAGAATGTTGTCCCAAAAACCTAGAGAAAAGAAATTATCAGACAGGAAAGGGTGATTCACAATTTCAAAGACTGCAGAGAGGTCAAGGAGAATGAAGATTGAGAAAAAAAAGCATTGGATTTGGCAAGTTAGAGCTCATTAATAACTTTGGAAAGAACAGTTTTGGTAGAATAATAACGTTGTAAATCGGATTATAAGGAATTAAAGGAGAAAGTTGGAGGCATCTTTTGTAGATGGCTTTTTAAAGGAGTTTAGCTACAAAGTGCAGAAAAGATGATTAAAAAAAAAAAAAAAAAGACGATAGTGGGGATAGAAGAATCAAGGGAGAGTTTTTTCCAGGATGGGAAAAACATGGATATGTTTATAAGCTATGGGGAATGAAGCAGTAAACAAGGAGAGAAGAAAGAAGTAATAAGAGTTGAAATTACAGAGGGGGCATTTTGTTGGAGGAGGTGAGATGAAATAGAATCATTTGAGCAGGTACGGGATTAGCTTTGGTAAGGAATGAGTACAGATGTTTTATCAGGTGAGATGGGATAAAGGAGGAATTAGTGGCAAAAGGCATCCAAGGGGGAGAGAGGAGCTCACAAAGGTGTCATATATTGGGAATGGTTCAAGATTAAGACTTGGAAGGCAAAATTAGCAACATGATAGAAGACAAAAAAAATTGCACATGTAAGGTTGACTTGGTTCTCTAAAAGGTCAAGATGGGGAAAATAGAGAGTTGTGCAAGGAAGAGAGGAGAAAGAGCAGTGCTCTACTTGGAAAGATAAGGCACTGGACTAAATCATCCATCTGCTCCCAGAAATATTGTTAGTCTAGGGATATGGCCATGTTCAAGCTAACTTCAGATCATTGTTTGATTTTTGAGAGAAAGGAAAGCCCCAAGCTCTGTATCTGAGGTAAGATTCTTTCCTAGAAAATGTCAGTTCTACAATTAAAACACCAAAAAATTTTTTATCTAAATCAGTAGCTAAACAGAAATCAGAGGAAACATAGCTACAGAGAAATATGACAAAATGAAGGTGCTATTTCATTGGGAGTGAAATAACTCAGCTCAACTGAGAGAGTGAATGTCCACCATCTAATCCAAGGGGAGGTTCGTTGAAGTCCCTAGAGCAGCAAGCTGGAGGTGAGGATATGATCCTCTCTGCCTTTGGCAACCTAAAGTCTTGTTCATCTTTTCTTTGAAAATCCCAAAGCAACTCAAAGCTTGAAGAGAATGTGAAGATTGCAGGGACAAGAGCCCTCCCTGCCCTGACACAGACTTTGAGCATAATCTGCACCAATAAAGAGAGAATCCTATTTCAATGAGCTTTGAAACATAAACAAAATAGTGTTTGGTATTTCCTCCCTTACCTTAACCTTTTAAAATAGAACACAAACTTGGAATAGATTTGTTGTGAGTTATCTCAGAGGTTAAGAACTTAGAATTTGCCAGGGGATATTATTTTTAAGCCAAATGTTACTTCATTATAAGGAATACCACAGAGGGTGAGGTAGTAGCTTCCATGAGCTCAAATTTACCAAACTTATCCTTTGTCATTGCTCTCTAGTAGATGGTAAAGCTCTCTGTCTTCTTGGTAGGGAAAATTGTGTGTGATCAGACTTCATAACTGTATTTTTATATCAGTTTATATAGCAATAGTTTTAGCACCAAGGGTTCCTGGTGTGGAACAGCCCCATGGAGGTGCTTCTTCTAAACCTAGTATTGAAGAGGTCAGCTAAAAATCCCAGAAGAAAGAGCATTCCACAGAGCTTTCCAAAAATTGTGAAAGAATCAAATTCATTAAATTAAAACAGTGGCAATTTAAAAGTAAAAGTTAACTTTATAAATCCAGTTTCTGAATAGTATTGTATTTTTTTTAATTGCTATAGAGAAATGGAAATGCAATTCTTGTCCTGAAAAATGAAATCTATTTAAGAATTGGCCAAAAAAATGCAATTGGGAAACATTAAACAAAATAAAGAAAAATATAATGAAACAGATAATTTTCAAGCCTTTAAGCATCCGTTTATACAGTTTAATGCCTCCCCAATTCTATTTTAGTTTATCTTTTTATTATTTCTTATTTATTTTGTTAAATGCTTCCAAATTACATTTTAATTTGGTTCTCAACAACACTCAGGAATGTTGCATGCTGTATATTTGACCCTCTGTTCTGCACTATACTTTCTTTGAGAAGGGGGGGGAAAAGACTTCAATGAGGAGATAGCATTTGAGCTGGGTGTTGTAAGGAACCTAGAATTTCAGTAGTCAGAGATGGAAGGGCATGTGTAACTTTTATAGACAAAGAAGGAGAGGATGAACAAAGAGGTAGAAAAAAGCACAAGAACAAGTTCAAAGAAGATAAGGTAATGAAGTTAGCCAGAGAAGGAAGTATATGAAAGCAGTATGATGGGCATTAAGTGCAAAGGTATGTTGATTCCAGAGCCTAAGGGCTTTGAATTTCTTTAAATATTGAAACATTTAACTATTTAGATAGGAATTTTAATGACTGAAAAGTAAAACTTTTTTTTATGCTAACCGAATGCTTAATAGAGATGAAAATGCAAATCGTTTCAATGAAAAGTTTCTATTGGTATTTTCTCCAAAATTATAACTTTAAGAGTTGATTATCTAAATTTAAATGGTAAAAATCAGTCATCACTAAGTTTTTAAATTGGGCTGGATATTTTACATCTAGTATTTAATCAAAATTTTAGAAATAAACCAAATAAACAAAGAAGAAATTCTTGTCTCTGATCCATTTTATGGTTACCATGCCAATTAGAGACTTCTTGGTTTAGATGGACTCATTAATAAACTTTATGAAGTGATGGGCTTTTCATTCCTTTATTATTCAGCTTAACAGTATGCATTTTTTTTCAGCTGTTGCTCTTTCCAGTTTGTGTATGGTTCATGCTTTCCCTCTTTTACTCTGTAGAACAATTGACTTACTATCTTTTCTTTGTGTTTTTCTTTTGTTTTTTCCTCGTGTATCTTGCTTCCTGTGCCTAGTTGAGCCTGTTGATGCCCGCCCTGCTGCTGATCGAGGACTAACAACTCGACCAGGTATTTAACTTGCTTAACTTCTATCTGATTAACCTTTGAGCATGCTGTATAATCTGCTTAGCTGAAGAGACCTTTATTTCATTATATTTTCCATAAAGTGATTTAGAAAACAATTAAAGTAACAGTGCCATTGAAGCCTTTTTCTATTATCAAGGCCAAAATTAATGAAAATTGTGTCTAATCACTTTTTCTTCTCCTTGTCATGACTTTCCCCAACTAATACTATACAATATTTCTTTTGTTTATATATTTATTTGATTTTTAATTTTTAGAATAAAAAACCATTTGTATAACAGTATAATAAAAAAGATGATTGCAAATGAAATTGCAGATCTTTTATGTATAACTTGCTATTCCTTTTAAATATATAATAAAATTAATCATGTAAATTTCCTTTTTTTTCTTCCCTCCTTCCCCCTGTCTAGAGTTCACTACCATTAGACATATACATAAATATGTATAAAATTCTATATATGCTTCTATTTATCTTTTCTTTCTCAGGATGCAAATAAAGTCTTTCTTCATATGTCCCTTGTAGTTAATTTGGGTATTTACAATAGTCAAAATGACTCAAAGCTATTCTTTTTTTTTATTATAGCTTTTTATTTACAAGATATATGCATGAGTAATTTTTCATCATTGACAGTTGCAAAACCTTTTGTTCTAATTTTTCCCCTCCTTCTTCCCACCTCCTCCCCCAGATAGCAGGTAGACCAATACATGTTAGATATGTTAAAATATACTTTAAATACAATATGTGTATACATATTTATACAGTTGTTTTGCTGCACAAGAAGAATTAGACTTTGAAATAGTGTACAATTAACCTGTGAAGGAAATCAAAAATGTAGGCAGACAAAAATAGAGGGATTGGGAATTCTATGTAGTGGTTCACACTCATTTTCCAGAGTTCTTTTCCTGGGTATAACTAGTTCTATTTATTACTGCACTATTAGAACTGATTTGGTTCATCTCATTGTCGAAGAGAGCCACGTCCATCATAATTGATCATCATATAGTATTGTTGTTGAAGTGTATAATGATCTCTACTCAAAACTATTCTTAAAACATTATGTATGCAACATTTTCTTGGTTCTGCTCTAGTTATTATTTCATACAGGTCTGTGTTTTTCTAATATCATCAGGCTTATAATTTCTTATAACAAAGTAGGAAAATAGCTAAGTATTTCCCCTGAAAGCAAATTAGCTATAGCAACAATTTTTAAAATTATTATGGGGGCAGCAGTGGATAGACCATCAGCCCTAAAGTCAGGAGGACCCGAGTTCAAATCTGGCCTCAGACACTTAACACTTCCTAGCTGTCTGACCCCGGCAAATCACTTAACCCCAGTTGCCTCAGCCAAAAAAAAATATTATTATGAGGAAGAGTATGAAGATTTATATAGTAGGGAAGGAAGAAGAAGAATGGGGGAAATTGTCTAACATGAGATGCCCAAGGAAGAGTTTATACATTGGAAGGATAACTATGATGGGGGAGTCAGCAATGCTTGAAATTTATTAAGATTCAAGGAACACACACACACACACATACAGCATTGGGTAAAGAAATTCTTCTTAACTATTAGGTGAGGAAGATGAAGGAATAATGGGAAGGGAGGAAATATTAAATATTAAGGATAGTGGTAGTCAGAAGTAAAACAGACTCTTAAGGCAAGAACAGAACAAAAACAAAGATAGTAGCAATCATTACTATACATATGAATAGGATGAACTCACCCCAAAAATAGAAGAGGATAGCAGAATGAATTAAAAACCAGAAACCAACAATATATTGTTTACAAGAAGCACATAAAACATAAACAAATAAAACGAGAGGGGGGGCAAAGAATTAAAATAAAGGAGTAGAGCAGTATCTATTATGCTTTAACTGAAGTTTAATAAAAAGCAGAAAAAGAATCACAGTTCGGCCAAAGCAAAAGCAGTTATATAACTAATTAAGAGAGACAATGAAGGAAGCTATATTTTCCTAATAGATACTGTAGACAATGAAATGTTATCAGTTGTTAGAAGATGTTTTAGCGTACAAATTCTTGAAGGAAAATTTAAGTGTGTAACAGGAGGAAATAGAACTTCAGTTTTAACTTCCTCAGACCTAGACACATCTAACTTTAAAGTAAAGGGGGGAAAAAAAACCTAAAAATTAAAGAACTAAAAAAGTAAATAGAATTTTAGAAGAGTTAGATATAATAAACCTCTAGAGAATATTGAAAGTTCATGGCACCTTCACAAAAATTAACCATGTATTAGAACATTAAAAACTTTACAAAGAAATGCTGACAAGCTGAAATATTAATTGCATCTTTTTCTGTCTATAATGCAATAAAAATTACATTAAACAAAGAGGCCTTTGAAGCATAGATTAAAAATTTATTGGGAACTAATTAACTTAGTCCTAAAGAATGAGTGGTCTAAAGAAAATATAATCAATAATTTCATAAGTTATAATGATAATAATGAGACAACACAGCAAAATTTATGAGATGCAGCCAAAACAGTACTTAGTCCTTCCAAAAAAAACTGTCTAAATGTTTATATCATTAAAAAAAGAGAAAAGGGGGCAGTTAGGTAGCGTAGTGGATAGAGCATCAGCCCTGAAGTCAGGAGGACCTGAGTTCACATCTGGCCTCAGACACTTAACACGTCTTAGCTCTGTGACCCTGGGCAAGTCACTTAACCCCAGTTGACTCTTACCCCCCTCAAAAAAAAAAAATTGTATTTTCACTCTAGTTCAATTATATACTGGAAGTAAATAAAACTAGCAACTTGTTTTATAAAAATTAAAATTAGTCAAACCATTGACCAATTTGATTTTAAAAAGAAAAATTACTGGTATAAAAAATGAAAAGAGAATGCACAGCCAATGGAGATGAAAGAAAAAGCTATTATTAGAAGCTATTTTGCCCAACTATAAGCCAATAAAACTGACAATCTAAATGAAATGGATGAATATTTATTAAAAATGTAAATTGTCTAGATGAACCGAAGAGAAAATAGAATATTTAATAAATAACCCAGTGCCAGAAAGAAAAATAATGAAACCATGAATGAACTTAGATGTAGGGAGCTGGTGGGAGGGAAGCAAAACAAATAGATGATTTAATAAACTTAAAATTTATAGATGAATTACAGGTGAAAAAAATAGGGATTATGTTACTAAATTCTTTCTGTGACATAAATTCAGTTTTGAAAACTAAACTAGAAAGAGCAAAAAAAGAAAAAAGGGAAATATAGACCAGTTTCCCCAATTAATATTTATACATAAATTTTAAATAAAATACTAGGAAGGAGATTGTAACAAAACCCCACAAAGATCATACATGATGACCAGAATATATACCAGAAATGAAGAACTGTAAAATCATATGATTATTTTAATATTTTAACAACATTTACAATACTAATTTCTGTTAAAGTTACTCAAATGCATTGGATAAATAGAGCTTTTCTTAAAATTAGTAATTATCTAAACTTTCAGATAAGATTGAGTATGAAACAAGTATATCTTATTATCATTATTATTCTGAACTATTATTGCATTAAAAATGCTGGATATAGCACTAAGATATGAAAAAGAAATTGAAAGAATAAATAAAAATTAATTTTTGCAGATGATATAATGGCATACTTGCAGAACTCGAGATTACACTAAAGATTAATTGAAACAATTAACAACTTCTGTAAACTTCTAGAATATAAAATAAGCCCATAGTAGTCATAATTTTTATATTATTACCAATAAAATCCAGCATGAAGAAGTAAAAAAATAACTGCAGACATTATAAAATAGTTGGGATTCTGCCTGCTAAGACCCACAGAGAAACTCTGTTTACAATTACAAAACACTTCACAAAAATACAGATCTAAATAATTGGAAAAAAATATTAATTGAATATCACTAGATCATGGAAATATGATAAAAATCAAAATACTGGTCAAATCAGTTTATTTATTTGGTGCCATACCAATCAATCAGTCTCCCAGCAAATTACAGAGCTAGGAAAAAAATAACAAAATTCATCTGTAGGAGCAACAGGCCAAGCATATCAATGGGGAAAAAAAAGAAAAAGGAAAGGAAAGGAACCTAGTGATACTATTTTGCAAATTTTAAAAGCTATAATCATTAAAAATAATTTGGTACGGGATATAAATTTTCTGCTAAATACTTCTTTGGCTATATCTCACAAATTTTGGTATATCACCTTATTTTATTATCTTTCATGAAAACAAAGCAAAAAGGCACAGTTATCTAAATCCCAGATCTTGGGACAAGAACTCATTATTTGAGAAAAACTATTGGGAAAACTGGAAAATAGTCTAGCAGATACTGTCATACATTTTTTATTATGATAAGCTCAAAATGGATACAGAATTTAGACATAAAAGATGACCTCAAAAACAAATAAGCAAAACATAGAAGAAATGACTTGTCAAAATTTTGATTAAATAAAATTTAAAAGTTTTTGTACAGAATAGCTAAAATAAGAAGAAAAACAAGAAACACAGAGTAAGGGGGATTTACAGCAAATTTCTCTGATAGTGGTCCCATTCTCAAATATATTAGAAACTGATATAAATTTATAAAAATAAGAGCTAGTCCCTAATTGATAAATGTCAGAAGATGTGAATAATCTGCCTATAGAAAATGTGCCCTTTTGTATTTAGCTAATTTTCTTACTAAGAGCATTCCTGAAGTTTTTCAAGTAAAGTCCATTATGAAAAAGCTCATGTTTCTCTGGCACAGTCTTTAAGAATTCAACATCCCCACCATTCTATGATAAAGTGTCAAGGCAGGGTTTGAGGAGGTCAGAAGACTTATTAAATTACAAATTCTATTATTTGAATAGAAGCATTCTAAGTTTTCAAAAGAAAAAATTAGAGCTATTAATAGTTATACTAAAAAAAATACTCTAAATCACCAATAATTAGAGGAATGCAAATTAAATAACTCTCTAGTTCTACCTCATAGCCATCAAATTGACTAAAATGATGGAAAAGGAAAATGACAAATGCTGGAAGGATGTGAGGAAATAGGTACATTAATGCATTATTGGTGGAGCTGTGAACCATTCCAACCATTCTGGGAGAACAATTTGGAACATACCCCAAAAGCTATAAAACTATGCTTACCCTTTGACCCAGCAATATCACTACTAGGTTCATATCCCAAAGAGATAAAAGGGAAAAGTAATCATATATACAAAAATAATTATAGCAGTTCTTTTTCTGGTAGCAAAGAATTAGAAACTGAGGAGATGCTTATCAATTGAGAAATCACTGGACAAGTTATAGAATATTAATGTGATAGAATACTATTGTGCTATAAGAAATGATGAAGGGAATGGTTTTGGGAAAACCTAAAAACACCTTTTTTGAAATGATGCACAGGGAAGTAAGCAGACTAGAGAAAGCGTTTTACCCTAATAATAGCTATATTGCAAAAATAATCACTTAGTCACTCTGAGAAGTATGATGATCCACCATAGTTTCAGAGGACTCATGATGAAAAAATGTTATCCATTTCCCAGTAAAAGATTGATGGACTCAGAAAAGACTGAAATATAATTTTTTCTTTTTCATTGTTTTCTTGTTCTTTTTTCCTCTAGAACAGAAATAAATTTGCATGTCTTCATATTCTTGCCTTAAAAAATTAAAAGATAGGCTTTTGTTTAATGATGAAATGTGGAATCAAGGGCAATCCAATCTACTTTCTTCCACCTTTTCAATTCTGGGACCAGCTCATTGTCTTTGCATTTTTTATCTAAAAATATATATGTTCTGACCATTCAACTGCATATCATATTCTCGAAAATAAGACAATAAGTATACTGTTGAGTAATTATGAATCTCAAGAAGTTCTGAAACATGCAGGGACTTGGTTTCCAGTCAGCGCCATGTCATTCACAAATTTAAGAACCTGGAAGACTATACCATATATGATGAAGTAGTTCTTCATAGAATTCCTCTACTTCCTTTTTCTCTGCAATAAAAGTTAGCTCATAAGTTGCAGATAGTTTCATAGTACTTTCTTTGTAAAGTATTTGTCATGAACACTACAAGATGACATAACCCACGAAATAATGACTGGAGTTGTTTTTTTTTTTCCTTTGAATTTTGATGGTAAGATTAAAAGTATTTGTAAAACCCTTAACATAGTGCCTGGCCCATAGTAGATGCTATATAAAGTTTAGGTATTCTGAGTCAGACTCCAACTTTTCCTTTCCAGGAAAAACATGTTTCACTTTTAGCTTAGCTATCACCTCTTCTTGTCTTTTCATTCCATTTGTAACAAAAATGCCAAGATTAATACAATTCAGTTTCTGTGGCAGTCTGTCGATATTTTAGTTGCTGGACCAGGAGTCTACCTTTAGAGTATAAATATAAACAGCTAAGTAAAAATTCTATGGCTCTTATAATATTCTTCCCATTTTTTCATTACTCTGCCAGTATCACTGCAGAAACAGATGATCTCACATAAGATTGAGGGTGATACTGTATTTTTCTATTAATTTTTCATTAGTAATTTAGAATTACCAAGTAAACTACCTATTGATGATCTGCCTTTCTTTGCTTGGCTAGTTCTCTCACTAAGACTGTACTTTTGAAGCTTTTTAGGTAGATTGTGGCAGAGCTAATATTTCTCTGGCATAGTTTTCAGAACTCATCATGCTCTGATGAAACATCAAAGTAGGGCTTGTGGAAGTTAGAAGAATTGCTAAATTATAAATTCTGTTGAATAAAAGCATTCACAAAAAAGATTACTCTCAATTCTTTGCTGAGCTGATTATTCTCAGTGCATAATATTCTACTAACATCATTTAACTCAACGAACATTGATTTTTCAAAGACTTTATTATTCACGTGAACACATTTTAATGTGATAGGAAAAAATTTCCAAAGCCTGTTTGTTCAGTAAGTTAAATAATTGTTCAGATATTTAGTCATGTCTGACTCTTTGTGATCCTCCAGATCGTATTGTCCATGGACCTTTCTCTGCAAAAATACTGAAGTAGTTTGCCATTTTCTTCTCCAATTAAATAATATTCAACTTTAATATCCTCTACCAAAAGAGAAAACATGAAAATTCCTATAATGGACTAAATTATGTGCCTCAGAAAAATAACAATTTTAGTTCATTATTTAATTATGATCTTTTGCAGGTTCTGGACTAACAAACATAAAAACAGAGGAGATCTCAGAAGTGAAGATGGATGCAGAGTTCCGACATGATTCAGGATATGAAGTGCATCATCAAAAATTGGTAAGTACAATAATTAAACTTTTTTGCTTTAAACCTTTTGCTTTAAATTTCATTAAACAATAGCATATATTCTTTTTATTGGGATTCCAGAGGTATATTGATTTTAAGTCTGTGCCAAAAATTGGCTTTAGAATAATCTTTGTCACATAGGGATTACATTAAAAGGGTAGAAGAAAATTGGATTCTGCAGTGGAATAAGTTAAGTTGTTTATGAGTTAAGAAAACTATTTTTGTTTACCTTTAGCTATTTTTCAGAGCCATATTTATTTGGATAAAGGCCACACATGTATCCCTGTATAAGCACTGTCACTCCTGAGCATTCCAGTATTCCCACTTTGAGACTCTGAACTTCCTAGTTATTTCTAGGAGATTGAGAGGAGTCTTGTAGCATCTGGATGTATCACCTTGTAGGCTATGATTCTAGTCAATCTGATCATATTGGAAAGCTTACCTACTTACTTGCTTTGGCACTAGTTTTATTGGCTCACTCCTTTCCCTTTCAGTCAGGTTCCTTGCTGACTTTTTAAATATAATTTTGGGGTAGGAAAAAAAAAAACCACTATGGCTTCTCATAGCATTTCATAATCATTATGCGCTCTGATACATACTTTATATTTTGCTAGAGAAAATGACCAGAAAATCCCAAATTGATTTTTAAATTCTTTTTATATAAATTTTATCAATATCTACTTTTACATTGTATAAATTTCATACTATAGCCTCCTAAACTTTCTTTCCACCAAGAAATATCCCTTTTTTAAAAAAAATAAAAAGGAAGAGAAATATCTGCAAACTGATCAATACACCAAAAACTCTGACAACATATGCAATGTTCTATACTCATAGACTCTCCCTCTTTGCAAAGGCGTGGTGGAGGTAAATGTCTTGTCATGGCTCCTCTTTGGACCCAAGTTTGTTCTTTATAACTTTGCAAATTCCTTTTTTTAATCATCTTGTGGTGGTTGTCTTCTTTTACATTTTTTGTAATTGTGTATATTTTTTTGTCTTTGCTCTGCTTACTTCACTTTGCATTAATCTCTTCACACTTCTTGATATTCATTGTTTCTTATAACACAGTAATATTTCATTATATTCGTGTTCCACAATTTTTTTAGCCAATTCCCAATCACTTTTCATCTACTTTGTTTCCAGTTTTTTGCTGCTAATAAAAAGTGCTTCTATAAATACCAAAACAGATTTTCAAGAATCTCTGAGGAAGCAGCAAATTAGAGGTGGTCAGGAGATAAAAATTATCACTCTTGGCTGAAACAAACAAACAAACTCTTCAATGATAATTAAATATTGAATTAACCAGAAGATATAGAAAAAGTAAACGTTTCATTTAGACAAACAATTACGACATAAACTTTTTTCCTTATGTATATAAAAATGTAGTCAACAGTAATAAATCTTTTTATTTTCAAGGTATTCTTTGCTGAAGATATGAGTTCAAACAAAGGCGCAATCATTGGACTCATGGTGGGTGGCATTGTCATAGCAACAGTTATTGTCTTCACCTTGGTAATGCTGAGGAAGAAACAGTACACATCTATCCACCATGGTGTAGTAGAGGTAGGTAAAATCAGTTGTGTATTTGCTAAATATTCATAAAGGAATGAGTGAAAAAGAAACCTAAAAAGCCTAAAAACACCTCAATACAATACTGAGTCATCAAAATCCCAATTCAAGCCAGTTCAGAATTTATTAATAAATGGTCATTAATCATTTTATTAACAAAATTTTGCATTTGTTAATAAAAGATACTTAAAACACCAGGCTTTGGCCTTCTAGTAAATATTTATCAAGCACCCTTAACAGGTATAAAATAGTATACCAAATTCAGAACCACAATGATATCCCTCAATTTCCTCACTTGGGAAATGAAATCATTGCATTCAGAAGCCTCTGAGGTCCCTTCCAGTTTAGACCTAAAATACCGCTTCTCTTTATAGACACCAGTCAGATTCTACCCAGATAAGTCTTGGTTCAAAAATAAAATTATGTTGAAGCTTCAAATAATCAAATTTAATTCATCAAGGATTTATTGAACATGTACTATGTTTTGTACTAGTCACTGAAGATACAAAAACAAAAATAAAACAGTTTCAATCCTTAAAGAAGCTAAAGTATAAGAGAGTGCATAAGGAGCAGCTTGTGAGGTAAAACCCAGAGGTAAAACATAGAAGGTTGAATTCAGGTAAGCCAGATTCTCAAGGACCTTGACGACCATGATAAGGAATTTCTGTTTTACCCTAGGAATAATAAGGAGAAGCTGCTGGAGGGTTTGGGTTTTTTGTTTTTTTTAATTATGAACTGATCCAGTGATTTTGTTTTTTATTATCGCTTTTCATTTTTCAAAATACAAGCAAAGATAGTTTTCAACTTTCACCCTTGCAAACCCTTGTATTCCAAATTTTCTCCCTCCCCCATTCCTTCTTCTCCTAGACAGCAAGTAATCCAATATGTGCAAATTCAAACATGTGCAATTCTAAACATATTTTCACATTAGTCATGCTGCACAAGAAAAATCAGAGCAAAAGGGAAAAAGACATGAGAAAGAAAAAATTCAAACAAACAACAACAACAGCAGCAATAAAAGTGAAAATATTATACTTTTATCCACATTCAGTCTCCATAGTTCTTCTCTCTATGGATACAAATGGCTTTTTCCATTATGATCTATTGGAATTGCCTTGAATCACCTCACTGAAAAGTGCCAAGTCTATCACAGTTGATCATCACATAGTTATGTTATTGCTTTGTACAATGTACGGTTGGTTCTGCTCACTTCATTTACCAAATTCATGTGTTTCCAGGCTTTTTTCATTTTGTACAGAACAACCAATATTCCATAACATTCATATTCCATAATTTCCTCAGCCATTTTCCAACTGATGGGCATCCACTCAGTTTCCAGTTCCTTGCCACTACAAAGAGGGCTGCCACAAACATTTTTGCACATGTGGGTCTCTTTCCTTTTTTTATTATTTCTTTGGGATATAAGCCCATTAGAGACACTGCTGGATCAAAGGATATGCAGTTTGATAGCCCTATGGGCATAGTTTATTGCTTTCCCAAATGGTCAGATCAATTCACAACTCCAACAAAGTGTTAGTCTCTCACTTTCCTCACATCTCCTCTAAAATTTATCATTATCTTTTTCTATCTTCTTAGCCAATCTGAGAAGTTTGAAGTGGCACTTCTGAGATTTCTTAATTTGCATTTCTCTAATCAATAGTGATTTAGAGGAATTTAATTAGAACATTTAAATCTTAATTTCTTCATCTGAAAATTGTCAGTTCATATTCTTTGTCATTCATTGGGAAATGGCTTGTATTCTTACAAATTTGAGTCAATTCTCTATATATTTTAGAAATGAGACCTTTATTGGAAACACTGAATATAAAATTTTTTACCAGTTTTCTGTTTTTCTTCATATCTTGGATGCATTGGTTTTGTTTGTACAAAATCTTTTTAATCTAATATAATAAAAATTATCCATTTTGCAATTTGTAATGTTTTCTAGTTCTTCTTTCGCCATAAATTCTTCTTTTCCACACATATCAAACAGATAAACTATCCCTTGTTCTCCTAATTTGTTTATAGTATCACCCTTTATGTCTTCTTCATAAAACTATTTCAACCTTATTTGTTAGGTGTTGGTCATTGCCTAGTTTCTGCCATAGTATTTTCCAGTACTGAAGATTTTTGAACAGGGGAATTAAATAACAAGACTTAACTTTTAAAAAGGCTTTTTAAAAAAAATGAGGACCTGACTATTTGTAATAAAAAGGGAAATACTAAATAGAATGGTTAAATTAATGAGGAAAACAATGTATGATTTAATTTATTTACTTTTATATCAAACTAGGAAACAGATAATGCTCATTTTCATTGAAAATTTTAAAGTCAAAGATGACTTCCACAGTTACTGAAAGTACCATTTGCTAACAGTTCTGCATAGAATATCATTAAAGAATAGTATTATTGGGGATCTTATTTAGAAACTTAATACTTTTTTATTCTTATACTTGTACCTCTGGGATCCTATTGAATACTTGCATCTTAGATTAAGCACTAAATATTACTACAGTATAATTAAGGATCTAAATTAGAACTTTGTTCTGATTACCAACCCATTACCATAATAAAGTATGAAAAATAAGTGCTCATATTTTCTGTGTAAATACAAAGATGATAAAAATAATTAAGAGGGCCAGGTGTGTTTATGTATATTTATATGTTACTATTTTAGATAAAAATTCCATTTTGCTAAATTAGTAATTTAGAAGATGATTAGTGAAATAAGGAAAAGGGTACCACAAGATGAATTCTAAGAATTCCTTAATTCAGGAGTCTTCTTGCTGCATTTTAAATGATTTACAAGATATCAGTTGGCCGGCCTTTTTTATTTCCCAGCTCATTAATAAAATTCTTAGGTATGCAAAAGATCTCACCTATTTTCCCATCCAACATTTTCATTTTATGAATAAAGAAATTGAGACTTTAATATCACATAATAAATCAATAATAGAACTTGGAAAAGAATCTCAATTAGATTCTGTCTTCGAGCCCCATGTTGCCAGCCAGTTAAACTTCTCAGTAGGTACCGAGGAAGTGCGATGCTACTGATCCTTAAACAGAAAAAAATTGTGGACAATTGTGGATAATTCTTAGATATCATTTTATGCAGCATTTAAAATTCTACTCAACTAAATTGTTTACTAGAGAATGTCCCAGTCCCACATATAATTATGCTAATGAAAAACAAAACAAATAAGCAGAAGATAGAAGCAAGAAACTTGGGGGGGTCTCTAAATTATTAAGCAGTAAATAATCAAGAATTGATTATAAGAAAAATTGGAAAGACCCCACTTTTTTATGCTGTAGTTTTAAACCCATTATCCTTTCAAATGTATGTCTGCCTCCTATTTGTTCTGTTCATTTCTTTTTCCTTTTTTAGCAGATACTTCATAGAAATGACATATACTTAGGATAATAAATCAGTGCATGACTGGACAGTAATGAACAACCCTCTTTGTTCTTGTTTTCCAGTTCAGGAAATTAAAAAGGGAATTTACTGACTTGAAATGTTACACATGTACAGATCTGCTCTGTTGTGGTTGTTCAGTCATGTCTGATTCTTTGTGACCTCATTTGGGGTTTTCTTGGCAAAGATACTGGAGGAGTTTTCCATTTCCTTCCCTAGCTCATTTCATAAATGAGTAATTGAGGCAAACAGAGTTAAATGACTTGCCAAGATCTTACAACTAGTATCTGAGGCCAGATTTGAACTCAGGCCTTCCCGACTCCAAGCCCAGTGCCTACTTCACTAGCTGCCCCTAGTTTGTTATACATCTTATACATCTCAATAAATTATAGAACTGCCCTTTGTTTGGGGAAACAAGGAAGTAGGACTTAGGGGGAAAAGCAACTATCCTTCCCTTCAGTTGTTAGACACTAAGGAATCTAGCTTGGTTCTTCTAAAACACACCATCTCTGTTCTCCTGGCCTGTGTCTCATTCCTACGTGCAGGACAATGTAGTAGTAATATGCAAAAAATTATTTCCAAAAGGAACACAGAATTATTGTTGGAATGATTGGATTCACAGTTTATTGGAAAAAATAAAATAATTGAATTTGTGGATAATATTTGTTAAAAATGGTGACCTCCATCAAGTTATTTATGATTTCAGGAGAGAAGCCTATCCTTCTCTAGTACTGATATCAGTATAACAATGGGAAGTAGGAATATGGAGACCAGTGAAACTAAGACTCAGGGCCACAGGAGACTAGCTTAAGATAAAAGTATCTGAATTAAACATTATCCTCTGATGATAATCATTTCATACTAGAGTTTACTTTAGAGATTGAAAAGATGATATGTGAAATTCCCAGATGTTCTTCTACTTTTGATCAATATAGGTTATTATTCATAACTGTTAATATTCATGTGCTTTCTAAAAGAGGTGAAAATATAATACTTTATCAAATGTCATTATTCTATATTACCCTCAAAAGAAAATACTAAAAAATCAAAACAGTCTTCTATCTTATTTTTATTAAAATAGCTCAAAAAGTCGCTTTCAGAAAGACAGATTAGATTCATTAATGTGAATTTGTCTTAAATTTCCAAATCTTTGATGATGGCATTTTAAACTATCAATTTGTTATTACACAAATGCCAATTAAAGCAAGGTGACCTCATTTGTTGACTTCAAAACAGATCAAAAGCAAGTAGAAATGATGGGAAAAGATTTGTGACTAAATTGTTCTCTTATGCAAAATGATCTTTAAAGCAGACTGTACTGTTGCCCCATAAGAAAATTAAATTGTTAAGAAGTGGACCATTTTATTCTAAGGAAATGAGTCAGGGAAACATGGTCAGTTTTAATGAGAAGCTATAACAGGGAGAATTCAATATTATGTGCTTCCCACTCATTAAATATATACTTAATAATTTGAACAAATAATGGGAGAAATGGACACCTAGATGGCATAGTGGATAGAGTGTTGGTCCTAGAGTCGGGAAGACTCATTTTCCTGAGTTCAAATATGACCTCAGATACTTACTAGGCTATGGGCAAGTTACTAAACTCTGTTTTGCCTTAGTTTCCTCATCTATAAAATGAGCTGGTGAAGAAAATGACAAATCATTTCAGTATCTTTGCCAAGAAAACCCCAAAAGGGCTCACAGTGAGTCACACACGACTGAATTATAACAATAGGGAAAATGCTTTTGACTAAAATTATGTGACTAGAAAGGATAGAGAGCAGAGCCAAAGTCCATGTGCTCCAACTCCATCTGGAACTAGCTTCTGTGATATTTGTAACACCATCGTTCTTTATAATTGCCACTTTATGAAAGCATACATGGAATGTGCCAACTTTTGGGTTGAACCTATAGGAAAACCACTAGTCTTATACAGTTAAGAAAAATAGACATAATTCTATGCATGGATTTTTCTTCAATATTTTTTAGCTCCATTCTATTCAAAGTATGAAACAGACCTAGTTCCACAGCATACCAGTCATGCTTTATTAAGATATCAAACATAATAACATACGTGAAAACTACACTAAAAAGTTCCAAAAAAGAAAAATGCTGATCTCCAGAACAACAGGAAGTAATAGTGTGTGACTGTAGTTCTCACCAGGAAACTTATGTTTTAATGGATATAGTCTCATTTGGTTTTATTGAGGGAACTGACTTTACCATGAATGTTAAAAGTAGAAATATATACCAAAATATTCAGAAGAGCACTTGTGACAGTTAAAATTAAACTAAAACAGGAAACTTACTATCAATAGCAAAAATGGATGAATAAATGTAGGAAAATGAAATAAGAATTGCAAATATAAGGAATTCAGAAAAGCACAGGAAGATGTTACAATATATATACAATATATAGAACTAGGATATCAAAATTTATAATAACATAAGTGAAAACAACACTGAAAAGTTCCAAAAACGAAGAATGCCGGTCTTCAGAATAACAGGAAGTAATAGTGTGGCTATAATTCTTGCCAGGAAACTTAATAGGCAGAAAGCCTTGTAACAGTAGTGCCTTTCAACTATTCTCAACCAGAAGGTTTTTTGGCTTCACTTGAGTAATATTGACTAAAATTCTCTGAGATAAAGTAAATATCATATGAAAAATTGATCATAAGATGTAATATTTCCATTAATATAATCAGCCTTTTAGTGAGAACACAATGAAGTTCCTCACGTAACCTTTTGATTTAGTTTAATCAGGATGTTTTATCATAGAGCAATTTGGAACTATGCTTAAAAAGTTATCAAACTGTGCATACTCCTTGATCCAACAGTGTTACTACTGGGCTTATATCCCAAAGAGATCTTAAAGAAGGGAATGGGACCTGTATGTGCACAAATGTTTGTGGCAGCCCTGTTTGTAGTGGCTAGAAACTGGAAAATGAATGGATGCCCATCAATTGGAGAATGGCTGAATAAGTTATGGAATATGAATGGAAAGAATATGGAATGTGAAAGGAATGGAATATGGAAAATGAATTCCATATGGAATATGGAATATTTTTGTTCTGTAAGAAACGACCAGCAGGATGATTCAGAGAGGCCTAGAGAGACTTATATAAACTGATGCTGAGTGAAATGAGCAGAACCAGGAGATCAATGGACGTGGCTTTTTACAACAATGAAAAGATCGAGGCCAGTTCCAAGGATTTTGTAATGAAGAGAGCCATCTACACCCAGAGAGAGAACTGTGGGAACTGAATGTGGTTCACAACATAGTGTTTTCACTCTTTTTACTGTTGTTGGCTTGCATTTTGTTTTCTTACTCATTTACTTTACTTTTTTGATCTGATTTTTCTTGTGCAGCAAGAAAATTGTATAAATGTTTGTACATATTAGATTTAACATTAAAAAAAAAAAGAATGTTTTATCACAACTAGTAGTATGATTTATAAGAAATTCTAGAAGGTGCTAAAATTGAAATAGAATGATCATTGGCACTTCCCATGAACTTAGACAAGCAGTTTGAGAAAAGAAGACAAATTCCCAGTAGATGAAATTACAACTATTAATCTATTAACAGTCTGTTTAGGGTGAATAAGCAGTCGTGGTATTGAGTGCCACCTGGTGGCCATAGAGTGGAACCAATCCAGTAGTTAGTCACTAGTCAACCAAGGGGGATTCCATCACCTTGACAAAGTGTGGAAACTAATCCAGACGAGAGCATTAGGTGATAGTGAATGATATATAGACATACTATTCTATGGACATATAAAAAGCACTACTAAGTTCTTTTTCTTTTGCATTATGCATACATGTTACTTGCAGGAATGGATCAAATGAGTGACCTAAGCCTCAATTTTCTGCCTTTTCAGATTGATGCTGCAGTTACCCCAGAGGAGCGTCACCTTTCCAAGATGCAGCAAAATGGCTACGAAAATCCAACTTACAAGTTCTTTGAACAGATGCAGAACTAAACCAATATTATGTTGGATAGCAACATGATTGCTTCTCTGCCCATCAGTGTTCATTTATAGAATATTGTGGAAAGGAAAAAAAAACCTCCCAGTTTTATTATTTCCTCATTATACTCTTCTGACAGCTGTGCTGTAACATAATTAGATGCCTGAATATGAATTAATGCAAATCAATAACATTCTCTTTATTTACATTGCAGCCTTTACACTACATTATTAATGAATGGTTTTGTGTGATATAAAGATTTTAGCTGTACTTAACTAATGCATGAGTAGATTCTCTACCTAATTATTTATTATGTAGCTCTGTAGCCAGTTGCATATTATTCTTGTGCTTTGTGACAAAATATTAAGTCCTGAATGAAATATGCTTTAAGATTCAAGGGGGGGATGCTTTTTATTTATGTGGAACTTTAGCTGCTTTTGTTTGCTGGGGTTTTTTTCCTTATCACTATGCATTTAAAAGCAAAACTATACTTTTTTTAAAAATATTCCAAATGAGTTAGTCTTTTTTTCCTTCCATAGTTGCATTTTGTTGTACAGATTATTGCCTCTGCTATATTAGTGATATAGAATTCATGAGAATACATATTTGTTTTTGTGCCTGTTTTATGTGCACATTTTAGACATTAAAAGTTGAAGCTCTTCTCCTTTCCTACACCTTGCCCCCATATTTCATTTGCTCTTAAAAGAAAAAAAAAGATAAATCTCTGTTGATTTTGAGCACTTTCTTATTGGGGGTTGGGAATCTGAGGGAAAATAGCCTGCTGTTCTTAAATTATCAGGAATTATCCAAAAATTTCTGCAAGATGATTGTACAGAATCATTGCTTATGAATCAATTGCTTTATACACAGTGTTACATAAATAAATTGAATAAAATAACACTGGGCAAGAGTTTTATTTGAAATATATAAGCAAGGACTAATTGTTAATATTCTTAAGGTTGAAAAGCAGTAAATTCCCTAGCTGACCAGTCTCATTTTATTCATTATTTCAAAACTATAAAATGTGTGTGTGTGTAAATATAGATATAGATATCTATCAGATATATATACATATCTATATATATATCACCTAACTGGAGAAAAATTATCAAAAATTCCATTGATTAGTTACTACCGCCAGTTGCTGAATCAATGATGCAAAGATAGTTAATCATAATTTTTTTTTTATTATGCTCAGAGCACAGGCTACACTGAAAACTTACCAAACAGTAAATGAACCCAGATCATTAGTTTGGGCAACTTTATATAGACTGTGAAGAATTAAACAACATAAAAATTGGAATTTTACAGATAGCAGGAAGGAAAAGTAAGGCTATACATGTCTAAAAAACAAGTAACAGAAAGGGGAAGATAAGAACTCTTTGCAGTTTGTAAAAACTGACTTGGTTTCTAACAGCCTTGATTTTACAGGTAGTGTGATCTTCTAGCTTCCAAGAACAATGTCCAGAAGATCAAAATAGAGTCTGGCACAATATCCTCTTGTTATGATAGCAGCATGAAGTCTGAGCCAGAGTTTCTTTCCCATAAATGTCTTTGTCCTTTCACAGATAGCAAAAAGTCTGAGCCAGAAATTCATTTGTCACATACCCTTTAAAGTTTGCCTTCAGTTTAAAATAAAATAATGATGTAAAATCAGTGGTGTGTTAGTAAATGGGGAGGGGAGAGAAGGGAATAATCATTGATATAGCACCTACTAAGTGCTGGACATTACATTAAGCTTTTTACAATTATTATTTCATTTGAGTCTCACAAAACCCAATAGGATGGATGTTCTTATTGTCCCCATTTTATAGATGAGGAAACTGAAGCTGACAATAGCTAAGTGGTTTATCCAGGATAACACAAAAAGCATTTGAGGCCACATTTGAAGTTGGGTCTTCCTGCCAGCTCAGCATTCTATCTACTGGCCGCCACCTGCCTCTAAATACTTATTTAATAATACATTTGTAAAATATATCTGCATTCTTAACATCTTCTCTGCCAATTAAATCTAGATAATAAGCAAAACAGTAAACCAATTCCTAATTTATAACATTTGCCAAGTTCTGAGATATAAAAGCTCACACCAAAAAATTAACAATCTCTTCAAGTGCACACTCCTGTTAATGCAAACAAATACATTTTAAAGGCGTGTCACTGTACTTGTGTGAATTGTTTTACCATATTATAATAACACAAGCCCAAATAGAAAAACCTTATTTATTATAAAACCAGTTTCCCTCACTAGCACTTCTTTTACTAGGCTTAGTTGCAGAAGCAGAATTCGGATCTCAATTTCAGCAATGCTAGAAAAATAACTTTGTACTCAATGAGAGTTTTAACTTAGGCCAAAGTTTGTAGTCATTTTGCCCTTAAGTGTAAAAGAAATGCTTAGAATAAGAGAGCAACTACCTTCCAGAAGAGAATGAAACTGAAGTCTAGAAAAGGGAACTTAACTTGTCTAAGATGTCCAGAGTTACTCCTGAGAGATTTTTCGTATGCTCCAAATCATGCTTGCTTACTCTAAATAACTTTCAATTGATAAATCAGAACAAGAATGGCCAATATTAGAATAAAGGAATAAGTACTTGCTGGTGAGTTGAGAAGAAATTTAAACAGGGGCCAATCATAGTTCTGGATTACCGAAACAGAAATATGAAAATAGATATGTTACAATGACATTTTTTCCCAATATAAACAAATGTGATTTTTTCAATACATTCAGAACATAGCCTTTAATCAAATATAGTACTAATTTATATTAAAAATCATAAAAGCATAGGCATGAGGCTATTATTTAATCAAAAGTGTTTAATTAAAACTAAGTTTTAATTAAGCAATGGAGAAATATTACAATCTTTCCAAGTATAAATGGATTTAAACCAAGGATGTCCTTTACCTACTATTATTTGACATAGTTCTAGAAATGCTATTTATAAAAGGATGAAAATAAAATCAAATTATAAACAATGGCAATGAGGAGTCAACATCATCCTAATTTGTAGACAACATATGATAGCATACTTAGAAAACCCAAAGAATTAGTAAAGAAACTATTGGGATGATTAGTAACTTCAGTGAAGTTAACAGAATAATTCCACAGAACTATTTGTACAATAATAGCTTTTTTTTTTTAAAATAAGAGATGATAGGCATTTCCTCACCTGAAAAGCACAAAATATCTTGGAATTAACCTACCAAGATATACATAAAGTGTTTTATTTATACACACACACACACACACACACACATATATATATATGTATGTATGTATATATAAGACACTCTTTTAAAGTGGGCTTTATAATAGGAAAACATAAATGAAGATTCAGTGATTATCATTGGCTTATGTCAATATAATAAAAATTCAAATTACCAAGGAGATTAGAGCTAAAATAAAACTGCATAGTAACAAAATTAAATTGGAATAATTTCAAAAGAAATAATGGAGAAAAGGATGAATTTAGGGGATAACTCAAAACTATATATGTAGCTTTTAATATATAATTTAATATATAAAAGTATATTGCATTTGTAAAATACAAAGTCAAATATTTGTACTATTTTTTTTTCATTTTTTTTAAGTATGTGGAAAAGACTATGATAGGAAACAAGAAACTGAAAAAAGAAGCCAGTTTTGAATAATTCCAAGAATATAAATTACTGAGGGGGAAAGATTTGATTTTTAACAAGAATTGTAGGTAAAACCCATAAAGCAGTTTCCCAGAAATTGATTTGATATTTGACATCTTAAGTCATATCCCATATTAAGCTTAAAATGTAAGCTGGAGGGGCAGCTAGGTGACACAGTGGATAGAGCACCAGCCCTGAAGTCAGGAGGATCTGAGTTCAAATGTGGTCTCAGAAACTTAATACTTCCTAGCTGTGTGACCCTGGGCAAATCACTTAATCCCAATTGCCTCAGCAAAAAAAAAAAAAGTAAGCTGGACTTAAATATAAACGGTCAGATCATTGTAAAAAAATTAAAAATATGAAAATGATTTGTGTGAGAATATTTAGCCAGATGAGATAAAGAAATTCTAAAAGGCAAAGTAGACAATTGTAATTTAAGAAACTATAAAGGTTTTGTACGAATATGTTCAATAATCATAAAATAAGAAAATTTGAATGGCAAAAGAATATGTGTGAGGGTGATTATAACTATATCAGGTAACACCTAATAGACCAGTCAAACAAATCCATTTAAAGTAAATAAAGGAAAAGCCTTCATTTGAATGCAGTGAAAGCCTTAGATCAAATGAAATTAATTCATCCATGCCTTGTGGGAATTTGGGGAAAAAATAGTTCAGAACCCAGAATATCAGTGGCAGGCCAGTCTAGAGCAAGCAACTTCATCTAAACCCCTGGAAGGGATTTTCTGGAAGATATAGCTGTTCTCTGAATTCTTTTGAGATTTCTTGACTGCAAGAGAAAGTTGTTGAGCTGTTCTCAGAATATTGGAAGAATATATATATATATCCCTGATGGATGGTTACCTTGGCAACATCTGATTTTCAAAGGTGCTTTGTGGAAGATGGCTAAATAATTAGAGTTTTCCTCTACCACCATGAGAAAGAAAAGGGAAAATATTGAAGAATTTTAATTTTAAAATAAAAACAGGAAATATTGGAATATATACATCTAAAAGTAAAAGTGAGTATAAGAATCTAAACTCTTAGGGTTAAGATTAATTTTCCTTACTCTATTCTGAAACTCATGAATTCTTAATAAAGCATTTCCAATGATTGATTCACTGTTTTTATTATTTTTTTTTAAATTTTATTGTTTATAATAATTGATTTTGTGGATAATGGATAAATTGAATTTTTGAAACTTCTTGGCAAAAAAAGAAGAAAACAACACTGTTTTATAAGCAACACAACATCTTTGGGCTTGCAGTTTCAAACCTGGATCCTTAAAGTTGTAACCCCCAAGTACCATTCTCACCCCAGGAACCACCCCCAAGTACCACTCTTTATCAAGGAGAAATGCAGACTGTAGGTGTACTTCTTTGTATCTGAACAAAGCAGCTTTTTTCCCCTCTATCCTAGAAAAGAATAAGAGGTTGTTTAAAAAAAAAAAAAAAAAAAAAGTGTGAATCCTGGGAATTGTAGTTTCAAAAAGATACCATTTTCTTACTTAACCAGGAAGAAATGAAAGTATCACTAGCTCCGGTCAAGGGTAGATTTTTAATGGGGTGGAAGTTTTGAACTCAAACTGTCAGAAATAAACAGCAATGCAATGGCAGTAAAAGAAAAGGAAAGAAAGTGAAAAGACAGGAGTTTGCTCAAACAGGTACTTTTCACAGGTTTTTTTTTTCCTTTTTAAGTGGTTTTTAATTTTAATTTTTTCATATAAATCTATGTGGTCCCACTTTTCATTAGTTTCAGGGAAATTGCAATGAGACGACAAATCTGCCTCCTTCCAACACTATGATTTTATTCAAATTGAAATTGGAACCAATCTTAACGTGTTGGTATTATCAAAAATCTTATAAATTTTTAAATAGCAGAGATAGATGAACCATATAACTCAAAACCACACATCCCTCAGCTACGTAGCTATTTGTAAGTTCCAGGTAGTTTATACTAACAAACATCTTGGCAAAACTTCAGGCTCCAGAATGGGGGACAGAACAGGGCCACGGGCCACAGAAAGAACACACTTCCCAGACTGCCAATGTAGAAGTCTTGAACCCAGGTCTCCCTGGATTAGAGGCTGGCTTTTTTTCTGCCCCACTCATTTTTTAAAATATTCAATAAATCATAATCAAAGTGGAAGCTAGAATTGCTCCCTTTTATGGCCACTTGTGTGATGGTAAAGTGGTAGGAATAGAGCACTGAGCCTGGAGTCAGGAAGACCTGACTTCAAATCTGGCTTCAAATACTTACTAGCTGTGTGACCTTTAACTGTGCTTCAATTTCCTCATCTGAAAAATGAGCTGCAGAAAGAAATGGCAAAACACTCCAGTATCTCTGACAAGGAAACCCCAAGTGGAGGACATAGCTGAAGCAACTCAACAATAACACTATTGCGATCATATGTTTCTTACTGCAAAATTAAGACAAATTGAAAAAAGTAGGAAAAAATCATCAGACTATATACACGACCTAAGTCATATCCTTCATGAATTTGAAGTGGAAGTGATGTACATGTTTAAGAAATTAAATCAGGTATATAGAGTCTCTATATACAGGGACAGGGGGTTGCAATATTGTATAAGAGGCAGCAACAACAACACAAAAAATCCATAGAAAAGAAACGCAAATTGCTGTCTGGTGAAGCTTTACAAAAAGCTGAGGAAAAAAGGAAAACAGAAGGGAAAGATATATACAACTGAATGCAGAATTCAAAAGAATAGCAAGGAAAGAAGTTTTCTTAAATAGAAGAAAATAATAGAATGGGAAAAGAGAGATCTCATTAAGAAAAATAGAGATCAAGGGAATATTTCATACAAAAATGGGCATAACAGACAAAAATGGTAGGGACTTAGCCAAAGTAAAAAAGAAGAGATGGCAAGAATATGTGGAAGAATTGTATAAAAAATAAAAAAATACTCATCTACAGCCAGAGAAACTGGAGAATGAAGTTGTATGCCTTAAGGAACATTGCTAACAAGGCGACCTATGTAGGTGACAAAATTCCAGGTGAACTATCTAAAATTTCTAAAACGTCCTCTAAGAATCCTAAAGGATGATGCTATTAAAATATTGTACTCAATATGCCTACAAGTTTAGAAAACTCAATAGTGACTGAAAAAGATCACTTTATATTTTAATCCTAAAGGACAATGCCAAAGAACATTCAGATTATCAAATAGTTGCTCTCATTTCACACTGACGAGTTATTAAGATTCTGCAAGCTAGGTTTCAGCAATATGTGAACTAAGAATTTAGTAGAAATGCAAGCTAATTTTTGAAGAGGCAAAGGAACCAGAGACTAAACTGCCAACATTCATTGGATTATGGAGAAAGCAAAACAGTTCCAGAAAAAACATATGCTTCTGTTTCGTTGACTACACTAAAGCCTTTGTGTGGATCCTCAACAAAATGTGGCAAGTCCTCAAAGACCTGGAAGTACCAGATCATCTTACTTATCTCTTGAGGAGCAACAATTGATTTAATGTTGGAAAATTCCACCTTATTTAACTTATGTAGAGTACATTATGTGGAATTCCAGACTGGATTAATTAAAAGCCAGAATTAAGGTTACTGGGAAAATATTAACAATAGCAGGTGTATAGATAATAGCATTCTTTATAAGGTAAAAGAGAGTGTAAAAAGCTGTTTGAAGCTAAATATTAAAAACCCTAAGATCCTGACAACTGATCTCATCACTTCCTGGCAAATGGAGGGAACCAAAATGTAAGTAGTGTGTCAGATTTTATATTCTTGTGTTTAAAGATCACTACAGATGATGGCTGCAGCCAAGAAATTAAAGACACTTGCTCCTTGGAAGCAAATCTGGATCTTATGCTAAAAAGCAGAGACATTACCTTGCCAACAAAGGTCCACATACTCAAAACTATAGTTTTTCTAGTAGCAATGAAAGGATGTGAAGTTGGACTGTAAGGAAAGCTGAGCAGTTTGGAATTGATGCTTTTGAATTGTGAGAATTCCTTGGACAGAAAGCAGATCAAATCACTCAATACTTAAATTAATTCAGACTATTCACTGTAAGGTCAAATACTGATGCTAAAGCTTAAATACTTTGGCCACATAACAAGAAGATGGAAAAGACCCTAATGTTGGAAAAGATTAAAGAATGGCTAGGATGGCAGAGAATGAGATGGATAGATAATGTCATGGAAACAATGAACATGAACTTGGAAAGATTTCGAGAGATAGTAGAGTGTAGAATGTCCCCTTGTGTTATAGCTCATGGGGTCAGACATGAGTGACCAACTGAAAAACAAACAAAAAAATAGCACCACCATACTAGACTTAGTAATTAAAGAAAAAACACTTCCTTTCTCAAGCATCTAACTCACCATCCATAAATTCAATCTTGAACTTGTGTAAGTGAATCAGGAAATTTTCTATTAATTTTCTAATTTATATAAAAATCTTTCAAAAATAAAAATGGGTTTATTTGGATAAAAGAAAACAAAGGAGTAAATAAGAGCAACCCTAAAAGCCTAAAATCTCTAGTTGCTTTTACCTTGATGGAATACTATCTTCATTAGATAACATTCTGCATATGAAATATAAATGTTACATTTTCTTGGGGAAAAAAGGAAATTTGGCAGGTCCAACATACCCATTAATCCTAGCATATTTCCATTTTCTAGGAGTGATTCAAATGCTTCCAAAATTCCAAAAGTTAATCATTTACACAACTGACATTTATACTAGTTTAACCTTAATCTCACACAGCCCATTGGTTTTTACATATTTTAAATGTGGTAAGAAAAAATGTTTTCAAAATCCCTGAAAAAAAAAAAAAACCTGACAAGATATTCTGGGGAGAAAGAAGAGAACAAAGAAAAATTTTCTCCCTCTCAAAGAGAACAAATACTTTTCCAGTCTCAAGAGCAAAATCAATCAGCCTTAAGAATTTTAACCAAATAAATTGACTTTTCTCGTCCTTTTTTCAAAGTGGCATGATTCCTGTTTGCCAATATATCTTGCTGTAGGATAGCCTTGTGGCAATACAAATAAACAGAAGAAAGAAATGAAACTTCTAATGGATTTTTCTTGCACTCCTTGCTAAGGTATATCATAGGAGAATTGGAAACTTTGTCTTTTTTTTATGAGAAAGAAGCCTGTTAATTTAAAAAGTTCTGATATCACTAGATGGTGATACCAAATTACTAACCCTTGAAAAAAATATGCCCAGTTCTGATAAAACTATAAATGTCTAATAAAGTATAGTATTAAAAGGTATAATAAAGTATATATAAAAATAAAGAACCCTTCCCCCACCTCATCTTTTCTGTCTATGATATCTCCAATGGAATGTTGAGACTTAACTTTGCTACTTCTGGCCACAATGATGAACATGATACTTTGATATGATGTAGCAAACTCCTTCCTCATCCACTGAGAGCAGTGGATGGAGGAAAGAACATTCATCAGTTTTAAAAGGAGAGGGACAGTTTCTGGCTTTTTCAGCTCTTCCTGTGGTTGATAAGTGGTGCTTCCTCTTTGGGATTTCCTGGGTTACAATCAACCACAAGTATTTGCATAGGGGACCTAATAGTTCAAGGTAGCTTGAATTTTTGGTGTGACATTGTGGAGATACTTCGGCTCTTTTGTTTAAAATTTGATAATATAAGCACAGTCCACCCATTCAGTCAATAATAATAATAGCTAAGTTGTGCCAGGCACTGTGCTAAGCACTTTACAATTACTATTTTGTTTGCTATTCACAAAAACCCAGGGAGGCAGGTGCTACTGCAGATGAGGAGATAGAAGCAGAGAGAGGTTAAGTGACTTGTCTGTGGCCACACAGCTAATCTGAGGCCAGTTTTGAATTCGGGTCAGGAAGTTAAGAAATACAAAAGCAGACCCTTCCATAAAGGAGCTTGTATTATAATGTGGAGAACAGCATCTAAGTACATACACCATATATACTTGGAGGTAATGAGAGGAAGGCTCAAGCAGAAGAAAATTCATCCTATAGAAGATGACATTTGAGTCCTGAAGAAAGCCAGGGTGCCAATGAGTAGAAATAAGCAAAGTAAGCAACAGGGAGTGCAAAAACATAAAAATAAGAAATAGTGCATTTTGCTTAAGGAGTAGACAGTATGTCAGAAAACTCAGTGAATTGAAAAAAGTAGAAAAGAATAAAAAGGAAAGGAACCAAGATGGTAGAGTGAAGGCAGGGACTCACCAGAGCTTCCCCAAATTCCCCTCCACACAACTTGTTTAAAATAACTCCTTTTAAAAATTCTAGAATGGGGACAGCTAGGTGATGCAGTGTATGGAGCACCAGCCCTGAAGTCAAGAGGAACTAAGTTCAAATCTGATCTCAAACACTCAACACTTCCTAGCTGTATGACTCTGGACAAGTCATTTGATCCCAATTGCCTCAGCAAAAAAAATAATAAATTCTGGAGTGGCAGAGTGGCAGAAGCAATTATGTGATAAAACATAAAACATTTCCCAGCCCAGGAAAACTTAGAAAATCAGCAGATAAGGTCTGCCTCAGCCAGATGCTGGTCATACTTAAGGCCTAATCTGCTGGCAGAATGACCGCAGCAGGCCTTGGAGGCAGATCATCATCAAAAGCAGCTGTTTGGGAAACTATCACTCTACAGATCATAAAGGTATTAGACAACTGGTCAGGAGGAGATTCCAAGGGACCCTTTGGGGGCACTAATTGTAGGACCCTATATCATTGCCCATACACATCTCCAGGGCACAGTCCCAGAGCTAAAGAGAAATACTAACTCACTAATGCTTGCAGAGAGCCCTAGTCACAATTTCAAGGGTAGAGAAGAGTGCCTATGGTCATTAACAGACCACAGTTCAGGAGAACAGTCACAATTCTAGATCACTTTGGAAGAAGGAAAAACCTATAGACCCCCCCAGAGCTAGGTCTCAAAACAGAAGGGGGAAAAAAAACCCTGAAGCTTAGAACAGTGTCCCCTTCATACCAGGAATAGATCCCAACTTTCACATAAAGTTGTCAGTCAAAAAACAGGCTAGAAAAATTAACAAATAACAAAAAATGTGACAATAATAGAAAATTACTATGGTGACAGGTAAGACTAAGACAAACTAGGAATAAGACAATATATCAAACATAGCTACATGCAAAGGAAAAATCTGAATTGATCACAGACCCAGAAAGAATTCCTGGAAGAACTCAAAAAGGATTTTTTAAATTAGAGAAGTAGAGAAAAAATTGGGGGAAAAAATGACAATGATGAAAAAATCATGAAGAGTCACCATTTTTAGGACACACACACACATACACACATACACACACACACACACACACACACACACACACTGAATATTGAAGAAAATAGCTAAAAACAACAAATAGAATTGGCTAATTGGCAAAAAAAAAGGCACAAAAATTCATTAAAGAGAAAAACTCCTTATAAAGCACAACTGGCCAATGGGGAAAAAAAATACAAAAATTCACTGGGGAAAAAAAAAGGATTCCTTAAAAAGCAAATGTCAAATCGAAAAGGAGGTACAAAAACTCACTGAAGAAAATAAGTCCTTACAAATTACAATTGGGCAAATGTAAGCTAATGACTTCATGAGACATCAAGAAAGAGTCAAAAAAATGAAAAATAGAAGAAAATTTGAAATATACCATTGATAAAACAACTGATTCATAAAGGAAAGATAGTTTAAGAATTATTGGACTACCTAAAGGCCATGATCAAGAAATTTGCAAAGAAAACTACCCTAAAATCCTAGAACTAGAGGGTAAAAAAATCAAGGAATCAAATCACTTCCTAAAAGATATCCTAAAATGAAAATTCTCAGAAATATTAAAGCCAAATTCCAAAGCTCCCAGACTGAAGAGAAAATATTTCAAGCAGTCATAATGAAGCAATTCAAATATCATGAAGCCATAATCAGGACAACATAAGATTTAGCAGCTTCGCTTCTACATTAAAGATTGAAGGGCTTGGAATATCAACTAGAATTACAACCAAGAATCAGCTGCCCAGCAACACTGAGTATTATCTTACATAGAGAAAAAATAAATATTCAATTAAATGAAGAACTTTAAAGCATTTCTGATGACAAGACCATAGAAAATCTGATTTTCAAATACAAGATTCAAGAGAAACATAAAAGTAAAATATGAAAGAGAAATCATAAGGAATGCACTAAGGTTAAACTGTTAAGAGCCCTACACAGGAATATGATATGTGTAACTCTTAAAACTTCATCATTACTAGAACAGTTAGAGGGAATATATATAGAAAGCATAGGTATGGGTTGACTATGATTTCCAAAAAATAACATTAATGAGTAAGAAAGAGGGATGCAATAAGAGAAAAATGAAGGAAAAGGTAGCCTGGGGCAAATTATCTTACATAAAAGATAAACAAAATGAAAGTTAGAAGTAAAACAGACTTTTCCTGAGGAATGCGGGAAAGAAGGGATAAATGGGGGAAAAATAGGATCCAGGAAATACATAGTCATAACTGTAAATGTGAATGAGATGAACTCACCCATAAAACAGAAGCAGATAGCAGAGTGAATTAGAAACCAGAATCCAACAATATATTGTTTATAAGAAATACATTTGAAACAGGCACAGTATAAAAATAAGGTGTTGGAGTAGAATTGATTTTTGCTTCAGCTAATATTAAAAAAAAAAAAGGAGGAGCAGCAATTTTGATCTCAGATTGCAAAATTAGATATAATTAAGAGATAGACAGGGAAACTACATTTTGCTAAAAGGTAAACTCTAAACATATATGCACTAAATTTTATAACATCCAAATTCTTAAAGGAAAAGTTAAATGAGTTTTACAAGGAAAAAGACAGGAAAACTATACTAATGGGGGAAATCAAATTTCCCCTCTCAGACCTAAATATACCTAACCATAAAATAAATAAGAAAGAAGTTAAAGAGATTGATAGAATTTTAGAAAGTTAAATATTATAGACTTCTGGAGAAAATTGATGTGAATAGAAACAAATATACAATTTTTTTCCAGTGGTACATGATATCTACACAAAAACTGACCATGTATCAAGACATGAAAATCTTACAACCAAATACAGAAAAGCAGAAACATTAATTGCATCCTTTTCAGATCATAATATAGTAAAATTACATTCGATAGTAATAAAGATATAACTGAAAAGGGTGAATTCATCACCAATGAAGAGGAAATAAAAGCAATTATTATGAGTCGTCTGCCCAATAAAACTGACAACCTAAATGAAATGGATGAATATTTATGAAAATAATAAATTTCTCAGATTAATAGAAGAGAATATAGAATGCTTAGATAGCCCTGTCTTACAAAAAGAAATTGGAGAACCCATAAATGATATCCCTAAGAGTTCCCCAGGGTCAAATGGATTCAATAAGTGAATTCTACCAAACACTTAAAGAACAATTATTTCCAATATTACCAATATAAAGACCAGAGATGAATTTTTTTAAAATGTGACATTCAATTCAAGAGAAATATAAAAAGAGAAATCAATCATAAAGGATTTGATAAGGCTAAACTTTTTATTCCTATATAAGAAGATGATTCAGATAACTTCTAAGAACTTTATCATAATTAACGTAGCCAGAAAGAGCCTACCTACATAATATAGAAGGAATGAATATGAATGGATGGGATGATCTCAAAAAAAAATGGAGGGGGTGAGAAAAAGGGAAAGAAAGAATAGTGAAAATCTCACACAAAAAAAAGCAAGCAAAGAAGAGTTTTTATAGTGGAGAAAGAAATGGAGGGAGCAGGCAACATTTGAACATCTTATCTGAAATGGTTCAAGTAGGGAAGAATACATATACACATCTACACCCATTCCAGCTGGATATAGAAATCTTTTATTCAACAAGAAAGTAAAAGGGAAAGGGAAAAGGGGGTAAGATGTGCTAAGAGGGAGGAGCATTATGGGAAGCAGTGGTTAAAAGCAGAACAAACTATTGAGCAGGACATTAAAAAATGACAGAAGAATAAACAAAAGAAAATGAAACTGAAGGAAATATAGTAATCACAATTGCAAATGTGAAAGAGATGAACTCACCTATTAAAATGGAAACAGAAAAATGGATTAGAAACTGGAATTCAATATGTCCAAAAAACACTTGAAACAAAGATACACACAGAATTTTTTAAAAAGGAGTGATGGGGAGGGAGAGACTGGAGCAAAATATTATGCTTTGCCTTAAGTATGAAAGGCAGAAGTAGAAATCATAGTTCTGAACAAAGTAAAAGCAAAAATAGATCTAATTAAAACAGAGAAAAAGGAAAACTACACTTTCCTAAAAGATATCATAGGAATATCAGTACTAAATATATATATATATATATATATATATGGCATATTATAGAAATGGCATAGCATCTAAATTCTTAAATAAAAAGTTAAATGAATTACTAGAGGAAACAGCAAAATTGTACTAGGAGCTGACTGCTCTCAGAAATATATAAATCCAACCATCAGATAAATAAGAAAGGAGTTAAAGAGATCAATAGAATGTAAGAAAAGTTAGATATGGTAGACCTTTGGAGAAAATTGAATGGGAAGAGTGTTGGAATCCAGCTCCAGTGCATATGGAGAGTGTGAATGAAGGCCAGACAGAAGATATGCTTTGCAATCCCCTTTTATTAATCTAAGGGCTAGGGTTTATATACTCTTTAAGCTAGTATTACATTATTACTAGCTCCCTTCAGGTGTCATCATACACCTTCATCTTGAACGAGATAAAGTGAGATCTTTCAAGACAGTTGTGAAAATCGAGTAAGGCTTCATCTATTTCAAAGTTTGAGTAGGCCTGAAGGACTTAAGTATTAAGTCAAGGGCATACAGTGTCTCCTTCCTGCTATCTTAAGGACATACTTAAAGTCTCCTCCCTACTATCCCCTCCCTATTATCCCCCTAAGGGCATACTTAAGTCCCCTTCTTGTTATCCTCCCTATTTCAGCCAAATATGGGCACCTATGTACTTATTGGTCAAGTTCAATTTCTTGGGCAGTTCCCCCGTTTAGAATGTAAGATCCTCAACCAATAAGGATGAGGGTCAGTGATGGGAGGGGGAATTTGCCTTAGGGATTAAAAGCATGGACCCTGTTCCCTACAGTACTTCCTCCCTTCCATTGTCTGCTTCATGTGTGGGATGCCCCGATTCTCGCCAGAAGGTATAATAAACTTTGCTTTGCTTCTAGAGATCAATCCAGTTTTTTTTTTTTATTAATGGTTTCTGACCCACACAATCTCATCATTCATCATCATTCATTGATGAGCATTGATACTTATCAATACCAACAGAATAGTAGTGATTTTATCAACACCAAAGTACTTATCAAAACACAGTACTAAATAGCAGAAATTGTCATACTAATGTGTTTAGCTCAAGTATGTCTTTAATTTATTGTTAAGGACTAAATAGTATAGTTAAAATGCCTTGTGCCTGTCTCATGCATTCTCCATCAAGATTATCCTAAATTTATCAAGTATGTCTTTATAATTCATTGTTAGAAAGATGGTGAACCAATAGTTGGAATCCCTCCCCCTAACAGAGAGCAGGTCTCAAGTAATACATGGACTGGACTCTTCCTGTTCATGGACTTATTCAATATTGATCCTCTACATAAGAGAAAAAATTTTACCTTTTTCTTAGCTGTGCCTGGCATGTTTACAAAAATTGACAATTTATAGAGTAAAAAATAACTTCCCAATTAAATGCAGAAAAGCAGAAATATTAGATTCCCCTTTAGGACCATAATGCAATAAAAATAGCATTCAATAAAAGTTCTTGGAAGCATTCATTAAAAATTAATTGAAAATTAAGTAATCTAATTGTAAAAAAAAAAAAGATGGGTCAAAGAATAAATCATATAAGCAATCAATAATTTCATTAAAGATAATGAAATCAATAAAACAATAAACCAAAATTTGTGGGATACACCTAAAATAGTTGTTAGGGGAAATTTTCTTTTTATCGTTTTCACTCTAAGGAATAAGTTTCTTCATTATAAATGAAAGGTCACTTGACAGAATAAAGCATTATTTACACTCATTCTTGTTCAGGAACACTTTCTTCAATTAGCCACTGCAGAAACCCTGATGTATATAGAACAACTAAACAGAAACCATTATGAAATTAGAAAAAAATTCAAAAGGAATGATGGAGACTAACGTGCTCTCTTCCATTATTTGAATTAAATATATAACAAAACTGCTAAAAGAGTAGTTTATTCAAAGTTATAATCACAAAGAATCTTACACTGAACTCCCTCTTTCCCTTTACTGGAATTCATGATATCCATATAAAGGAAAGACATATTCCCAGAGGAAATTCCATTCTAATCTATTTGCACCTATACAGTCAAGAATCAGCTTGATTCCACAGAATCTTCTTCACCTTCTATTGGGGTCATTAATCTTTAAAAAAATGTATTCTATGGGAATCAAAGAATGTGGATTTTTGAAATATTCCTTGACAAAAGCTTTTGCTATATTCCTCAATTTATAGAACAGTTTCCTTGTGACTCCTCTCAATTTGAATGACTTTTTTCTATCTAGGGAAAGCAAGGAAATATTATATTCATTTTGCCAAGTGCTTTTATGGACAATACTAGAAAGTGGAGTTTATATATGTATATATGTATTGTTTTTCTGTACTATTTTGTCCATGTATGTTAATTGTGTCCATATGAGTGGACAGTAGATGTGATCTTGATCTGAAGGGAAGAAAGAATAGATATCTCTAGAATCTTTTCCCCACACCTTTCTCCAAGGAAGATTTTGGTTCCTGACAAGAGGGGAAATAATAGCTTGGGGCCAGAGGCTGGCCCCACTGCTCTCCTCAGAATAAGAGGATGCTGGATTAGAATTATATCTATCCATTCCTTTAAATACTGATATTCTAGGGAAAATAATTTGTAAGTTCAAATTGTGTCTCTCATCAGTATCCCTTAATGAAGAATAAATATAAATATATATCTAAATTATGACTCCCTTCTCTCCAGGTATCATATCAATTCTACAATTAATACACATAACAAATAGTCATTTAATCAAATCGTTAGCAAACATACACATGAAAATATGTACAAGACAATACTCAGTGAATAAGCTATCCCATTGGCCATGATATAACTTAGCTTAAGAATGAGTCTCAGATCTCAGATATGTACCCTGAAGTCTTTAGTGGAGCAAGTTGGGGAGAGGGACATGTCACAGATTTTTGGCTACCTATATATCACCTTCTTCCCAGAATCTTTCTCTTTCTCCTTAAACCTAACACACACACATACACACTCATAAATATATATTATATACATATGTGTACAGATAATATACATACATACACACATATTTATGCCACACTATATACTTATATAGTATAGAAAATTTATGCATTTTCTATAATTCATAATAATAATAATAGTTATTATTATATGCTCTTTAATGGAAAATGTTCCAATTCCCATCCAGCCTGACACATAACTTATGTTGAGGGAAAAAATCTCTTTTCTCTCTTTGAGTTTTAGCTTCCTCTTTCTTAATCTGCCTCCTTGCATTGACACTGGAACATACTGGAACATTATACTGATGTTAAATGGATACCTGGATTTTTAATAACAGTTCCAAATTGCATAGCAATTAAAGGAATACTGCCAAGAAGACAAATGGCTTTTTTTCCTCATCCTCAAGAAACATACCCCTCCTTCCAAAAGGTAAGAAGGGAAACAAGGAGTGGTTAAATAAGGAACTAGAGAGCAGTTTCTCTGTTCCAAGGGGGGAAGGGATTAAGGGTGGAAGACAGTTATTGAGATCTGATTATGTCTCACCAACAACCCCCAGAGTCTTCCAATTCTTTTTGTTCTCATTCTGTACACTTCCCCACCTTCCCCCTACCCCTCACCCCCCCCCCTCCCACGCACACACTCTTCTCTACATTGCTTCACGTGACTGACATTTCTCTGGGCACCTTCAAAATCAAATGCCACGGAAACAGGGAACTCTGAGTAATGTCTGGGCTCCCAAAGGAAGATACTTCTCATCTATGAAGTCTCCACAGTAATAAATCTACAAGGACTATATAATTAACAAATATGAGTGTTTTATTAAAGAGGAAAGACTGGACTCTGAGGAAGAAGCAACTGATTGACCTCACATGATTCCATTGTGGATATACATGTGCAATCAGGTAAGAGATCATACAATAAGAGCTATAGGAAAAAATAGAAGAATGCTTGTTGGTGATCCTTTGCTGAGGGATAATGAGACAGCTATCAATCTGATAACAATAAAAGAATTTACAGGCTTCTTTGTTCATGACAGAAACTTGTAAAATCTGATTGTATGTACCTACTTCTGATGAGTCACTTAGATGTCAATGATAGTGCATAAAGGAATCTAGAAAGCCATGCTGACTATGATGAAGTCTTTGGCAAGAAACTGAAGACCTTAGAAACACAGTTGATGCTTTTATCATCACTGCTTATTAAAAAAAGGTTTCAGAAGAAAGAACAGATTTAAGAAGTGAACAATTTAACAACCAAGCTTGGATTTCTAACTAAAGTATAGACTTGATGGGCTTTAGTACTGACAGATAGGGGCAGAGTACATCTGATAAACTAACAATAATTTACTTGCCTGCATTTTTGCAAATCTAATCAAAAAAGAATTTAAATTGAAAAGCAAAAAGATGGGAGGCAACTGCCTACATATATTTACTTGGCTTGATATAACAAAGTAATTACATTGTACATAGAAGAATAACAGTACTGATGCTGAGAAATTCATAAGGGACAATACAGGAAGTTAAAAATAAAACATATGGCCTTACAAATACTCAGAATTTGAACAAGCAAGATTAATAAGATGTAAACAAAAGGAAATAAATTTGACCTCATATATATCACTAAAACTTGGCAAGATGTGCAAATGTGGTTCTGGAAGGACATATTTTATTGTTTTTCCCTTCTCACTTTACACTATGTAAATTGTTTCCTTAATTCTGTACTTCTCTCTGCATCAGTTCCTACAAGTCTTTCAAAGTTTCTTGTAATTCTTCACACTTAATTGTATTTGTGATATAATGGATTACGTCGTGATACAATGGAGTATTGCAATAATCCATTACATCCATATATCACAAATTATTCAGTGGTTCCCCAATTGGTGGGCATCCACTTTGCTTCCAGTTCTTTACTTTTACAAAAAATGTTGCTATATATTTGTGCTGCTGCCTTCCCTCTGTCCTTAACTTCCTAGGTAAAACAGTACACTTGGTATAGTTCTGAATTGTGATCCAGAATGTTTGACCCAATTCACAATGTAATCAAGAGAATATTAATATATGTCTTCTCACAATCCATGAGTTAAATGCAAAATTGGGACACAATCAGTATACAGAATATTATAAGATAATGAACAAATCCAGTCCATAAAAAGGCTTTCGGCTCCAGGCTGTCCCTTAAATCTGGGGAAGTCCAGTCATTAGATTGATTTGTCGCTGACATACTGAAGAGAAGGAAGAGAGAATTTTTCTTTCCTATGCTGTAAATGGCAGCCAATGCAGTTTACCTAGAGGATGTTGTCCAATACAACAACTTGAGTGTTGAAGTTTGAGAGAGTTTGAGGTATAACTGAGGGAGGAAATGATATACTACAGATGGACATAGATACAGCAAGGCAGGAAGGAGGAGAAAACAGCTTCAAAGAAAGAACCTCTGGAAACAGGGAAGAGCAACAGCTAAGACCTGACAATTCAGTGTTGAGAAATGGAGAAAAGCAGATCCTGCAAAACTAATTAAGCAATATAACCAGAACAGATGCTGCACACAATGCATGTATGAGTTCTCTACAAAAGAAAGGCTTCCCAGACACCAGGGATTGTTATATTTGTCACATATGTATCTTACAAGTGTGCCTCCATTATCAATGTACTATAACTTTGCCCCCACTCTTCCTATGTTGCAGTGTTCCACAAATATATACAATGTATCCTAGCTGGAATTTTTGTTTACATGCTTGTTTTGTCACCTTAGTCAATTCTTTTGCTTTACCCTAATTGTGTCTATTGGATTGTTTAATGAGAATCATCCAGATGCGACATACAATGTTAAGACTTCAGACCCATAGTGTTATTCCTAGATCCTGAGAGTAGTAGGTTTCAACCCAAATATGAAGTAGCCTGTATGAAGTGCTATTATATTTTAAGATTTTTTTTTTCTTTTTTGCTGAGACAATTAGGGTTAAGTGACTTGCCCAGGGTCATACAACTAGGACATGTTAAGTATCTGAGGTCACATTTGAATTCAGGTTCCCCTGACTTCAGGATGGGTTCTCTAACCACTGCACCATCTAGCTGCCCCAGGATTCATCTTTTGGAAATATTGAGGCAAGACGTATGCAAGGAAGGGATGTCAAAACAAAGGGGACTGGGTTGCGTCCGATAATTTTGCGAATAAATTTGAACTCACGTTACCAAAACGTGACTTTCATCTTATTATTGATAACAATTCCACACTTAAGTATCTTTTCTCTACACTTCTGCCCTTCCCCTGCTGCTGCATCTCTAGGGCTACAGAAGTTTTACAATCCTCCAGAAGATGACAAGCAGGCTCGCCTTTGGGATATGAAACTGGCTCTTCCGGTTACTTCCTTTGTGTGAACTCTTGCTTTTACTCTCCGCCCTTGCTCACTAAAGCAGTAAATAGAGCTTATTCTCTTTTCTTCTCACAGACTAGTCCCCTCTCTCAGCTCCAACCAGAGCAGACAAGCATTCGCCACCTTCCTTGTCTCTCGCTCGGGGTTCACGCAGTAAAATACCTCTTCCCACAGCTGCAGTCTCACCTGGAAGGAAGAGAGCACTGGGAGGCAGCAATTGGTCAGCCCTCCCCTCTTCCACAGTAGCTGCATAGGCGAGCGCCTCCTACTCCCCTTGGTACGTGCCCGCCCCTGCGTCCCGAGGACCTTTCCTATTGGATCGCTGGGGAATCTGTGTGAGCACTGTGGTGGAACCTCGGAGAGCGAAGAAATTGGATGAGAGACTGGGCGGTTTCCTTTCCCCTAGATTGCTGTTGGCATACAATTTTGTAGCTACCATCGGAGAGATTGCGTTGGGAAGGTTGTTCACCGCTCTCCGGGGCCTCATCCTCTGGCGGGGACCGTGATTTAGGTAGGCAGCCTTCCTATTGTTTGCTGCAGTGCAGTTAGCTGGCTTTGTACCCTCGCCTAGTAAGAAACTACCCTACGTAGCCACTGGGATGAGGGTGGGGCACCTGCTTGGGGACCCACCTCCTCCCAATGGGGGGCTCCAGGTGCGGTTCGTGATCCAATTCCTCTCATGATCGAGGTGCCTGAGGCAGTTATATTTCTGTCATTCTTGTCAAACCGAGGGGTCCCTTTGCTGGAGGAAGTAGATAGGGAAGAATGCCTTCCGGATTTCCACTTAAATTAGAGGAAGAAAGGGGGTGCTTTGAAAATATTTCCTCCTCTTAACTACGAGGAAGTCATTAGCTGTTGCTAATCTCTGGGCCTGATAGGGCAAATCGTCCACCATCCCTTTATTTTAGGTGACATTGTTAAAGATGAGCGCGTAGTGCCTGTCACATAGTAGGCTCTTAATAAGTGTTGCCTGCACACTTGACAAGTAGAAGAGTAGATTAAGTTGAATGGCTGTGTGTGTGTGTGTGTGTGTGTGTGTGTGTGTGTGTGTGTGTTCATTCATGGAAATAATCCTTTGAAAAAATAAACCCTTTGCTCTGGGGAGATCTAAATGTTTTAAGAGATGTACCCCAGAACAGTGAATTCTTTAAGGTTCTTAAAGTGTGCCCTCTGACTTTAATTTTTGCGGTATTTACGTCTACATCCAACATAATACAATCTTCTGAGCAAAGAGATTGTGAAAATAACACATTTTTCATGGTTCAGTCATCTTCAGTAGTGTCTGACCCTTTGTGATCCCCTTTGTGGATTTCTTGGCAAAGATAACTGGAGTGATTGGACATTTCCTTCTGCAGCTCATTTTACAAATTAGGAAACTGAGGCAAACAGGATCTGAAGACGTATCAATTGCCCCCACCAAGCTGCATAATACTGTTATGAAAAATAAACCTCAACTTAGAAAAAAAAACTTTTATAGTATTTTATCTAGGCTAATAAATTTTTTTCCCTCCTTCATCTCAAAACATTTAGTTGTGGCTGCTTTTTTAAAAAAAAGAAATTATTTTCAGATAGATTTGTTAGCACTTTAAAAATCCAAGCTCAGAATTCCCACACCCTTACATGTATATTTAGTCAATCGATCAAGAGGCATTTATTAAATATCTGCAATTTGTCCTGAAGACTTTATTAGTTATGCAGTAATTTAAGTTTTAGTGTCAGAATCAAGACCGAGCATTAAAAAAAAAAAAAAAAAAAAAAAAAAGGTTTGCAGAGGATTTCTTTACTAATTATTGGTATTAGCTTTATAACTGCTAGTTGAATGGATTCACTGTTTCTGAATTTCTGTGTGAATGCCTTAGAAATGTCAGTTTTCTATTAGTACATAGATATATAGCAGTATGTAGCTTTTATCACATAAAGAAAACTATGGACCATTCTGATGAAGTAAAACAACTAGTTATTTATTGCTAGAACAATCAGCCAGTTAATCAGGTAACTTTAAAATAATATAGCCAAAAATGAATATTATATTAAAAAGAGCTGTTAATGGTAGGAACTTTGAGGGATTTTTTTCTTCATTTATGGGTTGGGTGTAACTAATTTAAATATCATTTCCATACTTGATAGCAGATGTATTGACTTTGCTTGGTCTCATCCACCAAACTTTTAATCTCATTCAAAAAGTAAACTTGTTTACACAATTTAGGAGCTTAATTATTTCCTTTAGCATTTTTATCTTTTAGTTACCAATGCAGAAGTCAAATATAATTAACTGACTTGTTTCTGAAATTACTAGTGACCCACTATGCTGATCTCTACTCCTTCCAAACTTTCCTAGATTGAGCTTGTCATGTCAAATAGTACTTAAAAAAAAAAAAATACAGCTATGTAGCCAATTCAAAACCACTACTTTCTCAGTCTATACTTTCCACAAGTATGTTTTTCTCCTCACCATACTAATTTATTTCTGCTGACCTTTTTTCTCTTCTCAATTTCTCTTCAGTTCTATCACCACTCAAATCAGAGTACTGTAATCTATCATGGCTTCACAAAGCCATTTTACTACTTCTGATTACTCCAGATGTCTGTTCTTTGGCTCTAATGAGATCCTTTTAATGTCAGTAAACATTTTTACTACACCCTACTAAATAACCTGTTGCATCTGCCTGACCCTCTCTCTAAGAGGTTGCTTAGTATCTACTAGCCACTTACATCAGATAGTTTTGCTGGGTATATTAATTATCCATCATTGCTGTTTTTTGGTTATTCTGGGCTGTAGCCAGGAAACAGAACATTGCCCCCACATAATATTTTGTCTGTAGGAAATGATTGGCTTAAGTTAAGTGAAGTTTGTGTGTGTGTGTGTGTGTGTGTGTGTGTGTTTTTAAGCAGCTGGAACAGTTAGATATTGTTAGGTGCTTAAGAAAATTATATAGGATTGAGTAGAGGGATCAAAGGAACTCAATACAGTACTTTTTAAGGACTAGAAGATTTTTTTGAGGAATAATTTGTATTTGAAAAGACTTTTCCTTTAAGTCAAGGATTAACAACTAGGCTAGAATGAATATACATGCCCATACAAAGTACATAAAAAGGATATTGGTATAGAATAATATCAATGCAACATTTTAAATATAAATTATCAAAAATTATTAGTTGACAATCTAGGGAGAATAATAATAATATTTCATTTGTTGGGATTAATATCAGGCCCCCTAGAGCTCTAGATTTCTTTGTGTATTATTCCTGTCATTCTGTAAGCTCTAAAAAGATTATAGAAACTCAACAAAGAAAAAATGTTTGAAAAGTAATTTTAAAGACTCAAAACAAAGAATGAATAGCCTGAGAAGATACTTGGATCCTAGTTTTGTTAAAAGTGAGATTGAGTTTTGATTAGAGATATGATTTGCATATCCAAGTAATTATTAGTTTAATGAATATTATGTACATAAGCCTTCTTTTCAACTTTAAGTTGTTTTTTCTCTCTAAAATGTAATATTCTCTATTGAGTTTTCTTGGGGTCTCTGGAGACAGCTCTCGTTTCTGTTCAGTAATCACCACAAGTGGAGCCAGGTGTTAAAGTCCAAATCCTTTATTGTCTCCTTTAAAGTCTTGTCTCCTTCCCTTGGCTCGGCTAGTTTTCTTAGAGACCTTCTAGATCTTGGTTTCAATGGAGAAGTGAAGAAGGACAGCCTGCCACCACTTCTCTGGTCTGCCTTCATTCTGATTCTGACTGAGCTTGTCCAAGCTTATGTGGTCTCTTATCTTGCAGAACTAAGTACTAAGTACATGTACTGAACTAGAGAACTGTTAAGCACCATGCTAAATAACCATTGTCTCTATCAATTCCACTGACTTAGTACCTTGTAAGAATCCTTTGTTTCAATTCAGAGTTCTGGCCCATAACACTTTTAAAAAAAATAACTTTTAAGTCTTTTTGCTTTCAAAATATTGCAGATTTTTAAAGTTCCTTTTTCCCCCCAGAAAATTGATTTAACATTAAATATTGCTCTCAATCTCCAGTTACATCATTATGTCAGGAATCTGATTTCATCCATCTATGTAAATTGAAATTTCTCTGCAGCTTGTTAGCTAAATCTTAGAGAAGTATTTCCTATTATAAAACTTAAATTACTAAATATAAGGTCAGCATCAAGAAGACTTATTTTTAATCTGGCTTTGTTTTTGCTTTGAAGGAATAAGAGGAAAATGTTTATTTTGTATTGGTAACTTGCCATGTCTTTGGTGGCACTGCCAAGTTTCCCAAAATAAATCATTCTGTTAATAAAATAATTTTAAGTATAAGCAAAATTTTCTGTAAAATGATGGGTATAATTGGTATAATTTTTATATACTGATATGTTTTATGGATGATGGTGTTTTTAGTTTATTTGTTCCATTAGCTATATAATATATGCACATTTGTTTTTTATTTTGTTCTTTTCTACTGGCTTCAGGTTCCTCTCCAACTGTGAGAATGTAAAATGGATCCAGAAGAGCAAGAGCTGTTGGGAGATTACAGATACAGAAATTATTCTTCAGTGATTGAAAAAGCTTTAAGAAATTTTGAATCATCAAGCGAATGGGCGGATCTAATCTCTTCACTTGGTAGACTCAATAAGGTATTTGAGGAGTATATTTAATTAGATTAAGTAAGGGGGGGGAACAATACAAATTTTTTTAAGTAACCACAATTTGGTTTCTTTTGATTGAATGTATATTTATTCTCTATCTAGTGTAAACTGTAATGTGGAGCAGAAAATATAAGTTTTTAAAAAATTCTTTTCAAATTGGAATGACATTTTGTTGTTGTTGTTGTTGCTTTTGCTGAAGCAATTGGGGTTAAGTGACTTTCCCAGGGTCACAAAGCTAGGAAGTGTTCCGTGTCTGAGGCTAAATTTGAATTCAGGTCCTCCTGACTTCAGGGCTGCTGCTCTGTCTGTTGGGCCACCTAACTGTCCATTTTCTGGACATTTTAAATGGCATTTTAAAAAATTGTTTTAGTCCACTTCTTCCTTGTCACTTTAAGTAGCATATAATCTTCAAAGATTTTTCAAGTAAAGCAGGTTCTGGAAAAGCTTTTAGTATGGTCCTGGTAACAGAAGGTATGTTTTATCTTCTAAAAGACCTTTGTGGGAGAGAGTTGAACATTGTGACTGTATAGGCCATGAGACAACCCTTTATGTGTTTGTTCTCTTATATACCTGATTCCTTGTGCTCACTATAGGGTAAAACTGGAACTGGACAAAGACAGAATGGTTAGTAGAATAGCAAGTAAGACAGAGAGCCTTATGAGGAACATTAAAAAAACTTTTTTTTGTTAAAATACATTTATTTTAATGCCATCCAGTTTTACTTTCCATGTCTTGTAGACATTGAGTGATAGGATTTGGATGTTTTTATATTTTGTCTTTTTCATTGTTTTCAGTTTTTTGGCACATAATTAAGTGAGACTTTAATGTAGTTTCATCTTTATTTATTAAACATGTTTCTTGTGTTTGAGCTAAATAATTTATATTTCCTTTTTCTTTAAAAAAATAAATTAGCCAATGTTTTATTGATTTTAAAATTTAAAAACCTCAACTCTCTTGTTTATAAATTCAGTATTTTCATTGTCCCTTTTGTGAATTTACTATTCTGATTTTTTCAAAATTTATTTTATGTTTGTTTTGGGTTGATTAATTTGTTAGTCTTCTAGGTTTTTTTGTTCCTTTTTTTTAACTGTGGTACTATAACTGTCTTAAAAAAAATCCATGTGTTTAGGAATATACATTTTTCTATAGTTATATCATGTATTTTGGAATTTTCTGTCATTATTATTTATTTTATTATATTGTTTGTATGATTTGGTTTTTGACCCATTCATTGTTTAAGATCTCATTACTTTTCATTTAAGTTGCTTTAAAAAAAAAAGTCTCTTTTGATTACAGTTTTATTGTATTATGGTCTGTAAAAGATCTGTTTCCACAGAAATGAGTTCTTTGCAATATGATTTTTTAAGGTAATAATGATGTTGAAGAATAAATAGCAAAGTAGCATAGCATAGTAGATAGAGAGCCAGCCTCAGAATCAGTAAGTCTAGACTCCAACACATATTGCTTATTTATTATATTTATAATATTGTTTCCTTGTATGTTTCATTTGGTAGTGTCTATTTTTATTTAGGGGTTGGGAAGGTGCTGTGCAAGTTAATAAATGTTTTGGTGACCAACTAACAGAAGTTGGTTTGGGATAGGCCTAAAGAGCCAATCTGAGCTTGTGACTTAATTATTTATCGCATGACATTTACTTTAACCTTTTGCAAGAGAGCTTGTGTTTCCAGAGGTTTCTTGTTAGTCCTTATGTGCCCTAGGCCTATCCTAGAAGGAAGGGGTATTAAAGCCATTGAGTAGAAAAAACTTCTTTTTCAGTGGACTTTATATTTTTTTTGAGAGAAATATATTATGTCCTGAAATCAAGTGCTAAAATAAAGGAGAGAGAAAAAGAGAGAGAGAGAGAGAGACAGAGAATTGCCTTCTACACAGGAAAATACAGAAACAGCATTCCATATAAATCTGATTTCATGTCATACTGCTTGCTCTGTTTAAAAAAAAAAAAAAAGGAACAGTACATTCTACACATTAACTGTAAACCTGCCCTGCTTGTCTACGCTACCATTTGAACTTCCTGCCATTCTGTTCTCTTATCTTTTTCTTCTATTTTTTTTCCTATTCTCTATTTAGGAGTCTGTTTAGGTGTCAGTTAATAAACATTTTTAAAGCTTACAATGTACCAACACTGTGCTTAATGAGAAGGATACAAAAAGAGGTACTTGCTCTCAAGAACCTCACCATCTAACAGGGCAGACTAGCAAATAATCTGTATAAATAAACAACATGCCGAATAAATACAAAATAATTGAGAGGGAAGACCCTAGAATTAAGAAGAGTTGGGGAAAAACTTCGTGTATGTAAGATTTTAGTTGGGACTGAAGGAAAGCTAGGAAAACCAGTAAATAAAATTGGGTAAAGAGAGCATTCTGGGCACTGGGGACAAGAGAAAATGCCTGGAGTCAAGAAATGCAGGGAATTCAAAAGAGGCTAGTGTCCCTCAGTCAAAGAGTATTTGGAGAGGAGTAAGGTGTGAGAAGACTGGAAGTTGAAGGAACATAGATTATGAAAAGCTCTGAATGCCAAACAAGATTTTGTATTTGATCCCCGAGGTAATGAGGAGCAACCTGGATACTGAGTGGGGTTGGACCTGTGATTTTGGAGTTAGCATATTGGTGCTAAATGATGGACGGCTTGGTGTTGGGAGAGACTTTAGGCAAGCAAATTGCCAACAGGCTATTGCGGTAGCCTGGCAATGAGACCTACACCAGTGTAGTGGCAGTGATGGAGTAGTCAAGGGAGAGAATTTGAGAGATATTGCAAAGATGAAATCTACAGGCCTTGGAAATAAATTGCATATATGGAAGTAAGAATATGGGAGTATGATTTAGTAGATAATCAAGAATGACACCCAGGTTGTAAGTCTGAGGGACAGGTAAGATGGTTAAAGAAAAGGTAAGAGGTGGGAAGGTTTGAAGGGAAAGATAATGAGTTCAGTTTTGAACATGTTGAATTTAAGATGTTTGCTGGACATCGAATTTGAGATGTCTGAGAAGAAATCAGAGGTGAGACTGACACTCCCATTGTTCCTTTCATTGGATAAATTCCTCCTCCATTTACATGACATAATTTTTCCTATTCTTCTTCCCTCTTCTTTCTCTGTGTATTATTCTTCCCTACTCATTCCTTTCTTCTTTTTTGATCATCTAAACATAATAGAACCATATTTAGGCCTTCTGACTAAACAGATCTCTGAGAGCTATAGGGATTTTATGTGTGTGTGTATCCACATAAGAAACAGTTTAACTCAATCATGTTTACCTTTTAATGCTTTTCTTGTCTCCTTTTGTTGGTATGTCAAATTTTCTACTCAGCTCTGATCTTTTTATCAGAAATGTTTCCATCATAAATGGAAGTCTTTATTCCATTAAAGGTCAATATATTATTCCTGTAGCTTTATACTCATTTTTTTTCTGGGTAGGAAAGTTTTTATTTTGGAGTTTCTTTCCAGAGTTGACAGTAGATTCTTTCAATGTCTACCTTGCTCTCTTGTTTTAAAATATCTGGGCAATTTTCTTTTTGATTCCTTGAAATTTGGTGTTTAGGCTCTTTTTAAAACTCATAGCTTTCAAGTAATACAATGATTTTTAAATTCCTTCTCTTTGATTTGTATTCTAAGTCAATTGTTTTTCCTATAGTAGTCCACCTTTTCTGTGGTTTTTTTTTTCAGAATTCTGAAGAATTCAGAATTCAGAATTATTATTTCTTGATGCTTTTGGAAAATTAGTTATGTTCTAGTTGGCCAATTCTAATTTTCAAAGAATTATTTTCTTTGGTAAGGAAAAAATATTTTGTTCTTTTTGAAACTGTTAATTTTCTTTTCTTATGTTACTTCCTTTTTGTTTGCCCTTATATATAGGTTTTTATATATTTTGTATAGTTTTTCTTTACTGCACTCCTTTTGTTTCCAAAATCTTTTTCAGCTCTTTTTAAAACTGTTGCTTTAACTCCTCTAATTCTTATATTTTTATTCAGATTGTATTTTTCTTTGAAGATTTGTTTGTAAATAATTTCATTTTTTTTATAACTTTTTATTGATAGAACGCATGCCAGGGTAATTTTTTACAGCGTTATTCCTTGCATTCACTTCTGTTATGATTTTTCCCCTCCCTCCCTCCACCCCTTCCCCCAGATGGCAAGCAGTCCTTTACATGTTGAATGGGTTGCAGTATATCCTAGATACAATATATGTGTGCAGAACCGAACAGTTTTCTTGTTGCACAGGGAGAATTGAATTCAGAAGGTATAAATAACCTGGGAAGAAAAACAAAAATGCAAGCAGTTTATATTCATTTCCCAATGTTCTTTCTCTGGGTGTAGCTGCTTCTGTCCATCTTTGATCAATTAAGGCTCTCTTTATCGAAGAGACATACTTCCATCAGAATACATCTTCAAACAGTATCGTTGTTGTGTAAATAATTTCAATTCGTTCTCTTCTATGTTTGTGTCTTAGACTTCCCTATTACTATAGTAGCTCTTTATGATGAACGTTTTTGGTTTTTTAAATTCATTCTTCCAGTCTATTTCTTGATTTTGAGTGAAGGTAGAGATAAGGAGAGCACCGGACAGAGGGACCTCACATGGCTAGCATGTTTGGGATCTCTGCAAAGAGGGGGTCCCAGTGTGTCCCTTTTATAATGGGAGATTTAGCTAGAGGGGCTTTTGAGTGTAGCCCCAAAGTTGGCTCAGATCCTGGTGGGGCTGGTACAAGCCCATATCTTCTATTGGAATACAAAGGGACCAGGATTTGTAAGTTAAAGCGTAATTACATTAACTAGGGGGGATTGGGAATCAAAGATAGGAATCTTTCCCACATCATGTTCACCACTCTCTTGATCTGAATTCTGCAAGTTTCTGACCCAAATTTGAGTCTCTTAACTTGTACTTGGTTATAAGTTTCTGTAGTCTTCTGCTGGACTTATTTATTTACTGCTAACCCACTTAAAAGATTTGTAGGCTGAGAACAATTGAACTGCTAATTTGTCTTTAATAGGAGGCCTGTGCCCTGATTATTTCAGGTCAGGCTTGTCTGCAGGGCTAAAGGGTAGAAATGAGTCACCATTCTCCTCCTGGGATCAGAGCCACACAGCTACCTTTTGCTTAAAGTATTTATTCCTTGCTCAGTACATAGCTAGGGCCCATGCTCACTACTGATTCTCTACCCTGAATCTACAATCTGGAACTGGAGAGTGGACAACAGAATTGCCAGGTAGCATGAGTTTCTGTATCTAGTGCTCATCCTGGGAATCCCTCAAATCTCTTTCTGCTCTGGTGCTTCCCACATTGGTACCTTGTCTCAGTTCTTTTTCCATCTCTAGAGCAGACTCTATTCCTCAGGATTGCAGACCACTTGGTTAATCTTTTTAAGGTGCCCTGGGTTGGAAAAATGACTCACTGTGATTTTTAATCAACTTTCCTGATGAAAATTTGGTCTGATACTTTTTTCAAAAAAGTGTTATGAAGGGATAGTGAAAAGCTAAACTCATTATTTCTTCTATTTCCATTATTTTGAACCCATCTCTGAATCTAAAGATTCTCAAAATTTATCTCTAATCTATTTTACAAGTTGTTGGGGGTGGTTTGAGAGTAGATATTTACATTTTCTTCTTTTTTTTTCCCTTTTATCTTTAGATTATACATTTCTTGCTATTCCACATAAGTAATGATTCCTGAGTGGTCTATTCTAGTTTTCAGGAAGTTTATTACTTATGTGGATAATGTTTATGACTTTGTCTTCTAAGCTATTTTTTCCCTTTTAATTCCTTTCTCCAAAGTTTTTTCCCCCTGAGGCAATTGGAGTTAAGTGACTTGCCCAGGATCACATAGCTAGGATATATTAAGTGTCTAGGGCCACATTTGAACTCAGGTCCTCCTGACTTCAGAGCCAGTGCTCTATCCACTGTGCCATAGAACTGCCCCCAGAGGTTTTCTTTTCCAATTTCATTTCATTTTGTAATCTCTTGATCATTTTTTTCTAGGTATTCTTATAGGCCTTGTGGAAAATCTATTTTTTTTTCTTTGAGTTCCAGCTTGTAGTTTTTTACATTTCTATTCATTTCTTTTCCAAGATTTAACAGATATAATTTTTATATTGGTTGGTGTTTTCTTTGATTTATTCATCTTCTGAACTGTGGTTTTGTTCTAGGGATAAAATCAGTTCTCTTCTGTGTCTTTAGGTGGGGTGGTCAGCTCTACTTGGTCTTGCCTTGGATCCCCTGGATTCTTGTGTGGACCATCTTCTGGGAGTTAGGACTTCCTAGATCTTTGAGATCCATAAACTGGATTTTCAGGGACCTCTATTGTCATTCCAGAATGGCGTTTTAGGGACTTGGGAGCCCCTTGATTCAGTTTACCTTATTCTCATTACTGTGATCAGCTATTCCTGATGACTTTGAAGATCCATGCTCTGCATTTCTGATCCATATGATGGCTTTCTCAGAGGAGACCTCTGTTCTTGGGATCTTGGAATATATAATCTTGTAGGCTATCAATGTCTGTGGTTACAATGGAAGGCTTCTAATTTGTTTGCCCAGATTAGTTCTGGTTTTTCCTGTGGCCTTCTTTATTCCTCCATGTTTTTATTGCCATCTTATTTTTTAGTACCTATTGGAATAAGTTGTTTATTGCAGTTTTTCATTGGATATCTTGACTATTATTTAATCTGGTACAATTTTTAAGGTTTTGGCAGAAGTATGTGGGAATTGATCTTCCTACTTCTGTTTAGGCAGCTATCTTGTCCAGAAGTCCTAGAAATTGATTTTTCCATGCTTCCCATAGAGCCAGTTTTCTCCCCAAGTCAGCAGGCAGTCATCAACTTTAATTTTCTTCCAGTGGTTCTGAAAGGTTTTGATAAGTTGAGTCATTTTTTTTTTTCTAATAGAGCATCACCTTGCCAATGCCTTTACTAACTTCATGCTCTAGGGTTTCTGCTCCTATTCTTTGTTCAACCCCCAAAATCTTATACAATGCAGCTACAATTTCACTTTTAAACTTTGTGTGTGAATAGTAATAAAGGTTAAACTGTCCACAGATTTCCCAATTTCATACCAAATACCTGGCATTATTGCAGGTGTATTTATTCTATGAGTACTGAGATTCTCTCAGGGTCTGGATCTCTCACACATGAAAAACTACTAAGTCTCACCGGACTTGCCCAAGTCTCTGATTGAGGACTCAGACTCCCTTAATAGAGTCATAATCAAAGGAAGCATTGTGAGTAGCTAAACTCCCATCCTACAAACCTCCAGACATAACTTCAGGGTCATAGGGTGAAAAATATTCTTTTTTCTTTGTTTAAATCATCAAGTAGACATTGATGAGTGATGGCCCATAGTAGATCACTCAAAAACACCAGACCAAAATCTTGTCTCGTTGGACTATGGTGTCAGCCTGTTGTAATCTCATTTAGTAATGAGAAATGTTTTCATATGATTGCCTAGTATAGAAATGATGTGGAGCTATATCACATTATTTCTAAATCTGTAAAATGAGCTGGAGAAGGATTAGCAAATGACTTTAATGTCTTTGGCAAGAAAACCCCAAATGGGATCACAAAGTCAGATATAACTAAAAAATGACTGAACAACAAACTATTCTATAATATTCTAGAGCTCTCCTATTAGAACAATGGGAATAGTGGGAAAGAGTGAGTTGTTAAACGTTTGATTTTATAATCACTTAGTATGACATTTGCAGCTGCCTACTTTCTCAATTTTAGATTCTGTGGTATGATAACAGTATGGCACTATTATCACTCATTTTCGTCAGATCACCATGGCTTTATCTATTACCTTATAAAATGCAGTGACATTATCATAAAACATAGTAGTACAGCCATAAATGATAACAATTTGTACTCATTGTAGGAATCTTGTGTACTGACTTACACACTTAGCAAATATCTTCTCTTTTATGGTTATGATTATTGTTATTGAGTTGCAGCGTTATCCATAAAAAAGGAGTATTGTGAGTGATTGCTGTAACAAAGCTCCAAACTTGAGGAGATATTTTCATACTGTTCAGTATACAATACAAACATTTCTTTTTTAAAAAAATCAATAATTACTTATTTTTACATTTTTTAAAACTTGAGTTCAAGTTCTCTCCTTTCCCTTTTCTTCCTTACCCATTAAGAAGGCAAGAAATATTATATCAATTATACATTTGAAATTAGGCAAAAATATTTCCATGTATGCTGTGCTTCAAAAACAAAACAAGGAAAATTAAGAAAGTGAAAAAATTATGTTTTGATCTTCACACGGATTGCATAAGTTCTCTCTCTGGAGATAGATAACATTTTTCTTCATAAGCCTTTTGGAATTATACTGAATCATTATATTGTTGAGAAGTGCTAAGTCACTCACAGTTGATCATTATACAGTATTGCTCTTACCATGTACAACGTTTTCCTAGTTCTGTTTGCCTCACTTTGCATCAATTTATAAAAATCTTCCCAGTTTTTTTCTGAAACTACACTGCTAGTCATTTCTTATAGAACAATAATATTCCATTACAATCACATACCCCTTTTTGTTCAGCCACTCCCGAATTGATGGACATCTCTTCAATTTCCAGTTCTTTGCCATCACAAAAAGACCTGCTGTAAATATTTTTGTGCATATAGATGCTTTTCCTTTTTCTCTGATCTCTTTGGAATACAGACCTAGTAGTGTTATTACTGAATCAAAGGATATGCTTGATTTTATAGCCCTTTGTTCATAGTTCCAAATTGTTCTCCAAAATCTTTGGGTCAGTTCACAATTCCACCAACAATGCAGTGGTGCATTGTTTTCCTGCATGCCCTCCAACATTTGTCATTTTTCCCTTCCTGTCATATTGGCCACTCTTATAGGCACCAGATGGTACCTCAGAATTGTTTTAATTTGCATTTCTCTAATCAATAGTGATTTAGATCATTTTTTTCACATGAATATAGTTAGCTTTGATTTTTTTCTGAAAAATGACGTTTGACCATTTATCAATTGAGGAATGATTTTGGTTTTGGGTTTTTGGGGTTTGTGTTTTATAAATTTGGCTTAGTTTCCCATGTATTTGAAAAATGAGACCTTTATCAGAGAAACTTGATATAAATCCATCAATCCCCTCCAATTTCCTGCTTTCCTTCTAACTTTGATTGCATTGGTTTTGTTTATGCTAAAATTTTTAAACTTTATATATTCAAAATTATCTGTTTTGCCTCCTCTGAATCTTCCTGTCTTTTGTTTGGTCACGGATTCTTTGCCTATCCACAAATCTGACAGATAAAAATTTCTTTGCTTTCCATTTGCTTATAATAAAATGGTTTACTTCTAAATGATCCATCTATTTTGAGGTTTTCTTGTTGTATGATGTGAGATGTTGGTCTATACAAAGTTTCTGCCAACTACTCTCTAGTTTTCGTAACAGTTTTTTCCCCCAAATAGTTGAGTTCTTGACTTCATGGTTGGGAATCTTTGGGATTATCTAACATTAGGGAACTCTGCTCATTTGCTTCTGTGTAATGTGTACCTAATCTATTCCATTGCTCAACCACTCTGTTTTTTAATCAGCACCAAATGATTATTACTTTGTGATATAGATTTATATCTGGTACTACATGGTCCCCTTCCTTCACATTTTTTGGTCATTAATTCCTTTAACATTCTTGACTTTTTATTTCTCTAGATGAATTTTGTTAGTACTTTTTCTAGATTTATAAAGTAATTCTTGGTGCTTTGATTGGTATGATACTATCTAAATAGTCTAGTCATTTTTATTATATTGTCTCAGCCTATTTATAAGCAATGAATATTTTTCCAATTACTTAGATATGTCTTTATTTGTGTCAAGAGTCTAACCAGTGCAAAGCATTCTGTCACAGATCAAGCATAAAAGGGCTTGACTTTGTGTGTAGGCTACACAGAAACAGGTGTCAACTGACTGCTCTATTACTCACTACCCCATTTCATTTGTAAATTTTAAAAATCTTTTGTTCAACTGTTGAAATGTTCATGTTTGTGAATATTTATTAGTTATCTAATAAAAAATTAAAAAATGAAAAGTTATGAATTCTAACATGTGAAGGTGAAGAGGGCATCCATTCTAAGTACAATGGATATCCTAAGTTTGCAGAGACAGGAAATGGAATTGTACTATGAGAAACGGTAAATAGGCAATTTGACTGAATTTTTAAGTTCATAGTGAAAGGAAAAGTAATATAATTGGACAGGTAGATTGGAACCAGAAGGTAAGAATTTTAAAAGCTAAACTGAGTTTATATTGATCCCCAGAGGCAATAGAAAAGCCTGTAGCTTTCTGTACAAAGGAGTTGTGGAACATAATGAATAATAACTGAGGAAACAATTCGAGCTATGTGGTTTATTAGCAAAATAGTCATGGTCAGTGAGCTCTCCAACTAGTCCAAAGACCCAGAATACAGAGTGAGACAGATTTTTATGTATTGTTATTATTATATTTTATTATTATATTATTAATGTATAATATATTTTTTATATTATATTATTATAATTAAGAATAATTAATCAGGGAGCAGCTAGGTGGCGAAGTGATTAGAGCACCAACCCTGAAGTCAAGAGGACCTGAGTTCAAATTTGGCCTCAGACACTTAACACTTCCTAGCTGTGTGATCCTGAGCAAATCACTTAACCCTAATTGCCTCAGCAAAACAAATAAATAAATAAAATAAAAGCAGTTAATTAAGAGAAAACCATGTTACAAACTAGGATATAAACTTAGGTAATCTGATTTCTAGTTGGAGGAAAGATTAAAGGCTTTTCAAGTTGGAAGGAAGAAAGAGTGAATTTTGACCAATTTAGAAGGGGGATGAATAGGTTTCAAGGTATTTCTTTTCCCAGAATTGAGAAATTCAAATTTTTTTTTTTTTTTGGTGGTAGTGGTGGTTCTTTCCATTTGCATTGTTATAGTTATTAAATAGATAGATAGATAGATAGATAGATAGATAGATAGATAGATAGATAGATAGTTTTCTTGGCTGTACTTACTTCACTTTTACATCATTTCATGCAAGTGTTCCTATTTTATTTGTTGTTTTTTTTTTTAGCTCAATAATAGTCTATTATATCCATGTACCATAATTTGTTTAGTCATTCCCTGATCAATGGACAACCACTTTATTTCTTGTTCTTTGCTACTGCCAAAATTACTGCTATAAATATTCTGCTATATAAGGGACTTATTTTTTTTCTCGGTTCTCCTTTTGTGAAATGTGAAATATCCAGCAATGGCATTATTTCTTATATTTGTAATTTTGTAGTTGCAATTACTTGAAGAAAATTTAACTTTCCTCCAATTTAATTATTTTTTAAAGCGTTTAAATACAAAATACTTAACTAAGCAATCATAACTAAAACAAATTTGCGGCTCAGCGATATAAAAATTAACTAAAGCTACCTAGGGCACATGACTTCTGCCATTGTCATCCAGAACAGTGACTCTCCAAGTTCCAGCCTGAAAACCATTTGAATCAGAAAATCTTAGAAATCAGATATCTCTACTGTATCTCAAAAAAAAAAAAAAAAAAAAGGCTTAATACAAAGTTTGAGTTTAGTGAGATGAACATATTATTGATTTGTCTCAGAAAACTATAGATATCTTTCAAGGTGGACTATTTTTTATTTTTTAATTGAAGTTTTTATAACATTTTTTTTAAAATTTTGAGTTCAAATTTTTTCTTTCCTTTTAGCCCCTCTCTCTCTCATTGAAAAGATAAGCAATATGAGACCCATTGTACATGTTAAATTATGCAAAAAAAAGTTTTCCAAATTAGTCTTATTACTAAAAAAAAGTCAAGAAAAATAGTGGGAAAATATATTTCAATCTACACTTAAAGTTCATCTCTGGATGAACATTTTTCTCTCCAGATAAATAAGATTCTTTTTTGATCTCTAAATTAATCAAGTTTTCTCTTAAAAATTTTTTATCATGAGGCCTTTGGAATTGTTATGGAGCATTGTATTGATCTGAATAGCTTATTCTTTCATGGTTGATCATTGTTACAATATTGCTGTTACTATATGCAATGTTATTCTGATTCTGCTCACTTCACTTTGCATTAGTTCATTTTAAATCTTTCCAGGTTTTTTCTGAAACTGTCCTGCTTGTCATTTCTTACAGAACAATAGTATTTCACCACAGTCATATAACATACCTTGTCCGGCCATTCTCCACTTGATGGGTATTCTTCCAATTTTCAATTCAGTGACACCACAAAAAAAGAGCTGCTAAGATTTTTGTAAATATAGATCTTTTTCTTTTTTCTTTGATTGCTTTGGGATACAGACTTTATCATGTTTTAAACAAGAGTCTAGCTGTAGACTGCTTTCTTCAAATCATATGATAGCCACTGAGTGTCTATTATATGCTAGGCACAGTGGAGAGATACAAAGATATATATCAAAAGTCTGCTCTCAAGACATGTATAGTAAACAGAGAAACAAACCCCTTCTTTTCCCCCCCAAAGTTAAGTAAATAAATTTATATAGGATCATAGATTTAAAAGCCAGAAAGTCTAACCCCCCCTTCATTTACAGATGAGGAAACTGAGACCCAGAGTATCTAAGTGTCTTGCACAAAGTCACACAATCAATTGACACTTATTAAGTGTCTGCTCCTTAAGTGCCATGTACTGTTCTAGGTACTAAGAATACAAAGAAACAATCCTTATGTAAAAAGAAGCTTATGGGTAAATGAGCTTCTTCTGTTATAATTTGTTTTGAAAATATAGATTTGTTCCAATGAGATTGATATTAGGGAACAAGTTGAGTATAATCCAAATTTGGTTTATGTTTATATCCAATTTCTCTGTAGGAAAACATTAAGGATGAAGAAAATTGCACTGCTTCACAATTTACTTCCAAGCTTACCTACTTCCACAAATAAATTTCAGGTTTCTTTTAAGATAAAGTGCCTTTATATCTTGGGGTTCAGTAGGAGCTATGTTTGGAAGAAGGAACATCACACCCCTGCATTCTTTACTCCCTCCCAATTATTTCCCCATTTTTAAATGTTTTTGGTCCTGATCCTATTTCCTGAAGTTTTGGCCCATTGAAGCTCTCTCTTTGGCTTGCTGGTAGCTGTTGACTGCCAGTCCAGACCTGTGGAATTGGTATTCAGCATTTTTATTTAGTTTCTATATTTTTTTAATGTGTTAATGACAACATTTTTATCCCTGGTTGTGGCTCTGTGATATTTGAATTGTTCTTTTCTGGCTGCTTGCAATATTATCTGCTTCGTCTGGGGACCGCTGAAATTTGACTATAATATTCCTGGGAGTTTTCATTTGGGGATCTCTTTCAAGAAGTGATCTATAGTTTCTTTCCATTTGTTTTACCCTCTGGATCTAAGATATCAAAGTTCTTTTCCTTGAAAATGTTTTGAAATATGATATCTAGGCTCTTTTTTGATCATGTAAGGTAATCTTATAATATTTGAATTTTCTCTCAGTCTATTTGCTAGGTCTATTGTTTTTCCAATGATATATTTCATGTTTTATTCTGTTTTTTCATTCTTTTGACTTTGTTTCATTGTTTCTTGAAGTCTCATTAAGTATTAGTTTCCTTCCACTTGTCTAACTCTAATTTTTAGGAAATTAATTTTTAATGGGTTTTTGTACCTTCTTTTTCCATTTGGCCAATTCTACTTAAAAAAAATTTTTTTTTTATTGAACTGAATACCAAATAAGAAAAACACAGAATAGAAAAAGAAAGACAGAAAACATGTTCTGTACCCAACAGAACATCAGGGAGGATTCAAGATATGTAGCAATAAATTTCTATTTCAAGAAGCATATATAATAATAGAGGAAATTATATTCATGAGTGTCTATCTTGTCTTTGCTTTCTTGTAATGCATTTTTTGCTTTATTTTTTTTCCCCTTTTCATGCTCCCCCCCCCCCCAAATCTCCCAAGCAGGCTAGAGTTAAACACAGATCCATGTAGATATAAATGTACATATATACTCATATATGCACACACACATGTATTCACATGTACCCATACATGCATATATCTACATACACACATGCATAAACATATATACATATATACCCACATGCATCTAAAACAATGTGAATATGGTTAACATATAATGTAGCTTTCTCTCTTGATTGAATCTTTAAATTTGGCTTTGTCTAAGATTAATAATGACTAACCCTACTTTTTTTTTTTCCTAATAAATTCTACTCCTGATCTTTGTTGTAATGTTTCTGTATATCTCTTATTTCCTATCCCTGCTAATTCTTCTACTTTAATTCTGCTCCTTAACTTGTTTTGCTGTTACTTAACCTCCCCTGCCCATGGAGCCCTCCTTTTTCTTCTCCCCCATTCTTTCCTTCCCTCCTCATCCCATTTCTATTAATTTAGACACCTTATCCCACTGCCACAAATCTACATATCCTTCTATACCCTATTATCTTTTACACTATTCCTTCCCCCCTTATTTTTTAAATAGATTTTGGAGGGTGCTATATCCTTTGTGCAATATATGTAGTATTGCCTATTATTTAACCCATTCTTGATTTAAAACTCCAAGCCCTTCTTCTCCCTCTAATACCTCTGTCTATTCTTCCTGTACACTTCATTTGTATAACATAATTACTATTTTTAGCTTTTCCTAAATAGTTTTGCTTTTTAGAGACCCCCGACAATTTTTTGAACTACCCAATTACTGATATCAGTTTTAAATATATGGTATACATTTCCATGTAAAAAACATAAACAATTTGTCCATGTTAAGTTCCTTGAAATTAATTTCCCTTGTTGCACTCTCCTTGTGTTTATCCGTTTATTTTCTTTCTACTCATTTCTGCATGTTGATATTATTTTAATCCTAGTGATGATACTCAAGACTAAAAAAAATTTGCTGGTATTGTGTTTTCCTCATGTTAGCATTCTAGGAGTGTTAGATTTATATTTAACTATCAAAGTCATCTTTTTGTGTATTACCTATTTTATAGGCTCTTCAGAGTAATCTGACATATTCCCTGTTGCCAAGACGGCTCATTATCAGTAAGAGATTAGCTCAATGTTTGCATCCAGCTTTGCCTAGTGGAGTACATTTGAAAGCCCTGGAGACCTATGAAATCATATTTAAAATCATAGGGACAAAATGGCTTGCCAAAGATTTGTTCCTTTACAGGTAGGTTTGCTTTTTGAAATTTTATTTTCTTATCAAGAAAGCATGTTTAATTTTCAGATTAGGAAGTATTATTGGTCTTTTCTTTTTCCTTTCTCTCAGTTGTGGCTTGTTTCCTCTTCTGACAAATGGAGCAGTGTCAGTGAGACCTGTCCTTCTTGGTCTGTATGAGAAATACTTTCTTCCATTAAAGAAGTTGCTTCTTCCAAGTCTTCAGGCATTTGTTATTGGACTGCTACCTGGCCTAGAGGAGGGCTCGGAGATTTATGACAGGTAAGAATTTATAACTATTTATCAACAGTAACTTAAAATGAAAGCTGTATCCTATATTCTCCTTCCATGGAAGTAGGGGAGGAGTAAAAGCACCTCTTTTTTCCTCTCAACCTCTCAACATGTTGTAGGGCTTGGATTTAGGAAATGGGATTTAAGTTGTAGCCGTAATATTTGTTAGCTGTTTATTTTTCTCTTTACTAAATCTCACTTTCTCTATCTGTAAAAAAAAAAAAAGGTATAATAAAGTAAACTTGCAATATAAAGTACTATATAGATGTGGATAGTATTAGACTCAATCACCTAGCATTTATTAAGCACTTACTACATACCAGACATTGTGCCAATTATTAGGCAAAAAAAATTCATCTTTTGCTCTTAAGGAGCTTACAGTTTAATCAGAGTTTGGAAGAACAACATGAAAATAACTATTTACAAACACAATATATAGAGGATAAATAGAAAGTAGTCTTAGAGGGAAGCCACTAATATTAAGAAGAATTGGAGAAGGCTTCTTATAAAAGATAGAACTCTAACTGTGACTTAAAAAAAGCTAGAGAAGCTAGGAGCCAGAGATGGGGAAGGAGAGTATTTCAGGAAGGAGGGATAGTTGGTGAAAATATATCAAATCAAGAGATGAAGTACCAGGTTCAAGAGTTCCAGCAACAAGGCCAGTGTCAGTGGATCATGGAGGAAAGAAATGTATAAGAAAACTGAAAAAGAAACAGTGAGTCAAGTTATAAAAGATTTCAAAAGGCAAAAGGGGATTTTATATTTCAGCTTGAAAGTTAATAGATTCACTACAATTTATTGATTTAGAGAAAAATACATAACAAGCTTAAACCTGGGTTTTAGAAAGACCAATTTGAGAACTGAGTAAAAGATGGATTGAAGTGAGGAGACAAATCAGCAGGTTATTGCAATACTCCAAGTGTGAAAAGCAATCTTTGGGCTGCCTTATAAGAGGAAAGGCATTTACTGAATTAATTATAAAAGTGAAAATGGCAGAATCTGACAACTTATTGGATATGGGAGGTGAGAGAGAATATTTAATGATGATGCTTGGGTTTCAAGCCTGAGGAATTGGGAAGATGACAGTATCCTTGATGCTAAAAGGAACATTAGGAAGATGGGAGATTTTTATGGGAAAAAAACTGAGTTCAGTTTTGAACATTTTGAGTTTTCAAGATGTCTAATAGATAGTTAGAGATTTGACACTTGAGTTCAAGAGACAGATGAGGGCTAGACAAGTTGACTTGAAAATTATTTGCATATAGGTAATTGAATCCATGAGAGATGATTTGATCACCAAGTGAAGGAGAAGATAAGAAAGTGAAAGACAGTTCTGTGGGACACCCATGGCTTTCAAACATGACATGAATGAAGATCCTGCAAAGGACACAGAGAAGAAATAATTGGATAGCTGGGAAGAGAATGAGGAGAGAACATTATTACAAAAACTTAGAGAAAAGAAAATGTCAAAGAAAAGAATAAAATGAATAGTATTGACTGTAGAGAAGTCAAAAAGGTTAAAGATGGAAACATGGCTTTTAGATTTGGCAATTAAGAAGACATTAGTAACTTTGAATAGAGCAATTTTGTTTAATGATCAAAAGCTTACTTAAAAGAGAATACAAGCAAAAGAAGCAGCAGCACTTATTGTGGATGTCCTTTTTAAAGGAATTTAACCAGAAAAAATTAGGAGAAGGATATAATGATAGTTATTGGGACTAGATGGATGAATTGGGAATGGATTTTGAAGATGGGAAAGAAATGGCTATGTACATAGATGATAAGAAAGTGGCCAGTAGACAGGAAGAGATTACATTTTAGTAAGAGTGGGGATGATACAGGGAACATTCTACTGGAGAATAATTGCAATGAGATAACTTGGCAAGAGTTACCTATCTCTTCATGTAACAAAGGGGAGAAGGAGGAGGTAATGGCAGAAAGCATTTTAGTGATATGAAATGAGGAACAGGGAATTGGTCTCAACTTTTTCATTGAAATACAAAGCAAACTTTTTAGATGAGAAAAGTCAAAAGAGGGAAAATTAAGAGAGATAAATCAATCAGTAAACATATTGTGTTCTGTGCCAGACACTGTGTTAAACTCTGAGAATACAAAAGTGGCTGCCCTCAAATTGCTTACAATCTAATGGATGAAAAAATGTGGAAAAAGTTACTGTGATAAGTGGGTTAATGAGTCAGTTTGGGAGATAAAAAGAATTGCCTTGCTGCAATGGGGACAGAGTTGTAATTATATAACAAAAAATTTATAATGGAACCAGTCAGCATGGTTTTTTATTTTCTCCATCAGTGCATGATGGATATAGACCAAGTCCTCAAAGATAAGAAGATTGCATTCAAGTCTTGATACACTGGCCTATGATTCTGGGCACATTATTTTACCTCTCAGAACTCTAAGCACTAAGAATATAAGTTGCAGAGAAGTTGCTGAGCTGATATGATAGAGGAAGTATCCACACTCACCAGTTCCCTATGAATTTATGGGTACAGTGCCTATTCCTATAAATAATCAGAAGGGGAAACCATAGCTTCAAAATACTACTTTAAGTATATAAAACAGTTTCTTTATCTTAACTTTGTCAAGAAACTAATGTGAAGGGAAGACAAGATAATAGTATCATAGATGCAGATCTTTCCACTGTTTGCCCATTGTTACATAGAACTCAAAACTAAGATATTCTCAGGAGGATGGAATATGTGGTCATGGAAGAGTATTTTATCTTTAGATTTTTGTACTTTTTCCTTTTTAACATATTTTACCTCATAAATAGGTATATATCATATATACTTATATATCTTACATATATTTTACCTCATAAATAGGTACATATTATAAATAAATACCAATAAGTACTTATGTAATGAAATGTAATAAATGCTATCCACATTTTACTTCTGTTGGTGAAATCCCAAAAGATTAGGGACGGGTAACAAAGACAACAAGATAAGATTTTAGACTAAGCACTAAGATTTACCTGTACTCTTATATGCCATATCCAAACATCCTGATCTGTGTCTGGCCACTGGTCTCAGATGACTGTGGAGAGGAAAGTGAGGCAGGTGGCCTTGCATATCTCTCCCTGACTTAAATCCAATTCAGCTGCATATTGTGGTATCATCTCCCTGTCATGGTCCTCTTCAAGAAGGGAGGACCAACCATAACCCCATGGAATAAAAGGAGCTAACTAGCGTGAACTCAGAATTGTGGACTCTTAGAGACTATTAAAAATTGAGACATGCTCTCTAAGGAGTGAGAGTAAATACAAATTGGCTGTGAGATGTGTGATCAGTCACTGGCAACAGATAAGAGAGTCAACAATCAAAGAACACAGTGCTTAAAAAGAAATAATGTCCCTTTTTGGAGTTAGAGAGATTTCTTTACCTTTCCCACCTCATTGGCTGCATCTTTTAGACTTCTTTGCCAAGTAGGAGACACCAAATCCAACAGAGGATGGGGTCCAGGGAGCTGAGGGAGGAGACAGCTCTGAAGAGTATGTCTTTGTGTGATTTGAGAATAGACAAACCTTGATCTTCAGAGGCTGAGCTACAAAAGGAATGGGCACAGAGAAATTAGCTGAGAAATTTGCCTGACAGAGTAGCAGCATGAGGATATTGTAAGCAAAGGAATATTGGTGCCTTATAGTGCCAGAAGCATGCAAAGCTTTTGATATGTGTATAACTCTCTACAAATGTATTCTGATTGTGTACCCACTGTTTTTAAAGATGCTTAGTGTAATAGTTGGAGAGCATGCCCTAGCTTTATGGAGAAAATGTTTTCTAAGTACTATTATTATAAATACCTTATTGTTCTCAATAAATGCCTTTGCTTTGATCTAGTTCTGTCTCCTGACTGATTATTAAAAATAAAGTGTTAATAATATAGACATATAGGGTACCTTGAACTATGTTTAGCTGCCTTCTAGGGAGAACTCTGGAGGTCACCTGGGACATGGAGTTACAAACAGATGTAGAAATTAAGGCCTAGAAAGGTTCCTCCAAATAATTTTTGGCAAATTCAATCCCTTACTGACTGTGGTCTGGGTACTGAACTGAAATTAGACACTGCCACTTTTTTTCAAAGAGCTTATGATCTAGTAAACAAGGTAAAACATATGTACAGAAAGTATGATAAAAAGCAGAACTATAAAGTAAATTGACCTCATAAAGCTGTTGTTAACATTGGGAATGTGCTAAGTTTCCATATAATGGCTTCAGGAAAAAAAAGACAAGGAAAAAATAAAAGTAAAAACACCAATACTAAACCCTTATTCAAAGAAATGAGTGGTTTCATTTTTTTTAAATGGCTTTCAGGAATAAGCCAAAGTAAAACTGCCTTTATCATATTGTGAAATTTTTGTTGTACTTCAGAACAAAGTTTGTGAAAGTGCATCCGACCAACTAAACAAGGGAAGAATCAAGAATTTTGTTTTGTTTTAATTTTGGTTTTGGTTTTTTTTTTTTTATATTTTTAAATAAAGTTGCAGGGCTGTACAAAAGTGTATGGGCTAGATTTGGATCTCAGGCCATAGTTTGTGATCCCCCACTTTAGCAAATATACTAAATATATTATATAGACATGATTCAGAATTTGATTGTCTACTATCTTGTTAGAACTATGCTTTGAAGTGACCAGTTCTTTTCAAATGTGACCATCATTAGCAGTAAATATTATATTTAATAATTATTATACTTAAAAATCTTCCCATGACTCTACTACCTGCTCAAACTTTTTCTCTTCACATTTTCACAGTCAAACTCATAGAAAAAGTAGACTTCAGTCAATACTTGCAATTTTTTGCCACCCATTCATTTCTTTCCTTCTGTATTACAAGTCCTATCTTCAAAAGAAAACAAAATAAAACTTGAAAAAAATAAATCATGGTTCAAATGCTAAAACTTGCTGAATTTCAGTCAATGGACACTAGTTTTGTGTTCCCTTTTTACTACCACAAATACTTATTACATTTGAAAATTAAGGTAAAATAAGAGAGAGTAGTCTGAACATGATCAGTTTATTAGTTAGGTTAGCAGTAATTCATACATTGGATTTATGGTCTCTTAATAAGCCTAAGAAAAGGCTTATTGACTTTTATATAGTTTTGGGAAGTACAGGTTGGGTAGGTGAGGAAGATAATGCAATTGATTACAAGGTAGATAGCATTGTGGAGGTGGAGATAACATGATTGGTTACATCAAAGAAAACAAGCTAATAGCCATGTGGAACTAGTGACCACCCTTCTCTGACAGATAAGAAATGCTCATTGTTTTATGAGATTCATCTATATTTTATTATCTTTGCTGGGGGAGCAAAGCAACTAGATTTTCTGTCTCCTTGGAAGAGATAAAAATTTCCCTGGTTTCAAAAAAACTGGCAAGGTTGGGAATGGATGGCAATAAATTAACTTCTGGGACTTGAAACTATCCCAGTTTGAGGGATAACAATTTTCTTTAATTGTATCTTTAAACTAATTTGGAGGGAAAGAAATTCCTGAGTTTAATTCAAGGATATGGCAAGGTGGCTTTAGGCAGATTCAGACTCAATTATAAAATCAATACTTCATAAAATCAATTATAATGCAGAATCAATACAGCAGAAAGCTAGACAGTGTAAATTCGAAGCAATGTTAGTTTGTTCTTTTCAGATTCTATTATGAAAAAAATTATAGTATATGGAGGATATTTCTTTCTATTAGTAAACTTCTTGGGATATATATGCCTAATAAAAGGGAATTCTCAACAATGTAGTACTAATTCACTTTTCCAATTCTATTTCACATTGTATCCCTTCTGAAGCTCTATATTTTAGCCAAACAGACTGCTAGCTTTTCTTTGAAATCAATATACTGGGCCCTGCTTCTATATCTTCACACAGGCTTTCCTTGTTCCTCAGATGTATTTGCTCCTCTTAATTTCTACGTTTCATAATTTCTTTTATCCTTTTCAGGGCCCAGTTTAAGGGTCATCTTCTCAATGAATCCTTCTTCTTTCTGCCTCTATTTTACCTCTTCTGTGTTAACTTTATAATTGTGCTTGGTTGGCTCTAACACATCTTATCTTGTATTTAACTTGTCTCTGTATGTATTGCATCCTTCCACTCCAATGTGAACTCCCCAAGGACAGGGACTGCTATTTTATCATCATTGTATTCCTAGTACATTGCATGTAATAGATGGCTATTAAGGGGGGTTTAAAGGCAGGTAGATAGTGTAGTGTAGAGTTCTGGAGTTACATCTCTAATACTTACTAGTGTGTGATCCTGGATAAATCACTTAACTTTTTCAACTTCAATATCCTAATCTGCTAAATCTGGAGAATGATAGCACCTATGTCCCAGCGTTGTTGTCAAGAATCAGATGTTTTGAAAACTTAAAAAAAAAAAAAAAGCTATATACGTGTTAGTTATAATTATTAAATCAATCAGTGAACGAATAATTGTTAAATATTATGAAATAAGGGCTTTCTAAAATATTATTCTATTTAATTCTATTAATTTAGTTAATTCTAATTCTATTTAAATAGCTGAAAGTTCCAAAGTGTGAAGTGTTTGTCCTTGCTTTAGTTAACTTGTCCAGTAAATGACAGTCTTGTATCTTCTAGGCCAGTACTGAAATTTAGTAAGCTATGGAAATCCTCAAATGTTTTATTCATGGGCCTTTGTTTCTCTCAGTAAATGATAAGAGGGTAAAGAAAGAAAAAAGAACTAGAGTAAACAAGGGAAAGTAAAAGCACCTACAAATATTTATAAACGTGAGAGATAAGAGCTTTTAAAGATATTCTAAGAGATATTTTAGAGATATAACAAAAAATAACTAATTGGGACTTACTGATATTGAAATCACAAATAATTTGGCAATTTACCCAACTCTCCAGTAAAAAGCTATAAATTAATGTTTTAGTATTAATTACTTTTTTCTATGGGTTACATAATTTAGGCCTGTTGTGAATTACAGTTTTTTCACTCTTCATCTTTCAAGAACAAATGTACAAATAATATTTAATGATACCAATTTATGTTTCATTATAAAATATTCATAAAGAATTTGCAGGTTATAATGCTGGCTATTTTTATTGTAGAACCTAAAGAATAATTCTCATTTGGAAAATATTATCTTATTCCTTTCCTTAAATCTTCCTCTTATTCTAAATTAAATAAGTTTTATTATAATGTAAAATTAACAAACACAAAATCAAAAGTAGGAGTATGAAGAAAAATTGTATTATATAATTTTTAATTAAGTGAGTAAAAAGATCATTATGTGGCAAAAGGAGGCCTGATCACAAAATGCATGACAATCAATGATTCATGTGGCTAAAGAGAAATGTCAATAAAATAGGTACTTTCTTAATAACTGGCCAAATAGTTGAGATTGAATTGGCTAGGTAGGTGGTATAGTGGGTAGAGTTTCAGGCTTGCAGTTGGGAAGACTCATCTTCCTGAGTTCAAATCTGGCCTTAAGACACTAACATAGATAAGTCACTTAACCGTTTGCCTCAGTTTCTTCATCTATAAAATGAGCTGGACAAGGAAAAGGCAAATCATATTGTTGTCTTTGCACATCCCAAATGATGATCACAAAGAGTTGGACTCGATTGAAAAAAACTGAACAACACCTTTTGAGATAGGAAATACAACAGAGGCTTTATTGATAGACCTGCTGGTATAAGAGGCCATTGTCTGTTTTTTAATCTCTCTCTCAATAGCTAACAAGGACTTAACTCAAGCAGAACATATATCCTTACAGAACAGTAGTGACCTACTCCCAGGATTTAAGTTGGAGTGTGGAATTGCTGCAAATTTACCTAATATTCATTAAGTGCCTACTATCTCACTATGAACTAGAAAAATATTCTTACAGCTGCCAAATTAGCTTATTTTTTCAAAGCAGAGCAAGAATAAATTTCATTTATTTAACCAGGCTTAATGGAAGACTTAATGGAAAAGTCATTAGCCATACAATCAGAAACATTGTTCTTTTTTATTTTAAAAAATGATGATTTTTTTCTCTTTCTCATTTTTAATTATTTCAAGAGGAAATTTTACTGAATCATTTAGTATACTTATTTTTTGCAAAAGAAAAAAGGTAGATTTAAAAGAAAATAGGTGTCTTTATAAATATTTAACACGAAAAGTTATCACCTTATTTTATTTCTGACAAACTGGTATCTTTTAATAATTTTATATAGCGCTTCTACTTTTATTTTTTCAAATATTTTTGATGTGGAAACTGGGTTTCTATAACTATTGGCAGTTGAAAATTAAGCTCAGGGAACATAGTTAAGTAATCTGACCTCAGACACAGTACAATAAAGAATAACATAAAAACTGTCTGAAGAGAGAAAAAATGTTCTAGACCCTACAGTTCTAGAATTACCTTGAAAGAATTACCTTTGCCATATATGTGTTTTAAACCTGTGCTTCCTCACTACCATTATCCAGAACTTGAGATAGCAACCCTTCTCTGGGAACCAAACCTTAGAATATAGGGTTTAGTCCCTAGATTTTATGTTGAGAAATTTTTCCAAAAAGTATACCACTTATATGAATATTATGGAATATTATTATTCAGTAAAAAATGACCAACAGGGTGATTTCAGAAAGGCCTGGAGAGACTTTCATGAACTGATGCTGAGTGAAATGAGCAGGACCAGGAGATCATTAAATACTTCAACAACAATACTATATGATGATCAATTCTGATGGACCTGGCCATCTTCAGCAATGAGATGAACCAAATCAGTTCCAATGGAGCAGTAATGAACTGAACCAGCTACACCTAGTGAAAGAACTCTGGGAGATGACTAAGAACCATTACATAGAATTCCCAATCCCTCTATTTTTACACACCTGCATTTTGGATTTCCTTCACAGGCTATCAGAGTCCGATTCTTTTTGTACAGCAAAATAACAGTTTGGTCATGTATAGTTATTGTGTATCTAATTTATACTTTAACATATTTAATATCTACTGGTCATCCTGCCATCTAGGGGAGGGAGTGAGGGGAAGGAGGGGAAAAATTGGAACAAAAAGTTTGGCATTTGTCAATGCTGTAAAATTACCCATGCATATAACTTGTAAATAAAAAGCTATTAAAAAATTTAAAAAGTATGCCATAATTAGAATAGATATGGAATGAAAATATGGAGAATGAAATCTTTAATAATAATTTTACAATTTTGTAACAGAACAGATGCTCTGCTTCTGAGGCTGTCCCATGTTGTCGGCAAAGATGTATTTTATACTGCACTGTGGGGAGCAGTTGTGGTGAGTCCTTCCATAAGGCTCCCTGCATCCCTTTTTGTGGTCAACCACATACAAAGAGAGTTACCTGGCCAAGAACAGACATATATGCTGGGGACTGATTACCAACTCACAGTAAGTTCATTATATTTTTCAGAAGAGATTTAGGGGTTGGAGTAGTCTGATCTCTGCTTTTGTTTCTTCCCTATTATTTTCCATGCAGATTATCCTTCCAAGCTCTTGAAAATGAACAGCAGAAAAATAAGTAAGTTTTAGCGGAAGTAGGATGTTCCATAAGTCACTGTGAGATGAATAATGATCTTAGGTTTTTGGGGTGTTAAGGTGAAAATGTGGTAAGGTGATTATATATATTTTTAATAAATAGAAACTGAAAATCTAAAGGAATGTTGTCTAATTCTAAAATTGCCTTGAGAGGCTCCAAGTATAATCCAATAATGTTAATAAAGTTCAAAATATATTTTGGAACTCTTTGTTCCAAAATATCCCAATATATATGAGTATAAGTAAACATATACATGCACGTGCATGTGACAAGTGTATCTACATATACAAGTATATCCATATCTCTATATATGTACATGTATGTATGTCAATAAAAGATATAATTATGTCTTCTAAGAAAAAATAATTTAATATTGTGGTATTTGATTATTAATATTAATGATTTTTGACCAGTCTAATACATTGATTTTTTATACATGGAACTTTGGGTCTCAGAAATCTTTTTAGAAGTATCTAAAAGAACCAAATTTGTGAATAAAGTATGTAATAAAATTGGGTCAATACCCATTTTAGTGTTATCAGTAGTACATCATAACTATGAAGTCTCATGAGACCATTTCTCTTATGTGACATATAAAGTGGTCCTGAAATCAGTTCCAAAGAAACTTCAATTTAATTTTATTTTTTCATTTCTCACAAAAAAGGCAATATTGTTAAAGTAAATTTTATTACCTGTTCTAAAAGTCAATCTTGTGGCTTTAAAGTTTTTTGAAGTCTTTAAAATGTGTCAGAATATAACTAAATTATTATCAATTATTTTATATAGTACTTAGAGAGGCAGTTTGATAATAGTGGATAAAAGACTGGTCTTGGATCCAGGAAGAGCTGGGCTAAAGTACATTATCCTTGTGACCCTGCGCAAGTCACTGAACCTTTCAGTGCCCCAACAAAACCTGTAAGATAATAAATTATTGGTTAATTACAGATTTCCTTTGATAGCAAAGATTTTCAACATTTAGAGTCCTCATGTCAGTAAAAGCACTGGTCTAAACCAACTTTATATTTATGTATATACACTACTTTGCATTATCCTCATGATCCTGTGAAGTAGGTAGCACAAGTATTTTTTCCATTACTGTGTGACTGTGGGCAAATCACTTAGTTTCTCACTGCTTCCAGGAAACTGTCAGAGCAGGTGCTAGTCTGCTAGATAGTGGGAATTTTACCAGGAATTCTCGACACTGCAGAAAAGTGTAAATTATGTTCCTCTCTGAGTGATATTCCATATTCTTCGTGGGGGAAGCAGGGATGCTGCGCTCTCTTCAATTATGGCTATTTGTCAGAAGTGGAACAGGGTTAAATTAGACATTCCTACCACTCACTCCAAAAGGCTATTAAATAAAGAGGAATGGAATGAGACTTGGGGCAATGAAAGTGCATTTATTTCTTGGCAGAGTACAAAGGGTAATGTATTTGAAGGGAGTGAGAAGACAAATGTGAAAGAAACAATTCGATCACTGATAAAACAAAACTTAACAGTTCAGAAATATTAATTAAAATGTCTTGGAGGTATAAATTAAATATGGTGTTTTGTCATCTACAGGTAAAATCTTTGTGTGCATCATTATTGGATTCTAATGTTCTGGTACAGAGAAACAATTTGGAAATAGTTCTTTTCTTTTTCCCATTTTACACGTGCCTGGTAAGTTATTTGTCTTGGTCTGAGTCATTTTTTCATAGGAAATATAAAGAACAATGTATTTCAAACCAAGTGCCTGTCGTTCTACTTAACTAAAGAGAGTTGAATTACTAAATAGGTGCTATTTATGATGTTAAGTAGACCAACAGAAATTTCCATTTTATGGAGATGAAAGTCCCAAAGCAAATACTGAATGTAAGATTGTCTTTTATGGTATTTGGAACTGCTCACTAATGTTCTGTAATGGATCCAAATGAATTAATAAATTTGTACAAGATTTGAGACTGTAGAAAACATAACTGCATTAAAACCACAATATGAAAGGGGCATTAAATGTCAGAACAGGGAAGGGAGTTTGGGAGGAAAAAATTATCTTTTTCCTATGGCCTATCCTTTCTCTAGATTCTTCTTTATTTTCCCAATATGTGATCCCTGCACTACTTCTGTCTTTTCAGTCTTGTCCTTATAGTTTAGAAGTTAGCCAATCTTTGAATCTGCTAACCTTTTGTCCACATCTTGCCAATCCTATTTAGCATCTGTTATCTAGTTTTCCCTTTCTTCTTCCTGAGCTGTTGATTATTCTGCTACAGATTTGTTACCTGTTCTTACCTTATTTCTAACTTCTACACAGCAGACATTTTCTCTTTTCCCCGGTCTATCACCACATTTTCTGCAGTGATGTTCTGAACCTTTTCTCTTTTCAAGATGATCAATGCCTCTTTAACCTCCTACATTACTGAGAAAATTGAGGATATCTATCATGAGTTCCATTATCTCCTCTATTCCATACCTCAATACTCTTTTACCTTTTCACTCATCCTTTCCTCTAGTCTCTGAGAAAGAGATTCTTTTTCTTATCAAAGCTAATTTCCTCATTTGACTTTCTTGATTTCATCTCTTCCCAGCAGCTTACTTTATCAGTAACCCCCTCTGTCTTCCTTATTTTCACTACTTAGGGGCACTATTTTACCACTGCCTAAAATCTCTTATTCAAGTCTCTTATTCTTAAAAAATATTTACTTGACCGAGTCATCCCTTTAAGATGTTATCTATATTTTTGCTGCTAAACTCTTAAAAAGAGTTATATTATATTCTTTCCTTGTTTATCACCATCCAATTACTTCTTGGACCTTCCAATATAACTTCTGATCTATTATCATCTTGAAACTGCCTTTCTTGTTAATCACGTACCTCACGTCTGTGGGTCTTTTAAGTACATAAATTTTGAACTCATTGGGTTAGCTGACTGTGTGTCCACACTAAGTACAAAACTAATTTGATGAGCCTGTAGTGAGTATGAAGGGGAGGAAGAGTTTCTAGGGTGCCCAGATCAAAAAAAAAAAACGTCATAGTGATTTTTCTGACAAATAGTAGGATTAAGCTTGTGAATAGCCACTGTGCTCTTAGCCTGAGTTAAATAGAAAGCCCCAAATAGACACATAAATACATATGTATGTACATATATACATACTCATGTCTGTGTGCATTCTTTTGAATATATTATCCCTCCCCAACACTTGAGTTGAAACTCTTCTGATGTTCTATCTACCTGTCTTACTCTTTCTTGGTCTCTTTGATTATTATTCTTCTATCCATAAATGTAAGTATCCTACCCTATTTCAGATCCTCCATAAATTTTTGATGATTTCATTATAACAGCCTCCTAATTGTTCTTCCTATTTCCAATCTTTCCTTTGACCAATCTGTCCTTTATACACTTTCTAAAATAATCTTCCTATAGCATATTTTAGTATTATTTCTTTAATCAAAAACTTTGAATGGTCCTCAGTTGCCTCTAAAATAAAATAGAAATTCCTTACAAATTGTATATATATATGTATATTATGTAAAATGTAAATTCCTGAAATATAAATTTCAAGTCCTTTAAAATCTAGCTTAGACTTCTCTTTCCAGCCTTGTTTTACATTACTCCCTTTTATATACCTACAATTCTAGCTCAGTTGGCCTGAAAGTTGTTCTCTCTATTCAGTTTTCATTTCATATTCTGTATAGCCACATTGTTTTATCTTCCTATGATTAGACTGTGTAATATTAATAATAATAATAGCTAGAATTTACATGGTGCCTACGTCTCAGAAGCCTTAATTTCTGTTTTTGTCAATCAGGATTGATTGTTCTGTAAAGTGTTCCCTAATTTATCCAGTTGTTAGTATTTTCTCCTTCTTCTAATTATCTTTTATTTATTGATCTGTGTCTGTTATATTTCCTCAACCTGAGATGGCTTCATTTTCATTTTATTCCTCTATTACCTAATAGCTCCTTACATATAATTGGGTTATTATGAGGCTCAAATGAGATATTTGTGAAGTGCTTAACACATAGTAAATGCTTAATAAAAGTTTGTTTCTTTTCATCCTACCTTCCCATTAAGACATTCAATGATGTCTTAAAGATATAATATTCACTATCTGAAAGAGATTTGAGTTTTAGGACTTTTAAGGTATTCTTCCAACAATGAAATACTGATTTAAAATGTGAACTACTTTTGATAACTTATTTTAAATGAAACGTTTCAGAAATAAAGTTTCTAAAATTTTATTGATAATTGCATTCAAAGAGATTGTGATTTTTTTCCCTTCAATTATCTACAGAAAAATGTTCTTTTCTTTTCTTTTTTTTTCATTAGGACTCCAATAAAAGTGCCATTCCACTGCTTAGATCAGATATTGTTCGAATACTTTCAGCTGCTACCCAGACTTTGCTGAGAAGAGATATGTCTCTTAACAGAAGATTTTATGCATGGTTGCTAGGTACTGAATAATATATAATATTTTCATTAATAATTAAAATAGGCTATTTCTGGTTCAGAATTTACAAATAATTTTTGCTTTAGTATAGAAGTTCTAAATTACATACTTGGGAAACCAAAGTTTCAGAACAACACAATAATACTACTAATTGCAGCATATCATCAATTATTCAGTTCTGTTGCCTATACTTTCATTTCATAGGGTCATTTCCCAAAAATATAAGCCAGTTACAAGTAAAATTCCATTTCAATTTGAATGTAAAAAACAGTGAAATTCTATCCAAATTTTATCTTTGAAGTAGAAGCTTATTGCTACAGAAAACAAAAAGGATAGATGAACTTCGTGTTGTTATATGATTAAGACAAATGTATTCTTTATGCCATATGTGGAAAAAGAAAAGTCAAATTGGGCAAAAGATATTTCTTCCTCCCTCCCTTCCTACTCTCTGTTAAATGTGGTTCAGATAGATTTTCCTTTTACCACATAGTGATTGTTTTCCTAATGAGTTATTATATCATCATGATGCCTTTGCTGGGGTTCAGGAGAACCCCCAAAAGACTGAGGTTCCACGAATCCAACCATTCTGGAGAGCAATCTGGAATTATGCCCAAAAAGTTATCAAATTGTGCATACCCTTTGATCCAGCAGTGTTTCTATTGGGCTTATATCCCAAAGAGATACTAAAGAAGGGAAAGGGACCTGTATGTTCCAAAATGTTTGTAGCAGCCCTGTTTGTAGTGGCTAGAAACTGGAAAATGAATGGATGCCCATCAATTGGAGAATGGCTGGGTAAATTGTGGTATATGAATGTTATGGAATATTATTGTTCTGTAAGAAATGACCAGCAAGATGAATACAGAGAGGCTTGGAGAGACCTACATGGACTGATGCTAAGTGAAATGAGCAGAACCAGGAGATCATTATACACTTCGACAACGATATTGTATGAGGACATATTTTGATGGAAGTGGATTTCTTTGACAAAGAGACCTAACTGAGTTTCAATTGATAAATGATGGACAGAAGCAGCTACACCCAAAGAAGGAACACTGGGAAACGAATGTGAACTATCTGTATTTTTGTTTTTCTTCCCGGGTTATTTATACCTTCTTAATCCAATTCTCCCTGTGCAATAATTATTCGGTTCTGCAAACATATATTGTATCTAGGATATACTGCAACATATCTAACATATATAGGACTGCTTGCCATCTAGGGGAGGGGGTGAAGAGAGGGAGGGGAAAAATCGGAACAGAGACGAGTGCAAGGGATAATGTTGTAAAAAAAATTATCCTGGCATGGATTCTGACAATATAAAGTAATTATTAAATAAAAATTTTTTAAAAAATTAAAAAAAAAAAAAAAGACTGAGGTTCCAGGCCACTGTCATGAGGTATTTCAAAAGAATTTGCAGGCTCAGACCCATCTCCAAGTCAAGGGGCAAAATTTATTATAATTGTAATGCCAATTAAAGCAAGTTCAGTCCTCAAAGAAGTTAGCAAAGTTAGTAAAGGGGCAAGAAGTTAAATTTATAGGAAAAAAATGAGAGAAACCAAGTGTTTCATGTCACTGATATGCTAATTTTATAGCTTAGAGGTGGAGTTGAGGAGTGGTCTGAGTCAGACTGTGCAATACTCATAATTCTCTGGATAGAGCTCAAAGGGGAAATCTGGAGATGTGTTTTTAGGCCTGAAACATCACTAGGTCAGGTGGCAGATACCAACTTTGTCCTGCACTTGAGTCAACTTTAAATGCTTCATTATTGTTGCTCAGTCTCAGAAACTCTGTTATCACTGACCAACAGGCTGTCATCTGACAGCCAACAATATTTTGTAGCCATAGAATCCTGGTCATATAGGATGTGTTTCTCTTTGATTATTTTTATACTTCCTCTTTATTTTTCCAAATATATGCAAAACTAGTTAATCTTTGCAAATACCTTGTGTTCCAAGTTTCTCTTTCTCCCTACCCCACTCCCTTCTGTAAACAGCAAACAATTCAATATAGGTTAAACAGTGCAATTCTTCTAAACATATTTCCATATTCATCATATTGCACAAGAAAAATCAGATCAAAAGGTGAAAGAAAAAATAACACAAGAAAAAGCTAACTAACAAATAACAAGAACAGGAGTGAAAATACTATGATTTGATTCATCTTCAGTCTCTTCAGTTCTCTTTCTGATACAAATGGCTCTTTCCATCACAAGTCTATTGGAATTTCTTTGAATCCTCATTGTTGAAAAGAGCCAAATCCATCACAGTTGATCATCACATAATCTTGTTGCTGCTGTGAATAATGGTTTTTTGGTTCAACTTACTTCACTTAGCATCAGTTCATGCAAGTCTTTCCAGGCTTTTCTGAAATCAATCTGCTCATCATTTTATATAAAACAATATTTCCTTACATTCACATAACTTATTTAGCCATTCCCCAATTGATGAATATCTGTCCTCAAAGAGCTTATTATATAGTGGGAAGGACAAAATGCAAATACATATAAAGCAAGCAAATTAATAGCAAATAATTAACAGAGACAAGGCACTGGAATCGAGGCCATGAGGAGGCCTTCCTGGAAAAGATGAGATTTTAGATGGGACTTAAAGGAAACCAGGAAAGTGAGTAGTTAGAGAGAAAGGAGTACTCTCCAGACATAGGATCAAGCAGAGAAAATGAGCAAAGTTGAGAGATAAGACCAATGGCTTTTAATAGATTTAATATATTAGGGTCTAAGAAGACTAGAAAGGAAGGGAACATAGCCACCCAAAATGATGGAGTAGGTGCAGCAAGCTCTGTTAATCTTCCCTCCAAGCAACTTTAAAATAACACATCAAGCTAAGTGAAATGAGCAGAACTAGGAGATCATTATATGTGGCAACAACAAGATTATACAATAATCAATTCTGAAGGACGTGGCTCACTTCAATAATGAGATGATTCAAATCAGTCCAATTGTTCAGTGATGAAGAGAGCCATCAACACCCAGAGAGAGGACTGTGGGAGCTGAGTGTGGACCACAACATAGCATTTTCACTCTTTCTGTTACTGTTTGCTTGCATTTTTATTTTCCTTCTCAGTTTTTTTCTTTCCTTCTAGATCTGATTTTTCTTGTGCAACAAGATAACTGCATAAATATGTATACGTATGTTGTATTTAACGTATACTTTAACATATTTAACATGTATGGGACTACTTGCCATCTAGATAAGGGGATGTGGGAAAGGAGGGAAAAGTTGGAACAGAAGGTTTTGCAAGGGTTAATGTTGAAAAATTACCCATGCATATGTTTTATAAATAAAAAGCTACAATAATAATAAAAAATAACATCAAGTTGAATTCTGAAGTAATATAGCCAACAAAAGGTCAAAATGTTTTTCGAGTCTAAGACAATTTAGGGGTTTGCAAGAAAGGTCTGTGACACTAGAGTAGGGACTAATTTAGAGCACAAAAATTAGTAACGCCAGTGATAGCTTATGGAGATAGCTCTAAGAGCTACAGTAGCAGTGAAAGAAACAGCAGTTTCAGGAATATTCAGCCCAGATATGGTAAGGGGGATTGGAAAAATAGTCAGATATATATGAGAGTAATTAAGTAAGTAAGTAATTAAGCTGATGAGTTTACCAAGTGAAGTAATATAGAGGGGGAAGAGAAAAGAACCCAAGACAGAACCCTGAGGGACACCTATGGTTAGAAGGCATGAACTGGAGGAGTATCTAGCAAAAGAGGCAAAGGAATAATCAGGTTAAGAAAAACCAGGAGAAAATGCTATTCCAAAAACCTGTAGAGAAGAGAATCAAGGTTGGAAGTCAGTTTGTAAGAGATTAAGGAGAGAGTGAGAGGGAAAAAAAAGGTACCTATTATAAATGACTCTTTGAAAGAGTTTAGCTATAAGGGCAGAAGAAAAAGAGGATAGTAAGTAAGAGTGGAAGGATCAAATAAGATTTTGCTTTGTTTAGTTTTTCAGGATAAGAGAGACATAGTCTTGTTTGTAGATAGTAGGAAATGAATTAGTAGAGAAAAACATTGGAAATAAATGAAAGAGTAGGGATGACAGGGGTACAAAATATTGGAAGAGATGGGATAGAATGAGATCACTTGGACAAATAGAGGGATTAGCTTAAGTAAAGAGTAAGATCACTTCATCATGTGAGATAGAAGTGATGAAGAAGAAAGTAGCAGAAGGCACCTGAGTGACAGAAGATGAGAATTAGAGGAGAAGAGATAGTTGATGAATGACCTCGCTTTTTTCTGTAAAATATGAGACAAGGTTCTCAGCAGAGAGGATGTAGAGAGGGCTGTACTGTCCAGGTTTCACGAGCATACAACAGTGAGATTAGCACAACGGTTTTGTCGTTTGATGGTCAGTCTAGCAGCAGTGAGGTCTTGTTGAGATTATTTAACATAAATTCGTAGTAGTCAGTCATAATGGCTGAATGATTTTCTCCATCTTCTTTCAGCAGCACATGTGTAGCCATGAAGATACCAAATTGTGGGAGTAATCCAAGACTGAGGCTTGGCTGGACATAATCAGTTGATGTGATAAAGGGCTAAGGATGCAAAAGGAAGAAAGTGTAGAGTTGAATAAATTCCTCAAGGGGTCAAGATGGGGAGAAGATGAGAATGGCTAGTTCAAGGAAGGTGGTTAAAATGAAGAATAGCATTGTGTAAGGGAAAACAGACAGAAAGGTTTAAGGCTAATAAATTATGATTAGATAAGGCCATTTCAGAATTCTTGATGAATAGGACATTAGACAGATTGCATGCAAAAAGTCTATGATGACTTAACTGTTTTATTCAGATGGTCCAGATGCATGATAGGGACTGCAGACAAAATTGGATATATATTATTCATTCAATGGATCTTATCTTCCTCATGCTGCTCTTGGCTATCAATTATTTTATCCTAGGAAAATTTTATGAACTACTCTATTATTCCTTTGTAACCATTTTAAAATAATTTTTACATTATTTTATATTATTGTATAATTTATTTTTAAAGTTTTCTTCCAACTTTGAGGTTTATTTTGAGATGTCTAAGTTTTAAAAACCCTCCAAAACATTTTGGGACCTTGTTAGCAAGGGGTGAAACATAGAAGAGCTAGAATTGACTCCCGGGGCTGTTGTAGCTATTGTGTCTGAGTGGTTCCTGTGCCTTGACTCTTAGCTTAATCCTTCGGCTCAACACCTAGTAACTTCAGCTAGGAGGTGGAGGGTGGAAAAAGTTAGAAGAAGGAAATCATCAGATTTTTTTCCTCTGAAATACCACTTCCTCTAAATGTTTCCTTGATGTTTTTAATCTGGTGACTCAAAAAAATGGATTTGTGTTTTAATATCCTTTTTTATTCTTCAAATATGCCCTTTTAATATTAATGTGGTTTTTAATTGAATTTTATGGTTCGTAAATCCCTATTGTATTTTTTTAAAACCTTGAATCTCTTGGACTAAATCAAATGTAACTTTAATCCACGGTAATATGTAATATAGGTCATTAATATGACCTATAGGATAGATCATAATGGGAGTAAGAAATTGGAGGGAGAGATTGAATGTCTAGATCTATGAATTGACTGGCATGAAGAATTCCCAGGACAAATCAGCAACTCATATATAATTTATGATATTTAGGAAGTTTTCTGGGACTCTGAGAAATTGAGTGCCTTGCTCAAAGTTAGATAGTTAACATCTGTCAGAAGCAGAGTTTGAATTTAAGTCTTTCTTGTGTCATTAATAATCTGTATCACTCTACTACACTGTCACTTATTTGGATATCTGGTAAAGATTGATTTCTGGGATATAAAAGTATAGGATGTAGATGGATATTTGTTGGTTACCATTTATCTATTGCAGAGTAACAACAGCAGCTTCCAATATTTTGCAGATTTTCATATTACTTTCTAAACAATAATTCATCAATATAGGAATGGTTTGAGATTTCCTGCTTCAGTAAATTAAGGCAAACAGGTTAAATAATTTATTCAGGGTCACACAGTTAACAAGTATTGCAAGATTTGAATGCAAGTCTTTCTGACTCCAGGCCTGGCCCCTTTATCCACTGAGCCACCTAGCTGTGTCTATAGTGAGAAAGACTTACATTTAAATATCAGTCTATTAAGATTGGTTAATATTTTATAAGTTTTTAAATGAAGGTTCAACATGCTTTTTCTTCCAGGAAGCTTTCCCTGGTAATCCTTTTGTAAATTAACTTTTAATTCATTTTAGTAAGAATTAGCTAAATATCACTAACCAGTTCAAGATTTTGTTCTGGGCACCGGGGATGCAAAAACAAGAAAAAAGCTACTTTTGTGAGAGGGACACGTACACAGATGTGTGTAATATAATTTGGGACGCACTAACAATTGGAGGAATTAAGAAAGGCCTCTTGAAGGAAGTTGAACTTAAGCCAGTCTCTAAAGAAAGTTAAAGGTTCCAAGAGGCAAAGATGAGGGAAAGGTATATTTCTCCCCCCTCCCAATTTTAAACATTTTTATTTAAAGTTTTGAGTTCCAAATTCTGTTCATCCTCTTCCAATCCCTAAGATGGTAAGCAATTAGATATAGGTTATACATTTGCAATTTTGTGAGACATTTCTATATTAGTCATTTAGTCAATGATATTCTATTACAATCATATATCACAACTTGTTTATCCAATCCCTGATTGATGAGCATCCCTTTGATTTCCATTCTTAGCCACTACAAAAAGAGCTGCTATTGATATTTTTGTACAAATAGGAACTTTTTGTAGTGGCCAAGAATGGAAATCAAAGGGATGTCTCTGTATCCACTATACCTGCCCCTGACTGGGCTGATTTCTGAACAGCTCTTACTTCTCTGGTAGTACTTTGTTTTGTAATTCTCTCTGTAACTATTATATTAAATTATAATTATCTGTCCATACATCTTATCCCCTCTACTGGATTGTAAAATCCTTGAAAACATGGCCCATACCTTCATGTAAACTTTGTATCTCCCATTTACCTAGCAGAGCATTTTATTCATGGTAACTTCTTTAAAATATTATTGTACTCAAAAAATTAATTGCCTAATTGGTAATTGCATGAAGACTAGAGAACAAACCTACTGTATATAGAAATTCTCATTAACAGAATCAAGTTGTTCATGTCAGTGCAAAAAATAAGTGTAGACAGTTGAGGGTAGATTAAAATGGTATTTTACCTAAGCCATGGTTAATTACTATTATAAATTTTCTGTCAGTAAAAGAGTAACATAAAACTCTTAAAACTATTACTCTATTCTTTCTGACTTTCTAGGATAAATAGCATTATAAGATATTAGGAGATGGGAATCTAGCCTCACATTATGTGATATTATTTTCTTATTTTATATATTTTATGTTAAACTTCTTTATGAACAAATGTTTTTATTTCATTTGTAGGCTCAGATATCAAAGGAAATACTGTTGTGCCTCAATCAAACGTCTCAACATCTTATGAAGACCAATCTGCCTATTTTTTTGAAAAATACTCAAAAGATCTTTTAATTGAGGTAGGAAGATCATTTCCAAATTCAGAGAGCTGTTTGTCCTGATGTATCTAGAGGATTACTTTGCTGAGTCTTGAGCAAACATAAGTGTGATCTATTCATGTGGCTAGCCTTTTCTGAACCCCTTCCCCACCTGCTAGTGCCTTCTCTCCTAAATTTTTATTTAATTACTTTGTGTTTTATATATATATATATATGTATACATATATTATGTACATATATACATTTATTAATATTATATTATATTTATGTTCTTGTATTTTTACATATATTTATTCTCTCTCCCAATAAAATGCAAGTTTGTTGGGAGTAGGGATTATTTCATATTTTGAACTTGCCTTTAAAGTATCTGGCCCATGCTGGCATACAACAGATATTTAATAAATATTTGTTGACTGATTGATACCAGCATTGTAAGCACACTTTGATATCTTTATTTGTAGAACTCAACTTGTTTGTTACATCTTGTAGGACTGTGTCTAAAGCATCTTTTATTCCATCTAATGATACTTGACCACACTTAAAAATGACTTGGATTAATGGGAGGGAAAAGAGAAAGTAATAAGCATTTATATAGCATCTACTTTGTGCCAGGTACTATGTTAAGAACTTTAAAAAATATATCTTATTTGATCCTCACAACAACAACTTGCAAGGTAGGGTGCTATTTTCATCTTCATTTTATAGTTGAAGATACAGTTAATGTGCACCTTAGATCAAGTTTTCTGACTTTAGGACCACTATGCTACATAGCTGCCTCAAAAAAGGAAAAAAAAATCCTTTGAACTTTCACGCCATTGATATAAAGTATTCTAACATGTCATTTTTAAAAATTAGGCATTGATTGAAATTTTGCATCAGAAGTTTACCAGCTCTGAATTTGAAGAAAGTCATCAGGCTTACCTGAAACCTTTCCGTATCCTTGGTAGTCTTCTTGACAAGCCAGAAATAGGTAATAAAGTAAAAACAATTTAATGTTAAACTTAATTTAATATTTCTTTGATTCAAAGGCACTTTGGATTCTTTCCAAACTTCAGGATAATTGTTATGAAATCAGTTGTCATCAGAAGGATGAATGTTATCTTTTGATTTTTCATCTTTTGAATTTATGATATATTATCACATGAATTTCACTTATTGAAATGATATAATAAAATGTTTAACTTTCTTTCCAAGCCAATCATATTGTATGATGTCTGGTTAAGGATCTGTCTTTAATAGCTAAAGTCTAGTAATTTGATATTTTTAAGAAGATGGTATGTGAACATAGAAGAAAAATTCAGTACTCTTAGTCGGTTGGCACAAACCTGTCAGAAACTAATTTACTAAATGTGTCTAAGTCTTGGTTTAGAAAGAGACAGAAAGAGAAATCAAAAGGATGTAGAACATAAATGCTTTTGAAAATCTCTCTAATCTAACCTTTCTATTTAAAATTTTATAATGATCAAGAAACAAAGGCAAAAAATGTTGAGAAGGGCACAAAGTTTAGGTTTGAATTTTTGAATAAATTAAAACCATAATTCAACAATACACTCTGGAGAATCATCTTTCCAATTCAATTCAACGGATCAAGAGTAGAGAAAGAAGAATACTGCTCTTACTTGGTTTTATAGGAGTTTTTCTCTCATTTTCCAATTTTCCAAAACTCAGCAAAGGACCTTAAGTAATAGCTGAGATTAGTTATTTTCTAAAGTAAATTTTATTTGAAGATGCCAAAGTATATGTAGATTCCAAAAGGAAAATAAAAATAATGCATTTATTCTTCAAAACCCTGTTGCGTTGTTCCTCAGTAGTAATTATACCCCAAACTGTACACAGTGAGTCCTTCCCTCTACTCCAACTCACATAGTTGATCTCTGCTAGCCCAAATAGATTTTTCCACATAACTCTAAGGGGTCATCATGATTTAGTCTAAATGTATATATGAAGAATATGAACAAATATTCCTGATAACACACAATCATGTGTTTTACTCATTGGTAAACATTTTATGGTGTGTCCTTTCTAGATCATGACTTTCTAGACCATCTCAACCTGGGATAACTTGTTAAATTAAAGATAATTATAAACTGTCCTCTGTATGTGATGCTGAGATAACATGTGGTATCAGTTTTGGAGAAATATAAAAACACTGGAAGATAGTGGAAGTACTTCATATTTAACATGTAACTAAAAATATTTTTTCTTTATATGGAAGGAAGTATCTGTGGAGAAGACAAAAAAGAAGGGATCTTTTTTCATAATCTTTATTTTGATTATTTCTATAGGCATTTTTTATGTATGTATTTGCCTGTCTTTGAGAATTTTAAATTTCTTCCTATGTGCTGACCATTTTTAAAATGTATGTGTAGATGTATGTCTATTGCTTTGGAAATTGAGAAATAGTCCTCTGAGTATGTCTTTCATATTGTCTTAATTATATGTTATTGCGGTTGTCATTATTAGAGTCAGTTTTATGTATGTTACACTCTGATTAAGATATTTGCCTTGTAAATATGTGTGTGTGTATGTGTGTGTGTATTCATGTGAAATAATTCTGATAATTAAGCAATTTAAGAATATATCAACAGTTCAGGTTCTTCCTTTCTAAGCCGATTTACACACACAATTTACACAAAATTTTTTTAAAGAAAAAGGTGTAGAGAGTTTAATAAATTTATTCTATTCATACAAGTAACAGTGCCTTTTTGTGAATGTTTAACTTAGGAGTAAGAAATTAGACTAATTTTTTATTCATATCATGGATTGACCTTTTTTTCAATTGCAGGGCCTCAGGTTGTTGGGGATTTATTTCTTGAAGTGATCAGAGCCTTATACTCTTACTGCAGAGATGCTCTTGGGATTGATCTTAAACTTAGCTACACTCAAAGTGGAAATTTACTTACAAGGTATGACAATGAGGAATTTTCCTTTCATTATCTTTATATTTCATCTCTGGAAAAGATGAAAATCATATATTCATGAAGATGAAGATCATATATTCATCTCTGGAAGAGAGCCTTAGAAGCTGTCTAGTCTAACTTACTGCTCAGGATGAGATAAAGAGGTACAATGACTTGCCTAAGTTCTCTAATTCCAAAACACATTACTCTTGATTACTCCCCCCTTTGCTGAAAGCCTTTTTCTCTTTACTTCACAGCGTTGTCAGGGTAGCTATGTAGCTTAATGGGTAGAGCCCTAGGTCTGGCTTCAGGAAGACCTGAGTTCAAATCTTCTCTCAGTCACTTACTAGCTGTGTGACCCTGGGCAAGTCACTTAACCCTGTTTGCCTCAGTTTCCTTATCTCTTAAAATAAGCTGGAGAAGGAAATGACAAACCACTTCAGTATCCATCCTGGCATTCTATGATCCCACAGGGTCACAAAGAGTCAGACTTGATTGAATTCCAAAAACAACAAAACTTTTCTCTCTACTTTTCTTTGATTAAAAATCCCATTTGCTCTGATAGAATATGTTAGGTTATTCTAAAAGTCAACATTATTAGCTGCCTAATTAATATTCTTAACATAGTCTGTCATACTTCTACCCAAAAAATCTGTAGTGCAAGACTATTGCCTCTGGGCAATGATAGCCTTAGCTTGGCATTTAAAGTTTAATAAATACTTGTTAATTTAAAGCCCTCAAAAATATGTCTTATCTAATTTTCCAGATTTATTTCACATTAATCACCTTAATATAGTCTGTATTTCAGCCAAACTGCCCTATTAGCTCTTCTCTGTGTTAGCATTTCCCATCTCTGTGACTTTGCTTGGACTCTTCTCAGATTTCTCTCAGAATTTCCAACCTTTCTTCAAGGCTCAACAGAGGAATTCTATTCCATACAAAACTTTTCCTGATCACATGCTAACATCTCTATCCCACTTGTCTGTAATAAATTTATTCTCTTCATACAAATAACAGTGCCTTTTTGTGAATGTTTAACTTATGAGTAAGAAATTAGACTAATTTTTTGTGTTCTTCCATCTTGAAATAATTTTTTATTTAGTTACTTTTGTATTTATTGTTTCTCCCCAATACACTTCAAGCTGATAGAAAGACAGCTATCTTTCAGTTTTCCAAGGTATGGTACCAAACCATGCATAAACTAGATACTTTACTTATTTGAATAATAGCTAGTATTTATAGTTTAAAATTTGCAAAGCGCATTACAAATGTTATCCCATTTTATCCTTGCAATAATCCCAGTAGGAAGTATGTGATATTATTCCCATTTTATTTAGGTGCCTAAAAGACATAGGCACAGAGAGCTTAAGGGACTTATCCGAGGTCCGAATATGGAGAGCTAGGTGTTGATAATCTTAAAAGGAAGTAGATAATGTTTTTCTCAATTAAATATTTTTTAAGTGCACTATGAGAAGTGAATCAAACAAAATTTTAAGAGTACAAAAGTCACTATTTAGGGAGGAGCCTGTGTGTGATGATACTCTTGGAGATTTAAAAAAAAAACAGGTTATTTTTTAAAATGAGTAATAAATGTGCTTATTTATTTACAGTATTTGAAAATTTCTAAACAGTTATTTGTTTTTTAAGGGAAAACAAGCCTGGATCAATTTTTCTTCTTTAACCTTAATGTCCTTTTCCTTCAGTGAGTGAGTTATGGTAACCCTCTTCTTCCCCCCCCCCCCACAGTTACAGTGGGTAACTGTGCCACCCAGCTGCCCCTGTTAATCCTCTTCATCTCTAGGAGATGTTCCTTATGAATGTTTTGAGAGCTTTTACTTTATTAATGAGTTCTTTTCACTTCCTAAAGTAATATTTAGGATGCCTTTCCTGCTAATTCTTAGAGGTTATGGAAGATAGTTTCTTTATTTTACTTTATATTTAACATAAGTATTGAAAAAATTCCCCTTTGGAAAATTTTCTCCATGAAAACTTTGATAACTTCCTCAGAAATCATCTTCTTGGGTCTTTAGAAACAAAGAGTTATAAAAATAATAAACTAAGGGTATTTGCAAAATAACACTATTTCAGGTCTAGGATGTTCTCTTAATTTAGTATATATGCTGCTGAAGTGAGCACATGGTCTCTTATTTTAAACTTTATTTTTTTAAAATAAATATTGTTATCCTTTGTTTTTTATATCAATACATTTCCCCCAGTAACCCCTTTAACCTCCAGGGACCTTCCCAGAGAGGAATTTAACATAATAAATAATATTTTTAAAAGACAATAAATTATCTTTTTTTCACAGATATATTCCTTTTTTTTCTTCACAGCGCAATAAAAGAGAACAAATATGCTTCTGAGATTGTTAAAACTGTGAATTTTCTAATTACTTCCCTAAATTCAGATTTCATCTGGGATTATATGACTCGATGTTTTGAAGACTGCTTTAGGTAATTATACAGTTTAGTATAAAAGAGAAATGAACTATATAAGAACTTTCTTGGGTGGTTAGAATGATCAGATTATAAATGGTTTAGGCTCTGACTGTGGCTTATGCTGACTTTTCATAATCTAACTATTATAGAAGGAAATAAAATGTTAATGTTTGTCACACAAGGAGTCATCAGAGAAAAATAAGCAACTTAAATGTCAAATGGTTTGTGCAAAAACAGCAGCATTTGATCTTCAGATTCAAAGATGCTAATCAAGCCAAGAAACCTCTCTGTTTTGGGTATAATCTTTCTTTACTTTATGATGCTAACTTTGCTTTATATCCTAAAAGTGTAACTTACAGAAAATATGCTATGAATTTTCTAGATGTATCACTCTGTTCAACTTCTATGTTGATAGTGCTTGTTGCAACTTTATCTTCTTAGAGAAGATGAGTCTTTAACTCAAAAATAGGATTTCATCTTTTAAATTTTAAATCATGAAATTAGCCAAGTTGGCAGAATGAGAGGATCAACCAAAGTAAAGCTGCTCTCTCCCATCTATTCTTTCTCGCCCCCCCAAAAGCAACAAATAAAAAAAGACAATAGAAATAGTCAAAATATAAAGCCATGTAAGACAGCAAAAAAAAAAAAAATTAAATCAACAAAGAAAAACAAGTAATAATATAATTTTAAAATACTGTAGAACAACTGAATTGGCGTAAAGCCTGATGAAGTTAGAAAAAGGGCACAAAGTTGAGTTCAAAACAAAATATTATACAAAAAAAGCTATTTAACTTGTTCATATTTTAAAAGAATATATTGATTTAAAATAGATATACATCTAATAATTCTGTACCCAAATTCATCAGAATCAAGATTTTAATAGTCTTATTTTCAGATTCGGATACTTTTTTCATTTTGCTTTTCTGTTAAAATTGCAAAATCATTTTTTCCAAGATGAATCCATATGTGAAACTCTGTTCCAGTATATTTGATAGCAAGAAAATTACTAAATTTGCTTCTGGCTCTGGAAAAAGTCAGATATACCTTATGGTTCATTGAAGTTGAAAAGAATACTGGGCTTGGGATTCAAAAAAATCCAAGTTTCAGTCATAATTTTACCATATTAACTAACTACATGGCTTTCAGCAAGTCATCTCACTCTAGGCTTTAGTTTTCTCCTCTGTAAAACTGAAAGAATTGAGTTAAATGATTTCCAAAGGTCCCTTCTACCTCTAACCTTTTATGAGTTTATTGTGTGAGCCAAAATATTATTTTAGGATAAATATTGAATTTCAGTGTAAAAAAGGTATAACCCTGAAAAACACATTCTGCCCATCTTTAATTAAGCTTCTTTACTGAAACTCTAGGATTCTAAGTAACAAATAATTTACAGTAAAATATTAATCAGCTCTTGGATGTAAGATTTGAAAAAGTGTTTCTAGGATCTGAATTTGGCAAATTGAAGTTCTGCTTGACTTGCTTTGTTGCCAAAAGTAGTCCTGTTCCACCTAAACGTGTTAGTTTTAGGTTCTAATGATTGATCAGCCATTCTTTAAGATCTGTATTGTTAGAGATACTAAGTCTTGCAAAACTAAGATCATATATGAAAAAAAAAATTTCCCCTTTTTTTTTGTGGCAGAAGCAGATCCATGGAAGTAAATCACCCCTTTACAAAAAACAGCACTTCTCCCACAGTTTCAGAACTTTGCATATTGCTTGTGTTCCTCCTTGATGTAATTCCATTGGTAAGAGAGACAAATTCTTTTTTTTTTTCCTGAGGCAATTGGGGTTAAGTGACATGCCCAGGGTCACACAGCTAGGAAGTATTAAGACTCTGAGACCAGATTTGAACTCAGATCCTCCTGACTTCAGGGCTGGTGCTCTATCCACTATGCCATCAAATTCTTAAAAATTATTCAAGGTTTGCTGTTGTCTTCTTTCTTTTAGAGTAATAGGTCAGTTTATTTGAAAAAGAATCATGTGGGATATACAAATTCATGGACTCATCACCTTTTTTTCTTGTATGTGAAAAGTAAATGTAAAGAATTGGTTTAAATCTTCTGTCTTATAGAACATATTTAACCTATATCAGATTGCTTGCTGTTTTGGGGAGGAGGAGGGTGAGAAAGGGAGGGAGAAAATTTTAAATGTAAAATTGAACATTGAAAACAATCTTTACATGTATTTGGAAAAATAAAATACTATTAAAATAATAAATCTTCTATCATATAAGTGGGTTATAACTCTTGAGCCAGTTCTACATATGTTTTCATGAAATTAAAACAAATTGAATATCAAAAACAATAATACAGTATTTGCAAAGTCCTGTTATATGAATAAAAAAAATATAAAATAGTTCTGTTTCCTAATTTAAAAATTACAGTTGTGTAATTTTTCTTTAATGAAAATTGTCATGTTTCTTTTTTTGTTGAGAAAGAAGGTAAAGAATGATTAAATAAGTGATCAAGTAAAATATCAATTAAGTTGTTCAAGAAAAAAAAGAAATAAATTTATCTTTTCTTTTGCTTACTAAATTTGTAATTAATATAAAGATTATTCAGTTTGTAAAATAAGTTTATATGAAATGACATTTGAAATATATCCCTCTCCTCTTTCAAAAATAGGAACTTTATTCTGAAGTACAAACTCAGTATCTCCCACAGATGCTCAGTTACATGATACAGTGCCTTTATGAGGAATTGGAATTTTTAACCTTGCCTGAACTCACCCATGCCTTAAAAACTTGCTTCAAAGTACTTAACAAAGTGCAGATGCCTCCATCTTACTTGGATATTGAGACACAGAGTGAAAATATGGTATGTATTGTTATCAATGAAAAACACTTAATGACTTGTTCCATATTAAAAGTGTTTTCTATTTTATGTGTATAATAAATAATTGAGTTTTTACTAGAAACAGAAAACTATTTCCCTGGGGCCTACATTTTTCCAGCAAAATATAAGTTATGAAAGATTATACTACACTAATGACATTAGTTTTGGCATCAATTAGAAATGTTTAATTAATAGAATAAATGTAGAATTATATTTGTTGTCCTCTGAAAAAGAAAAACAGTGAATATTGCTAAGTTTTATTCTGGAGCATATAATTGGACTATTTTTGTGCTGATAATTCAGGCAATAATAAATAATATGTGTCTAATTTGGAGGAGTTTTTTTGCTGAGGCAATTGGGGTTGTGACTTGCCCAAGGTTACTTTATATAATTCTTTTCAAGAACTTGCTTTTCTAGGGAAAAGTGGCTTTACATTTTCATTATCCTGATTCTGTATATACTAAATGAATTCCAGAAATTTGCAACATTTTAACTTCACATATGCATATCTCTGATGTCTATGTATGTGTGTTTTGAGAGGGTTTAGGTGAGATAAAGAATCCAGCCCAGGATTTTATTGTTCCTATAAGGAAACTCCCTCAACCAATGCAGTGACAATAATTAGCAACCTTCAGTCTTAGAACTTCCTGGGAGCATTTAAAAACCTTAGTGATACATCTAGTATATGTTAGAGTTAGGACTTAAATCCAGATCTTGCTGATATTGTAGCTTGCTCTTTGTTATACTGTGTTGCCTTATAACATGCATTATTATAAAAAGAAATTCCTTCTCATAATTTGGTTTAATATATTGTTAGGAACTTCAAAAGTCTATTCAGCAGAATTCATGAGTTGTTGGAGCTGAGGTCAAGTTATCACTCAGTGACTAATATGATGAACCTCTCTGAATTTGGAGTAAGATGCCCTGAATAAGAATATCTGTACTGTTTATCTTTAGACAAGCTGATTATTTTCCCTGAGACATACTTTATTTCAGTGTAAAATGAATGAATTGGTCGTAGATAATCTCTAGTTCTAAAACTGTGATGTCTGAGGACAGGACATTTTACCTTCATGTGTCCAGCATACAATATACTGTCTTGTCCATAATACATGTTTATTAAACATGTTTTTAATTATATTGGATTAGTCATTGGATAATCATATTTAATAGTTGATCCAGGGTAATTATCAAAAGGGAGATCAAATATTACACTTAGACCTTGAAAAATTATTCGAAAAAAGAGAAAAATTATTTGACTTAATTGTTTTTTCAAATTCAGATTGTTTAATTTGGAAGGGTCTTTAAGAGATCCTCTGCTTGTCCCTTAGGTAAAGTCTTTTAGGTATTCTTGGTATACAAATGTGAAAAGTAAGAGCCAAAAAGATGAAATTATTTGCCCAAAGCCAACAAATAGCTTTTTAATGGCAGAACCAAAGCTATCACCCAGGCTTTCTGACTCTGCTGTTTTCACTATCTTCTGCCACCTCACCAATTTTATTGGATGAAATAAAATTTAAACACACAGTGAGCAGCTGTTAAGTGGTTGATGGTCTTGGGTTAGTCAATCATTAAAAGAATCAAGAATATCAAACAAGTAAGAAACAAGAATATCAATAAATTGGGGGAAGGAAGATAAAAGAAATAATGTGTACTGCATGTAAGCTTGTGGAAATACTCTTCAAATGAGAGTACCCGTTTTTATTTAATTTATTTATTGATCACCTATAATGTATATTAATTTGGGTTAACTTTCTATAATCTTATGTCCATCTAGTTGCTAGAATTGGACATTTTAATTTAAATCATCTTTTTGACACCTGAATTAAATACAAAGAGTAAGGTATTCAAAGCTATTTGAGAGTAGTAGTGGTGTTAGAAATGGAAGCCACTTCAAGTAACTCAGATATCAGTCATGATTCCCACAGTAAGATTAATCTTTTCAACTGATTCAATATGTGTTTTTTATGCATTGTTAGAATTCCTAAAGAGTCTTTTATATACAGAGTAATAGGAACCAGGCTTCATGTTAAAGTCAACTTCTATATCAAATTAAACCTGTTTACCATGTGGGTTGTTTTATACCTCCCCCACCTTTGGAAAACCCATAGTGTTTAAAAGGCAAATGCTTTCTATTGAATATTATTCCTATCAAGTAGAATCATGTGATAAATAATATTGTAATTATGTAGAACAAAACTGTTGCTATAATAGCTGCAGCTCCAAATCAACAGTTATAGTTAGTATGATTAAATCTTCTAGTGAACAATTCTTGAGAAAATTTAAAAATTCAGTTTTCAGCTTTAGTCTTTAAAACCTACTCATTTCCTGGATGTTCTAAAGTGGGCTCTGTTTTAACCTGTATACTAAATCTCTCTATCTGGGGCACACACCTCTTATCCCTCCCCCCTAGTGGCTATTGTTAGTAGGATGGCAGAATAATAAGAATTCCCTCAATTATAATTAGAATATGGGACTAACATATAAACAACTATATGCAAACAGACATGTACAGCATAAATGAAGGTAGTCTCAGAGGGAAGGCTCTAAGATTAAAGAGAGTTTGGAAGCACTTTGTGCAGAATGTGAGGACTTTGGCTGAGATTTGAAGGAAATTAAGTAGAGATAGAATTCCAGGCAAGAAGAACATGCTTAGAGAATGGAAATGCTTAGAAAAGAGAGAAGTGTTTGGTGTGAGGAACAGCAAGAAGACCAATGAACCCAGATTGCAGAGTATTTGAAGGGGAAGAAACAAAATATTAAAAGATTTTATTTTTGATCCTATAAACAATAAGGAATCCCTAGAGTTTATTGGATGGTGGTGAGGTTTGGGAAGATGAGCAGTAATGTAGATCCAAATATTAAGATCAATTTGACAGCTCATTGAGAAATGAATTGGAATGAGGAGACACTTGAGACAGGATGACCAACCAGTAAGTTACTGCAGTAATCCAGACATGAGGGCCTGTACCAAGATGATTTGTCTTGTCAGAGAAGGGAAGGGAATGTATATTTTGGGGATTTTTTTTGAATATACTATTTTTATATTTTCAAAATACATGCATAGATAGCCTTCTACACCCACCCCTGCAAAACCCCTGCGAAACTAATACATATTAAACATATGTAGTCCCTTTACACATATCCCCACAGTTATTATGCTGCCCAAGAAAAACCAGACCAAAAAGGAAAAAAATGAGAAAGAAAACAAAAAGCAATAAAATAATAACAAAAAAGCAAAAACACCATGTTGTGAGCCGCACCCAGTCCCCCCAATTCCTTTCCTGGGTGCAGATGGCTTGCTCCATCACAAGACCATTGGAACAGGCCTGAATCACCTCGTCATTAAAAAGAGTCACATTCATCAGAATTGATCATTGTATAATTATGTTGTTGCTGTGTACAATATTCTTTTGGTTCTGCTCACTTCACTCAGCATCAGTTCATGTAAGTCTCTCCAGGCCTTTCTGAACTCATCCTGCTGATTGTTTCTTATAGAACAATAATATTCCATAACATTCATATACCACAACTTATTCAGCCATTCTCCAGCTGATGGGCATCCACTCAGTTTCCAGTTTCTTGCCACTATAAAAAGGGCTGCCACAAACATTCTTGCACATGTGGGTCCTTTTCAGGAAGGGAATGTATATGAGAGAAGTCTTTAAGATGGAAATCTCAAGACTTGAAAACTGATTAGAAATAAAGAATGAGAGTTGAGGATGATAAATAGATTGTGTGCCAAGGTGACATCAAGGATAGTGGTATCCTTGGCAATAATAGGGAAGTTAGAAATAAGAAAAGGTATGGGGGAAGATAGTGAATTCTGTTTTGGACTTGTTATGTCTAAGATATCTCATAGATACCCATAGATGAATTGATAAGGAAAATACAGTGGAATAATAAAGCCAGAAAATAACAATTAAAAAAAAATTAACTGATGAGATAAAATGTTCTTAGAAGATAAAGCAAGAAACTTTAGATTAATTGGAATTCCAGAGACTATAAAACAAGAAAATAATAAGTATTATACTTCAAGAAGTAATTGGAGAGAACTTTCAAGTCACATGAATTACAAAATGGCATATTATACATTTCTTTCATCTCCATAACTTCTCAAATTTCTCCAAAACAGAAATTATGTACTAAAGAAAAAGTTCCTTCAGCTGTTTCCATGGTCTAAAAGAATCAAATTCCAAAAGAAAGTTTAAAAAAATTCCAGAACACAGGAACTGATGTTGACTGACCCTGAGCTCACTCAGCAATCCTCCCTCATCTCCCATGATGCTTCTTCCCACACTGCAGCAAGACTGCACTGGCATACAAGCTTACATCAAAGGCCATTCCTAATGCCTGGTCCTGCCTCCCTCTTTCTAGTGCCTGCTACAGGCTATACAATTTTACTCAGGTCCTGACAGCCGTTTTAGTCATAGCCTTTCAGAAGCAAAAATCTGCCAGGAACTGCAACTTGGAAGTTCCAGAAAGAGGAAGCTCTGGACTTCCAATGATGGGGATTGCAGTGGGAAGGAAACAGACTCTGAACTTCCAATGTCAAGTCAGACAACAGAGGGAATTGGACAGAGCACCAGAACAGGACACCATTTGTGTCAGAGTAAAGATTTGAACCTTTATCTTCCTAACTTTAAGTTCATCCTCTGATGAAAACAAATTGGATAATAAATGCATTAAATTTTTAAAAAACACTATTTTATAAGAAAAGTCAAAAGAATTCAGAATACATAGTAACACAGAATTAAAACATCATTAATGAGCAATAACTATAAATATAGTATATTTCTCCAGAGTTCTGGCTCTCTATAGTTTGCTTTTTAAGCATCCCAAACAACCAAAATGCAGGAGGAGTGAATAAATGCAGCAGGTAAAGACAGCAACAGCAGCAAAGTAACAGCGGAAAGACCATTAAGAGACTTCTTTCTAAAGAAATACAAGGATACAAGGATGAAGGTAGAAATCTGGTAGAGATAATAATGAAGAGGTATATAGGAAGCATAATGGATAGAACTGGTGACAACTAATCTACAAATGAATGCTTCTTTTGTGGAATTGCATTACAACATGTGAGGGTTCATGAAAGGAAGAAAGGGGAGTAGGGGGGATAGCAATGAGTGATTGATGCACAGAAATCAAATCAAAGACTAGCAATAAAGGCAGAGGGAATAAGCTCTGTGGTCTCGGAAAGAGAAGAGCCCATGGGAAAATGGGTGAGCAGAAGGAGGGAATGTTTGAAAAGGGAAAGAAAGAAAGGAAGCCTTAGTTTGTGGAATAGGGATCTACTGGTTGGATGTTCCTGTGGGTGAAGGGAGATGACCCTACATTGAATGAGCCCTAGAGGTTTTAGTGTTTGAAAAATCAGCTTGTGGTGATGTATGTTAGAACTTTGGGGGCACAGATCATTTTTACCTTCTGAATCCAATTCTTCTTGTGTGCAACAAGAGAACTGTACGGTTCTGCACACATGTATTGTATCTAGGATATACTATAACATATTTAACATGTATAAGACTGCCTGTCATCTAAGGGAGGGGGTAGAGGGAGGAAAGGGAAAAGTCGGAACAAAAGTGAGTGTAAGAGATAATGTAAAAAAAATTACCCATGCATATGTTCTGTCAATAAAAAGTTATAATTAAAAAAAAGAACTTTGGGGGCAGCTGGCACGTCAAGGAACAGGAGAGCATAGACAAAGGGAGATTTTCAAGCAAATGAGAAGCAACCCTTCCATGGGGCAATGTCCTTTCTGCTGGAATAATTGGCATTGTTCTGAGAGTGACACAGTAGAAAAGGGGAATCCTACCAGGATATGGCAGGAAATTGCTAGAGGTGAAAGACTAAAATGGATACCTTGGAAACTTTGATTATATAAAGAGCAGAGAGAAAAGAAAAAGACCAGATGATTGTAAGAGCCATGAATCAGAGAATGAGATAATGGTGTGAACAGGAGAATATGGATAATGAAGAGCGTGAAAGTAATCATGTTTGAAAATGGGTACCAAAAAAAGCCCTAATAAATAGAACTAGCTGAAAGGGAAGAGAAGAAGGAGGAATCTGCTTGATCAAGGGGGGAAAAAAGAGGGGAAGAAATATATAATCAAATAAAAGCAAGAAAGATGAACTAATGAAGAAAAGCTTAAAAGGAAGAAGATAACAAAGCAGAAGAGGATCAGGGCTACGGGAAAGAAAATCAGTGGTAATAGGACCACCTTTTAAAAAACATTAAACTAAAATAACTGAAGGAACACATTTTTTTTCCTTCTCTAAAAATTACTATTTGTCAAATGGAATGGCTCTCTAGGAGGGATTAGGGAAAAAGGATAAATAGAATATTGTGTTGATGTGTGTGAGTTGTTCAGTCATTTTCAATCATGTCCAACTTATTATGATCTTATTTGGAGTTTTCATGGCAAAGATACTGGGATGTTTTTCATTTCCTACCCCAGCTCATTTTATAGATGAGAAACTAAGGCAAATAGGTTAAGTGACTTGTCCAGAATCACACAGTAAGAGTTTGAGGCCAGATTTGAACTCAGGAGAATTGAGTATTCCTAACTCTAGGCCCAGCATTCAGGAAAGACTAGTACTTCTGGTGTGAGGGCATTCCAGTTCTTTTCAGAGCTGCTCTTTAATTGATTGGTTGTTCCTTTGTTCTCAGAAGAGACCCAAAATGACATTGCTATGTTAGAGTTGCATATCCAACTATGGCTAATCAGACCACTCCGAGCTCAGAATGCTCTGCCACGGTTTGGACACAAATAGTCCCTTTGGTATGAATATTTAGGATGGGCTCTCCAACTTTGCTCATCTTGAGTTTCTTCTGAGCTAATTCAATCCTGCTTTGCTCAGAGAGCCCATCACCTTCTCTGATGAGAGCACGCCATGCTGGGTAGTTCTGTGCCAGTGTCTCCCATAATACAATCCATTGCACAGTTCTTAAAGGAGATCTTGAGAGTGTCCTTGTATTGCTTTTTCTGGCCACCTTAGGAGCACTTATCATGGGTGAGCTCTGTATAAAGTAATCTTTTTGGTAAGTGTACATTTGGAATTTGAATAAGTCCTCCTGACTTTTGCCTTGTTCCTAGATTTCAAAGACTCAGGGACAGAAAGTAAGGCTGACAACATTGTACAACTCTGCGTCACTTAAATCTAATTCTCTCACAAGTCAAAACATCACCCCATATTGTCACTGGTCCTCTTCAAAACAAAGAACAAACACTAATGGATGATGATGTGAGAAACAAAAAAATATCAATAAAATCTTATTAACAAACAGTAGAAAACTCCTTATAATTCCAGTAGGAAAAAAATGTTTCAAAAATCCCATATACACAGTATTCCCCAAAGTCCTAATGCAATATCATGCTCTTAAAGTTTTTAAAGCTAAAAACTGCATATATATTTTTAGGATATCTTACATATCCTGAAGAATACCATTGTTAAATTTGTAAGGTAAAATGAAAAATAGTCCTTAAATATTAAGTAAGAAAAGTGAAATTAGCTATCAAAAATGACAATACATCTGATTTCTCAATAATGACTGGGGAAATAAACAGATATTAAATTTGCATATCCTTCATACTTAAGTATATCATTTGGAGGAAAAAAGGCATGTTTTTAAAATTAAATGAGCTTGTAGAATTTTCCAACAAAAATCTACAATGAAAAGGAAACAAGTAATAAAAGAATTCATTATGGACTATCAATGTTAATTGCTAATACCTTCAATCAAGTATTATTAAGTACCTATTATGTGACAGGCATTGTCTTAGATACTGGAAATATAATTATATTGAATAAATTAATCTGTACTTGCACAGAGCTTATTCTCTAATGGATAAAATACCAAATATGTATATAAAATATTTGAAATAAATCTAAACAGAAAAATTAAAATTATTTCAATAGAAGGTAAAGAGAGAGAACATAAGCAGTTGGAATAGGTCAGGAAAGATGGTATATATGTATATATGTATGTATGAAGCTGTTACAAAGGAAGAATGGAATTCTGTGAGGCAGGGAGAAGGAAAGGAAATGTTCCAAGCAGGAGAGGCAGCTGGTTCAAAGATACAAAGATGGGAGATAGGATGTCATATTTGAGGAAGAGAAATAATATAAATTTGCCTGGATCACAGAGTTCAGGAGTGGGTGTAATATAAAATGAGCTTGGAAAGATCTGTTGGGACAGTTGTGAAAGGTTTTTTTAATTATGAAAGTTAGCATTTATGTAGCACTTTGAGTTTTGCAAAGTCCTTTAAATATGTCTTTCATGTGATCTTTACAGTAACCCTAGGAAATGGATGCTATTATTATAATCTCCATATTAGAGCTGAGGGAATGGAGAAAAACAGGATCACACAGCCAATAGACAGCAGGAATGGGATGTAAATTTATGTCTTTCTGGCTCTGAAGTCCAGTCTCTATCAACTGTGCTACCTATCAACCTATAAAAACTTTAAAAGCTCAAAAAAAAAAAGAATTTTTATTTTACCTTAGAGACATTAAGAAATCGCTGGAGTTTATCAAATGGGAGAATGTCATGTTCAGATATCCACATGAGGGAAATCACTTTGATGAGAGTATAGAGGATCAGATTGAATAAGAATTAATTAAGTGACTATTGCAATTATCTAGGTAATGAGGGCCTAACCTAAGGTGGTAAGGGGGTGAGTATCAAGAATAGATCAAATGTAGAAAATATTATAGAGATAGAAATGATTTAGCAATTGATGTAGGATGAGACAGAATAAAACTTCAAAAATAATGGCAAAGTTACAAAGTTAAAAGTTTGAAAGAGAAGGGTTCGTTTGGGGGAAAATATGAGGATGTATTCTCATATATTATAATATGGTTCCATCAAAAAAAATCATTTATATGTAGGTTCTTGTGAAGATCAAATGTTTGTTCTTGTTCAGTGGTTTGAGTTGTATCTGTCACTCCATGACCCCAAGTTTGGGGTATCTTTAGAATATTCAATCTGAAATAGTCAATAAACAATGAATGAAGCTCAGGGAAGAGCCCAAGACATATACAGATGTATGATTCATCAGAAATGAGATGAAAATGATACCCTTGTGAACAGATGAGTCACTGAGAGTGTAACCAGAAAGAAGATTAGCTGGTCTAGATAGAGCCTTTGGGAATATCCACAATTAGGATGATGATCTCACAGGAGGCTGAGGATGTATTAGAAATATGGAGAAAAACCAGGATTAACTGTTATGAAAACCCAAAGAGAAGAGATGAGAGAAGAAAGAGATTGACAGAATAGTGGTTTATATTTAAAGGCAGTAAAGGAAGGAACAAGGGAATGGCTAAAGATAAGAGAAACTTGGGAAATGATTGAGATTTGCAAACTATTGAGAAGGGTAAGAAACAAAGGAAGGAAAGAAACGTACATGTTCCTATGTTTCCTATGTTTCATGCATTGTGCTGAGTACTTTATAAGTAACTCATTTGATCTTATCCATTGCTAGGTGGCTCAATGGATAGAACACTGGATTTGGAGTCAGGAAGACTGGTTTCCCAAGTTCAAATCTGACCACAGACATTTATTATTTGTGAGATACTCAGCAAGTCACTTGACCTAGTTTGTCTCAATTACTCATCTATAAAGTGAGTTGGAGAAGGAAATGGCAAGCGACTCTAATATCTTTGCCAAGAAAATCTCAAATGGGGTCATGGAGTGACAGATACAACTCAAACCATTGAACAAGAACAAACATTTGATCTTCACAAGAACCTACATATAAATGATTTTTTTGATGGAACCACATTATAATATGTGAGAATACATGGCTCAGGTTATGTACATATACATATACAAGTACTTAGGTTCAGGAATTTCTAGAAAATTGGTACTTAGAAAAATGATACAGTCAAATTTTATCATTATTCAGCACAGCAAGCAGGCAAGCAAAGCACATAAACTAAATAAATGAAGAGGTTCCTTCCCAGGATGCAAGAAACTCACCCAGTATGAACAAAAGAGAGACACATCATGGAGGAAACATGCTCAAAGTTGGGGGTGAGGTGGCAAGATTATGTACCCTAAGATTGGTCTTACTTGAGAAGAGATTCCAGATTTAGGAGGGGGTATTTCTCAGGGACCATTGTTGATACTGAGCTTGGATGAATCTTGGGTAGGGGGAGTTTCTTTATCAGGACCATGAATTGTGGGAGGACATAATGTTGATAACTAAGGCAAACAGAAGGAGAATGACTTAAGATCCTTACAATAGACCAAGAGTTCATCCAAACAAAAAGCTACAAACCATATCAATCTGATACAGAGTAAACACTGGAAAAATACAAACTGTCTGTTTTGCCAAATATCTGTCTGTGAGCATTAGGGACATTTAATTTAAGTGACTACATGTTGGAGTCCTATCATCATGAATAATTATTACAAATAGAATTTAAAGTCTAGTTTTCTTGACTCCAGGATCAGTGCTCTATCCACTATACTATGTAACTGATTAAAAGGCTGTAGAAACAAAAAATGTATTCCAGAAATAATCAACAGTTTTTTTTTTTCAGTTGATTATGGCCAACAGAGGCTAAGTGACTTGGCCAGCATTCTACATAGGACTTTCTGCTTCCAAATTTCATGTCCTCTCCAGCAGATCATGCTGTTTCTCAGTTCTGTCTGTGATAAGGTGCCAGTTCTAGTAGTTTTTTGTTGACTTATCAAGGATATTTTGGGGATCTATATTTTGAATATTTGTTGGATATCTAGTAATAATTCTGGTATATTATTCTGCTCACTTGATCATGTCTTTATTATTTTATTTTAATACTATTTATTTTTCTGAATACATGCAAAGACAGTTTTCAACGTTCACCTTTGTAAAATCTTGTATTCCTAATTTTTCTCTCTTTCTTCCCCTTTCCCCATCTGTCCCCCTCGTCCCTAAGACAGCAAGAAATCTGATACAAGTTAAATATGTACAATTCTTCCAAATGTATTCACATACTTATAATACTTGCCAAAAAAATATCAGGTACAGATCTTCCTTTCTCATTTACTATCTATGTGATCTTAGGCAAATTACTTGATCTCTGGCTTCAGTTTTTTTAATCTGTAAAATGAGATTGTTGGACTATTTCTACTTTGTCTTCATGGTCTCACTCCAGGACAGTTTTCTTGGATTATTTCCTGAATTATTATGTCAAGGTTCTTTTTTTTGGTCACAACTTTCAGGTAGTTCACTTATTCTTTCTCTTCTTGATCTCTTCTTCAGATCTGTCATTTTAAAAATAATATGTTTCACATTTTGTTCTATTTTCTCATTTTTTATAATCTGTTTTGTTATTTCTTGGTGTCTCGTGGCTTCATTGACTTCCCTTGCCCAACTCTGATTTTCGTCTTTGAGACTCTGTATTTTTATTCCTAGTTGGTTAACTTTTTTAAAAAAATAATCTCGTTTTTCTTGGATTTTTTAGTTTTTAGTTTTTCCTCAATGTTTTTCATTTGATTTTTAATTTTTTTTTTTGACTTCTTATATAAATTCTGGACAGGGAGCCATTTTATGTTACTCTTTGGGGTAGAAACTTTTTTTTACTTCAGTGTCCTCCTTTGAAGATGAACCCTGGTCTTTCTTGTTCCCATAGTAAATTTCTATGGTGAGGTTCTTCTTTGTAGATTCATTAAAAAAAAATGTATACTGTAAGTACCACTAATCGTGGAGTGGGGAGGGATGGTGCTTCCAGCTTTCCTTTAGCTCTCCCCTCTGACCAGGAATCCCAAGCCAAGAGCTCCACCATCTGCAAATGCTCAAAGCCAGCAGTGTCTCTGCACTCTTTGGATGTTGTTTCCTTCTCTCAGTCTTCCTGGATTCAAATCCCGGAGGTGAAAGTCTCATTGGTTCCTTCTGAGAGTCCAGCCACGCAGGCTAATTACAGGGGTCCCTGTTTGGTGTTTCTGCCTGAGCTAGCTAGGAGGTGTTTGCATTTCATATGGGTTAATCCTGGCCTAGGGGTCTTTGGATCTTGTTGGGTTATTCTAGGAGGACCCCTGTTCTGCCCCAAATCTTTTTGATTTTTCACTTGCTTCATGTTATTTTCTGAGGCATAAATTTGTTTTACTTGGGAAAATCTAGAGAGCTTGAAATTTACCAGCCTATTCTGCCAGCTTCCCAGAATCTTCCTATCACCATTTGCATTATCAAATATTATCTTGATGAGGTTTAGATTCAGGGAACCAAAATGAGATTAGGGTTTCTGGTGGTCAGGGAGTTAAATGAGGTCTAGTGGTAGATTCGGGGTTCAGGGAACCAAATGGAGAGGTTTGGCTTTCCTGCAACCCCTTGGGATTCGTTGCAAGGATAGGGAGTTTTGGGTACTCCCTTTTGGCAGTGCAGAAGTTCTCTATAAAGGAATATACAGACCCCAAAACCTAGATTGATAAAAGAGGTTTATTAGGGGGATTGGAAGCATAAAGTCTGGTTAGGGAAATAATTATTCCAGTTGCCAGATCTATGGAAAATGGGAGTTTTTCACTGAGAATGCAGTTGTCGGAGGGCAGAAAGTCCTGGTAGCTGAATAAGTCACTGAGGTCCATCTTCAAAGACCTTAGTTGATGGAAGCTCATTATATTGCTTATCTTGGTGGGGGTTGGGAAACTGGAGCAGATAGTCAGAATGGGAGCAGCTCTGAACCAGTTGGGGCTGGGAGAGCTCAAGTTGGCTCAGATCCGATGGGGGCTGGGACAAGCCAGATCTCCTATTGCAATTCAAAGGGGTGCTTTTGACCAGGATTTGTGAATCAAAGGTCCTGGCTTCCTGGACTGATATGCCTCAGCCGGGAGGGGCAGGGAATCTGAAAGGAATCACAAATCAATAGGAAATAGTTTCTTAAAGGGACCATAACCCACTTCAATCTTATTCTTCTTATCTTTTTGATGAGCTTTGAGTAGAGATAATATAAGGAAAAAACACTATTCCCTTATTATTCCTTTATACCTAATGTTATACCCTAGAGAATGAATAAAATAACTACTCTTCATAATGAGATATGTACTGAGATGCAAGTTTATTTTCTGTAGACTATCAAAAAAAATTTTTAACTGTGAAAGAAGATAGGATTTCAAAAATGTGTACCTTACTCAATTTCTGCATTGAATGTTTTTCACTTTGTCTCAATCTTGAAAATTTTTCATTTCATGTAGTTTGGAGGTTGAATTTTTAGTATGACAATATTTCTTAAAATACAGATCTTAAATCTTTATGGATTAATAGTATGTTCAAGCCATTCTAGGCAATAGTTTTATCTATAATGATATTATAATTTCAGTACAGCTAATTTGCCTTTTCATTTTCATCCTTATCATTTGTTTATTATGTGGTTAACTATGTAGCATTTGGACTGTCCTTTTTTTTTATAGCTATATGACTGATCAACCTACTTTTCTTCATATATTCTTGCATGCAAATTATCATTACTAATATGTTGTGATCTGTTATTGTCATGACTTGTTGCTTCATTGCCTTTTGAGTCTTTCACAATTTTAACCAGAGGTAGTGATGGTTTGTTTGTTTAGGGTTTTTTTTTTTTTTTTGATTCATAGCATTTTTAAAAGAATATTGGTTTTTAAGTCAAGGAGCAGCTTAGAATCATTCAAATCAGTGTAGAATTTTCTAAATGCTAACTGACCTGTTTTTTTTTATCAAATTTTGAATCCAATTTATTGTCCATCTGGAGTACCTTACCCAGAATTTCAGTGTGCTGTTCATTTTTGCCTAAATTTTGTTCCCTAAAAGCTAACATGGGACAGTAAATCGTACCCCTTGAGATTGGTAGGGTGGACACAGGGCTTGGGGAGAGGAGGGGAAATTGCCCCTGCCCTGCCTTACCCCAGAGACAAAGAAAACAGATCTTATAATAATTTATATCATTAATTATTTAAATGGTAATATGTGTGTATACATACACACATACATACATACGTGTGTGTGTATGTATGTATACACACACATATGAAAAGTATATATAGCCCTTAGTCATGGAGACCCAGAACTAAGATAAATGCATGAAGGCTGGCTTTTTAGATTATCTTATATAAAGTGATATCTGTAGTTCTGATTTCATGAATTGTTTATTCTAGGATGAGTTGCTGTTATTACTGATCTGGGTATTTCCCCATTTTAGGGAATTTGGAAAGCTTTACCTTTACATTCTTGCTGCGGTTTACATTTACAAATAGAATAGTTAAATTATGTTTTTTGCTATTGTTGTTTTCTTCCCTCATTGATTCATTGTCTTTAGAGCCTGAATTTGCAATTAAGGGAAGTTTATACCTGGCCTAAGGCATTTCTTATAATCCACAGGATTTGATGAGATTGACTCCTGGCTCATAGCTTGCTGAGAGGACAAATGACAGTGGCAAGAGAAAACAGATTATCTTGGCCTCTGCCCCTGCTTTCCCTAGGATTGAGATGTGCAAATCATATTTTGTTAAGAGATGTGAATTGAAAGAAATTAAGGAGCATTTAGGAATGGAAACAAACCACCTGCAAGCTAAATATTTCTATAAGGAGAAGCAGGAATTCTTAACCTTAACCTCCTCTAAGAATTTGTGAACTTGGATTAGAAAATGTTAAATTTTGATTTTCACTTATCTCTAAATTTTCTCCAATTATTAAAAAAAAAAAAACCATTTTTCTGAGAGAAGTTCATTGGCATCATCAGATTGGAAAAGAAGCCCAAGACACAAATAAGATTAAAAACCTCCCTTTAAAGATTTGATTAACTCTTTGTGAGCAAACTGAGACAGTTACTGCTTTGGATACCAAGTCTGAATTAAACAAATTGAAATAATTATTCTTAGGGCATCCTCCTAATTTCCAGTTCTTTACCACCGCTGAAAGAACAGCTATAAATATTTGTTTATATATAAGTTCTTTTGATTTCTCTAGCTTAAAAAAAAAATCTCTTTGGAGTACAAACCAAGTAGTTGTATTACTGGGTCACAGTTTTATAGTCCTCTGGGCTTATTTCCAAATTGCTTTCCAGAATGGTTAGATCAACTTGTACCTCCACCAAATAGTGCCAATTTTCCAACATCTTCTCCAACATTTGTCATTTTTCTTTTCTGTCATATTAGCCATTAGGTGTGAAGTAGTAACTTTGAATTGTTTTAATTTTCATTTCTCTAATCAAAAATTTTTTTGAACTATAGTTTTAATTTCTCCTGAAAGCTGCCTATTCATATTCTTCAGCCATTTATCATTCAAGGAATGACTTATATTTTATAAATTTGGTTCAGTTCTCTATATATTTGAGAAATGAGACCTATATTAGAGAAACTTGCTACAAAATTTTTTTCCCCGGTATTTTTCTTTCCTTCAAATTCTGGCTGCATTGGTTTCATTTCCTATTTACCTTAGAAATGAAACTTTTATGAGAAAAACTTGCTAAGAAGATTTTCTCCAATTTCTTGCATTTTTTCTAATTTTAGCTGCACTTGTTTTCTTTGGACAAAAATTTTAAAATATTATGTAATCAATCAAAATTATCCATTTTACATTCTGTGAACCTTTCTATCTCTTATTTAGTTATGAAATCTTCTTCTATCAGATAAGTATTATCTGTTTTTTCCAATAGTTCAAGTTTTCCTCTATGCTATGTCATTTGGCACATAAATGTTCAATACTGATATTAATTCATTGCCTATAGTACCTTTTAGCGCAATGTAGTTTCCCTATTTATTTCTTTTTAAATAGGTCTATTTTTATTTTTGCTTTGAGATCATGATTGCTATTTGCTATATCTTTTTTACTTCAACTGAAGCGTGTTAGATTCTGTTCTAGTCCCTTATTTTAAATGTACGTCTATCTTTCTGTTTTCCGTGTGTTTCTTGTAAACAGCATATCATTGCATTCTGATTTCTAAGACATTCTGCTACCCTTATTCCATTTTATTGATGAGGTCATCACATTCATAATTATGGTTATTTGTGGTGATTTTCTCTTCCCTTTATACTTACCCTTCTCTTTTTCACCCTGCTCCTCTTTTTTTCTTTTTTCTTTTTTTTGCTGTTTTGTATATTTTTCTCTGTTTTGCTTCTGACTATTGTCTTCCTACTCTCTTTTATATTCCCTTCATATTTTTCTCCCTCCACTTAAAAAATTCTTTCTTGCATGCACCATTTATATGAGATAATTTACTGCATTCTTCCTTTCCATTTCTCCTCCTCCTATTGCATTATTGTTCCCTCCCCTTTCATTCTTATTTTCAGATTATCCAAACAGAATCATTGGTACATTTTCCATTTTATGCTGTAAGTGACCTTCAATCCCATAACCCTTTCATTCTTTCCCATGTAATCTCCCCTGTGCTAACTACTTTCCCCTCTTTTTCCATTTTGACCCATTGGTGAATCTACTCAGTTCTCCACTGTTCTTTTGAGTCCCCCATCTCCTTTATCATGTCACCAGTTGTACCCTGCCAAGTCTCAGCCTTGGGTCAGCTCTCCACTCCTACACATGTTCTACTAGACAAAGGTAGAGAAAAGCCATTGTTCTTTTTGTGTTCTCTAAAAATTTATATTATGTAACTTCAGCTGAGCTTTCACTGCTACTAGGTAATCCTACAAAAACTCTTTTATCAATTCACTATCCTACTCTCCACAGCAATGCTTCAAACCTTTTCATCTCTTTCCCAATTTCCTATAGCTTTCCTTCCCCCTACACTTTCAGCTCAGAATTTTGGCTTATATTTTACAGAAAAAAGTTGAAACTATGAGCTCCCTTTTCTCTCCTCTTTGTCATCTATCACTCAAAATACTTTCTGCCACTATCTCTACCTTTATCTTTGCCTCTCATAATAGTGACTTTACTCTTTGCCAAAGTCAACCTCTCTACCTACTCAAGCAATACTCTTGTCTGTTTCCTGGAATAGATTGCACCTTCTTTTTCCCCCATTCTTTCATTTATTTTCAGTCTCATCTACTACTTTCCTACTGACTATAATCATGTCCCAACTTCATCCTTTCCCTCAAAAAATCCTCACTCAATCCATCCCATCTACTAATAATTTATAAGTTTGTGGCTAAAATTCTTAAAAAGATTTTCCTAGTACCTCCACTTTCTCTTCTGATCTCATTTCATCCAAACTGCTTTCTCTAAAGTTATCATTGATCTCTTAATTGCTCAATCCAATAGATTCTTTTCAATGCTCATTCTTCTTCACTTCTCTTCAGCCATTAACACTATTAATTGCTTTTTTCTCCTAAATACTTGTTTTTCTCCAGTTTTTTTTCCCCTTTGGACAACAGTCCCTTCTGGTTCTCCTCCTGCCTTCTCAATCTCCTTTGTTGGGCTCTTATCCAAATCATATCTTCTACCTCTAGGAGTTCTACAGGGTTCTGTCCTAGTGTCTTTTTCTCTTCTCTCTCTTTTCCATACTTGGTGATTTCATCAGCACCTATGGATCGAGTTAGCATCTCTATGTTAAAGATTCTTAAATCAACCTTTGCTGCCCTAACATCTGACCTTTGGTGATCTCTAAACTCAAATTTCCAATTGCTTCACACATCTTGAACTAGAAGTCCAGGAGACATTTTAAGCTCAACATTTCCAAAACTAAATATCTTTCCTTCTAAAGCCTCTTTATCTCTTACTTTCTTTATTACCATACAGAGCAACTCTGTCTTCCCAGTTCCTCTGTCTTTTGATTAAATCTACTTTGGCTTTAACTTTGTCTGAGTTCGTGATCAATACCCCCTGCTTTTTTTAACCTAATAAATTTGACTCCTGATCTTTATTATTATGTTTTTGTATTTCTCTTACTTCCTATCCCTCTATTACTTAATACTTAATACTTAACCTCTCTCTTCCTCCAAAGATCCCTCCCTTATCCTCTCCCCAACTCTTTTCGCTTATCTGTTTCTATCTGAATTTAGAAGAGTTCTATAGCGTTCCAAATATATATATTTCTATATATATATGATATTCCCTCTTTATCCCATTCCCATTAATCTACATACCTTTTCCATACCCTCCTTATCATTTCTTTATAAAATTAGAAGACCTTTATTCCCTTCTAAATTCATATATTGTTCTCTCTCTAATATAGAATTCATGTACATAGAGTTTCCTCTAAAAATCCCTCTCTTATTCTCTTCCCCTTCCCTATCCCTTTAGGCTCTTATTTCTTTTTGAATTGAGAAGACTTTTATACTCTTTTGGATATATGCCTATTATTCCCTCTTTAACCAATTTCTGATGAGAGCAGGGTTCCAGAACTGCCGGTTCCTTTCCCCTGTCTAATTCTTCTGTGTCAGTTTTTCCTCCCATATCTCATTTATATCCTCTGTGTCAGTTCTTCCTCCTGCACCTCATTTTATATGAGATAATTACTCTTTTTTCCCTTTTCCTACGCACTTTTGCTTTTAGAATCACATCATCTGGATTTGGCTCTTTTCAACAATGAGGTGATTCAAGACAATTCCAATAGATTTGTGATGGAATGAGCCATCTGCATCCAAAGAGAGAGAGAGAGAGAGCTATGGAGATTGAATGTGGATCAAAGCATAGTATTTTCACATTTTTTGCTGTTGTTGTTGTTATTATTATTTGTTTGGGTTATTTAGTTCTTTTTCATGTTTTCCCCCTTTTGACCTGATTTTTCTTGCACAACATAATGACTATGTTTAGAATAATTAATTGCACATAAACCTACATTGAATTGTTTGCTGTCTAGAGGAAGATGGAAGGAAGGAAAAAAAATTGGAACACAAGGTTTTGCAAACGTGAAGTGTTGAAAACTATCTTTGCATGTATATGAAAAAATAAGAAGCTATTTTTAAAAAGAGAGAGAAAAGAATCACATCATCCTCAGCTCTACCCCAGTCTTTCTTTTGAACTACTCAATTACTAATGACAATCTTAAACACATGGTTTACATTTCCATATATAAAGCATAAACTGTCCTTATTCAGTCCCTTATAATTTATCTTTGATGTTTACCTGATATTTCTCTTAGATCTTGAGTGTTACCTGTCAGATTGGCTAAGATGACAGGAAAAAATAATGATGAATGTTGGAGGGGATGCGGGAAAACTGGGACACTAATGCATTGTTGGTGGAGTTGTGAACGAATCCAACCATTCTGGAGAGCAATCTGGAATTATGCCCAAAAAATTATCAAATTGTGCATACCCTTTGATCCAGCAGTGTTTCTATTGGGCTTATATCCCAAAGAAATACTAAAGAAGGGAAAGGGACCTGTATGTGCCAAAATGTTTGTAGCAGCTCTGTTTGTAGTGGCTAGAAACTGGAAAATGAATGGATGCCCATCAATTGGAGAATGGCTGGGTAAATTGTGGTATATGAATGTTATGGAATATTATTGTTCTGTAAGAAATGACCAGCAGGATGAATACAGAGAGGACTGGCGAGACTTACATGAACTGATGCTAAGTGAAATGAGCAGAACCAGGAGATCATTATACACTTCGACAACGATATTGTATGAGGACATATTTTGATGGAAGTGGATTTCTTTGACAAAGAGACCTGAGTTTCAATTGATAAATGACGGACAGAAGCAGCTACACCCAAAAAAAGAACACTGGGAAACAAATGTGAACTATCTGCATTTTTTTCTTCCCGGGTTATTTATACCTTCTGAATTCAATTCTCCCTATGCAACAAGAGAACTGTTCGGTTCTGCAAACATATATTGTATCTAGGATATACTGCAACATATCCAACATATATAGGACTGCTTGCCATCTAGGGGAGGGGGTGGAGGGAGGGAGGGGAAAAAAATTGGAACAGAAACGAGTGCAAAGGATAATGTTGTAAAAAAAAAAAAAATTACCCTGGCATGGATTCTGTCAATATAAAGTAATTATTAAATAAAAATTTAAAAAAATAAATTAAAAAAAAAAGAATACAGCAGAAAAAAAAAAGATCTTGAGTTTTAAATTTTCTATTAAGTTCAGGTCTTTTTGTAACAAAATCCTGAAAGTCTGGCAATTTATTGAATATCCTTTTGTTCCCCATTCAGAATCATACTTAACTTTGCTGGTTGTGATATTTTCAGTGGCAACCTTAGTTCTTTTGTTCTTCAATATACAGAGTTTCAAGTCCAGTAGTCTTTATTGTAGTTGCTGATAGGTCTTATGTGATTCAAAATGTGGTTTCACCATTTGTGAATTGTTTTTTTCTTGTTGCTCATAATATTTTTCCTTGACTTGGGTGTTTCAGAATTGGTTTATGATAATCCTATAGGTTTTCCTTAAAGCTCTCTTTCAGGTATGATCAGTGAATTTTTTTTATTTCTACTTTCTTTTCTTGTTCTAACACTGGAAGACAATCTAAAACATTGTTTCTTCTATTACTGTAACAGGGTTCTTTTTCTGTAATCTTAACTTTCAGGTATTTCAATTATTTCTATGTTCTCTCTTCATGATCTATTGTTCTCCAGATCAATTGGTTTTTTATGAGATGTCTCACATCTCATAAATGAAAGCTTTTTATTTTCAAAATATACAAATGGATAATTTTCAACATTCACACTTACAAAACCTTGAGTTCTAATTTTCCCCCTCCCTTTCCTCCCATTCCCTCCCTCAGGTAGCAAGAGATCTAATATATATTAAAAATGTACAATTCTTTTAACAAATATTATGCTGCACAAGAAAAAACAGATCAAAAAGGGGAAAAAATGAGAAAGAAAACAAAAAGCAAGCAAATAATGACCAAAAAGCAAAAACACAATGTCATGATCTACACCCAGTCCCCACAATCCCCTCCCTGGGTGTAGATGGCTCTCTCCATCATAAGATCATTGGAACTGGCCTGAATCACCTTTTTTTTTTTGAATCTTTATTGAAGATTTTTATTTTTTATTTTTTCAATCTTTATATTTTGTTTTATTGTTTCTTGATCTCTTATAAGTTCACTACTTTATCCTTGCCCAATTTAGTTTTAAAAGATTTTCTTCCTTAGAATTTCAACCTCCTTTTCCACTTGGTTGACTTTCTTCTCATAATCTTATCTTTCTTGGAGTGTTCTTATTTTCTTCATGTTTTCTTTAATCTCTCTCATTTGATGTTTAAAGGGTTTTTTTGTGTGGGGTTTTTGTTTTGTTTTGTTTTTGGAGCTCTTTCACTTTTTGATTCAGATTTGAGTTTGCTGCTTGTATGTAGTAGAATTTCAGAAGACTGTACTGGAATCTGTCACTATGAGCCAGATGAGAGATTTTATAAGTTCTTAGCAATTAAATTCCTATTTCTTTGTATCTTTATGAATATATGAGAGACCCTCAGAAAATGTCAGGGTACTCTATATCAGTAAAATTTTAGGAGGTCTTCATTGACAAGGAACTTTCAGTCTATGCCCATTGTCTTCCTGCTTAAAGTCTTTCAACACTACATCCATCTTACATATTGCTGCTGGAGTCCAGAATTTGCTCTGTTCTTCTGAGTCTTTACTTTTGATATTTCTTATTGCTTAGTGATGTTCATTCATATGATACAGTTTTTTCACTTAATCAATGAGTGGTTGCTTTATTTCTTGCTTTACGAACACCAAAGATACTAATAGGAATATTTTTGTTAAGTATGACCTTTGTTTCATTTTTTGTCACTTTTCTTGAATTCTTTAAAATTGGAGTTAAGAGTGGTAGAAGCACTTCATGCCTTTACTAAGAACATCTCAATGTGCCTATATTCCCACAATTCCTTCAAATCCAATCATTCCTAGCCCAACATAAGAGAGAACTTTATAGTTATTTGAATTTTCATTTCTCTTATGTTAATGATTTGGAGCATGTTTTCCTGTGTACATTCAATAATTGCATATGTAAAACCATACTAAATATACTTCTATTCATCAGCTCTTTCTCTGAATACAGATAGCATCTTCCTTCATATGTCCTTTGTAGTTAATTTAAGTATTATAATAGTCAAACTTAGTCATTCAAAGTTGTTCTTAAAACAATATTGTTATTATTATAACATTGTATATAGTAACCAAAATAATATTGTATATCTTGGTTCTGCTTATTTCACTCTCAATATTTTATGCAAGTTTTTCCAGGTATTTCTGAGATCATTGAGCTTATCATTTTTAATACCACAATAGTATTCCAACATGAAAATATATCACAATTTTTTCAGCCATTCCCCAAATGATAAGTATCCCTCAAATTTCCAGTTCTTTGCTACCACAAAAAGAACAGCTATAAATATTTTAGAATTCCTTTTTCCTTAATCAGCTTGGGAAACAGACCTAATAGTGGTATTTGTGGGTCAAAGGTTATAGGTAATTTAATAAATCTTTTGGCATAATTCCATATCATTCTCCAAAATGTTCGGATTACTAATGTTGGAGAGGATGTGAGAAAACTGAGACACTAATACATTGTTGGTGGATTGTGAACTGCTTCAGCCATTCTGGAGAGCAATTTGGAAATATGCTCAAAGAGCTATCAAACTGTGCATACATACCCTTTGATCTGCAGTGTCTCTCCTAGGTTTGTATCTTAAAGAGATCATAAAGGAGGAAAGGGACCCACATGTGCAAAAATATTTGTGGCAGCCCTATTTGTAGTGGCAAGAAAATGGAAACTGAGTGGATGCCCATCAATTAGAGAATGGCTGAATAAATTATGGCATATGAACATTATGGAATACTATTGTTAGATCTGTAAGTCTCTTACATGAACTGAAGCTAGTCCGAAGTGAGCAGAACTAAGAGAACAGCAACAATATGATTATGCAATGATCAATTATGATGAATTTGACTCTTTTTGGTGAAGAGGTGATTCAGGCCAGTTCCAATGATCTTATGATGGAGAGAGCCATCTACACCCAGGGAGGGGATTGTGGGGACTGGGTGTGGATCATGACATTGTGTTTTTGCTTTTTGGTCATTATTTGCTTGCTTTTTGTTTTCTTTCTCATTTTTTCCCCTTTTTGATCTGTTTTTTCTTGTGCAGCATGATATTTGTGGAAATATATATAAAAGAATTGTACATTTTTAATATATATTAGATCTCTTGCTACCTGAGGGAGGGAATGGGAGGAAAGGGAGGGGGAAAATTAGAACTCAAGGTTTTGTAAGGGTGAATGTTGAAAATTATCCATTTGTATATTTTGAAAATAAAAAGCTTTCATTTAAAAAATGGTCAGATTACTACACAGTTCTACTAATAGTGAATTGATGTTCCAATTTTTCCACGTCCCCACACACATTTGTCTCTTTCCCTTTCTATCATTTTAATACTTTTTATTTTTCCAAATACATTCAAAGATAGTTTTCAACATTTACCTTTAACAAACCTTGTGTTTAAAATTTTGGAACACAAGATTTTGCAAGAGTGAATGTTGAAAACTATCTTTGCATATATTTTGAAAATAAAACCTATTATTAATTTAAAAGGTCAAAAAAGAAAAAAATGTTTTTGGTTTTTGAGGATTTCTTTTTTAGCTTATAGTTACAGTACTAGAAAGAAAGAAGGCAAAATGAGGTGTAGGCGTGGGTATTAGTGTAAGCCTGTATTGTATCCTAGAATCTGGTAGTTTAGCTTCACCACTGATGGTCAGGAGGTGGGGGAGGGTGCTAAGTGAGCTCAGGATCAGTAAACATCCATTCCTAGATGTCTCTTTTTTTGCTTTGTTTACTTTCTTTTGTATCCAGAATTTTCTTTCACTATGAATAAAGCTGAAATTGCTTTATCTTTGGCACATAATTTTGTTTTGGAGAGGTTTGAAAGGTCACAAAGATCATAAGAAATGTCTAGTCTGCCATCTTGTTGCTTTTCTGACCTAGAAACCCAAATAACATGTCTGAAATGTGTTTAACACAGCATCTGGCACATAGTAGGCATATAAATGCTAGTTCTTATTGTTGTTACTATTGCCATAGGATGTTCTAAGTGTACTTGGAGACAGACCAACTGAGCAATAGTATAGGTGAGGAAGAAGAATTGTCTCCAAAAAAAGACTAGTCTTACTGAGTAAGCAAATTTAATATAACACATTAATCTCCCTCTCAATATTATTGGCATCTTATCCTAGTTGAAGACCATGGACTTTTCATGCACTTATGCAACATGATATAAAATGGTTATCTGTATGTTCTGTCTTAACTGTATTCTTCCCATGAGTTCTGAAAGCTGCAGGTACTTAATAGATATTTATTGATTCAATGAATAACAAAAAAATTCTAACCCTACTCTAGAATTTCAGTTCTGGAAGGCAAAAGATGGTTTTAATTTGTGTATTTTTTTTCAGTATTGCATGGAAATTAACTAAATCTGAATATCTTCATTTTGAGTCATTCCAATAAAAAAAGTTTTTATTTTTTATTTCATGGCAGAATCCTATAATAGATAAAGGCGAAATAACTTTAGAAATGAAGTCTGTGGCACCTGATGAGGAGGATGCTTCATTTCCCCCACTTAAATCTGAAGACAGTGGTATTGGCCTAAGTGCTTCATCCCCAGAGCTTTCTCTACATTTAGGAATCCCTAGGATTTCTCCAGAAAAAGATGATGTCTGGAAAAGAAATGGTAGCATGCAGAAAACTTTGCACTACATTCAGGAACTAGTTACTACCTTTACCAACAAGCATATTTTTGGGGTCCAGCTACCAGAACCTGAAGAGGAAAATCAGTCAACAGTAACTATAAACACAAATGACAAAAGTGAAATAAATGGCACAGTTGTTGAAAACTCAGGCAAGAAGAGAGGCTCATGGGAAACCAAGACAATCACTGTACCCCAATTTAAACAGATGCTTTCAGATCTGTTTACAGTTCGAGGGGCTCCAACTAAGCAAAAAACTCCAAGATCTTCCTTCTCTTCAACCCATGGCATTGGCAAGAAAAAGGAAAAAGAGGAAGAGGAATGGTATATTTACAAGGTGATTATTGACCTAGGAGATTTGAGCAAGGAGTGCCAGGAAGCCTTTGCTGCTGCTTGCCATTTTCTGCTGGACTGCTCCACCTTCCCTGTCTACCTTTCTCAAGAAGAAACAGAGCAACTCTATATAACCCTTTTCCAAACACCTGGTAAGAAGGATATAATCTTTTAAATAATTTTTAAAAATTTTTTGTTGAGACAGTTGGGTTTAAATAACTTGCCCAGGGTCACACAGTTAGGAAGTGTTACGTGTCTGAGGCCAGATTTGAGCTCAGGTCTTGCTGATTTCAGACCTGGTACTACATCCACTGTACCACCTAGCTGCCCCTTTTTAAATAATTTGTAGAAATAAGTTCACTATTGAATAATAACATTTTTTAGAATTCTAAGGTTTACAAAATAATTTATATATATTATCTCATGTGAGTCATAATCTTTTTTGTGAGGCAGGTTCTTTTATTAGCTTTTATTTTATAGAAAAGGAAACTAAGATTGAGAGAGGTTAAATGACTTGTTCTAAGGCAATTAGTTAAAATATATTTATTAAGCGTGCACTATGTGCCAGGCACTGTACTGACCACATAAAAGAGAGGTAAAAAACAGCCGTTACACTCAAGGAGTGCACAGTCTAACAAGAAGCAATAAATAGATATGTACAAACAAGCTATATATAAGATAAGTAGGAAATTATAAAAGATGGAAGGTACTAGGATTAAGAGGAGTTGGGAAAGGTTTCCTGTAGAAGATGAGACTTTTGTTGGAACTTGAAGATAAGTGAAACTAGGTGGCAGAGGTGAGGAAAGAGAGCATTTCAGGCATGGGGAACAGCTAAAGAAAATGTCCAGAGTTGGGAGAAGAAATGTCTTGTTCTAGAACAGCAAAGAGGCCAGTTTTTCTGGGTTAAAGAGTACATGGCAAGGAGCATAAGAAGACTGGAAAGTTAAGAGGGTGCTAGATTATAAAGAGTTTTGAATGCCAAGCAAGCATTTTGTCTTTTATCCCAAGAGGCAATAGGGAGTTACTGGAGTTTGAGAAGGAGCTGACAGTGTCAGACCTAATCTTTAGGGAAATCATTTTGTTGGTTTAATGAAAAATAAATTGGAGTAGAAAAAGATTTGAGGCAGGCAGACTCATGAGTAAGCTATTGCAGTAATCTAGGCGTGATGTGATAAGTACCTGCAAAAGAATTGTGCCAGTGTGAGGAGAGAGAAGTGGATTATACTCTAGAGAAGTTACAAAGTTGAAGTGGATAGATCAGGAAAGTGATTCTAGAAGGAAGTGAAAATGAAAGATATTGAAAAGTTGCATTTGACATCTAGATTTTGAGCCTGAAAGATCAATGATTCTAACCTTCACAATTATCAGGAAAGTAAGAGCAGATAGAAGCTTTAGAGGGAAAGATAATGATTTTAGTTTTGGATATGTTGAGTTTAAGATGTCTACTGGACCTACAATTCAAGATGTCTCAAAGGCAACTGGAGATGCAAGAATAGGGCAAGAGACAGAGTAAGTAGATTTGAGAATCATTAGGATAGAAACTGTAATTAAATTATGAGATCTAAAGAGGTCATGTAGTATAAAGGAAGGAAAGAAGGCTCAGTTTAAAAAAAAAAAACCAGAAAACCCTGAAGTATAGAAGTATTGAATAGGATCCAGATGAGAATCCAGAAAAGTATCTGAGTAGCCTGAAGGAAATCCAGGAGTGAATGGTCTCCTGAGAGAAAAAAGTATTAAGGAGAAGAGGGTGATAAACATTGTCAAAGGCTACAGAGAAATCAAGAACAATGAAGATTGAGAAAAAGCAATTGATTTAGGCATTTAGGAGCTTTGGAGAGAAGTTTGAGTGGAATGATGAGATCAGAATCCAACTTGTAGGGTAAAGGAAAAGTGTGAGAGAAAGTGTTTCTTAGATGAGAAAGTAGAGAAGGAGAGATGAAAAGGTTTAGAAGAATGGGCTGTGAAGAATAGGAAGAAGTTGATGAGGGAAGTTTAGTAAAATTGCCGAGGAGCCCAGTTGAGATTGTGTAATATAAAACTGGAGTGGACCCAGTCAAAACAGTTGCATAATTTTTCTAGACCTTTGTTCACATGTAGGAGTGAGAGTGGCAGATTTGTGAGCATGATTTAAAGCTGAGAGCTGGCAGAGCACAATTAATGAAGTGATAAGGGGATGTGAGAGATTGAAGAACAGAGTGTAGAATTGAATTGGTTCATCATTGAGATCAAGACAAGGAAAAGAAGAGAGTTGCTAGAGCAGGAGAGAATATCTAGGAGTTAAGGAGGGAAGAAAATTGTGCACCAGGTGCTGAATTTGTTGAGAAAGTAAAAGAAGTTACCTGGAGGTCTGTACTGTATCAGGTGATAGAGATGAATGGTATGAACCTTACAGAAGAAAAGGTGCTGAATGATGGAGATAAAGGGAGAATCTGGCAGTGGCCATGGGGAAGAATCTTCCACTCAACCAATGTACTGATGGGAATGAATGAAGGTTTAGCTAAGAATGGAAAAGGTGGTCAGGGAGGCGGTGCCATAAAGGGGGAGTCAGGTTTCATTGATAGTTAGAAGATGGAGACAGAGAGAGAAGAAAAGATTTAAGATGAAGAGACATTGTTGCCTATGGAAGGCCACAGGATACAGTGAAAGGGATTTGTACTTTATGGTAAGTGTTTTAAACAGGATTTAGATCAAGGCCTTCCTGACTTCCAAATTCAACTTTATCCCTTAAAATGGATCCTTTGTTCTGCTGTGTCACTTTTTTTTTCTTGTATCTTTTATAGGGAAAAGAAAGGGTTTGAGCCATTTTTTAGTGATTAGAGCTGGAAGAAATCTTAGATAGAAGTCATTTAGTTTTATCTTTTTATTTTTGTAAAGAACTAAAACCCAGAGAGATTAAGTGCTTTTTCTTTTTTTTTTAAATTATTTTTTTTATTTTTTTTAAATTTAATTTTTATTTAATAATTACTTTATATTGACACTCGTTTCTGTTCCGATTTTTTTTTTCCCTCCCTCCCTCCCTCCGCCCCCTCCCCTAGATGGCAAGCAGTCCTTTATATGTTGGATATGTTGCAGTATATCCTAGATACAATATATGTTTGCAGAACTAAACAGTTCTCTTGTTGCATAAGGAGAATTGGATTCAGAAGGTATAAATAACCCGGGAAGAAAAACAAAAATGCAGATAGTTCACTTTCGTTTCCCAGTGTTCTTTCTTTGGGTGTAGCTGCTTTTGTCCGTCATTTATCAATTGAAACTCAGGTCTCTTTGTCAAAGAAATCCACTTCCATCAAAATATGTCCTCATACAATATCGTTGTCGAAGTGTATAATGATCTCCTGGTTCTGCTCATTTCACTTAGCATCAGTTCATGTAAGTCTCGCCAGTCCTCTCTGTATTCATCCTGCTGGTCATTTCTTACAGAACAATAATATTCCATAACGTTCATATACCACAATTCACCCAGCCATTCTCCAATTGATGGGCATCCATTCATTTTCCAGTTTCTAGCCACTACAAACAGGGCTGCTACAAACATTTTGGCACATACAGGTCCCTTTCCCTTCTTTAGTATTTCTTTGGGATATAAGCCCAATAGAATCAAAGGGTATGCACAATTTGATAATTTTTTGGGCATAATTCCAGATTGCTCTACAGAATGGTTGGATTCGTTCACAACTCCACCAACAATGCATTAGTGTCCCAGTTTTCCCGCATCCCCTCCAACATTCATCATTATTTTTTCCTGTCATCTTAGCCAATCTGACAGGTGTGTAGTGGTATCTCAGAGTTGTCTTAATTTGCATTTCTCTGATCAATAATGATTTGGAACACTCTTTCATATGAGTGGTAATAGTTTCAATTTCATCCTCTGAAAATTGTCTGTTCATATCCTTTGACCATTTATCAATTGGAGAATGGCTTGATTTCTTATAAATTTGAGTCAGTTCTCTATATATTTTGGAAATGAAGCCTTTATCAGAACCTTTAACTGTGAAAATGTTTTCCCAGTTTGTTGCTTCCCTTCTAATCTTGTTTGCATTAGTTTTATTTGTACAAAGGCTTTTTAATTTGATGTAATCAAAATTTTCTATTCTGTGATCAGTAATGGTCTCTAGTTCATCTTTGGTCACAAATTTCTTTCTCCTCCACAAGTCTGAGAGATAAACTATTCTATGTTCCTCTAATTTATTTATAATCTCGTTCTTTATGCCTAGGTCATAGACCCATTTTGATCTTATCTTGGTATATGGTGTTAAGTGTGGGTCCATGCCTAATTTCTGCCATACTAATTTCCAATTATCCCAGCAGTTTTTATCAAATAATGAATTCTTTTCCCAGAAGTTATGGGCTTTGGGTTTGTCAAACACTAAATTGCTATAGTTGACTATTCTGTCTTGTGAACCTAGCCTTTTCCACTGATCCACTAATCTATTTCTTAGCCAATACTAAATGGTTTTGGTGACTGCTGCTTTATAATATAATTTTAGATCAGGTACAGCTAGGCCACCTTCATTTGATTTTTTTTTCATTAATTCCCTTGAGATTCTCGACTTTTTATTGTTCCATATGAATTTTGTTGTTATTTTTTTTAGATCAATAAAATATTTTCTTGGAAGTCTGATTGGTATAGCACTAAATAAATAGATTAGTTTAGGGAGTATTGTCATCTTTATTATGTTCGCTGGGCCGATCCAAGAGCACTTAATATTTATCCAATTATTTAAGTCTGACTTTATTTGTGTGGTAAGTGCTTTTTCCAATGTCACATGAATTTGAGCAATTCCAGTGCTACTCCTGACCCTCAGTAGCCAAAAAATACAATTTGAATCTGAATTATAAAGAACTGCATTTAGTATTAGATCTTCTAATTTTTTTCATAGTAGCTGTGGGTAAGTAGAAAGAATTAAATGTAATTGTATGATCAAGTAATAATATTCTATATTAATATAGTCTTAATAATAATAAAATGTATAATAATACAATACTTTCCTTATAACAATTCCCTGGAGCAAATAGTATACATATTATTTTCCCACATGAGAAAATTAAAGCTCAGAGAAGTTGCTTATCCTCAAAAGGACTAAATAGAATCTGAATGTAGTTAGTATATTGAAACCAAGACTGAAAGATGTAGTACAAGTTCAAAACTCTTTCAGATATATACTTTGTTGCTTCTTATAATTCTAGAGAGTCATGGTTTCTGAGTTTTAAAAATTTTTACATGCTGTGACAATATTTTGCTTTTGTTTGGGGGGTGCAGTTTATATGTATCTATGTATGTATAAATGTATGTATACATATATGTGCATACATACATTCATCGATATAAGTATGATTTTATGGTTACAGAGATCCAATGGTATAGAAATTCCTCTGACTAGTTATATAACCATTAAGTATCAGAATCAGACTTAAAATGTCTTGATTCTCTAAAGGCCAATTTTCTATCTACTATGCCATGCTGCTGAGCATATATGTATAACATATCTACATCTCTTTGAATCTAGCATATATGCTGCAAATTGCTGTCACCCTAGAGGTATCAAGTCTATCGACCAAATAAAATTTCAGGGTAGCATCTTAGCTATCTCTAAACTTTGAATGTTTGCCTGATGTTAGTTTTAACTGCTATGAAATCCAAAAAAATTAATGTACTTTTTTTTTGTCTTTTTTATATTGTCTTCCTTTTCTGGAGAATGCGATTCTAGCTTCCCCTTGTGGCTTAAATCTCTCATGACTATCTGCTGCTGTGTAAATAACTGCCATATTCAGAATATGGCCATCTTTACATTGCTTGAGATGATAAACCATTCTCAATCACTGGCACTTGTGTGTGAAGATAGGATGAAACGGAGTAAAATCTCTGGACATAACCCGTTTTTTGGAAAGTTACAGATGGTAACAGTTCCTCCCATTGTTCCAGGAGTGTTAAAAGTCATTGCAAAGAAAACAGACTTCTATCAGGTACATTTCAGTTTGGGTGTATCTTTGAATGTGGGTAAAGCATTTTTCCAGCCTGTTCATTCAAAAAAATTGTTGTTGCTTTTGTTGTGAAAATAGTATCATTCATGAAGTGAGTTCAAACTACAATGAGAATTTCGCAATTGAAGATTTTTAAAAAGATTGAGATTTCAGTAGAAAGGCCAAGGCTATCGGTATTAAATATCACTTAAAACTATCAAAGTCATTATGTTTGTAGGTATTGCTTAGATTTTTTTTCTCTTTAGAAGAGAGGGCTTATTTGGTCTTTAGAGGAGTTATATTCTGAAATTACTGTGATAGAAAAACAAAAAAAATCCTTGAAACTTCCTTTAAAAAAATAAAAATGTGACCCCCTAAAGAAAAGTTAAAGGACTTGAAATTACTTAGCTTGGGTAAGTCAAAGCTTATTAGTTATCATATTTAAAGTTTATTATACAAAAGACAATTTTCTATTTCTTTGTTCTCTTTTTTTCCTCCCTGAGGAACTAATAAGAGAAATAAGCTTTAAGCTACATCATTAAAGATTTTGAGTTTGACCTAAAAAAAATAACTTAACTAGTGAATTTTTAAAACACAGGAATCATCACAATTATGAGATCCCTTTCCTTTAAGGTTTTTTTTTTTTTTAATAGAGTAAGGTTTATTTATTTTAATTAAAATTCTTCCTAAAGCCAAAGTGAGATAACGTGGAAAAGACATAAATTGTATGGCCTTGAAAGGTCCTATAAAATTTGTCATTTCCTGAGCTCTATCACTGTGACTTGCTCAGGGTCACACAGCCAGGAAATGTTAAGTGTCTAAAGTCAAATTTGAACTCAGGTCCTCCTGATTTTAGGCTGGTGCTCTATCCAATACACCAAAGAGCTGCCCCTTATTGATAGAATCTTGATCCTAAAGCCACCCCAGGAAAAAAAAAATGAAATTTGGACTAAATGTCATAGGTAAACAGGATTCCCTAATATGGAAATAAATTTTATGTTAGAATTTTGGTTTAGGGAATTGAAAGAGTTAATTGAAACATATTGAATATAAGTGATAGTAGAAGAGAATGAAAAGGATTTTTGCATTTTTAGGAGTCATGTTCATAGATATGTGGATAAATATTTGTTACAGGAAATTTTATTTTCTTTTTTAATAGGAAGAGGGAGATAAAATAGATTTTTGTTAGTTGAAAAAAAATTTTGTAAAAAACATATAGTATTGTATAAGTGTCTGCAAAGATGAACAGAGTGTGAGTTTGGGAGTGGAGTGAGTGTTGACTCATTATGTCATGATGTTACAACGCAGCATTTTCATTTTTTTGTTGTTGTTTGCTTGCATTTTGTTTTTTTTTCTCATTGTTTTCATTTTTGATCTGATTTTTCTTGTGCAGCATGATAATTGTGGATATATGTATGAAAGAGTTGCATATGTTTAACATATATTAAATTACTTACCATCTAGGGGAGGAGGTGAGGGGAAGAAGGGAAAAAATTTGGAACACAAGGTTTTGAAAAGGTGAATGTTGAAAATTATCTATGAATAAGTTCTGAAACCAAAAAGCTTTAATAAAGAAAAAGATGGTCCTTTGCTTTAGCATAGTGTAGACATATAGCAGTCACTTTAAAATGCATGTTGATTGATTTCAAAAAGAATCAAGGAAATTGAAAGAAGTACTTTGTTTGCCAACTTCGGTCTAGCCCTGCTTGATTTTTCTTGTTCATTTCAAGGGCCTGGTTAGTCTCCATTTGCAGTAGCTATTTAAAATGTGTATACTGAGGGGCTGTAAACTATCCATCTTTTTTCTTTTTGAGTTTTTTCCTCTCTGTAGTATTTTATTTTTCTAATTATATGTAAAGATAATTTTCAGCATTCACTTTTTAAAATAGCTTTTTATTTACAAAACATATGCATAGGTAATTTTTCTTGCAATTTAATTCTTGCAAATAAATTGACTCTTGCAAAACCTTCAGTTCCAAATTTTCCCCTCCATTCCTCCACCCCCCTCCCCTAGATGGCAGGTATTCCAGTACATGTTAAAATATATGTTAATCCCAATATATGTATACATCTCCATACAGTTATCTCAGCATTCACTTTTTTATATATATAGAATAGTTAGCTCTTTATTCTGTCATTTATGAAAACATTACACTTAAAATGAGTACCCATTTTTATACATGTCATAACTTCCTTATTAGATTATTATCTTCTTTTTTTAATAGCTTTTTATTTACAAGTTATATGCATGGGTGATTTTACAGCATTGACAATTGCCAAACCTTTTGTTCTAACTTTTCTCCTCCTTTCCCTCACCCCTTCCCCTAAATGGCAGGATGACCAATACATGTTAAATATATTAAAGTATAAATTAAATACAAAATAAGTATACATGACCAAACTGTTACTTTCAGCATTCACTTTTGTAAGATTTTGAGTTCCAAATTTTTTCTCTCTTCTACCTTTACCTCCCCCCACAACAACAGCAAGAAATCTGATATAGGTTATACATGTACAATCATTTTAAACATTTCCATATTTGTCATGTTGCGAAAGAAAAATCAGAACAAAAGGAGAAAACCATAAGAAAGAAAAAGCAAACAAACAAAAAAGTTAAAATAGTATCCTCCAATCCTCATTCTGTCTTTATAGTTCTCCCTAAGGATGACATTTTCCATTCCAAGTCCATAGAAATTGTCTTGTATTACTATGTTGCTAAAAAGAGCAAAGTAGTTAATCATCACATAATCTTGTTACTATGTATAATGTTCTTCTGGTTCTTCTTACTTCACTCAGCATCAATTCATGAAAGCTTTTCCAGGCTTTTCTGAAACCAGCCTTTTCATCATTTCTTTTACATTCCTGTATCACAACTTATTCAACCATTCCCCAAATGATGGGCATCCCTTCAATTAGCCAATTCCTTGCCACTACAAAAAGGGCTGCAACAAACATTTTTGCACATTTTGCTCAGTTTTTCCTCTTTTACAATCTCTTTGGCCTGCAGATCCAGTAATGACAGTGCTGGATCAAAGGCACAATTTTATAACCCTTTGGGTATATTTCCAGAATGACTGGATCATAAACTGCCCATCTTGCTGTATATGATTATCTAAAATAAGTATTGTGCATACACTTGGTTCTTCCTATGTAGACAGTGGTTAAATTCAATTAGTAGTTTCTTTGAAGACTTTGAATGTCATTCACAAATTATCATCTCCATTTCCTCTCCTCAGTTTTAACCCTCCATATATTGGCTTCCGATGTCATCATTCAATTGAAACTGTTCTCTCCAAGTTACATAATATCTCTTATTTGCCATATCTAATGGTATCTTCTTAATTTTCATCCTTCTTGACCTCTCGGAATTATTTGATTTATAGACCACCTTCTTTTATATGGTTTCTTAGCTCTAGATTTGTTTGTTTGTTTGTTTTTGGCTCTTTTCTCTCTTGGTTCTTCTCCAATCTGTTTGGCTAATCCTTCTTAGATTCGTTTGCTGTAGTTTCAACCATGTTATACCCTTTAACTGTGGGTGCCCCCTAAGTTCTGTCCTGGATCATCTCCTTTTTTCTCTTTGTGTTCTTTTACATGTTGATCTCATTAGGTCCCATGGCTTCAGTTACTATCTCTATTTCCAGTTCTATTTATCCAGCCCTAATTTCTCTCCTGACTTCAAATCCCATACCACAATTTCCTGTTGGAGTTTTAAGAATTTGATAACCCATAGTCATCACAAATTCATGATGCCCAAAACAATACTCATTATCTTTAAACCTCCTCCCCAAATCTCCCCTTTTTTCTGAATTTCCATGTTATAATCAAGAACCATCCTGTTCACCCTAGTTCATAATCTCAGTGTCATCCTTGATTCATCTGTCCTGTTCATGCTACAGACCTGGTTGGATGCCAGATCTTGTCATTTCTGTCTCTGCAGCATCTTTCATAAAAATCCCTATGACCCACTTGAATGATTATAATAGCCTTCTTTTGGACATCACTTTCTCAGCATAAGCTGGACCACATCCCACACAACCCCACCAACTCCTCAACATGCTTCATTGGCTCCCTATTACCTCTAGGATAAATGTGAAGTCCTTTGTTTGACACTTAAAGCTTTTTACAACTTGACCTCTTTGTATCTTTATTCCTCCCTCTCTACAATACAGCCATACTGACTTTTTTTTTTTTTTTTTTTTTGCTGTTTCTCATACACAGTACTCCATCTTTGTCACTCTGCCTTCTCACTAGCCCTCCTTCATACTTGAAATGCTCTCCCTCTCAACTTCCAATTCCTAAAATGGCAGAGTTGGTTTAAAACTCAGTGGAGTTTTAAAATTTTCTTCTGGAGTTCTTTCCCTTCTCTCTTCCCTTCCCAGTTTCAGTCGAGCCCAGAAACATGTACTAAGTGTATACTAAATAGTGCTTGTTAAGCAGTGTGTTAAGTTGCTAGTGTCATTTGGCCTTAAGGTTATCTTCCCTATCCTCTGTATTCATCTTTTATATTCTTATTTGCATATGTTGTCTCCCCATCTTTGTATTCTTAGTGCTTAGACCAGTATCTATCATGTAATAAACACCATAAATATTTGTTGATTAATTAATCCCATAATAAGGGAAGGAGTAATAGCTTTGGCACTCATCTACAAACAATTGGAGAAAAGAGAGAAGAGCTAATGTTTGGATCAGTATCCCAGCCTCATCATCCTAGCAGCTGAGGTTTCTTGGCAACTGCTAGTCCAGAAGAGTAATGCCTCTGGTAGTTAGCTAATCTAACATTTCTAACGTTGTAGCTCCATAATCTGTTCAGATCTTTGCAGCTATCTAATATCAGTTCCACCTCTGACTTTGCTGACATGATGAGAGCACCAAATAGCAAGTCAGCCACCTTTCATTTGAAGAGATCAAAAAGAGTGGAAAGAATGGTCTGGAACTAGTTAAATGAAGTAACTCCAAGAACAATGTAGGGAAAAAAAAATACAAGAATTTGGAGAGATGTGTTCTGCTTGCATTTTTCCTATTTTATTGATCCAATTTCACAAATCATATTCTAGACTATAACATGAGCAATTGTTACAATTTCTTCTCTTTAATAAAATAGTTTAGTGCCTCTAAGAAATATGGAAATATGTGTTGAAGAATTCCATGTTTAACCTATGTCAGACTATTTGCTATCTTGGGGAAGGAGAAAAATTTGTAACATTGCAAAGGTGAATATTGAAAACTACTTTTGCATTTATTTGGGAAAATAAAATACTATTAAAGTAGTTTAGTGCTTCATTAAAAAGATTAAAATGGAGTGAGATTACTTTTTTTTTTTTAAATATCACAAGCAAAAACCATTTGAGGGGGAATCATCTAAACATTCATTTAAAAATTATACTTCAATTTTTCTTTATTTTTAGCAGTGTTATTTTATCTTATTCATAATCTGATTTTTTTCTTCAGTTGTGTTTATATTACATAAATCTTAAACAAGGCCATCTTTGACTCTTAAAAGCATTAAAAATGTCTTCATGTAAAACTGATACTGTACACCTACAATACCAGAAGGGCATGAATTTTGGAATGTAGTTTGCAGATAATAGTGATAAATTTGTGCTGAATTTGCAAATACACACACACACACACACACACACACACACACACACACACACATTTAATTTCAATCCAGTGCCTAACTTTAACCCAGGGTGAAGTTTATGGCCTTAGAAGGAAATAAAATGAGTTGTCCTACTTGTGGAAGTATAAGGATTTCAATATAAGGAAACTGAGATTGTAGACAGCCCAGAAACCTTCAACTTTATGCTTAAAAGTTGTATCATCAGCACCTACTTATCATAGTTTTTCTCTCTCAATATTATATAGATATGTTCTTGGGTGAAAGCTAACATTTTTCTCTTTAAATGCTTTTTATTTTTAAAGAAATAGTAGGATCTCATTTTGCGGTGGCAAAGAATTGGAAAATGAGTGGATGCACATCAATTGAAGAATGGCTGAATAAATTATAGTATATGAATGTAATGGAATGATACTATTGTTCTATAAGAAATGATGAGCAGATTGATTTCTGAAAAGCCTGGAAAGATTTATATGAACTGATGCTAAGTAAAGCCAGCAGAACCAGCAGTACAATGTGTCATGATCAATAAAAAGATTTAGCTCTTCTCAGCTATTCAATGATACAAGGCAATCCCAATAAATTTTGGATGGAAAATACCATATACATCCAGAGAGAGAACTATGGAGACTAAATATTATTTGAAACATACTATTTTCGCCTGTTTTTTTTTTTCTTTTCTTTTGTTTTTGTTTTTTTTTTTCACATGGCTTTTCTATTTTGTTCTAGTTTTCCTTTCCCAACATGACTCGTGGAAATATGTTAAAAACAAATGTACATGTATAACCTAAATTAGATTGCTTTCTAGTTTAGGGAGGAGGAAGGTAAGGGAGGGAGGGAGAACTCAACATCTTACAAAGATGGAAGTTGAAAACCATCTTCACATGTAATTGGAAAAATAATATGCTATTAAAATTACATTTTAAAATTTTTTAAAAAAAGATTATTTGGGAGGATAAAAGTAAAAATATACCTAATAATTATGTTGTATATTTGAAGTTATATACATGGTAGATTTTCAGTTTCATGTGCAATCATCTTTCTTGTTGTATTGTCCTATGGAAATGTTTGTTTTGTTCCATGAATTGAAAATAAAATAAAATTTTAAAAATAAAGAGGTAACTAAAGTTTCAATAATTATTCTTTTGTCACAGAGAGTGGCCCAGGTACTGTGGAATCAGCTGAACAAAGATACACGGGAACACCACATTGCTTGTGTGGAACTCTTCTACAGGCTTCATTGCCTCGCACCATCTGTAAACATTTGTGAAGATATTATCTGCCATTCATTATTGGAACCTGACAAAGTAAGTCCCTGTTACTTTCTAACTTTCCCCTTCCCTTCATCATAGTTTTTCCTTTGGTTTACTAGGTTCTATAATGATTGCAGATAGTACCTTATTTCTTTTTATCCTATATGTTTCTTAGGTTTTTCTGAAACTGCCCTGATCATTATTTCTTATAGTACATTAGCATTTCGTCCCAATTATATACCACAACATGTTCAGCCATTTTCCAATTGGTATCCTCTCACTTTCCAACTCTTTGCCACCACATAAAGGACAATTATAAATATTTTTATATATAAAAATATTTCCCCCTTTTCTTTGACTTCTGTGAGTACAAACTTAGTAGTAGTATTATTGGGTGAAAGGGTATGTCCAGTTTGATAGCTCTTTGGATATAGTTCCAAAATGTTCTCCAGAAGGGTTGGAATGTTTCACAACTCACACTTCTGCAATAATATATCTATTTTCCCACATCTCTCAGCATTTATTATTTTTCTTTTCTGTCATGTTAGTCATTCTGAAAGGAGTGAGGTGATACCTCAGAGTTGTTAATTTGCATTTTCTAAGCAATAGTGATTTAAGTGACTTTGACTAACTTTGATTTCTTTTTCTAAAACCTGCCTATTCATATCCATTAACCATTTATCAATTGGGAAATGCCTATTATTTTTATAAATTTGGCTCAATTCCATATATATATATGTGAGAAATAAAACCTTTGAAAGAGAAACTTGATGTAAATTTTTTTCCCTAGTTTCCTGATTTGCTTCTAATTTGGGCTGCATTAGTTTCCTTGTGCAAAAGTTTTTTAATTTCATGTAATCAGAGTTATCATTTTTACTTTTTGTGATCCTTTCTGTCTTTTGTTTAGTCATAAACTCTTCCCATCTCTGTAAAAATTTTTAAGCTCTTCTAATTTACTTATGATGTCATCATTAATGTCTAAATCATGTACTGATTTTGATTATTTTAGTATGTGATGAGAGTTGTTGATCTATGCCTACTTTCTACCAAATTGCTTTCTAATTTTCCCAGCAATTTTTGTCAGATAATGAATTCTTGCCTCAAAAACTTAAATCTTTGGACAAACACTAGTTGTTCATGACTGTTTAAATCTGGAACTGCTAAACCATCTTCCTTCCCAATTCATTCATTAATTCGCTTGTTATTATTGATCTTTTTCTATCTCTATAAAATAATTCTTTGGTAGTATGATTCATATGACTCTAAATTGTTATTTTTATCATATTAGTTTGGTCTACCTATGAATAATTAATATTTTCCCATTTGTTTAGATATGTCTTTATGTGAAAATTGTGTTCATATAGTCTCTGGATTTGTCTTGGCAGGTAGACTTCTAAGTAATTTATAATATCTGCAGTTATTTTAAGTTGAATTTCTTTTTCTATCTCTTCCTAATGGGTTTTATTTGTAACATATATTGAAGCATCGATGATTTATGTGGATTTATTTTAGATCCTGCAACTTTGCTAAAGTTATTGTTTCAATTAATTTTAATTAATTCTCTAAGGTTCCTTAAGTATACTATCATATTATCCACAAAGAGGGATTGTTTTGTTTTCTCATTACCTGTATTTATTCCTTCAATTTCTTTTTCCTCTTTATTGTATTTTTTGTTATAAAAGCATTTTGGTATATTACTGAATAATAATCCTTGCATTACCCCTGATCTTATTGGTAAAACTTCTAACATCCATATTATGGATAATGTTTGCTGATGATTTTAGATAGATATTACTTATCATTTTAAGAAAAGCTCCCTTTATTCCTGTGTCCTCTAGTGTTTTTACTGAGTACTGCATTTTGTCAAATGACTTTCTTATATAAAATCATATGATATTTGCTATTTTTGTTATTGAAATGGTCAATTATGCTTATAGTTTTCCTAATACTGAACCAGTTCTGCATTCTTGATGTACATCTCACCTAGTCAATATTATATGATCTTTGTAATATATTGCTATACTCTCCTTGCTCCATTTTATTTAAAACATTTGTAATATTCATTAGGTAAATTAGCCTATAGTTTTCTTTCTCTGTTTTTGCTTTCCTTGGTGTAGATATCAAAATCAATTTATATCATAAAAGAAAATTTTTTTCAAATAATTTTCTAAATTATTATATAGTGGTTTTTTTTTTTCTAAATAGTTTATATAATATTGACTAACAATTGTTCCTTAAATGTTTGGTAGACTTCACTTGTAAATTCTTCTGGTCCTTGGATTTGTTCTTAGGGAATTTATTTATGGATTTTTTCAATTTTCTTTCCAATATAGGGTTATTTAAGTATTCTATTTCCTCCTCTTTTAACCTGAGCAATTTATATTTTTGTAAATATTCATCCATTTCACTTACATTGTCAATTTTACTGACATATATTTGGGGAAAATAACTTAACATTTGCTTTAATTTCATCTTCATTGATAGTGTATTCACTTCTTTTGATTTTTGATACTGATAGTTTGACTTTCTTTTTTTTTTTTAAATTAAATTAACCAGTGGGTTATCTGCTTTGTTGTTTATTTGTTATTTTGTTCTGTTTTTTTTTTTTAATATATAAAATCAGCTTTTAATTTTGTTTATTAGTTCAATTGGTTTTTTATTTTTAATTTTATTATTTTGCCTTTGATTTCAGGATTTCCATTTTGGTGCTTAATTAGGAATTTTAAATTCATTCTTTTTCTAGTTTTTTAAAAATTGTTTGCCCAATTCATTGTTCTACTCTTTCTCTCTTTTATTGATGTATGTTTTTAGAGATATAATTTCCCCCTAAATTTTGCTTTGGCTGCATCCCACAAATTCTGGTATGTTGTCTCATTGTTGTCATTATTTTTTATTAAATTTTTCATTGTTTTTATGATTTGTTCTTTGACTCACTCATTTTTTCAGATAAGATTATTTTGTTTTCAAGTGATTTTTTTCATCTAAGCCTTCTATACCTCTTTATTAAATATGTTTTGCTACATTATGACCTGAAAAGTATACATTTAATATTTTTTCTTCTCTGCATTTGTTTGTGGATTTTTTATGTCCTAATGGGTCAATATTTGTGAAGTTACTCTGGACAGCTGAGAAAAAGTTTCCTTTTTCTTCCAATTTAGTTTTCTTCAAAGATCAATCCTTTCTAACTTTTCTAAGATTTTATTCTTCTCCTTAACTTCTTTCTAGTTTATTTTGTAGTTAGATTTATCTGACTTTAAGAGAAGGTTAATAATTTCCCTCTAGAATAGTTTTACTGTCTGCTTCTTGTAAATTTTTTTTTTTGAAGAATTTGGATGCTATTTCATTTGCTCCATTTTTGTTTGCTTTTTTATTATTAACATTACTTCACTGTCAGTCTTGTCTTTCAACAATATGTACTTGTCCTGCTTAATACTTTTAATTGGGTCTCTTTTTGCTTTTGTTTAGTGTGACATTATGATCACTATCGCTGCCTTTTTTTACTTCAGCAAAAGCATAATGTTCTGCACCAGATTCTGTACCAGTTCTCTATTTTAACTACGTATATGTCTCCCACTCTGTGTCTTTCTGTCTCTGCCTCCTCCTTTCTCCATCTCCAACTCCCTCTCCTTTCCCTTCTCCCTCCCTCTCCTTTCCCGCCTGTCTCTGTCTCTGTCTCTCTCTTTCATAAGCAACATATTGTTGAATTCTGATTTCTTATCTATTCTACTATCTGCTAATATTTTATGGGTGAATTCATTCCATTAACATTCACAGTTACTTATTATGGGTTTCCCTTCATCCTATTTTCTTACATTTATCATTCTTTTTTTGTTTACTGTGTCCCTCTCCAAAAGTCTCTTTTGCTTCTTACCTCTGCCTTCCCTTCCCATCCCTCCTTTACCTTATCCCCTTTCCCTAAAAATGAGAAAGTTATTAGAAGTTACATGTATCATCTTCTTGTGTAGGAATATAAACAGTTTAACTGTATTAAATCTTTTATGATTTCTACTTCATGTTCACCCTTTTTTGTTGTTGTTGTTGTTGCTTGATTTAAATCTCACATTTATAAGCAAAAAAATTTTCTATTCATCTCTTGTCTTTATCTATTTCATTAAATATCCATTTCCCCCGCCCGAAGAATTATAATCAATTTTTCTGGATAGGTTATTTTTGCTGGTAATCCTAGTTTTTTTTTTTTTTTTAATCTATCATATTCCAAGCCTAAATCTTAGCTTGGTTAAAATGGAGACACCTTTAACATGGTAGCTAATAAATCTTATGTGATATTGATTGTGACTCCATGACATTTGAATGGTTTCTTTCTCACTGCTTGGAAGTATTTTTTTTTTTTTTTGAACTGGGCACTCTAGGATTTGTCTATATTTCCAAAAGTTTTCATTTTGGAATCTTTTTCAGGAGAAGGTAACTTGTAGGGTCTTTCCATTCCTATTTTATCCTCTGATTCTAGGATATTGGAATAGGTTTTCTTTGATATTTCTTGAAATATAGTATCTAGGCTCTTTCTTGATTGTGGCTTTCAGGAAATCTAATAATTCTTGATTATTCTCCTTGATCTTTTTTGTAGGTCAGTTGTTTTTCCAGTGAGATATTTTGCTTTCTTTTTTTCATTCTTTTGACTTTATTCTTCCTTGATGTTTCATGAATCATTAGCTTCCACTTGCTCAGTTTAATTTTTAAAGAATTTTTTTTTTCCTTTAATGAGTTTTTATACCTTTATTTCTTTTTAGCCAATGATGCTTCTTAAGTAGTTATGTTCATCAGTGGAGTAGTATGCTACCTTTTTTATTTGGCCAAATCAGGTTTTCAAGATGTTTTTCTTCAATGTATTTCTCTCTCTCTCTCTCTCTCTCTCTACATATATATATATATATGTATATATATATATATATATTTTTTTTTGTATTTGTATTTCTATATATTTTTATTTTAATTGTTTGCTTATTTTCCAGTCTATTTCATTACTTTGGACTTTCTCTTAAAGTTTGGCTCTGTTGCTGGGGTGCAGGTAGAAAAGAAATTATTCTAAGCTTCAAGCTTTTTTTGCTCTGCTGTTTTTAGAGCTAGTTCTGAGTGTTTGGAAGTTTGGGGTGCTTCCAAGGTGGTGTGCTCCAGTGAGATCTGTGGTTGTTGCTCTTCTGGCATGTTTTTTTATCCTTACCCAGGAAAGGCTCCTGATCCCTTGAAGCCAAAAATAATACTGGTCTTTAGTGCCCCTGTTCCCTACTCTGTCCTACAAGTGCACATATAGGCAATAGAATTGCCAAACAGTATCTGGTCCTGCACCCAGTGCTTATACAGAAGTCCTGTGTAATCTCTTAGTGATCAGTTGTCAGATCCCCTTACTGTTTAGGAATTGAGAGCTCCCAAAACTGCTGTAGTTGTCACATCCAATGCCACATGTACTTCAAACCATCCCTTACCACAGTATCACAAACTTCTTCCAATCTCTTAAGTTGTCTTGAACTGGAAAAATGTCTTACTCTGACCTGTTGGTTCTAGAATCCAAACTTTAATTGGAGGAATTATTTTAAAGTTATTTGGAAGAGCTCAGTTGTTTCCTCTATTTCAGCAGCTTCATACTGCCTCTGGCACTGTCTAGATCTTCTGAACATTAAAAAATGAATTTCCAATTGAAAAAATTCATAGATTACCTTAGAGTGAGGGGGTGAGGTGAACTGTGACTACCTAGATATAGGTCTAGGCATTAACTTTGATAATAGAGAATTTCCATTATACTAAATACACATTTCACATGCAGCCACTCTATTTTAATAAGCAAGAAAAGGAGAAAAAGTTAATAGGTATTTTATTTTCTTCTAGTAGAAAGGCAGTTTTCTTGCATTTATTTGTTTTTTATTTAGGACTCAAGTCATGAAAAATAATGCATTCTTTGGCTGAACCAAACTGTTTATTTCCATTTATCTTGTATTCAAGGGAACAAGGTTGGAAGCAATATTTAGATTCTCCATTATCTGGCACTTAACAAGAGAGATCCAAAGTAACAGAGTGACATCCTACAATCGTTCCTTTGATAGGTAAGTTGGTAGCTTAAAAAGTTCACTGGACATTTGATATTTCTCTGTACAAAACTTTTCAAAAGTAGTCAGATGATTTCTCCTCAGAGAGATGAGGAACTAGAGTTACAGAAAGTACTATAATGATATCAGATATGATCATAGAGTTTGTTGGTTTCACATAAGTTTTTTTTTAGTTACAAAAGGGGAATTTTTTTAATGTTTGGAGAAAAGTAATTAATTTTTGTGATTTGGGGTCAAGATTATCTTTAGGAAAAGTACTTGAATGATTGAAATGTTCTAAATTTGAAATCAAGAAGTATTTCATTTTTGGGTGCTCTAACAGGAATAGATCAGTAGTGTTTCCAATTTTTTTTGTCACAACACCTGAATTCCTAGAATTTGTTTGCAGGTCCTTGTTTGTAATACTAGACAGCCTGACTTGTTCTGATGAGGCCATTGGTGCAGCAGCACAAGGCTGGCTGGTTCGTGCCCTTTCCCTTAATGATGTGTCTCGCATCTTGGAACCTGTTCTCCTGTTTCTACTTCACCCAAAGACACAGAGGATATCTATTCACTGCATCAAGCTGAAAAACTCAGCAGGTAACTACACTGAAATGGGCAGCCAGGGGCAAGTACTGACTTATGAAAAGGTACCATGCCTTAATGACTTAATGTAAAATGGTAGTGGTGGTGGTGATGAGTTTTATTTGTTGGTTTGTTTTTTAAATCAGAAGAGATTTCAACACTTATCAGTAATAAAGCATGCTTTTTGTTCCCGGTTTCCTGCTATTCTTGAAAAATCTGATTCATCCACCAATAGACAAAAAGAGACATCATCAGATATGATTATATTTCTTTTTTATAGCTTTTTATGTATAAAACATATGCATGGGTAATTTTTCAACCTTGGCCCTTGCAAAAACTTCTGTTTCAACTTTTCCCTTCCTTCTCTCCATCCCCTCCTCTAGATGGCAGGTAGTCTCATACATGTTAAATATGTTAAAGTGTATGTTAAATACAATATATGTATACATATTTATACAGTTATTTTGTTGCACAAGAAAAATAGGATTTAGAAAGAAGGTAAAAATAACCTGAGAGGAAAAAACAAAAATGCAAGCAAACAATAACAGAAAGAGTGGAAATGTTATATTGTGGTTCATACTCATTTCCCAGTGTTCTTCCTCTGGGTGTAGCTGGTTCTGTTCATTATGAATCAATTGGAACTGATTTGGATAGGATTATATTGTTATAAAATACAATGATTGGGGGCAGCTAGATGGCTGACTGAAAAGAGCACCAACCCTGAAATCAGGAGGAGCTGAGTTTAAATCCAACCTTAGATACTTAATATCTAAGTGCTAGCTGTGTTAACCTGCGCAAGTCACTTAACCCCAATTTACTCACACAAACACACCCCAACAAAATTATAGCTTTCTCCTTTTCTGGCACAAATAGTTTAAGTGATTCAGAGGGAAAAGCCAACAATAATGGAACTTCTAGCCACATAGCAAAAACTTACATCATTAGACAGAACAGGCTAGCTAGTCTGGTACAACCAAATGGTCATAGATTCACAACTAGAAAAGATCTTGACAATCACCTACTCCATTACCTCATTTTCTGGTTGAAAGGCACAGTTGAAGAATCACCAGACTTGGAGGTCTCAAATGTTGCCCCTGTTAGTTAGTGATTTGTGAATTTGGCAAATCATGTAATTTAGCTGGGACTTGGTTTATTTATCTGTAAAATAAGGAGTTTGGACTAGATGGCTATTTCCCCGCTAAGATCTCCTTCAACTCCAAAATCATTCATTCTATGATATTATAAAAAGTAATGTCCTTGTGGAGACTGAATGTGGATCACAAAATAGCATTTTACATTTTTTTTGTTGTTTGCTTGCATTTTTTTTCTTTCTCATTTTTCTTTCTTTTTTGATCTGATTTTTCTTATGTAACATGAAAATATATAGAAGAATTGTACATGCTTAACATACATTAGATTACTTGCTGTTTAGGGAAGAGGGTGAAGGGAAAGGAGGGAGAAAAATTTGGAACACAAGGTTTTGCAAGAGTGAATGTTAAAAACTGTCTTTGCATGTATTTTGAAACTAAAAAGCTGTTATTAAAAAAAGAAGAACTAGCGTCCAGAGGTATGCATAGAGGTGGCAAAAGGCAGAATTAGAATTAAAACGTAGGGACTCTGACCCTCATTCCACCCTCTATCTATTACCTTATGCTGCTTTAAAGTTTGAATTTGTCAAAATTAATGCTCATAAGACAATTTCCTTCTTATTTACCAAATTTAATGCCTGAGGAAGCCACCATGAAATGAATAATGGTGGGTGGGGTGTGATGTGAGCTGGCCAATTCACTGGGTTTTATCAGGTATATATTAACTGAGAGATCATAAATTAACATATAGTCTAATTAATTAGACTTTATATTCATATCTCACAGGATTTTCTTAAGGAAAATTCTTTTAAATCTTTTAAGCATTGTATAAATGCTTTATTTCTATTTTTTAAAAAAATTCTGTGTTAAAATAGCCTTTTATAAATATTTAACATATCTATTTCATTATTTGTAAAATGAGTTCTTCCATCTTTAAAATTCTAGCTGTGATTGTTATGTATGAGAAAATAAGAGACCATTTGAAGAGAGGGTGTATAACAGTGAATAGAAAACTTGCTCTAGAGTAAGGGAAACTACGGTTTCAAATCTGTTCTGTGACCCTAAGCAAGTTAGTGCTTCAAACAACTTTTTTTTCTTTTTTTTTTTTTTTTATTATAGCTTTTTATTTACAAGATATATGTATGGGTAATTTTTCAGCATTGACAATTGCAAAACCTTTTGTTCCAACTTTTTCCCTCCTTCCCCCCACCCACTCCCCCAGATGGCAGGTTGACCAATACATGTTAAATATGTTAAGGTATAAATTAAATACAATATATGTATGCATGTCCAAACAGTTATTTTACTGTACAAAAAGAATCGGACTTTGAAATAGTGTACAATTAGCTTATGAAGGAAATCAAAAATGCAGGTGGACAAAAATAAAGGGATTGGGAATTCTATGTAGTGGTTCATAGTTATCTCCCAGAGTTTTTCACTGGGTGTAGCTGGTTCAGTTCATTACTGCTCTATTGGAACTGATTTGGTTCATCTCATTGTTGAAGAGGGCCATGTCCTTCAGAATTGATCATCATATAGTATTGTTGTCAAACAACTCTTTAAGACTATACAACTATAGTTTTTGCTGATGCTGAATTACTCTTTAATAGCTGGTCCCTATAGCAATGAAGACACAGGTCTGGTCAAAAATATATATGATCATGGTGGGGCAGCTAAGTGGCAGAGTAGATAGAATGCAGGACTTGGTATTAGGAAGATCTAAGTTAAAATCCTGCCTCTCTTACTCACTGTGTGACCCTGCTCCAGTAACTTAACTACTTTGTGCTTCATTTTCTTTATCTGTAAAAATGAGAATAATAGTAACACTTAATTTCCCAGGATTGTTGTCAATATTAAATAAGATAACATATGTAAGGCAGTTTTAAAGATTTTTAATAGTATTTTACTTTTCCAAATACCTTCAAAGATAGTTTTCAACCTTTGCAAAGCCTTGTCTTCCAAATTTTTCCCCTATCCTCTCCTCTTCCCCTACCCCAAGATAGTAAGCAATTTGATACAGGTTAAACATGTGCAATAAATCTAAATGTATTTCTGAATTTATCATGCTGCACCAAAAATAAAAAATCAGATCAAAAAGGAAAAAAATGAGAAAGGGAAAAAAACAAGGAAACAAACAATAACAACCAAAAAAAAGGTGAAAATTCTATGCTTTGATCCACATTCAATCTCCATACTTCTTTCTCTGGATATGAATGGCATTTTCCATCCAGCTATTGGAATTGTAAGGCACTTTAAAAAATTATATTCACAGTAATTTCTCCTATTAATGATTAATAAATTTGACAATTCTACAGTTTTTTAGATTGTTAAATTAACAACTTCCTTTAGTCCTGAGTCTCTCTTCTTTAGAGACCTAATTGATCTGCCATTTCAGTTCTTCTAAAACGTTATTTATCCCTTTACTTACAGAGGATCTGCATCGTTGGTTTAGCAAGAAAAAAGCTTGTTTCAAAGAAATGTATGGGGTGTCCGAACTTCATGAAGGCAACTCTCATGAAAACCTGCCCTTGAATCACTTTACTACCGTAGATCGGGAAGCTATTTGGGCTGAAGTGGAGAAAGACCCGGAGAAGTTGCAGCTGAGAAATGACCATCATGATGATGATGATATAGCCTGTTGCACAGATATTCCTGACAGGCCAGAAGGTGAGCTTCAGGACAACAGTGAGCACACAGAGTCGGCTGATACAAGTTTAGGACACAGTGATAGTGAAAATACTTCCTCATTTTCAACACCCTCCCTTGATCCTCACGAGCTGAGCAGTGAAGAAAACTGTTGCACCCCCGTACATGACAAAATTCATCCTAAACATTCCACCTCGATATCTGTTTTCCAGCCTCAGGTCTCTAAAACAGTTGCTAAACGGAATCTGGTGCGGTTTGATTCTGACAGAACCCAAGCTTCTGAGTCATTGTCTAGTGATGAGGAAGTGGATGTGGATCAGACTCTCACAATGTCCAAGTTACTGAAGCAGCAGAAGGAAAAGCAGGCAGTGACTGAGGCTTTATTTAAACACATTCTGTTGTACCTACAACCCTATGATTCCAAACGAGTCTTATATGCCTTTTCTGTGCTAGAGACAGTGCTCAAATCCAACCCCAAAGAGTTCATTGATGCCGTTTGTAGGACTAACATGGATTCGAGCTCTACTTCTCACTTGAACCTCATCTATAACCTTTTAGCACGTCACCAAGAAGCCTTGGTTGGGCAGAGTTTCTATGGAAAGCTTCAGACTCAGTCACCCACCGCATGCCCTCATTCTCTTTTGATCGAACTACTTATTTACCTCTGCCTGAGTTTCCTACGTTCATACTTTCCATGTTATGTACAAGTCTCCCACCAAGACATACTTGGCAACCAAGCTGTACAGATTAAGAGTGTGGAGGTCTTGATTCGGATAATGAGTCAATTGACCAATGTTGCTAAGTCATTTAAGGGGAAGAATGTGGACTTCATACAGAATTTACTGGAGAGGTGCAAAGTTCAAGAGTTTGTCCTTCTCTCTTTATCTGTTTCCATGTTTAGTAGCCAAAAACAGTATGAACTTCTTGCCTCAGACCAAACCAAGCCCTCTCAAGAAGAGATGCTCTTTGAAGAAGATCTGATTAGTTTTGGTCAGGATAAGATCTGGAATCCACTGCAGATTGAGCTACTAAAACTTTTGCAGGTCCTGATTATCTTGGAACACCATCTGGGAAAGGTCCAAGAAGAAATGGAAAATCAGTCAGATTTGTCCAAGGAATGGCAGAAAACTCTTAAATTTCAGGAGTCCATCAGTGCTATGCAATATGTGCAGCCTCATCCAATTACTTCTCAGGGACTGTTCATCAATGCTGTGGTGAGAGGTTTACAGCCAGAGTGTGGTTATGGGATGCACTCAGCCTGGGTTAGTTTGGTCACATCTTCTTTACCATACTTTGGGAAGTCATTAGGTTGGACTGTTGCACCTTTTGTTGTACAGATCTGCAAGAATCTAGACGAGCTGGTCAGACAGTATGAGAATGAGTTTGTAAAGTCTTCTACCAGGTAAGCTATGTCAATATACATAATTTTTTTCCATTGTAGATAATTGTATAGAATGGCCCCTTTAAAAAAGATTGTAGGGGCAGCTAGGTGGCCCGATGGATAGAGCACCAGCCCTGAAGTCAAGAGGACCCGAGTTCAAATGTGGTCTCAGATACTTAATACTTTCTAGCTGTGTGACCCTAGGCAAGTCACTTAACCCCAATTGCCTCAGCAAAAAAAAAAAAAAAAAGAAAGAAAGAAAGAAAGAAAGAAAAAGATTGTAGTTGAAATACTGCTTTAAATATATATGATTAATTATCACTGTCAAAGGAGAATATACAGTGTCTGAATTCTAATCTTCTTAATTATTTACTAAGTGCTATGACTGATAACAAATCAATTACCATAGATAATTTATCTGTAGGATAAGAATAAAAGTTAATGTCTTTAATGAAACCATTGAGAAAAGGAAAATAATTTTAAATGACATAAAAGACATTTTAAATGATTTTCATTTGTATAACCCTTTGAGGTTTGCAAAGAACTTGGATCACTACAATCTTTTGAGGTGAGTATTATATTAATATTTATATTTATATTTGCTGAAGCAATTGGGGTTAAGTGACTTGCTCAGGGCCATACAGCCAAGATGTATTAAGTATCTGAATTTACATTTGAATTCAGGTCCTCCTGACTCCAAGGCTGGTGCTCTATCCACTGTGCCACCAAGCTGCCCTATAAATATTATTTATCCTGATTTTATAAATGAGGAAACTGCTCCTCTGAGGAGCAAAGTGTGACTTGCTTGTAACATCATAGTAAATGTCTAGAGAAGATCAGACATTTTTGATGACTTTTTTGACTCTAAATCTCCCAAAATGCTTATATACTAGTTGAGTAGCCTGAGAATTTATGACCTGTTGAGCAGACCAAGCAGACTTGCTGCCATGAGTACCATCCCTACTCTTTTAGAGTCAGAGGAAGGGAAATGGGTAATGGAAGGGTGGTGAAGAGGACAGGGAGAGTTGAAATAGTGGACTAAGAAACAATAGTCCCCCACTATCTTTTAAGAATATCAAGATCTTGAGGCAAATTCAATTTAATATTTATTCAATTTACTAAGTTATTTATTAATTATTCATGATGTGATTATTCAGTATTCTTAATGATGTGATTTTGTCTATATGTTATTTTTACTATTGCATTTAAAAAATCAATTTAAAACATAACATAGAAATGAATCTCCAGTGATATTGGGGAATCTTGTAATTCTTACAATTATGTATCATTTTTTCTTCAAGCACGTCCTATAAGAGGGAGAACATTTCTCCAGATTATCCACTCACTCTCTTGGAAGGTCTAACCACTATTAGTCATTTCTGCCTCCTGGAACAACCACCCAACCAAACAAAAATGGTAACTATTTTGCCTACATTCAAGAAGCAGTTTGTGATACTTTGTTTTTTTCTGTATTGTATTATGTCTGTGTTTCAGAAAAATAGCAGCATTTTTTTTTTTTTGGTTTAGAGCTGTGCCTAATTTTTTTCTGCAATGCCTGATACATAATAGACAATAAATAAATAATTGATTACTAATTGATTACATCTCATGTGGCAGTTTAACTCATCATTAACTCATATTAACTCATCAGTTAATATCATCATCATATATATTTACTTAGGTCTTTCAATAGTCAAATAAGGTAACCGTGTGTTATTGTTATTGATTTTATTTTGGTTTGGGGGATGGGATTTTTTTTTTGAGACAATCAGGATTAAGTGATTTGTTCAGCTAGTAAGTGTCTGAGGTCAGATTTATCTGAACTCGGGTTCCTCTGATTCCAAGAATAGTGCTGCATCTACCCTATTACTCTTATTTTGCAAAAGAGAAAACTAAGGATCAAAGACATTACATGTTTTCCCTCATTATCCCATAGTTAGTAAATTCTAGAAGCAGGATTTAGAATTAGGACCACTGCACTTTCCACTATGGCATTTTGCCTTGTGTCCTAAAGATGTGTGATTCCTTCATCAGGGAATGGGTTAGATTAGATGATGTCTAAAGAGTGTTTTAGTTCTAAGATTCTGTGTTTCTATGTCCTTGTCTAGCAATCAGGATTTTTAAAAAAAATTATCAACAGTGTTTTTATTTATGTCTACAAAAGAAAACTAAGATGATATTAAAAGAAAGTTTATAAACTAAGAATAGTGACATAGCTTTTAATATTCCTGTACCTGAATGTTACACATCTATGAATCTTTCAAGTCAGGTCTTAATGCAACAGGAATATGTTTGGGGACCAATAGAGTCATGAACAAAAGTACAAGAAGCCACTGACTTTTCAGGTAGAGAAGTCCACACAATGAATAGTCAGGGAAGGGTCAGAAGTAACCCATAATTCCCCATAAAGTCCCTTCCCTCAAAAGGATTTCAATGATACAGATAGTATTCAGTTTTACAAATAATATGAAATTAAGAATAAAAAAAATATATTTAACTATGGCTAATTTTAAAATGTATATCAGTGAGCGGCAATGTGGCAGACTGGAAAGAGAATAAGACTTTGAAGCCAAGAAGACCCTGAGCAAGTCATTTACCCACTCAGTGTTCTAGGCCCCTGATATTGAAACTCAAATAGAAATGGGGGCCACTAATTCTTCCATAAAGAACCCTATGGGCCACATCATGACTTAATTTTTAAAATGGAATATTATCTATGTTTTATTGTATTTTTATGTTGTTAAATATTTCCAGTTACATTTTAATCTGATTTGGTTGTACTCAGTAGTATTGGCCAGTAGCATGTTTCTCACCTTTATGTTTAGGAAACTTTCTCAGACTATAAATTCATAGTCAGTAGTCAGTAAACGTTATTAAATGATCACTGTGTATCAGACACTGCAGTAAGTGCTGGGAATATGAAAAAAGAAAAAGGCAGTCCTGCCCTCAAGGAGCTTCAATCTAATGGGAAAATACAGTATACAAAAGGAATCTGAGGCTGGGAAACTACTAGAAGAGAGAATGGAGGTGCCAAGGGATACCCCCATTTAGAGGCATGAACCAAGTAGAATTTCAGTTCAGTTGTATACACCTCTTCGTGACCCTTTTAGAGTTTTCTTGGCAAAGATACTGGAGGGGCTTTGCCATTTCCTTCTCCAACTCATTTTACAGATGAGGAAACTGAGGCAAATAGGGTTAAGTGATTTGTCTGGGTTAAGGGTAAATAAAGTTAACTGGAAAAGTCTGGGTCCTCTGTAAAGGGAGGCCTTGGGAGCAATTAACTTCTCCCTCCCTCAGAAAAGAAAAATAGTCAACTGAGGATGTTGATGAGGTGTTAAGTATCAAAGCTGAATCCATTTCCAAGATGATGAAATTCCCAATGATGAGTTTATCCTGGGGGAGGCACAATGCTGTGGAGTCAAAACCAAAGAACAACTGATGGAAAATGTTGCAGAAAAAAATAATTGCAGAGAAAGCACTAACCTACATTGATTTTTTAAAAAAACTTTCCTCATCTGGCAGTCCTGTAAACCAATAAAATCACAGATCTGGTCCCTATCTTGTATAGTCATCTGTTTTAATACTTACTCCCAATAAGAATCATAGATTTTTGACCTGGAAAAGATCTTAAATATCCCCTCCAACCCCTTCATTTTATTGATAAGGAAACTGAAGCTCAGAGAAGTTTTAAGTCACCATCCCAGAGTCAGGTAAGTAGAAAGTAGCAGATGAGATCTTTGAACTCCAGTATTATGATTACAAATCTACTGCCTTCATTTCATCATGCAGCTTCCCATTTAAGAGAAAAAAATCCTCCATCTCAAACAGAATGGAGAATAAAAGAAATAATTGCACATGTTTCAATACCAAAATAAAAAGAAGCCTGCTCATACCATTTAAATGACTCTTCAAAAGTGAATAAATTATTTTCAGATAAAGTATCTGAAATATACTTTCAGATATTGATTTTAGGTATCAATATTATATGGAAATATAGGTCAGTTATTTTCAGAAAAAGAATTATTGTTCAGTATAACAGACAGATTATTCTAATCTTAGCCAGTCATTTTGTGAATTTTATAAATGTGTGTTTAATTCAAAAAGTATTTATGTTAAGACAGAAACTGTCTCAAAGATAAGGAGAACAGATGTCAACAGGGTATATGACCCTTTTTGTTCCACTGTCCCATGGGAGCACACAAGTGGTGACTCAGACATATAGTGTTGTGTGCACAAATCCAGAGCTATTCAGTGCTGAAGTTTTTATTGAACCTTTAGATAAAGTTGACATAGTACTAATAGGTACTAAAGGGGTAAGGCAATGTTGTGGGTCATTGGAATGATAAGAATGGGGAAAGGAGCTTGGAAGCCCCTGGAACTGTGCCACAGCAAGCAAAAAGATGGAGGGAAATGGGGCTGGGTGTGCAATACCAACTCTTCTGACTGTTTAAGCCTTCGCATATATGTCATGAACTTTCATGGGCCAAACCAAATATGTCATTAAGTATCTTCAATACACAAGGAGCTATGAATAAAACAGGAAAAAAAATAAAGTTTTCTCCATCCTGAAAAAAATTATATCTACTGGGAAGGGGCTCTTTGTGAAGATGTAATTGTGATACTTTATAATATATTTTACATGATTTTTGCTTTTTAGTCAGCTTCTATAAGTGACCCTATCAACTTGAGAAATGCCAAGAATGCCATATTGGAAGAATTGCCTCGAATTGTTAACACCATGTCACTTCTTTGGAGTGTAATTAGAAAAGAAGAAACTCAAAAAAGACAAGCTGATTTCTTTGGATCTTTAAAAGGATCATCTTTAGTTTACTTTAAAGCTACCAAAGTAAGAAACACTTCCAGATGTTGATCCTTTTCTTTCTCCTCTCTCCTGCTTTATTGATTTTTTCCTTCCTGTAAAAAAATAATTAAAAGTTCAGAATTAGAATTAAGCCAATGATCAAGACTGGTTCTTCCCAAGTTTGTGTGGTAAATCTTCCACTGATCCAGTAGAAGGAGCAATTTGATATAATAGCCAGTGACAGCCCACACTCCTTGTCCTTCCACCCTACCTTACCTCTTTGACTCCCCATTCCTACCTTTAAAAGTCAATCCAGGCTACTCCTAATCTCATGTATGCTTTGAGAAGTCATGTGGAATTGAAAAAGTGAGAGTAGAGAGAAAAACAATCACCTCAAAAAGGGGGGCCACATCTTATGAAAGTGTTACTGTTGGGATCATTAAGCACAAATATTGGGAGAGTTGCTGAAACCCAACCCTAGCCTCAGATTGCAAAATAAAATCTTGCATTCCTTTTTTTTCTCTGCAGCTTCTGTATGGAAAGTCTGAAACCTTTCCTCATGGCTACAGAAATGTTTTAAACATTAACTTGAATTTATAAACGCTGTCAAATACAGACCTTTGCCAGGCTGGTCATTGATGTTGCTCAGTCATTTTTCAATCATGTCCAATTCTTCATGACCCCATTTGGGGTTTTCTCGATGAACATACCTGGAGGGATTTGCCATTTCCTTCTGTAGTTTATTTTATAAAAGAGAAAACTGAGGCAAATAGAGATACATAACTTGTAACTTAACGGTCACAGCTAGTAAGTGTCTGAGGCCAGATTTGAATTCAGGAAGCTGAAACTTCCTGATTCTAGTCACTCTGTCTATTGAGCCACCTAACCGTTTGGATGTACTTATTACAAATAGACTTGGGGAGGAAGCAGTTGAGGGGCCATCATTTCCATAGAAGTGAGAGATAGCAATAGTACCATGACAATAGAAGTGCTTGGACAACGCAGCTCATCAATCCATCCCATCCTACCACTGCTGGTTATTCTTTGCCTAGCTGGATTTCCTGGTATAAATCCTCCTCTGCTCTGGAAATTTATATCAAAGAATCTAATTCTCTAACATTTTTTTTTTTTTTGCTTTGAGTTATTAATGTTTTGGCCAAACATTGTCACATTTTTCTTTCTCTTCCTTCCTTTCTTCACCTCTAAGGATCTTATACATATTCTGTAAACTATTTCTGCCTGGACTGACTTTTAAATGTGACTGGACCTCTAACACACCCCTCTTCCCCCAGTCCTGGGAGTGTGTCCTACAATTGCTGTTCTGTCTTATTAATGTCTAGAAAGACATTAGAGAAATTAGAAAACTTCCCCAAGGGACTTATTCACTTCATTCAGGACTCAATCTATTTCTGTAGTTATTTTAATACTTCACTAGCGGCCCTTTTCTTTGATTAGGTCTTAGGCTCTCAAGGACCAATTCTCTTACGCAAGAAAGTCTAAAAAAAAAAAAAAAAAATTATCTAAAGGATAATTAGTAAGTGGTCTCCATTAACTTTATGAAGTTGCATCATTCCTTTTTAACTTCCTTAGTAAGATGTTGAGTTACTTTTGAATGAATCTGTTTAAACAAATGTTAGCATTGTGGTTATGTCAATATACAGTTCAGAGGACTCTAGACTTTCTAGGTGCATAGACCAAATTATCATCATTCCACATTACAGGAAGTCAGAGAAGATTATGCAACTGCTATAATGATTCATATTATTAAATTTGAGATGAACAAAACTAAAGTCACATTACCACAAAGAATATCACAATTCAATTGTATAATGTGCAATCCTACACAAAATCTTCAGAAAACCTAGAATCAAAGTTTGAGTTCACATAGATCTCTTTCAAGTGGGCTTAGTCATTCTAAGTCTCCCTGACTGTGTCTTGTAAATTGAGAGTAGACCTATTGGAAATGTTCATGTTGCCCCTCGGATTTAAACAAAAGTTCACAGAACTGTTGGACAGATAGTCTAGTTGCAATTTTCAGCATTATCTTCAGGGCTCTGATTTTAGGGGTAGAGAGGAGACTGAAGTGAGTTTCTCAACAATGTCTTATATTTGAAGCTTTATAATAGAGTGATAGAGAATTTTTAAAACTTTTCACAAGATAATAATTTAATATGATTTACTGTATAACATTTTTATTTTTTAGACAATAAGACAGAAAATTTTAGATTTCTTAAACCCTCTGGGAATTCAGCTTGGTGTCCAATTAACAGCAGCAGTTGCAACAGTGTGGAGCAGAAAAAAAGTCAAGCATCATAGTAAGGTAAAGCTAAAAAATTCATTTAAGAGGTAATATCAAGAATCTGTCTGTTCCCTAATTGATAAATGGTCAAAGGATATGAACAGGCAGTTTTCAGATTAAGAAATTAAAGCCATCTATAATCATATGAAAAAATGCTCTAAGTTGTGATTAATTAGAGAAAGGCAAATTAAAACCACTCTGAGATACCACTTCAAACCTGTCAGATTGTCTAAGATGACAGGGAAAGATAATGATAAATGTTGAAGGGGATATGGGAAAACAGGGACACTAATGAATTGTTGGTAGAGTTGGTAGCATTATGAACAGAAAAGCAATTGAAACTATGCCCAAAAGGTTATACATTTCTGCATACCCTTTGATCTAGTAATGCCTGTACTGGGTTTATATCCCAAAGAGATCACAAAAAGAGGATAAATAATCCACATGTGCAAAAATGTAGCAGCTCTTTTTGTGGTGGCAAGGAATTGGCTAATTGAGGAGATGCTTATCAGTTGGAGAATGGCTGAATAAGTTGTGATATATGAATGTAATGGAATACTATTGTTCTATAAGAAATGATGAACAAGCTGATTTCAGAAAAGCCTGCAAAGACTTGCATCATACACAGTAATAGCAAGATTGTATGATGATCAACAATCATAGACTAAGCGCTTCTCAATTCCAATAGACTTTGGATAGAAAAGGGCATCCATACCCAGAGAGAAAACTATGGAGACTGAATGTGGATCAAAGCATAGTATTTTCACCTTTTGTTGTTAATTGTTTAGTTGTTATTTTCTTGTGGTTTTTCCTTTTTGTTCTGCTTTTTCTTTCCCAAGATGACTTACATGGAAATATATTTGGTCCGAAAGAAGTACTGTATAATGGAACTTTTGATACTAACTTTTTTCTTATTGATCATGATAATTAATTGTATTTTTACTCTATATGAACACATTTTTCTATAGAAAATCTTAGAAAGGCATCTAAGTTCATAGAGATCTAACTTCAGAGCCAGTAAGACTTAGGTTCAAGTCAGTCACTTAAGCACTTATCATATGGTAGGTACTGTGCTTATACTGAGGATACAAAATGAGGCAAAAGAAATCTTTGCCCTTAAGGAGCTCATAATCTAATAGGTGAGATAAACAAATATGTACAAACAAACTATATTAAAAATATGGAGAAAATAATTAGAAGAGAGAAGGCAGTAGAATTAAAAGGCATTAGGAAAAGCTTCTCACTGGAGATGTGTTTTAGCTGAGACTTACAAGAAATCAGGGGAGGCAAGAGGAAGAGATAGGAAGGGAAAATATTCCAGGCATAGGGTACAGCTAGAGAAAATGCCAAAGACATGGAGTATCATCTTTTTTGTTGAATAAGAAGGAGCTCTATCAATAAATTAAAGAGTACATGTCAGGGAATAAGGTATAAGAAAACTAGAAAAGTGTAGAAGATATATTGGATGATAAAAAGATCAAGTGAGAATTTTTCAGGGTGAGGGAGACTTGGACAAGTAGGCAGTAAGGCAGGAATGAGTAAACAGGAGGAGATTGGAAAAGTGATACAGTGGGAATAAGAGAGGGAGCAGTCTGTTGGAAAAGATAGAAAGAAATGGGATTTCTGGTAAAGGTAGAGACTATGTGGAGAGAATACAGATAGATAAGCCAAGAGTTGCCTTTCATATGTGGAGAAAATCCGTTAAACTCTTAATGCTTTGGGCAATTAAAACTATTTTTAAAAAATTTAATTTCCTTAATTCAGTTTTATTTTTAGGTACACATTCCCTGCCTCCCAAGAAAAAATGAAACCAATTAAAAATATGAAAAATCATTCAAAATAAATTCCTACTTTGACTATGTCCCTCCCCCCTCACCCACCTGCAAATATGTTTCAATCTGTATTCTGAATCCATCATTACTCTATCTTGAGTCCTCTAGAATTGTGGTTGGATATTATGTTTATCTAACACTGTTAAGTTACAGATAAGGAGTGATCCTACATTAGTATAGAAAGCTCCCTCATCTGGGAGTTGGTTACTCCAGTGATATCTCAGATCTAGTTTCTGTTCCCATCTTTATAGTAATAAAATTCTGAAACCATTCTCTGGAGAGAGGAATTAAAGGTTAGAGAATGAGGGTTTGGAGGATACATTGACAGAACCTGGATGGTATATATCTATCATTAAGCAACATTAGCCAATCATTTTAGCCTTTAGATCAACTGATAATTAAAGGTGCTGTTCAACCTGGAAAAAATATGGCTGGCAATCCAATAGGAGCTCAGTCAGAGCTCTTGTCATAGAAAGTCAAGACAATCTACTATTGTCCCTTTAGAGAGAGGTCTATGAACTTTAAAAAAATGTTTTGATAACTATATTTCAGTTTAATTGATTTCCTTTTTAGTACTATGTATTTTATTTTATATATTTCAAAACATTCTGCGATAAGGTCAATAGATTCACCAGATTGCCAAGGAGGTCCATGACACAAGAAAGTTTAAGAATCCCTGCTTGAAGGGAACTAAGCTTAAAACAATTGGTGAAGAAAATGAGATTCCCTATAAAAAGAAATAAGTCATAAACTAGCCATGTACATTTGCTTCAAGCAAATCAACCAGGATACATACAAATTATGAGTAAAAGGTTTTCAAATTATATGTATGAGCTCCATTTAGTCCTCCAAAAACAATAAATGGTCATCATGTGAAAGAATGAGATCCAGATGATCAATTACTGAGGCCATAAAGAAAACTACCTTTTTCATCTAGGAAGCTCTAATTGGATTCCATTAACATTATTGTTTCTTTAATTTTCTATCAGTAAGAAATTTTTCTTCCAATTGCATATGTTTAACCTATATTAGATTACTTGCTGTCTAGGGGAGAGGGGAGAAAGTAGGGAGGAAGAAACATTTGGAACACAAGGTTATACAAAGGTGAATGTTGAAAATTATCTTGGCATATATTTTGAAAAATAAAAAGTTATTTAAAAAAAGAAATTTTTCTTCCCTTCCCTTTCACTCTTTTCTTCTTTCTTTGGATATGTTTTGATACCTCTTGGATTTTATTACAGATTGTCCCTGTGGCAAGTACTTCTCAGCTAACTCTTGTAGATTTGATTTCTTCACTTAATTCATTGAAAACTGACACAATATTGTACTTAGTAAAAGAAGTTGTCAAGAAACCATCACAAATCAAAGGAGAAGAGGTAATGCATATGATACTAACATATTTTGAAGTCTGTCATCTCTGGTAACTTATTTTTAAATTTTCCTTAGCATAGAGCTCCATTTTGTTTATAGTGAAACTTGGACAAGTTAATTATCCTGCATTTTTTAAAATGTCCAAAATAGAAATGTTTTTTGTCTGAATTTCACATCTTTTTAGAACCATGTGTGAAAGTTATTTAATGTAACAGTGTTTGCATTATTCAAAGTACTGAAATTCCTAAATGTTATAATGCTTTGAAAATATTTCATTACTGATCATTTTAGTTTTTCTATATTCTTACTTGTTCCTCCCCCTCCTCATATACTATATAAGTAATGTATTTTACTTATGGAAATTTGTAATTTCCATTCTAAGTAATGCAGTAAACCCTTAGAATTTTCATTTCATTCTTACAACTAAATCTTAAATCTGTTGCCTAACATTTTTTCTCCTTGTGGCTTCTAATTAAACTAAAGTTTGCATAAATCATGAAAGTATTATGAGAGCACAGAAGAGAATACCTGAGTATGTATGAGCTGTCTTTCATATTAAAAACTAATTTTTTACAGAAACATTAATCTATTTCAACTTTGAAACAATTTTTTTCCTCAAATTTTTTGTGGGGTTTTGTTGCTGCTGTTGTTTTTTGGCAAGGCAGTTGAGCTTAAGTGGCTTGCCTAGCTGTCATACAGCTAAAGTGTTAAGTGTCTGAGGCTGGACTTGAACTGAGTCCTTCTGACTGCAGGAACAGTACTCTACCTGCTTGCTATCTAGCTGTCCCTTCTCTCAGTTCTTAAGATACTTTTCATTATTCACTGAACGCTTGTTTACTCCTGAAAGCACATACTCCAATCTTTGCCAAACCTTCTAAAACTGGCAGCTCTTTCTTCCAGTCCTCAGACAACAGGAATCTACATGTTCTGTATTCCACATTGCCACTTCTCTTCTCAGCCACCTGCTTCCTTTAAAGTTCACTCCACCCATGTGCTTAATCTTTCTGAATTCTTGATGCTGTTTACTGACCTCCAGATTTATGAGTCCAATGTCTGCCTCATAAAATCTTTTTCTACCCTAACAACTGCCCTTGTTCTTAATTACTTTAATATTAGCATTGATGCCTTTGAATATACTGACCATCAACTTCAATTCCTTTAATCATCTTTTTCACATTACCTTAGATACTTTGAATTCACTATAACCTCAACCTGTTTCATCCTTCACTAATCACTCTTGTTATCCTTTCTTATTCCGAAATTTCTTTTCATTCTCATCACAACTGCTCCCTCAATAATTTACTATTCACCTAATTTACCGTACTTGTTCTGGTCTTAACTTCACAGTCTTGATTGCAATTGAATCTATAGTTCAATAATTCATCAAGGTATCATCTTCTCCCCTTAGAACCTATGCAATCTTGTTTTTCCAATGTTTACACTCTGCTTATCCTCAATCCCAAATTGTCTTAATCTCCTGTCTTTTTCAGTTTGTCTTCCTAACCCCCGCTGAATGTTACAAGAATAAATCATGAGAAACCATACTAACTAGATCCCCAATACAAATTCATCCTAACTTCAAACAGCTTTCTTTCCTACATGGCAATCTTTTATTCACCTCTGACTCTGTTCCTTCTTCTCCACAGCAGCTACTCCCAAACTCCTCTTCCCAAGCCTATCTTCTGCTTTCAGCAAATGACCTTTCCTTCTTTTTGGGGGGCCTACACACTGGCAAGATGGAGTATTTGAATATTACAGGCATTACAAGAATAATACGATCTCTCTGTTATAAACATTGAGTATATTGCAAAACCATAATGATCACATAATGCTAACTGTTTTTCAGTGTTTTCCCTTTGCTCCTAAAATAAAATACAAGATCTTCAACCTAACATTCCAGACTCTTCACAATTTAAACCTAACATGGATTTCTATCCACATTTCATATGTCCTCGTTGCAGATTTGGGCATGTTGCCTGAAATCAACAATTTAATTCTTATCTCATTGTATTCACTCTAGCTTTCTCTCATGCCAGAAAAGTATTCCTTCCTAAACTCTGAATCTTTTTCTTCCTTCAGTCCTCAACTCATATTCTAACTCCTCTGTGAAGACTTATCTAACTTCTTCATTCTCCTACTTAGCCCAGTTATAAAGCTTCTCTCCCACTCCAAATCACCTGACACTTATTTGCATAATGTATTGTTGTTGTTCAGTCATTCAGTCCTAACTCTTTGACCCCATGGACCACATGGCATTCCACGCTACTCTATATTTCACTGTCTCTCAAAGTCTGTCCAAGTTCATATTCATCCTTCCCATGACACCAGCTATCCATTTTATCCTTTGCCATCTTCTTTTTCTTTTACCTCCAGTCTAGGAAATTTCCATCTAGGAAACTGAAGCCAATCAGGTTGTATGGTTGAAGAGTCAGGGTCAGGGAAGCTAGATCATGGAACTAATGTTCTACCATATACATAGTATGGATGCTTAATATACATTAATTAAATTCAGTTATGAAATGATAAAGTATGATTTTTCTTATTTAACAAGGTATATGGATATCATATTTGAAAATTTGCTTTTTTTTCTTTATTTTCTAATGAATAACAGTAATTTTTTGTATTTATTTTCAGAAATCATCTCTAGTGGATATTCCAGTGTTGCATTTCAGCTACACTTACCTTCAAAGGTAATTGAATGTGTTTTTTGGTTTGTGTAATTTTTTTGATCAAGTATTCCCAAATCACTGCTTCTATTACCCTAAAACCTAGTAGTAAATATGACTTTATTTTTAAATTTAGAATCTTGATTTGGAAATTATCCAAATGATATCTCTATTGGTTCTCCAAGCATAGACAAAACAGAGGATTTGACTTTCATTTATTAAGAGTTTTAAGCTGCTATTTGCGTGGTATATGCACATAGGCAGTATTTATTATGAGGCCTGGCCTAATGTAGTGGAACATTTTTTTAATTATAGCTTTTTATTTACAAAATATATGCATGGGTAATTTTTCAACATTGACCCTTGCAAAACCTTCTATTCCAACTTTTCCCCTCCTTCCCCCCACCCCCTCCTCTAGATGGCTGGTAATCCAATACATGGAACATTTTTTTAAAAGGAACATAAGATCCAGTTTCTGAATGTGCTTTATAGGAAATTCTTTCCAATTCTACTATTTTATGGAAAAGGAAACTGAAGACCAAATAGATTAAATAAAAGGTCTTAAATGGATAATCATAAAAGATGACTTGCAAATGCTTATTAGAAATGCTACTTAGAAGAATAGGAAAAAAAGATTAGTTTTTAATTATGAAGTTTTATTTACATAAGCCTTCCCAACATCGGATAAAGTGCTTTGTAAGTATTGAATATATTAAATATCAGTTATTATTTTATGTGAATTTCAACTTTGATTTGTGGTTATAAAAATATTAGAAAAAAAGGCACATTCAGTTCAGAGAAATGCAGGATCTACAGATTTCCTTCATCTATTAAAAAAAAAACTTTTAAAAAAGAATCTTTTTTTAAAAAAATCTTGCTTAGGCAAAGTGGTGATAGCAGTGCTATGAATAATTAATTATATATTTGCTGAATTAAAATGAAACATATACTGATACCATGGCAAATTACAGATCTTGGGAAGTTTACTTGATTCCTTATATTTGGTATTCCTATCTCAAATCTCTCCCCATTTCAGACTGTCCATTCAAAAAGCTAATGTTTGGCTACATTGAGAGAAACATGATTTTCAGTAATATGGACATGATAATATCACTGTTCTCAGTTCTGAGCACTTTAGTTTAAGGACTTTGGTAAACTGAAGAATGTCCAGAAGAGAGTAATCCCGGAGGATCTTGACTTCATGTCATATGAAGATTAGTTGAGGGAACTAGAAGTGATTACCCTGGATTACTATAGAGAAGAAAAAACCCACAGGGAACAAAGTACTTGTTCTCAGGTATCTAAAAGACTTGTTATATGGAAGAAGGATTACAGTTGGAGATCAGTGTTAGGAGCAGTGGGAAGGAGTTGCAGAGTCTAATTTAATCTTGATAATGACTTCCTCCTCCATCCTTTGAGTTGAGGCTGGAAGACTATATTTGTCAGTTATACAGTAATGGAGATTCTTTTAGTGTATTAGTTGGACTAAATAGTTACTGAGATTGATTCCTTCTAACTCTCAAATTCTGTGAATTCTGTTACACTGTGATTTTTTTTTTTTTTACAGGCTCCCTGTCTCAGTTCTACAGGAAAACTTCCCTTCATTATTAGGAGTATTAAAGGAATCTGTACAATTGAACCTAGCACCACCTGGATACTTTCTGCTCCTCAGGTATCAAATCAGGACATTTAAGTTGCCATAGTATTTCTCTTTGGGAGATATTTCATACCAGCAAAAATATTTATGTTGTTGACCTGGAGTGAATTGTTTTTCAATAGTATGCTCAATGATTTTGTGACAAGAACGCCTAACCTGGAAAGCAAGAAGGATCAAAAAGACCTTCAGGTATGTGTATGAAAAACTTAGCTAACTACTAATTTAGCTGCCCTTTCCTGTTATTTGCAGATTACCCGAGTATATCATAAAATTTAGTGTTCTCATGAGCAAAAACCTATCTCGAAAAAATGTATCCTCTTAATTTTAACTTCCTCTGTTACTTTTAATTATGACAGAAAATAGATTCATTGGAAAGCATGTTATCCAATGTATCATTACAAAAAGCACTTATCTTTGGGGATGGGATATAATGTTTCATGTGGATTCAGTTATCTGATATGAAATATTTTAGGTAGAATGATAATTCCATCTCCCAGAATAATAATTTTAGATTGCAAGAAAAGAGAAAAAGAATAAGCAAAATTTACATAGCATCTACTGTGTGCCAGGCACTATGGTAAGTAAACACTTTTTTACAAATTTACAAATGTGATCTCATTTAATCATTACAACAACCCTACAAGGTAGTTGCTATTATTATTCCCACTTTACAGTTGAAGAAACTGAGGCTGACAGAGGCTCAGTGACTTTTCCAGGACCCACAGTTACTAAGTGTCTAAGACTGAATTTGAACTCACATCTACCTGACTCCAGGCCCTACTAAACTTCCAGATATAACACGAATAATTTGAAGATAATGTTTTCATTTATGTGTCTAGTTTTCCATCTCTGAAAGTTAACATAAACAATGAAGGAAACAAATCTTTCTCCAGAGGGAGTTTTTTTAGTCATTAAACTTTAAATTTTCTACTAATTATTCCATTAAAAAAATTAAACTGAGTAATATAAATGTTAGCTTCATGTTGTTTTATTAATATACCAAATATTCTTGATGACTTCTTGGTCATAAATTCAGATCAACAATATGTTATCATTATATTAACAGATACTTTTGATGCGTGAAATAGTGTATTCCATCCTTACTGTTCCACTTTTCTCTTAAGCTTTATTTTGACTTAAAAATCAAAATAATTTGGTAGTTGCATCTTCCCATCTACACATTTATTTAGTTTTGCTTTCTATATACTTTGTACATTACCTACAAAAAGCCAGAGTTCTCAAGAAATTTTAGAAACATTTATCTTCAAATAATAATATAAAATTCAGTTGCCAAAATATTGATATGACTACTCTGATATGATTAGCTAATTTGGACATGGAAGTTTTTTGCCAGTAACTTATCCTTCACTCACATTTCCATTGCTTACTTTTCAGGATATCACCCAAAAAATCCTGGAAGCTGTAGGAAATATAGCTGGTTCTTCTTTGGAACAAACTAGCTGGCTAAGCAGAAACTTGGAAGTGAAAGCCCAGCCTCAGATCTCCTTAGATGAATGTGATGCTGAAGAAGATGTGCATGGTAGGTACATAGAGGATCCATCCATATATCATTTTACTAAACAGATGAATGATGAGTCTTCATTATCTACAGACAAAGCCTTAAGCAGAATCACAGATATTCCACAAGCTTTACTAGAATTCCTTAAAGAAATGAGACAAGAACATATTTAACATATATAGGATTGCTTGCCATCTAGGGGAGGGGGTGAAGGGAGGGAGAGGAAAAATTGGAACAGAAGCGAGTGCAAGGGATAATGTTGTAAAAGAAATTACCCTGGCATGGATTCTGTCAATATAAAGTTATTATAAAATAAAATAAAATATTTTTAAAAAATTAAAAAAAAAAGAAAGAAAGAAAGAAATGAGGCAAGAATTGAAAATAAAATGAGAGTTCAAACAAAGGAACTGTTTCATATAGAACTTATAAAAAACCTTAATCAAGTAATAGATCTCTTGGAAATTAGATTGGACCAAACAGAAATTAATAATTCCATGAGACAACAAGGAATACTAGAATAAAATCAAATTCTGAAAAAAAAGTTGCAAGATATTTCATATCAAAAACATCTGACATGGAAAAGCAAGTCAAAGTAAAAATAATCTAAGAATTAGCAGACTCCCTAAATATTGTGACCATAAAAAATGTAGATACAATGTTTCAAGAAATGATCAATGAAAACTTCCCATTATTATTATTAGAACTAGAGAAGAAAGGTGAAAATAGAAAGAACCCATGTTGACCCTTAAGAAAAAAAAAACTCAACCTGAAAACTTCCAGGAACAGCATAGACAAAATGTAGGTATCCAAAACAAAAAAGCAAACAACAACAACAACAACAACAACAACAACAACAACAAAAACCTGCAAGTAGCCAAAAAGAGAAAGTACAAGTGTCAGGGAAAGGAGAGAGATTATAGGGATACATTATTCCAAAAGGGAGAAGATGAAAACTTAAAAAGAAAAATAATTTAATTGGCAAACTAAGTATAATACTGGAAAGGGGGTTGGTTGGATTGAAGAAGTAATCTTTTAATGATGATGATCAAATGTTTATCCATTCTTTGAAATGCAAACATGAAGAGAAAATTGAAAGGTTAAGTACATTTACATTTAAGCCATTGGAAGGGATTATGATTGCAATAGTGTTAGAAGAAACAAATGTCCCTTCATAATGTCTACAAGGATCAAGAAGGTTATAGACAAGTAGGTGGCACAGTGCTGAGCCTGAAATCTAGAGGACCTTAGTAATAATCCAGCCTCAGACACTTATTAACAGTGTGTGGGACTCTGGGCAAGTCACTTAACCTGTTTGCTTCAGGGATGATGTTGTGAGACTCAGTTGAGATAATATTTGTAAAGTTCTTACCACAGAACCTGGCACATAATAGATATTATATATAAATGCCTATTCCCTTCCCTTTAGATAGGGACTAAACCTATTGTGATGATCTTAAGAGAAGGAAAATAGAAATAAACTATTGAAGGGAGGCAATTGCCTTTTAATAGAAGAAATTTGTTGGGATCCCTTCTTTTACTATTTTTGCAAATAGTGTGCAATATTTTGGTTAATGGTTCTTTGTTTATTAGAATTCAATTTCTAAGTCCATCTGATCCTGGATTTTTTTTTCTTTAGGATTTCATTTATGATTTATTAAGTTTCTTTTTCTGATGTTGACTTGTATAAATCTTCTATTTCTCATTCTGTTAATTTAGAAAGTTAATATTTTTGTATGTGTTTATTTCATTTAAACTATTAGTTTTATTGGCATATAATAGAATAAAATAGTTTCTACAAATATCTTTAACTTCTTATTCATTGTCATAAGTTGTACTTTTTCACCAAATTGTGTGTGTGTGTGTGTGTGTGTGTGTTTTTTCTATTATCATTTGACCAGTTCAGATGGATGTGAAGTTCAGGTGATTCCCATTCCCAAATACTTCTTCCTTGATTTAGACATGTACTTGTGACCCTGATTACTGATTACATGAGTTAGTCATCCTGGCTCCCCTTTTTCCCCTCCTTTATTATTGTCAAAACATAACAAAACTATTCTGCTTCTGTCTTATTTTACTTCTGTGATTCTTCATGACACTATTGGTCTGATGGGCCATTTGTGTCATTACTTTCTCCTAATCCCATTAGAATGTTCATCCATATAAAGTCCATTCTAATTGCTCACTTCTATCTACCTACCTTTTTATGTTTTTATTGATTCTAGTATTTGAAGTTTTTATTTAGTTTAGTTTTTTTTATTTGAAATGTTCAGAAGTCCTCTTTTTCATTAAAAAATATGTTATTTTCTTCTGAATGCTCAGTTTTTCTGTATAAAATATTCTTGCTTGTGACCTATATATTTTGACTATAGGAATATTATGTTCCATGAATTACACTTTTTTTTTAGCAGTAGATACTAAAATCTTATGTTATCCTGACTGTGTTTCCTTGGTACTTAAACTCTGACTGCTTGCATCATATATTTTTTTAATATGACTTGGATTTGGGCTTTAATTTTCCCAGAAGTTTTTACTTTGAAATTTCTTTTGCGGTATAGATTCATTCAATTTTTTTCACTTTGCCCTCTGGATACTTTTTTCATATATTATTGACATGTGATTTCTAGGTGGTTCTTTTTTTTTTTTTTTTGGACATGGTTTTCCAATAATCCAAGGTTTTAAATGATCTCTTCTTGGTTTGGGTATTCCCTATCCTGATGCATACATAGGGCAGGAACTATATAATCTTTCTCTGATGTTTTTAGTATTAAATATTAGACATAAAATAAGAGAATTCAGTGAAACTATGTGATTAACAAAATTAAAGGCAAAACATTTTCTATGATCTTTAAAACTTCTCAGACTTCTCCAAAATAAGGACTATACATAAGAAATAAGCAATTTCAGCTGTCTCTATGATCTAGGACACAAAAACCCCAAAGAGGTAACAAATGAATTAACTAACAGCAGAGAAGATCAATCCTTCTGTTCACTCAATATCTTTTCCTCTCCCTACCATGTAGGCAAAGTTACGCAAGCTGACCCATGGGCTTGTCATTCCCTTCTCCCAGTGTAGCTGAGAGTATAGCAGCAATCTGTGCTGCCATAGTACTCTTCTAGAGAACCAAGGAATGGAGGGAACTGAGGTAGGGCTTGTGTGTGTGTCTGAGAGAGAGAGAGACAGATAGCCTGAAGGTAAGTTCCTAGTGTACATTTAGGACCAGTTCTGTCATCTCCCTTTTCTCTCTTCCCCCACAGAAGTGGTTTGGAGCAGAAGCTGAGATTGGTGAAATGTGAATGGCTTAGTAGTAGAGGAGTCTAAGAAGTCTTTGAGGGAAATCGCATTTTTAAAAAAAGGTCAGAAAGTGAGCAGTAGCGACATATAAGATAGGAAGAGGCTCAAATCATCAAAGATTTTAGGGAAAAGAAAACTCAAAGACTTTTATAAAAAGTAAACCAACAAGGTTAAAATATGTAAAGATAACATGAGAGAAGATAATCTGCAGATTCATTAAAAGAATCAAGGCATCTAAATAATAAATATTACAAGACAAAATAAAATGACTTCTAGACCCTATGGATTCCTAAAAGAGAATGGAACCATTGCAGGATGTTGCTGAATGGTTTAAAAGAGAAATAAAATTTGTGGAATCAGTATATATGATCTGTACAGCAGAAAGAATTGACAGAATAGAAAAACTTGAATCTACACTGACATGTCTCACAAAAGAAACAAAGATGAGATGTTTGAATGCAAATATACAAAAGCTAAAGACAATTTAGAAAAAGAAAAGTAAAAAAAAGTAGCATTAAAAGAAAATATGATTTCCATGATGATATCCAAGATATCCAAAGCATAATGATCATGAAGACACAACTTAAAGATTCTTTCAGAAGAACACAATAAGTCAAAAGAGTTGAACACCATAATTAAACACAAGAAAATCACTCACTTTGTTTGTTGAACACAGAAAACAAAGTGCTAACTGAAAGAAACCATAGGTCATCTCCAGATATATGCTAAGACTTTAAAATGGCATGTTTCTCCCAATTAAAGTTTTTAAACACACAGTCTTAGAGTTGAAAATTACCTCAGTGTCATCTTGTCCAATCCATGCTGGTAATACGTGCTTCTTTAAGTAAATATCAAAAAAAAAAAAAAGCTTTAAACTTTAATTGCCTCATTCCATCTGTCAGAAAGTATTCAGATTCTTAGACCTTTGAATATGTACATATTATTGGAGAGATGAACTTCTATGCACACATAAAAAGTTTTGGGGATATAAAAAGATTTCAACTTCAAGCTTGTATATTTACTGGACAACAAAGTCATGATCTATATTCTAAATTAAAGTAAAAATGATTTTTTTAATATATAGATGCAACAGCAGCACCCTCATCAATGGTATCTGCATCTGCCCCTTCAGTGTACAGTGTGCACGCTCTCTCACTCCTTGCAGAGGTAAAGATATTTGATTTCTTAGCATGAATCTTTGTTTTAGAAAAGGGTGATACTGATTGCTATAAGTCAAAGGTTACCTAGTTAATTTAGCCATAGAAGCTTTGGAACAATTGGTGGAACTTTTAAAATGATTGCCTGTACTGTGGAATACTCCCAGAATAAAGGGAGAAAATTTTGGAACAGACTAGAGGGGGCAGGGGATCTTGTGAAGGAAAATATTAGAGAATAAGTAGATCTGCAATTTGAAGTAGATGAGGATCAAATTGTGATATGAGGGACACAAGAATAAAGACTTTATTATACAAAGGATATAACTCTCTCAAATTTGTGAGGCAGCATAGTAGAATGGAGTGAATACTTACTTTCTGAAGTCAGAGGGACGTGCATTCAAACCTCTCCTCCAACAATCCTTACTCTGTGTGACAATGGAAAAGTTAGCCTCCCTGTGCCTCAGTTTCATAATTGTAAAATGGGAAGGTTGAACCAGAATGTTTCTATATCTCTGTCAGCTCATTGATTTATATAATTAAAAGAAAAAGCTGCCAACTCTAAAGCTATAATCCTTAAAAAATCCTAACATTAGGTTTGGCTCCCACTATAGCATGGGAATAGTAATTCATGGGCAATGCCATGGTCATTTTGATTCTTGAGTAACCTTTGCAAGTTTTTACTATAGAAGAAATTTTCTCATAGTATCTATATTTTGATCAAACAAATTATCAGGATTCCATAGACCATTGTCTTAAATCACCAAATCAGTCAAGTAAAATCATTATTCTTTTTGCAGCCCAAAAGCATGTGGCTATAGGCTAGATTCTCTGGAATGTTAGGATTGAAAAAGGGCGTTAAATAAGATCCTAATCTAGCCCATTCGTTTTGCAAATTAGGAAGAAGTCTATGCAAGTGAAGTGCTTTATCCAGGACTGTAATCCAGGGCTTCCAGCGTTCTTTTCACTGTGTACCATACTGACAAAAAATTGACAGAAAATCATACTTGGACATTTTATTGTTAAAAAGTCTCAGATGACAAATTTCTAGAATGTGTAGTAGAAGCTATGTTCTTTTTGCTGTTTTTTCTTAAGGTTGTAGCATGTCTCTTGGATGTGATTTATCGTAGTGATGAAAAGGAGAAAGCTGTGCCATTAATTTCACGTTTGCTATATTACGTTTTTCCTTATTTACGAAATCACAGGTAATATAATTCTCTCTCCTCTTCTTCCCCCTGTTCCCCAGAATCTCTTCAGAATTTGGATAAAAATATGTGGGGGGAAGGGTGAATAAATATGTCACTTGATGTTCTTCAGACAGTCTTTGAACTCAATCTTTTCCTTTCTTCCTCTCTCCATCCTCACTTCCCTATGTAGTACCTACAATATCCCTAGCTTCCGGGCTGGTGCCCAGCTACTGAGCTCCCTGAGTAGTTATGCCTATACAAAACGAGCTTGGAAAAAAGAAGTCCTGGAGTTATATTTGGACCCTGGTTTTTTTCAGATGGATACTTCTTGTGTTCAGTAAGAAATGTTTTTTTCTAAATATAATATGCCATAACTGATTCAAAATCAAAATAATCTCTTCTGTGATTTGATAATCTTATCTATATTTGTGATATCTACTAATAGTAAATAAATCTAAAACTGCAACATGCTACTTCTAATTAACAAAATGAACTTGATTTTTCATAAGATGAGTTATTCTAGCATCTAAAAGGATTATTTTATCCCATTGGAGAGAACATTTTATCCTTAGAGGATACTTTAATTTTAGTTGCCATGATATTTGGCTTAGTAGCAATTATAATATTTGGAGCATATTTCATCTCTCATCCACACAATTTTATGTTGTTATTTAAATAGAGGGTAGATTTTAATTTATCTTAATGATCTCATCTCTTTCCTCAACCATATCCATTTCTTTCTGACCCCTGCCCCTGATCCTTCCATCTACATCTAGAGAAGTGATATTTCTCCAGTAGTAACTAAAAAAGCTGAAAGTTTGTCAATCTCATGATAAACAAGCCTTAAAAAGAGGAAGTTACAGGGCAGCCTAAAGTTTGCACCTGGAACGCTACATTATTGAATTGACTTCAATCATAAGAGAAAGAACTGTATCCATCAAATAAATCCAGCATAATCTGAAATTATCTGGAAAAGAGGAATTCTTCAAGTTTCCTTTTAGTTTTTCATGTTCATGGGCAGGAAGAACTATGATATTCTGGGGTATCTTAGTCTCTGAGACCTTTTAGACCTTCCTGTGACCTCCCCCTCTGGGCTCTCAATGCCTCTTTAAGATAGGCCTCTATACAATAGTCCTGCAGTTATAGCTGGAAGAAACCTTACAAAGCACTAGCAAGTGGAATTTATTTTTCCCACCACTAATCCTATGCTTATAAGAAGTAAGCAAAAAGCATCATCAAGAGGCTGGTTTATTTGATGGAAGCTCTAGAAAGAGTTAATAATAAAATCTATAAATTTATAATTCATATATTCTTTTCTTTGGTTTAATTTAAAGAATGACTTTTTATCTCTTTGATAATCTTAAAGAACTAATGATTTATGCTTTTTATTTTAGTTTGGTTTGGTTTCATTCACAAGTATCATTTTTTTTGTTTATGTCATCTAGAATTTAAAAATGTTTTAAAGTAATATTCTCTGATGGTTTTAATAGGATTCTCAGTTTTACATTTGTATTATTTTACCATCTTTAGTTGGAGATCCATTATTGACCATCTTCTGACGCATGAAAAAACAATGTTTAAAGATTTAATGAGTAAGTATGAGGTTATTCAAAGATCATCTTATTATTTTATTTAGGATTTTGAATTTTTTTTGATATAGGATCTTGCCTCCAATTTTAGAATGTTTACTTAAATTTTTATAACTGAATCCAAACTGAAAAGCACAATGTATTTTAAAGAGATTTCAATTTAATTGACTAGATTTTGACATTTTCTTCATTTCTCACTTAAAATGTCCCAAGTTAGCAGTATTTAGAAAGTTCCTAATATTCACCTTGAAAAGAAACTTTAGATAATGATTTTTCTCAGAATAACAAAATTTTTGAGAATTTGATATTGTCCTTATGTCCTCCCCAATTGTTTATCCCACTTTAAAAAAAAAATATGGGGTAGACATGTGCCTTTGTTTAATTGGATTATGATTTTTTTCCTGATGATATTCATAATTCTCTTAGTATAAATGACATGTAACTTACCCCACCAGAAAATTTACTCATTAATTACTGGTTATTTATCATGTTTATTTTAGACATGCAAAGCAGTTCTTTAAAATTGTTTTCAAGTTTTGAGCAGAAAGCCATGCTTCTAAAGCGTCAAGCATTTGCTGTCTTCAGTGGAGATATTGATCAGTATCATCTGTACCTTCCATTGATACAAGGTAAGAATGCTGTTTTTCCTGAGAATGGAACTTTAATTTTGGGTCCCTCATTGCATGAAATATGGGCTCCCAAGGTTAGAAGGTTTTGAAAATGAGGAGACTTGATATTTCTCCTACCCATTAAAATTCATTCATCTGGTACAAATGCATCTTCGATGAGGAGTTATGTGTGTTACCACATAACTTTCCATAAGATAAAATACTAGGGAAGGACAATAGGAAATCCAAGCCCAAGATTCAAATTTGAAGGAAATGTATTAAAGGATATTCTTTACCCCCAGATGGAATTAGAAGAGTCCTGGGGACTTCCAAATCTGTATCTATATTTGTTCCCTAGATTAAGATGCTGTGGCAACTTCAACAGTGGCTTACAAGCTTTTGTTCTTTTGGATAGGAAAATACCAGTGCTGACATAAGAGATACTCCCTCCTTTGGAGTGGCTCTAGATTAGTAATTGATAAAGAACAAGATGTTATTTGTTACATGTTGAGATTTTGTGCCACTGTAATCTCTTGAGAGGAATGAGAATATGAGACCGATATGTTCCCTGATTTATTTAAGGTTCACTAACAATAAGGAGACTGTCCATAATGTTAGGTTCAGATAGAGAGAGAGATTCATACCTGAGACAGATTTACACCAGGCTGGTGTAAATCAGATGGATGTTACTGGTATAGAACTTAACATCATCTATCATATCACTATCTGGGGGACTATCTCCTGATGACAAATAGGAATAGCAGAGATAACCAGAAGGATTGAATCTTAAATTAAATACTCAACACAGCAATTAAAATAGTAATTTTTTTAGTTCAAGGAAGAGGAAATTTGATGAGTTTTCTCCTACCCATTTCATTTCCTTCATGTTTCTCTATATGAGTGATTATGTGATACCCTAGTTCCATACTAAGGAAGGGGGAAGGGGGGAAAAAGTTCACATATAAAACTTACATTTCCAAAGAAAAATTAGCAAAAGATATTATATGTCACCAACTGAAGCATCAGGAGGGCTGAACATAGAAGTGAGATAATCAATTCAAATCCACTTCTAAATTAAGGTAATAGTATGATAGTTCCAGATTGGAGTAATATAGCAGTTCCAACCATCAATTCCCAGTTTTTTATTTTTTGCATAGGAAAGATTCTCTCTGATACATGATAGAGATGTTGTCTCCTTTTTAAAGAAATTTCAGGATGATGATTAGGTCATAGTATGCTACCTCTGCTTACAAAACTATAGCATATTTGGATAAAACATATTGTGGAATATATGAGATTATAAAACTGGAGTAGTCTCTGATTTACCAAAGGTCAATAAATACAGGAGATGTGGAGGGTCTTAACTATGAATCTGCATGGTCTGGGGTCTTTGAGGCCCAAATGGACCAATTATTTATGAATAGTTGTGTTATTTAGGAATTATTTACTTACTAGGAAAAGAGAGAGAGATTTTGGCTATTTCTCAGGGGTAAAGGCACTTACAAGGATATATGTGAAAGAATGTTGGCATTAATGCTAGAAGAATGAAGCATATCAAATCAATTGATGCAAAAACATAATAATTTTACTTTGAAATAAAAAGTTCATTTCACCATCTCTTTTCTTTGCCTTGTAGATTTAAAAAGTGCTATATCATTTGACTCAATTTGGTTCTTCAAGACCTTCTTAAATTCTGGTCCTTCCAATGTTCATTTTTCCAAGGAGATCTACTTCATAAATTATCTGGCAAATGCCAGAAAAATGGCCTTGGATTAATTTCTCTAGTAAAGAATAACAGGATATATAGAGATGCTTAATTTTTTTTTTAACCCAGATCCCTTGGAAAGGACAAATAAATTACTCCATAAAAATATTAACAAGCAAAAATAAAAGCTTTACTTATTAATATGATTATGAACAAACGTATGTATGCATGTATATCATCTACACACTGGTTTCATTTACATTTCTCAAAGATAGATTATCATATCATATCATATCATAAAAAAAAATCTTAAGAGACAAAGCCATATCCTTACACAAATAATAAAGAGGCTTATAGAGACCAAACATGCTGGAACTATAGAGACTAAGCAATTTAACAATATAGAAAGCCACTTGAGCAGAATTATGGAGAATTTTTCAAAATTTTCAAAATAGCAAAACATTTAAACAGGTTACAGTCAATGCAGTGAGAACAGCAGATACCATAAGGAACTTGGTTAACTAAGCTAAAGATAAGTTTGCTTAAATCTGCAGCTTCTACTTATAGAAATTTCTTCATATCACATACTTGTATAAAGAAAGACTTTCTAAAATAAAAAATGATGGCTTTCCTGTGACTCAGGTCTATTTTTAGTAGAAATAGGCTCTGATCTAACAGAGATGCATGCTATGGCACTGAACTGAGAAGAGAATGATATCTCTCTTAATTAAAAAGATTATTAGTTGATTTTGTCAAGTTTGTGAGAGTAACTAGAGAAAGAAATGTGTAAATAGAAGAATCAAATATTTAAAAATGGATGGTGGGTGGGAGGGAGGAAGGAGAGCCAAGATTATAGAATATAGGCAGGGATTTACCCACGCTCTCCAAAATTTCCTTCCAAATTTTAAAATATTGCCTCAAAACTAATTCCAGAGTGGCAGAACCAACAAAAAGAAAGAGGCAAAACAATTTTCCAGCCCAAGACAACTTAGAAGATCAGCAGGAAAGGTTTCTATTCACTAGGGAGAGTGGCTCTAGCAAGCTGGCAGCACTGAATTGGCAGCAGTAGGTTCAAGTACTCTGAGCCCACCTATAGTAATGGGGTCAGATAACTGGTCAGAAGGAGAATATAGAGGCTTTTTTGGCACTAGGTGTAGCACTTAATTGCATTGCCCATGAAATATCCATATCCCAGAAAGAGAAGGATAAACATGGAAAATAGGATAGAAAAAATAAAATACTTAAAATACAAAAAAAAAAAAAAAAAAAAAAGATTTGGGATCCTAAGAGGACAAGATGGTATACATTTTTCATGTATTCTTCCATTTTCATTCCCTCTCCCAGTAGCTGAGAAAGTAGAGCCTGGCTGTAAATGGTAAGCAAAAGGCAAGAATTATTCAGTTGTACACATAAAGAGGATTGAGAGGGGGAAGAATAGAAAATGAGTAGTTGACTGAAAAAGGGAGAACTAAGGATTTTCCTTTCTATCCACAGTGCCAGTATATAATCTAACTTGATAAGAAACTAATTTAAGAAAATGTTAAATATATTAGCTTATTAGAATTACTTTTTATTTTACTTAAATTAAGAAAAACTAAAATTTTCCCACCATGTAAATTAAGTAAAAAAGAAAATTATTACATCTTTAGCCTCTGCCCCCTATTTGGAACTCTGAAGTTACACAATCACTCTAGATGCTTTTGAGTAGAGGAACCTGGATTGTAGCTGAAATTTTTATTAAGAATAATTTGCTCCTTTAGTAAGCCATGATAAAACAGATTTACTGCACTAATATAACTAGAATCTTGTCCTTTCTCAATCCTCCTCACCAGAGTATACATTCATTACATGTTTTAGCTCTTTTTTCTTCTTTCCCCATCTTGTGACACAGGCATCACTACAGGAATCACTCTTAACTTGATCTTCTCTGTAAATTTGGTACAGTTTTTCTGCAGGTCCTAATTTATTGTTCATCACCCCTGCACAGATTCAGTTCATCATTAGGTTTTCTTGCTAGGACAGAAACTCAGTTGTATACATGGATTGCTGCCTGACATACTTCTAAGTTCAGATAGCGGTCCAGCTAATTCTTTTTTGTTGCTCACTGGGTTTTCTGGTGATTTCATATGGTCTTGCTTCTTTCAGAATTCCATGGTCCTTATCCTTGTGTCCTCCAAAATAGCTTTCTCTTCTCCTTAGGTTCCTTCATTTACATAACTAAATGATTCAGTTCCTTATTTGGGAAAGACTCCCTTTCCTCTACCCCATGATGCAAGACTTTCTAAAATCCAGCACCTTATTCTTAGCTTTCCAAGGTTAAGCAAATATTTTTAACTTCAAGATCTAATACATCCTTAATTTATTAGCTTCAACCTATCATATTATTCAGATTAGCAATAAGCCTTTGAACTCCAGCAACAAAAACATTTATTGTTATTCATATTTTTATGACATATTAATAATCTCTCCCCAGAACGACTGACAGAGAATCTCAGGGTTGGACAGACATCCATAGTTGCTGCTCAGATGTTCCTCTTTTTCAGAGTTTTGCTGCTAAGAATATCTCCTCAACATCTGACGTCATTGTGGCCAATAATGGTCACTGAATTGGTGAGCAAAAACATTTGTCTTAAAAATATAAGCTCCAGTCAAAGAGAGAGTAATTTCAGGCAGATTGTAATGGGAAGGCCCCTGAGCAGAAGTTGGAAGAATTTTTAATGACATAGGCAAGAGATTGTTATGGGGGAAAAGATGTGCAAGAATTTCAAGAGCTATTTATCCAAGAGGAATGAGACAGAAGGAGAAACAGCCTAGCTGGCACCACACTTTTAGCTTCTGGCCTTTCCCTCCTTTCTTGTTTTCTTTCTCTTGAAGATAACTATGGTATGACACTTTTCTTTTTTTTCCTTTCCTTTTTTTTAGCATGACATTTTTCAAAGATGAACTTTGTTTCATTTTAATAAAGTATGTTTTTAATCACAAATTCATAAAATATTCTTCCCATCATTATTAAATTATAGAAAGGATATACTTGATTAGGGTCCCTGAAGGGCCAAAAGTAGAGTATTTTAACAAATTAACACCTTATTTATTATGTTTAATCACCACATACTAGCTGCCATGTATACATAATTTTTTAAAGATTGTGACAACTATATTGTTCTCTTAAGTGCTTTTTTATAAGTCATTAAAGAGTGTATTTTCTTTTTAAGATTCAGACATTTTTACAATTTGAAGATGACCTAAAACAGAGGAATGAACCATCAAAGTAAGCATTTACAAAAGTTTTTGTATTTATGTACTTATGCACATTTGAGGAGTAATTTTGTCTCATTCTTCTCCCTAGACCTCTGAAAATAGAAGGATTAAAAAGTGCCATAGAAACAAGATATTTTAATATGTCTACAAGCATGCAACTTTGTAGATCTATTAAAGGTTTACTCATTATACCAGAAAGGCACAAGTCGCTTGCCACTGACATAGAATCTGGCCTTTAAAAAATGCCACTATAAAATTCAATTCCACTTTAAAAGCATTTATTAAATGTCTAGTAGTGGCAGGCTGTATGCTAAACAAAAATAAAAATAAAACATTCCCTGCCTTCAAGAAGTTTGCTTTTTAATGGCAGGATTACACACATATGAGATATGTACAAAATAATTATAGAAGGGAATAGAAGAGTACCAAGAGCTGGAAAATTCATGAACAGCCTGGGAAGTTGGCATCTAAAGTATACTTTGAAAAAAGCTACAGAATCTATGGGACAAAGATAAAAGAAAGAAGAACATTCCAGGAATAAGGAATAATTGGGGCAAAGGCACAGAAATAGAAGAGGGAATATTGCATATAAATAATAGCAAGTAGACCAGTTTGGCTGAAATTTGGGCATATGAAAGGTAATAATGTTTTAATCATATCAATGAACATAATTTTAAAGAACAGTATAGTCTAATTTTAACTATAATAGTCTAAGATATTTTTCAATAGACCGATTACTAGTGAAGGTTATTTTACTGATAGATCAGACAAATGCCATGCATTTATATTCCTGGTATTCATCAAGACCTCTTGTAGAATTTGTTTTGAATACAAGTGAATGACATAAAAATCTGTCCAATGGATGGCCATTCAAATGGATTGGTTAAACTTAATCATTTGGACCCAAAGAGTTATGATTGATAGACTGCTAATAATATGGAGACAGGTTTCTGCTTTATACTTTTTCTGTTCAATATTTTTCTAAATCAGTGAGTGAAATAAAGATTCAGATGTTTGGTTTATGAAATTTATAGAAATCATGAAGCTTGAGGTGGGGTTTCTAATATGTTACAGAATTAATATTCAGAAGATCTGACCTTAGTATGAAAATTTATAAATGCATTTATTGAAATGCATTCATGTTCCATGGAACACTAATTTATTTCTTAACTGGATATAAGTTAAACTTTTTTAATGATAGAAATTTTTTACTGGGGAACATGATCAAATGCAATGGAAGAATTTCTTCTAAGCAGTTCATAGAAAAAATTTTATAGGGATAAATGTGATGTCTCATTCTTAGACTAAACATATCAATTGCACATGTAGAGTTAAAAATGTGAAAAAGACATAGGGATTTTAGTGGAACATAAGTTTAATTATAATCAACAAACAATAACGATGTGTCTAGCAAAAAGATATATCTCATCCGTTACTTAATGCATGGTCAGGAAGATTTAGGAACCAAAAGTCTATTACAGAGAAGCATAGAGCACCTAACAAAAGAGCATAGCAAATTGGATTTGTTAAGGGGGAACATAGACATAAATTAGAGGGCTGTCAGGGAGAATGGACACAGAACAATCCACTAAGGGCTTGGATGAGTTTGGAACCCTGGAGGAAAGGGAGTACTCTCTCCCCCAAATCAGTAATTTCTGGCATAGTTTTTATAAGATTCTTATGTAGATTTAGTAGGCTAGGATATTGAAAGAAAATAATAATGATTCTGGACATGAGGATCGGTGCTATTTCATGTTAGTTGTGATCCCATTTGGGGTTTTTCTTGGCAAAGATTCTGAAGTGATTAGTCATTTCCTTCTCCAGCTCATTTTACAGATGAGGAAACTGAGGCACAGTGAAGTGACTTACCCAGGATCACACAGCTAGTAGTGAGGCCAGATTTGAACTCAGAAAGATGTGTCTTCCTGATTTCAGACACTCTGTTCACTGTGCCATCCTCCTGCCTATTTGAGTATTTAAGTAAATTCAATATTAGTGCAACACTTTCTAGGCACTTTCTCCAGTCTCTTGTAAATCCATAGTAGCTGCCTTGCCTTTATCTACCTAGAAGAGCTTCCTAACCTCACTAAGCAGCCATTCCATTGTCATCCAGGCGTTCTCTCTGGCATGCTACAGCTCCACAGCAGCTGCTTTACTCCCACTGGGGCAACTTCTTCCTCCTTTTCTTCCTTTCTAGCTACACACAGTTTCGTCACACCACCTGCCCACTCCCACTGGAGCAACTTCTTCCTCCTTTCCTTCCTTTCTAGCTACACACAATTGCCTCACACCACCCAGAAGGCTAATCCCCAGAGAATAATGATAGTTCACCTGAACTTATTTCTCAGTGACTAACATAGTTTCACTGTAATTCCCTTCCCATTTCAGTGCCATGATTCTAATGGAATGTTTGCTCAAACTGTAACAAAGCAGCTTTTCATCTGATTCCCTCCTGACAACACAGCTTCTCTTTCCAGAACTTATTGCACTTTCACTTATACCCCTAACCTACTGGTCACAGTGTAATTATTGGAATTTTTCATGTTCCTCATTGCCACTTGCAAGTTCTCTCTCATTCGGTACCTTTGTCTTTCAATAACATCTCATCTGATGTTTAATCCACAGTCAAGATTCTGCTAACTGTTGTCTACTGTCCTTCAGAATATCTTCTTTCCTCACTAAATTCAGTGCCTGATTCAGTCTTTCTCTCTTGCCCAACTCTGGCCCTCATACTTTAATATATATAGTAATAGTTTCTCAAACACTCTCATCTCTCAGTTCCTCAACTGACTTTTCATGACCTTCTTCCACTTAACCTTGGCTACACACAGAGATGATCATACCCCTTTTTCTTGCCAGTGAATTCTAAAATTCCCTTTTGTGATCACAGTCTGTTGTTATGTTACCTCTCCCGCTGCTTAAAACCCCAAATCCTGTTCTTCATTTTCACTTCCACTTTCTAGTTCCCCCAACCAGTGGTTCTTTCCCTGACCATCACACTAGTTGTTAGTTATGCATGACTTCTTTCCTTATCTTAAACCTGTTGGTGAACCAGTTCAGTTCTGCACAATGCTCTTCTATTAAGCTGTTATCCATTTATCCTGTCAAAGATCTTGCCTTGTCGAGCCTCAATTTAGAGTAGAGTATCATGCTGCCCTCTACAATATGTTGCTGAAGGAAGCTGAAGGAAATTGTGAAATGATGTTAACTGGATCCACTACAAATTTATGTTATAAAACAACTGGGTTCTTGGTGTAGCTGATGAATCTTTTTAAACCTTCCTGATAAACTCACTCTCCCATTTACCACTATGGCTTTTTGAGACCTTTTTATCCCTCTTCTAAACTCCCACAGCTTCCTCTTTCACCACCCTCTCAACTTACAACTTTGATCATATTTCTTTGAAAAAATGGAGATCATTCACCTGGAGCTCCTCCTCCATTTTTACTCATTTTCTACAACCAAGACATTTTCTTTCACTTTCTTCCTTCACACCTGAGGAGATGGCTCTCCTTGGCAAAGTAAATCCTTCTACCTGAACAAATGATTTTATTCTATCTCTTTTCCAACTGATTTTTATCATCCTCTTTTTCAACCCCATTCTCACTCATCTTTAGTCTGTCTACTTATTTCTTCCTTGCTGCCCTACAAATACAAACATGGCTTCCCATTCTAAAAAAAAATACCCATCCTCATTAGCTAAATTTTTTGAGAAGACCATCTACACTCTATATCTCTACACTATTCTTAACTCTCAGCAGTCCAATTTAATGAGCTAAAAGTGCTCCATCCAGTTCCCAAGGAACGATCTGTTAATTGCCAAATCTAATGGCCTTTCCTCAATCCTTATCCTTCTCAACCTGTCCCTTATATGTACTTCTACATTCTGATACAGTCACCACTCTTGTATTAAGTCCTACTCCATGCCTGGACCATGGCAGTAATCTTCTGCTTAGTCTTCCTGATTTGTCTTTAACTATTCTAGTCCATTGTCCGCTCAGGTGCCAAAGAAATGTTCCTAAAATGTAATTATTACCACTACTATTCTTCTCCCGTTTCCCTCCCATGCAGTAGCTCCAGTGACTCCCTTTTACCTCTAAGATCAAATATAAGATCTTCTGTTTAACTTTTAAAGTCTTTCGTTAACCAGATATCTTCCTACTTTTCCCTGTCTTCCTAATGCCTATCTTACTCAAATATAACCTAAGCTCCATAACTGGATTCCTTGCTGTTCTTTCTACAAGGCACTTCATCTCCTAACTTTTTTACTGTCTGTTCTCACGCCAGGAATTCTTTCTCCTTATCTCTGTCTCCTGTATTTCATGGCTTCCTTCAAGTCTCAGCTAAAATCACCTATAAGAATCCTTTACTGATCTTTCTTTCTTTGTGTGAGTAATTGGAGTAAGTGACTTATCCACAGTCACGCAACTAGGAAGTATTAAGTATCTGAAGCAGGATTTGAACTCAGATCCTCCTGACTTAGGACTGATGCGCTATTCAGTGCATCCTCTAGCTGTTCCTTCCTAGTCTTGCTTAATCTTAGCGCTTTCCCTATGTTGATTATCTGCAGTTTGCACATATAGCTTGTTTGTACATAGTGGTTTGCATATTGTATCTCTTATTAAATTGTGAATTCTTTGAAAACAGAGACTGCTTTTTATCTTCTTTGGTTTTCCTGTTGCTTAGTGCAGTACCTGGCAGAGAATAGATGCTTACTGAATGCTTATGGATTTGATAACCAAAAATATTTAATACTGATGTTTAATATTAAAACATTAAACCATCTCACTGTGCTTCATCCTAGAAAATAGGTTATGGCGATAGTGCATGATTGTTGTCTTCTAATATTTAAAGATTTAAAAGGTAGTTGTAGAGAAGGAAATTTAAAATTTTTCTGCTTCTCTCCACTGGAGCGATTAGTAGAAGTTGCAGAGAGAGATTTAGGTTTCATACTTTATATAGAACTTCCTAAAAATGAAAGCTATTCAGAAATGAAATGTGCTGCATTAAGTTAATGAATTCTCCAAGAGTCCAGAGGTCTAAGTGGGACTTGGATGACCACTTTTTAAAAATGTGAAAGAAATTGTTGTTTCAGAATGGTTAAACTTGATGATCTCTCTATTCTCTTCCAACTCAGAGATTTTATGAAAACTATGAATGGAGAAAAAACTTCTTAGGGACATAGAAAATTTCAAATAGTAATCTAACTTAAAAGACCTTTATGAATTTATAATGGGCATTTTTTAAATTATAAATTATGCAGAAGCAACAGCAAAACAAACAAAATGAGGGCTCCAGGAGCTGATGGCAGTGAGATATCTCCAAATGAATTGATCTTATATTTATCAGCTTGCAAGTTCCTGGACACAGCACTTTCTTTTCCACCAGACAAGATGCCTTTATTTCAAATGTAAGTTATATGTATTTACCACGGGGTAGGTATATGTACTATTTTTTAGAAAAGTTTATGATTTCTGTCACTGAAATTGCTTGTAGTTGTTCAATAAATGAGCATCCATAACTATGTATGTGTACATGTACATACATACATGCATATATATGGACATATATATATTAAATGGCAAATAAACATCCAGTAACAAATTTCCTATAATATAAAACCCGAGTTTTATATAACTTGATCACAGTTTCTCCTATTAAATGCACAAATCATAGAATAAAGTAGAAGGTCCTTCTTTCTTCACCCCAATTAAAAAAAAAACACATCATAATTTCCCATAGAAATGGCCCTGAACTATAATAATTGATCTAAACATTTATTTCTTTTTTTCTAGGTATAAATGGGCATTTGTTCCAGAAGTAGATACAAAGACTTCTGCTCTTCTCTCAGACTTAGAGGAATATCATCAAGAATGCAAACCACATGTTGTTAGAATCTTGGAACTTCTCATTTTAAAATATGGGGTAAACAAAAAATTGTACCTTAAAACTTCAATGTATATTCTTAATTTTTTTCTAAATTACAGCATAGATATGATAAAACTCTTTAGGCCAAATTAGATATAAGCTAATTTAGGAAATCTCATTTGGAGTAGTTCTAATCCCAAGCCTGGATCATTCATAAACCATATGACAATTGACAAAATGAGGTCTACTAAATAATAGCAAACAAAATTTATATTCAGCAAAGATATAGCACTGGTTTAATGGGTCTGAGTTATGATGAGACTAAGTTGACTGTATGTCTATACTAAATTTAGCACTAGTATACTAGGTCAACAGATTGCCTTAGGTAGGGTGAACTGATTTCCAGGTTAAAAATATATCTTGTCAAAGCTCCTGTGCCAGTGAGATCAGATCCATGAGCGCCCCTTAACTTTTCAACCTGAGCAAAATACGAAGACCCAGTCTTCTTAATGTAGTTAGGTGGTTTTGTAGTTGGTCAAATTATATAGATTGATGTTAATCTTGAAAGGTACATGTGGAAGAAGGTATTCCAGTGAGCTGCAGGACTTTGTCCTTGCTCCTGTTATGCTGAAACTTTTTTTTAATCAATGATTTAGATTAATATCATAAAATGGCTAGCTTTCCATCACATCTGAAAACAGAAGATAACCATTTTGTGGATGATGTTGTAGAAGAATTTTTGCTAAGTGTTCAGCAGAAATAGACTTCTGAGGTCCTTCTGAGAGCCAAAGATTTTATGATTTACTAAAGCATCTTCAAGAAGCTATTAAAATATCTGAAAGCCAGAAAAAAAAGACTTTCTAAAGTCTATTACTAGAAGTGATAGTAGGCTAGGGAGAAAACCTTTCTCATAATATAGAATTTAAATTAAAAGCATAATTATTATTATTATTTTTTTTTTTTTTTGCGGAAGCAATTGGGATTAAGTGACTTTCCTAGGGTCACACAGGTAAGAAGTGTTAAATGTCTGAGGTCAGATTTGAACTCAGGCCCTCCTGACTAAAGGGCTGATGATCTATCCTCTACTCCATTTAACTGCCCTTAAAACATAATTCTTATTGATAATAAATTTTCATGAAAAGTCATAGCCTGAGAATTTTTATTTGATCTAAAATCTTTGTGTAGAGTTCTTGACAAAGCCGAATAACTTATATTTTTGGATTTGTTTACAGGAGGTAAATAATACTAATGAGACAGCTTCTATCAAGTGTGAATTCCCTCTTTTACGCCAACATTCTATATCCAGCATCGTGCAGTTGATGCCATTCTTCAGGACTCTGAGCTGTGCTTTTAAGACTCAAAGTAATTTGTCTCATGAGTATCCAGGGTCTCCCTTAGCAGAATTTCCTATTGCAGATGGCCCGAGGATCTTGAAACAACTGGAGGAAAGTGTTGAATGTGATTTTCTGGAAAAGCTGGAAAGTTAAAGACTCTTTGTTGTATTAATTTTGTAATCAGAATGTGATCTAGTATGGAAGTGTACTATGGCATTGTCAATTTATTTTCTACTTTGAAAGTTAATTTAAAATTTATTTAAAATTTAAATTTATCAGCATGAAAAATCTTAAGTGACTTTTAACTGGTCAAAGGACTGATTTTTTTTTTTTTTACTCAGCTTATGCAGTTTTTTAAAAGTTATTGCTACATCCAAGTCTAGAAAAATTATAGCTTTTTCACATATTTATATGAAGAAAGAATACAAAGATGAAGGAAAGCTCTTTTTGTTCATGGTACAGAAATGCAGGTATATTTTTGTTTCTTCCAAGTACACTGTTTCACTAAAAACATATTAATATAGCTTTTTTCATGCAGGTATTTCTTTTTTAAAGACAAATATTATATAATTTTCCAAAACAGTAATCATTTGAAAGTGGCTGTACACAATTTATAAAAAGTAACAATCAAAGAGTATATTTGAAATTGTTCCAACTACTGTTCTATTAAAATCACTTTTGTTATGTTACGTGACTGTAATAGAAACAAACTGAATCATCACTTTGTTGTTTTATTCCCCTTAGTGAGGTTATCACAGATGTTTCAATACATCAAGATCTGTGATTTCACTAGTGAGTGTCTTGTTACCCCCCTCCTACCTTTTGCAATCCTACTATAATTTACAAAATGGTTTTTATTTGCTATAGCTGAAAAATTCATCCCTCTGCTGCCAGCCTAATATGAGTCTCTTGAAATTTAAATAATCTTATCCTGGAAACAGATGTATAATCTGTCTAGACTCAAACATGAAGATTTTTGCAGCTTGGAATAAGTTTTTCCAGAGGCTCATCCCAATGCCATAATGAAGCTTTGAAGTAAAATTAGTGAAGGAAATGCTTAAGTTACTGTATTACTTAACTTGCTGAAATTATAAGCAGTGTTGAGAATTGGATTAAAATAAACCTATATAAGACTATTTATTTAAGCCTATTAATAAATTTGAAGATTTTTGCATGTCTTTGGTCATTAAAGAAATACATTCAGAGAAAGCTGAATATCTGTAATAAATAGTAAAAAAATAAAGTTATCACAAACTGTGACTCATTGATTGAGGGAGTTTTCTCACTACACATTCCTTATCAATTTAAACACAGATATCATGCAAAACAAGCCTAACATTGAGGACTTCCACTGGAATCAGAGGATTAGGACACTCAACTACTCCCTTTTGCTAAGGGGACCCTCTGTTCTATCCAGACTTCCAGACTATATTAACTTCAATCTTAGGGCAGCTTGGCTAGGAATTGGGGAGAGAGAAGGAGGTTCTCCTTTTTCTCTAGTTCTTTGGTTAAAGCTTAAGTTTAGACTCCTGGTTAGGGTGTTCCAAAAGGGGGAATAGAAAAGTCTTTAGTGTAAAAAATGAATAAGATATGGGAAATGAAGCGGGTTATGGTCCTTTTAAGAAACTGTATTTCCTATTGATTTGTGATTCCTTTCAGATTCCAAGCTCCTCCTGGCTGAGGCATTTCAGTTCAGGCCTTTGATTTACAAATCTTGATCAAAAGCATCCCTTTAAATTCCAATAGGAGATCCTGGCTGATGATCTGCTCAGGTTCCCCAACCCCCACCAAGACAAGCAATATAATGAGCTTCCATCAACTAAGGTCTTTGCAGATGGATCTTGGCAGTTCCTTTACTGCCAGGACCTTTTGCCCACTGAGAATTGCATTCTCAGTGCAAAACTCAATTTTCCATAGATTAATATTACCAGTGCCATCCTCTCTTTACCCTCACCTATTTCCCTAACCAGACTTTAATCTTATTTCCAATCCCCATAATAAACCTCTTTTATCAATCTAGATTTTCGAGTCTGTAAATTCCTTTACAGAGAACCTCTGCGCCACCAGAAGGGAGTCCCCAAAACTCCCTACCCTTGTGCTGAATCCCAAGGGGTTGCAGGGGAGCTCCACTTGATTCCCTGAACCCAGAACCTGCCACTAGACTTCATTTAGCTCCCTGACCACCAGAAACCCTAATTTCATCTGGGTTCCTTAAATCCAAACCTCATCAGGAAGGACATTTATTTTCTATACACAAAAGAAATTATAAAATTAAGACTTATTAACCCTCATTGACTAATAAAGGGGCCCATGCTAGCTATAGTTATACACAGCTTGGGGGAAAGGGGAGAGAGAGAGAGAGAGAGAGAAGAGAGGAGAGAGAGAGAGAACCAACATTTATTAAGCACTTATTGTCAATTGTAATGGGCTTGGAATTCTTGAGTCAATGCACTGAAGTCAGGACAGCTGAGCACTTAAGGCTAATTACCGATTGGACAATACTCTATGGGCACATGCTTGGAAAATGGTCCTTCGCACTATCCTGTGCTGGCTCAATGATTGGTGTATACAGAGGATTGTAGGAGGGACTAGGGGGTGGAGTAAGACTAACCAGAGTCACTTTGTCAGTAGAGGAGGGAGAAGGAAGGTCGAGGAGATTCTATTTCCATCCAATTCATTCCTACCTCTAAAGACCAAGAATAAAGACTAAGGACTTTTGCTTATCCTGACTCTGGCTGATTCTAAAGTATCAGAGAGGCTTAGACTTACATGAACTGATGTTAGTGAAATGAGCAGAACCAGGAGATCATTATATACTTCAACAATGATACTGTATGAAGATGTATTCTGATGGAAGTGGATTTCTTTGACAAAGAGAAGATCTAACAGTTTCAATTGATCAATGATGGACAGAAGCAGCTACACCCAAAGAAAGAACACTGGGAAATGAATGTAAACTGTTTGCATTTTTGTTTTTCTTCCTGGATTATTTCTACCTTCTGTATCTAAGATATACTGTGACATAATATGTATAGGACTGCTTGCCATCTGGGGGAGGGGGTGGAGGGAGGGAGGGGAAAAATCAGAACAGAAATGAGTGCAAGGGATAATGTAAAAAATTACCCTGGCATGAGTTCTGTCAATAAAACGTTATTTAAAAAAAAAAAAACTTTAAAATTAAAAAAAAAAAGATTCTAAGGTATCCAGGGTGCTAAAGCGGTCTTCACATTTAGCACCCGAGCGTGGGGCCAAGGACCCTACTTTCATTGAAGAAGTCTCCAGTGACCAGGAAATTGGGTAAGTATTTTAATAGACGAACAGGGAACTACTTTGTTAAGAGCTAAACTAATAATCTTTTCTAGCTGCAATGGGGCAGATATTGAGAAAAGATTCTCCCCAACCCCACCCCAAAGATCTGCAGGAAGCATACTCAGACTGATCAAGAGACAGGACTTATTTATGACTTGGGAGCAAATTGATGGATTCCTGGATACATTAGAACATACATTCCCTTGGTTCTTAGAGGAAGAAGAGATAAGCCTAAATAATTGGAAACTTGTAGGAGATCAACTATGTGAATATTATAATGATAATGGTTCAGAGTCAATTCCAAAGAAATACTATATATATACAACATAATACAATTGGCCTTAAAAAATCCTGCAAGTTATAGAAAAAAGAAAAGTTTTCAGAACAGCCAGATGAGGAAGTGTGACCAAAATGAGGAGGTCAAAGGAGGGATTAAAAGTGATATCTCCAGAGGGCATGGGGAGTTGAGTGAGAATGAAGGGCGGGGTGATTCTCACAAAGCAGCTTCAACCCCGCCTAAACTGGAACTAGTTCTTGACACGCCCCCAACAACTTCACCTTCTGGGATGGAGGGGGGAGGAGTAGTGGGAGGGGAAGTGACACCACCAGCACCTCCCCCTCAGAAATCACCCCCTCCTATGACTAGATTGCAAAAGGTAGTACTTAAAGCCACAGAAGAAGGGCAGAATTTAGGTTATTTGAAACTGGAAATGTATCCTGTGATTCAACAGTTTAACTCTTCAGATCAAGAAAGTAGAAAATACACTCTTTTTGTTATAGAAATCCTCAAAGACCTAAAAAAGGCTTGCACTCTTTATGGGGCTACATCAGCTTAGGTTAAGATGTTATTACAGAATTTGGCTTATGAAGTCTTAACTCCTAGGGACTGGAAATCTATAGCAAGGACATGCTTAGAACCTGGACAAAACTTGTGGCTTTCTGAATATAGTGAGCTCTGTAGGATATAAGCCCAACAAAATAGTCATAGTGGAGTTAATCCTCCAATCACCTGTGACCAACTAACAAGTGTAGGTTCTTACGCAGAAATTTCAGTACAGATTAACTACCCCTTAGCAGCATATGAGCAAATTGCTGCTCTTGCTGCTATCAAAGCATGGGCTTCTCTCCCCAGTAAAAATGACAAGGTTGAGGCCTTCACAAAAATAACCAAGAGCCAAATGAACCCTTTGCTGATTTTGTGGGACGTTTGCAGACAGCTGTCATACAAACTAATGGTGAAAATACAGTAACAGACATTTTGATAAGACAACTTGCTAAAGAAAATGCTAATGAGGTTTGTAGAAGAATTATATTAGGACTACGCAAGGATGCTCCTTTAGAGGAAATCATAATACGCTGTGCCACAGTGGGCACAAATACCTTTTGTAGACAGGCTATGATGCAGACTTCCCAAAATTGAAACATGGGAAGACAGGGTCCCTTTTGGCAAGGGACTTCTAGAGAGACTTGTCAATGCAGTAGGCTTGATCATTTCACCTCCTGAGAGCACTTACAAAACAGTGTCCATCCACACACTGATGTGGGAAACTAGGGAATGTGTAGATAATATCCCCAGTCACTAATACAGGTAGACAATGTGTGACTTATCACCCAGGAGAAGTAGTAGCATCAGGTTTACTCATAAAACTCCTAATAAGCAACCTGGTGATAGTGTCCCAGATTCTAACTCCAAGCAACAAAATCCAGGAATATACTGGACAGCATCTGTAACAGCTGACCGACCTATGCTGACTAGCTATATAAATGGCATACCATTAGAAAGATTGGTAGACACAGGTGCAGATCATACAGTCATTAGAGGTGCCAACTGGCCCAGTCACTGGCCAAAGATTAAGGCAGACACCTAATGTCTGGCACAGGAGGATCAATAGCAGCTGAAGTTAGTGCTACCCCTTTGAGATGGATATTTGAAGGTGAAACAGGAATTTTTACTCCTTTTATAGTTGAAAAAAATCCCCACTAATCTGTGGGGAAGAGACATTTTACAACAATTAGTGTTAAAAATGAGGACTTCGGGTTTTTTAGGCAGGGCTACTGTTGAAGGCCTGCCAACACTTTCACCTGTTTCTATCCAATGGAAAACTGATACAACAGTGTGGATAGAACAGTGGCCCTTAGGTAGCGATAAAATTCAGGCCTTATTAGATATAGTACAGGAGCAACTTGACCAAGGATATTTACAACCTTCTCTAAGTTCTTGGAATTCCCCAATATTTATTGTAAGAAAGAAATCTGGAAACTGGAGGATGCTGACTGATTTAAGATCAAAGGGAGTGATGAATGAGAGAGAAATCTGGAGAAAATGACAGTAGAATCAAATGCACTGGTAGAGGAACTGGCCTTATCAAGTCAGACTAGAGAAAGGGAAGAAAGAATGAGGGACAATCAAGGTTTTTAGAGATACAGAGAAAGGGAGGATGGAAAGGTCATGGTGAATGGCCTCTACTTAATCTGCAAAATATGATGTAAGATCCTCAACTAAGATGAGGGGGAAGAGTAGTATGAGAGTCTTGAGAAGAAAAGAGAAGATTCTGAACAGCTTCTCTGGGGAATAGGATAATCAATTATGGAAGAATAAAAGGACTGCTGCCTTGGTGCAATGATGGTACTAAAAAATTTAGATAATTGCCAGGTAATGTGGAGAGACCCAGAAAGTGGTAAATGGAAGGGACCAGATAGGTTAACTGCTTGGGGGAGAGGGTTTGCTTGTATCTCTACAGGTGGAGAAGGAATCAAATGGGTGCCAATGAGCCACATTCACCTTGTCTATCATAGAGATGGAGCAGACCCTTGAAACAAAGGAGAAGACTCAAGAAACATTGGGTGGTTCTGTTGCTGTTGCTGACTGTGCCCACCACTGAAAGTACATGGCAGTTATGGCGTTTAACTCATGGACATAGAAAATTGTTGGACTTGAAAATCCTCAGGAATCATTGGATTTTCTGAGACATGATAAGACTGTTGTAGGACTTCAAAACCTGCAGGAATCATTGGATTCTCTGAGACATGATAAGACTGTTGTAGGACTTCAAAACCCTCAGGAATCATTGGATTCTCTGAGACACGATAAGACTGTTGTAGGACTTCAAAACCCTCAGGAATCATTGGATTCTCTGAGACACGATAAGACTGTTGTAGGACTTCAAAACCCTCAGGAATCATTGGATTCTCTGAGACACGATAAGACTGTTGTAGGACTTCAAAACCCTCAGGAATCATTGGATTCTCTGAGACACGATAAGACTGTTGTAGGACTTCAAAACCCTCAGGAATCATTGGATTCTCTGAGACACGATAAGACTGTTGTAGGACTTCAAAACCCTCAGGAATCATTGGATTTTCTGAAAAATGATAAGACTGTTGTAGGACTTCAAAACCCTCAGGAATCATTGGATTTTCTGAGACATGATAAGACTGTTGTAGGACTTCAAAACCCTCAGGAATCATTGGATTCCCTGAGACACGATAAGACTGGTGTAGGACTTCAAAACCCTCAGGAATCATTGGATTTTCTGAGACATGATAAAACTGTTGTAGGACTTCAAAACCCTCAGGAATCATTGGATTCCCTGAGACACGATAAGACTGTTGTAGGACTTCAAAACCCTCAGGAATCATTGGATTTTCTGAGACATGATAAAACTGTTGTAGGACTTCAAAACCCTCAGGAATCATTGGATTTTCTGAAAAATGATAAGACTGTTGTAGGACTTCAAAACCCTCAGGAATCATTGGATTTTCTGAGACATGATAAAACTGTTGTAGGACTTCAAAACCCTCAGGAATCATTGGATTTTCTGAAAAATGATAAGACTGTTGTAGGACTTCAAAACCCTCAGGAATCATTGGATTCTCTGAGACACGATAAGACTGGTGTAGGACTTCAAAACCCTCAGGAATCATTGGATTTTCTGAGACATGATAAAACTGTTGTAGGACTTCAAAACCCTCAGGAATCATTGGATTCTCTGAGACACGATAAGACTGGTGTAGGACTTCAAAACCCTCAGGAATCATTGGATTCTCTGAGACACGATAAGACTGGTGTAGGACTTCAAAACCCTCAGGAATCATTGGATTTTCTGAAAAATGATAAGACTGTTGTAGGACTTCAAAACCCTCAGGAATCATTGGATTCCCTGAGACACGATAAGACTGGTGTAGGACTTCAAAACCCTCAGGAATCATTGGATTCCCTGAGACACGATAAGACTGGTGTAGGACTTCAAAACCCTCAGGAATCATTGGATTCCCTGAGACACGATAAGACTGGTGTAGGACTTCAAAACCCTCAGGAATCATTGGATTTTCTGAGACATGATAAGACTGTTGTAGGACTTCAAAACCCTCAGGAATCATTGGATTCTCTGAGACACGATAAGACTGTTGTAGGACTTCAAAACCCTCAGGAATCATTGGATTTTCTGAAAAATGATAAGACTGTTGTAGGACTTCAAAACCCTCAGGAATCATTGGATTTTCTGAAAAATGATAAGACTGTTGTAGGACTTCAAAACCCTCAGGAATCATTGGATTTTCTGAAAAATGATAAGACTGTTGTAGGACTTCAAAACCCTCAGGAATCATTGGATTCTCTGAGACACGATAAGACTGTTGCAGGACTTCAAAAACTTGTGGGGATCATTGTAATCCCTGGCACACGAAGCAATGAACAATAGATTGGTTTTGGACCATCTCTTGGCTGCTAAAGAAGGCCTATGTGTGATTGTTGTTTACATACCCTCCTTCTAGGACTTCTGGAAATCTTTTACAACACCATGTTGATTCATACTGTTTGTTATACCACTACTTGCTTGTACAATTCATGTTTGTTACACCACATTGAGCCTGCGCTGATTGTGGGGAGAGTCACCACTAATAACCTGTGCATTATTGCTATGTGCTTGTATAATACCTCCCATGATGATGGGTTTGTGCATACCTGTTTCTAATAAGAGCCTTCAGCCCAGAAACCTGCTAGCAATCCCCACTTCCCTTTGGTGCTTTGCATCTCCCTTCCTGAGAAGTCAGGGGGGTCGTGATCACCTCCTTTTGGGGGTTCTCACCTCCCTGAGAAGTTAGGGATGGCATGACCACCTGTGTTCTAAAACAAAAGAAAGCAGGAGATGTAATGGGCTTGGAACTCTTGAGTCAATGCACTAAGGTCAGGACAGCTGAGCATTCAAGGCTACCTACTGAATGGACAATACTCTATGGGCATATGCTTGGAAAATGGCCCTTCCCACTATCCTGTGCTGGGATGGAGGGGGGAGGAGTAGTGGGAAGGGAAGTGACACCACCAGCACCTCCCCCGCAGAAATCACCCCCTCCTATGACTAGATTGCAAAAGGTAGTACTTAAAGCCACAGAAGAAGGGCAGAATTTAGGTTATTTGAAACTGGAAATGTATCCTGTGAGTCAACAGTTTAACTCTTCAGATCAAGAAAGTAGAAGATACACTCTTTTTGTTATAGAAATCCTCAAAGACCTGGAAAAAGGCTTGCACTCTTTATGGGGCTACATCAGCTTAGGTTAAGATGTTATTACAGAATTTGGCTTATGAAGTCTTAACCTCTAGGGACTGGAAATCTATAGCAAGGACATGCTTAGAACCTGGACAAAATTTGTTGTGGCTCTGTAGGATACAAGCCCAACAAAATAGTCATAGTGGAGTTAATCCTCCAATCACCTGTGACCAACTAACAAGTGTAGGTTCTTACGCAGAAATTTCAGTACAGATTAACTACCCCTTAGCAGCATATGAGCAAATTGCTGCTCTTGCTGCTATCAAAGCATGGGCTTCTCTCCCCAATAAAAATGACAAGGTTGAGGCCTTCACAAAAATAATCAAGAGCCAAATGAACCCTTTGCTGATTTTGTGGGACGTTTGCAGATAGCTGTCATACAAACTAATGGTGAAAATACAGTAACAGACATTTTGATAAGACAACTTGCTAAAGAAAATGCTAATGAGGTTTGTAGAAGAATTAGTGTTAAAAATGAGGACTTCGGGTTTTTTAGGCAGGGCTACTGTTGAAGGCCTGCCAACACTTTCACCTGTTTCTATCCAATGGAAAACTGATACAACAGTGTGGATAGAACAGTGGCCCTTAGGTAGCGATAAAATTCAGGCCTTATTAGATATAGTACAGGAGCAACTTGACCAAGGATATTTACAACCTTCTCTAAGTTCTTGGAATTCCCCAATATTTATTGTAAGAAAGAAATCTGGAAACTGGAGGATGCTGACTGATTTAAGAAAGGTAAATGAACAGATGGAAACTGAAAACTCTTCAGCCTGAGCTTCCATCTCCTACTCAGTTGCCTAGAGAATGGCCTCTTTGGGTTATAGACATTAAGGATTGTTTCTATTCTATTCCTCTAGATAAGGAGGATATGAAAAGATTTGCCTTTTCAGTGCCCAGTGTTAATTTAGCTGAGCCTTATAAAAGATATAAGTGGACAGTTTTGCCACAGGCAATGAAAAACAGCCTACTACGTGTCAAATATATGTTGCTGCTGCTCTTACTCCAGTAAGAAAAGCATTTCCAAAAGTTATGTTATTACATTACATGGATGATATATATTGGGATGTGCACCTGAAGAACAAATATTAGAAGCATGTCTACAAAAGACCATGGAAACAGTAAGGAACTACAAATTGCACATAGCTCCAGAAAAAATTCAAAGATATGCTCATTTTCAATATTTAGGCTATGAAGTATATCCTAAGGTGGTTACAGTACAAAAACTGTCCTTAAGAACAGAGAAGCTAAATACCTTAAATGATTTTCAGAAATTGATAGGAGATATCCAATGGATGCGACCAGTGTTAAGCTTGATTACCTATCAATTACAACTATTATATGACATTTTAAGGGGAGACAATGGTTTAAATTCACCACGCCAGCTTACAAAAGAAGCTCAAGAGGCTTTGAGAGAAGTTGAACTAGCTTTATCCAATGTAGTTGAAAGAGTCACTCAAAAACCCTTGGAAATATCAGTTTTTGCTACACAAGAGGCATGCCCAGCAGTCCTTCATCAAGGAGACAGTGTGATAGAGTGGGTGAACCTCCCAGCACAATCAGAACAAATCCTTACTCCTTACCCAGTGCTTGTGGCTAGAATTTTATTAAAGCCATTAAGCAAGCAGTAAAATTATCTGGGATAAGACCTGACAAGATATACACCTTTTATACTAGGCGTATAATGTATGCTGTAAAACCATCCCAGACTGGCAAATTTTATTAGCCATGGCTCCAAATTTTATACACAGGTCTTCATTAAAGATAACCAGACTATTACATAATTCATGATGGATTCTTGAAGAAAAGATTTCTAAAGTTCCTCTTAAAGGACCAACTATCTTTACAGATGTATCCAAACAATATTTGTGCTGTATACTCTTGTGACTTAACTATAAAGAAAGCAGTCAGAACTCCTTTTCAGTCCACTCAGCAGAATGAATTGTATGCCATGAAAAGAGCCATTCTAGCTCTTACTTATTATCCAGGAGATAAAAATATAATATCTGATTTAGCCTATTCAATAAGCGTGGTATAAAGAATTGCTACAGCCCAAATAAAATTTGTAGCCTCTAATACATATATCAGCTCTTTAAGGAACTTATAGAGCAAGTGAGAAAGCATCCAGATAAAATTTAAATCTTGCATGTCCACTCACATAGTGGACTTCCAGGTCCTATTTTCGATGGTAATTCAAAGGCAGACAGCCTTCTAATTATGTTGACCAAAACTTCTTTATTTCAAGAAGCCCAAGAACCTATGTCCAAAATGACACAGAGGCTTCCATTGGGCATCAGAAAGTAGAGTGATTCAGGGAAACAGGATGAGGGGCCCAGCTCCAGGGCCCAAGACAAAAATACTTGGGTCATGATGGCAGCCAATGCTACAGCCAGAGAATGCCTAGAAGTCCAGTACCCAGACATGACCAATCAGCCAGGAAGCCATATGATGGGAGAAGGGGATTACACAGTCAACCAGCCAGGAAGCAACCTGATGGGAGAAAGGGATTACAACTGGGGAGAATAGAGTTGTATGCAGCTGGGACAACCGAGGTACCCCCTGGAGAGGTGAAATCTGTTCCTCTCCAGCCTATGGATCCCTTGCCTCCAGGCGCAGTAGGCTTGATCATTTCACCTCCTGAGAGCACTTACAAAACAGTGTCCATCCACACACTGATGTGGGAAACTAGGGAATGTGTAGATAATATCCCCAGTCACTAATACAGGTAGACAATGTGTGACTTATCACCCAGGAGAAGTAGTAGCATCAGGTTTACTCATAAAACTCCTAATAAGCAACCTGGTGTAGTGTCCCAGATTCTGACTCCAAGCAACAAAATCCAGGAATATACTGGACAGCATCTGTAACAGCTGACTGACCTATGCTGACTAGCTATATAAATGGCATACCATTAGAAAGATTGGTAGACACAGGTGCAGATCATACAGTCATTAGAGGTGCCAACTGGCCCAGTCACTGGCCAAAGATTAAGGCAGACACCTACATGTCTGGCACAGGAGGATCAATAGCAGCTGAAGTTAGTGCTACCCCTTTGAGATGGATATTTGAAGGTGAAACAGGAATTTTTACTCCTTTTATAGTTGAAAAAAATCCCCACTAATCTGTGGGGAAGAGACATTTTACAACAATTAGTGTTAAAAAATGAGGACTTCGGTGTTTTTAGGCAGGGCTGCTGTTGAAGGCCTGCCAGCACTTTCACCTGTTTCTATCCAATGGAAAACTGATACAACAGTGTGGATAGAACAGTGGCCCTTAGGTAGCGATAAAATTCAGGCCTTATTAGATATAGTACAGGAGCAACTTGACCAAGGATATTTACAACCTTCTCTAAGTTCTTGGAATTCCCCAATATTTATTGTAAGAAAGAAATCTGGAAACTGGAGGATGCTGACTGATTTAAGATCAAAGGGAGTGATGAATGAGAGAGAAATCTGGAGAAAATGACAGTAGAATCAAATGCACTGGTAGAGGAACTGGCCTTATCAAGTCAGACTAGAGAAAGGGAAGAAAGAATGAGGGACAATCAAGGTTTTTAGAGATACAGAGAAAGGGAGGATGGAAAGGTCATGGTGAATGGCCTCTACTTAATCTGCAAAATATGATGTAAGATCCTCAACTAAGATGAGGGGGAAGAGTAGTATGAGAGTCTTGAGAAGAAAAGAGAAGATTCTGAACAGCTTCTCTGGGGAATAGGATAATCAATTATGGAAGAATAAAAGGACTGCTGCCTTGGTGCAATGATGGTACTAAAAAATTTAGATAATTGCCAGGTAATGTGGAGAGACCCAGAAAGTGGTAATGGAAGGGACCAGATAGGTTAACTGCTTGGGGGAGAGGGTTTGCTTGTATCTCTACAGGTGGAGAAGGAATCAAATGGGTGCCAATGAGCCACATTCACCTTGTCTATCATAGAGATGGAGCAGACCCTTGAAACAAAGGAGAAGACTCAAGAAACATTGGGTGGTTCTGTTGCTGTTGCTGACTGTGCCCACCACTGAAAGAACATGGCAGTTATGGCGTTTAACTCATGGACATAGAAAATTGTTGGACTTGAAAATCCTCAGGAATCATTGGATTCTCTGAGACACGATAAGACTGTGTAGGACTTCAAAACCCTCAGGAATCATTGGATTTTCTGAGACATGATAAAACTGTTGTAGGACTTCAAAACCCTCAGGAATCATTGGATTCCCTGAGACACGATAAGACTGTTGTAGGACTTCAAAACCCTCAGGAATCATTGGATTTTCTGAGACATGATAAGACTGTTGTAGGACTTCAAAACCCTCAGGAATCATTGGATTTTATGAAAAATGATAAGACTGTTGCAGGACTTCAAAAACTTGTGGGGATCATTGTAATCCCTGACACACGAAGCAATGAACAATAGATTGGTTTTGGACCATCTCTTGGCTGCTAAAGAAGGCCTATGTGTGATTGTTGTTTACATACCCTCCTTCTAGGACTTCTGGAAATCTTTTACAACACCATGTTGATTCATACTGTTTGTTATACCACTACTTGCTTGTACAATTCATGTTTGTTACACCACATTGAGCCTGCGCTGATTGTGGGGAGAGTCACCACTAATAACCTGTGCATTATTGCTATGTGCTTGTATAATACCTCCCATGATGATGGGTTTGTGCATACCTGTTTCTAATAAGAGCCTTCAGCCCAGAAACCTGCTAGCAATCCCCACTTCCCTTTGGTGCTTTGCATCTCCCTTCCTGAGAAGTCAGGGAAGGCGTGATCATCAACTTTTTAGTGCTTTCACCTCCTTTCTTGAGAAGTCAGGGGGGTCGTGATCACCTCCTTTTCGGTGTTTTCACCTCCTTTCCTGAGAGGTCAGGGAGGGCCTGATCACCTCCTTTTGGGGGTTCTCACCTCCCTGAGAAGTTAGGGATGGCATGACCACCTGTGTTCTAAAACAAAAGAAAGCAGGAGATGTAATGGGCTTGGAACTCTTGAGTCAATGCACTAAGGTCAGGACAGCTGAGCATTCAAGGCTACCTACTGAATGGACAATACTCTATGGGCATATGCTTGGAAAATGGCCCTTCCCACTATCCTGTGCTGGCTCGATAATTGGTGTATACAGAGGATTGTGAGAGGGACTAGAGGGTGGAGTAAGATGAGTCAGAATCATTTTGACAATAGAGGAGGGAGAAAGAAAGTCACGGAGATTCTGCTTCCATCCAATTCAATCCTACCTCTAAAGACCAAGAATAAAGACTAAGGACTTTTCTTATCCTGACTCTGGCTGATTCTAAGGTATCCAGGGTGATAACGTGGTCATCACAGTCAATATGCATTTATTAAGTGCCTTCTATGTGCCATACTCTTCCATAAGAATTAGGGATACATAGAAAGACAAAAAGACAATTCCTGTTCTCAAGGAACTCACAATTTAATGAGAGACAAGAAACAAATACAAATAAACACACCTTATATGTGTGTGTGTACATATACATATATACAGATATGTATGTATATATAAATAGAATGAATAGGAAATAATGAACAGGAGAAGGATTAAACTTAAGAGGGATTGGGAAATCTCACCTGTGGAAGGTGAGATTTTAGTTGGGAAGTCAGCAAAGCTATAAGTTTCCCTGAAGAAAATGAAGAGGAAGAGCACTTTAGGCATGGCAGACAGCCAGAGAAGATGCCCAGAGTCAAGAGATGGAGTGTCTTGTTCGTGGAACAGTAAAGGCCAGTGGCACTGGATTGAAGAGAAGTTGAAGGGTAAAAGTATAGGCATAAGAAGACTAAATGGGATTATTAAGGTTTTTGAATACCAAATAATATTTTTGTATTTAGTCCTAGAGGCGATTGGGAGCTAATGGTGTTTATTGAATATGGTGGTGACATAGTCAGCCCTGAGTTCAAGACACTGTTCCAAACACTTTATAAATATCATTTGATTATATGAGATTGATACTTAAAAATCTATTTAAAATTGCTTGCAGGCTTTCTGATTAAACATTTTAAATTTTATCTTATTTCTATATTATATTTCTTGAAGTCTGTGCCTTTTGGCAAGGTAGACTAGGGGCTTGGGTTCTTCCTCTCATTGGTGGTTGACTTGTCCATTACAGAGATTTTCCTTACTCATTGGACCTTGGACCTCCATACTTTTGAAACTTAATAAGTCACCACAATCCTGGACATGGCTATAAAATAAACAATGACCAACCACCTATTCAAGAAAGTAAATAAAGCACAAAGCAATCAGGGACTCAGGCAGAAGTTGGCTTAGTTGAATCTATGTTCCATATAAGAGTGGAAAGAAAGTCGGGAGAAAGAGCATAACCCATTACCTCATACCCTTCCACCCCCTTTATAGAGAGTCTCAAAACAGAGCAATAGAATGAGGTGAATGCTATTTCTCTTTTAAGTTAACACTTCTTTCTCTGCCACTATTATGGGATAGGAGAAGGACCAAAAAAAAATTTAAGATTTGCCTTGTCATGCCAAAATGCCAAATCCTATAAGTACTAAGTCACCAGGATCATATTTCAATGATCTCATTTAGTCCACTAGCACCAGGAAGAAAAATTATGAGTATGCTTAAAGTGATGGCCCTCATTGCACAAACAAAATAAAACAAAAAGCAAAGTTTTGAATCTTGCAATTTGAATAAAATCATCTCTTTGCTTGTAATGCTGGAGAAACTGAGCAAGACAGAGATTAGAGACCAATTCAATAGTTTATTAAATGGAGAGATATATTGAGACCAATGGATCCATGTTGGTCCCAGGGCTGGACGAGACTATCATCTCAAAGAATCCAGCCCCAAGTATCACAGAGCAAGCTTTTTTATAGGATAACAAGAACAATGACAAAATTGGGGAGGTACCTGGATGGGGGTAATCTAATGGTGGGAGGCACCTAGGATGATACAATGAAGGGAGGTTACTAATATTCTAATGACATCTAAAATAGATGAACTTTTATCCTATCAAACATTAAAAAGGAATGTCTATAACCAAAAAATATAAAACCTTTATCTCAAAACCCATTTAAGAGGGAATAATTATAACCTGGGGTTTGGGGGTAGAGCAACTGAGGTAGACCTTTATCTCATCAAACATTAAGAGGGAAAGATTATAACCTGAGGCAGAATAACTAAATAGGACAATTGGAAAAATTGGGTCACGACATTAAAAGGGAACTTTGGCACAACATTCCCTACTCTTTCTCTTGTAACTATTCAAATCTTTGAATTATCTTCCTCTAGAAGGTCTTAGCACCCTATGTGAAGTAAACAGACCAAATAAAAATCAAAATAAAGCTAGAACAATGCAAGGGCTTATGGCAAGGTCAAGTATCTCCCTGATAACCCCAGAGTTAATCAGCAATACACAAAGTTCTTTATTTCAATTATCTCTGACAATCAATTGTCAGATCCTCTGCAATTAGGGAGCATTTGGACAGCTGTGGTCATTTGTGCATGACTCGGCTTCTGCTTACAGAGCAGCAGGGCTCAAGACAGTTGTGCTGCCCATTCAGAGGGGCAACCCGCTCCAGGGGAAAAGGGTGAGGCTTGGAGTAGCTCCACCTGTCCCTGCCCAGAGGAACAGACAGGGCTGCAGAAAGGATCAGATTTCTGAGCAGATTATGCACAGTTAGACCAAGGCAGGCAAACCCCAAACTTTTAGAGGCCCAATATCAACTACAAGGTCCTTTTAAGTATGCTGAAATACTAATTAAGGACCTGAGGTAACAGGAGTGGAGAAACAGATCAGAGACACTACCAGTTCCAAGCCAGGTATCCAATTTCTGGTTGTTTCTAAAAAATAATCCCAAAAACTGAGTCTGCCAGGGCAATTCCAACAGAATAAGGAATTTCAAAGTTAAAGCACAACCAGCAAATCATAGTCTAGTAAATTTAAGCAAGGAATAAAAAATGAAAAGGACTGTTTAAAGGACTTCCAATTAAATCCAAACTAGTAAGATAGGGGGTAGGGCAGAAGTGCCTAAGAAAATATACCAGTTTCCCCAATTTCCTATTTCTTCCTCCCTTTTTTTTTCTTTTCTTTTGAAAAGGAATTATCAAATAACCATCCCACATACAAATCATATATATATATACATATACATAACAGACTAAAAGTCCCTCAAACATAACAGCAATAGTTAAACAAGTTTAACAATTTCCATCCCAAGTCTCAAACACACAATAATACAGTTAAAATTCTAACAAGTCAACCACTTTCCCACTCCCCCATATCAGTCCAAATTATATCAGGAAAAGGGGCGATAGTTCTCCAAAACTACTTCCTGCTGAAATTGGGCAGAAGATGCTCAGTCCAGGGAGGGGGATGGGTGTCTGTAGTGTGGTGTACTGACAATCAAAGCTTGATTTCGTCCCAGAAGCAAGTCAATATAGCTATTTGACCAAATCTAGAAATTAAAAACAAATCTAACAAAGAAAAGTTAGAACAGTCTGAGATAGAAAGACTGGTCCATAAGGACTGCTACAAGATGTGGCCTCTCATTAGTTATAAATCTTAAAAAAAACTTGAATATCCAGACACAATATCTAGTGACCAATAGATGACCAGACTAAATACTTATTTGCTCAAGTATTTAGGATATAATGATTACAGATAACCAGATTGGAAACAGCAAGGTATGACATAATTGAATTAACACTTTCTTATTGACCATTGCTCTGATTATAGAAATAAGTTACAGGAGGAAAAAATGCAGTGACCTATTAATTACAAACCCAAGAAATTTTACCTCCAGTAACAAATCCTAAACAGATATTTACCATAACCTTATCAGTTTGCTGCTTTTAGCCAGGAACTTGATAAAAAAAAAAAAAGTCTGGAACAGTTTAGAGGGAGGGGGGAGAAGAGGATTCCATGTGACTGCCCTTTCCCCCATTCCACCTCCAAGGTGGGGGGGAGGAGAGGAAGGGAAGTCGAACTAAACTTCACTCCAGGCTAACTAGATGTTCCAATAGCTGAAGTAACAGCAGTGGGGGGCGAGTTTAAATCTTTACAAAAGATCCCTACCCCAGCCAACATTTAAAGTAGCAGAAATCAGTGGGTAGGTGGGTGGTTGGGGAAATTCCATAAAACCCACATGTCCAGCAGAGCTGGATTTAAAGCATAATTTACAATGTTATAATATAGGTAACAAACAGCTTTAAATTCTCAATAATATAAAACTACTTTTCCTATCTCATTTCACATAATGAAACAGCATAGTTTCTTTCTCTCCTTCTGGCCCCATGTGGCCATTATTCCCAGTGGACTTTTCCTAAGCTCCAACTTGGCCAGAGTTGAAGCTTTCAGAAAAGTCAGATCCTGTTCAGGCAAGTTAACAGAGCTTCTTTAACAAGTTATTGTTCTTTTAAGATCTTATACTTGAAGATAACAAATTCTAGCCTGCATAGACAACAGTAAAATTTATTTCCCAAATTTAGAATCATCTTTAAATTCTTAATCAAAGGTTTTCTCCAGCTGGAGTTCAGTATTGAAATAACCAATTCCCAAATTTGATCATTGTTCTTAAATTTAACAGAGATCTTAAATTAACAAAACAGACAAACAAATTACAAACAATTTAACAGACAAAAATCACATAGAACACAGAGCACAACCAGACTGTCTAATAACTTACAAGACATACAGAACACTGATCACACTTGGACTGCACAATTACAACATTCAGTAGGACCTTAACATTAAAACCAAAATAAATGGCGTCTTAAAATCCCCAGTCTTTGTAGACATCCCCCTGAGAATGCAAAAGTGTAATTCTGAGGCTTCTACAGTTAAAAGGCTATGACAGGAGGGGCATTGCTCTAATACCAAATCAGGGAAACCAAGTCCCATTTTCAAATGTGTACACTCCCCACTCGATGGAAGAAGAGGGAGGAAAGGCCAGACTGGAGGTGGGAGAGGAAGAGCTGCCATCTTACCCAGCGTGGTGCGTCCTGAATGGCGAGTGCTCCTGTGGCAGTTCCACGCTAGAACTTGAGGGCAGGGTAGCTTACCTAAGCCCCCAAATCTTGCTGGGAGAGCAAGACCTGAAGGAGAGACTGCTTACTCCTGTCCAGGGAGTAGCAGCTGTGGGTAGAGACATTCTCTAAACTCATCCCAATTCAGTGACCTTTCTCCTCATGGCTAGAGCCTGACCACTAGAGAATCCATTGCATTTAATAGTGGAGTGGGAAAAAGGCTCAAACCCAGCTCCTCTTTTCTCCAGTTATCTCCCCAGAACAGATCAAAGAGAGCGCTGGCCTAGGAACCCCGAGAAGGGTGGGGTCCCCAGAACAGCCATGTGTCTCCTTAGTTTGGGGTGGGGGTTAAAGGAAGTTTCCTCAAGCAAAGCATCTGCTCAAGGAAAGATTTTATCAAGAAACAAGCCAAATGGTGTTAAGGACACCCCAATAGTGACAGCTGTGTCCAGTTAGACACTAATCAAGAAACAAGCCAAATGGGTATCTCAAGGACACCCCAATAGTCACAACTGCATCCAGTTAGACACTAATCAACCAAGCCAAATGGTACCTCCAAAAAGGACACCCCAATAGTGACAACCACGTCCGGGTAGACACTAATGAAGAAACAAGACAAATGGGTGTCTCAAGGACATCCCAATAGTGACAACCACATCTGCTTAGACACTAATCAACCAAGCAATGGTGTCTCAAGGACACCTCAATAGTGACAACTGCGTCCGGTTAGACACTAATCAACCAAGCCAAATGGTACCCCTAAAATAGGACACCCCAATAGTGACAACCGCGTCCAGTTAAACACTAATCAAGGATCAAGCAATGGTGTCTGAAGGACAGCCCAACAGTGACAACTGCGTCTGGTTATTCATACACAAGGCTAAGCCAATGGTGTCTTTAAAAGACACCCAGATTTATACTCTGGAATGCCCAGAGTTATGCCAACTGGCACACAGAACTAGATGTGTCTTAGGAGACACTCAGGTAATGCCAACTGCCTGCAGTTCAACACTACTTCTCAGAATTTATTCTGAGAACCCAGGTGTTAGCACAAGCAAGTATATTCTAATATTCTGAGAATCCAGGTGCTAACACTCTCTCCTGGCCGAATCGAAAGTATCCACTGTCAGGTGTGGCCCCAGCTGGTGAACTGCTCTCTTCCTGGAGCCTCCAGAGGAATCTAGAGGGCTAGTTTCCAAGAAAGAGAAAACCCAGATCCCCAACTGTTTCCAGGCCCAAAGTGGAGACTTGAAATGTCTCTAACCCCTAATCCCATTCTCAGTTCCTGCTATTTCACTGGGGAAGCCCCAAAATGTAATGCCAAAGAAACTGAGCAAGACAGAGGTTAGAGACCAATTCAATAGTTTATTAAATGGAGAGAGATACTGGGACCAGATGGATCTTGGTCCCAGGGCTGGACGAGACTATCATCTCAAAGAATCCAGCCCTGAGTACTGGGACAGCAAGCTTTTTTATAGGATAACAAGAACAGTGGCATAATGGGGGAGGTACCTAGGTGGGGATAACCTAATAGTGGGGAAGGCCCCTAGGATGACACAATAGAGGGAGGTTACAGTATTCTAATGACATCTAAAATGGATCAGCCTTTATCCTGCCAAACATTAAGAAGGAATGTCTATAACCTAAAGATATAAAACCTTCATCTCATCAACCATGTAAGAGGGAATGATTATAGTCTGGGGTTTTGGGGCAAAGCAACTGAGGTAGACCTTTATCTCATCAAACATTAAGATGGAAAGTTTATAACCTGAGGCAGAATAACTAAATAATACAATTGGAGAAACTGGGTCACGACATTAAAAGGGAACTTTGGCACAACAATAAAGCAGTATTAAAAGGTTTTAATTAAATATTTTAATTTCACCATGGGTTGGCCTACTCATAAGCCTGCTGGAGAAACAGCTCTTGCTGAGCCAGTCCTTTCCAATATAAATACATCCCTGACTACCTAAACTACACTGATGATTGGAGAGAAATAGGTTTATAACTTAGCTCAATTCTTAAATAATATTGGTCCCATCAAGTTCATATCCAAAGGGAGTATCTCTGCCAGACAAATCTTTCACTAGGCTTAGGTATCAAAGATCACTTTCTTTCTTTTCTTTTCCATTTCCTTTTTTTTTCCCCTGAGGCAATTGGGGTTAAGTGACTTGCCCAGGGTCACACAGAAGTGTTAGAAAGTGTTAAGTTTCTGAGACTAGATTTGAACTCAGATCCTCCTGACTTCAGGGCTGATGCTCTAGCCACTAGAAATGTCTTTTTGAATATCTTCTAAGCCAATCAAAGACCCTCCCCTTCACCACATGAGTTAGCCAATCAATGTAGCCTCTGAAGCAGAGATGCAACAAAGTATGGATTGATTTTCTGTTGCGTATGCTAATTTTGGCCTAAAAATCAACACCAAGAAAACATGGGTGCTCCATCAGCCACACCATCCATATGTGAGGATTATAGCAAATGGAGATGTTTTGAATATTGTGGATAAATATACTTTCCAGGAATATATACATTGATAATGACGTTAATGCATGCACTGCAGATCTAGCTTAGTGTTTAAGAGGCTCAGAAGGAAAATGTGGGAGAAAAGAGGCATTAGACACCCAACATCAAATTGAAGGTCTACAGAGCCATTATGCTGACCTCATTGTTGTATGCTTGTGAAACCTGGAGAGTATATCACTATTATTCCAGAAAACTGAATTATTTCCATTTAAAATTGTCTTAGAATATTCTGACAATCACTTGTCAGGATAAGGTACCAAATACCGAGGTATTTTCTCAAATTAAACTGCCAAGCATTCAAACTCTACTGCAGATACCACAGCTTTGATGTACTGGTCACATTGTTCAAATGTCAAAGTTACACTTGCCTAAAAGAACTCACACAAGGCAAATGCTCACAAGGTGTCAGAAGAAGCAACACAAGCAAAAATACTGTCAAAGTCTCTGAAGAACTTTGGAACCTCCCAGCATGACATTGTGCTTTATGATTGAAGCAGAATTGAGGCAGCTCAAATGAGATATGAGATACAGAGATTTCGAGAATGCACCCCAAATGTGCCTGACCTGTGATAGAGCCTTCTGAGCTTGTATAGGTCTGATAATCACCAATTTAGCCAACCAGATCCAATTACAGAATGTCCATGAATGCTCCATTCTCTGCAGAAGAAGCCTCGAGGAGAAATGGTGAAAAGAGCCTATCTCAGGAGGGTTCCAGACCCTCATTACACTAGAGGATAGATAATAAGAGAGGTTGGGATTACAGTTAATTTTTTCCTAAAGTTTTTCATCAGTTAATCAGACATAGAAAATACTAATTGCTTTGAAATTATGTTTACAAATAGTGAATAGTTAAGTACCTTCAATATGTTGTGCTGCTAGCCTCCATTTAGAGTCAATTTCTACTCATACCTCCAATTTAAACTTATCTCTGAGTAATTTTTAGTAATTGGGACATTTTATTCTTTTAATAAAAGAACTTCATTTTTTCAATTTCTTTTTAAGCTTTTAAATTTCTATCATTTCTTAGTCAATAACATTCCAGTGTATCAAAGGACAATCTAGTCCCTGCGAGTGATTATGTCCTCAAGCATATCTTATAGGAACAACCTGACTATCCAAATCCCTGGTACTTCCCTGCTATTTCTATTGGCAAGAAAGTAGCTACCCAGTACCAGCTACATCTAATCATGCTACAACTAAGGTAGAGGAAACAGCAACTAGGTACTTCAACACAAGTATTCAGGACTACAATCATTGTCAAAGAACTAAGAAATCAGATTCATGTATACAGGGAACAAAAACCCAGCAATATTTGGCAAAGACAGAACAGAATGCAAGAATTTAGACTGTCAATTCATCTCCAGTTTTCCATTTCTTTATGAAAAACATTTTGTGCTTATTCTCCTAGTGACTTTCAAATCATTCATATAGTTTTATTTTTTAGTGTTCCAACAGTTTGAGTTTTTTCACCTTTTCTTTCTCCTTTGCCTAAAATGCCATGTCTAAAGGAATTTGATAAAAAATGACTTTGTAGCTTATATGGATTTTAAGACATTAAGAATGAATTATACAAGGGAATGATTGAGGCCAGTTCCAATGATCTTCTGATAAAGAGAGCCATCTACACCCAGAGAGAGAGGCCTGTGGGAACTGAGTGTGGACCACAATATAACATTTTTATTCTTTTTGTTGTTGTTTGTTTTACATTTTGGGTTTTTTTTCATTTTTTTCCTTTTTGATCTGATTTTTCTTGTGCAGCAAGATAACTGTATAAATATGCATACATATATTGGATTTAACATATATTTTAACATGTTTAACATATATCAGATTACTTGCCATCTAGGGGAAGGAGTGGGGGGAAGGAGGGGAAAATTTGGAACTCAAGTTTTGCAAAAGTCAATGTTGAAAAATTATCCATGCATATGTTTTCAAAATAAAAAAACTTTAATAAAAAATAAAAATAAATTACAAAAAGAATGAATTATATTACTTTTTCATGCATCTAGACTAAAAACTGCAAATAGATCTGTTTACATTGCTGCATTACTGCATTACATTGCTGTATTCCCTAATAACCTACTATGCTTATACAAAAAAAAGAAACTATCTCTACTGAGGAGCTCATATTTCAGAAAAAAAATGCATATAAAATATCTAGAATAATTATAAATGATTAAATACAAATATATAAATGTGTGTATATTGTGAAAGATGAAGGATTTGTAATGTCAGTGATATGTTGAGAAGATTTCATCTCTCAGTAGAATAAAATAGGGAAATATGAGAAATGATTGTTTCTCTCTTAAATTTAAAAATTAACAATTATATTGGGAACAAAGTTTTTCCCCTTTTCTACTTCCTCATTCAGAAATCAACCAATGTGAGAAATCTGAAGTAGAGATGTACCCATGCAAAGCTCTAATCAGAGAGTAAAGGAAATTTTAAGTTTGGACTAATGGGTGAATTTCTGCTTATTGTGTTTGCTTAGATGGGTGACAGAAGTGTTGATTTTCCCTTTTGTCTGACAGGTGATAGACACATTGCTAAGCCTTTTTGACCAAGATTTGACCCAAGTCATGTACTCTAAGACCTTCACTGTAATATAACTCACTCTCTTATTGTAATACTCATTCTGATATGGGTGGTAAACCACAAATGATGGTAGGCACTAAATATTGGGGTTTGGTCACGTGAAGAATTCACAATAGCCATTCTCTCTGGCAAAAAGTATATTTATTTAGGGGAATAGGTTACAGACAAAATGAAGGGATACAATAGACACCAGAATGGTAAATATGAAATAGAGTTGGAGAATGACTTTCTCAGTAAATTTACAATGACTCAGTAGAAAGGGAGCACCCCAGGAGGTTAGAACATGTCTTTAGCTGGCAGGCTAAATCCTGAGAGGGACTGAGCACCCTACAAGAGTTAGTTAGCTGTAAAGAGGAAAAATGGGGTTGGGAAACAGAGTGGAATTAGGGGAGATGCCACGTGGCCTGGGGGAAGGGGAAGGGGAAAGACTCCAGGAGGCAGAGTACCATGGTGAATTGACTCAAAAGAAGGTAGCATAGGAAGGCCCATAAATGGATTTTATAGGGAAAATTTAATCTCAGGGACCTGACTGAGATTTCTGGAAATCCCATGGAAAGGGGAGATTGCTGGGGAGACCCATCCTCTCAAGAGTTTGACATAATTTGGATTTCAGACTGGACAACCTCCCCAGAGTGGGACCATGAAACTAAACTAATATCTATCAGTGCTTTCTCCCAGCCTGTCTCAGGGATTAATTTTTATCAATTTCTCTGCTAACTACACCTAACATTGAAGACCTCATCAAGTCATTAATTGTTAACTGATCAGAGTTGATTGCCACCTCTCAGGAACAGCTATTCTTCTACTACCTTAAGTGATCTTTGGTCTAAGCAAAAGTCAAATGACTATCTGATTATTAATAAATATACTGGCCTTATTAACAAAATGATTAAATTAAATAAATTTAAATTAAATAAAAATTCTCTCGAACTTTTTAAACACCACAGTAAGCATGAAGGGATCAAAACCTTGTATGCTAGATTCTTTTTTTTTTTTAAATAACTTTTTATTGACAGAACCCATGCCAAGGTAATTTTTTTTACAACATTATCCCTTGCACTCACTTCTGTTCTGATTTTTCCCCTCCCTCCCTCCACCCCTTCCCCCAGATGGCAAGCAGTCCTTTACATGTTGAATAGGTTACAGTATATCCTAGATACAACATATGTATGCAGAACTGAACAGTTCTCTTGTTGCACAGGGAGAATTGGATTCAGAAGGTAAAAATAACCCAGGAAGAAAAACAAAAATGCAAGCAGTTTATATTCATTTCCCAGTGTTCTTTCTTTGGATGTAGCTGCTTCTATCCATCCTTGATCAATTGAAATTGAATTAGCTCTCTTTATCGAAGAGATCCACTTCCATCAGAATACATCCTCAAACAGTATCATTGTTGAAGTATATAATGATCTCCTGGTTCTGCTCATTTCACTGAGCATCAGTTCATGTAAGTCTTGCCAGTCCTCTCTGTATTCATCCTGCTGGTCATTCCTTACAGAACAATAATATTCCATAATGTTCATTGTATGCTAGATTCTTAACAAAAAACTCCCCTTGGGTCCATGAGGACAATTTTTCCACAATAGGAATCTTCTATTAGGATTCTGGCTATGATTTGACACTCTCCCTTTTACCAGTAATTATTTTTATTGTATGAGTTCATATGTATGTTTGAATTGTAGCTTTTACCTTTCATTCTCACAAGGGAATAGCATCTCAAGTAGAGATCCTCTGAAGTAAGCTATATAGGGATAAGAAGGGGAAAAAAAACTTTCTTACGTGAAGAGACCAACCCGAAAATTAGGAATTTTATGGACTTCATTTTATGAAGTCCAATTGCTTCCTGGCAATATATTCTTTTTTTTCCCCCAAGAATAGTGGTTCCAAAAAAAAAGAGAAATCTGGGTCATTATCCTGTGAGAGAATCTCTAAACCTACAATTTTTACTTTCAAGTTTGGGGGATTACATATAAGTTAACCTGTGTATGTTAAATCTCTCATTATAAAAGAGCCAAGCTGGAGTCCTCTCTTTACAGAGCTTCCAAACATGCCAGCACCATGCTTGGCACCCCCAAAGAGCTTCTGCCCACTGGAATACTGTTTCCAGTGTCCTCTTCTCTTTACCCTCACCTATTTCTTTAACTAGACTTTTAACAGACATTAACCTTATTTTCAATCTCCATAATAAACCTCTTTTATCAATCTAGGTTTTTGGGTCTGTAAATTCCTTTACAGAGAACTGCTTGCGCCGCTAGAAGAGCACTCCCCAGAACTCCCTACCCTTGTGCTGAATCCTGAAGGGTACCCTGTACCCCAAACCTGCCACTAGACTTTAATTCCCTGACCACCAGATATCCTAATTTCATTTGGATACCCCAAATCTAAACCTCATCAATACTACCACTTTTAAATCTTTTCAGGGGTTTAGTTGGAAATAGTGGTTCTATAATATGAAATGCCTGGAATAAATAGTCCTTGTGTAACATACAATACTAAATCATTGAAATCATAAAATTAATTGTTTTATTATTTCTCTAATTAGATGTCATTGCTCTATATTTAATAACTCTATATGGAATGTTAGATATGATCAATATGTACTGCCAATGGTGATGAAATGATGTTCTGTTTAAAGTAATTAGGAAATGCATTCAACTGAATTGAGGCCATCTCAGTTGGTAATGGTTTTATTTGATAAGGGATTTATTGTTTCAAGTTTCAAATACATAATATTACCCTTCCCACCTTAAGTTTTCTGTTGTTTATTATCTTAAAGCAAAATCATTTCTGTAATGTTGAACATAGGAATGAAAAAGCATGTATTTATCTTGAGTACTAGTTATACCAAGATAAGTTCTAAATTTTTCTGTGATGAATCTCTTATTATTACCAAATTATATTTGTTATTTAATCTTGATTTAAAATCTCTATGTATAGCATACTCTGAAATATATATAAACTACTTAAGAATAATCTTAAAGATGTTTCCATTATTTAAAGGGATTCTGAGAGCATTAGTCTATGTTTATATTCATTTGAATATGGTTAATAATTGAATATATTTTAATATAAGATAACTTTTTACATAAGCTTTTATTTATATACAATTTGGGATTATTAGAGTTATACATCTCAACCTTTTGTTGTTTATTAAGCATCTTAAAACCAAATCATTTCTGTAATATTGAACATAGGAATGAAAAAGCATCTATTTACTGTGAGTACTAGTTGTACCAAGATAAGTTCTGATTTATTTTTTTCTGTGATGAATCCCTTATTGTTAGCAAATGTGAGATTATAGTCAGTACCTGTTAACTAGGATATCAGATTCTTGAAAATTGAATCTACCTAAAGCTCTGATTACTAGAACTTGATGTTTAAAACTTTATAGGATTTTAATTAATGTTATTATAAGTCTGATATATAATTATATTTATCTCTCATTATAAAAGAGCCAAGGTATAATTATCAAGGAATGTTATTGAGCCAATAAATTGATGATACCAGCAATCCTATAAGATTTACATCTATGAACTATATGTGGAATTCTCATGGAAAAGGTTGATAGAATGGCATTTGGCATAAACTGAAATAGGAGTCTCCTAACTCCTATATTAAAGCTTACTAAAACTTAAATGCTTTAGTATAATACTTTCTCTTGAATGGAAAATATCTACCTGATTGATTTTAAGCCTGGCTCAACACAATTGGCAATCTATGTAAATTTTGCTTAGAACTGACATGAAGTCAGGGAATAAGGTCCCTGATTCCTCTTTTATGACAAATATCTAAAATCAGATTAGATGCTCAGTACATTCACCTAAATAGATCTCTTAGTTAATGCTGAACTACACCTGAGTCACTATAGTAAGAAATAGATGCAAGATTTGAATTATTTCACTTAGAATTTTTAGTCCTTTGCTAAATAATTAAATTGATACCTGTTATTTTTTATATATTCCTGTGTAAGTTTAGATCTTTTAATTTCTTTTGATAGTAATCATGCAGACTTGTGAAACCAGAATATAATTCTGTTAATTATTAGTGAATATCATAACTGTCTCAATTCTGTATTGATGATGTATGAAAAGAATAGCAGCACACTTAGTTTTGTTAAAAGAAGAATGGCTTGTGATCTCTTTTGTAAGTGACTTAAAGAGATCCACTTTTATTAGGGGTTATTCATTTAAACATGGCTAGAAGTTAAAGGTGTTTCATTTTAAACAACTCATTCAAGTGCTGTTCTTAATTTATATATTTATATATTCTATCCTAACCTCTTTTATTATAATTGAAAGTTAATCTGACAACTTTTAAGTAAATTCATTTTTGCATTAGAGTCTATCTTATAAAAGGTGTTCTGCTATTCTTTAGAGGGAGAATGGACAATGCCAAGTATAAAAATGTAGTGGTGATATAACAAACAACATGAATCAACATGAGGAATTATATATGTCCTAGAGATAGTCCAAAAGCAATCTATTGTCCATTACTTCATGTGTCAGGGAATCCAATGATTCCTACAGATTTTGAAGTCCTGCAATATTCTCATCAACAATTTTTGTTGTTCATTATCATGCTTTTTCAGTGGCACACGTGGTCAGAGATGGAACCATCTGACGTTTTTTCCTTTGTTTTGAGGACCTTCTCTTTTTCTGTCTTTTTTTTTTTTTTTTTTTTTATGGACAAGGTGAATACAACTTGTTGGCACCCATCTGATTCCTTCTCTATCTGTAAAGATACAAGCAAACCCTCTCCCCCCAAGCAGTTAACCTATCTGGTCCCTTCCATTCACCACTTTCTGGATTTCTCCACGATTATCTAAAGATAGTAGAGTTGCTCATACTGGACACTGTCCTTCTGGTGGGTTATAAAACCTGTCTGCTGGAGCCAGTGCATATTTGTCAAAAATGAAGAAGTTAATAGTATAAAGAGCTAGATTTAAAAGTTCTCTAGGGTTACCTGTAGCTGTATAATTCCTCATGTTGATTCATGTTGTTTGTTACATAACTACTAGCCTGTGTTATATTACTATGTGCTTGTGTAATAACTCCCATGCTGATGGATTTATGTACACCTTTGTTTCAAATATATTTCTCCAGAGTTCCGGCCCTTTACAAGATAGCAAGAATATTTAGAAGAACTATAAAAGAAAGACCTTAATATCAATGGTAATCACAATGGTGAGGTTGCTGATCTAGAGCTAGACATTCTGGGGAATAAAAATCAAGAAAGCCTTAAGAAACAATGCTAACAAGGAGATGATAGAATTCCAGCTGAGCTATTTGAAATCCTAAAGACGATTCTGTAAAAGTGTTGTACATAATAAATTTGAAGAACTCAACAGTGAAATCCTAAAGAAGGGGAATATCAAGAATACCAAGAAATATTCAAATAACCTAAGAATCATGCTTATTTAATACTCCAACAAGTTCATGCTTAAAATTTTGCAAGCTAGGCTTCAGCAATATGTGAGCCAAGAATTATCAGATTAGTTTCTAAAGAGACAGAGGAACTAGAGAACAAATTGCCAACATTCAGTTGGATTGTGGAGAAAGCAAGGAGCTATAGAAAAAACATCTATTTCTGTTTCAGTGACTACAATAAAGACTTTGTGTGGATCTACCAGAAAATGTGACAAATCCTTAAAGAGATGAGAGTACCAAATCATCTTGTCTCTTGAGGAACCTCTATAGAAGTCAAGAAGCAACAGTTAGAATTACCATAGAATAGATTCATTAGCTTAAGAATGAAAAAAGAATATGACAATTTGTATATTTTTACTTATTTAACATATATGAGTACATCATGTGAAATGGCAGGCTGGATGAATCAAAACCCAGATTGACAGGAAAAATGTTAATAATCTCAGATATGCAGATGATACCACTCTGGTGACAGAAAATGAAGAATTAAGAATCTCTTGATAAGGGTAAAAGAGTGGAATATAAATGTTGGCTTGAAGTTCAACATAAAAAAAAAAAAAGCAAAATCTTGATAACTGGTCCCATCACTTTCTGGCAAAAAGAGGTAGAAAAAATTGGAAATAGTGTCAGGTTTTATGTTCTTGGGTTCAAAGATCACTGCAGATAGTGAGTGCAGTCATAAAATTAAAAAGTATTTGCTCCTTGGAATGAAAGTTATGATAAATCTGGATAGCATACTAAAAAGAAGAGACATCACCTTGCCAATATAGGTATAGTCAAAACTATGGTTCTTCCAATAGCAATGTGTGGTTGTGCGAGCTAGACTATAAGGAAAATCGAATCAATGCTTCTTAATTGTGCTATTGGAAAAAAGATTTTTGAGATTTCCTTTCCAGCAAGGAGATCAAATCTGTTAATGCTTAAAGAAATTGATTCAGACTGCTCATTAGAAGGATATATACTGAAACTGAAGCTTAAATACTTTAGCCACATAATGAGAAGAAGGACGCATTTGGAAAAGACCTTGATACTGAGAAAAATTGAAAGAAAAAGAAAAAGGAGACAAGAGAAGATAAGATGAAGAGATGTATCATGGAAAGAATAGACAGAAACTTGGACAGACTTTGAGAGATAGTGGAGTGCTTTGGTCCATAGGAAATCAGACACAACTGAATGACCAAAGAAAAATAACAAGGAAATAAGATTATAGATAAGGGGGTGGGTGGGTGTCTACATATTGGCAAGAGTATGATCTGCTAAGTACTAGTAAATATAAATATAAATATAAATAAATAAATAATAAATATGCAGAATGGGAGACACTACCTTCAATCAAATCTTCCTCAAGACTGATTAACAAGCACCAGAAAACAAATCAGACTGGAGATAATTGGGATGGATACTTAAATTTCAAGACATATTTATAGTGCACATGTGTACATATTATGGATATATGTATATATACATACACTGTATATGTGTGTATACATATGTACATATATATGTATATGTAAATACATAGTAGCATGTACATCAATTTAGGATTCATACTGAAGATAATACTTGAGATTTGCCTTAAAGAAAGAGAAGAATCTTATGAGATAGAAAAAAGGAGGGAGTCTATTCCAGGCATGTGGGACAGCCAATGCAAAGGCAATGACAGAAGGTGAATGTTTTGAATGAAGAAGAGATTGAAGACTCGTTTGCAAAGCAGAATAAGGAAGGGGGTGTCCAATGAACTGCAAGGTGAGCTGGAATAGGACTTTAAAAGCTAAGCAAAGTTTATAATTGATCCAAGAGGCAACAGGAAGCCACAGAAGTTTGATCTATTGGGTCAGATCTGTGTTCAAGGAAAATTACTTTGGCAACACTGTTGCAGAATAGATTTAAGCTGGGAGTATCTTAAATGGAGGAGTCAGTTTGAAGACTGTTCCAATGATTTCAATGAGAGATGATGAGATTGTGAACTAGGGAGAGAGTTGTGTGAGTAAGAGAAGTAACCAGAGGCAAGACAATTGATTGGCTATATGGATTAAAGGAGATTGAGGAGTCAAGGTTCATGCCAATATTAATATTATAAGACTCTCAGGAAAAATAATGGTAGATTGAGCAGAACTAGGGAATTTTTTGAAGAGGGGGGAAATATAAAGGCAAATATAATGATATCAATTTTAAATATGTTGAATTTTAGATGTCTTTGAGACATCCAGTCAGAAACATCTAAACCCCTGACTGGATTCTGGAGGCTTTCTTTCATGCAATCTCTTCCTCTTCACCCCCCCCCCCCATCCCCAAGTACTACCTATTTCACCTGACATCACCAAGTCATTTGATTTAAAAAAAAATTGTGCCAGCTTTTGGCAAATCAATCCAAACTAATGAGCATTTAGTATTTGTCTACTGTATGTAAGTCATTTTGGTACACACAGTAGATATAAAGACAAAAAGAAAAATAATCCCTGACATTAAGCTTGCGGTAGCATCACCATCATCATCATCAAAATTAGCATTTATATGACACTTTAAGGTTTGCAAAGCACTTTACATAATTTATCTCATTTGATTTACATTCTGATCTGAGATAAATGTGCAAACAGCTATATATGATCATTTTAGGAGGAAGTAGAGAGAAACATGATTTATGTCTTCACACTTACCTACCAAGAAGAGAGAAGGGAAGAGAAAGAAAGTGAAGGGAAGGAATAAGCATTTATATAGCACCTACTATATGTCAGGCATTGTCCTAATTGCTTTACAAATATCTCATTTGATCTAAAATGAGATCCAAAAGGTATGACTTTGTCTCTAAGAATAGAACCCTTGAGTAAAAATTCTGTGCATTGCTATTTTACCAAAGTTATTTTTACTGTGACAGCACCAGGATCCCCCATTTCCTCACAATAAAGATTTGTTTTCCCTAAAAGGTCACAGAGCTATCCTTTGTATAATGCTGGAGAAACTTGCAAGATAGAGATTAGAGAACAATTTAATAGTTTATTAAATGGAGAGATTTTCTGGGACCAAATGATACATGTTTGGTCCCAAAGCTGAATGAGACTATCGTCTCAAAGAATGCAGCCCTGAGTATTAGACAGCAAGATTTTTTATAGGATAACAAGAACAATGACATAACAGGGGAGATACCTGGATAGGATAACCTAATGGGGGAAGGCACCTAGGATGACATAATGGAGGGAGGTACTGGAGAGGTTACTGATATTCTAATGATGTCTAAAATGGATAGACTTTTTTTTTAAATAACTTTTTATTGATAGAACGCATGCCAGGGTAATTTTTTACAGCATTATCCCTTGCATTCACTTCTGTTCCGATTTTTCCCCTCCTTCCCTTCACCCCTTCCCCCAGATAGCAAGCAGTCCTTTACATGTTGAATGGGTTACAGTATATCCTAGATACAATATATGTGTGCAGAACTGAACAGTTTTCTTGTTGCACAGGGAGAATTGAATTCAGAAGGTATAAATAACCCGGGAAGAAAAACTAAAATTCAAGCAGTTTATATATTTTTTAAAATTTTTATTTTATTTAATAATAACATTGTATTGACAGAATCCATGCCAGGGTAATTTTTTACAACATTATCCCTTGCACTCGCTTATGTTTCGTTTTTTCCCCTCCCTCCCTCCACCCCCCCCCAAGATGGCAAGCAGGCCTATATATGTTAAATATGTTGCAGTATATCCTAGATATAACACATATTTGCAGAACCAAACAGTTCTCCTGTTGCACAGGGAAAATTGGATTCAGAAGGTAAAAATAACTCGGGAAGAAAATCAAAAATGCAAATAGTTCACATTCGTTTCCCAGTGTTCCTTCTTTGGGTGTAGCTGTTTCTGTCCATCATTTATCCATTGAAACTCAGTTAGGTCTCTTTGTCATAGAAATCCACTTCCATCAGAATACATCCTCATACAATATCGTTGTCGAAGTGTATAATGATCTCCTGGTTCTGCTCATCTCACTTAGCATCAGTCCATGTAGGTCTCTCCAAATCTCTCTGTATTCATCCTGTTGGTCATTTCTTAAAGAACAATAATATTCCATAACATTCATATACCACAATTTACCCAGCCATTCTCCAATTGAAGGGCATCCATTCATTTTCCAGTTTCTAGCCACTACAAACAGGGCTGCTACAAACATTTCGGCACATACAGGTCCCTTTCCTTTTTTTAGTATCTCTTTGGGGTATAAGCCCAATAGAAACACTGCTGGATCAAAGGGTATGCACAGTTTGATAACTTTTTGGGCATAATTCCAGATTTCAAGCAGTTTATATTCATTTCCCAGTGTTCTTTCTCTGGGTGTAGCTGCTTCTGTCCATTTTTGATCTAAAATGGATAGACTTTTATTCTGTCAAACATTTGACAGCAACTGAGATAGACCTTTATCTCATCAAACATTAAGAGGGAAAGGTTATAACCTGAGGCAGAGTAACTAAATAGGACAATTGGAGAAACTGGGTCAGGACATTTAAAGGGAACTGTGGCATAACATTGGGACCTGACTCCAGATTTCTGAAAGTCACCTAAAGTTATAAAAAGACCTACACATATGGAGTTTGGAGCCCCTTTCATCTAACTAATGTCTGAAAATCACTCAAACCACTTTACCCTTTACTGCTGATCTAGTGTGTTGTGTCTATAGAAGCTAAATGATCTGGTATTTTTTTGTTGTTGTTGTTGCATAACTTGGCTTTGTATACTTCATTCTATTAACTGTTCAATGATTTGAGAAAGTCCCTTTTCTTCCTAAACTTGAACTGTCATGGTGCTGACTTTAAACCTACCTCTAACACTTGCTAAATAATAGCTAGTGGATCAACAGAGCTAACAGAAACTCAATTCCTAAATTTTCAGATTCAGGGGATATCTTCCAATAATGAGCTTTATTTGCTGGATCTCCAACCTAGGATTAGACTCTTCTGTTTCTTTTCCCACACTTGATGTTTTTAGGGAAAGACATCCAAAAGGAGTTATTTCTTTTTTAAAAAAATAACTTTTTATTGACAGAACCCATGCTGGGGTAATTTTTTACAACATTATCCCTTGCACTCACTACTGCTCCGATTTTTCCCCTCCCTCCCTCCACCCCCTCTCCCAGATGGCAAGCAATCCTTTACATGTTAAATAGGTTACAGTATATCCTAGATACAATATATGTGTGCAGAACTGAACAGTTCTCTTGTTGCACAGGAAGAATTGGATTCAGAAGGTATAAATAACCCGGGAAGAAAAACAAAAATGCAAGCAGTTTATATTCTTTTCCCAGTGTTCTTTCTTTGAGTGTAGTTGCTTCTGTCCATTCTTGATCAGTTGAAACTGAATTAGCTCTCTTTAACGAAGAGATCCACTTCCATCAGAATACATCCTCAAACAGTATCATTGTTGAGGTATATAATGATCTCCTGGTTCGGCTCATTTCACTTAGCATCAGTTCATGTAAGTCTTGCCAGTCCTCTCTGTATTCATCCTGCTGGTCATTTCTTACAGAACAATAATATTCCATAACGTTCATATACCACAATTTACTCAACCATTCTCCAATTGATGGGCATCCATTCATTTTCCAGCTTCTAGCCACTACAAACAGGGCTGCCACAAACATTTTGGCACATACAGGTCCCTTTCCCTTCTTTAGTATCTCTTTGGGTTATAAGCCCAGTAGAAACACTGCTGGATCAAAGGGTATGCACAGCTTGATAACTTTTTGAGCATAGTTCCAAATTGCTCTCCAGAATGGATGTATTCACAATTCCACCCACAATGTATCAGTGTCCCTGTTTTCCCACATCCCCTCCAACATTCCACATTATCTTTCCCTGTCATTCTAGCCAATCTGACAGGTGTGTAGTGGTATCTCAGAGTTGTCTTAATTTGCATTTCTCTGATTAATAATGATTTGGAGCATATTTTCATATGTCTATAAATAGTTTTAATTTCTTCATCTGAAAATAAGGGAGTTATTATTTCAAGTTATTTTCATCAACTGTCTTCATCATTCTCTTGCGCAGTCAGATTAAAGTACATCTCCCTTTTTTTGGAAAGCTTTTTATTTTCAAAAATATGCATGGATAATTTTTCAACATTGACCCTTGCATAGCTTTGTGTTCCAAATTTTTCCCTCCTTCCCCCCACTCCCTCTCCTAGATGGCAAGCAATCCAATATATGTTATACATGTTAAAATATATGTTAAATCCAATATATGTAAACACATTTATATAATTATCTTACTGCATAAGAAAAATCAAATAAAAAATGAAAGAAAATAAAAAATAAAATACAAGTGAACAATAATAAAAAGAGTAAAAATGTTATGTTGTCACCCACATTCAGTTCCCACAGTCCTCTCTCTGGGTGTAGATGGCTCTCTTCATCACAAGATCATTGCAACTGGCCTCAATTATCTCATTCTTGGAAAAAGTCACATCCATCAGAATTGATCATCATATAATATTGCTGTTGCCATGTACAATGATTTTCTTGTTCTGCTCATTTCACTTAGCACCAGTTCATATAAGTCTCTCTAGGCCTCTTGATCATTTCTTATAGAACAATAATATTCCATAACATTCATCTACCTCAGCCATTCTTGCCCCTACAAAAGGGGCTGTCACAAACATTTTTACACATGTGGGTCCCTTCCCTCCTTTACGATCTCTTTGAGATATAGGCCCAGTAGAAACACAACTGGATCAAAGGGTATGCACAGTTTGATAACTTTTTGAGCATAGTTCCAAATTGCTCTCCAAAGTAGTTGCATCTGTTCACAATTCCACCAACAATGTATCAGTGTCCCAGTTTTCCCACATCCCCTTCAACATTTGTTATTATCTTATTACAAGAAAATTAGAAGAACATGGACTTCCCGAGATCCCAACATGGGAAGACAGGGTCCCTTCTGACAAGGGAAACAGGATGAGGGGCCCAGCTCCAGGGCAGCAGGCAAAAAACACCTGGGGCATGATGGCAACCAATGGTGCACCCAGAGTGTGCATAGAAGTCCAGTACCCAGACATGACCAATCAGCCAGGAAGCAATCTGATTGGAGAAAGGGATTACAATTGGGGAGAATAGAGTTGTATGCAGCTGGGACAACTGAGATACCCCCTGGAGAAGTGAAATCTGTTCCTCTCCAGCCTATGGATACCTTGCCTCCAGGCACAGTAGGCTTGACCATTTCACCTCCTGAGAGCACTTACAAAACAGTGTCCATCCATACACTGATGTAGGTAGCGATAAAATTCAGGCCTTATTAAATATAATAGGAGCAAGTTGATCAAGGACACTTACAACCTTCTCTAAGTCTTTGGAATTCTCTAGTATTTGTTGTAAAAAAGAAATCTGGAAAATGGAAGATGTTGACCGATTTAAGAAAGGTAAATGAACAGATGGAAACTAGGGAAATCTTCAGCCTGGACTTTCATCTCCTACTCAATTGCCTAGAGAATGGCCTCTTGGCTTATAGACATTGAGGAATGTTTCTATTCTATCCCTCTAAATAAGGAGGATATGGAAAGATTTGCCTTTTCAGTGCCCAACATTAACTTAGATAAGCTCTTTAAAGGATATGGACAATTTTGCCACAGGGAATGAAAAACAGCCCTACTGTGTGTCAAATGTAAGTTGTTGCTGCTCTTACTCATTAAGAAAAGCATTTCCAAAAGTTATGTTATTACATTACATGGATGATATATTGGGATGTGCACCTGAGAAACAAATGTTAGAAGCATGTCTACAAAAGGCTATGGAAACAGTAAGGAACTACAAATTGCACATAGCTCCAGAAAAAATTCAAAGACATGCTCCTTTTCAATATTTAGGATATGAAGTATATCCTAAGATGCTTACAGTACAAAAACTTTCCTTTAGAACAGAGAAGCTAAACACCTTAAATGATTTTCAGAAATTGATAGGAGATATCCAATGGATGCATACAGAGTTAGGTTTGACTACCTATCAATTACAACCATTATATGACATTTTAAGGGGAGACAGTGCTTTAAACTCACCATGTCAGCTTACAAAAGAAGCTCAAGAAGCTTTGAGAGAAGTTGAACTGGCTTTATCCAATGTAGTTGAAAGAGTCACTCAAAAACCCTTGGAAATATCAGTTTTTGCTACACAAGAGGCATCCACAGCAGTCCTTCATCAAGGAGACAGTGTGATAGAGTGGGTGAACCTCCCGGCACAATCAGAACAAATCCTTACTCCTTACCCAGTACTTGTGGCTAGAATTTTATTAAAGCCATTAAGTGAGCAGTAGAATTATCTGGGATAAGACCTGACAAGATATACACCTTTTATACTAATGCACAAATTAATGTATGCTGTGAAACCATCCCAGACTGGCAAATTTTATTAGCCATGGCTCCAAATTTTACACATGGGTCTCCATTAAAGATAATCAGAATATTACATAATTCATGATGGATTCTTGAAGAAAAGATTTCTAAAGTTCCTCTTAAAGGACCAACTATCTTTACAGATGCATCCAAACAATATTTGCGCTGTATACTCTCGTGACTTAACTATAAAGAAAGCAGTCAGAACTCCTTTTCCGTCCACTCAGCAGAATGAATTGTATGCCATGAAAAGAGCCATTCTAGCTCTTACTTATTATCCAGGAGATAAAAATATAATATCTGATTTAGCCTATTCAATAAGCGTGGTATAAAGAATTGCTACAGCCCAAATAAAATTTGTAGCCTTTAATACATATATCAGCTCTTATAGAGCAAGTGAGAAAGCATCCAGATAAGATTTAAATTTTGCATGTCCACTCACATAGTGGACTTCCAGGTCCTATTTTCGATGGTAATTCAAAGGCAGATAGACTTCTAACTATGTTGACCAATACTTCTTTATTTCAAGAAGCCCAAGAACCTCAATTTAAATATCATCAGGCTGCTCGAGCTTTACGTTTACAATTTGGAATAACAAGAGAGGAAGCTAGGAACATAGTAAAAGTCTATACAGTTTGCATTCCTTTCCATGCTCCTACACTACCTCCAGGGAAGAACTCTAGTGGTTTGAGTCCCAATGAAATTCGGCAAATAGATGTGACCCATTATAAATCTTTTGGTCATCTGTCTTTTATCCACGTTGTGATAGACACCTTTTCAGGATTCACTTTTGCAATATCAGCAGCAAAATAGACAGCCAGAGTGGTCACTGAATTCTTTATCCAAGCATTTGCAATTAAAGGTTTCACAAGCCATAAAAACAGATAATTGACCTGCATATACTTCTAAACATTTTGCACACTTTTGTGCACAGTATAAGATTTTATACACCATTGGCATACCCTTTAATCCTTAAGGACAGGCAATAATAGAGAGAAGAAACAGAGATATTACGATGCTCCTCCAAAAACAAAAGAAGGGGGGAGCTACAGGTAACCCTAGAGAACTTCTAAATCTAGCCCTTTATATCATTAACTTCTTAATTTTTGACAAAGATGCACTGGCTCCAGCAGACAGGTTTTATAACCCACCGGAAGGGCAGTGTCCAGTGCGAGCAGCTCCACTATCTTTAGATAATTGCCAGGTAATGTGGAGAGACCCAGAAAGTGGTGAATGGAAGGGACCAGATAGGTTAACTGCTTGGGGGAGAGGGTTTGCTTGTATCTCTACAGGTGGAGAAGGAATCAGATGGGTGCCAACAAGCCACATTCATCTTGTCCATCAGAAAGAGATGGAGCAGACCCTTGAAATAAAGGAGAAGACCCAGGAAACATCGGGTGGTTCTGTTGCTAACTGTGCCCACCACTGAAAGAACATGGCAATTATGGTGTTTAATTCATGGACATAGAAAATTGTTGGACTTGAAAATCCTCAGGAATCATTGGATTCTCTGAAACACGATAAGACTGTTGTATGACTTCAAAACCCTCAGGAATGATTGGATTCTCTGAGACATGATAAGACTGTTGTAGGACTTCAAAACCCTCAGGAATCATTGGATTCTCTGAGACACGATAAGACTGTTGTAGGACTTCAAAACCCTCAGGAATCATTGGATTCTCTGAGAAATGATAAGACTCTTGTAGGACTTCAAAACCTCCAGGAATCATTGATTTTCTGAGAAATGATAAGACTGATGGAGGACTTCAAAAACTTGTGGGGATCATTGGATTCCTTGACACGTGAAGCAATGGACAATAGATTGTTTTTGGACTATCTCTTGGCTGCTGAAGAAGGCATATGTGTGACTACTGTTTACATACCCTCCTTCTAAGACTTCTGGAAATCTTTTACAATACCATGTTAATTCATATTCTTTGTTATATATCACTACTTGCATGTACAATTCATGTTTGTTACACCACATTGAGCCTAAACTGACTGAGGGAATAGCCTGTGCGTTATTGCTATGTGCTTGTGTAATACCTCCCATGATGATGGGTTTGTGCATACCTGTTTCTAAGAAGACCCTCAGGTCCGAAACCTGCTAGCAATCCCCATTTCCCCTTTAGTGCTTTTCATCTCCCTTCCTGAGATGTCAGGGAGGGCATGATCATTGCCTTTTTAGTGGTTTCACCTCCCTTCCTGAGAAGTCAGGGGGTGAGTGATCACCTCCTTTCAGTGTTTTCATCTCCTTTCCTGAGAAGCCAGGGGGCGTGATCACCTCCCCTTGGGGGCTCTCACCTCCCTGAGAGGTCAGGGATGGCTTGATCACCTGTGTTCTAAAACAAAAGAAAGCAGGAGATTTAATAGGCTGAAAGTGAGTTGATGCACTGAGATCCAAGCACTTAAAGCTATTACTAATTGGACAATACTTTATTAGTATATGCTTGATATGCTTGGAGAAAGAATGGCCCTGCCCACTACTCTGTGCAAGTTTTGATCTGTTGTTGTGTAGAGACTGAGGCAGATTTAGGGGGTGGAGTGAGAAAGCCAGAGTCACTCCTGGTGGATCCGTGTTGCCAGTCCTCTCACTTCTTATGGCCATTCTGTTCATGTCCAAAAAGAATAACGATGAAGGACTTTTGCTGATCCTGACTCTGGCTGATTCTAAAGTATCCAGGGTACTAGTGCAGTCATCACAATCTATCAATTGGAGAATGGTCAAGCACATCTCTTGACCAGTCTATTTGCTTCTTTCATTCCAGATTTAACTGTATATCACTAAGCTTTGCATTTTCCACATTCAGGCCATGGGCAAATCTCACAGATAGTTTACACATCATGGCATTCTTCTCTTCATCATTTGTTTCATTCTTTTTAATTTGCTCTGAAAAAAGTATTAAAGAATTGACTGTCTTGGTAATATTGCCTTTAATTAGCCTTTTATTATCTGTTTTGGTAGGGCATGTGACAGGTTGCTGCTTATCTTTTCCCAATAGTATTGATGAACTTTTAGAGGACAGAGGGATGTCATTTGTTTCTCTATTCCCATAGTGTCTGACAAAGTATCCTGCAAATAGAATATACTCAACTTTGCTAAATGAACAAATGAAATCCATCTAGCACAATTTAGCAGTTACAAATAACAAAGGGCATAATTACTTAATGTACAGATACCTAAAGTTATATTATGTACATGATTTTTTTTCAACCTCATCATAAAAGAGTTGAAGGATATCTTCTCTAAGTTCACTCCCAGAATTATCTCAGAAGCTGAACATATATGTTGACATAAAAATCTTGAAGAAGCAAAATGTAACTATGTAGTGCTCAAATCTCAGGTTCATTGCCAGCCCTCTGAGGAACATAATCTCAGTCACCATATCTAACAAGAAATTATATGCAAGTATGCCACCACCTAGGGTAAAAGCATAGGAATTGGAATCAAGTGTGACTTCAGTTGTACCCTTGAGTTATGTTCAATGTTGGATTTTTCTGTTTCAGTTGCTCAATTCCACCTTCTTAGTAGCTCTATCCTTTTATATTTAGAGTTTGATAGAAAATGAACTGATATAGCTTTTCATTATCATAGGAGAATTGAAGTTCCAGTCAAATGGTGTTTTCCCCAACCTATGATTAGCAAATTCCTACCTCCTCCAACTCTTTTATTTTTTAAATTTCATTTTTATTTTCAGTTCAGTTCAGTTCATTTCCAAAGTCCCTTCCTCCTCATCCATTGAGATGGCAAGAAATGACATTCACTATATATATTAAATCATATAAAACATATTTCTACATTAGTCATACTCCTTTTTCCCCCTTCAACAACCCCCTCCCATCCCTGCCCAAGAAAGAAAGATAAAGGGAAAAAAATATGACTTGATCTACATTCTGAATCTATTCAGTTCTCTACCTGGAGATAAATAGCATTTTTCATCATGAGTCCTTTGGAACTGTAGTAGATATTGCATTGGTTATTATTGTATTCTTAGAATTACTAAGTCTTTTATAATTGATTATCTTCACAATATTGCTCTTACTGTGCATAATGTTCTTCTGGTTCTACTTGCTTCAAGTAAGTCTCCCTAGATTTTTCTGAAATCATCCCCTTTTTTATTTCTTACATCACAATAGCATTCTATCCCATTTATATGCTATCATTTATTCAGTCTTTCTCTAATTGACAGTATTCCCTCAATTTTCAGCTCTTTTTTTTTTTAATAAAGCTTATTTTCAAAACACATGCATAGATAGTTTTCAGCATTCAACTTTGCAAAACCTTGTGTTACAAAATTTTTTTTCTTCCTTCCTTTCCCCATCCCTCCCCTAGATAGCAAATAATCCAATATATGTTAAATCTAATATATGTTAAACATGTGCAATTTTTTCATACTATTTCCACAATTCTCATGCTGCATAAGAAAAAAAATCAGATCAAAAAGAAAAAAAAATGAGAAAGAAAACAAAATGCAAGCAAGCAACAACAATAACAAAAAGGTGAAAATGCTATGTTAGGATCTATACTCAGTCCCCCCCAGTCCTCTCTCTGGGTGCAGATGGTTCTCTTCATCACAGGAGCATTATAACTGGCCTGAATCACCTTGCTATTAAAAAGAGCCATGTCTGTCAGAATTGATTATCATATAAACTTCTTGTTGCTATGTACAATGTTCTCTTTCTTCTACTCACTTCACTTAAGTGAGTTCCACTAAGTCTCTCATCCTGCTGATTGTTTCTTATAGAATAATATTCCATAACTTTCATATACCATAACTTATTCAGCCATTCTCCACCTAATGAGCATCCACTAAGTTTCCAGTTCCTTTGACAATATTTTTTTAAAAAAAAGGGCTACTACAAACATTTTTGCACATGTGGGTCCTTTTCCCTTTTTTATGATCTCTTTGGGATACAGACCCAGTAAGACAACGCTGGATCACAGGGTATGCACAGTTGGATAGTGTGATAACACAGTTTGGACATAGTCCATATTCTTCTCCAGATTGATTGGACCAGTTCACTACTCTACCAGAAATGTGTTAGTGTCCAGTTTTTCCACATCTCTTCCTACATTCATCATTATCTTTTTCTGTCATCTTAGCCAATCTGACAAGTATATAGTAGTATTTAAGATTTGTCTTAATTTTCATTTCTCTGCTCAATAGTCATTTAAAGCATTTTTCCATATCACTAGAAAGGGTTTTAATTTCTTCATCTGAAATCAATTTTTATTTTTTTACCACCACAAAAAGAGCTGCTAAAAATATTTTTGTACATATGGGTCCCCCCCCCCCTTTTTTAAAATCTTCTTTGGAATAAAACCTAATAGTCAAAGAGAATGTAGTTTTATAGCCCTTTGGATATAGTTCCAAATTTTTCTCAAGGAGGGTTGAACTAGTTCATAGCTCCACAAACAGTACATTAGTATACCTATTTTCCTACAACCTCTCCAGCCATTATCATTTTCCTTTTTCTGTTATTCTTAGCTAATCAGATGGGTCTGAGCCTATCTCTACCATCTCTAATCCCTGTGATCCAGATTTGTCATCATATAAAACAAAATCCTCTTTACTATCACTCTCAGCTTTTTCATTACTATTTGTCTCCAGCCTAATCCTCACCAGTCCTGACATTACTTTCATTTCCCCTTCTGAGAGAAATGATTGTTTCTCATGTATTAGTAACTGATTATTGAATCAGGACCAGTGTTTTTCTCCTTTTCTACTTCTTCATCCAGAAATCAACCAGTGTGGGAAATCTTAAAGACTTATCCAGGCTAAAGATCTAACCAAAGAGAGTTTTAAAAATCTCTAAATTTAGGTTAATGGGCAGATTCCTTTCATTATTTACTCAAACGGATCTGGGAAAATATTGATTATTCCTTTTGTCAGACAAGTAACATGGACACTGATAAGTCTCTTTGACCAAGATTCTAATGCTCATGTCACCTCCCTCAAGACCCTTGTAATATAGCCCATCTCCGTTTGTAATATTCATTCTGTCATTAATTGTTAACTCCTCAGAGTTGATTCACACCTTTAGGAATACCTGTTCTTCCAAGGACATATAAACTGTGAGCCCACCACCATGAGGGGTCTTTGGCTATTCAAGAGGGCCACTACTTGTTTTATTAACATGCTAGCCTCATTAATAAAATGATTAAATTATGCAGAAATTGTCTCTGAAACTTTTTCAAAGAAGCTTCCATAGACCCCTCTAGAACTATTGCCTTATTGTAACCCAAGCCCCAAGCCCCAATCCCTATTTGTATAGGATTCTTTCACCATTGATGGAGATCTGTGACTGGTTCTTGGGTGAGGGAAAGAGCAGAGTATTCAAGAGAGAAAGGAAAAATCCAACCTTTCCATTATCTTTAAGCTCCTCTCAACTAGACCAAACTGGCCTCTAAACTGTGGAGCTGAACATAGCAGGTTAGAGACAGGAGGTTCATGAATGAAAAAGCAGTTTAATTTCAAAGTGAGGAAAATAGTTTGCAAGCAAGGAAGCAGATTGGACACAAATGTGGAGTCCCACTTCTACATGGGGAACCTGAGACAGCTTGAAGAGACCTCAGTACTTATACCAATGGCTATGCAGGACATCTAAGACAATGAGACTAAAAGAAGACAAGTTTGATTCATAACAGGGCTTCATAACTGGAAGATGGGTACTTATCTGGTGCTTGTCCCAGTTCACAGCATACCCAGGTGCTGATCAAAGCAACACAGTAATTATTGATTTTGCCAGAGGGTGTGATCATCCTAAAGGTGAGCAGGAAAGTTGTTGCCAGTTTCAGGGCTTTTCCAGAGCTGTAAAATATACAGTTTCATCCTCCTGCAATGTGTTTATATCTGTCATATATGTTTTTGGAGTTTATCTTGGGATATGGTGTGAAGTGCTGGTTTATGTTTAATTTCTGCCAGACATCTTTCAAGCTTTTCCAGCATTTTATTGTATTCATTTGCTTGTAAATGTTGTACACCTAATCTGATACATTTGATGGGATACAGCTTCTGGGGGAAATGTGGCAGTAGTCCTGAGGTCATAGGCCTTGGCTATGTTGTAGTTCCACAGATGATGCTGGCTGCCAGATAATGATCTATTGGTCTGTGATAACAGGGTTTCTGAGACAAATGATGAAGACCCAATTACTCTTCAATTTTCACCTCTAAACCATAAAATGCAATATTGAGGCCCATAAGAAAATTAGCATATCAGTGGCATGAGTACCACATCTTTCTTTTTTCCCACAAATTTATCTTTTTGCTCCTGGTTCTTTGCTAATCCATTTTGGAATTTAGCACACTATTAGCAGAGTAATAAATCTTTGGCCCTTAACTTGGAGACAAACTGAGTTTGTGAATTCTTTTGCCATACCTGCCACAAGATCTGGGGATCCTAAACTAGTTAAGGTGTCTTTCACCCAATACTTTTTTCATCAGTACCAAATTATTTTGATGATTACTATGTTATAGTATGGTTTGAGCTCTGGTTCTGGTAGGTCTTCTTACCACTTAAAAAAATTATCATGACATAGTATTTTACTCAGCTTTGCCCAATCTATGAGTTGCACACATTACTTTTAATTTGCCTGCAATATATAAGAATATCCTAATCCATAGCCTTTTTCACCTTATTTTTAACTATGCCAGTTGTACACTACTAAGTTAAGTACAATTAATTTAATTTTTAACATTTGTATTTTTTAGTAATACGACAAATATTTACATTAATATCTTTTAGAAGGATTTTTAAAATAAAAATTATTTTCACGCTTTAAAAAAAAAAAAAAAAAGCCTTTTCTAGTCAGTTAATAGTATCAGGCTGTGAAATCATGGTTTAAAATGACAGAGTAGCCAAAGCTACTTCGGTACTCTCGATATGGAAAGTCCAGGGTCTTTCAAGTCTAGGACCACCTTGCCTAAAGGCAAAAAAGGGTTAAAAGGTAGAGCCGGAAACACTCTACCTACTCAGTCCGCATGCGCTGCCCTTCCCACCTTCTTGTCTTTTCCTTTCGTTTAACCTGTCCTGAGATAGCATTCCTACAGCTACCGGGTGATATTGGGAAGTGAGTGGGCGGAGTCACGTCTCAGCCAATCGCTTCCCCCGGAAGTAGGTTGGGAAGTGTTGGTACATACTGCTAGTCGGATTGCCCTAGAGGCTGTTCTTGGCTTTGTAGCTGACCTAAGATGGCGGCACAAACGCAAAGCGGGATTCGGCTCAGCGCGGTGAGCTATCACGGCAGCGTGTGGGAAGCGAGGGGAGAGGCGGGGGCTAGTGGTTACTCGTCACTCCACCTTGGCCGTGGGCCTGTCCGGACCTCTGGTGAAAGCCTTCGCCTGGGTGTCTGAGGCGGGCGTTTTGAGGGGTGACGTTTGTACCTGAGAGGGGAACGTTCGCGTTCGTCTCCCGAGGGTTATTTTATGGGCGCTCCGGGATAGGAAGGCTAAACTGTTTGGATGGAGATACTGGACACCCGGCCTCTGCGGCCCGAGGAGGGCGGGGCGACCCAGAAGAGTTTCGATTTCCTCTCAGCGGGCGTCGCTCCTCAGGCGAGGGAGGGCGGATCAGCTCGATTTGGACTTATAGTGGGGGGGGGGATGGGAACGGAGGGGAAGATGAGGAGAATGACGAGACAAACAGACCTAGTTCTTTTACTTGTCCTGAAACCCTGTTAGAGGGGGTCAACAAATATTAATTAATCGCCCTTAATAAGTGGCTTATGAGTTTAGGGAAGTGGAAGTGGCGAAGGGTCGGCCTTGGATTTGTTTTAAGGTTTTCTATTCTAATTCATATTTGCTGCTGCAGTTTTTGTTTTTTAATTTCCTTTCTGCCTTTCTTGTTGCCAATGAAAGCCACTGGAAGAGATTTCTTCCCACCTTGGCAAAATAAGTACGGTGATCAAATAGGTTTTTTCTTCTGTGTATTTGTTTTGAGAAGAGTGAGGAAGAATGTATGAGATTACTTGAAACTGAGATGTGGCAGGTTATACATTGAGCTGTGATTTGGAGTAGAAAGTTAGAAAATGCGGCGCTGAATTTAGGATGCAGCAATCCTTGGAAATGTCTCTAGATAAATTATTTCCAAGAATATTTTAGGTTATGCAATATGTCTTTCCAGTAAATTATTTACATTATCCCACCACAATAAGTCAATTACCAATTCCTAATTGTGCACTTTCTAGTGTCTTCCCATGATAAGAGTCCTTTGGTTTGCTTTTAATATTTTTAATAATCTGGCCTTGTCCTACCTTTTCAGTGTTCTTACACCGTATTTCCTCCTTTTCCTTACTTTCCCTAGTTGGTCTTGTGTTACTACTCTCTGCTATTTCAGGAACACAATACTCCATCTCCTGACTAGACAATTTCAATGTCTGTCTCTAATGCTTGAAACTCTTCTCTCTACCTACTGGCTTTCTTCAAATAGCTAAAACTCTACCTTCTGCAAGAAGCTTTTCCTGGACCTCTATAATGCTAGTGCCTTCTCTCTGTGATTATCATGATAGTTGTCAGTATATATTTTGTGTTCCTAGTTGCTTGAATGTTACCTGGTCCCTCATAAGTTCTTGAGATCCAAGATTTTAGGGTCTGTTTTATTTTTAGCATGGCTTTGTAACCCAGGGCACAATTGACCCATGTTTAATAAATGCATAGGGTTGTTGTGAGGATTGGATGAGAATGTTTTCAAAACACTTTGTAAACCTAAAACATTTATAAATTTCAGTTATTATGGGTGCAGAAGAGAATAAGCATTTATTAAGCTTCTACTAAGAGTGTCAGGCACTTTACAAATATTATATTATTTAATAATAAAAGGATAGGTACTATTATTACCATCCCCTTTTTACAGTTTAGGACACTAAAGCAAGTTAAGTTAGTTGACTTGCCTGAGATTTCATTGATGCTGTAGTATTTGAACTCAGTCACCATGACTGCTTTGAGTGATGAATATAAAATAAAAATTACCGTTTCTCCTTCCTATTTGTAGGACCTGCTTACCTTTTTTCCTCTCTATTTTGAAATCTGTCTTTAACATTGTTCTCTGGGAGAAGCCCTGGCTTTTTTATTTGATTTTAAAGTGAATTTACAAATTAATAGAAGCTTAGATACATTTCATAATTGTAAAGTTATGTTAAACTTTTTTTTAAGGGTTATGCATCATGTATTGAATAATAAGCATAATTTTCTAAGATATAAAATAGATCTGCTTAAAGGCTGTGTTATTAGGTGCTTTGATATTATCTGAAGTAATTGTGAATAACAAGAAGTAATCTAGACATCTCCTCAGCTTCAGATGAAGGTATTCAAATCTACAGAATCATTTTATAAAGTCCTTGGGCCAAACTAATGCCTATCAGTGTGTCTTGGTTGAAAGGGTCACCTCCTTTCTTGATTGCAATTGGCAACTCATTTAGCTTAAAGCCTTATTTGATAGTGGAATTAATCAACTACAATTAAAGTAGAAACTTACAGATTTAAAAGTGCAGAAAACCCTCCTTGGGAACAATCATGTACATGTATGTTATTCTTTGAGGGAAATTATGGCAAAATGGAAAACTACGCTGCATTCGGAACTTAAGAACTAGAGTTGGAATCCCTGCTCTGATACTTACTATCTACACCATATTTTATTTTGTAATCTTGGGCAAGACATTTAACTTCTTTGATCATCAGTTTCCTCTTCTGCAAAAGTAAGTGAATTGGATTCTTTGACATCTCATGTTGTTTCTTGCTTTAAATATGTAATCCTAAAACTTTCCATTAAATCCATTATATATAGCACTTTATAGTCTGCAAAGTATTTTGTTACTTGAGATGTATTACAACTCTGTGAAGTAGGTGATATAAATATTATTCTCATTTTGCAGATAGACTTAGACTGAATGACTTGGTCCAAAGCCTATCATAAGTGGTATTCGAATCCAAGTTTTTCCTGTCTGAAAGCTGAACACTGTTAATACTGCCTCACATTTTTGTACTGACATTTTATTTTTAAATGTTCTAATGTTTTCTTCTTACAAAACAATAAACAAAGAACAGAAAAGATATTTGAATGTGAAATTGTGAAATTCTGTTATGTAAAGTTTTTTTTTCTCAAAGTGTATATTAAATTTGACATGAAAGTAACAATTGCCTTGTTTCTCCTTTTCTGACCTAATTAATTTCATTTTTCTGGATTGCATTTTTAAGGGTTTTTTTTTTTTTTTTTTTGATGCTCTTTTCTTTCCTTTCCTCTCACTACTCTCGTCCCCAGCACATATTACTTACCATCCTTTACATTTTATTTAAAGCTTTCTATAATATTATTTCAGTTGGTCCTCAGATCAATCCTATGAAGTAGGAAGAACTACTTACATGTTCTTGACAGTTTTTGAGGAGGGTACTGACATGTTGTATTTGGCTACAGTCTGGAGGATAGAATGAGAAAGGGAAGAGGATGGATTAGAGGAAGGGGAGACCTGAGTGGATGTCATTTTCACTGTGTAGAAAACCTTTTTTGACCTCTCTGATCTTAGCTATCCTTCAAGATCTTGTTCAAATCTTAGACTCTCCATCCTACTCCTAATGTAGATAATGAATTTGAACTTTTAAATTTAAATCTCACAATTTGTTTTTCTTCTGCAAAATATTCTCATAGTGGAAGTTAAGATTGGCACATAGAAACAAAGTATTCTTTCTAGTATTTGTGCAGTCATTTTTTTCCCTCTTGAACATTTATGGTTTCATTGTGACTATTTGCTTTTGTCATTATGTTACACTTATTATTTAAGAACCAAAAAAATGCACATCATTGAACACAGTTTCATATCAGACCACAAACAAGGGAATAATGAAACTGCCCCAGAAAAAAAAAGAAGTAAATGTATGGGTATTATTGCTTTCAGCTCAGCTGAATATCAAAGTAGATGTATTCTACCTACTTCAGAAGACCATAGATCTTAACTTATTGGCACTCTTATGCTTCCAGAAGTACCTTCAACCCTACTCCTACTGCCAACTTCAGTTTGAATCTGGCATGGGTCACTGTTGTTTCCTAACTATTCAACTACTTTTCTTACAGAGCCACTGGGTAGGTTGGCGATTCAGATTCAGAAGAAGAAGCCTCTCTGCTCTTATACTGCAAGCCCCACATCCTACCTACTGAGAAAATCCAAGCTAACTTCATTTTGTTTGGTTCCCCCCATTTTGTGATTGTCTTCCATTTTGTGAGCTAGGTTTTGCTTTGCTGTAAATTATATGATTGGGAGAAATCATCATGTTATTCTGGGAAATTAAGGTGCTGAGTTCTTGATCCCAAGATATTCCATATGTCTTTTGGTATAGTTTTTGTAGTAACCATAGGATGTACTTCAGGATATTCTGAAAATAATTGATAGAATTTGTAAAATTTTGGCCAGTCAGAAAGAATAAATACTCATGTTACTCAAAATTATATAAGTTGATTTAAGAAGCTTAAAGATTCTTTAAACTAAAGAACTTAGCTTAAAAAGGCCCAGGTCTTCCATTCCATCCAAGGTCATTTCTAGTCCTCCTAATCTTGTCACTGGACCCAGATGTCTTTAGAGGAAAAAGTGAGGTTAGTGACTTTGTACAACCCACCCTCACTTAAATCCAACTTACTTGCATAGCATGGCATCAACTCCCTGATGTCATGATCCTCTTCCAAAACGAACAATAAAGTTCCTCATTTTTGGCCAAGAAAAAGCCTCTTGGGCCTGATTGATAGGCCTTGCAATTAATTTGATTTGCTGGAAATTTTAGTTTACCTACTACCAAATATTGAAGCCTCTAGGGGAGGTTGATACTATAGATATTTTGCTGATCTAAGAAAAATAAACTCTTCTTCCTGAGTTCAAATTTGGCCTCAGATACTTAGAACCCTATTTGCCTTAGTTTCCTCATCTGTAAAATGAACCAGAGAAGGAAATGACAAAACCACTCTGGGAGTTGTTAGGGTATGCCAAAGATTTTGGGGTACAAGGGTGTGGGTTGCAGTTTCATCTTTGAAAGAATTCAGGCTCAAACTTTCTCTAAATCAAGTAAGGGAATTTATTTGGTTAGTTACTTTTGGGGTAAGGAATGATGCATTCTGAGTTCCACTTCCTTGAGGGAAAGGGACAATCCAAGAGAGTGAGGCACGGGTTAATATAGAGAAGGGAAAGAAAGAAAAAAACTGGAGAATTGAGCAGAACAGGCAAATTGTATGATCTCAGAAGATTTTGCAAATGCTTTTGAATTCTCAGAAAAATTCCTTTGCATGGGAAAAGGTGTAAAAAAGCCTTTTTGTACTAATGAGGTAGCTTTTCATGGAAAAAATTAAAAGTCCTTTTGTTCTAGTTAAGTATGAGAGAGAAAGTGACTGGGTTATTGGGACTGTGGTAGCATCTTAGACTCCATCTGTGTATCATTGCCAAGAAAACTTATAGGGTTGGAAGAATCTGACACAACGAAAAGAAACAAGCAAACAAAAACCATTTGTGAGAAAAGCATCCTCCTTTTATGGGAAGAAAAACTTAGACGGGAGAAGGGTCTGTGATTTGCTGGCTGTCACACAAGTATAGGAATTAGGATTAGAATGCAGAGGTCTTTCTATTTCAAGACCAAAGCTTATACTGGGTTGTGTTTTTTTTTTTTTTTTTTAATGCTTTGAATCCATGATGATTTAAGTATTTGCTCTGGTATCACTAGGAACCCATTCAGTTTTTTTTTTTTTTTTTTTTTTTGAAGGGGGGAAGCAATAGAATTTTGATAGTTTAATTTACTTCATTTCATATGGTTTAGGTGCAATGTCATCCAGGTCCTTAGCTTGATAATCTTTTACTAATTATAAATTTAAAAAATTTTAAAGCATAGAGAATCTTTTCACTTCTAGATTCTTTCCTCTTCTACTTCTTTCCCCATGCAATGGGAAGGCAAAAAAATCAAATCCTATTACAAATATGTATAGTCATACAAAACTCATTTCTTCATTAGTCATATTTCCCCTTTCCTCCAAAAAGGCAGGAAAAAGAATATGCTTCATTCTCTAGTCTCTTAGTTCTCTGAAAGTGAAAAGCATGTTTCATCATGCAGTGGAGTATACCATTTTTATATTTTCTTGTATAGATTTATTGAGCATATGCTATAGCTATTGAATTGGTATATACCATTTCTGTAATTTGGTCATTATTTAAACCATGTTTGACTCATAATTTATGTAATTTGTTAGTTACTTGGGGTAAGGAATGATGCACCCTGAGGTCTACTTCCTCGAGGAAGAAGGGCAATCCAGTAGAGTGAGGCAAGAGTTTATATAGAGAATGGAATTGTTCTGATTTGACCAGAAACCTTGAGTCTTCCCTTTCCATGCTGCATTTTTTTTTTTTTTTTGACTAGGTAAGAGGCCATTCTTTGCCTCAATTCTTAATTGCTCTTAATCACTTGAATGAGCATTGCTTTATTCTGAGACCTGGTAAAGAAAGTACTAGCTTAAAAAGGCCCAGGTCTTCCATTCCATCCAAGGCCATTTCTAGTCCTTCTAATCTTGTCATTGGACCCAGATGTCTTTAGAGGAGAAAGTGAGGTTAGTGATTTTGTATAACCCACCCTCACTTAAATCCAACTTACTTGCATGTCATGGCATCAACTCCCTGATGTCATGACCTTCTTCCAAAACTAAAGACAAACAACAACCATTTCTGTACATTTTTGTATAGACTTGTCATTTTTCCAAACAATAATTTCTTATATTTCCATATTTCATTCTTATGTGTAAAACTGGTTAATCTATTTTTTTCCCCCAGTATGGTGATAATAGTATATTGTGAAGTAATAATCATTTAAAACAAGAGCTTATGAAAATTACTACCATGTTCTGGCCATCTGTTGATTTAAAACAAGCCTTGCAGCATTTTAATTCCCTCATTTTTGTAACTTCTATTTTACCTTCACTAAAAATGTGAATATCTTTTCTGTTTAGCTGAATAATGCTAGAATTTTAGCCTTTTTGTTTTTTTTTTTTATATGATTAAGTTATGTAATTGACATTTGTAGAAAATATCATGCAAATAGGTTTTTCATAACATTGGCTCTCTTTGATGACTTTTTTTAAAATGACTTTTTAAAATTCTTAACATTCAAGAGTTTGATACTGATTAAGTGTGTCCAAGCTTGGAATTTATTTTGGGATTCTGCATTCTATTTAATTGGAAATAAAATCCCCATGTATGCCTATTCAAATACCCTGGCAATTATTTGTGGGAAAACATTTATTGGGAGAATACTGATTTAATGTTATATTCAGCTAAGTGACATAAGAGTGTCAGATGTGGAATCAGGATGAGTGAAATGGGAAATTGAGAACTTCTCAGAATAATTACTTTGGGTAATTCAAGACTCATTTATTTAAACATTAGGCTCTGGGAAGAAGATCAGAGTTTACTTTTCCCCCTCCCCCTCAGCAGAAAATATCTGAGGTAACCCCTTGACCTTTACTCAATTGCTTAGAGAAGAACCTGACTTAATTAGTCAGGCCTGGAGATATTAAGAAGCCTCCAAATTGGCTATCTCTATTTGTTGATTGAGAAAGCCTGAGGTAAACCAAGTCTTCTTAGTTATTTTAGAAACCTGATAGCCCTTTGGCTTGATCAGTTACTTACCTCTAAATAAATTTCCTTATTGTGAGGGATTATGTGGTTTCTCATAAATCATTAACTAAGGTAGATCGAGCCTAAACTTTAGTATATTAAGGTCTGTTGGGTTTGGGAAAAATGAAATTTTTTTGTACAATCATTACTGTAGAGTGTTCGTATCAGCTCAAACAAGCATGAGCAAACATTGTAACAAGTTAACCACAATAAACTTAGGCAAACATACCTATAATAAGTCAACTATATTGACTTGACTAGAATTTAGCAAACCTTTGCTACCTCCATTTGAACAGGCAATTTGCAGATTATGTAATCTCCAGATATTTCTGTAATTTGCAGAATAGTATCCATATATTTCTGACTTTCTTTCTAAACCCTTCTCCCTCCCATCAGAAAAACCATGAAAACATAACTGCTAAGGTTTGGGATCTGATCACATAAATTGGTTGAATATTAAATATTGGTTAATATTTTAAGTCAAATGTTTATTTTTATTGGCTTCTACTCTCAAATTCTTCCCCTCCCCGTCTGTCATTTTTCACTTGGCTAAAATAGAGTGGTATTGAAAATAAATAACTTTGTCAGAATGTAAACCTACTTTGGCTTTTTTTTTTTTTTTTGGCAAGGTTGGAGTTCAGTGACTTGCTCAGGGTCACACAGCTAATAAGTGTTAAATTTCTGCAGTGAGATTTGAACTCAGGTCCTCCTGACTCCTGAGCTGGTGCTTTTTTTATCCATTGCAACATCTAGCTGTCTCCCCTACACGTTGGCTCTCAATAAATATTTGTTGACTTGAATTATGCTTCCTTAACTTTTATTTTGTATTAATGGATCTCTTTGATAGTCTGAAGCCTATGGACTCCTCAGAATAATATTTTGAAATGTAATAAAATAAAATATATAGAATTAAAGACAATTACATTGAAATATTATAAAAATATCTTTTAAGACACGTTTATAGATCTCAGCTTAAGAACCCCTGCTGTAGATGAAGGCATTAATTTAGGCTCCTTTCCTGTAGTAGAGAGAAGTTCATTGGTAAAGGATCCTCTTGTAGAGCAAGGATTCTTTTTTCTAAGTATTTTGATAACTATTTCAGGATAATTGACTTCCTTTGTATATAAGGAAGTATATATGCCTTAAAAAAAAATTCTATGTGCCTTTAAACAAATTCTGAGAAAGGGGTCCATAAACTTTACTTAAACTGCCAAAATGGTCCATGACACAAAAAAAGTTAAGAACCTCTGTTGTAAGAAAAGGTCACATATAAGAAGCGCCTATAGAACAGGGTTTCTTAATTTTTTCCCACTTTCAACCCTGTTTCACCCTAGAAACTTTTACTTGATCTCCAGGTATATAGGTATGCTAATTAAACATTTAATGATAATAAATCATAATTTCGTTACCTTTCACATTCGCTTATAAGAACCCATATGGGTTTGTATATTTTAGTTAAGGTTAAAAAGCTTTGGTGTAAAAGGAAAATTGGCAACTCTCATAACTGGAATTTGAGAGCTACTTCAGAAACCTGAGTGGTTTAATTGATTTGCCCAGGGCTAACTCAAGGAGTACTTATCAGAGGTGGGATCTGAACCTAAGTGTTCTTTTCACTCACTATAACATACTATTGCTTTGAGTCATCAGAAGATTTGAAAGAGCATTATAAAAAGAGGGAAAGTTTGAAAATGAAATAGCTATTTTTATTAGTGTTCTCTGAACTTTATTTGATCACAGACTATTAGTAAAAAATTTTTTTGAACATATTCTCATAAAGATGAGCATGTATATGTATAGTTATATATATACACACATATGTGTATGTGTGCGTGCGTGCAATACACATTTATGTTCACTTGGTTTTATTCATAGTACATATACATAACTGCTCAATATATATGTATTGCTCTTATTAAAATATTAGAAAACATTTTTGAGATCAATTGAGTTAAGTTTGTGATTTAGGAATTTCAAGATCGGTTCCAAGTTCATTTTATTTTGATATTTGGTTTTTAATGGTGATCACAGCTAAAAAACATATATCATAGCGTAGATAAATCCAAATGGAAGAAGTAAATGAATTATTGACCATGTAGTGTGATTCTCATTTTTCCAGTCTCATTCACTAATTTCTATAGGGGTTATTGTTGAAATTTGGCCAGTAAATTTCAGTCTTTTCTGTTTGCTGTTGGTTCTTCTAAACTAAATAGACTTTTTCATATTTTAAGAAATGGGTTCAAAATACACTGAAATTTTTATAAGATTTTTGAACTTGTTAGATACATTTTTTATGAGTCACATGTTTCTGGAGATAAAAGCCTGTCAGTTGTGATGGCTTTCTCCTATCATTAGGCTATATGTCTAATGGCATAATATGCATTTAGGGTAAAGTTCAATCTTAAAAGTAACTTAAGTCCAAATTTAAAATGAAGACAACTTATAGTGGGTTTTTAAAAACTGAATCTTCATTGTTTTTACATGATAATGTGGCTACAAGCCACATTAAGAGAAGTGTCAGCTTTGCCATTTTCTGGTTTTTGAGTATATCATCTTCAGTCTTAAGTTTCTTTCTAATATTACTTTGAAGCTATTTATCCATTTTATGAGGGTTAGTTTAATTAAAGTAAAATAATATTGATAAATTGTTTTTTGAACTTAAAAAAACTAAATACAAAATGAAAAACAATAGAAAAAGAAAGAAAAGGAAAATTAAAAAAACAAAACAAAATATTGTCATGTGCCCAGCAGAACATCAGGGAGGATTAAAAATATATAATAATAAATTTCTATTTCAAGAAAGCATATGTGATAATAGAAGAAATTATTCATAACTATCCATCTTTGCTTCCTTATAGTTTATTCTTTTGGTCTTTGCTGTGCACTTTTTACTTTTTTCTTTTCGCTCTCTCTTTTCCCTCCCCTTGAACTCCCTCAAGTTGATAAATACACATATACGTATATCTTTGTACATACATACAAACACATGCATACATACCTACATATACTCACACATATACATATATACATACATGCTTTTACCCATATATAAGCATGCATTTAACATGATTATTATGACTGACATATAATAATACATCTCTTGATTGAATCTTTGTTTGCCTTTGTCTAAAAGATCAATGATTATTAGCCCTGCTTTTTTTCTAATAAATTCTATTCCTAATCTTTGTAATGTTTGTGTATCTCTTTTTTCCTGTCCTTGCTAACTCTTCTATTTTAATTCTTCTCCTTAATTCCTCTCAGTCCCTTGCACCACCCCCTTCATGGTGGGATCCTTCCCTTGTTTTCTCCCACCACCCTTTCTTTCTGGTTTTTATCCCATTTCTGTTAATCTACACACTTTATATTCTATTCCTGTTAATCTAAACACCCTTATGTACTCCAACTTAACCTATGCCACCCTTTCCCTTGTTTTCTCATTAATCTATAGATCTTGTCTCACTACTGTAACTCTACACACCTTTCTATACCTACTTTATGTTATTCCTTCCCTCATTTCTTTATAAGTTTTGAAGGATAGTATACCCTTCAGAGTGCGTGTGTGTGGTGTGTGTGTGTGTGTGTGTGTGTGTGTGTGTGTGTAATATATATGTATGTAATGTTCCCTGTTTAACCCATTCCTGATGTGAATAGGTTTTTAGAACGAGTCCTCATCTCTTCTCTAATGCATGTGTCAGTCCTTCCTCTGCACCTCATTTGTATAACATACTATTTTTACTTTTTCCTAGATAGTTTTACTTTGTAAAATCAGATCATATTCAACTCTGGCCCAATCTTTTGAGCTGACCACTTACTGATATTAGTCTTTTAAACATGATATATATTTCCATTTTTTTTAAAAAAAAAAATTGTCATTGAGTTCCTTGAAATTAATCTTTGATAGTGGCTCTTATATGTTAAATTTTCTAGTAAGTTCAGGTTTGATTGAGAGAAAATTCTGAAAATCTAAGTTCATTGAATGTCCTTTTTTTTTTTTTTTTTTTTTTATTCAGTATTATGGATGATTTTGCTGCATGTGTTATTTTTGGCCGCAGATTTTTTTTCTTTGATTGTCAGCATATATTGTTTTAGGATCTGAGGTCTTTTAATGTTTCTATTAATAAGTCCTGTACAAATCTAATTGTAGCTCCAGCATATTTGAATTTTTTTTCTTGTTTCTTGCATAATTTTCTTTTTGATCTGGGTTTTTTGAAATTTGGCAATAATATTCCTATGTTTTCCACAAAGGATCTCTTTGAGGTAGTGATCAGTGGATTTTTTTTTTTCCTATTTCCTCTTTCCTCTCATGTTCTATATCACCCCAGGACCATTTTCTTGGATTATTTTTTTGCATTTTTGTTCAAGGTTCTTTTTTGGTCACAGCTTTCAGGTAGTCCAATTCTTATGTTTTCTCTTCTTGATCTGTTCTCCAGATGTCTTGTTTTTATTTTAAAATGTTTCACATTCTGTTCTATTTTTTCATTCTTTATATTTTGTTTTGTTATTTCTTGGTCTCTTAAAGCTTCACTGGCTTCTCCTTGCCCAATTCTAATTTTCAAAGAATTATTTTCTTTTTAAGACTTATCTCCTTTTCTAATTGGTTAACTTGTTTTTTATAATTTTCTTGTTTTTCTTGGCTGGTTCTTATTTAAGTTTTTCCTCAGTCTCTCACTTGATTTTTTTAATTTTAATTTTTTTAATTATATTATAGTTTTTTATTTACAAGATATATGCATGGCTATTTTTCAGCATTGACAATTGCAAAACCTTTTGTTCCAACTTTTTCTCCTCCTTCCCCCCACCCCTTTCCCCAGATGGCAGTTGACCAATACATGTTAAGAATGTTGAAGTATAAGTTAAATACAATATATGTATACATGTCCAAACAATTATTTTGCTGTACAAAAAGAATCGGGCTTTGAAATAGTGTACAATTAGCCTATGAAGGAAATCAAAAATGCAGGCAGACAAAAATAGAGGGATTGGGAATTCTATGTTCTCACTAGATTTTTAATGTCTTTTTTTTTTTTTTTTTTGAATTTCATAAATTCTTTCTAGGCAGATAGCCATTTAACATTATTCTTTGGGGTAGAAGAGGCTTTTTTTTTTTTTTTTTAAAACATATTATACTGCTTTCCTCTAAAGATATACCTTAGTCTTCCTTATTCCCATAGTAAATTTTTATGGTTAGGGTCTTTGCCTTTTCATTTTTTTTTTTTCAATGAGAAATATTCATGTAAGCACCTCCAATCCTGAGTCTGGGGGAAGGAAGGTTGCCTCAAATCAAAAGCTTCACCCTCATGGCCTGCAGCCAGCAGAATCCCTGCCCCACTGCTTCTGTACTCACCAGGTATACTGGTACCTTCTTGGTGTCTGAGCAGCACAGTTGGTTCTTGCATTCCTAATCAGCAAAGATTCTTTCTGTCTTCCTGGACTAAGATTCCTATTCTACACACAGTCTGGGAGGTTGAAGTTCCTGTGGTTCTGGCTGAACTCAGTTAGCCCCAAGAGTCCTCACTTGAAGTTCCTGTGGAGCTAGCCTGGAGGTGTTTATACTTTACACTGGTTAAAACTGTCCTGGGTCTTTATTTGAGTCTTCTCAGGTTGTCGCAGAAGGACCCCTATTCTGTAGTCTTGTTCTTCACCAGTTTTTGTTTGCCTTGAGGCAAAAATTTGATTTGTTTATGGGGGAAATCTGGAGAACTTGAAATTTACTGACTGACTTTGCCATCTTCCCTGAATCCTCCTCCAGTATTGGTAAATCTAAATGAGGAACATATAAACTGCAATACATTGCAATGTATTGTAAGCAAAGTAATGAATGATTTTCAGATTTAAATAGAAGTTTTACTATTGTCCTACAATCTACTAAATTCGTATGCATCCTACTTTGTAGACTGTTTATGCTAGTTTTCTAAATGTCTGCACCGTGGTGTATAAAGGATGAAAAAAGTTATTTCCATTTTCCATTTTCTACCATTTGTTATATAGTAGCTATTTTGGAATGAAAATTTAACATCTCCTTAGCTGGTAGAATTTTTGGTGACAAATTAATCCCTTTTGTGTCTTGTACAGTTCATTTTGTCTAAGGTCATTGATTGTTAATTATTGTAATTCAGAACATATTTTGAGGTATATTTGCAGTAGCACCAGTTTTTATTTTTAATGTCTTTGAAGAACTGAATCCCAGTGGGATGCTGGAGTTCTGTCAGTTCTCAGGACCATTGCTTTGCCCATCCTAAATTTTAATGCCTGGGTTTTGGTTTTTGAAATTACTGCTTTGAGCAGTATGTAGTGGAACTTTGTGTCTCTGTGCTGCAACCTGTGCGGATGTTTATGTCCCTGATACATACCAATGTTGGGATCTGGCTTCAAGGCCTTGTTTATTGATGCTTATGCTTTCCTGTGACCCTCTCCTATTGTCTTTCAGTCTTTGACTGACTTCAGCTCTTACATCAAGTCTTTTTGTGCAGGCTTGAGCAGTGGTCTCTGATTGGACTTTCTCATGGTCTGGGCTTAGATGATTTCTAACATATTTAGGAGAGTTACCCTTGCTTTTCTTAATGTAATTCCTATTAAATATTTTTCTTAATGGCTTTTAATGAAGGCATGCTTGCCACTTATTTCTGTTTATTATATGACAGTTAAGATTGAAAATGATAACATTGCTCTAGAAAGATGGGCTGAATCCAATAAGGTGAAATTTAATAGAGATCCAAGTCCTATATTTGTGTGTAAAAAATTAATATTAGGGGGCAGCTAGATGGCATAGTGGCTAGAACAACAGCCCTGAAGTCAGGAGGACCCGAGTTCAAATTTGGCCTCAGACACTTGACACTTACCTTCCTAGCTGTGTAACCCTGGGCAAATCACTTAGTTCCGATTGCCTCAGCAAAAAATAAATAAATGAAATAAAATAAAATAAAAAATTAATGTTAGTACAGACTAGAAGAAGTCCGACTAGACAGTTGTCTGAAAAAGAATTGGGAGTTTGTGCAGACAAGTTTGATATGTCAGCAATGTGATATAGGAATCAGAAAAGGTAATCTGGTCTTAGGCTGCTTAGGTGGTATAGTTAAAGATAAAGGCAGGTAACAATTTGCTGTTTTCTGTTGTAATCAGACCATATCTTGAGTGTTGTTTTTGTTCAAGGAAAGATATTGGCAAACTGGAATAGGTCCAGAGGGGGGATACTAGGGTGTGTTGATGTATGAAATACCATATCATTTGAGGATCAGTTGACAAATTGGGGATATTTAGGTTGGTGAAAAAAAGTTTTAAGGTAGAGGTGTGATAGCTACTCTCAAGTATTGTAAGGAGCTTTTGTGGGGAAAAGAAATTATTCTATAGCACTTTCCCAATAAGGACAGAATTAGGAACTGTGAATAAGAAGCTGTGTTCAATTGAAGAGAAATATTCCTAACCCTTAATAATTGGTTCTGAAAAAGTATATTCCCTCTCCTTGGAAGTTTGCCAGCAAAGACCATATACCTTCCTGTTAGAATTTATATGATTTCCTTCAAGATTCAACTTACATTGTGATTTCTGCAGTAGACCTTTTCAGGTCATCCCAGGTTCTAGAAGCTTTCTCAACTCTTAAGTTTATTTTTTATCTAATTTGTATGTATAATGTATGTGTCTCTTCATTTGCATGTTTTCTTCCCCACTGGGATGTACAAAATACAGAAAATATGATCCTTGATAATAGAGTATTTTGCTTCTTTTTTATATCTCCAGGGCTTAACATAGTGCCTAACACATAGAACACATTTAATTAAGATTTGTTGATTGATTGGTATCTCAATTCTATCTACCCCAGGATCATACAAATAGAATAGTATAGAAGCAGAAATCAAATCCAGTTCTAGCCACTAATTCGTGTTTAATTATTAAATAAATTTCTAATTTAAAGCTATTTAGAGAGACAACCAGCACCCAGAATCTTTTGAAATTTACACATTTGGTAAATAACCAATTATTTTTAAAACTTGTTTTGATTTCATGTCAAATTAAAAATAAATTGCTATATCAGATTTTTGCATTCAGTCATTTTTCAGTAATAATCCTATTGAAGATTTTCTTGGCTAAGAAAGTAGAATGATTTGCCATTTCCCTTTTCAGTTTATTTTACAAATGAGGAAATTGAGGCAAGCATGGGTCTGAGGCCAGCTTTGAAGTCAGAAATATGAATAAGATTGACTCTTTCCATCTTGTCTAAGCTTGAAGTATAGGGGTTTCTTGTGGATCTGATTCCACTCCTGATAAACATGAATGTTTTGATCTGTCTTATTTTCTTACCAAAGCCAATTTTTCTCCTCCTAAAGCTGGACATAGTGGCTCTTCATATTATGGCCACATTTAGTGTTGGACACTCAGTCAGCTCAAAATTCAAAATCAAAGAGATCTACCAGAGAAAAAAGTATTGTATTGTCATGTTTAATGGTAGGTTTTTTTTTTTTTGAATGAAGATTTCTTTCAGAATTCTTTATAAAACATAGTGTGAATTTAAGTAAAGAGAAAGCTGTCTGTAATCAGAAATTTTCTATCTAGATTGTACAAAGTGTGGTCTCATGTAAAGCTTTGGGTGATGGAATAAATAATGGTAGCTCAAGCTTATTAAGCACTTTACTTGAGACAGTAATTTCACACCTCCATTACTATGTTCAATCTTCACAGTAATCTTGTGAAGTACATTGTATAGATATTGTCCTTACTTTAGAAATTAAGTGACTGCATAATGGTAGATCAAAATTTAAATGAAGTCTTCAATTCTGGGGCTCTTGAATATCTTAAAATATTACCAATTCATGCCAGGCTTAAGATTTTTATGCTCATAGATATGGAATTGGAAGGGATCTTTAATGGTCTTATAGTTTAAACTTTTCATTTTACAAATTAGAAACTGAGGTACAGAGAATTAAGTGATTTGCCTAAGTCACACAGGAAAAGCAGTAGACTCAAGCTTAAACCCGGTCTTAAATGATTATAGCATTTCTTTTCACTGTACTATTACAATCTCTTCTGTAAATTCATATTTTAAAAAAAATTATGAATTTGAGAAACATGAACTTTCCATATATAAAGAACAAAAAAAAAGAAGTATATATGAAATAATGAATCTCTTTTCTATATGTAGTAACTTTGGATTACTTACAATGGAATTACTTCCCCAGTTTCCACTTGTGTTTGTCAGTCCTCAGGAAAAAAAAATTTTTTTTTTCCTTTTAGAGATCTAAATCAGGTCCAACCTCCACAATGAATTTTCCATTGTTTAAGAGCCAGGCTTAATTACCTTTTATTTTTTCTTTTTAAATTTTTTTTTTTTTTTTTTTTTTTTTTTTTTTTGCTGAGGCAATTGGGGTTAACTGACTTGCCTAGGGTCACATAGCTAGGAAGTGTTAAGTGCCTGAGGCTAGATTTGAACTCAGATCCTCCTGACTTCAGGGCTAGTGCTCTATCCACTGTTCCAACTAGCTGCCCCTTAATTACCTTTTAGAAAGGCCTCATAATCACTAAACACATAGTAGCACAAAGACAATTTCCCAAAAATCTGGAGCACCTCCCTAATTTGCAGAGTATTTTAAGTTGGAGAGACTAGGTATATTAAGTACAACAGTGATGACATACTTGTATCAGAGAACACACATAAATTATGCAGATATAATGTGCTTTATATAACAAAAGGGACAGTTTGAAAGAGATCTGGGAATGCTTGTATGTAAATTAGTATGTAAATGTAGATTGGTATAAACTACTTTACAAGGTGAAATGAGTTGAACCAGGAGAATAAAATATACAGTAGATTTGTAAAAATAAACGTTGGAGGATTTTGAAAAGATGCTGGAATAGGTCAGTAAATTTCAAGTTTTTCAGATTTCCCCCATAAACAGAACACATTTGTGCCTCAAGGTAAACACAGGCTGGTTAAAAAATCAAGAAAACTTGGGTCGAAGAGGGGTCTTCTTGACACAATTGAGAAGATCCAAAGAAAGACCCCAGGCCAGGAATTAACCAGTGTGAAGTGCAAACACCTCCACTGCTGAAGTACCAAGTTGGGGACTCTGGGGCTAGCTAAATTTGGCTGGATCCTCTGCAGGAACCACAGAGACTTTCATCTCCCAAACTTCATGGGGAGTTGGGAATTTGAGATCAAGAAGACTTGGGAACCCCTGCTGATTAGGAACTGCAGGCCCAGCTGTGCTAGAGATGCAGCCCTGAGCAAGAAGGAATTGGCATATCTGGTGAGTGCAGAAGCAGTGAGCCAGGGATCCTTTTGGCTGTGGGCCCTTGGAGTATGAGGCTTTTGTTTTGGAGTTCCTGGTCAGAGGAGAGAGAGCTGAAGTGATGCTAGAGACACCATCCCTCCACTCCATTGATTAGAGGTTCCCATTCAAAATTGAGGTCAAAAAAGACCTACTCAAATTGACTACACAGAGATTACTCATAGAAAACAGAATTATTTATTAGACTCTCAAGAAGCGGACCCCCATCCTGGTCTGCCAGCCGAAGCCCACAGCAGGACAGAGAGCTACTACCTTGAAAATGTTCACAGTTTTTATACATTTCACACAACCCTCAAAACCCCACCCTCTATATATTGTGATTGGTCACATAAGTCTCTATTCCCCTATTTGGTCAGTAGAATGTAGTAGACAAGGTGATGTATAGTTTTCTCACCAGTATCTTTTTTTTTTGGACAGTGGAATGTAGTCCAGGCCTTATCTGAAATCACATGCTTCTGGAGAAGCTGAAACTGAGGTCTTAAGGCTTCAATCAATTTAGTTAACTGTCTCTGATCAATATATGCTTACTCTGTAAGTTCTTCACTTTTTCCAAACAAGGCGCTTACAATAAATAAATAAATAAAGCAGCAAGGAAGAACTCATAGAAATTTAGTCTTGAAATAGAGAAGAATGGGGTTCATATTCAGAGCAGTGTAGTTAAAAAAAAATCTCTTCTTATAAAAGAACTTATAAAACTCAAAAAGAGTTTAAAAATTAAGTGAGGGAGATTGAGGAAAAGCTAAAAGAAGAACAAGAAAGAAGAAGGAGAAGGTGGCGAAGAGAAAAGAAATAACAGAATATAAAGAATGAAAAAATGAAATATTTATAAGAAAAACAAATCAGAGCAGCTAGGTAGTGCAGTGGATAGAGCACTAGCCCCGGAAGTCAGGAGGACCTGAGTTCAAATCTGGCTTCAAACACTTAACAAGTCCTAGCTGTGTGACACTGGGCAAGTCACTTAATCCCAATTGCCTCAGCAAAAAAAAGAAAAGGAAAGGAAAACAAGAGATCTGGAGAACAATTGAAGAAAAAAAGAGAAAAACAATTGGACTTTCTGAAATCTGTGACCAAAAAAATATATATATATATACAAGAAATAATCCAAGAAAATTGTCCTGGAATGATAGAACGAGCAGTAAGTAGAAATAGGGAAAAAGAAAAAAAACCCACTGATCACTACCTCAAAGAGATCCTTTGTAGAAAACACATAGGAATATTGTTGCCAAATTCTGAAACCTCCAGATCAAAGAGAAAATTTTGTAAGAAATAAGAAAAAAAGAAATTCAAATATGCTAGAGCTTCAATTAGATTTGTACAAAATTTATCAGCAGCCACAATAAAAGACCGAAAGTTTTGAAATAATATGCACTATCAATTAAAAGAACAATGCCTGTGGCCAAAAATAACAAATGCAGCAGAAATTGTCCATGATAATGAATGAAAAAATTGGACATTCAACAAATTTACAGATTTTTAGGATGCTCAATCAAACCTGAACTCATTAAAAAATTTAGCATAGAAAAACCAATATTAAAGATCAATTTCAAGGAACTTAATATGAACCAATTGTTTTTTACATGGAAATGTATACCATTGTTTCAGATTGACATCAGCAATTGGGTAGTTCAAAAGAGAGATTGTGATAGATTTGAGTATGATCTGAGTCTTAAAAGCAAAACTGCCTAGGAAATGGTAAAAATAATAATTTTGTTATACAAGTGAGGTACAGAGAAAGAATAGACAAGGGGGGGAAGAGGGCTCATAGTTGTGAAAACATATTCACTTCAGGAGTGGGTTAAATAGGTTACACTACATAAATTCTTTGAAGAGTATAGCACCCTCCAAAATCTGTAAAGAAATAAGTCGGGGAGTGATGGGTGGAGGGGAAAACAAAAAGTGGGGGAAGAAGACAAGGGATGAATCCATGGGAAAGGGGAAGGAGATAAGTAATAGTAAGGCAAGTTAAGGAGCAGAATTAAAATAGAAGCATTAGCAGGGATAGGAAAGAAGAAAGATACACAAACATTACAAAAAGGATCAGAAATTACAAAAAATAGAACTAGTAATCATTGATTTTAGACAAAGTCAAACTTAAAGATTCAGTTAAGAGAGCACTCTTACATGTATGTCAGCTATATTAATATTTAGATGCATGTTTACGTATGGGTAAATGCATGTGTATCTGAACATATGTAGATATATGTATGCATATATTGCTCTATATATGTGTATATTTAGATATATATGTGTCTGGATCTGGGTGGGTGTGAAGGTATGTATATATGTTTGTGCATGTGTACTCTGTGTGTATGTGTATATGTATGTGTGTGTGTGTGTGTGTGTGTGTGTGTATTTATCTGTGCTTAATTATACCCTGCTTAGAGGAATTGGGGAGGGATGAAAGACAGAAAAAAGAATAAAATAAAAAAGTACACAGCAGAGAACAAAGGAACAACCTGTAAAGAAGAAGAGTAAAGATGGACATTCATGAATTTAATTTATTCTATTATATATCCTTTCTTGAACTGGAAATTTGTAATATATTTTGAATCCTCCATGCTCTTTTGGGTACATGACAATGTTCTATTTTGTTTCATTTTATTTTTCTTTTCTGTTTTTTTAAAAAATAGAAAAAAATAAACAACTTTGAAAGACATGAAACAGGAACTTTTATCACCCATTCTGTTTCCATAGTCATACACAAAGGTTGGCAGAATCTCTTAGATTGCTCCGTTTACATATTTAAAAAGCATTTACCACTGTAACTGGTTACTTGGGTATGTGAATTTGTTCTCTACTAGGTCCCTCCTTGGCCCCTCCATAAACTCCTCCCCAGCTGCCTACTCTTACTTCCCTCTGACTTTAAAATTAACCACTTCACTCAAAACCCATTGTTTAATCTTATTTGATTAAGCTGATGATCCTTTCACTACAATAAAAGTCATCCTTTGTGTCTATGAGAAATGTCTTGTAAATTCATATTTATAGCTGCTCCTCCATACTCTTCTGGATACTCCATATACCAGATAAGTTATCTGGTCAATGACCATCTATGATTCATAGTACTTATGATGATCTATGATTATGATGATGAACCTTATTTGGGACAGAGAGGTGGTATACTCAAGATGCACAGTGAAACATTTTTGGACATGAACAATATGGAAATTGTTTTTCTTGATTATGCATATTTGTTAAAAAGGATACTTTTCTTTCCTTTTCTTTTTTCCAGTGAGGGAAAGAAGGAAGAATATTTTTTGTTAACTTAAAAAAAATGAAAATTAAAAATGGCAAGAGAACATATTGTAATGCTGGAGAAACTGAGGCAAGATAAGATTAGAGAGTTTTTAATATTTTATTTGAAAGGGAGAAATTGTGCTGGGGGCATGTTGCCCTCAGGGCTGATGTCCAAAGCATCCAGTAGCTAATCTGTGCTTCCCATGAAGTATATATGCCCCTGGTTCCAAGTTACCAGGTAGACTGAGGCTGGGGCAGGGTCAGAACACTGAGAGCTGGAAATGACTATCTTTTTTTTTTTTTTTTTTTGGAAAGGACTATCAATACAGTTCTGACAAGGTGGGGGGAGGCACGGACATTTTGATAAGTAGGGAGGGTCTGGAGTCATGATGTCTAAGATAGAAGATCTTTCTCCTTATCAAAACATCCTGATGTTTAAGAGGGAAGGATGGTGTTGCAACCAGGGAATTGGAGCAGAGTAACTGAGGTAGGACAATTCAAGGAGACTGTGGCATAACAATATGACAAAAGGACAACTCAGACTTGTTGGTTATTGGAAATCTTTGTAATATTCTCTTGAAGTTGCCCTTGAGTATATGTTCTTTTGGGGATTTTTCTTAGAGTCCTGAAGGCTGCTTATTCTGTCTGGTTAGTGTCTCAGTTCGTAATGTAGATGTTGCCAGCTATGATCTGGGAGATTGGTACTATCATACTAAATAAATGTATATTTATGTGTGTGTGTGTGTGTATACATATACACACATTAATAAGTTAATGTATGTCAGTAGACAAATAAAGTAAAAGTAATCATTGCCCTTATAGAACCACTCTAAACTGAGTAATAATGTTTGAAATAAATTAGGGGTTAAATTAATCATTTGACACAGAGTCTCTCCCTACTCTTAATTCCTCCATTTGGCTACCATAGTGATTTGGGTAAAGCACAGATCTTTTCCCTTCTCAATAAATTCCAGTGGTTTCCTGTTGCCTCCAGGATCAGATAAAAATGCTCTATTTGGCATTCAAAACCCTTTATATCTAGTCCCCTCCTGCCCTTTTCAGGCTTTTTATATTTTCCTTTATTAACTGATCCAGTTACCAACTTTATTTACTAACATTTCTGGCTTTTTTAAAAGTCTCAACTAAAATCCCATCTTCTATAGGAAGTTTTTTCCAGTGCTTCTTAATTTTCGTGCCTTTCTTCCTTCCTTTTGTTAATTATTTCCTATTTGTCCTCTATGTAGCTTGCTTGTATGTATTTCTTTGAATGTTGTCTCCCTCCCCATTGTATTATGAACTCATTGAGCACCTAAACTTACTTTTCCTCCCTTTTGCATGTTCAGTGATATACATGTTTCCTGAATTTTCTAACTGATTTTTTGTATATCTTTCTTTCTTTCGTTTTTTTGCTGAGGTAATTGGGGTTAAGTGACTTGCCCAGGATCACATAGCCAGGAAGTATTAAGTGTCTGAGGCCAGATTTGAACTCGGGTTCTCCTGACTTCTACACCAACTATATCTTTCAATTAACAAACATTTACTTTCTTTCCTTGCCCTCCTCTCAATGTAAAAGGAAAAGGAAAAGCAAGTCTCTTATAATTTTATACATAGACATATATATATATATATATATATATATATATATATATATATATATATATATATATATATATGCAGTTCTTGACATGTAGTAGTAGCTTAGTAAATATTATTGATTGATTCACCATTTGCATTTTTCTAATTATTCGTGATTTGGAGCACTTTATCATGTCTTGTAAGTGGAAAGAATATTTTCCTTTGAAAAGTAATTCTCCTTTGACTATTTATCAATTGGAAATATATCTAGGAAAATTTTGCTCCTATCACAAACTTTGATTTTATGTAAACATTAATGTCATTTTCATCTTTTTCAATTCTTTTTGTATGCTTTGATTACCATTTCTTATGCCTATCTGTAGATCTTTAATTAAAGAGTAAATTGATCTACAGATCATTTACCTTCATTTATTTTGTGGTTATGCTCAATGTTTACACATTTCTGAACCTTGTTATCTAATGAAATATATTTGCCCAAGAGTCCATTCAGTCAATCATTTGCTTAGAGTGTACTTGTCTTGATATAGGATATAAAAGGTAGTATATAAAACATAATAAAAGTCTGGAAAGCTTTTCAAATTTTGTAGTAGATCTTATTTATTAAATTGTACTTCTTCATACTCTTAACAATTTTTGGTAAAGTTTTAAGTTTCTTGAGGGCAAGAACTATTTCTTTTCCTAATACTATATTGGGTGCTTGTTGAAATGAATTGGATTGAGTTCACATTTTATCTACCATTTCAATAGTGAGTCAACTTTTCCCTTAATTCAGTAATTTGGTTTTCCCAAATTTTCTACCTAAATATGTTAGATAGTTGCAAAAGAAATTTGAAATATCAAATCTGATTATAATTTGTTAAGATGCTTATTTAAAAAAAAGAGAGAAAAAGGATCTATTTAAAAATATAAGAAAGACCAACTATTGGACTTTGTATAAAAGAGGACTCAAATTCAGATCCCTTTGACAGTACTTGTTTAACATTATACCCTTTTACCCTCTCTTACCTCATTCATTCATTCATCCATCTATTCTTTCCTTCCTTCCTTCCTTCATTCCTTCTTTCCTTGTTTCCTTCCTTCCTTCCTTCCTTCATTTATTTATTTTTGCTGAGGCAATTGGGGTTAAGTGATTTGCCCAAGAAGTGTTATGTGTCTGAGGTCAGATTTGAACTCAGGTGCTCCTGATTTCAGGGCTGGTGCTCTACTGGGCTACTTAGCTGCCCCTCTTCATTTATTTATCTATTAAAAAAACAGATTAGACTAGGTTTACTTGTAAGGTTTCATGCACTAAATTTGAACTCTGAGAGGTGAAAAGAGGGGATGTATTATTAGTACAGACTATAAGAAGAATTACACGTCCTAATGCACTTCTTTAACTTGAATTGCTTTTATGCCAGGCAAACATTCAAATCTTAAATAACTATAGTAACTTAAAATCGTAGAATGAGAATGTTTCAAAGGGCAGGTAAATCCTGTAACCTGGTTTGGGAGGGGAAAGTCTCTGAAAAGACTAACAAGGCAAGTCTTTAACAGTATTTAAATTTTTCAGTAGTTTTAAAATTACTTCTTGATTGTTTTAGTACATAAGATTTTGGAAGGGGTTGTGAAGCTCCTTATAGTGAGGAATTGATATGTACATATTTAGTAGGAAAAATTACTATAGTATTCATTTAATTCTTACTCATTCAGTATTCTTAAAAAAAAGAAAGAAAAGGAATGACTTGAAAGGGACTCTAATCAGGAGAAAATGCTGGCTTTTGCTACTTTAAAATAGTTCAGAATGTTTTTCAGGAAAATTGTTACTCAAATTGTAGAACTTCAAAGATTGCTCCTTTGAGAGGAAATATAGACTATACATAACTTACTTTTTTCTTTTGTTTCAGCTGTGTCCAAAGTTTTTGCATACAAATTCTACCAGTCATACGTGGCCTTTCAGTGCAGTTGCTGAACTGATAGGTATGTAACTTGCAATTTCAATAATAGATTTTTAAAAACTTATTTGTTAACAAAAGAAATTTGTACATGCTTATATATTGTGAATTTAAATAAATGAATTTTTATATCAGAGTTCATGGAATGGTTCATAAATGAGGAGACTAAAAACTCAACTTGAATATTATATGGGAACACAGTAAGATAAAAAAAATTGTTTCTTCTCAATACAAGATTATTGCAATTTCGGGAAAAACTACCAAGACTTGTCATTTTCCGTAATTATTGATTTGCACTGTGAGCTCTGTTATCTTGTAGCAAAGTTTGTTACTCAAAATAAAACTCTATGAAAGCTCCATCTATATATGTGTGTATACACACACACACACACACACACACACACACGTATAGTTTGAAGATTGATTCACTTTTGTCAAAAGTCTGTATAGGATCATGGTGATAAGAGAATTATGTTGGCTTTATGAAAGGAAAAAAGAATAAATTCTTGCTCAGTTCAGTAGTCAAGTTAGGATGAGTCATAGTAATGATTAGGAAGCCACAAGACTTTGCTTGCCTTTCCATGAATATAGAAAAAGCAGAAAACATGATTGTGAACAAGCTCTTACTGTGTAAAGTTATGGTTTCTGCTAGGATTTTTTACTAAGCTAGTCTAAGATCAGTAAAGTAGATGGACATACAAACATGCTTAAAGTTTTGTAAATATTTGGGTCTTCCAATCATAAAAAAAAAGTTTTAAAAAAATGGGATACCATAACTTCCTCAAATAGTATAGAATTCTCCAGTGACTTGTCATCCCCTTTTTCAGAAAGGAAATTTCACCTATATTTTTTGATACAACTGGATTTATTGAAGATACTGCAGTTGTAATTACCTTTCATTGAATATACTTATTCCACTGAGATTGGAATTGCCGTAACAACCTTTAAATATTTAAATTATAGTAAGATTACCAGTAAAGGACCAAAGGATTTAGGGTTAGGGGTAAATTTTTTAGTACCATCATTGCACCAAGGCAGCAGTCCTTTTATTCTTCCATAATTGATTATCCTATTCCCCAGAGAAGCTGTTCAGAATCTTCTCTTTTCTTCTCAAGACTCTCATACTACTCTTCCCCCTCATCTTAGTTGAGGATCTTACATCATATTTTACAGATTAAGTAGAGGCCATTCACCATGACCTTTCCATCCTCCCTTTCTCTGTATCTCTAAAAACCTTGATTGTCCCTCATTCTTTCTTCCCTTTCTCTAGTCTGACTTGATAAGGCCAGTTCCTCTACCAGTGCATTTGATTCTACTGTCATTTTCTCCAGATTTCTCTCTCATTCATCACTCCCTTTGATCTTTAGTTTTCCTGCATCTCTTCTGCTTGCAAATAAGCAATAATAAAGTAATAATAGTTTAAAAACTTTCACTTGATTATCTTCTTTAGCTGTTAAAAACTTTCTTCCTTTTCACAACCAAACTTATAGAAAAAACCATCCACCTTTGTTGCCTCCACTTCTTAACTTTCTGCCACTAAAAGCTTTGCATTTTGACTTCTGCCCTTATCATTCAGCTGAAACAATTTGCCAGTAACATTTCTAAAAATGAGTGGGTTAGATTAGATGATTTATAAGGTGTCCTCAGCCTTAAATCTATGACTTTACTATCATAGTTACCAAATATTTTGACTTTTCTTTTTAGTCTTCCTCCTCCTTGACTTGGCTATAGCATTCATTTCTTGTTGACCACTCTGTCCTGAATACTTGTACTTTTCTGACACTTTCTTTGTGTCTTTGTGACACTTTCCTTCTGTGTGATTACTCTTTTGGGATTTATCTTCTATATCAGTTCTTCTGATTGTGGGCAGAATAAAAGGTTGTATTCTAGGCCCTTATCTTTCTGTTCTGGCTCCCATGGGTATTATTGTCATCTCTGTGCCTGTGACTCACAAGTCCATAGATGTCTAGCCCTTGTTAGTTCCCTGAGTCAAATATTATATCTCCAACTGCTTTTTTTTGACAACATATCTAAAATAAAATAAAACTCTCAAATTCACTACTCTGCTAAATTTTCCTATTTCTATTGCAAATACCATCATCCTTCTAGGTTTTCTTCATCTATGACTTCTCATTCTACCTCACCATACCAAATTATCCTTCCCAAAATGTGGTGCTCAGACTTGAACACAGTATTTGTAATTTGACTAGAGCAGTGTTGAATGCTCTCATTGCTCTCATCCTGGAACACTATGTATTTTTAATTTCAGCTTATTTTCTTGACTTTCATATTATACTTTTAATTCATATTGAGCTTCACATCCTCTGAGACAGCAAATATTTTCTAGTGAATTGTTCACAAATTATTTGTGAACTTGATTTTTTGAAATCAAGTAGAATTTTAGTTTTCTCTTGTTATATTTCATTTTGTATATTTTCTCTTGTTATTCTAGGACATTGAAAACTTTTTTGAATCCAGACTTTGTGATCTAAAATGTTAGCTATCTTTCTCTGTTTTTTGTCATCTGGGGTCATTAAATCATTGATAAAAATGTTAACATGTTTATGGCAAAGGCCTTCATTTGGGTACTCCACTAGATAGATCCAAGGAAAGAATAAATAATGAAATAAATAATAATTTTCATTGTTTATTATTTATTATTTTTATTCTGAATTTAATATATACTAAAAAAAAAGTATGTTTCCATAATCAAAGTAGAACTGAAAGATTACTTGTAAAAACTCCCAACTTTTTTTGCACCATTTTAAGAAAAGCATATAATAAATTTAACATTACTTTCAAAGTTGTCTTGTCTGTTTCCTCCTAAACTTCCTTTAGTTCTTTGCTATACATTTTAGGAAGTGCTTCATTGATCCTATTATATTTTTTTCTCTTTTGTTTTTCTTGCCTCTAACTTTTTCTCCACTTCTCTTCCTCCCTCTCCCCTCAAAACAATCTTTATAACAATAATCAAGCAAAAAACTCATATTTCATGTCCAAAAAAAGTATACCTCAGATGGACACCTTAGATCCATCTCCTTATGCTGCCTTATCAACCTGCTGGAGTTATTTTATCATTACTTTGATGAGAGGTCTTAAAACTTTCAGTCATTTTTCATTATAATGTGGTTGTTATTGTATATTTACTTTTCTGATTCTACTAATTTCATTCTTCATCAGTTTATAGAAACTTTCCAGGTTTCTTTGAAACTACTTCATTTGTCAAGCAAAACAAATCTCTGCATTAGCCAGTATACTTCGTTTATCATTTTATGGTGCAGTAATACTCCATTACAGTCATATGCCTTAATTTTTTCAGCCATTCCATAGTTGATGGGTACTTCCTTTGTTTCCAGGACTTTGTTAGAACAAAAAGTGCTGCTGTAAATATTTCTGTACTTGTGAATCTTTTTCCTCTTTCTTTTATCTCTTTGAGGCTATAGGCCTAATTAGTTTTTTGGGGGACATAGGTTATGCATAGCTTCTATGCATTGAACTCAGTATTCTATGTATTGAACTCAGTGTACAGAATGAGAAGTATACTGGCTAATGAGAAGTATACTGGCTAATGCAGAGATTTGTTTTGCTTGACAAGCATATTTGTTAACTGCATAGAGGCAGCTAGGTACTAAAATGAATAGAGTGATAGGCCTAGATTTAGGAAGATCTAAGTTCACATCCTCAGATCTAGCTGTGGCAAATCATTTAACCTTTATCCTTTCTTAGTTTTCTCATGATGTAAAATGGGGATAATAATACCACTTGTCACTTGCACGGGTCAAACGAGATAATGATTGCAAAGCATTTTTTAAATTTAATGATTTGTTTTTCTCCAGTTGCATATAAAAACAATTTTTAACATTCAATTTTAAAACTTTGAGTTCCAGATTCTTTCTCTTCCTTCCCACCCCCATCGAGAATGCAAGCAATTCAATGTTATACATGTGTGATCATGCTCAACATTTGCATAGTGTCATGTTGCAAAAGAAAACATAGATCCCCCCCAACTCCTCCCAAAAAACTTTTAAGAAAAATAAAGTAAAAAAAAAAAAGCATGCTTTAGTTTATATTCAAACAATCAGTTCTTTCTCTGGATATGAAATAGCACTTTTCATCTGAAGTCTTTCAGAGTGTAGTCTTGAATCAGTGTATTGCTGAGAAGATCAAAGTCTTTCACAACTGATTGTCCCACTACATTGCTATTACTTTGTACATAGTATGTTTCACTTTGCATAAGCTCATTAAGAACTTTCTAGGTTTTTCTGAGAGCTAGAGTTGGGATTTGACTATGTTCTCTGACACAAGATTCAGCTTCCTTTCCCTTGTGACACATGGCCTATTTTCCTTTCAGAAAAGTTAAGTGCACTTATTTTGTCATGATCTGTTTATAATGAAGCCTTTTTGGGCATTTGGTGATCACTGTTTCCTTTTCTAAAAGCCTCAGAAACAACCCCTTTAAAAGTGTGTTTAGAATTTTGCCAGGAAATTTAGCACATAGGCTTATGATTTTTCTGGTATTCATCTTCTTTGCCTTTTTGTAGATGAGAACATTTGACCTTTACTAATGCTCCGGTACCTCTGCTTTTTGCTAACATCTTTCAAAAGGTCAATCATACTTGGGATGGAAAATGCCATCCTCATCCAGACAGAGAACTATAGAGACTGAATATAGATCAAACACATAGTATTTTTCACCAGTTTTTTCACCTTTTTTTCTATTTTTTTTTTTTTTTTTTGCACAACTTGGCAACTCTGGATGTTTATATAAAAGAATTGCACGTATTTAGTCTATATCAGATTGCTTGCTGTCTTGGAAAGAGGGGGGGAGGTAAAGGAGGAAGAGAGAAATCTGAAATATAAAGTTTTATAAAAATAAATATTGAAAACTTATCTTTGTATTTAATTGGAAAAATAAAGTAATATTGAAGAAAAAAGGTCAGTCACAGTAACTCAGCAGTTACAGTATGCAGTTTATTGAGAACTACGATACAGTTCCTTTAGACTAGCATTGTCAAGTACAAATAGAAAACATATTTGAAGGTCTCTGGTAGTTGCATTTTGACTTAGAAAATCACATATTAATAGTATCTTATATTTTTATTTAAAAAAGTATTTCCTATTATATTTTAATATAGTTTGGAGCAGAATGCTTTCTACTTGTTTGATACTTTTGCTTTAGATTTAGACTTCAGTTGATTTCTTAGGTTGACAAATGATTCCTAGTTAAAGTGGGTTAGTGCTCAAGTACCAATGATCATATAATGGTTTATAATGAGAGTATTAGAATCATCCTCATGAATATTCCTCTCTGTGTCTCAGTATCCTGGAAATCCTTTACATCTTAGTTCAGATAGTACTTTTCCATGGAGCTGTATCTTTCCTGGAAGCTTCCTGAGGACAAGGACTATATCACTGTGGTCTTTGTACCCCCATCTAACTTAGTGTGGAGCACATAGTAGGTTCTTATTGACTTAATTGATTCCCTGCAAATACATATGGGCGCGTGCATGTGCGCGCATACACACACACACACACACACACACACACAGTTACTACTATATCTATCCCTCAGATATATAGTGGATAGTGGATAGATAACTGATCTTGGAGTCAGTACAATGAGTTCAAGTCTCTCCAACACATCCTGGTTCTGTAATACTCTCTAAGACTGGTAATTTGTCGGTCTTCATTGGCCAAGGACGCTTCCCCCCTAGAGCTCCCCACAGATATGGAATCCTAGCTCTAGTCCAAGCCCCACCAAATATCCTAAACAAACTCAGTAAAATCATGTCCTCGTCTGAATAGGATTAGATTTCATATGATAGCATTCTTGGATTGTTGGAAACATTTATCGGAGTACAGGAGTTTCTGCTTCTTAAAATAATCCTTTTTGCCTCTGTGGCCAGGATTCTTAACCTTTTTGTGTGTCATATACTGCATGAAGAGCTAGAGCACTGGAAGTGCTTTTAGAAGAATTATATTTTCCCAGAAGAACCATTATATCTATTCATTAGCTTCAAGTATTGTAGAGACCTTCCTTTCCTTTCATACATCTTATTTTTCCTACTTTTAATTTGGTTATTTTAATATTTATTAGGAATTTTCTCTGTCTATATTTTTTGTTTTTTCAGATGATACCTTCTTTTCCTTCTTTACAAGTTGGAGAGTAAAAGGTTTCTTTTTCTTTTATAACAGTGATTTATACTTTGTGTATATGTAACTGTCACAATATTAAGAAGTATAAACAAAGTACATTCTTTTTGCAAATCAGTAAAAAAATCCTTCTTGCCCTTTAACTTGCGCTTTATATTTTTGGAAGTACCATCTTTATTCCTTCACCTTCTATTTTGTTGCTATCTTGGATAATCCTTAAGTCTATGTTATTTGTGAAACTGCTTTTTTTAGGCAACATTTTGTCTTTACTATGACTCCTTCCTTTTTTTTTTTCCTAGTGAACTATATTCTTAAGAACCTTATATTATCAAATTAGTTTGTTCTTGTTAAATAATTAGGCAGAGATTCTTAACTTGAAATCTATGAACTTAAAAAAATTGATAATCATGTTTCAATATTGTTTATTTTATAGTTTTAAGCATTTTAAAACATTGTTCTGTAAAGGGATCCATAGGCTTCACTTGACTATAATGACATAGTGTCATAGAGATTGTTCATGAAGTAAAAAAAGTTAAGAATCCCAGAACAGACTGCTTAGTAAAAGTGAAGCCAGTCTTTGGGTGGAACTATTTAATAGTGTTTCTTCTTTTTGCAACTTTTATATTTTTCTCTTACAAGTTAAGATTTTGTAACAGTTGCCTGGATTTTGTTTATTTTTCTTATTGTTAGAATGTCATCTGTAGAAGGGTGAAAGCCCTCAGAAATTGTGATTAATAAATTACTCTCGAGTTGAATAATTTATACTATGAATTGTTTGGAGTCTTATTTTTGTAATTTGTTAAAATAATTAAATTTGAAAAATAAGTTACCTGCTTTCTTTACTGCCTTATCCTGTGCCCATATCCTTTTGACAAAAGTATAAATTGTCAAATGATCAAAATTTACATTTGAAGGATTGAAATATTGTACTTTTATTGTAGAAAGTTATTGTAGAAATTCTGTTAAGGATTATGTGTCATGTTTTAGAAAATATCAGTATTTTGAACTTTTAAATTAGTATTCTCTTTTTCTTTAAAAAAAAATTAATATTCTCTTTTAAGCCAGTGTGTATCTTTGAAGTGTTTTTACCAGCTTTTATATGCAAATATAATTTATAAGTTGCTTGACAGAAAATAAAACATTCTTTTTGGTGATTATTAGATAATGCCTATGATCCTGATGTGAATGCTAAGCAGATATGGATTGATAAAACTGTTATTAATGACATCGTATGCTTGACATTTACTGACAATGGAAATGGCATGACTTCAGAAAAGTTACATAAAATGCTAAGGTGAGTAAAAAATGTATATAGTTCCTTGAAATGGTTAGTTTGATAAACTAAAGTGTGATTAAAAAAATCTATAAACATTGTTCATAGCAATTGCTTTGTAAACTTTTCAGTGTTAGGGATTACTTCTGAAGAGAGGGAGGAAGCTTTCCCTCTTTAGAATACCTCTTCTACACTGATATTTTTGTGTCATTCCCATAAGTTAAGCTTTTAGAGAACCCTGGAGGAGTAGTGGCACACATCTAGCTGTTACCATTTTCTCAACTAAACTCTTGCTAGTTGAGAGCAGATTTTTATAGGAGAACATGGCATGATGGGAGATGACAAATATAAGGCAGGAAGGTTTGAGGAAAAAGATTCTCTGAGGAAGCAAAGAATTTGTAGGGTGACCAACCCTGGCTGCTATCATTTTATTTGACTTTGTATTCTTAGATATTTCAAATATGTTAGCTGAAGCTACTCTTAGATCAGATCAGATTGCAGTGTTTGGAGAGATCAGACCCCTAAATATTATTGATTTTTTTTTTTTTTGTCTTCTGAGGGCATAGTTTTATCATAGTTATGATCATGTTTTTGATGCCATTTTTTTTGTAAGCTGATGGATTGTATTAAGTATATGTTGAGAATTTATGAACAAGCATATATTATACATAAATGTATAACGTTTTAAATATTTGCCAGATCTCTCCAGTTCCTTATTTTTGTCTGATTATAGATGTTAAAGGGTATTTTGTGGGAAATTATTTTTCTTTACAATATAAATTTTATCAGTGAGAGGATAGCATGGTTAATTTTGGAACTCATTTGAGGGGTTCATCCTAGTAGAGATGTGTTTTTACTTGGGTAAGAAGAAGTAGAAGTGTAAAGAGAGTTTTAGGGGTATGCTACAAAATGCCAGAACAGAATGAGGTATTACATGAAGCATTTTAGATACTTGGAAGCATGAATTTTTTTACTTAGAATTCAAGGCTCTTTCTGGCACCATCATTCATTTCCAGTCTTATCTTGTATTAGTTAATTCCCATGTTCACTACATTTCTAGCCAGACTGTTTTCTCTAGGTCCCAAATATTCCAGGTCCCTTTCTTCTGTGTCTTCACTCAGTTCTTTAATCTCCTTATTCCTGCTCTTGATAAAAATCAAATTTAAATGACACTATATCTGTGGAGTTTTCCTTTATCTTCTTGTTAGGTTCTTCTTTTGGACCTCATCCAATACTTTGTGTCATCTTTTATAAACTGATTTTGACTTCTACTGTACTGTACAGTCCATGAGGCAATAATAATTCATCTAAATTATGTATTTCTCCTAGAATGCTCTCTTTAGGTTTTATCAGATCACAATTGCAGGGGATTATTTTGAATGCAATCCAATGAAATTAACTTTGACAGCTTCTGATAATCACATTAGCTACTTACCAAGAAACTTTTCAGTAGGCAATCTGACCAGGTCAGATTGAAATTTTAGTCTGTATTTTCTGGTCAGAGATTAAAATAAAGGGGAAAATCAAAAGACTTACCCTTTGGAAGCTATATATCATGAGTTTTAGAAATTTTTTCAGATAAACTGCTCACCATGCTTTCCCTATCTTATACTTAGGTAATTATCTTTTGGAAGGTAAGTATAGGATTTCATAATTATGCCTGTTAAATTTCATCTGATTAGTTTTGGTCTAGCTTTGGGAGAATATTTTGGGATAATGTCTTCTAGTGTGTTAGTGATCTCTGCCCACTGTTTCATTTATAAATTTTATAAACATGTTATCCATACCTTTCATTGAAATCACAGGAAAAAAAGTTACAGGGCCAATATTAAACTCTGGAGTTCCCCTACAGCTATAATCAAACTATTAACTGTATCTATATAAGGAAGAATGGTTTTATAATTTTATTACTTATTTGTAAAAACTGTTCTTTTCTAGATTTTGGTGGTAATAAAATTGTTTGGAATGACTCTTTTTAGCTCCTGTGGCCCTAAGATTATTTTAGCTTTTCTGATTGCTCTTTTTCTGTCTCTGTTAATGGTTTCTCTTCAAATTTGTATTTCTGCTTGAAATAGTTTTCCCCAAAAAATCTTTTGGAAAAAACCGTGTGAGGTTAATATATCTATTTTCTCAATACATCCATTGTTTGTCAGCCCCTTGAAATTTGATTTTAGACGACCCTAATAAAAATGCTCCTGGAGCTCTGTAATGGTTTCTTTTAATTGCTAATTTCAATTCCTCTCTTCCTCTTCTCCCTTCCTCCTGCCATTTTTGGATATAATTTAATATATCTGCTGCTTCTGACACATTAATCATTTTATATTTCTATTGGATAGTGAGAAAATCAAATTGATTGTGATTCCCTTTTGTAATTGATTCTGTATCAACATTTTGTAAAACTGTGTAAAGTCACATTTCTTTGTTTTTAAGTTCATAAATTTAGCAGTTCAGCTTTCCTATAATGGCTATTTTGTCTTTATGGATTAAGTTTAAAAGTTCAGCTGTCCTATAAAATCACTTTCAGTTTAAGGAAACCTGTTATCTCTCGACTATCTGTCCTTGTACAATCAGAGGAAATGTGTTATCTCTATGCCGTTAGTTATTCTTGTAGGATACAGGTAAATTCTGTCAGTCAGCATTTTCCTAACAGCAAGATGGTAGCTCTATAGGGACTGATATAGATCTAGTCCCTAACTCTTTTCTGAATCTGTATTTATTATATGTCATTTTAGGATAATAAGCTTCATAAACTGATTAACTACAATTCTCTGGTAAAGTCCTAATCTGATCTCTCATATTACATGTAATGGAGATAATAAATAAGAGGCCTTTACAGTAACATAAGAGGTAAAACAAGGATGTAATATGGGCTCTTAGTTTTAGATGGATATTACATAGCCCATATTATATACTTGCTTTTACCACATTACAAATTTTTGTAAAGATTTTTCCATTTCATTTAGATTGCCCATTTTATTGGCATATAATTAGGTGAAATAGTTTTAAAAATAATTTCTCTTGTTTCTTTATTGGTTGTAAATTCACGGTTTTTTTATTTTTGATATTTGTAATTAGGTTTTTTTTAAATTAAGTATTTAGTGGATTTTTAAAGTTTTAGGATTTTAAAAAAAGTTTATTTGACACTTAAATACAAAATAGAAGAAGAAAAAACAAAACCAAAAAAAAAAAAAAAAAAACAAAACACCATATGTACAGCAGAATATTAGAGGATTCAAAATATGAACCAATAAATTTCTATTTCAAGAAAGTCTATATAGTATACACATTTTCTTCAGAACTGTCCATATTTTCTCTGCTTTCTTGTAGGTTTTTTTTTGTTCTTCGCTGTGCACTTTTTATTATTTTTTTTCACCTTTTCTTGCTCACTTTCCCCAGGAACACCTTAATTAAGCATGGGTATATTTATATATACATACACATACCTGTACACACACACACCCCCACACACACCCACACAAACACACACACACACCTATACATCTACATAGATAACTATAACCATACACTTATATCCATATATAGATTCATATGCATCTGTGTAACGCTGTAATATGCTTGTTTTTCCTTCATTTCTCTGAAGGTAGATAATATCTTTCATTATTAGTATAGGTCATTCCATATATTTCTAAATCCATCAACTCATTTCCAATACCACAGCAATATTTCAATCTTATACTATCTCTTATGTCAAATAATCTAAAACAATATTGATTCATATAATTGACATAGTATAGTTGTCATATCTCTTTTGATTAAAACTACTTTAACTTTGAGATCAATGATTGTTATCCCTGCTTTTTTTCCTAATAAATTCTACTCCTGATCATCGTTATGTTTGCATGTATCTCTTAATTCCTCTCCAGGCCTACTCCTCTGCTTTACTTTTTCCTGGTACTTTGCCTTTCTATTATTTAACTTACCCTTCCTCTAAGAATTCTTCCATTATCCTCTTCCCCAATTCTTTCACTCCCTCTTTATCCCATTTCCATTAATCTAAATACCTTATCCCATTCCAGTTAATTCACATAATTTTCTATCTCCCCTCATTCTATTCCTTTCTTCTTTGGTTTATAAATTTAGAAGACTTTTTTTACCCTCCTAGATATATATGCATTATGCTCTCCTCCATAATCTAATTTCTTCTGTGTCAGTTCTTACCTCCTTGAATTTCATTTGTATAAGATAATTTTTTAAATCCATATTCCTACATGGTTTTGCTTTTCAGAATCACATCATACTCAGCTCTCCCTCAATCTTTTCTTTTGAAGTACCCAATTACAAATAATGGTCTTAGACATATGCTATAGACATTATGTATAAAACGTTTTTGTCCTTATTGAATTTTTTGGATTTAGTCTTTGATGTTTACAATATATTTTTTCTTGGATCTTAGAACTTTACGTCTCTACAACAAGATCCTGAAAGTTGGGCAATTCATTGAATGTCCCTTTTTTTGTCTCCCCATTCAGAATTATATTTAACTTGGCTATTTATTTTTTAATTCTATTTTTTTAACCTTCATTTTTGTTAATTATTTTGATTTCAAGATTTCTATTTTTATGTTTAATTGGACTTTTAAAATTGATTGGTTTTCTTTTTTGTTGTTATTGAATGCCCAATTGTGAACTGTTTTTTTTTTCCCTCCTGTTTTGTTGATGAAAGCGTTAGGGATATACATTTTCTCCTTAGGACTGTTTTGACTATATCCTCAAAATTTGGTATGTTGTCTTATTGCTGACATTCTATATAATGAAATAATTTATTTCTGTGTTTTATTATTATACTCACTTGTTCTTTATCTTCATGTTAATTATTGAATTTTTAATTTTTTTTTCAGAGGATTTTAATATAATTTGTACTGTTTTGAGGTACATAAAATAAATTTTAGTATTTCAATTTTTCTACATTAAATTTTTTTTCTCCTTTAAAATAATTTCTTTGTTTTCTAATTACATTGGTAAATAATTTTAAATATTTATTTATTTAAATTTATTTATTTAAAAATTTTTGAGTTCCAAATTCTAGCTTAAATATTTATTTTTTTGGTTAGACTTACATGGGCCTAAAAGGGCTATATGGAAATCTCCTAACACTCTAATTTTACCTTTTCTCCTTATAATTTAATTAAATTTTCCTTTAAGTATTTAAATTCCCTGTGATTTTTGCATATATGTTCAATATTAATAGTGTTCCTTAACAATGTAGTTTGCTCAGTTAACCCTTTTTATCAAAATATTTTTCCATCTGTATTTCTTGGCATTTCCTGTGTCTAGCCTAAATTCAGATTCTTCTTCTTTTCATTTAGTTTTTTTTTTTTCTTCTTTAATGGCTTATTCTTTTCCTCATTTAACCCTTGCCTGAAAAGGAAAGAAAAAGCTCCACCATTTAAATACACACACACACAATTTATTTATTTAAAATAAATCCTCATGTTAGTTGTCAAAAAAAAAAAAAAAGACTGAGAGTAAAAAGAAAAAATATGTTTAAATATATACTCTCTGTCTGTCTGGAAGTAGATAGCAGGTTTCATCTGTGAGTCCTTTGGAATTATGGTTGGTCATTGTGTTGCTCAGAATTATTATTGTTATCCTAGCATATGTTTTCTGGATTGTGCTCACTTTATTTAAAAGTACTTTAAACTATCTTCTCAATGTCTCATCTCCCCTCACCCTCAACCATGCCCTTCATGTCTTATAGCAGAATAGTGTTCCATTCCCCAGTTGATGGGAAAACCTTCAGATTCCATTTCCTTTCTGTCACAAAAAGTGCTGCTATAAATATTTTTAATATTTCTATTTTTGCATTAAATTGAGTGTTTTAAATTAATTTACTTTCTAATTTTTATTTTTGGATATATGTCTAATTCATTGATCTTTTATTTCTAGCATTAAGTGATGAAAGTGTTCCCTAAGTATTGTCTCCCTTTTCCTTAACTCCTTTCTCTTTGATGTCTCTGTTCAGTAAGTTATTTTTCTCTTCCTTTCAATGTATGTACATATAGTCTCTGTTTAACCAATTTAGATGAAAATGATTTTTCTTATTACCCCAAATCCACTTTGTTCTAAAAACTCTTCTTTGTGTGCTACATATTTATATGAGACAATTTCCTTCTTTTTTCCCTCTCCCTTCCCACTCTCTCTAAGGGTTTTTCCTTTTCTCCATCCTTTTTATTCTTCTTTTCAAATTAAGACACTTATTCCCAGGCCCCCTGAACTAACTCTAATTTTTGATGAATAATTTTCTTTAGTATTATTTTATACCTCCTTTTTTCATGCTGTTTTCTCTTATGAAATGTGTTGAATTTTGTATGAATATTACATACAGGAAAAAAAATGTTATAACAACCTTTTTTGGTAAGTATGTACATAATATAATATAACAACAGTTATATATAGTTAACGGTTTTAATCTCTTTGATTCCAGTTTTGGCTTTAGTGATAAAATTTCAATGAATGGTCGTGTCCCCATTGGATTATATGGAAATGGATTCAAGTCAGGCTCAATGCGCCTAGGTAAAGATGCAATTATTTTTACCAAAAATGGTGAAAGTATGAGTGTGGGCTTATTGTCACAGACGTACCTGGAAGCTACAAAAGCAGAACATGTTGTTGTCCCGATTGTAGCATTCACCAAGGACCATATCCTTTTGATTGTCTTTTTGTTTTTTGTTTTTAATGTTTGTTTTTTTCCCTAGTATTGAAGCTAGTATAAATTCAGCTTAGCCATAATGTATAAATTGTTTCTCTGATGAATTAAGGTAGCCTTTTTGACAGGTTTTACTTGGATCATATCCTTTTGATTAAAAAGTTTGTTACAAAAGAAAAGTTATTGAACAGAGATCCCAAATACCATATCAGTTAAATATGTGAAATCATTTAAAACATTTCCTTATTAGTCATGTTGCAAAAGAAAACACTTAGACACATATACATGAAATAAACAAATTAAAAAAAACAAAACAAAACTATGCTTCAGTCTGTACTCAGAGTTCATCATGGATTCTTTGGAATTGACTTGGATCACTGTCTTGATTAGAAATTAAGACTTATAAGTTGAACATTTTTACACTATTCTTTTTATTGTACATAATATTCTTTTGGTTCTGCTCATTTTGCTTTGTATGTGTTTATATAAATCTTCCAAGATTTTTTTGAAACCATCCTGTTCATCATTTGTCATATCACAATAGTACTCTATAACAGTTATATACCACAACTTCTTCAGCCATTCTGCAATTGATGGGCATCCTCTCAGTTTCTAGTTCTTTGACATTAAAAAAGTACCTGCTATCTATCTATCTATCTATCTATCTATCTATCTATCTATCTATCTATCAAGGTCCTTATCCCTTTTCTTTCATTTCCTTGGGATATAGACCAAGTAAAAGTATCACTCAGTCAAATGGTAGGCATAATTTTGTGGTTCATTGGTTATATTTCCAAACTGTTCTCCAGAATGTTTGGACTAATTCACAACTTCACCACCAGTACATCCCTTCCATCTTTTTTCCATTTCCTTTTCTGGCATGTTAACCAATCCTGATAGGTTTAAGATGGCATCTCAGAGTTGTTTTAATCTGCATTTTTCTAATCAATAATGTTTTAGAGCATTTTTTTTAATGTGACTATAGCTTTGATTCTTCTCCTGAAAACTGCCTTTTCATATCCTTTGATGAGTTTATATTCAAATTGGGAAATTACTGTGTGTGTGTGTATGTGTGTGTGTGTAGATTTGGCTCAAGAAAAAAAAAGTGAAAGTATGCTTCAATCCGCATTCAATCTCTGTAGTCTTTTTTCTAATTTTAATGGAATTGTCTTGGATCACTGTCTCTCATAATCACATTTTTCTCTTACTGTGTACAGTGTTTTCCTGGTTCTGTTCACTTCACTCAGCATCAGTTCATGTAAGTCTTTCCAGACTTTTCTGAAATCATCCTCTTCATCACAATAGTATTTCATTATATTCATATCACATACATTCATTATATTCATATACTACCATTTCTCAATTAATGGTCATTACTCAGTTTCCAATTTCTTGCCATTACAAAAAGAGGTGCTACAAACATTTTTGCATTTGTGGATCCTCTTCCCTCTTCTATGATCTCTTTGGATTACAGACTTAGTAGTAGCACTGCTGGAACAAAGAGTATTCAGTTTTATAGCCCTTTGGGCATAGTTCCAAATTGCTCTCCAGAATGACTAGATCAGTTCATAGCTGCAATTACAACGTATTAGTATTGCAGTATTTCCACATCCTCTCCAACATTTATCATTTTCTTTTTCTATTATCTTAACCAATCTGATTGGTGTGAGGTAGTACACCTCAGAGTTGTTTTAATTTGCATTTCTCTAAGCAGTAGTGATTTACAGCATTTTACATATGAGCATAGATGGTAAAACTCTGAAAATTACCTGTTTATATAATTTGACTATTTACATTGGGGAATGACTTATATTCTTATAAATTTGACTGAATTCTCCATATATTTTAAAAATACATACTCAGGTAAGATCATCTGCATAGTTCAGTATAGTGCTATGCAAAAATTCTAAATACTTGATATTTGGTAAAGCCATCATTCTTCAATAGTTTATGAAGCATTATTACTATAATTATTGGGTGCTTATATTCCAAAGAAATAAAAGTATAGCACTCATAAAGTCCACTTATCTAAAAGGAAATGAAAAGAGACTGTTTAGTAGTGGTTTGAAAAAAATGACATAATTGTATTTTTGGTAAGACATACACAAAGTTTTAGTAATTCTAGAAATTACTTTTTGGGATTATTTTGGAAAATTCCAGATTAATTCTGAAATATCTGCCTTAAATTTCTCTTTGTACTATATATATTTTTTAAGGTGAAGAATTAGTGTTTTGTTTTGTTTTGTTTTTAAAGCAATGGGTTGATCTCATTGTGTTAAAACATATTGATGATATTAAATCTTTAACTTGGGACATACGAAAGATCTATAATTTAGCCGAGTCAAAAGCCAGTCTTAGAGCAATTCTGGACCATTCCTTATTTCCTACGGAACAGAAGTTATTGGCTGAACTTGATGCTATTATGGGTAAAAAAGGAACAAGAATCATCATTTGGAATCTTAGGAGGTAATGTATAAGTCTTCTGTTAATTATTGGTCCATTAAACAAAATATTTGCTAGTATTTTTATTGAAATTATCCTTAATTATATAAAGTTAAAATATAGAAATGCATATACATTGAAAAATGCTCAAAATTATATATGACTCCATTTGCTTTTACTAAAACAATTTCATAAGACACATTGATGACCATTTACTAAAAATTATGTTTCTTGTGCAAATTCTTTCCCAATCGATTTCCATGCTAATCACTTTACATCCCAATTTGTCTCTAAATCACAAAAAGAAATAAAGAAAAGGGAAGACTGGTTACTAACTCAATAAACTTGAAGTTTTAAGATGGATATAGGGGTAATCTATTTTGTTATTACAATCTCATAGACACACTTTTTGGAGGTAAGTGAATAATTGATGAGAAATTAAGATGTTAAAAATAAGTATTCACTGTTTGAAATGTAAATATTAACAAATCAAACTATATGTGTGTGTACATGTGTATATCTATAAAACACATATTGAGAAAAATGTTTCCATAAATATGATATATTTTAAAAGCATAAATTTTTTTGTCATTTCTGATTACTTTGATTACTTTTTCAGCTATTAGTATTTGCATTTGGCTCACCGGAAAAAGTGAACTTGTCTAACAGTTTCTGTCTCTAAAAAAATTGCAGAGACAATAATGGAGTAACAGAATTTGAATTTGATAAGGATAAATATGACATTAGAATTCCGGAAGATTTAGATGAAACAGGGAAAAAAGGGTACAAGAAACAAGAAAGACTGGACCAAATAGTTCCTGAAAGTGACTATTCCTTGAGGGTATGTATTTATCTCATTTAATTTTGGAAATGGTCAAGTAGAAGTGATGGTAGTGAAAGAGAACCAATAAACAATTTAACTGTTAGTATAAATTATGAAAGAATGATGAACTTCATATACAGCAAAAATGTTCTTGGGATTTTTTTGAAAAGTTTGAAAAGTTCTAGAAACTTTTTTGAAAATAAGAGGGATATTAGATAGGAATTTATTAATTATCCTTGAACACTGGGGTGTTTTTTTAGTAGAAAAAATGTTTGAGTCAACTTTTGAGGTACACTAGGATCATAAGAAGAATGTAACTACATATATATTTGCATCTGTGTTATTGTAAGGTAAGATAAGCTTTCATTGCATCATGAGGGTTGCCTCATAAACTCAAGCTTTATAAACATTTGAAAGCTTAATATTTACATGATGATTTTTTAAAAAAATTACCTAGAACATATCTAGGCTAATTCTGTGATCTCCCAAGTATGTGTCATTCTTTGTAGTAAGTAGCTAGTAAGAAAGCCAATTTAGAGAAACCCAGAGGTAGATGGTGTTTTTGAATGTATCAGGGATGCAATATTAAAAACAGATTCTGATATTTTAAAAAAGCAAACCAAAAAAGGCCTAAAATACCATTTCTAGACTCCATCTCTAGGGATTTATGGAAATTCCATCAGGAATCTGAAGTTAAAAAAAATATGAAATATTTATCTTTGCTTTGAATATCTTTTTTTCTCTTGATATTTACTTTTTTTTAAGCTTTTTTAATATTCAAAACACATGCATGGATAATTGTTCAACACTGACTTTTGCATAGCCTTGATATTTACTTTTTTTTTTTTTTTTTTTTTTTTTTTTTGCTGAAGAAATTGGGGTTAAGTGACTTGCCTAGGATCACAGAGCCAGGAAATGTTAAGTGTCTGAGGTCAGATTTTAACTGAAATCCTCCTTACTTCAGGGCTGGTGCTCTCTCCACTGTGCCACCGAGTTGCCCCTTGCTCCTTGATATTTACTTTTTAAGAATCACTTAAGAGCTCTTTGCTTCATAAAAATTTTCTAATAACTATCATTAAAAATAATTTTGAGAAAAATGATTTGTAGATTTTTGTCTTTGTATTGGTTTCCTACTTTACTTTCCAAGAATTATTTAATTTCCTTAGCAGTTAAGATATTTTGTTACTGGTATAGTTCTCGAAGAATGATGCTTATATCAATTCTACTTTCAGTCATTGATTTTATTTACTTCAGTAGTTGTAAACACTATTCTCATAGATGAAGTATGGTGTCTACAGAGCTCTTTAATCTTTTTTCAACAATTGAATCATTTTGTTTTGAATCTTTTTTCAATTCTTTTGTCTGCACAATAGCTTTTTGCCTCCCCAAAAGCATTTAAAAATAATTTTATCCTTAATAAAATCTTGCTATTTCATGCCAAAAAACTGCAATTTTGGGGTATGTGAACTTTTAAATCTCTAGCTCTTCTACTCTGTGGCCCTACTCTACTGATTGGTAGGAGCTTCTTCTGGCTTATTATTACTGACAGGACCAAACCACCTCCTCCCCAATTTTGACCCTACTGCACGTAGGGTTTGTCAGTTTATTCCACTAACCATTCCCTGTCAGTTTCCAAAACAAAAACTCATTCTTGGCTACCATTAATCTATTGGTGTTGCCTTACTCCTATTAGAATGTTTCAGTGAATGAAAGTATATAAAAGCATTAAAGTAAATCTACTTCATTCTTTAAAGTATGTGTTCATTTAACTTGAAACAAAGATTACTGAATTATTACATTTATGCATCTGAAAGTTCAAAAGTAGATTTTAGTTGTCAGTTGGTATATTTTATCTAATGCATTATCATATAATTTTAAATACTAAAAATGAATGATGATTGCATATGTTTCATATTGTGTGCAATACTTTGTCAGTAAAACTTTTGCCTAAATTTTAAAATTAAATGTATTTTTAATATTTTATAGTACAAATAAGGAATTTAAAAATATGTTCTCTTCATTGTATTTTAAATTTTGAAGACAAAAAATAGTGAAATTATTTAATGAAAAATTATTTACTTCCAAATTTCATCTTCTTGAATTTGAAAGTTTTTCCTTGATTATTACAATAATCCCATTCATTTTTAATGTTAAAGAATTAAGATGATTTCTCACTAAAAGTAGATTAGATGAGTTATAAACTAATATATTTGCTTTATTGAAGATGAACCTGATCCTTCTGTCAACAACAATGATGTATTTGTTTTTAAATCTCTATGAAGAGTGCTATGTAAAAATGAGTTTATTATTTGTCTAAATATGGAAATTACTGTTATTTTTCAGGCTTATTGCAGTATACTATATTTAAAACCAAGAATGCAAATCATTTTACGAGGACAGAAAGTGAAGACACAGTTGGTCTCCAAAAGTCTTGCTTACATTGAACGTGATGTTTACAGACCCAAATTTTTAGCTGTATCCTTTGATGATTATTTATATTACATTGTATAGTGATAAGCTAAAATTATAGCTATCCTGCAAAACATTTCAAAGAGGAAAACTAAATGATGAATTTTTTTTTTTTAAACAAAAAGAATCAACTAGGCCATGGTTCTGAGAGTTTTGCGGAAAATGTAAGCTTGAAAAAGTATAATTCTCAATTTCATGAAAAGGCAATGATATTGAATTTTTAACTCTGATTTAAGCAAACTGTTTTGTATATGAGTAGCATTTGAAATAGACCTTTATAGGGTTATTCTTTTACTTATATTAATATTCTCCAATTTTTACCTTACTTTAGCAATCTTTATATAAAAATAATCTTGAGTAATGTAGGAGAAAAGGGATGGGGTAGGAAAATTATGTAAACTAGTTCCTAGATTGCTGTTGATGACCCATTCAAAGTTACTTCATAATTGACCATTTTGCAGTAAAGTTGTCTGGGAATTTCAGTCATGAATAAGGAAGTTTTTCACATGGAAGGATTTTTGCTTGATTTTGTTACTTTGTTTTGCAAAGGAACATTTTGGAGAATCTATGAATAGGAATTTTAAGGCATTTGTCATTTTCCTTAATTTTTTAAGCCTAAAACGGTAAGAATTACCTTTGGATTTAACTGCAGAAACAAAGATCATTATGGGATAATGATGTATCACAAAAATCGGCTCATCAAGGCTTATGAAAGAGTTGGTTGTCAGTTAAAGGTAAATGTTTGATTGTAAAAAGAAAAAAGCAGCATTACGCTATAAAATTATAAATTTTAAATGGGCACATGTGAAAATATTGCTAAATAGAAAAACAAAAGTAAAACATTTTATCTTTGATATGTGCAAAATAAATATGTGGTAATTTTTAGGGAAAAGACACTAGTAGCTGTTACCAGGAAAAACTTTGTGACTAAACCATAGCATTCCAGAAGAGCAAGTAATATGGGGTGTGTCCCAAAAATTTTAGTGCGATTAAAAGTTCTGATAAATGTAAATTATGATGATAAAAAGGAAGGATAATACCATTCTTTTTTTCTACAAGGTGATAAATTTAGGCCAGAAGTCTTCAGAGTTAAAAAAAATTTTTTTTTTAAACTATTAATGGCTTAAAATACACTAGGACTTTTGAGACATCCTGGAAAAGAAGGTTAGGGACAGGTTGTAAAGAGACCTTCCTGGCTAGACCAAGTAAAAGGTTTATAAAGATGGGAAGATCTAGATTAGGCATAGTTTTAGGTGACAGAAAAGGAGTTGTTAAATAAGGAGAGTTTGGATATTAAGGAAAGAAAAGAGATGATTGAAAGACTAAATTCCCAGAGGAACTGAGGGAAAAAGATCAAAAGCACAAGTAAAGTCACCTCTTCCTTTTAGACTAGGAAAAATGAAAATAGGATGGGGGGGGAGGTTGATGTTGAGATGTAGGCTTGTGGCATGGGGAGGAGTCTGAGACATGATCTCAGTTTTTTCAGTGATATATAGAGTAAGGACATCTGAGATAGAAGTGGTAAAGGACACTCTAGATTGCTTCAGTATAAAAGAGTTTTGTGATAGTTGTCTTGATAGAGTGAAATTTTAGCAGAAGAATTAAGAGGATCAGTTTGTAGCTGTGAGGATCCCACTGAGATTAGTTAACGTGTGATTATGTGACTCGAGCAGGAGTGGAAAAGGTGGATTATGGGAATTACCTATTCCTCCCTCATGATATTCTGCTCTTTTGAGCAGAAATAGTATGGTGGAGTGAGGTGCGGTCAGGTCAAGTACAGTATAAATCTATTTAACTTAGAGGGTCAAGATTTTGATAGGAGAAATAGTAAGGACAAAAGCATGGGTTGTACCCTTGGAAAGCTGGAAGAAGGTAGAATAAATGGATGTCATGGCAAGGGTAGAGAACAAAATTTAAAAGAAGTGAATTGTAGGGACAGCTGGAAGGACAAAGACCTTAGGGGAATATGTATCATCATAATGGGCAACTAAGTGGTATAGTGGATAGAGCACTGAGCTTGGAATCAGGAAGATTCAGCTTTTTGAATTCAAATCCAGCCTCAGGTACTTATTATCTGTATGAACTGGGCAAGTCCCTTAGCCCTGTTTTCTTTGCCTAGTTTCCTCATCTGTAAAATGAACTGGAGAAGGAACCCGCAAACCACTCCACAGTATCTTTGCCAAGAAAACCCCATGGTCACAAAGAATCAGCCATAACTGAAACAACTCAACTACTACTACTACTACTACTGTTGCTACTAAGGATGATAGATACTAAGAGTATGAGCATCCCTATGAATGACTATATTGGAGTAAAGGTGCAGATTGTAGAAGCTGAGGAGATTGAAAACCTGATAAACAAGAGTATGAGAATGAATAATTTAGGAACCTGTAGATAACATGCATTCAAATCTACGATAATTTTATCTGGATCAGGAGTAAATCACAGAGGAAGAATTGGAGGTGTCAGGAAGATCTACAAGTAATAGCAAAGAACAAGAATCATGCCTATTTTACTTTTTGGCTAAATTTTCAAGGCTCAGGAATGAAGATGCATATGGAAGGGAAAAGGGAGAATGCTTTTACCTCTTCATTTTAGGCACAAGCTTGACAGAAACAGTTTTTAAGGAATTTTAGATTAAACTAATTTAAAATATTTCAGCCTAAAAGGTCTGAAAAGAATTCCAAATAATTAAAGTTAATTTGTACTCCTGAAAATCTCTTTTCCCCCAAGTTATATTAGAATTATAATTCATGGCATTTCCAAACAATAGAGAAAATTCCATAGTTAAGACAGCAAAAGGTTCAGAGTTGAATTGAGAGTTTAAAAGTTTGTTTCAATTAATAGTCAGTAGTCATTTAACTTTAATTTTTTTGTGTGTCCAGGACCACTTAGGTAGTTTGGTAAATCTTATGGACACCTTTCCGGAATGTTTTAAGTGTCTAAAATGAAATGCATAGAATTATTAAAAGGAAGATAAGTTATGCTGAAATAATTTTTAAAATAATAAAGAAATTATGGATGTCCAAAATCTGTCCATGTACTCCTTTTCTTGTTCGTCAACCTTACGTTATGATCCCTGGAGTTTTTCCTCTTTGGCTACTTACTGTAAGGATTCACCTTTCCAGCTGGTCATAGTTTGATTAACTGAAGAAATCACAAACTTTTTCTGTCCTTCTCATTGCTTTATTCTTGTCAAGTTTGGGGGAGCTGGGGGCAGTGAAAGATTGTTGGATCAGTCAGAGCCTCTCTCCCTTAACTAATCATTGCCATAATTCTATTATTATAGGGATCAGAATTGCTCTCTCGACTGTAATGCAGAGAATTGTTTTGTAATCAACAAAAATTGATATGGTTTCTTACTCAGTATGACCAAGGACTTTAGAATAAATTATTGTCTTAATATCATTTTGTAATAAATAGTACAAGTAGAAATGAGGGTGGAGGATCTCAGTTTTCTTCCATAATCCAGAATTGGAAGTCAGAGAATCCATTCCATTTTAGAAAACTTTTTTTCTTTTAAATGGTATTTTTTCCCAATTACATGTAGAAACAATTTTTAGCATTCATTTTTTTTTTAATGAAATTTTTAATTCCAAATTTTCCCTTCTCCTAAGATGGTGATGGCAAGCAGTTTAATTTAGGTTAATATTTTAATATATAGGCAATCATGTAAAACACTGGAAAATATTTGAAAGGATGTTTATTCCTAGAAATAGAAGAACTTAATTTTAATTTTTAAAAATACTATATGGTCCCAGAAGAAGGGTTTTAGACTCATAAGGTCTATATAGGGTTTAGACTCATTTAGGGCTGGACAGAGACTTTAGAGACCATGTTGTCCAAAGGTTTTTAACTTGGTATCTATAAATTTGTTTTTAAAAATATTTTGATAACTATATTTCAATATAATTAGTTTTCTTTGTAATCCTACACATTTTGTGTATTTAAAATTTTAAATGAGGCTTTGTGTGTGATATAAAAAATGTCTGATCTAATTTAATATGTTATTTTACATATGAAGAAACCAAGGACTTGAATAGTTAGTTGACCTGGCCAAGGACACAGATAGTCATGTAGAGTTAGGCTTTGGAACTAGGGCCTTTGATTAGAAATCCTAGTACTCTTTCTATTATAATACCATTTTCTTCTATACACTGCCATTTGAGTGGGCCATATTGGAACATTCTTTTCTATTAGTGATTTTATTAATGAAAGTGTTACTTCAAATTTTAGAATAATAACTTTAATTTAACCTTTATTTTATACATGAAGACTGAGAATCAGAAAAATAAATGACTTGCCCAAGGTACTTAGCTAAAAGCAATATATGAACTTGAATATAGGTCTTTTGTCATTAGGCCAGTGTTGTTTTAATTATACCACACTGATTGAAAACAGAACTCCTCTTCCTCCTTCTTACACCTAGCATTTTGCACATAAAGTCATTACCTCTGCAAAGTTTATTTTATGTTTTTCCTTGTTTTCTTTTTCAGGCAAACAACATGGGTGTTGGCGTAGTTGGAATTATAGAGTGTAACTTCTTAAAGCCAACTCACAATAAACAAGATTTTGACTATACAAATGAGTACAGGTACATCACAACTCACTATATTCTTTTTATGAACATCTTCCTTAGTTGTAGCTTAGAAAATATTTCTTATATCTATGTTTTTTAGGCTCAATTTTTTTGTATCCTAACTTGGACATTTTTACTAGGTCATGAGATATTTCTGAGTTCCATGAAGGTCTACGGTAAGTTCTAATTTCTCCCACTTCTCCCAGTGATCTGGATTTGCTGAGGAGATATTTTGTTGCTGCTGTTCTACTATAATTTATCAATAAATGCTCCAGTGAAGTAGACCCCAGATCTTCCTCAAAATCTGAAGAAGGAGATAACTCCTTCTTTCATGACCTTGTTGGGTTTGATACCCAAATATGTAAAAGAGGTAAAAGACAAAGAGTTTCATTGATTGGTAGACCTTGCTTTTTAGGGGAAAATTACATCAGTAGGGGCGGGGAGGGGAGGGAAATGGAGAGGAGTCATAGTTTGGGTAAAGCACAGGACATCTCCTCTGACTAAATGGTCATAAAATGATCACTCATCATCCTAGACAAGAGAAAGGGGTATGGACTTAAGTAAGTTGGGGGACTTTCCAAAGCGTTAAGAAATCTGAATCATGCTAGGTTTGGACATGGAATTTGGGTAAAGCAGAAAGGAAATATCTTTGTCAGTATTCTTATGCTTGTGCTAGTGAGCTTTATAACTTGGTAAACAAGTAGTGAGCATTACATTAAAGTTTGAGGCTTTAAGAACCTATCTATCCCTATATGATTTGTATAGAATATCAAAATGATTGATACTGATTGGAATAGAGTAAGATTCCAAATGAATTGTTTCTCATAAGTTTTTATTGAATTCAAAAAAATATATAGCTGTTATCTCTGTTATCTCAATAGCATAGAAATTCTGCCATTTTTCTTTTGATGCATAGTTTTTATGGAACATTATGGAACCAGGTTAAAAAAGGGAGGAAAGAAATACTAAAAGTCTCCCAAAAGAAATCCTTCTATATAATGAAATAAAGGCTAGCACTCTTTTTTGTCTACTACATGATTTTTGGTTTTGTTATTGTAATGGTGGCGATGATGCAAAATCAAACAACTTAATACTTTTATCCTACCTAGATTATCACAGTCCACCATATGTTTATATAGCTTAGGTTTGTTAAATAAAAAATATTATTTCTGTACTTGGTGTTTTGGGCACAAGTCCCTAGAAACAATTCTATTTAATACTGTATTTCCAAGCTATTTTTAGGTTGCAGAGTTATCTAAATTGGTAGCGTTCCTGTATAAGCTCTGACAGAATTCAATTGTAATTTCCTCATGGTCATGTCCTAATGGCCAGGTCAGTAAAATAATTCAAAGCAGCAACACGTTATTTAAAGAAGTTTTTGGTTTAAAAATAAAAAAAGTTCTGATAGAACGTAGCAACAATATTAATATATGAGATTTCCTGCTAATAATGCATTCTTGAATTAATGTTTTTTCTTAGTATAATCTATAATCTAAGTTTTATGTTTATGGTCTTTAGAAAGTTTCCTTTTATTTTGTTAGGCTCACTATAGCAGCATTGGGAGAAAAGCTTAATGATTATTGGAATGAAATGAAAGTGAAGAAAAATACAGAATATCCTCTAAATTTACCTGTTGAAGATATGCAGTAAGTATATGCACATGAAAACACCTAAGTATACTTTATGATGACACATGAAATGGAATTTTTCATAACACATTTGGAAATAAACTTCATTTTGTTGTTTGTTCATTGTCATGTTAGACTCTTCGTGACCACTCTATCCACAATATCCCAAATCTATTCAAACTCACATTCTTTGTTCCCCTGACACTATCCATTTTATCTTCCTCTGTTCCCTTCTCCTTTTACTTTCATTTTTTCCCACCATGAAGATCTTTTCCAATGAGTTCCATCTTCATATAATATCACCAAAGAATTAAGCTTCAGCTTCTGTATATATCCTTATAATGAGTAGTCTGAATTAATTTCTTTAAGTTTTGACTGATTTGATATCCTTGCTGTCCACGGGACTCTTAAAAGTCTCTTCCAGCCTTACAATTCCGAAGTGTTGATTCTAATACTACTCTACTTTTCTTTTAGTCAACCCTTAAAGCCATATATTTGTTAGCACGATAATGCTTTGCAAAGTATGCTGTCCAGAATTGCCATAGCTTTCCTTCCAAGGAGGATTGTCTTTTAATTTCATAGGCTTGTAATCGCCATTTGCAGTGATCTTTGAGCGCAAGAATATAAAATCTGACACTGCTTTCATTTCTTCTTCTTTTGCCAGGAGGGGACGGGGCTAGTTGCGAAGGACTTAGTTTTTTTAATGTTAAACTTCAAGCCAGCTTTTACACTCTTCTCTTTTACCCTCATCAAGCAGTTTCTTAATTATCTTTCACGTTTTGCCATCAGAGTGGTATCATCTACATATCTGAAATTGTTAATATTTCTCTTTGGAAATCTTTATTCCAGCTTTTGATTCATCCAGCCCGACATTTTGCATGATGAATTCTGCATATATGTTGCTTCTTGGTCCATATACAGATTCCTCTGGAGACAAGTAAGGTGATCTGCTACTCCTACCTCTTTGAAGACTTGCTTCATTTTGTTGTGAGCTGCATAGTCAAAAACTTATGTAGTCAATGAAGCAAATAGAGAGAGATGTTTTTCTAGAACTCCTTGCTTTTTCTATAATCCAACTGAATGTGGACAATTCAGTCTCTAGTTCTGCTGCCTCTTAGAATTTTTTATTTTTTTATTTTTGGTAATTTTGGGTTCATCTATTAAACTGGCAGAATTTTAAGCCTAACTTTATTGGTGTGTGAGATGACTGCAGTTGTTTGATAATGTGAACATTCTTTGGCATTATCCTTTAGGATTGGGGCATAACTTTTTTCAAATTAGTGAACTTTTTGACTTTCCCAAATTGCTGTCATTTTGAAAACATCACTTTTACACCTCATCTAGAATTCTGTCACCTCCACCAGACCTCTTGTTAGCAGTGCTTTCCTAAGGCCCACTTGACTTCATTCTCCAGTATATCTGGATCAGTAACTGTGGTGTTCTCTTCTTTTGTATAATATATGATTCGTTCTCTCTGAGCAGGTTTCTTGGGGAGGTTTTCTGGAGGCAGTCTTAATTTAAGTTCTGTGTAATAATCACTTCAAATGCAGCCAGCTGATAAAATCCAAATGTTTATTTTCTCCTGTTTCTGAATCTTCTCCCTGGGGCCCGGTTAACTTTCTTAGAGGCCTATCTCTCCCTGGTTCCAAGAGCTCTTGCCCCTAATCTTTTGTCTCTACCATCTTCAGCTTCTCTTCTTCCAAATGTCTACAGCCAGCACCAAGGTGAAAGTTGGAATGAATCTGACTCCACCTCCTAGAGTGAGCTTATGGGCTTTCTTCCAGAGTGCTTTGTGTCTGTCCCAGAGTGCCTCTGTATCTGTCCCAGAGTGCTCTCTGGCCCTAAGAGCTTCTTGCTTATATGAGCTCTCTAAAGATGTGAACACAAGCATTGTTTTTATCAATTCTACTTAATACCTTGTTTCAAGTTCTGGCCCATAACATCTCCTTGTAAGATCAGATCAATCATACTGAACCATGTTAAATTAGATAATTGTTGTCTCTATCAGTTCTAATGACTCAACAGCTTGTAAGGATTATAATAAGTAACCACACTTTATATATTTCTTTACATTTTGCCACTCTTCTTAATTTTTTCTACTTTTATTAAGTCCCTACCGTTTTTGAGGAGATTTCTTGTTTTTCCCATTCTGTTGTTTTCTCCTGTTGCTCACTTAAAAAAAATCTTCTTTCTCCTTGCTGTTCACTGGAATTCTGCATTCATTTGAATATAGCTTTCCCTATGTCCTTTATCTTTTGCTTTCCTTTTTTCCTCAGGTATTTGTGAAGTTTATTATCAGACAGTCATTTTGCTTTCTTGCTCTTCTTTTTCCTTGGAATGTTTTTATTGCTTTCTCAAATATTAATTGTAAATCTCTGCCCATAGTGCTTCAGGCACTCAATCAGATCTAATTCCTTAAATCTTTTCATCATTTTTACTTCATATTATAATACTTCATATTAGGTCATATCTATATGGTTTGATGGTTTCCCCTATTTTCTTCAATTTAAGTCTGAATTTTGCAATAAACAGCTCATAATCTGAACCACAGTTAGCTCCAGATTTTGTTTTAATTGACTGAATAGAACTTCTCTACCTTTGGCTGCAAAGTATGTAGTCAATTTGATTTCCACACTGACATTGGTGATGTCCATCTATACCAGTTTCTTTTGGGTTGTTGAAAGAGTGTTTACTATGACCAGTGAGTTATCTTGACACAACGTTAGTCTCTTTTTCTGCTTAATTTGTACTTCAAGGCCAAATTTGCCTGTTAGTTCAATTACATTTTGATTTCCTATTTTAGCACTGTAATCCATTATGATGAATATGACATCTTTTTTTTTTTTTGATGTAATTTCCAGAAGATGTAGGTCTTCACAGAACTAATCAACTTTGGCCTATTTGGCATTAGTGGTTGGAGCATAGACACTGTTGTGAATTTGAACAGTTTGCCCTGAATTCAGATACATAATTCTGTCATTTTCAAGATTATACTCTAGCACTGTTTTTCTCTCTTTTTTATTAGTCATGAGGACTTCTTCGTTTCTTTTAAGGAATTTTTGTCCACAGTACTGCATGTATAATGATTACCTAAATTAAGTTCATTCATTCCTGTCCATTTAAGTTCATTAACACAAAATGTTGATGTGCAGTCTTTTCCTTTTTGACCACATACAACTTTGTTTTATAGGGCTTACTTTCCGTGTTTCACTGTGCCCTATGGATCTTTATGGCATTGGACTTTCCTTTTGTTATCAGACACATCTGTAACTGAGCTTCCTTTGGGTTTTGGCCCAGTTGCTTCATTCTTTTTAGCATTTTTGAAGTTACTTGTAGTTATGTTCTTATTTTTCCCAGTAACATTTTGGATACTTTCCAACATGAAGGGCTCATGTTCTGGTGTCATGTCTCTTACCATTTTAAATACTGTTCCTGGATGATTCTTGGCAAAGATACTAGAGTATTGACTATTTCCTTCTTTATTGGATCACCTTTTGTCAGAACTTTCCATTATGACCTCTCTGTCTTGAGTAACCTTGAACAACCTAGATCATAGTTTCATTGAGTTATATAAATCCATCTACCACAATAAGGAGTGATCCAGGAGCAGAAACCTTGATAAACATCTTATAATGCTCTATAGGAACTAATTTGAACCCATCAGTGCTTAATCTTTTAAAATTTAAATTAGTTTCTTTGTTGTTCAGTCATTTTAATCAAATTTGACTTCTTATGACCCTATTTGAGGTTTTCTTAGCAAAGATACTGAAGTAATTTTCCATTTCCTATTTCTAATTAGTTTGTACCTTCAAGTAATTTCCTGTTACTGTTGCAGATAGTAACAACTTCTCAGTAAAGCTTTCTGTCTTTTGAGATCTCCTGGCTAGATTTTTCCTGACTCTGATGAAGTTTGGTCTATACCAAACACAACTGAAATTTATATATTGTAAAGTACATTAATTTTCTCATTTGGTTGTTTAAAAACCCTCTAATGTAGGTGATAACAGAAGTTTAGATATTGTTGCTTATCTAGTCACATTATTAGTAACTGGAAGATGGGATCTGAAAACTATTCTTTGGTTTCATATTGCTTTTTATATTATATTGCTATCTTTGGGGAAACTTTGACACTTTGGAATAGCTATATTGCAATATAACCATGTCCGCTTATTGTGTAAATGTAATCCAAATATATTCTTGTCATATATATGTTTTATTATGTTTCAGTGGGAGGAAAACAATATGATAAAGTATTTAAAGAGTTAGTCTAACCCAGAAAGATCGTGTCCAGCCTCTGGGAACCTTTTCAGGATTTTCCAAGGCATTAAGTGGCAGAGAAGGTGCCAACTCTGCACTATCTGATAGAGGGAATTTCTTTATCATTCCCTTTATTCTCTACCAATGAAATCAGAGGTCCAAGCTATACTGTGTCACTGGATCTTTATGTATGTGTAATATAATATAACTAGTCTTTACAAAGTGGAAATTCTAGTCCAACATACCTTTTCCAGTGTAATTTTGTTTTTAGATTGCCATAAAATCTCTGTTCTTCCCATATGATACTTGCAGCTCCAAGTTAGAACGTTATCTCCTATGTCTACAATGCTCTCCCTTATCTCTTTATCTTTTGACTATCCTGATTTCTTTTAGATTTCAGCTAATTCATTTTCTACAAGAAGTTTCTCTGGTCCTCTTTTATCTTAAATTCCTTTTCTCTGAGTCTCTCCCCAGTTTATTCTGTGAGCTCTTTGAGAGCAGGGACAGGATTTTTGTTTTTGTTTTGCTTTTCTTTGTATCCCCAATACTTAGCATGGTTCTTAGTATATAATATGCATTTAGTAGCCAGGGGAATGATTGACTTTCTCTAAAATAGGTGTTCTTAAGACTGAATTTTTAAATATTTTCTCGATTTTGACTATTACATTTCTATATGTATATATATATATGTATATATATATATATATATATATATATATATATTTTTGGTAATAGTATATATTTTATTTTAGGTATTTTAAAGTATTTTGAGGAGTTTCTAGGTTTGGCTAAACTGCTAAGGAGTTCATGACATAAAAATTATTTAAAACCCCTGCTTGAGAGAGCAGCTAGATGGTGTGGTTGGATAGAGCAATTGCCCTGAAATCAGGAGGATCTGAATTCAAATCTGGCCTCAGACACATAACACTTCTTAGCTGTATGATCCTGGACAAGTCATGTAATTCTAACTGCCTTGTCCCAAACAAACAAACCCTGCTCAAAGTCTTTTTTAACATTTCACAGATTTTAGTGAATTTTCTCAATTTTCAGCACATAAAAATTACTATCTTTTGTCATTATATCTTTACTGACTAATTTATTTTAGCTCATGTACACAAAAGTCATGCATGATATTTCAGCCCACTTACATCTAGAATCTATTTTGTTTTTTAAAAATTTAGTGATTGCTTTTGTTTGTAGCACAATAGTTTTTATAATGTCCTCTCTATTCTTTCTCCCTTGTTATAAGGAATGGATTTAAGTAAAACCAACCAAATAACTGCTTTGTGATAGTGTATGTAACATTTGAATCCAAAATGGTTCTTTTTCTTTTTACATTGGTTCGTCTGTGTTTCTCTGATTAATTCATATTAATCATTTCTTCCAAAGTCTACTATAACAAGAAATGGTCTTGGGTAGCAGATTGCAAGTCAGTTAAACTTGGTGTGAAGTACTATCTCTGCTATGTACCAGCTATATCATAATGAGAAAATCACTAAGATTGAGCTCTTATTCTGGACTGCTAGTGGGCATTTCCATACTGGAAGTTACTAATACCCATGAAATCATAAAATCAGTTCTTCTCCTCTTTTCTCTCCTTCTCCTCAATAAAGAAAAGGAAAAAAAAACCTACATAATAAATAGTACTTCATCATATTCATTCTCTAGTTGATAAACTAGAGAATTTCTAATTTTGTGTTTCTAATTTTTTTTTACTACCCCAAAAAGTACTGTTACATATTTTTGTTATATATATCCCCCATGCTTACTGAGAAGGCAAGCAATGTCTGTTACACATATGAAATTCCATATTCTCTCTCTTAATTCCTCCCATCTGTCTTCATTAAGAAAAGGAATTTGATGCAATTTAATAAGTTTACTTATATGCTGATATGCAAAACATATATTAGTCACATTGTTAAAGAAAACACAGACCAAAAAAAAAAAAAAAACAACAACAATACCCCAATTAAGATAAAGTTTAAAAAAAGTTTTGAATGGCATTTAATACTCATTAGTTCTTTTTTTGGAGGTGGATGGCATTTTTCATCCCAGGTCATTTGGAATTGTTTTGAATCATTTTATTGCTGAGAATAGCTAAATTGTTCACCATAAATTATTGTAAATATTCCTATTACTATGTATACAGTTCTTTTGGTTCTCTTCACGCTGTATCAATACATGTAAGACTTTCTAGGTTTTTCTGAAAGCATTCTGCTCATCATTTCTTATAGCATAATTTCATCACAGTCATATACCACAGCTTGTTCAGCTATTCCCAATTAATAGGCATGCCCTTAATGTTCAGTTTTTTGCTACCACAAAAAGCACTTTTGCAAACACACATGCATACATGTGCATGCATACACACACACACAGAGTACATTTAGGTCCTTTGCTTTTTTCTTTGATCTCAAGACCTGGTGGCAGTATTGCTGGGTGAAAGGATACATGCATGGTTTTATTACTCTTTTGAGTATAGTTTCAGATTGCTCTCCAGAATATCAGGATCAGTTCACAATTTCACCATCATTGCTTTAATGTTCCAATTTTCTCACATCCCCTCTAACATTTGTATTTTCCTTTTTTGTCATATTAGCCAATCCTGAGAGATGTGAAGTATCTTAGAGTTCTTTTAATTTGCATTTCTCTAATCAAATAATGACTTTTGTATGACTATAAAAGCTTTGGTTTATTCATTTGAGAAAGGCTTGTTCCATTTTTTGACCATTTGTCAATTGGGGAATGTTTTTTGATTTTTTTTTTTTAATTTTTTTCTACTTATACATGTATGTTAATTTTTTAAATACACATTTCTTTATGAATCATGTTGGGAGAGAAAAATCAAAAGGGAAAAACCATGAGAGGAGGAAAAAAAAAACAGAAAAGAGAAGTGAACATAGCCTGTGTTGATTTACATTCAATTTCCATAGTTCTCTTTTGGATGCAGATTGCGTTTTGTAACCAAAGTTTATTGGGAATCCCTTGGATCACTGAACTACTGAGAAGAATCTGGTCTTTAATAATTGATCATCACACAATTTTGCTGTTACTGTGTACAATGTTTTCTTAGGTTCTGCATTTTTTTGCTCAGCTTCATTTCATGTAAATCCAGGCCTTTCTAAAATCAACTTGTTCATAATTTTTTTTTAAGAACAATATTAATTCATTACCTTCATCCATTATTTACCACAGTTTATTCAGCCATTCCCAATTGATGGGCATCTACTCATTTTCCAATTCTTTGTTACTGCAGAAAGAATTGCTACAAACATTTTTGCACATCTAGGTCCTTTTTCTTCCTTTGATTTCCTAGGAATACAGATTGGGGAATGTTTTATAATTTCATTTATTTGATTCAATTCTCTATATGAGAAATAAGGTTTTATGAGAGAAATTTGCTGTAAATTTTTTTTCACATTTATGATTGCTGTGCAGTTCCTTCTGACCTTTCACTCTGTCCAACCTCAAGTTTTTTTCTTCTCACCACTGCCTCCCTTCTGTCAGTCTTCCTGTTTCTCCTCCTTCTCCTGCTTCCACCCCTTTCCTACTTTCCTTTAGGGTTAAATAGATTTCTGGTCCTTTCTTTTTTAAGTAGATTCTAGTTTGTTTGTTTCTTTCTCTTTTTTTTTTTTCTCTTTCTTTCTCTCTCCCTTCCTTTCTTTTTCTTTTTTTGTTGAGGCAGTTGGAGTTAAGTGTCTTGCCCAGGATTACACAGCTAGGAAGTGTTAAATGTCTGAGGCCAGATATAAACTCAGGTCTTCCTGACTTCAAAGCTGCTATCCACTGTGCTACCTAGCTGCCCTGTAAGATAGATTTCTATAACCAATTCAATTCTGAGGATAATAAAGTTCATACATTCTCTGCCACCCCCTTTCTTCCCTTCAGTAACTTCTCTTTCATGCCTCTTTTATGTGAGATGATTTACCCCATTCTATCTCCTCCTTCCTTTCTCAGTGTATCCTTCTTTTTCACCCCTTAATTTAATTTGATTTTTTTGTTATCATCCCATCATAGTCAATTTACATTGATGTCCTCTATGCTCTCCTTCTAACTGCCTAATATTGATAAAGTTCTTAGGAGTTACAAGTGTAATTTTTTTCATGTGGAATATAAACAATTTTAACCTAATTGAATCTCTTATGATTTCTTTTTGCTAGTTATCTTTTTATACTTCTCTTGAGTCTTATACTTGAAAGTCAGATTTTTCTATTCAACTATGATGTTTTCAGGAATAAAGGCTTGAAATTCTTTTGTTTCTTTAAATGTCCACTTTTTTCCCCTGAAGAAGGATCATCTTTAGTTTTGCTTTTTTAATTTGGTCAGTTTTAATTTTTAAGGCATTATTTTCTTTAGTGTATTTTTGTGTCTCTTAGCATTTGATGATTCTGTCTTTTAAGTGTTAATTTTTCAGTATTTTTGATGCTTTGGTTACCATGTTGTTAACTCCTTTTTTTATGATTATCCTGCATCATTCTCTTTTTTTCATTCCCCCTCAAATTTTTCCTCTATCTGTCTCAACTTGATTTTAAAAATTCTTTTGGCCATATTCCAGAATTATTTTTGATCTTGAGACCAATTCACATTTTTGAAAAAAGAAAAAGCTTTGGATATAGTTATTTTGACTTTGTTATTTTGTTTTGAATTTATATTTTCATCTTCCCTTTGACCATAGTGACTTTCTATGGTCAGGTCCTTTTTGGTTTGCTCATTTTCCTAATGTATTTCTTGACTTTTAAACTTTTATGTTGAAGTTGGGTTCTGCTCCCTAGGTGGAGAGAGCACTTTCTTAAGCTTCATATTTTTCATGCTGTTGTTTTCAGGGCTAATTTTTTTTGGGGTCGGTAAGCATTCAGTTCTTCCAGGTTAGTCTGATCTATGAAGAATTGTGATCACTACTCTCCTGGCCTTTACTGTGCTTTGTGAGGGATAATAGGTATCATTTTCCACCAGGAACCCATTACCAGGGTCCCCACTGCTCTGTGGCCACACGATCTAATATGCTAGTATTATTCTTCTCTCTGGGATTGCAACCCAGAATATTGTATACGGGCAGTGTATCAGTCTTAATACCAATGTCAATAAGTTGTTCCTTGCAATCCATCTCCTTCTGTCCAGTTGTCTAATCTCCATATTTTTTGTTGGCTAAGAGCTCAGGAAATTGCTGATACTGATTCAGTCACCCACATGGCCTTTGCTGTTTGCTTGGCAGAGCATGCCTATGTCAGATTGTTAATCTGGGTACTTTATATTTTTAAAAAATATTCATCTTTGATTATCAATTTTATTGACACATAATTGGACAAAATAGCTTCTCATAATTTCTTTAATTTCATCTTTTTTGGTGGTGCAGACCCACTTTTCATATTTGAATACAAGATGACTACAGATACAAAGATGTAGGAACTAGAACTTTTTCTATATTTTTTGACCCACTCATGTTAGTTTCCAATTTTCTCCTCTATTCTTCTCAGGCCATTCATTTAATGTAATTTTTTATTGTATCATGATCTGGAAAAGGTCCATTCAGTACTTAAACTTTTTAAAATTTATGTGTGAAGTTTTCATGTTCTGATATATATGACAATATATATTGTCAAAGTGCATTGTACAGCTGAGAAAAAGGTATGCTCATTTCTCATTTCTCCATAGATCTATCATATCTAACTTTTAAAAAATTCTGCTCATCTCTTTAATTTCTTTTTTTGATGATTAAATTAATCTTATTTTGAGAGGGGAAAGTTAAGATTCCCCACTAGAATAGTTTTACTATCTATTTCCTTCTCTAATTCATTTAACTTTTCTTTTAAGAGTTTGGATTTTCTGCCATTTGAGATCATCTCAACATAATTGAATCACATCTATGCCTTCTTTTGAAATAGTGATTGGTGAGAGGGTAAGCAGAAGAACAAGACCCCAAGGCCTAGTAGGGCATGGTCTGTGGCAGAAGTGGCCAAAGAAGAAAGAATGAAGCTATGGGCAGAATAAAGTTGGGGCAGAGATCTCTAGGGAAGTCAAACTAATCAGGAGGGAGGAATATGGGAATAAAAGGTAAAAAAAAAAATAATAAGAAAGAGAATGTTAGAATTAGGCAGAGTAACCTGTAAAAGAAAAAAAAAAATTCAACAAGCACTACTAGGGGGAAAAAAACCAGTTGGGTGAAAATTTTAGACTAGCATCTTACAGTGTGCTAAAGCATTAGTTTTAAATGGATAAACCACCTTTATGTAAAAGATTATATTTCAAAACAAGCAGAGAATGGAAAGAGAGAGTGAGTTTCAAGGAGTTCACATAAGATAAAACTGACAATTTTGTTCAAGAACTATGTCCCAAGTGTATAAAAAGAAACTGATGAGTAAGAATAAAAAATTCATACTAAATATCTTCCCCAAGACATCAATAAAAATGTAAATGATTAAAGAAAACGAACAGACATTTTTTTCAGAAGAACTAGTCAAAACTATGTGAAATTGTGTTTAAAAAAATGCTCTAAATCACTACTGATTAGAGAAATGCAAATTAAAACATCTGAGTTACCACCTTATACTTATCATGCAGTGTAAATGAAAAGGTAAAGGTCAAATACTGGCAGGCCTGTGGATAAGTAGTACAATAGTGCTCTGTAGCTTGAGTTGTGACCTGGTTTAGTCATTCTGGAGAACTATTTGAAACTACAATGAAAGGGCTATCAAACTGTATTTGGTTTGACCTTGAAATACGCTTTTACTAGGTCTGAGATCCCAAAGAGACCGAGATAAAGGAAAAGAATTTATATGTACAAAAATATAGCAGCTCTCTTTGCAGCAGCAAAGAACTAGAAATTGAGAGAATGCCCTTCAAGTGGGGAATGGCTGAACACAAATAGGATTGTGATTTAATACTATTGTGCTATAAAAAACATGGGGGGATGGTTTCAGAAAAATCTGGGGAAACTTACATGAATTGATGCAAAGTGAAGTGAGCAGAATCAGGAGAACATTATACATATTAACATGTACGTTAACCAATTATTACCCCTGGAAGACTTAGTTATAATTAATGTAAATTTAAAAATAAAAAGTATACATGTCTGTATATGTATGTTCACATGTGTATATACATATATATCTTTTTTTACACATATATCTTTTTTTTAAACTCATTAAAAATATACTATTTAAATTAAATTGGCATTATTTAAAACTAGCTTAGGTTATACTGTCTCAAAATTCCCTCAAATTTGTTAGGATTTGAGAAATGTGCTAGCTTTGCTTTTGTATTCAACTACTATGTGTACACTAAAATAAAAGTCAATTAAAATAAAAGCATAAACAAACAAAAAGTTTAGCAAGGTTGCTAGTGGTACTGAAAAAAAGTAAGTGATGTGAGCTAAAGTGTAAAGAGATTGAAAGGTAAAAAGGGACTAGATTATAAAGGAGCTTTGAATGCCAAACAATATTTTGTATTTTTTTCCAGGAGGCAATAGGAAGCTGGTAGAGTTTATTGAAGGGGGAGGCCGGAAAGTCAAGTCTTTGCTTTAGTAAAATCACTTTAATAGTTGAATAGAGGAGGAAGGATTTGAGTGAAGAAAGATGAAGTAGACTCACTCTTAGGCAGGTTAGCTTGAGGTGGTGAACATCTACAAAGGAGTGGTGGAGGTGTCTGCGAAAAGAGTGCGAAAGTGAAATTGACATGCTTGGAAACAGATCCCTTGGGGGGAGGAGAGGTTAGAGATGGTGAGTAGTTTAAGATAATAACTAGGTTGTAAATCTGAGAATAGAGAGGATGAATTTACTCTGTATAACAATAGGGCAATTTGGAGGGGCTAAGAGGGTGAGTATTGAGGGAGAAAATTTGGAGAAAAAGTTGAGACATACTGAATTTAAGATGTCTCCTGAATATCCTGTTTGAGATGTCTGAAAAGCAATTATAGAGGCAGAAGAGAAGACATCAGAGGACAGAACCCTGTGAGACACATATGGTTAGAGGAAATGATGTAGATGTGGATCCAGCAAAGGAGACTGTCTGAGTGTAGGAGGAGAACCAGGAGAAGAGTGGTGGTTGTTCTGAAAACCTTGAGAGAAGAAAGTATCGAGCAGAATATCAAAAGTGCTAAAGATTGCTGAGAAGTTGAGAAGAATGAGACTTGAGAAAAAAGCAATTGGATTAATGTTTATAAGGTATTTAAAAAATGGTTCTTCTTTGACTACTCTTCTGCTTTTCCCATTGCCACTTTGGGAATAAAAATGAGGATATATAGTTTAAGAATTATTTTCTATTTTTATTTTCTTGCCATGGTTAAATGATATGACCATTTCCAATACTTATAGTGTCACTGTGACACCAAATGGAGTCTGGAGTCTTTGGGCTGGACTGTATTTTGAATATTTTCAGTTTAATAGACCTTTCATCTGACTGATTTGTTCTAAAATTGAGTTAAATTTGGGGAAATTTCTAAAAGAAGAGCATACCATTTTGTGAGGAAATTTTAAAAGTAAAGGTAGCTATTCCCAGGTAACTAAATTCTCATACCAAGATTTTGTGTTCTATTACAGGAAACAGCCTGACCAGACATGGGTTCAGTGTGATTCCTGCCTAAAATGGCGAAAACTACCAGATGGAATAGATCACCTTCCTGAAAAATGGTATTGCTCCTTGAACCCTGACCCACAGTTCAGGTAGAGTTAGTTACAAAGACTTTATTTTGTAATGGAGGTGAATGCATCTGAAAAGGTACTACTGATGCTTTTCCCATACGCTTTTCTAAATAGGAGTTGTAGTGTACCAGAAGAACCCGAAGATGATGATTTGGTGCATCCCACATATGAAAAAACCTACAAAAAAAGGTAAGTAGTATTTCAATGCCTTGATTACAAATAAATTTAAATGCCTATTAAATCCTGATCATAAATAGTATTTATGATCTGCTTCATGAAAAACATTGAACTTGAAAATTTGATATTTAGATTAATCCCATGTCTACTGAAAATGCTATTATAGGCAAAAAGTAATTAATTGATTTAAAAAATTAATTTCTTCTAGTATTTTCATTTCTGTCAGTGTCAACTAAGCTTTAAGGTAGAGGATACTGTAACTTTTAGAAGCTTCTACATATTACATCATGTAGTATTGTATTACAATATGGTTTAACTTTTGTACTTAAAAGTGTATATGAATGTGTATGTTTATATACACTGCTATCAGGTTAATTTAAATTTGTGCTTTGAATCATTTTTTATTCTACTAGTTTTTTTTCTTATATGCTTAATTTGGTAGAATCATACATTTTTAGAATTGGAAGAGACTTCCAGTAGCTAGTCTAATCAATCTTTGTTATAATACATAGTACAAATAGGTACCTTGCCTCTGCTTGAAGAGCTCCAGTAAAGGAGAATTTTCAGCTTCCGAAAGCAGTCCATTCCACTTTGGAATAACTCTTAGAGTTATGCCAAGATACATAGGCATTAAATTTAAATTTGATCCTTATAAATTTTACCTCTTATATCTAGGTCTTTTCTCTAGAGTGATCATAAGTCTAATGATGATTGCTTTCTCAGATATTTGCTGTGTACCATCTTTCCTTCAGATATTTGAAGGCTTCTTCATGTCCCTCTCGAGTCTTTTGTTTTTTGTGAGAAACATAACCCAGTTCCTTAAATTAATTTTTATATGATGGACTCTGGGCACTTCACCTTTAGTGTCTTGCTCTGGATGCTCTTCAGTTTACTAATGTCCTTCTTAAATTGTGTCTATGGAGCTGAACACGGGGTTCTATGTGTCATCTGACCAGGGCAGAGTACAATGGGATTATCACATCCATTACAAACTCTGCTTGTCAGAGTAACCCCAAATTACATTAGCTTTTTTTGACTACCATGTAGCATTGCTGAAATATGTCAGACTTGTTGATTATTCACAGAGTTAGGTATTTTCAACTGTTGTCTAACTATCATAAATTTAGGAAGTTGATTTTTTAAAGAAATTTTTAAGACTTTACATTAGTCACAGTTGAATTTAACTTTAGAATTAGCCTAGGGCTCAAACTTGTCAAGATTTCTCTGAGTCCTGACTGTCATTCAATGAGCTGGCTATCCTTTTCAGCTTTCATCTACAAATTTTTCTCCTTAAAAATGATTTTCTCACTGTCTCACCTTCCCTTTATCTCAACTGAAACAAAACAAAAGGGAAAAAAAAGAAGAAAATCTCATAACAAATTCTCGTATTGGCAGTTTTTGACAATATGTTTTATGAATGTTGGCCCTCTGGAATAATGGCAGGCCACTGCATTGATAGTAGCTTTTAATTTTTTTCAAAGTTGTCTCATTGTTACTTTGTAAATTGTTCTCCTTTATTCTGCTCCTTTCATTCCATATCAGTTCATATGAATCCTTTCACTGACAAATTTTAATTAAAACTTGAAGCACAGATCCACTAAGGACTTCCTACTATATTATCATTAAACCATAAACGACTATACTTTGATTTCTTTCTTTTCAATCATTTCTGAATCCATCTTTATTATTGTTTCACCTACATCTATCTTTTCCATAAAAATAACATGAAAGACTTTGTCAGATCACTGTAAATTATGTCAGTAATACAACAAACATTTATAAGACCTCTGCCAAGTGCCTAGCAAACCTATATACTGGATTTATAAATACTATTTGATAAAACCAGACTTTCTCACAAGGATCATATGTTGGAGAAAACAAGTGTATATGAAGATAGAAAGAGAATAAATACTTATGAAGCATTTAAATACAAGGTACTGTAGGGAGGCAGCACACTACAGTTTGTTGAGATTAGGAAAGGCCTTTGAGTAGTGTCTTAAGGAAAGAGGAGGATTATATCAAATAGAGATAAAGGAGTTCATTCTAAATATGTAAAATATGCAGAGCAAAGGCATAGAAATGGGAGTTGCATTGAATAGGAAAAATAGAAGACTGAATCACAGGGAGAGAGGCCAATAAGATTGTAAAGCTAGTCAGGTAGCAGGATATTAAAGGCTTTAAGAGCTAAAAAGAGAAGTTTATAATTCATGGTACAGGCAAGAGAAAGACACTGAATACATAGAGGAATTATATAGTTAGACCTATAATTAAGGAACATTACTTGATCAGCATTGCATAGGATGGAATTGTTCTGCATGAAACCATTCTAATTCTACATAACCTCTACTATTTCTTTTGTTAGATGTTTAGTAATCACATCTTTAATAATCTTTTATAGAATTTTCTTCCCAAGAATTAAGATCAAATTTTCTGGTCTATATTTTGCAGTCTTCCCTTTTTTGAAAATTGCCCTTTTACAATCCTATAATGTATAAAAAAGCATCAAGTTTTTACAAAGTACCAAACACAGAAGATACAAATATAAAAGGATACAGTCCTTACATGCAAGGAGTTTATATTCTATAAAGGGGAAATAGGATATACAGAGGAACAGTGGGTAGGGAGGGGAGTTTGGTTTGAACAATCACACAGATGGTGAATGAAATCATAGAAAGGACATGTTTCAAATAAAGAGAGAAGATTTGATATGATTCCAGATATTAGGTGTGGTCGCATATAAGATGATTCCCTAGAGATAAATGTAAAGTGATGCTTGTCCAGAATTTCTAGATATCTAGAGCTGGCTAGATATACTGGACCAATATGCAACATTCACCAATTCACATGATGGGAGTTCCAGAGTTGAAAGGAATAGGTTCTTTATGTTGGGCCCTGAAACTTCTACCAGACCACTGCTTTTCATGACCCCTATAACACAATGCATTGGCTAACAGTACAAATCAGAATTGGGTTGAGGCACCCGGGCGTGTATTCTGCTGACAGGTGTACCTTAGGTGTTCCAGCAAGAGAAATAAGTCACAGTCATGCATCAAGTACATGCCAAGAATGGGGCAAGCACTTCCCTTCATCGGAAGGACTGTTGCTGAGGCATGTGACTGACCATGGGGGAAATGGAGGATGGTTGGGGGAAAGATGTAAGGGACAAGGGAAGAGGGAGAAGGAGAGACATCATGGGAGATACCATGCGCTGTACCAAATAAAGTGTGCCTCCATTGGGTGTGGTGACTATCTCTTCTCGTGTATCTGGAGACATGTCTGAAGAGTCGCTGAGGTGACTAGGTAAGGAAAGGTACCACCTGGTTAGGAGTAGCTTAACACTTTATGGCATGATTGCTAGTATGGAGCATGCCGTGACATTCAAGTAGAAAGTTTAGGAGTTATAGCAAACATTTCTTCTAGAACTCCAAAGTGTAGCTTATCTGATTCAGATGACATGAATTTGTCAAAGGCAGGTAAGAAACTAACAATTGATCATCTGCCTTGCCTTTGTTTTCATTTGTCATCATAACATCTACTCTATCCTGTACTGTTGTCCCTTTTTTCATTACCCTTTTTTTCCTTAAGTATGGTTTAATAAACAAACTTTTCTTTAGTTCTTTGAGTCTTTTAACCATCTTTGCTTATTCATTCTAAGCTTTAGCAACCCTGATACTATTTTTTTTAAAAAAATATTTTATTTTATTTTATTTAATAACTTTATATTGACAGAATCCATGCCAGGGTAATTTTTTTACAACATTATCCCTTGCACTCGCTTCTGTTCCAATTTTTCCTCTCCCTCCCTCTATCCCCTCCCCTAGATGGCAAGCAGTCCTATATATGTTAGATATGTTGCAGTATATCCTAGATACAATATATGTTTGCAGAACTGAACAGTTCTCTTGTTGCACAGGGAGACTTGGATTCAGAAGGTAAAAATAAACCAGGAAGAAAAACAAAAATGCAAATAGTTCACATTCGTTTCCCAGTGTTCTTTCTTTGAGTGTAGCTGCTTCTGTCCATCATTTATCAATTGAAACTCAGTTAGGTCTCTTTGTCAAAGAAATCCACTTCCATCAGAATACATCCTCATACAATATCGTTGTCGAAATGATCTGGTTCTGCTCATTTCACTTAGCTTCAGTTCATGTAAGTCTCTCCAAGCCTCTCTGTATTCATCCTGCTGGTCATTTCTTATAGAACAATAATATTCCATAACATTCATATACCACAATTTACCCAGCCATTCTCCAATTGATGGGCATCCATTCAATTTCCAGTTTCTAGCCACTACAAACAGGGCTGCCACAAACATTTTGGCACATACAGGTCCCTTTCCCTTCTTTAGTATCTCTTTGGGGTATAAGCCCAGTAGAAACACTGCTGGATCAAAGGGGTATGCACAGTTTGATAACTTTTGGGGCATAATTCCAGATTGCTCTCCAGAATGGTTGGATTCGTTCACAACTCCACCAACAATGCATCAGTGTCCCAGTTTTCCTGCATCCCCTCCAACATTCATCATTATTTTTTCCTGTCATCTTAGCCAATCTGACAGGTGTGTAGTAGTATCTCAGAGTTGTCTTAATTTGCATTTCTCTGATCAATAATGATTTGGAACACTCTTTCATATGAGCGGTAATAGTTTAAATTTCATCATCTGAAAATTGTCTGTTCATATCCTTTGACCTGATACTATTTTTAAAGGCTGGCATGCTTTTATATTCACACATTCAACCTCTATGACTTACCATTTTTTTCTTCTTTACATATGTTTTTATTTTTTTCATTTGGTTTGTGATTTCTCTATGCAATCACATTGGACATTTTTAAAATTTTCATTGGATTTCTTTCCATTTATGTTTTTAGAATTTCATTAGTTGAGTGTTCTTGTCCTATAGGGCTGACATCTATAGAATTTTAATATGGAACATTTTGAAATTTTCTTTCATGAAATCTGAAGTACATATTAGAAATAGGCCTGGCTTACACATACTCTAGAAGGAAATGGTTACTTCTCCCAACGTTCTTTTCATTTCCATCTAGCACTCAGTTCTTTCCCGTAAGTGAGAAGCTTAGTATTCAGTGTAGAATTTTCCTTTGTTAGTTGTTCCATTTTTAATAAACATGAAATTATTAGTTGATTTGCTTTTGGCAGAAAGAATATCTGCAGATGTTTATTCTAATACTGCAGTGTCATTCCTATGTGCCAAGCTTATGAATTTTTTCAGATAACAAAATCACTTCTTTTTCTTTTTCCATTGATCTTCACCCAAAAGCTTTTTTACTCTTATTATTGGATTTTCTCAAGTTAATAAAGGAAATAGTTTCCTAATATGCAATGTGACCTATTTTTTTGTTCTTCCTACTTTTTTATGATCTCTGAATAACACATAACCTATTCCAGAGCCATATTCTTATCATTGTTTTCATTCCACCAAAATCTTATTATTTATCTATAGATATTTGAGGACACAGGTTTTATTATTTTATAGGCTCCTTTGAAATGAATATCTTAACCCAGAAAGGCTAATTGTTTCTCATCTTCCTTTATGTATTCTTTCTAGTTTGGTAAGTAAACAAAATAGTTTTCTCCTTCCTCTGTCCTTTTTTTAGTTTATAGCCTTTTCCCTCCCACTTAATAGTATTTTTTTTTTCTAATTACATGTAAAGAAAGTTTTTTCTCCTCTCCCATCCTTTCTCTCTCCCTAAGACAGAAAGCAATCTGCTATGAGTTATACGTGTACAATCATGTTAAATGTATTTCCACATTAGTCATGTTGTGAAAGAAAAATCAAAACAAAAGGGAAAAACCCGAAAAAGAAAAAAAAACAAACAGAAAAGTGAAAATAGCATGCTTCGATCTGCCTTCAGTCTCCATAGCTCTATTTCTGCATGTGAATGACATTTTCTGTCATGAGTCAATTGGAATGGTCTGGGATCACTGTATTGCTGACAGTAGCTGAGTCTTTCTTATTGATCACACAGTGCTGCTGTTTCTGTGTACAATGTTCTGGTTCTGCTCACTTCACTCAGCATTGATTCATCTTAAGTCTGCAAGTTTTTCTGAAATTTGCCTGCTCATTATTTCTTATAGCACAATAGTATTCCATTACATTCATATACAAGTTGTTTAGCCATTCTCCAATTGATGAGCATCCTCTCAATTTCTAATTCCTTGCCACCACAAGAAGAGATACTTCAAACATTTTTGTACATGTGGGTCCTTTTCCCTTTTTCTTTGTGATACAGAACCAGTAGTGGTTTGCTGTATCACAAGGTATGCACAGTGTTATAGTCTTTTGGATATAGTCCTAAATTGGTTTAAAGCTTTTTCGATTAGTTTTTAAAGACACTTAACAATATCTTTTAGTCAGCCTTTGTTAGCTATATTCCCTAGAATTTAGCCCAGCCTTGCTGAAATTCATTTTCCAAATATGTGCAATATAAGTTAATGAATCTTTACTATAATTTACATTCTTGTTTTGTTATACTGATAAATATCATGACTTTCTAGGAAGGAACTTAAATTAAGATCAGGTTTGATTAGATTTTTATTTTGTAATTAACTATAAGTGTGTACTGATAGATGAGAGCAAAATATGTTGTTGGGACATACTATTGCTGGATTATTTTATTTAGATTTTTAATTTTTGTTCATTTTCCTTTCAATATTAAGAGATAAAGAAAAATTCAAGATGAAACGACTGGAATGTAATCCTCAGGTAACAAAATTTATATAGAGAAATATGTGTGACTTTGCTTTTAATAAGTACAATTTTGTGAATTAAAAAAAATGAAACCAATATATTCTTTTTTTTGGAAAAAGTTTTATATTATGGTAATATCAGCAAACTTTAATGATAGTTCAAAAACAAAAAAGGGGGAAATAGTATCCTGGCATATTTCCTAAGAAAATTTTAATCTTTTCTCAGTCTTGTAATGAATTATTATATATGAAAAGCCACCCTGTCTCTTCAAGTAAAGATTTCACCATCTCAGTGAAGGAAAGTATTACAAGATCACATCTGTCATCTCAATTGGATCTTGACAACAACAGGTTAGTTTTTAGTAGGTTGTTTTTCTACTTAATTATGAAAATAACCTTTCATTACAAGGCAAAAATTTAGTTCTGGTTATATTTAGTTGTATTTGTGTAAAATCTTAATGAACACAAATTACATAATACTTAGATGATTTCTAAGAGTTTTCTTACCCCTTCTATAAAATTAGAACATAATTCTTAAGTTAGTATCAGTTATAGTATTTGACCCTATTTGTCAGCATTTATACACACATTCACTCTTTTTTATGTACTTTATTCTGTAGGGAATAAAAGTACTTTTTGATAGTCTCACATAATTTAACAGCTTGATTAGGAATAACAGATTCAAGAATAAGAATGAGAGAATACAGTTTTATGGTGCAAAATTTAAAATAATTGAGAAGAGAGAATAATGTGAATTAGAATTCTACAGAAAGAATTTATGAAAAATGTGAGATTTAATCCAGGGCTTCATGGATGAGGTAAGATCTGGATAGTTCAAATGATACAAAAGTATTGGGATTGGTGATGACACCATGAGCAAAAGACATGGAAATTAGAAAAGGTATGGTATATGAGGGGGAGAAGAAACTAACCCAAGGGTTCTCACAACTTAGTTTGACTAGACTGAGATCAAGCTATTAAGGACTTTGAACTCGATGCCATAAACAATAAGGGGCTGTTGGTTTTTGAATGAACTTACTAAAAGCTTCCTCAGGGGATCTATGGTCCCATCATTGTGGATTAACTCTCAAATGGTACATATCACAGAACATGCATTTATCCTGTCCATCTTTGTGAATTAATGAATTTTCAGAAATTTGACATTTGACATCTATTCAGAATGCTGAAGGGGAAGAGAATCACTGTTCCCTGATACAATGAGACTACAAGTAGAGCAGATAGGCTATCTACTGGGTAGATGAGAGAGAGAGAAGAAAGAGGGGAAGAGAAGGGAGAGGGAGGGACACTTGGAAGGAAGGAAGAAAATGATGGGGGAAGAGACACAAACATATATATAATACACACACACACACACACACACACACACACACACACACACACACTTATTTTCCTTTACAGTCTATCGTGTTTTATAATGACACTGATATGATATTTATAGTAAAAAGATGGACCTTTTAATTTGTCAAGTTAATTTTCATTAAATTGTTAAAAGGCTCTCCTTTTTCAATTTAATTCTTGACCAAATTAATTCCCTGTTAGACCAAATATATTATCTTTCTGTCCAGGACTGACACATAAGTCTTTGATCAATTGTTCTTCTAACAGAATATCATAATTTTGATAACAGATAATATTCATGAATTTAGTTTTTTTCCCAATGGAGACAGTTAAACCAAACTTTTGAGTGATCATATTGATTGTCTTTTTCTAAGAGACTTTGTAATGTGTAGGGCTTGATGTAACCAGCAGTATTGTTCCCCAAAAGGAGCATTTGAAAAACCTTACCATCTTTGGTGACACTCTAACTTGGGCTCTCATCATATAGTGGAAAAATTGTTGATGAGCCTATGCCTCTCCATTTCATATTGCTTCCTATTAAGGGGTCATTGAACATATATTGCAAGGAATGAGGAATAATTTTGATTTATGAATGGGAGACAATAGAACAGAACTTTTGACAAGGAATTTTGCTTTACTAAATCTTCCTATTAACTGAGGATATCCTCATTTCATTTATAGATTATTTTCTTTTTCTTTTTTTTCTTTTGCTTAAGTGATTTGTTTAAGGTCACACAGCTAGGAAGTGTTACGTGTCTGACACAGATTTGAACTCAGGTCCTCCTGACTTCAGGGCTGGTGCTCTATCTACTACGCCACCTAACTGCCCTATTTGTAGATTATTTTTATAAAAGTTTTATGTAGATGAGAGGATATGCATGTAGATTGATAATTGGTGGTTTGCTTGCTGCCTTTTAAAAAATATTTAATTTTCAAAATGAAATTTTATCACATAATTAGCTTTTTCCCTTCCTTTAATGGCTTTATATTTGTGTCACCTCCAGCATTGTCCTCTTTTGGATTGGTCTTAATTCAGCTGCATATCTTGCTTTTGTTCTTAGTAATTTTACCAACCTAATTGCCAGAAAAATGAGACTAACAGTCTAGTAACCTAAAAGACATGGACCTTATCAGCCACAAAAAGTATCTAAGAAATATTAAGTGATTATTAACTAAGAAATATAAGTGATATTATTTTTATAACATATTAAATATAAGTGAAATTAACATTTACCTATTTTTCACAAGATAAATCTGATTCGTAGACCACAGGAGTATTAGAACAACACAGATGGGTTTTTTTCCTCTTCTAGAATAGTGCCCCCTCCTACCCCCCAATCTTTATTACCACACAGCTAATTCTTTCAAAAGAAAAAGATCTTATTTGTTTGCTATTAAAAAAAAAAAGTATTGATTTGATAAGCTGAATGCTACTTTAAATGTTCACCTCCACTGAGAAATTTCCCATATATTTGAGTATTGCAAAATGTTTTTTAAAATATATAACATAATTTTGTTCAGTGACCCTCTGAATCTTCATATCAAATGTTTGTATATGTATTTATATATGGATGTGGGTATGGGAGCATTGGATAGTAAAGTGGTTGCAATGCATGGCCTAGTTTTACAAAGATTCATTTTTGTGTTTTCAATTCTGGCCTCAGACACTTACTTATTAGCTGTGTGACCCTGTGCCAGTTATCTTAATCATGTTTGCCTCCATTTCTTCATCCATGAAATGAGCTGGAGAAGAAAATGTCAAAACAATACATGGATATATGCATACATATACACAAACACTCTTATGTCCAGACACCTACACATTTATTGTTAGTCATATTTCAGTCACGTCTAACTCTTTGGGGTGGGATTCCTGGCAAAGATAGTGGAGTGGTTTGCCATTTCCTTCTCCAGCTCATTTGAATTGAAGACTGCCAATTGAAACTCATACAATCCAGGTCCATGGTGGAAAACTGGGGAAAATTATTTAACCAGGCTTGGTCTTAATTATTTCCATTTGGTAAAAGAAAAGATTAAACCAGATGGGGTTTAAAGGTTTTTTCCAGCTCCAGTGCTTTATTATTTTGGCACTTTAAAATATAGTTAGGTTTGCAGTTGTTCAATTTCAAAACATCAAAAAAAAGTTCATCCTTTTTTGGTACTGTTGCTTTAACTTAAGCAAAATAATTATTGACATAGAAAGGATTGTACATATTCTATATCAGATTGCTTGCTGTTTTAGGGAAGGGGGGATGTAAGGAAAGGAGGGAGAAAATTTTGGACATAAAAGTCTTACAAAAATGAATGTTGAAAACTATTTTTGCATGTATCTGATAAAATAAAACCCTATTGAGAAAAAAACAAGAATAAAAGGCCCATAAATTGTTTAAAAAAAAAAGAAAAAAAGTCGAAATTGGCTCCTTTGAAAATGCTGTCTTAATTATTTTACTTCCATTTTCCAGTACCTGAGGATTATTCTTTAGTGATACTAAGTTTTTGACTCAAGACATTAGTTATATCTGAAGCAGCTTTTGCAGAAATCTTTAGGTTGTCCAGTTAGAATGATGGTATAGTCATTAAATAAAATTATTTGATTGATATAAGCTTTCCATGTCCTATCTACTTCTTAAAACACACATGCAATCAAATATTTTATCTTTTTCCAGCTTAAAACGGAGAAATTCTGGGTGTTTGACTCTTTTGAATGCAAAGATATCAAAATATAATGATGACGATAATGATGATGATGATGAAGATGTAATTATCTTAGAAGAAAACAGTACCCCCAAACCTTCTGTAGTAGATTCTGATGTTACAATAGTAAAAACTGAACAGATTCATATAGAGCAAAATGATGTTCAGTCTGAGAATATTGCTGACATAGAAATTTGTGAGCCAACTAGTTCACTGATCAGTTCAGTATCTGAGTCTGGATGTGACTATGAACAGAAATCTGCTGCAACACAAACTGAAATTCCAAAATTAGCAGTTAAAAAGGAAGAAAATATCGAAGATGACATGAATGTCCAAGATGGTACCTCTCAACCCACTTTAGAAGCTGAAGCAAGGCAAGACATCCCAAATATATTTGAAAAATCTTCAGATGACGTTGGATACCAGTTAAGTGAACTTAGAAATGAATTTCAGCTTGTCAGTGAAGAAAAAGAAAATTATAAAAGACAGTGTGAAATGTTAATGGAAAAAGTGAAAACATTAGAAATGAAGATAGTTGAAATGAATGATAAATATGTGAAAAAGGAAACTTGTCATCAATCAACTGAAACTGATGCTACATTTTTACTTGAAAATGTTAATGGAATTTCTGAAAATCCAGATCAGATGGCATTTCAGTTTGAGCAAACGTTGAAAGAGATAGAAAAGCTGACAGAACACTGTAACACTTTGCAAAATTTAAAAGCTGAATGTAGTAAATGTTCAAGCAGTGAGACAAAAACTGAAGTGGATGAAATGGCTGTACAACTTGATGATGTTTTCAGACAACTCGACAAATGTAGTCTTGAAAGGGACCAATATAAAAATGAGGTAAGATATATATAGTCAACATAAAGAAGAGACAAAAACAATAGGACCTGTTAAATAGAAAACCAAATATGGTTGTTTGGGATTTAGAGTCTAATGAGCAATTTAAAGTACTAAGTATTTTTTTAATCCATTTCTGAAGTCCTTATTTTGTAATGCTGATTCAGTAACTCTAGCTCTAGATTTAATTTGAAGTAATACAAAGACCAAAACTACTTTGCCATTACATTTAGCAGAGTAAATTCTGTTGCCAGGCATATCTTAACTGGGTGATCCTGGACAAACTTGTCTTCCTGTTTCTTTTTCTGAAGATATTGCACCTACTTCCTAATATTGTTGTGAGGATAAAATAATATTTGTAAAGCACTTTGCAATCTTAACATATTCTACAGAAAACTATTATTGTTTTATTATTATGCCAAAGATATACAAAAATTAATAATATCCACTTATCTTTGCCTTTGCAATTCTTCCCCTTCTCTTCTTTCCTCTCATGTGACTTAAGGAAAATGGCTATGTGAATTTTTAAGTAGTTTTTATTTTGAATGATTTTTCTTTTGCTTAGGTTTCATATTTATTTAATTTATCAAGTATTTGTTGAACTTTTCATTACAGAAACTGTTTCCTCTCCCCATAATTACCATTTTCTAAAATCTTTTTGTTCTTTGTAATCACAGTAGTTTTATAAAATTGGTTATATCTGTGCTTTGTCAGTTTTTCATTATGGAAAGAATTTATTTTTATTTTTTCTTAGGTGGCATTATTAGAAATGGAAAAAACACAAATAGGCTTTCAGTGTGAAGAACTCAAAACTGAAGTCGAACAACTAAAAACATCAATTTCACAAATGACAAGATCAGATGATTCAACGACTAGTAACATTGAAGCTTCTATGAATTATTCTGATAGAGAAAGGTAATAGTGAACATCTTATTATATAACATATTTGTCTATAACTTTTTCTTTTAACAATTATGATAGCATATGACTCATCAAGCTTAAAATATTGGATTTGGAGTCCCAAGACCTGGGTTCAAATATGGTTCTCCCACTTACTGTCAATGTGATTTTGTATAGATAAATCACTTTTTTCTGTTGGATTTCAGTTATCTTATCTGTACAATAAGAGGGGTGGATTAGATAAATCTTTTAGATTCCTTCCAACTTTACATCTGTACTCCCAATGACTTTTCTCTGTCATTAAGGAGCTGATGAGTTTTAGTTTTTTGTGTAGCCAACATTTCTACACTTAACTTGTGGAGGCCAAAGAATAAGAATGTTAAAACTTTCCCTTTTCCCAAGTTGTTTTAAATCTCAAGAGGCAAAAAAGAGTAATTTAGAGAATGATAAAAGAAAATTTATAATTTAGTTAAAAAATTGATGAGATTTGTGTCATTCATAACAGTAAGGGCAAGTTTCGTGGGATATGTTGGATTGTAAAGACTGTAAAGATTTGGAGCAGAGGTCCTTAACCTTAGATCTCTTGATCTTGTTTTTAAAAATATTTTGATAATTATTTCTTATTGTCTCTTATTCCATGATTTTAAAAACATTTCTTAGAAGAGATCCATAAATAGTCCATGGCACCAAGAATTCCTGATCAAGAATACATATGGCTTAGAATCCACAGTAGTACCAGGGAAAATATATAATACAATTATTTAATTACTTAAAAATTTTGCCATCCCAACCAAAAGGTAAAGAATGTAGTAAAGAATATGTGGTGAGAATTTGGCTTGTTTGTTATTTCTGGAAAGCATAGTAAAAAACTATTTAGATTCTTAGAGCATGATAATGAAAAAAGGGAGAAAATAAAAGCAGGGGGAGGAAAGACATCAAATTTTATAAGTTGGTCAAGCATGAAGTGTCTGGAATTTTACTCTTGTGAACTACTATATAACTTAGTAAATGATAAGAGTAACTCTTGCCAAAATGGTCATCACTGCAGCCACACTAATCATAAGTCTCTGAATTTTATGTTGATGCTTGGACAGGAGACAAAATTAAAGTTACTGATGAATTGATTACTTAATAGTACTCTATTTCAGTTTTAGTCTTACTGCTTGAGTATTTACTGCATTTAGCTTTTAAATTGTGCAGAGTCTTACAGCGTACTGTCAGCTTCTGCCATCTGGACGTGACTTTCAGAATTTCTTTTATTCATTTTCAGTTTGGAGTACACTCTGTAGTTGGAGTAAAAGTTGAAAATGTAGGGTCAGTCCCATGTTACAGTTACTACTTATGGAGTATTTTGTAGAAAGCATTCTTTTTCATGCATGGGTTGGATTAGATGGCTTGCTATGTTAAAATTCTGAAACTGATTACTTGAGACAGCAGAGTGGTACTTTAGTGGAATATTTTATTTTAAAATCTTGTAACATTACTCACAATTTTTAAATTTTCATAATTTTCTTATCATATTTATATAACTTTTAAATAACAATAACTCAAATTTATATAGTATTTTAGGGTTTATAGTTTTTCTTGCAACAACCCAAATGTGTTGCATTACTGTTGTAGAATTTTTCTCATAGAGAGATTTGAATATATGAAGTACTAAGAAGGATTATTATTAAAACAGTTCAATTTTAAAAAGAAAATTTTTTAAACAAAAAAATTATAATTTTCTTGTTACATGTGATGGGGTTTTTGTGAAAATTAGATAATACTTTGTAAACACATAATACACTGGAAAGTAAATTGGCTCTGAAGTCAGGGCATATTGATTCAGAAAGGAAGAGTAATTAATTTCTTTGTTTCCTCATTTGCAATAGGATTGTTGAATATAAGAATCTTTGTTTCTTATAGTTGTTAAATGCTTATATTTGTGCTAATTCAAATGTAACTCATGTTTGATCTTCCAAAATTTTAAATAAAGCTTTCCCTTTCCTGTTTTATTTACTATAACTGCAAAAAGCTTAATTTTTGTTTTAAAATTTATTTTAAATGGTTAAAACATATTTAAATTAACTCAAATCTATATAAAATGTAATGATATTTCACATTAGTATAAAGCTCCAGTGTTAAGACATATATTTATACGTTATATGCTTTATGTCTTTGCAGCCTCAAACTTCGATCCCTTCGAGTTAATGTGGGCCAGCTGCTGGCTTCAATTATGCCTGATCTAGATCTACAGCAAGTAAATTATGATATTGATGTAGTTGATGAAATTTTAGGACAAGTTGTTGAACAAATGCATGAAATCAGTAGTACGTAAAATACATTTTCTGTAAAATAATTTTCTCAGTATTTCTGTTACTCAGATGTGGGCAATATTATTCTTTTTTAAAGGTACAGAAATTAATGAATTAAAGTACTATGTATGCCTATGGAAAAAAATACATATTCTATGCACTCCGATATTCCCACAAATGCTGTGGATACTTTGTTATAACTTTAAAAAATACTGAAAGGTGTTGATCTTTAGCCAGAAATTGTATTACAAATATAAATGTATTTATAATTAAGTCCGCATATATTTTTTATGATGATGTTGGGGACTTAGTGTTTTCACTAAGAGCTTTTCTGATCACCTCAGACCTTTGTGCAATCTTTCCAGTCCCTCAAATTATATTTTTTTCCTAAAGTGAGGATTGTGCCACAATTTAAATGGAGAGTTTTCCTTTAGCTTTCTTATAAAAAGAGTCTTGGGGAATTTTTACTTTAGTCTACCTATTTATGACAGATTAGTGCCTGCTTTAACTATCTTCAGTAAATGGCTGTTAGATTCTTTTAGATGATTTCCTTTCCTTGAAATTGAACATTCTTTAAAACAATGTAGCAATAACAATGGTTTTTAGGTTTTTTTGGTGATTTACCCTTTATCATACTTAGGTCCTATTTTAATTTCAGTACTATTATTTTTCACCTGCAGAGATTGCCAATCATGTTGATTTACAGAAGTATTTTTTAAAATAAGGAGAGATAAGCTTAAGTATCAGAAAATAAGAGGGTTAACTATATCCAATGTTTAATAAACATCATAAAGCTCATTTTTGTCTTTTGTGTGAAAAATGAATGGTGTTTTTGTTTTTAATTTTTTGAAGTTTTCTGTGCAGCCTGTTTTAAGCTACTTCACAATATTGCTAGATCTCTTTAGCAACACAGCATTCTTAGTTTTGTTACCAACTTAAATATTCATCATTCTTAGGTTAAATTGGAACTTAACTGTTCTAGAGTTATACTGTTGCATACCATATTGCTTTATTATGCTTTGTATTTGCTGCATTTTGGTGGGATTTCTAACAGGTGGATGTTTCTATTACATCTAACATGTATATAAACAATTCAGAACCATATTTTTCTCAATTAAAATGTGGGATTTTTCAAATCACTTATTATTTATTTTATTTTATTTTTTTTTGGAACAATTCAATACTTGTATAGGATACTTTTATATGGTATGCATAAAATACATATAGATCATATTAAGATATTAACATTTTTATGGTACATAAGACCCCTTCCAAAAGCAACAAGTCAATGAATTTGGTTATCTGCTTGTTAATCAAAAAAGTGATTAAAAGTGTATTTTTTGTATAAAATGGTTTTCTGTCATACTTGTAACTAGTCAAAAAAAATTTTTAAGCTTGTAATAAACTACATAATGGCTAACTTCATACACTATTTTAAAAGTGATCTTATCTTAACTTTGGACTTTTCTGATGGCTTAATTGAAATTGTTTAAGGAGGGCGGTGGTAGAAATGGTGGTGGTAAAAGAATATCAGTTCAGTTCTTGACGGGTCTTCTAAGTAAATCATATTCCAGATGCCCTCTGTATCTGGCCTTCTAAATGTTTGTTAATTTAGTATACCTACAGAGTGAGGCTGCTCATAAACTTAAGGAATAGTGTAAGTGAACAGAGGGAAAAACGAAAACCCTGAGGGCTATGATTTGTGTTACACACACACACACACACACACACACACACACACACTCACACACTCTCCTGATTTCAAATTCTGCCTTAGACACCAACTACCTTTGTGATTGAGGTAAATTACTTGTTTCCCTCAGTTTCCTCAAGTGTAGGAGATAATCGCACCTACCTCCCAAGGTTGTTGTGAGGATCAAATGAGATAATTTTTGTAAAGTGCTTAGCACATGCCTGGCATGCTGTAGGTACTGTAGAAATGACGGGGCAGTTAGATGGGTCAGTAGTTAGGGCAGTAGCTCTGGAATCGGGAAGACCTGAGTTTAAATTTGACCTCAAACACTTACTGTGTGATCCTAAGCAAATCACTTAATCCTGATTATCTTCCCTGACCCTCCTCTCTGAAGTACTATAAAGGGGAAGGGGAATAATGCCAGATGCTTTTGTTATCATTAGCATCATTATCTTAAGAAATCTGATATTTGTTGGGGTGTCTTATTGCAAAGTGGTTCTTGGTGGGATTTGCCTTCTTTGTATGAGACTTGAACTGTTTCTTCATTATGATATAAATTTGTTTTTGTAAATGGTTCCAGGTTGCACATTTACAATGTAGCTTCCAGCATTAACAAATGGGTGATCATTGTAATCTTAATGGTGCCTTTAGCAATACTGATAATAGAATAGGCCTCGTGAGGAAAATATCGTGGGAGATATATTTTTATTGATTTTCATTAACAAATGTAGCCTTCCATTTCCATTCCACATAGATATCATAAATACTACTGCAATTCAAAAAAGCTAATGTGACTTTAGTCTAACAATGTCCAGTATTCAGGAGGTGGTAGTCCTTCTGTAATGCTGCCTTGGTTTTCATTACATGTAGTAGTGTTCATTTCTGGCAGCCATATTTTTAGGAAGGACTCTGAAAAGGTAAAAAGCATGTCTTTGAAAAGAGGGCAAAAAGGGTGGTGAAAAGGGCCTTAATAATATCATAGGCATAGAGATACTGATCCTAGAATAATGTAGGGGCCTTTTGAAAGGAGTATAGGGACAAGTAATAATAGCCGTTTTAAAATAGTTGAAGAATGTACATCTATTCCTTTTTGGCTTTAGAAGTCAGAATTAGGAATAATGAGTAGAAGTTTGCAAAAATGCAGATTTATGCTTTCAAGAAAAACTTAACAGGATTATTAAACATTCATTAATTCATTCTCCACACAGCTCCCAAAATAATATTCCTAAAGCATAAGTCTAACTATATCGTTTTCATGCTTAACAAACTTCAGAAACTTTCTATGATTTTTAAGGTCAAATACAAATTCCTGTTTGGCACTTAAATTCCTTAATAACCAGATCCAATAAAGAATTGGAAATTGAGCAAATGCTCATTAATTGGAACAATGGCCAAATAGTTATGGCATATGTTTGTAATAAAATGATAAAATTGATGATTTCAGAAAAACCTAAGAAAACTTTAATCTACTGATGTGAAGAGCGAAATGAGCAGAACCAGGATATCAACTGTGAACAACATAGCCACTCTGATCAAAACAGTGATTCAAGACAATTCCAAAGGACACATGTTGAAAAATGCTATCCATTTCCAGAGAGAAAATTAGTGAATTCCAAGGGCAGATTAAACTTTTTTTTCATTTTGTATTTTCTTTTGCAACATGGCTAATGTGGAAGTTTTGTATAACTTCACATGTAATTGACATTGCTTGCCTTCTCAAGGGGTAGGGGAGAAGGTAGGCAGATGGAAAGAATTTGAAATTCTGAATTTGAAGAAATGAATGTTAAATTTTTTTGCATGTAATTGGGAAATAATGGATTAAATATTTTTAATGTGAATTTTTTTTCCTGCTGAGGCAATTGGGGTTAAGTGCCCAGGGTCACACAGCTGGGAGGTATTGTTATCAGATTTGAACTCAGGTCCTCCTGACTTCAGGGCTGGTGCTTTATCACTATGCCATCTAGCTGCTTGCACATGCGCGCGGCACGTGTGTGTGTGTGTGTGTGTGTGTGTGTGTGTGTGTATGTATATGTGTATTTCTTATTAAAGCTTTTTATTTACAGAGCATATGCTTGTGTAATTTTTCCAACACTGACTCTTGCAATATCCTTTTGTTGCAAATTTTCCCCTTCACCACACATCCTCCCCCATCTGGCAGGTAGTCCAATACATGTTAAATATGTAAAATACATGTTAGATCCAATATGTGTATACATATTTATACAGTTATCTGGTTGCACAAGAAAAATCACATGAAGAAGGAAAAAAAAGAAAAACTGAGGGGGAAAAAACCCCAAAAACAAAATGCAAGCAAATAACAGAGAGAATGAGAATGCTATGCTGCGTTCCACCCTGTTTCCATGGTTCTCTTCATCACTGCACAAATGGAACTGGTTTGAATCATCTCAATGTAAAAGAGAGTCACATATGTCAGAATTGATCATCATATAGTATTTTTATTGAAGTATATAATGATCTCCTGGTTCAGCTCATTTCACTTTGCATCAATTCATGTAAGTCTCTCCAAGCCTTTCTGAAATCATACTGTTGGTCATTTCTTACAGAACAATAATATTCCCTAATGTTCATATACCACAGGTTATTCAGCCATTCTCCAGTTGATGGCATCCACTCAGTATCCAGTTTCTTGCCACTACAAAAAGGGCTGCTACAAACATTTTTGCACATACAGATCCCTTTCCCTTCTTTAATATCTCTTTAGGATATAAGCCCAGTAGTAACACTGCTGGATCAAAGGGTATGCACAGTTTGATAACTTTTTGAGCATAGTTCCAAACTGTTCTCCAGAATGGTTGGATCCATTCACAGTTCCAACACTGTATTTAGTCTCCCAGTTTTCTGACATCCCCTCCAACTTCAGCATTTTCTCTTCCTGTCATCTTAGCCAATATGACAGGTGTGTAGTGATATCTCAGAATTGTCTTAATTTACATTTCTCTGATCAATAGTGATTTGGAACACACTTTCATATGGCCACAAATAGTTTCAATTTCTTCATCTGAATATTGTTTGTTCATATCCTTTGATTATTTATCAATTGGAGAATGGCTTGAACTATTATAAATTTGAGTCAATTCTCTATATATTTTAGAAATGAAGCCTTTATCAGATCCTTTAGATGTAAAAATGTTTCCCCAGTTTATTGCTTCCCTTCTGAAGTTTTGTTTGTAGAAAATTTTTTTAACTTAATATAATCAAAATTATCTATTTTATGATCAATAATAATCTCTAGTTCTTCTTTGGTCACAAATTCCTGCCTCCTTCACAAATCTGAGAGGTAAACTATCCTATGTTCTTCTAATTTGTTTATAGTATCATTCTTTATATCTAGATCATGAACCCATTTCAACCTTATCTTGGTATACGGTGTTAGGTGTGGGTCTGTGCCTACTTTCTGCCATACTAGTTTCCAATTTTCCCAGCAGTTTTTGTCAAATAGTGAATTCTTATCACAAAAGGTGGGGCCTTTGGGTTTGTCAAATACTAGATTGTTATAGTTATTGGCTATTTTGTTCTGTGAACTTAAGCTAGTCTATTGATCAACTAGTCTATTTCTTAGCCATTACCAAATGGTTTTGATGACTGCTGCTTTATAATATAGTTTTAGATCTGGTACAGCTAGGCCACCTTCCTTTGCTTTTCTCTTCATTAATTCCATTGAAATTCTTGACCTTTTGTTCTTCCAGATGAATTTTGTTATTTTTTCTAAGTAAGTAAAATAGTTTCTTGGGAGTTTAATTGGTATAGCACTAAATGATTAGTTTAGGGAGTATTGTCATCTTTATTATATTTGCTTGACCTACCCATGAACACTTTATATTTTTCCAGTTGCTTAGATCTGACTTTATTGGTGTGGAGAGTGTTTTGTAATTTTGCTCATACAGTTCCTGACTTTCCCTTCGCAGATAAATTCCCAAATGATGTAATGGGCTGAGGCTTGAGTTGATGCACTGAGGTCCCAAGCACATGAGGCTAAATAGTAATTGGACCATACTTTATTAATATATAAGCTTGGAGAGAGAATGGCCCCCGCCTACTCTTTGTGCAAGTCCTGATGTGTTGTATAGGAAATGACGATTCTGGTGGGTGGAGGCAGGGGAGTGAAAAAGGAAGGGGAGGAGAGCTCAGCACTCACTTGCTCTGCTAGCTGGCTTCTTGTCGCAGCTGCCCATATTGCTATCGCAATCTTTTTTTACCTCTTCACTTGAATAAAGACTGAAGATTTTTCCCTTAACCTGAGTTCCTGACTCTGGCTGATTTTAAATATGCGATCATTACAAAATATTTTATATTATCAACAGTTATTTTAAATGGAATTTCTCTTTGTATCTCTTGCTTTTGGATTTTGTTAGTAATATATAAGAATGCTGATGATTTATGTGGATTTATTTTGTATCCTGCAACTTTGCTGAAATTGTGGGTTATTTCTAATAGCTTTTTAGTTGATTCTGGGGGGTTCTCTAAGTATATACACTATCATATTATCTGTAAGGAGTAATAATTTGGTTTTCTCCTAACCTACTCTAATTACTTTAATCTCTTTTTCTTCTCTTATTGCCAAGGCTAGCATTTCTAATCTAATATTGAATAACAATGGTGTTAGTGAGCAACCTTGTTTCAGCCCTGATCTGATTGGGAATGATTCTAATTTATCCCTATTACATATGATTACATATTACATATATGATGCTTGCTGATCTTTTTAAATAGATGCTACTATTTTAAGGAAAAGTCCATTTATTCCCTATACTCTCTAGTGTTTTTAATAAGAATGGGTGTTGGATTTTATACATCTATTGAGATAATCATATAGTTTTTGTTAATTTGGTTATAGATATAGTCAATTATGCTAATAGTTTTCCTAATATTGAACCAGCCCTACATTCCTAGTATAACTCCTACTTGGTCATGGTATATTATCCTGGGGATGATTATCTGTAATCTCTTTGCTACTATTTTGTTTAATATTTTTACATCAATATTCATTAGGGAGATTGGTCTATAATTTTCTTTCTGTTTTCATCCTACCTGGTTTAGATATCAGTACCATGTCTGTGTCATAAAAGGAATTTGGTAGGAGTCCTTCATTCCCTATTTTTTCAAATAGATTATATAGTATTGGAGTCAATTGTTCTTTAGTGTTTCGTAGAATTCACATGTAAATCCATCTGGTCCTGGAGATTTTTTCTTGGGGAGCAGATAATAACTTGTTCTATTTCTTTTTTTAAAATGGGATTATTTAAGTAATTTATATCCTCTTCTGTTAATCTGGGTAATCTATAATTTTGTAGGTATTCCTCCATTTCACTTAGGTTTTCAAATTTAGTGGCATAAAGTTGGGCAAAGTAACTCCTGATAATTGCTCTAGTTTCGTCTTCATTAGTGGATAGTTCTCCCTTTTCATTTTTGAGACTATCAATTTGATTTTCCTCCTAATCAACTAATGGTTTTTTTATTTTTTTTTATTTTTATTTTTTTAATAAAAACAACTCTTAGTTTTATTTATTAATTCAATAGTTTTTTAGTTTCAACTTTATTGGTCACTCCTTTAATTTTTAGTTTGATATTTGATTAGAGGATTTTAATTTGTTCTTTTTCTAGCTTTTTTTAGCTGCAAGCCCAATTTATTGATCTTCTTTCTCTATTTTATGCAAGTAAGCCTCTAGAAATATAAAATTTTCCCTTTTTATTGTTTTGGCTACATCCCACAAATTTTGGTATGCTTATCTCTTTGTTGTCATTCTCTTGGATAAAATTAGTGATTGTGCCTATGATTTGCTGTTTTACACATTCATTCTTTAGGATGAGATTATTTAGTTTCCAATTTCTTTTTGGTCTATTTTTCCCTGGCCCTTTATTGAATGTAATTTTTATTTCATTGTGATCTGAAAAAAAAAATGCACTTACTATTTCTGCCTTTCTGCATTTGATTTTGAGGTCTTTATGTCCTAAATATGGTCTATTTTTGTATAGGTTCCATGAACTGCCAAGAAGAAAATGAACTCCATTCAATTTTCTCCAAAGATCTATCATATCTAGTTTTTCCTAGTATTCTATTTACCTCTTTTAACTTCTTTCTTATTTATTTTGTGATTTGAATTATCTAGTTCTGAAAGAGTAAGGTTGAGATCTCCCACTGTTATAGTTTTGCTGTCTATTTCTTTTTGCAACTCTCTTAACTTCTTTAGGAATTTGGATGCTACACCACTTGGTGCATGTATGTTTAATATTGATATTGCTTCATTATGTACAGTACCCTTTAGCAAGATGTAGTTTCCTTCTTTATCTCTTTTAATCAGATCAATCTTTGCTTTCACTTGATCTGAGATGAGGATAGCTCCCCTGTTTTTTTTTACTTCACCTGAAGTATAATAGAGTCTTCTCCAGCCTTTTACCTTTACTCTGTATGTATCACTGTGATTTAAATGTGTTCTTGTAAACAACATATAGGATTTTGGCTTTTAATACAATCTGCTATCTGCTTGCTTTTTATGGGAGAGTTCACTCCATTCATATTTACAGTTAGAACTACTAATTCTCTATGTCCTGCCATCTTATTAACCTTTTCCCTTCTCTTTTCCTTTCTATTTGGCCTACCTCTTCCCTTTTCCCTTTCCCCTCCCACTTCCTATAAGATGAGAGATGTTTCTCAATGAAACCAAATATATCTAATATTCTTTCTTTGGGAAAAATCTGATGAGATTAAGATTCAAACAATATTCTTCACCATCCCTTCTTTCCCTCAATTGTAATGTTTTCTTTGCCTCTTTCTGAGATGTAATTTCCCTCATTTTATCTTCACTTTCCGCCCCCTTTTTTTTGTCACAATATTATAACAGTAAAATCAGATTATACATATATTCTCAATGTATATCCATAACAGAAATAGTTCAAGAGTTTTTTTTTTCTTTTACCTTTTTATACTTCTCTTGATAAAGTAATATAAAAGAATGGACCAAAGTCTGAAGGATTTTTAATTAGGAAAGTCTTAGGACAAAGGGCCCTACCAACAAGTTATTTCATTTCTATAGTTGGATAGTGTTGGTGGTATCAGAGAAGGGAGCAGATATCAGAGATATTCACAAAGTAGAAATGGTAGGATGGGGTGACTGATTGGATCATGGAAAATGAGTTCAAAGTAGGAATTGAGGATGATACATATCTAAGTTACTCTCTTGCATGACTTGAGAATATAGAAATATCTTTGATGAGGATTAGGAAGTTAAGGGGAAAAGTTTTGGACATGCTGAGTTTAAAATGCCTACAAGATTTCCAATAGATAACTGAAAATGAGAGTAGAGGTCAGGTAAGGGAGATTAAGGGTTAGATAAATGGATGAGAAACATGTAGATTTGATGATTCATTATTCAGAAGCTGATGAAATCATCAGAGGAAATTGTATGGAGGAGTCAAGATGGCAGAGTAGCAAGAAATAGAGCAAGCTACCTTCCATTCCCAGATGGTTCATCCTGATTTAGAAAATTGACCATACTGAAATTCCTGATTTGAAAACTTTAAAAAAAAGAAAGAAAGAACGAAAGAAAAGTTATCCCAAGGTTGCATAGGGTGACGGGTGTGTGGATACTAAAGATGGATTCTGGCCAGGCGGGCAAAGCATTCCAACACAGGAATAGGCAATGCACCAGAACAAGATCATATCTGAGATCCATCATGGGGAGAGGTGGGGGAGGGAGGGAGAGGCCGGCAGCCTAGGGTACAAGAATTGGTGCCATTTAGTAGCTCTATTTACTCTGAACCCAGTTCTAAGTAATAAATTATGTACAGACTGAAGAGGGGATCTTAGTGGAGGAATGAATGACATAGAGTGAGGAGTAGTCTTGGGTCCTTAGGATGTGTAATGAGCAAAGAGTAAGGTCAAAAGTAGGCACCAACTAAATGTGGATTAGATCATCTTCTAGTTTCTTTTTTTCTTCCTTTTTTTTTTTTTTTTTTTTTTAATTTTAATAGCCTTTTATTTACAGGTTATATGTATGGGTAACTTTACAGAATTGACAATTGCCAAACCTCTTGTTCCAATTTTTCCCCTCCTTCCCCCTACCCACTCCTCCAGATGGCAGGATGACCAGTAGATGTTCTTCTAGTTTCTAGCCCATCTTAATCCTGTAGATGAATCACTAAGAAGGAAATTTCAGACCAAAAAGAAGCATATAATTACTGAATCAACAGAGTTTTCCACCTGGCAGCAATTTACTCAAACTCCAAATGGAGCAAGCCCACAGGTCTTGTGCTCAGATCCTAGCCCAAGTCACAAACTTGCTGAGCTCTGAGCAGGGGATAAAAATCAACTGTATCATAACCCCACTGGTAATAATGAAGACTTGTGGGTCTCTACCCTGAGCTTTTCTTGAGATCCTGGAATAATATATCTGAGAAAATAGTTGCAGGTCCAGCCTAGATATTTACTGTAGAAGTACACAGAGCCTGCCTTAATAAAAAAAATCTTAAGTTAGTATGCTGGAAGAATGAAAAACAAAATAAGAATTCAGCCATAAAAAGTTATTATGATGAGAAAGATGCTCAGGACATAAACAGAAGAGATGACTCCAATACACTGACAAGCAAAACATCAAACTAAAACAACTTAGATACAAGTTCACCTAGAATTTATGGAAGAGATGAAGCAAGAATTTTGTATTATTAAGTTTAAGAATCTAAAGGAAAAACATTGGGAAAAGAATGAGCTATGAAGGAAATAGAAAAGGAACTAATAGCATGGCACAAAACATTAAAAACCTACCCAAAGCCACAAATTCCCTGAAAAATGGACCAAAGAAGAAGCTAAGAATTCCTGGAGAAGCCAAAAAAAAATTAAAAAATAAAAAAGGTCAAGTGATTAAAAAAAAAAAAAAGAAAATTATTTCACAGCAAAAAATGAACTGGAAAAAATTAAAGAGAAAATTTAAAGAATTACTGATTACCTGACTTGCCACAACTCTATCCCATTTGTAAAAAATAAAATAAAATACACTTAGGCATCAAATATTAACAATTTTAGACATTTTGAATCCTTGGCAGAAGCACCTTGAAAACCTTCTAATCTTGATTTCTCCTTTAACTAATAATAATATTCTGAATAATCCTATTAAACTTCATTCTAAAACTTGAGTCCAAATACAAAACTTTTCAGAATCTTAGAGATGGAGCAGATATCAAAAGCTATCTAGACTTATATCTGAATAAGAGTCCTTTCAATAATATATCTGGTTTTCCAAACTTTGTTCAAAGATCTTTAGGGAAAGAATATATTACATCTCATGAAACAGAACATTCCTCATTGAGATAACTCTAATTGTTATAAATTTTTCCTTCAAATAAAATTTGTATCCATCGCTGTGCAATTTCCATTGATTGCCCCCTAGTTCTGCCTGGTGTTAAGTAGAACAAGTCCAACTATATTCCATGTCACAATCTTTCCAAAATTTAAAGACTTATTATGTCCCTCATAACTTCTTCATGCTAAATGCACCTATTTCTACAATCAATATTTGACTGAACTTTGCATATCCAATATTCTTAGACTCAGCCTTCCTATGCAGATGTTATACTTTTTAATATTTAATTGATTCTCTGAACTACTATCCATAAATAATGATTATTGAATGCTTTGTAACTATTGTATACCAAAGAATATCAATAATTAAGGGGACTAGTTGAAGTAATACTAAGTGTAATCTTTATGAAGTCCTTAAAATGTTATATGAACAAAAATATTCTATATTTGCAAAACTGTTCTTTGAATGTGTTCAAATGGCAAATTAAAAGTTGCATAGTCTCATTTTCTTTAAAACTATTTGGGTAAAAATTATTTAAAAATTAAATGAAAGCAAAGGGTAGATTCTCATTTCTAAAACAAATTTACTTGTAAAGATATTCACATTAATAAGAAAAGGGAAAACCTGCTCTAAGAGAGAACATTTAGAGCTTTTAAATTAAAAAAAGATAATCATAACAAATAGAGTAATTCAAGCACATGCAATTTTCAATATCTTGAAAAGAATTTCAATTACAATGTTATATAAAATTTCATGGGACAGCTAGATGTTCCAGTGGATAGAGCACTGGCCCTGAAGTCAGGAGGACTTGAGTTCAAATCTGGCCTCAGACACGATACTTCCCAGCTGTGTGTCCCTGGGCAAGTCATTTAACCCCAATTGCCTCAGCCAAAAAAAAAAAAAAAATTCATTTGAACACAAGTATACCATAAAATAACCTATTAAAAAAATAAGTCATGTATCATTGATGTATTGATTATATCTTCGCTCTAGGTGGGGAAGGGACTGCAAAGAAAGAGAATTTTAAACATAGAATTTTAAAAAAAAGTTAAAAAAAAAAAAAGGGAGTGAAGGGAATGAGAGCTTGTGCTGTAAGAATAAGAGGCTAGAGAGAAATTTAAATAACCAAATTATAATATTGGCTCACTGAATTCGTTGGAAGAGAGAACTTTATACACACACACGTACATATATATACATACCCATAGTGTTAAGATACAGAAGTACATTTCACTCACCTGGGAAACAAAAGTGAGTAAGAGGAAAAGTAAATTAAGGGAATGATTAATCCTAAGTAAAATAAACTAAGGCTGTATAAGAATGTAACTTATGTAAATCTTTCAAAGTTAGAAATTCTGATTAGTATAATCAGCGTGATTCTAAAAAACCTAAAATAAAACATGCTCTCCATCTCTTGATAGGAATGTGGAATGAGACTGAGTGGGGGAGTAAGAAGGGAGAGTAGGAATAACCAATGTGGAAATTTTTTATTTGTGAGAGAGAGGTACTTTTTTTGATAATAGGAAAAATTAATTTAAATAGTATATGGAAAGAAAAGAGCCTAAAACAGAGAATTGGGGGAATCTTTGTTTAGCAGGTATGATTTGGAAGGAAATCCAGGAAAAGACAAAAAGGAATGGTCAGAGAGATAAGAAAAGCAGAAGTGTAGCTAAAACCTGGAAAGAGATTATCTAGGCAGTACTGCTTGTCAGAGTCTCCAATATGTATTGTCAAGAAGAATGAAGACTGAGAAAAGGGTTGGTAGATTTGGATCAAAATATGACTGCCTATGATCATCTACTTAATATATTAGATAAGAATATTGGGCTTAAGCTATGTGACACTTACCTCTGTTTACTTCCATTTCCTGAGTGGAGAAGAAAGATAACCCCAAATACAACCACAAAAAGTTGGACACAACTGAAATGCATAATAATAACCAAAAAAATGACTACCTATGTATAACTGAGTTTGGTGAAGGAAATTACTAAAGTTGAAGAATTGGAAATTTAGGATATTTGAAACAATGTTAATATATTGAAATTCTTAATATGAGGAAGGAGTTGGAGAAGAGAGAGTTATTCAGACGCTGAACTACTTATGGAAGAAAAGATTGTCTTGGAAGACAGCAGAATTTTGATTGATAAATATGGATAAATTTGCCAAACTGGCATATATAGCATTCATCTCCCATTTTTCTTCTATTGTACAAACTTAGCTCACTCTTGAAATATATGCTCTTCTTTAATAGTTTTTAAAATGTGAAGTTCTAATACCTTTAAAAATCTTAATAATTTATCATAATGCAAATTCACCTTTGCTTATGTATGATTTTGTCATGGTGCAGAAGAGAACTGCAATGTTGGATGCTCATGGAGGTGGAAGTGAATTCGACAGAGGAGGAGGGTGGGAAGGAGGAAGTGGAGATACAGTGGCTCCAACTGGGATCAAGTGCTGCCAAGGTCATCTTCCAGGACTGAGTGAGAGCTACTGGTTGGGAAGGGGTCATATAACTAATGGTGATGGTTGAGAGTTGGGGCCTGCAGAGTGCTAAAGAATACACCCAACAAATGATTGCTCCTGTGGCTTCTCTGGCCCAGACACACCTCTGGAGAAGACAGCACTTCCTCGAACTAGCCTTTTGAAGTATGTATCATAAGGGGTGTTATTATTCATGTTGGGACTTCAGTGACTGCCCACTTCCAGTTTCAGATTTTTGTCAAGATAAAAGTGACATATTGAGGTGTGTTTTTGTTGGGGGAGGGAAGGGCAGGGTGGGGAAAAGACTGGTCCACATCACACAATACCCTTGTCTACTCCCTAATAGCCCCGGGATATCACCACTATTTATTGAAGACTTTTTATAGTAACAATTTAATATAAATAAAATTTTACCATTGTTACATTGCTGTCTTTTTTGGTCACTAATAGAGGTTTTGAGTATCCCTAATCCCACACCCCTCATATACCACGTGGTTTTTATTCCATTTCTTACATGGGATATTTGAAAAAATGTTAATATATTGAAATTCTTAATTTGAGGAAGGAGTTGGAGAAGAGAAGTTTCCATATCTTACATGAAACGTTTTCTGATTCCCTTTGCCCTCAGTTACTAGTGTCTACCTTATATAAAACTACTCATTATTGTATGTTCATATGAACATTGTTGTATGTTCATATTGTATTCATATGTATTGTATGTTCAATATGAACATATTGCCTCCCCCTACAAAATGTTGGGTTTTTTGAGGGCAGATGTTTTTATTTTTGTCTTTGTATCTCTAACAAGGTGGAGCGGTGCTAAATAAATGTTTATTGATTATGCAATGATCTGAATTATCCAAAAATGAAATGTTTTGCCTTAGATGAAACAAGCAAAACCTGGATGACTATTAGTCAGATAAACTGTAGAAGCAATTTTTTTTTCAGACATACTTTGCCATAATCCCTGAGGTCAAGGGAACACATATTTAGAGCTGGAAGGGGCTAAGGAATCTTTCATTCTATCTCATTTATCTCATGTAGAAACCATAGTCCAGATAGGGTTCTTTCTTTGTTTCTAGGTCAACCAGGTAGAAATGAGCTGAGCGAATATCTAAAGATCCTGACTTCAATACAACATATTTCCAGTACTCTATGGGTTATGTTTGTATAAATGTTTCCCCACAAAAGAATAAAACAGAGATTGTTTTTTCTTTGGGATTTGCAACTCTTAACAGTGCCTTGAATACAATAGGTATTTAATAAATTTTTATTGAACTGAATGGAATTCACAGTTACTCTTTGAGTGTTCTAGCTAAGAGATCTGTCTACAGGACACTCGTATATGGGGAGTATTGAACAGAAGGATCTGTTTAATACTTCTACTCTGTGCTATAGGATTTAAAGATGGACCTACATAGGAGAATTGCATTATCAGAAATTCAAGCCATGAATAAAACTCTGGCACCTTTGTTCTTTGTTTTTAACTTATGATTATCTGGACAGAGGTTTTCTTAGGAATCCAAACAAAGGCTGCCATTTTGGCAAAAGCAGAGAAATTTGTTTAGTTCTAATCCCTTCTATCACTGCTTACATTTTCCCCTTTGAAAAACGGCTGAGATCTAATTAACAGAATGATAGATTCTACTTGGATTAAAATTTTTATATAGCACCTTGAATTCACACTTTTTGGGGAAAGGCTAATCAATCAGCACAATGCTTAGAAATTTCCAAGTACAAATCTTGAAGCAGTTAGTATCATATGCTTCCTAGGGAAGCAAGGAACCTCCTCTTTGCTCTTTCCTTCCTGCCTCATTTTTCCTTCTCCAGGCTCTACCCTCCACCCTCTGATCCCCATCAAGGAGCATCCTTAATAAATCAAAAGAGGGAATCTGGGAATTCAGCTTTTAAGCTAACATGCCACCACTTCAATTTATCTAAAACTATTTAAGCATATAAAACTTCCCATGTACAGCCTTCCTGGGTCCTGAACTTTAATAAATCTCATTTGGGACACCGAAGATTTTTTGTTTTGTTTTTAATAGATTTTTTTTTTTGCATTTTCCCTAATGAAGAAACTCAAATTATTACAAAAATCATTCATTCTGGAGACATCCATTTGCTAAATATAAGAACTGAAAGGGGGGGGAGGGGGCTAGGGGATGGGGGTGGTGGAGGGTAAGGCAGCTAGGTGGCGCAGTAGATAGAGTAACAGCCCTGAATTCAGGAGGATCAGAGTTCAAATCAGGTCTCAGACACTTCCTAGCTATGTGACCCTAGGCAAGTCACTTAACCCCAATTGCCTCAGCAAAATAACAACAAAAAACAAAGGGATAGTTAACAATGATCTCACCTGGGCAATTTCCAGTTGCGGCCATTTTGTTTTTCTCCCGTCAATCCCCTCAATTTGTCAGAATGGTGAAAACAGGGCAGACTGTGCCACCCATGTTGGGGAAATCTTCAGCAGCCGGGGACACTGGAAGCCTTTCCCTTCTACGCCAAAGGGTCATTGTGGATTTTACTCACTATACGTTCCGGCTAAACTGGCCTCTAAACAATCCCACAAACTGAGCACACTTCCCTTTAGGGCGGTTTGCACATTTTGCCATCTCCCAAATTTTTCTTCCCACCATTTGTGCTTTCATCCTATGGGGACAATAGGTGGAGTGCGTAATAGGAGAAAAAGATTCACGATGAGCAGTTAGGTACTCTGACTATTATGCCTGGAAGATAAGTTTAACAACTGGAAGCGCTTTTTCATAGATGAGAAGTTTGCTTGCTTCCCATGAGTCACTTAACTCAGTGCTTTTTCCTAGGGACCACATTAATTTGCACTGTGATGATGCTGAAAAAAGTAACAAATTTCAGGTTTCAATTTCCTCAAAGTACCCAACTGCACTACCTATACAGCTCTTTGCACCGGGCTTAAATCTTTACCTTTGGGGCGAAGGACGCTAGGAAACACCCCGAGAGTATAAAACGACTACGTCGGCTGGCGGGTCTGTGTGAGATGGAGGGGTCGCGGGGGCGGTGCGAGGTCCGCCTCGCCCCTTCCCTGGACCCGCCCCTTCCCTGGACCCGTCCCTCCGCTCCCGCCACTCACCGAGCGAAGAGGGCGGTGTCAGAGCGCGAGCGCGGGAATCCCGCCGCCGGCGGCGGCAGTCAAGAAGTTTTGCGTCTTGCGTCCGCGGAACCTGAGAGCCTTTCTTCTTCCCAGTTCCCCTGGAGGCAAGGCTGAGACCTGGAAAAAGAAGATCTGAGGTTTGTTTGGCCAAAATACGGGCGGGGTGTGGATTCGGGAATGGGAAGGGTCCCCGTATCTGAGAGGACTGTTTTCGGGGACTTGGCGGGAGGAGGGTCTTCATGACCTGCGGGGTGCAGAGAACGGACTGCTGGCACCTGATTAGATGGCTTCTCGGGAGATAGCCGCTGTTGCCATTCATTTGCGGGATCAATGTTTCCTAATGCCTGAGGCTCCCTCCTCCAGACCCCAGATTCCCGGAAAGAAATCGCAATTTCCCCCATTCTCTTTTCTCTTCCCTCGCTCGCTACTCCGCGCCCTGGATTGGGGCCTTTCGTCCCTCTTCCGGTCTCCGCCCTCTCCAATCCCACCGGAGTAGTCGGGATGGAGGAGGGTGAGCGGTTGGGTCTGGGCAGTACCTCTCGTGGTCCTAGTGTGAGGGTTGGAAGTGTGGGAGCCCTGGGATTGCCCGGTGTGTGCGTCTCTGCTCTGGGACAGGATGACAGTGGAGTCGGCCGCGCCTTCTCCAGAAACCTGAGCGAGTAACTTTGCGTCTTGATGTTCTCTGTCATTAGGAAAAAAAAAAACAAAAACTCGCTCCTAGAAAAGGAGAATGAAGGTCATTACTTGTGAAATAGCCTGGCACAACAAAGAACCAGTGTACAGCTTGGACTTCCAGCATGGAACTGATGGGAAAATTCATAGGTTGGCTTCTTCAGGAGTAGACACAGCCGTACGGGTGAGTCCAATGTTTGCAGAAAAAAATAAAAAGAAAGGAGCAAACTACGGACTCCACTTTTAACTAAACTCCTCTCTTAAAGCTAATGTTGGTAAAAAAAAAAAAAATGCAAGTTTCAGATTGGGGAACCGTTCTTGATCTGTGGAAAGAACATTGACTGGGAAGTCAGGAGAGTCTGGATCTAGTCCCATATTGTTTTTCTGCAAAATGAAAGGGTCCGTCTGTGAGATCTTTTCCAACAGAGATTGAAAGAAAAGGGTTACTTTTTTATTTTTTCACTCGTACTCTAGCAGTAGTTTATTTAGTAAATTATTTTTAAAATTTTCAGATTTGGTTTATTAGGAAACGAAGTTATTTTAAGGAAAAAGTAAATAGTTAATTAAGGTGAATAGAGTGTTGGGCTTGAAATCAGAAAGCCCTAACAAATTAAGTCTCTTGACACTGGGTGTATTGAGGCGAGAGAGCGGTGGGCAGGCTGAGTGGGAGCTGTGGACCAGTCATTTGACTTCTCTGATGCTTAGTTCCCTTATCTCATCGAATCAGATTAAAAAAAAAAAAAAAAAAAAAAAGCTTTGAACCAGTGCCTGATTCTTAGTAGATGCTATATACATGCATTTTCCCTTCTCTGATTTCATCTGTACAATGGTGTTAATATAAATTATGAGATCTCCCTCATAAGATTGTAAGAAACAGGTGAAATGATGCCAACCTGTTTTCTTTTTTGGTTTGGAACTGTGATTATATTAGTTGTAGAGGCCTTTCCCTCAAATTATTTACCTGCTAGGTAACTAGTCTTAGACACCTGAGAGCAATGAGAGGTAAATACTTGCCCAGGGTCTCACAGACATTAAATATCATAGGTGAGACTTTGAATGTAGGACTTCTTGTCTTTGCCTCACACTGTCAATTATTATTTTTATGTGACTATTTAGAATTAGAATCTAGTTTATTCCCTGGCTCAGTTAATTATTCTGAACTCCAATTTCATTATGAGGCCAATGATGCTGACTACCTCACAATTGTGTTTTGAGGACCAAGGAAAATAACATTTTTTTTTTGGCAAGGTAATTGAGGTTAACTTACTTGACCACAGTCAAACAGCTAGTATTAAGTATCTGAAATCAGGTCCTCTTGACACCAGGGCTAGTGCTCTCTATCCACTGTGCCATCTAGCTGCTCCAGAAATAACATTTCTGAAAGTCATTTTTAACCATAATAATTTAAAAGATCAGTGATGTCTACTTCTAAGTTGTACAGATTCCTACCTACCCACTTTAGCCAGTTCTTGTCCTTGTTTTATCCTAAATTCAACAGAAGAGCTCCACTTGTGGTGGTTACAAAGATCTTCTAATTTTTTTGATTTTTGCTTGAGATCTGTGGAATATATATCCTGATAAGCTGTCTTTTTAAAAATTTAATTTATTATACATCACATATACTTTAAAAGAGAAATTGTTTTGTTTCTTATGTTTATTTGCTTCTGTCATTATGTTAATAATGATACTTTTTTTGTTTTGGGTAAACAGATCTGGAAAGTAGAAAAAGGACCAGATGGAAAAGCCATTGTAGAATTTTTGTCCAATCTTGCTCGACATACCAAAGCCGTGAATGTTGTTCGGTTTTCTCCTAATGGTGAAATCTTAGCATCCGGGGGAGATGGTGAGTTATATTTGATGTTACATTTAGTATATGTTTCTAGAAGCTATCTTACTTCAAAGCCTCAAGTAAAAAGAGGAAATGTATTTTGGGGAAAAGCTTTTTACAAATTCAATAATTCTATTTAGCATATATAATGACATATAATAGGTGCTTATGCCTTTGTATTAGATGATGGTAATACAAAAATGAAAAATGATAGTACTTCTTTTGAAGAAAAATACAATTTAATGGAGGAAGATAATACGCACTAGAGACCTTGGATTCTTGGAACTATCAATTGTCTGATCTTTTGATACAAGGGAGAATGTAATAGATACAAAGGGGAGGTTCCTTTCATTTGGAAGGATCATGAAAAAGATAACATCTGATCTAGATCTTTTTTTTTTCTTAGTAGTACTTCATTTTCCCAAATACATACAAAGATAGTTTTCAGTATTCATTTTTGTAAGATTTCTTTACCTCCTTTCTTTACCTCCTCCCTCCCTCAGATGGCAGGCAACTTGATTCTCTCTCTCTCTCTCCACACACGCACAATACTTTTAAATATATTTCCAAATCTGTCATATTCCAAATAAAAGCAAAAGGAGAAAACTTATAAGAAAGAAAAAGCAAGCACACAATCAAAAAGATGAAAATGTAATCTTCGATCCACATTCATTCTCCACAGTTTTCTCTCTAGATGCAGATGGCATTTTCCATCCCAAGGTATTGGAATTATCTTGGTTCACTGTACTGCTGACAAGATCTAAATTTATCATAGTTGATCATCATATAATCTTGCTGTTACTGTGTTCTTTTAGTTCTGCTCACTTCACTTAGCATCAGTAAGTTTTTCTAGGCTTTTCTGAAGTCAGCCTGCTCATGATCACTTTAGAAAATAATATTACATTACATTCATATACTATAGTTTATTCAGCTATTCCCCACAATTGATAGCATCCACTCTGGTTCTAATCCCTTGCTGCTACAAAAAGAGCTTCTATGAAACTATTTTGCATATGTGGGTCCTTTTCCCTTTATTAAGTTCTCTTTGATTAGTGACACTGCTGGATCAAAAGGTATCCAGTTTTATAGCCCTTTTGACTTAATTCTAAATCTGAGCTAGGTCTTAAAAATAAAATAAAATCTCTATAGACAGAGATAAGCAGATATTTTTCAGGTTCAGATCTGGTCTTTGTGAATGCTTGGAAGTAAGGTTTAAGATGAGTTCAGTTAGTCAGTGAACATTTATTAAGAACCTATTGTATTATAGTAAAGAGTAGCGATACAAATTTGGAAAGGCAAAAAGTTCCTGCCTTCAAGGAGCTTACAGTCTAATAGGGGAAAGCAGTATACAGGGTTAGGGAAAACATGGTTGGTATACAAAGAACACAAAATGGATATTATGAAATAACCCTGAAAAGATTGATTGGTTCAAGTTTGTAGGGAGCATTAAATGTTCTATTAGAGAGTTTGTATAGCCAGTAGAGAGCCACTGCAAGTTTCGGGGCCCAACAATGATAAGATTTTAAAAATTTTTTATTTTTTATTTTTATCTATCTATCTATTTATTTATTGATGAAGCAATTGGGGTTAAGTGACTTGCCTGGGGTCACATGGCTAGGGAAAAAAATTTAAATTACTTTAAAAAAATGACCTAAGAAATTTTGTGAAAATTAGATAGAAGATGTATAAGACTGAAAGCAATGAGATAACTTTGGAGATTTTAATAGTAATTCAGCTAAGAACTAGTATGGGTATAATGAGGTTGAGTTAGTATAGTAGCAGATAAGAGAGATATAATATAAATAAAAGTGAGAGGACTTGACTACTAATTCTATGTATATATTTGAAGGTGAGGATTTAAACCCATTTTGAATCTTAAACCAGTTATGTGTTTGCCTTTTCCTGGGTTGTCAAAAGGATGAAAGGATCAGATGTATTTTGATCTTGGAATGGGAGATAGATATTGTTTGTCATGCTTTTGAAATCTATAGATATCCATTCTAAATAATGAGAAAGTGATGAATACATAGTTTCCTAATAAGAATTAAATTCCTTGTCTTGGCAAGATAGAAATAGTTTAATATCTTTATCCCTTTATCCCTTGAGTTGAACTTTTTTCTACTTTGATAACAAATTGATTTGTATTTTCTGTGTATGCTTAATAGGAATAAAGAGTTTGAAAGAAAATGGAAATATTTTTATCTTTTATTTTCACTAAAATATAAAAAAGCTGTTTCCAAAATAATTTGTAGTAATAATATGTAGGTTGCTAACAGAGGTGCCTAGAGTTCTGGACTTGGAAATCAGAGAGACTTAATTAAATTCATATCTTACCTCTGATGTGATCTGAAGCAACTTTTTTGGGCCTTTGACAACTTAACAGGATTTTTACTGAGTTTAGGATACTGCCCGTTTTGTAAATTGAATTCACTTTCTGGGAGTTCTCCAATGAAATATGGTTTATAATCATATTAAATACCCCACAGATGCTGCCATTTTGTTGTGGAAGGTTAATGATAACAAGGAGCCAGAACAAATTGCATTTCAGGATGAAGATGAAGAACAACTGAATAAGGAGAATTGGGCTGTCATTAAAACATTAAGGTAACTTTATGATATATGACAAAGATATCTCTTTTACATTTCAACATAATACATATTTTGGTAAATATAAATTTGCTTTAAACATTTGCTTAGATCATGAAGGAAAAATTTTTGAAAAAATTAAAATGTCCTAGTACAAAATTGAATTAAATTTGCTTACTTTTCTTTTAATGTAACTGACTGTGGCTATATATGAATATGTAGTCTCTAAACCAATAGAATTTTGTTTAAAGAAATTTTATTCTGATATACTTATAAAACAAAATAGCTTTGTTTAAAATAGTTTACATTTAAAGAACCACTCTGCTAAGATAATATGTAATATATTGTTCCTTCTAATTTGCATTCCAGGGGGCACTTAGAAGATGTATATGATATTTGCTGGATGACTGATGGAAATTTAATGGCTTCTGCCTCTGTTGATAATACAGCTATTATATGGGATGTTAGCAAAGGTAACTTTAATTAATTTCTTTTTTTGTCTTTGGAAAATAAGGGGAAGATCAAATAATTACATAAAGTCCCTCAAATATGGAAATTAAAAGCATTAAGCAAAAGAAAAAAAAAACTTTCAATAGATTTAATCAAGTGGTCAACTTTTCACTGGTGGGGATAAAATTTTTATTACTTGAAGATGGCAGTTGAACTTGGCAGTAGGTAGTGTATTGACTTTCTCATTTGGTCACCAGAATGCTTGGTGAGATTGCCAAGAATCCTACATAACCATTAGAGTTAAAGAGAATCAGATAGAAAGGCATTCAGGGAAGGAGTCTTCTTCCCTAACAGCAATGAGAATAGAAAAGTCTTGTAGCAAAAAACAGCTAGGAAAGCTAATTTTTCTTTACACAAAATCTCTTGTTAAGAATGAAATTGTTGAAGAATTGATTCAGTACTCTCCATTGTTCTTGTTTGGCTAAGGGATGCTTCATTTCTTATGGCTCTAAGGAAAAAAACAAACTGGAGATGCATTTAAAGATGCCCCTCCTCCCCTTCAGACCTGTATAGCTTCTGAACTCTTTTACTGTTAAAGGTATAGCCAGTCACATTGTCACTATGGTTTGCAACTACTTTGTGATCCTCAACTCCTCACTTATTTTGGGCCAGAACTCTGTACTTGAACAAGGATTCTTACAAGGTGCTAACTCAGTGGACTTGATAAGACAATGGTTATCTAGTTTAGCATGGTGATTAATAGTTCTCGAAGTTCAGCATGATTGATTTAATCTTACCACAAATAATGGTTCCCTAGTGATAGAAAGATTGGTTTATATTCAGTATACTGTAAATGATCTATAATATATATATATATATAAAACTATAACTATAATAGAGCATATAAGCTGGGACAAACTCAGCCAGGGTCAGACCCGTAGAAGACAGAGGATTGGAGGTGGGAGCTCAAGCTCTTGGAGCCAAGAAGAGAGATTCACTCCATCTTACACCACACCATGGTGGCTGGTCTGTCTTCCTGCATTTCCTTCACTGAGACCAAGCTAACCCCAGGTGAGGAGACAATAAAGAATTTGGACTTCAACACCTGGCTATTCTAATGGTGATTACTTTACTGAAAAGAAGGCTGCCCCAGAGACCTCCAGAAAACTAACCAGAACACTACACTCACTCACCTCATTTATCCACTCAGTTGTCAAATCTTCATGATATCTTTCACTTTTTCTTCATACCAATGTGGCTTAGGCTTTCATTACTTCGGGACTAGAATATTGTAATAGTCTCCTAATTGGTCTCTGTTTTATTTTTCTCCACTGCAACCCATCTTCTATACAGCTGCCAAAGTTATCTTCCTAAAAGTCAGATCTAGTCATGACATTCCCCTACTCAGTACACCTCAGAGATTCTCTGAAATCTCTATGATCAAACAAAATCTTTGGTTGTTATTTAAAGTTCTTTCACTTCATCTCCTTATTGTTTTTCCAATATTCCTTTCTCTCTTCCTCTAAATACACTGTAAAATCCAACTGTACTGGCCAACTTCCTGTTTGCACACATACTTTTTCCTCCCTGCATCTCTTACTTTCTTCAGGAGGCTGCTTTCTGGTCCCTCAATTCTTGGAGCTTTCTACTCCAAGGCTTCTGTTCTAAGCTATTTTGTAACTACTTGGTATGTTTTTTATTACTATATATGTACATGTAGCATCCCTCATTTTTATATAAAGATCTTTGAGGTCAGGGACTGCTTTTGCTTTTTCTTTTTTTCCTTAACACTTAGGGCAATGCCTGAATGACTGAGAGATTATTTACTGCAAAGGCAAAAAAAAAAAAAAAAGATTATCAAATATCTTGTTTAAGGAATAGTAAATAGCTCAGCATGGCTGCACTGTAAAGTACATTTAGGGGAGTAATGTATAAAAAGACTATTAAAAATACTATAAAAATTCTTATTGATCCATCAAATATCTCTTTAGGATCAGATTATTGTTAAAGAATTTTTTTTTGTTCTTTGCTCACCCCTGCTTGCAGATTTGGCTTATTGTTCATGTAATGGTTAATTTCGTGACCAGAATAAACTCAGATAGGTTCACCTTTTCTTCTACCCTCCTTTTTTTTTTTTTTTTTTTTAATTCTAATTACTATTATTTGATTCAAATTAACAGATCCCAAGTATACTAGCTGGAGCCTATTTGTCTGCTACTATTTTGCTACTGTCTTCTCAGGTCTTTCCAACCTTCTTAATCCTGTCTGTTCCTTACTCTTCTGGACTTTTCAACATACTTAGTGGCTCAAAAATGAGCCTCCGAGGGCAGTGATACATCTTTATTTTAAGAGGAAAAACTCAAAAAATCCCCCCTTTGTTGGGTATGAAGCCAAAAGTCCTTTTTAATCATCTCATGGTCCCTAGATAGTTGTTTAATTTACTACTTTGTGACTTTAATCTTTGTCTCTTAAAAAAACAGTTACGTACAAGTGAATGAATTATGATGACCAGTCAGTTCTCTTTCCCCTAACAGATCCTTTTCTCTATTTGGTTCTCCCAGTAGCCCTTTTCATGGAAAAACTTGTTTCTTCACCTTAGAATTTTATCTATTTTTCCATAAACAAATGTTCTTTTTCTGCTGCTTTTTGCTACTAAACTCTCCATATGCCCTCCATATCTTTCCAAGTTAAATTTTTTTTTCCCCCTGAGGCAAGTGGGGTTAAGTGACTTGCCCAGGGACACATAGCTAAGAAATGTTAAGTGTCTGAGGCCAGATTTGAACTTAGGTCCTCCTGATTTCAGGGCTGATTCTCTATCCACTGTGCCACCTAGTTGCCCCCTTCCTAAGTTAATTTAATTCTTTTTTTTTTTTAAACTGTAAAACCTTTTTCTCCTTCAAGTGATCAGAAGTCTCACATATGAAAGGCTCAAATGCCTTAGACACAATTTTTTGAACTTTGAAATGAAGTATTTCTCTTTATGTCAATTTCCTAGTAGGATTTAGACAGAAAGAATTCTGGCATCTAAGTATCGGCAGAGGTGTGTAATTTTAGTTGTATAATGCTTATAGCTTGCTTTACAATTAAAATAATTGTTTGGTATTCTTCTGGACCTTTTTTTCCTTTGGAATATGTAGGTCACAGTATGGAATTTCATCTACCAATGTAGATCAACTTCTCTTCTTTGTTTAGTATTATGTAAAAAGAATTGTGCTTTGCAAGGGAGAAAAGATTTGGAAGGGAAAAGTGTTACAAAAATAAACTAGGTGTAGGGTTCCCACCCTCAAAAGTCTTGCGTTCTAATTGGAGAGAAAATACATAAACACAAAAAATTAAATAATATAACACATAAATGACAGTTCAATAACAATATACCAAGTATTATAGCCAGAAGAACTAGGTTAGTTTTCAAATGAACATTGCAAAGTATTAATTAGTAATTTGTCATTTAAACTTGAGCAGAAGTTTTATATTCTTCTGTGTGTTTTTCTAGGACAAAAAGTTTCCATATTTAATGAGCACAAGAGTTATGTGCAAGGAGTTACCTGGGATCCCTTGGGTCAATATATTGCTACTCTGAGCTGTGACAGGTGAGTTATTAATGCTTTAGCAGTCCTCTCTTTCTGCATTTTCTTGATATTATTTGCAGTGACATTTAATGTTGAGTGAAAGCTTTGTGCCTTGTATTTGGGTGTTAATAACAATATTTTACCTGTGTTAATCTTGTATAGTTTTAATGGTTCTATCATTTTAACTTTTTCTTTTACTTTAGATTTTCTAAAGAATCATATTGTTAACATTTTTAGTTTATTATAAAACATTTGAGTACATTTTACATAGTAAGAACTCAATAAATATTTGTTGGATAACTTAAACAGGTGTAGTTTCTGTTTTTAAATGCTTTTGAATATTATTATAAGAGGCATTTTAAAATATGACATTATAAAATAGGATATTTTGGAACAATTCTAAGCATTTCACTTTTTTTTTTGGTAGTCAACTTATATATAAAGTCAGCTTTAAACATTCTTCCAGTGATAAAGATCAGATTCCATTTATGCCTTCCTCCTGTAAATAATTTGGAAGTTTAGGAACCTTTTTTTTAGATTTTTTGATACTTTTTTGGATATCAGTGATCTATGTAGACTCTTTATTTAGTAGAAATGTAATACTTGTAACTAATGACAAACATGCAAAATAAAGATAGAAATCTTAAAATTTTTAGCATATTACATAGCATTATCACAACATAATGAAAAACAAAGAAAAAATCCATTTTTTCTCTTCCGTGTCTTTCAAGTTAACCTAAAGTACTTAACAAATACAATCAAATGAGATAATTGTAAACTGAGTGCTATGTATTAAGTGCTACATAAAATGTAGCTATTACTATTTACTGATACTTTTACATTTTTTTGGTTTAATATAGTTGTGAATGAATGTATTATTCTAGTCTTATATTTCTTTTTTTTTTTTTACCACCTCATACAAGTTCTTCCACATTTATTTTTCTTTTACATTTCTGTTTTTTTACATTACATAACAATATTAACATGACATTAACAATATGCTGTTAATATTATGTAGCATTAATACACCAGAAATTATTTAACCATCTTCCAAATTTTTGATGTGTTGATTAATTCCATAGTTTTCCCTTATGTAAAACCCTGCACATTTAAAAGTATTCTCTATTTCCCTAATTATTGTATTTTAAAGATAAAGTTCAGTAAAGAAATTAATAAATCAAAAGATATGATCAATTCTGTGACATATTGCATATTATCGTGTTATTCTCCAAAATATTTATACTATCCAACCATCTCTTCAATATAATACCCGTTTGCTTACAATCCTGCAAACATTGAATTTTATCACTTTTTGCTAATTTTGCTATTCTTAGTTATCTTAAGTCATTATCAGTTCCAGCCTTATAGCAAGCAGTCTGATAAAGGTTAAATATATGCAATCCATTTAATCCCATTTAGAGTTTTTTTTCACAGAGGTACTAGAATCAGTTGCCATTACCTTTTCCAACTCATTTTATAGATGAGGAACTGAGGCAAACAGGATTAAGAGACTGTGCCACATAGCTAGTGTCAGAAGTCTAACCTGAACTCAGGACAAATGAGGCTTCCTGATTCCTAACCCAGTGGATGGGTCAGAGAGTGGGAGGATATTAATACCTAGGAACTTGGGTATGTAGAAAGGAAAGAGACAAGCATTTCTTACATTCCTACAATATGCCAGGCACTATGCCAAGTGCTTTACAAATATTATCTCATTTGATTCTCTCAGTAACCCTGTGGTATTGGTATCACATGACCATTTTATAGTTGAGGAAATAGGCAAACAGAAGTTAAGTGACTTGTCCAGATTTATAGATTTATAGATTTATAGAATTGGTTTCTGGGGTTGGATTTGAATTCAGGTATCCCTGAATCCAGGCCCAATGCTATATATATAAGCAAGACTATGAATTATTAGAGTAGCCGATGAGCATATATTCTAATGGGATAGTTTGAAGTATTTGTCAGATTGTCGAGTTCCATTTACTGGGAGAAGTTACATATTATGGGCTCCTGCAAAGTTGATTAAATCCAAAATCCAGATGGAGATTGACCCTTGTCCATTTTTAGATAAATAAATAGGAGTTTTCCATATTCAGTCCTCTAAAGATGAATTCCCTCTTTAGCCATTCCTCAGTGGAGGTAAGCAAGAGAGAGTGAGGTTTTTTTTTTTTTTTTTTTTTTTTTTTTTAAGATGGGTTTAGTGATTTTATTTATTTTCCATTCCAGAACTCTCTCACTGCTTCAGATATAAATTAGTAGCATAGTAGTTTTTGGATGGGACTCATTTACTGAGCCTACCCATTTTTTATTTTGAAAAAATAAAATTATAGCTTTGGATGACTTAACGTGCACTCAGTTTTTGAGGAATAAGTATTATATTGCTTGGCTTATTAATGGTTATATCTATTAGATACATACATACATACATATGGTTTTTATACATATGTGTGTGTGTGTGTGTGTGTGTATTTGGACATGTACACACTCAAGATTGTACACTATACAATATTGTTTGAAAGCACCAGAACTTTATTCCTTACTGTAATAAACTATTTTTGGGAAGTAGCTACCTAAACTATTCTGGGGGAAAAGGAAATTTTGTGTGTGTGTTGTGTGTGTGTGTGTGTGTGTTTTGACAAACAGGAATTCATATGGGGAAAAAGGAAATCCTTTTAGCTGATTTATTGATAATTTCTAATCGCTGAATGAAGTTGAAGTTTGAATGTTAATTCAGCCCTATAAAAGAAAGAGGCCGGTAACCTCTCAGACTTCTAAAGGAGCCACAATTTGGTATCATCCTCGATGAATCTCCTAAAGATGGGGAGGTTTTGTTTCATAGGCCAAGGCAAAGTCTAAATAATTTCTAAATGATCATTCATTATTAAAACAATTTTGAAAAAACCCTAACAATAAAGGGTTTTATATAATATAAAACAGCTCCTTCATTCAGTTCATAAGGCTTCTGAGTTAAAAACAATTATGATAAGCAGGAACAGTATCATTACTATCAAATCCACCAAATAAATGATGATGAACCTTTAAAATTATTATTGGTCATCATCATAAATCAGTATCAAGAGAGCTAAGAAGTTCCCAGATCTTCCAACATGCAACCTGTCATAGGACCTGAAATGACACTAGGACTGGCCAAGAACCTAGTCAATATGCCTTGAACATGTTATATCATGTTTGAACTTGGGACATCAAATTTGAAATGTCTAATAACTAGTTGATGATGTAAGATCATCAAAGATTAGGAGAAAGACTGGAAGTGTCTATATAGATCTAGACTTTTTTTCTTAAAGATAAATGAACCCATGGAAGCTGATAAGATCATAAAATGAGAGAATATATAGAAAAAAGGAAACAAGGACCCATGACAGAACCCTAGGGAGAGAGCATCCATAGAGGACATGAGATGGTCAAATAAGATTACATGGGAGTAGTGTCACAAAAAATCCAGAGAGGAAAGGGGATCCAGGAGGAGAAATTCAAGTTAATGAATTAAGCATTTATTGAGTGCCTACCATGTCCTAGGCACTATGCTAAGCACCAGGGATATGACAGGCAAAAAACAACAACAACCCAGTTCCTGCCTTTAAGAACTCACGATCTAATTTTAACAACCACTATGTACAAACAAGATTAAGCAGGACACGTTAGAGATCTCAGAAGGAAAGTATTAAAATTGAGAACTAGAAAAGGCTTTTTCTAGAAGGTTGGACTTGACTGAGACATAAAGCAAGATAAGAGGTAGAGACAAGGAAGGAGAATGTTCCACTTATGGAACAGACAATGAAAATGCCCAGAGCTGGGAGGGAGTGTTTTGTGTGAGGAACGTCAGGGAAGACGATGATCACTTGATCATAAAGTACATGGAAGGGAGTAAGATATAAGAAAAATATAGGGCTAGGTTAGGAAAGACTTTAAAAGCCAAACAGATGAGTTTGTATTTGATTCTGAAGATCATAGGGAAACATTGGAATTTATTGCACAGCTTATCAACGGTGTTATATGTTTCAGAGTTGTCAAAGTGGGATGCGGATTGATTAAAAAGCTCATTGGCAAGTATTTAGAGAGCATTTTCAAATTGAATGTGTCAGAAGCCAAATTGCAGAGGGTTTAGAAGAGAGTGAAAGAATAGAATTGGAGGCACTGTTTAGTCATCCTTTGACATGTGAAGATTAGAGGTACACAGGATGTGAAAAACAGTGAATAACACCAGATCACATTCCAAAATTTTATTTTTAATAGTTCTGAACATACTTATTTAACCCACAAAACTAGTAAAACAATACACTGCACTCACAAAACAGTTGCACTTTCTATGGAAAAGAGATTAATGTCTCACACACTATTCAGAGTCTTTGAAGCCCCAGTTGTAGTTGCAGGAACTACTTTACAGATTTCCGTCTGTTAAGATTACTGTGGGGGAAAAAAAATCACACAACTGAGTTTGAATGATAGAGGGACAGAGAGGAGGCATTTCCAAAGAGAGTTCATAACCCACACACAGTTCTTTACTATACTGAAATTTTAAACAAAATTTAACTGTTAACCATAATAAATTACTCATTTTTTCCTATGAAATGACTATAATTTTGCTATTTGTGTGTGTGTGTGTGTGTGTGTGTGTGTGTGTGTGTCTTTTGTTTTTATTATTTCTTGATATCTCATGGAATTTCCATTTGGTCAGTTCTAATTTTCTAAGAATTATTTTCTTCAATAAGATTTGTTAGTTTTCTTTTTATATCTTTTCCTCTAACTTTTAACTTTTCTCCATTTTCCCCTCTACTTTTTTTTTAAATGATTTTTTAAAAAAAATCCCTTTTTAGCTCCTTCAATTCTTTAATTCTTTTGATAATTCTTGGTAGACTTTTGTTCAGACTGCATTTTTCTTTAAGGCTTTGCTTGATGGTTTCCAGTTATTCTGTCATTCTATATTTGTCTTAAACTGCCCTGTCATCATAATGTTGGTTGCGTCTAAAGTTGGGTTCTTTTTTTGTTTGTTCATTTTCCCAGACTACTTCTTGACTTTGAACTTTGTTAGTTCGGGTTCTTTACACTTCTTGGTGGGGAAGAAAGGTTAGGTTTGACCTTTTTGTTCTCAAGTCTTTCTCCTACTCTTACCACTTGGACTGGGAGTGTGCAAACTTGCAGTGCTTTCAAAATGTTATGATCCAAAGGAAGTCTGTTCACTGTACTTCCTGGCTTGAGTTCTTCAGGTTCCTGACTCTGATTTGGGTCTTTTGGTTTATTCCTCCTGGTTTGGAGTTTTAGCAAACTGTTGCTTCACTCAGCCATTATTGACTCAATTAGGGGATCTATAGATTCTGTGTGATTATGTGCTAGCTCCCTTTTGGTCTGAAATGCTGTGCTTTGCTCCTCGCACCAATATTCACAACCACTCCTTTCTTATCTGGATCTATGACCCAGCACTGGATGGTGGTGAAAGCTGCTAAATGACATCCATTTCTGTATCCAGTGCTTGTTTAGGGATCCTCTAGGATTCTTTTCTGAGGCCCTGTCTCTTCCTTCTCTGGGTGCTTGAATGGGCTGACTGCTGTTGCTGCCATAGCCACATCCTCCTGGCCAGACCCTTTACTTAGAGGTCATAGGCCTCTCTATTCATTTTCCTAAACTGCTCTGAGCTGGAAAAATGATTCACTGTGATTTCTATGACTTCTTTTTGATTTCTGATCAGAATTCAGTCTGGTACATTCTTAAAATCTTTTGAGATCTTTGTTAGACTTTTAACTTTTCCATTGTGATACTTTTGAATTCTTTTTAATGAAGTAAGACAAGGTTCATTTGCAAGAATAGGCAAAGCTAATATCTTTCTCTTGTTTAGGGTGTTGCGGGTATACAGCACACAGAAGAAACGAGTTGCCTTCAACGTTACAAAAATGCTGTCAGGGGTGGGAACTGAAGGAGAGGTAAATATTTTTTTAATTTCCATTTTGACATTTTTATATATTATATTTAGGAACTCCTGGATCTAGGAGGGTTTCCTTCTGGATTGCATTAGATACAGAAATAGGCCATGTAAATTCTAATAATATTTTATCTCTGATTTTTTGGACCAAATTTAAAGAGAAACTTTAAAACACAGGCATGGCCAAGCTTTTGCTTTCTCTAAAGTTTATAAGATCCTGTTAAAGGTCATATAGCACAACCCCTCTTTTTTTTTTTTTTCCAGCTTTTTTAGGAAAACTTGCATAGATAACAGCAGAATTCATATTCTTTGACCATTTATCATTTGGAGAATGGCTTGAATTCTTATAAATTTGAGTCAATTCTCTATATATTTTAGAAATAAGGACTTTATCAGAACCCTTAAATGTAAAAATGATTTCCCAATTTATTGCTTCCTTTCTGATCTTGTCCGCATTAGTTTTGTTTACATAAAACCTTTTTAATTTAATATAATCAAAATTATCTAGCTGGTCTTCAATTATGAATTCTAGTTCTTCTTTGGACACAAATTCTTTCCTTCTCCACAGATCTGAGAGGTAAACTATCCTATGTTCTTCTAATTTGCTTATAATATCATTCTTTGTCTAACTCGTGAATCCATTCAGATCTTGTGGTGTTAAGTGTGGGTCAAGCCCTAGTTTCTTCCATACAGGTTTCCAATTTTTCCAAAAGTTTTTGTCAAATAGTGAGTTTTTTATCCCAAAAGCTGGGGTCTTTGGGTTTGTCAAACACTAGATTGCTATAGTTATTGACTATTTTGTGATGTGAACCTAACCTATTCCTGATCAAATACTCTGTTCCTTAGCCAGTATCAAATGATTTTGATGACCCATGCTTTATAATATAGTTTTAAGTACAGCTAGGCCACTTTCATTAACAATTTTTTTCATTAATTCCCTTGAAATTCTTGATCTTTTGTTTTTCCAGATGAACTTTGTTACTATTTTTTCTAGATCTTTAAAATACTTTCTTGGGAGTTTGTATGGCACAAGATAAGTAGATTAATTTAGGTAGTATTGTCATTTTTATTACATTCACTTGGCCTACCTGTGAGCACTTGATATTTTTCCAATTGATTAGATCTGCCTTTATTTGTGTGGAAAGTGTTTTGTAGTTGTGTTCATATAGTTCCTGACTTTCCCTTGGCAGATAGATTCCTAAGTATTTTATATTATTGACAGTTATTTTGAATAGAATTTCTTTTTGAATCTCTTGCTGCTGGACTTTGTTGGTAATATATAAAAATGCTGATGATTTATTTTGTATCCTGCAACTTTGCTAAAGTTGTGAATTGTTTATAGTAGTTTTTTAGTTGATTCTCTAAGGTTCTCTAAGTATACCATCATATCATCTGCAAAAAGTGATAATTTGGTTTCCTTATGAACTACTCTACTTATCTATTAGGCCTTCTCTAATTCCTTTAATCTCTTTTTCTTCTCTTATTGCCAAAGCTAACATTTCTAATACAATATTGAGTAGTAATGGTGATAGTGTGTAGCCTTGTTTACCCCTGATCTTACTGGGAATGTGGTTCTAGTTTGTCCCCATTACATATGATGCTTGCTGATGGTTTTAAATAGATGCTACTGATCATTTTAAGGAAAAGTCCATTTATTTTCCTATACTCTCTAGTGTTTTCAATAGGAATGGGTATTGGATTTTATCAAATGCTTTTTCAGCATCAATTGAAATAATCATATGATTTTTGTTAGTTTGATTATTGACATAGTGGATTATGCTAATAGTTTTCCTACTATTGAACCAGCCCTGCATACTTGGTATGAATCTACTTGGTCATAGTATATTATCTTGGGGATGACTTTCTGTAATATCATTGCTAATATTTTATTTAAGATTTTTGTATCAATATTCATTGATTGGAATTTGGTCTATAATTTTCTTTCTGTTTTCATCCTATCTGGTTTAGCTATCAGCACCATATCTGTATCATAAAAAGAATTTGTTAGAACTTCTTCTTTCCCTATTTGAAAAAATAATTTATATAATATTGGAATTAATTGTTCTTTGAATGTTTGGTAGAATTCACATGTAAATCTATCTGGCCCTAGAGATTAGAGAGTTGATTAAAAGCTTGTTCTGTTTTTCTAAAATGGGATTATTTAAATAATTTATTTCCTCTTTTGTTAACCTGGGAATCTATATTTTTGTAAATGTTCCTCCATTTCATTTAGATTATCAAATTTATTGGCATATAGTTGGGCAAAATAACTCCTAATTATTGCTTTAATTTCCTCCTCATTGATGAAAAGTTCTCTTTTCATTTTTGAGACTAACAGTTTGATTTTTTTTCCCCTTTTTTAATCAAATTAACTAAAGGTTTATTTTGTTGTTGTTTTTTCATAAAACCAGCCCTTAGTTTTATTTATTAATTCAACAATTTTCTTATTTTCAATTTTACTAATTTCCCCTTTTATTTTCAGAATTTCAAATTTGGCATTTAATTGAAGGTTTTTAATTTGTTCTTTTTTTAGCTTTTTTAGTTGTAAGCCCAGTTCATTGATATTCTCTTTCTCTAATGCAAGTAAGCATCCAGGGATATAAAATTTCCCTTTATAACCACTTTGGCTGCAACTGCAAATTTTGGTATCTTGTATCATTGTCATTCTCTTGGATGAAATTATTGGTTGTGTCTATGATTTGTGGTTTCATCCATTCATTCTTTAGGATTAGATTATTTAATTTCCAATTAACTTTTGGTCTGTTTTCTCCTGGCCTTATATTGCATGTGATTTTTACTGAATCATGATCTAAAAAAAATGCATTTACTATTTCTGTTTTTCTGCATTTGATTCTGAGGTTTTTATGCCTTAATATTTGGTCAATTTTTGGAGGTTCCATGGATCACTGAGAAAAAAGTAAACTCCTTTCTGTCTCCATTCATTTTTCTCCAAAGATACCTAACTTTTCTAACATTTTGTTTACTTCCTTAACTTTCTTATTTATTTTGTGATTCTGGATAAATTATCTAGTTCTAGGAGAGCCAGGTTGAGATCCTCCACTAGTATCGTTTTGCTGTCTACTTCCTCTTCCATCTCTCTTAACTTCTCCTCTAGGAATTTGGATGCTATACCACTTGGTGCATATATGTTTAGTATTGATATTGCTTCATTATCTATAGACCCTTTAGTAAAATATAGTTTCCTTCCTTGTCTCTTTTTATTAGATCTATCTTTTCTTTTACTTGATCTGAAATCAGGATTGCTATCCCTGCTTTTTTTTTTTTTTTAACATCACCTGAAGCATAACAGATTCTGCTCCAACCCTTTACCTTCACTCTGTATGTATCAATATGCTTTACATGTTTTTCTTGTAAACAATATATTGTAGGATTCTGGCTTTTAATCCAGTCTGCTATGTGCTTCCTTTTTATGGGAGAGTTCCTCCCATTCACATTCACAAAAATAACTAATTCTGTGTTGGAATACATGGGAGAGCTGGTGGAATACACGAGAACTACCTGATAGTGACTGCTTGGAGATCCAACCCAGAATAGATCTGCTCTTTTCACTAAAAATAGGTGAAATTCACCTATATCATAGAATGTCCATCTTCTTCCCTGAAATATAATGCTCATTTTAGCTAGGTAGCTTATTCTTGGCTATAATCCAAGTTCCTTTGTCTTTTGGAATATCAGATTCCAGGCCCTTTGATCCTTTAAGATGGAAGCTGCTAGGTCCTGGGTAATCCTAATTGTGGCTCCTCGATATTTAAATTGTTTCTTTCTGGCTGCTTGTAATATCTTTTCCTTGGTGCAGTAATTCTGAAATTTAGCCATGATATTCCTTGGGGATTTCATTTTGGGAGTCTCTTTCAGCAAGTGATCAGGGCAGTTTTCCTTTATGATGTTCTGTGAGATAATGTCTAGGTTCTTTTTTTTCATCATGGCTTTCAGGAAGTTCAATAATCTTTTAGATTGGCTCTCCTAGATCTATTTTCCAAGTCAGTTTTTTTTCCTTAGGAAGTATCTCATCTTTTCTTCTATTTTTTTCATTTTTTGTTTTTGTTTGATTTTTGAACTCTTATTGAGTTCACTTCCATTTGTTCAATTTTAATTTTTAGTATATTATTTTCTTCTGTTACCTTTTTAAGCTTATTTTGTAATTGGCCAGTTGAATTGTTTTGTTCATTGAATTTTTTTTCCATTTCACAAATTTTGTTTTTCAATGAATTTGTGTCTTTTCATATCTATTTTATAGGGCATTATATGCTTTTTCCATTCCTTCTTGCAATGATCTTATTTCCCCTTTCCCCATTTTTCTTCTAACTCTCTTTTAAGATTCTTTATGCAAACTTTCAAGAAAGCCTTGTGAAATGGGGACCAGGTCATATCGGGGCTTCATGTGGTTGCTTTGCCTTTAGGAACCTCAGCATTTGAAGTCTGTTCTTCTCTTTCTCTATAAAAGCTGTCTATGGTGAGAATTCTTTTTGGTTTTTTGTTCATCTTTTTTTTTTTTTTTTTTAAGACTTGAGGTCTGCCCAATGCAAAGGAGTGACAGCTGTTTTAGTTTTTCCTGGGGCAGTTCTGCATTAACTTCTAGTGCTGGATAACCAAGGCTAGGTCCAATGATCTTCTGGGGCTCAGCGGTTTATAATTTGCCTTTTGTAGCAAATCTGCCAAACCACCTGCTTGCAACTAAGACAGAGCAGCCTATGAGGCTCACAGAAGATTCTTGGATGTGGTGCGTGGAAGCTGCAATGCTCTGACTCCCTGCCTCAGCTCCTTGCTCCGGTCTCCCTGTGTTGCAGTCTGGGTTTGGTAGACTGTCCCCTTCCCTGTTTGAAATAGACCTTTTCTGAAGTTCTTCAAGGGTATCTTTGACTCCAAAACCAGTTTAGAGGCTTAATCTGCTGTTGGTTTGAGAGAAGGTTAGAGGAGGTTACAGAAAGTTATGTCTGCTCTCCACCATCTTGGCTTCACCCCCATAAAAATTTTGTGAAAAGAGCTCATGAATGGAAAGTATTTAAGAAGCCCTGTTGTAACCTAGGTAGCTGCTTGCAGACTAAATGAGTTCAGGCTCTGCTATCTTATCCCAGATGAAGCATCTTGGATGAGGCCACAGAAGTAACTGTCTTATGAGTTATCTCAAATGTTTTCTCCAGCATAAGGACATCTTTTTCACAACACCCAAGTTGCCCTCAGGATACTATTCCCTATTTTCTTAAACACTCTACTCAAGGAACTTAAAACTGATGATACAACTTGCTGTAAGAAGAGAATTTTAGTGGTTTAAAAAATACCAGTAATTTTAAACTTTATCCTTCATGCTTTGACATCCTGTTTTTGGTTTTGTTTGGTTTTGTTTGGTTTTTTGTTTTGCCTATAGAGGGGGAAGGCCTTTAAGACTGACAAGAGTAAATGCTATCTCAAAACATCTTTCAACACTGAAAAATCTCATTGCTATTGAAATGTTGTTTAACTCAAATTTAACAGTTGGTACATCATGTTGTAGTTCTTTTTTAAATTACAAAAGGTTTGCCATTCTTACTTTTCCTCTTTCAAGGATCCTGCTAGCATTAGGGCTGACAACTCATTTACTAGAAATAATAACAAGGACTATACATTCCAAAAGTCCCCAAAATCCTGTACTTTCAAGAGGATTAGTCACTGGCTGGCTTTTAAGACATCATTTCAATTCAATAAATATGCTCAAGCCTTAAAAACCACCATTCATTATGAAGGAAGAGCCAACAATGTTGAAATATTTTCTAAATTTAAAAAATACTAGAATTCTGTTGGTTTGGATTGGACCTATGATTTCATCAATGTAGGTTCCTGCTGAGGTGCTTCCTCTACCCATAGGAATCAGCATCTTTGTTTGCAATTGACAGTTTTAGAGTTTTCTGATTTTTCTTGACCAAATTTAGAAATAGCACTTGAATTCAGGTCGTTTATCTTTGAAGCCAACATTATGCCATGTTGCCTTTCTTTTTTAAAAAGTTAACTTTTTCAATTATTGAGCATTAATTTCCTTCTCAACCTTCCATGGGAGAGGGGGAATGGAAAAAAAAAAAACAAACAAATATTTATAATAGGTATGCACAGTCAAGTAAAACAAATTCCATTCTATCCCTTTTTCTCTAGGAGATTGTTGTTGTTTGTTGTTCAGTTGTTTAAGTCTTTTGAGACCCCATCTAGGAATTTACTTGAGTGATTTGCCATTTCCTTCCCCAGCTTATTTTACAGATGGGGACATTGAGGCAAACAGGCTTAAGGGGCTTGCCTAGGATCACACATACCTAGTCAGTGTCTGAGGCCAAGTTTGAACTCAGGAAGGAGGAGTCTTTCTGATACTAAGAATTATTTGTCTTATCCCTACTCTCATTAATCTTCAGTGTCTCCCTGTTTATTGTTTTTTATGACCTACAAACCCCATCTTTCTCTGATCCTCAAAAAAAAAATATCACTTCATCTTTTCATCCCCACTGTCTCCTTTTATTACTAAACTCCTTAAAAGACTGTCAATAATTGTCCCCTTCATTTTTTCCTCATCCTTTTCCAGACTGGCTTCTGACCAACTCCAATTGCTCTCTCCAAGGTTACCATTCTTCTCTTACTGGCCAAATCTAGTAGATTTTCAGTCCTCATCCTCTATACACACTTTTGCTTGGCAACCTCAGCAGCACCCATGTATTCTATTATCATTTCTATGCAAATGATTCTTAGATCTTTTTATCTAACCCTAACCACTCCTGATGGATAATGGCTAATCTTGTATCTGTAATTTCCTGTTGGAAACCTCAAACTGGATGTTGCGTAGTCAGTCAAAGGAGTAAATTAAATGCCTACTGTGTGCTACATACTGTGCTAAAAATAGGGAATACAGAAAGAGGCAAAAGATAGCCCTTGGCTTAAAGAGCTCACAATCTAAGGTGGAATCTAATTATGTAAAAACAAGCTATATCCAGAGCAAATAGAAAACACAAGAGAAAAGGCATTCGTATTAGGAGCAGTTGGGGAAAACTTTCTATAGAAGGACTTAAAGCCAGTAGTTGAAAATGTGGAGTGAGAGCATTCCAGGAATGGAGAACAGCCAGAGAAAATGCCCTCACTTGTCATATTCATGGAACCCTGGCCAGTGTCACTGGGTCGAAGAGTACATGACAAGGGAGTAAGATATAAGAAGACTAGAAAGGTAGAAAGGGGTTAGATCATGGCTAGATCATGAAGGGCTTTGTACAATAAGCAAAATATTTTGTGCTTGATCCTAAAAGTGATAGGAGTTACTGGAGTTTGAGTATGAAGGCAGCATGGTTAGACAGGTACTTTAGGAAAATCACAAAAGACAACTCATGTCCAAAACTGAAGCCATCATTTTCAAAATTCTCTCTCCTCATCCTCTTAGCCACTAAACCTTGGTATTATCCTTGCCCTCTTCATTCTCTCTCACGTCCTATATGCACTTCTTTGACGAGTCCTATTGATTTTTCATTGACATCTCTCATTTGCACCTTCTTCTCTTCTCTGATACTGTCACCATGCTGATATAGGCCCTCACCTTACACTTAGATTGGCAGTAATCTTTTAATGTTCTTCTCTCAGGCCTCTCTCCATTTTTGTCTGTCCTCCTTCAGCTATCAAATTGATATTTCTAAAGTACAGGGTCTGACCATGTCATACATTCCACCGTATACCTCATTTCTTCATTATAATGACACCTACCTTATTATCTCCAGGAGCAAATAAAAAATCCTGTGTTTGGTTTTTAAAACACTTCACAACCTTAATCTTTCTTATTCTTTTCCAGACTTCCTATACCTTATGCCCCTCTACTGACTCTGATTCATTGATACTGGTCTTCTTTCTTCTCCTTATATATGGCATTCTATCTCTTAACTGTGGACATTTTTACTGACTGCCCCTTATGACAGGACCTTCTCTCTCCTCATTTCTGCCTCCTGATTTTCCTAGCTTCCTTCAACATCTCAGCTAACATCCTATCTTATGAATGAAACCTTTTCCAGTCCCCCTTAATGCCAGTGTCTTTTCTTCGGGATTATCTCCAATTTATCCCATGTATATGTTATTAAGATATAGTTGCTTGTCTGTTATCTCCTCTGTTAGATTAAAATTTTTTGAGGGCAAAGATTATCTTCAGGGCTTCACATAGCCCTAAGGTGTTCAATCTATTGAACTTGTTAACTTAATTGGCTATGTCCAAAAATGTATTTGTTGTTCTGCATTTTTAGTCCATTTCTTCTCTACCAGGAGATATGGGTATCATTCTTTATCATCAGTCCTCTAGATTCATGGTTGATGAGTGAATCAGTTCTTAACTCCTTCAGAATTCTTCTGATTCCATTCATATCATTGTATCAATTCATATAAATTTTCTTAGATTTCTCTGAAACTCTCTTTTATAGCACAGTAGTATCCTACTATATTCATATATATTATAGTTTGTTCATTCATTTCCCAATTGATGGATATTCCCCTTACTTTCTAATTCTTTGCAATTATAAGAATAGCTGTTACAAATATTTTGGTACATATAGAATATCTTTCTCTTTCTTTGATCTTTTTAGGAATATAAAGCTAGTACTAGTATCTCTGAATCAAAATGATTTCATAATTTAGTTACTTTGGGGACATAGTTCTAAATTGCTTTCCAGAATGCCTGGACTAGTTCACATCCTTCCCAATAGTGCATTAGTTTTGGGGCAGCTAGATGGCTCAGTGAATAGAGCATCAGCCCTGAAGTCAGGATGACCTGAGTTCAAATCTGGTCTCAGACACTTAACTCTGCCTAGCTTGTGACCCTGGGCAAGTCACTTAACCCCAACTGCCTCAGCAAAAAAAGAAAAGAAAAAAATAGTGCATTACTTTTCCTGGTCAAAAGATATGCACAGTTGAGTGATTTTTTTTTTTTTTAAAGGCACAATCCCAACCCTGATTTATAGATTGGATATAACAATTTATAACTCCACCAGTAGTACATTAATGTGTCTGTTTTTTCAAAGCGTCTATATTTGTCATTTTCTTTTTCTCTATTTTGCTATTTTGATGGGTATAATGTAGAGCCTCAGAGTTACTTTAGTTTTAATTTCTCTTTAGGATTAGTGATTTGGAGTTTTTTTTTTCCTCATGGAGCTATTGATAGCCTGGATTTCTTCTTTTGAAATTTGCCTGTTCCTTTTACCATTTATCAATTGGATAGTAATATAATTCTTTTTAAGGAGCTCTTAAACCACACTCCACACATCATCATTAAAAATATTATGTGTTTTTTATGGTACACATAGAGGAAGGAGTATACTATAGTGGTAAAGAATAGTGGATTTGTATTCATGCCTGGTCATTGACAATTAGTAAGCTTTGACTATGACATATTAACTATGAAGTTAGTATTTCATGTTACTAACTGAAAGTAACTCTTTCAATTACTTAACCTGAAAGAATTTCAGTTTCCTCATGTAAGAAATGGAAATAAAAATAATTGTTCTACCTACTTTACATGATTCTTGTGAGAGAAGCACATTAACACTGGATAAGTGTAAGTTGAACAGTAGGAAAAACTAGACATATTTACTTGGACCTTTACATCCACTACGTGCTTAATAAATGCTTATTAAATTGAATTTGATTTGAAGAATGCTCTAGCTTCTAGAAAAATTCAGGAGCAAGGATAAAGACATCTTTAAGGAAATATTTTGTAGTCAAAATAGGAAGAGGTCAGCATACATACTGTTTATTTTATTCCTCAAGCCTAAATATATTTTTATAATTAAGATTTGTAGTACTGTTTTGAATTTTCTTTGTGTTATAGGCAAGAAGTTACCGAATGTTTCACGATGATAGTATGAAGTCATTCTTTCGTAGACTTAGTTTTACTCCTGATGGGTCTTTACTTCTAACACCAGGTAATGAAAAAAAGAATAATAATTTATCTATTAGCACTTTCGTTCTCATACCAGGAGCAGCATTTAAGACATTCTATTTTAGGAGTGAGACTTATATTTGGATTAATAGGGTATATACAGATTACAATTTCAAAACTAAAGCTTTGAAACAATGTATCTACGATTATCATAGTGTTCCTCAATAATACACACATACACAAAACTTCAGAATTTTTTTATAGCAAGAGGTATGGAAGTTTAGCACTGAAAATTATATAAGGGAATGTCAAATCATAAAATTCAACTGACCAATTATTGAGTCCAAAGTTATCATTTAAGGTAGGGAAAAACAAGAGTAATATAATGGTTAGAAAACTGGTTTCAGAGTCAGGAAGACTTAATTTTAAATTCTGTCTTTTAATATTTAATTGTTATGTGATCCTGGACAAGTCCTTTGATTTCTCAGTGCTCCCAGACAACTCTCAGAGATAATAATTGGAAGAAAATGTGCCAGTCTGTATTGGGCTTGTGAGTTTCTCACTTGGAATTCCCTACACTGATGAAATCACTGGTTCAGTGAAAAAAGAGAGAAGGAAAAAAGATCTTTAATAAATATTTGTTGAATTCTTTTGGTATGCAAGACACTGTTTCATTTTTCTTTTGAAATATACAAATATATGTTTGTGATACACCTTGAAGTTAGTTAAGGCATGCAAGGATGTCGTAGTCTGCAGGTTAGGATGGGCATGGAAGGAAACAGGAACACTGGAAGAGAATGAATCCACATACCAGAGCAGCTAGGGTGTAATTACTAATTTTGGGAGAAGACCTTCTTGTCCTCTGTCCTGGTTTCAGGTTATTTCTCTTGGTGGAATAGGTAAGAACTAATAGGTATATTACGTATCCCACAGTAAGGCAGTGTCTGGTGACTGTTGGAGAGTGGAGTAGACAAGCTCCACAAGTCTGTGCATACACATTTCAGAGTTCAGGTGATCATAAAATCAGAATATGGAATCCTAGAAGGTTAGAGCTAGGAAGAACCCAAGAGATCATCTCATCCAACAGTCACCTTTTACAAATGAGGAAGGTGACATCTGGAAGGCAAAATGTAGAGATATATAATATAGGCTTTGGTGGGAGAACTTGTGTTTTGAACCCAGTTTTCCTGAATCCCAGTCTAGTTTCTTTCTAGCACACCACAGACTAGGAGAGAGCCAAAGAGTCTGCAACCCATGTAAGTCAAGTCAAGAAACATTTAAATACTAATGTGCTAGACAGGCATACAAAGAAATACAAAGAAAGGCAAAAAACATTCCCTTCTTTTACTGATCTTACATTCTAATGGATAGAAAGGGATGGGATAATATACAAACAATTACATACATGTAAGAATAGATTGGAGATGTTCTCAGAGGGAGGTATCACCCTTTATAGAGGGTAGGGTTTAAGCTCAGTATTTATATGGAAGCTAGATATTAAAGACAAGAAAGAAAAGCATGAAAAAAACGGGGAGACAGACAATGAAAATGCATGTGTCTTGTGTGAGGAAAAGCAAGAACATTGTCACTGGATCACAGAGTCTGTGGAAGCAAGTGATATGTAAAAAGAGTAGGAAAGTAGGATGCAGCTAAACTATAAAGTCTTTAAAAGACAAACGGGATTTTATATTTAATTCTGGAAGTAATGGGGAGCCTTTAGAGTTTAAGTAATAGGGATGATAGGGTCATGTCTGCATTTTAAGAAGATCACTTCGATAGCGAAGAAATGCTGCTTGGATTGAAAAAGGGAGAGACTCAGAACAAGGAAAGTAACTAAAGGATTGTTGAAATAGTTCATATAGAAGGTAAACAGAGTTTTTACTGGCTGGTAGCTATGGCATATAGGATAATGGAACCGTCACTAAAGCTATTGTGGAGAAGATAAAAACAACGGAACTTGGCAACAGATTAGATGCATGGAATGAGTGAAAGTGAGGATGCAATGCCCAGATGATTAGGAAGATAGTAGTACCCTTGATTAAAAATAACAAAGTTCAAATGAGAGAAGCTTTTGGGGGTGAAGATAATGTGTTTGAGATATACTAGTAGATATAGTTAGAAATGTGAGACAAGAAGTTAAGACTAAATAAGTAGATCTGAAAATCATCTGCAGAAAGAAAATAATTAAATCTGTGGGAGCTGATGAGATCACCATGCCAGATAGTATATAGAGAGAAGGCAAGAGAGCCAGGCTCAGAGCTTTGAAGGACACCTATGGGTTAGCAAGTGGGACCTGGATAAAGATCCAGGAAATAAGATTGAGAAGGAACGAGGCAGACTGGTAGGAGCAAAGCCAGGAGACCATCATGTCACCAAAGCTTAAAGAGGAAACAGTCTCCAAGGGAAGGTAAATGATCTATAAGAGGTCTAGGTCTAGGCAAGGGTATGAGTAAAAGGACATGTGAAAAAAGATTGGTGTAAAAGCCCTTTTCAGATTCCTTGCCAAGTACCAGAATTGGTTCCCTCATGAGTGAGAAAATGAGTCTGATCTCATAGAATCAGCCAGTAAGAATACTTAGCTGAAATTTATTTTTGAAGGTAATTGCACATATATCCACAGTCATAGATATAGTCTTGGACACAAGAATCTTGTGCAAAAGTGTAAGCTATCTTTAGTGGAAAAACTTTTTAAAAAACAAAACAAAGGGGAATGCTACTGTTTTGAAATAGTTTAATGTCATTTTTCCCCCTGTAATCTTTACTTTTCTTGTCCTTGCAAATTTAGCAGGTTGTGTTGAGTCCGGTGAAAATGTAACAAATACAACTTATGTTTTCTCCAGAAAGAATCTCAAAAGGTATAGTTTATAGAAAAACACTTAAAAAAAATTTTTAATGTAATTGTTGTTGCTTTTTTCTAAAATTATGATGGTTTCTTTAGGCCTATTGCTCATCTTCCCTGTCCTGGAAAAGCAACACTTGCTGTCCGCTGCTGTCCAGTCTACTTTGAATTGAGGCCAGTAGGTAATACATGTAGTATAATAGAAGTAGTTGAAATAACTCTCAGGCATATCACAGTAAGAGATTTAGAGTTTCTGGGATTGGTTTATTTACAGTCAAAACTGGAAACCAAAATTGAATGATCTCCAAGTTTTAAGAACCCATTTTGTATTCAAATGCACAAGTTATTTTGCAGTTTATCTTCCTAAATATTTGAGAATTGGACTGGTAGCACCAAATGCTAGAGGATCTCTTTAGTTACTTTGGTTTTTTTCATCTGTAAAAAGGATTTGTTTATGTGATTTATTGTTGTGTGTTTTTTTTTTTTTTAGCTTTTCTAAGTTGCAGAAATATCATTTGGGTTATTTTTCATCAATCTGACATTAATAAATGTTAAATAATTTGTCAGAACACTAAAATGTCATCTAAATGTAAGCTGCTTGAGGGAAGGAATTGTTCCATTTTTTAATTTGTTTTATCAGTCACCAACAAAATGCCTAGCAAAAAAGTAAGTCTATAAGCATTTACTTTGATTGATTGATTCTTAGTCTCATTTTTCTACTTTGTAGAAGCTTTATCCAAGTTATTAAAATTTATTCACATTAATTTCTGACCTGCCAAAAATTGAAAACGTATATCTATATTGGTAATTACAATGCTCAACACTGATTTTCAATTAACTTATGCTAGATGAAACTGCTGAGTTGAAGTTTCTGTTTTGGCAACTTGCCTGTCATTTCCTTTGAAGTTTTTTTTTTCTTTTAATTTCCCTTTTCTTAATGGCTTTTTTTCTGTTTTAGATAAAGCATCACAGGAATCAGGACAGGAACTGATCAGCTTACCCTATCGGTTGGTGTTTGCTGTGGCTTCCGAAGATTCTGTGCTTTTCTATGACACTCAGCAGTCCTTTCCTTTTGGTTATGTGTCCAACATACATTATCATACACTAAGTGATATTTCATGGTGAGTCAGTGGAGGGAGGGGGATTTTGAACTTTTTGGTTTTATCTCTCTGTGCCTTCTTACCCTTGGGATACAGTGTTGAGTGGAAATATATCTTGGTTCTTATCAAAATATTTTATCCTAATTTCTTCTACCTCAGGGTCACCTAAGACATCTACTATGTCCATTTCTAGAAGTTAGTGGATTAGATTAAAGAAACTCAACAGAGATAAATCACATATTGCCATAGTGGTAACCTAAGTTTGGTCAGTGATGAGGATTGGCATGTAGCAGTCAATTTATAGAATGTCCTAAAAGTCTTGGCACAGCTTTAAGCTATTCTTATTCTTATGTATAAACTATTAAATTTAAGTATTTCCCCCTGCTCACTCTGATTTTTAAAAAACTTATTTTTTAGTAGGCGAAGTGAACAGATAAGTGTAAAATAAAATCATATTACAAATAACTTATTTCTCCAACACTTTGAGATTTACAAAGTACTTTCTTCACGGCCATATATATAGATAATATAAACAAATATTATACTTCCATCTTTACTGATAAAGAAATTTAGGCATATGAGATTAAATGAATTATCCAGGATGATACAGGATTAGAACTTAGTTTTTGTAGTTAAAAGACAAGCCCTTTTTTCATCCAAAGTGTAACTTTGATTGACTCCTTTAAAATAAAAATGGAAAACAGATTTAGATCCTGTTTTCAAGATTTAGCCAGGACTTTCCAAGTTATGTGTTTACTTATCTAGGTGAAATCTGATAATGAAATATACTTGGTACTATTTTGGTTTTTAGTTTTATTTTCAACTTTTTTTTCCTTAATATGTAGAGCAACAAGCTTTATTTGTTTAATTTTCTTCCCTTCTTTGGAAAAAAAGGTCCAGTGATGGGGCTTTCCTGGCCATTTCTTCTACAGATGGTTATTGCTCCTTTGTGACATTTGAGAAAGATGAACTTGGAGTGCCTTTAAAGGAGAAACCAGTTTTAAATGTGAGAACTCCTAGTAAAGCAGAGAAGAAAGCCAAGAATCAGACCCACCGAGTGACTTCCCCAAGTCCAAGACCAGTGGAAGGAACTCCTACCAGTAGAAACCAAGATCCAAACAGTACTGTTACGCCTCTTCAAGCTAAGCAGTCTCCAGCTGTAACAGTAAACAAGGACTTGCCCATGAGTCCTCTTGGGAATAGAAACTCCCTGAATCTGTCATCAGAAGAAAAGAAAACTCCCCAGGCTTATATTCAGAACACAAAGTCAAGCCAACCCCGGAGAATTACTTTGAATACCTTACAAGCCTGGAGTAAGACAACTCCTCGGTAAGAAAAACTTTGGCTAATACAGAAAATTGTAGTCATAGAACACTTGGGAGAGGACAGAAGACATGTGCTTGTATGAAATGACAACAAATACTGCAAAAACAAAAAATGAGGTTTCTATAATGAAAATGTCTCTTGTTTCATTGTTTTGTGATCTGGTTATAACAATTCACCTATGACAAGTCCTATGTACCTGGTGCTTTCTCTATTGCCTTTATATTCTAAGTTTTGTGCTGGTTTGTGCTGTAGGCAGGAGAACCATTTAATTGAATTTGCTCTCTTCAAGTAGTAATTCCTCTTCCTTCTTGCTTAGCTCAGATATACTTCAGTGGATCCATGGTCTCATTTATGAAGATATTCCATGTTGTTTTTCACAAACTTTAAAGCTTTTACTCAGAGATCACTTCATCCTACAGAAAAACTAATAAAATCAAGTGATGAATTTCCAAATTAGAGTTAAAGTAAAACAACCTTCCCCAAAAAGATTGGAGATCTCAAAGGAGAAAACCAGTAACGGTGGTTATCAGTAACCACCAGTAACTTTTTTTTATTAGTCTATTACATTCAGATCTTTTCACTGTATTCTGTTCTCAGCATTCTTCTTTGTAGAATTTCAGAGTGGGAAGGGTCCTAGTAGCCAGCTAGTCCACACCGTACTTGTACAGGAATGTCTTCAGCATTCTTAACCTATTTTTGCTTTAAAAATAAGAGGTTTCTATAATGAAGATATCCCTGTGTTTTAGCAGATAGCCATATTTTTTATTTGGTTATAACAATTTATGACAATCAGACCCATGTACCAGTTGCTTTCTATTAATAGTCTTTGTATTATAGGCTTAGCTGTACAGGAATGTCTACAGCATTCCTTATCCTAATTTTGCTGTAAAGTTAATTGGTTTCTGTAATGAAGATATCTCTGTATTTTAGTAGATAGACCTAGTTTTTATTTGGTTATAACAATTTTTTATAAGCTTTCAAGCCAGAATGCCTGGCTGTTGTTTGTGCTGTGGGCAAAAAGGGCATTAGTGATTGGAAACTACCTCCTGAGGCAGCTCGTATTTTGGGATAACTAATTGTTAGGAAGTTTGAGCCTGATCTAGCTTTTTGCTGCTTCAATGCATTGCTCCTGGCTTTAACAACTAGGACTCAACAGAGCAATGCCAGTCTCTCTTCAACCTACAGCTCTTCAGCTAATTGAAAATAGCTATCGTGTCCATCTGTTTTTCACACTCCACTCCCTGGCTTCTCCCCAAATCTCTTTTCCAGGCTAAATCTCCTCAGTTGCTCTTTGGATGACTTTCGCCAGCATTCCCTGTAGTTTATTAATAAGCCACTTATAGTGCGATGGCCTGATGTGGGCTGACTAGAGCGCCATCTTGTGTTGTACATATTCTCAATGAGGCCTAAGGTTGCATTAACTTTCTTTGTTGGCGCACACCATTGATTTTTAGTAAGTTTGCATTTCACTAAAACCGCCAGGTCTTTTTTATTTTATTTTTATTATATCTTTTTATTGACAGAACATATGCCTGGGTAATTTTTTACAACATGCACTTACTTTTGTTCCGACTTTTCCCTTCCCTTCCTCTACCCCCTCCCCTAGATGGCAAGCAGTCTTATACATGTTAAATATATCACAGTGTATCCTAAATACAATATATGTGTGCAGAACCGAACAGTTTCCTTGTTGTACGGGGAGAATTGGATTCGGAAGGTAAAAATAATCTGGGAAGAAAAACAAAAATGCAAACAGTTTACACTCATTTCCCAGTGTTCTTCCTCTGGGTGTAGCTGCTTCTGTCTATCACTGATCAATTGGAACTGAATTAGATCTTCTCTTTGTCAAAGAAATCCATTTCCATCAGAATATATCCTCATATGGTATCATTATTGAAGTATATAATGATCTCCTGGTTCTGCTCATTTCACTTAGCATTAGTTCATGTAAGTCTCTCCAAGCCTTTCTGTATTCATCCCACTGGTCATTTCTTACAGAACAATAATATTCCATAATATTCATATACCACAATTTACCCAGCCATTCTCCAATTGATGGGCCGCCACAAACATTTTGGAACATACAGGTCCCTTTCCCTTCTTTAAGATCTTTTTGGGATATAAGCCCAGTAGTAACACTGCTGGATCAAAGGGTATGCACAGTTTGATAACTTTTTGGGCATAGTTCCAAATTGCTCTCCAGAATGGTTGGATTCGTTCACAACTCCACCAACAATGCACCAGTGTCCCAGTTTTCCCGCATCCCCTCTAACATTCATTATTTTTTCCTGTCATCTTAGCCAATCTGACCGGTGTGTAGTGGTATCTCAGAGTTGTCTTAATTTGCATTTCTCTGATCAATAGTGATTTGGAACACTCTTTCATATGAGCGCCAGGTCTTTTTTATATGAATTCTTATCTGCCTGTATTTCTAGCCTATTAAGATAATTGTGTAAACTTCTTTGTCATCCTTCACATGAGTTTATGTCTCCCAGGTTTGTGATGGTTTCAAATTTGATGAACATGCCATTTATACTTTCCTTCAAGTCAATAGTGAATAGACAAATCCCTGGTACATTTCATTAGAGTCCTCTTCAAGTTGACAGTAAGAACTGACTTTTTTTTTTATTTCATAAGAGAATAAATCACTACTTAGGTTAAATGAGATGCTGATAAAAGGCAGAATTATTTAATTCTTACTTTCCTTCTATTTTCTCTTGCAAGCAGTATAATATTTAGATATGGCACTAGATGGCTTAATGGATAGAGTTCTAGATTTGCTGTGAGAAAGTTCTAAGTTTGAATTCTGCTCCGAACACTTAATAGCTATATGCCATCTAGGTTAGTCACTTAATTGTATTTACCTCCATTTCTTCAAGTGAGATAATATGTGTAAATCACTTTACAAACCTTAAAGTGATATGTTAATGCTAGCAAGTAAAGGACATAAGAAAAAAATATTGAAACATAAATGAGAATTAAGAAAACACATACTTCTCAGTAAGTTTAAATCACCAGTCTTTTTTGTTGATAATTTTCACCAACTTCAGCATGTTTTGAGTTTTAGAATTCCTAACATGATCATTTCATTATCATCATCATCAATTTTGAATTTCTTCTTATATATCCATGATTTCCTCCTTAAGAACTTCCTGGGTAGATTGCTTGGACAGATTTTCAAGAGGTTCTTCTTAGCTTGTCTCAGACTCCTTTAAAATCTTCAAAAACTTAGAGTTAATGTTCATTCTACAGATTTCCCCATAATTTCTAACAATTTTTCAGGACCAGGGCCGGTTCTCTTCACTGCTTTCTTCATTTTTTTAAAGAATGAAATTATTAAGACAAGCTGGAAATTGCTTTTTCATAGACAGGTCCAGCAGATTTCTGTGTAATTGAATTCCCCATCACTAGTAAACTTATGTTCCAGTCTGTTCTCTTTTCCCCAAATTCTTTATTTTAAGAGTATTTGCATAATTCTCAGCTGAAAGTTTCAACACATTTTATTATACTACCTACTTTAAAAAATTATTAAATAGCTATACTGTTTCCTAAAAAATGAAAAAAAGAATATTAATTGGTTATCAGACATAAGAAGAATAAATGCCTATCTATTATTCAGCTGTGTTCCCTGTCATTTTATATTTTTTAATCTAGGAGAATAAACTTAACGGCCTTAAAGACAGATGCTCAGACATGCACTCCACAAATCAATGCAGTTTCTGTCCCATCTATAGAAGCATGTCAGCCAGGTAAGTAAATTTTAATTGTTTAACTAAATCAGAGATATTTTTAATTTTATTGGATTGAAAGTTAATATCTCTTGTTAAGTTTTATCAGGGTCATTTTCTAGTGATGAAAGGTGGTATAACTTTACAAAACTGTTGTGCATTTTAGTATTTACAGATTCCCTTTACATAACTTAGCAGAAATTTTGTATGGAATTATCACAGAGAGTGAGATGTCTTCCCAGGTTCCCAGGGCAATTATGGGGTGAAGTCCATACTTTGTATGTATTTTCATACATACTTTTGTACCTATAGTTTCCATTTTTATAAAATTGAAATTCCTGCACACAGTTCATCCTCTTACTGATAATGAATTTGTTTTTGTTAAAGTAAGTTACATCTTACTTAAGAAGTCCTTAGTTTACTCAACAGATAATTTATTAAGCACCATACTATGTGCAAAGCATCGTACAAAAATGAAATAATCGTAACTCAAGAAGCTTACATTTTATTTAATTTTTCATAATCATATACTTATTCTTCTCAATATTATAGAGGTACCTGAAGATACTCTTTGCAGTTCTCCAGAATCAAAACGCCTAAAGTTCAATGAAATGCCTATTTCACCATCTTCTGAAAATGAAAGGAACTGCGGTTTAAGCAGCTGAGAGTCTGAAAGACTGGATTCCTATGGACTTTTCATTATCTAGCCATAGTATAACCAAAGTAGGAGAGGCCTTTGGGTCCGAAATGAAGCATGTGACTTGTTCAGCATTTTACCCAGGTGCAACAAGCACTTAAAGCATAATACTTATAGCAGGAGATAATGGCTTGTAATGCTTTTTTTCAGCAAATAACCTTTTATTTTTATTTATCATATGTTTTAATTCAGGAGAATGAAAGTATTTATTCTTAGATTAAATACTATCATTATTTTCCTGTCAATCTTTAACCATCTAGAAATGTTTAAATTTTTGTGAAAGTCTATGAACCTTGCCTCTTATTTTAAAGTATTTTCCTAATGATGGAACTTTTCTTCCAACATTAGATCTCAAAAGAAGGAGAAAATGTAATCTCTTCTAGATTTGATCTTTTGGATTTATAGTGTATGAAGTGAGTGATAATTTAAATTATAGTTTTCACTTAGCTGGAAAGATCTTTCACATAATGACTTTATTTAGCATTTTGAAAATTACTTTAAATTGCCTCCCATTATCTTGGATTTGCTTATCTCAGTCCTTATGGGTAAGGATAATAAAGTGTTTTGTTTTTAAACTAAGCTATTTTGATACAACAGTGTTAGATTAGGACAGCCCATTCATTGGATGTTTTCAAATGTAGTCCACACTTAATTTTTTTTTTAAGTTGTTTTGTTTTTATATTACAAGCATTGATAAATTACTACAACTTCATGAGAGGTCTATAAGTAAAATTAGTAATGCAATGAATTCAACTGAAAATGCATACATTTCACTTCATTGATAAAAAAAGTAGAAAAGAAAAACAAATTTGCAACAAATAGATAGAGTCAAGGAAAACAAATTCTTTCCCTCAATGGCTGGATACAAATATATATAAGATTCATTTTGCACTCTAAATCCAAAATTTCTCTGTAACAGAGCATGTTCAATCTTTAGTCCTCTAGAATTATGAAAAGTCATTGAATAGACCATGGTCAGTTTTAAGGTAAGGAAAATGAGGTCCCCCAAATGGGAAATAACTTGTTGATATGAAGGAAATATTCCCATCAAGTTCTTGTGAAAGGGAATTACTGCCAAATGACATAATCCCCATATAGAGATCCCAAAGGTTAAAATAGGTTGTAATATGCTTAAGCATAGGTTCAGAGCTCAAAAAATTACTCTGAGCCCCATTCAGAATTTTTAGGAGACATATATAGTTTTCATTTATATCAGAGAGAAAAAGGAATGTAGAGACAGGATTTCTCACATTACCCAAGGGAAGAATAAAATTTTATGGAGATAAAGGTCTTGGATTTCAAAGTTAGACTTTTGGGATTTACATTTCAAGGCTCTATTTGGAGACCTTATGGTGGACTAATTGAGAAGAGAGATGAACATGATATCTCTACTGAATCAGAGCCATTGAATATGTAAATTTACCACCTTGATGGTAATTGTTATAAATCCAGGCATGTATGATATATTCCATTTATCCTGTCTAGTTCCTTACCTACATCTAAAATAGGCCAGAACTTAGCCAGCTTAGTAATCTTCCCAACAAAAGTGGCAGCTCTAAACTCTAAATAATTAAGACAGTAAAAAGAATGCAGAAACTTTTTACAAGCCAATATACAAGGTATATAGGTATAGTGAATGCCAGAGTTTGGATTAAAACCCATTTGTCCAGAATCTGGAGCAATTGTGTGGTTGGAAAATAAAGCAAAAATTTGTTTTAGGCAGTCATGAATATATATTACCTGCTGTCTTAGCTTTGGTTATGATGGGTTCCTAATTTAATTTTTTCATTGAGCTTATTATTAATAGAATTAGCTCTATAAGATTTGTGTTTTGAACATATGAACTGGAACTTTCAAACTTTACTGGAAAACCAAATTCAAGAGATTGTATGTACTAAATTATATTGTCTTGTTACTGGCAGGTTTGAGCAACAGTAAGTAGGGAATCTCTACAAGTAACTTTAACTGGTAAATTGTTTGCCTGGATATAAAGCAGTGAAATCACTTATTTGACTTTACCACAGTGTAATAGCGTGGGTTCACAAACTTTTACTGAAATAGTGACCGTAAATAGAGTAGAAATAGAATTTTTATAATGCTGGATACCAGTCACTTTTCATATAGACAGCATACATGAAACAAAATTGGAAATAATGCAGCTGAGACTTGAGACAGATTAAATGGCAAACGGAAAAAATGTAAAAATAATATCCTATGAAAGTAAATGTTTGATGAATTGAGTGCCCTTTGATAATTGAAATTTTTTTTCTATCTTGTACTTCCAGCAACAATAAATTCACTGGAAACATAAGTACCCCTTGATTGTTTGATCGAAACACCTAGTAAAATAAAAAATAAAGCTTATTCATTTGAGTAAGAATATATACATGAGGATATATATAGAATCTGTGAAGAGTTTTAATCTATAACATGTAATATTCCATATTTAATGAGGAAAGTCTTATGTTGTTAAAATACATATATAGTAGTTCATAAGCTTACTGTTTTTCTCCTTTTTAAATTAAAATATTTTTAATTTAGTTAAATTTTTAAAACTTAAATACAAAATAGAAAAAGAAAAATAGAGCAAAATATATTGTAGTGTACAGAAGAACATGAGAGAATTCAAAATATGAAACATTTCCATTTCAAGAAAAAAAATATGTGTAGTATTCAGAACTGTCACTCTTTGCTTCCTTGTAGGTTTTCTTTTGTTCTCACTTTTTACTTTATTTTTCTCTCCTTTCCTTCTTCCCACCTCCCCAAAGCAGGTTACAGCTAATCATGAATATATTTATATATACAAGTGTATATAGGTATGTATATCTACATATGTGTGTATACACAAATGCATGCAGACATATACACATATATATTCACATACATCTAGGTAAGCTTGTAGTATGCTTGTTCTGTTTCTTCGAAGATGGATAACATTATCTTAAGTACAAATCGTTCCAAAACATTCTAAATCCACTATGTCATCATTTCCTGCACCATAGCAATATATTCCAACCATATACAATCTAGTTGTTTCAAATAGTTTAAAACAATAATAATTTGGCTGACAAAGTATAATTTCCCTAATTTTTCTCTTTTGGTTGAATCTGTTTTGACTTTGAGATCAATGATTACTACACCACTGCTTTTTTTTTCTAATAAAGTCTACTGATCATTATTACTATGTGTGTTTCTCATATTTCCTATCCTTACTGATGCCTCTATTTTACTTCTACCCTCTACATTGTTTTGGTATTACTTAATCTATGCCTCCTTCACTCTAAGAATCCTTTTCTTAATCTCTCCCCTTATCTCCCTCCCTATGTCTTCCCTATTAATCTCATGCTGTAAATCTACATACCCTTCTATACTTCATTTTATGCTATTGCCTCCCTTAGTCTTTATAGGTGTTGGAAGGTACTGTTACCCCCCTTCCCTTCATAGTACCGTGTTTCCCCGATAATAAGACAGTGTCTTAAATTTTTTTGGACAGAAAAACACTAGAGGGCTTATTTTCAGGAGAGGGCTTATTTTAATCAAATCACTGGGGAAGAACAGGATGACGCGCTTACTGCTGCAGCTTTGATTGGATGCAGCTCGGAGCACCATGCGTTTCACCGGGGGGGGGGGGGGGGGGCGGGCGTGCATACAGAGGGTACCGTAAAGTAGCGTGTAGCACAGGGGATCACCTTCACCACAGCAGCAATCTCAATAGGGCTTATTTTCGGGGGAGGGCTTATTTTAGAGGAATCTTCCACAATAAGGGGAGGGCTTATTTTCGGGATAGGTCTTATTATCAGGGAAACACGGTATATGTATGTATTGTTCCCTATTTATGTCATTCTCAATGTGGGTAGGTTTTCAGAACTACCAGCACTCTTCTCCCATCTAATGTTTTTGTGTCAGTTCTTCTGCATCTCATTTGTATAGCATACTTACTATTTTTTCTTTTTCCTACATGATTTTGCTTTTTAGAATCAGATAATAACTCTACCTCAATCTTTCTTTTGGATTACCCAATCACGGATGTCGGTCTTAGACATGGTTACATTTCCATGTAAATGTCCTTATTGAGTTCCCTTGAAATTAACCTTTGATGTTGGCTTTTATAAGTTGAATTTTCTACTGGTTTGTTTTAGACAAAATCCTGAAAATCTGCAAGTTCATTGAATGTTCATTTTTTTTTCATTCAATATCGTATGATTTTGCTGGATATTTGGCTATGGGCCTTATTGTTTTTATTTTTAATATATAATATTTTAGGACTTATAATCTTTTATTGTAGCTGCTGATAAATCCAGTACAATTCTAATTGTGCTACAGCATATTTGAATTGGTTGTTTTTATTTGTTTCTTGTAAAATTTTCTCTTTCATCTGAGAAGTTTCAGAATTTAACATTCATGTTTCCTATGTGTTTTCCTTGTAAGATCTCTTTGAGGTGTGGTAATTGGTGGGTTTTTTCTATTTCTACTTTTCTCTCATTCTATCACTTCAGGACAATTCTCTTTGATTACTTCTTGTGTTATTGTGTCAAGGTTCTTTTTTTGATTACAGCTTTCAGGTAATACAATTATTTTTAAATTTTCTCATTCTGTTCTCCAGAATGATTGTTTTTCTTATACAATTCTCTTCTATTTTTTCATTCTTGTATTTTGTTTTGTTATTTCTTGGGGTCTTTATAGTTTCACTAGCTTCCTTTTGCCCACTTCTAGTATTTAAAGAATCATTTTCTTCTAACATTCTGGATCTCCTTTTCTAGTTGCTTAACTTTCTTTTCATAATCTTTTTCTTAGATGATTGTCTTTTTTTTTTTTTTTCAAGTTTTCCCATAATCTCTCTCATTTGATTTTTAAGGTCTTTTCTTTAATTCTCCTATAAATTTTTTTCTGGTCAAGTACTCATTTAACATTACTCTTTGGGGTAGAAGAACTTTTTTTTTTTTTTTTTACTTCAGGGTCTTCCTTTGAAGATGAATCCCAGTCTTCCTTATTCCCATAATAAATTTCTATAATTGGGTTCTTTCCCCTTTACCTGCTCATTTTTTGAATGAAAATTGTTAGTGTAAGCACCTTTAATCCTGAGGTGGGAGGGATGGTGCTTCTGGCTTCACTTCAGCCTCTGGCCTTGAACCTAAAACTAAATTCTGTCCTCCTGTAAGTACCTGCAGCCAACAGCTACCCTGTCACACTGCTTTCACACTCACCAGGTCTGTGATAGTAGTGCCTTCTCAGCAGCACTGCTGGGCCTGGTGTCCCTTTATCTGAGATTCCTCTGTCTTCCAGAACTCAAACCCCTGACTCCCCCACTTTCTGTTTCTGAGAAACTAGCCTGGAGGTGTTTACCTCCATGGGTGTAAAATACCCATTAAACCTCAGGACTGGGGGTCTTTTTTAGGTCTTTTACAGTGAGTCTTATTTGATTTACACTGATCTGCATTTGTCCTGAGCCACAGTTTTGTTGGTGACAGAAATCTGGAAAGCTTGGGATTTTCTGAGCTATTCCACCATCTTCCCAGAATCTTTCTCCACTCAGCAGCTCATTTTATAAGTGAGATCCTCAAGATTCTTCCTTCAACCTTTTAATGATAAGAGCAAATAAGATGTAAAAACTGAAATTCTCTGAAATGTTAGGTGAATTATGGGTTCCTAATTTAATTTTTTCATTAAGCTTTATTGTTAGCAAAATTAGCTCTGTAAGATTTGAACTGGTTTTCAATACATGAACTGGAATTTCCAAACTGCTGGAAAACCAAATTTAAGAGATTGTACTAAATTATATTGAGTCTTGTTACTGGCAGGTTTTAGCAAATCTTTATAACTTCGATCCAAAGAAGTGGATCTGCTAGGGGAACACCCTTGAGAGCCACCCCAAGTATGAAGGCTATTCAAGAATTTCTAAGAGAAAGTGTTTCCAGGGTCAGCTGACTTTAATTTGTCAGCCATCCTAGCTGAAGAGATATGTCTCACCTTTTGATTGTGATCCCCGCTTGTCTCCTTAAGGAAGGGATGTATGAGAATATGATTACATAAATGTGTTCAACTTTTGTGATATTGAAGGAATTTTTTTGATACTCGTGGTCACATGAATATGTGGCTCTCGTGTGGCTTCCAGGAGTAGAAACAAACCTTTCCTGCCCTAGCAGGCCCTAGGGTGTGTTTCCTAATGCAAGTGTAAGTTCATTGACTTATAGCTCCCGAGACTTACTCATATTCTGACTATGAGACATTGGAAAAAGTTTGTCATTGATCTGGCTCTCTTCCTCCTTAATGGAATTCTGTCTAGCTCCTTATGACATAGATCATAAAGAGGATGCCACTGAGTTGAGTTATTTTAATGAACTCCCTTTAAAAATTATAAATTAGTTTTGTTTCTGTAACTATGCTTTCACTAGAATGAAAATGTTGGACTTAAACCTAAAAGAGGCAATTGTGGATTATTATATTATTTGGAAAACTTACTAATTATATTATCTAAATCCAGTTTTATGTAATGAGAGATTTTTTAAATCCCAAAATGTTGCTCAAATCTCTACAGGAATGCTGAAGACTACAAGAAATTTTGGGTTCCTCCAAGTCATGGATCCATCCAAAATATTTTTGAGTCCCTATACCCAGGTATAGAGTCCACTCAAACTTGTTTTTTTGATTCCCCTTGGTTTTTTTTTTTACTTTGCCCAAATTTTAGTGAATATTTACATTTACTGATATTGATCTCGATCTGCCTTTGTTAGAAGTCTCAGCAAGTTTGCTCAACTGTGTGGTTGTGATTCTTTTGTGGACACCCTTGTCAAAATGAGAGCGAGCTACATCTTTCTAACTTGCTCTGCTCCAAGAAACAAAATAAATTTATTTCTAAAACTATTTCAGATTTTGGAGTTTGTTCTTGTGAACAACAAGAGCACTAAAATTGAAAATTAATTTAAAGTAATGTTGCAATTTTTATTACATTGGCACAGTTCACTTATGTTTACTGAATCTTCACCTATTTTTTAAATTGTTAGTTATTTCTTAAAGGAATACTTTGTAAGTGATTCTATAGTCAATTGTAGTAATTGAAATGTATGTGCTTTAGTGGATTGGTCAACAGATATTTTATTTTATTTTTTTTAGTAATTTTGAATGACATTTCCCTCCTTATTTTTGCTTTTTTAATCTTTGTCATTATTATATGGAAATGTAGTTGATTTTTGAGACTATAGTAAAAACAAAAATTATGAACAAATTCCTATGCACGCTGCATATATTTTTAGTGAAGAAACACTTTTTTTTTTTAAAGTGAAGAAACAAAATGGGAGAAACAAAATGGGAGCAAATATAATATTTAAAATGAAGTAAAGTTAAATCAACAAACTTAGCAGTATTTCAATGGGAACTATGGGCCTGCTTTTGGCTAATGAGATGGTCAATATCTGGTTCCATATTTGTCACTACTGTTTGTAACAAGTGATGCAAGTGTGCATCCATTAGTCTTGATCTGGTTGGAGATTTCATATGTTTCATTATAGAAAAAGTCTGTTCACAGACATAAGTACTGCCAAAGATGGTTGCCATTTTGAGTGCGTGGTTCCTGAGATGAGGATATGTCTCAGAGGAGAGAGATACATAGAAATTATGAAGGCTGCTTGACTTGAATGCGTCTTTCAGAGAGTCACAATTCTGCAGTTCAGCCAGTTCCATTTGGTAAATTGTATCCACATTTTTGATGTCAATAGAAAAGCTGTATGTCCTGTTCATGGAGATGAAGCTCTTTAAATCTAAATTGGAACTCTTTTTGCAATTTTTCCAGTGAATCCACACATGTTTTGTTTGGGAATCAGCGGTTTTTCCACTAACAGATTTTGAGTTGTGGGGAGATGGCAGAAGTTTTCCTCCTTTATTTGTTTGATGAGGAGGCCTAATTTTACTTCAAATGCTTTGACATGTGATTGTATATCACAGATGAGCTTCCCCTTTCCTTGGGGAACCTTTGAAATTGTATATTGAAATTGTTGAGTAGCTCTGTTACATCTGTCAGAAAGGCAAGGTGCCATTTCTATTCTGCATCATTGAGCTCTGGTATATCTTTGTTTTTTGAAAGCAGAAAAGTTGTAATCTGTAGAAGTAAGTCAAGGAAAGGTTTCAAAACTCTCCCTCGACTCAGCCAATGGACTTCTTTGGGATATAGAACATCTTCATACTCAATATTTAGCTCAGACAGAAATTCCTGAATTGTCTGTGATTTAGTGCATTAGCTCTAATGAAGTTAACACAAGATAGCACAATCTTCATAACAGAGTCCCACTTCAGTGATTTGCTACACAGCGCTTGTTGGTGGATGAGGCAGTATATGGCTATTGGATGACCATGGTTATGTTTGTTCATCTCTTGGTTAATGCGAGCCATTACTCCTTTCTTAGACCCCACCATGCTAGAAGCACCATGTTGTTGTCACACTGGGTAGTTTAGTCCAGTCCAGCTCCAAACCATTCATAGTTTGACAAACATTTTCATAGATATCCTCTCCTGTAGTTGTTCCTTTGATGCTTTGCAGTGCAGCAAGCCCTTCTATGACTTCAAAATCATCATTTGTCTCATGAATAAAAATGAGAAGTTGTGCAGAATCACGAACATCATTGCTTTCGTCGAGTGTCAAGGAAAAATATGAAATTTTTTTAATGGAGTTTTGCAAATGCTGATGCAGATTGTCTCCCATTTCTTCAATCTGTGTAATTGTAGGTCCTGAAAGACTCACTGTACTAAATAAATCGGCCTTCTCTGGACACATCTCTTTGGCAACAGAAAGAAGGCATTCTTTAACAAATTCTCCCTCCACGAATGGTCTGCCAGTGCATGTTATTAGCTTGGCAACTTGAAAACTTGCTCGCAGTGATGAAATATTTAGCTGCTTCTGCTTGACAAAAGTATTTTGCTGAGTTGTCAATGTGTTTTTCAGATTTAATATTTTATCTTTTCTCACTTCTCCAACTAATCAATCATATTTATCTTTATGCTGAGTTTCATAGTGTCTACGCAAATCATATTCTTGGAATGCAGACACTATATTCTGGCATATCAGACATACAGCTCTTTCCTTGTACTGCATGAAAAAGTAATTATATGTCCACTGTTCTTTGAATATCCTACACTCTGGTCAAGTTTTTCTTTTTCTTGACATCATTATTTCTTAGGGATTCCAAGTTGCTATTAGTAAAATACCTAGGGATTCCAAGTTGCTATTAGTAAAATATATATCATTATTTCCTAGGGATTCCAAGTGGCTATTAGTAAAATACCTAGGGATTCCAAGTTGCTATTAGTAAAATATATATATATATAATATATATATATATATATATATATATATATATATATATATATATATACACACAGCGCTACAAAAACAATATACCAGCAATAACTTTGCCCATACAAAGGCATACCGACTGCAATGCCCAACTTCCTCCAAGCTGCCTCTGCGCTGTGATGCCTCCGTTTCCCGCAGTCTCTCTCCTGCTCTTCACCCTCCCGCTTCCAACCTTCACTGCTGCAGTGAATTCCTCCTGCAGTGGCCCTGACATGCGCAGCATGTACTGCACATCCCCCGCACCTGTCTGTTGTGGTGGCTGCCGTTACTGTACAAGGCTGTGGGCTGTCAGTTCTCCGTCTTCTGCATCTCTCTCCCTTCCGCACACCACACACCCCGGCCTGGGAACTCGCCTCACCTCGGTATTGCCTCACATTCTGTCTCCGCCACCTCAGCCCAGGGCCAGAAGTGTGCATTGCTAACGCAGGTTTAGGTCGAACATCACTTCCAGTCTCATAAAAACAAATACCCCAAAATTCTTTTATCAGATCCAGGATGAAGAGAAAGAGACAGGAAAAGAAGGGAAGAGAGAGAAAAAAAGAAGGATGGGAAGGGAGGAAGGAAGGAGGGAGGGAAGGGGAGAGGCAATGGGGAAAGAAATTTTCCCTTTGTCAGTTCTCATTGCATGGCACCCATGCTGTGGTTGAACTATGATCTCCACCTTCTAAACATTGCAGTTAAGAGTGTGTAGGAAAAAGAATAACTGTCTCAGTTGGCCAGTTTCTAAGATGTAGCATTTCTGGCTATGCTGTCAATTAAAGGATGTTACTCTAACCGGATGGTAGGGGATACACATTCGTGGCATATTAGGCTCCTTCAGAATGCCTCCATGTTAAGTGATCTGAGAATGCTTCAAAGGCCTCTTAAAATAACATTTCCAGGACTCTATCAAACAATAGTGAGGAGATTGAGTATTCTTGCTTTACTGCTATATTTATTGAGAAATGTTCTAGAGTATCTCCTTTATTTAAGGTGTTTGCTTTTATTTTTGGATATTTTTTCGTTAATAGTAGAAAAAAAAAGTTACTCTATGCCTATAGTTTGTAGAGTTGTTTTTTAAGCATAAATGACTTGTATTTTTCTCCCCCACACACATCTATTGAGATGATTATATGGTTTTGGATGTTTGAAGATGTGTGTTGTAATGTTCTAATACATAATGTATTCTATTCCTACATTTATTATAGCTATTATACTCCATATTTTTAACACTAGTTGTGTGATTATGGGCAAGTTAATATCTCCAATTTCATTTTCTCTCTTTGTAAAATGGAAATTATAATCCTTGTGACACCTACCTCTTAGTTGTTATAAGGAAATCCTTAAAATTTTGTAATGATAAATTATTCTTATAAATACCTAGTGGACAAAGATTGGGCAAGAAAGTATCAGGTTCTTTCCAACTTACATTGGACCTTAAAAATGACTTCAATAGCATGTCTGAATACAACCAAACTTTCACCATTGTTGGCCATCAGAATATGGCTTGAAGAAGGGAAAATTGAAGCCTTTTACTCACCAGGCCCAAACTGGCTTCTGTGCTATTTCTGTCTTCTATGTAGTTTACCCTTCACCCCGCTGGCAATACCATAATCTCAATTCAGATAGCAGACTCTGCATCTAAGTAAAAGTTTGTTGATGAAGTGATCTGTGTCTTGTTTTGTTAGGAATTTTATCCACCATCTCCATCTGTCTCAGCTTTTATCTTATAGAATTGCTTCTACAGCCATTGTCTCCAAAGTGAATGCTTCAGAGTTTCTTAATCCTCTAAGACTTTGGTCCTCATGCACAATTCTGAGTTTGTTGTTTAATATTTGTACTACTTGGGGTGGAGGAGAAAAGCAGGCAGCTCGAATGCAAAGGCTAAGTGAAGAGGGGATTATTCTGTCAATGTGTTCTTTTCTCACACAGAAAGTGTGAGAGATATTGAATGAAACTGACATGCATTAGCAAGCCAGCTCAACTGAGCTTGAAATGCTGACATAGTAACAAGAACTGTGCTAAAATATGGGTTCCAAAGCACTGCCATTCTGGACGTGATCAATAACAGTCACGGAATGCTCAAACTGAAGGTGTTTTTGGAATAGGCAGAAAGAAGAAATCCTATGTGACCAGCCTGTCATAAACTCTCAGCTTCTCAGTTGATATGGTCTAGAAAAACAGACAGTCTTACCTTTGATAAATTGGTGATACTCTGGTGCAAATCCGGATAGGATGGGCATTAAATAATCTATGGTTCAGCTTTTATCCCTAGCCTTCCAGTTATCTCAAATTTTAGTGATGATACTAACTTCAGAATTATTTGAACAGTATAGTTTTAAACAAATTTTTTGCAACTAAAGTCTTGAACATCTGACCATATCATTTTCCTTCTTAATAAATTCTAGGGGTTCCCCTATTACCTCTAGGATCAAATATAAATTGTGTTGTTTTGCATTTAAAACACTTCATAGCCTGATCCTTCTCATCTTATACTTTCTTCCCTACTGTGTACTCTTCAATCCAGCTCCACTGGCTGTCGTGCACATGATCTCTGGATTCTATTCCTTTTTACTGACTGTTCTTCATGTTGAGAACACTCTCCCTTCTCACCTTTCTTTCCTGTTTTCCTTGACTTCTTTGATGTTTCAGCTCAAATCTCAGTTTTTCCAGGTATTTCTCAGCTCCTTCCACCTTTAGGCCTCTCCTCTCAATTACCTTCCATTTCTATGGTGTATGTCTTGTATGTAAATTGTTATTCTATGTTGTCTTCACCCATTAGAATGTGAAGTTGTTGAGGTCAGAGACCAAGTTATAAATGCTTAATAGATGCTTGTTGGCTGCCTGAAAGTTTTGTCTTCATGAAGTTTATGCTCACTTACAATACTATTATAAAGGACTTTATATTTTACTTTTTAGTCCTCATTTCCCCAATTCTACAACACTCCCTTCAACTCTTAGGTACTCATCAAATCCAACTCTCAAGAAAAGGGCCTTAGTATGATTTTAAGTCTGCACGTCAGTTTCCTTAGCCTATTTTTGTTTTTGTCATCCCTAATTGTGAATTTAAAAAACACTTTATTTCCTATTAAAGGAATTTCTAGCATCAGTGATTAGAGAAAATCATGAAAGTTATTGTAATACTCTATCAATGAATTTCAATTCAACAAATCCAATTCGATTCAAAAAACACTTATTAATTACATGATTGGGTAAGTAAGGTACTATCAATTTGTCCTACACTTCCAAATAATCACTGATCTGATTTAAGAAAATTAACTAGCTTTGAATTTGAAAGGAGAATATCATTGACACAATCACTTTAATAGTGAAGATAGATGAAAAAAGGTTCAAATTCTCTAAGGAAAAATTAGAATGGTGAGGACTTATACCATCTTTCTAATCTCCAAAAAAATTCAATAATTTTGGGGCAGAAGCAGGATAGTAGGAAACTCACACAGCCTTCTCATAGGGACTAGACATTTGCATTTATAAAGAGATTCACTTTAATATAACAATAAATACATTATTGGAAAATTGCATGTAAATAGAATTTTTATAAGTCAAACAGTATCTTAGACCCTTCAAAAGAATCCTGTGGTGAAATTTATTGTAAAATGAAGAATTTTGAATAAAGGTGTAAAGTAGGTTATACGTATACTCTGATCATTACCTGGAATTTCCTTTTCTGTGACGGGTGGGAAGGGAGATGTTGATCTGGCATAAACAGTCTGAGAAGTGGCTTATCCACTGACCCAAACCTCTTTGCAGCCAATGTGTACTGTGAGTGAGATCATTGTACTACATAATGAGAATTCCTATAGCAACTGACTGGTCTTCACAGACAATGCTGGATTATCCAGTAGATTTACTAGGCACATGCCTAGGGCCTCAAGATTAGGAAATTCAAAGCAGTTAGCCTGGGTCTTTTTCTAATGCCCTTGTTCCTGGGTGGAAGAAGGGATTGAATGAGTGAGGTTCAGAGTAGGATTTGTTGGCTAGAGCTAGGACCAGAAGGAAGGGAAGTATAGACAGGAATGTTTAATTTCTTTGTCCCCTGTGAAATATTTTTGTAAACATAACTTTTAACATATAAATGAAAATATTTCAAATGACAAATGAATAATAAGCCTATTTTCCATTTTGAATTGCATTTTTTCAAAAGTTTTCCAATATAATTCCTTAGTTTGAAAAATCATTACAACAAAAATAGTTTAGTATTTAAAGATATCTCAGTATCTCAAACCATCACCATTTCAGAGTTGTATGGAGGACAGCTAACTATGGACTTTGTCAAAGGCTTAAGTTATAGGCCTTAGAGGTCAGCTGGGCTAAATTCTTCACTTTACACATAAGGAATATGAGTCCAGAGAGTGAAGTCTTCTGGAGATTCAAGGGTAACACAAATAGTAAAAATCAGGTCTGGAAAGCAAAAAGAGTGCCTCTCATTTTAAATCGGGTTTTTTTTTTTTTTTTCAATTATCCTGTGCTGGATGAAGGGATTCTCCCAGAAACTCCAGTTAAGGAGGGTGCTCAGACCAGCTTAATTTCCCAATAGGCTGCGTTCCTGTGGACTCTTCCATGATAACTAAGAAAGTTCTCAATCTTGGAAGATTCTTTAGCAACCAGAAGTTATACTTCAGAAATACCCTCCTCCCACTCCTTTCCAGTTTCCATTATGTGTTGTCTTTCTCATTTGTGTGTGTGTGTATATATATATATATATATACATATATTTATGTATATACATAAAGAGAGAGAGGAGAGGAGAGAGAGGGGAGAGAGAGAGAGGGGAGAGAATATGAGAACATAGTGTCTGGTACATAAGTACTTAAAATTGTTGATTGTTTGCCTGCCTCTCCAAGATGGTAAGAAATGGCCTCCCATGTCCAACTCCCTATTTCACATATGGCCCCCATTGTCAGGAAACATCTCCCTCTCTACTCCCATCTGCTATTTTGTCATTTGAGTTTCTTCCTTTCCTCCGTATCATCAACCCTGACTGGCACAAACTCTTCTGTGCTTTCTCCACAACTCCCTCTTTTCACACCTTTGTACAGCATGTGCTCTGAGCCTTCTTGGCTGCTACCATTCTGGTCCTATGAACAGTTATAGCAAATTGTTTAGTTACCAGAACTTATGATGTCTGGTTATTACTTCATGAAGAATATAGTCTAGTAAGGCTGTGCAGGGGGCAAGCCTCAAGTTCCTACAGATCCTAAGGCCAATAAGGAATTCCAACTTTTACTCTATTACAGTGATCACCAAACTTTTATGGTTATGTAAAAAAAAAAAAATGAAGGATAATCCCATTATATTTATTGACTTATTTCTACACTATTGGAATAATAATGTTTAAATCACTTTGGCAGTTGTTTAGAAGTTGGGTTGGAGAAAGGAGATATTTGAGGTGTGAAAACTAAATAGAAAGCTATTGAGTGACGATTCAGATAAGAGATGATGAGGACATGAAATAGGGTGAAGTTTACTAATAACACCTGCATAATGATTAGATTGTCTTTGCCTAGAAGGGCTTATGTTTGAATCAAAAGCTGGAAGTTTGAGAGTTTAAAGAAAGGAGAGAACTCAGAGTAAGAGTGCTGGAGGATAAGGATAGGTATAATTGCTTGGAGATGAGCCATATGCTTGGTTGCTTTAAGGAAGGTGAGAGGTCACTCCTTTTCTCATTCTTGGATTGTTTGCTCATATATCCCTTAGGATCATACCATGGCTTTTGGGAGTCAGGCACAGCCTCAATTTTAGAAAACATTGCTTTGTTGAATATAGACCTCTAAGCTAACAGTGGTGCCCCAATATCCTAAGAAGTTGATTTTATCTTGAAAGGATTCCTGTTTGCCATTTTTAGGGCTGGCTGACAAGGGCAGGATAAACCACTTAGATCAAATTATTGATTCTCTGTTCATTTCTTCCCCAACTCTAATATGCTAAGATTTTATTGTATTATTTTCCTACTCTCATTACCCTACTCCTTTTTCCCTTGTGGATTTATTTTGCATAAGCCCAGAAAGAATGTTTTTTTTTTAATTTTTATTTTAAATCAGTGACCTTTTTGGCCATATTACCTAACACGGAAATTTCTGGGCTAAAGTTTGCTTTTTTTTTTTTTTTTAAAGGAAATTGCTTTCTTCAAGAAAACATGATCATTTAATATGTTATTGCTTTGTTTATGTCTTTGGAAACTAAATGGCTACAGGAAAGAGAAGTAGAAGAATGAATACTATTACATATATCTGTCAGTGGGACGTATTCTCTGTGTAATTGTTGGGACTTTCCAGTTTGGGGCTTGAGAGGCACAAAAGACAGTGATTTCAAAAGCAGAGAAGATAAGGGGCCAAGATTCCTCTAGCAAAGGAATTGACATTTTAATTGTGGGAAGGTTTGTAAGTGAGATAGATGATAACTTCAGATACTTCATGTCCATTTCTCTTGTTCTACCTTCATAGTTTTTAAAAGAAAATCCTTCTTTTAAAGTGGTGTGGCTGAGAGTGCTGACTAAAGATACTAACCCCTAAAGAAAGAACTGGGAATGAATAGCATCACCTATATAAAGTTTGTTTTGGAAGAAATGTCTTCTCTGAGTTCATGTGGTGGGTAATTCTGCCAAATATATACTTTTCACAATGCAGAAATTATGGAGATAAAAACCTAGGTTTTATTATGCTCAAGCATAGATGTAGGCCTCAGAGGAAATCTGAACAACTATGAGAATTCTGACAAGACTTCTTATAGGCAAAATTAAGTCAGGGTGACTTATATATTTTATATATTTCAATCTTGTATATTCCTCCTAGGCCATAAAAGTTTAAGAAAAGATATGTTCAATCAATTTTTTACACAATCCTCAATATTTAATTTTAAAAAATGAATGGGGAAAGGAGTAGAGAAAGAAGACAAAGACCAGATCAGGCTGAAATCTTGAATATTTTAAATATCTTTTGGACTTTTAAAAAAACAAACCTCACAGGAAGAAATGGTATATATGTTCAGTTATTTCAATTGTGTCTAATTTTTCATGACCTCATTTGGGGGGCAGAAATATTGGAGTGATTTGTCATTTCCTTCTCCAGATCATTTTATAGATGAGGAAATTGAGGCAAACAGGGTTAAATGACTTGTCCAAAATAACCCACAGCTAGTGTCTGAGACCAGATTTGAACTCAGGAAAACTCATTTTCTTGACCTCAGGTTCAGCACTTTATCTACTGTAACATCTAACTGCCCTGGAATAAATGGAACTTTCCATATCATAATGAGTAGTACTTGTCAAAAATTGAGAGCAAACATTATCTGTAATGGAGATTAACTGGAAGAGATAGGAGAGAAAATTCCGTTTAAAATAACTGCAGACAATATAAAATATAAATCCATAATTACAAAACATTTGTCACACAAATAAATCTTCCTGGAACTCAAGAAAGTTGGGGTATAAGCTCAGGATGAACTGCTGCTGCCCACTGCTTCCCCAGTTGCAAGTGGTTCAGGAGTAGTGCTACAACCAACGCTCTTTTAGAGTGAGAGAAAAATCCTTTATTCAACTATTCTCATGAGAAGCGGGTGTGCTCATGGACAAGACACATCCTGAATGCAGAAGCAGGAGCAAGCTTTATAGTGTTAGTTTGGTTCCTTACCCCCCTCTTCAAGGTTCCACTACGTTGGATTTACAATCTGAGTTTGTTGTAATTTACAGGCAGAGTTACAATTAGTCAGATTATAATCCTCTTTATTCACTCATTCCATATGTCAAAAAGCTTGTGTCTGGTCATTGACACTAGTCTCTTTGGACCAATTGGTCTGGGTCCCTTTGTCAGGAACTTTATTGTTTAGCCTGTTCGTTGAGTCACACAGTGATTGGTTGGAGATATCATGACAAGATTATTTTGTTGTGCCACAGTTCTCTTTTATTGTCCTGACTAGTTTCCCTAGTTGTCCTGCCTCAGGTTTCCTGAATTGTTCTGCCTTAGTTCCTAATTGTTCTGGTCAATACTGCAACACCACCTCTCCCTCCTAATCATGATGATCCAGATAAGGAGTAAGACCTTCTATCTTAGACATCATCAGAATGTTGGTACTTCTCCCCATTTTGTAATCCCAATTTATCAGATGTTCCCCCATGCCTTCCCCCACCCTGTTAGAACCAGATCCATAGTCCTGTTCCTGCTCTCAGCACCCTGACTCTGCTCCTGCCTCGGTCTACCCCTGTAGCTGGGCCACGTGTATATATGTGTCATTGAGAACACACATTGGCTGCTGGATTCTTGGAGATGATAATCTTATTCAGCCCTTGGACCAAACCCTGGATCCATTTGGTCCCAGTAAATCTCTCCCTTTCAAATAAATTATTAAAAACTCTCTAACCTCTATCTTGCCTCAGTTTCTCTAGCATTACAATTTCATCTCTCCCTTCATCCTGTTTTGATTTGTGAAAACCTAACTTCTCATACTTCTCACAAGACAGATCTGAACAACTGAAGTAATATTAATTGCTTATGGGTAAACTGAGTCAATATAATAAAAATGATAATTCTACCTAAATTAATTTATTCAATGCCATATCAAACTACCAAAAATTATTTTATAGAGCTAGAAAAAAAAATCCAAAGTCATTCTGAAGAACAAAAAGTCAAGAATATCAATGAAAAAAAATGTGAAAGTGACTTAACAAGGCAAATTTCGAAATATATAAGTGGCAAGACAACAAGGATGCAGCTTCCCTGTATATGACCCCTTTCCCCCCAAATCCCCTAAGTCTGGTCAGAAAAGTAAGTGATTCACATGGTCTTCAGAAAGCTACCAATTTTGAAAGGTGATTTTTCCGCATGAGTGGGACTTTCTTGTTATTTAAGTGAGCAGAAAACTATGTCAAGGAGGCCATTTATGTCTTGTGGACAGTTTTGTTGATTTTTTTTTTTATTGGAAACTAACTCCTATTTCAGTGAAATGGGAGAATCCTGATCAATCAGGTACCATCTCCACAGTGGCAAGGTTCTAAAAATTTTCTAGAGCAGAGGTCACCAAACCATGGCCCTTGCTGTCTTTTTTTTTTTTTTTTTTTTGCATGGCATGTAAACTAAGAATGGATTTTACATTTTAAAATTGTATTTAATAATTATGTTAATTATAATTAATTATATTTACATTTTAGGTTGTAATTTTTCAACCCTGTTCTAAAGGATCTTCTACTATTTAAATGTTTTCAGGTTTTTACATGACAATCTTCTTAACATAGACAATAATGAGAGAAAAAGGGAAAAAATGGGGGGAAATCCCTACAACTCCCTTCCTTACATCTAGAGACACTAAAAAGGAAGAAAAAAACATTAAGGACAAAAGCCAAAAATCATGGCTTTTTCTTTCCTTTTTTTTTTTTTTTTTTGAGGCAATTGGGATTGAATTGCCCCAGGTATCTGAAACTGAACTTGAATTCAGGTCCTCCTGATTCTAAGGCCAGTATTCTGTGCACTAAGTCACCTAGCTGCCCAGTTTCTTATTCTTTTTTTTTTTTTTTCCTGCTCTCTCTTTTCCTCTTTGAAGTAAATGTCTAAATGTCAGATCTGAACGATCTAATGTTGCAGTTCACAGTGGGTCTCCTAATGGAAGGTGGTAATGATGAGCCAGTAAGTCAGAGCAGCACCAGAAATATCAGGGTCACAATAATGATGATGATATTTCTGGCATAATCAACAATGCTTCATTCTGCATCAGGGGCACTGATAGTAAAGTGCCTGAGTGATCATAAGCCTCTTGCATATAACCTATTTAAGAGTATGATAATAAGGTTCTTCTAACAATGTCATTCACATAAGTATTCTTTGGGTCACTCACCAAAATTTCCTCCTCCTTTAGAGTCATAATGTTGAAATTGGGAAGGGGAGACTCCAAGAGTTTGGGGTCATAGACTGGTGTCTCAAAAGAATTTGCAGTCTTGAACCCATCTCCTAGTCAATGGACAAAGTTTATTGTAATTGTAAAGCCAATTGCAGTGGGCTAAGTTCCAAAAGAAATTAGCAAGGGTCCTGAGAGAAGGGGATAGATTTATAGGATAGAGTTGGATCAGAGCTTCATGTTACTTATTTGATAGTTTTATGGCTTCAAGTAGGTTTTAGGAGTGGTCTCACTGTTGTCCCAGGAACTTGGTTATCACTGACCAAGTGATCAATCTGACAGTCAGGAATGTTTGCAAGACTATTTTAATGCCAGAAGATTTTGAAATCATTAACAGACATTGTTAGAACAAGAGTATTCTTAGGGAGCAGCAGAGTGGATAGAGCACCAGCCCTGAAGTCAGAAGGACCCAAGTTCAAATGTGAACTCAGACTTCCTAGCTGTGTGACCCTGGATACGTCACTCAATTGCCTCAGCCAAAAAAAAAAAAAAAAAAGTACTCATGTCAGAGAGCTTCAAGATCACTATTATACCTTCCCTAAAATCTAAGGGAAGAAATATTATCACATTCCTAGGCCAGAGGACTTTTACAATTATTGATAGACAGATTGTCAGAACAATAGTATTCAGACAACTTTAGGATTACTAATACATCTTCTTTAAAATCCAAGGGAAGAAGTATCATTATATTCCTCTACAATTATTGACAGTTATAATTGATAGAACAGGAACACTTACATCACTATGAAGGGGATGATGAAAAATTGTGTCTTTTTAGAGGCCCATGGAGAAGGGTCCACTTCCTTCTATCATGAGAGCTAACTAAATGTAATACCAGGGAAACTGAGATGAGTAAAGACTGGTTTAATTTTAAAATGGAGAATTTAATAAGCTAGCTGCCTGAATGGGACTATTGTCCAAACTACTGAGTCCAGAGGTGCTGAGGCACAGAGGTTATATAGGATTGTAACTAGCAAAGCAAGCAGATGATAACAGAAGCAAGAAAAATACAGTAAAGGCAATTTCCTTATTTATCATCAGGCAGCTGTTATACAAGAAAAATATGTTTTTCACAGCCTAAAGCAATAACAGGATACATACAATGGTGGAAATGGGCTTAAGGGGACCTTTCAGGGTCAGCATTTTCAGAGAACAATAATTGATCTTATCTGTAGAACTGCTTTACAGGTGTGATGCCAAGTAAGCAGAAAAACAGAAATAGGAAAGGTCACTTTATGGTCATGCTTGTCACTTTGATCTAGTGTGTGAGGTGGTTAAGTTCAGGTTCTTATGAGAAATTTATGGAGTCCTTTTTTGTTCAACATAAGTGTTATTCTTCATCCTGATCCAGGGACTCAAAATAATCACCAAATTAGATAGAGGATCTTCTTTCTTCCAATTAAATATATATCTACCATAGTTATATAATGAAAGTTTTACCTCCTTCATGTTATTATAAAGATAGACACCTCCTAAAAATATCCCTCCTAGGTCAATCATTGAATTAGTGAATAAACATTTATTCAGTTCTTATTTTGTACCAGGCACTCTGCTAAGCAGTGGGGATACAAAGGCAGGCACATTATGGTCCTTGCTCTCCAGGAGCTTACAGTCTAATTCCCCCTTCTCCCTCATAACAAGCAAATAACTATGCAAACATGCTATTTACAAGATAAATGGAAGTAATCTACAGAGGGAAGGAATTCTGGAGGATTGGGAAAAGCTTCCTGTAACAGTGGTTCTCAAAGTGTGGTGCAGTGAATCCTGGAGGGTCTCTGAAATCCTTTCAGAGAGTCTACAAATTCAAAATTAATTTTTTTTCTATTTATGATAAATCTCTATTATGTAACCCATATAAACAAAAACTCTTCGGACATAGTCTCAATAGTTGTTAATACCGTAAAGATACTGAGAAAAAGAGTTTGAGAACCACTGCTGTAGAAGATAGGATTTTAGGAGGCTTTCTGGAAAGGATGGAAATTCTTTTCTGGGAAAAAGAAGTTTGAATCAGCTCAGAAAAAAAGGAAATCTTCCATTTCATAGGAACCTGAGGTATGTCTCCAAGGTATATGGTACTTCCTGAGGGGACAGGAGCCTTGTGGCCAAAGCAGCTCTAAATTGGAGAAGGAATTAGGAGAGAATCAGCTGAAACTATAATAAAAAACCATTCTTATCAGGAAAGTCTTTCTGGAGACAAGGTTCCAGAAATCTCTGAATTTTAGAGCCCTTCTTCCCATGGTGACATTGATTTGTCTTAGATCTGTCTTCATAGGAGACACTTGACTTGGGTAGTTAGGATACAGAATGAAGTGGCTTTTAATTGGAGAGGGGGCAAACCTCTTGCCCTGAGATTAGACAGTGCCATTTGGCCAATTGGTGACAGAACGGGGGCCATTTGAATTAGATAGTTACTCCATCTGGCACATGAAGATCATTTTGAGGAAGAATGGCCTTTATTTAAGGGGAATCATATGATCTTCTCTGCCCACCACAGCATGGTATCACCACTTCAATATCCAAACTGGCAATGACAATTCACTTCCCAACCTTTGCTCTTCTTGTAATAATTCTAATATGGTTGTTTAGTAAATACAATCTCTGATGGGTTTCAACATGTCTCACATCAGCTGTATGTTTTGAGAAGCATCAGTGAAAAGCCTCTGAAGACAAGAGCCTTTGGTTATCTCGTTCTGTGCTTTCCAGTCCCCAGACCACTTGGCCAGACTCATGTCCACTGCTTGGGAGTTAGTATAGGTAAGGATCTCTTCTCCATCCCTGAAGGCTCTCTTGCATACCAACTATGCAGCCTAGATCTTAGTGTACCAGAAGGACTTGCCAAAACCCCTATTCTCTAGAGTATCCCATTTAACTAGATTAGTATCTACTTTTGTCCATTTGATTTTACTTATCTCATAGTGAATGGAGCCATTGGCAATCCAAGCCAAAAAATGGTGTGTTTATTTTTTTTTTAAAGACAAAGTCCTCCAAGATTTCAGAAATCCATCAAGTTAAAGAGATTTTGACTCCACTTGAGTGGAACTCATTATATGCACTTTAGGGGATAAAGTGTGTCAAGAGAATCGAGGGCCATTTAAGTCCCAGGAACAAGCATTCCATGCCAGATTCTTAAAGGTAGAGGCTAGTGGAGAAAGCAGGGTTCCAGGGCCTAGATTAGAGATCTAGATTTTTGGCGTAGTCATTGCTTGCATAAAAAGGGGCACTAATATCAGAGGGACCTCAACAAATGTGGTTTTGAATGTACCATTTCCATTTAGCAATAGAAACAGAGAAGGACCACCTTTCATCACCTAACTCATAAGAGGCAACACTGGAAAAAGGAAAGGGGCCCTCTTTTAGGTCATTGTCATCCATAATAAAACATTATGAGGAAGAGTTCAAATAGCCCTGGGGGAGGATAATGAAGATATGTCAAATGAGGAAAAAAAAAAAAGCCTTGGTAAAGGTGACAGTCTCCTACTACTCACCTGGTTCGCAATAGGAATAGCTTTCATGATGAGCATGATGACTTTGCTCAGCTCCTTGTATTACTTTTTAAACTTTCAGATGCCATCTACCTTCCTTATAAGTAATATGACATTTTAAGGAGAAGTGGTATAATAAGTACTTCCAATTTATTCACTTCCATCAAAAGATAAGAAGTATCTTTCTCCAATTTGGGGATACAAAGTTATATAGTGGTAACTCCATGATTGTGGTTAGAGTGACTCTGAAGGCTTCTCTTAGGCTCTATCAAATGTGACATGTCTAAAGATTACTGAAAGAGCCCACTCAGATTCTGAGCTCTTAATGGACTCTTTCCTGTAATGATATGCCCTTTGTAGTCTCCTTTGAATGATCCAATTGCGGTAGGAGCTTTAGAGGGTGCCTTGGATTTGAGTGAAGCTAAATGCCTCACCAGGCTCTAATGCCTGGGTACCAACTTTTTCTGTGCAATTTTACTAAACACTTTTATGGGGTAATCATCAGTTGCTTTCTTATTAATTATATGTTTTAAAAGACATACACAAAGCTCCTTCCAGTAGTGGGTATTTTAGCTGGTAGAGAATAGAGTTCAAAAACTCCTCCTTCACCATTCAAAATTCCTATTTGCACTGATTGCATTATTTGCCCAGTCCCCTGCTCACATTTCACCAATTGGCTCACACCTAGATAGTAGTGTGATGGGAGACCCTAATGGCTGAAATCATTCTGATAAGGCTCTTCTCCCAAGTCAACCATGATGGGAGGTATAAGGCTTCTCATCTTATTCCATTTGGCAACTACCCAAAATAGTAGAGGTATTAGCCCAAATGGTAGGTTTAACACTATACCTCGTTATTACTAACAAGTTTAATGTTGGATGAAATGAGGTACTCATACATCATTGAACAATTAACAAAAGAAGGTTCACTTTGTTCTAACACAACAAAGATATGAAACAAGATAACTTGTGTATATGCAATAAAGATACAACAGAACCAAGCTTTTCTGGGTTTAACTCCATCCCCTCCCCTTATCTCCACAGGAAAATGTGTTTGGTTAACAGAGCAAGGTATGGTAATTCAGATCGTTTTCAGACCCAAAGAGGTCTTGATACCACATGAGTGGAACTCATTATGCACTTTAGGGATAAAGAAGTATGACAAGGGAAACAAGGGCCACTTAAGTCCCAGGAATGATTTTGTTGCCTTTTAGGGAAAATTAATTCCTCTTTTGAGGAAATGAAAAAATCCTGGTCTTATCACTCTAGCAGAGTATACTTAATAAATACTTATTGAGTGATCATATGATCCTTATATATAGTTATCAGCATCATCTTTTTTATATCTAGAGCTTTATGCAAAAATATGGTAACAATAAAATGTAAAACATTATCAAAATCAATTGAATCATATGTGTGTAAGAACTATTTACAACTAAATTAATATGGTCAAGTTCCACTTGTTCAGTGATAAGAGAGCCATCTACACCCAGAGAAAGAACTGTGGGAACATAGTGTGGAAAACAACATAGCATTCTCACTCTCTCTGTTGTTATTTGCTTGCATTTTGTTTTCTTTCTCAGTTTTTCTTTTTCTTCCTTCATCTATTTTTTCTTGTGCAGCAAGATAGTTGTATAAATATGTATGTATTTATTTATTTAACATATATTTTTAACATATTTAACATGTATTGGACTACCTGCCAGCTAGGGGAGGGGATAGAAAGAAGGAGGGAAAATTTGGAACAAAAGTTTTGCAAGGGTCAATGTTGGAAAAATTACCCATGCATATGTATTGTAAATAAAAAACTTAAATTAAAAAATCACAAAAAATTAATATGGTCAGTTTTTAAAGCACTGAAATTAATCACACTACATGATTTTAGTTATAAAGTCCCAAAGTTTTATTATTTTAAAAAAGGAAGTCAAGTCATTGAAAGTGTGATAAAAAGCTGACCAACTATTTAAGAGGACCTGAGCTCAAATTCTACTATGACACACCTGCTGCCTATTTGACACAGGCAAATTTCTTAACTTCTTAGTTAAGAAGGCAATAAGGTGCAAAACAGTTGCCCATTTGCATTGGTAGAAGTTTTCTATACTGGTAATTTCCCTGATATTTTACCTTAAAATGCTAATGAAATCACAGGTTCACATAAAAAAAAAAAAAAAACCTCAATTTAAAAAAATCAGAACATGACTCTATGGAATTGATGTGATTGATCCAAATAGTGTTTCTTTCAGGCTTATGTGAGAAACTCAAACAAATGTTCAGCATATGGTCCAGAAGATATGTTTCTCTGATGAAAGCAGTGTCACCAGCCAAGGAAGAAGGAGGGAAATAAAAAAGGAAAGAAGGAAGCAAAAGGGAAGGAAAAAAGGAAGGAAAGGAGGGAGAGAAGAAAAAAATAAGAAATGAACAAGCATATATTAAGCATTTACTACATTCCAGTTACTGTGCTAAGCACTTTGCAAATATTTGTAATAATTTGAAGAGGAAAAAAAACCTTATTAGTGAAGAAGGGTAAACCAGCACTAGTTCCAACTGGGCCTCTTGGGAGTTTGTGCTGATAAACAACCAGAAAGAGGTAGCTGTGACTTAGTGGATATAATGCTGGCCTTGGAATCAGGGAGACCTAGGAACAAATAGTCTCTGACACATTTTGATTTAAGACCCCTAGGCAAGTAGCTTAACCTCAATGTTTTAAAGCAATTCTCTTAAGACTAAAGTTATAAATAAGATGCCAACTTGTTTTGATAGAAGGGATCCCCTCATCTATGAGTTCTCTTTCAATGAAATCACCAGATCAGTTCTTCTCCTTTAATTCAGAAAGTGCATTAAAAAAAAAATTAAGATCTTACTCTACCTTTGTCTGTTCATTTAGATATTACTTTGCTTGTTTTGAGATGTCAGATAACTGCATTTTTCTCAGCATAAATAGACTTAAAAGAATGTTAGGGGTAGAAGGGATAGAAAGATACACTTCTCTTCTTCTTTTTTTTTTTTTTGGATACACTTCTTTATAGATACCTTTATTTATGGATAAGAAAAGACTACCTTAAGAAAATAACTTATTAGTAGCAGAATATTATTTCTTGAGCTCACACTGATTTTAGACCAATTAAAGCAAGTATTTTAATTATTGGATCACTTTTTTGGAAAAACATTGGAATAAATTCATGCTAACTTAAATTTTTCACCTAAATTTTGCATTAATTCCCATAAATCCAGTATCTATTGACAGCTGCTTTCCCCCCCCAATAAAGAACTGTACAAATGAGCAATTCCATATCTACTTAGAAATCTTTAAGACAAAAAGTTATAGCTTACAAATTGACTGGCTGCCTCAATGGGTGGCAGGGCCATAATCTGGCTAAGAAAATATCATTTAATGCTGTACAAAAGCTTTTTGAAAACTGAACTTGGATGAGGTAAATTTTCAAGTTTTTTTTATTAGATATATTATTGAATTTCCAACATAAATACCTACATTAAATATATAAGAAGTGTTGTAGTCTTTGGTAGGTTACAGATTTCTCCTCTTCCCCCTGTTTCTTTGTTCTTTTTCATCTTCAAAACATGTTCCCATTTTTCCTTCATATTCAAAAATTGTACAGTCAGCCATAAATTTTGTGCTAAGAATGTTCCATAAATTAAAAGTCACGAGACCTGCATATCTCATAGGAAGACATGCAGCTAAGCAGCAAAGACCCCCTGGAAAATCTCTAGGAACTCACACATAGTCATTCAGTCTATAACCACTGTGGGAAGCTGATGCCACGGAGGGAACACGGTTGTCCTTGTAAGCAGTGGGAGGCTGGTATGGAGGTGCCGTTGTCCCCATTCTGGACTGTGTCTGATAATCTGAATACAGCTCATCTTCCTGGCATGACATGCAGAGTAGAGTCCCACCAATAAGAGACAGCGATGAGGAAATGAATCCCAGATACAAGGCTTGCCCAAGCTCATATTTCATGCTGGTTGGTAGCAGTGGGTTGTAGAAATTTTCTACCACATCATTGGTTGTCCAGGAGACAGCCACCATGCATAGTAGACCTGCCAAGATAAAGAGGACCCCCCCAGAGACAGCAAAGTTGTTCTTGGCGGAGGTTCCTTTAGCACACTGAGTACACTTCATGCCAATGACAGCACAAGTTGAAGCCATGACCGAGAGCAGGCAGGAGATGACCATCAAGGCTCGAGCTGCCTGTAGGTCACGGGGCAGGGCCAACAGAGACCGGTAGATCTGGCACTGATAAATGCCAGTACTGTGCCAAACACATTCCATCCAAAGTCCCTTTAGATAGGACACAGCTGTTAAAATGTTGGTCCCTACATGAGCTGTTCTTCTCCAATGAGGCAAGATGGTGGTGATCAAGGTCCCAACCATCCCCAAGAAGCTGAGCAAGAAACCCAGGAGCTGGACCGCTGTGCTGGCCATATTTTCCGGTACTTACAGTGACTTAGAATCAGTTGGTTACCTGTGGTCACTCGCAGCTGTCACTTGTAAGCTTTCTTGGGAATGCAGCTTCTTCTGGGAAACTGGAGCTGTTTCTGCCTCAGGAGTCCTAATAAAAATGCAGTAAGGGTATGTGGGGGGATGGGGAATAGGAAAAGGAAAGAAAATAGGTTAAATATTATCTTGTTGCCATTATTTCTGTTATGGGGATTTCCACAGGCAATTAGTATGTCAATTAACAAAGCTCTTAGGATTTTGTAGAGTACTAGGAGATTACTATCGTTACCTTCTCAGCTGAAAGGACAGAGGTGGAAGAGGGTGATATTCTGTATGATATATTTGATGCACAGTGGATTGGACATCTCAGTTCATCTTGGCTCAGCCATTAACTAGCAATGTGAGTTTGAGTCATTCCGTTCCTCTGTGTTAGAATGAGCATCCTGATGGCTTGGGGCTGTCTGGAATTAGGTAGTAAGAGAATAGAGATAAAAGCCCTATATGTCATGAAAAATTACATTGGTATTCAAAATTACCTGGGAATTTTGTAAGAAAACTATTCTTTTCTTTTTGCATAGAAAAGTGTGGTTGTTAAATGGACTAGTTCCCAGGGCCCAGATAACACCTTCCCCGGATAAGCACAATTTTGTGGCACAGAAATTTGTTGTGCTTGGCCAGTAAAACCTAATGCTCAGTTTGACAAGAATAATAAACATTTTTTTCCCAAGGAAAATAACAAAACAATGAGTATTGGCAACAATTTAAAAATTCTTGGGATGTGGTCCTTATGAGGGAAATTTTACATCTCTAAACATTTTCATCATCAAAAGAGAGAAAAGCAAATCAATGATTTGGGCACAAAATCTAAAAAACAACCAGAGAAGCAACAAATTTAAAAAGACTAAATACTGAAAATATAGATTCTAAAAATGAAAGAAGAAATAAGAACAAGAAATAGAAGATTTAAATAACCAGCGTTAGAGGAAGAAATTCAATAAACCATCAAAACAAATCATAAAAAAATTCAGGACTCAACAGATTTACAAGTGAACTAAGAAACATTCAGAGAACAATTTTGATATAACAACATATTTTAATTGTAAAAAAATAGGGAAAGAAAGCATCCTAGCAAACTTCTATAATGAAACTATAGTATTGATAATCCGACTAGAGAGAGATAAAGCAGAGAAAGAAAATCTATAATGAGAATTAATGCAAAAAAATTGAATAAAATCATGAGAGGCTACAAAAATTATCTGTTTAAAAGATTATATATTATAAATAGGTCACACAAATGAACTGGTTTAACATTAGTAAAACTAAAACAGAATAGACCATATTAATAAGAAAAATAATAATAAAAAACAAACATTATTTTAACAAACATTTAATATTTAACATATATCTTTAACAGATATAGAAATTTTTTGACCAAATTTTATCTCTATGTTTGTCACTAAAAAAAGAAATAAATGACCTTTAATAGACAAATGGAATCTATCTAAAACTAAATGTTAGCATGGAAAATGCTATAATCTTTCCAATAAGACCAGGATAAAGCAAGAATGTTCATTGTAACCACTTTTTTAAAAAAAGTAATTTTAGAAATGCTAAGTTTTCCAACACAAGATTAGAAAATGGAAGTACTGAGCATAGTTGAAGAACAGATTTTTCCAGTTTTTGCAGATGATATTATGGTTTACTTAAAGAAATGTATATACTAAAAATTAATTGAAACAACTGTTAGCTATGTAGAAAAATGTAAAATAAATACACAAAAATCATCAGCCTTGCATTATTTTACATATAAAACCCAACAGATAGGAAAATAAAAGAATATTCTATGAAATATTACGGAATGTGTAAATTTATGGGAGGCCACCTATTATGACACATAGTAATGACTATAACTACAAAATCTTTAAATAGAAATATAAATAAACCTATTACTAATACTAGCTAATCAGCTCTGAATTTTCCAGGAAAAGTCCAAGGTTTGTGTGTGAGGGGAAGTTCAGAAATACATGTTAGGAAATGGCCAAATGAGCTTTAAATATAAACTTCCCAGAAGACTCTAACAATAGTTATAAATTAAATCACTAAATCCTATTTTGAAGGTGTTTTTGTCAAAGGTCTGCTTATATACATCCTGTGACTACCATTTCTTTGAATGTGGCCATAATTGACCCGTATCATCATATCAGATTCACATTGTATTTTGGTTACTTCTTTCCTCCTTTTGGGGAAATCTGTTGTGGGACAGAATTCTGTGATTCATACCTGTGGCAGATTGAGTTAATGCTCTCTCTTTCTCATCCCTTTTCCTAGGCTGTTATAAGCTAGGATGCTATTAAACCTAACTGAAGGAAATTTTAATTAACTTAGCTTCTAGTTGGATGGATATGAAGCCCAAATAGGGGACTCTTAGGCAACAGATATATAAAGATATAAGGGTTGCTACTGGGCCGTGTTCTGGGCACTTCCTTTGGTTTGTCTGGGTCTAGGGAGTCTCTCTTCCCCACTTCTAGCTACACACTGGTGCCTGCTATCCTGGATAACTCCAGACAAATCTCTGTGGACAACAATAACTTACCTAAAATTATTCTTCATTGATTAATATTATTCCCCTACCCCATTATTCCCTCCCCAACCCAGTGATTCTGCAACTCTGGCTGGCATTGTTCAAACATCATTCTTGGTTCCCTCAATCTAACCCCTTTGATTTGTTACTCTAAAGTACCTACCTTTCCATTCTGTTTTCTTAAATACCTGATTCATAATGAATAAATTTGCTTTCAACTTAAACCTTTTCCTTTCCCACTCTTTCTATCTTCTTGCTCTCATTGAGACCTGGTACCCTCCTGATGATTAGTTACCCTTTCCAGCACTGGTTACACATTCATTCATAACCTTAACTCATGAACCTAGGTCATGGTAGGTGGAAAAGTTGTAATACTCTTTGTTCCCCATTACACCCTTAAATTCTCACTCTAATGTTAAGGTTGAGAAGGGAGCCCAAAAGGTTGAGGGTCACAGACCAGTGTCACAAGGTTTCTCAAAAGAATTTTCAGGCTTGAACCCATTTCCAAATCAAGGGGCAAAGTTTATTGTAATTGGAATGCCATCAAAGTGATCTAAATTCCAAGAGAATATAGCAAAGAAACAGAAGCAAAGAGACACATTTGTCTAGTTCTTATGTTATAGATATGCTAATTTTATGGCCTAGGGGTAGAACCAAAAAGTGATCTCAAGAATTTGGTCACCACTGACCAACAGATTATCTATCTGACAGTCAGCAATAAACTGAGCAGTGACCTATTCACTATTGTCTCAGTAGTTTGATTTGTGGGACTATCCTGAGTCCAGAAGACTTTAGAATCATATAGATTGTTAGAACAATAGTATTCTTAGGTTGGGTGGGTAGGTGAGGGGCCTCTGGTCACAGATTCCAAAGCCAGAGGACCTTAGAATCAGGGACAGATTGTTAGAAGAGAAACACCTTAAGATTAGGGGACCTTAAAGTCACTGCTATATCTCCCTAGAAGCTATACCATATCACTACCACTATCACTCATCCATATTTATCACCGATCCATATTTATCATATAACAAAAATTGTGGTAGTTTTTGTCTACCATCTCCAGAACCCTCTCCTTTCCTCAGTAAGTTCAGTGCCTGTCTCATAGCCTTTCCTTCCCAACTTTTCACTTTATAGGATAGGACTTCAATATTCATGTTGATACTCCCTCAAACACCCTAATCTCACAGTCTTCAACTTACTCCTTTTAGATGACTAATAACTCCCCCATTTCACCTCAGAGTCTTTGATCTTGAGATCACCCATACATTTGCCACTTCTATGTTTATGAACTCTGAAATTCCTTTATCTGATTCAGTCTATTATCATTCTGGTGGGGTGTGAAATCCTGTTCCCTTTAATCTGTAAAATTATCACTCTGAAATTGTGTCTCCTTTTGATCTGAGATATCATGGTCTCCCAGGCTTCATGGAGTCAGTGTTTCTCAGTCTGGCCTTCTAAGGCAAATCACCCCATTAATCTTTAGGGGATGTAGATTCTTTTCAGGAAATTCCAAATTCCAGAAGCTTTCAAAAAGTGATTTCCATTCAATTGGAGATCTAGGCCTGGGGACTTTGGCTTTCTTTTCAACCTGAAACCAAGATTCCCTATTAAAAGATATTTCTAAACTCATTTCTTTGCAGAAGGTCAAAAGTAGCATGCTCTGCCTCTTTGGTATAGCTACAAGGACCCTGCCCGCTGAGAAAGCATTCAGTGGCAGCTCCATTTCCCTAATAGGACTTTGCCACCGAAGAAGTCAGTTTTTCTAGCAAAGCTTATTTATCATCCAACAATAAACTTCCATTTTTGCCACCTAAAATTCTTTGGGTTCATGAATTCCTTCATGAAGGACCTGCATCGACTAAAGGGGATTTCCACAACTCTCTGCCACTAGAACCCCATCAATTCCACATCTCGTTTTGTTTTGCAATCTTAAAACATATTCTTTGACCACACCCTGACCTCCAATCCCTTTGTCCTCAGCTCTTTCTCAGGCCATCATCCTTGCTGCTTGCACTATAAATCTATGTTACCTAATCTCAAATGGGCCCTCATTCCATTTGATTCACTATCCCATTCATCATGATACTTTTCTAAACCTTTTCATCTCTCCTTAAATCTCCCATGATTCCCTACCTCTGACCTTTTCAACTGAGGAACTTTTCTGCATATTTCACTGAAAAAATCAGTATCATCCAATTAAGCATTCCCTCTTCTCCCTTTTTTCTCAGTTCTTTCTTTCTTTATTTTTTTAACACCTCTACTTTCCTTCAAATCTCAGCTTCTGCAAGAAGCCTTCTTCAATCTTCCTTAATTTTGGCTCCTTCCCTCTGAGACTATCCTTAATTTATTTTGTTTGTAGCTGTTTTCATGTTGTTTTTTTTCCCCTCAGTTAGATATTGATATTAGATCCCTCAGAGCAGGGATTTTTTTTTCTTTTTGATTGTCAGTTTTTCTTCCTTCCTTCCTTTCTTCCTTCCTTCCTTCCTTTCTTCCTTCCTTCCTTCCTTCCTTTTTTCCTTCCTTCCTTCCTTCCTTCCTTTCTTCCTTCCTGCCTTCCTGCCTTCCTGCCTTCCTGCCTTCCTGCCTTCCTGCCTTCCTGCCTTCCATCTCTGCTTAGCACAGTACTTGGTATATGTAAGGGCTTAATAAATACTAGTTGACTGAAATAATCTCTGCTCTTTGAGGCTTCAGCTCTGGGCTGACTACATCACCTGGCCTGAATTCCTGGACTCTCAGATTCTTGTACCTTGTTTTCCTGGTCTTTTAAACCTCAAAGCTCAGAGAAGGCACTCTTTTGCATTTAGGAGAGAAAGAAAATGAAAAGACAAAGAGCCATGTTTGTTTTTCAGTTGCTATATGGCCTCAGGAGGGAAAGATCTCATAGCCCTTCTCCCTAATAGGATTTTCTCACCAAAAGGCATGAGTAAAGTAGTCAACTTTCTTCCTCTTGCACAAATGTTGTAAAAGAAACTGTTGAATCTAAATCTGTCCCTAATGAGGACAATTCACAGCTCCAGGCTCCTCCCTACTTGGCTTCTCCCAGAAGTACATGCAAAGTCAAAAAACTTGAACATCAAAAGGAAGATGAAATAAGCAAAGCCAGTAACAGAATGTCCATCCATGTTCTAGCCTCTCTAAATCATCTCCCATTCAGAAGCAGTTCCTTCTGTAATGCCCATCCCAAGCCCATTGGACTACCTATTTCTCTCATATCTTCCCAGATTATTTTCTTTCAGCAATCTGAAGTGGGGATGACTTCTTCTATCTTCCTTCTTGAAGCTAGAAGCAAGATTTTAGGCTTGAAGATTCTCATTTAAAGAGTCCCTGAATTGGGGACTGGAGGAGTGGGAAGAGGGAAGCTAGAGCTCTTTCATGTCTTACTGTGTCCTGCCCCATCTTCTGTAGAAGATGGGACGCTTACTCCTCTAATAAAAAAGTTCCAATGGAACTTCGGGACAGAGGTTATACCTCCATGTAGAGATGTTGATATAATTAAGCTGATGGGGTCTCCACGATGCACTAGAACAATATTTGTAAAGCTAGGAAAAATGCCTAGCACCTAGAGGCACTTAATAAATGCTTAGTCTCTTCCCTCTTTCCTTTTGGAATACTCACTTCCTCAGTTAACCAGGACAAAAACAAAACAAAATAAAAAAAGCTAGATGGTGGGCTGAAGGAGCTCTTTAGGTAAATATTGGTTGGTAAAAGTTGTTCATTACCAAGACAACTTGCATTCCCCGTGCAAGAATAGCACTGGCTTATTTGGAACAATTTTGGTAAGTTTTCTCTGAAGCTTGAAGATTGTATGTCCTTTGGAAGTACCCCTCCAGTTTTAATTCCATGACCTACATTGTACTTGTAAACTCAGGGACTTCCTGGAGCTCTGTCAAAAGGTTGTGAAAGGTTCCTAGTTCTTAAAGTTAGTTTATTAACTCTTTAAAAGTGTGATGGAAAACTGTAAGACTGTTTAACATTATTAATTGTAGGAAATGCATTCTATATTTATTGGAGGTAAGACTATTTTAGGAAGATGTGTTATTTTTAGAAACCATTAAGTTTCTATTTTTGAAACTGTACTATTAAAGTCTTGCTTTAATTAAAGGAGTGTTAATGAGTCTCCAACTTTCTGGCTTATTTCTTCCTTCCTCATTTTTTTTTTCCAGTCGCTCCTGCCATTAGGTAATACTTTAACTTCTAGAGAATAAATTTTCATTCTGGGTGCTGTTTGCTACAAAAATAACCACAAATTAACATACCTGAAACGAAATCAAACAAAATCTAAGTTCTCGTTTAAAAGTATGAACCTGAGGAATCCTTTTTAATAAATGTAGTGGCTTGCCAGTGATGGGCAGCAAAAGTAATAGCAATGGCATTGCTGGACCCTTCCGACTTTAGAGGCACAGCAATACTTTCTATTCCCATTACCAATAGTCATTATTTTTGTATAGTCCTATATGTATTAGTAATTTGCTAGCATGATACAAGAACAAAAAAGGAATATATCTATATAATTCAACCATTTGTTGTCATACACAGGATCTTGAAATTTTACATAACAATACAACTTTTTATGTTGCGTTCCGGATGGCAGGAAATGTCATCTAGTACAAGCCTCTTCATTTTGTAGATAAAAGAATATAAGCCAAGAAATATTCTTTCTTCATTATATCACAGACTTAGAGCTGGAACTCAAAAGGCTATCTCATCCAATCTACTGATTTTACAGATGAGGAAACAGAGGTTCATGGAAGGAGGAAACAGGGTTAAGTGATTTTTCCCAAGGTGACATACAGCAGAAATGAATTTCAAGTCTATAAGTTTGTATGCCAAATTCAGCATCACTTGAGAGGCAATATGATAAGAAGAGAACACTGTTTTTTGGATCAGGAGATCTAGATTATAATGTTGACTTTGACAGTGGCTATGTGACTGTGAGCCAATCATTTAACCTTTCTCATTTGTAAACCTTTCTTCATTTGTAAAAAGGGAAAATAATACTTGCACTGCTTTCCTGAGAGTGTTGTGAACATTTGTAAAACATCATAGAAAAGCAAGCTGTAATTGCAATATCAAGATCACAGCTGGGTCAAGAACCAAGGGCTTTAGACTCGTAGCTCAGTACTTTAATTGTAATGGGTTGAGGCTTGAGTTGATGCACTGAGGTCCCAAGCACATGAGGCTAAATAGTAATTGGACCATACTCTATTAATATATATGCTTGGAGAAAGAATGGTCCCCGCCCACTCTTTGTGCAAGTCCTGATGTGTTGTATAGGAAATGACGATTTTGGTGGATGGAGGCAGAGGGACGGAGAGAGAAGCAGAAAGAGAGACGGCTGGCTGGCATCTTGTTGCAGCTGCTCACATTGCTAATCCCCCTTCACCTCAAAAAGAATAAAGATTGAACATTTTCCCTTAACCTGAATTCCTGACTCTGGCTGATTTTAAAATATGCAGTCATCACATTTAATGAAATCATAGTAAGTTGTTACAGTAAAATAACAGACATGAGATTTGAATTCAGGTTTTCAGACTATAGATCCAGAGTTTCTTTACTGTAATTGCCTCTCATACTGTATGAGACAGTCTCAAGCATTAAACTGGATCATTCAAGTGTCCCTTGCTTGAAGGGAGAGGGAAGAGGGGAGAGAGAAGAAAGAGAGAGAGAGAGAGAAACAGAGAGAGAGAAAGAGATAGAGAGAGAGAGAAAGAAAGAGACAGAGAGAGAGAGAAAGAAAGAGACAGAGAGGAGAGAGAGAAGAGAGAAATGGAGAGAGAGAGAGAGAGAAGAAGAGAGAGAGAGAGAAGGAGAGAGAGAGAGAGAGAGAGAGAGAGAGAGAGGAGAGAGAGAGAGAGAGGAGAGAGAGAGAGAGAGGAGAGAGACAGAGACAGAGAGAGACAGAGATAGAGACAGAGACAGAGGGAGAGAGGGAAGGAGGGAGGGATGGAGGGAAAGAAAGAGAGACAGACAGATAGAGATGGAGAGGAAAAATGTTTTTGTGTGTGTGTCCTATAATTCTGCTCACCTGCATTCCTCCCACAGATGTGTCAGTTCTCAGAGTTTTGAATACAAATTAAACAATGCAGGGTCATGATGCCCATCTGAACAGAATTTAATGACAAATTTAATATTTATCCTTTCATTGTTTTAGTTTTATTTGACTATGACCATACTCATGTAGTAATTTGATTTCAATATAAGATCAACATCCCCTCAAACAATCTGCTCTCCCAGGTCATGAGCCTTCTCAGCTCTTATAATACTACCTTTACTGCTATTTAGCCACTCAGAGGTGGCTGTATTTTCTCACAAGTATTCAAGGTCTACAGACCTTGAAATTCTATCTGAGAATAAAATCCTCTCTTTTTTTCCCTCCCTGGTCCCTACATCTTTTTTTTTTTTTTAATTCACTTCTACCCACTCCACCCACTCCTGCTTTCTGACTCCATCACTCTTGTTCTGACCTCATTTATTTCTTGTCAAAGTTAGACAGTTTGATTTTATATTTTCCTTTACGCTCTAATTCCTTTTGCTGTACTAATACCACTCTTCCCTTTTTAAAATCCCAGTTGAGGATAACTTTTAACATCCCTTTCTTCCCTCTTATACTGCTAAATGCTTCTATAGAAAATACAACCAAGGTATGCTACACATTTACCTTGTTTAATCTCAATCTGTAAAAAAACAAGCAAGCTCTGGAGAATGATAATCATTAATAGACAGCATTTTTTACCATTTAATAATTAATTTTTAAAAAAAGGATTAGGGAACAAGCATTTATTAAGCATCTACTATGTGCTAGGATCTGTGCTAAGTGCTTGACAAATATTATCTCATTTGATCCTCACAGCAACCTTGGGAAGTAGATCTGTTAATAAAGATAATAACAGATTTTTTTACATTTACATTTGAAAAAACTGAGGCAGACAAGCTAAATGATTTGTCCTTACAGCTAGTAAGGGTTTGGGGCTGGATTTGAACTTCTTGAGACCAGGCCCAGTGCTCTTTGCACCTGGCTGTCTTTGTAGACAATGTAATATCTCATTGTACTTATTATTTGTTGGATATGAAAAGCCCTTGATTTTGTACCATAAAATGACATCTTAGAGGTTTTTTTTAATGTGTCTCCCATTCATACAAAAACAGACAAACATCTTTGTTTAATAACTCCCTGATAATAAACATAAAGTGGGATATGGAATAGGGAATCCCAGATGTCATTGATCTTAACATTCATTAGGGGACAACCCTTAATTTTAGGTCACTTTTGTTGTCATTTAGTCATTTTAGTTATATCACTTATATAGTAATGGTCCATTTGGGGTTTTCTTGGCAGATGCTAGCATAGTTTGACATTTCCTTCTTCAGTTCATTTTATAGATGATGTAACTGAGGCAAACAGGATTAAGGAAATTTGTCCAGTGTTATATAGCTAGTAAATGTCTGAGGTCAGACTTGAAGAATATGAGTCTTCTTGACTCCAAGATCAGCACTCAGTCTGCCATGCCAGTAAGAGAAAAACAGTATATTGCTTGATAATGGGATCCAGCTCACCATTGGTTCTGTTGGCCCTGCCAAGATAGACTTCAGCATTCTCATTCACCTTAAGGGGATTATCAGAAAGACTTTCACAGTTTCAGGGTGCCAACCTGTGTCCAAAGGAATGGATAAAAACTGATACTTGAACTCATTCCACTGATTGCAATAGAACAAATTAAATGCATAGGAGGAATGGATCTGAGGAGCTGAAGGATAGTTTCATTTATAAATATGAGATGTTAGTAGTGGAATATACTCACTGGAAGCCCAAACTATTCTAAATAATTGATACAAAGTCACATTGTAATAATATACATCCTGGGAATTATTAAGGAAATTAATGTAATTTTAATGAACTATAGAAAAATAAATGCATGGTAACACTCATTGGTGCTCTTTTGCCACAGACAACTTACATAGTAAAGGAGGTGGCTGAGTCAAAGCTCAGGTGAATAGTTTGGGATTACACACCTCTGCTAATGCGTTTTCCTCTCAACGCCTAATAAGAAAGCCAGTATCTGTTTGTTTTCACCTGGGAGAGCCTCAAATATACCTTAGGTTATAATTTTGTTTACTTAAAATTAAAAAAGTTTTTTTTACTAACAAAATCAATGCAAGCAAAATTATAAAGAAAGCAGAAAACTAGAAAAAAATGTAACTAATATCTCTGATAAAAGTCTTCATTTCTCAAATATATAGAGAAATCAGTCAAATTCATAAAAAATACAAGTCATTACAATTGATAAATGGTCAAAGGATATGAAAAGGCAATTTTCAGATAAAGAAATTAAAGCTATCTCTAGACATATAAAAATGTTCTAATTATTTATTAGAGAAATGCAAATTAAAACAACTCTGAGATACAACTTTTAACTTATCAGATTGACTAATATTTCAAAAAAGAAAAATATTGGATGTTGGAGGGATGTGAGGAAGCTGAGATACCAATGCATTACTGGTGAGCTGTGAAATGATCCAACCATTCCATTGGGAATTAAAAGCCCTAATGCCTATAAAATTGTACATCTTCTTTGATCCAGCAACCCTACTTTTAGATCTATATCCCAAAGACATCCAACAAAATGAAAAAGGACATATTTGTACAAAAATATTTATTGCAACTCTTTTTTTTTGGTGGCTAAGAATTGGAAATTGAAGGGATACCTATCAACTGGAGAATGGCTAAACAAGCTGTAGTAATGACTATAATGGGATATTATTGTGTTGTAGGAAATGACAAGAAGGATGATTTCAGAGAAACCTGGAAAGATTTACATGATCTGATGCAAATTGAAGTGAACAGAACCAGGAGAACATTGTACATAGTGACATCAATATTATGTGATGAAGAACTGTGAATGAATTAATTATTCTTAGTAAAACTGATTCAAGATTATCTCAAAGGACTTAGATAAAAAAGAAGTAATGTTGTTTGGATACAAACTGAAGCATGATATCTTTTTACCTTATTTCATTATTTTTTCTCTCATCCAAGTCTATTTGTACAAAATGACTGATATGGAAATGTTATGCATGTTGCACACATATAACCTATATCTAATTGCTTACCATTTCAGGAAAAGGGGAGAGGAGAGAGGAAGAGAGGGATAGGATTTGGGATTCAAAAATTTTTTTAAAATGTTAAAAAAAGTTTTAGCATGTAATTGGAAGGAAAAGAATATATATTTAAAAATATATACTTTAAACCCCAAGAAAAGCCAGGTTCCACCAACTTCCATAAAGATTCATAGAACATTATATATGGCTTTTAAACTCAAGTTGCTAACATTAGTTTTACCCATCAATGAGAAGGAAGCTAGTGGTACTATCCTGGCTTTATTAGTCTCCTATCTCTTATTTGATTATCTATAAAGAACCTGAGCAAGTAGAATAACAAGCTTCATGATCTTCAGAAGGCCATGATTCTAGACATATTCATCTCTGCACAGAGGTCAAAACTTTTTCAGCTGGAGATTTACTGAGGCAAGCACTGGATTATAATCTATTATATATCTTGTGTGCTAGCCCCACACAAATCGTTAGAATTTTTGTATATTACCAATAAATTTCAGCAGGGATAGTTATAAAAATTCCATTTACAATAACTACAAGCAGTATAATACATATCTGCATATAAATAAACACTTCACATAAATAAAGATCTAAATAATTGGAGGAATATTCATTGTTCATAAGTGGGCCAAGCCAATATAATTTAAGTGACATTTTTACCTAAATTAATAAACTTATTCAATGCCTTGCCAATCAAACTATAAAAAAATCACTTTGTAAAACTGGAAAAGATATAATAAAATTCATCTGCAGATCAAGAAAATTAAGGAAATCTATGGAGGAAAAATGGGAAGAAAGGCAGCCTAGCAATATAAGATCTCTAACTATGCTACAAAGCCGAAATCATCAAAACATTTTGGTACTGCATAAGAAATAGAGAGAATGATGAGTGGAAGAGATTAGTTGTATAATATACAGAAGCAAATGGGCATATTAGCCTGTTATTTGGTAAACCCAAAGATCCCAGCTGGATGCCCAATGGGCAAGAACTCACTATCTGACAAAAACTGTTGGGAAAATTGAAAAATAGTCTGACAGAAACTAGAAATAGATTTGTATTTCAGATAATACACCAAGATATGCTCCAAATGAGAGCTTGAATTAGACATAATTGGTGATATTATAAACAAATTAATAGAGCAAAGAAGAAGATACCTCAGATCTATGAACAGGTTAAGAGATAGAGAAGTTCATGTAAGATAAAATAGGTAATTTTGATTAAATAAAATTAAAAAGTTTTTGTACTAACAAACAAAAAAAGAAAAGAAAAGCAGGAAATGGGAAAAATCTTCTCAGCAAGTTTCTGATAAAGATCTAATTTCTCAGACAAATAAGGAATTGAGTCAAATTTATAATAATAAGTCATTTCAAAAGATATGAATAAACAGTTTTCAGAGAAGGAAATCCAAGCTATCAATAAATCATTAATAATCAGAGAAGTGTATATTAAAACAATTCTGAAATACCAACTTATATATATATATATGTACCCTATGATCCAGCAATAATCTTATTAAGGTTACCCCAAAGTGATCAAAGAAAGAAGAATATGCTCCAAATATACAAAAATATTTATAGCACTTCTTTTTGTGGAGACAAAGATTAGGAGAAGTTTAGGAGATGCCTATCGATTTGGGAAACCAGTTGTTTATGAATGTGATGGAATATTATTGTGCTGTAAGAAATCATAAAGGAGACAGTTTCAGAAAAAATGTGGGAAGACCTATATGAACTGCTGCAAAGTGAAGTGAAAAAAACCAGAAGAACAATTTACATAATAATGGCAATATTGTAAAGATAATGAACTTTAAAAGACTTAGTGTTCTGATCAAAACAATACTATGCCACAATTCCAAAGACTCAGGTTATACTATAGTATAGATATAGATAGAGAACTAATGAATTCAGAGTACAGATTGAAGGATACTTTCTCTCTTTTGGCAGGGGGAGGGGACAGTAGAAGAGGGGGAACTTGGCTAACATGGAATTTCATTTTCCATGACTATACATATTTTGTTTTTCTTGCCTTATCCTGGAGTAGGGGAGAAAATTCGAAATTGAGGGGAGAAAAAAACAACCTCTGTTCTTAAAATTTTTTTTAAATTTTTAAATTAAATTTAAATTTCTTAGCAAATGATTGAGCCCTCATCACATGAAAGATTGAAAGGACTTTTAAAAGAATGCTTTATTTACTTTCTTCCATAGCCCAGAAATTGACCATTTCATTGACTAGGAGCTGTCATTATCAACTCTTCAAGAGACTTCAAATATGAGACTTTTGAGCAGGAGTCCCTGGACTGAAGGGATGGATATTAAGGAGATTCTTCTCATGAGCATAATAAGAGTAGATACTTTACTGTTTAAATTTTAGAGGCTATCACTTTGGAGGTAGCTAGATTAGATTTAGCAGTCTCTCAAATAGGAATCCTTTCCTCACAAGTCACACAAGAAATGTCTTTCCCTTTAAAAATTTCAGTTTTTCCAAGAGGTAGTTTGTGGAACAGAGAATAATTAACCCAAACATTGTGGGGGAAATGAAACTATTGTTGCACCATCAGGGGGATGAAGGATTTAAGTGGAAGTAAGGACAGTATTATTTTATTCATTTTTTTCCTCAGGGAATTCATGTATGATTTGTTCAATTTCTTTTTCAAAGATAGGGTAATTTAAATATTCTATTTCATTTTTTAAATAACCTAAGACAATTTCCTTAATTTAGTCAATTTATATTTTTGTAAATATTTATCTACTTTATTTACATTGTAAATTTCACTGGCATAAAGTTGGGCAAAATAGCTCCTAGAAATTGTTTTAATTCTATCTTCATTTTCTTGTAGATTCTCCTTTTCCATTTTTGATGCTGTTAATTTGGTTTTCTTTGTTATTTAAAAAATATCAAATTAGCCAAGATTTGTCTACTTTATTTTCCCCTATAAAAACAATTTCTAGTTTTATTGATTATTTCTATGAATTTTAAATTTTCATTTATTAATCTTTCCTTTGATTTTCAGAATTCCTATCTTTGTATTTAATTGGGGATTTGAAATTTGTTCTTTTTAGTTGCATGCCCAATTTTTTGATCTATTCTTTCTCTCTTATTGATTTAAGCAAATAGAAATATAAATTTTCTGTTAAGTACTGCTTTGGCTATCTCCCACAAATTTTGGTATGTTGCCTCACTTTCTGTCATTATCTTTAATTATTTTTTCCCTTGAGGCAATTGAGGTAAGTGACTTGCCAGAAGTCATACAGCTGGGAAGTGTAAAGTGTATGAGACAAGATTTGAATTCAGGTCCTCCTGACTTCAGGGCTGGTGCTCTAACCACTGCGCCACCTAGCGGCCCCTCTTTAAGTTTTAAAAAATTATTTCTGTTATTTGTTCTTTGACCTGAAAATTCTTTATGATTGAATTATTTTGTTTCTAACTAATTTCAGTCTAATGCTTTAAAGGTCATTTATGGAAAGTAGTTTTTCTTGTATTATGGCCTAAAATGATGATTTAGTATTTATTCTTTTCTGCATTTGTTTGTGAGATTTGCATCCCAATACTTGGTGAATTTTTGTGATACTGCAATACACAGCTGGGAATAGATATCCTCCTTTCTATTGCCATTCAATATTTTCCCGAGGTTTATTATATCTAACTTTTCTAAAATGCTATTAATCTCTTTAACTTCTTTGTTGTTAATTTTCTGGTTTAATTTATTCTTGTCTGAGAAGGGGTAAATTGAGGTCCCCTACTAGTATATTTTCTATTGCTTCCTCTATTTCAGTGAAGTTTTCCTTCAAGAATTTAATTGCTATGTCATTTGGTGCATATATATTTCATAATGTTAATTCATTGTCTCTTACCTTTTAACAAAACCTTTTAACAATTTCCTTGTTTATCTCTTTTAATTAGATCTATTTTTGTTTTTGCTTTGTCTGAGATTTTGATTGATACCTTTGCTTTGTTTGTTATTATATTTACTTTGCAGATTCTGCTGTATTTTATTTTATTTTACTCTTCTCTTTCAAGTGAATCTCTTCTAAATAAATTGCTGTTGGTTTCTAATCCTTTTTGCTAGCCTCTACTGTTTTGGGGTGAGTTCATCCCATTCACATTCATAATTATGACTCCTAAATGTGTTTTTCCCTTTATTCTATTCTCTGACTCTAATTTATCCTAACTTTCTTGTGTCCCTCTTTTATTTGAAATTATTTTGCTTATTTTTCTTCTTCCCCCTATTGAAATCTTTCTTTCTCATCCTTTTATTTTTCCTTTGAGGTCATGCCAACATAATCTTCTTACATCTAAATAGACTCCTAACTGCACTAATGAGAATAAAGTTTTTAAGAGTTACTTGGATCATCTTTCCATAAAGAATGCAAACAGTTCAACCTAATCGAATCCTTTGTGATTTCTTACTCATGTTTACCTTTTTATGCTTCTCTTGAGCTTTGTGTTTTAATGCCAAAATTTCTACTCAGCTCTGCTATTTTCTTCAGTAATGCTTGAAAGTTCTCTCTTCTCCTTCTGAAGAATTATATTCAGTTTTGCTAGGTAGATTATTTTGAGTTGTAATTGAGCTCCTTTGTCTTCTAGTATATCATATTACAAGCTTTTTGCTCCTTTATCATGATAGCTTCTAAATCTTTTGTGATCCTGACTGTGGCTCTATGGTATTTGAATTATTTCTTTCTGTTGCTTTTAGTGTTCTGGAATTTGGCTGTAGTATTCTTGGGAGTTTTCATTTTGGGAACATTTTCAGGAGGTGATTGTTAGATTCTTTTGATTTTTGGTTGCCCTCTTGTTCTCAGATATTGAGGGAGTTTTCTTTATAATTTCTTGAAAAATGATGTCTGGAATCTTTTTTTTTTAATCATGGCTTTCAGGTAGTTCAATAATTCTTAAATTACCTCTCCTTGATTTCTTTACCAGGTCAGTTGTTTTTCTTATGGGATATTTCCTTTTGTAAACTGAAAAGAGTTCCATAAAGAGGAAACCACTGTCCCACCCCCACCAACACCTGCATTCATAGTCTCTTGTAGATAATAGTAATAGATATTCCTTATGACAGGAGTAGGGAGGCTACCAGAAACTAGGAATGTCTTTTGGGAAGACTAAAGTATAACTTTCAAAGTTTTACATAACAGAATTAATTGTTTAGATAAATTAGAAGCAAGGTCACCCAAGAAAATTGGAAAGAAACCATGCATCTGGAAGTTCTTAACTTTGGACTTCAAATTTTAAAGTACAGATGCCCCCTCCCCATCTGTTTGCATCTAAGGGTAACCATCTCTAGAATGAGGATGGAATAAAAAGAAATTTGTATGATAATTTTGTTGATATTTGAATGGAATAGCAAGTTGTGCATAGTAGATTTTGCTTATACCTTTGCTTGCTTCCCTTGTGTATTTTTTAAAAAGTTATAATTAAAGTTAATCTAATCATTTGGCATCATGATTCTTAAAAAATAAACTCAGGATATCCTTTTAAAAATGTGATAAAGATATTTGAAAACTGTCAAATACTTAATGAAATATATTTTGTTCTAAAATAAATAATAAATTCATTATAAGAGTGAGCTTTCATTTGAAAATTTTTGGCTATATTTATAAAAATGAACAGGGTGGTTTAATACTTTACATTAATATGAGTCAATCATCATATATTTACTGTACATATAATTTGAAGAACTCAAGAAGGAGGTTAGTTTTAATTGATAAGTAAAGGATAAATCAAATGTAACGTTTAGGGAAAAATGAGAAAACAATAATATTGAAGCCCTAAGTTTTGGTTACTAAACTTTTCTTATTTGAAATAAAAACTTTTGGGACTATAGTTTATTATTATTTTAAGTTTTAATTACAGGAATAGATTATCTGAATTAATATGAAGTCAATAGTAGAGAATGGTATATATTGTGGTGTGAGAATATTTGTGGTGCAAGTGAATATTTGTCCCTAGGAGAAGTTGAGAGCATATAGTCTAAGATAGGATATCCTTAACTCAAGAAATTTTTCCATCTGCTTAGTACTGATCCTGGCTTTTAATACCCTGTGATTATATGATTGGCAGTCAGATATGATTCATACCTGAAATCAAACAGAGATAAGGGAGTTTTTCCCCTCCCCCCCCCCAAATTGGTCCATTCCTTTGATATAATTTGTTATAATTATGTTCATTCTTTTTCTTTCATAGCAAACTTTAATAATCAGGGAAGTCAAAATTTTGTAAATACAATACTAAATTTATTAATTAATAGATTATTACTAGAACATTTCTGATTTACTATAAAATGGAAGTAGAAAAAATCTTATACTCAAATTATAATATGGGGACAATATCCTCTTAAAGGGGGAATTGGATAAAATAGTAAGACAAAGATGTAATGCAAAAGTTTTTAAATTTTCTAATTTTAATACATATACACACACAATTACCTTCCAAATGTATCTAGAATGGAAATCCAAACTTTTGAGTATGTTTTAGTAATAAGTTCTCAAAATTGGGTTAAGGATTTTATATATAAAATTGTACTGGCAATTATAAAAAAAATGAACTTATTTTTTTCATGTCTGTTAATTTTAAAAGACAGAAAAGTTCATTTTATGTTAGACCCCTGTAATTTTTTTTAAAAAAAGATTCTTATATCTGATACAGGGTTTAGATAAAACATCATATAGCATATAAAAACTGAAGATCTCAAGTTTCAGGTTTGGAGAACCAAATTTAAGAGATTCTACTCAATTTTATTAAGTTTTGTTACTGGCAGATTTTAGCAGAATTACCTAGGAATCTCTACAAGTAATTTGGAAATAGAGAAACATCCTAAAAATGAAACATATTCCCGAATGTCTAATATTTTTTCAGAGACCAGATGACTACATGAGACCCCTGGGATTGATGATGAGATGAAATGATTAAATGAACATTGGAAATGGATTACTAGGATATGACACTTGATATTATTGAATGTTTATGGTGATTTCTGATGATATTGCTTTGGCCTTTTCTAAAGGTGCTTATATTTGCTGAGTTCTCTTATTTACCTTGGTAACATATAAATATCCCTTTTAAAAAATTCTTCCATTGTAATCCCTCTAAGTAGTTTGATCTGTAATCTAATTTAGGTAATTCAGATTAGGAATATAAGCAACGTGTATATATTTGGTTTATAGATAAGTGATCTGTGGTGGGAATGGGATGGCTCTTCCACCATGAATCAAAAAAAGGAAATTGAGGGGATTAAAATAGCAAGTGAGAGTGAGAATTGTGTGAACCACACTGATTCCATATTATGACTCAATTCTGGATCTAGCTCATTTCCCTTTCCATTCAATTATAGTTCTTGTCCAAATCCTGTCTACATTATACTGACCAGCGATCTAGCCATATAGAAAGACTGATGAAGGAATTTTCTTACAATTATACATCTCAAGTAATTCATCTGTCTTACCTGAAAATTGATACTATAATCATTAATTAGTTATGATATTTTTATGTTCCTTTAGAGTAAATAGAGAGGAAAAGAATGAGGCACTTTTTCCCCTGATTTCAGGAGATTGAATCTGTTCATTCTTCCACTCCCGATTTGGGAAATCCCTAATCTTTCTTCCTCTAATTTTGTTTCTTGGTTAATTGTTTTCTTTTAATTAATTGATTTTATTTGATTATTTTAACACATAAAAATCTATCTTTCACTATATTCAGGGTCCAGTTCCAAAGTGAAGGAAAGCCTGGTCCCAGTTTGTTGAATAATTGGCATTCATTGCTTAATAAATTGATATGCTTAGCAACTTAAACCTTTGTTTTCTTCATCTGCCACAGTATAAATATAGTTACCCAGATATATTAACCAAATATATTTACTGAAATATGCTCCTCAAATTCCTTAAATAGAAAAACAAAATATATTTGTTTCCTCTTTAACTTGTCTTCCTTCCCTCCCTCCACTATTCAGTTATATATGAAAGATTACTTTCAGGAAAAGTTTGATACAGAGAGAAATGAGATACCTGAAAGACCCTTTAAGCTTTCTCACTCAAATCAAAAGGTCTTTTAGTATTGTCACAGGTTTGATGGTCTGATCAGAGATACTGCTTTTATTTTTTGTGTTATATGAAAGGCAGTTTTAAATGAATCAAATTTGCTTCATTTGTTAAGCAAAGGGCTTATATATGATAGGATTCGAATTCAACAAAGTATTAATAAGCATCTGCTACATACAAAAAAAAAAAAAAAAAACAAACTGCTTCAGGCACCAAGGGAGTGAAATGAATAAACAAAATCCAGTCCCTACCCTTTGTATTGATGTGATCCTCAAAGTATATATGATACTCCCTAAGAGACTCCCCACAAAATTGTATGAAGGTAATAATCACAATAACAAGCTAGTAAATGGGATGCTAGATTTAAAGTCAGGAAGTCCTAGGAATAAATCCTGCCTCTGTAATTTACAGGCAATGTGATGATGGGCAAGTCACTTAATGTCTCTGGACTCTTATTTCTTCATCTGTTATGTTCTATATTAACCTTGACCAAGATGTGACTGTAATCAGGATTGTTTTCATTTTAATACAACTTTAGAAATCCAGCCAAGCACTTTAACAGGCATTAGGAAAATAATTTTGGTATCTTGGCTCTCTTCAAAAGATGGTTTGCTGCTGTCTCTTAGAATCAGTTTGTAAATTGATTCTGATTTTAATGTGATTGCTGGTAAACTGGTTTCTAGTATTAATATGATTTAGCTTATACTCAGAAATATTAAAAATGTGGCATTTCCTTAGATCAATACTTTAATATTTCTTCTATATAGGTGTTTATACCACTGATACAGATCATAACCTTTCTGATTCTTGATTGATGGTCCTAATGAGTTGTGAAAAAAAATCTATAAACCTGGGACTGATTTTCTAGAATTGAGAAATTCTCAATTTAGGTTAGGTTGCTATTGAAAAGATAAACATATAACATATTGGCAACTTTCTCAGTTTAATAGCATCTACCAGAGTTTGCCTTTAGCTGGCAAAAAACAAACAAACAAACAAAAACTTGGATCATCCCCCACAAATCTAGGATCACCTCTACATCATGATGAAGCATATATGTAGTTTTTTTTATTTCTAAAAATTACTTTAGGCTGGGGGGTGGTTTGTAGACATGTTTTCAGATCACAAAGGTCCTTATAAAAGCAAAATGAGAAAATAATTTGTAGTACTTCTTGCCTAGTCTTCAAAAGGATATGGACTGACAAGAGTATTTATTTAATTTGGAATATATCGAGTGACATAGATTTGTTACCTTTGCTTGACTCTGTGTGTTTCCCCAAAACCAGCCAATAAGATTTCTCCCACCCAACCCACCCCCTTTTCATGAACTGATGAATGTATCTAGTTTAAGTCCCAAAAGAAACACTAGACACTTCTACAGTGTTCTATAGAATGGGAAATATGGCTTCGTATGTTTATTTTCCATTTAAGTGCAGTCCAGCTGTCATCTTTGGGAATAGAACTACTTCTGGTATTCTGTGCCCAGAGACAGCAGCCAAAGGAAACATATTCTGTATACCTGCTTTTATGTTCCAAAAAAGTTAAAGATTTCTCTCTCCCTTCCTCTCTCTCCACCCCACCACCATATTTGCAAGTAAAAGTGTCAATGATCAGGCTGAGCAAATCCTATGGATGACGTTTCTTTACAAGAGAAACTCTGCTCAAAGACCCTTTGAAAATGAACAGGAAATCTGAAAAATAGATTCTAAATTCACATTGAAAGGAGAAGGAAGCTCTTCTTTCTTTTTCCTTTTTTTGTATGGTTAAGCAACAAGAGAAGAATGCTTGCTCAGGAAATTCTGAGCCAGGTATAGAAAGGAGTTAGTCAAACAAATGCCCTACACTGGAAAACTTTCTGGTTTCTGTTGGCACAAGAAGCCTGTTGCATTCACCCTGAGCAGTAAAAAACACTTGAAAATTTGTTGATGGAATGTGAAAATCGGCTGAAAACAAGAATATTTGGTTTCAGAAATGCTTAACAAAACTCTGTAGAACTGGCAGGTTTTAGTCTAGTCTATGTCTCTTCTTCAAAAGACATTCAAATAGCCCTTTTTGAAGGCAAAAGTGATTAAATCACCATTTTAGGTTCCTTGATTCTTCCAGATAGAAACAATTTTCCTCTACAATACAGGGTGAAGTGGATATTTCAAACAACAGTGGTTGTAAGCAGTGTGTTTTATAATACATTAGTGTTCATTGAAGAATTTTTAAAAATTCCATAAAACCTTGCCTAGGGGCATTTTAAAGTCACTGGACAAAAAGTCAATACCTTTTATTTTTATTTACTTTTTTATTATCTATATCTTGATAGCCATCAGAGGCAGTTACTCTAGTCTCCAATGTTCTCCTTCCAGTTCTAAAGCTATTATTTGAGTTATTCTATTGAGTTATTCTACTCTATTTGATGATAAATAGAAAGAGCTGCCAAAGAGCTGCAAGGGATCCCTGAATCAGTTCTGGGTTTCACTGCTTTACCTTGAACAAGCTGCTTGATCTTACTGACTTGTTTTTTCATCTGTGCAAAGGGGATGATAATAGCTATTTTTGTGTCCTTTCAGAAAATTGTAGTTAATATGGGGGGACAGACTGTAAGCCCCCTAAGGAAAGGCCATAATTAGGGTCATAGGATGTGGTATTTTTTTAAATTTTTATTTTAAAATAACTTTTTATTGACAGAACCTATGCCAGGGTAATTTTTTACAACATTATCCCTTGCACTCACTTCTGTTCTGATTTTTCCCCTCCCTCCCTTCCACCCCCTTCTCCCCCCAGATGGCAAGCAGTCCATAGGATGTGGTATTGAAGCTGCCATCCCCACAGCAACCCAAATTAGAATGAATAAAACTCTAGATTTCATAGAATCCAGACATTAATATTTTACTGTTTCAATTTTTCATGTAAGGTTAAAAGCTTGTGCAGTTCGGGGGGATCCACCCTGAGGGGGACAAGGCTTTTGATGAATTTCTGAAAGATTAAATTAAAGAGAGAAAAACATAGAAATACAAATCCCTTTCCAAAATGTCCAGGGATTGGGAACTGGGTGTACAAGGGATAGAAGGATCATGGTAACATTCAATATTAACAATGATATCCTCCCAACATTTGAAAACACCAAGAACTTATGTCAACTTTGAACTTCTTTTTTCCTTCTTTCTCCTGGAGTAAAACAGACTCTGAAAGTGATGAAAGAATTTTGTCTACCTACTTATGAACTGGAATTCTGAACTTCCTGTCTTAGGAGAGCTCCTTATAGAGCTCAAGAGAATATTCAACTGTCCCTAGAACAAAATTACCTATTCAGAAAAATACCTATAATATTAGCTTCAACTAGAGATTCCATATCACATTAAGTTCACTGCTGATGAAATCTACCCTGTGAATTAGTGACCACACTCTTTACTACTAGTCAGAACTCAGTATTCCTTTCATTGGAAAAAGTTGGTTGAAAGGGGAGGAGGTGAATAAGGGCCACTTATGTGGAAGCAATAGTATTTGTAGAACTCTCTGGTGACACTAACTGATGACCTTTGTCAACCTCTTATTTTCCTTGGCAGCTAGAGGAGCTCATAACATTAACTTTCCAGATGAGTGTCAAATCATATCACTCTTTAATAAAGCCTCAAATGAACATTGCAGAAAAAAAATTCTCACTCTTTCATTGTACTGTCCTTTGAAAAGAGTTGATTTCCAAACAAGGGTGTAGCCAATGAAATATGCTCTCTCTGTCTCTGTCAGTCTCTGTCTGTCTCTGTCTCTTTGTCTGTCTATATCTCTCTGTCTTTGTTTCTGTCAGTCTTTGTCTCTCTCTGTGTGTCTCTCTAATCTCTGTCTGTCTCTCTGTCTTTGTGTCTCTGTCTGTCTGTCTTTGTCTCCTGTTTTTTCTCTCTCTCTCCTTTCTTCCCTCTCTCTCTCTCTCTCTCTCTCTCTCTCTCTCCTTCCTTTCTTTTCCTTCCTTCTCGCTCTATGTTTCAATCTCTCTCTTTCTGTTTCCCTCCTTCCCTCCCCCTCTCATTCTCTCTCTCTCTCTCATTCTTTCTCTCTCTCTCTCTCTCTCTCTCTCTCTCTCTCTCTCTCTCTCTCTCCCCCTGTGCCTCTCTCTGTCTCTGTCTCTGTTTCTCTCTCTGTTTCTCTGTCTGTCTGTCTGTCTCTGTCTCTGCCTCTCTGTCTCTGTCTCTCTCTCTGTGTCTCTCTGTCTTTGTCTCTCTCTCTCTCTCTGTGTCTCTCTCTCTCTGTCTCTCTGTCTCTCTCTCTGCCTCTGTCTCTCTGTTTCTCTCTCTGTTTCTCTGTCTGTCTCTCTGTCTCTCTGTCTCTCTCTCTTTCTCTCTCTCTTGCACTTAAAAATGATGCACAGGGACAAACAGCCTTGGTTTTGCTGGTGAGTCTGCCTTCCTCAAGTCTGTCCCCATTCCAATCCATCCTCCATTCAGCCACCAAAATGAGGCTTTAAAGTGCAGGTTTAAGTAAATCACACACACAAACTCCCTCCCACACCCCATTGCCAATCGGAACTTATGGATCTCCCTCCAGTCCTCTCTGATATAGTCATCTGCTTACCCCTATATTGGAGCATAGCAATTGTCACTGCTAGAGTCTGAGCAACTGTGATAGGCGTCAGCATCACTGTGTTGCTCCTACTGGGCCCTGACTCAGCCCAGCTATGGCTGACCTTCCACCTCCCTTTCCCCCATGCAGAAGGCAACAACTTAGGCTTGTCTAGAGCCTTCCAGTTCTTGGCAAGAAATATTGTGGGGGCTGCTACTGCCTAACTTGTCAAGCACAACCCAGAAGGTCACAACACCAGAGACTCTCTAGCCCAGTTCATTATGTTCTATTTTCCGTTGTTGGGGAAATAAGCCTGAGTTCTGTTCTTTTCAGAAGTCAGAGAGAATGACAGAGAGACAGAGACAGAGTCAAAGGCAGAGAGATTTATAGCACCCTGACTGTCTGTAGCTAATTAAATGGGGTACATGCAATAGACATCCCTCATTTTTGAAATGTTCTCGGTTCCTAAGGAGAATTTAGTACTGACCTTTCATATAAATACTCCCAACAGTTTACAACAAAGAATCACAATAAAATCTATCTGGTGAAACTATAGCTGGTTTCTCAAATATCAAATTAAAAATGAAAAAAAAACCCAAAACTCAAATTTTTTTTGTCAGGAAATTTGTTATGGTTCTGCCTTGGTTTGCCTTCTCTCACTGAAACTTTCGCTTTAGAAAATCTGGATTGTGCCTAAACTTGGTGCTGCTGACTCATTTGACCTAAGGAGCTCTTAGTGAAAGTCCATCAAGTCTGCACTAATCCTACTACCAAGGTGAGGAGGGGGAGGAGGGAGGAGTCCATCAGGTTGTCTAAGAAGAGATGAGACAGCCAAGATTAAAAAGAGGGCAGGTCAAAACTACTATGCTGATCAGCATGGGGGTCAAGTCTGTGAGTGACTGCTCAATTTCAAGGTTCAAGAGACATTGAAACCCTATCTCAAAAAAAAAATCTGGATGAATCATGAATACATAATTTTAGTTTACATGTTAAATATTTAGCAAGATGCAATGCAAAAAGCAATTGAATTTGATTTTTTGGGGGATACCTATGTAGTCTGGTAGCTGCCAGGTCATTCAGCTGAGCATGGTGCTGTCATTCCTGTGGCTGCAATAGGGGCTACACTGAGAAACTCTGGGTTTAAAGTAGGTAAAATAAAGCATTTCCCCCCAAATCTCATGTTTTGTTTGCCTCAGCACTTTAACTTTTTTTCTCTGCAATTATATAAACAAAAGTCTTGTCTGTTTTGTGGCCATTGTTTCTAAGTCCTGAGCTCATCAGTGGATGATTAGAATTGATCATTGGGAATCAAAATTGTTCCTGTGGTGGTCAAAGTTGATCACTGAGTGGTATAAAACAAGATAATTTAAAATAGATTAAATAGCCCCTTGGAATTTGTTAAACATTTTGAAAATGTCTCAGTGGTGCTGTCTGGAATGGCTGAAAACATTACAGTGATTTAATTAGAGATCCCCTTTCAGATCTTGTTAAAATTGACCACTAGGTAATTCTAGATGTTAAAAAAAAAAAAAAAAAAAAAAAAAAAAAAAAGGATGTCTGGCATATATACCTTAGTGTCGCCTTGAAGTAGGTCAGAATCCATCTGGGAATATCATTCTTTCCAGTTATTGTCTCAAGTATCTACTTTATAGTGTTGTTGCTGCCAAAAACAACAAAACTTTGGGCTGACATAAAATTTTATTTTGAAGGATTCAGTGAATTGGTTTCTGATTTGGTTTTTTTAAGGTTTTTTTTTTTTTTTTGGACTTTTTAGATTCTGATTCAAATATTCCTGTCAAAACTTATTACTCCAAAGTATGGGATCTGATCAGTCCATTGTTCTAAAGATACCACTATGGTTTGTCGCCTGGTTAATTTGTAAAAAATTCCATTCCAGGAATACAAATCATCTAAAGCTCAGTTTTCAAAATATTTCTGAAAATATTTGGACAGGATTAACTTCAGGAAATAGATATCTCTTGCCCCAAGAAGGATCCTTTGATTTTAATGTTCCATGTGGACTGAAATCACTATCTTTAACAAAAGGCTTATTAGTACCTTTGGCCAGCCTTAAGGATCAAAAGTTTCATTTTAAATTTGAAAAACAGGCTGCCCAACAGTTGGCTTTGACATCTATTTCCCCAGATGTGTCTATGGCTTTGATAATCAGAAATTACATCCTTATATTTGTGAGAAGTTATATTCCTGGCCCTTAATTCCTGGCACAATACACTCTTCCAACTCTTTAAAGAAAAGTGATGGGAGACCAATAATAAATTGGAACAAGTTTAGGGAGCTTAGAATGGTGAGGAAGATTATACTGATGTCATTCATTGGGTATTAACCTCTTCTAAACTGTCTGCATCATAAGAGATGACAATTTGAAAAGGAAGTGTTGGAACATGTTTTTGTTTGTTTGCAGATGATTGTGAACTCAATACAGCCTCGAAAGCTGAGATACAATAAAGTATGGATTAATTTTCTATTGCTTGTGCTAATTTTGGTCTAACAATTAACATTAAGAAACACAGGTCTTTTATCAGTCAGCACCACCCCTTCCATATGTGGAATCATCAGTTATAGCAAATGGTGAAGTTTTGAGTGCTGTGGATGTTTTCTTATTGCTTTACCTGATAGAAGATAGTATATTAGAATGCAAATTCTTTGAGGAAAACAAAAAGTTTTCTCTTTGTATTATTTGTGTATACTGTGCCTGGAACACAATAAGATCTAATAAATGCTTCTTGACTGACTTGACATAAAATTAGGAAATATACTATTCCTATGGTTCAATGTAAAATCACTTTTAATTAACCTTAGTCCATTTCAAAAAGGAAAAATTTCCTTAAAATTCATTTTCTACCTATTGAAACATTGATAATAGTGTTTTGGTGATGATTTGTAATTTTCTATTTTTGTCCTCCACTTCTGATGCAAATGTTATTTATTTTAGACAGAATTGTGTAGATTGGTATGTAAATCAAATGAAAGTTGTTTATAATTTGAAACTGATTCATGTGGACATGAATCATCTTGAGTATCACCTCAAAAAGAGTTGCCACAATTTCTCAGTTGTTGTATATGAGAAATGTAAAAAGCTAATGAAAATACACCATGATATTGAATGTCTCTCACTTTGGATGATTAATGAGTTAAATTCTAAGCAGTTCCAAATATACTAAAGTACTTACAAATTCTTTTCTTCTTTGCTGGTACTACTTAAATTGTGATACCATCCATTTCCACTAGATGCTGCTGTAACCTGTCATTTCAATGCTCCGATCAAAAAGGAAGGTTAAGAATCTTGAATTTATTTTCAGTTAATAAACATTTTTTAAAAGCTAGCTATATATTAGGCATGGTGGGAAGGATTGTAGATACAGATAAAGGTAAAAATAATCCCAACTTTCAAGGAGTTCAAAATCACAGAATGTAAGATTTGAAGGAATCTCTGTAATCTAGTTCAACACCTCAAATTTAGAGATGAGGTCCAGGGAAGAGTGACATGATCATGGCCACACAAGTGATAAAAAACAGAGTCAAAATCCAGGTCTCTGATTTCAGTGATCCTTATACCATATCACACTGGTGCGATGAAGAAATCTTTCCAAATGTCAATGGAAAATTGGCAAATTTCATAGTATCATCAATTTAGATCTCCTTTTTATAATTGCTGAGATGATTAGGGTGGCAGGCATTTATGAAGAAAATGCAGTACCATTCTAAAGTATTTCCTAATCCTATTGCTTTGCTTTTTTCCTCTGAAAGCTTCTTACATTCCTTGAGTAATGTGTTGTAGTGAGGTCTATACATTTGCTATTCCAAATTATTTTCTGATTTTTACCTAGTAATGAAACAAGACTGGAAAAACTTTCAGTTTCCTTTATGTGAGGTCAGTTGGCAATTTTCAGTCTCTGATTTGGCAGATGTCTATATATTCCTAGCAATGTGACATTCATTCTCTTTCTTAAACTCCCTCTGACCAATGGATGTCTTACTATTAAGTTACACAATGTATACTTAAACAATGATAGAAATATAGGAGTGAAATAATTTTCTTGTAAAGTAGACTAATTGTTGTAGTACTAAAACTTAAGTAATCCCTAATGCTCAAGAGTGCTAATTAAGGAATATCTTGGTAAATACTATTGTAAATCTAGGTCTAGAAATTGCTTTAAAGGGCCCAAAAGGCTCATACTGTTTCCAGAACAATTGTGCTCCATCCTCCTCTCAAAATCATGTTTTACTCATGTGCCCCAAAGGGGAGAATTATAACTGAAACAATTAGAAAAGAGTTATTTTAAGGTTCCTTTCATGAGCCTTTCATAAGCAATAGTGATACTTAAATTGTTCCAGCTTTCAGAAAAAATTAGGAAACTCACAAAGATAAAACAAGCATGAGGATCTTTTATAAGTATGTAGATTTTTCTAATGTCAGTTGCTATTTTGAATTTATATGTATAGATTTGCATATACATGTATGTATTTGCAAATATATATAAAAATATATAACTTTTTGCTAATATTTGGGATAGTTTACAGTTTTCTTTATACAAAGCAGATATTGTTATAGTAATCCCAAGATTTTAAAGAAATTTAATTCCAAATTTAGTGTTCTTTAATAGTGACAGAGGGACCCACTTTATAGAACAAGTTAAAAGAGAAATTGTGGGAATTTGCATTCAATCCAATAGCATTCTCACTGACTACACATCTCCTGAGTTTTCAGGGGGAATTAAAAAATCCAAATTTAATTTTTATAAACAAAATAGTTGATACTAAGTTTGCTTCCTTAGCTCTATTATACTTTGAGGACACTGTGAACAGAAAAACAGTCTAATGAGTTTCTAGATGTCTGACAGGTCTCTAGTTGATTGATCAGACCATGCTAACTATGGTCATGAGCTAATGAAACCTATTTTCTACTATCAACAGTTCAAAAGTTGTCTCAACCATATGACACTCCTATTACAATTTTCAACAGGAAAACTAAGCTCATCAGTGAAAAAAGTATAGTTTAACTCCAGTAGGGAGGGGAATTCCAGGTCCTGCTGCCAACCAGCACTGTCAACCACTATCAGAATATCAGGTAAGACCTGCACATGACATGACAGAAGAGCTTCAGTGCCCTAATACCTGCTACTCCTTTATCATTCTGCACACTGATTGTACATAGGAACTGGACACCTCTGTATTGAGTCCTGGATCATTTTGCCTGAATGGAACCAAGGAAAAATAACTGCAGGATGCTCAGGAAATATTCCAGGCAACCTATCTGGATTCTCAACCTCCATATCATGACACTGGAGAAGGATCCCACTCCTTGATCATTCATCTCATCCTGGTTTCTAATCTAATTGTTTTACCCATTTTCTTTTAGATTTTCCTGTGCTGCAGGAACTTATATCTGCATCCAGAGTTTTCGACTGATCACTTCATTTCCACCCTTAGGACTGAAAGTACTAATTTTGTGTTTGCAGAACTATTAGAAATGAAAAAATCTTCAAAGAGGGGAATCATAGGAAGAGAGAAACTTTTTTCTCTTTTTGACATGAGTTACTCCATTTTGGAATTTCTCCATTTCAATGTTAAGCCACCTCTAATCCTTGTGGTCTACCTTCTCTCCTTCATTCCCATTCTTGTTCAAGGCCAAATTCAAAAGGCATTGTCCATCTTATCTCAGACCCTTTCAGCCCTGTTCATGGCCAATGGTAGATTAGCATATTTTCAAGCTGTGGCAGTTTCTTAAAATAAGACAATAGTAAAGTTTGCCACATCAATTGATTTTTCTTTTAGAGTCCATTGTAGGGTAATTAAATCTGTTGTATCCCAGAGAACAGGAAAGCCTGAGGAGAGGTCAGTGGAATGGTCAGAAAACATAACATTTATTAGTAGTCCTATATGGGGATAGTTAATGGCACCCCAAACAATTATAATAATAACTATCAAAAATCACTGATAACAGATCACCATAACAGATATAATAATAATTAAAAGTTTGTAGTATTGCAAGAGCTATCAAAATGTGATACAGAGACATGATGTGAGCACATGCAGTTGGGGAAAAATGACTCGATAAACTTGCTCAGAGCAGGATGGCCACAAACCTTCAATTTGTAAAAAATGCAGTAGCTGGGGAGAGGAATAAAATGAGATATGCTTAAGTTCTAAATTGTTAATAATGGGTTTTCTTGCCATCGTCAATAGGGCTTGGGTTTTGAGTTAGTTTGAGGTGGGTTTAGTTTGCCTTAGGCCATCTATCATCTCATTCTTTATTCCCTGTATGGATAGTGCCACAATTTTGTAGCATTTTATAATCTGTTCATGTCTAGGAAATACTCATTCATATTATATATATATAAAAGAACTTTTTCCTTTCTGGTGTCTCTCTTCTGTCATTCCTTTAGTGATTGAACATGAAGCATTTTCTGGTTTTTCCATTTGGTGACTATTTTCTTTTTTCTTTCTTTCTTTCTTTCTTTTTTTTAATAAATAACTTTTTTATTGACAGAACCCATGCCAGGGTAGTTTTTTACATTATTCCTTGCACTCACTTCTGTTCCGATTTTTCCCCTCCCTCCTTCCACTCCCTCCCCCAGATGGCAAGCAGTCCTATACATGTTAAAAATACATCTTTTCACTGGTGATCTCTGGTCACCTTCTTCACTAAGTAAAATATTCTAAGTGGTTAAGATTGCTTGTTAGCAGTAGAATGCAAATTTCTTAAGGATAGAAACTGGATTTTCTTCCTCTTTTTATCTTATCCTTAATATCCAGCATAGTGCTTTTGGTGATACACACACATATATGTGTGTGCATGTGTGTGTATACACACACATTATAGTTATATACTTATATTATTGTATAGTAATATAGTTAAAGTTATTATAATTACATTTAATTAATTTAATTATATGTAATATAAATATAACACATATATCAATATATGTTATGAATATATCCCTAATAATTCATATTACACACAATATTTTTTCTGAATACATTTAAAAGTATATATCAATGATTTTGACTACCTTAAAATTATATGAAATTATACAGAAGATATGAATGGCAGCTCATAGAGAAGTAATAGTGGTTTGTTTAGGACAGCAATGACATTTATTAAAGTTTGTCAAGGTGGTTTAATATCTCAGGCCCTAGGAAATGTATTTTCTTTTGCTGGTGAGACAGTAATTACATATTCTTATTAGGCCTTTAGATTTCAGTGTCAATGTCCAAAGTCTTTTAAAGTTTGAACTCCAAACTTAAAGTCTTATTGTTTAGTAGCAGTGTTTGTGAATGTATTAATTCATAAGATTTTTAACTTGCTTCCACTCTCATTTTTATTAACTTAGAATAGAGAATCTAGGTTCTGTGCATGAAAGCCTGATTGACACATCAGTATCTTAGAACAATTTGAACATTTGTCATATGTAGAAATAGTCTGCAGCCTTTTTTTTTTTTTTTTTTTTTTTTGTTACACTGTTACTCAACATTTTATGACTAGCAGGTGGATAATTAGAATCTTTGGAGTACACCAATCAGTTTACAATATGTGCTATAAGATAAAAAACAACTTTCAATAAGATAAAATAAATATCAAATGATATAAAAATAATCCAAAATCAATAGTTAACATAATAAAAAGCAATATCTAAAAATTGAAAATCCATAATGTAATTACTTGTAATAATTATTGATTAATTATGTGTAGTCAATAATAATCAAAACTGATAATTCTAAATAAATGGCCAACAATCCCCACTTTGGTTTAGCATATTATTCCATCACACATAAGATGATAAAAATCAATTGAGTTATCAGACAACTGAGGAATGGGGTATGAATTTTATAACAAGTTTCTCTGAGCAAGATCTCCTTTCTCAAATACATAGAAATATGTTAACTTTATAAGAATATAATTCATTATCCACTTGGTAAATGGTCAGAGGATATGAACAGATAGTTTTCAGAAGAAATCAAAGTTATTAGTAGCCATATAAATTACTAATAATTAGAGAAATTCAAATTTTAAAAAATTCTGAAGAATTCCCTCCCACTTATTACATTGGCTAAGATGACAGAAAAGGAAAATGAAAAATGCTAGGAAAGATATGGAATAAATAGGCACATTAATAAACTGTTAGTGGACTTATGAACTGATTTGGCCATTTGAGAGAACATTTTGAAACTATGGGTAAATGTCTATAAAACTGCCTATTTTTTAACCCAACAATATCACTACTAAATCTGTATCCCAAATAGGTAAAAGGAAAAGGAAAAATAAGACAAAAAGAAATATGCTAAAATATTTGTATCACTTCTTTTTATAGTAATGGAGAATTACAAACTGAGGGAATATCCATTAATTGAGAAAGCTAAACAAGTTGTAGTATACATTATTGTGATCAAATAATATTCTGTTATAAGGCATGGTTAAAGGGATGGTTTAAAAAACAAACAAACAAACAAACTTAGTAAGGCTTATATAAACTGATACAAAGTGAAGTAAACAAATAGGAGGATACTATACATACAATACACAGAAACCATAGTATAAATTGATAAATGAGCAAAAAGGATAGGAACAGACAATTTTCAGACAAAGAAAAGCTATTTCTAGTTATATGAAAAAATTCTCTAAATCATTATTAATTAGAGAAATGCAAATTAAGACAACACTTCACACCTCTCAGATTAACTAAGATGACAGGAAAAGATGATAAATGTCGGAGGGGATGTGGAAAAACTGGAACACTAATATATTGTTGGTGGAATTGTGAACTGATCAACCATTATGAAAAGCAATTTGGAACTATGACTAAAGGGTTATCTAACTCCGTACTCCTTGATCCAGCAATGTTTCTACTGAGTCTGTATCCATAAAAGAGCATAAAAGAAGAAAAAGGACTCATATGTGCAAAAATGTTTATAGCAGCTTTTTTTTTTTTGGAAATTGAGCGGATGCCCATCAATTGGAAAATGACTGAACAAGTTATGGTATATGAATGTAATGAAATATTATTATTCTATAAGAAATAATCAGCTGGAAGATTTCAGAAAGGCTTGGACTTACATGCTAAGTGAAGTTAGTAAAACCAAAAGAACATTGTATACAGCAACAATAAAATTATGTGATGATCAACTGTGACGGACTTGACTCTTCAACATTAAAATGATTCTAATAGCCTTTGATGGACAGAAATGCATCCAGAGAGAGGACTATGGGGACTGAATATGGATCACAACATAGTATTTTCACCTTCTTTGTTATTGTTTGCTTGCTTTTTTCTTTCTTATTTTTTCTTTTTTGATTTGATTTTTCTTGTGCAGCATGATAAATGTGAAAATATGTTTAGAAGAATTGCACATATTTAAACTATGTTGGATTACTTGCTGTCTAAGGAAGGGAGTAAAGGGAGTGGGAGGGAGAAAAATTTGAAACACAAGGTTTTGCAAGGGTGAATGTTGAAAACAATTTTTGCATGTATTTTGAAAAATAAAAAGCTATTATAAAAACAAAAAAATGGTATTATAAAATAATTGTGAAGGCCTATTCTAAGCAATGTAATAATCCATTTCAAATAATATTTTGAAGGATGCATGATGAAAAGTGCTATCTATTTCCAGAGAGAGAACTGATGAACTCTGGATGCATATTGAAACTTTAAATTTTTTTTTTTGCTTTTTTGCAACATTGTTAATACAGAAGTTTTATATGACTTGTCATGTATAATTATGTCATCATAATTGCTTGTCTTTTCAATGGATGGGGGAGATTCCAGAAGGAAGGAGAGAATTTGGAACTTAAAATAAAAAGTTTTAAAAAAAGAAATAGCATAGGATTTATCCTATAATTATAGGATTTATATTACTGAAGGGCAAATTATAAATTATATATGTATGTCTACATATGTATGTTTTAAGTAACTACTTCAATTTTTATTATGCTCCAATTCTCAATTCAATTCTCTGTAGAATGTCTTTTATTTGACTATGAATATTTGTTACAAGAAATTTTTTCTTTTTCTCTTCTTTTCTTCCCTCCCCCCAAAATGATGTTAAAGGTGTGAGGACAAAATGCATTTCTAGTAATTCTTTGAAATAGAAGGTGTCAAGAGTGCTACAAATAAGGAACTTTGCATGAACCTTCAAATGAAGATCACTTCTAAATTTCATTGAAAATAAAATAATCTGTCTTCTTTATACTAAAACACCCTTCCCTAGACAATAGTGCCTTACATTCAAATGTAAAATTCTAAAAGGCAGAGACTACCTTGCCTTTTCTGTTTGTAGTTCCAGTACTTAGCACATTGATAAGTCATTCATTCTACAAGTCAAGCTGGAATTAATAGAAAATCAAAGACAATTTACAAGTAGAATCTATATTTTCATTTTTTAGACTATTCCAGTTTTAATTGGAAAGTAGAATTTCCATCATAGGAATATATTCTAGAGATAACTGACCAATTATTTCCTGGGATCTTTCTTAGGGGGAAAACATTTTTACTTACCTCATTAGTAAGGATATTCAGAAACCACAACACTGTGGGTGTACTGGGTGGTTTGTAGTGTTATTAGAAGAATGGAATTAAGAACTTCAGAATTTCTTGACTTCTTGACCTGTGTCCAGATTTATGGGCCATTTCTTCTCTGGAGACATAATGAACGAGAAATTAAAATGAACCAAGACTTCAAGAACATTAGCAATATTTAAGAAGAAAATGGATCTGGGTCTCAGCACCCATTAAAGCCAAAAGAGAAGATTTGGGGAAGATTATTCCACTTGACCAAAAACTCCCTCCATATATATGTAAATAAATAAATAAAATGCAACATCCCCCAAAAGAAATATCCCTTGAAAGAGCATTCCTAATTCCTTGTAAAGGTTCCATTTTTCTTTAAAACCTGAAAAGGGAATTAAGACACAAATGGTGCAACAGAAAAAATAATCTAGGGATGGAGCAAGATAATAGAGTAAACTAAACAATTCTGCCCAACTCTCTCAACCCGAACTTAAACAACCTAAAAAAAAATTTTTTTTAAATGGGATAACCAACAAAAAAATCACAGCAAGCATTTTCTTTTTTTAGCCCAGGGAACATTTGGATAACAGAAAGGGAAGTCTATGGACACCAGGGTAAGAGCTGGCCCAGAGCCCAGTGTGACTGAAGTAGCACCAGGTGTGGGCTTTGGAGGCGTGGGTGGTAGCAGCAATAGCAGCAGGGAACATACAACACCCAAGACTAGTAAGGAAACTGAATGCCTGATCAGAAAATGATTGTAGGTGGACCCCTATGCTAGCATTGAGCTTGGAATCAGATACCATTTGGCTGTTTCCTTATCCATTACCCTGTTGTACTTCATCTAGGGTGGAGAAGAGTGGTTGCAGTTGTGAGGGAACAAGGACCCTGACTGGATAAAAAGCAGAATATGGACTGGGAGAGCATTGACCAGAACATATCTAAGATTATACCATTTTGGAAACTTTAAAAACTTAAAAGTTCCCAGACATAGCTATGAAAACATAGGCCAGTTATCCACCCCTAGCACACAAGGGTGAGCATAGTCCAGATCTAATATTAAATTCAAAGTAAAAAAAGATAAGGAAGGAAGGAAGCAAGCAAGGAAGGAAGGAAGGAAGGAAGAAAGGAAGGAAGGAAGGAAGAAAAGAAGAAAGAAAGAAAGAAAAAAGGAAGGAAGGAAAGAAAGAAAGAAGGAAGGAAAGAAAGAAGGAAGGAAGAAAGGAAGAAAGGAAGGAAGGAAAGAAGGAGAAGGAAAGAAGAAAGACAAAAAGAAGCAAGAAGCTGAAGAAGTGGGCAAACAACAAAAAAAGAAAGAGGGAAAAAATGAGCAAAAAAGATCATTTAAATAATCAAATGGCAGTGGCAGGGGTGGGGAGAGGCAGAACCAAGATGGTGGAGGACAGGCAGTAATACTGTCAAACTCTCCCAACAGTCCCCTCCAAAAAATTTTAAAATAACATGTCAAATCAAATCCTGAAGTGGCGTATCCAATAAAAAGTTGGAGTGAGACATTTTTCCAGTTCAAGACAATTTAGGAGATTGGCAGAAATAGTTTAAGAAACTTGAGCTGTCCTGGAGCGCATATAATGGCAACAACAGCAGTGAGTCTTGGAGGCAACAAGAGCTTCAGTAGCTTTTAGTGTAGAAATGGTAAGGGGATTGGATAACTGGTCAAAGAGAAATTATAGGACATTCTGAACTGACACTAAGCACAGGACTGGGATCTATTGACAACTCCATTATGTATGTAATACATGGGCCATAATTCCAGGACAGAGAGGAGCATTAGTAATTGTGGCTATAGGCAAAAGGGTATAGAACAGACTGCAGACAAGAGAACAGTCTCCCAGGATACTACTACTTTGGAAACATCAGAAACATTCAGGACCTCAGAGTGAGCTTTGAAAATAGCAGCATGAGAAAACCTGGAGTTTGAAGTAGTACTACCTGCAGCAGCTAGGTGGTGCAGTGGATAGAGCACCAATCCTGAAGTCAGGAGGACCTGAGTTCAAATTTAATCTCAGACACTTAACACTTCCTAGCTGTGTAATCCCCGACAAGTCACTTAACCCCAGTTGCCTTAGGGAAAAACAAAACAAAACCGTACCACCTCCTACAGATCATAATTCAACTTTTCCGTAAAGTTCAAAGTCAAAAGACTGGAAAAATGAGAAAACAATAGAAAAAAGAACCAACTATAAAAAGCTACCATAGTAACAGGGAAGTTCAAGACACAAACTTAGAGCAAACTTTAAAGAAAAATTGCTATAGTAATATATCACAAAGATCATATGCTACATGTAAGCTGGATTTATGCCAGGAATGTAGAACTAGCTCTATATTAGGAAAACTTTGAGAATAATTGACCATTTTAATAATGAAAATGTCAAAAATTATACAATTATTTCAATGGGTGTAAAAAAAGCTTTTTGACAAAATATATCTACTCCTTTTTTTTTTTAATACACTAGAAAGTATAGAAACAATTAGAGTTTTCTTTTAAAAAGTTTGGTAGTACTCATCTAAAATAAAAATTGAAAATTATGTGTAAAATAGTAGTTTTCCAATAAAATTGGGGGTTAAGCACTGATGTCCCTTATCATCATTACCATTCAATAAAATAGAAAAATGTTAGCCATAGCAACAAAACAAAACAAAAAAGAAATAAATGATAAACATAAAAATGAAGAAAGAACACTAACATTTTTTGTGAATAATATGATACTTAGAAGATCAACTAAAAAGTAGTTGAAATAATCTATTTCACCATAGCTGCAGAATGTAAAATAAATCAAAACATCAGAAATTAGCATTTCTGTATGTTTTCAGCAAAACCAAACAGGAAGAAATGAAAAAGAAATTCTATTTAAAATAATAACAAATGGCATAAAATACTTGAGAATTCATCTGCCAAGTCACATATAGGAACTCTATGAAGACAATTACAAAACACTTCCCATAAATGAAGACAGACCTAAATATGTGGAAAAATATTAGTTACTCATGAGTAGTTATAGTAAAAATGATAATACCAACCAAATCCATTTCCTTATTCCATATCATGCCAATTAATTTGTATGAATGATGATTTTAATATTATTGTGTTGTAGAAATGAAGGAAATGGTTTCAGAAGAACCTTGGAAGATTTATATGAATTGATATGAAGTGAGCAGAAACAAGAAAACAATCTATAGAGTAGCAGCAACATTATATGAATAATCAATTGTGAAAGATTTATTGTATGGGGGGAGAGGAGGAGAGGGAATAAAAATGTTTTCTGTTTTGGACATGTTGAATTTGATATACCTATGACATATGGAGGTAGATATGTTCAGTAGGTGGTGGGTGATTTAGGTCTAAAAAAAGAAAAAGATAAAAAATAAAGGACTATATATGTAGATTTGTCATTCATATGCATAGAAATAATAATTAAATTTATGAACTCAATTGAGATCACTGATTTTAAAAGTTAGTGTAGAAAGATAAGATAAGGGGCAACAGAATAAAGGTTAGGGAATCAACTCATGGACAAAAGTTCAGCAGAGGACACTAAGAAGGAACATTTGGACAAGTAGGAGTTGAGGATACTTTTGGGGAAAAACCTAAAGAATTTATCTAAAAGGATCAAACATTTAATCACATGTCCCAGTTAGGATAAGAGTTAATTTTTTTTTTTTTTTTTTTACCAATTAGTTTTCTTGAATGGATAATTAGGCCAATCTTTTCTTTTTTAAAGTCATTGATCTCTTCAAAGAGACACCTTAATACTCTAAGCTTGATGCAAGCAGTACAGAAACATTTGCAAATAGGAGTACCCAGAGGATCTCACTATATCTCGAAAATAATTTTGCTATAACCCCATGCAACACGTGTTTTATGACAGTGGTAAGCATCTTTAAGAAGCCTATCTTAAAAAAAATACCTTTTAAAATTTTAAAATATATGCAAAGATACTTTTAATCATTCACCCTTGCAAAACCTTGTGTTTCAAATTTTTTCCCTTCCTTCCCTCACCCTCCTCCCCTAGAGAGCAAATAATCCAATATACATTAAACCTGTGTAATTCTTTATACATATTTCCACATTTATCATGCTGCATTAGAAAAATCAGATCACAGCAGTGTTTCTACTTGTGTCCCAAAAAGATCTTCAAGGAGGGAAAAGGACCCACATTGCAAAAAATGTTTGTGGCAGCCCTTTTTGTAGTGGCAAGAAACTGGAAACTGAGTGGATGCCAATCATTTGGAGAATGGCTGAATAAATTATGGTCTATGAATGTTATGAAATATTATTGTTCTGTAAGAAATGACCAGCAGGATGATTTCAGAGAGTCCTGGAGAGATTTACATGAATTAATGCTAAGTGAAAGGAGCAGAACAGATCATTGTACACGGCAACAAGATTATAAGATGATCAATTCTGACAGACATGGCTCTCTTCCACAATGAGATGATTCAAACCAGTTCCACTTGTTCAGTGATGAAGAGAGTCATCTACACCCAGAGAAAAGACTAGGGGAACTGAATGTGCTTCACAACATAGCATTTTCACTCTTTTTGTTGTTGTTTGCTTGCATTTTATTTTTGTTCTTGTTCTTGTTCTTCTTTTACTGGTTTGATTTGATTTTTCTTGTGTAGCACAATAATTGTATAAATATGTATGCATACATCAGATTTGACATATATTCTACCATGTTTAACATATATTGGACTACTTGCCATCTGGGGGTGGCATGGGGGTAGGGAGGGAAAATCAGAATACAAGGTTTTGCAAAGCCTAATGTTAAAAATTGTCCATGCATATGTTTTGAAAAATAAAAAGCTCTAATCAAAAAAAAGAAAAAGAAAAATCAAATCAAAAAGGGAAAATGAGATAGAAAAAAAACAAGCATCCAAATAATAACAAAAAGGTAAAAATACTAAGAAGTCTATCTTCTTATTTTATGAATACTTGACATTAATAATCAGAGGGTCACTGAATAAAGTTATATCTGTTTACATTTGTCAAGAAGAATCTTGCATGACTTAAGATATAGAGTTTAACCATAACAGACTTATCTATGAGAAACACTTAAGATTGTTGTTTTGCTTTAATAAATCATAATATTTTATGGAATCAATAAACATATAAAGCTTGTTTTCTCTATACCTTTCAATCAATTAATTTTGGGACTATAAAGATGTGCTCTGCTATAGAAAGTTATTTGTAAAAGCTATCTGCTTCCTTTCTAATATTTTCTTTTTCTAATATATTATTCTTATGAAGATTTTAGAAATAGAAAATGGCATATGGCTTGTTAGCAATTGATGTTTTCTTGATTGTCTTTTGGGGTATTAATTTCAGGAATAATTTTTTTTTCAATTCTGCTATTATACATCTTTCAAAATATCTTATAAAACAATCCTTCAATGCTTGTAAGATTGTGTCACTTCCATTTTCAGGGATACTTAGTACACTTGTTTTGACTCAACCTTTTTTTCCTTATTTAATATTCTTTAGTGACATTTCTACTTTTTCCTTCCTTTTAAAAAATTCTTTGGGAAAAGAAATGTTAATGTTCAAATGTGGTAGTTTCTATGTTGCTATTGATAAAAATAGATTGTGTACAAATATTGACAAATATCCTCAAATTTACATTACTTGTTGTTTTTCCAGTTTCATGCGTGAATACTCTTGGAAATATGTGACTCATTTGGATTCAACTCAAGATTCCCATAGATCTATTTGTTTATATTACTTTTTCTGTTTTAAAAGGCAAAACTGCTAGTAATCTGTCATTCTTCTTTTTAGTCTTTTGGAATATTTTCTCCCTAAACTGATGTTTAATCCATTTCCATTTAAAATTATAAGAATTAAGGTTATATTTTGCTCCATCTGTCTCTAACATTAAGGTTTTTCCTCTTCAATTTATGAGTCTTTCCTTCCTCTTCTGTAAATAGTATTATGTATTTTCAGGTACTTTAATCTTTTTTTTTAAAGTTACCCTCTTTCCACCGACTCCCTTCCCTGATCCTGTTACCCTCTTCTCATTTTTTCCCTTTCCCTTTAGGGTTTTGCTTATTAATTCTTTTTTCTCTCCCACTTTCATGTGGTTATATCATTCTTCCCTCTTTTTTCTTTCAGTCAAGAACATTCTCTTTCCTCTATTCCCTTCAAATAATTCTCTTCATTAAATTTCATTTTGTACCCCTTTCCCAAAAGAATTTTTCTTACTCTCTTTATCATCTACCCTCCATTCCCCCATCTACTTCAGATTCTTTATTTAATTTATTATCTCTATAACTATCTGATCTCTCTCTTTCCTCTGTATTCCTCATGTGATAAGGCTTCCACCGTATTTATTCTAGGTTATCCCCTTTTGCTAGATTCTCCTTTTCTATTGTGCCTCACTCTTTAAATATTGTCCATTATTGCAATCAGAGAGGATGCTGCCCCAAGATATGTCTTCTCCACAATCATATCTCTGATTATGCAGCTCACCACTGATCTATCCCCTTTTTCTAGTTGTGTCTTACTCCACATTTGTCTCAAAATATCCTTCTTGTGTTAATGCTTTCTCTCTCCTCCAGTTACCAGTTGCCCCTGGAGTTTCAATTCCCTCTCCTATTATTGGATGATTAGACTTTTTTTTCCATTCAGAGAACACTTTTTTTTTTATAATAGCTTCTTATTTTTCAAAATATATGCACAGATAATTTTAACCATTCACCCTTGCAAATCTTTTGTTCTACATTTTTCTCCTTCCTTCCCCATCTCTTCCCTCTCTTAGGCAGCAAGTAATCCAATATAAGTTAAACATGTGCAACTCTTCTAAGCCATACTATATTGTGATCCACAGTCAGTCCCCATAGTCCTCTGCTTGGATGCAGATGGGTTTTTTCATCACAAGATGACTAGACTTTTTGGTGATCAAATTACTGAGGCTACCTTCCCCTCATTGCTAGCCCTTGATTTGACCTTGGTTCTCTTTATGCCTTAGTTGAATCTACAGTGGTACAGCTACCACTATTCACAAATTTTTGTTTGTTCTTCATTCTTGAAGAGGACCAATGGTATTAGAGGATGATGTCTTGCAAGTGAATTGGGTTTAAGTGAGGTAAGGTTGTGCAAAGAAATCACTCTTTCCTCCAAGGTCATCTGAGTTTAGCACTAAGATATATATCAGGATGACTGCAAATAAGTTCAGGTGCAGTGGGAGACCTTTTAAAGCTAAGTTTCAATTAGTTTGGGGAAACATCCATTCAGTGGTTTAAGGCTAGGTAAGAAATGAGGCAAAAAATGGCCTAGTTTGCCTACTCAAAGAGAAAAAAATAAATCAAACTGAGAAGAGAAGACCCTGAGGAGTTCTGGTCAGAAGAGAAACATTTGTTTTTTATATTTACTCTGAGCTATCAAAACCCAAACCATGACCAATGCTTGGGCTGGAACAAATCAGTGAGAGCCTTGAGTGATTTGGGTTTAAAGCTTGGTCAAGTAACTCCATTTGACTCCCAATGGGCTTTACCAAAACCTGATTTTTCAGAGCTCTATTTCAAGAAACTATAAATGAAAATATAGGGGTCAAAAGAGTTAAATAGCAATTGCTAAATAGCAATGCTTTTTCCTTCTCTTTTCCCTTCCTCACTTCCTTCCTCCTTTCTTCTCTCCCTTCATCCCTCCTTCCTTCTTTCTTTCCTTCCTTCCTTCCTCCCTTCCTCCCTTGCTTCCCTCTTCCCTTTCTTCTTCCCTTCCTTCCTTTTTTCCTTCCTTCCTCCCTTTCTTCTTTCCATCCTCTCTTCTTTGCTCCTTCCCTCGCTCCATCCTTCCCTGCCTCCCTCTGTGCCTCCCTTTACATTTCTTTGGTTTTGCTTTGTGGCATAAGGATGTTGGAGGATGACAGAGTAGAAATAATGACTTTTTCTCACGCAAGGTTGAGTTCCGAATGGCAGTATACTAGAGAATTGTTAAAAGTGCTTCTGGGGACATAATCATGGGCCATTCGTGCAAAGATATGCTAAAGTCAAATGAAATATGCTTGGGAGAGCTAATTATTACATTTTTAGTATGAGTATTTACAGCTCAGAAATTGGCAAATACCACAAATCTAGGCTAGATTTATTATTTTGTTGGTTGCTTAGACTTAGGAAAGTGAAAATGAAAATGTTAATGCAATTAAATTAAAAGTATCTCCAGTGTTAATTTTTCTCCCAGTTAAATACTTCCCAGCACATATGTTTTGCGATTATATTCCCAAGGTCAGAATTAACATGAACCGAGGCCCTTCATTATACCTCTTCAGCCTAAGATCCTAACCTGTAATTTTCAGGTAGCTCGGGTGCCTGACTTGCTTAAGATGAGCAGAACCTATAGTGACACCTAGTGTTATACTAGGTAAAGATAGCAGAATCCACAGAAAGCTAAATAAACTTTAAAAATACACGAATAGCACCCTCACAACCTGTAGTGGGAGGGAATAGCAAATTTGAAAACAACCACTTTCCCTCTCTAGAGAAATACAGAAGGAAATTGAAGCAGGGAAAATAGAGAGGAATGGCCCACACCTGTTATCAAAACAGATCTAGTCACATAGAATCTTCTATAATGTGGTTTGTGCATAATTTATTCACACTACATCAGCTTCAGAAGCCTGACTTTATTATCTTCCAATATGCTCCTTTTTTGTGTGGAGCAGTTACATCTCTTTTTTTGCCTCGACCTCCTTTGCAACCCAGATCACAAGATTTATCCTCTACTTCTTTCAAGTAGACATTCATAGGACAGAAAAGAGGAGCTTGTCAAAGTCAGCTCCCTTTACAATTCCAAAGACTAACACGCCCAGAGAAGAACGTTGGGAGATATCTACTCTAAACCAGGGGTCCTCAAACTATGGCCCTCGGGCTAGATGCCACTGCTGAGGATGTTTATGCAACCCGCCGGGCTATGGCAAAATCAAACCAGAACTGATGTTCACCCTAAACCTGTGTTAGCAACACTTCTGGCACTGGGCTGAGGTGGCGGAGACAGAGTGTGAGGCGATACTGAGGTGAGGCGAGTTCCCAGGCCAGGGTGTGTGGTGTGGGGAAGGGAGAGAGATGCAGAAGATGGAGAACTGAAGGCCTGTGGCCTTGTACAGTAAGGCAGCCACCACAACAGACAGGCATGGGGGATGTACAGTGCATGCTGCCATGTCACGGCCACTGCAGGGGGAATTCACTGCAGCAGTGAATGTTGGAAGCGGGAAGGTGAAGAGTGGGAGAGAGACTGCGGGAAACAGAGGCATCACAGCTCAGAGGCAGCTTGGAGGAAGTTGAGCATTGCAGTCTGTATGTCTCCGTGTGGGCAGAGTTATTGCTGGTATATTGTTTTTGTAGCACTGTATATATACATATATTGGGATTTTACTAATAGCAATTTGGAATCCCTAGGAAATAATGATGTTAAGAAAAAGAAAAATTGACTCAGAGTGTAGGATATTCAAAGAACAGTGGACTTATGATTACTTTTTCATGCAGTACAAGGAAAGAGCTGTATGTCTGATATGCCAGAATATAGTGTCTGTGTTCCAAGAATATAATTTGCATGGACACTATGAAACTCAACATAAAGATAAATATGATTGATTGGTTGGAGAAGTGAGAAAAGATAAAATATTAAAACTGAAAAATACATTGACAACTCAGCAAAATACTTTTGTGAAGCAAAAGCAGCTAAATATTTCATCATTGCGAGCAAATTTTCAAGTTGCTGAGCTAATAGCACACACTGGCAGACCATTTGTGGAGGGAGAATTTGTTAAAGAATGCCTTCTTTCTGTTGCCAAAGAGATGTGTCCAGAGAAGACCGATTTATTTAGTACAGTGAGTCTTTCAGGACTTACAATTACATGGAGGATTGAAGAAATAGGAGACAATCTGCATCAGCATTTGCAAAATTCCATTAAAAAAATTCATATTTTTCCTTGGCACTTGACAAAAGCAATGGTGTTCGTGATTCTGAACAACTTCTCATTTTTATTCGTGGGATGAATGATTATTTTGAAGTCATAGAAGAGCTTGCTGCACTGCAAAGCATCAAAGGAACAACTACAGGAGAGGATATCTATGAAAAGGTTTGTCAAACTATGAATGGTTTGGAGCTGGACTGGGCTAAACTAGCCAGCGTGACAACAACATGGTGCTCCTAACATGGTGGGGTCTAAGAAAGGAGTAATTGCTCGCATTAACCAAGAGATGGACAAACATAACCATTCTCATCCAATAGCCGTACACTGCCTCATCCAGCAACAAGCTGTGTAGTAAATCACTGAAGTGGGACTCTGTTATGAAGATTGTGCTATCTTGTGTTAACTTCATTAGAGCTAATGCACTAAATCACAGACAATTCAGGAATTTCTGTCTGAGCTAAATGTTGAGTATGAAGATGTTCTACATCACACAGAAGTCCATTGGCTGAGTCGAGGGAGAGTTTTGAAACATTTCTATGACTTACTTCCACAGATTAGAATTTTTCTACTTTCAAAAAACAAAGAAGTACCAGAGCTCAATGATGCAGAATGGAAATGGCACCTTGCCTTTCTGACAGATATAATAGAACTACTCAACAATTTCAGTATGCAACTTCAAGGAAAGGGGAAGCTCATCTGTGATATGCAATCACATGTCAAAGCATTTGAAGTAAAATTAGGCCTCCTCATCAAACAAGTGAAGGAGGAAAACTTCTGCCATCTCCCCACAACTCAAAATCTGTTAGCAGAAAAACAGCTGATTGCATTCCCAAACAAAACATGTGTGGATTCACTGGAAAAATTTCTTTTTTTTTTTTTTTTTTAAATTTAATTTTATTTAATAATAACTTTGTATTGACAGAATCCATGCCAGGATAATTTTTACACACCATTATCCCTTGCAATCACTTATGTTTCGTTTTTTCCCCTCCCTCCCTCCTCCCCCCCCCCCAAGATGGCAAGCAGTCCTATATATGTTAAATATGTTGCAGTATATCCTAGATACAATACATATTTGCAGAACCAAACAGTTCTCCCGCTGCACAGGGAGAATTGGATTCAGAAGGTAAAAATAACTCAGGAAGAAAATCAAAAATCAAATAGTTCACATTCATTTCCCAGTATTCCTTCTTTGGGTGTAGCTGTTTCTGTCCATCATTTATCCAATGAAACTCAGTTAAGTCCCTTTGTCAGAGAAATCCACTTCCATCAGAATACATCCTCATACAATATCGTTGTCGAAGTGTATAATGATCTCCTGGTTCTGCTCATCTCACTTAGCATCAGTCCATGTAGGTCTCTCCAAGCCTCTCTGTATTCATCCTGCTGGTCACTCCTTACAGAGCAATAATATTCCATAACATTCATATACCACAATTTACCCAGCCATTCTCCAATTGATGGGCATCCATTCATTTTCCTCACTGGAAAAATTTCAAAAGGAGTTCCAATTTAGATTTAAAGAGCTTCATCTCCATGAACAGGACATACAGCTTTTCTATTGACATCAAAAATGTGGATACAATTTACCAAATGGAACTGGCTGAACTTCAGAATTGTGACTCTCTGAAAGATGCATTCAAGTCAAGCAGCCTTCATAATTTCTATGCATCTCTCTCCTCTGAGACATAGCCTCATCTCAGGAACCATGCACTCAAAATGGCAACCATCTTTGGCAGTACTTATGTCTGTGAACAGACTTTTTCTAGAATGAAACATTTGAAATCTCCAACCAGATCAAGACTAATGGATGCACACTCGCATCACTTGTTATGACTAGCAGTGACAAATATGGAACCAGACGTTGACCATCTCATTAGCCAAAAGCAGGCCCATAGTTCCCACTGAAATACTGATACATTTGTTGATTTAACTTTACTTAATTTTAAATATTGTATTTGTTCCCATTTTGTTTCTTCACTTCAAAATAAGATATATGCAGCGTGCATAGGAATTTGTCTATAGTTTTTGTTTTTACTATAGTCTGGCCCTCCAACAGTCTGAGGGAAAGTGAACTGGCCCCGTATTTAAAAAGTTTGAGGACCCTTGATCTAAACCATAATCCATATGGCTTTAGAATAGTAATCTGCTTGACAAAGTCCATAATAAGCTTGGACAATACAGTCCATACCTATATAATATCATACCAATCCATATTTATATTGAAATAAACTATATGAATTGCAGGAAATATGACTGGATATGATAGATTCAAACTCAAATTGTGTACTCCAGTTTGGCTCAATTCCTCCACTCTACCTTCAGTTATCAAATTTGGTAGATTACAATTTGGTACATTAAGAGGGGTTAAGGATTTCCAAGTACACAAATACAAATCCCAGAGAGAATCAAATGAATTAATTCCTTTATAGATGAATAACTCAGAGTATCCTATCCTTTCAAAGGTGCTTCAACAAAATAGTTGGTTTGCATTTTGGTTAACAATCTGAAAATTATTGAGTTTAGAAGTTCCTATAATATAATTAAGAATAATGTAGGAAGATGCTTCTACTCCCAAGGCAGTTCAATATGTAAATGAAAAGTTAAAATTCTCCTTTGAAAAAGTATGTTGATTGTTCAACAATTATGTCTTCCTTTCTACTTGGTTGTATCTATATAAAGTCTGTATATACATTTCATTGTGACAGTCTCATTTTATGTGGCTCCTCAGTGAAACAGTGAAATTAAAGAATTTTTTCTTACTAAATTATGAGGTCAAATTCCTTCACATTATTCCCAATCATCTGCCAGTTTTTGGTTAAGATTTTTTTTTACAATTATATGCCTTTTTTCAATCAGCAAAAATTTTTTTTTCTGTCCCTCTCCTCCCCAGTTTTCAGCTCCATTAAGAATGACAGAAAATCCTTTTTTTTGCCTTGTCAAAAAAAAACAAAAAACAAAAAAAAAACTCCAAGCCAAAACCAAAACAATTTCTTCAATGACCATCAAAAAAAAAGTCTCATTTTGTATTCTGAGTTCTTTACCTCTTTATCTGAAAGGATGCTAGTATACGCCATCATTAGTACTCTGGAATTGTAGCTGATCATTACAATCATTGGAGTTCCTGATTCTTTCAAAGTATTTTACATTGACAACCATTATATAAATTGTTCCCTTGGTTCAGTTTACTTCACTTTGCATCATTTCACAGAAAGAAGACTTAAATGTTCAGCGAAGGCTAAGTTTTTCTGAAAACATCTTCTTCATCATTTTTTACAACACAATAGCATTCCATCACGTTTATAAATTTCACAATTTTGTTTATCCATTTCACAATATTGTGGATAGTCCCTCAGATAGCTCTGCTTTGCCACCTCCAAATGAACTGTAATGTTCATTTATGTAATGTTTGTTAATGTAAATATAAGTATTTTTATATATCCTTAATTAATATTTATTAATTAACATAGTTTAGGGTAATCTTTTTCTTAATCTACCTTCCTTTAATTCCTTCTTTCCTTGTCTTCTGTTTCTCTGATGAGGGAAATATGTTTCTTTATCCATTGTGTGTTGCATATATTCTCTCCTCCTTTGACCACTCCTCTCCATTCCCTCTTCTTTCTTTGTATGGATCCTGATGTGCATCTTGATTATATGAAATGATTTTCCTTGTCTTCCTTTCCTCTTTCCTCTGGTATTTTCCACTTCACCTCTTTCTCCATCCTTCTTTTAAAATCATCATAATGATTTTAACTCCTCCAATTTCTGTCTAATTATACTGCGTCTATGACACGATGATAGCTTATCCTTTCCCTTAGTGGAGCCATATATATCCTCTCTCCAAATTTAAGTATACTAGTTTGTCCTTGTTTAGTTTCTTATAATTATTTATTCATTTTAATTTTTAATTTTTCTTTTAACTCCTTTGAACTTTAAAGTTTCTATGATCATTTTATTAATAATGCTTAGAATTTCTCTATTTCATTAAAGATACATCCCCATTCCCTACAAAATATTCATTTTAATTGGGTAAATTATTTTTTACTGTGAGTCTATATCTTCTCAGTGGTTTCTTAGAACTTTAACTATTTTATTCTGGTTTTTTGTGGTACTTTGTCTTTAACTTGGAAACTAGATTTTAGCTTATAATGTACCTGGGAATTCCTACTTGAGGATTCATTTCCAGAAGTGACCAAAAGATTCTATTTCTACATTGTCCCCTGGTTTCAAGAGATATAGTTAGATTCCTTTTAAGATTTTTTGAAATATCTTTGCTCTTTTTTTGGTCATGATATTCATGTAATCCAATGATTCTTATACTTTTTCTCGTCTATTTGTTTTCCAAGTCAATTATTTTTGCTAAAAGTTGCCTCATATTTTCTTATATATTTTTTCAGTCTTTATTTCATTTCAAAAAAATTTTGTTTTTATATTTCCTATTGTGTCATGGAGTCATTGGCTTCTATTTAGTCCATTTTAATTTTCAGAATTTGTTGGTTGGGCAAGGTTTTGTACTTTTTGTGCCAAGCTATTAACTCACTTTCCAATTTTTAATAGCTTTAATTTATTTTCCATTTGCCTCATAGCATTCTTATTTCATTTAGAAAACATTTCAAATTCTTGTTTCCTCTAGTTGAGGAATTCTAGCTGAATTTGTGCCCAAGCTGTGTTTTTCTTTGAACTTTTGCTTATATATTTTAGGGCCATTCTCATCTGAGTTTGAATTTGTGTCTTGATCTTCCTTTGTACCATAATAATTTTTTTGGTGGGAGGGTCTTATTGGTTTTTCATTTTTTCATTCTATCTCCTTCATTTGAACTTGGTATTAAGTAGAACTAGGCTTTATGTCCTTCTAGGGGAAAGATCTGGCCATATTGCTGCTTTCTCGGGCTAGAATGTTATGTCATTGCCAAATCTCAGGGATAATTAAGCCTTGGGACTTACAAATTTATGTCTCTTTCCCTCTGAACAATTCCAACTATTCTTTCTACTATTTCCTCTTCTCTATTTTCTCTACTATCTTCTCTTTCACTAAAAATGATACATATCAAATGTTCTAATTTTTCCATAAATAGCATTCAAAGTACTATTTAAATTAGAAATTATGAATGATTTAAATAACATACATCTCAGAGTAAAGGTCTCCTTTTTTAATTAAAACATCTCTAACCCCTAATCATTATTATATTAACAATATAATATCTCTCTCCTTCCCCGCATCTCCCTTAGAATCTGTGGGTTCAAGTTTCTTCCTACAGGAAAACTTTATTGTTTTCCCGTTATTAGAATTACGTCTATCCTCAAATAATCATGTTGTCATGTATATATTATTTCCCCACAATAAAATGTCAGTTCCTCGAGGTCAGGGAACATTTTCTGTTTTATCTTTGTATTCTCATGACTTATCATAGTTTTCCACGCAGTGGGTTTAAAAGACTATTAGACAGGATTAGGATTCAAATAGAAATTATTAGGAAGAAGTTAGTGCCCACTATATCAGGGAATACCAAATCTCCCCTCTCCCAAACATCTCTATTACTGTCAAGTCACCATCATCCTTCCAGTCACTGAGACTCATAATCTCGATGACATCCTCCATTTCTTACTCATGTCACATACCAATTTGTTGACAAATCTTATTATTTCTATATCCATGACTTCTCTTGTATATGACTCTCTTTCCCATTAATCACATAGTCAACAACTTCAGTTCAAGTCTTAATCACATCTTGCCTGGAATCCTGAAACATGTTTGTTTGTTTGTTTGTTTTGCCTTATGCGTCTTTCTATTACAATCTATCATCTATTCTGCCAAAGCAATTTTCTAAAATTTGTCTGATTATGTATCTTCCCTTTCTTTTCCAACTCAATAAACTCCAGTGGTTCTCTATTTTCTCCAGGATTAAATATAAAATCTCTGTTAGTCAACAAGCATTTATAAAGTGCTTACTATGTGCCAAGTATTATATTAAGTATGAGGGGAAAAGAAAATATCTTTCCACAAAGAATTTACATTCTAATGTCCTCATGCAAATTACTATGTTTATATAAGACATATACCATGTAGGAAGTCATTAGGAATTTTTGAGAGGGGTTGGGAGGGAGAGAGGGAGATGTGGGCTGAGAAAGGCTTCTTATAGAAGGTAGGATTTGAGATGGATTTTGGAGAATGCTAGAGAAACCAGGAGGCAGAAGAGAGGAGGAAATCATTCTAGGTATGGAGTCTAGCCAATGAAAAGTCAGGAAATATAGTGTCCTGAATGAGGAACAGTAAGGTTTTTATATGGAGGAAAGAAAGTGTAGAAAGGAAGAGTAGGAAGAAGCCAAATTGTGAAGGGCTTTAAGTACCAAGCAAAGGATTTAATATTTAATACAAGAGTTAATGGGAAGCCATTTTGAATTTATTGAGAGAAGCGTTTTCCACATGGTTAAACTTTCACTTTAAGAAAATTATTTTGGCAGGTGAGTGGAAGAGGGAGTGAAGTGAGAACAGAGGGGAGAAGAACGATCAGAATGTTACTGAAACAACCCAGGCATGAGGTAATGAAGACTTATATCAGACTGGTGGCTATGTGCTAGGAGAAAAATAATGAAGAGAGAAAGGGGAAATTTTGCCAATTGATTTGATACTTGAGGTGATTGTGAGTGGGGAATCAAGTTTGACAACAATGCTTTGAGCCTGAGTGACTAGAAGACTGATAGTGTTTTTGATAATAATAAGAAAATTGGGAAGAAGGGAGGGTTTGAGGGAGAAATGCAATGAGTTCCATATCAGATATGTTGCCTTAAGGGTACCTAAAGGACATCCAAAGGGCAATTGGTGATGTGGAACCAGAACTCAGGAGACAAAATGGAGCCAAATTTGGGAATCGATATGCACAAAGATGATAATTTAACCTATGGAATACCAAAGATTAGTGGATGTGTCCCAGATGAAAATATAGCAAAGGAGGCAGAAAAACATCATTAACACAATTAGAAAAGAACCAAGAGAGACCACTATCATGAAAATCTAGAGAAAAGAGATTGTTTAGGAGGAGAAAGTGATCCATAGTGTCAAACTCTGGAAAGAAATCAGGACAAATAAGAATTGAGAAACAGTGATTAGACTTGGGAAGCAAGAGATCACTGGTAACTTTGGAAAAAACAGTTTCAATTGAACAGTGACTTTGAAGGACAGATTACAGAGAGTTTAGAATTTAGGAAAGAGAATGGGATCAAGAGTAAGTACTGAGGCTTTTGTCTTGATATGGAAAAAGGCAATGCATGACCTTCTTATATTTTCATGATCAAGGCATGAAAGAGGAGATAGTGGGTAAAGAGAACTAAAGGATGTAAGAAGAGGAGGAGAGAAAGGAACTCTTGTTGAATGGCCTCAATTTTTTTCCCCTGAAGTATAAGTTATTTAGCGGAGAGGGCTGTTGTGGCAGATCTGAGGAGAAACAAGAATATTTGAAATAAACACTATAGGGAGTAGGATAGCAAATTTGAATGAGGGGATTATAAAATGATTGCCTTGTTGCTTTCTGATCCAGTTGATATTTTATAACATATTTTTTAATGGACTCAATCAGTATTGTTTTGTGATTTTCATTAGCTCCTTTTAGCAGTATGTTTAGAGCCAGCTAGTGGAAATAATCCCAGGGTTGAATTTGGCAAAGAATGATCAATGATATGAAGGATAGTTGAATTGATTAACTGAGGTATTAAAGTAGGGAAAAGAGGATAGCATTGCCAATTCTGGGGTAATGGATTGGGAAAATACTCATGAATGGCGGGAATGGAAATCATGGTGAAGATGAAAGAGTGTTAGGAACCATAAGATTTAGAGAAAGTTATATTAATCAAAGATTAAAGCTAGATAAAGGAATTTCAGAATTCATCAGCATGAAGTGAAACATTTGTGGGTGATGGCTAGATCAAGGGCATGACCATCTTTGTTGATGGAGGTGGAGGTAATGAAAACTGAGTAGAGCTTGAGCTGGGAGGTTAAGATATTTGAAGGAGAACATATATGTGTGTGTATACACACACACACACACACACACATATATATATATGTATACACACATATGTATATGTCCCTTGCATGAATGCAGATATAGTAGACATTTAAATTTCTTCATAACTTAGCCTTCTTGCCTCTTTGGGCTTTTTATATTTCCTTCTTCTCTACATATTCTAAGATCCATCTACAATGATCTACTTGAACACAACACTCTATTTTTTTGTCTCTGCACGTTTGCTCCGGCTTTTCCTTGTGCCTGGAATACTCATCCTTCTCACCTACATTTCTTCATTTCCTTGGCTTCCTTTAAGACACAGTTTGCATGAAAAACATGGAAATATGTTTAAAAGAATTGCACATATTTAACATATATCAGATTACTTGCTGTGTTAGGGAGAGTGGAGGTAATGAAGGGAGAGAGAAAATTTTAGAACACAAACCCTTACAAAAATGAATATTCAAAACTATCCTTACATGTATTTGGGAAAATAAAATATGGTTGTAAATTAAAAAGAAACAAAAAATTAAAAAACACAGTTTAAACATTTATTCTGTCATATTTTATCTTGTCCTATCCTATTGTATCCCATCCCATCCCATCCCATCCCATCCAATCCAATCCCATCCCATCTTATCCTGTCTCACCCCATCCCATCCCATTCTATTCTATCCTGTCCTGTCCTGTCTTGTTCTGTCCTATCTCACCCCATACTATCCTCCACAAAAAGGCTTCCAAAACTTTTTCTCTCTCTTCAGGACTCGTTCCACTTCACACCCTGAATCTCCAGTGTACAGTTGTGGGTTTAAGAATGAGCATATCCTATATGAGGAAGAGAAAATACCTATATGGATGGATCTTAGAATGTATGTGGAGGGGAGAAGAATATAAAACTTTTAGACAGGTAGGAAGAAGATAAATTGTAAAGAGTTAAATATTAAGCAAAGGATTTTATATTTGCTTCTGGAGGTAATAGAGAGTAACTAAAAAGTTTATTGGATGAGGAGAGAGGAGTGCATTTTAGAAATTACTTTGACATCTGAAAAGGATAGGCCTGAGGCTAATTATTGCAGGCTAATTAGCTAAAATTTGCTAGATTGCTAAGGATCTTGCCTCATACCTCCCTGAGAAAATGAGGCCATGGGAGATACCTTTCCTCTACTCCTTCTCATCCATTGTACATAATTCCCAATAACTTTTCTTTCATTCTTATCTCCAGTGATGATGTTACCCTTCTACTTGCCAAGGTCAACCCCTCTACATGCATACTTGACTTTCTGCCTTTTCCAGCAGGTTGCCTTATAAGTACTCTGACTCACTGATCTTCGTTTGACTTTTTCTACTGGCTCATTCCTAAATAAATAAATAGATTAGAGATAAATACGTGAGAAATTAGAGATAGATAAAACATTGATTAAGAGCTTGCTCTCTCAATTTGGAACTATGCTCAAAAAGTTATCAAACAGTGCATACCCTTTGATCCAGCAGTGTTTCTACTGGGCTTATACCCCAAAGAGATACTAAAAAAGGGAAAGGGACCTGTATGTGCCAAAATGTTTGAGGCAGCCCTGTTTGTAGTGGCTAGAAGCTGGAAAATGAATGGATGTCCATCAATTGGAGAATGGTTGAATAAATTGTGGCATGTGAACGTTATGGAATATTATTGTTCTGTAAGAAATGACCAGTAGGATGAATACAGAGAGAACTGGAGAGACTTACAAGAACTGATGCTGAGTGAAATGAGCAGAACCAGGAAATCATTATATACTTCAACAACAATACTGTATAAAGTTAGTTTTAAAAAAATGTAAAAAAAAAAAAAAAGAGCTTGCTCTCTGACAGCAGTAGTCTTAGTGTTGGAAATATAAATACAAGTTTAAAAAATTTTAGTTTCTGCCCTCAAAGAGCTTACATTCTAATGGGAGAAGACTATTGTTCCCTAAAAGGAAGCTGAAAAGATCAGGATAATCAATCACTCAGGAGGAAAGGTCAAGAAGTAGTATCCCCTTTTGTTCCTTAAAGAAACCATGTCTGGGGGTCACATGGTTCATCTTTGATTCTTTTGCCCTTGCTTTCTAGCAGAGACCAGCTGACCATGTCTGGCTGAAGGAGTCTAGCCACATACTAGGTTCCAGCTCATGTCTAAGGTAGTGCTCATTTGATTTCTGGTGTTCACTCCAGAAGGAGAACAGCACTCTCCTAATTTATTGATGTGAAAGAATATATCAGGAACCACACAGGCATTACAGATACTGCAGAGTAATACTGCTGGGACGGGAAGGAGAAGAACACAATTACAGTGTTTAAAATTGTACATTTACATGGCAGTGCAAGGAAGAGAGCTGGGAGCGTTTAGGCAGCACAGACATAGAATTTGGAGGAATGTTGGAAGGTGGAGTTTCAAGAGGATCAAGTTATATAGTTTTTCTTAATTGGGAGTCCACTTATCATTAATCCTATTGACATTCCATTGCTCTCTTGGGCCCTGTATGAGGGAAGATAGAAAGAGAAGTGAAAGGGGTTTAGCTTCAGCAAAGATATAGTGTCAAGTATTTGACAGTGTCTTTTATTTTATTTTTTAAATAACTTTTTATTGATAGAACTCATGCCAGGGTAATTTTTTTTACAACATTATCCCTTGTATTCACTTCTGTTTCAATTTTTCCCCTCCCTCCCTCCACCCCCTCCCCCAGATGGCAAGTAATCCTTTACATGTTGAATAGGGTTATAGTATATCCTGGATACAATATACGTGTGAAGAACCGAACAGTTTTCTTGTTGCACAGGGAGAATTGAATTTAGGAGGTATAAATAGCCCGGGAAGAAAAACAAAAATGCAAGCAGTTTATATTCATCTCCCAGTGTTCTTTTTTTGGGTGTAGCTGCTTCTGCCCGTCTTTGATCAATTGAAACTGAATTAGCTCTCTTTATCGAAGAGATCCACTTCCATCAGAATACATCTTCAAATAGTATCATCGTTGAGGTATATAATGATCTCCTGGTTCTGCTCATTTCACTTAGCATCAGTTCATGTAAGTCTCGCCAGTCCTCTCTGTATTCATCCTGCTGGTCATTCCTTAAAGAACAATAATATTCCATAGACAGTGTCTTTTAATATTAGCTCTTCAAGAACTGGAGTGACTCCACTGCATTTATTGTGGAGCCAAACAAACAAACAAAAAACAAATCCATCCGGTAATCCTCTCCAGGACATAATGCTGAAAAAATGATTTGGTTTGTTCTTCACCATCTTTACTTCTCATTTCTCTCTTACTTTTCAATTTCTTACTGCAGTGTTTCCCAAATTTTTGGTATATGCATACCCCGTCTATAATTTTTCTAACTCTGTGTACCCCTCGTCAAAAAAAAGGATGTATTTTAATAACAATCAAAATATATACTTTTTGGTACATACACAAAATAATAATAAAGGAAAAATAAAATTATTCATAATAAAATATAAATCCATGCCAGAAGGTTTGTCGCATGTGGAAGAAGAGGAATTGTTGGAATTGGCTTCAGATGGATTCTTGAAAAATAAACATAAGGAGTGTACTTTAATATCATTCTGGTTACAAATGCAACATGTGTATCCTGTTTTAACAGAAAAAGTTCTGAAATACATCTTGCCTTTTCCAACTTCATATTTATATGAAGTTGCTTTTTCAGCATTTATAGACATTAAGTAGAAAAAAAGGAACAGACTATTGGACATGGAGCCGCATCTCAGATTAAAATTAACAACCAGGGAACCAAATTATGACGATCTGTTATTTCAGCACAAACAATTTCATCCTGCTATATAAAAATAATCAAAATCCATGGTACTTAACTAAAGCACATAACAAACCTTTCCTATAAGAAAAATTGCACAAAAGCTAAAAATACACAGGCACCTGGAAAAGCCACTATTAATGAAATAAGTTGTCTCTGTAACAAAGTGCGATATATTCATGCTGTGTCACACTGGACCATCTCATGCCTCACAAGATTGTCTTGACTTGACTCATGAGAACGTAGAATTAGGAGCAGCTAAGCACAGTGCAGTGCCTATCTCCACCAAATTCCAGTGCAACGCATACACCCACAAAACTCTTCCCGTATTCCTGGGAGAATGGGTACCACACTTTGGGAAACACTGTCTTACAGTAAAGCTTTCTGATCTGTCACTCTAATAAATGAAACTGTTCTTTCCAAGATTCCACCTATCACTAAGTATGGTAGCCTCTACTTAGTCTTCAGCCTCTCTTCAGCTGTTGCTATTGTCAACCAATTCATCTCTTACAAAATAATTTTTCTAAGATATGTTTAGACATGTCATTCCTGCTCAAAATCTTTATGCCTAGAATGAAATACAAACTTTTCAGCTTGACATTTAATGCATTTCACAATCTGATTCCATTCTACCCTTTCAGCCTTATATTTCTTATTACTTCCTTTTATATACTCTACCTTCCAGCAAAACTAGATTGTTGCCTGAACTTGATATTGCATTTTCTCTCTCCAAGCATTTGTACAAGCTGTACCCCTGCATGGAATGCATTCCTTTCTCCAATCCATCTTTCAGAATACCTCCCTTTACAATTCTCTTTAATTGATACATTCTACTAGGTTCCTTTTTTTAGTTGTTAATGTGTTTTCCCTTCTCAAATTACTTTGTATTTATTTATTTATTTGTATACTTTTGCATTCTTCTGTTTTGGCTCTAGGTCTAGCACTGTATCCATTTTATATCTTATAGATACTTTATAATCAGGGATGTAGGGTGTGTTCAGAGAATTCTCTGGTGTGAGGATTGTTGAGTACTTTTAAGGGATATTTTTCACCTTTAGTGTCCATCTGATCCACTCAACTCTCACCTGAGGCTCCAAGGAGCTGTAGCATATGCTGTAACCATACCCAGTAAACCTTTGTGATGCTAATTGAGGGGATCTCAAAACCTTCAATGAATTGTCTATCCCAAGGATGTGAAGACTTCTGTAGTGGATTGGGAGGATGAGAACAATTTGTTCCAGTGACTATGAAGGCAGCTGAAGCAGGTGCTACGGAGCCTTTAGAACTAGGTTAGACACCCAAAATGTCAAGTTTATCCACTGCATCTCAAGATATCACACATTGTCTTGACTTTGTCGTGCCATTGGACTAGATAGACTCAAGAAGAGTGAGGCTGATCATTTCATGCAATTCTGCTTCACTTAGTTAAATCCAATGTATTAGTGAATTTAAAACAGGACAAGTCATTTATCATTCTTACTTATCTCAAAGATTGGGGTTGTCAGACAAGTGACAAAACAGCAGATGTAGATACACTGGAAGCTGTAGTCATACCCCTATATACAGGTAGCCCAGGCTATAGGGTTGTCTTCTTATTGGATTAAGCTACTCTGAAGCAACAGAGGGATTTGACAGCCCCCTGAGTATCTGAGCAGCCTTTTTATTTATTTATTTGGTCATAACATACTTTTACGTAACATACATACTGCACTAAGGCAGTCAGTACATTGCCAGCAGTCTTTCTTGAGCACAGTCAAAACAAATAGAGTTTGTTTGTTTGTTTTTAAAAATAATCACATTTCTAGGTGGAAGCAGCATTTGGTGCAAAGAATACAAATAAATACAAAACAATTCTTGGTACTTGTTGATAGGTGTAGAATTGAGTCATAACTATGTCCACATTTGCCTTTTGTTGTAAAAGAAAAAATGTCTAAAATTGCTCTCTCTATATGTTCCATTCAAAAGTTTCTGTACAGAGGGAATTGAGCTTTATATTTTACCCTACAGCATTACAAATAAGTCTTATATTATAGTCTGAGCAGAGTTTTTAAAGGACACCTTCTGGTTTGATGACAGTTCTAGAAAAAATACCCTAAAAATTGTCTGATTCAGCCAACCCTGGCCTGCTTACTACAACAGGAAGAGAATTCACCCTAAAGATGAAACACACACACAAAATATACAACCATTTTTGCAAAGATGATTCCACTTACCACTGGTACATAGATGTATGCTTGCAGACAACACAAAATTCATTGGACCTAAAAGACTCTTGTGAAAGAACTCAGCAGGTATCAAATCACTCAGGGCTGAGTGAAACAAGGCTGGCAAGTGAAGACCATCTTACTGAAGTTGCAGCTAGATACACATTTTTTGTTTCTGGCATGGCCAATGGTGAAAGAGAACAATGTAAAGTTTTGCAATCAAAGCTAATCTAATCAACAAGCTTGTATGCTTACACTCATGACAATAAAATTGCTACTTGTAGGAAAGCACAACATATTATCATCAGTGCCTATCATGGGGAATTCTGATGATGTCAAAGAGAAAATGTATGAATACCAGAGGTCCTCATCATCAATGTGCCAAAAGAGGACAAGCTCATAATTCTGGGTAACTTTAATGCAAGAGTAGATATACACTACTAGACATGGCAGGCAATCCTTGGGAAGAACAGAGTTGGAAACAGCAACAGCAATGGTCACTTATTATTGAAGGTTTGTGCATCTCATGACCTTCTCATCACCAGCAATATTTGCCATTATCTTAAATTAAATAAAACTTTGTGAATACATCCTCATAGCAAACAGTGTCATCTGATAAAATGTGTCATTATAAGGAGAAAAGGCAGGATGTGAGAGTGAAAAAGTCTATGTTAGCTGAAAGATGAGATTTAAAACATCAACAGATTAGAGTGCTTCTCCAAAGAGGAACATTTCATTTCTAATTTGGAGGGAAAGCTGAGCCAACATGATTGACTCCCCATGAATGGAGCAGAAAATGAGTGAGCAACTTTCAAAGATTTGGTGTATAACGCTGCATTTACTCATCTGGGCCAAAATACTCACAAGCATCAAGACTGATTTGAGGAAAATGATGGGAGGAAATTCAGAAGCTGCTAAATGAAAAATTAAGAATTTGACAAGATTTACCACTGGAATAATTCAATCATCTCTAAGAAAGCAGTAATTTAATTCCATCAAAAGTAAAGTCCAAGAGAAACTTAGAGAGATGCAGAATTCTTGGTTTAGTAAGAAAGCAAATGAAATTCAGTTTTATACTGATAGTAACATTCCAAAGCACTATTATGATGTCCTGAAGGCTATTTATGGGCCAAGAACTATGTTGTATCTCAACTACTCAGTACTGATGGAACAACATTGATTAATGATAAAAACATGATCCTGGAGAACACTTCCATGGTTTTTTCAATAAACCATCATCAATCAATCTGAAGCCATTGACTATATACTCAGATTGAAGTCAATCCCCTCTGCAGCTGAATTTCTAGCTGAAGAAAAGGTTTTTGAATGCCATTAGGCTCCTCTTGTGTGGCAAAATATATGGGGCCGATTATATTCCAGCTGAGATTTACAAGGCAGGGGGTCCACTGCTCATACAAAAGCTGGATTAAAATTTTCTGGGTTATACGGCAAAAGGAGATTATTCCCTAGGAGTTCAAGGATGCCTCCATTCAATCTCTATAAAAGTAAAGGAAATAAATGTGTCTTGTGACAATTACAAGAGGGTCTCTCTCTTTGGAATTACCAATATTCTTGTTAGAGCCCTCCTTAATAGACTGATCTCTCACATGGGAGATGATTGTCTACCTGAGAGCTAGAGTAACTTCAGAAAAGATTGAGGAATGATTGACAATTGAGAACTCCAGGAGAAATGCCAGGAGAAGACCAGAAATCTGCATACAACATTCTTCAATTTGACCAAGGTTTTTGAGATTGTCATTTGTAAGGGCTTGTGAAAAACTGTGGTAAAATTTGATTGGAGAAGTTCAGCAGTAATATATGTCATTTCCATTATGTCATGCTTGCATGGCTTCTGGATAATGGATGAGATTTTCACACTTTCCCAGTCACCAACAGAATGAAACAAGGCTGAGTGCTTGCTCCCAAGCTTTTTAGCATATTTGCAGCAAGTTGTCAGACACTTTCAAGGAAGAGGAAAATAGCATCATTTTGAAAGGGATAGCTTTCATAACTAAAATGGAGGGAGAGTTGGTGCATGATTTTTTTGTTTGCAGATGATTTTGTACTCATGCAATCTCTAAAGCTGAGATGCAACAAAGTATGGATCAATTCTCTGTTGCTTGTATTAATTTTGATGTAACAATATCAAGAAAACATACACTCCAAGCTTCACCAGCTAACGCCACAATCCATATGTGGAACCATTGGTTATAGCAAACAGAAAAAATGTTAATATTGTGGATAAACTTACTTATGCTGGCAGTATATTTTCCACAGATGTCCACATACATAGATAATGATGTTGATGTATGCTTTGCTAAAGTTAGTTCAGTGTTTGGGAGTCTCTAAAGGAAAATGTGGGAAAGAAAAGATATTATATTACCTAATAAACTGAAATTCTAGAGAGCTGTTGTGCTGACCTCATTGTTGCATGCCTGTGAAACCTGGACAGTCTACCACATCAGGAACTGAATTGCTTTCATTTGAATTATCTTAAGAAGATTTTGAAGATCACTAGGCAAGATAAGATACTGAAGATAAGGTTCTTTCTCAAGATGAACTGCCAAGCATTCAAACTGTACAGCAGGAGGCACAACTCCAATGGATTGGCCACATTGTTTGAATGCCAAATGTGTTTGCCTAAAAGACAAGCACTTACATGAAGATCAGAAGAAGCCATACAAGGACATTCTCAAGGTCTGTCTGAAGAACTTTGGAACTGATTGTATGACAGGGAAGATACTAGTATAGGATTGTTTAACTTCTACATCAAAGAAGGCACTGTGCTTTATGAATAAAGCAGAACTGCAGTAGCTCAAAAGAAATGTGAGATATGCAAATTTAGAGCTACCTCTACTCCAAATGCTCATATGAACCGTTTGTGTGTGACCTATGGTAGAATCCTTTGATTCTGTATTGATCTCATCAGTCACAGTCAGACACATTGTACCTGAACTCCAACATAGTGATGCCATTTTGGTCCTTTTTGGGGACAAAGGACCACAACCAACTAGCTTTATAAGGGTTCACTGATTGACCAAATGATTTTTACACCTTAGATCTCAGTTTCCTAACTTAGGAAAATATTGCATGACCTACCTTAGAGGCTTGTAAGGAAATTTAAAAAAAATTAATGCCCTATAGATTCCAAACAAGTTTTTGTGAGATGTTTGTGCGCCTATGTGTGTATAAATGTATGTATGTGTGTGTGTATGCATGCATGTATGTATAAAATTTATTTTGACAACCCTATGATTACTGATATTGAGTTGCAAACCATCCAAAGAGCATCTAAATTTTTTGCATGTTCCAGTAGTGAACTAAACTACCAGGAAAATGTCTTAAGGCAGGCCCATCCCTGAATGATAATCTGTCTCATAATTAAAGTTGTCACTAGAAGTCATTATAAGAAATCTTATGGGTATGGACATATGCTTCCTCTTGATGATGATTATAAGCTATATTTTCCTGAAATTTTAGTCCTGTGCAAGAAAGCATCATGAGTATCAATAGCAGTTATCATTCCAAAAGACAATGTTTTTAAAAGGGGAAAATAAGTACAAGTCATCAATGTACAAGTGGGGTACAGAATATAAAGGTTAGTTGTTCTTCCTTTCAGATGTGATAATTCCATAGATTTGGACCACCTTGTCAGCATGTCAACTTTAAAATATTACACTTGGAATAATGACAAATGGATAACATTTTACCAGAGCTTTTTGATTAATGTTCAATTCCTTAGGGATTGATTAGTTTATTTAGTTTTATCTACAGTGAGTAATGTATGTTTTTTAAAAAATACTTAGCTTTGGAACTGCCACAGCTGAGATAATTTTCACGTGACTTGTTCAGTTGTGCTCAGAATAATTGGACTTTATTACCTTCCTACTGTGCATGAACTGAAGCTCCCTGGAGAAACAAATCTGCTTTGGACCATGTTGCTTTAATATTTCAATGTAAATCAGCTGCTGTATTCATGCACGGGGCTTTTACCAGATGGTGAACTAGTCTAATAATGACATTACACATTTCTCATCCATTACTCACCAGTGGAAAACGATGGGATTTGAAGTCCGTATTTCATAGAGTATATGTCTATGTATCTTATAACTCCATTAAGAATAAATGACATGTATTAATTTCAGAAATCCCCAGGAGAAAAATTAGGAAACAGCAGCTATTTGAGTTGTATCACTGTTAAGGGATTCACCAGAATAGCTAAATTGAATTTCCTTGTCCTCCAGTCTCTAAACTTAATGAAAAATTTGTGATGTGAGCCTACTTAAAGAAAGAAAAAAGTGAGAGAACATGTATACTAATGCACTGTTGGTAGAGCTGAATTGGTTTCATTCTGAAAACCAATTTGGAACTATAACCCATAAATCACAGCAAAACCACCACTAGACAAGAGATTAAAGGGTTAAAGGACTCATATGAACAAAAATACTTATAACTTAGCATTTTTTGTAGAAAAGAGTTGCAAACAATATGGATGATCTTTAATTGAGGATGATTGAAAAATAATGGTTCATGAATATAATAAAATATTATTGCATTGTAGGAGATAGTTCAGAGAAACTTGAGAAGACTGATATAAACTGATACAGAAAAAATGAGAACCAGGAGAACAATTTATATTTGTCAAGAAAAGTAATTGAAAGGCTTAAGAACAATGTAAGTAACTACTCACAGCTCTGGAAGACTAATGATGAAGCATACAGGTTGGACTGTTATACATTATTGGTACATATATTCTCAGACACCAGCTATATACTAGTTTTGCTTGATTCTATTTGTTATAAGGACAGGTAAATAATAGTAATGAGAAAAAAAGAAAAGAAAGAAGAATGAAAGAAAGGAAGAAAAAGAACATCAATATGTAAAAATCCATAGAGTAGAAGAAAGTTCAGAAGGGATTGTAAAAAAACAGGGTAATATTAATGCTATTGTTTCAAATTTAATATACACTACTAAAAATCCTATGTTGTAGGTAAGAGATTCACATTTTCATGCATAAATCTTTTTTTGTTCTTTTGTAAATGCAAATGTTCATGTTCATTGATTTATGTCACATTCATATTAACAACAAAAAAAGAAAACTTGAAAAGTTAAGCTTCTAGAGAGTTTTTTACACATCCTTACTTTGGTCATTTTGGAAGAGAAGCAATATATAGTAATATATTAGAGCAGAAAGAGCATTGAATATAGACTAAAAAGAAACATGTTTGAATCTGAATCAGACTTTCTAGGTGTGATAAAACTAGTTGCTTTATCTTTCCAAGATTCATTTTCCCTCTCTGAAAACTGAGAATTACTGTATTTGCATTTCCTATAGGATTGTTGTAAAAAGTGTTTCATAAAGGGCAGTTAGATGGCATCGTAGATAGAACATTGTTTCACTTCAAAATCAGGATGGGGGTAGGATCTGAGTTCCAGATTCAGATACTTGACATTAATAAGCTGTGTGACATTGGATAAGTCACTTAACCCAATTTAACTAGCCATAAAAAGAAATATTTTGTAAACCTTAAAGATATCCAAAGTCTCTCTTTAGGGAGAAGCTGAGAGTAGCATTACTTAGTCTCTAACAAATTTGATTTTTTGCTTATGTAACACCTATTTCAAACATTCTTCCTATGCAGAGGTCCTCAAATTTTTTAAATAGGGGGCCAGTTCACTGTCCCTCGACCATTGGAGGGCCGGACTATAGAAAAAACAAAAACTTTGTTTTGTGGGCCTTTAAATAAAGAAACTTCATAGCTCTGGGTGAGGGGGATAATCGTCCTCAGCTGCTGCATCTGGCCCGTGGGATGTAGTTTGAGGACCCCTGCATGAGAGGATATAATTGCTGCTATCCTAGGCTCATAAATCAAATATGATTTTGTGGAAATATCAAAAAATTGTCCTTTTGGATAGATTACTGATAGTGATAGCTTGAAAAAAGCAGAAAACAGAGAAAAGGAGGTAGAAAGGACTTCTTTCTGGATGGAACTCTTTTAACCTTTTTTGTGATGATGATAAGAATTCTTAAGAAAGAGCATTATTTGATATCTTGCATAAACTGAATAACAGAGTAGTGTTTCTAAAAGTCATTTGTGATGCTGAGAAGTAATTCTAGGCGAGATCTTTCTTTCTTAAAGCTATAATATTTTGAATGATTATTTATATTTTTGTGTTATTATTGATTATATTGTTAACAAATTGTATATGCTTTACTATTGAATTAATGCTTGGAGGTTAAATGTTTCATATATAATGATATGAGCAATTGTTTTTAGGGAATTTCTGAGTTAACTGTAACCCTAAGCTTTTTTTTTTTTAATGTGATCCTGTCAAGTTGACCTTCCCCAAAAGAAAATGGCAATCTTAGTTTTTAGCCACTTGTATCAAGAATCAGCAAATAGAGGAATCCACCTCTTTGGGAGAAGTGGGAGGTAAGGAAGTATTTGATAAGGCTTTCTGGAGCCACCAATCCAGAAAAGGCTTCCAAAAGCACAAAAAATGGAGGCTGTCATAGACTTAAAATATAACCTTCTCAAATTATTTAGCTGGTTGAAGAACAAAAAAAAGGTACAGTTATCTATTAGTCAAAAACATTTTTTTTCAGACATATGGAAATGTTATTCTCATTTCAGGACCTTGAAAACTCTACCTGTTTTTTTCAACAAAGAGAAGTCACATCATGATTAACATAAGCAATGGGAAGTTTGATGCATAACTCTGGGAAGTATTGTCTTAGTTCTACCAGTTTACATTCAATTTGCTCTAAGATATTATTGGTAGGCAATGACTTTTAAATAAGAGTCAGTTTTCAGGACTTTAGCCCTGAAAAGAATCCATCTGATTTATGGATGATAATAATAATAGTAGCTAGTATTTATATAACATTTAAAGATTTATTTTATTCTATTATTATTCTGTTAGAAATGACCAGCAGGATGAATACAGAGAAGCTTGGAGAGACTTTCATGAACTGATGCTGAGTGAAATGAGCAGAACCAGGAGATCATTATATACTTCAACAACGATACTGTATGAGAATGTATTCTGATGGAAGTGGATTTCTTTGACAAAGAGAAGATCTAACTCAGTTTCAATTGATCAATGATGGACAGAAGTAGCTACACCCAAAGAAAAAACACTGGGAAATAAATGTAAACTGTTCGCATTTTTTTTTTCTTCCTGGGTTATTTTTATCTTCTGAATCCAATTCTTCCTGTGCAACAAGAGAACTGTTCAGTTCTGCACATATATATTGTATCTAGGATATGCTGTGACATATTTAATATGTATGGGACTGTTTGCCATTTGGGGAAGGGGGTGGAGGGAGGGAGGGGAAAAGTCGGAACAGAAGTGAGTGCAAGGAATAATGTAAAAAATTACCCAGGCATGGATTCTGTCAATAAAAAGTTATAATTATTTTTTAAAAAAGATTTATTTTATTCTGATAGCAACTCTGGGAGATAAGTTATCCCCATTTTATAGGTAAGAAAACCAAGGGACAAAAGAGGCTAAATGACTTGCCTAGCATAAATGTCTGAAGCAAGATTTAAACTGGGATCTTCCTGATTTCAAATCCTGTGCCGTATTCACTCTACCATCTAGGTGCTTTATTGTCTAGAGACAAGTAATTTCATTAATTAATAAAGAGGTATCCAAGCATACCCCTGGATTGGAATTCAATTTGATAAAAATGGATATGTTAAATTCCTGTTCTAATACACCACAATGATTTTTTGGTTGGATAGTGATTTCATTTATAATAGGAGATTCCCAGTGGGATAAACATTTGCTCCATTGGAGAATTTCCAGGGAAACCAAAAAGTTAATTGACTTGCTAGAATTACAGTGTCTAATATATATCAAGGGCAAGACTCAGACCGAGGTCTAGCTTGCTCTTAGGTTAGCTGTCCATCCCTTTGCTACTTTATGCTGGTTCTAATGAATTTCAACTCAGTTCAAAACAATTTAAGATATTTATTTAGCACACAGTTGTTGCTTCCCCTAAAAGTTATAAATATACATCTCTCAAAATTATACCCTTCAAGTGCTATTTAAATTCTGTCATGAGAGTAAAGTTGTTTTTTAATTAGCTATATTTACTCCAAACTATTGAGACTCTAAATTGTGAAAGTTAACCTCCATGAAATTTCTAATGGAACGTTGGCTAACACTTCCTATTTATTTAAAGACATAATTCTCTTACCAGTCCTATTTATAATATGTTGTAACTATTGGTCCTATTTTGATATGATTATTTGTTGTTTTTACCAATGGTTTATTATATAGGATAATTTAAATTATTCATTCTCCAATTACTTTAGTTTAATTTTTTGTTATGTTTTAAGATCATTATGAAAAAAGATTCATTTAAAATTTTTGTTTCTTTCTGTGTGCTTGTGAGTTATTTATATCCCAGAATATGGTAGTTTCTTATAAAAGTTTTTTGTGATTCTCAAAAATGTGTATATTCTGTGAGATTGTGATTCAGTAATTGCCTATCATCTCTACCTTTTCCTATATTCTATTTAGATCCATAATTTCTTTCTTATTTTTAATTCTATTAGATTTATCTAAGTTTGTCACAGGAACATTGAAATCATCTAAAATTATTATCTTCATATCTAGGTGCTTTTTCAGTTGGTTTTCTCTTTAATTACTTTCTTAGATGGTAGGTTATCTATAAATATAAATCAACATATTGTTGTATTACTCACCATAATTTAAACATTATTTGATGTCAGTTATCTTGGCACTCTATTTTGACTATTATCTTGTCTGAAATCATAATTGACACTCCTAAGTTATTTTCTTTTTAAAATTTTGTTTTAGCATAATAGATTATTCTATAGCTCTTCACTTGAACAACCCCTTTCTTATGAGCCCAGACCAAATAACTGGAACTTGATCTACTTTTAACAGTCAGTGCTGGGGAGGTATGATTTGTACATAACCCCTCTCTTTCTTCTTCAAACTACATCCAGTTCACTAGGAATTGTATTCAAATTTAGATTCTTTCATTAGAGGTAGTAACCTCTTTGACCTCAGATAAGTCACTTAACCTTTCTGAATCTCAGTTTCCCCATTTGGAAATGAGGGAGTTGAGCAGGATAATATTTAAGGTCCCTTTAGCTCTAAATCCATTATCCTGTGATCCTATTTTTACTATCATATTTTTATTATTTGTCCTCTAGCTCAGCGTATATATGAATGTCATTCATAAACTTCTCCATGCTAGAAAAATGTTATAATTATAATGTAATGTATTGATTATAATATTAACACAATGTATCATATTAATATAATATTAGCTATTGTGTTTTATAGATCATACACAATATAATTATATGTAATATGCAATGTGACATATATAATGTTATTATAATTATTAATTATTCATATTTTCTAAGAGAACATTGTCTCACCGAGTATTAAGGTCAAGTTTAATCAAGATGTCTCCTATTATTCAATTATTTTTTTTTTGTCTTGTCCTAATATTTATTGTTATATCACTCATTGCTTTGTTTGGTTCCAGCTTCCTTTCCTTTTTTTTCTATAGTATCCACTGATCAATAAGTCAGTAAACATCTATCAAGGCCAATTATTAGCCAGGCAATCAGAGGGATGCAAAGAAAGGCAAAAGTATTTTCCCTCAAGAAGATTAAAATTGTGTGGATTTATTAGTATTTATTCACTTACTGAACTATAACTATTTTCAAGCTTCTATTATAAATCATCAATATTTCTCCTAAATTTATCTTTGACAGCTATAATTTCATTCTTTATCTCTTCCTCTCACTATTTTATTAAGTGTTGGGAAAACTGGAAAGTAGCCTAGCAGAAATTGGGCATAGACTAATATCTTATACCATTTACCAAGATAAGATCAAAATGAATACATGATCTAGCTAAAAGAGAAGAAAACAAGGAAATCTGAAGAACACAGACCATATTACCTATAAGACTTAGAATAAGCAAACAATTTATGAATAAAAAATATAAAGAACAGTATGAAGTATAAAATGTATAATAGATTACATTAAATTTAAAAGGTTTTGTACAAATACAAATAAATGAATGTAGCCAAAATAAGAAGGAAAGCAGAAAATTGGAGAAAATTTTTATAGATGGTTTCTCAGGTAAAGGTATCATACTTATTGGGAAATTGTTTTTGTTGTTGTACATTTATGTAGATTCTGGATAAAGCAAACTGTAAGGCCCATTTTAGTTCTAACAATCAAAGATTTTCTGACTTGATTTTAAAATTCCATTTTAAAGTTGTGTTTTATCCAAAATGACCTTTTCCTTTTTTTCCCCTAGCACATTGTAGACAAAATTCCATCAAAGGAATTTATCATCCATTCCTGTCTGCTGATATAGATCAGGATGATAGAAATGGAAATGGAGTGAGGTATGGGAAAAAGGAGGAAGGTCCAAGACCTGCAGACAGTCAATTCATTTCAGAAAGTACACGAGGCTTAACAGTGATAGAGATAGCGTTCTCAAAGTAAATAATTTCCATTTTTATTGACAAACTTCTGGAAGTGGCAGGAATAACCAGATAACCTAAGGAAAGTACTTGTAATCTGTAGAGTGTTATATAAATGTGGGTGTCATTATTACATAGAACATGAAAACATATAATTTCTTAATTACAAAAAAATAGAATATGTTTTTTTCTGAACCTTTGATCTTATAGTGATTCAGCTGTCAGACTAGGAATCCACAAGTTTAAAGGTCTATATTCTCTGAAATCTCTTAATATGTGAAGTTACTTCAGTAAAGTCCATTGGCGGTAATGAACTTCAGTATTTTCCTGTACAAGATAAATCCAATTTGGGTTTTAGCAAACTGACCAAGAAGTTATATCTAAACTCATCTTTCCCATTTGGCATATTTCTTAGTATTTGAAGGTATTCATTACCTCACACATAGTAGGTGCTTAATAAATGCAGTTAGGTGGTACAGTGAAAAGAGCTTTGGGCTTCATGAATTGAAATCTAGTCTAAGACACTGAGTAACCTACACAAGTCACTTAACCCTGTTTTCCTCAGTTCCTCATCTACACAATGGATTAGAGAAGAAAATAGCCAACTTCTGTAGTATCTTTGCCAAGAAAACTCCAGATGGAGTCCCAAAGAATCAGGTACAGTTGAAACAATTCAACAACAGCAATACAACAGCAACACAGTCTAATTAATAAACTGTAGGGAAGGGAAAGCTGGGAGAGCACAAAGTATTAGAAGAGGAGAAGCGGAGAAGTCACGTGGAGACAGAGACAGGAGAGTGTGTGGCGTATACAGATGAGAAACATTACCATGAAATCATTCATCTGCATCAGATTCTAAAACCAGGGCTTTGTGGGCATTTACAATGTATACTGTGTGTTGGGTCAGATGTTAGGTTACTAAAACCTTACCCCTGGTGTGCAGACTCACTGGCAGTGATCTCTCATTTCCCTTCTCTCTGTAGGCTCTCTCAAACTCCCCTTTGGAGAGGGGAGGAACCAATGCCTTTTCCAGTAAGTGTGGAGGAGGAAAGATTTATAAAAGTAGGTAGGGAAAATTTCTTATAAGTAGGTTCACATTTCTTTGTTTAAATATTAAATTTGTCTCAAGAATTATGAGTGGGGGGTAGTGAATGCAGTTGGGTGGAAGTGTTTGGAAGTATCTTCATTCACAAGGGAAAGGAAAGAAAAAAGAAAAGGAAAGGAAAGGAAAGGCAGAGAGACAGAGATAAAGAGAGAAACAGAGACAGAGACAAATGTACATAGAGACACACAAAGAGAAACAGAAAGATAGACAGACAGACAGATAGATACACAGATTTGAAGCTGTGATATGTTTTCCAACAATCCACTGGTTATGGATGAGAAGCTGAAAAGGGAAATTATTGATTTATTTTTACAATTGTTGATGGGAAAAGGGTTAATACATGGGCTAAAACTAAGATTCCATTACAAGATTCCATTTCAAAGAAAAGTCCCTCTCATAGGGAAGAAACAAGCCTGATGCCCTCCCTCTTCCTCAATGTGGTGACAGGGAAAAATGGCTGATAACCAGCCAAGTACCACACCCTTATCACATTACTGCCGTGTATAACTCTTGGAAAAGGATGGCATGTTGTAATTCCAGAAAGGCTGATAGTGCTCTATAGAGTTTTACCTACCATAAATAAACCCCTGAAAAAATGAAAAAAAGACTAAAAAATCCATTCATTATTCTTTATAACTGTTGTAGAGCTTATTCCAGAGAAGGATATATGGAGATGGGTCTGCATCCTGGCCTCTTCTTGCAGATTATGTGTGTTCTAGATCACTTTATCCCAGAGATCTCCTGGAATCCCAGAGATTCTCTGTTAATAGAAGGATGGTGAGGCTATTCTATGCTAAAGAGACCTGGCACCTGAGCTAGGAAGGTACACTTAGCTTCATTGTTCTTCCCACAAGGGCAAGGAAGATATGTGTTTATCTAGAAAGGTCTGAAATTGGGCCTTAAGATCCTGACTGCTTCTTCATTTTTGTGTTTCTTTCCCTGAGCACAGGTGTGGAAATAATAATCCTAATGAGTTCAAGTGTTCTACAATCTGGGTGCTGCCTGTTTTTGTAAGGTACTTTCTGCAATCATACGTTGTCTGGATGTTTATGTATGTTTTATTTTTAAATTTAAATTGATTTTTTTTTCTAACACAAATCTCTCCATCCTATTTCATCTCATCCCTACCTGAGGAAAAAAAGAAAAAGAAAGCCCTTTTTAAAAACACAGAGGAAAACTTGCCTTTAAAATAATCTTATTTTATTGTTTATCTTTTGTACAAACTTTTCTTATTTTCCTCATTTCACTTTGCATCAATTCATATGTCTTCCCAAGTTTTTCTGAAATCATCCCTTTCATCATTTTTAATAGCATAGTAGTATTCCATTACATTCATATAATATAATTTGTTCAGCCATTCCCTGGCCAGTGGTTACCCTTTAATTTCCAGTTCACCACCATAAAAAGAGCAGCTATAACTTTTTGTTATATATATGGTTCTTTCCCTTTTTCTTTAATCATTGTTTGGGACCAAGTAGTAGAATCTCTAGCAAAAAATATACAGTTTAATAATTTTGGCGCTTATTTCCAAATTTCTTTTCAAAATGATTCACTTTCAACATTTATATTTTTCTATTTTTAGTCAACTTTGTCAATTTAATGGGTGTGAGACAGAACCACAAAGTTGCTTTAATTTGCATTTATTAATAATTCTGAGAATTTTTCAAATGGTTATTGATGGCTAGGATTCTTCCCTAGAAAAACTTCATTCATATAATTGGACCAATTGTCATTCTCATTCTTATAAATTTGAATTAGTTCCCTTTTTATCTTGAGGGACTCCTACCAGAGAAATTTGCTACCAAGATTTCTCCCTCAGTTATTTATGTCCCTTCTATTTTTAATTATACTTATTTCAAACACACTTTAAAATCTCTATTTATTTATTTATTTATTTATTTATTTATGCTGAGGCAATTAGGGTTAAGTGACTTGCCCAGGATCACACAGCTAAAAAGTATCAAGTGGCTGAGATCAGATTGGAACTCAGGTCCTCCTGACTTTAGGGCTGGTACTCTATCCACTGCACTACCTAGCTGCCTCTTCCCAACATTTTTTGTTAACTGTGAATTCTTACTTTAGTAGTTGAAGTCTTAGATTTATAAAAAATGAGACTACTATGTTAATTTGCTTTTGTAGGCTGTTTATTTATGTCTGTTCCACTGATTCATCTATTTTGTATTCAGTTCTATTTTTTAAAAAAAGTATTGAGACCTTCAAAGTCTTAGTGGGTTCAGTGACATCACTTTTTTATCTAAGTACCATTTAGCCAAGAGGAACTCTAGAATTCTAATGCCTGATTGGTGGATCACAATGAATATCCTTGTGTTGATTCAGCATAGAGAAGCTGTTAAGTGTCTACAATTTGAACTCAAGTCCTACTGACTGCAGGGCTTGGTGCTCTACCCACTGAGCCATCTAGCTGCTCTAGCTTCATTTCTATTATCTGCTGCCTTCACTGTTATTCCCTTGCTATTAAATAGAATTTAAAAAATCAAGCAACCCTATAGACTGGATTCATTGGAAATTTGTTCTATCCAATTTTAACTGAGCCTCACTGGAACAGGGAAACCTTTTTATATTTCCCCAATTAGTTTACTGTACACTTCATCACCATGGCTTTTCCCAGCCTTCTTATCTCTCCTGAAGCCTTCCATGGAACTGCTCTCCCTCCTTCTTAGCTGAAGTCCTTGCTTTACAATTTACTGAAAAAAATGAAGCCATTTCCTTTGATTTCCTATTGTCTCTTCTTGATCTCACATAACTCAGATGTCTTCTTCCACTGTCTCCTTTGCCTCTATCTCACAGGAACAGTTCTTGTCAAAGCAAATCCATTTACATTCACCTTTGATCTTATTCTACTCTGTGTTCTCCAGGAGTTTGCCTCCTTTATTATGCACATTCATTCACTAATCCATATCAGAAACTGATGTAATTTTATCAGTGAAAATGACACTAACCAAGACATATGAATTGTTTTGCCACCAAAATGTAAGGACTATGGCACCTTTCCATTTGGCTTGAAGTTGAAACCTTCCATATGTGTTTCTGCCATTAAAATGTCAGCTTTTTGAGAACAAGAATTGTCTTATTTTCACACTTAGCAGAGTGTATGCACATGTAAGTGTGCAAATATAAGCTTTATTCATTCACTCTCAAGGCCAGAAAGAGACTGTGTTCAGCTTCCTTGCCAATATAATGATATTGTGGAAGGATTACACAACTTGACAGGAAGTTGTAGAGGGACAGAGAAAGAGGAAGAGGAGGAGGAGAAGGAGAAGCTGGAGGAGGAGGAGGAGGAGAAGCTGGAGGAGGAGGAAGAGGAGGAGGAGGAGGAAGAGGAAGAGAAGGAGGAGGAAGAGGAGGAAGAGAAAGAGGAGGAGGAGGAGCCATTGTTTTCAGGAAGCTATGAGGATACTGCCATTTAGGACGTGAACTAAGAGTAAAAGCTCCTATGGCATGAAAAAAGAACACTGACTATTTGCTGGAGGAGGATTATAGGAAGGGTGGCCTTGAATTGTTACTTGAACAATTATCATTTAGCTAGCTTCCAACTCTTGCTGTTAATCACAACTAACTATACACTCTAGGTCAATCAGAGCTAACTGTTTCTCTCTATTTATCCCATTATCTTGAAGCTCCTACCCCCCCAAGTCAAGCATCTGCCTTAACATGTGGAAAGCCTTTACTTCCCGCTGTTTTTGTTTAAATTTAGGTGTTTTTTTTCCTTGTAGTGTTTTGGGGAATATTTTTGCAAAAGATATATCTCTTTCACTATTTAGATGCTATATTTTAAAAGATCATTTTAACTTTTATTTTCAAGCTAGATAATTCATTAGATTGTAAAATATGAATGCAATTCTATCCACAACTAACGGTATTCAAATACAGTTAGTTGGTTAAAGAGAAAACAATAAGACTTTATTACTTATGTCCACTGGAGAGCAACTGCCACTATAAATCAGCTTGTGGGCCATAATTGGTGATGCCATAAATTGCTTTGTTTTTGTTTCCTTCTCCCCTATCCCCATACCAGAAGACATAGTCAATATCCTCAATCTCTAGGTCACATTGTCAAATAAAGCTGGTTATTTTCTGGTGCTTTGAAGTAGTAAACTTACTAACTTCTTTTTTTTTTTTTCTTGCTGAGGCAACTGGGGTTAAGTGACTTCCCCAAGGTCACACAGCTAGGAAGTGTTAAGTGTCTGAGACCAGATTTGAACTTAGGTCTTTCTGACTTCAGAGCTGGTACTCTAGCCACTGCTTCACCTAGCTGCCCCTAAACTTCCTAACTCTTACCAACTTATCATCCAAGCATGATGGTTTAAATCTGATGCTGTGCTGATCAGCAAAGCAAAAAAAAAATCAGGACACTTACCTGAGTTTTTCTAGTTTTAGGGAAGATTGAAGTTATACAATTTAAAAATAATAAAGGTACTTATATCTCATTTTTGGTTAAACAATCTGTATTTATTGAAAGCCTTCTCCCTGAATAGAATTATGCAGAGGGATAAGACAGGATGTTCCCTTAAGAATTTATACTTTAGTTAGGAAGGCAAGACTATCACTAAAAAACCCAAAAAAATCAGTGACTGACATAAAATATCAATGACATTCAATATACTGAGATTTAGAGATACCTTCAAATAAAAAAATTCATAAATAGGACCACACATTTAGGTTTGAGAATTAGCTCAGTGATTATAAGATAATAAATTTAGAGCTGGAAAACTCAGGCAAATCCTCACTTTTTAAAAATGAGGGGGAAGTGGAGCCAAGATGATAGAGAAAAAGTAGCAACTCCCCAAGTTCTGGCTAAACCCCTCCAAACACATTTAAATAATGCCATAAAATAATTCCTAAAGTTGCAAAATCCAAAAAAGGATGGGGTAAAACAATTTTCTAGTCATCGTACCTGAGTGAGAGTGGAACACAGTCCAATGCAGACCATACCAGCACACACCTGGCACTAACATACCAGAAACAGGACTTGGGAGCCACTGAATCAGTAGTAGTGGCTTCCAGAGCTTTTAGTCCACAGATGGTAATGAAATTGAATAAGAAATCAGAAGAATATCTTTACTAACACTGAGACAGGACTCTGCTGCTTTGTCCATCCACAAATATGGATCAAAGTTCTAGGTGGCAATCCCAAGGTGAAGAGGAACTAGAACACATCAGAGCTTGTGGCCACAATGGGAAAAAAACCCACAACCAACCAACCAACAAACCAACTCCGCCCCCCCACCCCCCAAAAAAAAAACCAACAACCCAGAAAACAAATAGTTCCAGGACAGAAAACAGTGCTGACCAGAGCACAGGCCAGAAGAGTAGAAAACACACCTCTCCTCAAATCACACCACCTAAAAAGAATTAAAAGCTTACAGGTTCCTAGAAGCAGCTATGAAAATTATTGCACAAAACCCCTAAAGCTTGGGACAATGAATCCTTCACGCAAGAATTAAAACTCCATTTTAATAAAAAGTTAAAAGTCAATACTAGAAAAATAAGGAAACAACAGAAGAAATTCTAACCATAGAAAGTTGCTATGGTGACAAAGAAGATCAAAACACACAAAAGACTAATACAAAGTCAAAGTTCCAACATCCAGAGTTTCCAAGAAAAATATAAATTGGTCTTATACCATGGAAGTGTTTAAAAAAGATTTTGAAAATCAAGTAAGAGAGAGAGAGAAGAAAAAAATGGGAAGAGAAGTGAGAATGATACAAGAAATTCATGAAGAAAGAGTAAACAAGTTGGTAAAGATGACACACAAAAAAACTGAAAAAAATAACACTTTAAAAAACACACTAAACCAAATGGTAAAGGGGGTACAAAAAAACCAATTAGGAAAAAAATGCTATGAAAAGCAGAATTGGCCAAATAAAAAAATACAAAAGCTCACTGAAGAAAACAATTTCTTAAAAATTGGAATTGAGCAAATGGAAGTTAATAACTTTATGAGAAATTGAGAAATAAGAAAACAAAAATAAAAGAATGAAAAAATAGAAGACAATGTGAAATATCTTATTGGAAAAACAACTGACCTGGAAAAAGAAATCCAAGAGAGATAATTTAAAATTTTTTGACTTCCTAAAAGTCACAATTAAAAAAAAAAGCACCTAGACATAATTTTTCAAAAAAAGTTGTCAAAGAAAACTGCCCTGATAGTTTAGAACCAGAAGGTAAAATAGAAACTGAAAGAATCCACCTATCACCTATTGAAAGAGATCCCAAAATGAAAACTCCCGGGAACATTATAACCAAATTCCAGAGTTCCCAGGTCAAAAAGAAAATATTGCAAGGAGCCTGAAAGAAACAATTCAAGTGCCATGGAATTAAAAGCAGCATTGCACAAAAGTTACCAGATTCTATATGAAAAGATCAGAGGAATTGGAATAATATATTCCAGCAGTCAAAGACACTAGGACTACAAACAAGAATCACCTACCTAGAAAAACTTAGTATATCTTTCAAGAAGAAAATGGACATTTCATTGAAACAGACAAGATCAACATTCTTGATGAAAAGACCAGAGCTGAATAGACAATTTGATTTTTAAATACAAGACTCAAAAGAAACATAAAAAGATAAACCAGAAAGGGAACTTAATAAGGTTAAACAGTTTAAATTTCTATATGGGAAAATGACAGTTGTAATTTGTGATGACCAACCAGAGTCAGGAATTCAGGTTAAGGGAAAATCTTCAATCTTTATTCTTTTTGAGGTGAAGGGGGATTAGCAATGTGAGCAGCTGCAACAGAACCCGGCCAGCAGTCCTTCCATGCCTCTCTTCCTGCCCCTCAGCCTCCACCTACCAAAATCATCATTTCCTATACAATACATCAGGACTTGCACAAAGAGTGGGCCAGGGCCATTCTTTCGCCAAGCGTATATATTAATAGAGAATGGTCCAATTACTATTGAGCCTCACGTGCTTGGGACCTCAGTGCATCAACTTGAGCTTTAGCCCATTACAGTAATTCATAAAAAGCTTTTTCATTAGAACAGTTAGATGGAGTGTTTATTTTATTTTTTTAAATTTTTATTTAATAATTACTTTATATTGACACTCGTTTCTGTTCCGATTTTTTTTTTCCCTCCCTCCCTCTACCCCCTCTCCTAGATGGCAAGCAGTCCTTTATATGTTGGATATATTGCAGTATATCCTAGATACAATATATGTTTGCAGAACCGAACAGTTCTCTTGTTGCATAGGGAGAATTGGATTCAGAAGGTAGAAATAACCCGGGAAGAAAAACAAAAATGCAGATAGTTCACATTCGTTTCCCAGTGTTCTTTCTTTGGGTGTAGCTGCTTTTGTCCATCATTTATCAATTGAAACTCAGGTCTCTTTGTCAAAGAAATCCACTTAGATGGAGTGTTTATAGATAAAAAGCACAGGCATGAGTTAAATATGAAGGCATGATACCTTTAAAAATAAAATTAAGGGGCAAGAATGAAAAATGCACTGGGAGAAAGGGAAATGGAGAAATAGGATGGGACAAATTATTTCACATAAAAAAGGCAAGATAAATCTTTTACAGTGGAGGGGAAGAAGGAGCAAAATACTGGAGAAGGTAAAAGGAGAGAGTGAATAGACTAAATCATGGGAGGGGAACAGAAAGGAAGGAAATATATTTAGCAATCAAAATTGCAAAAATATCTGAAGCAAATTTCTCTGATAAAGACTTCATTTCTCAAATATATAAATGAGTCAAATTTATAAAAATAAGAACCATTCCCCAATTGATAAATGATCAAAAGATATGAGTAATTTTCAGATGAAGTAATCAGAACCACAGTCTCATGAAAAAATATTCTAACTCACTATTGATTGGAGGAAAGCAAGTTAAAACAATTCTAAGGTATTGCCTCATATTTGTTAGATTGACAAATAGGACAGAAAAGGCAAATGATAAAATTGAAGGGGGAGAAAGGAGAATTAATTTGATCTCTTGATAGTAGAGTCATGAACTGATTCAAACATTCTTTAGAGCAATTTGGAACTATGCCCCAAAGTCTATAAAACCATGCATATCCTTTGATGGATAAATATCACTACTAAGTCTGTAAACAAAAAGCGGAAAAAAAAAAAAGGAAAAGGACCTGAATATGTAAAAGTATTTATAGCAGCTCTTTTCTGGTGGCAAAGAATTGGAAATTAAGGGGATGCATGTCACCTAGAGAATGGGTGAACAAATTGTTCTATGTGATTGTGATGGAACACTATTATGCTATAAGAAATGAAGAATAGGATGCTTTCAGAAAACCCTGGGAAGATATATATTTTGCATCAGCAAAGTGAAATGAACTTCATACAAAGTAACAGCAATACTGTAAGATAATTAGGTATGAATGATGTACCTATTTTCAGCAATACAATGATCTTAGGATGAAACTTAGGATAAAAAATAGTATCCATCCCCAGAGAAAGAACTGATGGTATCTGAATAAGATTGAAGCATCCTTTTTTTTTTTTTGCGTGTGTTTTCTTTTGTAATATGACTACTATGGAAATACAGTTTGAATGACTACTCATGTATAATCTGCATTGAATTGCTTGCCTTCTTGATGAGGGGCATGGGAAGGGAGGGAGGAATGAAAAGCATTTGGAACTCAAAATTTTAAAAACAAATGTTAAATATTGATTTTACATGTAATTGGGAAAAAATAAAATACTAAATATTTTTTAAAAAATTAAAATGAGGGGGAACTAAGTTTTAAGAAAATTAAGTCACTTGTCCAAGGTCATGTAAATAGTAAGTAGCATTCTTAGATTAGAAACCACGTCTTCTAACTCCAAATCCAGGTTATTCCCATGCTGCCTCTCATTTAACAAAAATTTAAATTTATTTCACATATGTGAAAATGGAAGCTCAGAGAAATTGAATGACTCTCAAAATCACACATAAATTACACAATCAAAATTTAAGCCTAGTACCTCTGACTCTAAATCTATCATTCTGCTTCCATTTAATATTGAAGTATACAAGATATTTCCTCTCAAGTAAAAATGGCAGGGGCTAGAAAAGTGAACCACCAGGACACAAAAGACCTCTGCATTTCCTAAAAAGGGTCCAAGAGACTGCTTTCCCTTTCATCAATATTTGCTTACCTTTATCTTCTAGTTAGCTTACTTAGGGAGGTGGGGCTCAATTTTAGCTTTGAAGATATCTCTTTAAACAAAACTCAGATTGAATGTGTGAACAGGAGCCCCTCTCAGTCATTCTATTCTTAACTGTAAGAACTTTGGTGTTCTAGTGAAACTTTCTAAGAGATGTTGTGTGACAGCAGGGGGAAATAAGGGATCCCACTGAAAGTCAAGGGTACATGGTAACTACTGGAAGTTGGGGAGGCAGTGTTTGTTCATGGGGCTATATGGAGGAATCTCTATAATAACAGCCTAAGAAACTATAAAACTTTCCTGTTTTTCAAATTCTAAATTCTATGGAATTCCAGAGGAAGATGGAAATTAATCTAAATGCTCTGTTTAACTCTATGATTGATCAATTTTTACTTCATATTGTCAACCTAACTCAACTAAAAGACATATGTCATAGGAATAATCATAGTAATGATAATTACTAAGGAAAATCTGGAATAGGAAAAGAAGAATGACTTTATGAAGAAAGGGGAAGGGTCTTGGGCTGGGCTTTCAGAGACAAAAAGAGCAGATATTACAGATTAGAGAATTACGCTCAAAGAGAAATTCCTTCTGCAGACCCAGGGTAAATTGATCTCCTCCCAAAATGCATTCACCAATAAATAAATAAATAAAGTGAATAAAAAAGATTGCGGTAGCAACAGCAACATCTTATATGTACTATGGCTCTTTATGGTTATGGTCACTTTCATTGTCTTTTTAGAGTATCCTCTTATTATTAAAATAAATAAATAAAAATTAACAAAAAGAATATTCTCCTCCGGCATAAGCTCTGAGAAGAATAGTTTACTAAAGGCACCTTAAGTTTATTCACAATAATAATCTTACCTTTTTATGATTTTAAATGGTTTACAAAGTGTTTTCTTTATAATTGTCTCATAAGATAGATAATTATTATCCCCATTGTATGGGTGAAGAAAATGGCTCAGTGATTTGCCCAGGAATAGTTTTTCACTGTCATTACTAGGATGTGGACCCTAGTACCCTGAAAGGAGCTCCATTGCTTGACTCTGTACATTGATCTGCTCATCACTTGGAAAGCTTGACTTTTCTGAAAAGCTGACTTTACAATATCAACAACAAAAGTTAGTTAAAAAAACACAAAACAATTTAAACTAATTGAGTTTGAACCCCTAAGTAATAGTATTCTAAACTCTAAGCATTCAAAATCCATGAATATTATGCTTCTAAAGTCATCACTGGATGATTTGAGCCAAATTAGTCCCAAATTTTCACTTACAGTAGTTATACAACTAGGGGAATGGTGGGTGGTAAGAAAAAGGAACCCCAAGATCTAAGTTCCCAATAAGTTTCTCCTATTGGCATGGCATAACCTTTCTGGTAATAGACACTTACCCACTGATGCTATTTCATGCTTGTTCATAGTTGCCAGTCTGTCACAGAGGAATGGAAATTGCAGGAGTGGAGGTGTTGGGGGAGCTGTTCCTTAGTACTCAGGTAAGCTTCCCTTACCTTGATGAACAATGAAACTGAGGTGGGAGGCAGATGGAAAGGTTTGGCCAGGCACCACTTTTACAAATAAGTGACTACTCATTTCAAGGAGCACTGCGGAGAAGAGCTCAAGGATTCAATGCCATACAGAGTAGCAAAGTTTTCTGGTACATAGCACAATATAAATAATTGACACAATGGAATGGAATTACTGAGGTAGATTACCTGAGGCAGAAGCATCTCCTACCACTCTAAGAATCCTGGCAAAGAGATACTTCCACAGTGTCACTTCATTCAGCTGGGGTATATTCCTTCATTTCTTATGGTACACAGAAATAGTACATGACCCATAACTCAAGATATTGATTTGCTTTTCCTTTGGCATAAATTTTTACACAATGCATATAAAAGATTACATCTCAGAATTCGTCAGATAAATAAATTATTTTAACAGAGCAATACATTCAACCCTAGGGGCATGAGAATTGAATCTGTTTCTCAAACTATTAAATTTTGTGTTCTCTAAAGTCAAACCTGAAGCTTTCTGCCCATTTGAGCAGATTTCTGTGAAGTAGGGCCCTAGCTGGAAACATTGCCAAGTCTCCTGTTGCAGCTCTGAGGACCTACCTCTAGAATATTGAGAGGAATAATCTAAATGTAAAGCAAGAAAATGATGACTTTTTTTTTTTTTTGCTGAGGCAATTGGGATTAAGTGACTTGCCCAGGGTCACACAGGTATTAAGTGTCTGAGGCCAGATTTGACTCCTGACTTCAGGCTGGAGCTCTATCCATTACACCATCCACTACACAACTACTGCTCCCTGTCGATATATTTTTATAGCATATAGTGTTATACATTGCAAAGGTTTGTTGCGAAAACAAAGTGAGATAATTGGCCTGAAAACACTTTGAAAAGATAATACAAAAAAACCAAAAAACTACAGAAATGCAAGGAATTCAAATTTGTGCTAAGAGATTGAGAGCTGGAAGGCTGTGACATATAGGAGGAGGGAAAGGACCTATTGATGGAGTTGTTTCTATACATTTTTTGCAGTCAAGCCAGCTTTAGGAGCTGAAGTGAGGAAGACACTGTTCCTAAGAGGGGAAAAAAAGAGTGGGATTTTGAGAAAGGTGTGGTATTGAGCTTTCTTGTTTCACAGGAGTTCAAGTATCTTCTAAATTTGGCAACCTTGACAAAAACTTCAGTCATCTCATACTACAGTAGTTACAGATCTACCCCTGGAATAACATAACAGATGTGATCATTTTGTGGACTAAACAGGAAACAGAGTTGCCAACAAATGTATTTATTGTAGTAGCAGACGCAGGAGTAGGGAAGGGAATAAGCATTTATATTTACCAACTTCTGCCATAAAGTATACTAAACACTTTACAAATATATCTCACTTGATCCTTCTAACAACCCTGCAAGGTATTTGCTATTATCTCCACTTGACAGTTGAGGAAACTGAGGCAAACAGAATCCAGTGATTTGCCCAAAGTCAACAAGCTATTAAATGTTTGAAACTGGATTTGAATTCCAAGTCTAGCACTGTGCCACCAACTGCCTCCATAAGAAAAATGTATCAGAAGGGTCAGTAACTTACTTTATCATCTGATTATAGATAGGACCTTCAGAAGAGAGAGGGAATTATGGAAAGTGAATAGCTGGCTAAGATAATATTGGAGAAATTGATTTGGCTTTCTGATTGATTTGGCTTAAAATAGCAAGAATGATGCACCAAAACTAAGGTGCCTTGACTGGGGTTTTGCCTTGCATTCCTGAAATTTAGAATATACTGACAGCATTTAAATTATATCTCCCTATCTTTTCCAATGACATTTCTATACCACACCACATGAATTCTAGCCAGCCTCTTCATCCCTTTTCCACAATAATTTCAGTTAGACTCTTTGGTGTTATTCCAGGGATTCTAGACTCAAATATGTCACTTTTTAAAAACCTTATCTTGCCTGGAAGTAGGACACATCTTTTGACTATTTCTTCTCCTTTTTAAAATTTTATAAATGTTTTCTGTGCCTTCCATTACCATAGATTCCCATAAATTCTTTTCTTTTCTCCCTCCCCAAGAGCCATCCCACATAATAGTATTTTTTTAGAGAGAGAAAAAAGTCCAAAAATATGTGCAAAGTATAATATCTGTGGACCTCCCACCAGCACAAAAGGATAGGTTGGGATATCTTCTCATATTTGTTCATTTGAGTTCCACTTGATCTATATAATTATTTTTGATTTTTTTGGTGCATTGTTCATTATCATTTACATTGAACTAGTTATTGAATATGTTATTTTATGGGCTCTGTTTACTTCACTTTACATCAGATTATATAGCTCTTTCTATGCCTCTCTGTATTCATCACACACAATTTCTTATAGCACAGTAGTATTCTGTTAACATGCATGCTTAACCACTCTCCAACGAATGGACATCTACATTGTATCCAATTCTTAGCTACATATAAAGTGATGCTATAAATATTTCCAAGTGTTGAGGGATTTTTTTTACAGCGTTTCTGATTCAAAGGGTATGAAAATTTAGTCACTTTATTTGCATAATTCCAAATTACTTTCCAAAATGATTGTGCCATTTAACAGCTCTAGCAATGTTGCACCAATGCTACTTACTGGCCATTTCTAAACCATTTTGTCTTATATATACTATACTGTCCATACTCCATGCCAATTCCCTTTTATCTTTCCACCATTGGAATATAGAATCTGTGAAATGACTGTACTTCCGGAACTTGTCATAATTCTTAGGCATTACACTATATCATCACAAAAATAATCACAAAAAAATTAGCTAGTACCTAGTTAAAAAGAACACATAATTGAAAAGGAAGCAATCAGGTAGTATTTCTTCCCCACCCTAATCCCACTTGTACCTCAGTAACTGCACCCCAGAGAAACTCCTTCTTACTCTAGTCCCTCCCATGTAATAACACCTATAGTAAAAGATCTTAGATATCCTATGGTCTTATTCATCAGATCCTTTCTTTATGCTTGTTCATCAACTGAATTTTGTCTTTAAAAATTGAGGGCACATTTTTGATTTATTGATCTGGGTATACTTTGTGAAGCTTATCTCAGGGGCCAAATTGCTGTAATTTCATATGGAATGCAACTAATGAAAGATAGGGAAAAAATTTGTCTGAAAAGTTGTGAATCCAATTGATGCTTGACTAGATGATTGAATCTACGAATCAAATGAAAACTTAAAAATGATAATGAAGGTGAAGGGACAAAATTATCTAGACATAGTTGTCAAACCAGATGCCCTAGAGCACTGTATGTATGACATAGAAATAAGAATAGGATAGAGGTTTCCAGAAATTCAAAGGAGACACTAATAGGAACAAGAGGTTAAACCATAACAATGACCCTAGATATCAATATACAGAATATTTATGTAATCTGAATCCCAAAGTCCATTGGTTTGATAGTCTTTTATTATTGTTGGAGATCAATACCCCTCTCCTATATGAGGAGTAAGTCAAAGTTGACAAAAGCAGGAGAGAAAAGAGCTCATTAGTTTTCTGAAGTCATGTGAGTCTCATCAAGGTTTTACAGTTGTTTTGAGTGTTTCTGGTTCCTAGAAAGAGATGGAAGAGATTAATAAAAGAAAAGACTTTAGTAAGAAGCCAACATGAGAGATGCTGATAGTTTTTATCATGCATCTATCCCCAGTGTGCTACATTAGAACCTTAAGGAAACTTTCTCTTGACTAAGATCTAACTCTCTCTCTGGGTTGAGCTAAGTGATCTTCTTCCCAGTAAGAGAGCTCCTTCACTCTGTATTGTCTGTTCTGTATTCTCCTATATATACTATTCCCGATTTTTGTTTTCCTATCACTAGGATTAATTGTTTCTTCAATAACTGCTATGCATGTTCATGATAGAACTGGTATTTGGTAAGAAGGGAATCAAGCCATGAATATAAAATTTAGGATCTTCCTGGTCCTCTTAATCAATGAAACAGCACTCAGAAGTTAAACTAAATCTTAAAAGGATATTCCTTAGACAAATAATATCTAGGGGAGCAGAAAAGTATAATTCTAGCCCAGTACATACTCTCTCTGAAGAGAAGAAATTGTCCAATAGGATATTCCTTAGACAAATAATATCTAGGGGAGCAGAAAAGTATAATTCTAGCCCAGTACATACTCTCTCTGAAGAGAAGAAATTGTCCAATCTTCTGGCCCCCAAACTCCTACTGGGTGGAATTAGTCTCCCTTGGAGAAGGCTTGAAAGAAGGGATTCAAAAGACGTCTATTCTGCCTCCCTTCAAAGTATACATTGCCATTGCTCTGCCATATATGGAGGAAAGTCCTTGCTACATGTGTTAATAAACAAAGTGATCTAGAGAATTTAACAGAAGGAAGTCAGTATGACTTTACAGGTAGAATTGAAGTTAGGTGGAATGCAGCTCATGACTATCATATGGCAATGGAGAGAAACAATATTTTTAAATCAGTAGGGACCGTGGAATATTTCATATTAAGTCCACATTATACAACTTTTGGTCCAAAGTGCAACAAGAGGCTGTACAGATAGCAACTCATTACCTGACTTTGGGTTCTCTCACATTGACTCTCTGATTCCAACTCTACCATCTATCCCCCTTCTGTAACTATGATGAAACAAAGGTTCATCATCAAAGTTGTTTCCTTTGCCAAGATTTGGTGACCAGTGGTATCATAATTGCTATCTCCAAGATGGAAGTGGCCCCTGAAGGTGCAGCATGAAAGTAATCAAATAGTTGCTGATAGTCTGAATTCCAGAGGAGCAAAGGGTGATTTCCTTGTGTGTGGTAAACTTGGCAAATGTCATTACATATTTCCTCACCCCGGCCTTTAAGTTTGCCTTAAAGGATAAGTGAAAACAGGTGTTTGGGAAGGAGTGGAGAAGCACACAGTCTGGAATGTATTTTGCTAATGCCTTTGACTCTGGTGGTACAGCTGGGACCTCTCTCAGTTTTGTCTACTCTTTGGATTTTAACAGAACTAGAATGGCTACTAAGGTTGAGAAATCTGGCACTGAGAGATAATTCAAAGGTCTTCCAGATTGTCTAGTGAAAATCCCCAAATCTGATGGAATTTATGGTGTATATCAAGGTTTTAATGTCTCAGTGCAGGATATTATTATTTGTAGAGCTTTGGAATATATGCTGCAGCAAAAGGTATGCTCCCACATCCTGAGAGCAATATATAATGACAAGCTGGATGATTACACAATCAATGATTCTTATAGCAGGTGTTTCCTATTCCTTTGATACAGAAAAACAGTGAATGGTGATACCATCTGGGTATAAGGAATTGATTGTTATTATGTACATGTAACAGTTTGCTGCTGGAGGAAGATGGCTAAAGACAAGTGTGGCAAAACTTTCTTTGAGGGTACCTAGTCCAATATTCTTAGAAGTATGGGAAGAGTTTTCATGCTTGGAATATATGATGAATTCAAGAAAATAAGCTAAAAATGGAAACAATGAAAATAAACTACATGGAATACTTTGTAATTGTATTTTGGATCATTGATGTTCAAAAAAATCTATATTGTTTGTTTTCCAGGCTAGATCTTTCTTTATAGAGAAGCCAGGAAAAGCTCTAAGGCTTTATTTAAGTCTTCATTTATTATAATATATTATTCATGCAGTAGAATTAATGATTCAGTATGTAGATTCTGTTCGTTTTGGGAAAATAGTTACTGTGTCCAAGGAGGCAGAAAAAACTTATACATCTAAGTCAAATGTTATTTTGTAAGATTACAAATTTGTTTTTAAGTATTTATTAAAAATCATAACTTTTCTTTGTATTAAAGTACTACATATACTATTTTATGCAGCTGAATATTTGGCAATTCTGATATATGTTGGATATTCTTCTATAAAACAATAACACCTTCAGTAGATCCCATTATCCCCTCAAGCCATGATCCCATATTTCTACTCCCTTTCTCATTCAAATTCCATGAAAAATCTATTTACTCTTGCTGCCTCTACTTTCTTTTTGATTCATTCTTCACCCCTTTGCCATCTGGCTTCTATCCTTATCACTCAATTGAAAATGCTCTTTCTAAAGCAACTGATGATTTCTTAATAGCTAAATCTGGTAGTGTTTACTCACTCTTCATTCTTCTCTATCTTTTTGTTGCATTTGACACTCAACTACCCTACCTTGTGAATACTCTCTCTTCCCTGGATTTTCAGTTACATCACTCTCAAAGCCTCTTTCCTTTCTGACATCTTTTCAGTTTGTTTTGCCTCTTAACTATAGGTGTACTTGAAGCAGTATTTTGACAAATGTTTAACAACCAGCTCTAGATAGAGAGAAATGTATGCATGAGTAAGGAAATGGGAGGCTATCAATAATTATACCTGGTTAAAGCATCAAGGATTATTCTTATGAAGGAGACTATATGTCACTTCAATTTATCTATATGTTCAAAAAACATATTTTATCTATATGATCAAAGGAGTAAGGGCAGATAATTGTGTAAAGTAGCATATATTTTTAGAGTATTATCAGGAACATATAGTCTAATATGAGATGAAATTTGTGATTAAAAAATGGACTTGATTTGTAATATTGGAAGCAAAAAGAGGAACAAACTCTACTTGGAGTAGAACAGTAAAAACAATATGATAAGATGATGGTGACTTATATTTTGTTATTACTTTCTGGTACCATTTCTTAATTTGTTATTATTTTGGTACCATTTCTTAAAATGCATAGAATAAACATGATTAGCAGGGAACTGAAATAATTGAATAAAAGAAAAATAATAGATTATTTAATGTGATTATAATAGCAAGTCCAAAGGAACTACTCTCTTAGAGGAGTGAAATCATTTTACAAGCTGTATAGTGTAATGGAAATGGCACTAGAAAAAAATTAGAAATTCAAAGAAGAGAGAAGAAAGTTCAGAAGAGACATTAAACCCCTTCTGAAAGAGGGGGATTTTGTTTCTGCCATGGCAAATTTAATATACATTTAGAATATGTCAGTAGATTAGTGAAAGTTCAGAGTTTTATGTAATTTTTACTTTGAAATGTTAATATTTGTTCATAATAAAAAGAGGGAAAATTTGAAAGAAAGTTTGAAAAGAAATTAGTTCAAGTGTTATTTCACGTTTCCCAGCTCTATCACCTGTGAGCAAGTTGCAACCTCATTAAACCTTTGTTTACTCTCAGTAAAGTTTCCTCTACACTGTTTTACACTGATGTCTCATCATGGTATGAATGCAAACTAGGATTCTGATATGATTCAGGAAACCAATTAAGTCTGCTTTTTAAGAATAGATTATCTACGAAGCCATCTTCCCTGAACTAGCAACTTACACTCAATCTTTCTGCCCTCTCCCTAGGGGAACATTTTACATTATCTTATTCATATTATTGTCACTTCCTTCAGTTTCTTTGCCATGCCTCTCCCTATTTTTCAACTTTGTTATGGTCCAGAACTCTGAATTTGAAACAAGGATTCTTACAAGGTGTTAAGTCAGTGGAATTGATAAAGACAATGGTTATCTAGTTTAGCATGGTGCTTAATAGTTCTCTAGTTCAGTACAGATACTTAGTACTTAATATAGTTTTACAAGATTCACACCTATGATAAGAGAGCATAAAAGCGAGGACAAACTCAGCCAGATTTAGAGGCAGAGAAGACAAGAGAACTGGGAGCAGGAGCTTAAGCTCTCAGAGGGAAGGAGAGAGAAATTCATTTCCACCTTCAGTCAGGCTCCTCCTGATGGCAGGCTTTCATCCTGCATTTCTCCACTGAGACCAAGGCCAGTCTGAAAGGCTCTCCAGAAAGCTGCCAACCCAGGAAGGAGATAATAAAAGATTTGGACTTTAACACCTGGCTACTCTTGTGGTGATTATTGAACTGAAACAAAAGCTGCTCCCAGAGAACCCAAGAAAACCAAACAGAGAACATTACACAACTCCCTTTATGTATTCTTTTCTCGTATTAGAATATAAGCTCCTTAATGGAAGAGAGTATTGTGTGTGTGTGTGTGTGTGTGTGTGTGTGTGTGTGTGTGTGTGATGTCAAACAACTTCAATGAAGACAAATATGGATTCAAAGTAGCTACCACACTGATGGTAAATTATTCAACTTGAAAAGGTTTTTTAAGTCAAAGCTAAAGTGGAAGGAGTATTGGTGTATGATTTTTTGTTTGTGGATAATTGTGCACTTAATGAAATCATTAAAGAAAACAACAATAAAAGTTTGATGAGCACAAATTAAAATACAATGACCAATTTCAGTTATGGAGGACAGATATTGAAACATATTTTCCTTTTTTTGTAGAGAGGTATATGATGTTTCTCAGGCATTGTGTTAAGTACCAAAAATACAAGGAAGTGTAAAAGGAGTTCTGGTTCATAAGGGGATTCATAGTTCAATTGGGCAATTATATATTTGTTAAATACAAGGTACTGACTAGATAAATTGAAGATAATCAATAGAGATAAGATACTGGCATAAAGAGAAACTTGTAGAAGGTGAGATTTTTGAAAGGACTTGAAGGAAAAATGGAGATGGATGAGGTGTGAGAGGTTCCAGGCATGGGGGACAACCAGTGAAAATGCTCAGCATCAGGAAATATATCTTATCCCAAAAATACTAAGAAAATTAGGACATTGGCCATATGAAGGTTAGAGGTAGGATGTAAGGTTTTAGAAACCCAGAAAGATAGGTGGGGGTCAGATATTGAATAGGGAGGACACATTTCAGACATTTATGCTTTAAGATCAAATTGACAGCAGAACAATGGACTAGAATAAGAAAGAGGCTTGAGGTTATTATTCCATAAAAAGCAAGATTCAAAGATCCCTGCTCTTAAGGAACTTAATTAAATGAGACAACATGTGTACAACTATGTACAAGAAAGATATGTACAGGACAAATGGGGAATAATCTTGGAGGAAAAGCACTAAGATTGAAGAGAACTGGACAAAGCTTCTTGTTGAAGGTGAGATTTTAGCAAAGACTTGAAGGAAGCCAGGGAAGTATTTTGTATTATAATTTTTTTAATTTAATTTGTTAAAATTTGGAATTTAAGAAACTATATACAATAAGCATTTCCAAATACAAAGTAAAAAAAAAAAAACAACAAAAAATACATGAAATTTCTAATCTCTATAAATGTTTAAATATAATGTTAAATATAAGTGTTTAATAAATTCAACAAATAACTTTCAAAGCTATCTTGCTTGTTAAAGCTGTCCTTTCTTCTACTCTCTTTTGTGTATTTTAAAATGCTCTGGTAATTAATTTTTCTTTCTTATTATTTTGTTCTGTTTTTGTTTTTGTTTTGCAATCATATCACTCCTTTCTAAAAGAAAAAAATAAATACCGCAAAAGGAAGCCACTAAGCTCACTATGTACTTTGAAGAAACATGTTTCCAGCCTGCTTTCAGCATATGGTTTGCATCTATGATGAAAGAAAAGGAAAATGTTGATAAGGATATATACTCTTCTCTGACTCTGACTTCTCTATTTCTTTGGGCTACTCTTATTCCTATTATTTTAAGATTATCTTCCGTAAATAGCTATTATTAGTAAAACTTAGCCAAAGTTTTTTAATGTGATATATTTTAGAGCTTTGGAGATCTCTGTAAAGTCTCTTTAAATATTCAAATTGATTAGCAGTCTTGAGTTAGTAAGTAGATGGTTAATGTCTCAGTCTCTTTATTATGACAGTTGAGTCTGTCTTTGGGGACCTCATCAACTTTTGGGTCTCCAAACCTCACTCAGGTCATTAAAATTTCTCTCTTTCTCTCAGATGATCTATTTTCAGAAACATTCTTTTAAAAAATCTTTTTTAGATTTATTGTCTTATACATTACTATAGTTTCTCCGTATTCTTCCCTTTCCCCTTCCCAGATAGTCATTAAATATAACAAATACCAAACCCTTGGATACCAAACTCATTTTAGAGAAATTTGATATAAAGACTTTTTCCCATTCTACTGTTTTCTTTTTTTAAAAATTTTTTATGAAAAAGATTTTAAATTTTACATAACCAAAGTTATCTAGTTTATCTTTTCTTAAAAATACATTTATTCACAATTGTAAGTTATTTCTCTTCCAATTATTTTTCCTCAGTGAGTTTTTGTACCTTCTTTCCCAATTGGCTAATTTAGCTTTAAAGTCATTTTCCTCCTAATTAGCTTTGTGTATTTCCTTTTGCATCTCTCTCAATTTTTTCCCTATCTATCTCTTTTTCTTCTATCTCTTTTAATTGATTTTCAAAGTCCCTTTTGAACTCTTCCATGGCCTGAGTCCAATTCTTATTTTACTTGGAGGCTTTGGATATAGGAACTTTATCTTTTTTGCCATCTTCTGAGTGTGTTTTGATCCTTCTTGTCGCCATAATAACTTTTAATGGTCAATAACTTTTCCTAACCTAATACTCTGCTTTAAACTCTTTGTTAGAGCAGGGCTCTGTTTCCAGGGTGAAGGGTACACTGTCCCAAGCTTCAAGAGTTTTATGCAATTGTTTTCAGAGATTCTTCTAGGAATCTGACCACAAGAACTCTTTTTGGCCCCACAGTGGCTGTAAGATCTAGTGTGCTGGCCTGGGCTGGGGCTCAGCTGACAGGGGCTGCATTTAGGACTGAACACCAGACTCCCACCCCATTACCTCAGACCCTCTCCGCTGACCTTCCGAATCCTCCCTGGTGTCCCCTGACTGAGAGCTCCAGCAGCCTCCAACACTGCTACTGATTCAAAGATCCTGCCTCACTGACACTGGTGTCTGGGCTGGAGCTGGGGCCAGGGTTGGGTCTCCATTAAGATTTCAGATTGGGCTCCCACTCTGGACCTTTTCTGCTGACCTTCCAGGTCCTCTTTGATGTCTCTGGGCTGAGAGTTCTGGAAGCCACCAGGACTGCCACTGTTTCAGAGGTCGGGCTAGGGCTCAGCAGAGTTGGAGTTGGGTCAGAGGCTGTACCAGCATGCCCTGCCCTGGGACTCCCATCCTGATGTCATAGACTTTTCTGCTGACTTTCTTAGTTGCCTTTGGCTGGAAACATCCTCAATTGTCATCCTTTTTCATTTATGGTCAGGCTCATATTTGCCAGGTTGGGTTGCTTTGGGCTGAATCTTGAGCTCTCTTGCTTTTCAGAATACATTATTAATTTCCTTTTGTGGTTTCTGGTATGTGTAGAATAGCCTTGCATTATCCAAATTTCATTTCCTTTATATTCGAAGGTCTGCCTTTTGGTAGCTTGCAGAATTTGTTATTTTGTCAATGACCTTGTTAAATTTAACCACTGTGTGTCATGGAGTTTGCAGCACAGTGTTGTTTTGGTTTTTGTGGTGCTAACCTGTGAATTCTTTCATGGCCACTTTGTTTTCTGTGTTCAGAAATTCTGGACGGTTTTACTTTATTTCTTCTCACATTTTAATATTCAGGATTTTTTAAACTGTATTTTCTATGAGACATTTTCTTATGTTATCTCTACACATTCTGTCTTTAGAATCAATATGTTTTGTTTGAATGAAGATTGTGCTTTCTTTTAGTGTTATTATTTCAGAGAATTTTTCATTCCTGTGTACTTGCATTTCCAAATCATTATCCTCTTTTTTATTTTTCTGTGAGACTTGCCATCATGGATTCAAATTTTTTCTATTCTACCAATTATTTCTGCTGTACAAGCTACAAATTTTGCTTTCGTTATTATCATTTCTCCTTTAAAACACCCAGGACATTCTGTTGTGGTTTCAAGCTCTCTTAGGAATCTATAGGTTACTATGGGCTCATCAGATGTTGATTCATTTTCCTTTGTCTTGCAAAATTTATTCATAGATACCAGGACTCCTTTAGCTGATCATATTCTCTTTTGTTGATATTTCTCCCCTTTAGTTTATCCAATTATTCACAAGGTGTTTAGTTAAATTTTCTTCCTCCTAAGATTTTTGTTAATTTGAGGATTTTTTTTTCCCTTCTTATATCCTTACTCACTTTCCGACTCTTTGGTTTACAATTTACCTAGGAACTAAACTGAAAGCCATCTCAAATTCCTTCTACCTTGTAGAAAGACAATTCAGATTGCATTGTTCTCAGTCTCTGGCCAAATGATTTCTGGAGGGGAGGTGGTTGGGAGAGGGAGATAGGCAAGAGAATTTGTCTTAGTTGTATGCTAGGATCTTTCCTCTGGGATTTGTAGAGAGCCACACAGCAATATCTCCTCCCCTATCACATCTAAATATACTCATATATGTTCTATCCTGGCTCCTTTTATTTCTCTTTTCCCTGGACAGGCTTTTTGGGGGCACAAAGTGCTACTCTTCTTTACTTCTGTCTCACTTCTCACTGAACAAATCTTTGGATCTGGGAGAAAGGAGAGGTTGCAGTGTAGAGTTGAGTACTGTTATAAGCACATGAGTCAATTTGTGCATTCCTAAAGTCAGAAATACTTTGTGTATGTGGTGAGGGAGGAGTACTTATTGATTTTTATAGGGGTAGGATTAACCTTCTCTGTTGTTAGTTAAATGAATTTTTATTCTGTACATTTTCTTGGTATTATAGACTATGGAGACAGCTGAAATAAATTTATTTCTTATGCACAATTCATATTTTGGGGAGAATTGAGAGATTGTGATAATGACTAGACTGCCATTTTGTTGGTCATGTGACCATTAACATTCTCTTTATGGAGAACTGAGCAGAACCACTTAACTAAATAGTCAACATGTTCATGTTAATCTTTAAATTTAGTGTTAAAATGTAGAGGATACCTCTAAAAGTTTAAAGGAGTTAGAAGCAGTAAATATTATGTGCAAATATGATGTTTCAGGGAATTTTCAATTTTTTCTTCTTTTTAAAATTTCTTCCCCATCTGGCAAAACTCAGTTTTGAAAAGCATGGTCAACTCTGATAACTCATTTACTAGGGAAGGGACTTTTTTGGCCAAGGTGATTGAGAGATATTTATTAAATTTAGGTAGCTGCCTTAACTTATCTACTTTTCAGTTGCCATAAAGTCTGTTTCTTTCTGACTATTCCTCCATATTAGTGTCTGCCTACACAAGATAAAAAAAAAAAAAAAGAAAAGCTGAGAGAATTATTTGTTAAAATCAAGTTTAGAACAATTTCACCTGAAAAAATTCAAAGGAAAAAATAGGGAAAGTTTCCATGTGAGATAGGTAGTAAGTCCAAAATTCCCAAACTGTGTAATTTGGTGCTTTGAGTATACTGCAACAAACTCACAGGAGCATAATGCCTCCTCTCAGGATATTTCAGAATTTTGAGGTAAACACAACAATACTCAACATCTGCCAGACATTGTTTGAGTTCAAGATAGTTCTCAGTTTCGGTATTAGATTGAGTTACATTCCTTTTGATGACATTATTGAATATTTGAGATAAGATTTTTGTTTACTTAGACTTTCAGCTACTCCAGAAACTTCTTGAACTTTATCACTTTTGACATCATATTTTTTTTGAAACAGGACTTCCAGTGATTGCTATAATAAAAAGCAAGTACTGTTCCCATTGAAAATCAATGTGGGATAGAAGTTGCATGTGTCTTACAGGTGCACATATTTTATTATTAGGTTTTTGTGGTTTATTTAAGAATGAAATAGCAATATGACTTTTTCTTTCAGTTTGTGTATATGATTTTTTCAAATAGCTATTGAGTTCTTAGGGCAAAAAATACTTATTAAATTGTTTAGACCTAACTATTTAATATACAGTATTATTAGATATTTCTTTTGGCCTAATGACAGGTTTGAAATCTCTTTCTTAAATCAACTAGCTTCATGACCATAGGTAAAGACAAACAAAAATTCCCATCTCTGTGCCTCAGTTTTCTCATCTGCTAAATGGGAATAATTGTTTCTCATACCTATCTCACAAAATTGTTCTGAGGCTTATATGAGAATATATGGCCAAAGAACTTAGCCAACTTTATAGTACTATATAAATGCCAGTTATTGCTCTTGTTATTGTATTACTTAGATAACTTCCCCAATTCTCAACTCCACTCTACTCCACAGTTAGTATGTTCCCAGTGGTTAAACAATAGTAAACATGGCTTCCCTAAATTTGGAAATGTTTAGTTCATTGTTTTAAAGTACATTAGGAACTAGGTCTCAAGTCCCATTTGCAAGAGACTATCCACACATACACAAATATGTGTATATATACATAAATGTATGCATATAGTCTATTTCTTTCTGACTATTCCTCAGTATTAGTGTCTGCCTACACAAGACAAAAAAAAAAAAGGCTGAGAGAATTATTTATTTAAATCAAGTTCAAAACAATTTCATCTGAAAAAATTCAAAGAAAAAATAATAAGAAAAGTTTCCATGGGGGGAGGGGCAATTGGGGTTAAGTGACTTACCCAAGGTCATGCCATGTCTGAGGTTTGATTTGAACTCAGATTATTCTGACTCCAAGGCTGGTGCTCTATCCAGTGTGCTATCTAGTTGCCCCAAGATTATATTTTTCTTGGTGAAAAGTGATTATTCAGTGTTCCATACCTGGGTGAGAATCAGAGTTGGTGAGAGATTGGAAGAAAAGAAATACTTGTCTTTCTAGCTTCAGATTTCAAGAGAGGATACATACTTGTTTCTAGGTATTCTTCCTAGAGAGGTTCCTGGAGAAAGAGAAAGACTCCTAGAAGAAGATGATATATGGAAACTATATCATTTGGTATAATCTAATCTGTATAGCATCACTGATTTTTCCTTATTATTAGCTTGAACAGTTAGTTTGCTGTTCACAACTTGTTTTTGTGTTACTGGGAAGAGTTAAGTCTTTGGATATATAGCTTGGAGTACTCTTTCCCCATTAAGGGACAATAATCAAGAATACTGCTTGAACCTAAAAATTACTTCCCCAAGACTAAAAATATTTAGGGGGAGGATCACATAGATATAATTCTAGTCTAGTACTAGTAATCTAGTCTAGTCTCCATATCCTCTCTAAGGAGAGCAGAGTAGCCTTCCTAATGGTCCCAATCTCCTGTTCCTGTCTTGGCAGGAATCAAACTCTCCTGTGGAAAAAAGAAGAAACTAGGGTTATCTATTCACATTTCCCTGAGTCACATCTAAATAGGTCTATGCAGACAAACAGAACTTACATTCAACATATATCTCCTATGATAAAATTTTTGTTTTAAGGAAAAAACATTTTAAAATGTACTGAAATATTGTTTTGTTACAATATATAATTATTGTAAACTAGGATAGAAGTCTAGGTATTTGCATATGACTCTCCTCATTGATGGAAAGAATGCTTATTAATGCTACATGCTCTATCAGAAGCAGAGTTGTCAAGAGTTCAAAAGAAGAGAGTTATTTTTCTATTGGCTTGTGGCTTTAAGAAGAAACACACAACTTTCCAGTCTCTTTTCATGGAGAAGTTGCTGGGGCAAAAGAAGACTTCAGGAAGAAGATGACATGTAGAGGAACTAGAGCATTTCCCTAGTCTCAATTTACCCTCTAAAGATCTAAGGAATTTTCCTCAGAAATAGATCAATGTGAGATCAGGGGTTCTTGAATTGAGATATTTCATTCTGGTAGGAGAGCTCATTCATTCTGTGTATTTCCTAGTTATATTCTAATATATTGTCTCTGATTCTTTTTTTTCTATTAGCTTTAATAGACTGACTTGTTTGCTATTTGCTATTGTGATGGTTTTGTGTAACTGTGTAACTGTTACTTGATAGGAAGAATATCAAGTTTTTAGATCTACTTTGAGGCACTCTTTCCCCAGTTTAAGAGAGTGGTGAGGAAAAGCAGCTTAAGACTGGCAATAGTTAGGAACACATATAATTTTCTACAGTGTCCCTTTTCTCAGGAGATCAGAGCAGACTAGCCTCACAGGCTACTTCTTCCTGGCAAGATTCAGTGACTCTTGGAAAGGAGTGGGTGAGTTTTTAAAGATATTTATTCATTCATCTGGATAATCATTTAGACAAACTCATGTACACACACACACAACACACACACACACACACACACAACACACACACACACCACCTTATATACCAACACTCAACTCACTACAAAGCAATTCCCATAAAGTTATTTAGCAAAACTTAAAAAAAAAATCATTTTGGCAAACTACTTCTAGTTTACCCAACATTAATAGCAAAGAAGATTTATGCTTTATATCATTAATAATTTGATAGTAATAGAAAATATCTTTTTAAAATATTTTAAAAGAAGGAAAGGACCTTGAGAAATGCCTTTGTGGAACTTGATGAAACTTTTTGAAACCAAACACTTAGCAAAGAACATATTGCTCTATTAGCTAAACCAAGAACATTTGGCTTTGGCAGTTCCAAGAAAAACTAGTCAATTGCGATTAGCCAAATTAAACAAGGAGATCAACATTATGTCCCTCTAATATTAATAAGCCATTTACTCCATGTATCAGAACTTCCAAAATAAAAAAAAATTATGTTCAATGGAGTTGAGGTACAGAAATGAGCAAGTCTGAGGCAGCTGGGTAATCAAAATTGGCTCTAAGTTTGCATTGTTTCTGTATCCCGGACTCTCAAAAAAGAAAATAATTAGCTAGCTAAAGTTAGAAAACATTATGTAGGGACCTGGACCTATAAGTAGAGTAAACAGTATACTTAAATAGGAGATTTCTACAATCTAGAGCAATTTTTTGAGAATGTGACAAAATGTGCTTCTGAATTCTGCAAAATTAAAGGCTCTACACCAATACTTTATTCAGGAAATAGACATTTAGTTTCCTGTAGCTCCACCTCTGCTTATTCACTACTGTTTTAGAAACTGTTTAAAAGAAGTTTTAGGCCTTCATTACTTGTATACATAAGCTAGTTTTTAAAGAGAGAATCTATACAAAACTAAGGTATTTATGAATCAATCAGACTCTTCCATTATAATCCAGGTGTACAAAACATAATATTTTCCTAAGCAGTGTCATCTCTCAATAATGTAATTAAGATGCAATAACCAAATTTCACTACTGAATCTCCAACTCTGCTGTAATAATGTTAGGCCAGTCACCATTACTCATCCCAGGTCAGTCTCTTTTTTCTCCAGTCCAATTTTCTTTCTCTCCTAGTCAAACTCAGTGAAGGAAATTTCCCTTTCTCCTAAATCTCTTATTTATTTCAGTTCTATTCTTAAAGAACTTTGTTTCACCTGAATAATGTTTTTTGTTTTTGTTTGGTAGAATCAACTAAATGAATTAATTTAGGCAAGTTATATTTATTCTTCAAGACCCCCGTGTCATCTCCATAGGCTCTCAGAAATAATACAACTCTCATTTTACAGATAAGAAAACTGAAACCAGAGGAGTTAAATGATTTTACTAAAGTTATATAATAGCAGAGAGGAAATTTGAACTTTGGGCTCTGTTTCCAAAGTAGTCATGCTTCCTCCCCCTTCATTTTACATATCTTATGATCATAAAGTTAGAATTGGAAGTCCAATCTGTTCATTTTACAACCAAGAAAACTAAGGCCCAGAATGACTTCCCTCAGATCACACAAATATTAAGTAATTTGTTCAAGGTCCCACAAGTATTAAGTCATAGAGCAAACACTGGTCTTTGATTCTATTCTGGTTCTATTTCCAAGGAAGTAGATTTCAATGAATTTTAAATCAAGGCAATTCCAAGGAAATTTATTTCAATAAAAATTCAAAACAAAATTAGTTTTATTTCCCCAGGATTTAAATGCCAACATTTCCATTTAGAGACATGTTTACATGAAATCAAATAAAACAATCCTGTAATAACTCTTAAGTAATAAATTAGAAATTATTCAAGTAATTCATATGAAATTTTGTATTAAAAGAGGCAATATGGGGTAATGAAAACTGGCCTTAGGGCAAGGAAGACAGTATCTTGGAAAGGAAGACTAAGTCTGCCTCTGACTATGTGCTCTCAGGCAATTCATTTATCTCACAGGGGCTAAAGGTGATTCCTTCAACCTATATATAATCACAATCCCAATCTTTCTTTTTGGAGGAAATCAATGTCTAGTGCCTGCATCAGAGTCTAGGGGGAGCTAGAGATAGAGAGAAGAGATAGATCATTTTTAAATTTTCCTTTAAATTTTCTTTTAAATTTCTAAATTTTAAATTCTTTAGTCTCTTCATACTCAGCAGTCACTTCAGACACTTCTGGCTTCCACTCTCAAAAGAGAAAATGGAAACACTTCAGATTGCTACTGAAGAAAAAGAGTCTGAGAGGATGTTGACTTGAAAGGAGTTAAAAGTCTTCATCAGGTCTCTGTCCCAACTTTGTTACATTTAAAAATACACTAAAGAACTTCCCTTTGAGTGAGATCTGAAATTATGTTTCTTGATTGAGTTGAGTTTTCTTATTTACAGTGGGAGAGCTCTTTCAATCTGAATTATCTGATATATATTCTCATATGCATACTTTTTCTCAATTCTGTTTTGCTTTCAAATTGGATAAATGAATTTCTTTGGTAATTGCTATGTGTGTTCATTGTAGAAGTAGTATTTTATTGGAAAGGGGTCAAATCTTGGAAATAAAGTTTGGGGTCCTGCTTCCTCTTCCCCACTGAAATAGTGATCAGAAGGTGGATTAAATCTGACAATCCCATCTTCTAGACAAATAATATATAAAGAAGAGGATAGATATAATTTTAGCCTGGTACCCCTTCTCTGTGAGGTGGGCACATTGCCAAACCATTTCCTGCTTCCCTCATGGTAGGAATTTCTATGGATAAAGGTATAGGGATAAGAGGCTATTGATGTCTATTCATCCTCTCTTCAAGCCACACAACATCTCCATACTATATATGAGGGACAATCCTTACCACATACAAATTGCAGAAATAAATTAGCGATCTGCATTAGTACATAAAGTTCCAAGTTCTTCATCTGTACTTCTTAATACTGATAAATCAGATAGGTCTAACATAAAAAAGTAGCAAGTCTAAGTCTATGCTTAATTAACAGTTATCTAAGCAAACAGCAGATATTTTGTTTTAATTTGGAATTTTGTAACCCAATTTAATTTGCTATTAAGAAAATGATATTTCTCAACTGAAGTTCATGTTATCATTAGCAATCTAAGTTTGAAAAATTTCAAAAAAAGTGGTTTTGTCTGCACAGAAAAATGAAGAAAATAAAAATATCTTTTAGAATCATTTAAAATTGAATGACTTCATATTAGTATCTCATAAGAATATGTCAACTTATAGAGTTGACATGTGGAATAGACAAGTTGTGGACCCTAAAACAATGCTCAAACTTTTTGATCTTAATACTCTTTATATTCTTAAAAATTATTGAGAGCTTTCATCTATATAGGTTACATACATAGCATTATTTACCATATTGTAGGGTGGAAAGTAGAGGTCTTTGTCTAAGCTATTCTTGGCTTCCCCAGATAATACCAGATCAAGCCTCTGAACAGGTTTTGGAGTGACAAAACCCACAAATATTTGGAGTGTTACAAATTTCCAGCAGAAGATATTTTAAAAGTACTTCTGGAAAGGTCTGTTTCAATTGTGCAGGGGGGTGTTGCAGCCTAGTGTAGATGCAGCCCAGCCCAGTGCAGTATAGGGAGACCCAGGGCTGAAAGGCTTCCATGCATAGGGGAATCTAGTGGGAGGTTCTTAGTGAAATTACAGCAGTGTTTGCTATTCTATCCTGGTTCAGAAGCCAGTGTAGCAGCAGACTAGCTGTGAGACCTCCAACACAACTACAGAAAGCAAATAGTGAGCCCCTGAACCCCAGCAAAAAAAGGACTTGGCCACACCTATCCCAGGACAAGAAGGAAAACAGTAGTATGGGCCCTAGGGCAGTGTGAAGCCTCTGCAGCCTGTAAAGAAAGGTCAGGAAAATATCCCCTTACCCTAAAAGCAGATATCAACATTTAAAAATGAGCAAAAAATCAAAAAAAAAATTCTCTGACCATAGATAACTTTTACAGAGACAGGAAAAAACAGTTCTTAAACCTTGAGGATACTAAAGGCAAAACATCTCATGTTGAAGCCTCAAAAGGTGATTTAAATTGGTCTCCATCTCAAAATTCAAAAGAATTCAAAAAGGATCTTAAAAGAAAGAAGAAAAATGGGGAAAGGAAATGAGAGCTTTGGAAAAGGAAATATAGACATTGTCTGAAGAAAATCATTTCTTTAAAAATATTTGGATGTAGGTCCCTTTTCCTCCTTTAAGATCTCTTTGGGAGGGAGCCAAGATGTAGGAGAAGGCACACACGACTTTCTAAGCTCCTCTCATGCCCTCATGAGCAACATTAAATTCAGCCTCAAAAATAGCACTTGACTGGTAAACCCATGAAGATTAGAAGCACACAATTTACCAGTCGAAGATAATCTGGAAGATCACCAGGAAAGGTTTGTCCTGAGGGGCCAGGAAGCAGGCAGGGAGAGACTAGCATCAGGGAGCAGACCAGGGGCGTGGGATGACCTCTGCAGCTAGAGACAACTTTCCTATATGCTAACTTCTCTGCCTTAATTATAAAGCAGTAAACTGGCAGAGAAATTAAAGCCAAAGATAGAGGGTACTCTAAAAAAATGCCAGAACCTAACAAGATCTGGCTTTAACCACTCAAAACCAGAAGTGATTCAGACCATAACACAACCCTGCAGCCACATCCTGCAGTATGGGGCTTTTGCGGGGGCAGTTACAAATCTGCATGGCAGGGGGGAACAGCCCAGGGCAGCCTCTAATCTGCACAGTGTGGGGCTTGGCCTGGGGCAATAAAACTTTGGCAGCACGACTGTGCTTCCTGGGGCAGAGACACTTCTAGTCCCTACAGGGTTATTCACTGCTCAGGGGCTAATACCCACAGCCCCAGGGTGGGATTTGACCTGGGGTAGTAAAACTTTCACTGTGCAGCGTCTAGCCTTAGGGCAGTCATTAACCTGCACAACAGGGTTCTTTGCAGGGCACTTTCCCAGCTTAGCCCTGCAGGCCTGAGTTACTTCCAGGTAGGTAACTCTTTCCCAGAGCACTCTAGTACCCTGCTGCTTTTTGTAGCTGGATGGCAGGACAGCTACTCGTCCATACACCTATCACTGCTCTGCAGAGGAAGCTGGTAACCTCTTGGCCCTGAAGGCAGACCCTACAAGCTTTAACAAAATGAATACAAAAATCAAAAGGACCATTGATAGCTTCTATACAGAAAGAAAGCAGCTTTTCAACCCTAAGGAGACTAATAGACAGTCTCCAGACAATTGTTGGTCCCCAACACAAAAGGCTCTCCTAGGAGACTATTAAAAACCTTAAAAGAGAACTAGAAGAAAAATGGGGAAAGGAAAGAGAAGCTAAGCAAGAGAGCAACAACTTCCTGAAGTGTGAATTGGAAAAGGTAAAAAACTCCCAAGAAGTGCAGGAAAACAGAATTTGTGAATTGGAAAAGGTTAAGAATTCTCAAGAAAGTAGGATTTGTGAATTGGAAAAAGAAAATAACTCACTAAAAAAAAAAAAAAAATTAGTGAAATGGAAAAAAATCCCATAGCGCAAAACAACTTATTTAAACTCAATTGGACATATAGAAAAAGAAGTAAAAAAAAGCTAATGAAGAAAATAACTCACTAAAAATCAGAACTGAACAAATAGAAATGACTGATTCATTGAAACATCAAGAATCAGTCAAGCAAAACCAAAAATGAGAGATTAGAAAAAAATGTCAAATATTTACTTGGAAAAACAACAGACCTGGAAAATAGATCTAGGAGAGATAACCTGAGGATCATTGGACTACCCAAAAATTATGATGAAAAAAAGAGCCTAGATACTATTTTACAGGAAATCATCAAAGAGAACTGCCCAGAAGTAATAGAACCAGAAGGTAAAATAGGCGTTGAAAGAATTCATCAAACACCTTTTGGAAAAGACCCTAAAATAAAATAAAAAATAGTTTTGGTGAAATGAAAAAAAGAAAACAAGTCCTTGAAAAGCAGAATTTGTTAAATGGAAGAAAAAATCCATTGAACAAAACAACTCATTTAAAAAGTTCAATTAGTCAAATTCAAAAGAAGATAAACAAGCTAACTGAGGAAAATAATTCACTAAAAATTAGAATTGAACAAATGGAAGTGAATGACTCAATGAGACATTGAGAATCAAACAAAACCAAAAAAAGAAAAAAAAGAAAATGTAAAATACCTCATCAGAAAAAACAATTGAACTGGAAAATAAATATAAGAGAGACAATCTAAGAATTATTGTACTACCTGAAAATCACATATAAAAAAAACCCAAAAAACCTAGACAACATTTTTTCAAGAAATCATCAGTATTTACCATACTATAAATTGAAACGTCTTAGTATTATGAAAATAATTTTGACTTCACAAACTTCCTTTGAGAATTGCTGGTCTAGTGCCTGTCACCTTATTCTCTAGAGATGAGAGGATATCTCTTCGCAGATTACTTTTCAGTATTAAATATACCTTTCTCATTTTGCCATACTTGAGAACATTTTTTACCACATTAGTTTCTATAATGTTTGATAGCCCAGCTGTGTTTTGTTTGTTTAATGATTAGCTGTAGGAATATATCAGACATGATTAAGCAAATAATATTTAAAGTAAATTTCCTTTCTTGGCTATAAAAATCTTAGCAGAATGAGTGAAGAGCTCTTTAGTAAATCTGAAAATCAACAATAGAAAAATATCTCTCTGAATGTAATGACTTACAATGATAACAATCCAATATGTAATAAATCTCTTTATATGGGATTTCTTGCTTATTTTCTTTTTCCAGGAAATTGTTCTTAAGAAAAAAATAGACATCATATTGTCTTTTTAGAGACTTGATAATTACTTCTAGTTAGGATTATGACATGAAAAATAAGAAAAAAGAGAAAGAAAGAAAAGCTCTCTCACTTAAACCCTACCAAATATTAAAAAAAGACCTCTGAAAGACCAATAGTAAAGAACACCCTCCTTCCAAACAACAACAACAAAATGAACTTCCCCAACTAGTCTAGAACTAACTAAAAATAACCAGAAGCCACCAGAAGGTAATAGAGGGATGTTCCAGAGAAGCCAGCATGTTCTCAGATAAATGTAGAAGCCAGCAGAGGCATAGTAAAAATTTGTTCTAGGAAAATCTGTGCAAATTTTTAATGGTCCAGAAACTGATGGAAAGAGGTATCTCACTATGAAAATAAGCACAAGCTCTTCTTGCAAGTGAACCTAAAACCAGTATCTCAATCTAGCATAAAATATAGGGATATGAAATACTATGCAGTTTAAGATTGTTAAAAACCTACGTGAGAAACAGAATGAACCCCAATAGGTAAATAGGGCATGGCTGTGCACATGTTGGAGCACTGGGAACCACAGGGGACAGATTTAACTCAGCTCCCTCTATAGGGAAAAATGAACCTTTATGAGAACAGAGCCTAAGTCTGGTTAACTTTTTTTTTTGATTGATTTCATGAAATATGGTGCACATATTTTTTGTTTGGTCACGATTTTCAGAGAGTTTAATTTTTAAATTATCATTCAAACTATTTTTATAGTATATTTTTGTCTTTTAATCTTTAGATTTTGAGCTAATATTTCTGATTATCTCATAAAATTCTGTTTCCTCTCCTCCTCTCTCCATAAAATCTACTATTTGGATAACATTTTCCAATTTCTATTCTAAGTTTTTTGTTCTCATTTTACTTTTCTTTCCTGATCTCTCATTTCACTTATTTACTTTTAAAATATCTTCCTTTATTTCTTTCATATGAGATCCTTGTAGCCATATATTTTTTCTTCTGGTATTCTGTGTGTGATAGTCACAGGCCTTCTTCTGTTATCCTCTTCTCAATTTCTTCATTGATTACTCTTAATAGATAATATTTCTTCATTGTGTTCATTAATTTTTTCCTATTTACTTATATTTCTGGCCTCAGTTCTTTATTTGGGACTTTGTGCTCAGGTCAGAGCCCTTTGGTACTCTTGGATGGGTTGGGTAGGCCGTCTTTGATCCTGTCTCTGTAATATGAATGTTATTACAACAAGAAATGATGGAATGGCTTACATTGGACTAACCTCAGTTCCTCATTCCTGGCTCATTCTTCTATTTGTCTATTGCATCCTAGCTTTAGCTAATCTTTTTCTCCTTTTTTTTTTTTTTTTTTTTTTTTTGCTATTCTAAATGGGGAGGGGCTTTCTGTTCTTTTTTTTTTTTTTTTTTTTTTTTTTTTTTTTGTCCCTAATAGATTTTAGCGGGATATTGAAGACCCAGATTCTTGCATAGTTCCCCTTGTTTTTTGGTTCTAACTTTAACCTGTCTTTTACTGTGGCTCCCAGAAGTTCCCAGGAGACTGAGCTTTGTCTTCCCAGTCAGTGAATTGGTCTGATTCTTTTCCCTATTTTTGACAACCCAGGGTTGGGATCTGACTTCAGGATGCCAATTATTGTAGCTTGTGTTGACTTATGTAACCTTCATCATTTGTACCTTTGATTAACTTACAAAATTAAAGAACATTTATATTATGTATTATATTAATAAAATTACAAAAGCGTTACTTTACAGAACTAAGAGGAAATCCCATATGAAAGATCAAGAGTTAAAATAACCCAAGGGAAATAATGATAAAAAATTGGAAGGAACCAAATCTCAAACTATACTACAAAGCATCAAAAACTATTTCATGCTAGGAGAGACAGATAGACAGACAGATACAGAGACAGAGAGAGGGGGAAAAGGAAGAAAGAGAGAAAGAGAGAGAAAAAAGAAAAAAGGAAGGAAGGAAGGAAAGATCTTGTTTGTGTGCAGTGTGTGTGTGTATGTGTGTGTGTGTGTGTGTGTGTGTGTGTGTATGTGTGTATGTGGGTCTAGGCTATGATTTTATTAATCCCAACTACATGTATAATTTAATTTCCAACTCTATAAGATGGGACAAATAACAAATAATATGGCATCCCCTTTGAATATTGTCTACCCCAATTAGATTATAGACTTCTTGAGTGCAGAAACTTTTTTCCTTATTTAAATCTACAGCACTTAGCACAGTGCCAGGAAGATAGTAGACATTTCATAGATGCTTATTGACTGTGAGTATGACATGATTATCAAAAGAAAACAAGATGATCTAAATTAAGGTGACAGTCTTTATTAAACACAGCATTTTGGTTCCATAGAGATGTAGAACAAACAGTCTTTTGTAGTTACTTTTCATCTCATGAATGATTCTTATGTTTCGTTTACCATAAAACATTTTTTCCCTAAAAACTTTAAGATGTGAATACAAGTATAAGTTTATGGATTGTAGGCTGTTCTCTACAATGTTTATTAAAACCAGAAGAAAAATTCCTGTTTCGAAAAGTGAATCATTATACTCCTTTTTTGGTTTTTCTCTAGGGCTACTTGCCAGTGGTAAAAGAATAATACTGTGATCAGAATATCCTCATTTATTATTGCAACATATTGATCTATAAATCTTAAAACTCTTACGTGAAATTCATGTCTCACCTTTGGATAACTAGTAAGGCATGTTACTTGCTTGTTAAATCTTAAATGCTCATAACAGCTTTTCCCAATAACTAACTGAAAAATGGGACTACTTTTTTTTAAACTATGATTCAGTATGCTATAAACATGGGTTTGGGGTAAGAATACTGAATTTCATGAAGATCAACAGTCTGTCTGACTCCATTAATCAAAAGATTTCAATTGCTATAGTATTACAGAGCATGTAGCAGTCATTGATAATTTTTTGTCAGAGAGAAATAGAACTATCTAGAGAAGTTTAAAATGGATTTTTTTTCTGTTGATTTTATACAGGCAATAGTTATTATGGAAAAATAGATTTCATGTGTCTTTTAAAAGACTTGATAATTACTTCTAGTTAAGATTGTGTTGTGATAAATTGAAAAGAAGCCCAGCTGTCTCATATGAAATCTATCAAATATTTTAAAAAGACCCCTAAAAGATCAATGACAAATACCACCCCCTTCAAAGTAATACTATTCATTCAGTTTAGAATTAACAACAACATAAAAAAGTGACCAGAAGCCATCACAGGTTGATAGAGGGACGTACCAGGATATTATGAAATCAGATAAATGTAGAAGCCAACAGAAGCACAGTAAAAGATTGTTCCAAGTAAATCAGTGAAAATTCTAGTAAATAGGTCAGATACTGGGGATTGTGGGAAGAGATACCTTACCATGGAAACAAGCACAAGTGGACCTGAAACCAGATAGACCTCTGAAGATAGAGTCTCACTCTAGCACATGCTACAATAACTAGAGACTTGAAGTCCCTTCTCAGTTCCCAGAATTAAGGACAAAAACTTGAATCCATCGTGGCATGTCTCACCAGAAAAACAAAAGAGAAGGTAATTGATTGGAAATACAAATAAACAAGTGAAAGATATTGGAAGAACAGAAACAAGTAGTTATATTATCAAATGAAAATATTCTCTGTATACAAACAAGATGTATAAAGAAAACTGAAGAATTACAAGACTCAACATATTAGTGTAGAAGTAGACTAAAGTACTTATATCCAGATTCTCAAAGTTTTTTGTTTTTTGAAATGGTACTATATTTTTCATTTCTTATAAGGACAATTCTATATAAAATGAAATTAAGTTTGTAAAAATATACTTGATTGATGTACCAAACATTGGTAATGACTCCCATCAATATCTATTTAAACTGTTTCCTCATAATTATATAATAAACCCATATGTGACCAAAAAAAAAATATGACTCTCAAAAGAACATGGTAAGTCAAAAAACCTGAATACCACAATGAAAGAAATAATAAAATTAAGCATTTATTTATAATCTAACACCAACAGAGAAGATCTTAGTAACATAAGGGAATGTGGTCTCCAGATCAGCTAAAGGAGTCCAGACATCTATAAATAAATATTTCAATCTTATAATGCAGAGAACTCAGTGAGAAAGAGCCCTAAGAGAGTATGGAACTACAATAGGATATTCCTAAGTAGTTTAAGAGAGAAATGAAAATTATGAAAACAACTTATCAGTGAAATGTGATTTCTACTTCACCCCTCTGATTTATGCATTAAAATTCATTCCATTCACATTCATAAATCCGATGGGCTAATTGTATATTTTCCTCCATTAAATATCCTTTTACATTTTCTTTTATTTGTCCCTATACCACCTCTCCCCTTTATAAGAAAAAGATAATGGAAGAGAAGCCTGTTAGTTAACAAGTATTAGGAGGACAAGTGTCAACTAATGAAAATAATTTATCAAAATTTTACTTTGAAATAAACATCTTCATCCTGTCATTATGAAGCAAAAATGCACAGGATCAATCAACACAGTTTGATCATTCAAAGTATTCTTAAATTCCAATTTTTCAAGTGTTAAGTGCTTACCAGGTAATTGTGCTTAGCTAGGTATTGTCTTGGGAATGATAAAGGCAGAAACAGTCTCACCCCAAAGGAAGTAATTTTCTAATGGAAGAAACAATATGTAAATAACTAGATATTTACAAGATACATGCAGAATAGATAGAAGGAAGTTTCAGAGAAAAGGCACTATTACCTTTGGGGGAAACAGGTTAGGTGGGATTTGAACTAAGTTTTAAAGGAATTCATGGATGGAAGTGAAGTAATGCAATGAATTAGTACAAATATAAGATAAAGAGATATTTGCCCAATAGGTAAGTGGACATGAACAAGTAATTTTCAAAGTAATATCAACAATTAGAACTTTATTCTGAAAAACTGATTATAATCGTGCAGGGTAAAAATGGATCTTTAATATATTAGAGAGCTTCTAGCATTCCTGACGAAAAGACCAGAGTAGTGTAATACCTTTAGAATGCAATCTCAGAAGATAAGTGTAACCTGAGGACCAAAGTCCATTAGGGTGGAACTCTTTCCTCATTGATAGAAATCAATGTCCTTGTCAAAAACAGGAGAGAAGAGAGATCATGTTGTCCCTTTGGTTGCTTCTAACTTCCTGCTCTGAGAAACGATATCCACAAAGCCAACTTCTCTTCAGGTCACTGAAGCAAGAGAGACTCTAGAAAGAAGCCAATATCAGAGAAGTTATCAGTCGCCATTATGTTCATATCTCCAGCTCATTACACTAGAAACAGAGAGGAAAAAATCCTTTATGTCAGATCTGGGATTTCTCTTAGTTAAGCTGAGTTACCTCATTCAGCTACTTTAATCTGTTCTGTTTTGCATATTATATATTTTTATACGTACACATTCTCTGAGTTCTATTTTGTTCTCAATTTGGATAAATGTTTTCTTTTCTATTTGTTAAGTGTGTGTTCATTGTAGAACTGGTATTTGGCAAGAAAGCAGTTGTCTTGCATATGAACTTCAGAGCCTCTGTTTCCCCATTAATGACAGAGATCAAGAATTCAGTTAGAATCTTAAAGTTACATCTCCTCAGTTAATAATGCTTAAGGGAGATATAATCCTAGCTTACTACACTCTTTCTTTCTGAGGGGGCCACCCTTCAGACCCAACCTCTTGCATCCTAGCAAGAATTAAGTCTTCTTTGAGAAGGGTCAAGGGAGAAGACAATAGATATATTTATTCTTGACTCTCTGAGAGCTACATATGACATCTCTTCCTAACAAGAAAAACCTAGAAGAGGTTTGAGCAATCAAAAGAATTTATATAATAAGGAAATACTTACATTTTAATAGAGGCAAATATTCCTGGAAAATGTTATAGCATTCAAGAATTACACACAGGGAGTAAAAAGTAAGGAAGGCCCGTGTGTGTGTGTGTGTGTGTGTGTGTGTGTGTGTGTGTGTGTGTGTGTGTTATGAGAGGAAAGACAAATGAGGGAGAAAAAAAGAACACACTGGAAAAGAAAAGAGAAAGAAAAAGGAGGATATAATTTCACATAATGGAATCATGAAGAGTATAGGAACATGGAAGAAATGGTAAGGGAAATATGCATGGCATGAACCTCTTATCTGAACTGGATGAAGAAGGGTTATACTCACACACACACACATTCACAAACATTTTGATGTTGAAATATAAAATTCAACAATAAACCAGTGTGGAAAGAAAAAGGACAAGGGAATTGAAAAAGTTGGAGTTGGGGAGGGAATTGTCAAAAGGAAAACAAACTTTAAGTTAGGAGGATTGACATTAAGAAAAATATATTATTTATTGGAATCTATGCTAGGTAAACAAAGGGGAGGTGAAGGTGAATTGGTGGAAGTAAGGTGATGAGGTAAATTAGTACAACTATAAGATGAAGAGCGGTTTACCCAAAACATAGAAAACAGTTGCATCAGAGATTGGAAGCAGACTATTTTAATTATTACTCATTAATAATTTACTCATTAGAGTCCTCACCGCCTATGTCCAATCTGCTGCAAAATTTTGTCATTTCTACTTTAACAACATCTCTCATTTATGTCCCCTTTTCACTCAAATGGCCATAATTCTTTGTCAGCCCCTCACTACCCCATACCTGGATCATTGCAATAGCCCATTGATTGTTTTCTTAGACACATGTTTCCCCACTCTAATCTACCTTTGTTCAAGTGACAAATTGACATTCCTAAAGTGCAAATCTAGCATATTTTACACATACATATACATACACACACACTCAATAAACCTCAATGGTTCACTATTATTTCCAGGATGAAATATAAAGTTTTGTATGGCTTTTTTTCGTTTGCTAATCTCCAAGATGCAAATGTTATCTGAAAATTTAACAACTGGTTCTCTCAAGGTAAATATGAGTTTTTGTACTCTACTGAGTGCAATACTATGTATTCTTTGATCCAATGACACTGGCCTCCTTACTCTTCCATTCATATGACACCCATTTCTGGTTTTTTTTCACTGGTTGTCCCCTCATGTCTGGAATTCTCTCTTGCCTCATCTCTGCCTCTTGGCTTCCTTTAAATTTCAGCTATTTTATTGCAAGAAGCTTTTCCTAGTCCTTCTAAATCTTAGAGTTTTCTCTGAGATTATTTTATCCTGTCAACATATTTGTACAGTTGTTTTCATGTGAATCTCCCTCATTATACTCATTATTGAAAGCAGTGTCACCAGTACTTAACCAGTGCCTGGCACATAGTAGGTTTTACTAAATACTTATTGGCTGATTGATCCACCCCAAAAATGGTATTGCTAACAAATGAGCCTCTGTAAATTATGATTCAGGAACAAATCCTTATGGAGAGGGAACCACCAATATCACCAATAGGGAATCACCAATATATCCATAGGGCAAGTCAGCCCATATAGCAGAAGAAGAAAGGCACCCTGAGGTGAAACAGGAGGCAGCATGGTTCACTTAAATTAAGTCAGTATCTCAAACCCACAGCCCAAGAGACTGAGGAATCATGGAGAACTTCCTCAGCTTTGCTTCCAGGATAGCTTTCCTGACACTATCATCCAGGGAATTAATCCTTGGGTCGTTGCTACAGATGCTACAACTAATATTGTGAATATTATTGTATTTTCAGTATTGTAAATACTGAAAAATAAAGTTCTCACCATCAAGATTTTTGGCATTGTCAAATTTTTCAGTATCAAAAATAGGGTTTTTAGGGGTAGAGCAAGAATGGCAAAGTGAAGTTAATTTTTCAGAGCTCCCAATCTACCCCTCTAAGCAACTTAAAAATTAAGTCAGATGACTCTTGAGTGGCAGAACCAAAACTTATTATGACAAAAAGTCATAGTGAGATACTTTTTCAGTTCAAGGCAGCTTATTAAAAGAAGAGCATGGCCCAGCACAAGTGTTGTCCAGACAAGTCAAGAGGAAACCTCTAACTCCAACACGGGTCAGCAACCAAGGTTCCATGACTCCAGCACTGCACCAAAAAATGAAAAGAGAGAGGGGGGGGGGTACAAAAAAAATCATTGAAGAAAACAACTACTCAAAAATGTAGAATGGGCCAAATGAAAATGAAGTTCCAAAGTTAGTTGAAGAAAATAATTACTTAAAAATTAGATTTGGGCAGGTGGAAGCTAATGACTCCATGAGACATCAAGAATCAATCAAACAATATCAAAAGAATGATGAAGAAGAAGAAGAAGGAGGAGGAGGAGGAGGAGGAGAAGGAGGAGAAGAAGAAGAAGAAAAAGAAGAAGAAGAAAACATGAAATATCCCATTGGAAATAAACTGACCTGGAAAATAGATCAAGGAGAGAGAATTTAAAAATTATTGGACTATATGTAAACCATGATCAAAAAAAGCTTCTGGATGTCATCTCTTCAGAAATAATCAAGGAAAACCACCTTGATATTCTAGAACCAGAGGGTAAAATAGAAATTGAAAAAAATCTATCAATTACCTCTTGAAAAAAATCCTAAAAACTCCAATTGGAGCCAAATTCCAAAATTCATTTTAAGGAGAAAATATTGCAAGCAGCCAGAAAGAATTTAAAGATTGAGGACCCCCAGTCAGGATTACATAAGATTTAGCAACTTCTACATTAAAGGATTAGAGGTCTTGGAATATGATATTACAGAAGACAAAGGAGCTTGGATTACAATGAAGAATCATCTATCTGGCAAAACTGAGCTTAATTCTTGGGGGAGAAGGGGAAGATGAATATTCACCAAATAGAGGACAATATGAAATACTTGGGAGTCTACCTGCCAAGACAAACCCAGAAATTATATTAACACAATTACAAAACACTTTTTCCACAAATAAAATCAGATCTAAACAACTGGAAAAATATTAATTGCTCAGGGTCAATATAATAAAAATGACAATTCTATCTAAATTAGCTTGCTTGGAATAAGAACTCATTATTTGACAAAAACTTCTGAGAAGACTAGAAAACAATTTTGCAGAAGCTAGATATAGATTGACATATTACACTGTATAGGAAAATAGGAACATAAAGGATGAACTCATTAGCAAATGAGTAGAACAAGGAATATTTTACCCATCATATCTATGGAGAAGTAAATGGAAAATGGAAAATCTTAAATATATTAAATTTAAAAGGTTTTGCACAAACAAGACCAAAACAAACAGGATTAGAAGGGAAGTAAAAGTGAGGAAAGAATTTTTGCAGCAAGTGTCTCTAATAAAAGCTTCATTTTTCAAAGATGTAGATTTCACTGATTCAAATTTATAGAAATACAAATCATTTCTCAATTGATAAATGATTAAAATATATAAACAGAGTTTTCAGATGAAGAAATCAAAGCTGTAATCATATGAAAAAATGCTCTAAATCACCATTGACTAGAGAAATGCAAATTAAAACAATTTTGAGATATCACCTTATATTTATCAGATTGACTGACACAACACAAAAGGAAAATAACAAATGTTGGAGGGGATACGGGAAAGTTGGGACTCTACTGCTAGAGTCTTGAACATTCTGAAGATCAATTAGAAACTATGCACAAATGATTATAAAACTGTACATACCTTATGATCAAGCAATAGCATTGCTAAGTCTGTATCTCAAAGAGATTTTAAAGCAGAAGAGAGTGGAGAAAAGGACCTACGTGCACAAAAATTTCTTTTTGTGGTAGCAAAGAATTGTGAATTGAAGAGTTGAAGAATTGGGGAATGGCAAATAGGTTGGTATATTTGATTGTAATGGAACATTACTAATGCTATAAGAAATAATGAACAAATTCATTTCAGAAAAACCTAGAAGGATTTATGTGAACTGATGTAAAGTGAAATAAGCAGAACCAGGAGAATGATGTACACAGCAACATCATTATTATACATTGAACAAGTCTGAATGATTTAACTATTCTCAAAAATACAATGATCCAAAACAATTCCAAACACTTATAATGAAAAATACTATCCATCTCCAAAGAAAAAAACTCATGGATTCTGATTGAAACACAATGTTTTTCCTTTCTGAATTTTTTCATCGTTTTTTTTTTCCTTTGGGGTCTATGTCTTCTTTCGCAACATGATTAATATAGGTTTTTGCATGATTGAACAGGTGTAATCTGTATCAAATTGCACACTATCTTAGGGATGGGAAGCTGGAGGGAGGGAGGGAGAAAATTTGGAACTTAATTTTTTTTTTAATGAATGCTCCAAAATGTCTTTCCATGTGATTGGAGAAAAAATGTTATTTAAATTTTTAAAATAAAAATATATTTCCATACTAGTCATTTTGAGTAAGAAAATTCAAATGGAGCAAGTATTCTTAAAAACTGTTTATTTCAGTTTATTCATTCATTGGTGTCCTCATGTACTTTTAGGAACTCTAATTACCTTAGTTCTTGTATATACAGTGATCTACCCTTAATATGGCATGAACTTGGAGATATTTTTCTCTATACCACTCCATCAACATATCAGTTAGCTCTGAATGATCTATGACAACCATTTCAAAGAAAGCTGGCCTGAACCAATCATGCAGTTTGTGGATCCAACCCTACAAAACTAACTAGCTCAAATAGACACAAAGCCTAATAGTTTCTTCACCATTATGGTCCAACCAATTAAAGAAATAAACACAAATAACTCTCTATTCAATCACAAGGAACAATAAAAGTTAATGGAATTTATCAAACTAAAGATGCTTGCCCCACATTATTTGTAATTTTTTTCTTTTTTGGGATTTTTTTCTTTTTAAAATGTTACTAATAAAAATGATTAGACTTCAAATTTTTCTGAAGTTATTAAAGAGGAAATTATTAAATGATGGTTGCATGTATAGGAAATATGCAACCAACCCATGGTAATTTTTAAAAATTTACTGTACTTAATGCTGCAGTTGCTAAGATTCAAAATATAAAGATGTGTATTTTGTATAGTTATAAAATTTGGAGCCAATTAAAAGTGGAAGATGAATGATATAATTTCATGCCTTCTAATGGATAATATGTTTCATTAAACCTCCTTTCTAAAAATCATTTCCAGCAAAAAACCACAAATTTTAAACCTCAAATAGCCTTTAGATGAAAGACAAAAATTAAGACAACAAAATTCTCAAGCTGATTAGTCAATGAGTGAGTCTTTAATTGCCCATATGCTATCTCATTAGGCATCTGTCATTACACACACACACACACACACACACACATACACACACACACACGTATGGTTTATTTTTTCCCATAATGCTTTAGTAAATGATACATATATTTTGAGTATATAAAGCACATTTGAATTTTTTCCCCAAAATTCTTTCATTTCTATTATTATGAGACTTTTTTGAGCAATTAATTTCCTGTGGTTGAGGCAAGCTTAATGGCCAGAGAAATTAAATAAATGCTCATATCACCATAAATCAATGGAATGTATTTGAATAATATTGCATTCTTATTAAAAATTACAGAAGGCAGAAATATTTTATTTGTAAAATCAATTCTAGTTAGAGTGTACAAGGGGATATCATTAGTAGAATTCCTCTCTGTACTCTTTCTCACCTTCTCAGTTGTTTTGTGTGTGTGTGTGTGTGTGTGTGGTCACTAATAGCCATATTTTCACAGAATAAATTGAAGAAAAATTAGTAATTTTTTTTGAAGTATGAGTTTGAGCCATTGCATTAAGCTATTGTCTTTTAAGAATAATTTCTTCTTTGCAAATGGATCCAGATTAGTAAAGCTGATTTAATATTTTCTTCCTTCTGAATGATACAGGTACATTTTATACTGCTTCTTTTCTATTAGCCTTTCCTTCACACCTCTAAATCTTAGTGTCAGAGTTCTGTGATTCTCAGCAAGAAACAACATACTAAACAAAAAAGAGCAACTGCCTTTGCTGACAATTCTGATAATGGGAACCCCTGGAGATGGAAAAGACATCAATTAAGAGGAAATAATTGTCTTTATCATTTTTAGATGCATCTTTTTCTATGTTACTCTCTTTCCTCACCCATTCCCAAATTCATTACTTGATTGACTCCTAGCAGACTTGATGGATATTTCTTGGCTTTATTCATAATGTTAGCTTCTAATGAAATTTCTTTGTTTTTTGTTTTTATCTGAGTCTAAAGGAACAGAGGAGGAGGCAGCTAGCTTGGCTTTTCCAAAGAAAGAACAATGAAATGCACGTAACTCATTTGGAATTGGGCTTTCCTGCAAATCTTTGAGCTGTTATTTTCTATAACAAAGCTGGTGGAATCTACAAGCTAGCACTGAAAATGATCTGATTAATAACTTTCATTTGAAATTTTTCCTTCCACCAAACCACATGTTGGCGGGACAAGTAGACCCCATATTTATGGATTCATTTGCAAAAACTCACTTGATCAAAATTATGGCCAGAATACTTTTTTTTTTTTTTTGCTTATATCATCCCTTAAAAAAATCCAATTAGGATTTAATAAACTATTCGGTACACTCCCTGACAAGCACAATAATCTAATATTCCTATTCTCTTCCTTCTTTCCACTCCCTCTTTCCCAGACCCACCTGTCTTGCTCTAATACTTTCATCTCCTTTCCCTGTTGACAGGGATTCAATCCCTGTCAAATATCAAAACAAAACTCAGCAAACATATTACACATTACACTTGCCTCTAAATATTACTCACCACACCAGTACTTTCCCAGCCAAACCTGGGAAAGGGTCTGTATATTCTTTGAAGATCCCTGTGGTACATCTTACTGACTCATCCTTGTGTGGCCTCCCCAGTTACTGTCAAATTTTAGTTGATTGCGTTGTTTTGTGTTCTCTCGGTAGATTCATTCAGTTTGTCCTCACTACTAATTAGAGTAGGAACTTCATCAATTTTTCCATCAGCTGCTAGATTTCTTTAATCTTTTCTTACTCCCTTCAATGTTTCCAACAAATCTCCAAAGTAGTCTAGTATCTGTGGCCCACCTAGTTTCTGTTGCTTATGTCTAAATACACTAACGAGAGACAAGACACTATTCTTCCAGCCCCAGTTTTAAAGAGTCACTAGTTTCTGAATAAAAGACCAATCAAATACCAAAATGGTTCACAGACATCACACCCACAGCTCAAATGACTTTTTATTCTTAAGACTCATTGTTACCACTTGGCTCTTAATTCAACTTGCCTCTAAATGCTCAAATTCAGAGGAAAGCTGAGATGTACAGAGGATAGACAACAAAGGTGAAAAGATAGCAATATAAATATATTAGATATGTATTAAATAAATAAATCATATACATATTAGAGAAAACATTAAGGACCAATGAGAAAGGGAGAGAGTACATAAATTAAGTGAAATTTACCAAGGAAGCAGGCTAAAATAAGAATATGATCTATTTTGAGTGTTAACATAAAGAGCATAATAAAGAAAAATTGTACTAAAAATGAATTAGATTAATTTTATTATAAATTTAATATAATATGTAATTATATATAATATAATATATAATAAATATATAATATTTGTTGACAAATAAAAATAAAATAAATGTCTAAAAAAGAATCAAAACCTTACCAAACTCCCTGGGCTTATCTTTAAAAAGGCAAGATAAAAAAATTAATATATAATAAAACCACAACTAGGTACTTTTATTCTGTATCTTCTTCCAAGCTTGTCCAAAATTCCACCGCCTTTGTCCTCTTCCTTCCTTCCTTTTTCTTTTCTATAGTTATTGTATGTAGACTTCTGGATCTACTCCTTTCAATCTATCATCTAATGTTGGCCTTTAGGTAGTTACTCAAATGCTATTATGCGTGTGTACATATGTGCATTCACAATGTTATGGTAACCCATTCAATTAAATTAATGTCATAAATTATCCAATTAATCTCCAAGTTTGGGATATTTAGCCTACATATTACATCACTTTTCTTGATATTACAAATGGAGAAGTTATGATTACATATATTTAAAGATAAATCCTTTTTTTCATTTCTATGTTTTCTTTTGGATTAAAAACTATCAGTGGACAATATGTTAAATAGTATAGTGTCTACATTTCATCAGCTATGTATTACTATCCCTGATTTCTGAGACCCACCAAAGTTGTAATATAGATCGATCGATCGATCCATCTGCCACTAGTCATCTGTTTTCACAATATGTCTCTACATTAGGATTATTAGATAGGATGCTAGTCTGGACTACAAACTACAAACTCAAGGACTGTTTTTAAAAATTATTTTTACATTGTTATCACCCTGCACAGTGCCAGGCATCAAAAGTAAGCATTCAAAAACTGATCAGTTGATTATATTTGGAGACTGAAAGGATCTAGATGTAAATCCCACTTCTGAATTCTGGTAGTTTTATGACATAGATAAGTAATCATTACCCTCTATTTTCTTCAGGTTCCTAAGATTACCACAGCAAGATTTCCCTATTTTGAAGAAACCAAGCATAATTATTCTAAAAGAATAATTTAGGGTCTTCCTTCCTCCCTTTCTTCCTTCCTCCCTCCCTTCTTCACTTCCTCTGTCTCTTCTTTCTTTCCTTCCTTCCTTTTTTCTCTTTTCTTTCTCCCTTTTTTTCTTTTCTTCCTCCCTTCCTTCCCTCTCTTCCCTCCCTCCCTTCCTTCCCTTCCTTCCTCCCTTCTTCCCTCCCTTCCTCCCTTTCTTCCTTTCTTCCTTCTCTCCTTTCCTCCTTCCCTCCTTCTCTTCTTTCCTTCCCTCCTTCCCTCCTTCTCTTCCCTCCCTCCCTTCCTCCCTTCCTTCCTCCCTTCCTCCCTTCCTTCCTTCCCTCCCTCCCTTCCTCCCTTCCTACTTTTCTTCCTTCCCTCCTTCCCTCCTTCCTTCCTTCCTCCCTTCCTTTTCCTTCCTCCCTTCCTTCTCTTTCTTCCTCCTTTTCTACTTTTCTTCCTTCCTCCTTCCCTCCTTCCCTTCGTTCCTCCCTTCCTCCTTCCTTCCTTCTTCCTTCCTTCCTTCCTTCCTTCCTTCCTCCCTCCTTTCCTCCCTTCCTTCCTCCCTTCCTTCCTTCCTTCCTCCCTTCCTTCTTCCCTTCCTTCCTCCCTCTCTTCCTTCCTTCCTTCCTCCCTTCCTTCCTCCCTCCCTCCCTTCCTTCCTTCCCTTCTCTCTTCCTTCCTTCCTTCTCTCCTCCCTCCCTCTCTCCTTTCCTCCCTCCCTTCCTCCCTCTGTTCCTTCCTTCCCTCCCTCCTTCTTTCCTTCCTTCCCTCCCTCCCTCTCTTCCTTCCTTCCCTCCCTCCCTCTCTTCCTTCCTTCCCTCCCTCCCTCTCTTCCTTCCTTCACTCCCTCCCTCTCTCCTTCCTTCACTCCCTCCCTCTCTTCCTTCCTTCCTTCCCTCCCTCTCTTCCTTCCTTCCCTCCCTCTCTTCCTTCCTTCCTTCCCTCCCTTCCTTCCTTCCTCCCTTCTTTCCCTCCCTCTCTTCCCCCTTTTCCTTCTCTCCTCCCTTCCTTCCTTCCTTCCCTCCTTCTCTCCCTTCCTCTCTTCCTTTCTCCCTTCCTTCTCTCCTCCCTCCCTCCCTCCCTCCCTCCCTTCCTTCCTTCCTTCTTTCCTGCCTTCCTTCCTTCCTGCCTTCCTTCCCTCACTCCTTCCTTCCTTCCTTCCTTCCCTCCCTCCTTCCTTCCTTCCTTCCTTCCCTCCCTCCCTCCCTTCCTTCCTCCCTTTCTACTTTTCTTCCTTCCTTCTTCCCTTCCTCCCTTCCTTCCTCCCTTCCTTCCTTCCTTCCTCCCTTCCTTCTTCCCTCCCTTCTTCCCTTCCTTCCTCCCTCCCTCCCTTCCTTCTTCCCTTCCTTCCTCCCTCTCTTCTCTCCTTTCCTCCCTTCCTTCCTCCCTCTCTTCCCTCACTTCCTCCCTTCTTTCCTCCCTCCCTCCCTCCCTTCCTTCCTTCTCTCCTTTCTTCCTTCCTTCTCTCCTTTCTTCCTTCCTTCTCTCCCTCCCTCTTTCCTTCCCTCTCTCCTCCCTTCCTTCCTCCCTTCCTTCCTCTCTCCCTTCCTCCCTCCCTCCCTTCCTTCCCTCCTTTCCTCCCTCCGTTCCTCCCTCCGTTCCTTCCTTCCCTCTCTTCCTTCCTTCCTTCCTTCCTTCCTTCCTTCCTTCCTTCCTTCCTTCCTTCCTTCCTTCCTTCCTTCCTTCCTGCTTTCCTTCCCTCCCTTCCTCTCTCTCCCTGTCTCCCTCCCATCCACTCAGTTTCCACTATAAAAAGGGCTGCTACAGTTTTGGGGATCTATCTTTCTTGACATGGTTTATGTTTGGGTCATGCAAGCAACAAGATGGTAGACTAGATATTTTCTCTGATTTCTATGATCTGTCAGACTTCCCAAAAACAGAAATTAGGCATCAAAAATATAATGTCTGTTTCTATGCTCTAGGACATTTAGAATTCAAAAGAAGGTAAATACAAACAAACAAGTCTAGAAACTGATGCTCATTGAGTCTGCATTGACTCAGCTCCCATCTTCCACCTTCCACATTTTCAGAAGTGAGGCTGCATTAGCAGACCCCAGGTCACAAATATAGAGCTTTTTCAAAACCTATCACAATGTCTTAGTCTTCTGTCTCTCTTTCCAGCTCCAGGCTGTGGAAGTTTTTTAGCTCTTAGAAGCCAGTTTGTCCACAGCTCTTCAGGAGCAAAAAATTGCTAGGAAATGCGCCAAGGTTGCGAAGCTCTGAATTACTGATAGCTCTGAACTACCAGTGCCAGGAAAGCAAGCTGGGAAACTGCCAAAGTTGGAATGAAGAATTAAGGAACAGAGGGAGTGGGACAGGTTACTAGAAAAGGAAATTCTGTATGTGAGGAGCTGTGCAGCATCCCACAAACCTGAAGTCACAGCAACCATCTAGGACCAGTTCTAACCAATTCAAAGTCATTTGCACTAGGCTAATGAATTGTGAATTTCTCGTTGCCAGAAGAGGCTTATAATTGGAGATACATTGCCCAACAATAAAACCAGTAACTTCCAGGAGTTTTAACTTCTCCCTGTCCAGGAAAATGAGACCTTTTAGGTTCCCAAATGTGTAGGTCTCATCTGGTGTAGTCTACATCTCTCTTCACCCATGAATGCATTTATCAATGGGAGTACCTCCCACTTCCAAAATAAGCCTCCTTCCTTTCTTCCACTTTTCAATCTTTCCTCCTCCCTCCTCAGCCACTACCCAAGAAGCTCTTCTTTTTCTGAGACCAGAGCTCACTTCCTTTCATTGGCTTTCCTTGATTTGATTCCAGTGCATCACTTACTTCTCTCTATCCATGATCCTTCTCCCTTTTAATGTAACACTCCATATCATAATGTAGCCCCACAAAATAAGGATGGAAAAGATCTTGGTTCATATTCAGAGGAAGATAGTGAAGTTTAAAAAGCCATTCCTTTTATGAAAGAGAAATGTCAAATAGTCATAAGATCAAAAAGAGTTCTTGGAAGAACTTCAAAAGGATGTCCAATATCAAATAAGGAAGATAAAGAAAAATTAAGGAGAAAAAAGGAAGAGCAAACCAAGAAAAAAAATTTTTTTGAAAAAAAAAAAAAGGTACCCAATTTGGAAGAGATCCAAAAACTTAAGGAAGAAAATAATTCCTTGAAAACTATAATTGGGATGAGGGGAAGCAAATTATACCAAGAAATAATAAAATAAAATCAAAAGAATGAAAAAATAGGAAGAATGTGAAACACTTCACTAGAAAAATAACTAATCTGGAGAAAATAACCAAAGACAATGTAAGATTTGTCAGAATTAAAAATTATGATTAAAAAAAGAATTTTGATATAATATGAGAAGAAATTACTATGGAAATTGCCCTGAAGTTCTTTTTTTATTAAAGCTTTTTCTTTACAAAATATGCATGGATAATTTTTCAACATTGACCCTTGCAAAACCTTATGTTCCAAATTTTCTCCTCCTTCCCCCACCTCCTCCCTTAGATGGCATGTAATACAATACATATTAAATATGTTCAAATATGTATACATAGTTATACAGTTATCTTGCTACATAAGAAAAATTGGATCAAGAAGAAAAAAAAATCTGAGAAAGAAAACAAAATGCAAGGAAACAACAATGAAAGAGTGAAAATGCTATGCTGTGATTCATACTCAGTTCCCACAGTCCTCTCTCTGGGTATAGATGGCGCTCCTCATCACAAGATTATTGGAAGTGAACTGAATCATTTAATTGTTGCAAAGAGCCACGCCCATCAGAATTGGTCATCATATAATCTTGTTGTTACCTTGTACAATGATCTCCTGATTCTGCTCATTTCACTTAGCGTCACTTCACGTAAGATTCTCCAGGCCTCTCTAAAATCATGCTGCTGATTGTTTCCTATAAAACAATAATATTCCATAACATTCATATACCATGACTTATTCAGCTGTTCTCCAACTGATGGGCATCCACTCAGTTTCCAGTTTCTTGACACTACATAAAGGGCTGCCACAAACATTCTTGCACAAACAGGCCCCTTTCCCTTCTTTAAAATCTCTTTGGGATATAAGCTCAGTAGTAACACTGTTGGGTCAAAAGGTATGGACAGTTTGATAGCTTTTTGAGCATAGTTCCAAATTGCTCTCCAGAATGGCTGGATGTGTTTACATGTTTCAGGCATGTCTGGTTTTTCATGATCCTATTTGGAGTTTTTTTGGCAAAGATACCGACATGGTTTCCTTCTCTAGTTTTTCTTACACTTGAGGAAAGTAAGGCAAACAGGGTTAAGTGACTTGCCCAGCATCACACAGCTATTAAGAGTCTGAGGCCATATTTGAATTCAGGTTTACCTAACTCTAGACCTTACTTTTCATCCACTGTGCCATCTACCTGCCCCAAGAGTGGACTACAGAAAGCTAAGCAAAGTCTAAAACTGTTCCTAATCTCATCAATATTATATATCAGATAGCCCAGAGCAAGTGGAATGAAATTATCAATCTTGACAATTCTTCTTTATTTTTTTCTGTGGCTGAGGAACAATTTGCTTTCATCTGAAAATTCAATATATCTTCCCCATCCTTTTTGGGGCTATCTGAGCCCTCATTTCATATTGCTACATTGTGGGCAGAATCATGAAAGAATTCTTCTTCCTTGAAGGTACTGGTGTTCACTACAATAATGACATAAAGTTAATTGGGCCAAATGAGGCCACTATGGGAGAGCCCTAAAACAGATCTTAAGAATATTCGGGGTATGGCTCACTCACAGTCAAGTTTTGGAAAATATAGTGGGAGGGAGAAGTACAGAGTTATAGAACTCCATAAGCTCTATAAGCTTGAGAGACTTGCTTCCTCATAATTTTAAAAAGAAGCCCAATAACTTATTAGACTTTTTAAGTTTTAGATAACCTTAATACACAGGGATAACTTGTGGGTCCTCCTTTGCCAAGTCTAAATGTCTATATCTTTCAAGTGGATCCCATAATTGACTATAGCCCCAGAAGATCTAAAGCAAGCAATACATTAGTCTGTCCTCCTGGTCCCTTCTGACCCATGATTTTGGAGGTCTTTGCCATTGAGTGGAACATTCGTCAGGTAACTTCCTTCTCTGGCAAGGGGAAGTCAGAATAAGCCATTGTTAGGCATCTGGAGCTCCAAGCTCCCCAAGGCAGGTACTCCTTTTGAAAAGTGGTTCCTTGACTTTTATTGGGTCTAGTTGCTACTGAAAAGATGACCTGATATTATATAATCACTTTTTTCCCAGAATTATCTATGTAGCAAGATGGGTAGAACAGAGAAGGTTTCTATTATTAAAAGGAAATGGTGTATTAGCAATCATGCTTTCCTAATCTCTCTGATGCTAGTGTACTTCGCAAACATGGTCTGGTGATTATACCAGAGGCTGAGACTAATCCAGATCCTGAAAGCCTGACTCTCTCACTAGTCTAGTGGGTCCCCATTCATAGAAACAAGCTCCTAAGGAATATTATTTGCCTGTTTATACAGTGGTTCTATCTGCTACAAAGCCACTAGTCTGGTAACAGGAGATACTCTGGGGAAAAGGGGTACTGGCAAGTACTTCTAATTGAATGAGTTATTTAATGTATGGCTGACATATGAGAGAGTCTTGAAGGATTGAGCAGAGAGGTCCTGGGCAGTGGCTATGGCTCTGGTCAAGTAGTCTAGGACTTGGTGAGAATAGGACAGCGTAATCAAAGACTCTTTTCTTTGGGATCAGGAACAATAAAGGAATTTTAGTGTTACCTTCCAAAGCATAGGGGAGTTTGTGATGTCAACACCTATCAGAGACATAGACCAAATTAACCAGGTTGGCGCTATTAAAAGAGTAGCAGAGAATTTGGAACTATGCTAGTTCCAAATTGTGGTATATGAATATTATGAAATATTATTGTTCTGTAAGAAATGACCAGCAGAATGATTTCAGAAAGGCCTAGAGAGACTCACATGAAATGATGCTGAATGAAATGAGCAGGATGAGGAGATCATTATATACTTCAACAACAATACTATATGATGATCAATTCTGATGGACATGACCATCTTTAACAATGAGATGAACCAAATCAGCTCCAATAGAACAGTAATGAACTGAACCAGCTACACCCAGCAAAAGAACTCTGGGAGATGACTATGAACCATTACATAGATTTCCCAATCCCTCTATTTTTGTCTGCCCACATTTTTTTATTTCCTTCACAGGCTAATTGTACACTATTTCAAAGTCCGATTCTTTTTGTACAGCAAAATAACTGTTTGGACATGTAGACTTATATTGTATTTAATTTATATTTTAACATATTTAACATGTATTGGTCAACCTGCCATCTGGAGGAGGGGATGGGGGGAAGGAGGGGAAAAACTGGAACAAACAGTTTGGCAATTGTCAATGCTGTAAAATTACCTATGCATATAACTTGTAAATAAAAAGCTATAATAAAAAAAATTTTTTAAAGAAAAAAAAGAGTAGCAGAGGTTGGAGAATGGGTCCAGTGTCAATTTGGAAACTTGGATAATAATACCCAAATAGGAAGATGTGATCCCCCTTACTAAGCAGTTGTTCCTAACTCAAATGGCCTTTACTCTATCTCCAAAATGGAACTTTCCCATCTTAGGGTAAGAGGGTTGCCCCTGCTGCTGCTCATTAGCATCTGCCTGCCCTCATCAAGTGTCATCTCCCTGAAGCTATATATGTTACAAATTGATGCTATTCTGAAAAGAGAAAAGAATCTCTTGCCTACTATATTTGTGGATCGATTCTTTAGGAAGATTTACCAAATGATAACAGACTACTTTTGGACATAGTTCTGATTGATCATCTCTGGCCTTTCCTTATTCCTTTCCATAGAACAATTGTTTTAACATCAAGGCCATGAGCTCCTCAGAAATCTCCATAGACCATGGAGAAGTAATTCCTTAAATAGTAGATTTCCTTGTCTTTGAGATGGTTCAGGGACCTCCTTCCTAGAAATGGGGGACCAAATAGTGGTATTGTTAGGAGGTAGTTTACTTTCTAATGACACAGGGGAGATTAAATTATTGCTAATTTATTCTATATTCACTTGGAAGAAAGGAGATTTCTTAGTTTACTAAGTGGCAATTTTGAGTCACTATTGAAGTTGCAGGACAGTTTTTATTGAGTTGTAGAAAAAGGCAACAGTCTTTCCACAAAAGCTTCAAAACACTCAAAGATTTTGTATCATTACTCTGATACAGTAGGCAGGGCTGGGTAGGCTTGGCTGGTGGGCCAGGAATATTGAATGGGTGGCAATACTGAGAGAATCTCAGAATCAACTTAAATCCTAAAATAGCTTAAGTGCAAGAGGCTAATGACTTCTTAGCCTCTTTACTACAGATGACCTTAATAAAAAATTGTTCATTGTGCCAGAAGTGTCCATGCAGAACAATCCAATAAAATATATTTTAAAAACAAAAATATGCACAAAATATAATTAAGATTATGGAGGGAAATTACTATGCATCAAATGAATAAAAAAAAAGTAAGAGTAGTAATCACTCTATCAACAAAATAAATACATATAAAGGGATAAATGAAAAAAATCATATTGTACTGAAAGGAACAACAGACAAGAAACTAATATTAGTAATAAAATCACATGCTCCAAATGCCTTAGCATCCAAATTAGTAAAAGAAACATTTGAGCTGCCAGATGACATAGACAGTAACACAATAATAATGACAGGAAACATCAAGATCCCTCTCTCAGTTTTGGAGAAGTCTAACAGAAAGATAAACAAAAGGGGAAAATTTGTAATTGAACAAATTGTTAGACAAACTAGAGATAAAAGATTTATGGCATTTTTGAAATGAGACTACAAAATGATACATATTTCTCAATTTTTATAAAACCTTTTACAATAACTGAACTTTTATGAAAACTGACATTGAAGTGCTGCAAATAAATGTGAAAAAGCAGAAATACACTTTTAAAGAGATCATAACACAATAAAAATTGCCTTTGATTTGGGAACCACAAACAAAGGATACAGACTCAAATGGAGAATTAATAATGAAATCTTAACTAATTGGTAAGTTAAAGAATCAATTATGAAATAATAATTATGTGAAAGAAAATTACATACAAAAATTTCTGAGATGTAGCTAGAGCATTCTGCAGAGAGAAAATCATATCTCTACAAATCAACATTAATTTTCTATTTTTCCTATTATTATATAGATCATATAATCTAAAATTAATTTCTATTTTTAGAAAAAGATTAATAAACTGAATATGAATTTTTAAAATTTGAAAGGCAACAAATAAACTTAAAGTAAGTTCAAGAGAAGAGATATTGAAAATTAGAGGAGAAATAGATAAGCTGGAAACAAAAAAAAATCAATTAAAAGTAAAAACTGATTCTTTGAAGACTAAAATAATTCATGACATTTTTAGTTAACCTGCTTTAAAAGAAAAGGGCAGAAAATCAAATCAATAAAATAGCAAATGATCAAGCTGAAATCATCACAAAACCAAAAGAAATAAAAAAGAAACCTCTGAACATATTGTACTTGGTTAAATGCTACCAAAAATAACAATGCAAAAGAAATAAAAGGATATTTTCAAAAATATAAAATACCCAAACTTGAAAGAAGTTTGATCAGAAGACTTGATAGATATCTCAGAAAAAGAAATAGAAATATTTATAAAGGAACTTCAAAAAAAAAAAAAAGAACAAAGAAAAACAACTCCTGATCTTGATGTATTCACAGGAGAATTGTATCAAAGAACAATTAATATTCATGGTTCAAATATTATTTTAAAAAAATTGGGAAAGAAAGCACCATATCAGAATTCCCTTATGTGACATATGTATATATATTTCTAATACTATACCAGAAAAGAATGAAATACAGAAGGAAAATTATAGTCCATCATTATTAATGAATTTTGATTAAAAATGTTTAAACAAAGTCCTGTCAAGCAGACTACAGTGATTTATCTGGAAATCATTCATTATGATAAAATAGGCTTACTGTACTAAGGGACATGAAAATAAATCCAACATTAGAAAAATGGTCAACATAATTAGCCATTTGCCAGATTAGAATTTCCCTTATAAACCATAATGTTTAATCAATGGAGAAAATGTGTACTGACTTAATTAGAGAGCCTAAGAAAAGAATTTGAAAGTGAAGGGGTTTATAAGCATACCCGCTAAAGATACTTCAAATCACAACCAGAGATACTCTTGTAGTGAAGCTTCAAAGACTTAGGATGGATTCCAGATGAGAATTTACAAACAGCTTTATTGATTTGCACAGCCTTTGTATGAGTGTTAAACAGATCACTTCTATCAATATTGTACCAGATGTAAAAGTTGAAGTCACCAGTGAAGATACTTAATCATCTTTTTAAATCATTTGGTTATCATTATCAAATTGTATTTACTTCTTTGCTGGTATTGACTCGATCACTCATAACACGTTTAAAACATGTTAAAGGAAGATTGAATCCTAAAACATTTTACCTTAATACATCAGATGCAGATAGCAGATTATCTCCACATAGAACTATAATAAGCAGCCTGTGTTATTGAAGATATATTAAAGCACATCTAGAGATTTAGCAACTAAAGTTAAGATTATAAGAAAGGTTAAATTCTTATACTTACAATGTATCAGCTAAATATAATTCTTTGACAGTAAATGTATATTTTTACACTTTTGCTCAGTGATATCAGCACTATGCAAAAAAAAAGATTAAAGAAAGAGGGAAAGGATCCATATGTACAAAAATATTTATAGAAATTCTTTTTGTGATAGCAAATAATTGGAAAGTAAGGGGACGATTATCAATTTATGTTTGTTCAAAGAAGTTATGGCAAATAAATGTGATGGAATACCATGGGCTGTAAGAAATGATGAAAGGGATGTGAACTTATATTTATACAAAATGAAATTAATAGAACGATTTTTACAATAGCAAAAAACATTCAACTGAATGAGGAGCTCTGGTCAACACACTTACCAATTATATTTCCAAAGGACTCATCATTCTGTTCACTTTCAGATAAAGAAGTGATGGCTCAGACTGCAGATGGAAACATTTTCTCTTCCTTTTTTCCTTTGTTTTCTTCTTTCTTTCTTCTTGTTTTGAACATGACTAATGTAAGAATTTATTCTACATGATTATATGTGTTTTTCTTGGCTTCTAAAGGATGAGTGAGGGAGAGAATTTAGAACTGAAGAAAAAATAGAATTAAAAAAAAATTTTAAATGGCGAATGCATGGGATATCTGTATGTAATTAGCTGCTGACATTTTATGTTTTATTGAGATTTTTATTTTATTTTTCAAAATGTTGCTATATTGGCATTATTGATATTTTGCATATATAATATTCCACATATTTACATATCAGGCTATTTTGAAGTATATATACATACATGTAGTCTGGAACAAGAAAAATTATGATATTGAACCTATGTAAAATGTTTACAGTTAGCATATTTTTAATATCTTAGAAGACTGTGCTTGCTATGTTATATTTGTATGTATTCAAAGGATATAAATGATTGCCATAACATATATAACATACATGTATATGTATTATACCTTGCATATAATTTAAATATTTTATTTTTTCCAATTACATGTAAGAATAATTTTTAATGTTCATTTAAAAAAAATTTTGAGTTCTAAATTTTCTCCCTCCCTCTCTTGCTATCCCCTCCTTAAATGGTAAGCAATTAGATATAGGATTTGTACTCTGCATGTAATTTAGACTATAGTGACTTGGTAATTATAGCCTTTAAAGTAGTGTCTTGCATTATGCTTTGTCTTGAATGTATTATAATATGTTTACTATGAATAGAATCTAATGATTACTTGGATTGCTGGGCTATCATCCTTGATAATGTTTTTTTTTTCATGCTGTTTTATATATTTTCCATGTGTCAAGTGGTCACAGTAGATTTTCAAAATTTTTAACCCTCGGAGCAATATACATCATAGTACCTTTCAGACACAGAATTCTCTACTAATTAATTAATGAAGTCCTATGGGAATGTAATCCTTTGATTTGGCAGGAAGAGGGAAACCCCTTGGAAAAAAAGAGATGAAAATATAAAAGCTCAATGTTGTTTCCCTCCCCCCTCAAGCTGGAAAGGAAACTTCTTGATAGGTAAAGATGGTGTCACTAGGAAGATTCAAAATGTGGATTTGAACTGAGCTCTGGATGGTAGTACAGAGAATTTTGCTTTTGTATTCCTATTTATTTGCAAGTGGGGATGTGAGTTAAAAAAGACTAAGAATGAAGCAGCTACTTGATGCAGTAGATATAGCACCAGCTCTGAAGTCAGGAGGACCTGAGTTCAAATTTGACCTCAGACACTTAACACTTCCTAGATATGTGACCCTGGGCAAGTCACTTAACTGCAATTCCCTCAGGGGAAAAAAAGAAAGAAACAATAACGAGAGAAACAATAAATAGCATAGAAATCACAGCCTTGATTGCTGGCTACTTTGTTCTAATATCATTCCAGGAGAAATGTGGCTAAAACCAACAACTGTTTGTGGAATATCTGATAAAGTATGGTGATCTATCTCTGCTCTTAACATATCAGATATTAAAATTGTTCCTTTTTTTACATTTGTTTGTAACTCCTGATTGGATTGGTATTTTAATGCTGGATTAATCTAAATAAATATGATTGACCATAATATTTTTGATTGACTTGCTTTTTAAATCTCTGAGTTGTAACTGTCATTGGTACACAACTGAAAGTCATCAGTAAATATAAAGACTCAGAAACAATATAAGAAAGAATAAGATTGATTTATTAATGTTAATAATTGTTCCAAAGTAGGTAAAATTGAGTCTGGGACTTTTTCCCCTTAGTCAAAAGTGAGCCAATTGCCTTTGCTATCTGGGAAGAGACTGGACAGCTGGGTCAAATTGCCTTTTCACTGACAAATTCAGAAGTAAATCTCCCTGCATTGGCAGAGTTGAAGGCAGTGACTAGGAAATAGCTCATTCCCTATATGAGTAGAAAAGGAAATATCTAGACCAGGCCAATAGCCACATTCCAAGAGCAGGAGTCAGAGAAAGGAGAACATATACCCTCTTTTGCATTTTTTTTTTATTATTACCCAAAGGAACCAGATTCCTTTAAACAAGACAGTACAATTTCTATAGAAATATACATCAAAATAGCGTATGGTATATGTCTACCAATGTAAAGAGCTCTTTCAGAGGATTTGGTGTTGTAGTGAAAAACTATAATTCATCTCTCTGCCTTTTCTGAGTACATTATATATATATATATATATATATATATATATATAAATTCATTTTTAAAAATCTCATTAATTACCTCAGAATAAAGGCTGCCCAGACATAATTTCTCTAAGACTATACTCAAACTTGCCTTTTTCTACTCTCTTCCCTCCAATTCTTCTGAAGTAGACATATGTCTCTATTTTTCATTGTTGCAAAATGGTCCTATTGACAAGCTTTTCATGAAAAGTGCAAGCCCTAGGCACCTACAGGTCTTGTCATGTAATGCCACATTGAATACAAATATCTTTTCAGCTCTTTTAAAAAGTATTCATATCATTAGGATAAAAAAATCAAGAACAGAATTGATCCAGGTGAGATTTTTCACAGTCTTATCTCATTGCATTTAGAATGAGTTTCAAATGAAAGCACCCAAAGTAAGCAACAACTGTGAAAAGAACATTGAAACACACTTAAAATAAATCTCAACATACCACCAATTCAAAAGAGAGGAAATCGTTGGCAAATGTCCTGATCATCCAACTTAGAAGAGTCAATTTTCATACAATTGACTTCTATGACTAACTATTTATAGAAAAGTACAAACAGCATACTCAGTGCCTGTAGAAAGACTTGGATCAATAAGAATAACAAAAGAATAAAAAAATTTTTAAAAGATTTTATCAAGCCTATTGATTTAAAGATACCTTAAAGAACTACACAAATACACCTGGATTTTCAGTGCCAGAGCATAGCAATAGCAAACATGTCTTTCAAAAGTCATTTTAAAAGGCAACATGTAACTCAAGAATAGAAAATGATGTGGCATTGTAACAGTACAAAAGGTATATTTCGGGAAGTAATAGAATTTTGGGCAAGTATAAAAGGTAAGATTGACCTTCAAATTTCTATTTATTTAAGTAAATTGACAGATTTATTGAAATAGTTATAATAGGTGCATAATAAATGCTTGTTAATTGATTAATAGGATGACTTTACACTGTAATCCTGCTAAGGATTTCTTTGACCTTGAAGTTTTTTCCTGAGAAACATAGAATTTTCAAAGTGTATATAGCCTGTGATTCAGTATGAAATTTCTGGACTTACACAGAGTATATTCAATATTGAAGGTATCTCAGTAGTATCTTGATAATGATTACTACTATCACTGTTCTGGGAACCGCTGAATTGGGTTCATTTTTACATGTCTACTAAGAAACCTCAGGGATCTTCATGTTTTCAAGCAAAGTTAAAAGCTGTGGAATATTGAACATTGTTTACATAGCAAAAACAGAAAGTACTTGTACTTGAAACTCCCTGAAAACTTGTCCCTGTACCTGAGACAAGCAAGAAAAGTTTCCCATCTGGTTGCCCTCTGCATACATCCTCCTTCTTCCCTGTCCCATATCACTTCCCTAATTCATACAGGTTGCCCCAGAATTAATTTCATTTTGATATCAAGGCTTTCTCAAGCAAGGAAAATACTGTTAGTGAACATTTCACTTGATTCACAGTATCAAAGAAGCACATAGTCACAGATACTTTGCACCACCTTTTGGTGCTTTATCTCATTGTTTCCTGTCCTTCCCATTGCTTATTTGGTAGAGGTTTGTAAACAGAACCAATATTTTCTCCCAGCTGATGATTTCTGAGACAAAGCTTCTTCTCCACACAACTTTGGCCCCAGCTTCCTTAAAGCACCTTCCCTTTCCCGGCTGCAATGAAATGGGTTTGGCTTCAGCTTCTGACCTAGAAACAATTGAAAAGCCCAAGCAATGAGGATTCTGGCCCTCTCAGTCTTGAATTAAGACCACTCAAGTCATCATATCCACTGAATCCTTTTTTCTATATCTTTGCTGTATTGGGGCAAAATAAATCTCCTTTATTAAATGTGCAGTGCCATGAGTATCTATTTTCTTCCCATCATTGAACTTGTACTAAGAGGTACTGGTCTCGGATCTACACCTTGGACAATGTTTCTTTTCTCATCAATACCCTATTATTAAATAGGACCCTTTACTTCAGGACTAGAGCCTTGGGCTCTGCCTCAAAATCTGCCTTACCCCACCTCAACCAGAGAAAGGAGGAAGGATTGGGCTTGCAATTTAGGTCAGTCCCAAGTTCAAGTCCAAAGCTCAGCTCAGGCTTTGAGCTCCTGAATTGGAGACTCTACTACCTGCTCCTAGAACATAAAAATATTAAAGTTGGACCCCAGGCCTTTTTATCAGGATCACATGGCCTAAAATGGGGGGAAGAAAGAACTTGTCAGTTTTCTCCTCCTTTACCACTTAGTGTCATCCACTATGAGTGAAGGAATCTTTCATTCTCAGACCCAAATGCAGGAAAAAAAAAAAACCCTCACCATGTTCAGTTGATCAGTTTAAAAGTTGAAGGTATTTCCATTTAGGCAGCCAATGGAATTGCTCACAATCTCATGGTGGCCAAAACAGAATGTCCACATATAAATACAACAGTTCTTCTTTCTCCCAGAAGCAGATCCTCTTCATCTTCAATGTGGATGACACAATTTTAGGTAGTGTAGACATGTGCAAAACCTCCATTATGCTAGCATCTAATTTCTTTTTTTCTGGAAAGGGCTACTACAGGTTTTAAAATGAGATAGTATTAATGGGAACTCATTAGTGCTCCTATTGAATGTGGAACAATGAAAGATGAAGTAAGCATTGTGAAAGTACACTTGAAAGTTCTGCTTTTATAACAAAAGTCAACTTTCTAAACTTAAAGAATGTTCCAGATAGTTTATCTCCCTATTACTTAGTTCTTAAGAAAACAAGAACACAACCTAAGGCAGATTTTCTATAATTTTGGAGAAATTATCTAAGAAGCCAGCATTCTCTTAGTACAAGTTCATTGTTGGGAAAAAATGAGATCTCATGGCATTGAACATTTAATAAAGGAGATTTATTTTGCCTAAACACAGCAAAGATATAGAAGAAGGATTCAATGAATACAATGACTTGAGTGGTTTTAGGTATCCACTAAGACTGAGGGGCCCAGAATCCTCATTGCTTGGACTTTTTATTGGCTCTAGATCAGATGATAAGGTCAATGACCTGTATCTTAATTTGTACATAGCCATCATAAATTTATAGCCCCATTCACAAGCTTTTAAAAACTGAAATAATTCCTTGGAGTAGTAGAATTTTAGACTGAGTTAAACAGATTTGAGGAGAGAGAATAGAAGATCTGAAGGAAGAAAAGAAGTGTAGCTGGGGGCTGTAGAGACCAGGAAGCAGGACAGAAGCTTTTTAAATGAGTGAAAACAAATGGCTACTTCTAGAATGGCCATCTTCATCATGCAAAATAGAGAGACAGACTCATAACACTTTAGTCTGATCAGTAATGGACTTTCCTCTCAATCCCACCACATTTTTCTCCACTCATTCTCCTCTCTCCCATCAGTGTAGGTAGATGTGGGGGAGGAAATGTGTTCCGTTTTGCCATCCCCCACTTCTGGTAATATTTTGTTGGTCTGATTCTCTTTTATAAATTTGTTTGTTCCTACTGTCCTATTGAACATGGTGTTACTTGATGTCAGAGCATGCATGGATGACCAGCCCTAAGGAGTTTTATATTTCATAGAGTACCTATCTTATAGATCCTGTAAGTGTAGTGGTGTGGGAGGATAAAAAGATCTCACAGTGGGCATTGCAATTAGAGTTTAATTTTATGAGTAACCCTATAATTATTAAGATCTTAAAATTAAATTCACTTTCAGTTTTCTTAAAAGGAGGGGCCACTGAAGCAAAAGTGTAAGCACAGATTCTAGAAACTAAAAATTCAAACCTTTTACCTGAGAGAAAAAGGAAAGCTTGAAGGAAGTGGGGAAAAAGTCCTATTTTCCAGCCAGCCCAGGAAATATGATCTATGAATATTTTTATTCTATCTCTTTCTGATTAGAAATGAAAGATGAAGAAGGCACAGATTCTTTTGCTCCACAGAAATACAGGTGGTATAAATCCGTCAACAATCACCAGATAGGAAGCTGAAGCTACTATGCTGGGGACCCCAGGACCCTCCCTTTTCTGAACCTCTTTGGCAGGAACAGGCCTTAGGGAAACTCTTACTATCCCCACCCTAAACTTGCTTGACCAGTTTCCACCAGCTTTTATACCATCTTACTTGGTGATATTATTAGGGCCCATGAATTCAAATATCATCTCTATGCAGGTAACATCCCTTATCACCAATTGCCTTTGGAAATCTCAAATTGGATATTGCAAAGACATTTCAAACTCAGAACATCCAAAATATCTTTCCTCCAAAACCCTTCCTTCTTTTCTAACTTTGTCTATTATTGTCAAGGACACCAACTCTCAGGCACCCAAACTCACTTTGATATTATCCTAAATTCTCCACAAGAACTTACTCTTCATATTCAATCTATTGTCAAGTCTTGTAATGTCTTTCTTCATGACATAAATCATGTACAACCCTTCTTCTACAGTCACAAAGCTACCATCAACCTCCTTCCCCAAATCTCTGTTTGGAGAATATGTACTTTTCTATTGCTTCCCAAGGTAAGTAGGGATTTTTCTTTTCTTTTTGCTGAGGCAAAGTAATATAATTATTATATAATAACAAATCTGTCTGAGGCCAGATTTGAACTCAGATCCTCCTGACTTCAGGGCTGGTGCTCTATGTACTGCACCACATAGCTGCCCCTAAGTAGGGATTTTTCACTTACCCTGCTGCTGTATATGGACCCCATATACAACGTGACTTTTCCATCCTTAATGTCGCTGAATCGTCCTTTATGTAATTATCTATTTGTAGTCCTAACACATAGCACAGTACTTTGTATATAATAAATACTTAAATCCTTTTCCATTCCATTCAGTCTGTCAATTAACAAGGAATTATTAAGGACCCACTTTATACCAACTGCACAATTGATGTTTAAAGGCAAAATAGTCCTTGCCCTTAAGGAGTTGATTTTCCATTACAAGCTTATTCATGACACTTAGCATATGTTGCCTCTTGTATTGTAATATGCATCTTAAGAAGATTTGACTTGTCACAGTCATCTTTCTCTATTTCTACAGCATTTAATGGAGTATCCCACATTTGATAGGCAAACAATCAATAAATGATGTCTTTTAAAATACATTTTAATAGAATAGAAAATTTTGCAAATGCTACTTTCCAAAATGAAGTCATATGCTTACTATACATACACATATACTCATTTTTAGAAATTTTACCCATGGCATAAAAAATTTAAAAAGGTCCTTAATTTTGGTTTTAATTCTAACTTAAAAGGGTTTCTAAATAGAGCAGAGATTAATAATCTGGTGTTCACAGCCTGAAGTAAATTGATACATTCATTCCTGTGCAGATGCTGTCTATGATGATTACTATTCTCAACTAACTGTGTTTGCAGGACAGATTATCCATTCTCCTCTTATTTAACAGCCACTGTTCAAAGTACTAGGAACACAGCTGTCTCTTACAGGCTTTACCTAGCTTTCAAAAGGCCTAGAGTCACATGACAAAGATGTGTGTCTCAGTAATAGAAAATCTAAATTAATCTTCATAGAAAATGGAGAGTCTTGTTTGCATCTACAAGAAAAAGAACACTTCTAGGTAAAATCTGCTTTAGACCAAAATGGGACTTTAAGAGAATCCTGTGAAAGTACAGATTTAGGGGAGTGTGTGGGAGGGGGGGAAGGGTGGGAAGGGATGGGGCTTGCTGAGCATTGCACACAAAAGTCATTTACTTCCTGAATAAAAGGTTTAAATTTTAAAGTTTTTTCATTGCCAAAAGTTTGAAAAGCTTCAGAATGGAAGATTTAATCTTCCTGCCTAGTGTCTGAGATAATCATTTGCAATCCTTCATCCTTCTTTCCCATCTCTCTCCTCAATGGTGATGAAAAATAGGAGACATTTTTGCTCTATCTCTTTTAATCCCATAGAGATAGTGTGACTAAATTAGGCATCACTTGATAAGATTTACAGCAATCATTTTGCCAGTGACTGTGCTGTTACTACTACTATTATCAAAGACACAGAATTTCAATGCTACTGTCCCCAAAAAACTAAGAAAATGTATCAATTTGAAGAAAGCTTCTTATTTCAGACTAGTGAATATATATGTGAATAGGGGTAGGACAGAGAAGGGAGCACAACAATCCTAAAGCCTTTGAAGTTGTTGTTCCACTTGGGGTCATCCAATCTCCTTCACCCCTCCCCATTCCTAGTTACATACATTTATATGTGGCACATAGCTATTTGGGGGGGCTTTGTTTTGATTCTTCCTTATGGAATTGGGGGAAGGTAGATTTATAAGATGTCTTTCAAATTCTTTTAAACTATGTATGAGGCAGTATGTTTGTTAAAAATGGACATAGAAGAATGATTATATCTGGTTTTAGACCAAAACATAGAGAGAAGAGTACTAATACATTGCTGAGCATATAAAGTAAAAATCGATTAGAATAAACTCAAATAGTGACAAAACTACACTCCTTTCCCTTTTAAGGGAAGTGAAATTGCTGAATATGCCATGACAGCTTTAAGACTAAGTGAAGTTTTTAACTCAAAAACTATGTATTCTTTCCATTAAATAAGAAAACCTAACTAGAACAAAAATGCTTTTAAAGAATGACATAAATGGAACCAAGGCAATTTTAGGAATTACAGACAGGGACAGAATAGGCAGCAAAATGACTAAGATACTATTAGAGAGGAAACATGGCATAAACTGAGACAGAAAGGAATACTTTTCTATTCTATTAAAGGGAAAGTAATCCCAACTTCTCTTGCAGAATTAAAAAACCAGTAGAAACTTTTGACTTCAAGAATAGATCAACCAAGCTGAAACTAGTATCTGAATTCCAACCAAGATATAATTTTATTCAAAGGAGTCAGTGGTCCCCTTACATTCCACCCCTACCATCCTAATATGCAACTGGTAATTTAACACAAAGGGATTAAAACAATCACATGCTCTCTTAAATTTTTAAGTAACTCTATAATGAGATGTAATAAGAGAAAGTGAAAACAAAACCAAAACTTCCAAAACTAGGTTTGGATAAATAATTTAAAATGTATTAAAACTCTAAGATAGGAGTTTTGCTCAGATAAACCAAATTCATATTCTGGTTGGAAAATGGTCAGTTTCTTTAATGTTGACAATTTCTAGGATGAATGTGCAATTGCGGCTGTATAAAAACTAATGTGGGAAAGAGTTGATAAACCAGACTTCAAAGAGGCTTAAAAGACAGTGAAGATCCCCACTGCATTGGGGAACTATATTTTAACCTCAACTGTGCAAGATATTATTTTTCTTTCTTCTTTTTCAATGTTTTTGAAGGTCTAGATCATAGAAAGTTAAAAACCTCAAATTAGTCAGAGATTTATATAGTAGTTGCTTTCCCAGATTTCAATTGAAATGGATGCATTGAGTAAAAAAATTTCTCTATGGTAGAAATAAAAAAAATAATATTTAATATTTAGTAGGAAAGGTTTTATAAGGTCCAGCAGTCTTACAAATCCCAAAATGAATTGTAAATAACCCTCAATATAAAACCAAATAAGTTGATAAGGAAATCATCTAAATTCTGAAGGATTTAGAAAAAAAAAGGCATAATTAGGAAAATAACTAGTTCTTACATTTTTTCATTGTGGCCAGTTTAAAAACAACATAAGCAATGAGTGGAGCTTTGTAGAGAATTATAGAAAATTAAATGCTGAGACTCAATCCATCACTAAGATCTTCTTAGTATTTCAGACATTAATGATGAAACTAAAGGAGGTAATGGACCATGTTTTAAAAATAATTGGTTTAAGTAATATGTTTTTTGCTGTCCTAGTGGCCAAAGAAAGTCAGGAACAATTTACCTTGAGGTGGAAAGAGACAAAGTACACATTTTTGTAGATTGCTATAAGGATATATTTATAGCCTAGTATTATGCTATAATTTGTAAAGATAAGATCTAAATAGGATTAACATAAACACTTGCTTTATATAACATTACATAGGAGTCATGACAAGTGAGAAGCAGAGAAAGTTACTGATGGAATTATTGAGGGACTTAAAAAGATAAAGATACTTTACAAAAGATACAAAAAGAAAAAATCATTAGTTAAATTTCTAGGGATAATTTGGACTTTAACAAGGAGAACTGATTCTTTAACTGGTAGAAAAAAAAATCTTAACCTCCCAAATAAATCTAATCTCTGCCATCACCACCACCATCAAAAGACCAAAAGGAAGCACAGAGGCTAGTTTTTGAAGAAATCATAATAGCCACTGAGGTATGATATGAGATCCAATGTATGAGGTTATGAGAAAAAAATTTTTTTAAATTGAATGAGGCTTAAAATAATAGCATGCATTAGGAAAATATAAAACATCAAACATACTATTCCCCCTTGTTCCTAATTCTTCAGACTCCTCTTTTAAATTAGAAGTTAGCTAAGAAGGATATTTTATAACTTAATCCTTTTAGACAAAGCCAAGAAGAAATAATGAGAAAGCTTCTGTGTGTGTAAGATTTTGAACTCAAAAGATGATTGTCCCATAGATTTGATATATCAATATGAAAAGATAGTCCTATTAGTACATTACATTCTTATGGAAACAGAAGACTTGACCCAAAGAGAACATTATGAATACTGACCCTTACACTAACATGGGCCAAAATCAGCTTCATTAAACATATCAGAACAGCTGCCAAGTACTTAGTGCTCAAGTGGATTTAACTTATAAGCAAAAGAACTAGCACTGAGGAAACAAGGACAAGCCATCTTCATTAAAATATAGCAGCTCCTACTGTTGACATGGCATCTAAGTGGCCAGAAAGAGATATAACTAAAGTAAGCCAATCCTTTTTTGTTGAATGGTTTTAATCTGGAGAAGGTAATAATTGGTTTAAAGACATGTATGCTATTCTTACTCCACAGGTGATAAGTGATAAGTACCATTTGAAGTGATAAGCAACCATCCTAAGCCTTTCCACTGAAAAGCAAAAAGGAAATCAATCCCCTATCTTGAATTGAGGGGAACGTGGCTAGTTATCACAAAAGCCACTAAGAAAATCTGGGTAATGTAGTAACATATACTGACTCTTGAGCTGTCACTAATGGGTTAACCAAATAGTGAGCTAAAGAGAGGAATTATACTTGGATAGTGGATAATAATGAGGTTTGGGGCAAGGAGTTGTGAGAGGACATAGTCAATGCAAATATTAAAATATTAAAATTGAAGTTGGATACATTTCAGTTTACATGAAAGGAAAATCAGATGAGGCAAAGTGAGAAGGCAGACCCATATTAGTATTTGAGAAAGATAGAGTTAAAGGAAAATATTGAAAAGAAATAAAATCCAAATGAAATGAGAAAAATAAGAACACATGAGCACATGAGAAAATTTGATGTGGACATTTAGTCCACCAAATCTTGGCCTGAAGATAAAATGGGACTAAGAAGAGAGTAGGTGGTCATGCAATCCTCACCATTACTGAGCCATATTTTTCAGAGATTAGGCTATTATTGACTATCAAAGTAGGTCCATTACCAATGGGTGGTCTTTAGGAATTTAGGCCCAATTAATAAGCTTAACAAAAATCTTTTTCTGGCCACTTAGATACCATGTCAACAGTAGGAGCTGCTATATTTTAATGAAGATGGCTTGTCCTTGTTTCCCCAGTGCTAGTTCTTAACAAAAATGTAGTAGAACAATCTTCATGTACAAATGACTAAATTTTGTCTGTCTCTTACCCAGGCAGTTATTTACCCCAGTATGAATTTATCAATTATTAATTAAAATTCATTCATTAGTTATTATGGCCAGTCTATTATAATTTAGAGTAATCAAGAACTGGACTGAGGTTCAAGAAATTATATACAACTTTCACTTTGTTTATAATCCTCAGACTGCAGGAATGATTAAAAAGATTTAATGGAATATTCAAGATCCAAGTTAAGAAACTCTTATGGGAAACAAAGATGACTGATTAGAAGGCAATATGCTTATAGATCTAGGAAAAAAAACATCCTATGACCATAGAATTTAAAATTATAGTTTAATCCCCTACCAATTTGGAAAACAAAGAACAAACTTTTACTGAAAGAACCAAATGTAGTGATGTAAACCCTCAGACTATCAGTCAATAGACTCTACTGCCATTGGGATATGGAATTAGAATACAACATGGGATGCAGGTGGAACAGATAAATTACTCTAGTAAGACAATCCAATAAGATAATTTATGTGCAGAGACTAATTCTTTATCTTTTTGGCAAATGACTAAGAACTGTTATTTCAGTATCAGTGCCTTTCTGGTCCTGTTGATAGTTGTCTGTGCTGAATTGATTACACACCTATTCCTATAATATATCTCACAAGACTCCTTATAGAAGTTTGTGTCTAAATGTGACTTCATATTCCTCTAAGTGAGTACTTCATACTCAATTGTTCCTGTGCATCACAGCTGTGACCATGCCAATTCTCCTGGTTATCTGTGCATTGCTCAGTCATCAAAGTAGCTTCATTTCATCTGTGCCAATTGCTGATACTTTACTTTTGTGTCATTGCTTATTTTATTTGTGACTTCTCAAAGCATAGTGAAAGCTCTATGGAATTAGTAGTAGTTGATGAATACACTTTTTATTTGCATCCTTTTAAGGTATTTTCTCAGATAATGGAAGTCCTATTACTTCTACTGCACCTTTTAGTGTCACTTGCCAGATTTTGGTACTAACTAAAACTTTTTCTAGCTTTGTGGGGGAGAAGGGGAGAGAATCATACCAGACAGAATAAAGAGACAGAATAAAAAAAATCATTATCTGAAAAATGTGGATGTGAATGTGGATGTTTTGGATCTAGCACTGTAGAACAGTGATTCTTAATCCACTCCTTTGGAATGCTCAGAACAAACCTATGAAATTTGCTGGTGACTAAACACACCACAACAGATGAAATTTCTTTTGGTCCATTTTTAATGAATCTGCCAGCTCATGTCTCAAATTAATAATGAAAGTTTTTGCAGTCTACATGATCCTCCTACCAGGAGTCTTCCTTCCATGTCACCTATGTTTTTTCCAATTTCTCCTGTCATTTATTTCAATATCACATACCTTTGCAGCCACACCAGCTTTTTCCTTTATTGATTTATAAAAGACTTAATGGGATCTTTGACAGCTATGGAAAAAAAATCAGACAAAAATCCATTAATGACTCCTAGGAATCATAGATTGGACACTTTTTTTTTGTCCTTGACTATTATGATTATCTCTATAAACAATATAGAAGTTGATGAATAAATCCTTTTTCTTTTTCCTACTTAGTTAAAGGATATTGTGACTGGACACCCCTTCTCTTGGCTCCAGAAAGTGTCACTGGCTATCCCTCATGATTGGTAATGTTCTATGGTGTCAGTCAAGTCAAAAGGCTATTTCTCTTTTACTTCCTATGGAGTATCCCAACAATAAAAGTATATGTTGTTCTCTGTTTCCAACTCAGGAATATAGTAGGTAATACTCTCTACCACCATACTGGCAATGTTCTTTATCAATATTCAATCTTATAGTTTGTGATAAACATTTTATTGATAGCACAGTAAGACTGATAGCACCACAGTAAGATGGTGATTATCCCCACATGTGCCCAGTTCTCCTTCCTTGGTTTCACCTATTGACCCTTCCCCCCACTTCCCTTAAATTTCAACTATAAGCCCTTAAGCTTTCTTCAATCCTGTTAATTCTGGTGCCCTTCTTTTTAAATATTATTTTTTATTTATCCTGTATAAAGTTTCTTTCGTATATTTCTGTTTGCATTCTGTCTTTCCTGTGAGTTCCTAGAGGTCAGGGTCTTTTCTCTCTTTATTTCCCCCAGTGCTTAGCACAGTGTCTGACACATAATAAACATTTAATAAATGTTCAATGATTGATTGATTAACTAGCCATGCAACTATGGCTTTTCAAAACATTTAACATTAATGTTAAGTTAACAGTTGATGATAATGGAAGTCCTATTACTTCCAATAACTAACTCATTCTGCATGTAAGGAGCTCATGGATAGCACTTTGAGCTATTTAAAGACAATCAACACTTCTGTACCTCTGATTTTGCTTAACCTTTGCCAATATTCAAGAATGCCTATATAACCAATAACAACCATCAATAAATAGATAGTCCTCAGAAAAGAAAGACTTGAGACACTATGCATTTTACTCCACCATGGGCTACCTCCAAGTCCAAGGGACTTATTTTATGAGTAACTTGTTAGGAGTATGTAAGAGACCCTACATATAAGGTATATGGTGGGATATCTTGAATAACTCTCCAAGCATAACCACTTCTTTTAAAATTATAAATGGAAAAGAAATAATCTCAATGAGATAGTAGGAGAAAGAGTAGTCAGAAGCAAATCCCCTGGGACATTGGATAGTTGTTGTTCCAGGATCCCAATAGTTATACTTTGAACTACTTCATGATATTATTGTATGTTGGCACATTGGGGGATAATTAACATCCAACTATGCTTTCAATAAGATGGTCATCTCAAACTACAAAAAGGCTACATATTGATTATCATTATGTTGGTGGGGAGCATTACTTAGTTGTTTTCCTTGTATTTGAAGAGGACTAAAATAACATTACTATGTCAGGTCAATGTATAATGTGCCTGACTGTGGCTGATTAGACTAATTCAAGTTCAGAAGGATCTACCACAATTTGGGCACAAATAGTTCCTATAATGCTTACTTTATACCCTTGACTTAGAAGCAGAGAAGGACATACATTTTTGATCTTTCAGTACCCCATAGGAAATAGAAGGGATCCAATCTTCTGACTTGACTGACATACAATAGAACATTACTGATCAATTATAAATTACTTTTATCATTAGTTTATGTAACAACTTCTAACCAAATTCTGTGATAGGCTGACAACCAGACCTTAAATGTAACCAATTAACATCCTTAAATAGAATTATAAAATGTGGCTATTGATTCCTGTTATCAGCCTGCTCCTAGATCATGACTAGTATAGACTCCTGAATTCCCTGCCCTCAAGACTCAAGCATCCTATGTTTGCTTAAAGACTTGCCAGAATTCCTGCTTTATATGACCTCTAGCTGGGCAGAAGGAACCTTGTTGTCAGCATCACTATGACTGAAACGTGCTGATCAGGACTTGTAAGAATCAGATCAGTGGTTTGTTCTAAGAAGGATTGATGACTATATGCTAGACAAGTGGCTGCCCCAGTTTAATCAAGTTTGCTTACATATATAGATGAATGTAAGTCTGAATTAGTGTTTCCATCATACTAGACAGTATATATAAACTAAATCAGTTTGGCAGGTGCACCACATGTTATATCCTGGTATGGTTTATGGTGCTTGTCCCAGTCAAAAAAAAATCCAATTTACTGACTCTGACTTGTTTTTTTGATTCTGAGTCCAGCACTGCCCATAACTTGAAGAGTAAGGCAGGAAGGAATTCAGGTACACTGAAATGGGAGAAGAAGAAAATCTCTGTGGCCTAATCATTTCTTTCCTAAAAGAAAAAAAAAACTGTTCAAAATAAGCTTCAGGAATATGGTAACATGCTAGAACCCAGAGGATTCCAAATCCTTCACATACACTACAGCTTTAAAATTCACCAGTTAAAAAGGAAATAATAAGAAACTCTTATAGTTGCCTTCACCCAGATCAGGGATGCACAAAAGGACTGCCAGAATCTTATATAAATTTTAAAGCAGATAAACCAGTATAGGTTAAAAGAAAATTATAGTGTCAATCCCAGTAAACTTAAGAGGATCTCTGAATGGAATCTAGCAAGCCCGGAGTCAATAATACTCCATGTAAGGAGGGGGAGGTAATGGAAGGGCAGTCTTGAGTCTAATGATTAGAAATGGGCTCCAGACAAAGATCTCAATCCCAAAGCCCAAGCAACTCCAAAGCCTCATGGAGGAAGCTGAGTATAAGAGAACGGGACAGAAGGGATGTAGGGACATGCCAGTGGTTCTTGTGACAAGAAAATGCTAAATAGAGAAGGATTAGCTACTGTGACAAGCAACAAGTGAAAGGGTTCAAAGCAGAGCCTAATAATACAGGTAATGTTCCAAAGCACTGTGACTAGAAAGAAGTCTTAGGTAGAGCCTGCTAAGGAAATACTTCCAGAGTCTTTTGAAGGAGGGATCCAGTCTTGGCAAACTTGATCAGGTCTAGGCAGTTCCGACTTCAGGAATGCTGGAGTTAAAGCTTTACCTAAGCTCAGACCCTCAGATCTAGATATTGAGGCTGTTGAAATGAGCAACTCAAGGAAAACATCTCATACTAAAAGAGATACTTTAGACTTAGTAAAAACTAGAAGGTTAATCCCAAGAAGGAGAAGGACCTTACAAGAAGTCCAACTAAAGCTTCAGATAAAATGACCTGAACACAGGGATTATAAGAGTGTCTGGAAAAAATGCAAGAAACTACAAAAAGTAATAGCGAGGAAATATCTATGGCAAGGAGAATTGATAGAACAGTAGAAAATATCACTCAAGAAGAGACTGATCTGAAATTTTATTTAAGTGCTATGAAGAAACAAACAGTAAGGATCAGACAATTCAACAGCTGCCATCATAAAAAAAGGGGGAGTGTATGGAATATCATATTTCAAATACAAAAGATAAAACTTACAAGAATGTTATATCCAGCAAAAGTGAGAGTAAGCCTAAAGTGGAAAAATACACCTATCATTAAAGAGTTTCAAATATGTCTGATGAAAAAGCTGGAAATGAGCAGACATTTTGAAATGGAAACATAGGAGCCATGAGAAGCATAGAAAAGTATCCACATTTGTATGATTAGAATGGAAAATATGAAAAATGAATTCTTACAGGTTAATAGAACAAAAAATATACCTTTTACAACCTGTGTCTTTAAAGTTAACCATAGAGAAAAGTAAATATGACAGAAGATCTATGCATGGTTTTGTTCTCCTTTGATAATCTTAGGAAAAGATAAAAATAGGAGGAATAGAGGACTAAATGGGGGGGAAGGGAAGAAGGAAGAGAAAGTGAAAGGAAATCACTATCACATACAGAGGTATATAAAATGCATTTGATAATGCAGGAAAGGATTGGGAAATGAGTCTTCTATTAATTTAATACAGGTGTGTGTATATATGTATATATGCATACATATATTTATGTGTGCATACATATATTTATGTGTACATATATGTGTGTAGAGAGATATAAAATCATCTTCCTATAAAAGAATGAAAACCATTTAAACTTAAATCCTTTATAAATCTTCTTTCATAGCTGTCCTTTTATGTTTTTCTTAAGCTTTTTGTTTGGATGTCAAATTTTCAATTCAAATTTGGTCTTTTCATCAGTAATTCTTCAAAGCCCTCTATTTCATTAATTTTCATCTGTACCCTCCTCCAGAAATTCCCCCCCAAAAAAAGTATTATACTCAGTTTTGTTGGGCAAATTATTCTTGGTTGTTTTGTTTTTTGCCTTCCAGAATACTATATTCCAAATGCTCTGCTACTTTTTAGTGTGATTCTAGTGATTTAGCTGACAAAGGCATTACTTTATTTGAATTGTTTCTTCCAGACTGCTTGTAATATGACTTGGGAGCTCTGGAATATGACTATAATATTCCTGGAAGTTTTCATTTTATGATCTCTCTCAGGAGGTGACGGATGAATTCTTTTAATTTTTATTTTGCCTTCTAATTCTATGATATCTGAGCACTTTCCTTTTTAATTTCTTGAAATTTGATATCTAGACTTATTTTGATCACGAGTTTCAAGTAGTCCAATAATACTTGAATTAGCTTTTCTTGATCTATTTTCCAGCTCAGTTTTTCTGATGATATGCTACATATTTTCTTCTACTTTTAATTTGCTAGACTTTAATTTTTTTTTAATGTTTCAGGGAAACATTTCCACATAACAAATTCTGATTTTTAAGAAGTGATATTCTTCTATGAGATTTAGTGGCTCTTTTACCCGACTGTTTTCTTTTCATAATTTCTAGCAGTACTTTCATTTCTCTTTTTTTTTTTCAATTTTTCCTGTGTTACTCAACAAATCAATTTCATTAACCCTTCTAAGAATTCTTATTGGGCTTGTGTTCCATATGAATGTTTTTCCATTGAGGCTTTGCTTATAGATATTTTCAAGTAATTGTTTTCTGAGTTTGTGTCTTGAGAGTGTTTGCGTTTTTAAATTTCTATCTCCAAAAATATTTTTATGGTTAGGTTTTTGTTGTTGTTGTTGTTGTTGTTGTTGTTGTTATTGGTTGCATATTTCTTGACTTTGGATTTATGTTAGAACTCTGGTAACTTCTTGGAGGGAGAGAGATTGTTAGCCTGGCTTCTGCAACTGAATTTGGGAGTCTTCAGGTTTCAATGTTTCTGTAGGGTGATCTGGGAAGATTTCTGATACTATTTTATTGGTCTACTTTTGGGAGACTCTTCTGAGTCCTTACTCATGTAGAATTTTTCTTCCTGTATAAATATAGATCACAACTGCTCCTTTCTTCCCCATAATTGCAACCTAGAACTAGATAAATAGATAAAGAATCCATAAATTGGTGCTTGGTCCTATGCCCAGTGTCCACACAGGAATCCTCTCTAATATCTTCTGACCAGAAGTTCATTCCCCTTATCATCCTTAGTGCCAACACTGCTGCTTCCTCCACATGGATGCTACTGCTGCCTTCGAGTCCTATATTATATTTATATGCCATAATTTGTTCATTCATTCCTTAATTGTTTGGCACTTCTTTAGGTTTTAGTTATTTGCTATAATAAAAAAGTGCTGCTTATATGTATTTTTTATACATATGGCTCATCTTTTTTTTGTTTTTGATATCTTTGGAATGACATTAAAGAAAAAGAATTATCAATTGATTTGCTGCTATACACTTAGGATTATGGGCATTTCCATATGACTATCAATGGAAATTTTACATGTGTGTTGCTTCCTGATATTAAAATATGAACTCTTCAATAGCAGAAATTGTCTTACTTTTCTATTTGTATCCCCAGTGCTTTACATATAGTAACCCTGAATTGAAAGATTTCATAGTTTAATGACTTGGGTATAGTTTTGTTTTTGCTCTTTGTAACTTAAATTGTTTTCATTGGAATTTCTCTAATTCCTAGTGATTTGGAGCATTTTTATATGCTTATTGATAATTTTTTTCTAAAGAACTTCTATTCATATACTTTAATCATTCATTTATTGAGGGAATTTCTCTTCATATATTTGAATCATTTCCCATGATATTGAATATCAGAATTTTATCAGAGAAAGATTCTGTGATGCTTTCTAGTTTTCCAAACAATTTTTGTTGGATACTGAAATCTTTTCTAGTAACTGGAAGTCACTGGGCTTGTTTACTTGCTTTTGAATCTTGCATATCTAATCTGTCCTACTGATCAACAATTTATAGATATATATGTATATATGTATGTATGTAAATTTGTATATGTACCAGTATCAAATTGTTTTGATGACTGCTGACTTGTAAACTAACAATTTAAGATCTTACTGGTAAACCTCCCTCCTTCCCATTGTTTTTCATAATTTTTGTTTAGATTCTTATTCCTCAAAATTAATTTTTTTTGCTAACTCTTTAAAATAATCTTTTGATGTGATTGCTGTAATAATTTAATTTAAGTAATTTTGTTGAATCACTTGTTGAAATTGTTGAAATAAGAATTAAGTTGAATAAGTAAATTTCTTGAATAATTTAAATAATAGTTATTTTTATTCAATTAGATTATCCAAACAAGGAGCAATTAATATTCACCTAATTTAATCCTATCTTTATAGCTATAATGAACTTTTTATAATTGTATTCATATAATTCTCATGTTTCTTGGAATATTTAATGCATTCTATCATTTTTTTCTCTATGGAATAAGGGTTACAAAGAATTATATCATTTGAGTTTCATAACAACCTTATGAGGTAGATGTTATGTGTCCTATAGCCATTTTATAGATGAAGATATTGAAAAAATAGAAAAGTTATGATGCAGAACATCAGAGAAGGGTGAGATAGGGTCAGTGATAAATTAAGGGAAATATTACAGTAAAAGCTTTTCAAATTTCAATTTTACTTCCATGATATCTCTCATATCCACCACTCTCACTACATTCACATGGTCATTATCCTAACTCAAACCCTCATTGCTACTTTCCTAGCAACAGGATTTCCTGTTTCCATTCTCTCCCATTTTACTCCCCTGGTTAAAATTATGTGGCTAATTTCTCTAGAAGAATATGCTTAATAAATATTTCTTGATTAATTAGCTGTTGTTTTGGTATTGAAGGCATTTAATCTCTGAGTGTGATACAAATCAGGGATTTAGTAACCTTTCAGAAGTCAGATCTAAAGGTTTGGCTTCTTGCAAGGACAGGGACAATATAGGGGAGAAAATTGCTTATCAGTGCTCAAACTGTTGAGAATATGAAGCAAGTGTGACTGTGATTACTCTACAAAGAGAGAGTGTGTATTGTCCAATAATAATCATTGGTAAGCTCTTAATATAATGATGGTTATGGCCCGGTAGCACTGAAAGTTGACTTGCATTTAAAACTCTGGCATTGTGACATAGATTGCTGGCTTCCTTCTAGCTTTCCAGTTTCATTTCATCTGATGCCCCTTTGTAAAATTGGACAACTAGCCATTCTCTGAAATCAATATTGATCTTCTACTTCAGGTCATTCTCTCAAGTCAATATCCATACCTTCAATGTTATCCCTTCTCTTCACTGCTTCTTACAATTTTTCTCTTTCTACAAAGCTCAACGTAGAGGCTACTTCCTCTACAATCTCTCGTTCCTCAACTCCAGCCAGTTGTTAATGTTTTTACCATATATACATCAGATCATTTAATATGATCTTAGTCTTCTACCAAGTGGGTGGGTTCAAAGTCCTTTGGTTGCCTAACTGGAACAGGCTGCATCTTTAAAATTGGTCAAACTGTGACAGTCTGCTGCTCTCTTTCTGACTTGAAGAGTCCTGAACTGAATCAGTGAAAGGGAAGAACTGTTCTTTCTTTCCCTTTAAATGCAAAAAATGAACCAGGGTCAAGAGTGAGGTGGGGGTAGGAGGCAAGGGATTGGTTTCTGCTTAGTATCGTTTGTCCCTCTTAGTTTCAGGTGCTGGCTGAAATATCCACTAGACCTGGAAGTTCATGGAGCTAAAATTACAGGTAGATAGTATTTCTTGCCCAACAGGGAAGCCCTGAGAAAGGGAGTTTTAGACTTGTAACTGTCATTATGCCCTACAGGAATTGAGCTAAACCATGAGCCTAATCCCTTTCCCCTCTCCAGAGATCTAGATGTGTAAAAGGGAGGAGCAAGGCAGGGATAATACCTCACATGTGTGGGGGAGTAAATGTTTATATTTGTGATTATACCTTTTGAAGTAAATATTTCTATGCAAAAGCTAATCTGTTGGGGCCAATTTGAACTGGAGTGCAAGAGACCACCCTCTCTAATTAAGGGAACGAAATCAGTGGAGGCTATTGTTATTTGCAGAGAGACTAGATTCCTTCTCCAAGCCCCTTATGAGTCCTAGAGAAGCCCACGGATAGGGCCAAAATATCTTACCTGGCCTTCAGGCAATGAGGGCCAGGACTGTCTGTTTTAAACATATAATAAATATTATATTCTCCTCCCCTGGATGTTGATTTTTGAAGTAGGAATGCACCTCTTTAGCATTCCCTACCCCTACCTAGTTACCTTCCCTCTTTCTTATTGGAGAAAGTGTAGGATGGGCATTGGAGAGAGATACTTTACCATTTAAGGAGCTTGCCAAGGAATTCACCTCATCAGTTCCTCCTACCTTGCTAGATTACTGGACTTCCAGATCTCTAAAAACACATCGTTTTGCAAGATGAGTCAACTCTGAAACTTACTTCTCATCAGATCCTCACCTTGCTTCAGGACTTTATTGTGTAACATCCCCTTCCCCCTCCCCCCCCAACCAGGTTGTCTCCCCACCTCACCATTTTTCAGTGAGTTGTCTTTCCCCTTTAGATTGTGAACTTTTTGTTTTGCTTTTTATTTTTGCCTTTCTTTATATTCTTGCTGAGCACAATGCTTAAAATACTGTGTCTGGCATTATTATTCCCAGTTCCTAGTACAATACACTGTATGTGGATGCCTAATAAGTGATTATTTATTTAAACAAAATTGGATTGCTGAACTCTTGTATATGTTTTTTTTTAATTTTTATTTAATAATTACTTTATATTGACAGAATCCATGCCAGGGTAATTTTTTTACAACATTATCCCTTGCACTCATTTCTGTTCTGATTTTTCCCCTCCCTCCCTCCACCCCCTCCCCTAGATGGCAAGCAGTCCTATATATGTTGGATATGTTGCAGTATATCCTAGATACAATATATGTGTGCAGAACCGAACAGTTCTCTTGTTGCACAGGGAGAATTGGATTCAGAAGGTATAAATAACCCGGGAAGAAAAACAAAAATGCAGATAGTTCACATTTGTTTCCCAGTGTTCTTTCTTTGGGTGTAGCTGCTTCTGTCCGTCATTTATCAATTGAAACTCAGGTCTCTTTGTCAAAGAAATCGACTTCCATCAAAATATGTCCTCATACAATATCGTTGTTGAAGTGTATAATGATCTCCTAGTTCTGCTCATTTCACTTAGCATCAGTTCATGTAAGTCTCGCCAGTCCTCTCTGTATTCATCCTGTTGGTCATTTCTTACAGAACAATAATATTCCATAACATTCATATACCACAATTTACCCAGCCATTCTCCAATTGATGGGCATCCATTCATTTTCCAGTTTCTAGCCACTACAAATAGGGCTGCTACAAACATTTTGGCACATACAGGTCCCTTTCCCTTCTTTAGTATTTCTTTGAGATATAAGCCCAATAGAAACACTGCTGGGTCAAAGGGTATGCACAATTTGATAACTTTTTGGGCATAATTCCAGATTGCTCTCCAGAATGGTTGGATTCGTTCACAACTCCACCAACAATGCATTAGTGTCCCAGTTTTCCCACATCCCCTCCAACATTCATCATTATTTTTTCCTGTCATCTTAGCCAATCTGACAGGTGTGTAGTGGTATCTCAGAGTTGTCTTAATTTGCATTTCTCTGATCAATAATGATTTGGAACACTCTTTCATATGAGTGGTAATAGTTTCAATTTCATCCTCTGAAAATTGTCTGTTCATATCCTTTGACCATTTATCAATTGGAGAATGGCTTGATTTCTTATAAATTTGAGTCAGTTCTCTATATATTTTGGAAATGAGGCCTTTATCAGAACTTTTAACTGTGAAGATGTTTTCCCAGTTTGTTGCTTCCCTTCTAATCTTGTTTGCATTAGTTTTGTTTGTACAAAGGCTTTTTAATTTGAAGTAATCAAAATTTTCTATTTTGTGATCAGTAATGGTCTCTAGTTCATCTTTGGTCACAAATTTCTTTCTCCTCCACAAGTCTGAGAGATAAACTATCCTGTGCCTCTAATTTATTTATAATCTCGTTCTTTATGCCTAGGTCATGGACCCATTTTGATCTTATCTTGGTATATGGTGTTAAGTGTGGGTCTATGCCTAATTTCTGCCATACTAATTTCCAATTATCCTAGCAGTTTTTATCAAATAATGAATTCTTATCCCAGAAGTTAGGGGCTTTGGGTTGTCAAACACTAGATTGCTATAGTTGACTATTCTGTCTTGTGAACCTAACCTTTTCCACTGATCCACTAATCTATTTCTTAGCCAATACCAAATGGTTTTGGTGACTGCTGCTTTATAATATAATTTTAGATCAGGTACAGCTAGGCCACCTTCATTTGATTTTTTTTTCATTAATTCCCTTGAGATTCTCGACTTTTTATTGTTCCATATGAATTTTGTTGTTATTTTTTCTAGATCATTAAAATATTTTCTTGGAAGTCTGATTGGTATAGCACTAAATAAATAGATTAGTTTAGGGAGTATTGTCATCTTTATTATGTTCACTCGGCCGATCCAAGAGCACTTAATATTTTTCCAATTATTTAAGTCTGACTTTATTTGTGTGGAGACTTTTTTATAATTTTGCTCATATAATTCCTGACTTTCCTTTGGTAGATGGATTCCCAAATATTTTATGGTATCAACAGTTATTCTGAATGGAATTTCTCTTTGTATCTCTTGCTGTTGGGTTATGTTGGTGATGTATAAAAATGCTGAGGATTTGTGGGGATTTGTTTTGTAGCCAGCTACTTTGCTAAAATTATGAATTATTTCTAATAGCTTTTTAGTAGAATCTCTGGATGAACTCTTGTATATGTGTACAGCCAGCTTTTTGTTTCTTTGTTTGTTTTTTCTTTTCATCCAGTTGTTTGGATCTTTGTATAGATACAACTTATTAAATGATGTTACATGATGATTTCTTATTCCTTTAAATTGTAGATATTTCTTATGGGAAGAGCATAACCATTCTTCCCAAGCTGAGTTTTGAGTTTCCTATGTTACTCCACTGCAGATCTATATTACTAAAAAGCCTTAACAGGGTAGCTGGGTGGCTTAGGGGATAAAGCAGCACTCCTGGAGTTGGAAAGACCAGAATTCAAATCCAGTCTCAGATACTTGACACAATAGCAGTGTGACACAGGGCAAGTCATTTAACTCTGATTTAAAAAAAACAAAAAAGAAAAAGAAATCCAAGAAAAGCCCAGGGATTCGGGATAACTCCCTTCCAAGTACACATCCTCCTATGAAAAGTTCCTTTCTTCCACACAACCTTCTCAGGAAGCAATTTAAAAACAATTCTGAGTCTAGTAGCAGTCTGAGGTGACCTATGTATGGGGTTCAGAATCTTTTGCTCTCTGTGTGGTGTTGTCCCACTACACATAAGACATTTGCAAAAAAAAAAAAAAAAAAAAAAAAAAAAAGAAGAGCTGCAGTGTGATTTGTCCTAGAGCCTAGATTTTCTACTGGAGTTGGAATGATTTCATCCCTGTGGAAGATGTAAACTCTCTTTTCTATCTGAGCAAACCCCTAAATTGGGTCAGGCTGCCCAAAATATCCTCCACAAAGGAAGAAGCAGAGCCTGATTCTGTAATATTTTTAGGTTGTGGTCACATAACAAGTAAAAGAAAGCAGGAAGATCTAAGGCAGTTAAAGAACTGATTCAGAAAATATAAAAAACAAACAATGTGAAAGACTACTAACAAAACGTATGCTAGGAAAAGTGAGACATTTTGCATTCAATTATTCTCATTTATAGTTCATAGTATTTAGAGGACTTAATGAAGCCCTCTTGTTTGGCAAATAAAGAATGAGCTGTCTCCATCAATCAGATCCATTGAATCTTATTCAGCTCTCTAGTTCACTCAGCCTATATGGATCACAGCCCATGTGTATGTGATCCTAAGTGACAGAGACATTGTTTATATGTGATGATTAATGGGGTGTGACACTGAGAAACCTGCAGACCCTTTATTTAAACATACTTTACTCACTACAAAAATCCATTCTGTTTATTGCAATTAAAATGAAAGAAATACATCTAGAGAGGACTCAAGTGAGAGCAAGAAAGAGTATTAAAAAGATTATTTTGTGAGGGAGTGAAATTTGAAAGCCCCATGTTTTTTGAGATATAAATTACTATCTAGTTAAAAGTAGAGCCTGCATGTTAATCAGAACTGATATTTCCAATCATCTGTATCTAGTCCCAGGTTGCTTGAATAGCATATATATTTGGTCCTGCTGAAAATTTATAGTTAGCTTTACCTATACATTTAAAAATAGTAAGATCTGTTGCATAAATTCTTTGCCCTTACAGTCAAGGCCCTGCATAAAGTATCCTTATGTACCTTTCCAACTGTCTCTCTGACTTTTTTCCCCATTACAGGCCAAGCTGTTCTACTCACAAACAAGTCTTGTAAAATTTCTCCCTTGAATCCTTTGTTAATGCTATTTCTTACCCTTCCCCCTCCTGACATAACAATCTTTCTTCTGCAAGTCATTTATCCAAATTTGGCCCATCCCTCAAGTCTCCCCAGCCTTCAGAGAGCCTTCCCTGACAACTCAAGTCCATGATAATTTATGTCTCCTCTATGAATTCCTATAGCAATTACTGTTTGTGTTACTCTTTTGCCATTTACATCATGTACTGCATGGTATTAATTATCCTTCTTTTGGTTAGATCTTGTGTATGTTTTCCCAAATGAATTTTAAATTTCTTGAGGTATAGCCTGGGTCAAGCAGGTCTTTCCTTAGACTGGCTTCTCATCAAACTGCTGGCACCAATTTCAGTGGTCTCTGCTACCAATTCTGATTACCACTGTTCTTCTGACCTTTCAAGCTCACAAAGTCATAACCAAATCCATTCCATCTTCAGATGTAAGATGATTAGAGAATAAACACACGAAGACAAAAGAAGCAAAGGTACCAAGAATTCAGTCATATGGAAGCTCAATAGGAAATACTGTTCTCTGTCTTCCTCATCAGCAACCTATAGTAATGATTCCCCCTCAAAAGTTGTTAGGGAAGAGAGGAGCATATTGATCTTTTTATTTGCAAACAAAGTTCTGATTCTTTCATCAGTCCTGGCTTAGATAAGAATCAGAAAAGTACTTGTTACCACTCTACACCAATTAATCATAACTAGAAGATTTCTCAAAGTTCCACATTACTTTGAAATCAAGGAATATATATGCTTTCTCTAAAGACTGAGGCCTCACTGGCCAGTTTCCTGATCACACACCTCTGAGTATCTACTCTCCTTTTGTCTTCCCCTGGTTTACCATGGGACTCGATAGGCAGGTGTGTTTTTCACAAGATTTACTTAGAAGAAAAAAGAACATTCAGAAATAATATATTCTACTACAACTAATTAGAGGAATTCTTTTAAGAATCTAGGTGATTCTCAAAGTTGTTAATTTTTTTTTCTAACAGAAATGCAGTCTGGCTCTGGTTCAAAAGCATGCCATGTTTTAAACTAATAGCAATAACTAATCCCAAACTAGAACTGTTATCCACTCATTCTCAATTAAAGAAAAATAGATAAGCAACCAAACAGTGTCTCTACTCCCGACATATTTCTACCCACATAGTTCCATTGGAACATTAGCTAACTAGCTCATTCATTCCCAAATGCTCACTATTAAACTATTCTGTGTGATGATTTTCTACATTTCCTTCACTTAATGTAAGAAAAAATATTCCTGATTTGGAAGTAGAAAGCTAAGTCTCACTCTTGTCTGTCACTAGCTATGTGACTTTAAGCAAGTCATTCAACTGGGAATGCTAAATATGAAATAGAGTGGGAGACCACAGAAAAATAAGTTCCTCAGTGGAACTCACAATTACCCAGTAGAAAGAGAGACTCCATGAAACTGGGGCATGCCCTTAGCTGGCAGGCTAAATCCTGAAAGGGACTGAGCACTCTATTTTTTTTTTTAATTTTTATTTAATAATTACTTTATAATGACACTCGTTTCTGTTCCAATTTTTTTTTCCCTCCCTCCCTCCACCCCCTCCCCTAGATGGCAAGCAGTCCTTTATATGTTGGATATGTTGCAGTATATCCTAGATACAATATATGTTTGCATAACCGAACAGTTCTCTTGTTGCATAGGGAGAATTGGATTCAGAAGGTATAAATAACCCGGGAAGAAAAACAAAGATGCAGATAGTTCACATTCGTTTCCCAGTGTTCTTTCTTTGGGTGTAGCTGCTTTTGTCCGTCATTTATCAATTGAAACTCAGGTCTCTTTGTCAAAGAAATCCACTTCCATCAAAATATGTCCTCATACAATATCGTTGTCGAAGTGTATAATGATCTCCTGGTTCTGCTCATTTCACTTAACATCAGTTCATGTAAGTCTCGCCAGTCCTCTCTGTATTCATCCTGCTGGTCATTTCTTACAGAACAATAATATTCCATAACATTCATATACCACAATTTACCCAGCCATTCTCCAATTGATGGGCATCCATTCATTTTCCAGTTTCTAGCCACTACAAACAGGGCTGCTACAAACATTTTGGCACATACAGGTCCCTTTCCCTTCTTTAGTATTTCTTTGGGATATAAGCCCAATAGAAACACTGCTGGATCAAAGGGTATGCACAATTTGATAATTTTTTGGGCATAATTCCAAATTGCTCTCCAGAATGGTTGGATTCGTTCACAACTCCACCAACAATGCAATAGGGGACTGAGCACTCTAAAGGAGTTAATTAGCTGTAAGGAGGAGAAGTGGGGTTGGGAAACAGAGTGGAGTTAGGGGAGATACCACATGGCATGGGGGAAGGAGAAGGAGAAAGACACCAAGAGGCAGAATACCAGGCTGACCCAAAGGAAGACAGCAGTCATGAGGATGGTCCATAAGTGGATTTTATAGGGAAAATTTAATCTCAGGAATATAATTGGGATTTTTTATAGGACATGGCAAGGTGAGACTTCAGAGACCTCTACAAAGGGTGTGTTTCAGGAGTTTGACATAACTTGGATTTCAGACTTGATGACCTTCCCTTTCCCTCTCCCCCCCTCCCTCCCCCCCCCAAGAGGCTGTGATCATGGAGCTAAACTGACCTTTATCAGTGTCTTCTTGCTTGCCTCAAGGATGAATTCTTTAGTTTTCCTTTCTCAGGCCAATGCATCATTCAGACCTTATAGGCAACAGAATTAAAACTTATGTGTTCTGACTCCAAATCTAATATTCTTTAGTCAAGCAACACTGGATGGGATTTCAGGCTCAGTTCATCATTTCCCTTTCCCTTCCCTACCAAAAATAATTGTTGATATAAGATTCAGAGAAGTTTATTCTATTTTTATTAAGTTTTGTCCCAAGTTGTCCCCTTGGAATACCTAGTACTGTAGTAATTTTCCCTTAAGTTCTTCAATATAATTAAATGTATAGAAATTATAGAAACCTATAATATTTATAAATTTTTATAAAACTTATAGAAATTGATAATAATTTTCTTATGATATATAAATTGTCATTTTTAAAATCAAAAATGATTCAAATAACACAGCTTTTCAAAGAGTTAATAAGTTCTTTTAGGATTTACAATTCATTTTGCAATGCTTTGGTGCCCAGGAAAGCTACCAGCACCACCCAACAGGAGTGAAGATTCTTCTAAGTTGGAGAGAAGCCAAGGAATAAATGACACAATGAATGAAGCCAAGAGAGAACTCACATTAAATGCTTTAAATGTGGGAGGCCCAATGGGATTCTGGGAACCTGGTTTGAATGAGTAGGTCTTTCTTTAAAATCCAGAGCACTTAATATGTCCAACTTTTGGACAGGTATAAGATGAAAGGTAGATGAGAGATAAGTAAAGAAAGCAATTCAGCTTCTAAGCCTATTGAGAAGGGTGGAGAATGTTTTTACTAAATCCAAACCTCATAAAACTCTATTGGGCCATGAAAAATGTGTACATTAACAAGATAAAATAATGCATGTGGCTCAGATCATTCATATGCACATACTGCTTTTTTCTTTTAAAATGGGGGAGGGGAGGAGGGCATGGCAAAGTTTTTTTTGTTTAGAGAAAATTCTCTTATAATGACTTTGCCTGCCTCAGCAAGTAGGGCTTACAGTTAAAAAGAACTAGATTTTTTTTTTCATTATTAGATTTCCTTATTTGACAATATTTGAACAGATTGTATGCACTGCAGCATCTACAGACAGCAAGATGATCAACTAGCTTTAATCTGATATATATACAATTGACATATCTATAGTAGCTGACTAATAACTGGAAAGAACTAGAAGTATTCAAAGTTTCTATTCAGATATATCATTTCTTCTTCTCCCTCAATAATGTGATTTTGCTAATTTTACCCTGCTCATGAGCTTTCTTTTCTTTATGATTCAAATATTGTAAAATAATTTTACTTTACTAGATTCTACTTGGGGACCAATTTTTGCTTGAAAATAAACAGGATAGTTTTTTTAAAAAAATTATATTAGTAATATTTCTTTTATATTATGTGAGGCAATGTGGCATTGTAGATAGTAAACTGGACTCAAATCTGAGAGACTTAGGTTTTAGTCTTGCAATAGTATATTGTGTGACCCTGGACATGTCATGTCAACTAACATCTCAACGCTCACAGCATTTCTCTAAAACTAATACATCTTACAAGATTCTAGACCAAGCTATAGAGTAGAAGGAAGCAGCTCTGCTCTATGCTACCATTAAACAACCCAATTACTAAACAACTCACCCCTTAGACAAGCAGTAAATATGATCCAGATGGCCTTGGGATGAAATTGAAAGGCTTTAATCCTCAGAGGTAAGAAATCCCCAAAGAGGAGAAAGTGAAAGTGAAAAACTAAAAAGTCTCACTTGACAGTTAAGCCCATGAGGTGAAACTAAGAAACTTTGGAGTTTAAGGTAAGACAAAACAAAACAAAACAAAATTCTACCCATTAGGGAAAAGACAATACCTTGGTGTGAAGAAAAGGAAGCCTCAATTCAGAATGACAGTCCGAAAATATATATATATATATATATATATATAGTCAATTACCTATGCAGGAAGAATTCTCTGAGAGATTAAAATAAAAAATGACAGCTTAAGGAAAAGGACTTAACTAGTCTCACACCAGAGGAGAGTATCTTTGGATTTAACTGAGGATTTAAGAAAAAGTCTCTTCTTCCTTTTTCTGCTCAAAGAGCTTCAAGGAAGGCTGGTCATATGAGAGGTGGACTTTGGTGAAGGAAAAATCTTCAAGTTGAATTACATATGGAAGACAATTTAATTTCTGAGACATCAGAAACAATATAAAGAAATAACATCCTTCCCAATATTTTTATGATGTTAAAGGTGACCAAAGATAAACCTGGAAGATAAAAATGATGGCATTTATTTAGCACTTTGAGGTTTGCAAAGCACTTTACAAATATTATGTCATCTTATCATCATAACAAACTGAACCTTACCAGGGTTGCATATTAATATGTGTGTGAGACCAGCGTTAAACTCAAAACTTTCTGACTCTATGCACTAGCTACATATGAAGAGGAGAAGAGAATAATTCAAAAATACCTATAATTAAAATCTCAAAGAAAATAAAAAAACAATAAGAATTTTTTTTAAAAAAATGAGGAGTAAAAAAAAGATGTTATAAATGAATGATAATTGTGGAGGAAAATTGTTTAAAGAGTCAAAGTATCAAAAGTATCAAAACCTTGCCACAAAAACAAACTACCTAAAATCAGTACAGATCAAATAAAAATCAATGATGCTAAAAGAACCAGGATTCTTAACACAAAAGAAAACAAGAGTAATAAACAAGGAAATAATTCTTAAAATAAAGTCAAAAGAATGAGAAAACAGAGGGAAATATATTTCATATAAAAAACAAGTGATGTGGAAAACCAATCCAAAAGAGATAAAAAATCTAATCACTTATAACCAAAAATAGAAACTGGGTATAATGTTTCAAGAAATTATTAAAGAAAATTGCTCAGATATATTAGGACAACAAAGCATTGTGAAAATAAACTCTCCTGATCACCTTCTAGAAGAAATTCCAAAATGAAAGCCACTAGGAATGTTACTGCCAAAATTCAAAGCTTTCAAATAAAAAGAGGAAATAATATTATAAGCAGCCTGAAAGAAAACTTCACATAACATAGAACCACAATCTGGACCACATGAGATTTACCAGATATCATTTTATAAAAGTGTAGAACATGAAATGAGACATTGCAAAAGGCATAAGAGGAAGATTTACAACCAATAATAACTACTGAGAAAAACTGAGCATAATCCTACAAGGGGAAAAACAGGATTTTTAATCAAGTGTTTTCAACTATTCTTAATTTTTAAAAAATGAAAAGAAACTTTAAAATCAAGAAAAAAAAAGTAACAATAAGAGGAACTTTTATAAAGATGAACAGTTTTCATTCAAAATCCTTTTTGCCACAAAGGGAAAGAAGAGGTAGTCAGTAAAGACAAATGAATTATAAATAGTTTTCTTATATTTTCAAGATATTGCAAGAAAAAATTAAAAGAGAGAGAGGAGAGGATACCTCAAGAAACAGTGGGAGAAATGATAGGGGAATTTGTTAAGACACATAATCAGATTGTATAAGTAGAATTAAATGCATATGTGAAAGCTAAGGAAACAAGCATTATCTGATTTTCTGTTTCACCTGTACTGTTCAAAAAAGGTGGGGAAGAGGAGGAATGGGAGTAAGAATATAAGGGTCAGGGAGATATTAATCATAAGCAAAACTCACCTTAAGCTTGGGAAGAGTATAATGAAAAAAAAAGAAATGATAATAATTTGAACTAAGCAGAAAGCAATAAGTATAACAAAGAAAAATATATACTGGAATGACAGGAAATAAATAATTAACTATCATAGCTGTGAATGTAAATGGAATGATCTCACCCATAAAATTAAAGAGCTCATTAAAATAGATTAGAATGTTGGAACAAAAGGTTTGGCAGTTGTCAATGCTGTAAGATTACCCATGCATATAACTTGTAAATAAAAAGCCATAATCAGAAAAAAAAATCATAAAATTAAAAAAAAAAATAGATTAGAATGTAAAATCATGTTCTTGTCCAGCAAGATAAATATGAAAATATATTTAGAAGACTTGCACATGTTTAACCTATATTGGATTGCTTGCCGTTTAAGGGAATAGAGAGAGAAGGAAAAGAATATGGAACACAAGGTTTTGCAGAGGTGAATGTTGAAAACTATCTTTGCATGTATTTTGGAAAAATAAAATACTATTAATTTAAAAAGAAAAAAGAAAGCAAAATCATAAAGATTCATACAGAGTTAAAATAAGGTGTTAGAGCAAAATCTATTATTATATCTCAGCTGAACATGCACACAAACATACTCACACACAAATCAGGAATGGTAATTAAAATTGCAGACAAGAGAGAAAAGTAGATTTAATTGAAAGATAAATAGGAAAACTACATTTTATTGAAAGGTAACAATGAATTGATTTCAATGTCTAATATACATAGATAGCCCTATAAGCTCTACAAAATCTAATGAAAAAACAGAAACAAGAAAGTAGTTAAAAACTTGAATAGAATTTTTTCAAAATTAGATTTGGTGGATTATTAAATAGAAAAAAGAATTTTACATATATCTTAATTATGAATAGCATCTTTATAAAAATCAATTATATCTTATAAAAATTCACAAAATATAGAAAAGTAGAGATATTATGTGTATACACATATTCATATATAAATTTTATTCATCACAATGCAATTAAAACTATGTTGAATAAAGGGTCACTGAAAAAAATTATTAAAAATCAACTAGACAATAAACAACTTACTTCTAAAGAATTATTGGGTCAAAGAACAAATCATATAAATTACAGATAATAACAACAATAAAACAACATTCTAAATGCTTTTATTAACAAAACAGAGAAAGAACATATCAATACAAAATATTAGAATATACTGGAAAATTTTTCAATAAAATTTTAAATCCCAAGGAAATATCAAAATAGACATCCTAAAAATTTAAAAAAAACTTAATAACATTGAAAACATTAGCAAACAAATTGAATTGTCAAACAAATGTGACAGCTTTAAAAAATAATAAAATAGAGAAATAAAGTTAATTTGGTTAAAAAGATAAGAGAGCAAAGTAAAATTACCAGTAACAAAAAGTGAAAGAGAACACAACTATTGAGAAGAAATAAAATACATTATCAGAAACAATATGACAACATAACCAACAACTTAAATGAAATAATATTTACTGCAATACAAAATATCCAAATTAACAGAAAAAGAAACAGAGAATTCAAATATCCCAATTTCAAAAGAAGAATTTGAACATGCCAACAAATGAATGTGTAAAAAAAAAAAATTCCGGGGTCAAATGAATTCAATAGTGAATTATATCAACTATTTAAAGAACAATTAATTCCAATGTTATATAAATTATTCATTTTTGTTAGCACAAACCCATATTATAAAAATAATATCTAAATTAACCTAATTTAGTATTTGGGTATTTAAATAAAATCACTTTATTTATTCAATGCTATATCAGTCAAATGACTAAATAATAGAAAATTATTACAGAAAATAATAACAAAATTCATATGTAAGGGGAAAAGTTAAGAACTTGAAAAATAATAATAATAATAATAATAATAAAAGAAATAAGACTATAGAGGCTCTAGCAGTGCCAGATCTCAAACTACTAGACAAAACAATAAGTTGGTATTGATTTAAAAAAAAATACATTTGTCAATGTAACATGTTAGGTATGTAACACACAGAAACAATTGTATATAATACTCTAGTTTTCAATAAACTCAAAGACCCTTATTTACTAGGATAAGAATTTACTATTTGACAAAAAAAACTACTGGAAAAATCAAATGTTTATCTGATAGTCTTCATTGTCAAAATATATAAGAAATTAATTAAAATTCACACACACACACACGTGTGTGTGTGTGTGTGTGTGTGTGTGTGTGTGTGTGGAGAGAGAGAGAGAGAAAGATAAAAAGAGAGAGAAGAGAGAGAGAGAGAGTCATTTCTCAATTGAAAAATTGTCTAAGAATATGAACAGATGGTTCTTAAGGAAAATAACCCAGGTTATGTATAGTTTTATGAAAAAATGCTTCAAATCACTACTAATTAAGAGGTAATTCTGAGATTCTAATTCACAATTGCAAGAACAATAAAAGAGGAAAATGAGAAATGTTAGAGAGGCTATGAAAAAACAGGCAAATTAATTCACTGTTGGTAGGCCTGTGAATAAGTACAATCATTCTGGAAAACAATTTGTAATTATATACAAAAAAATTTTTAAACAATGCCCTTTGACCTAGCTGCAACACATCCTGGTCTACACCCAAAGGAGACCAAAGAAAGAAGAAAAAGTGCTTTATATATACATCCTTTATATACTTTTATGCGACAGCAAGTCTTTTTGGGGTGGAAAAAACAAAAACAAAAAACAAAACCTGGAAAATAAAGAGATGACTATTAGTTGAGGTATGGCTAAATAAGTTGTGGTAAATAAGTGAGATGAAATATTATCATGCTCTAAGAAAAGTGGAAATAGATTTCAATGTAGCAAAGCTATCCTCCCATAAGTAGCATGAGAAACGTTATGTAACTCAGAGGAGAACAATGTAGATATCTCTACACTTGCTTTTCCTCGTTCTTCTCAAAGGGAGACTAATTCTTGGCAAAAGAGAAAGCAAAAAAGATATTAAGGTCAGAAATTTGATGCTTTTCTCTCTTCAGAGAGAGAATACCAGGCTTAAAGTATAACTACCTGTTCCCTTAAATAGTATTAGTTCTGGGGATGTGATTTTCAGCTTTAGGCTAAACTTCAAATTATTGTTCATTAATTTGGGGGAAAGAAAGACCCAAGTCCTATATCTAAGGATTGACCCCTTTTCTAACAATTATCCAGTTCCACAATGAACTCACAAAGAACAAATAGCAAAGAAACTCATTTATCCAAGCCAGAAAATCAAAGAAAGCATACCAGTCAATATATAGAGGAGGAGCTCTCCCATTGTGGGTTCAGTTAAACCAAGAGAGTACCAGATGTTACCCAAAGGGAATTTCCATGAAGTCTCTAGTGTAGCAAGCTGGAGATAGGGATATGATGGAGTGTGGTGAGAGTTAGGGGAGAGATATACAACAGAGGTGAAATGCTGCATTCAATTTCATATGAAGTCACTATTATTAGTTTTGCTTAACTGCTCTATTTTGTTATGAGATCTTTCATAAAGTGGAAATAATCTATAAATGAAATGTTAAAAAATCAATAAAACATATTTATGTATTTAAAAGTCTCTACATACATATATGTAATATATGTTATAGATTTAGAAATTGGAGGAGATGCTCATTTACAATGTAAAGGAAATTTTCTTCACATTTCTTCCCTATGCTAATGAAATTATGAGTTTAGTTTCTATCCCATTTGCTATGTTCCCATAAGCTATATGTTATATTTCTACCCAATTAGTATATATGTATATGTATGTATATGTGTATATATATGTATATATATAATTGTTACTATAACAAGGATTGTAGTCCAGATCGCTTGACTTTGTGCAGCAATCATTCTCTTCTACCATACTACCATCCTAGGTTTAATGATATACTCTTTCAGGCTGCTAAATTACCATTGATACTCATATAGCAAAAGACCGAACCACTACAGGAATAAAGTATGGTACAGGGGAAGAGCTGAATATAGGATCAGAAGGCTTAAACTTTTATCTAACCTTGTCATTAATAGTATTATGATTCAATCTCTATGAACTTCAGTTTCCTCTTATGGCAAAAGAAGTTTATTGACTAGATGAATCTATAGGGTTCCTTCCTTCCATAGAGCTCACAAAAGAAGTTCCCCAGGCAGCTTCTAGGCAATATATGACTCAGCTCTGAAGAACTGTACTTTTTCAGCATGCTACAGCCGTCCTCTTACTTCAGCCTAAAAAGATTGTGGGCCAAGGAATAATCTAGAACTCTCTGCTTTATCTCATAATACCCAGATTTTTCAGTGGTTTAACCACATGATTCTTCAGAATTGGCCAGATTCACCATTGCATGTTGGTACATTCCAATCACATTCCCTCTGCATAAACTTGTACTACCTGGCTCACAGGAATATTGTTGGAAAATGCTTTGTAAGCCCTAAAATGAATATAAGTTGTTGTTACTATTACTCCTATGACCTAGATGATTTACTATTCCTCCACAGAACTTCATATTTATTCAAAAAGTCACTCTATGGAGCCTGGCTCCAAATAACATAATGAGTTCCATGTACATTAAAAACTCACTTATGTCCATATCACTTAAATTCTTTTAAATTACCTCACTCAAAGCAGCTATTTTTCGCTATTTTCCCTACAATATTCTCTTTTATTTTTTTTTAATTTTAAAAAGCTAATAATGTAAATTTATTTATTTTTCCAGTTCCCTCCAGAAGATAGGACGGAAAAACTGTCAGTTCAGGGAATGTGATTTCCCAAGAACACAAGAAAAGAATGGGTAGACTACAACATGAATCTATCTGTGTACCAAATTAAAAGAAAACTATAAAGTTTCCCTCTTTAAACATCTCTTATTTATTATTCAAATGAAAAAATCAATTATAATTGTAATGAGTTTTGAGTAGAAAATTAGAAACTTTTTAGTTATTCAACAAATAAAAGTAAATTAAAGGCCAAAATAGATTAATTTTATTGTATAAAAATAAGGAATCTTTCCATAATAATAATCATAAAGAAATAAAGAGATAAGAAAAAAATTGCAATAAACATTTCTGATTTCTTTCTTTCCACTCTAGGCTGTGCTGCTGAGTTATCTCTACAACACTTTCTCTACTGTGACCTCCACAGAATAACTTTATTTTCTACCTCATTTTTCAGCAACCTTTAATGTCCCATATTCTCTTATTAATATCCTTGACAGCAGAGACAGTCTTTCTGTTTGTATTTCTGGTGTTTAGAATAGTGATTGGTACATAGTAAGTACTTAATAAATACTTATTGGTGACTTGAATTCGGAACATAAGAAGAAATGACCAATTAATAAGATCCATTCCCTAGTAATAGCAATCTGTATATTTAATGATTGGTATATGAATGAAATGGACTATTATTGTACAATAAATGATGACCATAAGGAATACAAAGAAATATGAAAAAAACACATTTGGAGGAAAAAAGCCATACCAAAATAACACTGTGAATACTGAATATAATAATATAAATTAAATAATAATAACAGAAAAAGAAATCAGAAAAATATACAAAAAAGAAAAAAGAATATGCCAAAACTATTTATTGCTAAATAATAATAGTTAAATAATATATTTTAAAGTGTAAATTATATAATTTTATGATTTTATTCACAATCCTTTTTGTTCTGTATGTATTTAAATCTTTGCAGTTCTTAAAGGTTGGTATGATATTAATACAAAAAAAGAGGTAGGTTTTTAAAAAATATTGGCTACATTACATGAAAAAGAATTATATCATAATAGTTTTAATGTTATTAGCAAATCCTGCCTTTTCAATAAAAAGTTTTTTTTAAAGCTTTCTCTTAAGATTATTTCCCTTTTCTTCCTGGGTTATTTTTACCTTCTGAATCCAATTCTCCCTGTGCAACAAGAGAACTGTTCGGTTCTGCAAACATATATTGTATCTAGGATATACTGCAACATATCTAACATATATAGGACTGCTTGCCATCTAGGGGAGGGGGTGGAGGGAGGAAGGGGAAAAATTGAAACAGAAGCGAGTACAAGGGATAATGTTGTAAAAAATTACCCTGGCATGGATTCTGTCAATATAAAGTTATTATTAAATAAAATAAAATTTTTTAAAAAAGATTATTTCCCTCCTGGTTTTTGCTTTTTTTTTGACAGCTACAATTCCTGAGCCATAGTATCTCTCTCAAAAGCCTCAAAACTAAGGATAATACAGAATTTACTTCTAGGTTTTGATTTTTTTCTTACTTATGTAATTAAAACATAAATTAAAATGCACAAATTAAACCAAAATTAATATATGCATTCTCTGATTCATAAACTGAGCATTTACTTTTAACCTTTTAAAAAATCTTTTCCTTTTAAGCAATGCTTCAAATATTATAACTGTGTTTTTGTTGATTAATTTAAACTTTAACTGTTTGATAGTGTCAAAGGGGAAGTATCAAAGGGGGAAAAAATTGTACTCTACATTTGGGGCATAAAAGATAGATCTATTAAACTAAATAATTCTAAAAAAATTTTTTTCTTTGCTAAAAGAATCTAAAGAAACAGAAATAGAACTACATCCTGCCTATGAAAGTCTATCTGATTAAATCGTTTTATTTTTATAAAAAATTCTACAATAAAACAGAAGAATAACAATGTTTTGGAAACAGTTTGATTCATCTGTTGGAATAATAGACCCTTAAAATGTCAATACACTCTGAATAATCATTTTCCTCATAATACTCCTATTTTGCCATTGTTGGTAATCTGTGAACTTTAAATGTAGGTAGATAGATAACTGTATTTCAATATAATTGGTTTACTTTTAACATTATATATTTTATTTTACACATTTAAAAACATTATTTTGAGGATAAATCAGCTTTGCCAGACTTCCAAAGGGACACAAAGTTAAGACCTTGTTCTTTACTTCTGTAGTTCACCTAGTCAAAGATGAACTCAGGAGATACATCTATTAATTAAATTTAATCAAAGATGTTTTTTCCTTCTTCTTAAAGACATGCTAAGGCTTTCAAGATATGGGGAAAGAGGAAATTGTTCTTAAACAAATCCCCTTTTCTTTGTCCTAATTTTATATTCAGAAATTCTTCTTGAGTTTTTCATTTAAATTCACTTTAGAAATTGGTAAGGCCTTGCTAAAGGGCTCAGAGCATTATTTTCCTACAAGTTTAACTGAATAGTGATAAAGTTTTCTTGTTGGGCCAGATGTTTCTCATTAGAAAAAGACTTAAAGAATCTATTTGTGATGATTTTAAATAAAAGAATAATTGGGAGAAAGCTGAATTTTAGTTCATCACATTAAGTTGTTTAGAAAATCACACTTCTCCTGCTGCTATTCCTGCAATTAATTCATCTAGTGAACATTGCTACTACTATTGCTATACATGCTCCCGATCTTATGGATACTACTGCAGCCTTACAGAAAGAATTCTGAACATTTCAAACAGGAATGAAAAATATTGTTCTAATATTATTTTGTAATGTGTAGCTTAAAGAGAGAAGATTGAGGGATTAAGGTAGTCTCAGTTTATTTCCTCAGTAATAAATTATAAATATAATTGATTTTATCACTGTAATATCCCAAATTCCCTGTTTCCATAATTTTCTTTATGAAAAATTTTTTTTCCAACTGGAAGATGCTTGCTTCTCATTACAAGTCCCTAAGCAACAACTTATACTCTTATACTTGGTCAGAAGTAGTTTTCCTACTCCAAACTACTGAATTCAAATTGGGTCTCAGATTTACTAGCTGTGAGACTTTGCTTTTGATACTGGAATGAAATCACTCTCATGTAGGTCATTCAAGGGCAGTTAGGTGGCACATTGGATAGTCAGAATTCCAGCTGGGGCTAAAATCAGAAGTTTACAAAGTCACAAAAAAAATAATAACAAAAGTTCCTGGAATTTCTCATGTATTCAAGACTACATCATACTCAACTGACCAGGAAATTTTGTCAACAACACAAGTCTTTAATCCCTTGAGCCAACCAACAGAGGAGGTTGGCTTCAGTGCCTTTTAAAGTAAAACTAACCTTACTTGCATGGGGCAAGCAAGAGGTTAGGATATTGCTCTTACTATAGTCCCCACTCCTTCCATAGATCTTACTCATTTGAATCTATATGAGTGTATTAATTGTTCATGAGTCAATTCAAATTTTGAAAACCCAATAATAACTAATCATTGCAATCCAATTTGACATTGTTTTAGTTGAATGAATGACTAAATGAGTTAATATTTTAGTAAATACTCAGTAAATACTAAATGGTCAGTTAATATATTTTTGGAAAAGAAATTGTTGCATTAAGTAAGATGCATAAATGACCAACCTCTGTAGAAGATGATGTAGAATTATTGCTATGGATTTTTGCATATACTGTCAGATACCAATTGATATGCCATTTGGTTTCATTGAAGTTTTATGTTGGTGTTGTTATTGATGATGATGTCAAAAAGTAGGAGTCAATGAGACAGAGACAGAGTGGACATATTGAGGAATGACTATAATAAAGTAAAGACAAATTCTGATCCAGACAGGTAACATCTTACTATGTATACTTCATCTTTCTCAATCTCGCTCAAAAGATGTTCCTCATAGTGGCAATATATGTATTTATCAAATGGAAGTAAACTGTCCTTTTTAATTTTTCAGTTCTCAACATTTTGTAGTCATATTATTATTTCAAAAAGTGAAATAAGATGTTAACCATAACTATGGTCCTGTTGCTCCATCTGTTTCATATACCTTCTTGTACATCCCAGAAACAATGCCTTAGTGAGTACTCATTTAAAAAAAATATCCAGAAGGTAGAAAATAGGAATGAAAGAATCTTCTAGGAATGAGTGTGCTACAACAAAAAAATAAATCTAAAAGAGCAAAATAAAATGATTGCTTCCATTGTCTCTTTTGTATGGAAATTTTTGGTAAACTTTTAAAAATGATGATTTAGAATTTTTTTAAGTTTCAAAAAAAAAGCCCTTTATTTTTCTTGAGAACTTCTGGTAAGAAAGGATTCAAGTCACTGCTTAGTGAAGAATACATTAAAATAAATCACAGAATAATGATTATTTCCAACACAGTTTACATAGGTCTAAAAATCAAACTTCCTTCAAAATCCAAGTTTTTAAAAAAATATTTCACTGTTTCTTTATGGCATAAATCATTGCACAGAATTCTCTCTCCCCTTAAAATTCAACTAAGTCTATTGTTTTTAGTCTTTGTAAAAGCTTAAGTGCTACCTGTTGCAAAAGTGGACAAAAGTTCTACCATCAGAAACAGTGATGATACCACTACCTCAAGTCATAAACTCTTGTCGTTAAGTGTTCAGCTTTTTCAGGATATGAATTCTAAAAGGGGAAACTCATTCATACAGGGAGGTACTTCACCTTCAAATAACAGAATAGATTATATCTCCTGGTATTCGAAGCCATTCCCCAAAAGCTGGTGTCATTTACATTAAGTCACTGTCACTCATAGAACAGATTATACTACTGTTTCCTTCTCCAACAAACATCCCTGCTTTAAGTTATTATTCACATCACAGATCAGGAAATGGGCTCTTGAGCCAGTTCCTTGATTCTAGAGCAGCATTGTTTCTTGGGAAGAAGTTGGCAGCTACAGCAACTTAGAAAATAGATGAACATTCTTTATCTAAGTAAACCATAAAATAAATATTTATCTTAATAAACATTATCTTAATAATGTAGAACAGACTCTACTTATTAAATCCCTTTACCCAATACAATCATTCTATAAGTTAGTACTTGACTGTTGTTAATCAACTTTGATCACTTTTAGATCATTAAAGAATACAAAAAAGATCTAAGTTTCACTTACAAATATTTAAGTAGCCAATCATCAACTTCCTGGATATAACTAGCCTCAAAAGAACAGTGATTGGATGAAATCTTTCCTATGTTGAATGAATGGTGGATTAGAAGCAGAAAAACTGTGTTTACTTTAATTTCCACACCAGGGAAAACAACTTTGTCTATATGAAAAGGGAACTAGAATTATATGAAAGTTAAAAAGTTCACATCTCTGTTTGAAATTATGGGTTTGTAAAGTGTTTTTTTCCTTCTATCACTACAAAGTCCCAGATTGGGGAGCCTTGAAGGCCATATTTATAGTAGCCTGGACCTATATCAGCTCCACTGGTGATGGCTTCTGAGTTCAGTCTGTACTGCTATAACATGACATATATGTTACTAAAAATCATTGCACTATACAAAATCACTCAATAAAAGCTTTCAGCTTATGGAAGAAATGAGGTTAGGAGAACAACACTTAAAAAAATCATCAATGATACATTAAAAAAAAGGAACCTAATAAAATAGAAGCATAATTTTATATGCATTAGATGGCAAAGAAATATATATATCAGTGGTGATATATGTGGTCTTGAGCTTCTGCTCCTGCTTCCCGGATCCAAAGGGACCGAAGTTGGCAAATCTGATGGTTACTAGAGAGAATGTAACTCAACTTCTGGGATTTATTTAAGTTAGAATACTCAATGAGTATTTCATATAGAAAAATTTCATAGATTTAAAAGAAAACCTAGAAAAGTTCACAAATGTGAATTCCTTTAATGAAACTTCCCTCAATCTGAGCTTTCTTGGTAAAGCTTCCTCCTATACAAACTGAATGAAGCCAGCTTCCTTGATACAGGTAAGTCTAGGACAATAAAAAGCTCAATGGATAAAAAAATGTCCCACTTGTATGTAATTTGGGCTTCTTGGATTTGATAGATGCCTGATATTATGCAAGTTATTCTACCATGATGACTTCCTGACTAGATACATTTCTTGATAAAGACAAGAGTAGTCTATATCTAGAGAAACTATTACTATATCCTTGATGCACAATCTTACTGCTAAGGGAAGACAAACCTTTTTTGTTCAATGTTCAGTGACTTGCAAGTGCATCATCTATTCCAACAATAACCTGAATGAAAAGGGCATTAATTTTAGAGTCACAGTTTCTAATAGTGGTAATGGTTATTTCTTTTGGTAGTGAAAATGCATGAAAAATCTTATTTTGTGAAATAGATTAGCAAAATGGAGTAGAGGACAAAACATGGTAATTTATATATTACCATATTAATTTATATATTACCATATTAATTTATATTAAATACTTATGTATTTATAAAAATGCATGTAAAACAAGATATGCTGTCTATTTCTAATATGCATACACTGGGGCTGCCTCCAAGATGACTGATTGGCTAGGACTTGAGAGATGTATTATTATTTTTTTTTAAATAACTTTTTATTGATAGAACGCATGCCAGGGTAATTTTTTACAGCATTATCCCTTGCATTCACTTCTGTTCCGATTTTTCCCCTCCCTCCCTCCACCTCTTCCCCCAGATGGCAAGCAGTCCTTTACATGTTAAATGGGTTGCAGTATATCCTAGATACAATATATGTGTGCAGAACCAAACAGTTTTCTTGTTGCCCAGGGAGAATTGAATTCAGAAGGTATAAATAACCCGGGAAGAAAAACAAAAATGCAAGCAGTTTATATTCATCTCCCAGTGTTCTTTCTCTGGATGTAGCTGCTTCTGTCCATCTTTGATCAATTAAGGCTCTCTTTATCGAAGAGATCCACTTCCATCAGAATACATCCTCAAACAGTGAGATGTATTATTGTGAGAGAAACTCCCCACCCCCACGTGACTACAGCAATAAAGTCACAGGTTTACCAGGGGAAATCTCACACATAAATCGGAATTTGAGTTGAGCCTTGAAGGAAACCAGAGATTATAAAACACTGAGAAAGGAAGAAGTGTGTGTTCCCCACATAGAAGACTCCACATAGATGGAGGAACAAGTAAAAAGGCCAATCTGACTGGTCCACAGAGTGGTTGGAGGAGAGTAATGTATAATAAGGTACTGTCTTTCTCCCCACTATTTTTTCTTAGTTAGAAGGAGGAATGAAAGACTACTAAAAGGTAGGAACTTGTCTAGATTGGGAAAGCCCCAGAAAATTTAAGTCCTGTAATCCCAGGCTAGAAAAGTAAAATGAAATAAGGTTATGAAGAGTTCTAAATGCCAGATCCAATGTGATTATTTGATCCAATGTGATCAATACAGAGCAGGAAATAAATCTGATGTTTTCTATTGGGCCCCTAAAGACAGAGCTCAAAGAAACGGGTAAAAGTTGTAAGAGGCAGACAAATTCAAAGTAAGGTCAATCCACCTTAACAGAACTATCCAGAAGTAGAATGTGCTAATTTAGGAAGCAATGGATTGTATCTCACTTAATTTATTAGTAGAGCTGGTGGCTACTTGTTGAGCATGTTGTAGATAGTTCAGGTAAAGTATGAATCATATAATCTTTAAAACTTTAAGATTCAATGATTCTGTGAAAATGGAAGGAAGTATGACATAACAAGCTACCCTTAAATCCAGAAAGACCTGGTTTAAGTCCCACCTCATCCCAGTAATATGATTCTGGACAAGTCACTTAACCTCTTAGTTCTGTACACAATTTAAGACTAGAAGCCAGCCTACACTGGCTAAGAAATTTCCTCAAACTATACCAATAAAAGCATAGGTCTATTCACTTAAACTAAGGTTAAAAAAATAGCTGATTCATCAGCACTCAATAAATATTAGTTAAGTACATACCATGTGCTGGTAATGACAAATATATAAATTAAACCTGGCCACTCTATTCAAAAAGCTTATAAAAAGAGCAAAAATGATCACTACAGCAGATTAGATTTTTGTCAGTCTCTGAAGGAAGGGAAATACAGGGCTAATTGTTTGAGTTTCTGTAAAATTTCCTTCCCATTGAAGAGCTGTCATTGGTATCCTATGTATAACAACAGCCCCCTTCTATAACTATCACTTAGGTATGTGGAAATCTGTCAGGATAACAGAGAAAATGATTGTTTATTGAAAGAAACAAATCAGGAGGTGACAGAAACAATGAGGGAAATGTTGAATGGTTATTTTCCTCCTTTCTTTAAAGGGTATAAGAATGAAATAAATATTTTCATAATGAAATATAAAGATTTTGGAAGGGGAGAAAAGCTTGAGAAAATTTTGGTTTGAGATAATGAAGAGGGAAAAGACAGACTAAGTATAAGGAAAACACTGGAACAATAAAAGGGGGGTATCCTCAAAGTAGGTGATTCCAAGAAAAAGTCAGTCATCTGAAATATATTTTAGTTCTTTAGTGGGATTAGTTATGTTTACCCTGAGGTCTAAAATTTATCACTGGAAGACCAAAGCAATAAGTTACCACAATAATTGGCTAAGTTATTCTTTGCTTTCCCTTCTCTAAATCACTGTCTCTTAAAGTCTCTCCAAGTTCATGCTCATTGCTTTCATAACACTACTCTTTCACCTCATACTCCTTTTCCTTTTATCTTCCAAGTTGCCCAACATCAGAGTTTTTTCTGAATCCTGTCTTATCATTATGTGACTCATGTATTTAAACTTCAGCTTCATTTAAACTTCCAGCGACCAAAAGCTATCTGCCTCTGTCTTAGAGAAACTATACAAGCAGTTCCAGGCTCTGCATGGGAAGAGCTTACTTGAAGAAAAAGACTTTAAAGAAGAAGCTAATGTATAGAAGACTTGGCACCTTGAACATGCTCTCTCTCCAACTTGCTACTCTAGAGATTTGGGGAATTTTCCTTTGAGTGAGATCATCTGAGCTGAGATATCTTACTCCAAGGGGAATGAAGGAAGAATTAATTCACTTCGTGTATTGTCAAATATAGTCTAATTTCTACAATTCCTCTGATGAGTGTTTGCTATTGGCTCGGATAAAATGTTTCATTCCCTATTTATTATATGATAGCCTTGGTATAAGTGGGCTTTGGTGAGAAGGCAATGAAGCTTTTGGATATAATTTAGGGAGCTCCCTTTTTATTAAGGAAGAGTGGACATACTAGTGACTTGAATCTAAAATAATTTTCCTTAGAGTAACAATTTTGGGGGAGGAGACAGATAAAATTCTATCCCAGTACTCTGTAAGGAAAGCAGAGTGGCTGTCCACTTGGTTCCCATCTCCTGTTCTTCGGGAAAGAATCAAGTTCTTCTTTGGGGACAGAGGAGGAAAGGGAAGGATGCCACAGACATAAAGGATGATGATTTGTATGGATTTATTTTACACCCTATAACTTTGATAGATTTATTGTTCCTATTTAATTTTAGTTGAGTATCTAGGATTTTTGAAGTATATATTATATAACCTGCAAAAATGACAATTTTGTTTCTTCTTTTTCTATGTTTATTATTCTAATTTCTATTTTCTCATTACTATAGCTAGCATTTCTAGACTTATATAAAATAATAATAATAATAGATATCTTTGTTTTGCCCCAAATTTTATTGAAATGGTCTCTAATATTTCTTTCATATCTTGCTTTTTATAGTTACTATTTATTATATTAAGAAAAGTTCAATTTATTCCTATGACTTGTAATGCTTTAAAATAAATGGGTGTAGTATTTTGTCAAAAACAACTTTTGGTAACGACTAATTAGAGTTCTCCATGCCTTCATATCATTAGCCAAAAAGCAATAATTTTGTTTCATTTTCTATGATTATTGCTTCACTTGTTTTTCTTATCTTATTGCTAGAGTTAGAAATGCTAGTATTTCTAGCATTGTATTCAATAGTAATATAGTGATGATGGGAATCTTTACTCCCAATATTACTGAAAAGCTTGCTAATTCTCCTCAATGAAATATGGTTACTGTTGGATTTGGATAAATATTATTTCTTACATTAGGAAAAGATCTATCTATTCATATGATTTTTAGAATGTTTAATAGAAATGACTGTTAGATTTTGTCAAAAATCATATTGTCAATCTTCTTCCTTCTTTAAAAACTACATTGTTGAGGAAATTTTCCTCTAGAAGAAGAAATCCCCTAGAAAAATGCCTCCAGAGCCATCTACATCCAGAGAAAGAGGACTGTGGGAACTGAGTATGGATCACAACATAGCATTTTCACTCTTTTTGTTGTTGTTTGCTTGCATTTTGTTTTCTTTTTTCATTTTTTTTTCCTTTTTTGATCTGATTTTTCTTGTGCAGCAAGATTATTGTATAAATATATATGCATATATTGGATTTAACATATATTTTAACATGTTTAACATATATTGGATTATTTGTCATCTAGGGGAACGGGTGGGAGCAAGGAGAGAAAAATTTGAAACACAAGGTTTTGTAAAAGTCAATGTTGTAAAATTATCCATGCATATGTTTTGAAAATAAAAAAAAAAACTTTAATAAAAAATAAATTAAATTAAAATCTTAAAAAGTTCCTCTTTCTCTATAAGGTACCTGAATTTCCAAACTTAAGAACTTTCTAAACTAGGCTCACCCACAAGGCAATTCCCTAAAATGTGACTTGCCCCTCAGGCCAATTGTATATATACATCTGCTTCTGCCACATGCTTCTGCAAGAACTCTCTCAGTGTCTTGCCAGTGTTTCTTAAGCTGAGAATGTCTACTCTTCTTATCTTATGGGTTGTAGGCATAAAATATTTCCCAAGTAACTTTTCGGGTTCACATTGACTTGGCTAATTATGGTTTTCTTTTTAAATCAAATTCATTAACAGTTTAGCCATTTTGCTAATAATTTTTAAAAATAGTTAAAAGTTTTATTTATCAGTTCAATGGCTTGTTTTTTATATTTATTTGACACTCTCTTCTTTGATTTTTCAGAATGTCTTTTTTAACGTTTACTTGGTTTTTAATTTTTCTTGCTTTTCTAGTTTTAAAATAATTTATTACTAATTCACTATACTTTCTTTATGAAAATGCTTAAGCATAGAAATGTTCCCCCTAAAGACTGTTTTGTTCACATCCCAAAAGTTTTGGTATTGTTGTGACATTTTTCTTTGTTGAAATTACCTATTGTTTCTATGGTGTTTAATTTATTTTTTTAGGATTAAATTATTTAGTTTCATTTCATTTTGAATCCCTTTTTCAAAGGCTTTTTTTTTTTTTTTTTTTTTTTTTTGGCAAGGCAATTGGATTTAAGTGACTTGCCCAAGACCAAACAGCTAGTTAAATGTTAAAAGGTTACATTTGATTTCAGATCCTCCTGACTTCAGGGCCAGTACTCTATCCACTGTGCCATCTAGCTATTCAGTATATATTTTGTTGTTGTTGTTGAGGACAATATGTATCTTGAGGGAAAGAGGCAAGGGACCAGGATAGGCATCTTCCATATGCCCCAAAGGGCCTCCCTACTGGCTCCCTACTCCTGGGTAATACTACTACTTTGCTTATACTTTCTTCATTCATTCTCCTTAGCTCACTGTTCAAAGGGGGTTGAGGGGAGAGTTGGCATATTCTTTGTTCCCCATTGCCACTTTCAGGTTCTCTCCTGAGTTGAGGATGACTATATGTCATCTTGTTGTTTCCCAAATGCTGCTGCTAATACACAAACAACGCTCCAAATCTTTGGATCTACAGCTGGTTGGGAAGAGAGATTCTAGCTTTTTTTTAAATAATCAATTTTCAAATATAGACAGTATTTAAATAATATAAATAGCTATGTTTTTTATAGTATCACTTCCCACTTTGTCTCCTTCCCATACTCCATCCCTCAAATATCAACTTACATTGATCAACTACAGGGAACTGGAAATCTTTGAGGGTACATATAAAATCCCCAATAACTGTCTAGACAAGCCATCTGGAACCATAGGACAATAATGGTTCCTGAAAAGGAAGTTTGTCTTTTCCTCTATCCTAGTGGGAAAGGTTAAAATCTCTCCAGAAAGAAGAAGTGTAATTTTAGGCCTATAACTGCCAGAGGTTCATGCTGATCAGAAGTGGGGACTTTCTATCCACTATACTTATTGTTCTTCAGTGCCTCAACATTTAACTGTTACAAATAAGGTCTGAAAGCATGCCACAGAGGACTTGTAGGTCTCATGATAAAAAAAAAAAAATTCTCTCATTCCTTCAAGCTCTCAAATCTCTCCAAAATATAAATTATTCACCAAAGATAAAGAAACTCCAGTTGTCTTCATGATTTAAGTTACTCAGAATATTAAAGAAGACTTCAAAAAAATTCATAAATTTATTTTTACACTAAATTCACCCAGCACTCTTCCCTCCACATCCCATACTATTGGCAGCAAAGCTGCAATAGCCACCCCTCACAGGATAGAAATAAAATCCAACAAAACTGTCTTTTCTCCCTCTTTCCAGTGCTGTGGAAATCACTGATCCAGGCCAGAAAAATCTGCTCCTGTCAGGACAAGTGGTACTCCAGACTGCAGAAACTCTTTGGGACCACACGATATCTACAGGAGTATTGGAAACAAAGGAAAATGGATAGGGCACATGTCTGAGCTTGAAATAGAGCTAAACACTATATCCTATCCCACCACTTCACCACCCCATCATCCCCTTCATCTTCCCAGACTTTCAGAGACATAAACTATAAAAATCCCATAACACCAGGGTGTGAACTCTGAACTTCCAGTGCTGGCCAAGGAACACAGGAAGACAGATAAGAACAGGACACTAGGACAGCATGTAATGTATGTGTGAGGGAGAGAAAGGTGGGAGTAGGAATAGAACACATTACACTTCACCAAGCACAATGGAAAATATTCAACATACACCTAGGACCAGTTCTATAAATCCAAATGTCACTTGGGGCAGAGACCTACCCTAGTATACTGTGAATTGCCCAGAGTGGAAGGAGACTGAGATGCTTTGAACTGGGTGTCAGAATTAGAAAGTAAGCATTAGGAGAAAATAATCAGAAAGAGACAGAAATTACCAAAGAGCTCAAGAAGAAAATTGAAAGTCCTTGAACGTAAGCAGACAAATCAACATGGAAAACATTAACAACACAAAGAAATATGGCCTCCAAATTTAATAAATCAGTTCAGGCATCTATGATTACTTATTTAACACAAATGCAAAATATTGCTAAACAAAAGAAAATGATCTAATACTTGATGAACCTGTGGAATTTAAGAAGAACATGGAACCACAACACACTATGATTGGTTCAAAAGAAAAATAAAAATTTTTCTTGTTCAATCATGTCAGTCTTCATAACCAAATTTTGGGTTTATTTTGTTTTTCCACAAAGATACTAGAATATTTTCTTCTCTAGGTCATTTTGCAGATGAGGAACTGAAGCAAACAGGATGTACACAGAGTCTTGCACAGAGTCACGTTTTTGAGCTTACATCTTTCCAACTGCTAGTAGTATAGGAACTTCTGAAATGAAGATTATGAAAGCAGAATTTATGTTCTGTATAGCAATAATAATGGATAAAATAGAAAAATTAGAATCTGTGATAACAAGTCTCATCAAATGATCAAAACAGAACAAGAGATTGGGAATATACAGAATACAGAAGTGAAGTCCATTCTAGAAGAAGAAAAGCAAAATACAATAACATGAAAAGAAATTATGTTCACAATGTAAGCAAAACATATTGATGTCAAAAACAGGAGACAAACTAAGAATTAGAACTATCCCAGAAGGACCTGATAGAACAAAAAGTCCCTCAACAATATAATTAAGAAATAATGAAAGAGACCTGCCCAGAACTTCACAATATAAAACATGAAATATCAATTGAAAGTATTAATAAATTGTCCTCAGGGGGAAAAAACCAAGGGTGCAAACTCCAAGAACCACAATGATTAAATTTAACAATTAAATTAAAAAATAACAAATTTAGCCATCCATCAAGAGAATGACCTTCAAATACAAAGGAAGGAAATTCAAATAATGTAAGACTAGAAAATGTACAAGGGAATGGAATAATTAGTTCTGAAGAGTAATGGAGCTCAGGATACAGCCCTGGGTGACCTGTCCTGCAAATTTAAACTTAACTATAAATGAAAAAAAAAAAGATGGACATTCCATTAAAATAAAGAAATACTTAAAACATTCTTTAAAAAAGATTAGACTTGAAGAGATTATTTACTTCTAAAACATTCCAAACAAGAAAAAAGCATGAGTACATAAATGCAACAGGCAACAGAAATAGTGACAGCAGAAAGAACAGTATGTCTTCTTTCTAAATGCATACAAAGGAGTAAGGGACAGAACAGAAACACTATGCTTACAGATGAAACAATACTTGTTTGTTTGTTTGAGGGAGGGAAGCCCAAAACACTACTTTACAAAATTGAGAGGGTGAGTTTTAAAGTGGAAGAAGGGACCATGGAGATAGAGAGAGGTATGGTTCAAATTGAGGTTTGACAATGAAAGGAAGGTGAAAAGAAATGCTCTGTGAAAGAAGATAAGCACTTTATGTTGGGTTTGATTGGTACATGTAGTACTTAGAAAAACCCCACTTGTCCTAAATTGGGACAGACAGAGATAGACATGCTAGAGGCTACTTATACCTGGAAGAGTACAAGAATATGGTAAAAGAAGAAGAGAAAGGTTAAATTCGTTATTTTTTAATTTAATTGTTAAATTTAATCATTATGGGTCTTGGAGTTTGCAACCTTGTTCTCCCCCTTCTCCCCTAGGACAATTTATTAATACTTCAATTGATATTTCATGTTTTATATTTTGAAGTTCTGGGCAGGTTTCTTTCAATATTTCTTAATTATATTGATGAGGGTTTTTTGTTCTGTCAGGACCTTCTGGGAGATTTCTAATTCTTAGATTGTCTCCTGTTTTTGACATCGATATGTTTTGCTTGCATGGTGAACATAATTTCTTTTCATGTTATTGAGGGAGAGGATCTGTGGCTGGCTGCTTAATCAGTGACCTGGCAGAGAGGGGAGGAAGGAGAGTAGTGTGAGCTCAGATTCTTACTATGGAGAGCGTTTTCTCCAATTTTGTTCTAGAACTGAAGTACTAAGGAAAAGGTGAATTCTCAAGACAAGCTCTACAAGGCAGAGGCAGAAACTACCAAGAGGAGAGAGCATAGATTGAATACTGTGGAAACTATAATTCTATAAGGAATACAGAGAATAGAGAGAGACTAGATAATTATAGAGATCAAAACAAGAAAGTGAAAATCTAGAGTGGACAGAAGGAAAAGATGGATAATGAAGAGAGTGAGGAAAACCCTCTCTGAAAAGTAATATAAAAAATGAAAATTTAAAAACTAATAGTGACTAATTGAAGGGAGAAGGAGTAAGCATTGCTTGACTGATATGGGGAAAATGTGGGGGAAATTAAATCACCAAATGAAAACAAGAAAGAAAAAAAAAACTAACAAGCAAAATAGTAGAGGAATTTCCAAAGGGAAAGGCATAATTAAGAGGAGGAACATATTGGGAGTGAAGGGAAGAGAACCCTTGGAAATACAACCATTTTTTAAAAAAAGGAATTAGCTAAGTTAACTAAAGTAATATACACTATGTTTACAGCAATAGGCGGGGGAAATAACTTTAAAAGGCCAATATTGGAGAAAAATGGGAAATATAAACATAGCTCACAACTTTAAATGTGAATGGTTTAAACAATCCAACAAAATGGAACAAGACTGGCAGTTTAGATTAAAAAAAAAACTTACAATCTGTTGGTGACAAGATACTCACTTAAATAACAAAGATGCATGCAAAAAATTTTCTTTACTATGTATCAAGTGAATCCAAAAAATTAGGGATTATATTCATATTATCTGAGAAAGCAAAAACAAATAAATCCCCTCCCTAAAGAGAAGTATGGTGAAAGGAACCATTAAAAAATCAGTAAAAAATTGATATGATCCAAATATTTTAGTTTTCAAATTCATAAAGGTAGCACTACTAAAGCTAGCAGAAGACATTAGCAATAATGCAATAATGACAGGAAAATCCAACGTACTTCTCTAAGTTTTGGATAAGACTAACAGAAAGATAAACTAAAGGGAAAATAGGAAAGCAAACAAATTTCTGAAGAAACTAAATTAAAAGAATTATAGTGTTTTCTAAGAGGAACAAAAGAATACACACAAATATAAGTACCATATGGAACTTTTACAAAAATTGACCATATATTAAGGGAAAAAGATATTTCAAACAAATGTAAAAAGATAGAAATAGTTTGTGCATACTTTACAGACAACGAAGACTACAAACCCCCCCCCAAATCCACAGCATTTTTACATAATAATACAAAACCCATGTAACCAAAATAGAAAGGAAAATTCTATTTCAAATAACCAGAAAATGTATAAAATATCTGAGATTTGGCCAACCTAAGTACACAAAAGATACATATTACATACAATTATACCTTGTAGCTTACAAAAAAAGACAAAATTATAAAGTATTCCTTAAAGAAATAAAGAACTTAAATGTCTGGAAGAACATTCAGTGTTCGTGGACAAGCCATCTCAATATAATAAAATGAGAATACTTACACTTTTAATGCTATAGAATCAAATCATCAAGTGGATACTATGTAGAACTCAATAAATAAGAACAAATTTCATTTGGAAAAAAAATCTGCAATATAAAGGGAAAAATAGGAATAAGGGGAGAATAATAATTCTATATCTCAAATTATATTATCAGACTTAACTGTTATTGATTTAAAAATAGAAAAATAGACCACTGGAATAGACTAGGCAAGGGAGAATCAGAAACATATGAACTCAATAGCCCAATGATTAATGCTGCTTAGAAAACTGGAAAGAAATTTGACAGAAATGAGACTTAAATCAAATGGATACATGACTTAAACAGACTATTAAAGAAATTAGAACAAAAGAATTCTATATACTTCACATAGCTATAGGTAAATGAAGTATTCTTAATCAAAGAAGAAATAAAGGTAATCATAAAAGATATATAACTTTTCTTATTTGAAACTGAAAAGCTTCTGCACATAAAAAATGAATGTACCTCTAGGCAAATATGGTTAAATATATTAAATTTTTCTGATAAGAGTTTGGTATCCAAGTTATATAAACAATAATGTTGTTTTGTTGTTATAGTCATGTCTGATTCCCTTTGACCCAATTTGGTGATTTATTGGCAAAGATACTGGAGTAGTTTGTCCTTTTTTTCTCTCCTCATTTTATAGATGAGGAACTGAGGTAAACAGGGTTAAGTAAACTGCCATACTAGTTAAGTGTCTAAGGCCAGATTTGAACTCAGGTCCTCCTAATTGTGGACTCAGAGCTCTATCCACTGGATCACCTAGCTGCCATTAATAAGTAGATATAATATATTCAAGACGAATAGCCATTCTTCAATAAATAGGTAGTAAAAGGATGTGAACAAAGAGTTCTCAAAATAATGCAAAATATTCACCACCCCATGAAAAACTACTGTAAATCACTAATAATAAGAAGCATAGAAATAAATCAGAACAACATTGGGTTTCACTGATACCTTGCCAACTGGCAAAATGATCCCAAAAAAAGTGGAAATACTCAATATTAAGGGGGTTGTAGAATAATAACCACACTAATGCATTGTTGGTTTAGCTGTAAAATGGTATGGCCATTTTGAAAAGCAATTTGGAATTATGCAAATAAAGTGCCTAAGATGCCCATACATTTTTGAACCAGAGATTCCATTACTGGGTTTACACCCCAAGGAAGCTATTGATAAGAACAAAGCCCTTATGCACTACAAACTATTTATAGCAACACTTTTTATGATAGCAAACAATTGAAAATAAAGTAGATGCCCATCAATTAAGGAATGGCTGGATAAAATGCAGGAAAAAATATGAAGATATAATGAAATATTACTGTGCTGTATGAAATAGTGTATGTGAGAAAACAGAGAAGCACAAAAAGAATTATTGATGGAGAATGAAGTTAAGTAGAGCCCAGATAACAAAATGCACAATGATTTTATTTCTGAAGACAATTTAAGTATGCCATCTATAAAATTCTCATACTGATGCTGTTAAAAAACAAAAAAACAAAAACAAAAGCAAAAAAAACTTGGAAGCATAATTTTTTAACCTAGTTAAAAATCTTTCAGATAAAAAGTCCAATGAGTCCTAAACCCATTTGTTTAAGCATTAAAATGCCATATCTTCTGATTAGTTTGTAAGAACAATTAATTGACATCTGCTTAGATGGAAATCCAGTATATAAATTTCAGCAAAGTCTTTTGGATAATTTGTATATGGAACTGAAAATGAATTGCATGATTTAGTAAGCATAGCCAATAATGCATTCCTTGTACTAGGATATGTGTTGCTTTGTTAATATCTTTTTCAGCTTTGAGAGTCATTAAAACTGAACATTGAAATAAACTGCCCTTAGAATAATGTGTGCCAGTTTGTTTAACAAGTGACTCATCAAGGAAAAAATGTACCTCCAACACACTTTTAAGTTTAATCTGCATTATTAACTTTTCTTCCATCAACAATGAACAAAACATAAATCAAGCCCTGTTTTATAGCATTCTCGAATTTTCTATATGTAAAAGCCCACAATGAAAATTTAACAATGGACTTTTGGAACCTTCTCCAAATTGGCTTCAGTACACTGAGAACCAAATCGGCAGAACAAAAGTTATATCTATAGCAATACTTTCCAAGTTTTTTTTTTAAATCACAATCCTATCAGTGAATGGGGGTGGAAAGGAGCTAACATTTAATATATGTATATTTGTTTATGTATAAATTACATAACTCCAGAATTTTAGACTTTGAAGAACATTCCTAGGATTATAAAAGCTTTAGAAGATATCCACAAGATCACAGAGATTTTTTGTAGGACTTCTCTGATATAACAAAGAATTCTTAAGTAAGAGTGTTCAAAGATATTTATCAGAATAAGTTTATTTGAGAGTTAGAGTAGCTGTGAGGAAGTCAGATTTAAACAATTGGAAGAATATCAAGTATTCATGGGTAGGATGAGCTAATATAATAAAAATGACAATTTTATTTAAATTAATCTACTTATTTAGTATCATACCAATCAAACTGCCAAGAAATTACTTTACAGAGCTAGAAAAAAAAATAACATAATTTGTCTGGAAGAAGAACAAACGGTCAAGTTTCAAAGGAATTAATGAAAAAATGCAAATGAAGGTAGCCTAGCTGTACCAAATCTATAATATATTATAAAGCAGTGGTCATATGCTATATGCCATTTTTTTAAGGTCTCTTGCCTCATCTGAAAAATGGAATAATAACTTCTGCCAAACAAAGTTCTTTTATGGACCAAATGAGATAGTATATGTAAAGCATGGTACAAAACAAAACAAAACAAGAATTGGTGAAAGTGGGATCCACTCAATAGATTTTCCCCCCTAATTTCACAGAGCTTAGATCCCACTTCCTCTGAATACCTGGAAGAAAGATATGGACATGCTAAAAATGATAATCCTGGCTGTGAGCTCCATTGCAGTCATTTATACCTCATTTAATTAAATGTTTCTTTGTTAATTAATACTCCTAATTAGTATACATTTCCAATAATACTGATTTTTGTTTAATCCTATAATATAATATAATAATATAACACACACACACACACACACACACACACACACACACACACACATGCCTCAGTATAAGGTAAACACCATGAAAAAAAAGATCTTCAATTTTTGTCTTTATAACCCCAGTACCTAGCATTGAATTTTATTAAACTGATTTGAATTTTTCTGTACAGAGGATAGAGTGAGGAACCTAGAATCAGGAAGAGCTAAATTAAAATCTGGCTTCAGATAATTACTAATTGCGTGACCCTAGGCAAGTCCCTTAACCCTGTTTGTCTCATTTTTCTAATTTATAAAATGGAATGGAGAAGGAAATGGCAAACCACTTCAGTATCTTTGTCAAGATAATCCCAAATGGGATCACAATGAATCACATATGACAGAAATGACAGAATAATATCAATAGCACTATCATCATCACTATGGTGTGAATATAAATCCATGGCTAGTTTTCTAAAATAGCATACCCTTGCTTGACAGATTATGTTTCTGTCAGACAGTCTAGCCTACGGACTATAAGGTCACCTTTCACATCATTAGGTATTATTGCTAATCCACTGGGTGAGGAAGTATGATGAACAAGAGGGAAGGATAAGTTACTTTCAGTAGACAAGCACTGGAAAGTTCCAGTAGTCATCTTCCTTTAGGTGTGCCATTTAGTAAAGAAAAACTAGAAATCTAAACATAACTCCTGAGGTATTTTTCATATTTCCCCAGCTTTATTTCACATGTGCAGAATGAAATACAGGATCCAATAGATTAATTAGGTTGTTAAAAGAAGCTTTTGTCATGGAGGTGAGGGTAGAGGAAGACATGTGAGACCCACTCTTTGACTTGCTTTTTTGGTCTCTAACGATCAGCAGAAATTCCCTGAGAATTCATAACAAGGAGGACAAATGTAGCAGGGTATAAATGGCTGCAGGTCTGTGTACGTGTGCCTTGATGGGATGTGAGTGCTGCATGAATTCTAACTCTTGAAAGGGCACCTCTTGAAATAAAATACAGTATTTTAGGGGAAGTGAAGAGGGATGGAGCAGGAAGTGTGGGAAATTGACAGTTTGAGAAGGAAAAATGGTCATATTGGCACATTTTCCCAGAGTACCCATGAAGAAGAAGCATTGTAACCCAAAGAGGAGTCAGTTAAACAATTTCCTAAATTAAAAAAAAAAAAGAAAAAGTAGCACATCTCCAAGCAATTTACTGGATAGAACTAAGCTCATTTCGGTTGTTTTGTCCTAGCCTCATAAAAACATGTCATGCAGACTCCTAAAGCCCTCACTGCTTAGAAAGCCAGGTAGAGCCTTTCATTTTGCCCCAGGTCTTTCTTGGTACCCTTAGGAGATTGAGGGTATCTAGGTTCATCAAGTTGTTTCAATTCCCATCAGTCATATTCCTGCTAAATATGGGGAGTGTTCTCCTGCCCCCTACTTCCTTCAGCTGCTTTAGTTAAATTAGCTTTTATTCGGAAATATTTGTTTCAAAAAGTAAATATATAAAATTCATACAATTACTCCCTCAAGAAGTGGGGTTTAATCCTCCTCCTCCTTGGTACCATCGTTTGGAGAGGATAAGGAAGTTAAATTCAATAATTTAAACTTTGTTTCCATAAATCATGACCCCATTTCCAAATCCAAATCCTATCTTGGATTTGAGTCCCGAATACCTGGCTTCTCGGGGCTTCATATCACACTGGCATTCACACTGCACCATCTACCTTCAACTATGACTCCAAGAAATGCATGTTTCTGACTCCTGGTCCATGATGATTGTCTCCATCATCTAAAACTGAGAAGGACAAATCAAAGTAATAACAACAACAAAAATAACAACAATAAACAACACAGAACAAAAGTAACCCCTAAGCCATTTCTTGAAGCCAAGGTAAAAGAGGGAGCAGGGGAAAGAAAATCACATCCTTAGTTATTTAGTTCATGGTACCCCTGCTGTGGATTGATGCTAATCTTTCTCCTCTGGACACAATAGGCAAGAGTTGCACCAAAAGAGAGCAGCAGAAAAAAGAGAAAGAAAGGAGGGGTGGGAAAAGTCTTATTGTCTGTATCATTTGTTTTAAAAAAAAACAGGCAACCAATCAAAGGTGATTACTTCATCCATATTGTAGGTAACAAAGTGATCTCTGTTTTAGGCAAATTTGGCATGTTCAAAAGCTCCCTTAAGACTATCTTTTTTTAGAATTGTCATTCTCAGAGAAACTAAATGGGGGGGAGGGGGAAGAGAGAACATTTCCAGTGAATTTGGAATGAAAGGACATGGATTTGTTTGAGTGCAATATCTGTCACCTGTCAATTGTATTATCCTGGACAACTTATCTTCCTAAGCCTCAGTTTTTTTAGCTATCAAACGGGAATGTCATTGTCTGTTATTGAGGTGGACTAAAATGATACCACTTTGTTGATGTCAGGGTGCAGTGTGTCCGATTGTGCATAATCAGACCAATACAAGCTCAGAAGGCTCTACACAGGTTGGGCACAAATAGTTCCTATGAACATTTGGAGTGGAGATGGATCTACATTTGGGCATCTTACTTTTCTTTTGCATATCTTCCCTTTAAGTCTTTCCAGGCTTTTTGAGAAAGTCCTGTTCATCAATTCTTATACACAATAATATTCTATCAAATATCACATACCATAACTTAGTCAGCCATTTCCCAATTGATGAGCATCCCCTCAATTTCCAATTCTCTTCTACCACTAAAAGAATTGCTAAAAATATTTTTATATACATAGGTCTTTTTTCTTTTCTTTTTTTTTTATCTCTTTGGTATATATACAAACTTAGCAAAGGTATTGCTGGATCAAAGTATGACATAGTTTTATAACCCTTTGGGCATAGTTTCATACTGTTCTCCGGAATGGTCAAATCAGTTCACAACTTCACCAACAGTAGATTAGTGTTTCAATTTCCCCACATTCCCTCCAGCATATTAGCCATATCAACCTCTCTTTCATTTTAGACAATCTGATGAACATGGGATGACACTTCTGAGTTGTTTTAATTTGCATTTCTTTAATCAATAGTGATTTGGAATATTTTTTGCCTGTCCATATTCTTTGATAATTTATCAACTGGGCAATGACTTATATTCTTATAAATTTGACTGTGCTCTATATTTTTAAAAAATGATACCTTTATCAGAGATACTTGCTGTAAAAATATTTTCAATTATGATTACTATCAGGATTTCCCCTTTATCCTTTTTTCCCATTTGTCCTACTCTCATATTTCACTCTGTCTATCCTCAAAAGTATTTTGCTTCTGACTACCACCTCCACAATCTATCAGCCTTGCCTGTCTCATGCTTTTCCCCTTCTACTTTTCTATAAGATAAGGTAGAGTTCTATATATGTATATATATTGCTTCCCCTTTTAGTCCCACCCTTCTCATCTTCCCTTCCACTATAAAAGCTCTTATCTTTAATGTGATATGATTTATCTCATTCTATTCCTCCCTTCCTCTTCTCCCAATTTATTTCTCTTATACTCAGTTGTGCTGGGTAGATGATAGGTCTTAAGTTCATCCTTCACCCTTGTTTTTCCTTGTCATGGTCATCAAGCCCAGAATGACAGAAGTGACAACTACATGAAAAGTCCCTCAAAATATTTTTGTTCCTCTGAACCAATCACTTACTCAATAGGAGCAGATAATCATCTTTGTGACCACTTAATTTAACCAATTTGTGATAGTTTGTACCATGTCCTCCTATCCAAATGAAGAAGCCTGTCCATTTTGTGTGGAGATTCCTCTTATTTTATCCAATTTGTGACACTGTTGACATTATTTTGTTTATTTTAGCTTATAAATCACATGTCAATTAATGGAATTAGTCTATACCTGGGATAGTTATTTCAGAATGACTAGACATCTAGTCCTAAAAGGAGGGATCTCAGATCATGGATCCTTAAAGTGCTATTGTCTCAGAGTGCTGCCCTTTTCTTTTAATGTAAGTGGGATAATTGTAATCCCCACATCACATAATAATATCCCATAATAATTATATACCAAATAATGTTCAGTCATTTCCAATTAATAGGCATTCCCTCAATTTCCAATTCTTTGCTACCATAAAAAAGGGCTGTTATAAATATTTTTATGCACATAGATCCTTTCCATTTTTTTATGATCTCTTTGGGATGCAGACCATGTAGTGGTATTGCTGGATCAAAGACCACACAGTTTGATTGACCTTCCAAATGGCTTTCCAGAATAATTGGATTAGTTCATAACTCTGCCAACAGTGTATTAGTATTTTAATTTTCTCACATCATCGCCAACATTTATCATTTTCCTTTTTTTTTTTTTTTTGGTCATATTAGCCAATTTGATTGGTGTGATATATTACTTCAGAGTTGTTTTAATTTGCATTTCTCTAATCCAAAATGATTAGAGCACTTCTTCATATGCCTAAACATAATTTTGATTTCTTCACTTGAAAACTGCCTGTTCATATTATTTGATCATTTATCAATTGGGGAATTGTGAGGACCGAATTAGCACCCTGGATACCTTAGAATCAGCCAGAGTTAGGATAAGCAAAAGTCCTTGGTCTTTACTCTTGGTCTTTAGGGATAGAAGTGAACAGGATGGATGCAGGACCTTCCCTCTCTTCCTCTACTGCCAAATGTGCCCTGGCTTGACTTACTCCACCTCCTAATCCTTCCCACAATTCTCTGCCTTTACCAAAAGATTGAACCAGCACAGAATAGTGGGAAGGGCCATTTTTCAAGCATATGCTAATAGAGTATTGTCCAATGGGTAGTTAGCCTTAATTGCTTGGTTGTCTGTCCTCAGGGCATCAGCCCTTTACAGGGAATGACTTAAAAGTCATACACACATACATTCTTACAAATTCAGTTCTCTATATGTTTGAGAAATAAAGCTTTTATTGAGACACTTGCTGTAAAGATTGTTTCCCAACTTTCTACTTTCCTTCTAATCTTGATTGCTTTGGTTTTGTTTGTGCAAAAGCTTTTAAACTTAATATCATCAAAGTTATCTGTTTTACATTTCATAATGCTCTTTATCTCTTGTTTGGTCATGAACTGTAACTCACTTAACTTCTCTTTTAAAAATTTGTTTGCTATACAATTTGGTGCATATATGTTTAGTGTGGATATTACTTCATTGTCAATGGTATCTTTTAGCAAGATATAGTTTCATTTCTTATCTCTTTTAATTAGGTCTAATTTTGCTTTTGCTTTTACTGAGATCAGAATTGCTATTTCTGCTTCTTAAAAAATTTCACCAGAAGCAGAATGCTCTGCTTCATCATATTGTAGGATTCTGGGTTTTGATCCACTCTGCTATATGTCTTCATTTTATGGAAGCGTTCATTCCATTCACATTCACAGTTGTGTTTACTAGGATGGAGTTTCCCTCTATCCTATTTTTTCCTCCTATTTGTTTTCTCTCTCCTTTCACCCTTTCCTTCTTTATCAATATTTTACTTCCATCTAATACTTCCTGCAATCTGCCCTCCCATCTGTCAATCCTCCCTCACCTTAATTAATCTCTTCCCCTCCTACTTCCAGTGGGATAAAATACATTTCTACATTCAACTAATTGTTTATATTATTCCCTCTTTGAGACAATACTGATTAAAATAAGGTACAAGCAATGTCCTTTACTCACCCTTCCATCTTCCCCTTTATTGTAATAGGTTTTTTGGTGCCTCTTTATGTGAAATAATTTATGCATTCTATCTCTTCCTTCCTTCTGCAGCCAATGTACTCTTCTTTCTCATCCTTTAGTTATTTTTTTGTCATTCTCTGAAATTCACCTCATATTCATGCTTTCTATCTATGTATATTCTTTTTAGTTGTATTATTAGTGGTACATTTTTAAGAATTACAAGTATCATCTTCCTATGTAGAGATGTAAACAGTTCAGCTTCATTGAATCCCTTATGTTTTCTTTTCCCTTTTTATATTCTTAAGCTTCTCTTGGCATTTGATATTGAAAATCTGTTTTAAAAAATCAGTTCTAGTCTTCTGCTTATGAACCCATTTTCTATTTCACCAAATGGCCATTTCTCCCCTGAAGTATTGTGCTTAATTTTTCTGGGTAGGTGATTCTTAGTTGTAATCCTAGCTCCATTGCCTTCCAGAATATCACATTCCATGACCTCTGATCCTTTAATGTTGCAACTGCTAAATTCTGTGTACTCCTGATTATGGCCCCCTGATAATTGAATTGTTTCTTTCTGGCCATTTGTATTAGTTTTTCCTGATAGTTCTGAAGTTTGGCTGCAATGTTTCTTGGAGTTTTTATTTTAGAATCACTTTCTTGAGGTGATTGATGAATTCTTTCAATGTCTATTTTGTCCTCATGTTCCAGAGTAGCAAGGCAGTTTTTCTTGAAAAATGCTATCCAAGTTCTCGTTTTGATTATGACTTTCAAGTAGTCCAATGATTCTGACATTGTCTTTTCCTGAATCTATTTTTCAGGTCAATTTTTTTTTCCATGAGATAGTTTACATTTCCTTCTTTTGAATGTATTTGATTGATTCTTGATGTCTTCCAGTTACCCAATTCTAACTTTTAAGGAATTGTTTTCTTTAGTGGATTTTTGTATCTCATTTTCCATTTGGTCAATTCTTTTTTTTTAAAGCAGTTGTTTTCTTTTATCAAGCTGTTGACTCTTTTCTCATAATTCTCTTGTGTCACTCATTTCTTTTCCCCATTTTTCTTTTACTTCCCTTACATGATTTTTAAGTTCCTTTTTGAGCTCTTCCACAAGTTTTTTTCTGGGTTTGAAATCACTTCCCATTTTCTTTTGGGCTTTTACCCATAGGTGTTTTGGCATTGTTGTCCTCTCCTGAGTTTGTACCTTGGTCTTCCCTTTCTGTTATGTTGCCTCTCCCTTCCATAGCTGTTATAAAGCAACTTTCAATGGTCAGATTCTTTTGTTGTGTTGTTATTTTGCTCATCTTTTTGGCCTTTTTATTTCTTTTAAGTTTGAGTTCTGTTCCTGGAGTGGGAAGAGCACTGCCTCAGGCTTCTTGTGCCAGGGGTTGTAGACCCTGACTGTTTGTGTAGTGCTGCACTGATATTACCCTGAGTCCCACAGGGAACCCTCATGTCTGGTACTGTGCTGAGGAGATAGGGTGGAGGGTGACTAGTGCTGATGAAGGCCATAGTGGTCTGGCAGCTTACCTGATGCTGAGCCAGGATCCTAGTGCGAGTACTGAGACAGTAGAGTGTTTCTGCATTTCCCTGGGGCTACATTGAAGCACTTTGTAGTCTAACTGCTAGAAGTTGCTTGTTCACCAGAGATATGCTGAAACATGTAGCCATTCTCAGAGCTGGAGTCTGCCCATTCCCTTGGCTATGCTTAGGCTCATGATTGTCCTGGTGTTGGCATTTGCCTGCTCCACCACATTGAGGCTCAGAATCTTCCACTGGTTTCCTGAAATGGGACTTGTGGGACTTACTAGGATGCTTCCTTTCCTGGACTGTGTTCCCTCTTTGTCAGAATGAGACAAACCTCTGCTGATCTTCCAAGTTTTGTGGGCTAAAATTTTTTGTAGGAATTTTTTTAGCCATCTTTTTTCTGGTTCTGCTGTTCTAGTACTTGTTCTTTTTTGGTTGTTTTGTTATGCCGAGATACAGATGTGAGAAAGAGAAAAATATGATTTAAGTGGAGAGGTTTAGTAGCTGGTGGTTGTGAGGGGAAAAACCCAAATCAGGCAGCCCTGAACAAGAAGAGAATGGGGTTTATATAAGTTATTACCACTAAGGGGAGGGGACTCTATAGCATAAGCAGGAACTACAGAAGCAGGAAGTGGAGCAGAGGTTACATTTCTTAATGCTAGGTGGAGACAGAGAAATGGGTTTTCAGTACATACATGAAACATGATGTAATGTCTGGATGTTCCCAAGGCTAAGGAGCAGGTGATGCAAAGATACTGAATGTTCCAGAAAGTAGCATTTTTGTAATGTTTTCATAGCCTTGAGACAAGGGGCCCCAGCATACAGGTGTTACTGCCAGGTTATAGAAATGGTCCAGAGTCACATGTTCCAGGAAATACCAATTTTGCCACCATGAGAACTTTCAAGGAATCCCAGAAGTTTCAAGTGCTTCTTCTCCCATATGCACAGGGGTCACAGGATTCAGAGTACTTCATTCCCTACTTCTTTTTATGTCAGAATCATTCTAGGTATTCACAAGATGGGGTGTCTCTAATGGGAGTGCAACAGGGAAAGCAATTTGACAGAGTTAATATTAGATTGAACAAGTTGGAGCAGATGGAAAAACAAGCAAGAACCAGGGTTAGGAGTAATAAAGGGCCTCTCAAGGGCAGAAACTAGAGTAGTCAAGGGGATGTTCTGAATAGTCTTGGTACCAGTTCTCCACATTTTCCCTCTCCTTTCACCTAGTCTCCAAGTTCTTTTTAAGAAAGGAGAGACTCTCTTGCACTACATTAGAGTTGTTAGCATAGAAACAACAGGCCTCTTCCAGAGCAGCACAAAGGCCACCTTGTTTAAGAAACAGTAGGTTCAGAGCCATCTCAGCCAGGGAGTTGACCTGCCTCTTGAATTGGGAAATAGAACATTCTAGGTAGTCTAGATCAAGATCCATCTGTGCACTTAGTTCACAATAACTCACTTCACTGCAGAAGAGGGACCAGGTGGGGATGAGAGTGGGACCAATGAGCCAATGACCCTGTATGGGAGAAGAACTCCCACTCTTCTTGTCAAGGAAGTAATGAGACTCTTGGAAGGACAGACAACTAAGTGCACAAAGAGTCTTGGTGCAACAGAAAGACCTGAGCCAACATATTTAATGAGGCCATCAAGGCAGGCCAACCAAGCTCCCTCAGGGGTGAGGAAGTACAGGGACCCAGAAGGGGTAGCCACAGTCCTCGAGGAATTGGAGATTGAAGCATAAGGAGAGAAGCCAGGTAAAGGGAATAACACTAGGCAGAACCCTGGATATTCTCCAAGGTCAAGCTGAGCTGATCTCAGGAACACGAATCAGGAGTAGAAGATCGAGGGACCTCTTCAGGGAGGATTAGTCCTACATAATAGGGGGTCTTAGCATCCATGCAAAGCCAACAGTAATGCCCAAAGTCTAGCCTGGAGGTATTTACAGCATGGTGAATAGCTGAGAGCAAGCTAAGAACAGATATGATTGCAGGGGAAGAGAATGGTAAAAGTTAAGAGGTCCCAGACAAATGAATGGAAACAGGACTGAAGGAGGTGGTCAGACAGGGGCAGGGAATGCTAATTCTAATAAGGGGCCCTTAAGTAGATAGGAAGGCTTCTACCCACCTGGAAAAGGTGTCAACAAAAACCAGGACATACCTGCAACCTGCTGTAGAAGGTTTAACTTCTATGAAATCCACTTCCCACTTCTCCCCTGGCAGCTGTCCCATTAATCTAATCCCTATGGGGCTACTTTTCCCTGCTTTGCATTTACTTGAGCATATGTTGCATACTTGCAACACTACTTAGGAAGAGGTTATCTAGCTGGAGAATTAGGTACCAGACCCTAAGGAGTAAGGCCATTTTTTTCATCCCTAGGTAAGTTGTCTGGTAAAGGTGTTTTTCCACTCTCTCTCCCAAATGACTCTGGGATGAGATTTCATCTGGGAAAGATTTCAATCCAGGAAAATCCACCAGCCTTTCTGGTCCTTTTTCTCCCTTTTTGTTTTGGTGAAGGAATCATCTGAGGGGGAGTATTCAGGGTTCCAACTGCCTAGTAGTCATTCCACATATAAGACCTGAAAGTGAATTAAAGTTCCTATACATGATATGCTAGTACAGTATGGATTTCCTATTCTGGCGCTTATCCAATGATCTTTCAAATAATTAGAAATCAAGCTTTCCCCTAACTGAGCATCTTTCTTTATCAACAGTTTTTTAACATTCTCCTTTTGTTTTGAACTATACATATTCTGAAAAGAACATTATATTCAATGAAATAATGCAGATACATTCTATAATTTGACAAATGTCAAACTGAATTGTTAGTGGTAAATCCTTTTTTAGTAATATTTACCCAAATCTTAACTCAATGTTTTTCATTCCAAATCCCAAATACATTGTAACATTTGGTGTCCATTCACCAACCAATTCCAGTTCCCCCCCTCCTAAATCAATGGAGCCCAAAGTCCTTTGGGGGCAGGGTGATGGTTTCATCTTTTGTAATTACTTTCTGCTGAGAATGGACAATACATGGGTCATCCTACAGTATCCCATTTTGGGAGGTGATATGCTGAAACTGATTAAAGCATCCATTGGGTTGATCCGAGTCCCCAAAGCTAGTCAATACAGCTGCAACTGATCAAAATCTAGAATAAAAACAAATCTAACAAATAGAGGTTAGAATAGTCTGAGATAGAAAGACTGGTCCAAAGGACTGCTATAAAATATAGAGAGGCCAATATAAATTGGCCAGCTGCTTTTCATGTAAGGAAACATGTTTGTGCCAAAGGAGACACAATACAGACAAATGTTAAAGATGTATCAGCTTTAATTTCAATGAACAAAATAGCAATTAGGTCTCACAGACAATTATGTCAATTGTTCCTACATTATTTTGGAAACTTTTAAGGACTTTATTTCCTATAGACACAAATATCTAGTTACTGATAGATGACTAGGCCAAATACTCAATCACCTAATTATTTAGGATATAATGACTACATATATTCAGATTGAAAACAGGAAGGTATTATATAATTGAATTGGGCTCATAACTTCTATTGACTACTTGCTTTGATTATAGAAATTTACTATAGGAGGAAAAAACAGGGTCATGATTATATTATCAAAACTGGTCCTTCAGGCTTGAGAGCATACACATGTCAGACTAAAGCAGTCTTAACTCAGTTTCATAACCAATTAGAACAATTCCTTATAGACAGATTTGGGAATAATTAGATGGGAAACAAAGAAATAGAGCTGGGAAATCGAGTCAGAAGGATCCCATCTTAAGTAGAAGCCAAGGTTGTCCTTTCATGTCCATAAGACATCTACCTATAACAGCTCAATAAGGCATCCTTCCAAGTAACTTATGACATTTCTTCCAAATGGTGGGGTTCAAAGTTAATGATTCATTAGGCAATCATATCCAAATTTGAAACTCAAAACAATATTAGTTATAGATCCAAGAGATTTCATCTCAATAATAAGTTTCACTAATCAGAGACTTCAGGTCTTTATAAAAAATCTTACAAAGCATTGTTGCACAGCCTAAGAAATGTTACTGCAAGATACAGTCAAAACTAGTGCAGGGATATCAGACTAAAATCCTACTTCAAGAAAGCTACATATCATATTTGTTATCATATTCATTATGCACTTAAATAAAAATCAAATAATTTGATAAGATGGAGATCTTGACAGAAATAATCATTTTCAGAGACCTTGCAGTTCTTACAAGCCCTCTTAAAAGTTCCTTACATTGCTAAGCAGTTGAATCTTTGATACATCAAAAATGACTTTGCCTTAATGCAAATAAATAATATACTTTTTTTCAGTCCTAAATTTTAGATCAACTACTAAAGATCCCAATTAAAAACCTCCAGAGACTTCCGGTTAAGATGGCGGAGAGGAGGCTCACAGCTGCATAAGCTCCACGCTTTCTCTCACTATTCATTTCATTACAAGCCTCTGAATCAATGCTTGACTGAAAAAAAACCCACAAATAGTTACCAAGAGAAGCCATCCTTGAGATCCGCCAAGAAAGGTCTGTCTTTACTGGAGGGCTGGGGCGGTTTTAGATCGGGTGCAGGCGGCGGGCAGTGGCAGTGAGGGCACAGGAGCAGACTGGAGAGGGGGTGGAGAGTGATTGTAGCCGTCTCTGCGGGGAGAGCTTCGCTACAGGTTTGGATACTTTCCTCCGGCAGCAAGTCAACAGCCCAGCAGAGAAGCTAAAAACACCGGGGCTGAAGAATACAACCCCAAACAGCTGGAGTCTCTCAGGACCTGGCCGCCCCCCCCCTTCCCCCCCCTCAGTGACTCAGCACGCTTTGGGATCTCAGAGCGCAGGTGCAGCACAGTCCTGCTAGTGCCTCACTGCTGCCCCCCTGCAGTCTGTAGAGGAAGCTCGATAACACACCCAGGCCCCCCCCCCCCAAAGAAAGACTCCAGTTTTTTCTGTTTTTCTTTGGTAGTTTGTCTCTGATTAATAGACAGAATGAGCAAGAAGCTGAAGAGGACTTTAACCCTTGACAGCTTCTACACAGACAGAGAGCAGACTCTAAATCCTGAGGAGACTAAAAACAGGCAGTCCCCAGGTGAATCCCCAAAGGAGGAGATTGTCTGTTCCTCAGCACAGATGAACCTCATAGAAGTGATTAAAAAGGCTCTCACAAGGGAGCTAGAAGAAAAATGGGGAAAGCAGAGTGAGGCTTGGGAAAAGGAGAGGGAGGCTTGGCAAAAGAGCCTGGAGAAAGTTAAAGAGAGAGTGGATAAAGAAGTAAAATCCTTGAAAAATAGGATTAGTGAACTGGAAACAGAAAACAGCTCTCTAAAAAACAAAATTGGCGAAATGGAAAAAAATTCCACAGAACAAAAAAACTCAATTGGACAATTAGAGAAAGATTTTAAAAAAGTGAGTGAAGAGAATACTTCACTGAAAATCAGAATTGAACAAGTGGAATTGAATGACTCGAGGAGACAAGAAGAATCAGTCAAGCAAATCCAAAAAAATCAAACAATGGAGAAAAATGTGAAATACCTTCTGGGGAAGACAACAGACCTGGAAAACAGATCCAGGAGAGACAATCTGAGAATCATTGGACTCCCAGAAAAACATGATGAAAAAAAGAGCCTGGACACTGTCTTCCAGGAAATTATCTAAGAGAACTGCCCAGAAGTCATAGGAACAGAGGAAAAAATAAACATTGAAAGGATTCATCGATCACCCACTGAAAGGGATCCTAAAATCAAAACACCAAGGAATATAGTGGCCAAATGCCAGAACCCTCAGATGAAAGAAAAAATATTGCAAGCGGCTAGAAAAACCCAATTCAAGTATCAAGGAGCCACAATAAGGATCACCCAGGATCTGGCAGCATCCACATTAAAAGATCGAAGGGCCTGGAATATGATATTCCGAAAGGCTAAGGAACTTGGTATGCAACCAAAAATAACTTACCCAGAAAGAATGAGCATCTTTTTCCAGGGAAGAAGATGGACATTCAACGAAGTAAGCGAATTTCATCTATTTCTGATGAAAAAACCAGAACTTAACAAAAAGTTTGATCTACAAATATAGAACTCAAGAGAAATCTAAAAAGGTAAAGATTAATCTTGGGAACTATATTTTGACTATATAGATGTATAAAGAATACATGTATACCTTGTTCTAGAAATTGATGTGGAAAGGACATTGTACCAGAAAAAGGGTAAAGTGGGGATAGTACATCTCATGAAGAGGCATAGGAAACCTATTATATCTGAGAGAAAGAATGGAGGGGGATGAATATAGTGGGTATCTTACTGCCTTCAGAATTGGCTTTAAGTGAAAAATCTTAAGACATATTCAATCTATGGTGAAACTTCTCCCATCTCATTGAAAAGTGAGAAGGGAAAAGTGTAAAGGGAAGGAATAAGCTAAGCGGAAGGGAATACGGGAACTGGGAGGGAAAGGGGTAAGATAGGGGGAGGAACTCTAAGGCGGGGGGAGGGACACTAAAAAGGGAGGGCTGTGAGACTTGGAAGGGGGGGAAAGGGGAAAGAAGGGAGGAAAGCATAAACCGGGGTTAACAAGATGGCAAGTAATACAGAATTGGTCATTCTAACCATAAACGTGAACGGGGTAAATTCCCCCATAAAGAGGAAGCGGTTAGCAGAATGGATTAAAAGCCAGAATCCCACAATATGTTGTTTACAGGAAACACACCTGAAGCAGGGAGATACATGCAGGTTAAAGGTAAAAGGTTGGAGCAAAATCTACTATGCTTCAGGTGAAGTCAAAAAAGCAGGGGTAGCCATCCTGATCTCAGATCAAGCTAAAGCAAAAATTGACCTAATTAAAAGAGATAAGGAAGGACACTATATCTTGCTAAAGGGTAGCATGGATAATGAAGCACTATCTATATTAAACATATATGCACCAAGTGGGGTAGCATCTAAATTCTTAAAAGAGAAACTAAGAGAGCTGCAAGAAGAAATAGACAGTAAAACTATAATAGTGGGAGATCTTAACCTTGCACTCTCAGAATTAGATAAATCAAACCACAAAATAAATAAGAAAGAAGTCAAAGAGGTAAATAGAATACTAGAAAAGTTAGATATGATAGATCTCTGGAGAAAATGTAATGGAGACAGAAAGGAATACACTTTCTTTTCAGCAGTTCATGGAACCTATACAAAAATTGACCATATATTAGGACATAAAAACCTCAAACTCAAATGTAGTAAGGCAGAAATAGTAAATGCATCCTTTTCAGACCACGATGCAATGAAAATTACATTCAACAAAAAAGCAGGGGGAAGTAGACCAAAAAATAATTGGAAACTAAATAATCTCATACTAAAGAATGATTGGGTGAAACAGCAAATCATAGACATAATTAATAACTTCACCCAAGAAAACGATAATAATGAGACATCATACCAAAATGTATGGGATGCAGCCAAAGCGGTAATAAGGGGAAATTTCATATCTCTAGAGGCCTATTTGTATAAAATAGAGAAAGAGAAGGTCAATGAATTGGGTTTGCAATTAAAAATGCTAGAAAAGGAACAAATTAAAAACCCCCAGTCAAACACTAAACTTGAAATTCTAAAAGTAAAAGGTGAGATCAATAAAATTGAAAGTAAAAAAACTATTGAATTGATTAATAAAACTAAGAGTTGGTTCTATGAAAAAACCAACAAAATAGACAAACCCTTAGTAAATCTGATTAAAAAAGGAAAGAGGAAAATCAAATTGTTAGTCTTAAAAATGAAAAGGGAGAACTCACCACTAACGAAGAGGAAATTAGAGCAATAATTAGGAGTTACTTTGCCCAACTTTATGCCAATAAATTCGACAACTTAAATGAAATAGAAAAATACCTCCAAAAATACAGCTTGCCCAAACTAACAGAGGAAGAAGTAAATATCCTAAACAGTCCCATCTCAGAAAAAGAAATAGAACAAACTATCAATCAACTCCCTAAGAAAAAATCCCCAGGACCAGATGGATTTACATGTGAATTCTACCAAACATTTAAAGAACAATTAACTCCAATGTTATATAAACTATTTGAAAAAATAGGGATTGAAGGAGTCCTACCAAACTCCTTTTATGACACAGATATGGTACTGATACCTAAACCAGGTAGGCTGAAAACAGAGAAAGAAAATTATAGACCAATCTCCCTAATGAATATTGATGCTAAAATCTTAAATAAAATATTAGCAAAAAGATTACAGAAAATTGTCACCAGGATAATACACTATGACCAAGTAGGATTTATACCAGGAATGCAGGGCTGGTTCAATATTAGGAAAACTATTAGCATAATTGACTATATCAATAACCAAACAAACAAAAACCACATGATCATCTCAATAGATGCAGAAAAAGCATTTGATAAAATCCAACATCCATTCCTAATAAAAACACTTGAGAGCATAGGAATAAATGGACTTTTCCTTAAAATAATCAGGAACATATATTTAAAACCATCAGTAAGCATCATATGCAATGGGGAAAAACTGGAACCTTTCCCAGTAAGATCTGGAGTGAAGCAAGGTTGCCCACTATCACCATTATTATTTAATATCGTATTAGAAACACTAGCCTCGGCAATAAGAGTCGAGAAAGATATAAAAGGAATTAGAGTAGGCAATGAGGAAACCAAACTATCACTCTTTGCAGATGATATGATGGTATACCTAGAGAACCCCAGAGATTCTACTAAAAAGCTATTAGAAATAATTCATAATTTTAGCAAAGTAGCAGGATACAAAATAAATCCCCATAAATCCTCAGCATTTTTATACATCACCAACAAAACCCAACAGCAAGAGATACAAAGAGAAATTCCATTCAGAATAACTGTTGATACCATAAAATATTTGGGAATCTATCTACCAAAGGAAAGTCAGGAATTATATGAGCAAAATTATAAAAAAGTCTCCACACAAATAAAGTCAGACTTAAATAATTGGAAAAATATTAAGTGCTCTTGGATCGGCCGAGCGAACATAATAAAGATGACAATACTCCCTAAACTAATCTATTTATTTAGTGCTATACCAATCAGACTTCCAAGAAAATATTTTATTGATCTAGAAAAAATAACAACAAAATTCATATGGAACAATAAAAAGTCGAGAATCTCAAGGGAATTAATGAAAAAAAAAATCAAATGAAGGTGGCCTAGCTGTACCTGATCTAAAATTATATTATAAAGCAGCAGTCACCAAAACCATTTGGTATTGGCTAAGAAATAGATTAGTGGATCAGTGGAAAAGGCTAGGCTCACAAGACAGAATAGTCAATTATAGCAATCTAGTGTTTGACAAACCCAAAGCCCCTAACTTCTGGGAAAAGAATTCATTATTTGATAAAAACTGCTGGGATAATTGGAAATTAGTATGGCAGAAATTAGGCATGGACCCACACTTAACACCATATACCAAGATAAGATCAAAATGGGTCTATGACCTAGGCATAAAAAACGAGACTATAAATAAATTAGAGGAACATAGAATAGTTTATCTCTCAGACTTGTGGAGGAGAAAGAAATTTGTGACCAAAGATGAACTAGAGACCATTACTGATCACAGAATAGAAAATTTCGATTACATCAAATTAAAAAGCCTTTGTACAAATAAAACTAATGCAAACAAGATTAGAAGGGAAGCAACAAACTGGGAAAACATTTTCACAGTTAAAGGTTCTGATAAAGGCCTCATTTCCAAAATATATAGAGAATTGACTCAAATTTATAAGAAATCAAGCCATTCTCCAATTGATAAATGGTCAAAGGATATGAACAGACAATTTTCAGAGGATGAGATTGAAACTATTACCACTCATATGAAAGAGTGTTCCAAATCATTATTGATCAGAGAAATGCAAATTAAGACAACTCTGAGATACCACTACACACCTGTCAGATTGGCTAAGATGACAGGAAAAAATAATGATGAATGTTGGAGGGGATGCGGGAAAACTGGGACACTAATGCATTGTTGGTGGAGTTGTGAACGAATCCAACCATTCTGGAGAGCAATCTGGAATTATGCCCAAAAAATTATCAAATTGTGCATACCCTTTGATCCAGCAGTGTTTCTATTGGGCTTATATCCCAAAGAAATACTAAAGAAGGGAAAGGGACCTGTATGTGCCAAAATGTTTGTAGCAGCCCTGTTTGTAGTGGCTAGAAACTGGAAAATGAATAGATGCCCATAAATTGGAGAATGGCTGGGTAAATTGTGGTATATGAATGTTATGGAATATTATTGTTCTGTAAGAAATGACCAGCAGGATGAATACAGAGAGGACTGGCGAGACTTACATGAACTGATGCTAAGTGAAATGAGCAGAACCAGGAGATCATTATACACTTCGACAACGATATTGTATGAGGACATATTTTGATGGAAGTGGATTTCTTTGACAAAGAGACCTGAGTTTCAATTGATAAATGACGGACAAAAGCAGCTACACCCAAAGAAAGAACACTGGGAAACGAATGTAAACTATCTGCATTTTTGTTTTTCTTCCCGGATTATTTATACCTTCTGAATCCAATTCTCCCTATGCAACAAGAGAACTGTTTGGTTCTGCAAACATATATTGTATCTAGGATATACTGCAACATATCCAACATATAAAGGACTGCTTGCCATCTAGGGGAGGGGGTGGAGGGAGGGAGGGGGAAAAAAATCGGAACAGAAACGAGTGTCAATATAATGTAATTATTAAATAAAAAATTTAAAAAAAAAAAAAAAACCTCCAGAAACCTAAAAGTGAAGAGATTGGAACTCTACTCTTAGAACCAAGCTTTTTCCAACCCTGACAAGTTCACAAAGTAGGGGCTGAAGTTTAGTTCCCCTGCCTATCCAACCAGAAATCCCACCACCCACGGGCTACCCATGGCTTCTGATTTCTCCTGGGTCAGCCCGCCAAGACACTCTACATGATGGTGTCTTTCCCCTTCCTCCCTGTCACCTGATATCTCTCCTAACTCCTAACACTTCTTAGAGCTAACCCTTTCAAGGTGCTAATTCCTTTCAGGATTTAGCCTGCCAGTGTGCTTCCTTTCTCCCAGCAAATGGCACATTCCTTCTATTAAAGAACTTGACCTTTCTTTCCATCCTCTGCTTCTCTGTGTGCCTTCACAACTCTTCTCTCTCTCTCTTTCTCTCTTTTTCTCTCTCTCTCTCCCCTTTCTAACATTGTCTCCCTCATTCTCTAACTACCTATCAAATCAATAATCCTCAATAATTTTAGGTTTCAATATTGCAACAATAACCCCCTACTTATCAATTTTACAATTTTCACAAATGATAGACAAATAAAATAACGTAGCCTATCACAAAAAATGGATAGGAATTTCATGTAATTTACAGTCATTTTCAATTTTAAAGTACATGCCAATTAAAAAATTGTTTTTAAAAATCAATATTTTGCATTGTGATATTCCAACTAGATGTTCCATTCAAACTATCAATTGCTTTTGCAAACCAATCTTTCTTGTTCCTTGTTTATATAATCACCTGCTGTTTTTTTTTTTTATTAAACTTTAAGATTTACAATATAGCTAAATCTAAATAACTTTGGACCAAATTTCATAAAGCTTATACGCATGTCCAGCAGAGTTGACAAAATTTTAAAGCATAGTTCATAATTTTTTTTCACAAATTACCCAATATACATTTTAGAAAGCAATAATAGGGCAGCTAAGTGGTGCAGTGAATAGAGCACCAGCCCTGAAGTCAGGAGGACCTGAGTTCAGATCTGGTCTCAGACACTTAGCTGTGTGATGTTGGGCAAGTCACATGTGACTTGTGAGTTGTGAGTAAACATGTGAGCTCTTTGGGTAAGTTAACAGAACTTTGTTTTAACAACCTAGTTTTTAAACTTAAAATCAAATCAAATACAGATTTAAATTCCTAAGATTTTATACCCAGAATAAACAAATTTAGCATGTACCAGTCAATAGTAAATATCTCTTACAATTTCAGAATCAGAATTCCAATTTAAACAACTTAAATAATTTAAAGCCCCAAAATTTAAGGTGGCAAAAAAGTGCCCTTTCAAGTCTGTCTATCCAATTCAACCCTTCTGCAGTTAGGATTGAAGGGAAAGAGGATGCAGGATGGTTGAGCCAATAAGCCATACTCTTTTACCCACTTGGGGTCCCAAGAGGAGGATTTCAATTCCCTTAAATAAATTTTCCTTTTGCTCTGGGGGGAAAAAAAAACAATACAATTCTTAAAATTGAGGTAGAATAGATTTTAAAATTCACTAGTTCATGAGATTCCCTAAATGCTAATTAAATGTTCTAAGCAAACTGAATTGCCATTTGGTTATTTTTCAATACACATAAACTATTTCTCTTTTGTAAGCCAGGAAAGGGTTAAGGTGCCAGTTTTTTTTTTTTTTTTTTTTCAGGGCCCTCAGATGTCTGACTCTAGATAACTAGCAGGTTTCTCATTGCCAGAGTTTTTAAAGTAGCAGTGAACTCTGTTTTCCTAAGGGATAATAATCTTACAAGGTAGTTTTAAGAAGCTTAACAAATTTAAGAGGAATTCCAGAGACTCCTCTTCACTTCCTGCCAGTTTACTTTCTTTGATTTGACATCAGCTTTCTTTTTTCTCTTTTACATTCCCAATTCAAAACTTCATACTCTCAGATCTTCAGGCTCTTAAAATACAAACCTGACCCAGAATTACAGAGGTAAATATAGAAGAGTTATGACAATTTACTGCTTACTCTATCTTCTTAGCTCCCAAAAGTCCCAATTCTACTTTTTAGGGAGTTCTTTTCTTTAGTGAATCTTTTCAGTGTATCTTTTTATTCAATTGGCTAATTCTTCATCTAAAGGTATTCTTCCTTTCACTGGATTTTTATGCCTCTTTTGCCATTTAGCCTAATCTGTTTTTTAAGATGTTAATTTCTTCAGGATACTTTGTTCCTCCTTTACCAAGCTTGTAACTCTTTTTTCATGTTTTTCTTGCATCATTGTCACTTGTCACTTCTTTTCTCAATTTTTCTTCTACTGTTCTGAGACCAATACACATTTTTCTTTGATGCTTGCCATATAGCAGCTTTGATTTTATTGTCTTCATTTGAACTTGTATTTTGATTTTCCCTATCACCATAATAACTTTCTATGATCAGGATGGATTTTTGTTGTTGTTGTTTGCTCATTTTCCAGCCTATTCCTAACTTTTATTTTTATATTAAAGTAGATCTCTGTTCCCAGGGGGCAAGTTCCAAACTTCAGGTTTTTGTAGGAATTTTTTCCCCTCTTTATTCTAAACTTAAGAAGTAAAACAAACATTTCCATAACAAAGTAGAATAGAAAAAAAAAGATGATTGCACATGTAACTGCAAAATAATTACATACAATTTTTTATTCTTTTAAAATATATAATAGTTATCATGTAACTTTTTCCCTTACCCCTACTCATACCAGAGATGGCTACCATTAGACACAAATATACATATACATATACATATATACATGTAAAACCATTTTATACATATTTCTTTTTATCAGTTTTTTCCTCTGGAGGCAGATAGTATCTTTCTTCATAAGTCATTTGCTCTTAATTTGGGTATTTATAATAGTCAAAATGACTTAGCCACTCATAGTTGTTCTTAAAACAATATTGCTATTACTGTACACAATATTCTCTTGGTTCTGCTCACTTTGTTCTTTATTATTTTGAATAGATCATATACTACAAGTTGCTCAGCCAATTCCTCAAGCTTCAGGGTTTTTTGTGCAACTATATTTAGAGCTATTTTGAGAGTCTGTAAGCTTTCAGTTCTTTCAAGATAGTATGGTCTAAGGAGATGTGTATTTACTCTGCTCCTGGCCTATGCTCTAATCTATGAGTGTTCACAAGCACTTTTTTCTGCCCTGGACCTGTGACCAGGATGCCTGTTCTTCTACAGTTGCAATGTTGTAGTCTCCTGCATCCAAAGCCAGCAAAGAGACCCTTGCAATCTTCTGACCAGTTGAATGATTCCCTTGCTGTCTATGGGCTTAGAACTCTGGTAAGGGCAGCTTCCCATGCTGACTCAGTCGCCCACAAGGGCACCCACAAGTGATGCTGGTTGTACCATTTGCAAATTTAGGGTATAGTTTCTGGGAGGAAATAAGCAATCTCATAATTGTTGGTATTAAAAATACAAGCCTGAGATTTCCATATTCCAATGGATTCTTAGCCAAGATCAAGTTCCACAAGGTGGGTAAAGCCAGAGGACTTAGTAGGTTATATAAGTTGGTATTAATCCACTTCCCATGCCTCTAGTCTTCCTCTGACCTCTCAGAGGTTATAGAGATATGATTTATTGATGGAACCCTTCACATTAAAGATAGTTAGCTCAGAAGAAGTAATAAATATTCTTCAAGGTGATTTCATACTATTCCTGTTAATAGTCAGTTCAATGGGTAAAGCTCATTAGCAATGCTATTAGTAAAGTTCTTTGTCCTTGAACTGAGCACTCAATAGGAGATATGGATAAATATGAATATTTATCCATATTTACTCTTTGGCTGTGGCCAATGATATATCTAAACTAGTCAATAGCAGCAAAATGATTGGAAAGTGAAATCCAACACTATTAAAGGGGGGAGAGGGGAGATCCCTATGGACTGCAAATTAAATAAAATGAAAAACTAACTGCTATATCTTCCTCGTGTTCCTGCCAACCAAATGGAATCCAAATGAAATGACACCCACTAAACAGCACCAGTAGCACAATGGATTTCATGCTAGAACCATGGAAATGAAAACATTTTGCAGGACTAGGTCCGGATCTTCTATTTCATTTAAGAGGAAGCCAAGAGAGCAAGGGAGTTGTTCTTCTTATAATCTCCATTGCCCTGTAGAAAATGGATTGCACTTAGGAAAGATCTGCCAGAGAGTAAGGCCAAACAGCTTGATAAATAGAGTAAGACTTCTTCTACAACAGTAGAATTTACAATATGTCTTGGCAACAGTAGATGCATACCCATTACCCATCCTGATGCAAGAACTACCATTGTAGTCCCTGAAAAAAAAAATCTAACTTCCCCTTGCAAATTTTGATTATATTTCTCATGACAGAACTCCATTTACCAAATCCTAAACTCAAAAATAGATTAAAAATCAGGGCATATGATAGATTTTCTATATTTTATATCACCATTAAGAAGCAGGTATACTGTAGAATGATGAAATGGATTCCTGAAGAAAAAAAATTGAGTAGATAAAGAACTTATCTGGGGGAATTAAAAAAGGTGTCATGGAGCAATTGGCCCCTGAGCTAACCTTTGTAACCAACATGAAGAGATATGAGGAAAATAAAGATGCTGAAAGTCACAAATGAGGAAAAGGTATATTCCAAGCATGGAGAATATTGACAAAAGTAAGATTTGTAATACCAAGTTCTAAACCATATATCAAACAAATAGCTTGATTCAGGAAGTTAGAAAACTAAAATTAAAAAAAAGATTGGAAATTTTGACTTCAAGGTTAAGTTACTTGACCATAGTATCAATACTATGATACTAAATAGTAGGGTACTATTTATCCTTCTATATTAAATGTAGGAGCCAGAACTCAAGTATAGATTATTGGACTTCAAAAATAATTGTCTTTCTATTGCAACATTATGATTATCAGTGAATAAGACTGCTGTGATCCAATCTATTAGTCTGATCTCAAGTCCAAGACAGCCCAGGAATCCCAGTTTTCAGACCCTTGTTCTAATCAGCAAGCAACCTTCCCAACTCAATCAATAAAAGCAGAAACTTCCCTGGCTGCCTAATCTCTGTCACAGATTTTCTGTCACAGAGATGGAATGTACAGCATTCTGATGCTTATCCAAATTTGTGGTGGTTTGAAATGAGTAAGAAAACCTGTAATGATGAAAATATTATCTGATGTTAGAATTTCCACAAATTGAAAGACAATTTTTTTAAGCACATTAGAATTTAGTGATGAGGGCAAGGAGTTGTCAACTTCACAAGATTGTTTTGTAGAATATCTTTCCAAATTTTCCAGTGCAGAGGAATATGACAAAGGAACTTATATTTCATAGAAAATATGAGTGGAGAAAAAATGCATTTCCTGGAAAAAGAAAGGAAGATTAGAAATAAGAAATGTGACCACTGTACCTCTGAATTGTACATCTAAGAGTAAGACTGTAAATATACAGTATCATTCTCCTATTGCTACAATTCCTTTCATTTCTTTCTTAAAATGTTACAAAGCAAACAAATTTTGTATTCTAATCCATTTTAAACCAGTTCCATATCTAATCCACATGAAGCTGAAGCCATATGGATTGTGCAAACATGAAAAAAGGCATTCTAAGATAAGCAAAACAGGAAATTGGAGGTTGATGATCATGAAACTGATATCTAAAAAGTAATTTGAGTAGTGAAGTCAGTAAACACTTCCTGTACTATAAACTGAGTTTCTGGGAATGTATTTCACAGTTTTTTCTTTCCAAAAGATTTAGTAGTAGGTTGTACCAGTCATCAATAGTTATCATCTTTTCCCTGCATAAGCTATCATTTTTCATTACAGATGAATATAATTATAATTTTAAGCCAAAAATCTTTTTAAAGATCATAAGAAATACATTTTTAAAGTTTTAAATAATTAAACATTATTAAAATTAATAAAAATTTTCAAATCCCCCAAGAAATCTATCAATTGCCAAACTGGAAGAATGAGTTTCAAGTCAGTAGAATTTTGTATAATCAGTCATCAACATTTTCCTCCTCCTCAACTCTTACCATAACACTCAAAGTTGCAAGTACTGCAACTTTTGATACAATTAAAATTATTTTATCATTCGTTAGTAAGATAGGTTTTTTTTAAATGCAAATAACTATAAAGCAAAATTTAAAATGTCAGAGAAACAAAATAATGAGCCATACTGCTTGTTGCATACAGTCCTAAACAGAATATTGTTCTGGTAGTTTTTCCAATTGGCCATAAGAAGTCACTTGCTTGTAAATTCTCTTACACCTAAATCAGGAAAGAGAAAAGACCTTCTAAGGCTTAGAGTCAGAATCCTAGAAAACATCCTCTGTGTGCTGCTGTCACAGCTCTCTTTCATCAACTCTTTGTATTCTTCTCCACTGTATTTTTAAAAATAGAATAATAGAAAACTCCACATTTCAGGCCCAAACCAGGAAAAAATAAAACTTCCAGGGTCATTCCAAGCCTTTCCAGAATAACTGTCTCTTTCCCTTGTGACCATGTGCATGTTACAACTTCTGTGGGCCTCTCTATAAAATCTAGTATCATACTAGAAGACTTTATGATTTCTTCAAGCTTTATACCTACAATCTAATTTTCTGTTTCCATTTTAGAAAAAAAAAAAGAATTTAAATGTTTTAATTTTCACTTCAATGTATTTCAAACACCATTAATTTTCTTAATTAGCTCAATGGCATAAAATATTGATAGGTTCCCAATTTTAAGATTCTGTGCACAAGATCTGAAGCTTTATTATTATTTTTCTATTTTTCCCCTCCTTGGTGAATAAAAGGGGAGCTAAGGGAAGGGGGCTAGATAAATGATAATATTTTCTGAAATTTACATAGCACTTTAGGGCTTAAAAAGCACTTTTCTCACAACAACCATACTCATCTTCAGGATTAAATACAAAATCTTCCATTTGACATTCAAAGCCCATCATAATCTGACACACTCCTACCTTTCTAGTCTTCATACCTCTTACCACCAAGTACTCTGAAATTCATTGACTCTGACCTCCTTTCTGTCCATCGCTGGACTCCCTGACTATACTCAATGCCTGGAATTTTCTCCTCAGCTCTGTCTCCTAGTTTCTTTGTCTTCCTTCAAGTTCTAGCTAAAATCTTATCTTCTGCAAGTAGCCTTACCTGATCCTCTTTAATACATGTGCCTTTCCTCTGTTGAGGAATCTCCAATTTATCCTTGAATATATAGAGTTATGCATACTTTTTTGTGTGTATATTTCCTTATTCTCTCCTCATTAAATGATTAGTTTCTTGAAAACTGAGTCTGTCTTTTTTCTTCTTTTGTATCCACAATGCTTAGCCTAATAATATGGGCTCAATAAATGCCTTTTGACTGACTGAAATGCAAATTTCAGTTATTTGGGCTTATTTAAGTACATCACATTAGTTTTGAAGTTGTATTACTTGCTTGTGTTTTCCTTTACTTATATATAGTTTTAAATGTTTCAATAATTTTTTGGGGGGGTGGGGGGAAAGGAAGGCAATGTTATGGTTTATCTCTATCCTCTATCTCCCCCTCCTCCTCACATAAAAAACACTTGCTCATAACAAATAATCAAAAAAGCATGTATAGGTGTACAAGAATAGAGCCTGTGCACATGCAAACACATACATATCTTATATACACATATATTCATATACATATACACACATATACAAATATGTGTGTATATGTACATATACATATTCTGGACATGGCCATGTATGTGTGTATCATTGAGCACCTCTAGTCTATCACCTCTCTCTCAAGAGGTGAATAGCATGCTTCATCATCAATCCTTCAGTCAAAGAAATCATTACACTGATCAGTCTTTCAAAGTTATTTTCTTTACAATGATTACTTCTTCTGAAATTTATGTTATCCACTTCCAGAAAAAGAATTGATGGAGTTGAAGCATACTATTTTCACTTTATTTCTTTCATGGTTTTATTCTTTTTGTTCTGCTTCTTCCTTCACTAAATGACATATATATATATATATATATGTTTTACATGATTACACATATATAACCAATATCAAATTGCTTACTGTCTGAGGGAGAAGGAAAGAGAGGAAAGTTGGAGGAGAAGAAAGAGGAAAGAGGAACTTAAAATTTTATATTTAAAATGAAGGTTAAAAAATTCTTTACTTCTGTCAAAAGTATCAATATTCCATTCTCACAGGTTTGTTTCTTCTCTAGTTTATTCCTTTTTTCTTCCTTTTCTTTATCCATTAGGATTGTCAAAATAAAACAAATTCATACAAAGAACCTCTGTTTGTCTACTTTCTCTGTGATGCTTGAAAGCATTATTAGGATTATGAAAGAATATGTTTCTTCTCCCCCATAAGAATGTAAACATTTTGTCATCATTAAGCTCCTTCCATTTACTCAAATACATTTACCTTTTTGAGTTTCTTTTAACTCCTGTGTTTACAATTCAAAATTTTCATTCAACTCTAGTATTCATCAAAAATACTTATAAATCTTTCCATTGAAGGTCATTTTCCCCCTGTAAAATAATAAGTCTTTCAGGGTAAGTTATTCTTAGTTGTAACTCTTTATCATTTGCCTTTTAGAATATCATATTCAAAAAATTTTTTTTTCTTCCATGTTAGTAGCTTCTGAGTCTTCCAACCATATTTTGTTGGTACTTGAATTCTTTCTTTCAGGCTGATGGTTGTTCTCGTTTGTTGTTGTTGTTGTTGTTGTTGTTGTTGTTATTGTTGTTGTTGTTGTTGTTTTGTTTGACTTGAAAGCATTAGATTTTTTATTCCTGGAAGTCTTTACTTTAGGATTTTCTTTCAGAAAGGAACTGCCAGATTCTTGCTTTTCTCTCTGGTTCTAGTAGTTCTGGGAAGTTTTAAGATTTCCTCAAGTCGGGCAGCTAAGTGGCACAATGGATAGAACACCAGTCCTGAAGTCAGGTGGACCTGAGATAAAATCTGGCCTCAGATACTTAACACTTCCTGGCTGTGTGACTCTGAGCAAGTTACTTAACCCCACTTGCCTCAGCCAAAAAAAAAAAAATTCTTGAAGTATGGTATCTTTTTATTTGTCATGATCTTCAGAGAATGTAATAATTTTTAATTGTGTAACCTTGACCTGCTTTCCAAGTCAGTTAATTTTTATAGTAGATAGTTACATTTGCTTCTTTTTTTTTCAATCTTTTGATTTTGTTTTAATATTTTTTGCTGCCGCATGGAAACAGGTTTTTTTTGGTCAATTCTCATTTTTGGTGAATCCATTATTTGCATTTCCACCTTTGTTATAAGTTTTTTGTTCTTCTATTTACTTTCTCTAGAAACCTTATTTCACTTAAAATTTAAAACTTTATCACTTGCTTTACTGTGGTTCTTATAGTTAAATGATTTTTTTTCCCTTTAAGGTTATAATTTTAGTCATTCTAAAGTTACTCTCATTTATAGGTGTGTCATTTGATTGTCTATGAGCCAATCATATTCCATTTAAAAATTTCAGGTGTCTTATTTCTTTGCTCATTTCTTCCTCCTAAATCCCTTATTTGGGAGACTATGTACCAAGATTAGAATCTACCCCATATTCCTCTGTAGAATGGGAAAGTCAGGTACTATTTGGACTCATCCTCAATTTCCTGTGTTCTTGCTCTCAACTTCTACTTTCCTTGTGTGGTGGTAGCAACTTCCTGATTCAGCTGTCTTTACACTGACACAATCCCCATACAACTTCTTTGCTCCCATGTTCCCTAATAAAACTTCTTCCCCTCATGGAATCTGATTGGTTCCAGCTCCTCTGACACAACTTCCCAACCTAGAAGCAATTAAAAAAAAACAAAACAAAACCCAAGCCAAGACATATTTTTAGATAGAGACAATGTCAGAGAAACAAAGTATTGTGTATATCCTTGTTGCATATCCTTGCTGTGTTAGGACAAAGTAAAATTCCCTTTATTAAATATATAGTGTCCCACAAATATCCCATTTTATCCCAAAGTCAAATCTGAACTAGCTTTAACGCCCCCTCACTTGCTTGCATTCAAAAAGCTAGAAGGTTTTATTCTCATTTAAGTAGAATTTCATTCACAGAGCTGAAAGTGTTCTTAGAGATTATCAAGTCTAACATTACTAATAAGGAAACTGAGAAACAGAGTGGTAAAGTTACTTTAACAGCTACTAAGTGTCAGAGGCAAGAAACAAATTCTGAATCTAACTGCAACCTAGCTTTCTATTCAGTATGTTACCTAGTTATACAGATCAACCAGTTTCAGAATATGGTTGCCTTCAGGGAAACCTGAAGCACTTCCGATCTAAGTGCTGTAGAACTCCAGTGACCTGGGCACATCAGTCTAAGTAATTCTAGGCCCCTGCCAACATAACCATAGTCAGAATATTCAGAGGTATAGTAATTTCTAATCTCTGTCAACATTCCTTATCTGAGCATCCCAGCCTTTCTACCCAGATATAAAGAATGATGCAGATTGATTTTAAATACATCTAGAGCATCTCAGATCCATTCTAAAAGACTTTTATCTTGTTTAACTGTAATCACAATGCTTTTTTCTGGTCGGGCTCTTTTACTAGTACACATAGGCTACTAATTGACTTTTTGTGCATTTCTGGGCTGAATAAAGAAGTTTATTATGATTTTTCTTTTGATGTTTTTATCACTTCATCTGTTGTTTTTTAAAGATTTTGACAGGAGTTGATGTCACAGTTTGTCTCTTCTCTGACCAGTCACACAAGAGCAAGTAACTATCTTAACTTGAAGTCCTTATTTCTTTAGTATTTCATGTTATCCTTATACTCTTACTATGTGATTATCCTACTTTTTAGTAGCAGCTAGATGGCATAGGGAATAGAATATTAAACTTGAAGTCCAGAAAACACGAGAGTAAATCCTGCTTCAGAGGCTCTTTAATAGTTTGACCATCTAAATGACAGCTCTAAATCTATGTCCTGTGATCTTTAATGTCAAATAATTTTGGTAATATGTTTGCAGGCTAATTAAAAATGCTTAAGATTTGTCTTTTCATTCCCTTTGCATCAATTACAATTTGAACCTTTTGAGAACACAGTGCTCCATAATTCATTTATAATGTCATGAAGAAGATTTTGTTTTTTAAAAGAGGGATTTCTTTATCATATAGCCATTTGGAATCTCTAAAAATATTGTATAATTTCCCAAATGCAATACAGTCTGTTCCCCTGCTATTCAATTATGAACCTTCATAATTGCTATTATTTTCACTTTACAGATGACCGACTGACTTAAGCCAGTTTGCTAGTTCTATTTCAAGATTGGAATGAAATCAAAGACTCAAATGACTGATAGATAACAAAAGGAAGTTTACTTAACCCTGGCAGGGAAATGATAGCAACAATACAGCATTCGTTCAATTGGGCATAGATTTCCTGCTTCAATATTGGCTATGCAGATGCAGTTAGAAGCTTAAGAAAAGATAAGCTGAACTTTTGGGTCCTGGCTTCTTTGTTACTAGGACACCAGGAAATTACACCAATACCCCAAATCTTAGAACTATGAGCTAATTAATTCTCAAGAATTATGTTCATACATTAAAAAAAAAAAAAACACTAACCTATTCAGAATGGGATAATACTTTAAGGTATTGATCCTATCACAAAAAGGTTGAGGCTCAAAGAAGTTAAGTAATCCAGTGTCACACTCCAATAAGTCTCAGAATTGATACTTAAAACCAGATCTTTTGACACTAAAACTAGTAGCTGGTTTTAGGAGACCCCAAGAGATCCAAGATCAGCATGATCTTCAAAATCTCAGATGTCTAACAGAACCAAAACCAAACCCCTAGTTGAAGATCAAGTTAAAGGGAAATAGAACAAATGAGGATCAGTGGACCACAGTGGACAAACACAAAATCTCAATTCAAGACCTGAAGACAAAATTGAGCAAACAGAAAAAGATGCCAAACATAATGAAGAAATATTATTGTGTAAAAGAAGCCCAAGAGACAAACCCAGAAGAGAGTAACCACTAAAAGCTACAAGCAGAGCCTCCAGAGGAATATACTTCAAGAGCTTCTGGAAGAAAGGAGAGATAATAATAAAACTAAAACTGAAAGAAGGTCTCAGAAATTTTTTAAATGAAAGAATAAATGACTAGCAAAAGATGTTGGAAAGCTTTACCCAAATAATGGATTCCCTGATAATTGGAACAAAACAATAGGAACTCAATGACTTTAAATATGACTAAATTACTAAAGATAGGAATAAAGCTTAACTCCATATTCTTACTCCATCAAAAGTCTAAAAATTGCAGCAGACTGAATAATGATCAGTAAATCTAATGCAAAATATAGTGGCATCTTTCATCTTAGAACTACGTAAAAAGTCAGCCAGAAACTCATGATAGGCAATAGAAAATGAAGAAACTAGCAAAATTAGAGACTATGTAGGCAAACAAGCCAAAATATTCCCAGAGAATGGTAAACAATAACTAAAAAACAAACAAACAAACAAACAAAAAAACATAAGAAGCTTACAAGATTCTGTGTCCAGACAAGTAAAAGAAGGGCTTCTCCAGAAAGCCCCAGGGTAGTCAGAAACGCACAAAAGGAACATTCAAAGCCACATATCAAGCTGGATATGTGAATACTCACAACATAATCTGCTGTTTCTAAAAGCCCTGAAGGTATACTGCCTTTCAATCAAGCAATCAATAAACATTTATTAAGTGCCTACTATGTTCCAGGTACTAGCTAAATTCTGAAGAGGCAAAAGATAAGTCAAGATTTTATTGGGAGTTAAGGGTGATGGTCATAGTTTTCAGGGAGTTTGAAGATTCTTAAGTTCTCTCTCCTTTACCTGTTTTCTGGGTCATTTTTAAAAATAGGAAGTGTTCAATAATGCCTATTTGAATAAATGAATGAACTTTTAAAAAAAACAACTTAAGCTTTAGGATTTGATGTTACTTTTTTTAAAAAAATGTATTATAAAAAGTTTTCATTTGAAATTCAGAGAAATGTTCCTTTTTCAATTTTCAGTCACAAGATACACAATGATGCATAGCAACATTTCTGAATCTTTCTGTCCCTAAATTTAATTCCTATATATACTGCTTCATGATGGAAGCAAAACGATACCTAGTTTACTAACTGCTTCCTCCTTCCAGTGACCTAAGAGGATTTGTGAGAGGCTCAGTTTTCAAACTTTATCAATTCTTGAAACACTTTCATAGTTCCATGTTATCTGATAGTATTTACTGAGCACAGGAAATACTGCTTTAAGGCTTTTATTCAGACTTGTCAAATTGAGACAATGTGAATTGTGAATAAATTGGGGGGTAGAGAGGAAGAATAAAATAATGAGAGAAAATTTTGAACAGGATATTGAAAAGCTAAGTAAATACCATCATCAAAGTGAAATATTATTAACGGTTATAAATTAATTCATATCCAAATTTAAAATGAGAAATCCAATCTCTCAATAAGAGACGGCAATGTTGTTTATGTAAAAAAATTTACACAAATGAAAAGAATTTAGAAGTAGTTGATTTTAGGACCATATACTGAGCCACATCTCTGGTTCATCACCAGGCTTGCCAGTATTCCCTCCACTCATTTTATTTTCCATTTTGGTTTAGTTAATTTTTTAAAATAAAAATTTCATTTACAAATATTGATACCCCACAAAGTCATAATGTCTAGACAACAAGCCTCACTGCAATCTGATGTATTTTCTAAAATATGTTATTTATATATACATTGCTTAGAACTAATACTCTTCCTCTTTTTCAGGCCTAGAATTTAGGTTAAATGTAATAAACAAGTCAATGTAATCACTTGACAAGCTTTGCAAGTGGTACTGTATATAATAAGCTGTGACTATACAACTATGTATAATTTTTAAAAAATCATCAATACTTTTTTTCTCCTCATTATAAAATTAATCCTGTCACAAAGTAGCATAATAATGATCTCTCTGCTGAGGAGAAAATATGTTTTCCATCATTCCTGTGGAATCAAGATTGGTCATTATATTAATCTGCTTTCTGAAGTCTCTCAAAATTCTTTTTCTATTCACATTGTTGTTGTTATGTTGATTGTTCTCTTGGTTCTGCTTACTTCTCATCACTTCAAATATGTTACATATTTACATCTTCTTATTTATATGACAACATTCATATACTTCATTTTGTTTACTAATTGTAGTTTATTACAATTAATAAGCATACATTTTATTTCTAATTTTTTTCTACCACAAAAAGATGCTGCTATAAAGGTATATATGGTACCTTTACCTAAGTCTTTAATTTTCTTGAGGTATAAGCCCATTAGTGGTATCATTGGGTCAAGGAGTATTTAGTTCATTACATATAATTAAATTTGTTTTTTACAGAGTTTTAATTCATTCACAGCTTTACCAGCAGTGAACATCTGTTCAAGATGATGGTGTGAGAGGTTGTAAAGGAACCTAGTTCTGATTTATTTAGGTGATATCAGAGGAATTGGGTCATAAAACTAACTCACCATTTACCCTTAGTACCCATTAAACATATTGTTCAAAGTTTGTAAAGGTTGAAATCTTCAAAATTATCAACATACCACAACAATGAAGTCATAACAAATGTGCTATGTTGCCTTTGATAGGGAGTAGATTTTAGAGGTGATGATGAAGAGGCATAATAAAGTGACAGAAAAAAGCCCAGACTATTTGGGGGATATGCTGACAAATATATGAAAAGGATTCCAGATAAGACAAAAATTAAAAAAAAAAAACTAAAAAGGCACAATAATGGGCTCTTCTAATCAGTATAGAATTGCATGAAAACATAGTCAAGAGTGAATAAAGGCTAGAAAGGGTAAGTTCTAGAGAATCCAGTTAATTTTTTAAAAAATATTTTGTTTGTAATATATGAAATAAAACAAACATTTCCATAATAATGTATTTTTTTTAAAAAAAAGATGATTGCACATGAAACTATAATCCTACTATGTTCTGTTGTGCCACAGTTCCCTTTTAATGTCCTGACCTAGTTTCCCCATTGCTCTATTCAGTTACTTTGCCTCAGGTTATAACCTTTCCCTCTTAATGTTGATGAGATAAAGGTCTATCCATTTTAGACATCATTAGAATATCAGTAACCTCTCCAGTACCTTCCTTCATTGTGTCATCCTAGGTGGCTCCCCCTATTAGGTTATCCCCTGAAACTGCCAAATGATGGGGGTAAGCTCTGAAACTCTCCTTTGACAAAGACCCACCTTTCAAGGTAGTTAAGTGGTCTCATTCAGTGAAGATCTGGCCAGAGATATGGTTGCACCCTCTATTGAGTTGAAGATTAGTCCAGGACCACTTCCAGTAGCTCAAACTCCCAGTTATTAAGTGGCTTGAAACTCCAAGATAAGTACTCTCTTTTCAACTAGAAATCTAGGCCTGGGAACAGTGACAACATTGAAGGAATCTCATTCAATTCTACCCTCAGACTACTATAAAAGACAATTCTGAACTCCAAATCTCTGCAGAAGTTGGAAGCAGGATTATGCCTTGCCAAGAGAGAACCTCTCTTCTTGGCACAGCTGCCTGTCAGGACTCTTGCCCGCTGTGAAGATACCCTCTTCTCAGTGTTAATCTTTGCCATTTTCCCTGGCAGGTCCTTGCCACTGAAGCGTCTGTCTTCCTAGCAAAGCTGGTTTCTCAGTGCCAATAAAATTTCCTTTTGCCTCAGAGTTTCGGGTTTTCAAATTCTTTTGCATTGTATCTGAACGACCAAAGGGGATTCCCCACCCCAGTTCTCACACCACTAGTACTGCATCAGATGGGTGCTTTCAAAAACTAAGTCTTACGGAGTTAGGCAGTTTGAGTGAGTGTAGATCTGTAATACCCTCAAGAGATTATCTCTTCTCTTCTCTACCTCAACAGGTAGAACAAATTATGCTCTAAAGTAGCAAATTACACATAAATAGACATTCTATTCAACAATTTGAGGGAGATTTCCCAGAGAATTCAAATCACAATTTAGGGAACAGGAAAAAACACAGCCCAGAGAGAAATAGGCCCTGAGAGGCAGTCATTTTTCTAGAATAGGATCATTAAACGCACAAGAAAGAGCTCAATATGAACTTGAGAGAGAGCTTATCTGGACAATCCATAGTAAAGACGTGGAAAGAATCAGACCCTGAGAAATAGGTAGAGCAACCTAAAAGTGATCCTTCACCCAGCAGGGATCTTTGGCAGGAATCCAGTGGAAGAGCAGCTACTTTCAGGGCCTACAGTAGTAGAGTAGTAAGTTTCTTTGGCACACATTTTTCCTATAAATGTCCCTCATTATCATTGTACTCTGTGTCTTTTATAGAAGCTATTTGTTCTACTGGCTGATTATTAATGGGAAGTACATTAGCAGGGGCCTTTGAGTTATTGTTTTTAAGAGGTGAAATCACATAGTACCATATCCTTCGATATTAGCTGCCTTGGGACCTAACTCACTAGTTGGTTAGCAAGTTGGGAAAGTATATCATAGCAGGTATTAAATTACTCACCTATAAAGCAGTTAACTATCTATTCTTCCATTATTATAATACAATCAAAATCTCTCAAAGCATAAGAAATTTCAAAAAGTCAGTGACAATCTCTCCTTGTACCCCTGACATATAATCAAAAGTGGATATTTTTATTTATAATTCAGTGTAAACAAAGAACATTTTAAAAAGTAATTACAATAAATCTCATAGTCATAGGGACAGTTACTTTCTGGGCTTCTTTATTCATGAATCTTTACTGTTTTTTTTCCTCCTAGAATTGATGGGTGTTAGTTTCTCATTCTCAACCTTTCTTATATATATTTACAGTAGTCTCCAAAGTTTGTCCTTAATTAAAGAGGACATGACTTGCTGTCACATCTTTGGAATATTACTCAGTAACCTATTAAAATGTTAATAGCTTCTGTCTGGACTTATTGATCTTAATGTCAACTATTCTTAGAATAATAAATAAAGGTGATTTTTATTTTCAGCCATACTGAGTGATAAGTGAGCCAAGTACAATCTGAGGGAAAATAACCTTGGAATGGGCACCAAATAAAGACAGAAACTAAGCAAGTCATAGGCTAATCCATTTCACTATAGGCAGAGTTAAGCAAAGAGCCCAGGAAAGTGGCAAGCAGAAGAAACAGACATATTTTTTCCAGTATAGCTGTATAAAAATCAATCACTTAGCACATCTTTGAATTCAATCATCTATTTTCCCAATCTATCAAATGTTTGCCTTCCTTTTCCTCCACATCAGAAACTAAGCAATTAGTCTCAGAAACTAAGCGATAATCGATGAACTTCAATAATTTTTTTAGTATCACTTTCTAAGTAGGACTGAATTCTTATTTGCTCAAAGCTTTAGTTCTTTCGGGCCCTAAATCTCTGTGCCCTTGCTCATTTCCATGGCAGCAATGGTGGAATAAAAGTCCAAGAGACATATGTTGTGCTTGTCCAAATTTTATTTACTCTTCTTTTTCCGGATCTTTTTTGTACTTTCAGGTTCCTTCTTCATGACTACAGAACCACTGGGAAACTCAGTGAAACTGATAAATTGAGGGAAGAGATTAGTGAAACCAATTGTAATTTATTGCCTGTTCAAATCAGTAAAAACAACTGAATTGGTAGCCCTTTGTAGACACAAACTTGTCTTTACAAAAGTATCTATAGATAACTCATGATGAATGAGGGTTCCCTTCTTAATTCTTTGTGCTTTTGTGTCTTTTCTGAATGTCAATTCAATGTCTTGAGAACTATCCTAAGTAATAAAAAAAAAAAGCATAATTTATTCAGTAATCTGATAAAGCAAATGAATAGTATTGTGGTAAAGATGGAGCAATATTTGCTAGGCAATGGTGCAACCAGAAGGATTCAGAAATTACTTGTTTAGCTGAACCTCAGAACAAGTTAAAAATGGTTTCATGTGATTCTGGGTGTTTCTAATGGATTTTGCTGTGGCTCTGTACTGTATAATTTGTAATAGGTTTAATTAATTTAAAATAATTTTATGTTTTACTTGATGATTTGAATAAAAAGAAAGTAGAATCCTTTTCATCCTTTGATCTATGAATGAGAGACCATCTAAATAATAGAGTCACAATTCAAAATGTTTTTGACAAGCTTATAAGAATGGGGCAAATATAATAATATGGGCTTTAAAACTGCCATTATAATGCTAAGATGAAAAAGGCATGTTATTCAGCAGCTGATTTGTTTCAAAAGAACTGGGGTTTGGGTGGACTGAAATCTTACTAAGAGACAACAGCAAAAGATAACCCCCCAAAAAAGTAACTCTTATAAATCATAGTATATCTGATTTGAGTTATCACAATGAGATATTGAATTAGCCAATATTTTCACCAGTCATGGACTGTTGTTTATGTTATTTTTCAGTCATGTTCAGATTTTTATGACCCCATTTAGGTTTTTTTTTTTCCTTGGCAAAGATACTGGAGCAGTTTGCCATTCCCGTCTTCAGTCATTTTACAGGTGAGGAAACAGAGGTAGGGTTAAGTGACTTGCTCAGGATTATACAGCTAGTAAATATCTGAGGCTGGATTTGAATTTAGATCTTCCTGACTCCAAGCCCAGATCTCTATCCATTGTACCACCTAGCTGGCCCATCCTTGGCTAGCAATTGCCAAACAGGTAATACCATTTTTTGAAGGGTGAGGACATTATAACAGCGATGTTACCCCAGGCTGGTGTCTTAGGTTTTGTGAAAGAATTTGCAGTCCCAATGTGCAAGCGAGGTTTTTGGCAAAAATGGGTTTATTTCACTGAGAAACTATTTCCCTCAGTGGACCACTTCCTGATTAGAAAGATAGTGAAGTTTGGGGTACAGAGTTTTGTTTTTTATTTAGTCTTCTATGGTTTGAGGCTAGGGAGCAATCAGAGGCTAATTTCCAAATCAATAAGGGGTGGTGATTGTTTCCCAGACCAAAGTGATTTCCAGATCAATTGGAGGTGGGAGTTTCCCTTGGGAATCAGGTAGTTTTCCCAGATCCAGGAGATTCAGGTGGGTGGGGATCATTTTTATGTATTTCCTCAAGCCCCCTCCGCAAAGATCAGGAGGACACTAAGTCCTATTACATCAATTTCATATCTTAGAATTTACAACCAAATCACAATAGAAAAAAGTATTGATATTCTTATTGGCAGTATCCAACATTTCCCATTGAATTTGCAACAGCAAAGAGAAAAGAATCAACTAAAAAACTAGAAATAACCCACAACTTTAGCAAAGTTGCAGGATACAAAATAAATCCATATAAATCATCAGTATTTTTATACATCACTAACAAAATCCAACAGCAAAAGATACAAAAAGAAATTCCATTTAAAATAACTGTCAATAGGATAAAATATCTGGGAGTCTATCTCCAAGGAAAAGTCAGAAATTGATGTGAGAACCCTGAAACTAAAGGGGGGACCCCAAAAACTCTCTCTCTCTGAAACTCCTTCAAGGAGATGTCTCACAGCTGTGAATCATAACATCTGAAAGAGTTGCAAGGCAGCCTTTGCTGATACAGGTGTTGCCAACTGGGAATGAGATAAATTGGAGGCAGAGGGAAGAGGAGAGAGGTCAGAGAACAACATCTGCTTTCAGTCTCTTTGTATCATCCTCTCACAAGGGTAGATCCATTCTGGGTTGGATCTCCAGCAGCCATTGTCAGATGGCTCCCTTGCATTCCAACAGCTCCCCCGTGTATTCTAACATATGGCGACTGACATGGGGCATAAGAAGCTTAAGAATTTCAAGAAAAACCAGAGCTATTTGTGAGAAGGATCCCTCCAGAGTTAAGGAAGAAGAACTCTGGTATGCCTTTTTTAATCGAGGTAACAAATGGGCCAACACATTAAAGGGCTGAGCCAGGAATCTGATGAGAGACTTAAATGCCTATTCTGACTATAGTCCTTTTCTCCATTTGAAAGTTTGCCTCAATCAACACCTGCTACAGCCATCCAGAAGTGATAGTGCTACTTGCATTCTTCAGTGTGCAGACCAAGCTATGGGGGGGAAATAATAGCAAAAAACAAAAAATAGAGAATTGTTAAGGGATAGGTCAATTATTTGAGAACCTCCACAGCTGTGACTCATAACATCTGAAGGAGTTGCAAGTCAGCCTTTGCTGATACAGGTGTTGTGGATTGGGAATGAGATAAATTGGAGACAGGGAAGAGGATGATACAAGGAGACTGAGAGTCAGTTGTGTAGTCTGACTTAAACAACTGACTCTCTGTTTCCTTATATTATCCTCTCACAAGAGGAGATCTATTCTGAGTTGGATCTCCAGCAGTCACTGTCAGGTGGCTCCCATGTATTCCAAAACCCTAACAGGACCTTATTCATTTTCTCTGTTAGAGAAGTTCTCTGCTAGAAACACTCTCTCTCTCTCTCTCTCTCTCTCTCTCTCTCTCTCTCTCTCTCTCTCTCTCTCTCTCTCTCTCTCTCTCTCTCTCTCTCTCTCCCAGCTCCTCCACTAGAAACTTTACTTCTCTATCAGGACCTGCCACTAAGAAAGTCAGTCTGCAAAAATTGACTTCTCAGTTCTAATAATAAACTTCTTTTGCCAGTTTAGCTTTTTGGGTTCATAAATTCATTTACAAAGGACCTGGCCCACAAGAAGGGGGTTAACACAACTCCCTGCCCTGTGCCAAACTTCATCATTTGGCTCCCTGACTGGGAATTGAGGGGAACTTAACCTCATCATTTGGTTCCCTGCCCCGGAATTGAGGGGAGCTGAACCTCATCAGAACTATATGAGCAAAATTATAAAACACTTTCCACACAAATAAAGTCAGATCTAAACAATTGGGAAAATATCTAGCCTTCATGGATAGGTCAAGTGAATATAATAAAGATGACAATACTACCTATGCTAATTTATTTATTTAGTGCTATACCAATCAAACTCCCAAGAAACTATTTTACTGACCTAGAAAAAATAACAACAAAATTCATCTTTCCAGAACAAAAGGTCAAGAATTCAAGGGAATTTAAAAAAAAAAAAAAAAGCAAATGAAGATGGCCTAGTTGTACCAGATCCTAGTTGTACCAAATCCTAGTTGCACCAGATCTAAAACGATATTATAAAGCAACAGTCATCAAAACCATTTGGTACTGGATAAGAAATAGACTAGTTGATCAATGGATAGATTGGGTTATATATACTATATAACTATAGCATTCTATAGCATTCTAGTGTTTGACAGATCCAAAGACCCCAGCTTTCGGGATAAGAACTCACTATTTGACAAAAACTGCTGGGAAAATTGAAAATCAATATGGCAAAAACTAGGCATTAACCTTCACATAACACCATAAACCAAATAAGGTCAAAATGGGTTCATGATCTAGACATAAAGAATGAAATTATAAACAAATTAGGAGAACATAGGATAGTCTACCTCTCAGATCTGTGGAGGAGGAAAGAATCTGTGACACAAGAAGAACTAGAGATCATTATTGATCACAAAATAAATAATTTTGACTATATTAAGTTAAAAAGTTTTTGTACAAACAAAACTAATGCAGACAAGATTAGAAAGGAAGCAATAAACTAGGAAAACACTTTTACATTCAAAAGTTCTGATAAAGGCCTCATTTCCAAAATATATAGAGAATTGATTCAAATTTATAAGAGTTCAAGCCATTCTCCAATTGATAAATGGTCAAAAGATATAAACAGACAATTTTCAGATGAAGAAATTGAAACTATTTGTAGTCATATGAAAAGGTGCTCCAAATCACTATTGATCAAAGAAATGCAAATTAAGACAACTCTGAGATATCTCTACACACCTCTCAGATTGGCTAAGATGACAGGAAAAGATAATGACAAATGTTGGAGAGGATGTGGGAAAACTGGGACACTGATACATTGTTAATGGAACTGTGAAGGGATCCAACCATTATGGAGAGCAATTTGGAACTATGGTCAAAAGATTATCAAACTGTGCATACCCTTTGACCCAGCAGTGTTTCTAATGGGCTTATATCCCAAAGAGATCTTAAAGGAAGGAAAAGGACCTGTATGTGCAAAAATGTTTGTGGCAGCCCTTTTCATAGTGGCAAGAAACTGGATACCCATCAATTGGAGAATGGTTGAATAAATTATTCAGTTATGGAATAATATTGTTCTGTAAGAAATGACCAGCAGGATGATTTCAGAAAGGCCTGGAGAGACTTACATGAACTGATGCCAAGAGAAATGAGCAGAACCAGGAGATCATTGTACACGGCAACAACAATACTATATGAGGATCAATTCTGATGGAAGTGGCTCTCTTCTACCCTTTGACCCAGCAGTGTTACTACTGGACTTATACCCCAACGAGATCTTAAAGGAGGAAAAGGGACCTGTATGTGTAAGAATGTTTGTGGCAGCCGTCTTTATAGTGGCCAGAAACTGGAAACTGAGTGGATGCCCATCAATTGGAGAATGGCTGAATAAATTGTGGCATATGAATATTACGGAATATTATGGTTCTGTAAGATATGACTAACAGGATGATTTCAGAAAGGCCTGAAGAGAATTACATGAACTGATGCTGATTGAAATGAGCAGGACCAGATCATTATTTACTTCAACAATAATACCACATGATGATCAATTCTGATGGACATGGCCCACTTCAACAATGAGATGAACCAAATCAGTTCCAATGGAGCAGTAATGAACTGAACCAGCTGCATCCAGTGAAAGAACTCTGGGAGATGACTAAGAACCATTATATAGAATTCCCAATCCCTCTATTTTTGTCCGCCTGTATTTTTTTATTCCTTCACAGGCTAATTGTACACTACTTCAAAATCCGACTCTTTTTATACAGCAAAATAACTGTTTGGACATGTATACATATATTGCATTTAACTTATACTTTAACATATTTAACATGTATTGGTCAACCTGCCATCTGGGGGAAGGGGTGGGGGGAAGGAGGAAAAAAGTTGGAACAAAAGGATTTGCAACTATCAATGCTGAAAAATTACCTATGCAAATATTTGTAAGTAAAAAGCTATTAAAAAAAAAAAAGGAAGTGGCTCTCTTCAATAATGAGATGATTCAAATCAGTTCCAACTGTTCAGTGATAAAGAGAGTCATCTACATCCAGAGAGCACGATGGGAATTGAGTGTGGACCACAACATAAAATTCTCAGTCTTTCTGTGTTGTTTATTTGCATTTTGTTTTTTTTTCTCAGTTTTTTTTTCTTCCTTCTTGATCTGATTTTTCTTGTGCAACAAAATAACTGTACAAGTATGTATACATATATTGGATTTAACATATATTTTAACATATTTAACATGTATTGGACTACCTTCCACCTGGGGGAAGGGGTGGGGAGAAGGAGGAAAAAAGTTGGAACAAAAGGATTTGCAAGGGTCAGTGTTGAAAAATTATCCATGCTTATGTTTTGTAAATTAAAAAGCTTTAATTAATTAAAAGAAAAGAAAAGAATTTGCAAAAGCAATAATAAAGAAAAGCAATAGTACTCTGGCCAGCTCAGTAAGTTTGCATGAGTCTTCAATGCCATAGACTTTAACCTTCCAGAATACCAAATGGAAGTCAGAGTACCTGCTCTTCCTAGTACAAGATTCAAAATCGAAATAGTGCAAGTATCAGTGCTTTGAAAAATGCAAAGTATCATACAAAGTTCAGACATTTTTATAATAAGGTCCCTGCAATAGCCAAGTGATATGAGAAAGCCCAAATTAGTATGACATGATGGAAGAGTTTGTACTGTTCTTGAGAAACATGGAAGAAGTAAATAAGTGAATAAAAGTGAAAAATCGCAACCAGCATATCCCAAAAAGAAAGTAGATAATGGGAGGAATTCATTCAATAAGGATATTTTAAACTCTAATTCTGAAAGCAATCTGCAGTGGGAAATACCTCATTAAAAATGCCTGATGACAATGCCTGGTAAATATGAAATCTGTCAATAAACATATATATTAAGCACTTACTAATTGCCAAGGATTATGTTGAACCCTGGGAATATAAAAAAAAGCAAATGACAGTCCCTCCTCTAAAGGAACTCACCTAACCAGAAAGATAACAAGCAAAAAACTATGTGCAAATGAAATATATCCAGGATAAAATGGAGATGATTAGCAGAGGGAAGGCATTAACCTTCAGGGAAGTCAGGAAAGGCTTCTTGTAAATGGTGGGATTTAAACTAGGATATAAGGAAAGCCAGGGAATATCAAAGGCTGATTTGAGAAGGAAAAATATTCTAGACAACGGAAAACATCAGTGAAATGGCTAGAGTCTAGAAATACAGCCTCTCCTGTAAGAAGACTAATGTGACTGGATGTGAAACATACATATGAGAGATGGAGTATAAAAAGGTATAGAAGGAGAGAACTATGATTGTTGCTAAAGCAGAGTTGATTAGAAGGGTTAGGATTAGGTTAATTATTTTTCTCTGGTTTTACCCAGAACTTAATGATTGGAAATCAGTAGTAGTAATTATACTAGAAAAATATGAGCCTCATCAGTAAATAGATACATATAGGAATAGTATCTATTCTACGTCTACAAAGTGTCAGTATCAGGCGGCTGCTTCAAAGCCAAAGTGGTGGGTGGATGTTAAGTTGTGGGCAGGTTGTGAAGGACTTTGAATGCTAACCAGGATTTTATATTTGCAACAAGAGAGAGCTATTGGAGTTTATTGAACAGGGGGAGACATGATTAGAGCTGTCTTTTAGGAAGATTAATTTGATAATTAAGCGGAAGATGGATTGGACTAAGGAGAGATTTCAGGCAGGGAGAACAACTAAGGGACTACTGCAATAATTCAGACTTGGATAGAAAAGGGCCTTCATCAGAGTGGGGTCAATGTTGAAGGAGAAAAAGGGGCACATATGAAAGATGATATAAAGATAAAATCAACAAGACTCGGCATCAGATTAGCTTTAAAGGCAGAGAGGATGAGAGAGAGGAATCAAGGATAACACTAATTTGTAAACTTGAGTGAGTAGGAGGATGGTAGTTCCCTTAACAGTAACAAGGAAGATCAGAAGAGGGAAGGGTTTAGACATGTATTCAAAATTGTTACAGGGTATTTAGTTTGACATGTTTAAAATGTTTGCAAGACATCTATTTATTTAATAGCCAGGTGGAAAAGTCTAGAGGTCAAAACAAAGGTTGAGGCTGAATAAATATGTTTAGTATAGTTTATATAGTGTGTTTATAAGTGTAGGTCTCTTGTTGCATCCAGGGCCATCTCCAGTCATACTGATCTATATCTGGCCACTGGATCCAGATGGCTCTGGAGGGGAAAGTGAGGCAGGTGACTTTGCATAGTCCTCCCTCACTTTGCATAGTCCTCCCTCACTCAAATCCAATTCACTTGCATGTCATCTCCCTTCCAGAATGAAAGATAAACAGCAGCAGCAATATTTATTTTGTTTGCTTTGTATCCATTTGCTTATTCCCCCATTGTATGTACATATTTGGCTTGCATGTATTTGTTGCCTTCCCCATTAGATGGGGAACTATCTTTTGCTTCATTTTATATCCTCAATGCTTAGCACATAGTAGGCACTTAATAAATGTTTATTGATTGATGAAAAACAAATTTGAGAATCATCAGCACAAAGAAAATAATTGAAGCCTTGGGAAATAAGATTAATAATGATATTATAAAACATTAATAATAATATGAAATAATAGAAGAAGAAAATAGGGCTCTGGACAGAGCCCTGAAGAATTGAAGATTGACAGAGGAAACTGAGTATTTAAGCAATCCAGGATATTTAAAACAAAGTTTCTATAGCAAATCAGGAAAATCAGAAATGATAAGTAGAATCATAAACTTATGAGATGCTAAATAGAACATATTACATCACTCAAGCTAACTGACACAAGTAATTCCTGTTATGTACATTATTATTATTTCTGACTATATGAGATTCAAGACTCTGGCTGATCTGATATTACCTCAATGAACCCATTCAGATATAACTATGTTTTGCATATAATTCTTAATAAGCATTCATCCTATATATGCACATATATGTATCATAATGACCCTTTCAAGGCTACTGTTTTGAATGTCTATTAACAGTGTGTCTTTGTGTGCTTAAACATGAAAACACTGCTTATATTGTTTATATATAGCCTATATATTTATAAATATTCATCAAAGAGTCATAGTTGACATTTTTTAAATAGTACTATTGAACTAGATCTTATTTTTTTCTGATTTCCTAGTGGAGAGCTCAGATGGGATTAATTAATCTAATTTTGTCTAATAACATGCAGCAAAATGATTTCCACTCTCTGATTTATTTGTTGAGGTGGCAGGAAGGGCAAAAGCAAAAAACCTCTGTGTCTGGAGGATCCCCTAAGAAACCTAAGCTTTATCTTAAATGAGATTCAAAGAATGGAAATAAGTCCACAGTTCATAGGGAGGAAAAAAGGAAGCATGCAACAGATAAATCTTAATAAACCAGAATTCTATTCTTGGATCAGCCTCTAAACTAAACTAAGATACTTCTGAGAAACAACTATTTCATGTATTAAATGAGGGTAATTCTGCTTGCCCTCTTTCTACCTGACCCCTTTCAACAATTCTCTACCCAAGGGATTTTATGAACTTAAAGTCCCTAATACATATTGAGGTCTTGGAATAAAAATCATAAGGAAAAATACTGATGCAATCAATATTTTGTACTATAATCAATACTAGAATACTTGTGCATGATAGAGCTATGGGCTCACTACAAACACAAACCACTTGTGATTATATATACATGGAAGTGATCCATGCTATATACTTTTACTGATGCTCATATTTTAATTTTTCAGTCTGAAGTTTCCTCTCCTCCCTATTCAGCAAGCCCTGAATATATATATATATATATATATATATATATATATATATATATATATATATATATATATATATATATATACTATTGTATCAAGTAGCATATGCTCTCTCAATGCACAGTCATTTTTACATTAAGCCAAGTAAAACATAATTAGAAAAAAATCAGTAAATGTACTGAAGGAAGAATCATAAAAGAATCACACACTATATCACAAAAGTAAAATAAAAAGGCTCTCTATAGTCCATCCTTCATGATTGAATGCCCAAGACCAGTGATGAGACAGTGTGAATTGGAGGAATTAGAAATAATTGAGAACTGTAACCAAAATTGTTTTTCAAGCACTATCAAGCTACTTCCCTGGTGACAATTTATAAGAGTATTTCAACAGATGAAATGAAATATACTAATGTCTTTTAATATTTTGCAAAGAATAGCTTCTGGAAACCATGATGTGTTTAAGAGGGATACCCCAATGAAGGGTTTCTAAGAAGGGATATTCACAATACAGACCAACCAACTGAATTATAAATATGTGCCTCATCTTTTTTTTTTTTTGACAAAGTTAATGACTTAATAAGTGTTAGTACACTGCCAAACTACCTGATTAATTCAGATAAGTTGAAATCAAGAAACCTCTACTAAAGAACTGCTCATAGTGGCATACAAGTGAGCCTGAGTTTTCAAATACTGTGAAAACAAAATATACTTTTTGACAAATCACAAGAAACTAAAATATTGGACTAATGGCAAACATAGACATCAAGAACAATAATAATGATGATGATGACGATGATGATAACAACAGCATTTTAAGAATCACCAAGGATCCTATAAAGTACGTAGTAGATTCATTATTATCCCTGCTTTGCAGCTGAGAAAAATGAAACTCAGAGAGATTAATTGACTTGGTCACACAGCTTATGGGAGAACTGAACTTTGGTTTTCTGATTTCAAGTTCAGAGCTTTAGTCAGCATAATACTCAGAGATTCTGTTTCAAGTGTGTTTCTAGCAAATAACATATTGCTGACTGTTGGTTTCTAATCCATTCTGCTAACCTCTTATGAATAGAAAATTTGAAATTCAAACACAAGACTGAAGAGAAACATTAGAAAGGTAAATAAATGAGAGGAATCATAAGGTACTTAATAAAGTTAAATTGTTACCATTCCTCCATGGAAAGATGATACATGTAATTCTTAGGAACTTTATCATTATTATGGATTAGAAGAAGTTTACATAGGCAGAAACATGAAGGCAAATTGATTATGTTGGGATAATCTCAAAAATAAAGAGGTGAGAAAGAGTGATAAGGAGAAAAAAAAGGAAGAGGAGGGAAATTATTTCACATACAAAAGTATAGAAAGAACTTCCACAATAAAGGAAGAAGTGATGGGGGAAGGGTGTAGGTAGACTGCACTTGAACTGAACTTCACTCTCATTTGAACTAGTTAAATAGATAAAAGATACACATATGTGTGTATTCATCTATTTGTCCATCGGTCTGTGTATCTATGCATTAAATACACATACACACACACACACACACACACACACCCAGTTGGAATACTTTCAACATTTCTCCTTGACTAGAATTAGGTTATACTATCAGTGGGAGTTTTCATTTGGAGATATCTTTCATAAGGTGATTGGAAGATTCTTTGAATTTCTAGTTTTATTTATATTTCTAAGATATCTAGACATTTTCCTTTATAATTTCTCAAAATATATCTTAGACTCTTTTTTTTTTAATCCTGGTTTTCAGGAAATCCAATACTTTTTAAATTATCCTGTCTTTATGTATACTGTAGATTAATTTTTGGTGACATGTTTTGCATTTTCTTCCATTTCCCCCCATTATTTTGCCTTTCTTTTATTATTTCTTAATTTCTCATGGAGTCTTTAGCTTCCACTTGCCCAATTTTAACTTTTAAGAATTATTTTGTCAATGAGTTTTTTGATCTCTTTTTCCATTTGTCCAATTTTGCTTTTTAAAGAGTTATTTTATATCTCTTTTACCATTTGGCCCATTTTTTAAGGTTTTACGTTCTTCAGTATTCTTTTGTACCTTTTATCAACATGTTAACTCTTGTTTCATAATTTTCTTTCACTTTTCTTATTTCTTTTTCCAGTTTTCCCTCCTTATTTGACTTTTAAAATCATTTTTTGTTCTTTTTTTTTAAACCTCTTTTGGGAATTCTTTTTGGGTTTATGTCTGTCTTTGGGAGAGTTTTGCTTGTAGCTACTATTATATTGGTTGTTTTCTTCTAAGTTTGTACCTTTACTTTACCTGCAACCATTGTAACTTTTTGTATTTAGAGTTTGTTTGTTTGTTTTGCTGCTGTTGTTTATTTGTTCGTTTTTCTGGCCTATTTCTTGACTTTCAAGTTTGTATTAAAGTTAGACTTTGCTTACCTTAAGGGAGGGTGTGTTCCACAATCTTCAGACTTTTTTTTTGGTACTATTTTCATACCTACTTCTAGGAGTTTGTAAGTTTTCAGTGCTTTCTATACCAGGGAGAGAGATGGTCTTTTGGTCTACGTTTTAGTCTTTATCCAGGGGCCTGTTTCTTGCATCTGCAAATGCCAGTGCTCCTCTTTGGCTTAGACCTGCAACCTGAACTGAGTATGGGCAATAAAATTACCAAACAGTGCCTGGCTCCTGCACCCTCTGCTAGCACAGGGGTGTCCTGTGATCTCCTTCTGATCAATTGTCCAATATTTTTTTTTATCAGTGCTGGGCTTAGAGCTCTTGAAGTTTCTATTGTTGTTGCTGTTATTGTTGCACATAGCTCTAAGGTCCACCATTGGTTTTGTTATTCAGTGACTACCAATGCCCTCCTCTAGTGTCACAGATTTTTCCTTCCAACCTCCTAGCTTCTAGTTCTTAGTTCCAAACTAGCCTTGTTTCAGGCTAAAAAAATGTGTCACCTTGACCTTTTATTGGTTATGCCATTCCAGAATTTGACTTGAGGAATTATTTTAAAATTATTTTCAGGGGAATATCGGGACAGCTTGACATCTTACTTCCTCTACTCCACCATTTTGTCTCTGGCCCCAGTTTTACCTGTCAGTAGCCTTCTACCTGACCTCTGTGACACAAGTCTCTTTCCAATTCTAATAAATTTTTCATTCAACTATCAAGATGATTTTTCTAAGGTGTAAGTTTGACCATGAGCTATCCCACCTCCCCAATCAAAGAATTTCAATGGCTGACTATCGTCTCCAGGCTTAAATATCTTCTATTTGACATTAAAAATTCTTAATAACTTGACTTTTTTCTATCTTTTGAGTCTTTTTATACTTACTGCTTTTTTCACACACTATGATCTAACTATACTGGCCCACTTATAATTCTTTTAATATAACAGTCCTCCTGTTTATGTTTTTTCTTAAATTTTTAAAAGAAAATTTTAATTAACAAGAATTTTTTTCTTCCTTGCATCTTATCCTGATAAAAAACAATAAAAAATTAAAATTTTATAACAAATATACATTGTCAAGCAAAACAAGTTCATACAGTAACTATACATCTCATTCTGCATATTGAATCTGTCAGAAATGGGTAACCTGCTGGTGCTATGAAATCATGGCTGTCACTTCATTGGTCAAAGCTCTTAAGTCTTTAAAAGTTGTTCAATTTTACAATGTAATTATTATATAAATTCAACAACAGCACCTCTTTTTCTTTTCCAGGACATTACATTTCCCTTTTTTTTTTTTCAACTTTGCCAGTCTGATGGATATGAGATAGAGCTTCAGGATTCCTTGGTTTACAACATTTTTTTTTTCATTTAGCTATTAATATCTTGGAGTTTTTCCATAAGAACTATCTCTTCATAACCTTTAATCATTTATCAATTGGGAAATGACTCATTATTATTATACATTTATTATAAATTAATAGTATAAATTTATTATAAATTTAATCATTTATGACAGAAACTAGGTATAAACCAACATCTCATGTCGTATAGAAAGATAAGGTCAAAATGGATATATGATTTAGGTATAAAGGGTGATAAATTAGAGGAGCATGGAATATCTTACTTTCAGACCCATGAAGAAGGGAAGAATTTATGACCAAACAAGAGAGAGTACATTACAAAATGTAAAATGAATAATTTTGATTATCTTAAATTAAAAAGAATTCATTGTTGTCAAAATTAGAAAGAAAACAAAAAACTAGGGGGAAATTTTTAAAGGCAGTTTTTTTGATGGTTTCATTTCTCAAATATATAGAGAACTGAAGCAACTCTAAGAATACATCATTCCTTAATTCATAAATGATCAAAGGATATGAAAAGGAAGTTTTCAAAGGAATTAAACCTATTTCTAGTCATATAAAAATGTTCTAAATCACTATTGATTAGAGAGATATAAATTAAAACAACTCTAAGATACCACCTCACTCCTATCAGATTGGCTATGACAGAAAAGGGAAATGACAATTATTGGAGGGCATATGGGAAAATTGGGACACAATTATATTTATGATGAGTTATTATTAGTGAATTTATCCAGCCATTCTGGAGAGCATTATGGCCAAAGGGCTATAAAACTGAAGCAATATCTCTACTAGGTCTATATCCCAAAGAGATTTTTTTTTAAGTGTGTGTGTGTGTTGGGTAAGGAAGATGGGAGGACTTATAGGTACAAGAATATTTGTAGCAGCTCTTTTTGTGGAAATTGAGGGAATACCTATCAAAAGGGAATGGCTAGATAAATTGTGGTATATGATTTTGAAGAAATATGATTGTGCTCTAAGAAGTGATAAGCAGGATGCTTTCAGAAAAAACTGGAAAAACTTATATGAATATGATACCAATTGATACAAAGTGAAGTGAACAGAGCCAGGAGAACATTATACACAGTAACAATAGTATGGTACAATGAGCAACTGTGAATTACTTAGCTATTTTCAGCAAGACAATGATCTAAGACAATTCTGAAGAACTTATGGTTAAAAAATGCTATCCATCTCCAGAAAACAAAACAAAACAAATTGATAAAGTTTTAATTCAGATTAAACCATACTTTAAAATTTTTTTTTTATTATAGCTTTTTATTTACAAGATATATGCATGGGTAATTTTTCAGTATTGACATTTGCAAAACCTTTTGTTCCAATTTTTCCCCTCCTCCCCCCACCCCAGATGGAAGATAGACCAATATATGTTAAATATGTTAAAGTATTTGTTAAATACAATATATGTATACATGCCCATTCAGTTGTTTTGCTGCACAAGAAGAATCGGACTTGGAAATAATGTACAATTAACCTGTGAAGGAAATCAAAAATGCAGGCAGACAAAAATAGAGGGATTAGAATGCTATGTAATGGTTCATACTCATTTCCCAGAGTTGTTTCATTGGATGTAGCTGGTTCTATTCATTACTGCTCTATTAAAACTGATTTGATTCATCTCATTGTTGAAGAGAGCCACGTCCATCAGAATTGATCATCATATAGTACTGTTGTTGAAGTATATAATGATCTCTTTATCTTGCTCATTTCACTCAGCATAAGTTCATGTAAGTCTCTCCAGGCCTTTCTGAAATCATCTTGCTGGTGATTTCTTACAGAACATTAATACTCCATAACATTCATATACCACAATTTATTCAGCCATTCTCCAGTTGATGGGTATCCACTCAGTTTCCAGTTTCTGGCCACTACAAAGAGCACTGCCACAAATATTCTTGCACATACAGCTCCTTTTCCCTTCTTTAAGATTTTAAAGCATACTTAAAAAAAAAAAACTTTTAAATTTTTTTTCTTGGGATTTTAAAAAAATATTTTTTTTCCTTTCACATCATGCTAACATGGAAATATATTTTGCATAACTACATGTTTAATCTAAGCCAAATTGCTTAACTTCTCATTAAGGGGGAAGGAGAGAGAGGGCTAGAGAAAATTTGGAACTCAAACATTTTTTCAAATATTAAAAATTGTTTTTACATGTCATTAGAAAAAGTAAAGTATAAATTTTTTCAGTAAAAATTGCAATTGAGAAATGTTTTACAAAATAAATAAAAATCAATTTCACACACAAAAAAAAAAGAGAAAGAGAAACAAAGACTAAGTCATCTGATAGAGCTGTCTGAAGTCAACTGTCTACAGTTGCTGGAATCTGGTTGAAGTAAAGCAGAAGTCTTTGCTAAGGTTGTCTGAGCTTATTACTCTCTAAAGAGCTCTGTATCCTGAGAAAAGGCAATATTTTTCAGGGCCACTTAGATTGTTCTTTCTCTGTAGCTTAACAGGATAACCAAGTTTTGCAGCTTGTAAAAACAATGCCGGTTAACCAAAATACTTTTTTATCTGGAAACAATAAAGAATACTACAATTACTACTAGAAATGAAATGACAATCTAATGTAACTCTCTTGATAATAATAAACCCATATATAACTAATAATAAACTTGTTGTTACTATTGTTGTTGTTTAGTTGTGTCTGACTCTTTGGGTTCCAATGGACCATACTGTCCATGTTATTGGACTGGATTTGCCATTCCTTCTCCAGTGAATTTAAAGCAAATAAATGTTAAATACATGCCCAAGTATTTGAAGACATATTTGAACTCGTGTTTTCCTGATTCCAGGACCAGTACTTCACCCACTGATAATAAAATTAATATAACAAATTCTAAATTCTGTGACTGCCAAGTCTAAGACTTCTCTCATCGCTACTTTCCCTCTCTTATTTGTTTGGTTTCCCCGTACAAGAATGTAATCTCTGCCTGTATGATGACTCTTTCACTTCTATATTCATGTCTACAACAAATAGCACTGTGCTTGTCTCTCTCTTTTTTTTTTAATTTAAATTTTATTTTATTTAATAATAACTTTGTATTGACAGAATCCATGCCAGGGTAATTTTTTACAACATTATCTCTTGCACTCGCTTATGTTTCGTTTTTTTCCCCTCCCTCCCGCCACCCACCCCCCCCCGCAAGATGGCAAGCAGTCCTATATATGTTAAGTATGTTGCAGTATATCCTAGATATAATACATATTTGCAGAACCGAACAGTTCTCCTGTTGCACAGGGAGAATTGGATTCAGAAGGTAAAAATAACTCGGGAAGAAAATAAAAAATGCAAATAGTTCACATTCATTTCCCAGTGTTCCTTCTCTGGGTGTAGCTGTCTCTGTCCATCATTTATCCATTGAAACTCAGTTAGGTCTCTTTGTCATAGAAATCCACTTCCATCAGAATACATCCTCATACAATATCATTGTCGAAGTGTATAATGATCTCCTGGTTCTGCTCATCTCACTTAGCATCAGTCCATGTAGGTCTCTCCAAGCCTCTCTGTATTCATCCTGCTGGTCATTCCTTACAGAGCAATAATATTCCATAACATTCATATACCACAATTTACCCAGCCATTCTCCAATTGATGGGCATCCATTCATTTTCCAGTTTCTAGCCACTACAAACAGGGCTGCTACAAACATTTTGGCACATACAGGTCCCTTTCCCTTCTTTATGTGCTTGTCTCTTAATAGATGTTTAACACATGATTATTGATAGATGAATTGATTAATGAGAAGTCTACTAAGAACAATAGCATCTACATATTTGAAAAACATTTATGCAAATGTATACATTTAATTTTGTTAATCTAATTTTATTAACAAGTTTATTTGGTTTTATTGATATTTAAGTGAAGAAAATGCATTTCTTTGTTTCACCCCTAATTTTATTGGAAAATATTCTTGTTTATCCTCATTAGATATAATTGCTAGTTCTTGGATTTAGATAAATACTTTTTTATCATTTTAAGAAAAGCTTTATTTATTCCTCTCCTTTCTAGGATTCTTAACATGTTGTTAAAAAAGTTTCTTCTATATATATTGATATAAAGACATGATTTTTGTTGGTTTTATTATTAATTTTGTAATTAGTTGATTAAGCTTATAGTTTTCTTAATATGAAACTAACTTTGTACTCTTACTACAAATACAATTTGTCATACTATATAATCTTTGTGATATGTTACTATGGCCCCCTTGCTAATATTTTATTTAAAAGTATATTTAAATTAAATTTAAAATAAATTTAAATTTTGAATTTTAAATATTGACTTCAATTCATTAAAATTTATTTAAAATATTGGCCTATGGTTTCCTTTTTTAAAAAAAATTAATTTTCTGGGTTTTAGGACCACATCTGTATCATAGAAAGAATTTGGTAGAATTCTTTATTTTGCTCTTTTTGCAAACAGTTTATATAATATTGGAATCGATTGTTCTCTGAACTAATAGAATTCACTTGCAATTCTATCTAGTCCCAGAATCTTTTTTTTTTTTTTTTGGAAATTCATTTATGACTTGTTCAGTATTTTCCTCAGGGATTTGGTTATTTATCTACTCCTTATCCTTTTACTTTAAGTATGTATATTTTTGAAAATGTTCATTATTCCATTTAAGTTGTCTATTTTGTTGGAATATAGTTGAGCAAAATAGTTTTTAATAGTATACGTTCATCTTCATTTATTGCAAATTCTCCTTTTTCATTTTTGATAATAGTAATTTTATTTTCCTATTTCTTTAATAAAATTTGCCAATAGTTTATCTATTTTACACAATTATTCTTCAACCAATATTACTGTTCTTTTGGTTCTGCTCATTTCACTCTTCATTATTTCATGCAGTCTTTCCATGTTTTTCTGAAATAAAGCTGTTCATCATTTTTTATACAGTATATAAATCATGTTGGAAGTTGACTTTAAATAACATCAAAGCTACTACAACAGTACATGATTATATGTAATGGAGAAAAGTTAGGAGGCCTTTCCAATAAAAAGAGAGGTGATGCAAGGATTTCCATGATCACTTCTTGTTAGGGGCTAAATAAGTGGAATTGAGGAGTGGTTAAATCTAGTTTAGCATTGATTTAATCCTACAACAAATAATGGTTTCCTAGTGATATAATGATAATGTGTACTCAGTATACAGCATATAAGCAAGAAGCTATCAGGGCCAGACACAGAAGCCCACTAAAGGACAAGCCCCCTAGAAGCTCTGGGAGCCTCAGCCAGGATTGAGTCGAGGAGATTCACAAGACAGAGAAGGCAGCTTAAGCTCTCAGAACCAAGACTACAGAAGGCCTCTAAGAAAAACTAGCAGAGCCCCAAGTGAAGGAGACAAGACTTTGAAGGAGACGATAAAGGATTTAGACTTTAACATCCCACTGCATTTGGGGTGATTACACTGAACTGAAAGGAAGGCTGCCTCCAGAAGCCCCCCAAGAAACCTGCTCCCAGAGAACATTATATTTTAGAGAAGAACATTACAACTTCTACTATTTAACATAGTACTAGAAATACTAGCAATAAGACAAGAACTAGAAATCTAAAAAATTAGTATAAACAAAGAGGATGCAGTACCTTTTTTTTTTTTCAAATTATATAATCAGGTACTTAGAGAACTCTAAGGAATCAACAGTAGTTGACATTACAAGCCTAAACACCTTATTTAGTCATTTGCCAATCATTAGATGTCTCCTCAAATTCCAGTTCTTTGCACAAAGAGAGCTACTTAAATATTTTGCTATAAGTAAAATGATGTATGTTTCATGCTGCTATATATATATATATATATATATATATATATATATATATATACACACACACACACATATATAAATGTTTATGTAATGCTATAAATAAAAGAACCAATTTGTTTTCTTTTTAACTTTTTAGGGAATAGACACATCCTTAGTTCACAATTTGAGGCTTCCACCCCCAAAAATTTCTTTTAAATATTCTTGTATATATAGATCTTTTTCTTCTTTCTTTAATTTGTAGTAAATTGTAAATGGTAAGTAAGCTGAGTAATAGGGTATGTACAATTTGGTAACTTTCTGGCCATATTTCCAGATTATTTTCCAGAATGACTAGAACAAGACATAGTTCCACCAACAGTGTAACAACAACTAATAATATCAACAGCTAACATTTATACAACATCTACATTATGTCAAGTTTTTTGTACAAATATTGTCTCATTAGATCCACCTCATAGAAAGTTACTTTATGCATCCATAGATGTGATTATTTTCATTTTACAGACAAAGAAACTGAGGTTAAACAGAAATTAAATGACTTGCTCAGAATCATACAACTCGTAGATGCCTGAGGTCACTTTTGAATGTCTCCTTAACTCCAGGTACAATGCTCCATCCACTGCGCCACCTACCTGCTGCCCAATTTATTCAACATTTGTCATTTTTTTTCTTTTGTCATCTCAGTGTGATAAGTTTGGGCTGGAACCTAGAAGTTGCTTTAATGTGCATTTCTCCAATTATTAGCAATTTAGAATGTTTTTATATGATTGTTGATAGTTTAATTTCTTCCTTTAACTATAAATTCATATACTTTGACTACTTATAAGTAGTCATTCCTATAAGTAGGGAATGATTTTTAGACTTATAAATGTGGTCAGTTCCTTATATATTTCCCCAAATACATGTTTCTCTTCAAATTTTTGCTGTTAAATTTGTTTTTCAAAACCTTTTTATATTTCTATAATCAAAATTTTCTACTTGTGCAATTTTCTCTATTAATTGTTTAGTTATCCTTTATCCATAAGCTCAAAAGATAATTTCTTCTTTGTTTTTTAAATTTGTTTATGATCTGTACTTTTAAATCTGTCACATATCCATTCATAATTTTTCTTATTGTACTTTGTGAAGTGTTAGTCTAAATAAAATTTCTACCAGACTAGTACTGCTTGAGGTGTAAATACTGATAGATACCATTTCTTCACAGTTTTTCATTATTACTTCTAGAGATACTTAATCTTTTTTTTTTTTTTGGCCCATTTAAATTTCATTGTTATTTTTCTATCTCTATAATTTTTTTTTCCCTGAGGCAATTGGCATTAAGTGATTTGCCCAGGGTCACACAGCTAGGAAGTATTAAGTGTCTGAGACTAGATTTGAACTCAGGTCCTCCTGACTTCAGGACTAGTGCTCTATCCGCTGTGCCACCAAGCTGCCCCCCTTTTTTCCCCTGCATATTCTTTTTGGAGTTTGGCAACATGAGGAAAGACTCCCAACCCAGGTAAAAGTTTCAATGTAATATACAATCATTTGCTTTTTTTCTTTTTGACATTTTTATTTAAAGTTTTGAATTTTAAATTCTATTACTTTTTCTCTCCCTCATCTTCCTCTCTCCTTGAGACAGTAAAAAATCAGATAAAGGTTATACATGTGCAATTATTTAAGACATTTTCTTATTAGTCATTTTATACAAGAAGACTTGAATAAAAGAAAAAAACGAAAGAAAGTGAAAAATAGCATGCTTCAGTTTATTCAAACAATATTAATTCTTTCTATGAATCAGAGAGTATGCTACATCTTTAGTCCTAAGTCATCCATAATTCTCTGTCAAACAATATTGTGCTTTTATTACATATAATATTCTCCTGGTTCTGTTCACTTCATTATGTATCAGTTCATGTAACTCTTTCCAGATTTTTTTGAAATGATTTTATTTGTCATTTCTTATAGCACAGTAATTTTCCACTGTAATTATATACCACAGCTTATTTAGCCATTTCCCCGATTGGTGGCATCCCTTCAATTTCCAGATTTCTAGCTACCATAAAAAGAGCTGTTATAAATATTTTTGTTCATTTTTTCTTTTATATGGATGTCTATGGGTTATAGACCTAGCAGTGGTATTGCTGGATCAAACTGGTGGATTGTGCAGTTTTATACTTCTTTAGCCATAGCTCCAAATTGCCCTTTCTGAATAGTTGGATCAGTTTACAACTTCATCAGCGGTGCTTTAATGTTCCAGTTTTATCACATAACCTTTGGTATACAACATTTTTTTTTGTCATATTAGTCAATCAAGTAGGAATGAGGTGCTACCTCAGGGTAATCATTTACTTTTTATGATTCATTTTTCATTATGAATAATATATTTAGAGAGGATGCTAAAAGATTTTTATCCAAGTTATCTTGGCAACCACCTCATCTAATATTAATCCATCTCTGAAACAAAACACTAGCAACTAACTTCAAAATGTCTGCATTTTGAAAAATCTAGTATTCATCACTGAAAAATATTAGATACATTAGCCATACAAGCTAAAGATCATTGAGAAATATAGATTACTAAACACAAAGAGGAAAATATGTTCACTGTCAAATACTGTTCAAAGAATTTCTATACAAATATATTTCACTGTGTGCTAATTTTCTATTATTTTTAGATGGGAATTTTTTTCTGTGAATTAGATTAACAGTCTTTCCCGGACAAATGGAGTCTTTCACCTTTTAAACTATGTCCTATAAATGTTAATTGGCCTAATCAAGGTCAATAAATGTTTGCTCAAGAGAATGGATAGGAATTTCCATTGGGGACAAAAGGGTGGAGAACCACTTTCAGGAAATTCAATTGCTAATCCAAAATTAAAACAATCTGATAGGGAGCCTGGTAAAATAGTTTTATTTTTCCTTGCTAAGGAAAAGAGGAGGTGGGCATGGTCTACAAACAGGGGCACTCTCTCAGTCTTATAAATACACTGGTGTAATTGTCTTAGTGCTGCCCTTTGCAATCATCCATCAACACTGACAACTTCTGCAAAAGTAATAGACTATATATCACACACAGAGTGGAAACATAAATAAACACATCCAGTTTTTAAAGGGAATACTTTATTTCATTTTAATAGGCTAGTATTTTCTGGTCAATTACCTTAAGTAGACTTAAATAAATACCAAAAAGATTTTGTATATGTAATCATGTCCCTGATCTTCTCCCTCCAGCTCAACCATCACATCTAACTAAGAACCAAATTTCATATGAGCATGTTCAATAAAAAATATTTTCTGTACAATAGAGGAGCTGTCCCCAGAATCTTACCTGATATACTCACAAAAGGGCAGAATGTAATCATAAGGTGTTAATGAGGTGTTGAACTAACTGTAGAGATTCCTTTATTAGGTTCAAATACCTCTCTGATTAAGAAAAGAAGAATTTACAAGATTATCCAAGCAAACAAATTAGTCTTTAGGGACTTTAAATCTCCAAAACAGAACAATCTCTTGTTCCAGAATCAAAGACATTAAAAGCTGTAATTACCTGCAAAAGACAAGGAAAGGGAGGGAGGAAGAGAGCATGTATATCAGAGGAGAGGGAAAGACGGGAATTTCCCTTTCCTCCCTGCCTACATCAGTTATTTATCTTTAAAAGGAAGCTTTTGGACCAATAGGAAGCATTGGATTCAGCAGTGAATAGAAATAAATAGCCTAGATAGATATTCTAGGAAGATAGTTACTCAAGAAAGTAAACGTTTCAAGGACAATGACAGCATAAAGAGGATCAGACCACAGAGGAGCAGATCCCTGAGAAAGGAGTCCAGCAAACCATCTTGTAGAACCCTGCTCACAAAAGGAGCTGTGTGAGGACAAAGAATTTCCAGTTCCTGTAGTTCTAGTTTTCAGTTGCCTTTGCTAGACATGTGTTTCACTCCCATTAAAGTCTGTATTTGAACCCATTCTTCCCAGATACTATGTATATTTGTGGGAGAATGAACTCAAAATTTATGGGAAGAATATTTTATAAAACACTGGAAATTCTTTACCATGCCATCTTAATTAATACTTTTACTAAGAACTAATTTTATCTATTGACTGATTTTCATGAGAAGCAAAATGGTAGAGGTTCAGATCTATAGTATAATTGGATGTACAAAATCCTAAGTCTATTTCTAGAACATAAAGTAGCAGCTACCCTCTGGGGTATCCAACCTGCCAGTTCAAATGCATTTTGGAGTAATACTACACTTTGGAGATAGGGAAGATGGAAAAAGAAAAAAAGAAATTTCATTTATTTTACAGAAAAGTCTTGGCTTGCAATATCTTTAACTTGTGAATTCTGAAATTTATCCAGAGCTTAATTATCTAAACCCTTCAGAGTTGTGATATACATTCTCTCAATCTGAGAAATTTTTAAAAGGAATAGGGTATAGATGCATCTTCAGTAGAGGGAAATCTTTGATGTACAGATATATGGTTTGAAAGAGTATTTGAAGTTTCCATTTGAAGATCATATAATGGACTAGTAATACCCTAGAATGGTCAGGGATAGGACTTCAATCTCAATAAGATCTGTCTTCTATCTTTATGGTGTATCATAAGGTTTGTGAGACTGTCACTAAGAAGATTTGGGTACTAATCTTGGCTATTTTATTAGCTATCAAAGTGATGCTGTATAAGTTATTTCAACTCCCTCCTCAATGTATGAATTTGTTTTCTTTGATGATACATGTTTGTAATGAATTGGGGGAGATATATATATATTCTTTTCTTGATTGGGGAAAGAAAGAGAATGCAAATCTGAAAATAAAATAAAAAATAAACTGAATTTTTAAAACTCTGAAGGCCTAAGTTTTAACACTAATAAAATACCTGTTTATAGTGGCTAGAAGCTGGAAAATGAATGGATGCACATCAATTGGAGAATGGTTGAGTAAATTGTGGTATATGAATGTTATGGAATATTATTGTTCTGTAAGAAATGACCAGCAGGATGAATACAGAGAGGCTTGGAGAGACTTACATGAACTGATGCTAAGTGAAATGAGCAGAATCAGGAGATCATTATACCTCAACAACGATACAGTTTAAGGATGTATTCTGATGGAAGTGGATTTCTTTGACAAAGAAATCTAACTCAGTTTCAATTGATCAAGGATGGACAGAAGCAGCTACACCCAAAGAAAGAACACTGGGAAATGAATGTAAACTGCTTGCATTTTTGTTTTTCTTCCCGAGTTATTTATATCTTCTGAATCCAATTCTCCTTGTGCAACAAGAGAACTGTTCGGTTCTGCACACACATATTATATCTAGGATATACTGTAACCTATTTAACATGTATAGGACTGCTTGCCATCTGGGAGAGGGGGTGGAGGGAGGGAGGGGAAAAAGTGAGTGCAAGGAATAATGTTGTAAAAAATTACCCAGGCATGGGTTCTGTCAATAAAAAGTTATTTAAAAAAAAAGAAGAAAAAGAAAAATAAAAATAAAAGAAAAAAACACTAATAAAATAAAACTACACTAGAAAATCGAGTTCCTTGCAGCTCTCATATTCTTTCTTACTCTTTTCGTGCTCTGCAAAAACTGATCCTCATTAATAGGTATTTTAAATCTATCTATCGACGTATAATTTTGATTTCATATTAAGTCTGATTATTTTCTTATTCTTATTATCTCCTCCATGATAGGAAAGAAAGAAGGAAAAAAAAAACCAAACATTTATTTAGCTCTTATCACATAGGTACTATGTTATAAGTACTAATATTTTACAAATATTATCTCATTTAATCTTTACAATATCTTTGGAAATAATTGCTGTTCCCACCCCCATTTTACAATTAAGAAAACTGAGACAGACATGTCTCAAATTATAAAGCTGGTAAATATCTAAGACAAGATTTAGACTGAGGTTTTTCTGACTCCAGGCCCAGAGCTCTGTCAGCTTCTAGGAGTATGTATATCTGACAAAGAATATAAGTTTAAAAACTAAAGATCTTTCCCATAATGTCTATCTGACAAGAAAGGATCAGCCCATATAAACTTGAAGGACCTCGTCACTGACAAATGAATACGAAGCAATGAATTATTTGGTTAGTGCTACCAAACCATCCACTAAGACTGTATATATAAAAGAAATATCTGAAAAGATGAGCCTTGCATTGATGAAATCCTTAAATTAATGAGATTATATTTAAAATACTGAAAAACTTTTAGAAAAACCACTTGGAAGAATTTGCCTTGACAGAACCAAAGTTCAAGTTGAAACCTTCAGCTTTTACCTATGAGGCCCATGGGAATAGATTAAATCCTGGTTCACCTTACATAGGGAAAAGAAGCACAGATGAAGAATCCCAGAGGAACAAAATTATAACACTCTTTAGGAGCATAGTGAAATGAAGGGATTGATAGGACTGTCTGGATTATTCTGCTTGGCTGTATTAAAAATGGAAGGAAGGAAGGAAAAAAGGAAGAATGGAAGGAAGGTAGGAAGAAAGGAAGGAAAGAAGGAAGGAAGGAAATTAGGAAGGAAGGAAGGAAAGCTGGAAGGAAGGAAAGCTGGAAGGAAGGAAGGAAGGAAGGAAAGTTGGAAGAAGGAAGAAAGGAAAGATGGAAGAAAGGAAGGAAGGATGGAAGAAAGGAAGGAAAGATGAAAGGAAGAAAGGAAAGATGGAAAGAAGGAAGGAAAAATGAAAAGAAGGAAGGAAGGAAGGTAGGAAGGAAGGAAAAATGAAAAGAAAGAAGGAAGGAAGGTAGGAAGGAAGGAAGGAAGGAGGAATGAAGAGAGGAAGGGAGGGAGGGAAGAAGAGAGGGAAAAAAAGAAAGGAGGACAGAAGGAAAGAAAAAAGCTGTGACTTAAGTCATTCCTAGTGTCTATATTGCTCTATTTAGCCCTATAATTGATCAGCTTTTTCACTTCATATTATCGGCTTATTTCAGCTAAAAGAGATATTTCATAGGAAATAATGATTATTATTGTTATATTTATCATAAATTTTATATGGCCTAATTCCCAATTATCCTTTTTCTTAGATACAAAGGTATCCCCAAATCTCCATCTTCTTCTATGCTCCTCAACCTCTGGATTGATATGACTCCATTTTGTGATAGTTGTTATATCTTGTGAATGAACTGGATGGGAGAGAAAGGGGATGATAATTTCTTCAACATTACTATTCTCGTTATGTCATATATTTTCCTAGTGTCTTTTATACAGAGTTTTGAACCAGCTTTGAAGGGTACATTATATTTGATTTCCTCAGGGTCATAACATAAGTAACTAACAAAACTCAAAATAAACAAAAAAGCCAAGGTAAAATGTAGAGTTTGAAGCATCCTATTGAGCCATTAAGGATTTGGGGTTTATGGGGCTCCTCTTCCTTCAAAGATAAAGTGTTTCAATTATTCCAGACACTAGCAATTGACCCAGTGGGCAAAGTTTTCTGTTTTTAATCAGTTTAGAAATTATTCATTCTCTTTCTTTTCCTGATTCACTTCACCTTCACCAAGCTCCTTCTTAGCTCCTTCTGGCAACTCTCCTTATAAAAGCAATCTTATCCCAGTTCTTTAGGAAAACAGAAACACAGAGAAAGGGACAGGTACAGGCAGAAAAATAATGATATGAGGCTCAAAGTTTGGGACTAAGCATTAAATATACCTTATAGTAACATACAAGCTGTGCTGTGTGAACTTCAGATTCAAAGGATGTGACTGGAGTTGTAGTGGTCATCTGGCTGGGATCTCCATTCTCTAGTACATTACTGTATCAGTCATGGGATTGGTTGATTGATGGGGGAACAAACAGAAACATACTTCAAACATATATGATACACAGGAATGCTGAAGGAACTTGGGAAAGATACATCATGGACCAAAAAGCTAATTAGCATTGTATTCCTAATCTAGGTTGCATTGCAAGTTGAATCAGGAAAGGAACAATCTTTTTCTGTAATTGGGATATTCAAATTGCAATAAATATAACTTATTCCTTCCTCTTTCCCCTCCCTTTCTATATTTCAGGGTCCAAATTGGTGGAAATGGTAAACTTCCAGGCAAAGTCTGGAAAAATTATGGTTTTGTTTTGGTTTAGTTTTTTTCTGGAACTGTGATTTCATTATGATGAGAAACTCTTGGTGTGGAAGTTCTCTCCAGCAATGCAGAGTAGTAATTCAATTGTAGTTTATGATCTAGAATTAAAGCTCCTGGGACACTAAAATTCAGTGACTTGCTCATATCACATAGGACTTCCACTCAGCTTTCTGACTCCAAGGCTTCTTTTCTACTCCCATTCCCTCTCAAGAGTGTCCCAGGTGCTGCTTTAATAGAACAGAATAGGACTCTCTTTTCATTCCCTAATACTCATCCTTCTTCCCAAAATGATTCTTCTTGTTTTAGGCTCCTGTTTTGTCAAAAACAATTGAGCCCTCAGGAAAAAGAAGGGGAGACCATAGGACAAGGTCAAAAAGGATTGGCCATTTCCTAGTCTAAGGATGTCCAGAGGTTAGCTGGAGTAAAGTGCTTTCCTTGAATTTTGCCTAAGAATAAAAAACAAACAGACAAACAACTATAGTCCCTATATGCCCCAACCTCTGGCCCTCCAACCCAGCCACAAACAGATAAGCACTTAAAAAAAATTTAGTTGCAAGTCATGGGCAGCTTCTGGAAGAGCTTAAGAAAACTGTGACTTCCCTTCCAAGTTTTCAAGGGAGGTTCAAGCTAAGAAGTTTGGCCACTGAATTTCCCCTATCCCCACCCCACCCAAGAGTGTACTGAAACAGAATCTTGTAAAGTGCATTTAAACCAACAAGGAATCTTGCTCATTTCCTTCATTCCCTTTCAGCGATGAGCCGGCTGGAGCTATTAGAACTCTAACTTTACCTACACTGAGTTCTCTCTTTTTAAATATTTTCAGAAAATCCATGGACTAATTCCTTTCAAAATAAACCTAAAAAAAAAAAAAAAAAAAGACTAACAAATGTAGGAGGTGGAGGATTAGCCTAACTGTAAATCTTTGTAACAGTTTTCTAGAGATTTTATAGTCAGATTTTTCTCTTATTCTCAGTAGAATGAAGGGAATATATATAAAGAACATATCTTTAGAATAACTTTATAGCGATAACAAAAGTTCGTTGGAAATTTCTATTCTCCAGAGATGTGTTTGAAGAGGATTTTAAACCTACCCCCAGTTTCTATTTAATAGGAAACATTAACCTTTTCAGTTTGAATACACTGACTCTCTCCTTCCCATGTTTAGTTTGCAAGCTAGGCCGTTATTTCAGTCTCTTCTCTTTATGGTCAAACCACTTGCAAGTTAAAAAAAAAAAAAAAATCACTACCGGATTAGTATATGCTTTCATGCTCAGAAGAATAAAGGACTAAGGTTGATAAAATTTGAGTAAAGAGAATGCATACCTTAATGAATAAACGTGTAAAAATAAGAAGTCTGTCTACTGAGAAATCCTCACTCAGTGATCTGCCTACTTGAAGCTGACAGAAATTTTCAGGGATGAGGGTGGGGGTGGAGCTCACAAAGGTATTTTTTTTCCACGTTCTTGGGTTTAGGGCCTCACAAACTGAAAATGGCTATTACATTTCATTTCAAGCTAATAAACGGATATGTTTGCTGATTTTAAATACATCACATTGTTGGTCTAACCAATGGGGTATTTCAGTACACAAACGGTTGATTTCGGATTTTTTTTTAACAACTCAGAAGTCTTGTCAAATGGGAATTACCTTCCCTCTCCCATCTCTGCCTGGTTAGCTGTAGACTTTGGGGACCGTTTTGTCGAAGTAAAGCCAGGTCTTACAAGAGAGCAGATGGACTGCCTTTTCTTTGGAGCGGGATTTGTGAAAACAATATTTCTATTAAAGTGGGACGTAGATTTCTCCCAGAAGAAGAAGACAAGAGGTTGAAAGGTAAATACAAAGGCTGCAGCCGGTATGACAATGAAAATCAGAAACAGCGCTCTCTCTACTCCACCTGACTGAACTATTTTTTTCCTTCGGACAGTTAGAAGAGCAAAGGGTTGACATTTCGTATCACCCCTAATAATCTATATTCCATCTTTTTCCCCTTCCGGGAACTTACAGTTCTCTACCCCGAGGGCTCTAAATGATAGAGTACAATTTTGCCTCGAGTCTTGTCAATTTCTCTTGAATAGGCAAGAAGTGAACGATTACGTGGTGAGAGTGCACTATTTTTACGCACTTTCCCAGAGACAAAGGGAAAAAACCTCGTCTAGAGGCGGGCGCTGGGAGGGGGCGGCTAAAGGTTTTGCCAAAATTTATAAAACCAAGAATCGCTTCTTCCTGTTCTAATTAGATCCTCTCTTTTGAAGGTTTATCTAACGAACTTCGGAGACACTTACGGGTTTTGACCAGTTAAGTACATTACTCTCAGGCAAAAAGAGAAGACGGGAACATTTATTCATCTATAATATTCATTTGTTTTTGGTGAGAGGTGGGTTTTTTTTTTTTTCTGATCTCAAATCTTATTATTTTTCTCCCACTTCTTCCCTTCATTTCCTTCCTCCCTCCTTCCTTCCCTCCTCACTTTTTTTTTCGAATTCTTAGCTTTGTCCATGAAAGAAAAGTCTGAAGAGACGAAAGCCTTTGTCCCTTTGTAAAAATAAAGAGGAAAATTAGATTTGAGTTGGCCTTACGTAAATTTGCTCAGAAAACAAGCAGCTGAGGTGATGGGGCGCAAAAACAGCCTTTTCGGAAAATTTCGAAGCTTTCTCAAGAAAAAGATCGGGGGTAAAGAGGACTGGATGGGTCCATATAGTACTCTGTTTTCACGTTTTAAGTTGTGAAAGCAGAAAGACCAAATAGATATTTACTTATCTATAACTGCTGTTAAAATTGTAATCTAGGATAATTTTCTTTGGCTGGAAGAAATAACTGTTGATAAAAGCGCTGCACTGAACCCTAGACTTCGTAATTATTATTTGTTTTTATTATTCTTTTCTCCACCTGTAAGGAACTAAATCGTTTCTTTGGTTCCCTGTGAAGTAATAAGATAATTTTTAAAAGGAATCATCCAAGTGATGCACTTTCATTAAAGGGAAAGCTTTCACTGAATTTTTTTTAATAGAAAGATTTATGCTCTTAGCAGTATTTTATTTCACTTTAGAGAAGTATAACTATTGTTATAATCCTGCATTTTAAAAAACATGTTAGTTCCAAAATCCTGTGATTTAAAAATATTTGAAAGCAATTGACATTTTATTACTATGTACTGAGATTAACCTTTGATACACCTTTCCATGGACAGAAATACAATCTTGTGACAGATGGCTGTCTACATATAAAGAATGAAGTGAAGAATTAATGCAATAATTCAGAAGTTGTTATCCCCCCAAAAAAAATTTTTTTAAACCCTCACCCACCTCTTGTTTGAAATATTGTTGAAGTAAAGAGGTTTTTGATGGGGTGAGAAGAGTTGGGTAGAATAGCCATGTAATTGACTCATTTCCCACTTTACTTGGCAGTTTGTTGAATCCCAGCCTTGGGCATCCACAGAAAGACACATCAGAAGGAAAGAATTAGAAAGTGCCTTTGACTTTCAGTTGTCATCACTTGCTCTGTCTTTAAATTTCACCTTGGGGGTTAGATGGAGATGTAGCTTTGAAATCCCTCCCTTCTTCCTAATCCAGTGCTAGAAGTGGTAGTCATCCTGCTCTTCCCCCACAAAATATAAAAATTATATTACTATAGAATTATCAGCAACCAGGAGACTGCATTCCCAGCAAACCCATAATTTATCTATACAAACATCTGTGAATTTTATCTTCTTGATCTATGATCCCCGCTGAAATAAATTTCCTCAAAAGCTGTACAGCAGGTAAGGAAGGAACAGAGAACTGTGGGAGGGGGCAGTTTGGGGGCATCTGAAGGGTAAAGTCGAACCAGATGTTGAGAGACGCAGATCCACTTTCTTTCCCTTTCAAGGTCGCAATTCCTTCCAGATCAGTTTTCTGATTTAAAAATCTCTAAAGATGTGAGAACTAAGGAGTGGGATAGATGAAAGAGGGAAGGGGAGAGGAGAGGAATGGATTTGAGTAAAGACAATAAATATAATTAAAATTAAAAATCGAGTAAAGAAAATAAATATCTTTAAGTAAATGTGTGTAAAAATAAGTCTGTCTAATGAGAGATCCTCCCTCATTGATTTGCCTACTTGAGACTGACACAGAAAAAGAAGTGAGTCCATGGTTTCTTCCCTATTCTCCCTTGCCTGGTTCCCTTCTCTTATACTCTCTTAAATCTCCTTCAGGCAAGAGAATTTTGATCCCAAGGTTATTCCGTAATCAGTAAGGCAGACAATTAGTCCATTTGGAATAGGGTTGGGCCTTCGTGGTTTTCACTACCTCTTCACTTCAATTTCCTCTAGTCTTTAAGTTTATTCTGAGGGTCAATGAATCAGAACAGCTGCACTCATGAACATGTGGTTCAGTACTGCGATACAAGTGCTTGTATTCCTGTATTACTAACAGTAAAATCAGTGCATTTCTCAGATTAAGAAGGACCCAAGCATCAAGGAGATACTGCAAATTACAATGACCATTGGCTGAGATTGTTGCTACCTACCCAAAATGTAGTCTGCGAAAAGATTCCCTTATACATTGGTTGATTTAGCAAAGGTGTGGATTTTTTGGACAGAGAGGCCTCAGAAATATTTCAGCTGCTAAGTCTTTACCTCCTTTCAAATTCCATGACTCGAGCACTTTCATCTGTTGTTACTTTGCAACAAGGGTTATTTCAAGCTCCTGGACTCAGATAGATTCAGAGGTGGGAGGCAGGTAGGGGTGGAGGTGGGAGGATTCTAGGGAAACACAAATGTGATTGTGAAATCATTTGCTGAGATCTGGAGAATAGACGTGGTATATCAGAAAACTAGACTGCAAATTTAATTGATCTGTGTTCTAGTTTCAACTATCAACTAAAAATCACTTTGAGTATCATTTTGACTACTCTGGTCTTAGTTGCCTTATTACTAAGGAGTCTAATGTACTTGATATCTAAAAGTATCTAAAAGATCCTTCCTAGTTCTACTCTTTCAGAATTTAAAAAGTTTTTGGTTATCTTTCTGTTTATAACTAAATATTAATTAATGGATGGATGATTTTGAGCTATAGGTGATAGGCACATAATTACTGAAACCAAAAATATTATACAGTGTTTTTTACCTTTAGACTTCAAAAACATTGGAATTGGGGTCAAGTAAAAATTTCGTTCCTAAAATTAGATTTATATTTTATTTTAATCTTATTAAGTGATCAAGATTGTTCCTTCAAAGAAGGAATGAACATCAAAATAAATGTAACATCAGAACCTCCTTAAATGGAGAATTTGGAAAGGGAAGTTCTGCAGGAATTGGAGAAAAAAAGGGAGGAAAATGAGAAATGAAAAATAGTCCAAAGTTCCTGACTAAGAGGAAAGAGAATACTAAAGGAAATCTAAGGAAAGGATTTAGCTGTTGAGTTTGCAAAATGAAACACAATTCTCTTAGAAGAAAACCCCCACATATGTGAGAAAAAATTGACACAAGAACATTTGTGCATTGCTTCTCTGTAAGAACTAGCCTACACTCATATATAGGGTATAAGAATGTTTGAGTTTGTTAGTGAATAAAGTTTCTGCTTATAGGAAGATGTTTTTAAAATAAGCTTTTTTAAAAAAGGCTGAGACAAAGCTTATACTGAAACTCTCTGGTATTTACTTCCTTTCATTCTCCCCTTATTATTATTAATAATAACTGAAGTTTTATAGTACTAACAACAAGGAGGTAGGGAGTGCAGATATTGTGAGATAGGTAACATAGGTGTCCTTATCCCATTTTGCAGTAAAAGAAACTAAGGCAAAAGTTAAATGACTTGCTTATGGGCATACAACTAGTATCAGAAGAGGGATTTGAATCCACATCTTAACTCTGCTGTCAGTATTGTTTCTATCTTTCACAATTTCTTTAGACAAGAACATAGTAATAAATAGAGGCATGATTTATAGTATGTCCTATATTGTAAATCTGTCTACATGAATATATGTCCTACAGTTTGGGAATTTATCAATGTGTTGCCCAAGAATAAGTCCAAACTTGCCATTAAAAATTAGATTTAGAGCCATGAGGGGCTTTACCAGTCATCTGGCTAGTCCAGACCACTCAGGTGAAAAATCTAATGCTCAGATTTTTAAGTACCTTGGCTTTGGTCAGAACGGTGGTTCATGATCCCAACAGCTGAAATTTGAACCCAGATCCTCTCCAAAAAAAGTATGCTTTTCAATCTTTTGCTGGTCTAGTTAAGAAAGATAGGATTATGAGGACTAGGGACTTACAGACAGTCTCCAATACAATATGAGGACACTCACATACAAACATTATTTAACTATAGCTTCTGTGAGCTGGCTGAATATTGAAAGAAAGAGCATCGAATCTGATTGTAGCTTTAAATGTGCTACTTTTGTTACTGTGGGTTAGTTAATTGAGGCCATTGTGAAAATCAGCTACCTCCTCTGTCAAATGACCCTAATGATATTTACATTACAAATATACTTCCCAGGACTATTGTGAGAGGAAAGCACCTTTTCTGTTATATACATAAACATCAGCTATTATTACTCTTTCCTAATAGTATGGATTGGCAGATCAATTTAACTGTGTGTGTGTGTGTATAGATAGATAGATAGATAGATAGATAGATAGATAGATATAGATATAGATATATAGTATATGTGTGTGTACACATGTGTATAACATAGCTCACATTTATATGGTTCTTCTCTATGGAAAGAATTTCAGTAGAGCTATCTCACAACCATGTCAGAAAAGGCAGATTTGAAATACAGGGAGACCATTAAGAAAGAGATTGTTCACAGATTTCCTGCAATCCATGTATGGAGTCTGTATCTGTCATGGGAGACCAAAATATCCAGTGGGCATACCAATCACTAGAAATAGGCAGATATTGAAACACCAAGAGATTTTTTTTTCAACCCTGCCCACCTGCCCCTATGAAAGAATTGCTCAGAGACGTATGTAAGACAGTTGTGCATTAACATGCTATGTGCCTGTATTATAAATAGCTATGTACAATATAGTTTCAGTAATCCCACCTGTTTAGATTACTAGTTGCTAAAGAATAATGTTCGCCCTGATTCCAATTTAATTGTTCTTGAGAGGACTATCAGGTCCCCTGGGAGTGCACTCCACCTAAAAATGTAATTACACATACACTTTCACTCTCTTTTTTGGTTTCACATCTCTGTGGAACTCAAGACAGAACATAATTTTGAGTTAATAGGGACATTTAACCTTCCCTTCCCTGAGCTATTCCAAAGCTCTTTTTAGAATCTACAATGACTTGAAGCTCCAGAAAAGACCTGGGATTAACCTTTGAAGCCTCACATTAAATCAAAATCTTTCTGGTCAGCAGGATTATACCATCAGATTATCACCTTTTCTTTTACTCATTTCTATTCTCCTCTAGTATCCTCCACTTAGGGTGCCAGGCAAGGCACTTCCCTGAAATATACACTTAGTAAACTGCTGATTTCTGTCTACTACTTTAAGACAAGACTTTATTGTGTTCCCTTTTTTATTGTTAGTACAAGAAGGTTCTGAAAACTAACTTCCCTCTTTTTTCAAGGTTATGGAAGCGCTTGGTAGACAGTTAGAGGGGGCCTTGGCCTCCTTCTAGAAGGCTAGCAGGTAAGAGAGAGACACACTTTCCTTTCTACTCCAGCCTATTTCCTTCTGTCCCTCCCTCTTTTCTCTTACACCAATGAAGTTAGGAAGGTGGGAGGAGAAAGGGGAGGGGAAGAGGTTTGCTTTTACATTTCCCATTTATAAGTAGGAGATGGGCAATTCTAGCTTTGAAGGACAGATGTCATCTTCAATATGGGCCCTTTGTGAAATATTTCCAAATCACAAAATTATCCTTTTGCCTTAGTCTTTCTCTTTTCTTTTCTCCCACATTTCTCCCATGCTCCTGCTTCTTATCACCACTCCTGACCCCCCCCCTTCTTTCTCCTTTTCATTTCTGCTTTTCTCCAGTCTTCTCCATATAGTCGCTAGCAAGACTCTTTCCTTCATCTTGCTCGTTCTTTTCCTCCTTTTTCTCCTTCCTTTCCTCCATTTTTTCTCTTACTCCTTTTCCTCGTCCTCTTTCTTTTTCTTTTTCTTTCCCTGAATGATTTCTTATAAGCTATTTCTTATATGTCTGTGTGCACAGATATGTGTATATATATTTATATATATACACACACATATATGTGATGTGTATAATGTTATGGATGTAAGCATGCAGAGTTCTTTAACATTTTAAAAGCCCTTGGATGTCTTGGGGAAAATTACCAAAGTGGAAATATAGAAACTGTCATGTGACTTTTGGAAAGACGGAATGTCTAGGAAGAGAGATTCATTCGTCACCTGCCTCTCTACACACACTCCCATCTTTCTCCTTCTCCTCCTTCTTTTCGCAGAGCAAGAGGGGATTGTCGGACTCCACAGGAAGGCAGGTCTGTAATAAACAAACATAGCTTATAAGCACGTGGAAGAAAAACAAACCGACACTCGATACTCCTTTCCGAGCGGAATCTCACAGTCTGGAGCGCCAAGAAAAAGAGGAGATCTGCTGATTTTGACCAGCACCCCTACTCACCCACATCTTGGACTCTCATTTATTGGCTTTATCTACTCTTACTACTGCTGCTAAGACTTCTGCTGTGGTTTGGGATTGTCTTTTATTCACCGACCAAGGGTTTTGAGACAGTTATCCCTCCTTAATTAAGAACTAAACAAATGCAGTTTTCCTTCTCTCCATATTTAAACCCCTAATTAAAAAAAAAAGGAGGAAAGGAAGAAGAAAGATTAGGAGGTGAGGGAGAGAGGAAAGAAGAGGGGAAAAAAAGGAGAGAGAAGAGGAGAGAGAGAGAGAGAGAGAGAGAGAGAGAGAGAGAGAGAGAGAGAGAGAGAGAGAGAGAGAGAGAGAGAGACATTTGATTGCTGATTGACACTAACAACTCCAGAGCATGGTGACTTGTTGGGCTGCTACAGGGAGAAGCCAGATCGAAAATTTCCTGTGTCAGGTTTTTCTCGATAAGAGTAAATTATCCAAGCTTCAAGAAATTATCTCTGGGCAAGAAGACCTCCTGAAGCCTCAGATACTGTAGCCAACGCCACAGCTGTGTCTCCAGTCTGCTTTTTTCTAGGCTTTTTTCCCCCCTCAATAAGGCTCTCTCTCTCTCTCTCCTTGATCCAGGGGTCTTTCACCTAAATAGACTGAACTTCTAACCTGACAGCACCTCTTCAGTTTTCTTTCCCTCCAGTGGTGCTGTCCCCTTGCTTTTGTATCTTCTCACATGCCTGAATTGTTCTATTCAGGAGAATTGATCTTAGTCTTTTTTCACCTCACTCACCCGCTGCCAACAGGATCTACTTATTCCGGACGATCCAGTCCATTGCTAGAAATCTAAACCCTTACGCTCTGAGGCTGCTGAGCATTGGAGATTTGGAGAGTGGGCCGCATTTATATAATATGCCCAAAGCAGTGGCACGATGAAGGAGAAATCCAAGAATGCGGCCAAGACAAGGAGAGAAAAAGAAAATGGAGAATTTTATGAATTGGCCAAGTTGCTACCCCTTCCTTCGGCCATCACCTCTCAGCTAGACAAGGCATCCATCATTCGGCTCACCACCAGCTACCTAAAAATGCGAGCAGTCTTTCCAGAAGGTGAGATATTCTTTGTCGTCCAGCTGTGGAGAGGAGAGAATGGCCAGCTTTACAAGGAGGTGGAGAGAACAGAGAACTGAGCGTGGGGGGAAGGCGAGGGGGGTGGGGGGGAGTTGTGCTCAGACAGGGAATTGTTGCCGCTCTAGAGACCAGTTAGTGACTGGGGGTGGGGTATGGAAAGGGTGAGAAATGGCTCTAGGAGCCCTTTTCCGACCCTTTGTAGCTCAAAATGGTAGGATTACGGCAAGGAGCTTGTTGCACGGAGGTTAGGAAGATGCAAGCAATCTGGGATCTTTCTTTCTATAAAATCTGGAGAGAAAGTGGGGGCAGGACAAAGAGAATGAACGGGATTGGGGTTGGTGAAAAAATAAAGTGAGAAATTTGCGGAATTCTGAAGCAGAAGAGGTAAACCAAAGTAAGTTTACTTGAAATTTAAATCTAACTTCAGAAGTTAGCAAATCTATTTTTTTTTCTCTGCTTGTTTTGCTGCTTGCCTTTATTAAGTGATCTCTCAGAAGGAAAGGGGAGGAAAAAGAACGTATTACTGGCTACACACAGAACACACACACACACACACACACACACACACACACACACACAGTATGTAGATACTTCAATTCCTGATGTCTACCTCACAACTACAGGCAGGAGTGTATAATACTGGGCCTAACCCCAGCAGCAGAAAATGAGACCTCACAGGAAAATAGTAGCAGAAGACTTAGCAAATGCATGAAAGAATGTGATGAGTAATTTTAGGCTGTCCCCAGATACCTTGTCATTCAGACTTATCCTTTTCCTCCCTCTATAATTCAAAACAGATATAACATGGCAATACTGGCAGACTCTGAGTGGAAATCAGGCAGTCAATAAACACTTATTAAAAGCCTACTATGCATCAGATATAGTGACTAAGCACTGGGAATAAAAAGTAATTCTTTTTAAAAGTTCCTGATCCTAAGGAGCTCAATCTAATTGTAGAGACAATACCTACAACTATGTACAATTGATATGTGGAGAGGATAAATTGGAAGTAATCAGAAGAGGGAAGGCACTAGAATTAAGGAGATTTGGGGAAAGTTTCCTATAGATGAGATTTTAGCAGAGCCTCAAAAAAGATTAGAGAAGTCATTTTTCAAACACTGAAAAGACTTAAGTTTTGGAAGAGAAAATGATAGGAGAGGCTAATTTTAATAGATTCCTTCCATATTTCTAATATAAAGTAGAAAAGAAATCTCCATTTTAAGGGCTGGACTGAATGTGGGAAATGATAGCTGTAATACTACTTAAAACAGATTTTTTGTAGTATAACACATTTATAGAGTACATTTTCCCTCAATTACCACACTCATATGCCTTCTTTCAGCCTTTTTGCAAACTATATACATGTAAAAGCAAGCAAACAAATAGGTAACATTTCCTTGAATGCCCTGCAAAAGCAACCTCAGCTACCTGCCTCCAAGGACTTAGGTATGATCCCAGTAGGTTACAGTGAATTAAATCTAGAATTAAATGCTTGGGGCTGAAATATAGTGGACAACTTTCTAAAATTATTTATCTGCCTTCCTACTTCTCTGGCTGGCTCTGTATTTTTTATGTTTTACACAAATCTCTCTGAACTCTCATGACAATACATTGGAGTCTGTGAGGAACATGGAAAGAAAGTGTCAGGAGAGAGCTTCTGAGAGTAAAGCACCAGAGACCCCAATACAGCCTACTCTGACTCAGGATTTGTAGGTGGTATCCTGTGGGTAAAAGGAGCAGGTGCAATCATCCAATCTTACGGTCTCTCCACATCCAGAGACACAAGTGGACTTTCCTTAGAATCAGATGATTATAATTAGGTACACATTGCATAATTTAATCTTCTGTGGGGAAGCTAATTAAAATTTGGTTTCCCCCCCCCCTTCTCCTTTTCTTTATTTTATCTTGTATTTGGTCCCTTCTTGAAATTGTTTTCATTGGCTTCCTCTGGGGGAATGGAGGAATTTTTCCGGGGGAAAGTGACTTCAATAAGAAGTGTTCATGGCAGGGAGAGGGAGGCACCCTGGATTATAAGGATGAGTGGATGGAAGAGAAGTTATTACATTTAAACTGCAAGGGCACAGGGGGAAGAAACTGGGATTTCTAGCATCTCCAGGCCAGAGTAGGGAGGGGAAAAGAAAAAGAGAAAAAGAAATAAACCCTAAATTCTCCTAAGGGATGAACATGCCCAGGCTGGCCTGAGATATCAGAAAGTGTCAGATATTCTGTGTGTTGGTCTGCAATTGGAAGGTGAGGAAAGAGAGGAAATATAGAAGGGCTTTCTTCTGACACCTGCAGTCTCTATTCATTTACTGTCCTACCTATGAAAAAAGGGGAGCTTTAGAGAGCCTAGTTGAATCTATTTAGACTGATCCGGTTAATGGGAGAAATAATGCTATCCCTAATACGAAGATATTCTTGCCATTGCTGTTTGGATGAATTTCATCTTGATATCTATCTCAGTGTCTGTGACTATCTTTGTATTTAGTCTAAATCTGTATCTGTCAGCATCCTCTTGACTAACTTTCCTTGAAATTGAAAATTCAGTTATAATGATTAAAACCAATTTTTTTGCCTTGCTTTTAGCGGGCTGAACACAAACGCGATTCCTCTAAAGCAACTACACACTGACATACATCCCCCGCCTGGAAAGATTTTAAATCAAAATGTTACAGGGTGGTAATTTGTCACTTGACTTACTCTTGAAATTGATGAAGAAAATAAAATCAAAATCTGGTTAATGTTTTCTTAAGAGTATCATGAAAAAGTGTAACATCCAGATCTTTGTGCTGTGCCTGGACTTTCTGAGTTAATAGTCTTCAAATACCAGCGGGATAAATTCGAAATGTTAATCTGTGAGTGAGAGGGCTTAGAGAAAATTTAACTAAGATAGGATCAGCTAAAATAAAATTAAAAAGATGATAGATTATCCTGACCCCTTCCTCTCACAAAGATTAGTTGCTTTTTGTAAAACTTATTTGTAAAAAACTTTTTGAACACGAAAGAGAGGCAGGTTTGGGATTTCGTTTCCTTTTAAGAACTTTTGCTTCTTTTTCTCCTTTTCTTCTGAGGAATGTGAAGTGAATCAGAAGCATGTAACCAAAAAACCAAACACAAACAAACACAAAAAAATATGAAAGCAATTTTTCAGGGAAAGATGTTTTATGTGCGTTGTTATTTAGGGAGTTTCCAAGAAAGTCCCATAGGAATTTGGAAAGAGGTTAATAATAATCACCGTTGTTGATATCTTTACTATTATTACCATCACCTCTCCAACTTCTTATTTGAATTGTAGACTTTTTTTTTTTTGGGGGGGGGGGAATAGGATATCTTTTAACTGCTTATTCCAATGGAGAAGTAGAATAATAATCTCACTTTCTACGGGAAGCCTTTCCCCAGCTCTCTGTTGATTACTTCCTATTTATCCTTCTTATAATTTGTTGTACTTAGCTGTTGGGTATAGTCTCTCTTCTTCCCACCCCACCCCCCATTCCCATCCCTTATTTAAGAACTGATGTGCAGAGATTCCTTTTTTTTTTTTTTTTTTGGCCTTTATATCCCAAAATCTAAGTACAGTTATTAAGCCTGGCACTTATTTATGCTAATTTACCAATTGGCAGATTGCGTGAGTAATTAAGATGAACTGATAAATTTAGAATTTTCTGGAATTTCTCAGTGGTGAAGGACTCCCTCTGTCCTCAGTAGGCGATGAATATAAAGTGGAAGTTCTTGTACCTCTGTTTCCATTTTCTCTCAGCCTGTGTGAATTTATCATGCAGCCTGAGAACCAGTACTGGATTTCTTTATGGCTTTCCTCTTCTCTGTCTTAAGTCCATTAAATGCAGGACAACAACATACAGGATTTAGGGGAGAGAAAAGACCGAGCTTTTCCTGTGAAAAGAGTTCATAAAGCAACCGAGTAGCGGTTGTAGTTAGATATCTCAAGAATTAGGCATGGTACAAAGGCACACGCTAGTGTAACACGCCTCTGTAGATAGGGGCACAGACCATTCAGCAGAAGTTCGTCTCAATAAAATATATAGGCGGAGAACAAGTGAAGGAAAACGAAGAAATTCTTAAGCGCTAAACAATGAAACGTATTGAACTGACTTCTCTCATGGGCTAATGTAAGATACAAGGATCGTAAAATTGGGGGCTGCTCTTCCTTCATCCGTAATTGCATGACCCCCTTTCTCACTCCCTAGAAAGGGGTGCATGACACGGAATCCTCAAAGATCAAAATTATGGGTGTATCTTTGGACTAAAGGAATAGAGATCTCCAAAATTCATTGCTGCGTTCAAACGTCGGTCAGGTGGGTTATTATTTTATGAATGCTTTTTTTAAATAAGGTTGAGAGCTGGATAGAAATTGAGAAACACGGATTGGCTGTTCTTTCCCAAGTTTGAAAAGAACTTCCATTTCCGCTCCTTACATTTTTCCAGAATCAGAGAAGTCCAGTCTAGGACGGAAAGGCGAGAGAGCAGATCGAGATAGATCAGACGCAATCAGAGAAGCTTAGAGATATTTTCATTTAGGGACATTAAACAACGTATATCATTCTTTCCAGAGGCTGTAGTTATTCCTATGCGTCGCACAAAGAAGATGTATAATAAATTTACTTTAATTTATTATTAATAACATCCTAGTTGAGACAACTTTTGTCCTGTGGTTTGAGGGGGGGGGGAGGGTGTCCGTCAAAAGCAGAATATGGTGTAGTTGGGGTAGTTTCCCCCGGAGGCCAGCACCTTCCCCTTAAATCTCCCCTTTCTTCCCGAAAAAAGCTACTTTTGGTACCTGAGCATTAAGTAGCAATTTTTCCCCCTCTGAATTTGAGAATGGAAAGAAGTGTAGATGATGGCAAAGAATTGTATTTAGGACACCTCGATTATGTAAAATTATTTGTAAGCTGCATAATGTGGAAAGGGGGTCTGAGATCTGAGATCACAGTAGTAGAAACAATTGCTATTGCCTTTAGAGGCAAGCATTAGATAAATTTATAAAGATTGGGATTTTGTATTGGGAAAGGGGAGTGTAAAAAGATTAAAGGGCATTTTATATAAGACCAGGTTCTATATTTAGATGCCAACTTCTTTAGAGTGATTTAAGAAAGAATGTTCTTCCTTATAATGTTTTTCTCTGGAACTTCTAGCTTTAGGATTGGGGGAGAGAGGGGACTACTTGAAGAAAGTGCTCTCATTGAAGGTGAGTTGAAGAAGAGTTCTAACAGACTTTGTTTCTCAGTTGCTCAGTTGAGCACAAGGACTGTCGAAACTATTGGGCAGAAAGTTTGAGGACTAAGTCAATACTTTTAGAATCACAAAATAATATGATTTTCAAGATAGAAATAGACTTTAGAGATAATCTAGTTAGGGGAAATTGAGGCAAAGAATGAAAGAATTAAAAAAGTTTCTATTAACTTCTTTACTATGTGTCCAGCACAGTTCTTATATATAAAACTGGGCTATAACAAATGCAAAAGTAAACATAGTTCTTGCCCTCAGATAAGTGGAGGTGTTATACACAGAGTTGTTGTTTGTCTTTGGTTTTCGAAGAGGACCATAACATAAGCAATGTGATGTCATAAAATGCAAATGAATTGGATTTAAATGAGGATAGAGTAATTATGGCCAGGAAACAGTACTGGAACTTTTGATGGTGAGTGGGGCCATAGAGAAGTAAACTGACATAATCCTTCCAAGAACCAGCAGACAAGTTTGATAATTTGATGCTTCCAGAATGGGGACTGTAGTAGGGCAGTAGTGTGCAGTAGTTTCTATACTTGAAGAAATGTGGTGGCTGAAAAGATGAGGGAGTAGGGAGAGAAATGAACACAGCACTAGCCTAAAACAATGGGTCAGATGAGGCAATCGTCAATGGGATGAGTGAGGAAAGGCAGAAGTTCTGAAAAGGTTAAATCTTTAGAGCATATTTTGCGATCCCTGGGCTGTAGAGAAGCTTAATCTTTAGTTGGGTGGCTTGTGGAGAAGCCGATCCTGAGAAAGTTAGTAGGCACTCAGAGCTAAAACTAAAAGCCAGAATTGACTCCAAAGGACCAGAGCTATCCAAGCTAAGCGTTGCTTTTGCGTTTTTATGCTGGAGTATTCTTTGTCTTCCTACTGGCGCTACCAGGCGCTACTATTTACAGAAGAATCCAGGGAAAAGAGAAAAAAGGTTATGGCGAAGGAGAGATGTTTAGCATCTCTATCCAGGCCAGGATGAGTCCAAATTAAAGAAGATTCAAATAACCACTTTCAAACCATCTTACTTTTCATTATTTGAATTTTTTAAACATAAGCTTTTAGGGTTGTTTAATTTCTGGTTGGATTACTAATACGTTCACTTTCGTTCCTCCTTTAATGATGTATCCAGGAACTGTCTAAACAGCTTTCTCCTATTGTACTCACAGAGCAGTTCTAATAGAAAAGGCCATTTTACTTGTCAGAACAGAGCACTAATACCTATACGATTCTAGCCTTCGTCTGTAAGTCTTGCTTCTCTCCTCTCCCTATCCGTTCCTTTCGGGCACTCCACGCTTCCAGCTTCAACCTCTCGTTCACTGTTTGGGTTCAATCTTTTTTGCCCGGACATTCGTTACGGGAGAACCCCCAAACAGAAAGTTTCTTATTCCCTGCGTCCCCATTCCTGAACCTAAGAAGGAAGAATAATTCGGGAGAGAAAATAACAATAACACCAACAATATAGAGGTTGGAATTCAACCAGTGTAGAGAGTTAATGCCATCACACCGCGCAGCACCCGAGATTTATTTGAATTGTTTGTTTGTTTTGATTTGGTTTATTTATTTTTTCCTTCTTTAAATGTTCAAGATCCTAAACTTAAGGAAGCAGGACAGGGAAATTCTTCAGAACTCAGATCATCCACCTTTGGAAGATAGTGCCCTCCATTCGCTAGTCTTTGTTTTTAACTTTTGTTTAAACCCAAGAATTTGGAACTAAATCCTGAGAGAGGAAGTTACTTTTAAACAGATACTAATTAGACTTCAGTATTGTTCGGGACGGGCGCATTTCTCGAAGCAACAAGCTGGAGAAGATGCCCTTCGATTCTGTTGCTTTCTGTAATTCCAGAAAAAAATTTACTAGAAAAGTCATAGTACTGCAAACCTCTTATGCTTCATTTTCAACCTGAAAAGTTTTCTGGTTCCCTGGGCCTCTAGTCTGATTTGGGGAGGTTGGAGGTGGGGGGAGGAGGGAGATGGAGGAGGTGAGGAGAGGGAGGAGAGAAGGGAAAGACAAGGATTTTTTCTTCTGTAAAAGACTAACAGGATTGTGGCACCATCCCAACGAAGTTTAGTGATTGTGTTGGGGGTAGGGTGGAGGGTAATTGGGGCATTAACCAGAGCTTTATAAGTATATCATTACAAAGGGACATTTATTGGAGACAAGAAACACAGAAATGGGACTCTATATGAAGAAAGAAATCCAACTCTAAGTAGCCCAGGGCCTCTGTGAACTTCCCTTCTTCTCCATTTCACTTCTCTTGAGAAAAGCTAGGCCTCTGACTAGATTATGACCATCAGGTAATGTCTGCAAGAGGGCTGAGATGGGAATAGATAATAGGAAGGAGAGAGGGAAGAGGAAGGAAGGAAAGGAAGGAAGGAAGGAAGGAAGAGAAAGAAAGAAGGTGGGAAAGAGGCAAGAAAGAAGGAAGGAAGGAAGGAAGAGAAAGAAGGGAGATGGGAAAGAGGCAAGAAGGAAGGAAAGAAGAAAGGAAGGAAGGAAGGAAGGAAGGAAGGAAGGAAGGAAGGAAGGAAGGAAGGAAGGAAGGAAGAGGGAAGGAAGAAAAAAAAAGAAAAAGAAGGAGGGAGGGAAGAAAGGAAGAAGGATGGATGGAAAAGGAAGGAAGGAAGGAAGGAAAAAGGAGGGAGAGAGGAAGAAAGGACTAAAGGAAAGGGGGGGAGGGAGGAAAGAAAAAGAAATAGATACTTTTAAGTATTTCAGAAAAAAAGTGTACTATGAAACATACAGCCCTATCCATGCACCCTAAAACTTTCAGAGGAGGAAAAAAGGCCAATCCTGGAACCTTTTATGTTTCCCACAAGCTCTCAAATAATCTATAGCTTCCAAGTAAGGATGTTTTGGATTTTTTTTTTTGAGGGGTGTGTGTGGGGGAGGATGAGGCAATTGGGGTTAAATGATTTGGGCAGAGTCACACAGCTAGGAAGTGTTAAGTGTCTGAGGTGTATTTGAATTCAGGTCCTCCTGATTTCAGGGCCACTGCTCTATCCACTGCCCCATCTAGCTGCCCTGACTTCTTTTTGTTTTACTTTCTCCCACCCTGTTTTCAGCACCAAATTCAGAGTTAAGATTCTTCCACATTGCCTTCCCTATCCTGTTGTTCAAATCTCACTTAAATTTAACGCCTGTTCATCAGAATGCTTTGAAATGTATTGGAGATGATGAAATAAGTAGATGTTCTAGTCTAAATTACTTCTTTAGCTTTTTGTATCCTCACAGAGTTGATGAAGTATAGATATTGCTGTGTAATGAATAGCTTTTTGAACTTGAAGTCATATTCATATCCTGCTTCTGACATTAGCCCAGTGCTCATAGGTTTGATTAACTTTTCTGAATTAGTTTCCTCAACTGTTAGTAATCACATGATTGCTTTAAGGCCTAAATGAGATAATATATTCAAAGTAATATCAATCGTCCTATAGAAGTCAACTGCTTGTGTAAATTCAGGGAAATTTCTTTTTTCCACTCCACTTAATAGCATTTTATTTTTTTCAGTTATGTGTGGGATTTCTTTACTCTGATGTCTGCATACCTCTCAGGTTTGTTTCTGGGCAGGAAAGACTCCTAACAATTAAATTATATCTAAAGATTTTCCATAGAGGAACTCATCAAATTGAATAGATCAAAGTAACTGGTTCCGTTTGGAGATTAAAAATTTAGTGACAGTGTCCTCCTAGTATCATAAGAGAAAAGCAAAAGACACAGATGGTACTTTTATTTGGTAGCTTAGGGCTCACCTGTCAAGTGAACTGACAATGTACATTAAAAGAAAATATCTGTGCTTAAGAAAAAGCAACAACTTGTTGGATCTGAGATCTCAAGAAAGAAATGAAGGCAAGAGAGACAATCAAGGCTGTCAGAGGAGGAAGAAGAGGATTCTGTTTGGGTGTGCTACCACTAAGCCTAATGTGATTTTGGGAGTGATTTTTCTTCCTGTAACCCCTATGTACATTCTGCAAATTTTACAGTGTATTTGCTTTAATAATCACAGATGAAGAAGGGACTAACTAAGATTCTTGCAAATTCAACAATTTAAGAGTGCCTTGAAGTAGAACTGAGGGAGTGGTGATAAAGGAAGCCTGAAGCATCCCAGCTCTCTCTTCCCAGGCTTCTTGGCTTCTGAATTGTATTATGGACTCTACTCCTCCACTGCAGTCTGTAATCCTGCTCCAGAATAGTTCCATCTTTTCATCTACTCTGGGAGAGAGATGGGGAAAATTGCTCTAATAACAATTAGTTCTGCTTACAATGTTAGACATTTTCCTTCCCTGTACCTAACTGAAGACTGTGAAAAGAAACTCTTTCAGAGTCAGGACTGTTGAAAGCAGCCTGGAGATCTGGATTTGGATAAGAGGAGTTTGTTGAAAATAAGATTAAATTATACCACTCAATGTAATTCAACAAATACCTATTAAAAGACTAGTACTAGTTAGGCAGGCTGGTCTTGTGAAGAAAGATCAAGTCTTGAAATCAGCATATTATATTTAAAGTAAACCTTTAACATATATTGGTTGGATGACCCTGGACAAGTAGCTTAACCTATCTGTGCCTCTAGACAGCTCTCCTAAGACTATACATTGTAAACCAATTACCAATCTGCCAGAGAGAGCTTAATCACTGGGGATATACACAACCAGTGAAATTATAGATTGAGACAAAAACTAAAACAAAAGAAAAATGTGTAAGTGGAACACAAAGCTAAAAACTAGAAACTGTGTAAACAAGTAAGCAAATAAATGTAAGACAGTTTGAGGACTGATAGAGAAATAATGAGATAAAGAAAGGTTTTTTTCTAAGAAGCTATCACTTCAGCTGAGTCTTAAATGAAACCATTCAGGAAGGTACAGGTGAGAAAGTAATTCACTACAGAGATGGGAAAAGCCTATGTAAAGGCCTAGAGTATCAAAAAACATATGGAATATAGAGTTTAGGTACCAGTAAATTGAACACTTTGTCTGAAAAGGAGAATTCTTAAAGAGGAAAATTATGAAATCAATGTGAAAAGGTAGTCTATAATCAAATTGTGAAGGACTTTCAATGCCAAGTTGAATAATTTGTATTTTGCTTTATTTTAATCTAACGAGAGATATGGAGATTTTCAAAAGGCAAGTGGTGTAGTCAAACTTCGGGTTCATAAAGATTATTTTGGCAGTTGTATGGAAGAAAGATGGAAAAGGGTGACATTGGAAAGAGGGAAACAAAACTTGTACCAACCTATCTTTATAACTCCATTACTTCCTCTCCAGAACTCTGTAATGCGACCTTCTCCCAAGTCCTCCCATCTTTTTAAACTATGATACTCATTTACCAACTCAGCGTCTATTGTTGCCCTTCCCATTATGCTTAGAATGCATTTTCTTGTAACCTCTGCCTTATAGAATTCCTTGATTCTTTTAAAATGCAGTTTGAACACTAATTTTTCTATGAAGCCTTTCCTGATTCTCACAACTACTTTCCATTTTCTTCCAAATTACTCTGTATTTAATTACCTTATGTTTTAAAAATATTTATTTCTGCATAGTTATATGTGTATTTGTTCGTGTCTGCAATAACATATAAGCCACTTTGCTTGTGGCTTATTAATTCATTGAGAGGAGATTATTGCAATAGTCTAGGAAGAGATATTGAAATTTTGAAAAGTGGATGAACAAAGTATGCTGTGAAAGTAGAATCTATAAGACTTGGCAATTGAATAAATATGACTAAGAAAAAGTGGAAAGAAACCACAGAAAGTCACCTTTCAATAGCACTTTAAGGTTTTCAAAAGCTTTTTTTCTTAATACTTAATAATCAAATAGGTTGATCATGTGTTATACCCAATTAACACATGTAGAAACTGCATCATTCTCTCATACAAACTCAGGTAAAATGATTTGCTGATGACCATTTCAATTTGAGTTTAAAAGCTTCCTTTGTCCTAATTTAATTAGCTTTGTTAGGATTTTGCATCTCATTAAATTATAATCATTACACATTCTTTTATTTGGAATTATGCAAAATTTTCTTGTTAATTCTCAGAATTTTAAAAAATTTGTTAAAATTGTATTTATTTTGTAGTTACATTTTGAGTTCTGAGCAGTTTCTTTCCCTCCCTCCCAATCCTAAACTACAGAAGGCCAACATTTGATACACATATATGAAACCATATGTACTACTATTTTCATATGTCAGTTCTTTCTCTGGAAGCAGATAGAATCTTCCTTCATATGTCTTTTGTAGTTGATTTCAGTAGTTATGATACTCAGAATGCTTAGTCTTTCACAGTTGTTCCTCCAACAATTTTTCTGGTATTCTATACAATGCTCTCTTGGTTTTGCTCACTTCGCTCTTTGCCATTTCATGGAAGTCTTTCTGTTTTTCTAAAAATAAGTCACCTCATCATTTCTTACAGCAGACTAGTATTCAATCTCAATTATATACTATAACTTGTTTAACTAGCCATTCCCCAGTTGATGGGCATCCTTTCTATTTCTAGATCTTTGCCACAACAAAGAGAGCTGCCATAAATATTTTAGAATATAAAGGGGTTTTTCCCCCCCTTTTTGCCTGATCATGTTGGAAAATAGACTTAAATAATGGAATTGCTGGGACAAAGGCCTTTATAACTGGGCATAATTCCAGATTGATCTCCAAAACGGTTTGGTTAATTCACAGTTACATCAATAGTGTCTTACTGTCCCAATTTTTCCACAGCCCCTGGAACATTTCTCATTTTCCTCTTTTATCATTTTACCCTATCTAATAATAGGTATGCGATGGCATCTCAGATTGTTTTAATTTGTATTTCACTAATCAAGGACTCATAATTCTTAAGATCCTGGGAAGAAGCCCTCCTTTCATAGGCTTAGCTTTAAATCAGATTTCATGTTCATGATTTTTTTGACAGGAGGGGGAAGTTGTCAGTAGGATTTTGGAAGGAAGAAGGAATTTTATAAATAGAAAAGTAGACTAAGAAAAGTCTCCTTTAAGAGTAAAATGGGCAGGAGTGATAATATGGAGGAATCATCAAATTCTAAACCCTAGAATTATTGAGGTTATGGAACTTCTTTCAGAGAAAGGAAAGAGACCATTTGAGAACTGGATAAAAGCAAATAGATGTCCTCTTATTTTTATTATCCAATAGAGATATGAAGTAATGAGACAAGGAAAGCAATAATTCAGGGAGAAGGTTATATCTATAAACTCTTTTACCTCAAGAAATCAATCCAAAGGTACTAAATTATGTATGGGTTTTACTTGGGATTGCTAACCTGATTCATGACTTGCTATGTGTGGAAGTTCTTCATCAACTAACTTAATTGAAATGAAGCAGAGACTGATGTCAAATATTTCAAATATCTTTCATACTAGAATTACATAATTACATCCTTTCTCTCTCTCTCTCTCTCTCTCTCTCTCTCTCTCTCTCTCTCTCTCTTTCTCTCTCTCTCTCTCTCTCTCTCCTTCTCCTTTTCTTCCTCGTACTCCTTTTTTTTCCCTGAGGCAATTGGGGTTAAGTGACTTGCCCAGGGTCACACAGCTAGGAAGTGTTAAGTATCTGAGGCCAGATTTGAACTCAGGTCCTTCTGACTTCAGGGTTGGTGCTTTATCCACTGTGCCACCCTGACCTACCCCCTTCTTCATTTTCATCTTCTTCATCATCGTTGTCTTCTTCTTCTTCTTCTTCTTCTTCTTCTTCTTCTTCTTCTTCTTCTTCTTCTTCTTCTTTTCTCCTCCTTCTTTTCCTCTTCCTTCTCCTCCTCTTCCTCCTCCTTCTCCTCCTCTTCTTTCTCTTCCTCCTCCTTCTGCTTCTTTTTTTATTTGATGCTCAGAACAGGCTTGAGGTTGTAAAGAACATCATTTGTTCCTCCGTGAACTAAATATGTGTATGTGTGTGTGTGTGTGTGTGTGTGTGTGTGTGTGTGTGAAGGAAAGAATGAAGAAGAAGAGGAAAAAGCCTCCCTCTAATCCCCATTCTGCCATTGGAAAAATAAAAGGAAAAGATTCAGAAAAGGGATAAGAAGGCAATGATTATAGGAGATGGAAGGATCTATGTGTGTGTTGACTATTTGGGGGTCTATGTTGGGTGATTGATGCCATATGGAAGAAAGATGATGGAAGAGATAGTCTTCCAATATCTTGTATGAAATGGAAGCTAGTGATAGACAAACCCACCAGTAAATTTGTAATTTGTCCAATGGCTATGGGGTGAGCATGTAAGGCATGGTATGGGAATAAATGTTTGGAGAATTGTGTACAGTCATTTTACAATTATACAATATACATGTTCACCCAATGCAATATGTATGTTTAAGTGTATGTAATATTTGCATGTACATTGGCCTAAATGTATATATGTAACACATACCTATATATGACATATGTCTATGCATGCATTGTGACACATTTATATATGTGGAATATATGCATATTTCCTTCATACACATCTCAAATCTATATACACAACATATATGTATGTGTCCACGTGTGCATATATGCCAGTTATAGCAATATGTGCAACACATAAATATGTATGTGCATGCAACATACCTCTCTATGTATAACAGCTATGTGTGTTATGTGTGTATGCAGCTTATATCTATATGTGTCTCTGTGTATAACACATATGTTTGTGATAAATATATATTGTCGTGTATATAGGCATATATTTCTATATGAAATATGTGTATATGTCTATTTGTATGTATGCAACATATATGTGCAATATAAATATATTACAACATCAATCTATAGATATGAAACATGTCTGTGTATATATGGAACATATCTATAGATATGATTTATTTCTTTATCTATGTGGGAAAGAACAAGCAATGAATTTAAAATGAGGTCTTAGTTCAATCCATGTGTCTGTTATTTACTATTGCTGTGACCTTAAGCACTTTATAGGCTGAGGTTTTTCCCATCTATAAATTGAAGAGGCTGGACTAGATAACATCTAGAAAACCTTTCAGCCATAAATCAATGATCCTATGATCCAGTAGGTAGTGTCCTGCTCTAAAACAAGGCTTAGTGCCCAGTGGAATTTAATCTAGGATATAGACCCATATGAAAAGGAAAGAATTCACCAGAGACCATAAACCAATGTAAATTCCAGTCAGTTCTTTTTGGAAAGACATTGGAGAACACAGAGAAATACAAATAATTTGTTAGAAAACAAGCTCACTTTTATTTTTATTTTTATTGGAACTATTCTGATAATTGGAACAAAGGTGTGGGTCAAGCTTTTTTTTTTCCTTTTGCCTGATTTTTTTCATATAATGTCTCCATTTTCCATTTTACTTGCAATATATAGAAAAAATTCTTACAAACAACTCAAGCTCTGATGTTAAATATTTAGTCAATAATTTATGGAATGTAAAGTATTTCATATCAGAATAAATAATTCAGTGACAGTTTTAATTCCAAGGGTGATTAGTTACCTCAGTCTTGGTTCCATGAAGTCTTCTGGGAACATTGTGAAAAGGTTTCATAGTGAATTGAAGGATGTAATTGGAAGCTTTTTTTTTTTTTAAAGGAAATAAATAATGTAAAACTACAGAATATGTACAAGAGAATAGAAGAGAAGAAAACTCCAAACATAACATGATTCTGTCTTCTCTTCTTTCCACTGACATTTGTATTACAATACTATATTCTCAAAAGACAAATGTCATCCACATTAGTGACCCAGGATGCATCAATTTGTCATAGGTACTATAACGCCAGTTGTTTAATTCAAAATTCCCAAAAATAGCAAATTTTAAGGTTTAGGGGAGGATAAAAGAATAAGAGATTATCATTTCCAAGGTTATTATATATTAATTTCTATTAGCCATAATATATATGGCAATCCTAGATAGGAGGGAAGTGGAACCCAAATTAATCAAGCTTTATATTTCATTTCTCATACCATACTCTATGAGTTGCCAATAAACTCTAGGTAAGTCCAGGAGTATTTAAGTTCCAGCTTTTTCCATTTTTCTGTCAAATAAAGTTCATGCCAGCTGGCTCCCAGCCCATAGGGGTGCTACAATGATTAATGACTTGCTAATTGCAGGTGGAGGAATAAAATGTCAAGAGGCTCTAATCAGACAAGCCAACAAGAGGTACTAATATTAAATGGTTAGTAGTATAGCTCTAATTTTGACTAGCAATAATTAGGGAGGAAATATAATTTCTTAGGGCTATCCATTTGACTGCCAGTCTTTTGTGGCAGGCAGTAGGGAAGCATAATAAAAAGATCTTTAGCAATAGATTAAGATAAATTATTAGGGATCTTTGATTTTGTATGCTGACCAATTACCCTATTATGATTATGGAGAAGGGGGGTTATCACCCAATTCCTATACCTCAGGATTATCATTTCCAGGGATGTTATATATTAATTTATATATATGTATATATATTAATATAGCAATACTTGACAGAAATCATTTCCAGGGATGTTATATATTAATTTATATACATGTATATATATTAATATAACAATACTTGACAGAAGTAGAAGGAAGTATTGTTTTAATTGAAGAGTTGCTAGATTCCAAAATGCAGTCCAAAATCCTTAATCCTCTTCTGGCTTTCTGAATCATCTGCTGTGTTCAGATGCTCAAATCCAGAAAAAGTTTTCAGACCTTTATTTGGTCCAGTCTATCAATAAGAAAACCAGCTTATAGTCAAAAAGGCAGCCCCAAGATGCTGTAGGCCATACTTTTATTCTTCCTGGCTACATGTAGAAAGGATGAAGCGTGTGTTGCAGGTATTAATTAACAAAAGACTGGTGTCCCCCAACAAAAGCTGCTCATTCAAACTGAGGAAATAGCTCCGATCATTCAAACCAACATTTCATCTCACTGAAAAACAAAATTAAAAAAAAAAAAAAGCAAAATCCCACATTGGTTTGAATTTAACCCAAACTAAGCCAAACTGAATTATGTATCCTCTTTTTAAAAATCTGGATAAGTGCCTCAATATTTGTTGAATGGCATCCAGATTTTTTTTTTAGTTTCAACCCCTGGCAAGCTTGTCTCTTACTTATTCACAGCAGCTACATTGGGGCCTCTTCAAAACTTTCCCCTAATCCTCTGAGTTATTAAATGCAGGATGCCTGAGAGACACTCTCCTCTCCAGGGAAAGAAAATAGTTCAGTAATTGTATAGAGAATTTAATAGGAACTTAGCACAATGCCTGGCACATAGTAGGCAGTTAATAAAATTTTATTAATCATTTGAATGAGTTTTGAGAAAGGCTAGGAGCTGAAAGATGAAGCAATAAAAAGAGGCAATGACATTTACCAGTATTTTTTAGACAGGACTAAACTCCACTTGATCAGGTGCCGCTCCCTACTCACTGAATTCTCAGTTATTTTCCAGCTTAAAAGTGACTCCATGAATTTTAAAAAAAATTGATAGAAATTTACATATCCATTCTGGGACACAGTAAGGCAGGAGCACCGAAATGATACAGAAGATAGAACTCTAGTCTTGGAGTCAAAAAATGACTCCAAATTCATATATGACCTCAGACATTTAGTAGCTCTGTGACTCTACGTATATCACTTAACCCTTATCTACCTCAATTCTTCATCTGAAAAATAGAGGCATCCTGAAGAAGGAAATGGCAAACCATTCCAGCATCTTTGCCAAGAAAACTCCATACCCAGTATTGGTATGCTATGGTCCACAGGGTCACTAAGCAACAACAAGGGAAGAGAAGCAAGTTGGATTTGCAATAATAGCTTAGGATAGAGATAGAGAAAATGCAGTTGAAGAGGTCTTTATCTAGAACACATAAGCTCTTTTCTCTCCACAATGAAGCCCTGAAAGACCCTTCAGTTTTGCTTCCTTGAGCTTAATTGATATGTCCAAATTATCAATAATAGGTTACTTTTGAAACTACTCTACTTGTCCTTTTTTTTTTTTTTCTGGAAGAAGGCATATAGCTGGGTGGCACTGCACTGTTTCTGGAAGCAGGAAGCCAATTGGCTTGGGAGTAAGCTTGAACCTGAGGCAAAGATTTAGGAAATGAATTCTCTCTTCCTTGATGGATGATCAAATGCCAGAGGAAACCATCCAGGCCACAAACTTTTTAGTTCTGCAATGTCACGTTGACCAAATACCAGACTACTACAAATGACCTATTTTGCCTTGCTCTTATTTAATAACTGCAATTTGTACATGCTCATTTGAGGAGAATGGAAGGCACATCCTCAGTTAAATCCCTTATTTCATATTGGGCTTCACCATCCCTGAATTTAGGGTCCCCTTCTCAGTTGCTTGGGATTTGTAACTTCATCCTGTTTTCAAGAATTAACATTTTAAATTTTTTGGTTTCTCTTTTGGGCTGTTGAAAGAAATACCTAAAGTTCTCTACATGTTGTTTGGCAACATGGAAAGTTGTGGAAAAAAAAAACTTATATAGAATTAGCATAAGGCAAAAATGCATTTTTTTCTGGTGAGTTTTTTTGCAAGTGAGGAGGGAAAAGTAGAGTTTTGTTTCTAGCAAATTAAATTAATGGGTAGTCCTATATTATTAGCTACTAGCCAGAAATATTAACAGAAAAATGAGTTCTCTATCCCCTTTCTTCCCTTTTCCCTATTTCATCTGTCACTCCTTTCTTCTTTCTTCCCTCTCTCTTCCTCAACCTTCTCCTTCTCTTTTTTTTCTCTTCCCTCTATCCTGTCTCTCCTCCTGTTTTCCACTTCTCTCCATCTCCACTTTCTTATTCATAAACCAGATAAAAGTTTTCAGGTTCTGGCTCAAGATTCTCCAATTTTTCAATGTTTTGATAGTATTCTTTGAATGTTCCCTTTTTTATTTTCAAGTTCACTCACTTCTGCCATCCTTTGGCATCCCCTGCAAAAAGACTTGATATGCAGAAAGTGACTGTTGTCTTTGAACTGTTGGGGCAGATATCCTGAGGAGGAATTCTCCTAGAAGTAGTAGTAATGATAGTAGTAGTAGTGATGGTGGTAATAGTAGTAGGAATAGTAGTAGGAGTAATAGTGGTAGTAATAGTAGTGGCAGTGATAGTAGTAATAGTAATGGTGGTAGTACTGGTAGTGGTAGTAGTAGTAGCAGTAGTACTAGTAGTAGCAGTGGGAGTAGTAGTGGTGGTAATGGTAGTAATAATGGTGGTATTAGTGGTAGTGGTAGTAGTAGTAGTCGTAGTGGTAGTGGTAGTAGTAATGGTGGTAGTAGTGGTAGTGGTTGTAGTGATACTAGTAGTAGTAGTGGGTGTAATGGGAGTAGTAGTGGTGATAGTGGTAATGTAGTAATAGTAGTGGTAGTGGTAGTAGTAGTGGTGATAGTAGTGGTAGTGGTAGTAGTAATGGTGGTAGTAGTGGTAATAGTAGTAGTAGTTTTTGTTGTTTGTCTTTTATTTTCCAAGGCTATCATGATATCAGGGAGGTGATGCCATGACATGTAAATGAAATGGTTTTCAGTGAGGGAGGGCTGTGCAAGGTCACCTGCCTCACTTTCTCCTCTGGAGCCTCTGGGCCCAGAAACCAGATTGAAATCAGGACAACTAGAAATGACTCTCTAATAAGAGGTAGATGTGTGAAAGTTATGTTAGCTGCTGTGGCCAGGAAATCCTTTGCCCCCATGCTGTGAATTTCTGGCAAGGAAGTCAACAGCAGTGGGCAAGCATTTCCTCAGAGTGGCTCTGAAATAGAAAACTGCAATATAAAGTTGGCACTGTGTCCAAGAAGACAGGGTTTCTGTTAATGACTGCAGAATTCAGAAGGGAATTAAATGGGGAAAGAAAAATCCACTTTTAATTCCTGGAAAATTCTTTCCAGAAAGAGTCCAGAAAGAGTTCCAGAAAGGCGCTTGCTACCTAGGATTTTTCTTTCTTTGAAAAAAAATCAAAGTCCCAAGCAAGAGAGAGAGAGAGAGAGAGAGAGAGAGAGAGAGAGAGAGAGAGAGAGAGAGAGAGAAACAGGGACAGACAGAGACAGAGACAGAGAGACAGAGACAGAGACAGAGAGGAAGAGGGAAGTAAACTCTTTTAAGAAAATTTAGTGTCAAATACCCACACCCCCAACTCTTCTCCCACCTCTCCCCCCCCCCCCATAAAACAACAATTTCAGATCTGTGAAAAAGTCTTCATAGGATCCATGGGTTGCTTTTTTGAATTCTGCTAATGATTATCAGAGCTAGGGAGAGGAGGAAGAATGAAGATGTGGCAAAGGAGGACTCACTATTTCACTATCTATCCAAATTTAATGCAATGGAATACACTTAAATTCTTTCTTTTCTTTTTAGCCTTGCCTAAAGGTGGGAGCTGGAGTTCTAGGAAGTCGACCACCCAACTGGTGTGGGAAGCAGCCTCTGGAGGCCAGCTGTCTCCATTCGGATTTTTTCATTTCAGATTTAGAAATCTGGGGTAGATCTGTTTGTGGTTCAGGAACTTACTTCCTGTGCTTCTAATATGAAGACTGGCAGAATTTTGGAAACATCCATGTATAGGCTCAAGCTTCTTCATGAACTGAATTGTATTATTGCTTTTCCCTATTTTCAGGTTTGGGAGATGCTTGGGGACAGACGAGTCAGATTGGACCACTGGACAATGTCGCTAAAGAATTAGGATCTCACTTGCTGCAGGTAGAGCTTGCTTGTATCTGGGATGGGAAGCACTTTTTGGGTGAAAGGTGTGAATGTCAATTTTCAATGTGAATGTGTATGAATTGTCTCCACCCAATAATTTGCCTGTCTCCGAAGGTTTCAAATTCAGCATCTTCCACAACTTATACAACACCTCAAAGAGAAAGCCCTAGAGTACAAGTAGCTTTGCTAAGTCATAAGTTTCCATGTGCTTTGGGAAGGAGCTGACCTGCCATTTTATGTTATTTTTATTCTGAACCTAACAAAAAAAAATACAAAAATAAATAAGAGGAGCATTTCTATGTTCAAAGTAGAACAGAAAAAGGAGATTGCAAGGAAATCCCAAATCTATATTTCTTACTATTTGCTTTTATTTTTCAAGATTTTATTTTCAATGCTATCTTACCAGTGTTTCCCACTGACTTCCTTCTATTCTTTGTAATTTTAAAATGCTTCAGTGATCTTCCTTTCTTACATTTCTTTCATTTTATTAACCCCTATCACTATTCACTCTCTACTCTCCTGACTTCCCCTCAAAAAAAAAAAAAAAAAAGAAAGAAAAACAACACTTTTATATCAAATATGCAAATTCAAATCCCTACATTGTCCATAAAATGAAAATGTTATGAGTCATTCTGCATCATGAATTCTATACCTCCATGTCAGGGAGGTGTTTATTTCATTTTTCATTTATTTCAATACCAGACACCTGTAATCCTGTTTTGCCATTGTATTGATATGAGTTTACACACACACACAGACACACACACACACACACACACACACACACACACACCTATTTGTATATATATATTCATGTGGGTATATATAAGCACACAGTATATATACATATCTATATGTCTGTGCATGTGTTTATATCAGTCAATCAATAGACAGTTATTGTCTACCAGGTGGCCAGACACTGAACTAAGTATCAGGTATGCAAATCCAAAAAAGAAAGCCAATTTCTGCCCTGAAGGAGTTTACAATCTATACACTAAAGGAAACTGAGAAGGAGAGGAGATATATGCCCATGGATATGTTTGTTATATGTATATGTATAAATATATATATAAATACGTGTGTGTGTATTTATATACATATGGGTCTTTTTCCTCTGGGTTGAGCTCTTTTGAGATACTGACCTAATTAAATATAGTTCCAAATTACTTCAAATAAAGTTTTGACCAGCCATTTTAATAAAGGTTGCAGGAATGTCATATGAAGTAGCTAGTTCTACTTCAATGTGGCAAGGACTGTCTTTGTATTTGTACCAATCTCCAGAAACACTTATCTTTCAAGGCAGACACATTTGCTCTATTAGAATAAACCATTAGTGGTAGAATAAACCATAAACCAGAATTAAGTACTAAACTTTTAAAGTGTACAGTGAGTACATATGTGTAATAGAGGAAGCAGGAAAAGATGAGAGAGATATGGAAATACAATAACAATAACCACAAAAATAATGATAGCAACTGTAAGAACTGATGTTTCTATAGCTCTAAAGTTTGTATCATCTCCTATATATCTTGTAACAGCCCTTAAATTAATTATTATAGACACTCTAATTTTACAAAAGAAAAAACAGGCTCAGGGAGGATTTAGTAAAGGATTCATGATTTTTTATAACTCTGGGATTTTAGAGTTAATGCTTACTAAACTCAGGCATTTTATAGATTCAGATTAATAATGTAACAACTCATATTTCTTTGGTCTTCAAGGTTTATAAAACCTTTCTTCACAAAACCTGGTGAGATACATAGTACAAGAATTATTCATCCCATTTTTAGAGGCTGTTCTGAAAGGTTAATTTGCCCAAAATCACAGAGGCAGCAAACCTAAGGCTCAATCCCAGAGTTTATTTATTTTATCTTACTTCAGCCTTCTCCCACTACAGAATCTGAGAGAACCAATCTGTTGAGATAACTTTTTGTTTGAGGTTAGCCTTAGAGACTTGTAGGTTTCCTACAGAACACCTTGTTTCCAATCAGTTCTTTGAATCTTCTTCTCAGGCTCAAAGACCTAAGGGATAAACAATTATTCCATCCCATGTTATGATATGTCTTGGCTCTAAAAACTATAATTTTCCCAAATTAAATAATAGTGATCGAACTAATGGATCCCAATTGATTTGTGAAGAGTGGTAACTGAACCATTTTTCTCCCAATTAAAACAATGAAAAAAATTAATTAGCATTTTCAAATAGGTAGATTAGTCTCAATGTTTTCTAAAGGTTTTCTTATAATGTTATGAGCAGCTTGGTTCAGCAATCTCTTAACTCATAATTTGTATATTCTATTTTAAATTGTTTTCCAAAAACTAGCCTACATTTTGCTTTTGCATACTGGATAATTTAAAATACAGACGCACACATACACACACACACACACACACACACACACACACACACACACATATACACATATACATAATGACTATCGAAAGTGAAACAACAGCTACCAAACCTCAGAAAACTTGGAATAGGAGAAAATTAGTTTAGCTTATATCCAATTAAAATTAATTTACAAAACTAGGGAATAAAAAATTCAAATGCCAGTGTTTGATGGGATAGTTTTGACTTCACATGTTCAGTCAGGCAGAAAACAATTTTGACATTTAAAAAGCAGATCCTAAAAAAGCTTTTTTTTTTGCACTTGATACCCTTGTTGATTTATTTTAAATTTGTGTAAGGAGAAAAGATAATTTCATGGAAAGATTCAAAACATTCTATTTATTATATTAAGTAAATATGTGTTTAGGCAGAGCTAGGTAATGGTTATCTTGGAACTATTCCCACTTCTCCTCCCTTCCACACGACTCATTAATAGCTCACTTTAAAATACACACTCTGTATTTTTTTACATATTTATTCTTATGCATATTGCAATGCACACAATATACAATTACAATATGCATATTACAAGTATATTGCGCTAACTAGGGCAAAATGTTATGAATTTTAATTAAAAATTTACAATAGTTCTACTCAATTATAATGAACATGGTGAAAACAGAACAATTGTATATTCAGTGAATTATATAATTCTGAAATTTGTAAGTATACAAACCAACTCCTAGTTTAAAAATTTGTATTTGATTATCACTACAGGGTTTGAGAATTTGAATAACAATCTTTTTTTTAATCTACAGAATAATTTGTGTGCCATTTTCTTATTAAGTTGAATTTTTCTTAAAATAATTATTTAGAAATCATGCAAATAAGTCCATCAATGCTTTTCTTATTTTATTTTAAAATTATTCCAATAGTTGATATTTTGGAATGCTAAGGTTCATCTCAGAAGGCATTTATGTTGGAGGTGTTAATGTCAACTATACAATTAGTTGATAAAGTATTTTAAACAAAACTGTATTTAAGACAACAGAATATAATTATTTGTTTTCAATGTCAATATTGCTACTAATTTTTTATTAATTTTACAAAATAGAGGTAAAAGACAAACTATTATCTGATTTCAATTACAGTTGGAAAAGTAGAATTTGTAGGCCACAAATTAATTTATAATTTTTTAAAATTGAAAGACAGATTATACCACTTTTGAAGAAAAGCCTAGGTTTTTTAATTTTGATTCAGAATTTTGAAATGCAGATGGGCAAATAAAAACAATTACATATTCTTTGCACTTAAGAAATTATTTCTTTTTTTAGAATGTTATTTTCTCCATTCTCCACACATATAGTTAAATTCTTATTTTTCCTTGATAAGCTTCTATAATTTTCCTCAAAATGGTTTTTGGGAAGAGCGCAATAATTGCTTAATCAGTGATTTTAAAAATACCATTTATTCTGTCTTTTCCAGAAATAAGCATCTTTTCTTTGCTCCCAACTTTGCATATATTACTTTTTACATTATAACCTTCAAATAATTATACAGAAGGCAACCATTAAACAATCATCTTTATTTAATAAATTAAAAAATAATTATTTAAATTTTTAAAACTTTCTTTTGAAGAATGGGTAAAGAATAGTCATCAAGTATTATTTAGGAAATGCTTCAAAATTAAATGCATACCAACGTGATATAAATTATTTCTACCAATTATGATATAAAATTTTCTTTATAATCCTAAACTTTCCCTTTTGACATTTCTCAAGGTTTGTGGTAGATGATTTTTTAAAAATCAATAGAAGCAGCAAAACGATTACTTCTGTACAAAGTATATCACTATACACTAATGTTAAGCACAAATTCAGGGGTGAAAATGCAAAAATGTTTTAGAATTTTTTCAGAAAATATGCTCACTCTAGGGGAAGGATCATAACAATTTTATACAGCATTGCATTCACTGCCAACATAGTTCTGGTTTACATTTTTAAAAATATATTTAAATAATTGTATAAAATTTAAGTACCTAAATTTCAATTAAATTTTACCAAGAATTTTTCTCTTTTACAGACCTTGGATGGATTTGTTTTTGTGGTAGCATCTGATGGCAAAATAATGTATATATCTGAAACAGCCTCTGTACACCTAGGCTTATCTCAGGTAGGAGCAATACCATGTTCATCTAAAAGTCAAATTCATTGCTTTTATGAATTTTGATGATATTCTCCAACACATATATGGGTAAGTGTAACTAACTTTCTGCTTTTTGTATAAATAATCTCCTTATTTACTATTGTACAATTGTTTTGTATGGGGGGCGGGAGATACTATATACCCTTTCTTCTATAATATTTTATTTTTTCTTTCCTTTGAGGTTAATGCTAGCATATCCTTGCAAAATTCAATCATGTATTGAAATTCAGTATGAAACTTTAACTGACTGCTTATATGGTAATGCTATACACCTTTGGAAAAAAAATTACAAAGGGGAGATTTTGAGTTCTTACTTTCTCGATTGCATGTGATACAGTGAGTTGCCATGAAAAAGAGAAAAGTTTGAAGTGGAACATGAGTTTTATGGTAAATGTGCTTTTGAGAGAGAAATAAAAAAAAATGGAGGGGTAGATTTATGAGTGTTCACATGGAATTTAGGATAATTTTTCCTGTGTTTTTTTTCCCCTACTTCAGTGGTCCTTTCAGCAAAGCATTTTATGTGCTTTGATAGAAAGTCATAAAATTCAGTTTACTACTGTTTTGCCCAGTAAGGAGTGAAGTAGCTTCAGAATATTTAGAAATGTTGTCTCTCTTGGGAAAGTATAACTACACGGCAAAAAAATCTCTTACTGCTAAGTCATAATTTAACATATTCTAGGGTCAGTGTTCAGTTCAATTTGTGACTTACCCTTTTGTCTAGAGATTATAGCTTATCCTAGGCAAGAGGATCCAACAAGTCCTTTGCTTTTCATATTATGATGATTTAGCTATTATGAATAAACATCATGAAAACCATGTGTTTTTCATAATATAAGATGAAAAGTGGTTATAAAATTTTAGAAGCAGGATATTTTTCTGAAGCAATTAGCCGGGAACTAAAAAGAAAATTAGTTTGCTAAAATAAACCTAAGAAGCTAGAAGAACTACCAACAAGCATTGTATCCATTTATAATTGTAGTTAAGCCAAAATAAAACATCAATTAATATGATTTAAATTTCCTAGACATTGTTCATATCTAGGTATATTTCTTTTCCTCCTATGTCAATGTATGTCAAAAATTGCTATATAAAATTTTTTGATTCACTTATACATGTGTAACTTTTTTTGAATGAGTGTGTTTGTAGATGTGTATTATAATTATAATACACTCTGAATTATAGAAATTGTTTTAAGTTTCTGTTTCCTTTCCAGAATGGTGTTTCTTCATTGTTTACTGCTGCTTCACTTTTATGCTAACACTTCTAACTTCAGTGTAATATAACACTTTGATATAATATCACTGAATATTACTTTTGTAATGTTTTTATATTTATTTTAATATAAAATATAAATAAATTTTATATTTACTTTTCTAAACAACAAAGTGTGACCTTTTGAATTTCCACTGGGTCCTAGTTTTAATCATTTAACCCTTTCTACTTGACCTAAGACAGAGAGTGCTTCTTCAGGAGTTTTCTCTCTGAAATCCAATGGAAGATCTCTTGCTCACTCTTCTTCTTCTTTCCTTCCTTTCTTTCTTCTTTGTTTCTTTCATTCACTTATTCATTCTGTATTTATTTCAAACCCCCAGATATAAAAAAATTACTTTCTGAAAATATCATCTACATAATATCAAAATTACCACTCAGTTCAGTCAGTTTTTGAAAAAAGTTTTAAAGTTGGGGGGGGAAATAAAACAAATTAAATTATGTCATTTCAGTGTTTATGACCAATCCGATAATTTAAATGTCTCTAGAAATAAGTTATTATCATTGTGCTAAATTTATTTTTGCTTAACAACTTTAGAAAAAACAAATATATTCATGCCCCCAAAATGTCTGTTTTATATATGATAGATATGAGCAGAATAAAATACACTGTTTTCATGGATCTCTGATCTATGCAATCAATAAACTGTTTTCTTAGAATATGGGAAGATATGAAAATATATGTCATAATTTACAAAAACAAGAACTTTTGTGATATTATATACAGATTACAAATTACATAGGTAGTTAAATCAATTCAGTTCTTAAATATTCAGGTGGTTTTTAAAAAATTATGAGTTGACAATTTTTTTTCTTTTCAACTGCATTGTCTGAATATCTGAATATAGCTATAAAATATTTTAATACAGGTGTGGACTCTTTGTTAGTATTTTTGGAGTCTAGCATAGTGATTTGTTTTGACCCATAACAATATTTCTTAATAGCTATCTCCTATTTATAGTAACTCCCTATAATGAAATCTAGACAATATTCAAAGTATGATTTTTCATTTCCACATTCTTTTCTTTAATAGAAAAAAATATGCTATTAAGTAGAAGGTCAAGTAGATAATACCCACTCACCTCTATCTCTCTTTTGCTTCCCTCCCTCCTTCTCTCTCTCGCTCTCTCTCTCTCTCTCTCTCGCTCTCTCTCTCTCTCTCTCTCTCTCTCGACATTCTCATGCTCTCACTCTTGATGTCACTTTTTAAATTTTTGTAAACATTTTATAAACATATGTTTAAAAAATTTGGTTATTATCTGAAACTCCATTGACTTTCTATTTGCAAATATACCTCCTTGATGATTTAAAAAAAAAAAAAGACTCCTTCAATCAAACTTCAACTTCTTCAAATTTTTCTATTCATGTTTTCTCAACATTAGATTCAGTAGACTTTGTCTACATAGGAATGACTCCTACACTATTTTAGTTGTTATGCTAATCAAATATCTAATTACCTAGGTAGGTGTTAAAGAAGAGGAAAAATCAGTGAAGTTAGTTGTGTGTATTATGAGACAACTTATTTTACTGATCTGAGAAGCAAGACCATTTAAAGTCAGCACAACAATACTGTGTGAACTAAAATCACTATCCTATACGTTATATAAATATCTAATTCACTAGTAGAAGGAATTTTTTTCTTAAAAAGGGAGTATTTTGATAAACTAATTTATTGAAAAGGGTCCTTGACTGCTAATTACTTATAAGTTTATCATCATTGTGATCAATTTTACAACTTCACATTATAGCTTTAAAATACTTATTTTTGTTGGGGGCTTTTTGAAAATAGTCTTGAAATAAAATTTAAAAGTTAGACATTAATTATTGATCAGAATCCAATTCTCCCTGTGCAATAAGAGAACTATTCGGTTCTGCACACATATATTGTATCTAGGATATACTGTAACCTATTTAACATGTATAGGACTGCCATCTGGGGGAGGGGGTGGAAGGAAGGAGGGGGAAAATCGGAACAGAAGTGAGTGCAAGGAATAATGCTGTAAAAAATTACCCAGGCATGGGTTCTGTCAATAAAAAGTTATTAAAAATAAATAAATAAATAAAAGATTATTGATCAGAAAATTGATGTAGTTATTAGTTAGGGAGAAGGCTTCTTATTTTTACTTCAATTATACAGCTGATTCTGAATTGAATTTTCCAGATAATAATTCTCTGTCTTGAAGAGGTAGACATACTTTTATCAAAAAAATTGATGTACTTTAAAAAAGACTCTCCTTATGAGCTTTGGAAAGAGCAATTTACATCTAGATAAGGTTGTTTTTAATTTTAGTTAGCAATTTAATTTAGTAAGCAAAAATAATTTCATTATCAAATTTTGGGGTACCAAAAACCTACAGTGAGCTATCTAGAATGAAGGATAGGTCCCATTAGCATAAATTCTGTGTACACAACTCAAACTTGGAAAAGCTAGGCATATATATTTTTTTATTTAAGGGATAAATGTTTTGCCATATAAATTTAATTTCACGGTCCCTTTGCAAATTTAATTTTTACATTTGAAGAAAAAAACAGACCTTATATCTATTCCATATTGAGAAATATGTTCTATATTCTTTATGCATCTTTTCTGCAAGCATTCTAAAGGGTCTTTGTGATTTATATTTTCTCATATAATTATATACAATAAAATGTCTTTTCAAACTGATATAGACCTTTAATTGTATTAAAAGAATATAAAAAGGTCTATGTATTTGTAATAATTTTATATGATCCGTGAAGAGTGATATTTATATCATTACAATAAGTCCAACATTTTTTAACTCATTGGATTAGATGGAACTACAGCCAATTTCTTTTATTTTCAGTGGTAGATTAGGAAGGATAAAGTTTTATTTTTATTTGTACATAGGATTTCAAGATCTATAATCAAAACCATCCAATTTACAAATGTTTAATTTATAAAATTATCCAAAGCAAAACAATTTCTGCTCTACGTATACCAGATTAGTTTCTTCTTCCCAAACATAACCCAGAATATATTCCCTAAGTTCCAGATCTACAATTTTTTTTGTAAGAAGAAAACCTATTCCATTAAACATTTAAAAAAGCTCTTGTTAGGAAAGTAATTTAATCTTGTAATACTAGAGGGGTTTATGGATATGAAAAAGTTACTCCCAGGTCTATTTTTGTGGATACAATTTTTTTTCTTATGAGTCATTCAAATTTCTTTCAAAAATTAAAAACAATCATATTAAATAACTCATATGAAAATATAACAGCAAGTTCAGTATATAATATTACAAAGTATATTTGTGTATGTGATAAAATTATGATTAATAAAAGTTATAAACATTTTGATAAATCTGTTTTCCTCTTTTTAAAGGGAGGAATTTTAAATTATGAATGTTTTTTATTTTTGAAGTAAGCTTTATTGTTTTTTTTTAACATCATGCTTGATCTTTATGATTTTGTTACATTCACTTTGAGGTTTTTTTTAATGCATTGATTCTTTTTAATGGATTCTTTTTAAGAAAGCAAGCTACCCTTAATGCTCTCATATTACTCTTTTCTAATCTAATGTCTCCCATGTAAGCCTATTAAACTTAAATAATAATAATGAGTATGATTATTCTCCTCCCCAAGGGAAAAAAGTTCTTACTTGATCAAATATCTATTAAAATGTTAAAATGTTAAAATTAATTTAAACAGTTAATATAAAATTGTCCTATTTTATTTAGAATAAGGAAAAAAGTATGCAAGTTCTTAATGTGGGCAAATGTTTAGTTGGTACATCAGTGGAAAACAACATTAAGGAGATGGGGGATGGGGCAGTTTGAGTAGGGGTTAGATTTCTGTAATCCAATTCTTTCTGTTGCCCTGTTTGCATAGTATTAAGAAGAAACATTCCTTATTAATGCAAAAATGGAGCTATAAAAATTATGTTATTTTGCAAGGTAGATGACTAAATATATATAAGAATAAAAATGCATTCTTATATTTTAGTAAGTGCATAAATTGGCTCAAAAGAGTAATGTAGATTAAATTACTTCACCTTTCCTCCAACTCTCTGGTCTGTGTTACTCAGGATTCAAAACCCTGGTGAATAAATGAGTAACCCTATTGTCATTGTATAAATTATTTTCATTGCTCTGTTCCTGTTACTTCATCAATTCATAAAGATTTTCTGTGTTTCCTTTAAAACTTTATTTCATCACTTTTGTGATAGTAATATTCCATTACATTCATATCCACAATTTGTTTATCCATTCCCAAAAGGAGGAACCCCCCCACACCTTAGCTTCTAATTTGGGCTATTATAAAAAAGCTGCTATCATATTTTTGTACAATAAGATTTTTTTTCTTCTTTCTTTGGGTTCTTCTGGGTATAGATCATGTAGTGGGATAGTGGGGTTGAAAGGCATGAACAGTGTGGTAACTTTTTGAGTATAGTTCCAAATTGCTTTCCAAAATGTCTGGAACAATTCACAACTTCATCAACAATGTACCCCTCCAATATTCATCATTTTCCTCTTTGTCATTCTTGCCAGTGGGTGTAAAATTACTACAACTTATAGCTTTTGTGGCCAAGAATTAAACTACAATGGATTTCAGTTTTATCCTGTCAATTAAGGCTTATTGTAAGGAACACAATGTAGTGTAACGTTGTCCAGGCAGTAACTTTTTGTTTTGATGAAGTTTCTAGTATAAGTAATAGCAGCACATTCAGCACAGCTGGAAATAGCTGGTGGCTGATTATTGGAAAGCAATATTAGCAAATAGACTATTCTGGCATTTAGGAGAGAAAATGATTAGAAGATTCTGGGAAGGCCATAAAATCATATTTAGAATGGACTCAAAATAGGAAGGAATAGTCAATGTCTAGGTATACTCCAATCATTTTAGAGCAATGGATAATTCTATCATGTTTGATTGGACAGAATAGTGATACACTTCTGGCAACACAAGATAAAGGAGTCTTGGGTATGCCTATGGGCCATGGTTTAGTACAAAAGAAAAAGAAAAATTTCTTAGAAAAGCAGAAGTCTTCATTAAATCCTTTAAATGACTCCTGGTCCTAGTTCTTCATGATTATTCAGTTTCTTAATTGGCATTCAGATGAGTTGGTAGTTTGCACATTGGATGTTCGTTATGGGACTTTCCTAATTTTTCGTAAGTTCCTAATGGGAAAAAAATGTATATTTTCATTTTCTTCTGAGAGCTTGATGACAAAGATATCTAGGATATTACTAAATCTTAGGTTTTAAAACTCTCATCAGATAGAAGTGATTATGGAATCCAAAGAAAATATTTGTATTATTGGGCAAATTAGAAGAATTGCACATTCTCATGCCATTTCTCTCTATTAAAAATTTTCTTAAGAGGTAACTAGATGGTCCAGTGGATAAATCACTAGCCCTGAAATCAGGAAACCTGAATTCAAATCTAGCCTCAGATATCTAGCAATTACTAGCTATGTGACTCTGGGCAAATCACTTAACCCCAATTGCCTCACCAAAAAAACCCATTCTTACTTCTAGATTTAAGTCAGAAATCCCTATCAAACCTATCATGTATGTACTAGTACTTTAATAGTCAGTGATTGAGGAAAACAGTATCATATGATGAAAGTGGTCTGTGCCTAGAGAGTTATCTTAAATCCTGTAGATAATTGCTTTGTGAATCTATGAAAATTGCACAAACCATCTCCATTGAAGAGATTTTTAATAATGGAAAAGATCATGTGCACATTCTGACACTTTACTTCCATGACAGGTGGAACTCACTGGCAATAGTATTTATGAGTACATCCATCCTTCTGACCATGATGAGATGACAGCTGTTCTTGCTGCTCACCAGCCTCTTCATCATCATCTCTTACAAGGTATTATTATCTCAAAGGACTGTCAAAGGGGGAAAAAAAAAAACAAAATGAAAACCTGCCAAGATAAGTATACTTGTAATATTAGCTATCAGTTTTTCTTCATGTAGTCCTTGCCAAAGAGATAGTGTACACCAGCCCAATAAATACAATTCAGATACCAAATCAGAGATCATCTCTGACCAATTAGTGAACAAGCATTTCTTAAGCACCTTTTACATGCTTGTCTTATAGTAGCTACCATGTATAAAATATAAAAGTGAATCCTTTTCTCTCATGTATGTTATACCAAATAGCCCAAAACAAGAAGATCACTTGGGAAATATGTTGGCATATTAATACAATATGAGGTGCTTGGTACTTATTCCAAAGATCTTCAAAAGATCAGGATCTATCCTGGGCAAATATCCTTATTTATTATATCTAATTAGGCGTACTCTGGGGACAAAAATAGATACTTTTAAGTAATCGTTCAGTTCAATGGTGCCAAGTGAACCTAAAAACTATTGGCTGATCAGTCACTCATTATCTGGATCTCTAAGTGAAACATAATGCTATGATTTTTATGGAAATGTTTTGCATAACTTCACATGTGCCTTCTCAATGGGATGGGGGAAAATGGAGGAAAGAGAGAATCTGAAACTCAAAGTTTTAAAATCAAATGTTAAAAATTGTTTTACACTTAACTGGAGAAAAATAAAATACTTAAAAAGAAACAATGCTATGAAGAAAGGACCTCATGAATCTATCAAAGGAAGCTAAACAGCAGTTTTTTGTTTTTGTTTTTTTTGAACAACAATAGCTTTTTATTTTCAAAATACATTCTAAGATAGTTTTTAACATTCATCCTTGCAAAACTTTGCATCCAAATTTTTCTCTTTCCCTTCCCCTCACTACCCTTTCCTAGACTGTAAAGCATTCAATATATTAAACAGCAGTTTAAACCGATGTTTTGGGCCTCTGTTGTTTCCTCTTGAAAGCACTAATTAGGTGATGACTGAAACAGCCATATAAAATCTATTAGGGATCAATTAAAATTTCATCGTCTGTAGGAAGTCTTTCTTAAAATTGTAGTGACCTTCACTTTTTAAGTTATTTCCTGTTTTTCTTATATGTGACTTACTTGTATATATTTGTTTGCTTGTTCTCTTCCCCATTAGACTGTGAGCTCATTGGGGCTGTCTTTTGCTTTTTTTTTTTATCCCCAAAATTTAGTACAATGGCTGATACATAGTAGCTGCTTAATTTATTGATTGTTGACTAAGAAGGGATCTAAAATGGCACAGAACCAATACATATCTTTGGTTTGGAGAAGGAAAGAATAAGAAATTAGTTAAATTGATGCTTTTTTAAAATCCTATATCTCATAAGAGGAAGGCTGCGGAACTTAAAATTTACCTGCTTCAATAGGAATTCAAGAAATAATTATTTAACAGTACTAGGATTAATCAATCAGCAAGCATTTATTAAGCACCAAACATGGGGAAAATAATTCTTCCTTTCAAAGACCTTACTTTCTAATGGGGGATACAACACACACACACACACACACACACACACACACACACACACACACACACACACATATATATATGCATAAACACCTATACAAAATAGACACAAGAAAAGCACTTGAATGTGGTAGAAACTAGGAAAGGTCTCCTGCAGAAGATGATTCTTGACGATGAAGGAAACCAGAGTCTCCAACAGGGTGAGGTGAAAAAGGAGACTATTCCAGGTGTGATGGACAACCTGTAAAAAGTCATGTATGTAAAGAATGGTGTATTTTGAAAGAACAGTAAGTTGAACAACAAAGCCATATCCAAGAGTGAGTGGAGAGGATTAATGTATAAAAAGATCAGAGAGGTAGAAGGAACCAAGTTTTAAAAAGCTTTAAATGACAGAAGGTTTATAATTGATTCTAGAGATAATAGGGAGTCAGTGAAATTTAGTGTGTGTGTGTGTGTGTGTGTGTGTGTGTGTGTGTCTGTGTGTCTTTGTGTATTGGGGTAGGGAGAGAGAATGGTAGTGATCCAATCAGACATGTGCTTAACACTGTTGACTGTGTGCAGGATGGATAGGATGTTACTAAGGACGTGCATATTTATATATAGACTGTGGAACAGAACAGACAGCTGCCTTGAGAGAGTGTAGCTATATTCTTGCCTTGATGTAGATGGATAGATGAGATAATATGAGAAGTGCCTTTCTAATCAATGGGTCTGTAATTCCAAAGTACTTACAAAATGAAATGTATCCATTAATTTAAATTATGGTAATAGAAGCAATATTTTCTCTAAAAATGAGGGATGGAATGGAGCATGGAACATGAAATTCATTGTTTCACTGTAGTTTTATTTAAAGTTGGATCAAGAGAACATGCATCTCAGGGCAAAAAAAAAACCCATAGTGTTCTGGTGTTTGTTTCAGTATTGAAATTTTGCTATTTCCTCAAACAATGTTCTCTTTACTCTTCATATACACTTAATGCTTTTAAAATAATGTATTATTTAAATCACATTTTATTTTTTTCAATCACTAAAAAGCCCTTCCTTTTCTCCTCTTCTCTAGTTGAGAAGAAAAGAAAAACAAAATCCCTGTGGCAAATATGTATAGTCAAACAAAACAGTTCATTATATTAGTAATTTCAAAAACAAATGAATGTATATATGCATATCTATATATGTGTGCATATATGTAAATATATGTATTATCTATTTACATAGAGAGAGTATAATAAGGGAGGAATTAGTCCTAAGTAAAAACAAACTATAACTAAGGGTGTACAAAACTATTTGTAGTACTTTTTAAGATGGCAAAGAATTAGAATCTGAGGAGGTACCCATCAATTGGTGAGTGGCTGAACAAGTTATAGTATATCAATATAATGGAATATTTTTGTGCTGAAGGAAATAATAAAGAGGATGGTTTGAGAGAAATTGGGAGGCCTTGTATGAATTGATGCAGAATGAAGTAAACAAAACCAGGAAAGTAATTTATATAATAATAATATTGTAAAGACAGCTTTGAAAGATTTAAGAATGCTAATCAACCTAATAATTAACCATAATTTTAGAAACTACCCAACTCATAATAGAGAAGTAAAGGATTCAGAATGTGTAAAATGAAACACATATAAAAATATACATAAGTACATGTGTGTGTATATTTTTCATACTATTCTCTCTATATATAAAATGTACATATGTATCATAAATAATCTAATATAAGATAATTTTTCCTAACTTTCCTTTTTCTTCCCTCACCATAGATATTCCTCTTCTTATTCCTTTTCATTCTCCTTTTAAAAATCACCATTCTATTATCAGCATAATAGAATCACTTCCAAGTCTATCTAATTAAACTTTCTCTATGACCCTTCATCACATAGGAGTTAGAGGGAGCACATACATTACCTCCCCATATTAGAATGCAAGCAATTTGTCCTTATTTAGTCCTTTATTGTTTTTCATTTTTGTTTAGCTTTTTATGTTTCTCTTAACTCTTAGGTTTTAACTTCTAAGTTCCTAAGGAGTTATGGGATTTTCATCAGGAGTGCTTGAAAGTCCTTTGTTTCATTTAAGTATATTTCTCTGCCCTCCCCTCCTTCCTTCTCTTCCCTTCTCCCCCCCTTTTCTCCCCCCCTCAGTTTTTTTGTTTGTTTGTTATTTTGTCTTGTTATTTTTTTGACTAATTTATCCTTGGCTTGTAAGGATATATCCTTTAACCTACTGGAATCTTGTATTTCAGACTCTTCACTTCTTTATGATAGTGGCTGATAAATTATGTGTAATTTTGACTATAACTTCCAAATACCTGAATTCTTTCTTCTAACTGGTAGCAGTATTTTTTTTTTCCTTTGACCTAGAAGCTCTGGATTTTTGCTATAATTTTTTAAATTGACATTTCTTTCAGGAGGTCACCAAAGAATTCTATTATCATTTTTCCTCTGGTTCTCAGTTATAAGGGCAATTTTTTCTTAAGATTTTTTGAAATATATCTAAGCTCTTTTTAAGTCATGTGCTTGAAGGTTTCAGGGTTTTCATGGCTTCAATCCAATACTTCTTGAATTTTTGTTTTCAATCTGTTTTATAGTTTTTGTTATGAAATACTTTAGGTTTTCTTCTATTTTAAAAGTTTTTTTTAACTTTACTTAAATATTTATTTTGTTTTGTGGTGTTATTGGCTTCTATTTAACCTATTATAATTTTCAGGAAATTGCATAGGCAAGATTTTGTACCTCTTATTCTAAACTGTTAATTCCTTTTCCCAAATCTTTTGATAGCTCTCATTTCTTTTCTATTTTTTAATTCCAGCACTCTGATTTCATTCATAAAAACATTTTAAAACTCCTGGTTCATCTTTTCTAGGAATTCTAGTTGAATTTTTGCCTAAACTTTGGGGTTTTTTGTTTGCACACGCTTTGGTAGGTTTGTTCTGAGCATCCTTGTTATCAAAATTGCTTTTTGTGGTGAAACTTTTTTTTGTTTGTTTGCTTATTTTTTCAGTTTATTTTCTGACTTTGAAACTGATTTTAGAACTAGCCTCTGCACGTGGATGTAGACTGATCCTGTTGCTATACTTTTGGATTATCCTAATTTCTCAGGGACAAGCTTTCAGTGTTTCTAAAGGGATCTGATTCAGGGGAAAATCTAATTTCTGCTTTCCTGGTCTAAGTTCTGCTAGTGCTTGGTCTGGATTTAGATTTGAGCAGTAGTAGGATACATGGAACTGAGCCCCTATCAGCCACCTGGGAATCTCTGCTCGTTCAGAGTTCTTGTTGTTTGTGTTTCATTCTCATAGAGGGCTGATGACATCAGGAAGGTAATGTCATGACTTAGAGGTGAATTGGATTTAAGAGAGTCAGAAGGGGCAGCTAAGTGGCGTAGTAGAGCACCAACCTTGAAGTCAGGAAAACCAGTTTAAAACTGGTCTCAAGACACTTAACATGTCATAGTTGTGTGACCCTGGGTAAGTCACTTAACCCCAATTGTCTCAGGAGAGAGAGAGAGAGAGAGAGAGAGTCAGAGCTGTGCAAAGTCACTCCCCAAGGCACAAGTCCCCTTCTCAGTTTAGTATGTACCTGTGAGCTGGAAATGGGTAATACCTGACAAAGCTCCCAATTAGCATCTATTCCCATACTTTATTCAAGGTAGAGTCTTGGAAGAGATCTGGGACCTTGCTTCACTCTTGAGCATAGTAGAGTATCCACGCTGAGTATTCCTGGCCAGATTTTTTTACCACTCGCTGTCTTTCTATGCCTACTTGAAATGAAAAAATGACTCGTAACTTTTTTTTTTTTAATCCTCAACAGAATTAGGTTTGATGTGTTTCCAGATCTGTTTGAAAGAGTTCATGGTAGAGGTAATTAGGTTCTTAACACTTCTTGCTATTCTTTTACCTTGGCAGCACTATCCAATGGATTTTTTTTCCATAAGTAGAGAAACAAATATGATAAATTAGAGCAGATGTTTTCCCCCTCCTGATCTCCCAGAAGTATCAAAAAACACTAATTTAAGATATTCACTTAGTTGGAAATAAAACCATGCAGCATTTTCTCCCAACTTTCCATTTGCAGGGTAGATTTTCTGAATTTAGATTGATTTCCATTGTTTTACTGTCGTGATCAGATGTGTAAATAAGACACTTCACAAAACTCAATTATTAATTGCTGTGTGATGTTTCTCTAGACATGGACCTCACATACACCAGTGAATATCTGGAATTGATTCAAACAGGCAGCTAGGATAAATAGAAGCCTTTATGCTGAAAGTATACCAATCTAAACTCATAGCCAATGGAATTCTGGGTAAAATATTAAAGCCTTAGTGATAATGGGGATTTTTGAAAATGAGAACCTTTAGATTCAGAAGACTTCATTCTTATCTGAAAGCTTGAAGAACTACCTTTCCACACTTTATAGTGACTTTTCTTTAAAAAATTAATTTGTTTACTTATACTAATGACTAATTTAAAAATTTGGAACATTTCCCTTGCCTAATAGAGACAAAATTTTGTACTTAAACCTCAGAATATATATATCCTTTCATTAGAGAATATGGTTTGGGGGAATTGTTTGTAAATACTCATGAAGGAAAACCAGTTTGGTCAATTTAGTGAGTATCAAAGCAATGGAGATGGGAATGGATGGTGGATCCTTTAAGCAGGTAGAATGACTCAAGTTATTATTGTGATGTAATGGAATGAATTTAGTTCTTGTTGCTACTTGGCATTGTGAGGTTATTTTTAATCTGAGATCTTGAAATTGTTTCCTCAATTAGCAGATGATATGTAACTATGTAGGGGAGAAAAGAAACAAAAAATGTTTTTTTTAATAAAAAATTATAAATTTATAAAAATTTATGACACTTACAAAATATCTACTATACTTGGATAAATGAACTATTCCTGATGAAGAAAATTGTTGGAAAAATCACAGGATCATATAATAATTCTCTCATCTTAGAACTTGGACCCTAGAGATCATCCAAGCCATTTCACTTTACAGAAAAAGAAACTGAGGACCAGAGAAGTTAATCTTAGTGACTTGTCCAAACATATATATATATAGCACAGCTGAGATTTGAACCCAAGTTTTTTGACTAAAAAAATTGGTGCTCTTTCCATTCCACCCATACATCTATTATGCCATATATTCACTTTTCAGACTATCCATTGGAAAGTCATATACTGAAGCTGAAGTTTAAATACTTTGGCCATGAGAAAACAACTCATTAGAAAAGAGCCTGATGTTGAGAAAGATTGAAGGCAAAAGGAAAAGGGAATGGCAGAAGATGAGATGAATAAATAGTGTCATGGAAACAGTAAAAATTAATTTGGACAGACTTTGAAAGATAGTGAAGAATTGATGAGCTTTGTGTGCTATAATGTTTTGAGGCAATAAAAGCTGGACATGATTGGACAATTTGAACAATGATATTCACCTTCCCCAAAATTGATGAATGAAGTTACTGTGATGACAGACCTTTGGCAAAATTTGGGGCAGGTTACTACTTTACAATCTTTCTAGATGGGCAAAAATGATGAGTGTCCCATAAGCTACTGGGAAAATATTTGATTAACCTCCAGGAGAAATACATGTTTAACCCATGCTTTTGTTATTTCTTATTTTCATGCATAAAACCTTTTTTCTAAAAGAGATCTTTACCTTGTTTCCAGCTTGGCATGCTTGAAAATTCTTGTTAATTACTTCAGAATGTTTTTTTTTAAATATGTAGAAACTTTAAAATGTAGTTATTCTCATATGCCCTTGCACACTCTGAAAATTTCCCTTGAGAACTAAAATTTTCCATGTCTATAAGATAGCTATCTCACAGCAAGCATGAAAGGGGAAAGAAGCAGTTTTAAAATTCTTACTTCTGGGAGTTTGTTTTCAGGATTAAAAAAAGGTGGGGCAGCTAGGTGGCACAGTGGATAGAGCATCAGCCCTGAAGTCAAGAGGACCTGAGTTTAAATCTGATCTCATTTAACACTTCCTAGCTGTGTGACTCTGGGAAAGTCACTTAACCCCAATTGCCTCAGCCAAAAAAAAAAAATATATATATATATATGTATATGAATTATAATAAAAAATACAAAAAGATATGAATTATAACAATAATAATACAAAATATATCAAATATAACAACAATAATAATACAATATAAAAATTTCTTTCTTTTTTTTTTTTTGCAGAGGCAATTGGGGTTAAGTGACTTGCCCAGGGTCACACAGTTAGGAAATGTTAAGTGTCTGAAGCCATATACAAATAATGAAAAATGCTAAGGAAAAGAAAAAAGAAAGAAAAAAATAAACACTGGTGGTAAATATGTATATTTTTCAAATTGCAATTGATTTATTTTCTGCTTTCAGAGTATGAAATAGAGAGGTCATTTTTCCTTCGGATGAAGTGTGTCTTGGCAAAGAGGAATGCTGGATTAACATGCAGTGGCTATAAGGTAGGAGAATCCACCTCTTGTTGAGTTCAAAGAGTAGGGTTTTGGTTGTTTCATACTCAGGTTTTTACTTTGTTCCACATTTAAGAAAATTTAGTACACAAAGGCAAACTTGAAAACCCCCCAGAAAATTAATGACATTATTGTGAGGCAGGTGTTAGAACTGTTACTTAGTACCAGTATTATAAAAAACGAGTTGTAAAACTGGTTGTAATACTTAAAAGAATGGAAAGAACAGAATGGTATTGGGATTGGCAACTAAATGAAAGTTCAACTTTATATGTGAACATTACCAATCAATCAATCAATCAGTACTTATTGACTATAGCAGAACATGGTAGTTAACAGAATACAAGATTTTTTCAAAGCACGGAAAAAAAAAAAGTAGTCTTCAATCTTAGGGACTGGAAGTCAAGATCAAAGTCCAATGTAGTTGGAACATTGGGTTCCTAGGACCTTTTTGATGAGATTTCCTCACTTACCTATTTCTTCACTTAGGGCAGTATTCTTTTTAGAGAACACTATAGAAATGTTATGCTCAGGCTAACTTGTAACAGATTTGTGAAGTCGGTGAAGTTTGTTTTTAGTGCACTGACCTTTTCTTTCTGAACCCTTTCTTCCCATTTCAGGGACTCTTCACCTCTAGAATACATTGCTGTTATGCTTCTGTTCATTCTTGTCATAGTAGAAATAAAGCTGATATATAGGATTTAATGTGTTTTTTATTTCCTTCTCCCAGAAGAATTTATATATTTTTTAAATGGATCTAAAGGATAGGACAATGGGTAACTTACGGGAATAATGTTATATATATAACCACTTATGAATTATTTCAGCCCTGCTCAAAACCTTATCAAATAATCCAACTTAAAAATAACAAAATTCTAAAAGTAAAGGAAATCTTTCATCATTCTCTCCTCCCACACCCATCCCAGTACCACTCAAACATTTCAAACTCTCAATTCCATGATATTCTAGGGAAAATATTCACCCATAATTTCTACAATTTAGTTAAGAATCTCTCCCATGTAAGAGAGAAGCAAGTATTAGAATACTTGATATTTTGTAGTTGCTGTATTTTTTATTTGTAAATTGTAGCTTTTCTTTTTCTCTGGATTGCCCCAAAGTTTTATAGGTTAATCTAAATTTTACACTAACAAAAAATGAGACTGAATACAGTTACATGCACACACACACACATTCACATGGTGCTTCCTGTAGATGTAAAGAATATTGGATTGAATATCTGAAAGTGCTTGTCTCTAGTGCTTGCTCTGTCAGTAACTAGTGTGACGCCAGGCGAGTAAGCCTCTGGGCTTAAATGTCCTTATCCTGTAAAATAAGGGGATTAGACTAAACCTAAGGTCCCTTTCAGGCTTAGCATTTTAAGATTCTAAGTATATATATTCAGAAAACGGAAAATGTCTTATGAACATGGTGTTTCAAATAATAAATTAATATTTCCTCTGAAGTGATTTGATATTAAATCAGTTTTGTTAATACAGAAAACCCTAGGATAAGAACACAGATTATAACTCCTCTATAATTTAAAGCCAGAGTTGTTTTAGATTTTCCTGAGTCTGAGTACAGCACTCTATCCATGATGCATTATAATGTAAATCTATTATGTTCATAGATATACCATAAAAATGGTATATCTTTCACATAAATCAATAGTCTGGCTATCAAATTATTCTTCTGTTACATAAAATTAATTATATATTACCCTTAAATTTGTAAAATTAATTGAACATGGTGCCTTGAATAATGTAACTCTTTTTGCTTTATTATAAAATTAAAATATATAGCAGATGGAAGTGTAAGAATGGTTTCATTGCTTTTTGTTTTTAATATGTAGGATGATGGAGAGAGAGACATCAAAGAAATTGCATATGTTTTATCCTAAATGTTTTGATATTTTAAACCTGTTAACTTTGTGGCAAAAGTAAACTATCCAGGTTGAGCTGCCAAGAAGGCAGTTGATAATATGAATTTTGAACTTTGGGAAGAGTTTAGAGATAGAAATATAGATTGGAGAATTATCTGCATAGATCTGATCATTGATGCTGCAAAAGTAATGAACTCACAAAGGGAGAATGTTGAAACTCCTGAAATACCTAGTTTTAAGGTCAAAAAGAGAATGAGGAATCATAAAAGGAGATAGAGAAAGAGTTATTGACAAAAAGAAAATCATGAAAATTCATATCACAGAAATCAAAGAGGAGAAACTACAAGTTTTTTCCACACAATTCACAAACAATTATGTAGAAAACAGGTGGAAAGAAAAGGTTCATAAAGTCTGGTGAAATATCTTAGGGAATCACTTCCACTGAGGCAGAGAGAGTAGACCTTGAAAAAAGGACAGGATTTCAACAAGTTGAAATGAAGAACAAAGTAAGGTAAGAATTTATCAGTTACTCTGATATTAGCAGAAAGAGATCACCAGTAAATGTTAATATTGATGAATTTACTCCCACAACTTTATCCTGTTTCTTTGCAATTTGAAAATATGTCAATAATTCATTATCTATTTCATCCAACTGATTTAGTCAATAATGGATTCTAAATTCCAACAACAAAATATTACTTTGATCCTTTTTCCTTTTATCCCTTAACCCGTTTTTAAAAAAAAAAAATTAATGTCTTTTGATTTCTTCATCACAATCACTTCCCAAAACATCACTTTCCCCAGCCCTTATCAGGTAACAAAATCAACTTACATAATGATCTCATCTGATACTATGTGTGACATTCCCTATCTTTGTATTCAGAAGAGTTTTTTTTTTTTTTTCATCGATCTTCTGGAAACAAGATTGATTTATTTAATATGAGTTCAAATGTTTTTTGATGCCGTTTTTATTTGCAATATTATAGCTATTGGGGATATTTTCTTGGTTTTGCTTTCTTGACTCCAAATCAGTTTATTTAAGTATTCATACATATACATACATATGTATATATATATATATATGTGTGTGTTTCTCTAAATAGTCATTTCTTAAACACAGTAATATTCCATTATATTCATACATTGCAACCACTTCCTATAATAAATGGATCACATCAGAATATTGGAAAGCCCAACATACAAATGGTGCTTAAAAAGGAACATTATATTAACTTAAGAGGAAATTAATAGGCCCAGAATCATAGTGAAAATGTTCTATCTTTTTATCCCTCTGCTTCCAAATGCTTTATTCTCTTTTCTCTTGTACCAGGTCATTCACTGCAGTGGCTATTTGAAGATAAGACAATATATGTTGGACATGTCCTTGTATGACTCCTGTTATCAAATTGTGGGGTTGGTAGCTGTTGGTCAGTCTTTGCCTCCCAGTGCAATCACAGAGATCAAACTTCATAGTAATATGTTCATGTTTAGGGCAAGTTTGGACCTAAAATTAATATTTCTGGATTCCAGGTAAGCAGACATTTTCCACTTCCATTTCAAGGCATTGTTATTGTTGAAATTGTCTAAAATGGTCTAAAAGTCACAAAATATTAAGCCAAATTCTATAATCAGGGTAAAATTTGAGCCTAAATTTAATTTTTAAAAACTGAATACACTGATTTATTACTCAGGCAATAATTTATTTTGTTTAATGGTCTTAAGTGTCTTTGTTTTATGTTTATTTCTTAACTGTGTCTGAACTCCATATGATTTATTGAGGAAACAATGAATTTTATGATTTGAGGCCTATCAAATCAGAATATGAAGTTTTTAACTATTTCTACTATGTCAAAGGTTTATATACAATATGTTCTCTGGAATGCTTCACTCCCATAATTCCATCAACTCACATTCTTGCCCTATACAACAAAAACACATCACATTAGACATATATAGATGTTGAATCGTATGCTCTGGGGGGCATCATGTGCTTCCTGATTCCATATATGGGTTCAATCACAATCACAATGAGTGATATGGCATATGTTATTCAGCTCCAGCTTCTAACATAACCCCAGCAAGAATTTGCTTTCCATTATTCAGAAAGGAAGAGGAGGATCATGATTGTACTCTTTAGCTTCCATTCTAATTTGTTTTTAGTCTTTCATCAATCATGTGTTTATACTGCTACTCATGCACAGACTATGAAAGGTAAAGAAAACTGGTTTAATGACATAGGATTTTCATATATATATTTGATAATCTGAAGCTCTCAGCTATATTTGCTCCTTAAGTATCAGTGTTTGTTTTCTTCTGATGTTATCTTGGCTCTAATGTCCTGTGGAATTCTGGACAAAACATTTACATCCAAATTAGTCTTACCAGGCCTACCAATCTACTTGGCCAGCGCTATTACTTCTCTCTGGCAAGCATCAATACCAATCCACTCTGGCACTAGTCAAGATATGTCTATGGGCAATTATCAGTGTTCTCAAGGAGTTTTGCATTATATACATAGTCTTTGAACTTCTTAATTATAATCTATTTCAAAGTCACAAAGTAAAGTTTATGGACAGGATAGTGAGATTTACTGTCAGTCAAACTTGTGCTGGCAGTACAATTGGCCTCTGATGATTATCATTTTCTTGATAAAGTAGGAAGAACAAAAGGTTTACTTGGGTTTGCATGAATCAATACAAGTGTATGGTAATGCAGCTGATTTCAAATCTTTGAAAGCTTTCTCATATTTGTTTGTATATTTTTTTCAAAAAGAATTTTTTTGTTTCTCCTGCCTTTTTTGTAACTCTCTGAAATTATATGTGTATTAGTAAGATCATGAAATTATTTAATAATAGTGGCATCGTCTTAAAATTTTTAATTTTTTTAATTTTAATTTTCAATTCCAATTCTTTTCCTTTCTCCACCCCTCCCTTGATATTGAGAAAGCAAGAAATATGATATCCATTATGAATATGAAGTTATGCAAAACATTTTTACATTAGCTATGTTGCAAGAAAAGGAATCAAGAAAATAAAATGAAAAAATATTTTATTTTATACTCATAATTCATCAGATCTTTCTCTCTGAAGGTACATAGCATTTTTCATCATGAATTCTTTGGAAATGTTGTGGATCCTTGTACTAATCATAGCAAAATCTTTCACAGTTGATTAGCATTACAATATTACTGTTCCTATATACAATGTTCTTTCTCCCAGATCTGTTTATTTCACTTCATGTCAGTCTGTATAATTCTTCCCAGTTCTTTCTGAAAACTTCCCCTTTGTCATTTATTATAATAACCATCATATACTACCTGTTTAGCCATTCCACCACTGATAGGTATCCATCCCCTCAGTTTCCAGTTCTTTGACATTACTGAAAAAATTGCTATAGATTTTCTAGTACATAAAGATCCCTTTCCTTTTCCTTTAATCTTTTTGGGAAATATACATAATAGTGGTATTGCTGGATCAAGGGTTTTTGATAGTTTAATACAGTTTTATGGCCTTTTAGGCATAAATATGAATTGTTTTCCAGAATGGTTTGACTAGTGCAGAATTCCACCCAAAAGTACATTAATGCACTTATTTTTTCCACATCCCCACCAGCATTTGTCATTTTCCTTTTCTGTCATCTTAGATAAATTGATGGATGTAAAATGATACCTGAGAGGTGCTTTAGTTTGTGCTTTTATAATCTTTAGGAATTTAGAATATTTTTCACATGATTTAATAGCTTTGATTTCTTCTTTCTTAAAACTATTTCTCATATCCTTTCATTTGGGGAATGATTCTTATTTTTAATAAATTAGCTCAGTTCCCCATATGTTTGACAAATGAGGCCTTTAACAAAAAAAAAGTTGTCGATATCTCCCCTTCCCCAGTTTCCTGTTTTCTTTCTAAAATTTTGGCTGCATTGATTTTGTTTGTGCAAATCCTTTTAACCTAATGTAATAAAAATTATTCATTTTAGCTCCCATAATCTTCTCAATTTCTTGTCTGGTCATGAACTCTTTTCTTATCTATAGAGTTGTTCATGCAATTTTTTTCTATGTGTCTCTAATTTGCTTTTGCTATAACCCTTTACACCCCAAACAACCCATTTTTCACTTATCTTGGCACACATTCTGAGATGTTGGTTTGCTTTTTAGTTGTTTTTTATTGAAGTTTGTCAAATATTAAATTCTGGCTCCCCAAATTTGAATCTTTTGATTTACCAAACTGTGGTCTTTTACTTCTACATATTATACAATGTATCTATTCCATTTCTTATCCAGTAATACCCGTCCCAGAAAAACGTCTAAATCTTAATATGTTCTCTGGATCCTTGGGTCTTTGAACTTCAGGATCTTTTTTTAGTTATTTAGAGTCAGAAAGAGTAGCCACTGAATTTAAATAACATGATTCTGAAACCTCAGATAATTTTATACAAAAAAAAAGTCCATTATGACCTCTTTATTCTGTCATTTATGCTCAGAGAAATGTAAACAAGTGGGGAAAAAATTCCAAAGTCTAGACTTAGATCATTTAGCAGAGTTCCCTACTGTAATTGATTCTGTGGAACAGGTTACTATTTCTCTTTAGGGTGGGAGGAGTCTTAAGTTCTATTCTACTTCTCTAGGGAGAATCTCTATATACCTTTGGCAGATAGAAAATGTCCAGAGAGTGGGTCATTCTTTTTAATACCTATTTCTCCATGATTCTGAGTCTATGCTTCTTTTCTTAGTGGTCAGTTCTCTAAGCTTAAGCTGTGAGGCAGGTTCAATCATTCTTCAGCTATCACTGGAAAAGCAATAAGGGACCATCCAAGATTTTCTTTGTTATCCAAAGCAACAAGTCTTTCTTTTTTGAACTACTTGTTTCTCACAACCTGGTCAGGATGTTCCAGGGGATGTATTCCAACTAAAGAAGAGCAAAGATTACTCCCCATTATAGTAGGATAATTTTTATATCTCTAGAAAAGATTATGATTTTCTAAGTGATGCTGAATAAATATTTGTTGTTTAATTGAATTACCAATTTAATTCAGAAAGGAATAATACCAAAGTCTTCCTAAAAGGAGTAAAAAAGAGAGTCATAAAAGTCCATTTATTTTTCTTACAAGATTTTCATGGTGGGAAATTGACTTCTAAGTCAATTTCTGAGTTCCAACATGTTAAGAGCAAAACCTTCCCCCTCTCCCCCCTCATTTTTCATGAACTTTGGTCCTATAAAGGAATTTAGTTGAGGTTGCCAGAAGTGAAATGAGAAAAAAAGAACAAATTGAAAACAATGTTCTGCTTCTTTTGCAGATTGTAAATTATATTGATTTTACAAGGCCAGTGTACCAAGAACAGAGTAGGAACAACTGACCTAGGGAGAGGAACAGAGAAATCTAACAGAATCTGTTAACAGATTCTGCTTTTAAAATTACAATGTCTATAGAGCCAGAGCACAGGGCAAAGGCTGGAAGATACAGTTAAAGTATATTGTCTATCTCTAAAGAAGCTAGAATAGTGGCACATTGGCTGTCACAGAACCAGGTGGCAGTTATTAAGCATAATTTAAAAACTGAAATTTGGTTTAAAAGGATTATATGATATTTCATTTTGAAACTATAGCTAGTACTTCTGCTGAGTTGCTGAAATAAGTTATGTTTGAGATTTGGCAAATTCCTCTGATTTTAGAGGTTCAGAAAAACCTTTAGGGATATTCTTTCCCCTTTAAGTTTTAAGCCAATATGTATCTTAATGGGAAACATAATCCATGTGTTTTTGATTAATTTACATTTATAGGGTGGTTGTTCTGTAACTTGACTTCCAAATTAGTTGAAGGAGCCTCTTTGACTCATAACTCCTTGATTTGTTTTGCTTTGTTTCTTTAAGTCAGACATTTAAGTTTCCTACCACACAGAAAAGAAATAGGACTTAGAATCTATGCAACTTTACTAGGCCTTGAACTTAGTGATCAGAATTCTCTTTCCTTTCTTCCCTGACACCCTCCATTATACCTCTCTGTTGCAAAGAAATACTATGAAAGTATAAATAAGAAATAGTGATCAATTTCAATGATCAATCAATGAAGACATGTCTTCAGATATTTACAATTACAATCACAACTGAGATGCAAACAGAAAGAAAAATGACTTAAAGAATCAAAATGGGATCAAGCTCTCAACCTATTTAATTTGCAGCTAACATTTGAACATTCCATTAATTTCCTGAATGGAAAGGTTATTGGTGATAATTTCTTTCAGGCATATTCAATATGAGACTATTTAATTTTATCCTCTTTAGGTGATTTCTTTTCCTCCTCTCCCCAAACTACCCAGTTTTACAGTTTAGTTTTTCATAGCCCAGAGACTGATACCATTGCATAACAACACTTTTAAAAGTAAAGTATATTAAAGTTCTAAGACTTTGGATTTTTATAGTGCCAAAAGTATTTATTTCCTTCAAGAATTCAATTGGGTAATTAATATAAGTAGATAATTAGTCTATAAAGAGTTACATAAGCATTAGAACAAATGTTTACACATTTATTTAGGGTATATTTTTCTTTTTCTCTTTGGTTTTTACTATATTAATATTTTCTGAGGCATTGATTTGTTTATTTTAATTCAAATGTATTTTATTTTATTTTCTGTCCTAAATTTTTACCTTATACCCCCTTACCCAATAAGAAGACAAAAAATAAAATCACTAATTAATTAATTATATATTGATTTAAAAAATTATGAAGTCATGTGAAATAAGAGAGAGAGAATGAGAGAGAAGGAGGGAAGGAAAAAAGGAAAGAAGAAAGGGAAGGAGGAAGAGAGGAAGATACAGAGGAAGGAAAGAGGAAAAAAAGAAAGAGAAGAAAATATGCTTCAATTTGTATTCCAAATCTATCATCTCTTTATCTGGAGATGAAAAGCACATTTCATAATGAGCTTTAGAATTTCAGTTATTCATCATGCTGATCAGAGTCTTTCAAAGTCTTTCAAAGCTAATTATCTTTACAATATTACTGTTATAATATAATTTGTTCCCTTGGTTTTGCTCACTTCATTTTTCATCAGTTCATATATGTCTTCCCAAGTTTTTCTGAATACATAACCTTCATCATTTCTTACAGCAAAATAATATTCTATCACATTCATACAGTATAACTTATTCAGCCATTGTCCAGTTGACAGGGATTCCCTCAATTTCCAATTCTTTACCATCACACACACAAAAAAAAGATCTGCCATTTTGTACATGTACTCTTTTCCCTTTTTTTCTTTGAGCTAGAGGTAGAGATTTTTGTATCCAGGTCAAAGGATTTAAAAGTTTTGGAAGCATAGTTCTGAACTACTTCTACAATGACAGACTAGTTCACAGCTCCATCAATAGGGTATTGTTCTATTTTCCCACAGCTTCTCCAACCTTTCTCATTTTAATTTTTTTTGGTTGTCTTAGCCAATTTGATGGGTGTGAGTTGATATCTCAGAGTTGCTTTAATTTGCATTTCTATAATTATTAGTGATTTAGAGCATTTTTTCCCATGTATATGCTTATTGATAACTTGGATTTCTTCCTCAGAAAACTGTTTGAGACATTCATGTGTGAACAGCAGGTGTCACTGTGGAACAAATTTGTCTGAAGTGTTTACTCTCCTAGTGCAGAAATAATAAATGAATAAATAATGACTAGCACTATGTGCTAGGCACTGTGCTAAGCATTTGTACCTGTGACCAAATATTGGTCATTTGGTTTTCACAATAATTCTGGAAGGTAGATGCTAGTATATTATTATCCCCATTTTACAAATAAGGAAACTGGGACAAACAGGTTAAGTGACTTGTCCAGGGTCATACAACTAATAAATTGAACAACATCCAAGGCTAAATTTGAACTTGAGTCTTTCTATCTCTTGGCCCAGGCCTCTGTCCATTATGGCTTCTAATTCCTCTCCCTAAGTAGTTCAGGAGTCCTTATCTTTTCTTTGGTCCACCCCTTTACACTGCATCACTCCTCTTTGCATTAAAGGTTATTAGATTTCCTTAAGCATTTACATTAGCATTGAAAGGATTGGGGTATATCAGTGGCATCTCCATAGCTTAACAATAAAATTTCTTGGATCCATGAGGATCCTTTTCTCCTTATTCATATAGCCCTGGTTTCCCCAGGTTAGAATCAAATTCTAACCATTAGGACAGGGCCTATATCCATGACCTTTTTTTTTATTATAGTTTTTTATTTACAAAACATATGCATGGGTAATTTTTTAGCATTGACTCTTGCAAAACCTTCTGTTCCAACTTTTCTTCTCTTTCCCCACCCCCTCCTCCCCTAGATGGCAGGTAGTCCAATACATGTTAAATATATTAAAGTATACATTAAATCCAATATATGTATACATATTTGTACAGTTATCTTGCTATACAAGAAAAATCGGATCTAGAAAAGAAGAAAAAAAAATCTGAGAAGGAAAACAAGAATGTAAGCAAACAAAAACAAAGAGTGAAAATGCTACGTTGTGGTTCACATTTGTTTCCCAACCCCTGATTTAAAAAAAAATAATAATAATTTTTTTTAAGTTAAGCTAGTTACTAGACTCTCCATTTCCCAACAGAGAATAAAAATAATAATAGCATTTATTTAGTGCCTACTATGTGCTCTGCATTGAGCTAAGTGCTGCACCAACAAACATTCATAATTTATTATGGATTTTAATATGAAATATGACTCAGGAAATAGTAACATTTTAAAGAAATAGCAAAGAAAATAACATATAAAAACTTTGGCTTAGAGAGAAATGGGAAAGAGTTCTAGCCATTTTGAAGAACAATCTGGAATCAGATCTAATGTTATTAAACTACCTATATCCTTTGACCCAGAAATACCACTATTAGGTCTGCTTCCAAAGGTGATTGGAAAAAAGATTCTATATTTCTAAAATGTGCTATTAAAAATGATGAGCTCAGAGGCAGTTAGATGGCTCAATGAATAGATCACTGGCCCTGGAACCAAAGGACCTGAGTTCAAATTCAACTTCAGACACAACACTTTCTAGCTGTATGACTCTGATTAAGTCACATAACCCCAATTGCCTTGAGAAAAAAAGAAAACAAATAATGAACTTGAGCTTAGAAAAACTGAAAAGTGCATGAGATAATGAAAAGCAAAATGAGCAGAACCAAGAGAATATTGTATATGGTAACAGTATTATTGTTTTAAGAATAACTGTGAGCAAATGAGTAATTTTGACTATTATGAATACTCAAATTAACTATAAAGAATTTTCTCAATTTTTAAAGGAGTAATTGCACCTGGAAGTTTCAGTCTGAGTTCTTTGTTCCATTAAATGAAGGCAGTGACTTGAAGCTTACTCCACTCTGCTCCACTCTCTCATACAGGCAGACTTTTTGTTCTTTCTGTCTATTCCTTTTGCCCTATAACAGAATAATTCAAAATTTTCCATACCAATGGGATTCCATCTCTCAGGCTCAAACCTCATCATATGTCTTTCAGGCTTTAAATGGAATATTGTGTCTATGAATTTACAAATCCCAGGAATCCAGTTATGTTGGAATCCTTACTAACTGCTAACTAATTAGAGTTGATCTAATCTTACAAGAAGATGTTTTGGGCAGAACCTGAAACAAGGTACTAAGTAGAACTAAGTTCAATGAGTTCACACCTCCCTTGAAGCTCGTTGGGCCAGAGAGCACTATGGGAGAAAACCCATAATCCCTCTCTCTCGTATCCCACAATTCCTCCCTCTTGGATAAAAGAAACAGACAGAGGCTCTCGGTCAGATTTCAGTAGAGTTACGCCAGAAGCCCTCTCTCCGAGGCAAGGCAGAATATTTTCCACTTGGCTGGCTGGTGGCAGAAGTGTTCTTCGGAGAGTGAAGATGCTACAAGTCGAGATTTCAGCGGAATGACATGAAGAGTTGGAGCTGGCTGGAGGCTGAAGAAAACTGAGGCAGAGGCTGAAGGACCAGACCTTTGGATTTAAAGACATTTGGAGAGAGCTCTTGGAACCAAGCAGAGAGATAGGCCTCTAAGCTAACCGGGCTATATTGGAGATATTAAAAGATCTGAACTTTTATCACCTGGCTGCTTTTTGAGAAGAAAAAGATTACAACATTTTGGCGCCCTGAACATGGGCAAACAGACCCTTCAGTGGATTTCAGTGGAAAAGCTACGATCCTGATTCAAGTGGAAAAGCCTCTGATCCTGATCCAGTGGAAAAGACTCTTCAACCCAGAAATTAGAGTGAGTGCAACAAAGAAATTTTGTTAGAAGAGTTAAAGTAGAATTTAAGCTAAGATGGGACAGATATTTAGAAAACAGCCTGTTTCTGTTCAAGGAAAATGTTTAGAGAGCATTGTCAAAATTATGGAAAGCCAAGGTTTAATTATAAGTTTACAGCAAATCACTGAACTTTTACAAACTGTAAAGGACATATGTCCTTGTTTCTCTCTTGATAAGGAATTAGATCTAAATGAATGGAAATTGATTGGAGAGGATCTTTGTCAATTCTATGATAAAAATGGGCCTAACTCAATAATTAATACATATAATGTAATACAATTGGCTATAAGAAGTTATTTAAGTGATAGAATGATGAAAAGGAAAGTACAGGAGGAAGAATTGCCAACTTTACTAGGTGAAAAGGAGGATGAATCAGATGAGAATGGAGTTAATTAGGAATTAGGTGATTCCACATCTCATGACCCTCCCCCCGCAATTAACCCTTCATGGGTGGAACAAGGGGGAGGGAGAGAGACAGAAACACAGTCAGCTTCTCCTGTAAAGCAGAATTTGACAAGATTAGAAAAAGCATTAATTAAAGCAAAAAATGAAGGAGAAGATATATCTGATTTTATAAATGCATATCCTGTGATTGAAGAGCTCAACTCCTCAGGTCAAAAAAGGAGAAGATACACTCCTTTTAATTTGGAAAAAATTAAAGATTTGAAAAAGGGTTGCACTCTTTATGGGGCTACATCATCTTATGTGAAGATGTTACTAGATAATTTGTCTTATGAAATCCTAACCCCGAACCGGGACAAAATTTATTGTGGCTTTCAGAGTTTCATGAATTATGTAGGATTCAAGCCCAACGCAATAGACAAACAGGAGCTATTGTACAAGTTGCTTTTGACCAACTAGCTGGTGAAGGTCAGTATGCAGAGAGTTCAGAACAGATTTATTATCCCATAACAGTCTATGAGCAAATTTCTAAGGCTGCCATAAAAGCTTGGAATTCTCTCCCTGGACAGAAAGATGGAAATAATGCTTTCACAAAAATAGAGCAAGGTCCCAATGAACCTTTTGCAGATTTTGTGGGACGTTTACAAACAGCTGTAATAAGAACCATTGGAGACAATGCAGCAACAGAAATAATGACTAAACATTTGGCTAAGGAAAATGCCAATGAGGTTTGCAAAAGAATTATATGGGGGCTAGACAAAGATGCTCCTTTAGAGGAAATCATTAGATGCTGTGCCACAGTGGGCACAAATGCTTATTATGCCCAGACTATGATGAACATGGAAAGACAAGGTCCTTCTTGGCAGAGGAATTCTAGAGAAACTCGTCGATGTTTTCACTGCGGAAAAGTTGGACATTTGAGAGCTCATTGTAGATATGGAGATAGAGTGAGAAGACAGGGTGAGAGAAAACCCAAAACCCCATGTCCAAAATGTAACCGAGGCTTTCACTGGGCCTCTGAATGTATATTGACCCAGAGGAATGAGAGGCAAGGCCCAGCTCCAAAGTATCAATCAAAGGACAGGTGGGGCATGATAGCAGCTGAGGTTACACCCAGAGAGACTTTAGAAATTCAGAACTCTGATGTCATCAACCAACAGAAAAGCAATCAAGATTACAGTTGGGAAGAATACAGGCTTTTTAAAACAACAAGACAATATCCAATGCAAACAACTCCAATGTAATTACCAGATGATGAGGAGAAATCCCAAACTTGGTAAATAGAAGAGAATTAAATAGGTTAATTGCTTGGGGAAGAGGATCTGCTTATATTTTCACAGGTGGAAAAGGCTAACAATGAGACTGTCAAAAGAACTTTAAAATCTTCAGCTTTCAGTTCCTGAAAAACCAGCAAGAATCACTGGATTCCCTGAGATGAAAAATTGTTGATGAGACCTTTTGCAGTACTTCAGAGCTTACAGGAATTATTAGATTCCTGGCGCATGAACTAATGGACAATGGATTCCTTATGGACTATTTCTAGGACTTATGGACATTTGTAAATTTTCAGGTCGATTTATGTTGTTACATTACTACTAGCCTGTGTTATATTACTATGTGCTTATGTATTTTAAGCAATTGCAAGAATCATTGGATTTCTTGAGATGAAAGATTGTTGATGAGACTTTTGCAGTAGTTAAATTTTCATGTTGATTCATGTTATTTGTTACATTACCACTAGCCTGTGTTATATTGCTGTATGCTTTTGTAAATTATGTATAATGCCTCCCATATTGATGGATTTATGTATACCATGTATATCTGTTACAAAGTTCTGGCCCATATTGATGGATTTATGTGTACCCCTTCAGAAACCCCTATGTTTTAAAACAAAAGAAAGGGGGAGATGTTGGAATCCTTACTAACTGCTAACTAATTAGAGTTGATCTAATCTTACAAGAAGATGTTTTGGGCAGAACCTGAAACAAGGTACTAAGTAGAACTAAGTTCAATGAGTTCACACCTCCCTTGAAGCTCGTTGGGCCAGAGAGCACTATGGGAGAAAACCCATAATCCCTCTCTCTCGTATCCCACAATTCCTCCCTCTTGTATAAAAGAAACAGACAGAAGCTCTCGGTCAGATTTCAGTAGAGTTACGCCAGAAGCCCTCTCTCCGAGGCAAGGCAGAATATTTTCCACTTGGCTGGCTGGTGGCAGAAGTGTTCTTCGGAGAGTGAAGATGCTACAAGTCGAGATTTCAGCGGAATGACATGAAGAGTTGGAGCTGGCTGGAGGCTGAAGAAAACTGAGGCAGAGGCTGAAGGACCAGACCTTTGGATTTGGTGACATTCGGAGAGAGCTCTTGGAACCAAGCAGAGAGATAGGCCTCTAAGCTAACCGGGCTATATTGGAGATATTAAAAGATCTGAACTTTTATCACCTGGCTGCTTTTTGAGAAGAAAAAGATTACAACACAGTTAGATTTCAAAGTTTATGCCATCCATGAAAATCAGTCTTGAACATCCAAAAACCCATTGGAATAGAAATTAGTTTTAAACAAATATAAATATCCTGGAATACATTCATTAAGAAATACTAATAAAATGCCTACTGTGGGCAGAGAATTGGCTGGCATGAATATGAGAGATGTCATCCCTATCCCCATAAACTTAGAATCTATATAAGGGGCTCTTAAGCTTTTTTGTGGCATGAACTTCTCTGGAAGTCTGAGGAAAGCTCATTGACCCCTAGGAATTTGATCCCAGGTTAAGAATCATTGGTCTAATTAATGTATTGATTGTGGAAGTTGTGAAATGATCCAACCATTCTGGAGAGCAATTTGGAACTATGGCTATAAAATTATACATATAATTTAATCCAGCAGGGCCCCTACTGGGTCTGTATCCCAAAGAAATCCTAAAAAGAAAAAGGATTCACATGTACAAAAATGTTTCTAGCAACTCTTTTTGTGGTGACAAAGAATTGGAAGATGAGTAGATGCCCATCAATTGGGGGATCGCTAAATAAATTATGGTATATAAAAGTAATGGAATATTATTATTCTATAAAAATGATGAACAGGCTGATTTTAGAAAGGCCTTAAAAGATAAACATGAACTGATGCTGAGTGAAACAAGTAGAATCAGGAAACATTGTACACAGCAACAACAAGACTGTGAACAACAAATAATCAACAATGACAGATTTGGTTCTTCTCCGTGGTTCAGTGATCCAAAGCAATTTTGGACATATAATACCATGTGCATCCTGAGAGAGAATTACATAGACTGAATGTAAATCAACACATGCTATATTCACTTTCTTTTTCTTTTTCTTCTGTTTTTTTTTGTTGTGGTTTTTTCCCTTTTGTTCATTTTTTTTCTTTCAACATGATTCATAAAGAAATATGTAAAATAATGAAGCTACATATTTAACCAAAAAATGTTTTTTTGAATTTAACTGGGGAAAATAAAAATACAAAAAATAAAAATCAATTCAATTTTTGGGGTGGGGGGGAAGAATCATTAGTCTAATAGGATGAATGCCAAGAAACAAAGTTCATAATAATGCAAGACAAGGACATAAGTTATAAAACAGTGTTTTATGAGGTCAGATGATCTGAAAAAGCTTCATGGACAAGGTATCATTTAAGGTAGGCTATTCAAGGATCAGTAGACTTTGAATAATAACAATGTGATTTGGTTCTTAACAATTTAATACAATCACTAAACTTTTCTCAGTAATATTCAATATTCTCAGTAACATGAAAATATTCCCCAAGCAGTCTTGAAATCAAATTCCCTTTTAGATTGATTATATACTGTTAAAAATGAAGATTTAAGAAAATTAAAATCTTTCCAGAACCTTCCTGAAATATCTTTCAAATATCTTTCTGCATAGTGTTAGTTCTTAGATAAATTTGAATTCACTATGAAAAGGATGAAATTGCAAATTATCTTAAAGAATTCATTCTTTGATCTCTGGACTAGAGTTCAAAAGTTATTTCTTATAAAAAAGATGGTTTTCAGATTCCAAAGTCAACATAAGTTTCCACTTTTGATCCTTTAGCACTTGATTACTTAGCAAAATCAATATTTATTTATTTAAAACCAAATCTGAAGGGCAATATTATTAATTTAGATAGCCTTCTTCTTCCAGGGTGACTGAACTAACTGGCTATGAACCACAGGATTTGATAGAGAAAACCCTTTACCATCACGTCCATGGCTGTGATATGTTCTACTTACGTTATGCTCATCATCTACGTAAGTAACACAATATAGATGCTCACACATTTAAAATATTTTAATATTGCTTAATCAATCAAGTTTTTTTTTTTAATCAAGTAAACAAATCTATACACATCAAGAAAAGAAGTATTTTCCACTGGGGTGGAGGGATAAAGATAGGGAATAAGGAAATAGGTATAAAACTATTCTATGATATACATATACATGCCTCCAAATTTCAGAGTAAATGGGCTGAAATATGAAGAAACATTTAGTATAACCTCCTGTTGAACATTTCAGTCTGTTATATAATAGTTTGTTTTCTTAAATATTAAGAAATAATGACAGTACTAATCTAAAGCCCTTAATCTTACCTGAATGAATAACATTATTATTTAATCAAAGTTAAGGAGTCACTATTCTCTCAAAACCTCATTTCATTCTTATAAGAATTCTAGCAGTCGAAGACTCAATCGAGTTCAATAAAGAATCTTACTTATTCCTTGAAACTCAAGAGTTTTTACTTGCATATGGTAAGAGATCTGGGAGAGGAAATGCTTTTGGCCTAGTTAAGAATAATATTCCTGGTTCACCTTTGACCAGATAGGAAGAAGGAATCCTGGGAGGAAGTGGTTAAAGGAAAAATAATTGGTTTGGGGAAAATATTTCTTTTGGGTGCACCAATATTGACATTGCTATTGTTTTGTTTAGACAAATAAAAAACTCTAACCTAGACTTTGTACCCTTGATGAAGGAGTTTTGTTTTTTGTTTCCTGAATAATATGGACTTACAAGATGCCCAGTTCTGTAATGTAATTTAAAACCAGCTACTCTGGAGGCTGAAGCTGGCAGAGCAGTTGAGCTCTGGAATTCTGTGTTGTAGTATGCTAAAGCTTCTCAATTGTCTGCACTAAATCTAGCAGTATTATGTTGAGCTCTTGGGATTATGGGGACTACCAGGCTGAGTAAGGGAGGACAAATCCTTCCAGGTTGGAAATGGAGCAACTCAAAGCTTCCATGTTAATCAATAATTGGATCAAGCCTGGGGGTAACAAGTGTATCAGTTTGGATGAAATAGGGAGACCAAGTTTCTAAAACCACATACTTACATATACATATACATGTGTGTGTGTGTGTGTGTGTGTGTGTGTGCGTGTGTGTGTGTAGCCTAAATTCTGAGGAATTCTGATAACAGCTCTTCCACCATGAAGCAACATATATAAATATTAATAAATTGTCTCTGACAAACATTGGCTAATTAAATGCAAAGTATAATTTTCCTTATAAATTCACACACACATTCAAGTCCAAACTCTAGGTAATAATCTCAGAGACATATGTTGATTAGTTTACCAAGGAATAGGGAAAAGAATTCTCCCTTTCTATCTGGTGAAAAGTAAACTCAAGAGATAATTCTTGAAATGAAATAAAGACATTCCCATACTCAGTTCTCTTATAAAAAAGATGAATCAGGATTCCTTCTTAAACTTGATTGCATCTTCTACTACCAGGACTGATTCCAGCTTTTAGAAGAATGAAATGAGGACTTCAGACTAGCATATTGGTTCCTTGACTTTAAGTACTGACAAGGTCTTTTCTTGATTTGCTGACATTATTAGATTTAGAAATTAAATTACTGTGTTCTCTAGTCACAAATGAATAGCGGTTTAAATGAAACAACAGGTTTTTCAGGGAAAAAAAGAAATTTATACAAAGAGAAAGAAAACATCTGATTTGTCAATGCAGGAGGATCATAGGAACTTCTGGGTTTAGAGTTTAGAAGTACTGAGCAAGCCACACTCCTCAAGGACTTTTTCTGATCCCTCTCATTCCCTTCTCTTATTTTCCAAATCACTTTGTATTTATTTTGTATATATACTGCACTTATTTGTGACCATGTTGTATCCTCTAAGTAGACTATATTCCCCTTTAGAACATGGACTGTGTCATTTTTGTTATTTCTATTGCAGTGTCTACCAATGCCCGAAACATAGCAACTAGTTCATAAATGCTTGCTGTGTTCTCTTGGTTCTTCCAAAAGCTAAATGAAGGTAGAAAAAAAAATTTGAGCAAAGTTAAACCGATGATCTAATTCAGTGGTTTCCAGACATTTTTGATTTCTTTCAGTAAGAAAATTTTGAGCATGGACTACAATATATTTACATGAATAAATTATTTACAGATACTTTTGTACTAATATATATGAACTATAAAGCATGCAAAAGAAATTTTAAAAGAATAGAATAAGGTTAAATAAACAATATTTTAAAATATGTTTTTGCTCCCACCAAATTATCAAGAATTTCACATTATTAAATAAAATACTATTATTTAAAGTATTTGCAGTGAGAATAGTCATTGAATATGCATCTATTTTTGTATGTCTTATTTTTAAACTTTTGATACAATAATTTAAAGGTCTGGTTCTAAGTTCAATTTATTTTGATGTTTGATTTTAATGATTGTCATAACCAAAAAGATAATTCACAAAGAAATATAGATTTGAATGGAAGAAGTGCATTGTTGGCTGTGCTTACTAAGTCATTATTCTTATTCTTCCCATTCCCCAGTTTTGCAGAGATTGTGTTGAAATTTGGCTAGTAGATTTCCAACTTCCTTGATATTAGTCAATTGTTTTAATAAACTCATTGGAAACTGTGATATTTTCAAATTAATAACAAATGTGTTAAAACACACACACAATAATAATCATAATCAGCTGTGAAAGAAAGACACAAAACCGTATGCTTAAAAATTGAAAAGGCAAAATGATGGTTGTAATTACTGTTTTTATTTACTATGTAATTTAACATATTCAAAACAATATCTATATATTTAAAATGAATGAGAACACTGAAATAAAGGCCAGGGCAGAAAAGATCGTGATGGCATTATAGACTTCACATACATATATACATAAATACATATACACATACATACACATATAAATACTACATCTAGCATAGTGATTGGAAACAAATTATATATAGTAGAAATAAATTATGGAAAATATAGTGGAATACGTGTGTGTGTGTGTGTATACATATATATGTATATATGTATGTATGTATACATGTTTTCCAGGCATCAGGCTAGGCACTGTGAATGCAGACAAAATTGAAATTGTCTCTTTCTTGTCCCTTTCTTAATCAAATAGAAGAAAAATTTAAAAATCTACATTAAGTAAAAGTAAAGTCATTTTGGTGCATGTGGGTGAAGAGGCATTAGCATCTAGAGGAATCGGAAATGGTTTCTAGTAATAGACAACATTTATGGAAATTTCAAGAGAAAAGAGAAAGAGAAATGTGTATATACATGTATGTATTATATGTAAATGTATCTTTACATTTTTAATGTGCAAGAACATATTCTTCAGATTATAAACATTCTATCCTTAAAAAATGTTAATAACAGTTTAAAGTTTAACATAAAATTAAATTTCTCACTGAACTCACTTATTGAAAACAAAATCTTAGTTTAACATATTACACAATTTATTCTTAGATTCTCCATATTATGTATTTATAATGGAATAAATCACTAAGAGTTTTTCTTCTTTTCATTATCCTACACAATGAGTCCAACTCCAAATCCAACCATGAATACACAAAGGATTTGAGAAATATAATGTTGTAATTCACTTTCAGTGAGATTCAACATTCAATAAGAGGTGGCATAGTTTCAACATTTGCCATCCTTTGAAGTGTGATATTTAGCAAATATTTATTAAGTATGCCAGGTACTGTGTTAAGTGCTGGGAATACAAAAAAAAAAGCAAAAAATAGTTCTGATCTCAAAGAGCTTACAGTCTAAAGAGAAAAATAAGCAAAATAATCTACTTTGTTGTTGTTGAGTCATTTCAGTTATCTGACTTTTAGTGACCCCATTTGGGGTTTTCTTGGCAAAGATCCTGGAGTGGTTTGCCAATTGCCTTCTCCAGCTCATTTTTAAGATGAGGAAGTTGAGGCAAACAGCAAGTGTTTGATTTGATTTGAACTTAAGAAGATGAATCTTCTTGACTCCAGAACTGGCATTATATCCATTGCACCACCTAGCTGTCCAAAATAACATATACATACAAAATAAGCTATGTATACGAAAAATAGTAAGTAATTAATAGAGGGAATTCACTATGAGATTTCAGTTGGGACTTAAAGGAAATTAGGGAGTTCAGTTGACTGAGCTGAAGAAAAAGAGTATTCCAAGCATGTAAGATAACCAGAGAAAATTCCTGGAACAACTAAGAGCCAGTACCTTAAAATGGAAGAGTATGTTTCAGGTAAGTTTCCTACCTATGAAAAGGTAGGAAAGGGTTAGGTTATGAAGGATTTTCAGTGATAAATAGAATATTTTTGTATTTGATCTTGGAGGCAATAGGTAGCCACTAGAATTTATTGATTAAGGGGGTTAATGTGGTTGAATCTCTGCTTAAACAAAATTATGTTAGTGGCTGAATAAAGTATGGATCAGAATGGGGAGAGCCTTGAGATAGACCCATCAGGAGACTGTTACAATAATCCAAGTGTGAGGTGAGCTGGACCTGCAATAAAGGTATAGTAGTGACAGAAGTGGTATTCAAGAGATGATGTGAAGGCGAAGTTAATACATCTTGGCAACAGATTGGATCCTTTAAAATAAAAATAGGCTTCATTTATTATTTTGGAATCAGATCTTATGAGTGTGGAAATTCCTCCTTTCTATTTACTTCCTTTCCTTACTGTCCCTTTTCTCTTCCCCCTGCCACACTTCCTTATTTCCACCCTTCTTCTCTCCATCCCCTCCCTTCTTCTCTTCACTCCTTCCTCTCCTCTTCTCCATGCAGTGATGAAATTCTGTGATTTATAGTCTTGAGAGTTGTCGAGAGGTACTAAGAAATTGTGATTTGTCCAAGGGATAGAAAAAATGATCTGAACCTAAATTTCCCTGACTTCAAGATCAACTCACTATCCATTATTCCATTTTTATAAAGGTAAAAATCAGTTTCAGATAAAATTCAAAGCCAGAAGAAAACAAATGGGAAAAAAAATCATAAAATAGGAATTCTGTAGCCTGAAGGATCTTTGTGTATATGTATGAGGGGAATGACTTTGCTTCAGTGATGAAGATTGTTGTTATTATAAGCTAAATGTATATGTTTCAGATTTATTTTTCAATTACCAGCTGGCAGAGTCATCAAATTCTTATACTTCCTAAAGTCATGATCCAATTAAATAAATATTAAGCACCTATTAAATTTTAGAGTAATTTCCTATTTTTATTGATATCTTCTAAAATATAACATTTCTTTCTCAACAATATTTCTCTTTCCTCTCTGTATTCTTTGTAAAACATTAATAAAAAGGGAGGGAAGTAATCAGGTAAAGCTAACAATACCCTGAACTGTTCCTACTCCTTTAATAAGAGGATAAAAGACCTACTATGCTGAAAAATTGTGTTAGGTGTTGGGGATAACAAAACCTTCCCTGAAGGAACTAACATTTAACTGGGAATGGGATAGACAGAATGCATATATAGATACATACTATACCCATCAAAAATTACTGTGAAGCAGTGTTTGGTTGAGAACTTGCTATTTTTAATCTCTTTTCATAATAGAAAAAGCAAATTGTTTGCAGATCAAGCCTTTTTCCTCCAATAAGGTAGCCTATGGTCATGGCATCCCTTTTGTCCCTACCTCTACCATTCCATCACTTAGATGCAAGATTTGTCCAAGTTTTTTTTTTTTTTCAATTTAAGACAAAAATCATTCTTTAGTGTAGGTGGCACATTTGTCTCAAATAAGTCTTCCTCTGTTATTTTAGGAGCTTACAAATTAACATTATTAATTAAAAACCATTCCTATAAAATCTTTTAACATTTATAACTCTGGGATTCTCTTAAAGAAAACCAATCTTAATGTATTGGACAATGATTTAGCTCTCTGACCTAGTTAGAATCTGTGTTTTTCCAGCTAACCATTGTCATTTTCCATTTGCTTTTTTTCTGGAAGAGAATAGATATTCAAAATAAATTATTATTAAGAATAGATTTTTAAAGGGAAAAGGACCCACATGTGCAAAAATGTTTGTAGCATAGCGTCAAGAAACTGAAAACTGAGTGGATGTCCATCAGTTGGGTAATGACTGAATAAGTTATGGTATATGAATGTTATGGAATATTATTATTCCATAAGAAAAGATCAGCAGGATGATTTCAGAGAGCTCTGGAGAGACTGAGATGAACTGATACTAAGTGAAGTAAGCAGAACCAAAAGAACATTATACACAACAAAAACTAGATTATGTAATGATTAATGCATATGAGATGATTCAAGCCAATTCTAATAGACTTATGATAGAAAGAGCCATCTATATCCAGAAAGAGGACTGTGGGGACTGAATATGGATCACAACATAGTATTTTTATCTTTTTTATTGTTTTTGTTTACTTATTTTTTATTTTCTTTCTCATTTTTTTTTCTCCATTTGATCTGGATTTTTTGTGCAGCATGATAAATGTAGAAATATGTATAGAAAAAAAGAATAGATATTTATGTAAAAGAAAAAAAAGAAAAAGATTTTTATGCAATAGAAGGAACTTTAAAGAAAGAGCAAGAAAAATTGTAGAGAATTGCCTGCTATCAGTAAGTACTGAATAAAGGTGTGGAGGGGACTTGATTACTAAAGAACTGTCCTTATGGCTCACATTTTTACAGATTTATTTCTTAGCTCTGTCTCTCCTCCCTCTGAGCTGTGGGAGAAAGTAGAGAAACTTTCTTACTTGTGACTGGCCAGTTTCTTCTCCCCTCAAAACTTAGAGTCTTCTTAGGGCTAAATGGAAAATCTGTTCCTCCAGGATTACAGTTCTCAAGATTCCCACTTAAGATTTCAGAACTGGGTGCTGTTGAGTTATGGTAGCTAGGGATGTTATAAAGGTAAAATCTGTAGGATTTGGCATCTAAGATTGTGATCCTCTGTAATTGAAAGGATAGTAGTAAAAATAGAAAAGGGAAGTTAGGAAAAGTAGCTAATTTGGACCATACTTATTTTTAATTAGTAGTGGGATAGCAAGATGACTAGTAGGCAACCAGAGATTTGGGACTGGAGTTTAAAAAGACTAGAACTTTATATATGTGTGTGTGTGTGTGTGTGTGTGTGTGTGTGTGTGTGTGTTATCTGTGTAGAGATAATAAATGAATCTATGGAAGTAGATGTAGAAAGTCATCAAGGGTCTAGAACATCTGTCCCAATTAATCCATCTCTAAGGATAGTTAACCTGGAACTTCTCTCTGTCTATTCCAGTTTTGAGGACCAGGGCTTACCTCCATTCAGTGATGCAAATCTTTTTCCTTTCCCCACATTCTCTGAATGGTTTAGCTTTATTTTTAAATAGATTATCAACTTTAAGATAATAAAAGCAGTTAAGAAAAGAGATAATGCCATACAATCTCTTTTTTGGTGAGTGATGAGTGATAATGGTTTTAGTTCAGTTTAATGAGCAACTACATGGCCATTCAATATGAATCCACATGCCAAATTTTCAAAAAATAAGTTCTAATTTGGAGGATATTAGATGAACAATATTATATAGAAATATTATAAGTCTTGGGCTGAGGTGGCAAGGTTAAGTATAAATTGTCACAAAATAAAAATGGTAATAGTGTAAACAAGTTCATTGTGCATAGATGTGTTTTAGGTGAACTGTTAAAAATCTTTAACATGTAGAGTAAGAGATTGTTCCGAGCCTAATAGTTTTCTTATTTAAATGACCCATTCACTAGAATATCTTAGGATATCCAGGGAACCAAAAATTCTTAGCTCTGGAACAACAACAAAATCCCATTAATTAATAGACTTTGTAACTTTGTGAGGTTCAGTTATTTTTTGTCTTCTAATGGACCTTAAGACCAATAGTCTTCAGTTAAATAAGTAGATGGGGGAACAGAAATATCAACAAAAGAACAACCTGATAATTGGTTACATGTTTATATACAGTAGGTTATATAGACTTTAACACAAAAACTGGTAGCACATACATGTTTCCTTTTTAAGGAAGTTCATTCTTAAGCTCCAGAATACTATAATTTATGAATAATATTTTTACAGTGTTGGTGAAAGGTCAAGTCACAACCAAATACTACCGATTACTTTCCAAGCATGGAGGCTGGGTTTGGGTTCAGAGTTATGCTACCATTGTGCACAACAGTCGTTCATCAAGACCTCACTGCATAGTGAGTGTCAATTATGTTCTCACGTAAGTCAAACAAATTTGTTCTCCTCTTTAATGTCTCATTTCACATTAAAATAATTATAATTATTCTTTCTCTGTGCAGATGTTCATTTGTTTATGGATTTTTGTTTGCTTTTAAAAATTCATTTTACAAAATGTTTTGGAGGATTCTACTTCTGGTTGAGATAAAAGCTAAAAAAAAAAAAAAAAAAAAAAAAAGCAAATAGTACAGCTATGTTTCCAGCATAATTATAATCTGGATATAGAATAGAAATGTGGAAGCATGATGAAGTAAATACTGTACTCTTGCCTATAATCCTTCTTTGTCTGTTTTAATAATCAAAAAAAAAAACTGGTGTCCATAATCCCCATTGTATGAACTTACTGCAACTTCTATGAACTTGCTGCTGTCCTTAATATAAACCAAGACTAAAGGTCAAATCTATCTTTAGAATGAGATTTCTTATTATAAGAAAGGTATAGGAAATAAGATTACTTGAGGACAAAATGAAATCTTCCCTTAGAGCTTCATCAAGTGAAATAAAATTCTAGTCCATATTTGTTACTCAGCAATATAGCTGAGTAATAGTAAATATCCTCACTGAAAATATTTTTTTGTCTTCTATATAGAGAAAGGATTTAAGCACTAAAGTCTCTGACCAAAGGAATTTCACTTTTCTGCTTTTTAGAAATGAACAATAATTTTAACAAAATCACAGAAAAAATATATCTTAGATTGGGAAAATGTATATTTTCTAGGAAAACAAAAACTACCTATTAACAATAATAATAGCTATGTGCCAGGTACTGTGCTAAACACTTTATAATTGTTACTTCATTTGAACCTCACACAATTCTTCCCCATTTTACAGGTGAGGAAACTTAGGCAAATAGAAGTTAAATGACTTCCTTAGGATCACACAGCCAGTCAGTGAATCAAGCCAGATTTTAACCTGCTCTTATCAAAAGACTTACCACTTTTAAAAAAGTTTATTGACTCTTTTTTCTTTTTACATCACTCTCACTTTTCACAACCTCAGTCTTTTCCTTATAACAAATAAATATAGCTGAACAAAAATCAAAACACTGGCCATATCTAAAAATGAGCGTCTTCTTTTATACCTCTTGCCCACCACTTTTCTGCCAAGAGACATGCTTCATTAGTCTTCTGAAGTTATGATTGAAGATCTACTACTTCTTTAAAATTAGACATTTTGAGCAACTCTTCACAGCAGTTAAAGGTATAAAATATTTAAAAGGAGGAAAATAAGCTTAGATTCAAGCTCAACAATCCCCAAGACTGAGACTTTTTAGGAAGGATTTCCTTTGTTAAGATACAGTTGGACTTAGTAAAAATGTTTTTCCTTTCTGTCTTTATAAATTTTCTTAAACTCATGATTTTCACAAGGGGTATGAATTGAGTTTTATAGATTTGGATATAGCTGTACCAATCCCTTCCTCCTAGTCAAATAATTACAAAACTTAAGAATTTTGAAGGTCATATAATCCAAGGGCTTCAGCCTTAATAGAGAAGCAAACATATTCTTTTTCCAGTGCTGATTTTATTGATCATTTTCCAGAATCCATGAAAATGAAATTACATATCATGATATACTTTAAAATTATAATAGAAATGTTTTATTGTCAAAGCAAGGTCTTCTTAAGCATGAAATGAATCTTTTTTGTTCTCTTGGCAGAGATATTGAATACAAGGAAATACAGCTGTCACTGGATCAAGTCACCTCTTCAAAGTCCCAGTATTCCTGTAGGACTTCAATGTCTACCTCACAAGAACCTAGGAAAATAGCAAAATGCAAAAGTAACAAGATGAAGACAAAAGTCAGAACAAACCCCTATCTACCACAGGTAATGAATGCATTTGTCACTATATAGTCTTCTCTTAGCATTCATTTGAGGTTCATATGGATACATTAAATATGGAATAACAACAAATCACTAATTGCATAGGAGAAATTTCCCTATGTTGGAAAATTCTTCAGAGACACAACCATTTGTTTAATATTATGCAAAATTTGAGGTGGTTATATATATAGTTCATAGCAAAAACTAAATCATGAAGGGACTCTTTATAGTAAGCTTGTTAGAATTTTCTTTTATTTTTGTTTGCCTTACATATCTTCACAGTATTTTTCATCAATAACAATTTTCCCCAAGTTTTTTTTTTTTTTTAGTAGTTGATTTCAAACTCTTAGAAACAGGATCTGCATTAGTTTCTCAACTCTTTGATGGGGAAAATTCTTGCCCCTCCAACTGTTATCAAGTATTCCTTTTTACTCTGAGGCTTCCACATTATGATCCAATCCATTCTTGTATAATAGATAAAAGTAAAACCCAGGACAGCAATGTTTGCCATATATTTTATTATCTTGTACTACATTAAGCTTTTGTCTCTTCTAGCTAGCTCTTTACTGGTCTTCTTTTGCTATTTCAGCAATACGACTCTTTCCAAATGGACAAATCGGAATGTGGCCAGGTTGGAAACTGGAGAGCAAGTTCTGCAACAAATACTACAAATACTCAAGAACAAAACTTTTACTCAGAAAACAGTGAACTTTTATATGCCCCCTCATATACCTTGCCTTTTTCTTACCATTATGGACCCTTTCCTATAGATTCTCATGTATTTAGGAGCAAAAGACAAATGCTACCTTCAAAATTTGGACAGTCTCAAGGATCCCCATGTGAGGTGGCACATTTTTTCTTGAGCACATTACAAACCAGTGGAGAGTGCCAGTGGCATTATGCCAATCCCTTAGTACCCAACAGCCAGTCTCCAGCTAAAAATCATCCTGACCAGCCAGTGAACATTACACGGCACAACTTGGCACCCAATTATGAAGGTGGGTTGTGTTTACACATGGGAAAGGGAAAAGTATTTGAAATATCAGGAGGAAATGTCTATGGGTGGTAGAGAAAAGTAAATATACAAGTTAAATATTTCTTTTTTATGTTTGTAAGCAAGAATTACTATCATTTCATGCTTATATTATTGTATGACCAAAAAATGAGCTGATTTCAAAAGTATATAACCATTTCATAAAGAAGTGGAGAAAAAAGCAAAATACTCAATTGTCTTTCACAACGTATTCTTTTTTTTCATTTCTACCAAAAGGGAAAACTTGGATAAGTACTTTTAAATCTTTTTAAATTGTCTTTATTGTTGTTGTTTTTTCTTTTACTTTGATAGCTAGTTTTTTTTAAAATTTTTATTTAATGATTACTTTATATTGACAACATTATCCCTTGCACTCGTTTCTTTTCCGATTTTTTTCCCCTCCCTCCCTCCACCCCCTCCCCTAGATGGCAAGCAGTCCTTTATATGTTGGATATGTTGCAGTATATCCTAGATACAATATATGTTTGCAGAACCGAACAGTTCTCTTGTTGCATAGGGAGAATTGGATTCAGAAGGTATAAATAACCCGGGAAGAAAAACAAAGATGCAGATAGTTCACATTCGTTTCCCAGTGTTCTTTCTTTGGGTGTAGCTGCTTTTGTCCGTCATTTATCAATTGAAACTCAGTTAGGTCTCTTTGTCAAAGAAATCCACTTCCATCAAAATATGTCCTCAGACAATATCGTTGTCGAAGTGTATAATGATCTCCTGGTTCTGCTCATTTCACTTAGCATCAGTTCATGTAAGTCTCACCAGTCCTCTCTGTATTCATCCTGCTGGTCATTTCTTACAGAATAATAATATTCCATAACATTCATATACCACAATTTACCCACCATTCTCCAATTGATGGGCATCCATTCATTTTCCAGTTTCTAGCCACTACAAATAGGGCTGCTACAAACATTTTGGCACATACAGGTCCCTTTCCCTTCTTTAGTATTTTTTTGGGATATAAGCCCAATAGAAACACTGCTGGATCAAAGGGTATGCACAATTTGATAATTTTTGGGGCATAATTCCAGATTGTTCTCCAGAATGGTTGGATTCGTTCACAACTCCACCAACAATGCATTAGTGTCCCAGTTTTCCCGCATCCCCTCCAACATTCATCATTATTTTTTCCTGTCATCTTAGCCAATCTGACAGGTGTGTAGTGATATCTCAGAGTTGTCTTAATTTGTATTTCTCTGATCAATAATGATTTGCAACACTCTTTCATATGAGTGGTAATAGTTTCAATTTCATCCTCTGAAAATTGTCTGTTCATATCCTTTGATATTGTTGTTTCTTATAATATAAATTGTTTTCCTGGTTCTCATTTCACTTTTGTCAGTTTGTACAGGTCTTCCTAATGTTCTCTGAACCTGTCCCATTCATCATCAAGTTGTGCCCTGTGCAATGGTAATGGACAAGGCAGTGTTCATCATATTCACAACCATACTTTGCCCAGTTGAGGATCATCCCTTAGTTTCCAATTCTTTGTCACCACAAAAAGAGCTGTGATAAACATTTTTGTACACATGGGTACTTTTTCTTGTCCTTTGTCTTCTCTGAATACATATTTAATAGTGGTATTGCTGGGTCAAATGATACATTATTTAATACTTTTGGGGACATATTTGTTTTTTAGAAGCATATTTGGGACAAATTGCTTTTTACAATTACAGTTTCCAGTTCCATCAATATTCTACCTGCTTTCCCTCAGCTCCTCCAGTATTTGTCATTTTCCTTTTTGGTCAGTTTGCTACTGAATGATAGTTGTGAGAAGGAAACTGTTATTTAAATTTATAATTTAGAGCATTTTTTTTTCATGTAGACATTGATAGCTTGGCCTTCTCTCTTTGATAGTTTCCAGTTCATATTCTTTGAACATTCATCAATTGGGAATGTCTCTTATAAATTTGGATCAGTTCTCTGTGTATATTAGAAACGTTACCTTTACCTGGGAAATGCTATAAACATTTTTTCATACCTGATTCTCTTCAAATCTTAACTGCATTGGTTTTAACTAATTCATTAAAAGCTTAAATTTTATGTAATCAGAATTATCCATTTTATTCACTGAATTCTCTATGTCCATTATTTGGGTCATGAATTATTCTTCTATCCATTGATATGGGTAATTTTTTCCATACTCCTCTAATATGAGTGAAAACCAACCATGAGTGAAAAGTGTTTTGTAGTTTTATTCATGTATTTCCTGTATATAGGTTAAGAGGTAGACTTCCAAATATTTTATATATTCTCTAATTTAAATGAAATTTCTATTTCTCTCTTTGTTGGGTTTTCTTAATAATAAGCTGAAATGCTGATGTGTTTTTTTATATCCTACAACTTTGTTGAAGCTGTTTGTTTCATTAACTTTTTAGGTGACTTTTTAGGATTTGCCAAGTAAGCTATCATATTATCTGGGGAAACAATAATTTGGTTTTTTCTTTGCCTATACTTGATTTCTTTTTCTTCCTTTATTGTTATAGGTAGCATTTCTAGTACTTTATCAAAAAACAGTGGTGCTCTAGACATCTTTTAGTTCAGTAGTTCTTAAAGTATGATTCAGAGAATCCTGGAGATCTCTAGAATCCTTTCAGAGGGTCTACAAATTCAAACTTAGGGTTTTTTTAATTTCCAAAGGGAATATCATCAACAAATACAACACATATAAACAAAAACTTTTTGGATAGATCCTCAATTTTTAATAGTATAAAGATATTGAGAACAAAAGTTTGACAACCAATGCTCTAGTTTGTCTCTATTGTCTACAACACAGTCTTGCTACATAAGAATTATGTTCAGGAAAGAGTTATGTGTTCCTATGCTTTCTAATGTTTCTTTTCTTTTTCTTTTAAAACAGGAACAGGTATTGTATCTTGTTAAAAGCTTTATCAGCATCTATTGATAGAATCATATGCTTTTTGTTATTCTTATTCATAATATGTTCTATTGTGTTGGTATTATTTCTAATACTGAACCAACCTCAAATTCCTGATGAAATTCAATTTGATCATAATCTTTGTGATAGGTTGCTGTAGTTTTCTTGCTGTTATTTTTTTTAATTTTTGTATTAATTTTCATTAGGAATATAATTTGTAGCTTTCTTTGTTTTGAATTTCCTTGGTTTAGGTATCACGTCCATATTCATATTGTATAAAAAATTTAGTAAGTCTTTTTATTTATTTCTTCAAACTACTTTTGTAAAATAACAATCATTCTAAATGTTTGAAAGAATTTGTTCGTGAATCCATCTAGTACTTGTTTTTTCTTTAGAGTTTATATTAGTTTGTTCAATTATTTTCCTGAGATTAAGTTATTTAAGTCATTTATTTTTTAACTATTAATTTGTACATTTTGTATTTTTGGAAATATCAATCCATTTCATTCATATTGTCAATTTTATTGATTAGACAAAATATTTTTAATAATTTCATTTGTAGGGAATCCACTACATCATTTTTGATACTGGTAATTTGGTTTTCTTCTTTCAAAAAAGTCAACTAAGCTAATGGTTTGTCTGTTCTATTGTATTCAATTCATCTTTCCTAAAGGGAAAAAAAAAACCCAATTACACAGGTCTTAGTTTTATTTATTAATTAATTCAATTTTTCTTTTGATTTCAATTTTATTTTTTATTTCTGAAATTTATATTTTAGTGTTTAATTAGGTTTTCCCCCTAGCTTTTTTTAAAAAGTCACTTTTCCAATATGTTACAACTTTTCTCTCATTTTTAAAAAACAGATATTTAAAGATATATCTTCCCTGAAGGACTGATGAGGCTATACTGCCAAAATTTTTTTATACTGTCTCATAGTTATAGTTACCCTTTAATGAAATTCTGTAGTGTGTGTATTTCTTTAGACCCACCCATTCTTTAGAATTATGTTATTTAATTTCCAGTTTATTTTTAATTCTTTTTTCCAGTGGTCCTTTATTGGATATATTTTATTGCATTGTGCCTTATAAAAGATTTATTTAATATTTCAGCATTTGTTTGTGATGTTTTTATTCCCTACTTACAATTTTTGTAAAGGCAACCTGAACAACTGAGAATTATGTATGCTTCTTTCTATTCCCATCCAGCAATCACCAGAGGACTATCATATCTTAACTTTTCTAAAATTCGATTCAGGTCCTTAACACCTTTCTTATTTATCTAGCCATTCATTTATTTGTTAATCCATTTATGGGTTAAGATTGAAAGAAGAACATTGAGATTTCCTATTATTATTTTACTGTCTTTATCTCCCTATAACTCATTTAACTTTAAAAAAAAAACCTAGGTGATATTTTATTTGGTACATATATACTGTTTAATATTAATTAATTCATTTTCTATAGTACCAGCATAACATAATTTCCATGTTTATAGTTTTAAATTAGTGGTTTTTTTTTTTTTTTGCTGTCTTATTTGAGATCAAGTTTGCTGTACCTATTTTATTTAACTTCAGCTGAGGTATTGCACTAGCCCCTTATTTTAACTGTGTGAACATGTTTCAAGTATATTTCTTATAAAAATTTTTTTGTATTGTTCTTTTTAATTCATAATACTTTTTGGCTTTATAGGTGAGTTCAACCGTATAATTTTTCTTTGTTTTCCTCCTCTTCTGCATCCTAATAAAGGAATAGAAGGGGTATGCTACAATCAGGTCTCTAAGTGCTCCCTTAAATCTTTTTTCCTTTCTCAAATCCCAGTTTTTTAAAAATCTTTTTTCCTCCTTTTCTTCAATCCCTCTTCAACCTATCTTCTGCAGCTATGCTTGTTTTCCTCTTATTCCTTCCCCTCCCTTCTCTTTTCCTCTTAATTGCATCTCTGTTGAATGAAATATATTTCTGCACTGAACTCAGAGGATATATTTCTCTCTCCTTGGACCAGTTCATATAAAAGTAAGATTCAAATGTTGCCAGCTGCCTCCCCTCTTTCTCCTTACTCTGGCAAACCCCGCCCCCCCACCTTCTATGGCCTCTTCCTTTGATTGGTGAGTTCCTCTTTTATCTTTAGAGGATCACTGAACCTCAGCCATAGAACTTTATGGAGATTTTGAGATCTCAGTTCTATTTTCCATGACTCTGCTGTTTTTGCTCATCTCTGGAAATAAAATTCTTAAATAAAAATTAATCTCACAATAAGAAACACATTATTTCAGAAATTTATGTTCCAAGTGTCACTACCTCTAAAGGTCACATATTGAACCCACAAATAAATCTGAGAGTAAATATCATTTGAGTTTCAATATTAAATTTCACCATAATCTTGATAGTACCAATAATATAATTGTTTCATTTTTGTGTTTGAATAAAAACAATGAATTTCTCTTGACAGATAGAAAGACATTCTTAAAGAGGAAGAAAGTAATAGTGAAGCTTCATATGCTCCTTTTTAGCTTTAGTGAGAATAAGTACCATAACTAAATAATCTGTGGACAGAACTCTTGTATGCTTTCTAGACTGACACACTCATATCAATACTGTGATGTTGGCAGGGAGGTATCTGTAGGTGTTATAGAGTGGAGTTGGGTTGAGGGTTGAGATAAGGAGTTAATCCAATAATTTTCAGAATATCTTAATCTTATTCAGTTTATCCAAACTAAACTACTGTTCAACAGGTTTTATTAACTAGATCATGAAATGACAACTAAGTACACAGATCCTACAGGTGGGCAACTGCAATTGCCATAGAAAAATATTGCTGATAAGATTCTGACATTCTTCTTATTTTCCATGTGTTGGAATGAGAACTTCTTAAAAGATGGGATTATCTTAAGCTGCAACCGCAGTGCTTAGCAAAGTATCTTGTATATATTACACTTAATAGATGCTTTTTCTATTTATTCGAGCAAAAATATATACACAATTATAGCATCTCTTATTTGAATAAGTAAATATTTAACACAGATGATATATACAATAACTTTAAGGCAGTCTATGGTATCATGTAGGTCTAGGAGTCAGATTTTTCCTGAATCCATACTCTTCCTGGACAATTACTGACTGACCTTCTGAATTAACTTGCATAAACTTCTAAGTTCTAAAACTGGCAAAATTAGGCATCTTGGGGCACAAAACCTGGCACATGGCATCCTTAACAAATACTTATTGAATTGGGAGGCATAAAATTTTCTGAGATATAGGAATTAAACATGGTGAGGATAGGAAAAGCTTTAAAAAACCTAAACCAACTTCAATCTGTTAAAAATTATATAATAGGACCAAAAATTTTAGTGAAATTCTTAATACGTGACTTACTACAACTACAACAACAAACACACAACAAATATGTTTCTACTACAACAGAACCAGCATTTTCATCAGAACTAGAGATTCAAATAAGTTTTCCGGAATATCTAAAGGAAGATTTTTTTAAAAGAGATTTCTTTTCCCTGTTTTGAATTTGATACAGGATATTTTTATATTGCTGTTGGGAAAAAAAAAGAAGTTTAACATAATTCCATTAATTACATACTTAGTAAAAATAATTTGTGGTTCAATTCATAATTTCTATAGAATTTTTTCCTAAAATTGTTTTGAATTAACTAGTGTTCCTTCTCCTCATTCAGTCATCTACACCCCTCCCTACCTTGGTGAAAAAGAAAAACTGCCTAGTTAACAAATTTTATATATATATTCATGTATGTATGTGTATATATATATATATATATTATATACATATATATATGACATATATATATATGTATATATAGTGAAGCAAAATTTCCCCATTGGCTATTTTTTAAAGTCTTAATCAACATTCTTAAGGATATCACCTTTCAGAAGTGTAACATATTTTAACATGAATCCTTTGGAATTATAGTATGGTCATAGTCATAGTTCAGAGTTCCTTAAGTCTTTCAATTATGTTTTTGCAATATTGTTGATATTATTGAATTTGTTTTCTGATTGTATTTCATACTGCATACTTCTCAGGTTTCTCTTAAACCATACCTTGCATCATTTCTTATCACACATGAGTATTCTAACATATTCATATACTATTCAGTCATTCCACAACTGATGCCCCATTTACCCTTAATTTTCAGCTCTTTGTCATCACAAAAAGTTTCTATAAATCCAAGGCATCCTCAAAATCATGGGGCAGTTTTGAAATGTTAAGGGTTAAATACCCTGCATTTTTGTGCATATGAGTCCTTTTCTATTTTGTCTGATGTCTTTAGAGGATAGGTCTAATAATGATATAACTGAATGAAACGGAGTGTAAAGTTTAGTAAGTTGGTGGGTATAATACAAAATTGCTTTCCAAAATGGCATGGTCTAATTAATAATTTCACCAATATTGCATAAATGTATTTATTTTTCCACAATCCCTCCAGCATTTGTCATTTTTCTTTTGCTTAGTTTTTTTTTTCAATATGATAGATGTAAGATAGAACCCTGAAACTGTTTTCATTTCTCTACATATTAATGATTTGGAGCATTTTTTCATATGGCTATTGACAGTTTCCTTCTGAAAACTGTTCTATTCTTTGATCTTTTATCAATGGTGGGGGGAGAAAGAAATGTGTGTTATTCTTGAATTTGAATCATTTCTTATCTTAGAAATTAGGCCTTTATTAAAGAAACTTTATGAAAAGATGTCCCCCTCCCCCATTTACCTGATTTAAAAAAAAAAAAATTTAGCTGCATCGATTTTATCTGTGCAAAATATTCTTAATTTTATGTAATAAAAAATGTTCATTCAGCTTTTTATGATCCTCTCTCTCTCTCACTTCTTTGTTTACAAACTTTTCCCCTACCTATAGATCTGACAGGCAAATTCTTCTTTGCTCCTCCACTTAGGATGTCAACTTTTATGTTTAAGTCATATTCTCATTTAGAGGTCAATTTAATATATGTGTGATATATTGGTCTATACTTAGTCTTTGCCAGTTTTCCTTATAGTCTTTAACGATCTTTTTTTCAAGAGAAAAATAAAACTGTAGAGAGATAACTGATTGCATAGATGTAACTCTGGGGGATGGTTATTGCTTCTGTCAAGAAAACAAACCAAAAAAGCATGTGATAGAGCAAATTTGTAGGACGGGCTGCTTACTTATTCCAATTCTTGCAATTTTTAAATCAAGTAAGTAAATTAGTGTCTAAAATTTCTTAAGACATTTTCATAGACAGCATTGATTTATGAAGATTTTGTTGTTTTTTTAAGTCTGGATTTCTTTTAAGTCAACCTGCATGATAATGCAAGTGTGGTTCCCCCACCCTATAAAGACATATTTACTGCTAAACGTTGACTTGACACAGCTCCTTAAACAACTCCTGATTCCTTTCAGAAACTCCATTGTCTAACGTATTGTACTTTTCCCTTCAAGTGCCCATATCAGCCCAAAGATATAATGAAGACATCATATCTGATAACTTTACAAGCTGTGCCGCAGCCATCCCTAACAGCCAGCAGAAGGACGTTTATGATTCTAGCATCTTGAAATCCAACAAAGTAGAAAGCAGAATACATCCTCCCCACCATCTCATCAAGGAAGAAAACAAATTAACTTTCAATGGGGATATGCCTGAAAAAATGAATGCACATGAAAAGCCCTCTTTGAACTTTGTGCCAAATTCCCTGTTACCTAAATCAGAATGTTTCCAACCCAAAACTCTTGGACAACTAAGCCATCTTTTACCAGTGCCAGCTTTATATGAACAAACGAGGATATACATGAAGGAACCTAAGTACGGGCACATTGGACACCACACTCCTCATTCAGATCAGCTAGATGGCAATAATATAATGATGGCAAAGGTAAACCATGACTCTGAGAGCGAACACATGATGGAGATGCAGCCCACAGGACAAGTTCCCTTTGTATTTCTAAACTACCATCACCTGTTATCCAAACACGGGACATTTCAGCCTTCATCATGCACAGCCACCAGACATGTAGCTGAAAATTATGGATCTAGTTCAGAAGAGGTAAACACATTTATTTCAAAAAACCCAAGTCTGTCCTCAATCTCACCCCCAGAAACCCACAGGGAAACTGAGCTATGCCATTATATTGGAACTTCTGTAATAATCAATTCAAGGTGACAATAATAGAAACTGGCCTCTTAATTAAAACCCAACAAACTGGAAGCATTTCCAAAAAAAAGCACAAGACAACATGGTTACACTTATCAAGCAGAGCAGGAAGGTCAATGAGGGACAAACTGGCATGTGTTCTTGGCAAACCATGTGTAACAGTACCTTGAAGGTCAGAGAAAAACACTGAAGATTCAGTGTAGCATTACTATGATCTGATCTCTGGTGCAGAATGCTAATGAGATGCCATATGCCAGATCTCATTATTTTAGAAAGTTATACAGATTTAAGAGGCAAGGACTAAGTATGCATAGATTTAAATCATCTTATACGGAGATAACTATTTTGATTCAAAAAATATATTTTAGATTTTTAACCATCAAAATGCCATAAACAACGAGTGTTTAAAACTGTAAAAATACTGTGCTGGATATTCAGGAAAATATTCAAACTGAAGGCATTTTGCTCCTTTTCTCCTTCTCATTGACTAAACCAAAAGAACAAAATAGTTTGTTAGATAGCTCTGGTTTTATTTTAAAACAGATAACTACCCCGAAGTATTACTCTAAAAATCTCAAATCATTCTACATTGATGGACCAAGTAACTTCACCTCTCTTGGCCTTAGTTTATTTTTAAAATGAAGGTATCGTTCGAGTTCTTTCCCGCTTTAAATATAAAACTTATCCTCATCGGAAATTAAGCTTTAGCCTCCTAATTTTCAGGTACACTGACAATCAGTGGCCAATATTTGAAGAAATGTTTGCACCAGTGATTTAAAAAATTCAAAAGTATTTTCTTTTAAAACAGCCTGATCAAAATCAAAGTCCTAATTTGTCCAGAGGGTGACAACTAGATCTGCGATTTCATAGGTAGAGGGGACTCCCAGGTGAGGGAGATTTTTTGCAACTTCTTGTTTTAGAGAGATGAGCACTGAGAGGGACATAAAGCCAATATCAGGGACAGGATATGAACCAGATTTTCTGGGTGTCAAGGCTGTTTCTCTAACTACTATCCCATGCTATCTTTCATGGGATACATATCCCTAGAAGAAGCAGAACTTGGTTTAAATGGACATAAAGAATAAGACTATTTCATGGCTCCAGAAGTATGCAGTAGTCTCATAAAAGGACATAAAAGTATATAGGTCGCTTTTTGTCTGGTGCAAATATTTTTATCAAGACAACATAATTCCATTGTTTTTATGAATAGTGAATATGAGCCTCTTATTTTCTTTCAAATGCCAATAATCCATGAATTTCTAGTAAGATGAGAAGGTATAGTTGTCCTGTGATACAAAAATCTGCTAGCCCATTCAAGTTTAAATACATGACAAAACATTTTGAATTTGGCATGCAGAAATTCATAGTCATTCACAATTAGTTCAAGTAACCATAATAAAATTGAATTGCATGTGTAATGTGGAAAATTATCAATTAACCACTTTGTTCAATAAAAATTTAAAAAGATGTAATAAAAATTATGTACACATTTTCTTACTTGCTTTTTATACACAGCAAGTGAAAATACATTCATCTTGGAATACATGAACACTTAAATACACGATAAACAAATATTTTTAAAGAAAAAAACCAGAAGTTTCAAAATAAACACACACATATGTCTCTCTATATACATATGTTACTTAAAGGCTAACCATTTATTTCAGCAATAGTCTAAATATTTCACTTGATCAAAGTTCTCCCATGTCCACTTTTGAATACTTTGTCCAAGTGCTCCAAATTTCTAACACTGTTTCATTTTTTGTCTTTACAAAATGGCTTACTTTATGAGGTATGTTTGTTTTTGCTTGTTTCAAATGAAGTCAGACATTTTCATAACTATCATTTAAATTAAAAATATACCTATCATATGTTGTTAAACTATGAAATTCTCTTTTGTTAAACTAGTGCCATTACATAGGATCTTACAGAATCATTTATTATATAAGACCAATTAATCTTTTGAATGCATTAAAGAGATTAACAATTTAATATAATTATGTACATAATGCATGTGTTAATATAATCAATATTGTTCACATCATCAAACAGATCTATCTACCCTGTTTTACACCCTACTTAATCATACTCCAAGATCTGAGAGTCTAAGCATATATAAAACAAATTTTTGTAATTCTGAATACTCCTTTGGGTTTCATAATGATTCCTGAAAGATGTGATTAGTAGGAAATACCCTCTTGTGACTGTCTTATTAACATTTTGGAACAGTGATCATGTAGGTTTTGGTTCTTTCTAGGAAACATTTTGCTTATGCAAGGATTTCTATTAAGACAAACAATAGTCTGTAAGAGACAATGTGCACTATTAGGCTTTGCAATCAACAATTTAACAATGAAAATATCCTTCTTTAAAGGTTAACTTTTAAATGCATCTACAAAGAACTGCTCCAAGAAAAGAACCAACATTCATAGAGTTAAATTTAGGTATTACTTTAATAACACTATTAAGGAAAATATTTAATTACAAATAAAAAAAGTTTTCAACTAGAAAAGCTCTTGGGTCTGGCACATAGAGGATGGAATAACTTTGTAGCAGCAGAGAGATTACTGGTTTTCATTTATTAAAAGAGTGAAACATTTAAGAAGATATGGATAGTGTTATAATTAAAATGTAATAGGACAAATTATATAATACCACAAAACTTGGGCTCTTTATTGAGCTTTTGGTTATCAAAAACACATCAAAAAAAAAAAAGCACAATATTCAAAGGTAATAAGACCTTTAAAAGCACACATATGTTAAAATGGATACTATATCCTAAGTTAAGCCATTTTAGTGAAATGAAAATATTTCAAAATACTTTTAGTTGTCTGGACATCATATCTATTTTAAAACCATCTGAGATTTTTTATCATTATTTCTAATAAGCTTAATTTTTTAAGCTTTAGGACTTTGTTTTGTGATGAAAATAAACTTGTCAAAAATATTATTAAAACCAACCCCCAAAGCCCAACTTCAATTCTTACAAATACATATGCATTCCTTATGTATTTTTGTCATTTATTATGTATTTTTCATATTAATAAAAACTATCAAACACAGTTGATTGTTGTCTTACATAAAACATACAATATGAATAAGAACAAAGAACAAACCATTTTGAAGCATTTCCAAAGACATTGTTCATTTATTTTGAGTAAATACTTTACAAAGATTGTTCTTTTGAAGTCAAAAATGTAAGTTTATATTTCATTTTATTACATTTGTGTATAGCAATTTCCTAGAAGCAAGAAGAGTCTTTGGTTTCTAAATATTAAGGAGAAATTAATTTTGCATCAGGTCAAAGTTCAAACCCTTTAGACACAAATTTCTCATTTACCATTCTTTTCCTACACTGGGGATGAAGTCCATTATTTTCTCCAGAGTTAAGATCATGATCTACTCCCTTAGTTTTTATCCATCAATATGTTGAGTAATGAAGTGAATAGTGTTGCTATTGCCCGTGGGATCATATCATATCCAGCCTGTTCCTCAAGGCAAGATTTTGCTGTAGAATTTTGTAGGGTCATTCTTCCCTCCCATCACAGCTACATAATCTTTGCTTGGTTGAAATTAAAAGCAATTACCTTTATTACCAAGCAATATTAGTGTTTTTATTTCATAAATATCCATTTCATCCCAGTCCTACATGCCAAGATCTTTCAAATAAATGTTCCCTAAAGACTAAAAATGTTGCCATTCAATACACGGCCTTGAATTTCTTTTACCTGCAACTCTTTCTAATTAAGTCCTAAGGATTAGTTCCTGAGGTATAAGATACCCACTTTTCTGAATGTTCTAAAAACTAAGAGAGAGATGGAAACTTTAAATACAACATAAGACATATCCACAAATATAAACACCCTTTGTAAATTAATAGTTCAGATATACTATTTCCCTGGGTAGTCTATATTCCAAAGAAAGTACTGATATTTCTGCTATGTATAATAGAGGCACTTTTTCTCCAAGGCATATGTGCCAGATAGTGTACTAAGCACTTTATAATTATTTTCACTCAACAACCCTAGGAGGTAGGTCATATTATTATCCCCATTTTACAGATGAGGAAACTGAGGCAAAGACAGCTGAATAACTTGCCCAGAGTAATACAGCAAATAAGTGTCTGAGACCCGATTTGAATTCTTCCTGTCCATATTCCCTGAATCACCTTGCTGCTCTTGTAATCCTTGTGCTCTTCATCATCAGTATTAGCACTACTACTACCACCAACCACATCATAGTGGAAGAGATGATTTCAGTAATATGGAAGTTTTAATAATTTTATTTATTTTTAAGGATCAGGGAGCTGCTTAATGGCTATGTTACTTCTTAGTAGAAATTAGTACTAAGAATTAGAAATAATTCTAAGATTTCTTTTTTCCCCCTGCTATTATAGCATTCAAATGATATAAAATTTCCTATTAACCATCCCATTTTTAAAGTCCAGATTTAGATGAGAGTTTAGAAATTATTCTGATTTTCTTGATAGTAACTGCTAAACATTGAAGTGACCTTAATTTAGCCATTCTATAGAACAGGATTAAAACAATACAATTTCTTTGGTGTATCAGAAGCAAAATCAGTTTCATAAAAAATGCATCATTCAATTAAAGTCTCTGTTCAGATAATTCTGAACAGTCTATTTAAAAACAAAGTTGAAAATATCAAAATATGTCTATGGACTGTGATCCTTCCATACTTAGTTTTCAAAAGTAATTTCAATAATACTTTTCCAAAATAGTATCACAGTTTAAACAAAATAAAATGAAACTTCTTTTTCAAAGAGATTCAAAAATTAATGATGACAATGCTAAGGGAAAACTTACATTTATTTGGTCATAAGATTCAAGAAAAAAAATTCACTATGTAGAAAGGAGTCATTTCACTCTTAATTTAGTGATATTTCACAAACTACTTCTCAAAGGTAAGCCCATTTTTATAATTTTAGAGAAAGATTAAGAAAAAAACCAAAATTTGTGACTAAACCCAAATAAAGGCACGTTGGGCAGATAGTTTTTGATGGCTTTTTTTTTGGTTGTTGTTGTCTCTCTTCCCCACCCCGCTCCACAAGTAATTCCAACTGAAATCTTGTTTATGAAAATGGCGATTTTTCTTTGTTAGATTTCCAGAGACTGCTTAACTAAATATTTCCTTGTTGAGCAAATAACTGTGCCTCACTAGTATATGATAAAACTCACTTTTTGCATCAACTTTTCACTATTATTTTATAATGAAGAGGTTTTGTTCTAATCCACTTTCCTTCCAATTATTTCCCTAAGACTGGTTGGGAAAGGTTAGACAAAAACTTACGATTGGCAAGTAGCATGTGTTAAAAGTTAAAAGAAGATAACGGGCAATTTCTGAAGAGCATTACCTGCTCCCTTACCTAACAAACCCGTCTTCTCAAAGAGAGGTTATGACCTTCAATAAACATCTGTTTTCAAGAAAACAGTATCAAAAAAAAGTCCTTACTAAGGAATAGAAAACAAAAAATGCTTCCTTTCTTTTGTTCTGTCAGATTTTTAACATCTTTTAAAGCCTTAAAATAAGTAAGCAATAACCGAGTCTAAATTAGCTTAAAAGTTTTATTTCTTGAAAATATGAAATGAGGGAGAAAGAAAGCTTACAATTTATAAACCAAATGCTGAATTAATTCATTCAGTCTCGAATTAGAGGCTGTTATCTTTTTATAATTCTGTTCCATTGAATTTTCCACATTTCAAAGCTAGAACTGTCTTAGAAGGTCCCAATCTTCACTTAAAGTACAATATTATATCCCAAAAATCTCAGGCAATTTTAACTTTAATAGCTTAAAATACTCTGTAGTTGAGACATACTCTGCAGATGCAAATATGGCATCTTCAGATAATCTATCCTCTTGGTAAACACCAAGGGGTTAGACATGTAAGCATGTCAGATTACACAACACCAAATATACTAAATTTCATTCTTTAAAGAGTTTGAGCTTAAAAATTTCCTCAACTTTTGAATTTGTAGTAAATTTCAATTTATGAAATATGCATTTCTACTCTCCAAACACATTTACTATAAATTAGTGATTTTCCACTATACCTTTGATCTCTACTCATATATATTAAATTTCTTTAGCCACTTAAGTATAACAAATGACAAATAAATAAGCACCATCTCTGAAAAATTATTTTTCTTTTAATAAAGAAAATTATTTTTTTTCTTTTAATAAAGAAATAAAAACAAAGTGTTTTTTGTTGTTGTTGTTGTTGTTGTTGTTGTTTTGTTTGTTTGTTTGTTTTGTTTTGCAAAATATCTCCCTGGTTGAGTAGAAAGGATATTATCATCCCACATAACTGAGCAATGACTCAAGGACTATTGTTTTTTTTTCCTTTTAAAGAGAGCAATAATGAGGGCTTGACTATTGTGAAAACATCTAAATTTCCCTATACTATTACCATAAAAGAGCTACATGTATAAACAAAGTTAAATCTAAGAAGGGAAAGGTGGTGACTCTTCTTAAAAAGAGAGAGAAATAAATAGTAAACAAAAAGGCATGAGAAAAGTCATTAAGGAAAAAACCTCAAGCACCCACAATCCCAAACAAAATGTTCTGATTAATGGACTTAGGAAAGACCTAAGAAATAAAACAGGAATGTATGTGCAGGTGGCTATGCACTTTTGCTTTAAATTAATCTTAGTTAAATGGGAGCACACTCTGTTATCTTGCTCATGACAGTTGAATGTCCAACATTAACAGGCAACTATTTTGTTGGCTATTAATTCTTAGGGATGATGAGGTTTTTCAGCATGTCAAAAGAGTTGCCGTCTGGATGCACAGTCATAACATCCCCTCCTTCTTGATGAACTTGAAGGAAGCCAGAATCATCAATTCCAACAATCCACACCAATGGGCCCTCATCGTTTCCCAGATGGACTTGCTGACCGCTGTAGATCAAGAACATTGCAACTAATTACTTAGAAATTTCTTACAAATATATTTTTTAAACTAGTAAAATAACAATGAAAAATACAGAATAGGGAATCTTTTCTAAATGCAAGATGCTTCAAGTTTTTATATTATATGATGATGATTTTAATAACCTATCCTTTATTTTTTATACAATTAAAACTACATGAAGTCTTAAAAACATTTTTCCCCCAATTTCAGTTTTGTTCTGCTCTAAAAATAAAATCAGGGCAGATGGGAAGATATAAAGGATTGAAAAAATTGGGGGAAATTTGAGAAATTCAGGGGAAATTTTTTAAAAGTTATTTAGGAAAAATATGGTATGAGGGTAATTGTATTAGGGTTAATTGTGTGAAAGTAATTGTATGATTCATACCATTTGTTATTATTATGATTTTAATATTTTATAAAATTATATTTTGGCTACTGTCTAAAATACAGTTTTAAATATCTAGGTGAATGCTGAGGAGGTGCTTGAAAATTACCTTTTTATAAACTTTCTCTGACAATGGAACTAAGAAAGGAAACAAGAAAAACCACTAACCTGTGTATCCAGTATTTGTAATATAGAGGAAGAATTGCATTAGGTCCTTTGTCCTGAAATGCATTTATTAGGCTCTCCAGTACAGTTATTGTTCTTGCAACAAGATAATCCACACGTAATAGACCAAGGTTTTTATTGTATTTCTTATTATATTCTATGATTAGATCATTGATGCAAATAGTAGGGTTACTGTTATTCACATTAACTCCACAGCCTGAAACAATAAATAACAAATCAAAAAAAAATAAATAAATATATATATATATATATATATATATATATATATATAAACTGCTCCTCATATTCTCAGGCAATCACTATTGGAAAGTATATAATGTAAATAAATGTAAATACATTGAAATCAGTTGGAAAGATAATTTCATTCCTTCCCCAAATTAGATTATCTTTCTTGCAATCCCTGTATACAGGGATACACAGTATATTTTTACTCTGATCATCTAGAGAGAGAGACTTTCTAATGCCATCTCTCTTTTCATCCTTTTTCCCTCCTGGTAATTGTCAGTTTGGCCAGTCTTAATTTCTATTACTCCTATTCACGTTTACTTGTTGGAAAATGATAATTTGAGACAGGAAAGGCCAAAGGGAATTCATTTTAAAACTCACAATGAAGCAGGCAAACAAGTTTCTCAGCATTATTTCAGACTGTTTAGGTGAACCAAAAACTCAAGCCAAATGTGACCAAAACCAAGATTATTCCTCCTATGTAATCTTTGGAAGTGCAGACTTTTGCCAGAAATTCTGGTTCAGTTGAAAAACTCAGTGGATTTAAATCTTGGTCACAACAGGACCAATACACTTCTTTTTGTTTCACTTTAATAGCCCTTGGAAGTTTCTTATCTCCCATTAAATTCCTGACTATAAATGACAATGATAAGGTTCTAGTGCTGGCAAGTGGCCCTCTCACATTCAGCACATATGCTGGGCTCCTTCTTAGCCCTCTGAATCATGCTTTAAGAAAGTGATGAGCATAGGCAGTCTCTGAAGAGTATTACCTGCTCCCTTACCTAACAAACCCATCTTCTCAAAGAGAAGTTATGACCTTCAACAAACAACTGTTTTCAAGAAAAAAGGTCCTTCCTAAGGAATATCATGTAACAGGAAAAAAAGTAAGATCATCAAATTTCTACTCTCTATAAAGGAAGTCTTTATAGATAAGATGGGGAGAAAAATTATTCTCAGAAAAAATTCAAATGTCTCATATTGCAGATCAAAGATAGTTGAGATAGCTTTGGTAAGTTGTTCACTTACCAAAAGGACCAAAATGACTACATGGGGATCATGGTACAATAGGTCCAACTGATCAAAACAATACAAGATGTGGCTCTACTACAGGTTGGGCACAATTATTTTATATGAACATTTACAGTGGAGCTGTCTCTAAATTTGTGTATCTCATGTTTATTTTGAGCCTCTCCAATTTTACTTTGCTCAGAGAGCACAGGTCATTCTTTGAGCTAGTGTGCCATGCTGAGCAGTGTAATTGTTCTTCAGAAAGACTGTCAATGTCCTTGTACCATTTCCTCTAATCTCCCCATGATCACTCTCCATTTTTACTAGCTATGAAATAGCAGAAATAGCAATTGAATAAGAACTTCTGGAAGAATGTTTTTTGTGTTAAAAAAATTTTTTTCCCCCATTAGTTGTTCTGATCAAGGTTAAGATCATAATTTTCCAGAAGGAACAGTCATTGGCTTTGGAATCTGTATGCAATAGGTGAAGGATAAGCAAGCTCTGTGAGTGGCTATTTTGTGGAGGATGGGAAGTAATCTTCTCCATTCTGTGATAATATTCCATGACACCTCAGGTTGCCCTGCCTTCTACTTTGGAGAACACTATCCCAGAGTCAGAGATGGCCATTACAATCCCTTTTCACTCTGAAATAACATAATTTTGTGATATTAGGATGAATATGACAGCAGAAGGTGTTAAACCACCAATAAGAAAATCAGGTTTGGAATATCTGAAATAATAAACATCTAATGATCGAATCTTGACTGAACTTATATCTGACATGACTTTCTTTAGCTCATTTCAATATGATGCTTCTGATACTTCATAATTCCTAGTTCAGTTTGTGGTCTGAGACCCTGGCCTTGGAAAGGGCCCTTGCAACAAGGGATCAGAAATCTGGGCATTCAAATATTATGAAAAGGGTGAGACACTGAAGTAGAGCATGGAAGTTGGCTGCTTCCACATTAGCAATAAGTCCAAATGAGGCCTCTGAATCTTCAAGACAGGGCAAGGTTAGAACTCTATTTTTTCATGTCTACTCAGAGGTAGGAAGGTAGTGAGACAGGACAGTGGTAACAAGGGCAAAAAGGCTTCTCTAGGGGAGGACTCCAGTCCATATTCCTAGATGGAACAGGGTTAGGATACCCACAAAATCTTCAGTGTGACAGCAACTTTTTCCTTTCCAGGGTCTCAAATTTGCTATTCTGATAAATTTCAAAGGACTAGATAAATTTAAGAACTCCCAACTTCTTAAGTCCCTTCTCTTATCAGTATTTTGCTCTGTAGAATGGCGATAAAGGAAAATAAAAGCTACAGACTAAGTGAGATGAGAAATTCAAAGTAGCTGAAGCAAAATCTATTTTTACTTTCTACTTGAAAAATAAAAAAAAAACAGACCAACCACAATGTGATTGGTGGTAGTAGTAGTGCAAATATTGCTAGTAAAACAATGTAAAAACTTACCAATAAGAATATGAAAAGTTGTTCCCATAAGTGTTGAATTGACCAAAACTCCTCCAAGCTTCATTTGATCACTGTAGTAGATATCATTGGGCCACTTTACTCTTAAATTGATATCCTATTAAAAAAAAACCAATACAATAATCACAAATTGATTTGGTTTGAATGGACCTTAGGAAGTCATCTAAAAAGCAAACTGAAGTGAATCATCTTGAAATTAATCTACTCAGATTCAAAAAGTCTGAAGAGACTTGCATGAACTGATGGTAAGTGAAGTTAGTAGAACTAACATTCTCATTTTTCCCCCTTTTTCTGAATTTTCTTGTTCAGCAAAATAAATGTGAAAATATGTTTAGAAGAACTGCACATGTTTAACCTATATTGGATTATCTGGTGTCTACAGGAGGGGTCAGGGAGAAAGGGAGAGAAAAATTTGAAAAACAAGGTTTTGCAAATGTGAATGTTAAAAACTATCTTTACCAATATTTTGAGAATAAAGAGCTATTATTTTAAAAAAATTAATATACTCTAGTATTAACTCATCTCTCCTTCCTATATTAGGCTCTACATACAATAGACATAGACTTAGAAAAATAATTTTAGTACCAACCTCAGTGTCTTCTCCCCTTACAAAAATGACTAAACCCAAAACCAGAAAACATAAATTCCCAAGAAAGAAAAACAAAATAAAAAAACCAAAACAAAAAACTCCTTAAGAGAGATTACCTAATGTTTTAAGGGGTCCCATTTAAAAAATTATTAAAATCATGTACTTGAATATTCCCTTCAATGATGAAAATCACTACCCATCCTACTTGACTCTTGTCCAATATTCTTGGCAAAGGAAGCATATCCAAATATTAAGGGCCTTCTTGGTTTTCTCATGTCTTACAAATACTAATGGAACATCAATCCCATCCCCCAACCACATGATCAGTTCATTTCCTTTTTCTATTTTACTCCCATTCTCCAAAGTTATTTATTTACTGTGCATACTTATTACATGTCTCCTCACTGCACTGTGTAATATTAAATTCATAGAAGACTATTGTGTTCCAAGTTTTGAAATCAAAAAATAATATAAGTAGAATATTGGTACTGAAATAAAGATCTTTGTTTCTGGGAGAAATTTGAAATCATTAAAAAAAACTTTGCAATTTCCTGAAGGCAAGTCAGCTGTACCTTTTGCTCAAGTTGTTTTCCCCTAACATCTAAAGTCTTTTGTCTCATGTGTTTCTCCTGAACTATATTTTCTCATATATTTGAATCCATTTTCATTTGTTCCTATCATCTGGTCTCATCTGTTGTATTAAAGTATCAAAGTGTATACTTTTTTTGGGAGGGGCAGAGGAGGGAAGGGGAATAAACACCAAGAAAATAATTGCAGTTTATGCTCTAACACCAATTACTGATGACAAAAAAAGTAGAGAAATTCTAGGAGGATCTCACTAAGATCCTAAAAGTCAAATCACATATACTTGGAGTTTATCACACAAAATAATAAAATAATATTTTAAGGCATGAAAATTTTTTAAAAAGGAGCCAAAAAGAGATTTCTCTCAAAAAGAGAAATAATAAAAAATGATAAATGATAATAATAAACAATGATAAATAAAATAAAATTATACAAGGCATGGAAGACAAAAAAATCCACAATCAGAATTATAAATTAAAATATAAAATATAAAATTTATACATAAAATTTATTAAAATTTTAAAATTAAATTTAAAATAAAAATTTACAAATTACAAAATAAAATATAAAAATCATATCCCTTATAACATAGCTGTAAAAGGTACCAAAATTCTTCATACCTTTTCTTTTTTTAATTTGTTAAGATGTGATCTTTTTATATTTGAATACTATATCCATCTTCAGTTTATTTTTCCAGAATAGTGTAAGGTATTATTTATAAAATTTTCCCAAACTGATTTCCAGGTTTTCCAGGAGTTTTTATTCCAAGTAATTGGAATAAATTCCAAGTTACTTCTGATTTCTTTGGTTACTGTTTTGTAATATAGTTTGAAGTCAAATAATTCATTTTTCTTTTCACTATTTCCCTTGATATTCTAGAACTTTTGCTCTTATAAATTATCATAAATCATTGGTGGTTTTATATGGCACTGAACTTGCAAATTAATTTTTATAATATACCATTTTATTATGGTTCCTTAAACTACTTATGACTAGTAATTATTTCTCCACTTATTACTATTACATACTTTTGTTTCTATTGTGTTATTTTTTACTTTTGTTGTGTTATTTCTATCTAAACAGACTCTCTCTGAAAGAAATCTGGAAAATGTAGGATGCTGATTGATCAAAAAAGTTTACTGAAGTTTACTTTACAAGTTTCCTGAAAAGTAAATGAACAGACAGAAACTATGGGAACTAGACTCCTACTCAAATGCCTCTAAGAAGCATAGCACATGCAACCACTGTGTGACATCATCCCTCAGCCATGGGTTACTTAAGAACCTGGACAGCAGAAAGAGCTACTACCATTCAAGCAACAAAAGACTTACCTGTTAGGCAGAACAAAACAAAAGTGCCACTGGTGGCAGCACTCTTGAGGAATGTAGGGATCTAGATAAAACTAGCAGCATATCTTACACAAACTGTTTTCTCATTTTAAGAAAGTTGTTCCTTTGAGAACATTACTCATTTCCCCACTTATAATACTGTAATGAACTTTCCCTTGTAAACAAAACTAAATGGCTAACAAAAGGAAAAAAGGTTACATTGTTTATCAAAAGGAAACACTTTCTTTGTTCTCTGGAACCAAAATGATCCATTGAAATAAACAGTTGCCTTTTAGTGTTAGTCATAGTATATTGCTCTTTTGGCTTGACTTACTTTATTCCGATCATTTCATGCAAATCTTCCAACTTTCTCTGAATTCTTCAACTAAATGACCTTATAACATCTCTAAACTCTAAACCTATGAATCTGTTATCCCCTGTCAAACTATTTTAAATTTTAGATTTTATTTTTATTTTTGCTAAATACAAACCCCCAGTATACAATAGACACTTGCTTTTACTTGAGGTTACCTATAAAAATCTCTGTAATGGAAGTCTGAAATGCATATTATTACAGAGATTAAAAAAACAACAACAAAGTTTTCATAAAATTAAAGCAAGGTCAAGTTTAAACAACAACAACCAACAACCATTTTCTGGGTGCATTATTTTATTTCCTTTCTCATGAGCTAAACTCATTTCTTTGTTCCATTTCTGCTAGGATTAAACTATATACTCCTGCTATAAGATTTTATAGTCTCAGTTTTCAAAGTGAAAATTTACAGTGCAACTTCTGAAGCCTGAATGTTAAAGCATGTAACTGAACACTTACACTCCAGCAGGGCTACTGGGTGCTACAATAAATTCATGTGTAAATGTGTATGTCATTGATTTGATATAGGAAACATATGTCTTGAGTTAACCACTTCTGTAAAATGCCAAAGTTTTATTAACAGCAAATATTAGGAAATGGCAACATTAAAAAGGGAATTATGTAAGAAGTTGAAGATGTTTAGTTTTTCATTTGGAGATTTTCTCAAAAGACATACTCTTAATTGCTTATTTCAGAAATGACACAAGGGGGTTTCAACCAAAAAAGCCCAAGGAAAAAAAATCTTGCTGGCCAAAAACTAAACTTGCTTGCCAGAGAAATTCTCCCAGTAAGATCTAGAGATCTAGAGAGGGGGAAAAAGGTTTGTGGAATCAAGGGAAATTGAGAAGAAATTGGTAGTGTATTATTAATTTTCTTGACCCAGCCTTAGGTACATTATCAGAAACGATGTATCTGACACAGACAATGTAGCAGGCAAATGTATCTTTATAGCTAGTAAAAAAAAGGTACAAGTGAGTCTGGTTGCCTAAAACTCAGTCCAATATATATAGGAAATCTAACAATGTATCAAACTCCATCTCCTTTGAGCTTTGTATAGATCAAATTTATGATATAAGTTGATCAAATGTGAAAATTTATGCTACAATCATTTCTGAAAAATCTTTAAAAATGGACATACAAGAACTGCATGTGTTTAACACATATTGCATTATTTGCCATCTAGGGAAGAGGTTGGGAAGAGGGCGGGAAAAAAACTTAGAACATAAGATTTTGTAAGGGTGAATTTTGAAAGTTATCCATGTATATATTTTGAAAATAAAAAGCTTAAAATAGTTTTAAAAAATCTTTCTGGAAGAATGCATTGAGGTTATTTGGAAAAATGGTTTTATATACTCACATATACATCAAAAATGATTCTCCACAGCACAACAATCCACTTGCTATCATAAGTCAAATGAACTTTTAAGAATTCAAATAAACATTTCAATACAACAAAGTAAACAAATAGAAGAAATTATCAAAGAATTTTATGATGGATATAGTCTCTATTGCTTTTATTAAGAACTAATATGAACTGTATTTGCCAATGGCTAATTTAGAATATAACTTGACCAAACTTTTATATGTCATTCCTGCATAAATTAAAATTCACTGATTTTTTAAAAATGACTAATAAATAATATGTCTTGCATTAAATAATTAAAGCAAAAAAAAAAAAAAAAACCAACCCACATACAAAAGTGATTTAGAATATGTACCTCATACTCAGGAATTGATCGAACTGCCTCCACCACTGCCAAAGACATCAAGTGTTGAACAAATGGAATTCTCTGACCCAGATGAGAATATAAGGGGATTTGGAGGTGTAAGGTAGAAAGAGAACATCCCATAGGACTAAGCCAGACATTCCCATCACGACCTAGAAAAGAAATAAACCATTAGGAAATGTACTGTTTTTGTACAGGCTTTCCAGCACACATATTCATGTTTGTGTGCATGGCATATACATTGCAGTATTTTAATGGTCTGTAATTCCATCAGTGTGGGTATTACTTATGGCAATACAAATGGCTCTTCTTGCATATCTTCATATTATTATCTTAAAATTCTTTAAAGAAAGACAAAGATCCTAAGAAAGATTAAATCATATGAAAGCACTGATTACCTGAAATGCTTAGGGAATAAGATCTTAAGTAAACTATCACTTCCACAGAATAAGACAACAGAATAAAAAAAAAAAGTCAAAGAAGTATTAAACTATGTGCAGGACATAACATTAACATTAAGAAAAATTTTTTTTCAGTAACAATTGAAACAAAAATTTTTACTTAATCTTAATTTCTTCACATATGTACCTCACTACCATGATATTTCAAATTGGCTTCTACTACTCTCTTTCTCATGGGTTCAGTGTTTTTGTGGGAGTCTAAGCCTCTGATTTGGGGGAAATGCTTTGTAGCTGTTCATTTGAACCATCGACTTTGACAAAGTACCGATTGTTGATTGGTAGATTGTTGGCACTTTTCTGAGGACTTTCAAACCAGAATTTAGCAAGACAACCATCCACAGAATTCTAGAATCCTAGAATTCCTTTGGGGATACAACCTGTCACTAGCAGTGTGAACTGAATGCCAAAGGAAAAACATTATGCTACTTTAGGTACATGTTTTCCATTAAAATGTAAGTTCCATAAGGATGGGGATTGCCTTTTGTCTTTAGGCACAGTACAGTAATGCTTGATGATTATTTTTTATAACTTTCCCTATAAAGTGCCAGATGGCTCTCTAAAAAGACAATTGCAAGTTTGCAATTCCAACAAAAATGAAAGAGTATACCTGTTTCTCACTGAGTTTTAAAGCTTTTATTTGTTGTAGGAGACAATATACCTCTAGCTTGTTGTAAAATGTATTTCTTTGATTAGTGAACTATTTTTTGCAAATGTCATTTTTTCCATTACTGCCTATTATATCCAGTGATTATTTAGCTAGTGCAAGCCTTAATAAATTTTTAAAAGTTCCTCACATAATTTAGATTTAATACTATCTTGTATTCCAAAAACAGTATTTTAGCTAACCTTTTTCTTTTGGTTCTATTGTCACAAGCATTTAAAAAATTTTAATATGATTAAGCACGTCTCATATCTAATAATTCCTTCTATTTGTTGAAAGTTATTTCTCTTCCACTATTGAGTAGATTCATTTTTTGCATTCTTTATATAGTTATTTTTCATAATTATGTCCATCAACAACTGGAACTTACTGAGTAATATGGTACAGGATGTGCACCAAAATCCATCTACTGTCAAGTGGTTAGATAGTTTTGCCAAGTAAATTTGTCAAAAACTGAAAGGATTCACTATTATTTTCCATAAAATTGTCAAACATTAATCTTTTTTATATTTGGCTGGATGACTGCACTCTATTTTTATCCATTTTAAGTTTTGATGAAGGATTTTCTTTTACAATGGAATAAATAGCTGATACAATCTGATATATATTAACTTATCCAAAGGATAATTTTTTAAAAGAGATTTTATTAATCATTTTTGAGAAGATCCTAGACATCATTAAAAATCAAGTTTTGCTTAAGGAGGTTTTCTTGGGAAAATTTCATATAGAGATGTAAAGAATGAGAGTGAAATGAAAAATTTGCTTCATTTTTTTTGCTGCTAATACTAAAATAATTCCCTAAGACTGAACCTAGTCCACTTGAACCTAAAGTCCCTTTGTGACCTGCAGGTGACATCTTGCTACATGAAGTTCATCACATTAGGCAACCAGTAACTGCCATGCTAATTCTATTCAATCTCAAGTTCATGAGGTAGCCACAGGTAATTTTTAGAAAAACATTAAGCTCTGAAAACATAAAGCAGAAGAAACAGTTAAGGAAACTCAGTCTCAGGCTCTCTCAGACAAATACATGCAATGACTATTGTGTATATACAAAACTTTGGTCTTCACTATTCTCCTACCTTTTGAAAGTTCTCTGCTTTCATCCTATTGCTGTGACTGTCCCTGACTAAATTAATTTCTTAACTCTTTCTGCATTTCTGTTGGGGGTGATTAAAAAGCAAAATTCTTAAAATTTTTGTTCTCTAGCTAAAAATGTTTCAAGTCACCTTAAACTATATCTTGAAATCCTATGCTATTCAGAATATATTATCCATTCCCTCTTACATTTTCTGATGGGAGCAGAATAGTTTATTTATTTTTCTTTTAAAATTTTATTTCCTTTGTGGTTTTCTTTATCTTCATCACTTGATAATTAAAATTAATTTTAATTAAATTTTGAATTAAATTTAAATTTTACAATAATGTTTAAATTTAATTAAATTTTGAATTTTTATTTACTGGATAACTCCTGGTTCACCAACTTCAGGTCTCTGCCCTGAGACTCTGCAGAGGTCTTTCCTATAGGCTTAGAGGAATGTTACATAGCATCCTATCAACACCACCACACACAACTTTTCTGGACAGTGCTAAGAGGTACCATTCAAAGCTTCTATAACCTGGATCTGTGGTCTCCATGGCATTGAAAAGAGAAAGGGGAACCAAAGTGTGGGGTTGGATTTCATTGCAAGTACCAACCAATGTGCCTACTAGTATCTTCGGGTCTACCAGTACCAGTCTTGCTGCTACTAGTGTGGGAGGTAAAGGACAGATGCTGAGTAAGCTTTCCACTCCACACACCCCCCACCCCTTTTTTTTTTTAAACCTTTTGGATTTTGTCTGATATGTCACTTCTGTTTTGGAGAGGTCTGAGAAGTCATGATGACAAGGAAAAAAATGTCCATTTTGTTGCTCACATAATTCTGGTATGATCTTTAATATTATAGGGCTGAGCATCCATTTAGAATGTATGATGGACTATGTGCTAAGGGACGGGGTATAATTATGCATTCTATATTTGTAATGAAATTTCCCTATTTTTCATTTTTATTTTATTATATGGAAATGTAGTTGATTTAATTTTGTATCCTGATAATTTGCTTTTTATTTTTATTTTGTCTAGTTTTGCTCTTATTTTACATCGCTCATTTGATATTTTATTGAATTGGTTTATCAATACAATTTTAGCTAATTGATCCTTTTTTTTCTATTTTGTGTGTGTGTGTGTGTGTGTGTGTGTGTGTGTGTGTGTGTGTGTGTGTGTGTTTGTGGGGATAGGATTTTTCCAAACTTCTGAGGAAACTATTTTGATCTCCCTCTTCTAAAAACCATTGCTTTTGCCCCCCATTATGCCTCAAAATACCAATTACTGCAGGTAAGAAAGAAGATATCACTTTGCTCTTTGGTTGTGTAGTTCATTAATGAACTTTGCCTTACCCTTGATAACTGTTTTCTCATTCACTTCAATATATCTTCCCTGAGTCCATGTACTTCCACTTTTGAAGATGTAACTTGCTAAGAGGAGCTCACCATTCTCCTGTGACAGGATGAGTGGTCTCTCTAATAAAGGGAGAGTGGTCTCCCTTTGTAGGATGCCCCTTTGTAGTGATATATATATATAAGCAATGTTTCCACCTTTTTCTTCTCACTTTGCCCCTTACCCTTGAGGTTCTTTTCTTCCTTAATCATTTTTCTCTTCACTTGACACCAAGTGATTGATTAGAGTACATTGTCTTTTCCATTTGCTCCTCTCTTTAAATACACTTCCATTCTGTAAATTAATAGGCAGAATTGTGAGGTTTACTCTTTCAGTCCTGTTTCTCCATTCTGTGGTGTGTGAGGGAGCTGGAATGGTAGTTATATCAATGATTATTAAAATTTTATTTTTGAAAAAAAAAAGTACTTTAGTGGTTTTTTTATGTGCATGCTACTTGAATTAATATATCAAGGGAAAACTACATGATCACAATTCATTATGACAGCTTCACATCTTAAATAAATTCACTCTTCCATTATGTTATCAAACAATTGATCTTCCTGAGAAAAAGCAAATTGAAGGCCAGAGAATAAAGACTATAGACAAAATAAAATAAGCTAGAAAGAGCTCTCAACGGGGGGAATATGGATACAGATGTATGAACATGATGTTAGTTAGCAGCTATTTTTCTTTTTTTAAAAATCTGTATCTTAGAGCACCAGCCCCAGTGGTGCTGAATTTGAATTCAGAAGGACCTGAATGCAGCAACAACCATGAGCTAGGCTCTCTGCTAAGGACTTTACAAATATTTTTTCATTTGTAAGATTAATGAGCAAATTTATTCCCACAATGCTTATAGACTGTTTCAGTTCTTATAGGTTTCTAAGAGTTAGAATTGTCTTTAACATAGATGTCATAGAGTATTACACTCTATTACAAAGAATATTAATCATTTTAATAGAACTATAGTTCCAGTAAATAATACTATACTATAGTAGAAGTAGCATATAGAACTATAGTTCCCAGAGCTGTGAGCTACAGATTCCAACTTTCAAGTTGGAATTTATCCTTATTTTTTCTTGTTATTGTGACTAAACCCATCGTGGTATAAATAATTTTGTACCTCTGGATTAATCCCTTGTCCAACAAAAGCATGTGACCACCTTATGACCACTTAGGTCATTGACTGTTAGCTCGTACCATTTCCTCCTGCCCAACCTAAGGAGAAGCCTGGCCATCTTGTGTGGAGATACTTCTTCACCCAATTCTGTGATCTTGAAGACATCTTATTTTATTGTAAGTGCTATAGATTTAATTCCCACAATATTAACACAATTTAAGGAAAGACAAAGACAAGATTTCTTTGCCTTCTTAGTAGAAACTTTGAGAATTCCTGATTAGATTTAAAGTTAGAAGGGAGTCTCTGAGGCTATCATGTTCTAACTTTTATGTCATTTTACATATGACAAGGCCCGGATTCTTCAAACCAGTGTACTTTCCACTTTTGCTTATTATGTGCACAGTACATATGATAGTGAAATGTCTCCATCTTTTCAATCACCTTCTCTCTTCCTTTAAATGTTAAAACATTAATATAATACATACTTGCGGATTTGAAAAAATAAGTTCACATATAATATGGCCTCAATTAGTACTATGAAGCCTGAAAATCATTAAGGAAAATGTATAGGATTTAACTAACCAAAAGTTAAAATGACTATGGACATAAAATGACATGATAGACTACCAAGAGTGTTTTAACCTTGCTATTCATTTTGATTATTATTTATTGGTTACTATGATTTATTTATTGATAGATTATGATTTTTGATTATGATAATAGTAATTTTTTTACATCAAACACCTCAAATGACTATAGTTCCAAGGCAATTCCAATGAAACATAAGGCTGAGATTTTGGAATATGATAACAAGAGTTGACTTACCTTTTCCTTGTGTTTGCTGGGCTGCAATTGCTACTAAACCGAGGTCTGATGGCACCTCAAACATCAACCTGCAAATTGTGGAAAAGATGGTCAGCAAAAAATGAAAATGAAAACCCCCTTCACCCCATATTAAATAAATAAATACATTGATCCATTTTGGACCATTATTTGTTTTGTAATTACTTATAAGTATGGTAGCTAAAGGTTTCTTTGATTAATTTAAAATCTGGAAAAAACATAAAGATCATTTACTAAATTATCAAGAGAATCTCAGCAGAACTTCCCAAAAAGGGTTGTGAATGTGTGTGTGTGCCGCACATGCACACACACACACAAAATAATACACATACCACAAAGTTTCTTTGAATTGAATTTTTTCAAAATTTTCTATCAAGGGCGTATTTTTTGCAAGCTGGTGTCCCTATCTCCAACAAAAAACAACCAGCAATTCCTGACATTTGTTTCTACTTAAAGTGCATTTTTGTTCAAACTTTAGAATATATATAATAACATAAGTTTCCGATTATTTAGAAAATCAATATGGTGGCAATAAAGCAGTTTAAAAGATACACTTTCCCAGGAGAACTAATTATGTTTTAACTATAGTAAATAAATCCACACCTTCTGAGAACTCTGGATTATTTTAGGCTTGGTTTCTGCTTTTAAAATGGCTTCACTTAAAAGAATATGAACTTCCCTTCTGGGGATAGGTAGAAAAGTGTACTTTAATACCACCAAATGAGTCAACAATGTCACTGTGAGAATTTTCTCTGAGCTACATTAGACTATTTTAACTTCATGTTGTATTACTGTATTACTTTCTTTCCATTGAGTTACTAAATAGACATAGTATCGTCCTGATTTCTGTCAAAATTTACTTTTAATAAAATAGGAATATAAGTGATCTGAATTTATGATCTGAAACTTCTATTCATCAATGTATTGGTAAACCTAACTTTATTTGAAAATACCCATTTGAAGGAAAATAATGTGGGACTTTTTCTGAATCTTCCTGGAAATGAACATTATATGTAGGGTAAAATGAGAACAACCAGGAGGGGAAAAAATTAAAATATTATCACAATAATGTAAAAGACTTCAAAGTTCTCTGGTAAATGCCTAATTATGATTTCAGAAGACTGATAATGAGATAGGTGTCCCATCACTTGGCCAAATTGGCAATACATATGACAATAGACAATGTATTTATTTATTTTGCTTGACTACAAGTTTTAATTACAAGGTAGGAGGACTTCTATTTAAATTGCAAGAGGAAGAGGTAATACGATTAATGCAAAAAAAATAACCACCACCCCCCAAACTGAGAGATAAAGAACAAGTAAAAATAAGTAGAGAGTTTAAGGGATACAAAGCAGTTTTGTAACTAACATGAAAATATACATTTTATTAAAAAATTTTAGTAAAAAGTTTTATACACATCCCCTTTTTGTTGTGTGTAGAAGCATTCATATTTGAAGCTAAAAGTTCAAAATGTAAAAGAAAATTAAAAAATAAAAAAAGAGGACTACTATAGGGGAAGGCTAATTCTAAGTACCGCTGCTCTTCCTATTATTCTAATATGTTCTAATGAAAAAGATGCTACAGAATAAGTGTTTATTTCAGTTTAAATCAAGCTAAAGCTATCTATAATAGAAAATACAGCTAACAGTGACAAACAACAAAATTTGTCACCCCCTCTGATAATTCATAGATGGTACCGGAATGCTAAATATCTGATTACTAAAACACTTTGCTACAAATCATTGTTAGACAATTTACTCTGAACCACAATTGAAAAAAGGACTAGGAAGTGTACCAGATGTTTTCCTTTCCATCCTGGCATTTTCAAAGAGAATCAAACCTTAAGGACCATTTGCCAGTTCTACTTCCATTTCTTATAAAATGCAATTTAATAAATAAAATACAAGTGTGTCAAAAAAGAAAACAGAAATGATCAATAATTTCATCCAAAAGAATAAAAACTAAACCTACAGGATACAGCCAAACATATATATATATATATATATATATATATATATATATATATATATATATATATATTATATATATATATATATATATATATATATAAACAAATGAATTGGCATGCAACTAAAAAAGCTAGAAAACAAATTAAAACACCTCCCAATTAAATATAAATTAGAAATTCCAAAAATCAAAGGAGAGTAATAAAATTGAAAGCAAGAAAATTATTGAAAGCCTCTTCTATCCCCCAAAGAGTAATGTTAAATGGCTCCCTGCCCAGAGAGAATTTATAGAACTCTTGAGTTTTTAAATTTAAAAATCAAATAGTTATTTTGATTATTATTGGTTAATTTGATAGGAAAAAAGAAAAACTAGCAAAAATGAAAAGAATAAACTTCACCACCAGAGAAGAAGAAATTAAAGCAATAATTAGGGCTATTTTGCTGTGTGCCAACAAAGCTAACTGAAATTTCTAATTTCAACTGAAAGTCTGACTAATTGAAAAATCTAATTTCAATGGAAAATCTGACTAACTGAAATTTCTAATTTGAAATTGAAATTGAATTGTCCTTGTACACCCAATAAGACCCAAAGAAAGAATCCAGTGCAAACACTTCCAGGCTAGCTCAAAGTGGGGAAACCTGGGGCTAATTGGATTTGGCTGGAACCTTAGTAGGAACCACAGACACTTCCCAACTGTGTGTGGGATCCAGGGTCGAGTGTGAAATTTATATTTACAAAAATATAAATTGCCCAGACTAATAGAAAATTACTTAAATCACCCCTATTTCAGAAAAAGAACAAAGTATCAATGAACTCCCGAAGAAAAAATATCCAGATGACAATTCTGAAAAGATGGCAGTATAGATGGATAATTTAAGCTCTTCAGATTTCCCCTCTAAACATAACAAATTTGGACTACAGGATGAACATTATCTGTTCAAAAAGATTTGCCAGAACAAAAGTCCTTGTATACCCATTAAGACCCAAAGAAAGAATCCAGTGCAAACACTTCCAGGCTAGCTCAAAGTGGGGAAACCTGGGGCTAATTGGATTTGACTGGAATCTTAGTAGGAACCACAGAAACTTCCCAACTGTATGTGGGGTCCAGGGTCTGAGTGTGGGAAGGCTAATTAGGAATACCAGGCTCAGCTGTGTTGCAGAGATGCACCACTGGGAACCAATAGATCCATTAAATGTAAAATCGAGTGTTGCTGCTGGTTGCAGCATTTGTAGGAGGGCAGAACTTTTGGTTTAGGTTCCAGGTCAAAGGAGAAAGTTGAAGTGAAGCTAGAGGCACTATCCCCCAACCCACAATTGGTGCTTACACCAATATTACTCATTAAAAGAATGAACTTAACCATAGAAATTTACTATGAAAATTGAATAGATGGGATTCATCTACAGGAGGGCAGTGAATTGGAGGGGGAAAAAAAACTTTTTCTATCCCCCAAAGACTGGGCTCTCTGCCCAGAAAGAATTTATAGAAGAACACTTTTGATTTTTAAATTTAAAAATCAAATGAGAGACATTGAGAGACTTATATATCAAAAAAAGACCTTATAAATAAAAAAAAAAAAAACATATAACTAGAAAAGGGGATACAGTCTTAAAAGAAAACAGATCAAGAAGAAAATTATTGTGGCCAAAAAAAGAACCTCGACACAATAATGCAAAAAATAATCCAAGAAAATTGTCCTGAACATGAGGGGAAAGTAGAAATATCCACTGATCCTTTGTGGAAAACACAGGAATATTATTGCCAAATTTTAAAAAACTCACATCAAAAAGGGAAAAAAAATCATCAAAATTCATCAAAAACCAATTTAAATACACTGGATCTACAATTAAAATTGTACAGTACTTAGCAGCAGCCACAAGTAAAAAAAAAAAAACAAAAACAAAACTGCAGGTCCTGGAATAGCTCAAAAGAAAGAGTTAAGGTAAAAACAGTAACTATGTTATACAAATGAGGTGAGAAAGAATTGACAGAGGCATTAGAGGGGGAGAAAGAAGGTTACTCATCAGGAATGAGTTAAATAGACAACACTACATAAATCCTACTAAGGGTACTGAAAGGGTACTTAAAAGGTACTAAGGGTACTAAATCCTACTAAAATGTGCACCCTCCAAAATCTATAAAAAAAATAAGGAAGAGCAATGGCCAGAAGGGAAGGCAAAGGATTGGGAAAGAAAACAAGGGAGGGATGCACGGGTATGAAGAAGTTAAAATAGCAAGGCAAGTTAAGGAGCAAAATGACAGCAAAGAGTTAGCAGGGATAGTAAAAATGTGTGTATAGGGAGGGAAGAGCTATATATGTATATATAAATATATTCTTGTTTAACTATAATTTATCACTTGGTTGATGTGAGGAAAATAACAAAAAAAAAAAGTACAACCTATAAGGAAGTAAAGTTGGACACTCGTGAATATAATTTCTTGTACATATCCTTTCTTGTTATATATTGTGAATCCTCCCTGTTGTTCTGCTGGGCACATAATAATGTTCTGTTTTGTTTTATGTTTTATTTTATTTTTTATATAAAATACAAAGAAAAGAAAAATACATCTCCTGGGCAAGATGGATTTACAAGTAAATTCTACCAAATGTTGCACAGTATTACTATATAAACTATTTGGGAAAATATTCAAAATTCCTTCTATGACACAAATATACTGCTGATACCTAAATTAGCAAGAGCCAAACCAAAGAAAATTATAGACCAATCTCTCTACTGAGTTTAAACAAACTATTAGTGAAGAGATTATAACAACTTATTAGTAAGATAATACACTATGACCATTATGAGATTTATACCAGGAATGCAGGAGTGAGTCAATATAAAGAAGACTGGTCATATCAATGACAAATCTAACAGAAAAAGCTTTTGACAAAATATAACTCAAAAAAGTGTTTCTTTTGGACACAAACACACACACACACACACACATATTTTTTTTTTTTGTATGTGTGTATGTATGTGAAGTATGCTTCTATCTCTATTCAGCTTCTACCAATTCTTTTTCTGGAGATGAGTAGTATTTCTTATCATAAATCCTTCAAATAAATTGTCTTATTGTGTTGCTGAAAATAGGCCATTTATAGTTGATCATCACTCAAAATAGCAATTACAATGCTCCCCTGGTTCTGCTCATTTCACTAATTCACAATGCATAAATCTTCCTAGTTTTTTTTCTGAAATCAACCTACTCATCATTAGCACACAATCATATACAACAACTTGTTCAGTCCCATTGATGGAAATCCCCTTAATTTCCTATTTTATGCCACCACTAAAAGATATATATATATACACACACACATATATACACACACACACATATATATACACACACATACATACAATACATATACATATAATACATATATAACATTAATATTACATTAATTTACATTATTACATTAATACTTATATAATATATATTGTTACATATATTATACATATAGGTATATATAGAAATATATACACACACACCTATGTGTGTATGTATGTATTTATAAAAATAAGGCATAGTTACAAATTGTTCCCCAAAATGTTTCAATCTGTATACAACTTCACCAACAATGCATTGATGTCTCAATTTTTCCATATCCCCTCCAACATTTATCATTTCCTTTTCTGTCATGTTATCCTTATAAGTGTGAGGTGGTAGTTCAGAGTTGTTTTAATTTGCATTTCTCTACTCAATAGTGTTTCAGAGCATTTAATCTTTGATCATTTATCAATTGAGGAATGGCTCAGTTTTCTGTAACAGGTGATTCTTTACATGAAAACATGCATAAAGGACAACTATATACTATAATTAATGGAGATCATAAACAGAAAAATCCACATAGACTTTCAGAACAAAGAAAAATGATTAAGGGAACATATGAATGAAACTACATGAAGTTTGTTAGCACTTAAGAGAGTACAATAACCAGAGGACCAAGTTTGTTCTGCCTACAGGCAACGAAGAAATTTCTAGGAGGAACATAAAATAGCTAACTACTTAGGCTGAGAAAAGCAGAGGCAGAAATTTACTTGTGCTATCTGAGATGACTCTAGGGGCTTTGCCATACAGCTCCCAGTTAACAATGGAGCTTTTATGAATCTTCTCATTTTCATATTTCTGAAAATGAGGTTGCCTGCATTTTTTAAACCAAAAGTATTTTTAAAAAAACCAAAAAAGCATAAAACATTTTTATTCTTATGTATTGATGTTCTCACATACATAAAAATCGTTGACTAAAAATCCCTTTCTTTTTTCTAGTTGTTTTGTGAGTTCTTACCAAAATAGCTAAAGGGGGAAAATGCTCTATTTTCATATTCTTCTCTGAGTTAGGATTAAAACAATATTTCAGCTATTCTGGAAAAATGTCAAATTCCTTCTATGACACAAATATGGTGCTGATACCTAAACTAGTAAGAGTCAAAACAAAGAAAATTACAGACCAATCTCCCTAATGAATATTGACGCACAAATGAGGGAACCTTCAAAGTTAGATCTTGCCTCAATTTTCCCTAAACAATCAATATAATTCACTCTTTAGTTACAAAAATACTTCCAATAAACTATATTCCAATAAACTAATATCAAGATCCACATAAAATGGATCACATGATGATCACATCATGAAAACCAGGTTTATTACAAGAGAATGCATGTGGAATCCAATGGGTTCCCAGTGTTGCATTTTTATAATAGCAAGACAAGGGAGGAGGGGCTATCAAAAAGAGCCATGACATGGGAGGAGCAAGGTGATGGCAAAAGCTTCATTCTTTTCCCTAGGAAACGGCTAGACTATGAAGATAAGAGGGTTGCTTATGAGATAATTTGTGCTTCTCTGCACAAGTATTATCCCAACCTGGCACAGACAGACTAATACTTATCTTGACTCCCAAGAATACACAGAGAGTCCAGGTTAGGGTAGAACAAATGATGTCAGGGGGAATTTTGGCCTTGACACATTCAGGCCTATTCTAGGTTCAGCGAATCTGGAAAATATGGCAGCTCAAAAAGACAAGTTCAAGAGAACTTTTACATTCCTTTCGGTTCTGCATTTGGTCATCAGATAGCTCAAACTCTGCTTAGATGTTAAGAATCTTCCTAATAGGGCTCAATTGCAACTGAACTCAGAATTTAACATCTAAAATAAATTTCCATAATAATTTCCATCATAATTTAAGAATTCACCAATTATTAGTAAGTCATAAAATACATAAATAAAATTGGTTCAATTTGGTGCTTAGTGGCTAAACTTTATAGTAATTCTAACTGTTTCTAAGTCTGACTGACCAGAGTTGAGTAACACCCCCATCTCTTTCCCTATCTCTGTAGCATCCAAGATAGCTAAGTACCACTATAATCTTATTGTATATCCTTGATGTGTTAGGTAAAGGTCCTCCCTTGGCTACATTGGAAGAGAGATGGCCTCATGGTTTACATCATGGTTGAGTTGGGGAGAGCCTTGGAAATGAGGAAGAGGTTGGTGTGCCCCACAAAGGGACACTGCCCGACTCCCCATTACCAGAGATTTGCTGACTATAGATACAGATTAGTACAGTGGGTGCTGGAGGAGACTGCCTGGTAGAGTAAAAAAAAAGCTAGTATTTGATTGTTCTTGACTGTGCCAGTGAAGTAAGACTAAGTCAACAAACACGGAAATTTTTTAGAGATGGAGCAATGGAAGCTAAGGGGTACCCAGCATAGCTAATGACTGTATAAGTAAAGAGATATTTTCTGACCAAGGTGAGGAGTGAGGTCCCAGCCTCTCTCTCTTACAGCTGAAACAAAGTTGAGGGAAAAAAAATTGTGTTCACTACAAATTCACGTTTCCCCAACTAATATACTTGTCTCACAGAAAAAAATTGAGGCCATTTATCATGAGCTTCCTCTTTTCCTCTCTTCCTCATCTATTATTCAGATGCTTTCTGACACTATCATCCCAAATTGGATTTCTTCCTTCTAAAAGATAAGTATTATTACAGGCACAGATAGACACCTCCCAAGAGTCAAAGCAAAAATTTTTTTCCAATATTAACATTAAAATTTGGATATAGGTCCCAAGTGGGATCCTGCTGCCAATCACATATATAATCAAGAGGGCTTTTGTAACAATGAGCCAGGTAGTGTTTTTTCCATTTTATTTGGAAGAGACTCCCAACTCAACCATGAAGTGATGATAGAGGACTTCTTCTATTCTTCTCTCATCACAAGGTCACACCTGCAAAAGTAATTCTATTCTATCCCATCTCTTCCAACAGATTGCTCTGTCATCTCCACTTATCTTTACACTCCATGTCTATTGGCTCCTTCTCTACGGTCATACCTGTCACATAAACATACCTGTGCTTCCAACTTCAAAAGCCTCCCTTGATCCTTACATTCCTACTATCAAAACTTTCTTCTAGTAAAATCCAAAGCATCCAAGGTCCTCCAGAAGACAAAGAAACAGCAGACTGAATTTCTGTGCCCTCTTCTCTTCTCACTCTATATTTAGCTTGACAATCTCATCTGCTCCAACAGATTCAATGATCATTTCTATGAAGATGATTCTTAGATCTTATTTTAACTTCTTTGATCTGACCTCCAGTCTTGCATTTCAAATCGACTCTTAGGCTTTTTGAACTGGATGTCCCATAAACATTTTATATTCAACCTGTCTAAAACTCCAGACCATCCCCTCTTCTAAGCTTTCCTATTAATGTTGTGAATACCACTATTCTCCTAATCAACCAAGTTACAGTCAAGGTGTTATTCTGGATGCCTCATTATCAGCCCCCCATAACCAATCAGTTGCTAAGTCCTATCAACTTCATAACATCTCTTTTTCCTCTAACCACTGCACTAGTGCAGATCCTTAATATCTCATTGCTGGTATGTCTCTTTCCCTCAAAGTATCTCCTCATTCCAGCCCATTTTCCACTTAACTGTAGTCTGACAATGTTACTCCCCTACCCTATTTAATCCATGATCAAAGTATATAGTTTTATATATACAGTTTTATCAAAGATATCGTTTTTAAAGCCTTTCGTAACCTGCCCTTTCCCATTTTCCCAGCATTCTTGTACCTTACACACAATACCTCTGCAACAATGATATTTGGAGTTGCGTTTCCAAAGCACATCTCACAACTTTGACTTTCTCCCATATACCTAGAATTCTATCCTTCATATTCTTCCCCTGACTTCCTTCAAGTTCCAACTAAACTTCTATCTTCTATCAAAAGTCTTTGCTGATTCTTATAACACTTATACATTCTTATTAAGATTATTACTCCAGGTTGTAAGCTTTCCTGCCTGTTGTTATTGAGTTTTGTTTTTGTTTTGCTTTGTGTGTGTGTGTGTGTGTGTGTGTGTGTGTGTGTGTGTACCACAATATCTGGCATATATAACAAGAGCTTAAAAAGTGAATTTTGATTTGATTTCATTTAGGTCTCTATAGAAATTTCTACAGAATTCAATCCAAGGAAATCACAAAGTTACCAAGTTTATATTAAATTTTTATTCTTGCCTGTGAAATACAAACTTGGCTTATCTATGTTTTTTAAAATTAAGTATGTGAATGTATAAGTGTTTGTTCAAGTTATGTATATCCTGTATTAAATATGTAATATGTTCCTCTAAACATTCTTATATATATTTATATGCTGTTTCTTTACATTTGGATACATAGAGCCGAACATCTGGGCAGACAAAATTCAAAATTCATGTTTCTTCCTTTGGAAAGAAAAAGAGCAGCGCCATACTACCACTCAGTACATAATTGGTCTTTCCAGCCAATACCTTACTTATCCTTTTCAGGATAATTAGTAGGAAGAATTTCCCACTCCTGCCAGCTGGCCTCAAAAACATCATTCCTTTCACAAACCATTTGCCCTGAGCATCACCCCACCACTTATAATCTCACATTCAGCCTTTTCTCCAGAACCTCCCTCTCACTCTATCCTGTGAGAGATCAATTTGCAAGTAGAGACCATTTTATAAAAGGTTTGCCACCATTTTAACTTCTCACTGGTACAAGGAACTCTTTCTTTAATGTAAGGGTTTCATGACAAAAATAGATTATGGGACCATAATTGTAAAATTAAGTTGTTGTAGGTTTTAATTGTATTGTTTTTTCCTTCACACATGAGAATTTAGCACTTGTATTGAGAATCATCTTCTAATACTAAATGAAACACTTTTCTCTTAATGCTCAGGCTTATCTTCTTAACCCCTTTAAAAAAGAAAGGACTGCTCAGGTGTTAATTTTTGATTACTTTTAATAATCAATCTTCTCTGTATATATACACACACACACATTTATTTGCCTTTCCTTCTTTTGGAAAATTAAAATTTTAAAATAGTACCATACCACTGAAGGTGTCAGGAAACATGCTCAAATATGGAAGGACTCCAAAATGTGCTTTGCCAACAAAGCACCAGTAAAATTTGAAACCTAGGTTCAGACAAACTGGTAATGTTCCAAGCTTCAAACTTAAAGAACTTCTTTATTTCAGTAAATCAGCTTCCCTGTAAATATCATCAAAATTATAAGGTTATAATGACTAAGAGTATCCTAATGACTAAGGAAAAGTAGAAAGGAATGATTATGAACTGGATGGAAATGAAACAAAATAACTTAAAAAACTTTTTAATTAAATTTCCCTACACCAAAACATTTCTTTTCAGTATTGCCCAGCCCCCATTCCTGTTTAAAGCATTATATTTAAAACACTCCTTACTGGAGTAAGACATAGGCTAAAAAATGAAGAAGTTTTATTGTCATTTACTGGCCCCTAACACTAAGTACAGGATCCAGTTAGGTATATAGTACAGGAAGACAAAAAAGCAGGGATAGCAAATACTAATTTCAGATCAAAAGCAAACACAGACCAAATTTTTGCTAAAATTTTGCTAAAAAGGTGTCACAGATGACAAAGTAACCTTAAATAATAATATGTCAGCATATAATTGTCAGCAATCAAACTCTTGGAAGGAAGGTAAAAGGAGGAAACAGAGGTAAAAACTTTACAAATGGATAACCAAAATTTACCCCTTCTAAGAACTAGATAAGCCTAACCACAAAAGTAATCAGTAGAATTTTAGGAAAATTAAATATGATAGATCTTTTGAGAATACCAAAACTGAAATCTATGTCCTTTAAACACTAGATTATATTTAATAGATATGAAATCTAGACTAAAATTTAGAAAAATTAATTAGAAAATCAATAATCTAATATTAAAGAATAATTGTGTCAAAGATCATAAAAAACTGAAAATTTGAAATTCAATTTTCAAAATCAAAGGATGTCAAAATAGGTTAATAAAAATTAAATAAAATTAAATTTAAAAAAGTAAAATAAAACTAGAAGTTAATTTTATGAAAACAATATTTTTAGAAATGCTTATTAGAGCATTTAGACATGAAAAAGAAATTGAAGGTATAAATAGGTAATGAGGAGACAATACTATTACTTTTTTTTTTTTGAAGATTATAGCTTACAAGATTCAATTAAAAACACTAGGATATAAAATAAACCTCTCTAAATCATTATTTCTGTATTTTGCCAACAAAACACAGAAGGAAGATAGTTAAAATTCCAATTAAATTTCCATTAAGATTTTATAAAATCCGTGGAATCTGCCTGTCCAGATAAACCTAAAAAATAAAGAGATCTAAAGAAATCAGGAAAATTCATTCTCCTAAGTTCAAATGTGGCTTCAGATATCTAGCTATGAACTTGGGTAAGTCACTTAACCCTGCTTGCCCAAGTTATCTATCATAAAATGAGGTATCCAGTATCTTTGCCAAGAAAACCCCAAATGGGGTCATTAAGAGTTAGGCAAGACTGAAAGACAAATTTAGTAACACCAGATATCAACCTATACTGCTAAGAAAGGTAATCAGTAAAACAATTGCTACATAAAAGCAGAGTGGCTGATCAATGAAATTAATTACAAAATAAAGACATGAATGAGTATAGTAAATAACCCCACAAATCACTATGTGATGAAAATTACTAGGAAATTCGAAGAGTAGTTTGGCATAAACCAGCATCTCACACATATACCAAGATAAATTGAAAATGGGTGATATCATTATTATACCGCAGCTAAGGTAAAAATATATTTCGCATGACTCATATTTACTTGCTTTATAAGTGCTTTATAAATAGGGACTAGCAGGAGGGAAGTAAAAGAAAAAATAATTTAAAAATAAATAAAATCATAGGCAAGACAGGTTTATACACATTGGTGTACTTAGGAACAGAATACAGCATTGGTTTACCATAAACTGATGGGAAGTAGGGGAAAAAGAGAAGTGGGGGCCAATGGAAGCCAATTTTGAAAGAATTGGCTCTTGTCCTGTCGACTTTTTTCTAGGGTCTTTATTATCTTGTCTTAGGGGAATGGGCAAGTTGTTTAGATGTGGAATGTCCTGCTGTGTTAGATGGTGATTATGACAGCAGCAAAATACAAGTAACATACTTGTTGAGTGGGTTTTCTTTTATCACTGTAGTCATTTTGCTTATCTTCATGTCCTCTTAAGAATCAAAGAAACATTCTAAGACTGCTCAAGTTTTGGAGCTCTCTATCTTGATAGAAGGCAGGCTTGATCTACAAGCTATCAATTTCCTGCTTAATACTTTATGCTATTGAGACCCCAAGGGAACAGAGGCCACCGGCTGAGCCTAACTAATTAGGGATTAGAGACTATAAAAAGTAGTATTCATCTTCAGATGCAATACTAGAATTGTAGACTGACTTAAATAAGCCTGAGAATACCAAAGGTATAAATGACACAAGTTCGCCTCAGGGATAAGAGGATGTTGCTCTCTGGGTATTTATGAAGTTGAATTTCCAGTTGATCAACTTCCAGTTGATGCCCATTTAATAGATTAAAACTGCCTTTTAGGATATCTTATTTAATGCCTACCCATAATAGTTTTCTACCATATCTTTATTTAGTCTGTTAAAAACATGCTATATAATGCCACATACCATGTCCTTCCATTGACCTATGTATTAGTCATGCTAGATGCATGATTAGAGATTTCACACCTTGGTCCATAATTCTGTAATATGGATAAAATTAAGGTTATTTTCAATGATAGCTATAAGATGTACTTAAGTACCTTATATGATAGATGTAAGACTACAAATTCTCAAATAGAACTTCTTCAAGGTAGAGAGGGATCTTTTACTTCTAAATAAATACTACCAGCAAATAAATACTCATCTGACTGCTGCTGAGTACTGGTTACTGGGAAACATTCAGAATTTGAAAGCATAAAAACAAAAGGGTGAATGTTTTTATTAATAACAAAAGGGTGAGTGTGTTTAACCTCAGAGTGAGTAAAAAGATGAGAATGGCCTAACAGAGAGGAAAGGAATTCAATATATCTAGGGCCAAGGCCTGTGAACCTTCACTGGAAAAGATACATTTGTTTTTCAGTCATTTGTCCAACTCTTCCCAACCCCATCTGAGATTTTCCTGGCAAGAAAACTGGAGTAGTTGGCCATTTCCTTTGCCAGCTCATTTTAAATATAAGGAACTATGGTAAACAGGGTTAAACCCAGCTAGTAAGTGTCTTGAGGACAAATCTGAACAAGTGACTTTAGCCTGGTTTTCTATCTATTCTGCCACCCAACAGTCCTACTGTAAAATAGTGGGATAGGGTGGTGAGGTTTTAGTTAGCATAAAGCACCTAACCAAGGTGGTTTCATTCTAAACCTTTTCAGGGATAGAGCAATTAAGTGAATGGCAGTTCAGGATGGAAGGAACAATGGCAGTGCAGGATGGTTGGAAAAAATAGCGGGCAACAAGAGGGGTCAGAACCTCAGCAGCTGATAGTCATGGTAATGGAAAGTCACAGCAAGGCGTTCCAACTTTACAACCATGAATTTTCCAGAAACTTGTTTGCATTCCTATTAGTAGTTAATAATGATTTAATTATTTAATATTTCCTTGTTATTACTTTATCAATTACTTGATATTGACATGATCAAACTGATTCTACCTTTTAAAAATTGATCCTACTGATTTTGTGTTGTTAGTGTCCAAGATGTGGTTCTTTGTCTCTGAAAGTAGTTCAGAAATTCAACTGTATCAAGTTTAGAAACCCAGTTAATCCTCCTAATTGTTCATGACTCATAGAAATTCATTATCTTTAAGGGATAATGATGGTGGACATCAGGGAGCCTGGTCTAGTATATACACCATCAACCTATCCTTCAAGGAAATTTAGTCCACTACTACCTTTGCAGGTAAACCAAACAACAATCAACATTTCTCAGGTCACAGGAAGGAAGGAGGAAGTTGTTGCTAACCCTTCATTCACAATTAATCATATATTGTCCCCCATGCCTCAGATCTGTAACCATAGTAATTTTGACATTCGCATTTAGATGTCAAATGTGACATCTGACATAATTATATTTTGACTTTTGTTCCCAAGACATGAAGTACTATTCTTTGTTCAGTACTCTTGAAAACTATGAAAGAGAATTATTTATTCCCCTTATTCAAGTTCTTTGTTGGGATAGTTGAGATACTAAATTCATGCTTTACTTAATAAGTTGCTCATACCAAGAGTGCCTCAATCTACATTATTTTTACTATTACATTTTGCTATTTAGTTCACATTTTTACATTTATATTTGGATCTGTACTTCCTGAAGATCTGAACTATCCCCTATTGGAAGTGTGAAAAAATTGCAGCTACTAGTGGTGTTGTGACCAATTCTTCATGATTCCATTTTGGGTTTTCCTGGCAAAGATACTGTGTCATTTCCTTCTTCAGCTCATTTGAGAAACAGAATTAAATGACTTGTCCAGAGTTACACAGCTGATTTAAGAGTCTTCCTGACTCTAGAGCCATCACTATCCACTGCACCATGTAGCTGCCCTAAAAATCAGTTAGATGGTATTAAAAGGATTTGTTATCTGACTGTTAGCAAGTAGCATGGTTTTGTATTTTCTTTCTGTTCCATTCAGAAACACATGCCTAAGAGTGGAGGAGACAGAGTGGGTATAATCCAGGGCTAAGGTTTGACAAGGCATGAGTGGCAACAGGTTAAGGGAGCAAGAAGATTATAAGTAGAAGACAGTGTAGAGCTGAATTGGTTAGTCACTGAGGGTTTTCATTCCCAAGATTTTAGATATATTTATAACATAATCATTCTTTTCTACAGGTTCTTCACTGCATTTAATTTCACTTATACATTTTTAAATTGTTATTTCTTTACGTATTTAAGATTTTTTTATTGCAAGAAAAGGACACAATTTCTTCCATCTCTTGTTTCTCTGACAAGATTTTCCTGTGAGAATTTTCATTTTTTTTCTTTCTTTCCTACTTCTTTTCCTATTCAGTATTTGGGTCATTTTTTTCTTATTTTGAAAGTTTGCTGAAATGAGTTAATATGTCTCTCCTTCAACAATCTTGCCAGAGGCCCAAAATCAGTTTTTATTGAACTGTTCAATAAATGAATAATGAAAGATTTCAGAACTGAATGAGACACAAATTACACCAATACTAAAGGTACTCTTATAACAATACCAAATAAAAGCACATTATACTTATAAAGAACATATTTGGCACCTCGATTACCTGACCTCTGGCATATCTATATGTTTACTGAAATCTTACCCAAAGCTGAGTCAATGAATCTTTCCCTAATACCCCTAGTCAGGAATTGTTCTTTCCTCCAACCTCATCTAACACAGTTCTTCATTCACAGCTACGAAATGTTTTCCTAAAAATGGTAAGGTAGGTAGGACAAATATTTCCTTTTACAGGTGAAAAAACTGAAATAGAGAGAAGTTAAATTAAAGACCGTTAATAAGTAGGAAACTGGAATAAAGATACAGGTTTTGTGATTCAATATAAAATCTCAATATACAAATGCTACTTTACAGCCTCGACACACAACTTGGGAAAATGATGACATTAAACATGAGACAATAAGAAAAATGAGACATGAAATAAATGAAAAAAAGAAGCCAAAAAAAAAAAAAAAAAAAAAGCAGGTATGTAATCCTACTAGAGAACACGTGGCTTATGAAAATGATACAAAAATGAAAGATTTTACCCTTCCCTTCCTGTCAGAAATAATTATGGAGGTATTCCATGCAATAGGCTTTGGTCTATTTGGATTATGCACTGCCTGTCTTGCGTTTAAGTAGCTCCCTTCACAGTAAAAGAAAATTTAAGTTGTCTTCTGAGGTTGTTTGCTTGCAGGATAGCGAGAAGGAACATGGCCTCCCTAGCCCTGTGGCAGGTTAAGCAGTCTGATTGAACATTGTTGCTAATTAAGGGCTCTTCTTATTTGGCAGGACCACCTAAGTATCTTCTGCACTTGTTCATGACAACAGTACCTCACTCAGAAATTAACTCTTGATGAGTGCAGACAGGGAGCCCAGCTGGTCCTCCCAAGTCTTCCCAAGTATATAAATGAAGTATAATAAGAACACTGCTGACTGCCAAGGGTAGAGGGACTATCCGTGACCTCTGAGTAAAAACCAGAGTATACTTTTACATTGACTTAATTTTTGGCACTGGGGATACACAATGCAGCTGGGAACAATGTGAACAGGACTAAAATAATAGAAGATGGTACAGAGATCAGAATCAAATATTTGCTTTATTAAGTAAGCCCCTCTACTTCAAAGCAAAAAGTGTATTAACAAAATCTTTCAATAACTTGAGGAACTAAAAATTTTCAATTGGTAAATCATTTCCCCAGTTTAAACATTACAGTTCATGGACTATGTCACAAGATTTTTAAAATGTAGTTGTCAACATGGTTTGAAAATGAACAATTTTCAATAAAAAAATGAAACAAACCCGACTCAAGTCATTAATGGAAAAATCAATCAATCAGCAAGCATTTATTAAGCATTTCCTATTCTTTAGTCAATGTGCAAGGCTAGGGATACTACAATAGTTTATGTAGCACAAAATTATGCAAAGGCAAAAATAGATTTTACAAGTTTCAATACAATTCAATACACTATGAACTTTAAAATTTACCCACTTGCATCTGCACATTTTTGATAGGGTTGAAGAAGAAATTAAAATTAAAATAGGTTAATATGCATCCAATTCAAGCGCAAACTAGTTGCCAGATGACAAAAGGTTCAATAAGCCAGAGGACATACTGATATACCTTATCTTATTACTACTTCTTACTATTACTATTACTTTATTACACTACACTTCAAAGCCTAGAAACTGGAAAACAGATCCATTCTCTTTGCTCCTCACTTCTCCATCTTTTGCCCTCCAGATGTTCCTATTCCAAGACCAAAACTCTCCACTAAATACAAGAAACTATGACTCCTTGTTGAGAATTCCCCTCCCATAGGCTGAGGCTGACACCAGACAATCCTGGTAGTTGATGTCTGATGTAATAAACCTACATCAATTCTAATACAAATGTGAGAAAATGTGACATGTTTGCAAGCCACTTGCTTAACAAATGAAGACCAGAACATAAAAATGATAAGAAAATGACGATGGACGTGGTTCCCCCTTAAACTACTTCTAGTCAATTTTTAAAAATCCAAAATCTAAACTTTACCTACCATTCTGCTTCATTTAATTACCAAGGAACCCATCTGTTTCAAAGAGCGAAAATGAAAGAAATCTCCACTAGAAAAGTCTTCAGAGAAACCATATTCTCTTCCCTTGCAAAAAATAATAACTATATTAATAATACAATAGAGAAATATCATGGGATGAATAAATATAATGAAGAACCTCAATATAACTACAACTAAGACCCCAGAGAGAATAGCCCCAGGGTAATTAACTATATACAATCTACTACTCTTTAATCCTGAGTAGATACTAATTCTAACACTTGGATGGAGGATCCTATAAAACCAAATTTTTGGTTTCCAACAGTTTCAGTTGTTTAAACAACTGAAGCAAAAGAAATGTGTATTTAAAAAGTATATATTTTAAAAACATATACGCATCCATTGGGAAGTAAAATGTCAAATAATTTTGCCATATATAGAATTAATATGCAATTTTCTCCTCAAGATCAATTTCTGACTTACTTCACTAATTCTAATTTCCACAAATCACCTACACATTTTTATTCAGTTTTAAATTCTATTTCCATAGAAAAAAAAGATGAGCATTCCTAATATACCACTATTTCAGTCTTTTACTCAAAATTCTTTGTGGTTTTTCAAAGAAATCATTACTTCCTTGTCCTAAGACAAAGCATTTTCATCAAACTATTTCCCTTCACACACACTAAAGCTAGCTACTACTTATTGTCCTTACTGTACTGTTCCCATTCTGCCCTTTCCCATTCCCCTGCATTTACTCATACTATCCTCCATGGCTAAAATGTGCCCCTTTACTATTTAGAACTCCTTTTAGGCTCCTTTTAAGTGAGAATTGTTTCATTCTTTGTATTTGTTTCACAAATACCTAGCATGAATGGAGGACAGTAGGTACTTCTAGGTTGATATATAGCTTTTCATATCATTTCATCTCTATATTCTGCCCTGTATCTCAAGTACCTGGTTAAAGACAGATTATTCCTATCTCATCCATTCTATTACCAGATCCTTGAGGAAAGAATATATCTTCAGCATCTAGCAGAATGCCTTCCTTATATTGTTGTTGATCATTAATTTTTGAAGACAACCAATGATATCAAGGCATCATCTGTGATGTTTTGTCTTGCACATGAGGTGAATTTAAGTGAGTCACTTCTGCCTTGCTCATATTCGATACTTTTTACATCTAGCTACAGACACTGAGTAATTCTGGGAATGTCTACCTGCCCGTTTCTTCAAGTGTAAAATGGAAATAGTAAATACTATTTTCTATATTATAGGAATAGTAGTAGATACTATTTCCTATACTATATATAGTAACACAGAGTTGCTGTGAGGATCAAATGACTAAAATACTTGGCATAGTACTTTGCATATGGAAAGCATTTAATGCTCTTTCTTTCCTTCTCTGCCTACATCCATTCCTTCCTTCTCTTCCTTCTCTATGGATTAAGCCTCTACTACTTATATATTTATTGTGGTAGTTACTGAAGCACAAGAATCAGGATAAGGGGGGGAAAGGGCCCTCTCCTCAAAAAGCTGACATACTACTCTTGGGATTTGTTGGGATTTTTGCCATTGGGATATATCAAGTATACACAGTCTTTACAAAGTAACTTCAAAACCAAAGAGTGCTAACAATTGAAAAGGTTAAGTTAGTTTGTATAGGTGACACCTAATTTGTGTTTTTAAGGAACTGAGGGATTTTATGAAGTGCCAGAGAAATGGACGGTAATACAGACTTTTCTACAAGTAATTGGGAATCACTCGAAGAACCAAAAACCAAAAGGCTACACTCTCTTCCATTCAATTATTAGAACAGAATTCTGGGTCCAGTATCTATCCAAGATAAATGTACCATCAATGGACCATCCACCCAACTATAGGCCCATGTCCAACCAATGTATTTAGGGAGATTTAGGGAGAAAATGTTTAATACCTTCTTTTAAAAGACAGGTGTTCCTTGTACCTCAACTTAGAAATTTTCTGCACTCATTTTAAAAAAAAAGGTTTTTATTTTTATTTATTTTGCTAAATTATCATGTACATATGATCCCTATTTATATTCTTATAGATATTAGCTGTTCTGTGGCACACTTGCAGCATGATATATATTATGGCCCTTTTTTCTTGATCAAGGTAGCTGAATCATTTTTAAAGCTTTTAAAAACTATCTAAATAAGATATTCCTATCTAGATTCACCTTGCTTCCCTCTACCCCCTGCCTCCAAGATTAAGCATTGAACTTCCAATTCTTTCACAAATGATGCATTTTCTTGAATAAAGAATGGAATTTAGGAACTACTGAAACAAAACGTAGAAATATCTACACTGCATGAAATTTATTTAAGCTTCTTTTAAAAATAGTGTTCCATTACTGAGAATGTTTATGGCTAAAAAGACTGCTCTATTGTGTTAGAAACTTTCCAAGTATAATTGTTCAATTCGAGAACTGGTTAACTAAACTTAATTAGTTCAACTATCTTACCGATCACATCAAACACCCTTGTTTGATGTATTCTGCAAAATGACCAAGCCGCTATAGCTGGCTCAGCTTCACAGTGAAAAGCCTCTAGGCTTACATCTGGGAACTGAAATAATGAGTTGTTTTAAGTGGAGCTTTGCTTCCATTTCTGGGGCAGCACTGCATTGACCTTCCTAAAAATCAATCCTTTGTGGATTAACATATAAAGCAGTGTCGAATTAATTTCAGAAAGTAGCTATGAGATCAGATTGGTATAATACAAAATATATAACTCCTAAATATAATAGAGTTCCTATCTATTCAATAAGAATGTATGTGTGTAGATAGATAGATAGATAGATAGATATACATATATGTATATGTTGGAGATTTTTTCCCTTGACAGAACATCTGAAGCATGGAACAATTTATCAGACTAGTTAAAGCACTGCCTACTTCTGTGGCATGCCTAATGCATTCTTTTAGAAGTTAATCCTATTTCTAAAGACCCTCCTGTGAGGAGCACATAGGACATGCCGAATGAGAACTAAAATGCATTAAAATTCTCAACAACTTTACCAAATGGCATACTATTAGACCTTGAGTGTCCACAATAAGAAGGTTCATTAAAAGTCTTAAAGAATACACTTTTGTCTGATAACATTGAAAAGAGAACCTAGAAAATCATCTGACACCTGTAACCAAAATATGTTTACATTAAGATATGACAAAGTAATCAAAGGAAACAGATTAAATGCTGAGAAAGGGAAGGATTTTTTTTTTTATAAGAAAGCATAACTGAACAGTTAAAACCAACTCAGAAGCATGTGTTCCAATAGCAATCACTACAAAAATGTTTAAGTCACTTAAAAAGCACAATTTCCCATAGTGAAAAATCTATCTGTTTGAACAATTTTTATTGTATTTTACTGGAAATCAATAAGGAAACAAAATAGCCACTTATTAAGATGTAGTCAGAATGAAACATTTACTGTTATGGGCTGAAAACAGCAAACAACTCAAGAGAATAATTAATGCCAATTGACTCTGTGTGTTGATTGATAGTCACATCAAGAAATTTTGTTGTCTCTAAATTATGTTAGGAAAAAAAAACATTAATGTCAGTAATAGAGAATGAATACCTTGAAACTGGGTAAGGGGGGAGAGGAGAGGAAGCCGAGAAGGCTACATAAAAGCAAAAAGTAAAACAAAGAACAAAATAATCTCACTTTTTATTCTCTCATTGTCACCATATGATCACTACCCTAAAAAGTGACAATGGATGGAACAATGAAACAAATGACTTCCCATTCTCCAAAGTGTTTAATACTGTAAATACATAGAAGGTTATGGCTAGATGAAATCAAATCCACAAATTATTATATTGTGGATTTCTATAAAGCCATCTCTAAAGTGGAGGCATTAAGTACCACTCTAGCAAAAAAAAAAAAAAAAATTCTGAGTATGTCCCCTAATGAGTCTTCAAAACGAGATTAAAAATGAAATAAGCAATCTATTTTAATAATGATGTAGAAACCATTTTTGTCCTTGAGAGCAATGTGCTTTTCTCCCCAAAAGCCCAGTGTATGCTCTAGAAAACAGGGAAGTAATTAGTATTAGTAATTAATCATTTAATTTGCTCAATATGGATAAGCAAATGAATATCTTTTTTAAAATATCAGTTTAAAAAAACTGAAAAATACGCAAAACACAATAAAATGTAGTCCATAAATATGGTTGCTTTTCAGAAGGAATCATTTTACCAATGAGGAAACTGAGGAAAACTGGGTGACTTGCTTGGGGTCACAACAGTTGGAAGCCAGATTTGAACTCCATGAAGGATGATGAATCTTCTGACTTTAGGGCAAAAAGGCACTCTATCCACTGTACCCCCTAGCTGTTCCAATGTAAACCTATTTTCTCTGTCTCTCTTTTTAAAAATATGGTCCACTTATTTTATGGTCTTAATTTCCTTTTCATGTTCCTCTGAGGTAGACCAAGCATTTAACAAAGGGAGGTCTACTTAACAAGTGAACAATTAGCTAAAATTAATGTAGCTTGATTTTTCTTGTGCAACATGATAAATGTGGAAATATGTTTAGAAGAACTGTACATGTTTAATGTTTACTGGATAACTTGCTGTTGGAGGAGAAAACACAAGGTTCTGCAAGGGTGAATGCTGAAAACTATCTTTAATAATCTATAATGGTACTAATGTTATATATATAAATGGTTGGATATAGCTGTTATACTTTGAAAGTATGAGGAAAAGGGAGGCTAAATTTGACTGGATTGAAGAATAGGTTAATGTATAATGGCAGGTAGGTTATGATGAGCTGTACATTTCAAACACAAGAATTTTTATTTGACTCACTAGAATGACTTTTTAATTCAAATTATCTTTTTAGGTCCATGTCTTCTCCGTCTCTATCCAATTAAGAATGAAAAAGAAAACCTGTTGAAGAGAACAAGTTCGTTCTCTATTCATATGTGTGCATACAAACAAACATGTATAAGCACACACCCCCTCAAGAGGGATACTAGATACAGCTATAAAATGGTTTAAAGGAGGTAGAGGCTGGGTGTGCTGAAAGCAGATGGATTCCCAGGTCAGAGTTAGATCATAATCAACTGAGGAACCATCTCATTCGATAGAAGGGGAAAGCTTGGAAGTTTACACAACAGCAGGAGGAGATAAGAGTAGATGATGGAGTTTTATAATTGCCTATTCAACGCAAAATGGGATGCAGGCTATCTTCCCTTCTTCTAATAGTGATCACATATTCCTTGAGGTCTGATCAAGACTCTTTTAAATTCATGACATGAGAAGATCGCTACACTAGAGCACTATGAATCTTGACACTTTTTTTTTCATTTGTGAAGTGAGAGGATGAGAGTGACTGCCTCAGAACACTGCATAAACCTAAAGATTCTACTATTCCCACCTCTTTTTTTGCATCCCACAGGCTGTTCTATAAACTCTCTATAAACTTGCTCTTCACGAGCTCATTAGCTCCCATGGTTCCAACTATCATCCCTTTGACAACAGCTCACAGAAAAAAACTCAATGCTGGTAATATTAGAAATGAAACTGGGAATATTTTGCAGCTCATTTCTCAAATCAAAAGAGTCAAATTTATTTAAAATAAAGGTCAAAGGTATCAATAAAGGATGACAAAAAAAAGTGATGGGAAAGTAAGAGTAACACTTACCAGCTCAGTAGTAGTAATCACCACCACCACTGATAAGCATCAATAAAATGTTTTTAAGGAAAAAAAGCCTACTCTGGAAACTTTTCCAAAATATAGAAACTTTGTCCATCCCCTACGTATCCACACAATCCAGCTTAGTTATACAATTGTCACATTTCTCACTGCATTAGATATTTATCAATACCATTCACTAAAAGAAAACGAATTCCACATTAGCAGCTTTCTCTAAAGTAAATTTTTATAAATGGATTGACAATTAAAGATTCAAAGTATTTTAGTATTGATTTCCAACATGACATAAATCAATAAGAGAACTAATCTGTAAATTTAATTGGGCAAATCCCTTTTTACTAAAATCTATTATAAGCATAATGTACGGATCAGTATATGTTCCATTAGTATAAATGTTCTAATCTTATTACAAAACATTATTAAAGTTCCTAGAAAAAATTTTTAAAACATTTAAAAAGACAAACCAGCCAAAAAAAAAAAAAAATCCAGAAATAAGCTTTTAGTTCCTAAAACCTGTGTAGAATTTACTTCCTGTGATTCATCATTGTAATCATTTAACATTATAATTTCTCACATTTACTTAGTTTTTCCTGACAAGAAATGTTTTTTCAATAAGATATAATATCCTATTAAAATCAGTCACAAAGTATGCATGCACATGACAGCATTTCATTTTACTTATGAACCATTTTTCTTTAATGTCTATCCATTTCAAGTTATTTATTTCTTTATTTAAATGTAGTTTTTTGAAAGGGAGAAAAGAATGTTAATATGTTTCGTTCATTAACTGTTTGTTAATAATGAATAGGCAAGGAATAAGAAATAAACATCTTAAGTACCAAAAAAAAAAAAAAAAAAAAAACCCACAAGTAAAATAATACACCCTAGAAGGGAAATAACAAACATTCGTTATTTCCTATTTAATGCCTTTGGAAGCCTGTTAGTTAACTTGTATGTATGAATATAAGTTGAGTCCACATCAGCAGTTTACAGTGGCTCACTGTGTAGCTGAGGTTTCATTCTGATCATATTCTTGGAAACTATTGAAACTATATATAATATAATATGATATTATATGATGTGATATAATATAATATGATATTATATAATATAATATCATATGATATTATATGATATAAAAAGTATATATGCTATCCTATATATTTTACCACCCGTCTTGTAGCCACAACTATAAAATGAACTAGCAACATTTTCCTAAACCTTATTTGAAGATCAGTAGTCACTCATTTCTGTCTACCCCTCAGGTACACCTGTTGATCTGGCATTTCTTGTAAGGCATTTAATATTTCTGATTTTATTTTTCCTGAGTTCATACAATATCAAATGCTACATATGGGCAGACATATTTTAAATTTGCTGCACAAGTTTGTTTTTACAAAATCTGATCCATCCATATATACTGGTTATTGACCAATCTTTGCTATTATATTCCTTGAGAAATGGACAAATTGTAAATATTCTATAATCAATTGTTCCACTTAATTTCTGACTCTCCTCAACTCCCAACTGTTGGTTTGTCAACAGACAAATATAATGGCTTTTTCTCAATCCTGATCTTTTCTCAATCTCTGATCTTCCTTATTCTTGACACTTTCTTCTCCAGTTCATGACCAATTCTCATAGTCTCCTTTGCTGGATCTATATAGATTATGCCCAATGAATGAAGGTTTTCTTAAGAGTTTTTTCTTCTATATTCCCTCTATACTATTATCTTGGTAACCTTACCAGCACTCATGAATTCAACTAACATCTCCAATGCAGATTATTTTCATTATCTTCATTATTATTATTCATACATATTATTCATATAATATTTCATATTATAGACATGTTCCCAATTGAAATTATCCCCCCTTTATAAAAATTTTTCTTTCTCCCAAAGATTCTGGTTTGCCCTCATGCTCGTGGAAAACCTTTCTAGGCACCTGGACTTACAACGAAGCATCATATTCCCTTTGCACCTTTCTCTCTCTCACCCACTCATCTATATACAATACATTTTTAAAAGCTATCTAGTCAAGAGTTTTTATAGAAACTTTCAGGAGCTATGGTCCAGAAGTCGAAGTCCAGATTCCATATTCTAGCCAGCTATTCACTTTCTCAAATTAATTTCTTTTACATTCCTTTTCTTTCAATGGGAAGAAAAAAGAAATTACAATCTATGTGTCTTGGCCAAATTGTCCTAATTTTTGGCAGTCTTTCTAGCAATAAATGTATCCCTTCAAATCATATAGTATGCCTCATATGTTATGTAAATATGTAAAAATACTATGAAAATTTAAAAGTAGTTTACTTCAAATAAAAAGGAACTTTCTCTCTACATCTTAAAGTCATGAAAAAATATAAAATATGTATATATGTGTATATGCATGTATACATACATATATAATTTCAGGTATTTTTAAACATAACAAAAAAAAAGAAATCTGAACTTTCATTTCAATTTCAAATGCAAGAAATGAAAAAACAGTTATAAATACTGGAAACTTTTAAAAATCCTGCACAGTCTCCAAAACTTTCCCAATCTTTCTATTTTTCCAAACTGGATCTCAGAATAAGTAGTAAGAGCCACAGAAGATGATTTTCATGCCCTAAGTTTGTTTTTCACAGAAGTGAAATGATTTATTTTACTATTATCCCAGTTATCATAATATATAATTATAGTGAAACCTCATCCCACATCATCCCTTTCTCCATCCTTAACAGATAGCTGGGAAACAGTCTTCCCTCTCAATCAATCTGATTATGTCACTCTTCTGTTCAAAATTCATAGGGTTTCCCAATATCTACTATCATTAGATATCCCAATATCTAATATCCTTACTTCTGAACCTGCCATTCAATCTGTCTACAAACTGTCATCATCTTACCCTAATGTCCAAATGTTATACTAATCTGCATATTTTATATCCAACCATACTAGACACCTGCCAATTAGCAGTCTCCTTCTCATGTCTCAACTTTTTATGAGCTTTTTTAGCTGATTCAGTTCCACATGTGTAGATTGTTTTCTTTCCTCATTCTAAAACCATATTAGGCTTCCTTCCATTTTTCAAATCACAAAACAATATATTCCCAATTACAAACAATCTTTCCATTCTTATGTGCTTAATACATAATATATAAAACACAAACCACTCTCATGTCTATAAAAGTATATGTATATCATATAAAGTATATGGTACAAAAGTAATGTTCTGGCCTTATGAATAAAATGATTAAATTCTTCAGAAACTGTCTCAAACCTTGTCACACAGCATATACGCTGACTAGTCTAAACAAGTTGATGATGATGGCAAAAAGTTGATGATGGCACTGAATATCAACCTTTGATAAATTCTAAAGTAAAAAGCTGTATTTCATTAGATAGATTTCATTAGATACCAAGGCTACTGAAGGAATGAAGTCGGAGACATAAATAGCCTAGTTAATTGTGACAACATTGGGAGTATTTTTCAGACAAAATGAAGCTCTAATGGCTTCAAGCCATTATAGGAAATGAAGAACCAGCAAGAAAAAAACAGTTAAACAAGTGGGAGGAGGAAGAGAGAATATGGAACTCAAATTTTAAAAAAGGTTAAATGTTTAAAAATGTAAAAAATTATTTTCTATAATTTATATAATTTATTACAATTATTTTAAAAAAATAAAAAAGAATAAAAGATTCCTTTTCTACATTACTTCTGTTCCTTTAGAAGAGGTAGGGTAACCTAGGTGGAGGAGTGAAAACAGCACCATCCCTGAAGTCAGAATGACACTTAAAAACACTTCCTAACTGTGTGACCTTGGCCAAGTCACTTAACCCCAATTGCATCATAGCAAAAAAAAAAAAAAGACCTCAGGCAGAAGAAAAGCTCAAACATAATCTTTTCCATGAAACCTTTTCTATCACTAAGGCCTCACTTATAAATTCCTTTGTTTTCATATATTTTTAACTTCACATTTATGTTGTGTTTTTTCATAGACTTCTTTTTAGTATGTGCCCTGAGAACTTCATGTTATTCTCAAATAATACTGATTCATTTTAACTGCTAGTGTTGTTAGTAAATATTGCTACCTACACAAACAAAAATTAAAGATTTTAGATAAGGCAGGCACTCCCCACTTGACTAAAACCAGAATTGACTAAAACCAGAATAGATGCCACTCTTCAAGAAGTAAGGTTAACTAGATTTATGGACTGAACCCTGAAAGATCCTTAGAACAACCATGGGAGGAAATCCACTCTACAACTGATAAAACTGAGGCAAACAAAACCGTGATGTTTACTTTTTAAATGACAGCACAAATACTATCCTGAACTATGTTGAGTGCAATTTCTATTTTTTGTAAAAAATATCAATATATAAGACAACTTCAACTAACTCCCCAAATTTCTTATATTAAGACACAGAAATTTTCCCAATTTCAGTTTGTAATTTTAACACAAACATTATGAGCGAGGAAAACATCTATAACATGATTGCAGGGGCTTAAAATATTATATTCTACCTATCCACCCCTTGATAAAATACTGTACTTTTGTTTATCTCACACACACACACACACACACACACACACACTTTCCAGACACAGTTATATGCTCAACTGTATTGTATACTGACCTACTGTAAATAAAATGTAAAATTTATTCAAATAAAATAAGCTATAATGGCTGCCTTATATATCCAAGGAACAAAACTGATCGATTATCCTAGTAAAGAAAAGATGCATGCATTAGGTATTCTACTAATTAGAGCTGCTTTGGTGGGCAACATTGAAACAGATGTCAGGAACCTATTAACGAAGGGTTTTCAAACATCTGCTTACAATTTTAAGGCAATTGTAAATACATCACACAAGGTCAATTGGTCCAATTAAGTTCTATATGCAAACCCATTGCTGTAAGTTTCTTTTCATTTAACCCTCCCTTTTTATCTACAACCAAAAGTTATTTTTTTTAATACAGGAAATAGAGTTTTAACCCCTGCAATGGTGATTTTTTTAGGAAAACACAATAACAATGACTACACATTCAAAATTTACACTTTTTCTTCACTCCCCATTACACCAGTAGCATACTTCTTAAGCTAAAATAAGGAATACAATTATGTGAATATTATGGCAGTGATAATAACACAACTATCATCATAAAATAGGCCTTAATGATTTTGAAAATAAGTCTATACAACATGAGTAAAACATGTTTATAACTCTAAAGCACCTATAATTATTTTTTGCTCCTCCCCTACCCAAAAAAAGCAAGATTAATTGCTATTCTGCAAGTACAAAAATACAAGCCTAGTGGGAGATAATAAGCAAATAATGATGCATATAACAAGATAGAGATAGGATAAATAGAAGATCAGTACAAAAGGAAAGCACTAGCATTAAAGGATATTGAGAAAAGTATAGAAGGTCAGAGTTTGGTAGGGACAAGGAGAAAGGAGATGAAGAAGGGAAGAATTAAAGAAGAGAATTTGCGAGCTTGGAGATAGCTAGTAAATGAGGTGATAGACACAACACTGGGCTATTACTACTTATACTTACTAGCTAGACAAGTCATTTAAAACTGTCCCCACTCCCTTCTCAAAAATAATCAATGTTATGGTCAATGACCATCAAGAAGGTCTGTGTCACTGGATTACAGAGTATAAGAAGTGTAAGAAGATTAGAAAAGTGAGAAGAGATCAAATATCAGGTATCTATTCATATTTGATTCTAGAGATAAGAAGCCATTGGAATAGACTGAATGACTGTGCTTAGTTCCATTTGACAACTGGAGTGGGAGCCTTGTGAGAGAAGATCAATTATCCAGACATGAGATTGTTTAAGACCCTGCACACAAGTGGACACAAGAGATATTATGAAAGTGATGTTGACACTTGCCAACTAGGTATAGAAGGTAAAGAAGTGAAATGACAGATCACTTTTTTTTTTTTTTTAGCTTTGCAGGAGCTAAGAAGCTAGCTGGAAAGCTCTAGTAAATGTGTGTTATATACCAGATTATTAAAATAGGGCAGAAAATAATAAAATAATAAGATCACTGAAGGGCTATTCTTTGATGTCATGTATGACTTTTTGTGAGCCCTTTTGGGGTTTTCTTGGCAATGACATTGAAGTAGTTTGTCATCTCTTTCTTAAATTCATTTTACAGATGAGGAACCTGGGATAAACACACAGGTAAGAATAATTTAAATTTCAGGAAGATGACTCCAAGCCAGGCATTCTATCCACTGTACCATATAACTGACCTTTCTATCTGTCTATAGGATTATTCTACTAGTTCTACAAACATTTATTGTCAGACTTACATATTAGAAGTAAAAACTGATAAATTTAAGAAAATATTTTTTCATTAAAAATCACCTACCAACATTACATTTAATTAAATGTAAATGTATTACAGTTTTGCAAATCTCTTTAATGTCTTGCCTTAGACAAAACAGCTGGATTCTCTGATCTGTTTTCTGCATTCACTTGTTGAAATGTGTTTTTTTTTTTTAATTTTACTATATATAGAAATCCAGCCTTACACAGATACAGCTGAAAAATGGGGGGAAAAAAATCCCAAAGCTTGGGATACTATACTGTACTTGATACTATACTCAACAAATGATTATTTCTTATATATGTGATTTTGAAGTGTGTGGAATCTGAAATCATTTTAATGAACTTTTTGTAATTAAAATTCACAAATATATCTTACACTTTTAATGAATCTTTTATTCATCCAATCGATAGGTATATTTGGAAAATACTGGTTCAGTGAGTTATACATATTTTCCCTATTTGGTCACATTTTATTATACAATATAAAAAAAATTAATATTGCCACCACTTTTCATTGGAAAAATTTCACTTGAAAATTCAAATTTTATCATTGGCAACAAATACTTCTTCCTTGAAGTGACAGGTTCACTCTGTTAATTTCTCAAAAAATAATTTGCTTACCAGATTCCTCCCCCTACCATCAAATAAAAGTTATATAGTTATAAAGCTCTCAACTCAGTTAACACAAACGCATTTGCTGGAGACGGTCTATAGACAGTCTATAGTCTACAGCACAAGTCCTGAATGTATACCTCCCATTTTGTCATACAGAAGTATACTCAAGGGTCAACATTTAATAAAATTAATAATTTATACTGCTTCAAAGACACTGCTAAATAAGCATGGCAATTTTTTAAAACTATAGGTGACTGGCTATCACCCATGTGAAAACTAATAGAGCTTGCCATTTCTCTCTTGCAGTTTGACCCAATACTGAATTCACACTCTCAATAGGAACTAGATAAACTGAAATTCGAAAAAGTGCCAAGATTTTAAATATTTCACTTTTTGTTGCCAGGAATTCAAATAAAAGATCTTCAATTATTAGTTGGTGCTGATAAGTCAAATATAACTCCAGTTACATGACAGCTACAGATTTATCCATTAAGAAGGCAAAAGTACAGTTCTGTGGCCAGATATAAAGTCAGTCTTTATGTCTGAAACAAAATCTTTACTTCAGAGCTAAAACTTCCACTGTATGCTCATGAAAAAAAATGAAACTTTATGAAAATGAAAATAAACACGAAAGGTTAATAAGTCCAGGGTTTTACAGCTATTAAGGGTTTTGCAAAACAAAATTGAAGTAAAATTCTCTGAATATTCAAGGTTAAAAAAAAAGAACAAATAACAGCTCAGGTTAAGAATGCCTCCTCTAGGAAAAACCTTGGAATGGAGTGCATTTATGATGGTGGCATCAAAATCAAGAAATAATATGAAGGAATTAGCCAGAGGAGAAATTCAAGTTTAGAAGTCTCTGGTTTATTTGTTGTTGTTTTTTAAATTTTCTTTCAACCTTGAACTCTGAAGAACAACTAAATCCAAAAGCAAACAACTTTATTCAAAGTGGAGGCTTTGGAAACATTCTAATCAATAGATACCTGTCTTTGTTCAATTTGGTCCAACAGTAAACAATGTAAAGCTCAATACATTCATCCATATTCTGAACGCAAGGAGATTTGCAAAATACTAAATTAGGAGTTTATTTTTGTCCTATTGTACAACTACAATCAAGAAATGAATTCTCAAGAAATGCATAGAAATGGGCATACTCCTCAAAAAGGTCACATCTAAGAATGACCATAGACCTCGAGTGATTTCCTGTCAAGTTGAAAATAATAAAGACAAAAGTTGAAGAGTATATACAAACAGCATAGAAAAGTAGATGCTTTTTGACAAATATGATTAGAGATAATAAGCTAGTCCAATTTCTAATAGAATAGTGACTTTTCAAGACCACACCAGTAATAACAAAAACCAGTACTATAACTAATCATTGGTATTAAACTGCTTCCTGTAAAATTATCACCATATAATTCTAAAGTTAATACACCCATCATAAAACCATGTTAATAATTTGAACACATCAAGTTTTCCCTTGGATTCATAATCTAAAGACATTTATAAGTAATCCTAAAAAGGGGAACGGAATAAGCATTTATACATAGCCTGCTGTATACCTGACACTGTGCTAACCAGTTACAACATGTGCGTTACACAAGGGAGATAGCCAAAAAAATAAATAAAATCCATCTAAAATTTTTTTGACGTGAAAAAATACTCTTGAGAAAGACTACTTAAAAAAAAAAAAATCACATTTGGCAGGCACTAACTAAATTCAAGTCCTTGGAAAGGAGAGAATGAAAGAATGAAAGGTTCATTTAAAAATCAAGATACCACAACATTCTTGTGATGAAAGAAAATCTAATTCTGAAATAAAAAAGACACCACAATGATTCAGAAAGCGTTGAAATCAAGTAGCATGCAAATTATTGAAATAACCCAGTAATCAAGGCATTCTTTATCCCAAAAAAGAACTACTTGGGTTTTCAGGAATATAAATAAGACTATGCCTTTTCTTCTGAAACACAACAAAATGCACTATATGTGAATCATGGAGTTATATAGTAATATACAAATAATTTTTGTCTTATGTTTCAATAAACATTAAAATAAACCTAAACAATTTTCTTACCAAAACCAAAATAAGAAAGCTATATGTATATGTACTGTATGTACCTATACTATATGTAATTCAGGCCTATCTGGTATTTCTGGTTTGCAATTAGAACAAAATGATAGACAAAAAAAAAATTACTTAGCTACAGCACAGAAAGGACAAATAGCAAGGACAAAACATTGATTCACTTGAGTATAACTTCTAGCTTCTGTGTTAGCCCCAATTAAGCTTGAGGAAGAGCAAATCCTTACTCCTTAAGAGGCTGGCTTTTATATTTAAGCAATCAGGGTGCTATAGTAAGGGCTCAGGCTTTAGCTACATGAGCCAATTATGAACAGTTTTAATACCGTTTAAGGAAATACTAGCTAAGTGGCAAATATTACTCCTATTACACCTAGCCCATTAATAGCAAGGTGTAGAGTTAGGCAATAAGTATCTATTAAATACCTATTTAATATTCTTTTAAACATTAATTTGGGGGGTTCCAAGCTGTCTTCCTTCCCCCCATCATCCCACACTAGAGAAAGCCACCATTAATATTTTTAGATTTATTCAGTAAATGCTTAAAATAGTAATGATATCAATCAGTTAAACATTTAGTATGAATAATGGGAATATAAAGAAAGCAAAAGATAGTCACAATCTAATGGAAAAACAACAACCTAACAAATTTGTGAATATTTACCTATATATCTTCTTTATATATAGTTTACAAATTTTATATATATTGACAAAATATATGTATTATATATGCATGTTATGTACAAAAGATATATAGAAATGACCAACAAAGGGAAGGAACTAGAATCAAGAAAGATTACAAATTGGGTTTTAGCTAGGAATTAAGAAAGCCCAAGAGACAGAAATAGAAGGGAGAAAATTCCAAGCAAGGAGGCCAATGTCACTAGAACAGTAGGGAAGTGTAAAACTAGAAAGGCAGAGCGGGGCAGATTATGGAAGGCTTCAAACTTCAGAGAATTATGTACTGGATCCTAAAGGAAATAGCGAGTCATTGGAGTTTACTAAGTAAGAAGGTGGCATGGTTGGACCAGTAAAAATCCCTGTGGAAGTTGATTAGAGGAGAGATTAGAGAAACTTACAGCAGGCCAACCAATTAGCAGACTACTCCAATTAATTGTTCAGACATGAGGTAATAAGGGCCTGTACATGAATGGTGGCACTACCAGGACAGAAGAGTTATTTGTGGGATATTGCATTGCAAAACTGACAGGCCTTGGCAATAGTTTGGAAATGAAGGATGAGAGTCAAGGATTGTACCGAGGTGTCTATAAAGAACTGTCTAATTATATGAAGTAAACCTTTGGTAGTTTGGTATGGTGTGAGAATAACAAAATTAATTTAGATAGTACTATCATACTCAAGATAGTACTATCTAAAAGTTTTTTACTATCTAAAGTTTTATCAATTAAAAGTTTTTCAATTAGTCTTTTTTTTTCCTGTAGGCAGTTGTTTATAGTTATGTTTACATAGTTATCATGTAAACTTCCCTTAATAAACTCAAGGGAATTTTTCTGTTATTTTCTGCTGTTTTTTTTTTCAGTGATGGGCTTATAAGTGTTATAAAGTTATATTATAAATATGTTATAAGTGGATGTGACAATATTAAATGGCTATGCAATATTATTAAAAATCATATTATAAAACATTTAGAAAGTAAATCATATCTATCACATGTATGGATGAGGGATGTATTCTAGGATGTATTAAACAAAGTTTAGAAGTAATTACAAAAGATAAAATAAAATTTGGTTACATAAAACTGAAAAGCTGCTAACAGATGAAATTAATGCATCTAAAATAAGAAGGGAAGCAACTGAATGAGAAGAAATTTGTAATAATTGTTCAACGTCCATACACATCCTAAAAGTCATTTTGTAATAAATAAGTAGTCAAAGGAAATAAATAAATTATAGATTATTCAATTCTTCTCAAAAGCTATTAACAGGAAATGCTATAAAGTATTAATAAAAATGAAAACAACCTCCAAATTTCTCCTATTACCATACAAAGGCAATGATGAAAAGATGATGAAAAGGTTGAATTCTTTCCTTTCCTTTTCCACAACCTCTATTCTTTGATTCTAAGATTTGGCTTCTTTCTTACAACATGTCCTCCCTAGCTACCTTTTCTAGTACTGATCCATTTTCTCCAAGTCACTTGCAAAGATGGAGAATTTGGAATGCTTCTTGCTCATCACAGTCACTTTAAGGGTCTCCCCTCATCATCATAACTCTTTTCTTTGAAGTATATTCATCAAAGTCTTCCAGTAGTCATCTACTGACTTCCAGGATCTTCCCTCTAGTTCAATGAATTCAGTGCCTAGTTCATGGTCTTTCTCCCTTTCTTCATTTCCTGCTCACATACATTCATTTTGTAATTAATTGGTGTGGGTAGATCCTCATAAAGCACAAGTACACTCCAGTGGCTTCCTATCACTTACCTATATTTACATGGTATATAAAATATGACTATATGAAAGCTATTGATAAAAAAAAAAAAACCACATCATCATTCAAGAAATTGTCATTGAAAACTGATCTTGGATTCAGGGGGCAAAATAGAAATGGAAATTGAAAGAATCCATTGAGTAACTTCAGAAAGAAATCTCAAAATACTTCTAGGAATATTATAGACAAATTTCAGAATTCCCAGGTCAGGGAAAATAGGAGACAACCAGAAAGAGACAATGAAAATATTAAAGACCCACAATCAGAATCATGAAAAATTTGTAGAGGGATTGGAATGATATTCTTGAAGACAAAAGGCCTAGAATTACAACCGAGAATAATCTAAATTATTAAATAATATACAATAAATAATTATATATATATATATAATAATCTAAACTTTGAAAGGGTGGGGAGATGGACATTTAATTAATGTGTTTAATGAGATGAAAAGAACAAAGCTGAATCGAAAAATGTGACATTCAAACAGAAGAAAATGAATTATAAAAACAAACATGAAAGAGAAATCATAACAGACTCAGGTTAAACTATTGGAATTCATTATAATTTTATAACATTGTAATTCATTTATAACATTATAAATAGAATAGAATTAGGGGAGAAATAAGCAGTCTACATAGACAGCAATATGAGTGCAAAATAATTATCTTCAGATGATCTGAAAAAAAAAAAAAGAAAAAGAAAAAACGGGGATGTACTGAGAATGGAGAGATCCATTGAGAGAATAGCTCAAAGAAGAGTTTTTACAGTGGAAAAGAAATGTCTATAAAGCAGTAGCAGAAAACAGCTAGAAAAGATAGCTATATGGATACTTATGGATATTTTATGAAAAAGAGATACCAGATGATTATAAATCTGAGAATATATTAACAGAAGAAATAGTAGTTCAGACTTCCACAGAAGGAGGCACTTACCTACTTTAACATTTTGCCACTTATAAATTATCACTCAGTGACTAATAACATAGGCTTTAACACAGGTTTATTTTTAGAGAAAACCACAATAAAAGCAGTGCTGAAATCTTACACTTACAATCCCTTTTAGAATATAAAGGCCTCTCCAAAGGCCAAAAAGGAAAATGGTTTTCTATGCCAAAGTCACAATCTAAAATGAAGCAGGTGAATACCTTGCCCTATACCTTGCCTTCTCCTGAACTCAGCATCCCAATAAAAGAATTTTTTAAAATACTTTAATACAACTGTCCAGATAACTTGGATAAAAACATTCTCTGAAATATTCAGTCCCATCTCTCAAAAAGTAGTCTATATATATATGAACCCTTAACCCTTATGGCTTCTAACCTGACTTTATGACTGATAAAATATAAAATATAGATTCTTCCATTTAGGTTTTAAAACATTTTTCAACCAACCCACAATCTAGCTTTCTAACCTCTCCTACTCTAAAACCCAGTCAAAAATGGCCTGTCTCTGTTCTACAGGGTTCCATCTCCCATGCCTTTACACTTGCTGGCTCCCATGCCTAGAATATATATACTCTCTCTTTACCAATACAAAATTCTTCTCTTCCTTCAAAATATAACTGAAGCACTTTTTAAAAAAATATATTTAGCCTTTCCTGATTTTCCCAACTATTAGTGCCCTCCCATCTCATAACTATGTTATATCTTTTTTTGTATTTGTATCTCTAAAACCTAATAATGGCTGGCCCATAGCATGTCCTTAAGATGTACAAATAAACTCTTCTGACAATTTTTGAGCAGTAAGAAGAAAAGAAAGATATTTGGGAGATGTATGCTTACAAACTTAGTCACCCATTAAGAACAGAAGCTAGCAACAGTGATTTTTTGGCTTTTTTTTTTTTATCCAGACTATATTTTTTCCCTTACAGAAGTGAACAGAAATAAAACACTTTCTCTTACTAATGTAGTGTTCATGAATTTACCATAAAGGGGAAATATTTTTCTCTCAATTTCTTAGTTCCTATTGTAACAACAAATAAACAAAAAATTTATTCTGAATCCTTAGGGTAATTTAATAAACTATTCCTAATAATGTTTTAGATTTATTCATTAAGTGCCCCCCAAACTACAAATTTTGTAATTATCATAAAACAAAATTCTAAAATTAACTCTATATATAACATCATAAAATTATTAAAAATATGAATTTTATGTAGAACATTCTGTAAGAATTAAGTAATCCAGCAAGACCTCATAATCACACTCTCAATGAGGCAATATAAGGTTTGTTTCTGCAGAATATTTGTGATGGTCTGTGATGGTTTCAGAATGACTTGTCCTTGCACAAGGAAGATTTCAAATAGTCTAATAGCTGCACTAAAAGAACAAAAATGTTCATAATATCTTGACCATATGAGAACACAGCTGCTGAGGTACAATTAGAGGTAACAGCAGGGAATGAAGGAGCTACTCTGGTGCATTGTACAGACACAAATGACAGTATTCCCATCTGTCTGACCATGAATTGGGAACCAGTTTGCATTCAAATGTTATATTTACATAGAACAGAAACAGGAATACCAAAATCAGTGTGCATGATTAAGATAGTTTCAAATCCTTGTAGAAACAAGGTTATAATCAAAAATACACATGCTTTTTGTAACAGAAGAAAAAGCATATTATTATAAAAGTTATTATAGCTAAACAATTATTTAATTCATAAGGCGCCATTGAAGAATTTTTAGCATGAAGCTCTTGGACAATCACCAAAAATTAAGGGATCTGTGAATTACTGATATAGATAAGAGGTTACAAAGCTACCTCCCCCTCTCCAAAGTAACTATTATTAACCATTTATTATATATTATATACATTATAATATAACTATTTATTATTCAATAATAATAATATAAAATATAGTAGACTAAAATGAAATGTATATAAAAATAAGGAATGTATTCTTTTTCCTACTCAACAGTAACTTAACAGGATAGCAAACTCGATATTATCCATGAAACATCTTCAGCTGTCCTCTGACAAGCAGAACAAGTTATTTCTTGTATTACTAGCCATCAAAAGCAAGAATACTCTTTCCACTTCCTCCTTTAAGGCTTATTTTCCTTACAGTAATAAAGTACTTGCAAGTTGAAATAGGGAAAGTTAAAAGTGAAGTGCCCCAACTTCAATTCAACTGTCTTTTTCAAAAATTAATAACAAGTGACAATCATAATATTCCAAAAGTTTTATAACATGACAGAAATGTCTAAACATTCTATTGAAAAATATTATTCTGATGTGGACTAATATAAAATTCTATAATATATAAGCTAAATGACATCAGCTATTATACACATTTTAATAAGCAGCAAGCAGGTGGCCATCAGTAATTTCTGTTGTACTTCATATAACATCTGGTACTGTACTCCATGTAAGGTGTTGTGTTTGATTTTTTTAATAATGGCATGCCCTAAGCTTGCAAAAGTTCAAGTGAAATATAATTTTTTCAACTGCGTATCTAATTTCCAGTCATGAAAGTCTAAAATCATGTAAAATAATACTCAAGCCTTTTTCATAGAGTTGTTCAATGATGCCTAAAACGGTTTTCCTTTCAGGAAAAGGAGCAACTAATTCTTGAATTCATGTACAGTTCCTTACTCTCGTTAAGGCTGAGATTATAGATTTTCAATCTGGACAATATTAAAAGAAAGTAGCAACAATGAACAATAAGTATCTTGTTAGAGTTAAAGCAAAAAGCCACTAGAAGCATCAGTACACTGATGAGGAATCTCTGACCTACTATTAGCAAAGAAACATTTTCAGAATTTCAAAGGAAGACTAACCATCAAAAAGAAAATGTGTGCCAAAATATTATACATTAAAAATATTGAAACCATCAGGGAAAATATCAAAACAATGGAGACCAGATACTACTCAATTGCTACTAATTTAGATCTTTTGAACCATTTCATTTTTTGTTCTTGGCAGTTCCAAAGCTTAGCAGAGTGGCAAAAAACAAGTAATTATTAAATACTTTTTGGCTAAGTGCAAAAACGGCTAAGATTTCAAACCTAAAATCATGGTTAGAAATTGGTATAGTAGCACTAGATCCATTGCCCTTATGCAAGTCTGAGTACCTCCAATGTATTTTCCTAGTTCAAAGAAAAAAAGCTTGTTAAGTCACATTCCTTAGAACAGAGGGTACCCCTGTGCACCCAACCAAGGCTAAACTGTAATTGGGAAATGTTACCTGTAACATAGATATTGTTAATTTGTCATTTTCTAAAAAAATTATCATCACCCTTTTCCCCCATTCAGCTTCTATTTGAATTTGACACCACTGCCTCCTAATTTCGCCAAAGCAATCTGCATCTGGGACAGGTTCTAAATTAAACAGTAACAGTAAATTTTTTTTTTCTTTGCTATTTTCTATTAATTGCAGGTTTTAATGTCTTTAAAGCACTTAGCTTGGCACCTAGTTTGTTGCTATTGAGTCTAATTCTGTGTAACCATTTGGGGTTTTCTTGAAAGAAATACTGGAATGCTTTGCTATTTCCTTATTCAGCTCATTTTACAGATGAAACTGATTTGCCCAGGGTCAAACAGCTCCAAGCTTGCACTCCATCCACTGTGCTGTCCCCAGATATTACATAAATGTTAAATAATTAATCTGTTACTAAGTTAATTAACCAGAAATAAATTGGTAATGGTAATGGATCCTGGCTTCAAAAATATTAAGGAAACCCATCCCACCAATAGAATTGTGAAATACCACCATCTTGCAAATAATTTTGAAGGGAAAAGGTAAAGCCAAGATGATAAGAGTATCAGGAAGTAGTACAGTGAACAACTCTCAAAACTCCTCTACATCTAGAAACAGATCTAGAAAATGCCACCAAGCAAATCCTAATGGAAGAAATGATTCAGCTCAAATTCAGCATGGATTAACAGAGAGAAAATGACCAGGAACAAACTAAATCAGAGCAAGAGGAAGTTCTAAATAAACCAGACCAAAGTTTTTCTCCCTTCATTTGGTTCTGGGTCACAGATCCAAGTCCAGAGGGAACCTATACACCAGGGGTGGTGTTCAGGAGTCCACAATTCTGTTGCTCTGAATCAATAAAGCTTTTCAGATGGCTGCTAAGTCCAGAAGTATTCTACAATAGATGCCTGTTCTTTGTTTTCAAAGAGAATAATAATAACAATAAGAGAACCAATTTTTTACCACAGCTACACAGTCTCTTTCCACAGTAATGAAAGTCCAATGGCAAGACAAGGCCAAGCCTCTATCTACTGAATTCCACATTCCAAATTATAAATTTTATATCATAGCAACCACCAGGTCTTTGCATCTCTTGCTTCATATATCTTCTAGTACTCCTAATACTAGTGCTTGTAGAAAAGATCTCTGAAGCTCTAGCTGGACATTTTTATGGGTTTTTCTTCACCTTCAGCAGTACTGTGTCTTATGTGCAGTCCCAAATTAGACAATTTATGGCTGTATCTTTGTTTTCTGCATCATGGCTCTTTTTAGTGAATTTTTAGGTATTGAGGGATTTGTTCTCTAATATTGCTCAGATCAAAACTCAGATAAGGGGGCAGCAATCAAATTGAGCCCTGGATCAGAATACTTTTTAAGTACTGGAAGTTTAAGGGAAACAAACAAGTAAATGTGGAACAAAGGTGGAGGTTTATAGTCAAATATGAGATGGTACATGTCTCTCTCCTGTAAACTCTGTCATGATCAGTCTAATTAAACAGAAAGCCTGAGAGTAGTTCTATTACGTCTTGACCATAAAAAAAATGGAACAGAAAGAGAGGGGAATGAAAATATATTGAGAGGTAAGAAATTGCATAATTAGGGTGGGCAAATTAGCCACCTATAAAAACAAGAAAAACTGACACTTCAACCACCCTCTCATCTGAACTGATCAAAGATGGAAAGAATGTACACTCAGAAGAATCTGTAGCAGAATTTGAGACCTTTATGAGACAGACACACAGTTGAGTAGAAACATATTTCATTCACAAAGGAAATGGAAGGAAAAAGGGAGGAGGAGGAAGGAGGGATTAAGAGGAAGGGATTAATCCTAAGCAAGACAGACTGGCTATAACTGCATAAGAATGTACAAAAATTTTTATAGCTCTTTGAGGTTGTAATCAAAGAAGGTGGCCATCATTTGAGAAGTGGATGAACTAGTTATAGTATATAAATGTCACCAAATACTACTGTTCTGTAAGAAATTATGCAGTACATAGTTTCACAAAAACCTGGGAAAGCTTCTTTGAAATGATGCAGAGTAAACAAAACCAGATTTAAATATAGTAAAGAGAAATAACTTGAGAAAAGAATTAGTTATATTAATCAATTAAATGACCCAACTCTTGGTAGAAAGCTGAAGACTGCATAAAGAATGATACTTTTTTGTGGTCAATGTAAAAATTTGTCAATTGATTATACATGTTTGTAACGGATTTTGCTTTTCTTTCATCCTCAATTGGCAACAAGAATGAGGAGGTATATTTCTGAGATATATAATAAAATGCTTGAGGATCATCTCAAAGAACGTTGGGTAGACAAGATGAGCAGAACCAGGAGCACCAACAACCACTGTAAAGACACAGAACTTTTTATAAAGCAGAAAATCTGATCAAGACAATGACCAAACACAATTTCAGAGGATATAGCTACATGATGGCATTTGTTTCACATATATAGATTTTGTTTTTTTCTCTCTTTTCAAACTGAAAACAGGAGAAACAGAAAGACAAAAATTCAGAGCATTTTTTTTTTAAACAAAAGAGTTCTTATGGATGAAAATTTCATACACTAACATCAACTTGTATAAAGATCTCAATACCTAGCCTACCTTGGAGCTCAGGAGAAGCTCAAATCCCCAGATTCACTGTCAAAAATGAACCCAACAGAACAGCTGAAAGCCTTTTTGATGGAGAATTTGAATATCAGGAATCGACCTCTGAATTAGGAATCCCTACTAGGAATCTCCTACCCTCTTTCAAAAGTCTAAAGTACCATTTTGAAAACAAACTTTACTAAATCTGGTGCTGTCATCCACTGGGCTCCAATTGATCTGACCTTTTTTTGTCTTTCTTGATAGAAAGCCTTTCTTTACTGTACAAGGCAGGTTGCTTTTTTCTGTTTTATTCAATGTTCCATATTTCCTAATATGGCACCTTACTAAACCAGTAATAAGAAAACCTGGTGATAATATGTCTCTCACAACTTGGATGGTCTTCGTAGATTAATAAGTGAGTTAGTAAGACCCGAGTTCAAATCCAGCCTCAAATATTCATTAACTATGTGTTCCTGGTAAAGTCACTTTACCATTTGTCTTAATCTAGTAGAGAAGAAAATGGAAAAACTACTTCAGCATATTTGCCAAGAAAATTTCATATGAAGTCATAAAAATATTAGATACAATTGACAAACACTAGCATATTAGGGATGAGACAATCACGAAATGACATTCTGATGTGGTCTCTTGATATTTTGATAGACTGATCCTCTGACAAAGGACTCGATATAAATAAGCCCATAAAAACCTTTGTTTTGTTTTGTTTTGATATATGTTTCTACAATTTATGAATATTTACAGATTACTTTTTAATAAAGCAAAATACTACAATTATCTGAAAATATATGCAACATTTAAAACTATAAAATTGCATGTTTTGATGAAGCAATACCACTATTAGCTTTTTATCCCAAAGAGATAACAATACAAATGGAACTTATTAACAATGTTATTATCTCTTAGTGGTAGCAAAGAATTAGAAATATCTATCAATTGGAAAATAATTGAAAAAGTTGTCTATGATTATGACAGAATGCTATTGTGCTATAAGATCAGATAAGGATACTCAGAAATGAGCAGAACTAGGAGAATATAATACACAGTAAAAGCTATATGAATAATTTAGATCTTCTCTGCAATATAATGATCCAAGAAAATTATTTATAATGAAAGGCGCCGTCTATCTCTAGAGAAACTGGTGAAACCTAAATGCTGAAAGACACTCTTTCTTGGGGTTTTTTTGGGTCTATTTTCTTTCACAGCATAACATGGAAATACGTTTTACATGACTACATATGGATAACCTATGCCAAATGGCTTGCCTTCTCAATGGAAGGGGGAGGGGAAGAGGGAAGGGGGAGGATTTTTTTTTGTAATTTTAAATTAAGAATTTTTTAAAATATAAGAAAATCAATTTAAATTTAAAATAAATTTCACATTTGTGACTTTCTATAATTTTTTTGCTTTCCACACTAAATCCCTCCCCCCTAACTCCTGCGGGAAAAAACAAGTTCTCTTAATTGTTTCACTGTACATACTAAATCCATAATCTATTTGTAATATCATTTGTCCCAAAGAATCATGGGTGATCACTGCATTTATCATGATACATGCAAATTTATTGGCTAATTTTATTTACAAAATTCCTCAAAATTTGTTCATTGTGAAAATATTGAAGGAATAATAAATACTGATTTTCTGGTTTTGCTTTCTTCACTTGCATCAGTTCATATAAGTCTTTTCAAGTCTTGTGACAGTAATAAAATATTTATTACTATCACAATAGTATTTTATCAGTTCTTAGACCACATCTAACTAAGCAATAAAGGACATCCTTTTTAGTTCCCATCCTTTTTGTTAAAACTTAGTTAATAGTTAATTTTTAAAGGAAGAAAGAAGAAAACTAAACTAAAGTATTTGTTTTACTGGAGAATTTTTCTTTTACATTCTTATTTATTGTTGTTTTCAATTTATTTCCTTTATTTTATTTATTTAAATTTTACCTTCACAAAACTTGCTCCACCCCTCCCAAGACTTGGTCCACCCCCAAAACTGCAGGCAATCTGATATATGTTAAACATGTGCAATTCTCCAAACATACTTCCTATCTATCATGCTGATCAAAAAGGAAAAAAAAACATGAAAAAGAAAACAAGCCACAACAAAAAGATGAAAATATTATGCTTTGATTCACATTCAGTCTCTGTAGTTCTCTCTCTGGATGTGGATGGCATTTTCCATTACAATTCTATTGGAATTGCCTTGAATCATCTTTTTTGAAGATGAAAAGAATGACTATATATAAATTACATTCATGGTTTCATGAGAATATATTCATGTTTGTTAATGTCAAATTTTTTAAGAGGAAAGGCTTTTGCAAAACAAATTTCTCTGAATATTCAAAGTTCAACAAAAGAACAAAAGCCAAACCTGAAAGATCAGAGCGCAAGTTCTCATCAGTTCTCAAAGGAATTATATAATAATATCTAATAACTTCAGAATATTAAAAATACACAGGGAAAAACAAAACAAGCTTTTAGACAAGGTCATAAACAGGGCAAAAAAACTGTTAAATTTATTTAAGATTTTAAAAACTACATAATAGAAGTTTACAATTTCTTAACAATCCCCTTCTTTCTACTTTCGTAAATATTTTAAATAATGAGACCATTGTTATTTTCTTTAGAATGCAAAATTATGCACTTTATAGCAAACTTGAGAATCAGACATGTACAACAGGGAATTGCATTTTCCTTATAACGTATAAAACCCATAACAAAGCTAAATGATATGAGGTGTGAGAAATGAAAACTTTATGTGCATACAAATTTATATTTTTAAAATTATATTCACTAGGAGCATGACTGAAGTGAAATTAGGCATTTGGGATTTAGCATAACAAGGGTATACAGATTGTGGGTTTTCATATAAATTTTTGTATGTAAAGTAAGTAATCACCCAAGTCAATTACTCTTATTTTAAGAAAATTTTATCATGGCTCTTTTAGGGAGGATTCTCTTTTATTCTCTTTTTATTCTTATTATTTAAATAAAAATAAATAAATAAATATAATAAATAAAAAAAATTTGCAAATAATCCGAACTTAATATTACTGCTTATATTCTTTAATGTTCAGAACACATGTGTAACATCACCCTAGACACCAGCTTTTACCTAAGATATATATAAATGCCTAAGGCATAAAAACCAATTTCCAGTTGAGGAATAGAAAGAGAAAGCATGATGAGGGAAAAAAGAAGAAACATCTTTATCATTTCTTTATTATTAATTATTATTCTAAACATTACTACCTCTTGTTGCTACAAGAATGAGAAGAATCCTGCCAAAGGAATTGCATTTGGAGAAGCTTTTGCCAATAAGAGGCATCGCAGTGATGGATACTATATAGATAAGAAGTTCAGGTGAGCCAAGAAAGGCTAGAAGCAGAAAATCAAAGAAGCAACAACAGATCAACTCATTTATGAGATATTATGCCTTGTGAAATAGAATAAAGTGGAACTACCTAGCTTAGAGGATGCTACACAATCTACATATTCAGAGTTTTTCCCTGGTCACTTACTACTTTTAAATGTACCCAATTTCTCTATGCATTGTTAGTAAAGCATGATTTAATTTTATGGATTGAAAGTGTTCTTTTTTTGAAGCTTTAAATTTTTAGCAGATATTAGTGCTGATTTCACAGCTCATACATAATCCTTAGAGACATAATACTGTTTATAGCACAAAAGCCACAGGAAAAATAAACTTGTCAGGCTTAAGGGAAATCAATCAAAAAGAAAGGGAAGGAAAGCCCCAGCAATAAGATGGAAGGAATACCTAGAGCAAAACTATTCCTACTACATATGAATAATAGCTACTTGTACTAGTTTGTGTAGGGTTTTTTAAATTGCAAAAATGCTGTACATATTATCTTTACAACAATGCTGTGAAATAGGTGCTATTGTAGGTTGGCTCACTTTTGACAAGTACTATATATACTTTTATTAATGCTACCTATCTTTCTAGACAACCATTTCATATTGCTTTCCCTCCTACCATAAAATCTTTCAGATATTTCCTGTACTTTTGAAGGTTTTTTTTTAACCAAATTAATACAATTATCTTGTTCTAATTTATCAAGAATTCCAGTTCTGTTCTGTAAAACACTTTTTTTCACTACTTTAGAGAAGAGCAAATTTCAGTTCAATAAAAGGGTATAAATCTGAGATGGGAAATAAATGGCAGAAAACAGCTTTAACTTGGTGCTAATTAAGGCCAATGATAAAGTGCATCATACAACTTTCCTCATACTAGAAACAGCTTAGCAACTATGTAAAGGCAACTGAAAGCTAAATATGCTTTTGTTTTTGTTTAATGTGACAACCACACTAGCACCCAGGACACCCCAGAATCAGCCGGAGTCAGGATAAGCAAAAGTCCTTAATCTTTATTCTTGGTCTTAGATAAGGATGGAAGCAGATTCTCCGAGACTCCTCTACAGCCAAGAGTGTGTCTCTGGCTAGCTTTACTCCACCCCCTAGTCCCGCTTACAATCCTCTATACACCAATCATTGAGCCACTACAGATAGTGGAAAGGACCATTTTCCAAGCATATGCCCATAGAGTATTGTCCAATCAGTAGTTAGCCTCAAGCACTCAGCAGTCCTGACCTCAGTGCATCAACCCAATAGTTTCAGCCCTCTACAATTTAAAATTTACTCTATACCAAAATAACATTTATTTGCTCTTTACCACCGATTTTCTATTTTTAAAAAAAGTATGTCATCAATATATAAGTAGCTGAACACATGAATGGTTCAATGGACAGAGCACTGGATTTGAGTTAGGAAGACCCAAGTTCAAATATGATCTCAAATATAAATCAATACTGCTGAAGATATTAGATAACTCCTTAATAAAATGCTGATAGCAGTAGTTTTTATTTTAGCAAAGAACTGGAAACAAAATAGATTGTAATTATAATTTTGAATATAATATGTGTGAATATAATCAAGAACTCAAAGCATGATGCAAAACAAAAAATGAAAAACAATAGGCTTAATATAAGTAAAAATTAATGTAAATGTTTTTACTTATATTAAGTAAAAACATTACAAACAATGCTATCTTGAATAGCAATCTTAATAATGACAAAGTGTAGGCTACTGTTTGATATGGAAGAGGTGCAAATGATTTGATTCTTCTCAGAAAAGTTTGCACATGTGGAATAAGTTTCTAATCTAGAAAGCCTCCTGGGGACTAACCCTCTCACTATACAGATAAAAGATTGTTACTTGCCCAAAGTCACCCAGGTGATACATGACTGCCTCCAAAACAGCATCCTTTATTTGTATCTAAATTCTATTAAATATACCTAAAATTCTATTGCAGTATAATCAGGATTCGTTTTATGAATATTTTATAAACTCTAGAGAAATATTGTCTATAGCCATATTAAAACCTCAGAACAAAATGAAGGAGGAAAAAGTACACTTGAACAATGTATATGCATGTACTATTTCACCATTGTCTCCCTTGTTCCTCAACTTCCCAAAGACTAAAAAAAATCTAATAACATCTAATAAGTTATTCATTGCCAAGTATGATTTCATCATTTTCCTGCTTACTAATTTGATTATTCTTGTGGGAAAGGAAAAAAAAGTAAAAATGATGAATGATTCCTTATGCAATGCAGAAAAAAATTTAAAAGGTTTAGATCAGACAGAATACCAGTCATGCTGAAATACAGCATGATTTACTGTCCAAAGTCCAAGTCCAAGTCCAAAGGAAAAAAATGTATCTGTAGAGTATTTCAGAGCAGAATGGGTTCAGCTTGATGAACTTTATTTTAAGAAATATATTAATATATTTCAAATGCCTTTCATTTTATTTTTAAAAGTATTTCAACATATATGGAAAAATCCAATTTAATTACTCACAAGTCCACAGAACAAGAGAAAGAAGATATTTGATTGATTAATCAAGCACAAATTTTTTATGCTATGACTTTTTTTTTTAGGAGACACACACATTACAACATAATCCTTAAAGAAATAAAGGATAACTTTGTTGTCACTAAGAGATAAGAAATACCTACTTGCAAGACAAACTAACAGCAACTCATTTTGAAGATGAAAAAGATAAAAATGAGGTAAAGAATTTAAATAATTAATCTAATGTAACTTGGAAATTTATAAAGTTTCTGGCAGAAACTAGGCAGGAACCACTATATCAAGAAGGACACATGACTTGATAAAGATAATAGGATACAGATTAGAACTAAACTAGAGTAGTATAAGAAATTTATGGAGGAAGGAACTATGTTCAGCACCTATAGTTCAGATTCATTCAAGATATTGGGATTTTAACTGTCCAGGGTAACAGTCAACATATGTAAGAGGCAGATCATGAACCCAGTTAAAAAAAACAGATCAAAGAAATTTTCTAATTTCTAATTTTTCTAACAACTTCTATTACAACTACATATGGCAGATAAATTCTTCACTAAATAAAGGACAGAGATCATTTCATTACATGAAACTATTAAAAAAAAAGGGGGGGGAAATTGGGTTAAGTTGGGGAAAATCCTTTGCATCAAATATTTCTAAGATTATTATTTCTAATATTTTCTAGTAGCAAAGAACAGGAAATACAGACAATATTCACTTACTTAGAAACCATTACATGAATATAATGCAATATTATTGTGCTATAAGAAATAAATATCATGAATATACAGAAGAATTGACAGACATATGAACTGATATAGGAATATATTATATATTTTATATTATTATATTTATTAGTATATTAAACAGAATTAGGAAAACACATAATTATGAGAACAAAAAGATGAGAACAAAATTAAATGCTACAAAAATTGCAGAGATGTATACTGTATATAATATCATCTGGATTTTTTTAACGGTTATTTTTGCAGAACTTTTTCTAAGATACAACTTTTTTTGGCAGAACTTGTTTTTCTTATATATTTAATATTTTTATATATTTCTTATATATTTTAAGGAATAGAGGAAGAACCTAGTATGAAAGTATGTGATATAAAAACAAAAGATATCAATATAAATTTATCTTTAAAAATAATGGCATTATTCATACAGAATTCATTTCAACCAGTCAATCTGTTTTTTGAAGCATATGAAAAATTTCTGAGCAATGAAGGGAAAAAATGACTGGCTTCTCTAAAATGACAATGACCTAACACACACAATAAATCTTCCTGAAAAACTGAATATCCACCTCATACAAGAGAACTATTTTTCTTTCCATTTAAAAATCTAAATTCACCTTCAAAACATGCAGATTTGACATCACTGACCACATCACAATGATTTTAAAAGCAAATTCTGAAAAGATTTTCAAAAATGTTGTGAACAAAGATAACAATGTAGAAAAGCGTATGCAACTTTATGAAATAACTATTTTAAGCTGTTCCATAACATACTGGGCTAAGTTTTGATAAATATTAATACTGCCAAATATGCGTTGTACTCTTCAGATTCTTGAGAAATTTCAAGTTTCCCTAGTCATGACATAAAGCAATAAAAAGTGTAGTAATAATAAGGCTTTCAAACTACAAGATGGTAGCCCATTTTATTTAATAAGTAATAATTCTAGGGAACCAAAGCTATTTAAAAATGTATTATTCTACAATCTTATAAAATGGAATTGCTTTTGTGTCCATTACGAAAATTAACTTGGTCAGATAATTAGTCAAGAAACTACCTTGCTAAAATGTGGAAAACTGCTGGAATGATATACTATGAACATCTAAATTAATCATCTTAGATGAAATTATTTTCTAAGATACAACTTTTTTTTTTTGCAGAACTTGTTTTTCTTATATATTTTAAGGACTAGAGGAAGAACACAGTTTGAATGTATGTGATGCAAAAACAAAAGATATCAATATAAATTAATTTTTAAAAATATGGCCTTACTAGAGTAAGATTTTTAAGTGCCCAACTTTAATATGCTTTAAAAAAATTTTTTAATTTCTTACTTTGGAATAGGATTTGGGAGCGTTTTTAGTTGTTTTTCATATTATTTCACTAACATCTGCTTAATTTAAGATACAGGTATTTTATAGTGGTCTCATTACCTTAATCTAAATTAAGAGTACATGATGACATAATATAGGCATTAATATGCAAAATATCAACAAAAGCCATCTGGAAAGCTAATGAATAATCAAGGGATTTAAAATTAAACTACAGAATTTTGCCTTAGAATCTTTAGGACAACACTGTCAAATTCAATCTATTCACTTCAACTCCTGAATCAATTTTTCAAACTTTATGACAGGTCTAATAGCTCCCACCTGTTTCTCTAGCTTGACTCTTGACTGGCATGTTACCAGCTATGGTGGAAATGTAGACAAAGACCCCTATTAGGATCTAGTGATTTCTCTACTGTGAGGTCACTCAGCCATTAAATTAGTTCCAGCCCAATTTCTTGTCCTCTCAAGGTTTTAATCTTCCCCTCCCCCATTTGGATTTGGGGAAGCCTCAGGAGGGGTGGGTAAGAGTAAGAGAAGGGTTGGGGGGAGAGGGAAGGAAAAGAGACTGGAATGGAGATTAGAAGGTAAACTGGAGGAGCAAGAAGAAGGGAAATGAGGACACAAGAAAGTAGCACAAGGGGAAAAGAAAGATAAAGATTTGATAATTGAATTGAGAGTTTAATTAACCCTAAATTCTGAAACTAAAACAAATATGTCATTAAATGACAAGAAAAAGGAATGATTATACATCACTTCTAGTCACAGAACTAACATTCTCAAAAGTGACATGGATAAGGGAGTGAGTGGGGGAAGAAAGAGTCTTAAATTTAAGATTTTGATTTGGACCATTCATTACCATCAGTTTAAAATTTAAACAAATGACAGAGATACATAAATACAATGAATTAGCAGATTTGGGACTATCATCTCAATCTCCAAAAAGCAAGTACTATTTATTCCTGTTTCTTTTCCCCCTGTCCCTTTTCTAAAGCAGAACCAGCAAGAACCAGTACTCTGGTGGTTCTCATGGATCTAGCTTATTGAACTCACAGAATAATTTAAAGTTCTCCTCAAGCTAGTTTCAGCTATCAAAAAGATTTTGGCTAATGCTAAGAGGACATGAAAACATCCTCCAATATTTTCTCTAAATAAATTCTATACAGTACATAAATCCACTGTGGTTTTCCAAATATTCAGTCACTTCATGGTCAAAATATGTTTGACCAAAATATCCAACAGAAATTTTAAAATCAAAGTAACTAAATAAGGAGGCAATATGAATAATTTCAGTGGAATATGGTGAGAATACCCAGAAAATGCTCACTTGCACGTTAGTATGTTCTCTTCCCCTATCCCTCTCTTTCCCACCTCCACAAATTCCATGACATCATTTTTGTTTAGGCATGAACATATCCCATGTTTCTTCCAACATCCATTTTCCCAATGTTTAATTACAACCAAGCTCCTTCCAACTACACTGAGTCATCAATATCTAAGACAAGTTTTATGGCTCCAAGATGGGTTGACTTTTATGCAATGAAATCAAACGAAATCTTTCATTTGATAACATTTCAGAGAACTTCAGCTGGATTAGTTGGATAGTTTTTTATCTACATGAATGGGTAAAGAAAATGTGTTTGGTGGAATGGCATGATCATAAATATGAATTAGAAAGTCTTACTTGACAGTGCTACACTGAATAGACTGGAGAAGGTAGATTGATAAGGAAATTATAGGCCAGGCAAGTAATTTCAGTAATGTTGGGAACTCCCTTCAAAATGCAAACACACTAGTAATATATGGTTATCAGGAACACAGTTAAATAACTTGCTTGCCCATCATCACAAAGCTAGTGTATTTCAAAGTAAAGGACTTCCTGACATCAAGGCTAGCTTTTAATCCACTTTATCCTCTTGGATCTGACCTTATTTAGTCCGTGAAAACTGGTATGGAATATTACCCCCCAAAATGTAAGTGAGTTTAATAACTCACAAGGATATCCTATGTAAGATTCAGATTACACCTCTTATGTTTACTTCTGTACAGACAAAAATGTCTTTCAATGATAAGAAAAACTACATATGAATGAAAAGCCGAGCATACTATTCCTAAAGTTTTACATATACCTGACTTTTCTGGACTTCGTGAATTTCAAGAAGCAGTAAGCTGTACAGAATGATGCTAAGTGTTGGAAATGGATAATAAGCTAAGGCATCATTAAATAGTAAAGTGTATATACGTATACAGTAAGCATTCTATTTGGATTTCAGATCTCTAAAATAATGGACCAAAAAAAGCTGATGTCCACAATGAAGAAAGTGAGGCCCAATAAAATTCTGACGTGCCTTCTGAAGTACCAAAGAAATTAAATTATGTACCATATATTAAAAAATGTAAATAAATTTAATAATAAATTTAGCTAAATTTTTGGAAATTAGCTATCTACATACTTTTCTATCTACTTTATATTCATTTTAGAGACTGACTGGTCTGCTCTACCTACGAACTTCTCAAATTTAAGAGTCATTAAGTCCCAACTGAAATCTTTTACCAGAAGCCTTTCCTAATTACTAATTCTTAATTCCTTTCCTCTCTTATTTACTACTTAACTTATATAAAGCTTAGCTGTAAGTTCCTTAAGGGCAATATCTATTTTTTTGTATCCTCAGCACTCTACTAGTCAACAATTCCATTATCACTGAAACAATTCCACTCTACCTGTTAATAATTTCATTATTGAAGTTAAATTATTGTTTCTATGCCTAAGAAGGCTTTTTTGTAATGGTGTAGGGGAGAGAAAGACTTCAAGGACAGTGATAGTGATTTACACATGTAAATTATCACCTTTAATTCACCTGGAGAGGAAAAAAAAAAAAAAAACCCAACCCAAAACCTATAAGTATAAATTTAACTCAATGAAGTAAAATTTTGGGAAACCAAAGATTGTCCCAAAACAATAAATATCAAAGCTATGAACACACATGGCATAAGCTGAAATTAAATTCCATTTCAACAAGAATACCAGAATACATCATCTTATATATCCTTTATATATATTATATCATCTTAATATTTAATTCTAAAATGTATTATTCCTTTTATGCAGCAAAGCATATGACATGAACACACTCTATCATACATCTCTTCTACACCAACGGCCAAGAATCCCAGTTCTATTTAAACTTATAACATCAGTCTAAATCTTGCCTCAGAAACTGTGACCCAGGACAAGTCACTTAACCCTTTTCAGAGACCATTCTAAGAAGCCTAATTTAAATAGTCATCAGATCCACAATCACCAATTCTTAAAAATATAAACCTTGAAGCCTTTCTAGTCACGATCACATTCTTCTAAAATGGGCATGTCTCTTTCCTTGGTCTATGACTTTTTTTAAAGAGCACCCAAATCTTACCCATCCAGAAGATTCATTGTGGATGAAGTCACTTCAGCAAATAGAATTATTTTTCCTAGTTGCTTTGTATGCAAATTTTTTTGATAGATCTCCAGGTTAAAATGTTCTGGGGCAAAATCCTCTGTAGCAGTGATAACTGGCATATGAGATGGGGTTACTTCCAAATCTGGTTTATAGGATGAAACAAATTTAAGGGTCAGCTTCCTGAATTTCATTACTCCTTCAGGTCCCACATTTCTTGTGAGCCACTGCATAAAAGAAATTCGGACTTCCTGTATCAAAAAAAATGAAAAGATCTAAATTATTTCAATTCAACAAATTTATTAAGCATAAGTCTATGCTAAATACTGGAAATAAAAACTCAAAAATAGTAGGAAAACAAAAACAAAAATAGTAGGAACCAAAAGCTATGTAAAATTTCCCTCTATCAGTTCCATTTGCTACTTGTTCACTTTTTCAATCTTAAGTTGTGTTTGTGTCTTCCACAGAGAAACTGTCCATCTTCGCAAGTTTTTTTTTTTTTTTTTTAAACATTTAGGTGATGGCAATATAACACTTCTTTATTGATCACACATGTTCTTAAAGTCACTTAAATACATAAAAGGGATCACTGGCAATATGCTACAGTCTACTGACATCCAACACAAGGTTATTTTCCTTTGAATCACTTATGTTTTTGAGTTTGGAGATTTTTGGTTTATTTTGGGGGGAGGCAATAGGGAGTAAATGACTTGCTGGATCAAATAAATATCAAGTGCATATGGCCACGTTTGAACTCAAGTGCTCTCGACTCCAGGACTAGTGCTCTATCTTTACAAGGAGAATACTAGGGTTCTGAGCATCTAGGGATGATCTTCCACCAGTTCAATTCAGAGCAAACTTCAGTAACCTAATCTTGTCTCAGATAAGATAAATGATTTAGGACAAATCATTTATCCCTGCCTCAATATCTTCACTTGTAAATGAGTTGGAGAAATCACTTCAAGTATCTTCACCATGAAACCTCAACAGAGGTCATGAAGAGTCCCTTGTAAGTCAGATACTAACAACTAGATGTTCACACTGGCAAAAGACCTTTGTTAAGTATCTCCTTTTTATATATGTATATGTTTACTGATTAGCAGCAACACATTATGCATCATCCACCATAAACTTATGTCAGCTAGGCTACCAAGGTTGCTCAAAATCTCCACTGGCTGCTTCTTACGAAATATACTCAGGTTTTCCCATCTGGAAAAACAGTCCACATATGACTCAATCTACAGTCAGCAAGAATTTACGAAGCCACATGTCATGCCTGCATCAAAGCAAATATTTTGCTGTATGAACAAAGCAGAATTACCAAAGCTCAAAGGAAATGCAAGAGGCACAAATTTAAAGACATCTCCAATACAAATCTTATGGACTAATTGTGTCCCAGCTGGGATAGAGCCACAGCTTCTCTTCATCCCAGGCACAATATCTTGACCCCAACATACTGATCATCCTCAACAACCAATCATGTGCCAGACATTGTGTGCTAGAATACAAGCGCATGTAGCTCCACAAGTAAAATGCATTCTAGTAGAAGACAATACAAAAACAGGATAAAACAGGAGAATGGATAGAATTCGAAGGTATCCCTCCATAAGGAATGAATAAAGCCCAGAGAGGAATGAAACATAGCTGGCCTGGGGATTCTGGGAGAAGCTATCCAATGAGAATAAGTGACATAGGGGCAACATATGAATACCAGGGCTACACTAAGACACTGGAATGAAGAGATGGGACATGGTAGCAAACATCCAAAGTGCAACCTGTAAAGGAAATCTATTCCCCATTCTCCTCACAGAGTTGTGAAGCTATTATTCTTTTTAATGAGTGCCCCTTCCTTTCTAGTTTTTCTTTTCCTGCTCTCACCATCTTTTCCCTCCTACTTCTTTTCCTTTGCCACTCCTCTGACTTAAATGAATAACTCTATAGAGGTCAATCTGACCTCTCAAACACCTGAAAGTCCAACAGTATGTCCATAACCATCTCAAGCTCAACATGTAAAAAAACTATTATTGTTCTTCTAAAATTTATACTTTTTGAATATATTCTTCTCCCACCCACCTACCCAAAGAGTCATTCCATGTAACAACAGCAAAAAAGGAAACATTTAACATGTCTACTAAGGTCACACTCACTTCTCCAATGAAAAAGTAAGATGTATTTTCTGACCTTTTCCAGGACCAAATCATAATTACACAGCATTAAAATTTGTTGTCCTCTACTAGGCCAAATGCTCACTTCTAAGATTAAATTTATCCTGTCTGAGTGAAAAGTTTTTGTCGATGCTTATTAGACAAAACTGTTTGCTTATTAGCAAACACAGAGGTTTCTGAAATGAGAAAGCAAAGATACAGTGAGGTAGAAGAGGACTGAATGAAAAAACAAGAAATCTCTCCAATATACTAGCCCAGATTCTAGTACCATAAACAATGAAAAAGGCCTAATACAAGATTATGATACAGCTATTACGAATTCACAACACATAATATGCTACCTATAAAAGCAACAGGATGAGTTATGTATAGGCAGAGAATTCTACATGTGCTAATACATGTACTATCTTCCTGCTTGGTATAGAATATTCAACACTAACATCAATCCTTTGAGTTAGACAGCAAAACTAGAGACATTTCTTCTCAGGGACTACAGTTAAAATAAGTTACCTGATAAAAGGGAAAAAAAAGTCACTAGTAAAGAAGGCTGTGGAGGAAGCACTGATAAAACCTTCTCCTGTTATATTTGCAGATATTCACTTATTAACTGAGTTTTGATTTTTAATATTTTGGAAGACATAGATGTCTTAGAGATGAATTACAGAAAAGTATTTTGGAGTAGGGGAAGAAAGTTGTCGAGCAACACCTTCCCCTAAGCTTTCCTTTAGAGAGTTGGGGCCACTCTCCACTTTCAATCTGCAGTTCTATTGCTTTCATATTCACAACACTCTGCTTCCAACTTGTTATTAGTTGTCTTCTTCCACTAAATTGTAAGCTCCTACATAGTAAGGATTTCTGTCTTGTATTCTCCACTGCTTAGTACAGTACCTAACACACAGTAGGCACTTACTTAACAACAACATTTCCTACCAGCTGCTTTCATTTCATTTTTCATTTTTTTTTTTTTTTGCTGGTTTCAACTCCCAGAATATCATGCCTTCCCCAGGAAAATCGCATCAGAATGGAGATGCTCTATACATCCTCATCTCCCTCAATTGCTTAGCTGGAGGGTTTAAAAGGCAGAGTAATAAACTCTTCCCAAAATCTTTGTTCAGATTTTTTGTTTTTCATCAGCTGCTCTGATTACATTTTCCCTCTCCATGCTGCTCAAGCATTTTCATCAGCTTCCTTTTCCATATTGTCACATACACCTCTCCCTTCATAGAGGGTAAGTTCCTTCAGGTCAGCGACTATCTTTTTCTGTACTTAGAACATACAGTGCCTGCCACTTAATAAATGTTTATTGATTATTGGCAGCACCATAGCAAATGAAAAAAATAGGCAATCTATGTCCAATCAATTTTCCCTACCAAACATCCTTCCTATGCTTCTGTTAACAATTAACTGGTCTACCAGTGTCTCATTTCATTTCAATTGCAAAACTGAACCTGGCCTGATCTACATTTAGTGTTAATTGGCACAATTGAATCCAAATGACTTTGTGATGAAGAAGAGAAAGGGCTTTGCAGAGAAAAGTGATTAGAGATCCTAATAAGGAAGCTTCATATTATTATAGTACTATAACCCATATAACGCAGGAGTAGGGTCTCACTGATCTGAGACCATTTGACAAATAGAGATGTGTGCCCAAAATATTTAACATGTGCCCAAAATGATTAACACTGTGAAATATCATCTATTGAACTGACTTGAGGTTAATCTTGATTCCACTACCTGTGGTAAGCCTAGGCCCTACACCAAGACTATTAATATGGGAACAAAGAACATTCTGAACTGCATGTAACATTTAACATGGCAATGTTAAGAAGGCCATTAAGATATATTAATCAATACTGAGAGGGGGGAGAGAAGAGGGAAGAAGCATTTGAAAAGACAAAGAAAAAAAGAGGCAGAGAAAGAGAGAAAATAAAATAATAAAATTTTAATAAAATAAATTTTTAATAAAAGTTTATTTAGGTGTTTGACTCAATGATTGAGAACACAAATACAAGTAAACAATACAAAAACAAGTAAACAACAGAATTTCTTCCCTCAAAGCGTTTATATTCTAAAAAGGACTACGGAGAGGCAAAAGGGAAAAGGTACATGAATTGGTATAGTAAAGGGATGGACAAGAAGTATGGTGAAAGCCTGAGATGAAGCAAAATAAAGCAAAAACCTTTATCACAGCCCAGGATGGTCCCAGGAATAGAATCCAGAATTCCAGAGAAGATGTCGGGGACTGACTAAACTGGTCCCTGTGACTGACTAAACTTTTTCTGTTATAGCTGAGGAAAAGCACTAAAAAGTGACTATTCCATGCTCAGAGAGAATAACCAGAATAGACCCAGATTGTCTTCAAATTCAGGACTCCATGAAATGCATCTCCTTTGGAGAAAGGCTTTTAAAGCTCCCATTACTGATAATGGTAATTTTTATATGGTATTTTTAAGCTTACGAAGCTTAAATGTTATTTCATTTGATCTTGACAAAATTGTTATAGAGAGGGGCTATTTTTATTCCCAATTTACTTGCTCAGAATCTCACAAATAAGAGGCAGGATTTCTTCTGTGGTAGAGGAAGAAAGACTGAATGACTGAGGTTTGAGTTCCTGAGCATATCAAATGATTTAGCAATGCATGCCAAATGCATAACAAATTGGGACCAGTGACCTTCTTCAGCTTTGGCACTGGGACCTAAATACAGAAAAATTTTTATGAATAAATCAAATAAGACCAATTGGTTAAAAGAAACAAAATTAAGTCATCTGATTTCTACTCAGAGAAAAAATGAAAGACTATCCAAAGTAGAGAGAGAATTCCCAGAAAGTATCTGTATTCAATCAAAGGAACAATAACTGAACAAACTGAGCAGTATGGGGCTAGACCCAAAACTGAGATAGCTCCAGAATTGAATCACAAGATAGAATCAGTGTGGTTCACTTAATTCCTACTACCACTTGCTGTTCTCATTATCTCACTTCCTGATACTCTACTTACTTTATCACCTATCAGCCCTTACTGAGTCAAATTCCATTTTTATAGCAAAAAAATCATTACATGATTTGTAGTGTTTGTATCACTTCTTATGTGATACATAAAACTATGTATGTGATTCCATTGCTATTATATATTTTTTCCACTCCTCCTTTTACTTAGACATAGCATGCCAAAAGGTTGAAATGATTGTACACTTTCTCTATACTAAGTTACACAGGCATATCAGATAGGCCATTTTTTGCTGGCTTGTTTCCTAGCAACCTCTAGTGGTTCATATAAATATAGCATGTAGGAGAGGAGAGAAAGAACAAAGTTTCATCAATGGCTATGTTCGCATTATCAAAATAATGATCTCTAACCACATAGCTAGATGTAATCAGCCATTCTGGCAGTAGTAATATTTCTAAAATGTTTCTGTCTACATAACTTCATATTAAAATCCCACAGATCAAGGATAAATGAGCTATTCAATTTATAGAGTGAATATTGAAAGAACCACAATGGCTAATGAGGAAGCCTAAAACTTGGATTGGGAAACAGGAATGCATAAGTTCTAGGGTACAGTTAAAAGTTAGAACCAAATGAAAAGAAAACTAGCTTTGAAACCAATTTTGAATACTAACAGTATTCAGAACCTGACTCTGAAAATGTCAATCCCCAAATGAAGTGGCAGATCCTGTCTGGAGAAACATTTAAAACCATTCAAAACCATAGGGACATTTTGGCCACAGTGATAAGTAAAAGCAGATTTTTTTTTAAATCTTTAAGCAAAGATTCACCTGATCCCCATATGTCTCCTTAAAACCATATTATCAAAACTAAGCCTCATAAAAACTTTCCTTTTTGTGCTTTTTATTTATTTTTTATTCAATATTCAGAATTTTATTCAGTAACTTTCTAAGAGCAAGAAAAATTAATGAGGAAGCAGTTATTATTAAAACCCTACTATACCCTTCAAATTGGGAATATAAAGCAAAATGAAAGTCCTTGACCCCTGCAGCTTACATTCTAACTGAAGAACATGAAGAATACAATTCGAAGTCGTAAGGTAGTTCTTGGAAGGAATGCACTAGCAGAAGAGAGGAAGGGAGAACAGAAAAGTATTCATGAAGAAAGTGGAAACTGAGCTGAGTGAATAGTTGGGAGAGACTTGAAAAGGTGACAGAAGATGAAAGTCTACACTAGGATACTATTTGTTTGAGTGGAGAAGTCAATACATGTGATATGGGGCCAATTGAATGGGGGGGGGGGGGGGGGGAGGGCGTTAAGGATGATTAATTAGCCAGGATGCATGTAACTTGTTTGGTGACTGAAGAATGCTTCCTTCTTACTGAAGTGCTAAGGGGTCATTCTCTAATAAGGAAAGCAAAATGAAAGAAAATGATACAATGAGTCCACTGAATTTGAGGAGAACAGGAATAGACCACATGATGTTTAACTAGTTTAAAAGATAAATTAGAATTTCAGTGCGAAATTTATCCTTAGAAGAAGCCTCACCAAAAACAAAAACAACAAATAAAAAATAAGACTGAAAATGCAAATATACAGAAGTAAAAGTCAGCCAACTTACTTTTACAGCCAAGAAATTTAAAAGAAGAAAATATCCTCAATAGAATTTTAGAAAAGATAAAACATGGTGATTAACAAGAATAAAAATTTCTCCACTTTGCATCAGTACCTTTCCCTGCCTCTAATCCTGGCTTTCTCAGAAACTATTCAGGAATCATTCCCCAAAACTATAGTAACCAAGGAGAAAGTCCACAAATTATCAGAGCCCCTCTTATCTTCTGACTTTGACCTTGGCTGCTTCATTGTTCTCAGTGCTCAGATAAGTCCATTCCTAAGTAAGATTAGATCTTACTACCTATCCTGATTCTGTGTGTTTCATTGTCTAATCTAGATATAATCTTTGGGCCTTGCCATTTACCTACTGCTGAACACTTGGATTACTGAAACCTTCCATATACCCTATAAATAAATATTATTGTATGTGTTGTTTCGCCCAATTAAAATGTCAGCTCCCTGAAAGCAATGTTTATCTTGACTTTTCTATTTGCATCCCAAGCCCTTAGCACTAATCAATAAGTTTATATGCTAAAATACAAAGAACTGAATAAACATGTAGAGAAAACAGAGTACCAATTACAATTTCTCAGTTATGAAAACAGAAATCATCTATGTGAAAATAACTTATACCTAAGCTCATTTTCATGGGAAATCCAATTTCCAAAATAAAAGAGGTACAAAGTCATAAAACTAAAAATCATCCTATCCCAAAGAGGAAAAGACATATTAAGCCATTATATTAAAGAAGTGATCTATTATAGTCCATTTTGTTCCCTATTATTTTTTCACTTGCATTTGTTTTTATAGTTCTCTTAAGTATATCCGTCAAGGGGAAATGAGAAAATGTAACACTCAAAAAAGAAAAATTACAGGATGTGAAAAAAAAATTGAATGAATTTCCTTTAAGATCTGTGATCTCTAGATACAGATATTTTATTATATTTAAGGGTGGGGAAAAGTCTCCAATTACAACAAGTTCATTTCATTAAGTTAATACCAAAAATTATTCCACCTTTTAGAAAATCATTGAATTTGAAGGAAAAACAATGATGTATTTTGTGTAAAATAGGTCTGTATTAAAAAAAAAATCACCCCAAAATCCAAGAGTCATATAAAACAGTTTTAAGTTTAAGAAACCATTGAAAACATCTAGGTTCATACACACACGAAGTAAATATAACTTTTTTAAAAAGAAAAAAAAGATCCAGAACAAAAATATCTGTACAATTAGAACACACACACACACACACACACACACACACTCTCTCATCTCACATCACGTCATATCACATAAATACCCTTAATGATTTAATTAAAATATGCAGTCACCAAAGAGGATTATAAAGAGGTCTACTATCACTAAAATTGTCCCTTTTTTCCTGTGAAAAAGGAATTTATCCAGACTTCCTAGTCACTTGACACAAGTAGGGCTAAACAATTTGATCTGCTCTCTCAGTCTTGAACTAAGAACTAAAATTGCACTAAGACAAAAACCCAAACAATGGAATGGCCAACAGAGAGAGACTAATTTTTTATTCTATCATGTGATCACTAGAAATCCACTCCTCCAAGTCCCACTATAAAGGCAGTGGTGTCCAAACAAACAAGCTAATCTCTCTCCTCAGAATGTCTGGGAAAACTGTCCTGGCTGGCACAGCACTTAATACTTCATTAGAAACCTGAGAAACAGAATTGGGACATGCTTGTATGTCATTATAGGGCACTCCATTAAGTCCAAGGGGAAAATCGAGTTCTGTTTTTACAGAAATAACTTTCTGTTAAAAAAGGCAGAGAATAAGGAGGTGTGGAATGTAAAATGTCAAGTACCAAGGATAAGAAGGCTTTGAAATCCAGTCCTCCCAAAGACTATCATGAAGGTAGAGGGAAACAGAAAAGGAGCAATAGTTGAAAATGAGAATAAAGTAATGAAATTACCAAAAGAAAGAATTGTAGATTGAACATCATACACAAAGAGAAAAGATATTACTAAAAAGATTATGGTCTCTAGATCAATTAAAAGACACCAGGTATCTATGAATAAATATTAAAGGTCAAAAGAAAAGGCTATGAGTTATCAAGGGATCACAAAACTACACATGGGTTTCAGTGTTTCTGGAGAAAAATTATGAAAGTGCCAAATAATAGAACAGGTGCAAGGTGGCACAGTAGATAGCCTTTTTGGGGGACAGGAAGATAATCAGAAAACTAAAATCTAGAATTTACCTGCTACCTGACTGCAAACTCCCAAATTTCTGAGAACAAAGCAAGCAAGCAGAATTCCAACCATTGGAAAGAAAAAAATGATCTTAAGGTACATTATAAGTTACAGACTTGGTACCAAAGAACAAGTGAAAAAATAAAAAAAGACCACCTCTTTCACAAACACATGACTGTAAATGATGGGCATAAATAATTAATACTTCTGAGGCATTTCCAATAAGGTGGTAGGTAACAAGGTACACAGAAAAAAAAAAAAGAATAGTCATAGTCACACTGAACAAGTAATGTATTTGAGCCTCTGTACCCTCTACTGTAAAAGTGATTAATTCCATTTTCACTATTAACATCACAATTCTAATAAAAATCACAGAAAGCTATTTAAGGAAAAGTAATTTTTAAGCTTTCTGAAGCATGAATGAGTTGCCAGTTTTTCAAGATCAAAAAGATGAAAATTACAACAAGACAAAAAGAGGAACACACATCTATAGCTATAGCTATAACTTGAAAGTCACTTAGAAGATAATTACCAGGGAAGGGTCAGTGAAAAGGGAGAAAGATAAGGAAGTTTAATTTTAGACATTTTTACTTTTGGAACATAAACATAAATCCATGTCCTGCAAGAAGTTACATTCCAAAGGAGAGACATGATATTTAAGAAGGTGAAAAAAAGGAAGTGAAAGAGGGGAAAAAAATGTTATCCAAAGTAGAAAATGGTGAAAAAAGTCTAGAGAATAATTCACACTTCTGACCCAAGCATTTCTCTTTTAATGAAGGTTCGAAGGAAGGGACTACAAAGGCAGAATGTTTTCTCTCATTTTTTTCCAGGTTGAGGTGGTTACTGGGTCATAGGAGAATCAGCAAGGAATAAAGATTTTATATTTGAATAACAGGGGAAGGAAGCCTGCAAAAAAAAATTAGCATATAGATACATAGACAGGCACACAAGTATCCATCTGTCCAAATATGTGTGTGTGTATGTGTATACATACATATATGTAAATGTGATATATGTATATCATGTGTGCGCGCGTGCGCACACACACACACACACACACACACACACACACACACACAACTATACTAAACACTGTACTAAGGGTGTCAGCCAAAACAATTTTGGGAAATTCTGTGTATCACACCTATACACATTATCTACATACAGCTGTAAGAAAGAAAAGCAGTAGTTTGAATGATTAAAAAATGTAGTAGGCATATAATGTAGTTGACACTCCTATATCAGAACTCAAATCATACCAAGAACATTATAAATATAATAAGGAGAAAGTTAAAATGAAAGTAAAATCAAAATAAAGTCTTAAGACAATGATTGACTCAGTGATACAACAATTTGAGAATTTTCCCTAATTTGTTTCTAAAAATTTCTTTAAAAATTTGTAAAAAAAAAACATATTTACATATTTATCTCCCACATATTAATCAGTTTGAAAAATAGAAAGGGGCATTTCAAAAAGGAAATATGTGTCCATTTTATCTCATTATATATGTTATATAATTTATATGCATCTTGTTTTATATATATATATATATATATTTTATCTTGACCATCATTGAGAATATATTCCACATGGTGATCCAGTACATAAGGCTTAACCCAATAACCAATAATTTGAGCAAGGGTTATTAAACCTGGAATTCATGTTGCTTGGGGTTTGCTAATATTTTGAGCATTTTAAAACATTATTCTGAGGAAGGGTCCGTGAGGTTGATCAAATAGCTAAAGACATAATAAAAAAAAGGTTAAGAAGCCATGTATTAAATGAATTAGCTAAAGAGATGAAGAGATAAAAATCTTTCCATTAAAATTATCCAGAAAAAGCTGGGTACTTTAGAAGTTATTAAGGAAATTATTAAATATCAAGTAACAAAATAAGTATTTATTAAAAAAAATTTATTCCATTTCCTTAAGTACAAGCTTTCAAAGTTAAAAAAAAAAAAAAGCATAAAATGTATTTTATCATTTTAACCCAGTTTATTTAATGACACTGTTGCTATTTCTTGTTATGAAGTTGCATCTGTGATCCTTGGGGAAGTAACATGAGAATATCTCACAAGATTCCAACCAATGCCAAACTTGCTTTTAATTCTCAGTATTCTTAATTAGCTACAGACCAAAAGATTGAACTTTATATTTAGAAAATTTTCATGCCATAGTTTAAGAGACTGCATATTCCAATTGCTACAATTATTCAGGAAGATCAAATTTTGGGATGTAGGCACCTAAAAGAGCAGAAAGCAATCTTGCAAAAAATGTAGTATGGAAAAGTTAATCCTCTTGTGCTTCTGATATGACAGAAGGGGAGAGGACAGCAGACACTGACAGCTGACACTCAGAAGGAAGAGAGGGAGGTATGATGACAGCATCTGGCTCCATTGCCATCTTTGGCAAGGTCACCATTGAGTGCCATTCCCTGACCTAAATCTATCCAGAGTTTGTGATTCACCCTTGTAAAAAAATCTTCATGTTTATGAAACCTGCCTTTTCAAAAAAGAAAAAAAAGAGAGAAAAGAAACAAAAAGGAAGTGAAAGGTAACAATTAAGAACATTAGAAGACGGATTCTGGGACCTACAATATCATTTCTGCAAACAGTCACTTGTCTGAACATTTCTTTCTTCATCTGTAAGATAATTACTATCTAAAGCCATCAAAGTGAGTAAAGTATCTAATAACTTTGAACTACAGCCCAATTTTCAGTCGTGTCTGACTCTGTGAACCTAGTTGGGGGTTTCCTTGGCAAAGATACTGTCATTTTCTTGAGTCAGATAGCTAGTAAATGTCTGAGGTCAGATTTGAACTCAGTCAAATCCATGTCCAACACTCTACCCACTGTACCAATTACATTGCAATTACTTGTTTTAATTGAACTATAATTACCTTTAGTACTGTCTTCTATATACCCCCCAAAATGATGTATAGACCCTATAATGTAAAACACACACACACACAAACACACACACACACACACACACACACACACACACACACACACCCCATAGAGATAAAGGGGAAAGGAATAAAATATTAGGCTGCTGCTGTTCTACAAATCTGCAACCAGCGTGGAATGATGGCGTGCTTATATGTGGCAGCTTCTCCAAAGATGGCTTCCTTTTTGTCCATGGCATGTTAGATTTTCCCTCCTATTCTAGGTTTCCAGGATGATGAGAAAGTCTTATCTGCTATATCTACTTTTAGGACCGTTAAGCACAATAATCCATTGAGGGTAATGGGAATGAGACTAGTTTACTCCATAATGGATAATAAAGGGAGCTTATGAATAGTCTTATCCATGATGCCATCTGCTTAGTCATACAGGTCTAGATGAACACACTTAAGCAATTAAGAAAAGAAAGAAATAGAGGGAAATTGTCTCAACTGAGTTTGAGGGTAAAAGCAAAAGCAAAAAACAATATGATGTTAATTGTTCATTGACATCTTAATTGTTAATTGTTCCTCCACAATCTTCGTCTTTTTAAGTCATTTGACCATAGCCAAAGAATAGCCATGGACTGTTCTAAGACCTGCCCATAGAGGTGCTTATGGTTTGTTTTTTCTTGCAATTCTAAATCTGAAATCCTACAACAGATTTGCTCCATTGGGGAGCAAAGTCTAAATCAATGAGCAAAATCAAGCAAATAAAAACACAAAAATAGGAAATGTGATGTTTTGAGAACTAAAAGCATTCTATTTTGACTTTGGTGAAAATTATATGGACAGAAAGTAGAATGAGAAAGACCAGAAGCAATTCACACTTTATTTAGAAGTCTTTTTTGTGCCCTATTATATATGTAGAAATGCTTTTTCGTTTTGACATTTAAATTATTTCCCTGTTTAAAGTGCCGTGAATAGAAATCGAATTATGTCTTTTCTTAGCTATTCTTTTCTACTTTCAGTTCCAAAAAACATTGTTAGCAGTCAATTTAACTCACTTAGGACACCTTGTGGCAAAAGACTAATATGATTCTCAGCAGCAGCAAGGTTATCCACTCTTTTTAATGTAAGCTAACAACAACCTTGACATTTTACATTCCACACCTTATTCTCAGCACTTTATGAATAGGTTTATGAATCGTTTTTCTCAAAACAATCTTATTATTCATAATAAGGAAAATAAAATCATATTTAGGCAGTACCTTCTCAAAGCCATCTTATAAAATACCCTATTTCAAAGATAAGAAAATTGAGGTTCATAAAGGACAGGTCATAACTAATAAATATCAGAAGACTTAAAATATCTAATCTAATCATATATGTATGACATATAAAAGATGTAGCATTCCATGAGGCAAAAGATCAGATTATAGAAGCAAACAAGTGATATATAAAAACCAATCCAAAAATCACTTGGCCTCTTTATATGAAGAGATAATTATCACTGTGTGGGACTCTACTTACTACATCTCAGCCTTGTAATTGCTCAATGTCTCTGAGGGATGTAGCAAAAGTAAACAGAAGCAGATAGCATTTATATAGCACTAATTCTCTACAACTATAATTGAGTGCCTTGCCCAAATTTACACAAAATATCTGAGGCTAACTATACTGGACCAGCAAGATGCAAATTTGGATGCTTCCTGAATTGATATCACTCTTTTTAGCAAAAACTAGCAATCTTCACATAATAGAAAAAAGCAAAATTGTAACATTCTGAAAGACAAAAGACAAATTTCACATTTATCTTTTATGGCTGCTTAGAGCAAAAATACCCCTTTATATATTTATATTTTATATTTTTATCTCTGCTTAGAGCAAAAATACCCCTTATAATTAACACAAATTAACTATATTGAAACTTTTGTATAGGCCCTGTCCTCTAAAACAGAAAAATATCAGAATAGCAGATGTAGCACTTTGTACCATAATAAAGTTTTACTAATTTGCCACATTCTTGGCAAGGCACTGTTCTCTGTACAATTGAAATTTTAAATATGAACACAAGGAAGAAATCTTCTAGTCCAGATGTTAAAGTCTGGGTACAGCCCAGCTCCACCTCCTCTGTGCACATCTCATATGTCACAGATATTTCAGCAAGAATTCAGAAGAATTCTTACTTCTTACTTCTCTTTCTACCCCATTCCAATCCTCTATGGCATACTGAAACTACTGATGAGGTGCAAGAAGAAAACTTTATATGCAAAATAGATAATTGTCAGGAAGTAGGACAAAGAACCATCAATGGAACCAAGAAAACCTGTATTCCTAGCCAGCTTCTGATATGTGCATCTTTGAGCAAGTTCTGGTACTCCCAGTAATTTAAGATGATAAATCTTAAACCAATGGAAGAAATATATCTAACAGGAGTTCCTTATATAGAAGAAAAGCCCTCAAAGTGATAACAAAAAAACCCTATTATTTTAAGCTGACTCTGCCGTGGCTAAGGGCTTAGTGAAAAGAATGTTATTTAATCTGTTAGTCAACAAGCATTTATTAAGCACTTTAAGAGAACCTGTTCCAGGAATAAACACTAAAAGCAAAAATATGGTCCTTACCTCAAGAAAAATTCTATGAACTAAGAAAACATGTAAATAATAATGTAAATTACAAGATACAAGATACAAACAATGCAATGGAAAGCAATCTTAGATTATTAGCAGGAGAGAGCCCTGGGGAAGGCCTTCTGCAGAAGGCAAATTTAAGGAATGGGTTGATGTTTTCTCCACATAGTCAAAAAAGCTGAAGGAGATCCAAGGGAAAAACAAAGTCATAATATCCATACCAAATATATTTAAATATTTATGCATTGGTTTATAATAGCCAATTATTGTCAATTGGAAAAGTTAATAACAAGCTAGATTACCAAAAAAGAGTAAATGTATTCTCCCAGTCTAAATTACCAGTATATGTTTTATATTAAAACTGATTTTTAGCAAATAGCTTTCTTGCTGAACTGAACTATATACTAAAAGTCATCTAGTTCAACTTCCTCAATTTTCAGATGAAGAAACTGAGGCAAAGAGAAATTAAGTAACTAGCCCAAGATCATACAATTAAGAAGTATGTGGCAGGATTTGAATCTACTGATTCTGTTTTGTTTTGTTTTATATATCATAATGCCATTTCCATGAAATGTGTTAAGTTGCCAAGTTTTTTTTAACAGCATTTTAAAATAATATTTCATTTTTCCCTATTAAAACAAATTTTTGTTCTAAATTTTGATTTGGAAGGGAAGGTACTAGGAGAAAGATTCTCCCAAGAAGATGAGTCTTGAAGGAAGCCAGTATGACTAAGAGCACTTCATGCATGGAAGGATATAAAGGACAAAGAGTCAAGAAATCCAGTGTAATGTAAAGACACAGATATTGCTGAAGTACATGGAAAAGAATGAAGTGAAAGAAAACTAAAAAGACAGGAAAACGCTTCATCAAGGGCTTGAATTTTTATATTTGATCCTGGAATCAAGTCAATGAAATTTATTGAGCACTGGATGTCCTTGGTCAGCCTTTTACTTAGGCAGAGTGGAAGTGGAAGACAAGATGGAGAGGAGAGAGGAGACAGAAGAGACAAGAATACCCAAAAGGCTACTGCAGAGGTCCAGGCCTAAGGTGAAAAAGAGCCTGTAACCTGGTGGCTATGAGTGGAGAAAAAAGATACACAGAGGAAACAGAAGAGACAAGAACACCCAAAAGGCTACTGCAGAGGTCCAGGCCTAAGGTAAAAAAGAGCCTGTAACCTGGTGGCTATGAGTGGAGAAAAAAGATACACAGAAGAAATGTTGATAACAGTGTGGATATGTACAGAGCTGTCTGAGACAACAAGAGGTAAGTGGCTTGCCCATTTATGGTCACAAAACAAGCCTTTGCTAAGACAAATGAATAAGGCATTTAGAACAAACAATTGTTAGATTACACAAAAATATCACTCACACACTTAGTGACCTCATTTGGAGTTTTCTTAGCAAAGAAAAATATCCTTCTCCAATTATTTTACATACAAGGAAATTGAGGCAAACAGAGTTAAGTAAATTGCCCAGTTTCACACCAATACTATCAAGGCCATACTTGAACTCATGTGCTCCTGATTCTAGCCTGAAAACTCTTGTGTAACCTAGCTGCCCATATCAAATTTCTAAAAATCCACAATTATTAGGTGTCATATTTAGTTTAGCTAATACTATGGGAAAGTACCAGGTTCATAATTACACCAAAGTATCATAGACTCAACCAAAGATTTATATATCCAATTACATTTAAATTTGGAAAAGTAGAACAGACAGATTCCTGGTAAAGTTCTCAACTTATCCACTGTGGTATGAGAACAGAACATCTGGTTTACTGGCCACTAGATGGCAGACTTTAGAAGAATGAAATAATCGAAAGCTTGATTTAGAGAAACAGGATCAAAATAAAGTCAAAATACAAAAGTATTTATATTTTTTTTAAAAAGTCTTTGTAAAGTTAAAATACAAAAGTATACAAAATTTTTTTTTCCAAGTTTAACATGTTTGTGGTCAAAGGATGTGCCAAAGCCTCAAGAATCATATGACATTAGATTGTATCAGGTAAAAGAAAAAGTTGAAATAAAATCCCTTCTCATGAAATTCATATTTGTATGCACACACTAACACAAATATACATATATACATACCCACATACCCACACACACAAAAACATGTGTTTATCATGTGTGTGTATATACACACACATACATAAAATAACTTTAAAGATGAAATCCAGGTGAAATGTTTCATAGAAATGTGACAACACACACATACACATAAGTATATATATATAAAAGAAAAAAAATAAACATTTAAAGAGAAACATTAAATAATTAAAAGAGAAAAAAGCATCAATTTCCCATTGAACTTACTAAATTAAGCTCACTTACCTCATCAGCTGTGAGCAAATAAAGAGGAGTTAGGGGAGGAATTTTCTTTAATTCACAATTTAAGCCAAGGACCGTCAGGATCTCTTTAAGGACTTCAAATCTCATGAAATTGCTTGATTTCAATAAATTAAAGGCATCTTGAATTTCTATTAAAGTGCTGGGAGACATTTCCAAGTGCACCTAAAGAAAAGAATAAAGAATTAGGATGCCTATGTATGCTACAGTTATGTTATACTAAGACCAAAAAAAAAAAACCAAAAAACTTATGAATAATGCAAAAATTTAGGATCTGAGATAATTAAATCAATAATGAATGATAACTTATCATAACAGGTTTGTTGGTAGTGGGAGAATGAAATTGGGTTGGTGACTAGAGGGAGAGAAAGAAAATGAAAGAGTGGTATAGAGAGCTCAAGGACGCTATCTCTCCAGAAAGAGAATTAAGAGCCACTTCACAATTGCTTTCCCAAAGTCAGTTATATTTGAAGTTCATAAAGCTCTGAGCTAGACAGCTGCTATCATCCCTGTATTTTGAAACAATCATGATGATGACAGCAAACATTTACTTTACAAATAGCATAACATCTGATTTTATCACCACTTGACAGATAAGCAAGAACAAAGTTATGTGACTTCCCCAGGATCATTCAGCTAAAAAATTCATTATGAAACACCTCCAAATGAAGAAATGGTAGATACAGGAAAAGTAGCCCGAAACATATTTTCTCTTTTCATTTTTTTTTTTTTTTGGACAGAGATAATTTTTAATTTGTTTTGTTTGTTTATACATATTTATTTTGTTTCTATTGTTTTCACAATAAGTAGAAGATGGAGACCATCTTCTACCAAAGAAAGGACGGATCATGTTCTCTATGATCTATTCTGTCAGAAATGTTTTCCACACTAAAGCTTTCAGAAAGTTATTTTAAATACTTTCTTCATAGAAAGGATTTGGGTTTATACATAATACAATTACAAAAAGTCTAGAGTAAACTTATGTAATCAGTAGCATCTACTTAAAACCAGAAGTAAGCATCACATGTAACAGGACAAACTGCAACCATTCCCAATAAGATCAGGAATGAAACAAGGTTGCCCACTATCACCGTTACTATTTAATATTGTATTAGAAATGCTAGCTTTGGCAATAGCAGTTGAGAAAGATTAAAGGAATAAGGATAGGCAATGAGGAAACCAAATTATCACTCTTTGCTGATGATATGGTATATTTAGAGAACCCCAAAGATTCTACTAAAAAGTTATTAGGAACAATCCACACCTTTAGCAAACTTGCAGGATACAAAATAAATCCAGATAGAGTAAACCTATTGATCAACATGAACCAAGAAAAAAAATCCTCAAAATGTAAATTTAACCTTTTTTAGGGCAAAAGCCATATTTCTATAAGTTCTGTTCTTCATACCTGACAAAGAATTGCTTCTCCTCCATTAGTTCCAAAAGGCAGATGAACAATCATCCTGTCTCTATCCAAGTTTTCTAAGTAACCCTTGAGCTTTCCAGGATGGATAGGCAGCTCTCCAGTGCCTTCTTCAAATAGGATCCCACTCGTCACTACATTCAGTTTCATTTCATTGTCATCAGCCTTGGAAAAAACCAATGTCTGAATGCTCTTCTTCAGTTCATCTTTGCTTTTCAGCTGTAGCCCACCAAATGTAAAGGAGGAAGATAGCCCCAAAATCTTCCCACCTTGGGACAGGTATGCCATGAACTTTTGGTAAACTGCTTCAGAAATAGGCTCTTCTGTGGCAATGATCAACAATAAACAGTTATGCACCCATGGATCACTGAGCACATTCTTCTCCTTCAGGTGGTAGATTATATAACAATCAGTGTCAACACAATCCATCAGAATGGAATGGAGCTGCTGGAATCTTTGATGTATTTTCTGAGAGTCAGAGCCCACAAAGAGTAAAATATTCGGTGGCTTCCCAGGAATATTGACTCTTTTCCTTTGTCCAGTTTGGCAAGTGGTGTCAACACTGCCTTCTTGGCTGCTGCTGAAATCATAAGGAAGATCTGGAATATCTTCTGCAGATGCAAATCTGACAGATTCAATAGTGCTGCTTTCTAGTTCCAAACATTCATGGCAGCTTGAAAGATGTAAGTGATGGTATTCATCAAATTCAGCTCCTTTTTCTGATGCATTGGTGGGTTCTTCCTGACGAGCACTGCCTTTCTTCTGATTATACTCCTCATTTTGAACCTTTTGGTCATCCCTGTCTATTAAAGGCTCTATCATTTCTGGTTTGATTTTAAATTCCTCCACTTCTGTGATCTTGGATACTGTCAATTGCTGTAGTTCTTTTAGCACTGAGTCCTGAAGATGTACAGCTAGAGCATGAAGAGAAAAGAATCATATATTTTACTGACAAAATCCTTTTTAATACATCTTATAAATACCCGAAGTGACTCCCCCACATTATACTATCTTTAAAAAGTAAAACACAAAATTATAATCAATACTACATACAATATTTATCCAAAGAACAATTATGCATAGGCTTTATAAAATTAGTAGCATCAATAGTCAATGAATTTCAATTAAATTTGTGAAATTACTCCAAAAATCTATTTAAACTATATTACCAGAACTATAAACAAAGAAAAAAATAAATTTTTCATGTTTGGTGGCTATTAGTTCATTTGATTCTAATTTAATAAATATATATTAAATATAAGAAATGTTATATGTCTGATCATTTGTTTTTTTAATTGTTATTAGGAGGTAGACTACAGAGCTTCTTGAAATCCCTTTTAATTATGGATGTTTTATAGAAATGGATCATTTACTAAAGAAGGGAAAGGGACCTGTATGTGCCAAAATGTTTGTGGCAGCCCTGTTTGTAGTGGCTAGAAGCTGGGAAATGAATGGATGCCCATCAATTGGAGAATGGTTGAGTAAATTGTGGTATATGAATGCTATGGAATATTATTGTGCTGTAAGGAATGACCAGCAGGATGAATACAGAGAGGACTGGCGAGACTTACATGAACTGATGCTAAGTGAAATGAGCAGAACCAGGAGATCATTATATACCTCAACAATGATACTGTTTGAGGATGTATTCTGATGGAAGTGTATCTCTTCGATAAAGAGAGCTAATTCAGTTACAATTGAGCAAGGATGGACAGAAGCAGCTACACCCAAAGAAAGAACACTGGGAAATGAATATAAACTGCTTGCATTTTTGTTTTTCTTTCCGGATTATTTATACCTTCTGAATCCAATTCTCCCTATGCAACAAGAAAACTGTTCAGTTCTGCATACATATATTGTATCTAGGATATACTGTAACCTATTCAACATGTAAAGGACTGCTTGCCATCTCGGGGAGGGGTGGAAGGAGGGAAAGGAAAAATTGGAACAGAAGTGAGTGCAAGGGATAATGCTGTAAAAAATTACCCTGGCATGGGTTCTGTCAATAAAAAGTTATTAAAAGATAAAAAAAAAATAGAAATGGATCATTTTATTATTTTCTGGGCAACCTCAAAAATAAGCAAAACAATTTACACAAGCTCAAGGACCTTTTAGATACTTGTTCAAAGACAGCAAATTATAAAGGAAGGAAAAAACTATATTAAATTTATTAAAGATTTCTGCATTAATTTTCAGAATTTTGTTTCAAGAAAACATTGAAAGGAAATTTTTAAAAAGTAAAATCTGGGGCAGCTAGATAGCACAGAGCACCAGCCCTGAAGTGGGCAAGTCACTTAACTCCAATTGCCTCAGCAAAAGAAAAAGTAAAATCTAAGCTTAGAAATACCAGCAACTACTATAAACTTATGGATTAAGTGGGAGATCAAAATTGGTTTTTAATTGGTTTTTCATTTTTAAAAAATGATTTTAAGTGAAGTATTCTGAGACAATATAAATAACCTAGCTTCTGAATTTAAAGATAGCATCTTAGAAAGGACAACAATAAGGTATTCTGTAAGCTTTTCAATTAAGCATAAAAAATATGGATCAATCCACACAAGCTTTATTAAGCAATTACTATGTGCTAGGCACACTGAGGATAAAAAGAAAAAGTAAAAATGCTACCCTTGAGAAACATTCTAAAAGGGAGAAAACATTCATGAATAAGTACATACAAGATTGATTCAGAGAATTACAAGATAAGACCTGCAGGAAGTGGCACATGAATAGAACTAAGTGAGAAGAAGTGAAAGAACATGGTAAAAACATACTATATCACTGTTAAATGTTTTTGGTTTTTTCATGCTTACAAGATTTTGAATATTAAAATATTTACTGAATATATGAATCTTAATAATTAAACTAATAACTAAAATCCTTAGTTGCTATTTTTTTTTTTTAATATCCTTCCTATTTTTTTTTGTGAGGCAATTTGGATTAAGAGACTTGCCTGGGGTCACATAGCTAGTAAAGTGTAGCCCAGTAAAGTGAGACCAGCTTTGAACTCAGGTGCTCCTGACTCCAGGGTCAATGCTCAATCTACTATGCTCTCTAGTTGCCCTTATCTTATTATTAACCTTATTATTCATATTAATCTTATTACTGCTAATATTAGCATTCATGAAGATACTTACAGACAATCTTTTGTGGTACCATTCCATTATCCATTTGGAGTCTGTTTTCCATGAATGCAATGCCCAATTTGCTGAAATTATCTATACTTGCTTCAGCAAATAGCTTATAAGGCTCACCAGGTCTGCAGGCTAATGGCAAACAACAGTCTGACCACTTTACAATCTAAAAGAAAAAAAAAAAAAGAAAAAGGCAAGAGATTATATTAATGACTTACATTAGTCATTTAAAAAATCTTTCTATGATATCTATAAAGAGAATTTAAGCTCTCTAATAATCACATTAACAGAATCATTATGTTTTAACTTTCTCAAATGCAAAAATTCTAATAAAGTTCTTGTTTCTATTAAAAATCACAGTTTACAAATAACAAGTGCAATCTTCTAACTCCAAATAAAGAAACTCTGAGATTCTAGAACTGAATAACTTCCCTTATTCAGGCCTAACTATATTATGTACAAACTACCTTCTTCCTTACTATTTTCTGCCTCTGCTGTGCTACCCTAAAGTCACATTTCAGGAGTTTTTTACATTCTCAAGCAGAGAAAAATAGAATTTTAAATGCCAATTGTTGAGAGCTGAGGAAAAAAAATTAAATAATATGATTACAAAATGACTAGAACTTTGCAATTTTCATGTACAGCTGTAACTAAATATAGGACAAGTCTTACAACCCAGAAGGAGATTGTAGGCCTGAACAGGAGTTTAAAGAGCTCTAATAAGGTCTTCCTACCCAAATATTTTTTTCAGTTCCTTTAGTGTCTAACAACTATTTCCTTGGGATTAATCGAAAGACTCCCTTCCCTACTCTTTTTTTTGGCGGGGTGAGGGGGTAGGAAAGGAGAGGCAACTGGGGTTAAGTGACTTGCCTAGGAAGTACACTTATCTAGTGTACAGATCTGGTGCGGCCTCCTTTTTTTCTTTTTAAACTAAAGTCATGTCCCTTCCTTGTACTTATAAAAAATTTCATTATCTTGGTTTTTTAGCTTTAGTTTATATTTTAACTTCCTCAGTTTCCTCATTTGTAAAATAAAACATCTCCCAGAGATGTGGTGGAATTTAAAAATATTTGTAAAATACTGCATTGACATTGGTGCCGTTATTGATCTTGAAGGGAGCCAAAGTAGTATAATGAAGATGAGACTGAAGGAAATGGGAGAAGGAAGGGAATTACATGGTCAAACGAATACTTGAGAAAGATCACTTTGGTAGCTTTGAGAAAGATCACTTTGGTAACTTTGAGTACAGAAAGGATTAGAGTAGAAAGACATTTCATTGAAGGAGGAAATCAGAAGGCGATAAAAGGTGCTAAGTCTAATAAACTAGTGTTTAGCTGTGTGAATGAAAAAAAGAAATGTATGAGTTATGTAACAGCATACTAAAGAAATGGGTGACAGGCATGAAAGCATACTCCTACTCTTCTCACCCCCAAAAGTCACAAAGAATATTGCAGACACAAAGAGAAATATGTATGGAAGATGGAAGCAATGTCAGAAAATTTTTGTGAATGAAGAAGGGTGCTGTAAAATTGTCTGGAATGCAAATGTCATTTTCATCACATAAAACTAACCTATTTTTAATGTCAAAGCTGCAAGGTTTTTTTTGGATAACAGTAGTTATCTAGAATGCCCAAGTAACAAGTATGTCATTTAACTGAATGTTCTGATAATGTGAATATTAAGTTTCAACTCTTATTGAAAATCTTCCATAAATTTCTTTTAAAATCTAAGCAGGGGGCAGCTAGGTGTGACACTTCCTAGCTGTGTGACCCTGGACAAGTCACTTACCCCCGGTTGCCTCAGCAAAAAAACAAAAACAAAAACAAAAAAATATTCTGAGAAGAGGTAAATGAGGTAAAGAGATGCAAAAGAAGCCCAAAACACAAATAAAATTAAGAACCTGATTAACTCTTTTGATTAATTGAGACAGTCACTGTTCTGTAAGTTCCCTTTGCATACATATTTCTCTTTGTGTCTGCAAAATTTCATTCTTGACCCTTTTCCATCCTTTTCCAAACCAGTAAGGTGGATTGACACCACCAGAACCAACTTTTTTCCACGGATCATTTTTTTGGAAACCTCTGAAAACTTAGAGTACATGCCAAAACAAATCCTGTTTTCCTATATCATGACCTTGAAAAGAGGAAATAGTGTCACTTCCTTACTAGATTTCCGTCTTTCAAATTTATTCTGCTTCTGATCTCTATATAGTTATCAAATAGGTCAACAGTGGGTCTTAGTGATCCTGCGCATTGAATCACCACTTATTATATCCTCTTCCTCTGCCCCTTATTCGATGATCTCTTACCAGACAACAGATAGCTCCTGAGATGCTATTCTTTCCTCAGAGCATCCAGCTCTGAAAATGCTACTATCCATAGCCAGAGAATAAAATGATGCAGTCTAACTGCATAGGTTTCATTTTATTTTCTTTGGGGGATTTTTTGGTGGGGTTTTTCCTTTTGTTCTGTTTCTACTCATGTAGAAATATTGAACATGGATGCGGATGTATAACCTATATCAGACTGCCACTCTGGGGAACAGTAGAAGGAAGGGAGAGGCAAAGAAAGATTTGGGAACTTTTATCCATATATACTGGATTGGTTGCAATCTTGGAGACAGGTGGAAGAAAGAGAAAAATTTGGAATGCAAGGTTTTGCAAAGAGGTGCATGTATTTGGAAAAATAAAATACTATTTAAAACGAATGCTGAAAATTGTCTTTACATGAAATTAGGGAAAAAATAAAATGTAAATAGTAAGTACAGATGTCTTTTTCCTCTACTTTCTCCTCTCTGTAATACTTTTTCATGGGACATCAAACACAGGACACATGTCTTCCCTCCTCTACTTCAGATTCTTCTTCCTCTATAGAATCCTTTTTTTTTTTTTTTAATTTCTTAAAACCCTTCATTCTCCCTAAAAACCTAAAGCAAGATGATTAGTTCTTTGGGTCTCTTTATCCTCTGATACAGGTTACACAGAAGATAATTGAAGAAACTCAAACACTACATACTATAAGCAAATCACTGCAATTTTTTTCTACTCTCCATAATGCATCATTTTTTAGCCTGGATTCTTGAAACTAGGGTTTCATATTTAACATGTATTGGATTATCTAACCACTTGGGGGGGGGGAGGAATGAGGGGAAGAAGGGGAAAAAATGTTTTGAAAGGGTCAATGTTGAAAAATTACCGATGCATATGTTTTGTAAATAAAATAAAAAGCTTTAAATTAAAAAATAAAATAAAATAAACCTAGGGTTTCAGGTTGTGGGTGCCAAATAACTTTACAGCTAATTATCATTCTTAATAAAAATTGGAAAATTTTATTAAGAAAATTTAAATGAAAAATTCTACAACTTTTCTGGTCTCAACTACATAGCCCTACTCACCAATTTGCCTTTTCCATGCATAAATCACCTATTTGTCCTTTCAAGGAAAGATATTTACATTACATCCCTCTAATCACTTTTATTTAAATTTTCTTAATTATCTCATCTAGTTTAGCCAATCAGTTACCTTTTCAGGTTCTCCTCCTAAGCTAATTTGGACCCTCCTTAATTGATCTTGATCCTGTTTCTCTTACAAAAAGTAGCAGAATCTGAAATAGTATCTGCTCAATATCCAAAATTTTGCCAAATTTTTCCTCCCTAGATTCAAATCATATACATTTTCATCTTATTATTTAGCTCAAGTACTTCTCTCTTTGACATATTGCTCTATTGATTTTATTGGTTGGGTTAAGACAGCCAAGTCACCTTCCCTATACTTGCCACTCTCCTCTTCTCCCCATGTTTACTCCCTGGTAAATCAATTCAACTCTATTCTGCCCTCCTTTCTTGAATGGCTCCCTTATTATATATTCCATTATGCCCAGTCAAGCATCACATCCTCCCATCATTCTACCTCTTCACACCTACACAGATGGTATTGAATCGTGAGAAGTAAAATTATAAGATTTTGTTTCCATTTGAAAAGTTTCAGAGTCTCACAACCTCCCTCTGTTGCCATGGTGAAAAAGAATGTGATGTGAGCTATATAGCTGAAGAGAATTAAAGAACATCTTAAGCCAAGTCTGGTTGAATGCAAATGATCTGTGATATGCCCTGGAAAAGCTAAATTTTCAATTGAGCATGCTTATTAAGTCAATTAACTTCTCCCTTAAGGAGACAACTACCATTTTTGAACATATGATATGACAAGGGAACAGGATTGTATATGTATATGTTCTGATCTTTGTGCCCTCTCAAGGTGTCTTGCTAGACACCTAATAAAATCTTTCTCTACTCCTGGAAATCTCAAGTCAGAAATTTTCATTTCTAACAATTATTGCATTGGCCAGGAAATCACTGAGAGAGATGAGTGGGTCAGGAATTGGGAAAAGTACTCCGGCTCCTTTTTGAGGAGTCCTGGTGCCTAGTTTCCTCTCAGCTGTAAGGATACCTGAAAAAGAAGTGCATTGAGCAGAATCTAATGCCCTAAATGCAGAGATTAGAATGGATCTCTGAACCATGTAAGGTAGTGCATTGGATAAACTAAGAAAAAGATCAAAATTTGGGTTGGGGCCCAAAATGGTATGGTTAGTTTGTTATGCCACAGTTCTCTTTAACTGTCCTGACTCAGTTTCCCTGTCTCAGTTTCCTTAACTGTTCTGTCTCTGGCCCAGTAAAACTAAGGCTTATTCGCTCTCGGGTTATAAATTAGCAAGATAAAAGAGTAGATCTCCTGATTCTTTTAGGGATTTACAATATTCCTTTAGAATATTCCAAGATCAACCCATGATATCTTTACTTCTTTGTCTCTGGAATTTTTAGGTTTTATGGCTTCCCCTCCCTGATAAAAAAAAACTTTCCCTCCCTTTCTCTTCTTTGTCTCCAAAAAGGTATTTAAGAAGTTGGAGTTCCTCCATTCATTGCTGGAGAATGGCGGCTGGCAGCTGTATGCTGGACGCTGGATTCTTTGGGTCCTCCAGCCCTGGGACCAATATGGATTCCTTGGTCCCAGTATACTTATCTCTGTCTGACTGGATAATCTGAGACGAGAGTCCTGTCCAGTCAATCTTACTCTCCCATTAATAAAATATTAAAAACTCTCTAATCTCTCTCCTGCCTCAGTTTCTCCGGCATTACAAGTTCAGATCCTAAACTAGAAGAGAATGTCCAATTAGGATGGGGATAAGAAATATTAAGGAACAGGTACCTGAGGGAAGGTAAAGAAAATCAATATTCTTCCAATAAGCCCAATATAAAAAATGTTAGAAAAGTGGGGAGACAGTGAGTGAACCTGGAGAAAAGATAAGAAAATGATAAAAGTATTGTTTTTATGGATGGCCACAGACTTATTATCCTATTATAAGACTTTCAATATTAAGGCCAAAGTTGGGGTGATAAAGATTGGTTGTGTTAAGCTTTAATATTTTTGTGAATGGAAAAAATTTTGTAAGGAGTTAGAAAATTTTCCTACTGAAAAGGCACATTAATGGCTATCAAGATTTTTCAGGTACAGCCCTCTCCCACCTTTATAAATTTTCTCCTTCAGCGCACTTACAGAAGCAGCTTCAGGAGAGAAGCTGAGAGGGGGAGTAACTTTGTAGCCTACAGTAGACTGAAGAAGGAACTCTGCAAAAATACTGAAAATTTCCCCCTTACTGGAGAGATGGGGATAGGAAGAAGTGTTTCAGAATGGAGAGTCAGAATGGACACTTCAGGGAGTGTCCAGAAAAAAAAGTTAGCGTTAGGGGGCCTGGGGTTCCTTCTTTCTAGATCCCACCAGGAAATCCTAGTAACCCTAGGTTGAGATTAGTCAAGAGTAAAGATACTGGGGCAGAGATCCTCTTCTGTAAAGTAGTCAGGAATTTCAGGAATTTTTAGTGGATTGTGAATAAAAGGAAATCAAGAGTAGATTAGTAAAAGACCTTGGGCAATTACAGTGACACATTGGAGAAAAAGAAGGAAAAATAATGGGGAATTGTTTAATTGATAAGGAATATATAAACGAAGGGGCTAGTAGAAAGAAGAGTGAGGAATGAATATTTGGTTTTATCTGCATCCTATCTAAAATAGAGGTTTATTTTCTTAAGAGGAAGAGAAAAAAATTGGAAGATTTGAGTAATACCCCCTGAAGAATATTGGCAATTACTTAATGGGAAAATGTTAAATAAGACCAGGGACTGTTAGCAGGTCTGGACAAGTACCACTATTACCTCAGGATGCCCTGAAAAGTCAAATTTTCCTAGCACTGAGTAGTTTTGTTACTTTATTTTTAAGTTAGAAATATAAAATTCATTTTGTCAGATTTTATTTATCTGCCATTACCCAGAGATACTGGGTATTGCTCATGAACAGGAATTACAGTAAAAAAACAAAACAAAACAAAACAAACAAAAAAAAAAAACTGGCTGGATATCATTTTTACAGTGACACTGGGAGTCCAGCTCATGTCAAAAAATTAAACAAGTAATATTTTCTGATTTCAAGGAAACAAACAGATTAGTAAAACCCATAACATTTATAATGGCATTTAAAGAATACAAGGTCTTGTTTGGGTTCTAAAAATGGGAATTTAAAGCAAATGGGAAATTACACTAATCAAAATTGAGGGGAGTTGGTTCCATACAGTATTGACTCAGGTGATTACAGAAGTTATATAATTTATGTCCAGTTAGTATACTTTGTGTAAAATATCTATATTTCTGTTGTATATGTTTCCTAAGGAATTCTTCAGTATTTATTCTTCATGCATTAAAAAGATCAGAGGAAAAGATGAGCAGCTTACTAAAAGCATTATGAAAACCTTTGAGGTGGAAGGTCTATAACAAAACCACTACTAGTTAGGAGACAAGCTTCTTCTCTAGATGGATCGGTGACTACACACAGGGACAAACCCTCATAGGGGCAAGTACTAAGTTGGAAATTAACCACAATGTGCATAAGAATTATTTGTAAAGCATAAAAAAAATCTAGGACTATTTAAATACCTCTACAATGTACCACCAGGATATTTTAAGGCAGCACTAAAAATTACCACTTGTAGGACTTTCCTTGCTGGTATAGAATAGTTATCAAGCATTTTAGTAATGTGAAAAATCTAATATAAATTAATAGATTGAACCCCTTCAGAAGCAAAATAGTGTTTATACATACAATATAAGAAATATTTATAAGCATGTACTATGTGCAGAGTACCATGAGAGGCACTGGGAAAGATACAAAATCAATATATAACGTCTCTGCACCCAAGCTGCAAGGGATAAAGGACTTACATGAAGTCATTAGACTGCATTACACAGAAAAAAAGAGGTCAGTAAGAAACAAAATCTTCAAAGAATTACTTTTGTAGTAGCAAATAAATGGAAATAAAAGGGATGCCTATTGACTGGAAAATGCCTAACCTTTAGTACATGTAAATAAGGCAAAAGAAGAATTATGACTATCAGAGAATTTCAGTAAAACATGGAAGAACTTCTAGAAATTAATGCAGAACAAAGCAATCACAATAAAAATGGCTTCAACAACTAAGATAATGTAAGAAGGTAGTAACAGGTAGTAATAAGCAGTCACACTATGATGTATCATGAACATTCTCAGTACTAGAACTGACAGGGATATAAAACTTTCCTCCTCTAAGAAAAGAGGCAAGAACTATGGATATATGATTTGGCTATATCTAAATGTGAAGTTTTTTTTTCTACATAGCATTACTTGCTAAGTAAAATTAGTGTCACTAAAAAATAATAATAATTTAAAAAAAAATAAGTACAGTTGAGAGCAAGCTGAAGGGAAAAGTTTTCTATAGATAGCATTTAAGTTGGTATTTGAAAAATCTTTCTTTTTAAGAAAGACCTGAAAGTCAGCAGTGGGGAACTCATGAACTTATAACTGAAGAGAATGGGGAGGGAGGAGGTAGCCTAAGTCAGGCTACCTTCAAAATTTAAATAGGAGGCAGAGAAAAAGGGAGAGGCAATTTTATAAAAGAGTAATTACAAAGGCAAATGACTTTATTAAGTGGGATAAACCAGATAGGTCTTGAGTTGGTGTGGACTACAATTCCAAAGGCAATTTACCTTATTAAATTTAGTTTGCCATCATGCTATTGGTAGATACAGCACAGTAGTTAAAACTACTACTATTCTACTACTATTAGTCTAATTTTCAGCAAGATATAAAAATGTCACTCACCGTTTCTGAAGGGAAAAATGATGCTGGTAAATTCTGACTTCGTAGCAAAATGCTTTCTATCACAAATGCTATGTGTTCTGCTTCAAGAATATTCCCAGGATAAATAAAAGGAGAAACAAGAAGTAGTGCCCACTTATTTAAGTCATCAATAGACTAGGATGTAAAAGGAGAAAAAAGGAAAAGTTAGATCTATTATCATTATTCTAACAATACAGTGCCAGGCATTTTGAGTATAGGCATATCTCAGATAGCCTAGGTTCAGTTCTAGACCACTACAATAAAAGCAAATATTACAATAAAACAAATCATACCTAATTTTTGCATAATTTTTGCAAATCCCCAGTGCATATAAAGTTAGGCTTATACTATACTACAATATTATAGTGTAATAGCATGATGCCTACAAAAACAATGTATATATCTTATTTTAAAATACCTTGTTGTAGTCACAGCTAGATGGCACAGTGTATAAAACAACAGCTAAGTCAATGAAGACTCGAATTCAAATCCTTCCTACACTTCCTAGCTGTGTGAAGCTGGGCAAGTCACTTAACCCCAATTGCCTCTGGGGGAAAAATGCCTTGCTGCTTAAAAAAAATAAATAAATAAAAATGCTCTTATCACCGGAGCCTTCAGCAGCAAGTCATAATTATTTTGAAGATCTTGCCTTGATTGTTGATGGCTGCCGTTTAATCAGGGCAATGGCTACTGAAAAATGAGGTGGTTAGACCAATTTCTTAATAAAATTTGCCACATCATTTGATTATTCCTTTCACAAAAGATTTCTCTGTAGCATGTGATGCTATGATAGAATTTTGCCCACCATAGAACTTTTTTCAAAATTGGAGTCACTACTTTATCAACTAAATTTATGTAATGTTCTTCAATACTGTTGTATTTCCTAGGGAGGCCCTAGGAAAGGGAAAAGAGACCGTAGTGGCCAGTTGGTAGAGCAGTCAGAACACATCCATTTACTAAGTTCATCTAACAAGAGTACAATTCATGGCACCCCAAAACAATTACAATAGGCAGAAACCAATAATGGAAAAAGTAGGAAATATTTAAAGAATTACCAAAATGTCAGAGACACAATGTGAGCAATGTGAGACTGATATCCTTACAGGATTTCCACAAACCTTCAATTTGCAAAAAAACTCAAAACCAAAACCAAAAACCCCCCACAGCATTTGTGAAACACAAAGCAAATACCCCCCCCAAAAAAAAGTATGCTTGTACTTCTAAAAAGAAAAAATTAGCCACTCAAATATGTATAATTCAATTCAATAAATGTTTATTAAATGCCTATTCTGTGGCAAAACAACAAAGAAAACAGCCTCTGACCTCAGAAAGGTTCTCTTTCTCATTGTCATTTTAAACCATACCAGTTTAAACAGTTAATCAGATTCCTTTTTTGTTGCATTTATGCTTAAGTAAAATGTCCTAAAACTTTGTTTCTATATAGCCCTTTCCTATTAGAAATATAAAGTATACATTTTAAAATAATGCCTGAGCATATTTAAGGTCAGACATAGAAAGCAAATAGAGTAGAGAAAATAACAAAATGCATGTTTATCAATATCAATTGGAATCTTGCAAGGAAATCATTCTACACCCTTCTCCTCATTTTGGCTACATGAAACTCATGAAATCATCTACTAAGATATAGTGGAGTTAAAATCCAAAGCAAAGAATTGTAATTCATTCAATTCCCAGATTTTGCAAAGTACTGCAAAAGTTTAATAAGGCTGACCTTTTTTAGAATCTTTTTGAAAATCAACTTTTAAAATTTATTTTGTACAGAGATTGTAAGAGACAGAACATTTGCTGTGTACTCACTACCAGGCACTATTGCAATACTGCAATATATTTGCTTTATAGCACATGGATATAATGTTGGTACTATAAAGAAAGCACTTCATTTCACTGGAGTTATTAAAAGAGCTCAATGGTTTCCTAAAAATAATCCTGACCTGTTTTCAGTTCTTGTTCAACTCTAATAGATCTAGATCTAATTCACTGTCCATGTATACTATCTGTTCCAGAAATACATGATAATTCCATAGAGTGTCCTTCCAAATGCATGTTGTAATATGGGCAATAGACGAACTTCAACCACTTGGTCTTCTCTATTTAGATGATCAAGCCAAACTTGGTAACAGATTCCTTGCAGCATATTTTGCAATATTCTCCAGTGTGATGCAATATGCAACATTATCTTAAACAGGAGTATTAAAAGGATCTTGCCATCCAAAGAGAGTTGCTCCAAAATTCAGACTGTATCTCCTTAGATATACTTAGAGGGAGACTAGATTTCCAAATAACCAAAAATTACACAAAATTATCACACAAACAATGGAAAGACATATGGAACTAATAAGGACTTCAAAAAACAGAAGTAAAAGATGTCTTCAGGCAATCCCATAATAGGAAGAGAAGATGGTCCTATTATGTTGTAAGGGTGAGGAATGATAGGTAATCACCTAGAGACCTATTGGTACCTTTAAAATGTCAGGTACCTTCAAAAAAACTAAAGTCTTTCAATACATTGGGTGATGAACTTAAGCAAAAACAAGGGTCAAACATATAGGATGAGCTGACATCTTTGTAATCATTTAAGTGGACTTGTAGTTCCACAACTCATACTGTGGGCACTATTAACATATAAAATAAAACTTACAGGGCCCATTGAATACATGCAGACATTTGTAGACAAAATTACAATCCACTAAATCTCCAATGCACAATCTATATGTAGTGTGCTAGAGGAATGGAAATCTGGTTTCACTAAGTTTTGTCCCTTCATTTCAGAGGATCAATGACATCAAAGGATGATATCTTGCCTTGTATATGATTTGGATTTAAGTCTGAGAAGAACTGCACCAAGTCATCAACCTCAATCTCTTTTCTAGAGTCAATGTCCAGTGGACAACGATATATAACCAAACTCTAGAAGTTCCACAAAGTCTGTTGCACCCACTTTCATAGAATAAATTGTTCTCATCTGCATCAGAGGAAGTATTTACATGTTTAGAGCAGATATCCTACTCCCATAAGTTTGAGACTGGTTATCCTCAGCATGGTTTCACCCTTCTGTAGAGACAATTGTTGGGGTGTGTACACTAGGAAGTGTGAACACTTGAAGCTACAGAAAACAATTGGATGAAAGTGGATATCGAGGTGAATGAGCAGCCTTGAAAAAGGCAAGCCCTCACCCCAGAGGCACTCCTACATTTCACTATAGAGGAAACATGAGAAGATAAAATCTAAGGTAGGCAAAGCCTGATAACTAAAATAGGACAGAGAGGCAGAAATGCTATAGCGATGAAAAAACAAGATTAGATATGTTGATTGAATGAAAATGAGGAGCCAAGGACTATATAATGGTTCTGATCAATGACTAGAAAAATGATGTAACAGTAACAGGGAAATTTGAAAGAGGGGTGGATTTGAGAATATGATGCTCAAAAAATTACTGCTCAAATATTTTTAACAGAATGAAAGTTAAACATTTTACATAGTATTCAAGGACCTCTTTTAGCCCAAATTTACATTTCTTAGAATATCTCAAATTATACTCTCACTCCATTCAAATGGTACTATTTTATCTTTCCTTTCACGACAATTTTACACAGCTTTCAGGAATTTTTTTACATTCTCAAGCAAAATCCTGGCATGAATATAACCACCTCCATAGTTAATTAACAAGCCTTTCTTTTTTTCTATTATAGCCTTTTATTTTCAAAACATATGCATGGATAATTTTTCAACATTAACCCTTGCAAACCTTGTGTTACAAATTTCTCTTTCCCCACCCCCACCCCCGTACATGGCAAGTAATATGTTTAACATGTTAAAAACAATATATTAAATCCTATATATACATCTTTATACAATTTTCGTTCTCCAAAAGTCAGAACAAGGCAAAAAAGAAAATAAAAATGCAAGCAAACAACAAAAAGTGAAAATGCTCAGTTCCCACAGTTTTCTCTTTGGGTGTAGATTGCTCTAATCATCACAGGATCATTGGAAGCACTGGCTTCAATCATCTCATTGTTGAAAAGAGCCATTTAACAAGCCTTTCTTAAGGATCTATATGTAGATGGTACTTTATACCACCATTATAGGCGATATAAGTACCTCTAATAGAACCTATCTTCCTAAATTCTTTATCCCATAGTGTTCTCTAACCCATACAATGGGTTCTTTGCATCCCATATAATAAATTTGTCACCTAGCAGCTAACAAATTAGAAACGAGCCCTTCATTTTTAGACTAACTTAATCCTCCAACAAAGTAACACAAAATAAAACTTTCGCAAGATCTTAAATTTTTTTTTTTCTAAAACCTGTTTTAGCATTCCAAAACGTAGAGCCACCTCCATACCATAATGAGGCACTAGAGGAAGGTTTGGGAGATTTCCACTTCAGTCATAGATTATCTAACAATTTATCCAAGGTCACAAAAGATGGCATTTGACTAGGATCACCTAACTTCAATGTTCTTTCCAATAAACCAAATTACTTTTAGGCAGCACTAACTTTTCAAGTAGCATTTTACATATATCTTGATCCTCAAAAATAACAGGATTTAGTCAAAATGAAAAACAGTTTGTAGATATTTCCAATTCCACTCCCTAAATAGTATAGAACATACGCCCAATAAGAAAAAAATTTCTTTTCAAGAAACATATAAAGTATGTTTACAATTATTTCAAGGTCATACAACTGGTCAGCAAATGGCACCACAAAGATCTTCTAAGTGCAAGTACATACTATTTCCACGACTCCGGATTCTTAATATCATAATATCCTTATGAACACAGAGCTAACAAATGCAATTTATTTTCAGTGGTGACAAGTGATTCATATAAACATAAAATATAAAGGCTGGAGAAAACACGGTAGTCATATTACAGAATCAACCTTCCATAAGTCAATAAAAACTCACTTTTGTTTTATTTGTCATTTTACAAGTTTGCAAAAGCTTTACACATAATATGTCTCCCAACAGTCCTGTGAGACAGGTACTAAGGGTATTATGGTCCCCATTTAGAGATGAAAAAACAGAAGCTCTAGGATTTCCCACAGCTGGGAAATGTAAGAGATAGGCAAGACACCATACCATTCTAGATAATGGAAGATTAAGCAAAACCAACCTGTCTTTCAGTAGCCCACCAAGCCCAGTCCCTGAAAGAATAAAAACTACCTGGGACTCGTCAGTGAAGAAGACTCGGTTTCCCATTCTTAAGCAGATACGGTCCTCGGTGATCCCTAAGGCCCCGGGCTGGGCTTGCTGACCCCGCCGCTGCTGCAGAAGGTGAAGGAGCAGCGGGTGCGATGCAGCCTGCGCACCGTACTGCGGATAATGCGCGTGGGCCGCGCCCCCCAGCGCGCCCACAGGTACAGGTAACACAGCGTGATCAGCATGCCCGGAGGGCCCGCGGTCCTCTCTCGGACCCTATCCCAGACTGTTTCCACTAATTTCGTCCCTACTACACTCAGCCCCGGTTCGACCTTCTCCAGCACCCGCAAAGTCTAGCGATTCATGCCCCGTGAACTCCCCTCAGGTGCCTCAGGTGCACGCAAAAAGGGGGGCAGCTAGGCTTCCAAGCCCTTCCCAAAGCTTCCGCATCAAGGTCCCCACCCCTATCTCCACTTTCTGAAGGAAATTAGCCAGTTAGTCACTCACCAGGAGCAGGGGGTCCCAACTCCTAATCCCCCCTCCCCCGGCATAACCTTTACCACTTCCTCCCTGGCTCCTCCTCCTTCTCTGATTGGCTCTGCTGAAAGAGAAAGCGCGATCCTGATAGGTCGGGCCGGGAGCGACTGAGAAAGGCCCCACCCCTGCTCTCCTCTCCTAGCTTGAGGGAAAGAACCCAAGCAGGTTGGCAGGCCTGAGGTTTCTCCAGTCCGATATAGTGCAGCTTTCTGTCTTTACGCTTTTTTCCTGGTTTTTTGATTTTTTTTGTTTTAATATAAAATTGCCTGTCTGATTCACCAGAATAACCTCTGTGGGCTATTTCTATTAAGCAAATCTTAAAAGCATGGATTTTAAAAATATATTTTATCTATTTCATTAATATTTCCCAATTTAAATGTAAAAAAAAAATACTTTCTTTGCAAAAGAATACACACCCCACAAAAATTTTGGGTTTAAGTATGAGAACCATCGATATTAAATGTTTGAAAGTATTTTAGTGAATACCTTATGTCTCAACCCCCTCTTTCTAGAGTAGAAGATCCTAAAGGTAAATCCTCAAATTTTTCCATATAATCCAAATCATGTTAGTTATTACAGGCTGTCCTCCAGATCATTCTTCGTTTTCAAGGATGGAAGGAAGGCAGGAAATAAGTATTCGTTAATCACCTACTATGTGATAAGTATTGTGGTTGGCATTTACAAATATTTTCTATTGAGCCTGACAACAATTCTGAAAGTTAGGTGCTATGATTTTCACTATTTAACTGCGAAGGAAATTGGGGCAAGCTGAGGTAAAATAATTTGCCTTGATCTAGTCAGTTCAAAAGTACTACCTAGTACTTAGTTCACAAATTTCCTCTATTCAAAACTCTGGCAAAAATGCTTCTTCTAACTCCTTAATTTCAGTTTCCTTCACTCCCATGACCTATTTCTTCACTCCCCATAAATCATATGTAGGACAGTCACACATGATCTCAATATTATTCACAAAGTATTCTACTTCTTTGATAAAAACTTTTAATACTTTTCTGATAACCTCATATTGTTATGCCACAGTTCTCTTTAACTGTCCTGACTCAGTTTCCCTGTCTCAGTTACCTTAACTGTTCTGTCTCTGACCCAGTAAAACTAAGGATTGTTCGCTCTTGGGTTATGAATTAGCAAGATAAAAGAGTAGATCTCCTGATTCTTTTATGGATTTACAATATTCCTTTAGAATATTCCAAGACCAACCCATGATATCTTTACTTCTTTGTCTCTGGAATTTTTAGGTTTTATGGCTTCCCCTCCCTGATAAAAAAACTTTCCCTCCCTGTCTCTTCTTTGTCTCCAAAAAGGTATTTAAGAAGTTGGGGTTCCTCCATTCATGGCTGGAGAACGGCGGCTGGCAGCTGTATGCTGGACGCTGGATTCTTTGGGTCCTCCAGCCCTGGGACCAATATGGATTCCTTGATCCCAGTATACTTATCTCTGTCTGACTGGATAATCTGAGACGAGAGTCCTGTCCAGTCAATCTTACTCTCCCATTAATAAAATATTAAAAACTCTCTAATCTCTCTCCTGCCTCAGTTTCTCCGGCATTACAATATTTATTCTATCTTTCTTTCTGTCTTACTTCTAAATCTATTCTTTGCCCACAAGGAGACTTTTATTTCCTCCATCCTTCAGTATCTTCTTAGGTTAGTAGATCTGCTCTGACATGATCTTCTTCCCTTTCCATTTTCAAACAATTAGCCATTTCAATTCTACTATACTCTGCTCTTGAATACCTCCTCTGTTATCCTAATAACCTTTCATTGCTTGCCAAATCTCACCACTAAATTACCATCTGTGTCCTCAGCACTGCTACCAGTACAACCCTTCCCCAGAGGGGCAGGAAGACCAAAGAAGTATCATTGTTGGGAGGTGACTTGCTGTCTGAAAATAGGGAGGAGGTTAAAGGAGGCTCTATCAACCATAGAAGTGTCTATGTCAACAGAAAAGAAAAGCAATCCCTCAGAAGTCTCTAATAGGGCAAAGTCTTGTTTTTCTGCTCTTCTCCATGGGGCTTCTAAAAAAGGGATTATATAATTGGCTGGTGGGTCAGGGAACCCTAAATAGATGTAGCACATGGTACCATGATAGTAATGAGCATCATAACTTCACATGTGTCTTCTTAAAGCAGGGAAGGTAAATGTGGGGGAAAAGGGAGAGAATCTGGAACTCAACATTTTAAAATACAAATGTAAAAAAATTGCTTTACATATAACTGGGGAAAATAAAAGTATTAAATATAAAAGAGATGAACATCACCAACCATACAGTAAGTATTGACATCTTCATAGTAGCCCAGATGTTTCTGGTGCTACTCCTGCTCAATGTCCTCACCTCTTTATAGTGAGAGTTCCACTGTGAACTGCAAAGATTTCCTAAACTGTAAAATGGGGAAAACTTTCTCATCATTTAGATCCAGAAATCAATCCTTCCAAAGTGGGATGAGAAGAGTGGCAAAGCTTGGAATTTCTTGTCTTTGTTGTCCCATCTTCTTCATCTTCCTTTATTTTTTTTTTCTTTTTACTTTCATGTATTTATTTTATTTAGTTCACTAACATTTCACAATTATATTTAAAGTATTTTTGACATTCTTTTTTTTTAATTTTGAGTTCCATATTCATTTATTCCCTCACACCTCTCCCTGGCCCCTTGAGAAAGTAAACAGTATATCGATTCTACATGTGAAGTAGCAAAACATATTTTCATATTAGTCATGTTGCAAAAGAAGTCATACGAAAACCCCCAAGAAAGTAAAGAAAGTGAAAAAGCATGCTTCTAAATCTCTACTCTGAGTGCATCACTTCTCTCTCTGAAAATGGATAGCATTTTTTATCATGGATCCTTTAGGAATATCTCAGATCATTGTCTTGATCAGAATAGATAATTCTTTTACTGATGTTTTTTTTTGTTTTGCTATTATATAAAATGTTTTCCTGGTTCTGCTTATTTGACATGGCATCAATTGATATAAAACCTCCTAAGTTTTTCTGAAACCATTCTGCTCTCCATTTCTTAATGTACAATAGTATTCCACCACAATTCAATCATCCCCCAATTGATGAGCTTTCTCTAGATTTCCAGTTCTTTGCCAGTCATTTTCCTTTAGTAGCTCTGATGGTTTTCATTCTACAGAATAATTGTCACCTCCTGACTAAACTGATCACCAGAAACCTCATCCTTATGTAGATTGAATAACCAGACCTTCTTTATTTTGCTATTGTGTAAAATGTTTTCCTGGTTCTGCTTATGTCACATGCTATCAATTGATATAAAACCTCCCAGTTTTTCTGAAACCATCCTATTCTCCATTTCTTAAGATACAATAGTATTCCACCACAATTATAAACCATAACTTGTTCAGCCACTCCCCAATTGATGAGCTTCTTCTAGATTTCCAATTCTTTGCCATCCATCTTCCTTTAGCAGCTCTGTTTGGTTTTCATTCTACAGAATTATGTTACCTCCAGGCTAAATTGATCACCAGAAAGATCATCCCTATGTAGATTAAATCAGAACTAGACCAAAAGTACTGTCTAATATTTAGGAAGATAGGGAGAGTGAGAGCTGACCAAAGCAGGCTAGAGACAGGAGAGTCCCGCTGCTACAGGGCCCACTTATCTATATGAAAGGATTTTTAGATCTTGAGATAGTGTTTATTATTAGCATTTCTTGGGACAATACAATGTTCTTTGGTCCCATGAGAGCAGTCATTGTCTCAGATCTTAGGGGTCATGTCCACCCTGAAGGGCAGAGAACCAGTTTTGTGACAGGAATGGGAGTGTAGTGTTGTCAAGGAACAGGAATTGTGAAGGTGTGATATAATTAGAATTCTTACAAGGTGCTTGGTCACTGGAATTGATAGAGACAATAATTATCTAATTTAGCATGATACTTAACAGTTCTCTAATTCACTAATGAACTTAGTACTTATTAGAGTTCATACCTTTCACACCTTTAAGAGAGCTAGGAGATAAGATAGGAGCCTCAACCATGATGGAGTCCAGGAGATTCACAAGTCAGAGAGACACAAGCCCACCCTCAGAGGCGGAGTTAGCTACATTCCATTTTCCACCTTTGTGCTAGCTGGAGGCTTTGGATTCAGAGAGAGTTAGAAGCAGAAACTGGAAGAGACAAAGGATTAGCAGCAAGAGCTCTCAGAACCAAATAGAGAGACAGGCCTCTAAGAAAGCTAACCGGACTATTTTGAAGGAGACAATAAAGGATTTGAACTTTTATCACCTGGCTGCATTTGGGGTGATTATTACTTTGAACTGAAACTAAGGCTGCCTCCAGAAGCCTCCCAAGAAACCTGCCCCAGAGAACATTATATTTTAGAGAAGAACATTACAGTGATAGATGGCACTGGGAAATAAGGTGAGCTAAATTTCTTAGTAATACTTTGCACTACTTAGTAATACTTTGCCAGAGATTAAGATTATTCCAGGCTGAAAAGGATCATTGTTATGCCAAACAAAGGGTGCAATCTGCATTAGGTCTGAAAAACTGGGTATTTCAAAATATTTTGACAATACTTAACACCTTCTCAACTTCTTCAGTTGCCTCTAATTGGAGTGCTAGATCACAAATGCTTCCCAAAACTTTCCTTTCTAGAGGGTTCAGAACTTTCCGGAAAACTATTTTGCACGCGCGCGCGCGCGCACACACACACACACAAACACACACACATATACATACACGTGCACCAGCCCTTTTCAGCTTTCTTTTGTGTATTTTCTTCCCCATTAGACAGTTAAACTCTTGAGAGCAGGAACTTTCTTTTTCTTTTTTGTATTCCCAGCCCTTAGTAGAGTACCTGGCAAATAGTGGGTGTTTAATTAGCTTATTGAATTGAAATGAAAAATTGAATATTTAGTCACCTTCAGGGAGGTACAACATTGTTTATTTTGTTTTTGCTATGATATGTGTCTGTCCCCATGGGTTCTTTTAAAAACAGATCATGGAGGAAGCATTGATAGATATTAATGAAATCTTACCTATCCTTCTCCAAAGAAGAAATAATAATGATTCCAGCCTTAAAAAGAGCAGGATATGGGCCATGAGACAGGACACTTTTCTTCAGTCTTTGAGAAGGTTTGTTATTATAGAATTATATCTATCACCTTTTAAATATTGCTGCCTTCAGTGTATAATTTTGGTTCAAAACAAAAAGCCACTTTCTTAGTTATTAACCCTTAGAGGGGGAAGGATTATCCCAAGCTTAAATCTATAAACTTAATTCCTTCCCACTAAATTTTGGTTGGGAAACTAAGAATAGTAAGGCAATTTTTCCAAGCTGATAGCAAACAAAAATCAGAGAAGTTATATAGATTAGGTCAGAAGATAAGAGTAAATGAGTTCTCCCTCTGGGACTGAGATGTTTTGTCTCAAACCAAGGGAGAGGTCCTGGTGTCACACAAGAATTCCCTTTAAGTGTAGAAAGACTAGAAAAGCTAGAAAGCTAAAAATCAGGGAAATATTGAAGAGCTAGTTTCTTATGTGCCTTCACCTTCCAAAGTTTATCTCTCTCTCTCTGAACCTATACATATATAAATAGGTAAAGATTATCTATCAACATCTATATCTATCTATCCATCTATCCTTCCATCCATCTATCTATCTACCTATCTATCTACCTATCTATCTATCTATCTATCTATCTATCTATCTATCTATCTATCTATTTATCTATATTCCTCTATACTCCATCCCTTGCCTACCTGTATGGACTTAATCTTGAAGAGAATCTAGCACTTTCAATGTTCTCTGGAACTATAAAAGTCTCTTTTCTCCCAAAAGTTACCAGGGCAACTCCAACTATTATGGAAGCATACCACCTTGCATTAATTAGGTGGTACAGTAGATAGTATGTTCAATCTGGAGCCTGGAAGATCTGAATTCAAATCCAACCTCAGACATTATCTGTGTGATCTTGGGCAAATCACTTAATCTGTATTATGTTATCTTAATCTCAGTTTCCCTGTTTGTAAAACAGGGGGATAATAATAGCACCTACCTGTTGAGATTGTTGTGAGTATCATTAATTTGTGAGATCCTTGAGGATAGAGATTTCTTTGGCTTCTTTTTGTATTCCTAGTACTTAGCATAGTTTAATGCTTGTTTCCTTCTCTTCCCCTTCTACCAATATGAGGTCACAACAAAGTAGTTACATGGAAATCCTCCAAGTTCAGTTGGAAACTTGGATTACACTTTTGTTTCTATTTTTGTTTTCCTCCTTTAGTGCAGCCTAGTGGCTTTTTGAATCCCCATGGTTAAGGCAGATTATAAACAATTCTAAAGGCATCTTAAGGATTTTAAGGAACTTAAGGAACTTACCAAGAGATAGAGTATTGTAAGAAAAATATACCAATTCCTCCAAACCCATGAAAGATAAGGTAGTTTTTCCTTACATTGAAAACATCTAAACTTTCTGATGCAGTTTACACACTTTTAAAAATAAAGAATTGGATTAAATTACTTCTAAGAGCATTACCTTTAAAAATTTACATATTCAGAATCCCTTGGCTTCCATGGCACTATGCTGATTCTCTGTTAGCATCTTTGACCAAAAGAATTATTATACAGATGAGTAAAAAGGAGATAAGAAAAGAGAGGTGAAAAGTGGGGAAAAGATTCATCTATCAGTTAAGGAATCAATCCTTATTGTCTTTTAATCATTTATGTATTTTATTGTTCCAAATACATACAAAGATAGTTTTCAACATTGATCTTTGTAAAACTTTTGTGTTTCAAATTTTTCTCCCTTTATCTTTCCTCCATCTTCCCATAGACAGCAAGTAATCCAATATATGTAAAACATGTGCAATTCTTAAAAATCAGATCAACTCAAAGTGATCTTAAAGAAAGGAAAGGGACCCACATGTGCAAAAATGTTTGTGGCAGCCATTTTCGTAGTGGGTATAAATTGGAAACTGAGTGGATGCCCATCAGTTGGAGAATGGCTGAATAAATTATGGTATATGAATGTTATGAAATATTATTGTTCTATAAGAAACGCTCAGGAGGATTATTTTAAAGAGGCCTGAAGAGACTTACATGAATTGATGCTAACTGAAATGAGCAGAACCAGGGGAGATAATTGTACATGGCAACATCAATATTATACAACGATCCATTCTGATGAATGTGACTCTTTCCAACCATGAGATAATTGATACCAGTTCCAATGATCTTGTAGATGAAGAGAGCCATCTACACCCAGAGAGAGGATTGTAGAAATTGAATGTGGATCACAACATAACATTCTCACTTTTTGTTGTTGTTCATTTGCACTTTTTTAAACTGATTTTTCTTGTGCAATAAGAGAATTATATATAAATGTTTATACATATTGGATTTAACATATATAACACATATTGGATTGCTTGCCATCTAGGGGAGAAAGTGGAGAGAAGGAGGGGAAAATCTGAAACACAAGGCTATGCAAGGGTCAATGTTGTCAAGTTATCTGTCCATGTTTTGAAAATAAAAAGCTTTAAAAATTTAAAAAAAAAACACAAACAAACGTGAAAGGGGAGAAAAATAGCAAACAAAAAGTGTAAAAATTCCATGTTTTGATCAACATTTAGTCTCCATAGTTCTCTCTCTGAAAAGCTGATGGCACTTTCCATTGCAAGTCTTTTGGAATTGCCTGGAATCACCTCATTATTGAAAAGAGCTAAATTGTTGATCACATAATCTTGATCGATCCATTATTATGCAAATTCTTCTTTTGGTCCTGCTCCCTTTGATGCAGATGTGGTCCCTTTAAGATTCCCAACTCCCCCCCCCCCCCCTCCAGTTAATGTAATTACCCTTTGACTCACAAATCCTGGTCCCTTTGTATTCTAATAGAAGATCCAGATCTGTCCCAGCCCCCATCCGGATCTGAGCCCACTTCAGGGCTACACCCACAGGCCCCTCGAGCTAAATCTCCCATTATAAAAGGGACACACTGTCCCCTCTTTGCAGAGATCCCAAACATGTTAGCCATGTCAGGACCCTCTATCCCGTGCCCTTCTTATCTCTACCTTAACCTATTTCCTTACTTCTAAACCCCATAATAAACCTCTTTTATCAATCTAGCCCTTCGGGCTGATAAATGCTTTTATTGGGCTTGCACCGAATCCACGGGAGGTTGCAGGGAAGCTCCATTTGACTCCCTGTACTCCAAACCTGCCACTAGACCTCAACTAAACCCCAATTTCATTTAGGTACCCCAAATCTAGACCCTCATCACCTTTACTCTGAATCACCTCATATAAATCTTCCCAAGGTTTTCTGAAATTGACTCAGACCATTTTTTATGATGCAATAATATACAATCACATTCATATGCTTTAAATTGCTAAGCTATTCCTCAATTGTGTACTCCCTTTGTAATGCCGGAGAAACTGAGGCAGGAGAGAGATTAGAGAGTTTTTAATATTTTTATTAATGGGAGAGTAAGATTGAGGGGATAGGACTCTCGTCTCAGATTATCCAGTCAGACAGAGATAAGTATACTGGGACCAAGGAATCCATATTGGTCTCAGGGCTGGAGGACCCAAAGAATCCAGTGTCCAGCATACAGCTGCCAGACGCCATTCTCCAGCAATGAATGGAGGAACCCCAACTTCTTAAATACCTTTTTGGAGACAAAGAAGAGAAAGGGAGGGAAAGTTTTTAGCAGGGAGGGGAAGCCATAAAACTCTAAAAAATCCGGAGACAAAGAAGTAAAGATATCGTGGGTTATCTTGGAATATTCTAAAGGAATATTGTAAATCCATAAAAGAGTCAGGAGAGCTACTCTTTTATCTTGCTAATTTATAACCCGAGAGCGAATAATCCTTAGTTTCACTGGGTCAGAGACAGAACAGTTAAGGAAACTTTTACAGGGAAACTGAGTCAGGACAGTTAAAGAGAACTGTGGCATAACACCTTAGTTTCCAGTTCTTCACTATACAAAAATAACTACATCATCCCTTTGAATAGAACCACTAAAAAAGGGACAATTCTATACCCAATCTTAGCTGCAAGCAGATTCAGAAGATAAGATCTTCAACTCAACCCCACAAGATTCTGGGTCCCATATGTTTGAGGAGAGAAATGCTGAGGTCCTTGGTAGCAAGGTGGGCATTGACAGAGAGAGCCTGAATTACTATATACAATCTGGCCATATAACTATCTTGGCCTTAAGTGGGCTTTTTGTCCTTAAGTAGACTTTTTGACAAAAAATTAATGTCTCTCAGTCTCTTGCATTTTTCTATATTGTAAAAGATATTCCCACCTCATTGCCCACAGCATCACCTTTCAAGTAACTTTAACTTATCCACAGACAGCTTGGTATGTGTTCCCATCTCTTCACTTAACTCCTATCTTTTCACTTACTTTTTACTCTAAAGCCACGCCTTTTTGTATTTCATTATATATAATAAAGTTTTTTATTCCTTTTCATAGAATTTTAATTTTGACACAGAATACAAACATCCTCCACCCATCCATGGCTCAAATACACCCTCTCTATATAGTTAATTAAAGTTGCTTAGTGGAGTATAACTCTTGAAAATTGTATCTTTTGAATGTTGGAGGGGATGCGGGAAAACTGGGACACTGATGCATTGTTGGTGGAACTGTGAACGAATCCAACCATTCTGGAGAGCAATCTGGAATTATGCCCAAAAAGTTATCAAACTGTGCATACCCTTTGATCCAGCAGTGTTTCTATTGGGCTTATATCCCAAAGAAATACTAAAGAAGGGAAAGGGATCTGTATGTGCCAAAATGTTTGTAGCAGCCCTGTTTGTAGTGGCTAGAAGCTGGAAACTTAATGGATGCCCATCAATTGGAGAATGGCTGGGTAAATTGTGGTATATGAATGTTATGGAATATTATTGTTCTGTAAGAAATAACCATCAGGATGAATACAGAAAGGCTTGGAGAGACTTACATGAACTGATGCTAAGAGAAATGAGCAGAACCAGGAGATCACTTTACACTTCGACAACGATATTGTATGAGAATGTATTCTGATGGAAGTGGATTTCTTTGACAAAGACTCAGTTTCAATTGATAAATGATGGACAGAAGCAGCTACACCCAAAGAAAGAACACTGGGAAACGAATGTGAACTATTTGCATTTTTGTTTTTCTTTCCGAGTTGTTTTTACCTTCTGAATCCAATTCTCCCTGTGCAACAAGAGAACTGCTCGGTTCTGCAAACATATATTGTATCTAGGATATACTGCAACATATCTAACATATATAAGACTGCTTGCCATCTAGGGGAGGGGGTGGAGGGAGGGAGGGGAAAAATTGGAACAGAAATGAGTGCAAGGGATAATGTTGTAAAAAAAATTACCCTGTCATGGATTCTGTCAATATAAAGTTATTATAAAATAAAACAAAATATTTTTTAAAAAATTGTATCTTTTATTGAGTAGCTAAAAGGGACATACATAAACAGAGAGTGTGAGTATGAATGGACTCTGATGTAATTATTTTCTCTAATGAGAAAAAAAACATTAAGGAATAGAAAAAGGAAGAAGAGAAAAGGGGAGGTAAAATGGCATAAAATAGATCACATGAAAAGGCAAAAAAGATCTATAAAAATGGAGGTTAAGAAAGGGAGAGGATGACCTGTCTGAAGCTTAATTTCATCAGTTTTATCTCAAAGAGATAATAACATTCACTCAGTAGGGTATAATATTTTATCTTACCCTTTAAGGAAGTAGCAGGAGAAAAGGGAAAGAAAAGGGAGGAGCTGGATAAAAAGGAAGGTGAAACATTAAGGAAAAAGGGGTAAAAGAAGAGAAAAGAGGTGATAGAAGGGAGGACAGATAGAGGGGGGAGGAAGGGAGGGATGAAAAACAAAATACTTCTAAGGACAAAATGGAAAGAGAGAAAAAACTATATACAGGAACAAAAAGATGGTGGAGAGAAATACACAGCTGGTAATCATTATTGTGAATGTAAATGGGATGAACTCTTCAATAAAAGAGAAGTGAATAGCAGTGAATAAAAAAACCAGAATCCTACAATATGCTGTTTACAAGAAACATATTTGACATAGAGAGATTAAGGGTAAAAGGCTGGAACAGAATTTATTGTTCTTCAGCTAAAGCAGAAAAAAAAAAAAAAAAACAGGGATAACGATTCTGATTTCAGCTAAAGCAAAAGCAAAAAATGGGTTTGATGAAAACTGATAAGGAAGGAAATTACAACTTGTTAAAGGGTACCATAGATAATGAATGCTATCAATACTAAATATATATGTGCCAAGTGATACAGCATCCAAATTCTTTTTTTTTAATATTATTATTGTAGTTTTTTTATTTACAAAAAATATACATGGGTAGTTTTTCAACATTGACTCTTGCAAAACTTTTGTTCCAACTTTTCCCCTCCTTACCTTCCCCCCTCCCCAAGATAACTATCCAATACATGTTAAATATGTTAAAGTATATGTTAAATACAATATATGTATATATATTTATGTAGTTATTTTGCTGCACAAGAAAAATCAGATATAGAAAGAAGGTAGAAAAACCTGAGAAGGAAAATAAAAATGCAAGCAAACAATAACAGAAAGAATGGAAATGCTATGTTGTGGTCCACACTCAGTTCCCATGGATCTCTCCCAGAGTGTAGTTGATTCTCTTCATTACTGAACAATTGGAACTGGTTTGAATCATCTCATTGTTGAGGAGAGCCACATCCATCAGAATTGATCATTATATAATATTGTTGTTGAAGTGTATTATGATCTGGTTCTGCTCAGTGAAAAGTTAGCATTTATGTAAGTCTCTTCAGACCTTTCTGAAATCATCCTGCTGGTCATTTCTTACAGAACAATAATATTCCATAACATTCATATACCATAATTTATTCAGCCATTCTCCAATCGATGGGGCATCCATTCAATTTCCAATTTCTAGCCACTACAAAAAGAGCTGCCACAAAAATTTTTGCATATGTGGGTCCCTTTCCCTTCTTTAAAATCTCTTTGGGATATTCAGTAGTAACACTATAGCATCCAAATTCTTAAAGAAGTTGTCAATTATAAGAAGAAATAAAGAGCAAAACTATACTAGTGGGGACTTCAACCTTCTCCTCAGAATTAAATAAATCTAATCACAAAAGAAACAAGAAAGAAACTAAATTAGAAAACTTAAATGTGATAGACTTCTGGGAAAAACTGAATAGGGATAAGAAGGGAATATGTGTTTTTCTCAGCAGTACATGGCACCTACACAAAAATTGACCATCTATTAGAGCATAAAAATCTCACAATCTAATGCAGAAAGAAATAGTTAATGTTTCCTTTTCAGAACACGATGCAATAAAAATTACATTCAATAAAGAGCCAGAGTTCTTTAAAAAAAAAAGATTTGTTGTGTCCTGCTTTCTAGAATCACCGGCCGGGGTGATTAAATATACAGTTCTAGTGGAGAAGTGAGGTGGGACTTCTGAGGACGATGGAAAAATGGAGTCCATTTATTTCAACGACTTTCTCCTTTTTATACTCTCATACCCTTATGTAACAAAAACACTGGGCATGCATCCAGTATATACTGCGCACGTGGGACCACATAAATAACTTGCTATTGTATGTAGCTTGCCACCTGGTATCATTCTGCTTCAATCACAACACAGGTTGTCACAGCCCCCTGACTTCTCAGCCTTTAGGGGAGATGGAGAGCTGAGACATTGTTAGTAGGTTCCCTCTGGGCTGAAGGGTCTTATACCTCACCCAGAGTTTCCCCACTGACTGTGACCCTCTATAAAGATAGAGTAAAAAACAATAGGAAATTAAATAACCTAATTCTAAAAAATAAATGGGCCAAACAACAAATCATAGAAATAATAAATCCATGAAAATGACAATAATGAGATAACACTCCAAAACCTATGGGATGTAGTCAAAATAGTTCTTAGGGGATATTTTGTCTCTAAATAATTCATGAATAAAATAGAAATAGAAGATATCAACGAATTGGGCATGCAATTTAAAAGCTAGAAAAAAGAACAAATTAAAAACCTTCAATTAAATAGCAAATCAGAAATGCTAAAAATAAAAGGAAATATTAATTTTGAATTTAATTGAATAAAATTGAAAGGAAACTATTGAACTAATTAATAAAACTAAGAGTTGGTTTTATGAAAAAACCAACAAAATAGATAAACCTTTGGTTAATTTGATCAGAAAAAGGAAAGAAAAAAACAACTAGCATCAAAAATGAAGTGAATTCACTACAATGAAGAAAAAATTAAATCAATTTTGTTCAACTATATGCCAACAAATCTAACAATCTAATTGAAATGGATGAATATTTACCAAAATATAAATTACCCAGATTAACAGAAGAGGGGAAAAATTATTCCCATTTAAAAAAAGAAATTGAACAAGCTATCAATGAACTCCCTAAGAAAATATGTCCAAAATTTAGATGGATTTACAAGTAAATTTTACCAATATTTAAAGAACAATAAGTTCCAATACTATGTAAACTATTTGTAAAAATAGGCAAAGGAGTCCTGCCAAATTCCTTCTATGACAGACACATGGTGTTGTTACTCAAACCAAGAAGGGCGAACAGAGAGAAAGAGAATTTCAGACTAATCTCCCTAATGAATATGGATACAAAAATTTTAAATAAAATATTAGCAAAAAGATTACAACAACTTATCAGGAAGATAATACACTTTGACCAAGTGGAATTTATACTAGGAATGCAGGGCTGGTTCAATGTAAGGAAAACTATCAGCATAATTGACCATATCGATAATAAAACTAATTGAAATCATATGATAATCTCAATATATGGAGAAAAAGTTTTTGACAAAATATAACACCCATTCAAAAAAAAACTCCAAAACAACAAACTAGAGAATATAGGAATAAGTAGAGTTTTTTTTTTTTTTTTTAATGATAAGCAGCAACTATTAAAAACCACCAGCAAGCATAATTTGTAATGGGGAGAAGTTAGATGCATTTCCAATAACATCAAGGGTGAAACAGGAATATCCATTATCACCAGTATTATTCAATGTTGTACTAGAAATTTTGGCTTTAGATATAACAAAAGAAAAAAGAAAAGAAAGAAATTAGATGCTAATGAGGAGATAAAACTATCACTTTTTGCAGATGATATGATATGATGGTATACTTAGAGAATTCTACAGAATCATCCGAAAACTTTCTTGAAACAATAAACAACGTTAGTCAAGTTGCAGGATATAAAATAAATCACCATAAATCATCAGCATTTCTATATGTTACTAATAAATCCCAGCAGCAAAAGATAGAAAGAGAAATTCCATTTAAAATAAGTGTAGAAAAAAAAATAAAATATTTGGGTTCTACCTGCCAAGTCAAAGCCAAGAACTATATGAACACAATTACAAAACACTTTTTGCCCAAATAAAATCAGATCTAAACAATCTTGTTTAGGCATTTGTTCGGTGCCATACCAATCAAATTGCCCAAAAAATTATTTTATAGAGTTAGAAAAAAAAATAACAAAAGGATATTAATGAAAAAAAATGTAAAAGGAAGGGGTTTTAAGCAATACCAGACCTAAAACTCTATTATAAAGCAGCAGCCATCAAAACAATATAGTACTTTTTTTTTTAATTTAAATTTTATTTTATTTAATAATAACTTTGTATTGACAGAATCCATGCCAGGGTAATTTTTTACAACATTATCCCTTGCACTCGCTTATGTTTCAAAACAATATAGTACTAAGAAATAGAGTAGTGGTCTTCTAAGTACTAAGAAATAGTACTAAGTACTAAGTAAGAGTATTAAGAAATAGAGTGATGAGTCAGTCGAATAGGTTAGATACATATGACACAATAATCAATGACTAGAATAATCTAATGTTTGATAAACCCCAAAACTCCAGCTTCTGGAATAAGAACACACTTTTTTGACAAAAATTGCTGGAAAAACTGGAAAATAACATGTCAGAAACTCAGCATACACCTCCATCTCATACCCCATACAAAAATGTCAAAATGAGTCCATGATTTAGATGTAAAGGGTGACATTATAAGCAAATTAGGAGAGCAAGGGATAGTTTATCTTGTGAGAACACTGTAAAATGCAAAATAAATAACTTCAATTACATTAAAAAAATTTTTTTAATTAAAGCTTTTTTTATTTAAAATATATGCATGGGTAATTTTTCAACATTGACCCTTGCAAAACTTTCAGTTCCAAATTTTTCCCTCCTTTCCCCCATCCTTTCCCCTAGGTGACAGGTAGTCCAATATATGTTAAATATGTTAAAATCTATTTTAAATCCAATATATGTATACATATTTATAGTTATCTTGTTGCACAAGAAAAAATAAGATCTAGAAAGAAAAAAACCTGAGAAGGAAAACAAAATGCAAGCAAACAACAACAAAAAAAGTGAAAATGCTATGTTGTGGTCCACACTCAGTTCTCATGGTTCTCTCCCTAGGGGTAGATGGTTCTCTTCATCACTGAACAATTGGAATTGGTTTGAATCATCTCATTGTTGAAGAGAGCCATGTCCATCAGAATTGATCATCGTATAGTCTTGTTGCCGTGTATAGTGATCTTTAGGTCCTGCTCATTTCACTCAGCATCAGTTCATGTAAATCTCGCCAGTCCTCTCTGTATTCATCCTGCTGGTCATTTCTTACAGAATAATAATATTCCATAACATTCATATACCACAATTTACTCAACCATTCTTCACTTGATGGGCATTCACTCAGTTTCCAGTTCCTGGCCACTACAAACAGGACTGCCACAAATATTCTTGCACATACAGGTCCCTTTCCTTCCTTTAAGATCTCTTTGGGATATAAGCCCAATAGTAACACTGCTGGATCAAAGGGTATGCACAGTTTGATAACTTTTTGGGCATAATTCCAAATTGCTCTCCAGAATGGCTGGATCCATTCACAATTCCACCAACAATGTATCAGTGTCCCAGTTTTCCCACCTCCCCTCCAGTATTCATCATTATCTTTTCTTGTCATCTTAGCCAATCTGAGAGATGTGTAGTGGTATCTCAGTTGTCTTAATTTGCATTTCTTTGATTAATAGTGATTTGGAGCACCTTTTCACATGACTACAAATAATTTCAATTTCTTCACCAGAAAATTGTCTGTTCATATCCTTTGACCATTTATCAATTGGAGAATGGGTTGCAATTAAATTGAAAGTTTTTGCAAAAATAAAGCTAACGGGGGAAAAATTTTTCAGCCAGTATTTCTGATAAAGGTCTTATTTCTAAGATATATAAAGAACTGTCAAATTTATAAGAATACAAGTCATTTCCCAATTAGTAAATGGTCAAAGGATATGAACATGTAATTTTCAGATGAAGAAATTAAAGCCATCTATAGTTTTAAGAAAAAATGCTCTAAATCATTATTGATTAGAGAAACCTCTGAATAGCTAAGAAAACAAGAAAAGCTAATGATAAATTTTGGAGAGGATATGGAGAACTGGGACATTAATGCATTGTTGGTGGAGTTATGAAATGATCCAACCATTCTGGAGAGCAATTTGAAACTATGCTCAAATTGTTATCAAACTGTATACCCTTCAATTCAGCAGTGCCACTACTAGGTCTGTATTCAAAAGAAATCCTAAAAGAGAGAAAAGAAACCACATGTGCAAAAATGTTTATAGCAGCTTTTTTTTTTTTTTTTTTTTTTGGTGGCAAAGAATTGAAAGGAAATTGAATCATTTGGGGAGTGGTTGAATAAGTTATATGAATGTAATGAAATTTGATTTTTTTTTAGATTTTTAGAAAGGGGGCAGCTAGGTGATACAGTGGTAAGAGAACCAGCCCTGAAGTCAGGAGAACCTAGTTCAAATCTGATCTCAGACCCTTAAGACTTCTTGGCTGTGTGACCCTGGGCAAGTCACTTAACCTCAATTGTCTTAGCCAAAGCAGGGAAAAAGATTTATCTTCTTGAGTTCAAATCTGGCCTCAGACACTTACTAACTGTGACTCTGAATAAATCACTTAATCTGGTTTTCCTCAGTTTCCTCCTCTATAAAATGAGTTGGAGAAAGAAATAGCAATTCATTTCTATATCTTTGTCAAGAAACCCTAAATGGAGTCATAAAGATTTAAACATGCCTGAAAAAACTTCCCCAAAACTCCTCTTGTTTACTTGTTAGTAAAAAATTGAAATTATGACAAATGAGATGAGAAAGTAACTTTTTTGCATGATAATGTAATTTAGAAAGAGTTTCTTTACTTTATTTACAGTGATTTTATTTAAGTAACATGGCTATTGTCAGATACTTGTATTCATTACAAAAAACAAAAAAACAAAAAAAACCCTGAATAAATACTGTTGTGGTAAGTTGACACTCTATACATTGGAGGATGATATTTTTAATTAGTTATTATGTTTTTGTGAAATATAAGTAATAATGTCTCTTTTTATAATGTGTATCTACAGTAATTCCTTTTGTATTTTTCTGTATTTTCTATATTGGTTGTTTTTAGCATTTTTTTGGGGGGAATGTAAGGTGTAATATTTTCTTTAAAATATAATGTTCTCTGGGAGCAGGTTTCTTGGGGGGCTTCTGGAGGCAGCCTTCGTTTCAGTTCAGTAATCCCCCAAATGCATCCAGGAGTTAAAGTCCAAATCCTTTATTGTCTCCTACAAAGTCTTGTCTCCTTTCCTGGGGCCTGATTAGCTTTCTTAGAAGCCTATGTCTCTCCTTGGTTCCCGAGAGCTCCTGCTGCTAGTCTTTTGCCCTCGCAAGCTTCTGCCTCTAGCTTCCTCCAGATGTTTCCAAATCCAAAAATTTCTGCTTGAACCTCCAGCCACAACAAAGTACACTAGAAGTGCGCTTGTCCTCCCTGACTCTGAGAGTTCCTCCTTATATGCCCCACACTGAGTATACATCAATCATTATATCACTAGGAAAGCCTTATTTGTTGTAGGATTAAATCAATGCTAAACTAGATTTAACCACTGTCTCAATTCCACTTACAAGCATCTTGTTTCAAGTTTTGGGATGTGAAGGATTCAGGAAAGACAATAAAGGGTAAAGTGACTTGCCCAAAGTCACACAGTTAATGTCTGAAGCTGAATTGCAGAGATCCTCCTGACTCCAGGGCTGGTGCTCTATCCACTGCACCACCTAGCTGCTATTGCTGTTAATATATTTAATAGATGTTTCTATATGAAACCAGCTAGTGTGAAGATATCTACAAGTATCGGGTTGTCATTTTTATATATTTTATAGTGATTTAAACATTCAATATTTCTTTAGGATTCAACAAATGTCATGGGTTCCATTATCTATGATGACTCCCAAACTTACACATCCAGCTCTCATCCTCCATCCTGAGTTCTAGTCCTATACATTCAGCTACTTACTTGGTATCTTGTCCTAGTTTTCTCAAATGCAATTTTAAAAGAGATCTCATCATTCCTTCAATATACCTTTTCCTCCCTTTCCTATTTCTGTCAGTCACCATTTTTTCCAGTTGTCCTTCATTCTTGAAAATGACATCACTGTGTAAAGAGTCGAGTTACAGTGTATCTGACCAATATGAGCTCAAAATGCTCTGCCGGAGGTCGGCACAAATACTCTCTATTAACCTCTGGGGTCATTCCTCTAATTTTGTACATTTTGTATTTCTTTTGGGCTAATTCGATTCTGTTTTGCTCATACAACATGACACTTTCTCTGTTGAGGGCACACTATGTTGGTCAGTTTTGTATCAATGTTTTCCATAATATAATTGATTTTAAAGTTGAGAGACCTTGAGAGTGTTCTTGTATCACTTTTTCTGACCACTTTGTAAATGCTTGTCCTGTGTGAGTTCTCCATAAAATATTTTTTTTGGCAAGTGTACATTTGACACTCAAACAATGTGGCTAGCCCAATGGAGTTGTTCTCCCTGCAGTAGAGTTGGAAGGCTTGACAGTTTAGTTTGAGAAAGGACCTTAGTGTTTGGTATCATATCTTGCCAGGTCATTTTCTGAATCTTCCTAAGACAATTCAAATAGATGATTCAGTTTCCTGGCATGGCACTGGTATAGAGTCCCGGTCTCACAGATATACAACAATGTGTAAAAAATTACCCTGGCATGGATTCTGTCAATACAAAGTTATTATTAAATAAAATAAAATTAAAAAAAAAAAAGATATACAACAATGTGAGATCAGCACAATGGATCTGTAGACCTTCACTTGATAATCAGCTTAATACCTCTCTTCTCCCACATTTTTGTTCAGAGCCTCCCAAACATTGAGCTAACTGGCTGCTAAGAGACATTCCTCAAGCATAAATATAATCATGACACCCCTTTCTGCTCAGAAAGCTCAAGTGTTTTATATTAAAAGACAAAATATTTCTGATTATTATCTAAAGCCCTTCAGGAACTGACCTCTACCCTAGCCTTTTAGGTTTATTACTTATTACTTTTCTTCATGAACTCGGTTTCTCAAAGTAGCCTACATACTATGCTACACACACAAAAACCCTGTGTACAGGACTTTGTCTATGCTATCCTTGATGCCTAGAAAGTACTCTTCACTTCCACCTCTTATCTATTTCCTTTGAAAGCACAGCTTAAGTGCTAACTCCTATATAATTTTCCCAATTCTTCCCATCTACTAGTCCTTACCCTACTTCTCCAATTACTTTGTATTTACTTTTATCTGTCTCTATTGCTCCAAATGGAAGCTCCTTGGGAATGGAAATTTAACTTTTCTTTATATCCTTAGCTAATGAAAGTACCATTTATATTCTACCTACTTATCAATACTAAAAATATTCTAAAGGGCTCTTTGGTTAGCCAGCTTCACTATAGGTATGATCATGTTTAAACACATGCCTTACAGAGTAAAATATATTATGGGAACAGTAAGGCCAAAACCAGTACTTTTATAGAATCAAGAAGTAAATGAAAAGTCTTAAGACACAAATTGTGATGAATGAAAATATCTCATCACTTCCCTAATCTTGCTGCCAATAGTTAAAATAAAGTCTTTTGTTGGACAAAGAAATAAGAAGTTATTGGCAATTAGAAGATATGAGCTTTCAATTTAGTTTTATTGCTGTTTGAAAAGTTATTTAACCTCTTCACTTTTGCTTATTTGAGACAGAGTTGGACTTTGTCTCCAGAGTTAACATTGTGTACAACTTCAAAATTAAAACAAGGCAACAATTCACAAGAAAATTGTTGAGCTAAATTTTGGATCAACTAGTCCAAGACCCTCACAGATGAGGGAATAAAAGACCCAGAAATCAACAGCCCAAGATCACATAGGCAGTGGCAAAATCAGGATTAAAACCCAAGTTCTATGACTCCAAATACAATATTCTTTCCATTGCACTACATACTTCATTTGGATAGCAAGTAAGCATGTTTAAAGCCATCTCATTTTTAAGTATTCAAAATATTCATTAATAAAAACTGAAATGTGATCTAGTTCTAATTAAAAGTATATAAGCTTTACCAAAGTGTTGAACCAGGCACTCATCTGAACTTTAGTGCAATTTTAAGAATTGCTGATTCTAATTCTATCCTCATTAACTTGAAGGCTTAAACTTTTAGATTAAAAAACCCTTTTACTATGTGCCATTATCACCATTATGTCAGAAGCAAGCACTGTCTGTGATTATTAAAAAAACAAACATCAAATTGTAGCCCTTTGCATTCATAGAAAAGAATAGACTTTTAATTTGGTTTCATAGAAAAAAGCTATTTTTCCCCCAAAAATTAGTTTTGAGACACTAATTCTGTTTGAGGTTCCTTGGTGAGATAGACCAGACAAAATGCTAGGATTAGAAGGTTAAAGACCTGGGTTAAAATTTTACCTTTCTAGACTTACTAGTTATGACGGACTTCATCTCCATGCAGCTTAGGCAATTTTCCATAAACTGGCAGGTAAATCCATAGGTTTTCTATGTGTGAAATAGCACTTTCCTGTATTTGTGTATGACCTTCAGGTGTTAATTGCTTAGATATGATACAGTAGTATGATATTCTCAACCTCTTAGTCATTTTTGGGAATTTGAGATTACTATTATATTTAGGGGGAAAAAAAACCCTCAAACATCAAAGACATTTATTGTTCAACAGTTTTATTATTCTTATTTTATGATTTTGACATTTTATGCACAAATATTTTTATATCTGAGTAAAAATAGAAAAGAATTGTTTTATTTAAAATTACTAAAAAAACACGAATACATAATTGTTACTATGACAGTATAAGTGTCTTTATTTAAAGAGTAAAAACATATTCAAAAAAATCCTGCTTCCCTTTACAAAAGATTGGTAATTTTTTTTTTTCCTGGTAGCAACAGAACATATCATTGACATCTTAATATCTGTATACCCTCTAGGTCTGATGACCTAGCTAATCAAAGATTTGCAAATATGACAAATTTGAAAACAGTTTTGTGCTATTTGAAAATTGCACTACCCCTTTTTAAAGGGGAGGAGTGCATAAATCACAAATGTAGAAAAACAGCAGACCTTACCAAAAATAAATGAAACAAACTTTCAAAGAAATATACTTGTTCAATAATGGGTTTCAGATAATTGCTTAGACAATAAATGCAAGTATTAATCTGAATTATTTCTGAATTACTGATGATATACTTGGTTTCATAAGACATTTTTAATTTAAGTGTGGAGTTTAACTATAGAAAGCATCTTTCTTTTGGATTATCCACCTCTAATTTAACATGCTAACACATGATTTTCCTGATCTTTGTCAATTTTTAGGCAAGTTAGCTACAGATGTAAACTGCTTTATATGAAGGGACATTTGAAAACAAAGCTGCATAATAAGCTTTCCAAATGACTATTCATTAGCTTCAAAAATATATACGTAGGACAAAGTCCAAATTAGCCTGAAATTTTCTTGGCTGATATTGCTGACATCATTAGTGGATAAGGCAAATAAGGTGGCTACCAATGAGGGGGAAACAGATGAAACTCCATGGAGGAAAAAAATGCTGTGGGGAATACTTTTTTTGAGAAAAAAAAAAAAGTGAATCAATATGGTTCTTATGTAGACAAAGATAACCTGGATTCAGTCCTTTTCCCCAAGCCAACAAACACGTTTTTTAGTCAGAGATGGATCCAAAAGAGATACAGAGGTTTTTCCCTCTCCCCAGACAATCCTTTATCAGTTAGAAAAATCATAAGTAAGTTGTCATTTTTTTTTCCTGTGACAAAAGGGGGACTATTAGTATCTTGGAACTTTTAGTGGTTAATCGAAGCTATGCTGTTACTTATAATTGCATACTACTCCTTTTATAATCTTTGAGAAAAAAGCCTTCTAACTATATAACTTAAATGGCAAATGTCATTACACCACTTGCATTGACAAATTGCACATAAAATAGAAATTAAAGAGTTTTACTTCAGCTACATAAAGTGTTGTAGGCATTAAAAAAGATATTAAGATATTTTTTTTTTAAAAAGCTAGACTATTAGAGTAAAACATTACTTAACTCAGTAGTGGAAATTATTAGGGAAGAAGATAAGAGGGTGAAAAATACTTTAGCTACTTCTTCCCTGTTTCCAGGATCAATTGTTAAGAAAATGATCTTCCCTATGAGTCTCGATCTCTTCTACCCAATTAAAAGTCAATAACATTTATGGAGCTTTCATTATGAAGTTACTGCTTTGAAAAGGGATAGGAGGAGGTTTAAGAGTGATGTAGGGCATCAAGGGTCACGTTTTAAATACCAGCTCCCTATTATGGAGAGCTGAAGAAATATTCATTAGTTTCTTGGTTCTAGGTACAAGGAATGTCCTTATAAAAAAGAAAAATGAGATATTTCTGTCCAGAGTTAATTTATGGGAGGATAATGGTTATTTACATGGAGGAAAGGGTATGAGAATAGTTAAGATAATTGAAAAGGAAGCATAAATGAAAGCCTATTTCCATTTTAAAAAATATTAGGCTGTCCAAAAGTCTGGAAGCCAAATTCCCAGCTTTTCATAAGTACATGTGCAAGTAAAATATTATTCTTGTACGGTAAGGAACTATTGACTGCTTTGAAGTCTTCATTTCATCCAGGTAAAAAAACATAATGAATATATAAGCTGCCCTGCTTAATGTAACCAGCACCGTAGGGTAATAAAACACAAAACTATTTTCTGGTTGAGGTATACCTTTTCAGGCTTTTAAACTTCTGACAGGAAAAACAGATCATTAAGATTTCTGTTAATAGCTGGTCTATTAGAATTTACATCTCTCAAAATAATTTAAATTCTTGGTCTCATGTATGGTATTTTATTCTATACATAATACAATGAATCCATATAATTGGCTTGACTTTAAGCCAGATTTAAACCTGGATCTCTTTCTTCAGCACTGATCTTCTGCTAGTCACCTTTTTGTACTTTCCTTGCAAATATAAAAATTGCCATAATGACTTGATACCGCAAGTTTAGTAATTTATTCAACTTCTTTATAACATTTCTTATTTCAGTTGTTTGATTAGATGAAACTAACAGGCATACATGCACTAGTGGTAGAAATTCCATTCTGTAGTTTTAATTAAAGTAACATCTAAGACAGCAGAGAGGGGAAACAGTCACATTTTCCAAAATTATTAAAGTGTGACCTAGACTGTTTCCTATAGCTTTTCACTTACTTCTTTAGATGCTACTATGAATTATTTTTAAATTAATACTGACCAGATTCAGCTTTCCTGACAGATATCCAACTACCAACCATAGCGGGACAGCCTTCACACTGAAGACGCTGTGTTAATCCCTTAACACATACATATGCATACACTGAAATATATGCTCAAAGTAAAAAGATCCAAATTCACAATAGTCTGAAATCTCTGTAAAAAAATCATGCATCAGATTGTATTGTCTACGAATAAAAGAAGCTTCAGATTCTGTAACAAAGAGCAATGCTTGTTTTAACTATTCAAAAAGGCCTCATGCTCCTATAAGGTCCTGGGTTCAATTATCTTTTTCTGTTTGCAGAGAAGCAGTAGCTAATGCAACTGCTGTGACTGGTTGTGCAATGCCATGGAGCTGCATCTTTGCAAGTTTCTTTTGTTCACACTCTGTAACCAAACGGTTCAACTCTGCTGCACTGTATCCAATAAGAGTCTTCAAATCACAAACAAATTTGTACACAAACCTCTTGCCTTGTACTTTACAGATCATGTCTCCATCATAGTAATACCTTTAATAAAGGAAAAAACCCATTAGAATTATGCCAGGGATAAATAATAGATACATTCTAATAACTTTAGAAAACAGAAATCTAGCATATTCTTTGATTATTTACCAAATCACCATAAATTAAAATTTTATTAAATGCTCAATACCTGATAAATAAATGTGAGATATACTCAATTAATATAAAAGCTAAAAATTATGTTCAATTCAAATCTTCTTCATAGCAAAGATGACTTTGGTACAAATATTTGCCAGTAAAAATAATCCAGATTAAAAAAAAAAATCAGTCAATATCAAAAAGTAATCTAAGTAAAGACACAATATTTCCTAGGAATTATCAAACTGCTTCTTCTCTTGTAAAAAAAACAAACAAAAACTCAACAAATCACTTACTTGGAAAGGAAAATCTCATGAACTCATTTGTATTTACTTGGTATATGCTAATACATATGTATGTTATCTCCTGTATTAGAACGTAGTTCTTTGAGAGCAGGGATTGTTTCATTCTTAAAATTTGTATTCTTGACATCTAGCTTAGCGCCTGGCATGTAGTGGATGCTTAATAAATGCTTGTCAATTGAGTAACTGATTCATGTCAGTAATTCCTAATTCATATTTGCTCTCTTCAACATTTGGAGGAGTTAGGTAACACAATAGATAAAAGTGCTAGGCTTCAAGTTAGGAAGGCCTAAATTTGAATTTTGCTTTAGATACCTGCTGGTCATATAATTTGGGCAAGTCATTTAATCTTTTTCTTCCTTAGTTTTTTATTTGTAAAATGACAGAGTTGTAAAATGCCAAAGATGGCATCTAAAGTCTTCAACTCTAAGTCTGACATTATTGTTTTACCTATCTTGCCCCTTTCATTCTTGGAAGTATCAATCAAAATAGACAGGATACAAGTATTGCCCCTATAGTTCATTATAAGTCCCTGCCTTCCTCACAGTCATTTCTCCCTTTTTGCTGTGAAATAGCAAAGCATGCCCTCCCATGCTTTGTTGTGTTAGGAGCTTCTAATGGCTTTTAATTCCCTTTTTCCTATGCAAGATTGTGTCCATGGACTTATAATTCTTTCTCAGAGGCAGTGATCTGTCTAAGCACCAGATCCCTACAGATCAATAGTTTTCATTGGAACCACTAGAGGTTTGTAATAATTGTAATGTAATAAATCTAAAGGATTTGTACAAAAATTATTTAGTATCCTATGCAGTAAGTGTGATAAATATATTTTCTCTGTCCAATAAGCATATGGATGTTTGAAACATCATAGAACTTTTTCTGCAGTAATTTGAAACTATCATGATCACATAGATTGATTTTGGAGTTTCTACAGTAATTATACAAAATGCTTACCACTTTTGACAACGCTCAATGTGTTTTGCAGTTTCTCAACTCATTTTCAAATTATTTCCAAACTGCTCTAAGAGTTCAACATTTGCCATACCCAAAAGACAAATGTGTGTGCTTTACCCTCATGTGCATTCTGTACACAACACCAGAGTAGCTCGCTTCCTCCACCATTCTGTTACCCTGTAATCCTACCTATCTCAATCAATCTCAATACAATCCTATCAGTTGTATAATCATTTAATCAAAATGCTAGGAACATCAGCATTCTTGTAGCATGTGCATTGTAAGCCATCACTAAGGTTCTGCAGAAACAAACCCTATATTGCCTAATTAAATTTATAGAGATTGTTAAACTTTTTCCTATGTAACTTATCAGAACTCAATTTTCTTAATTGTTATTTATATTAATTTGTAAAATAAAGAAATCTAATATAAAGTCTTGCAGATAAATAATAAGCATATGAGATCTGGATTTTCAAAAAAATTTACAGAATATCTCTAATTATACTAAAAAGATTTGATGATTATAGTTAAATAACATAAATATGATTTGGAGATTTGGGGAGCAAAAGTTTTCACTCATTTTATTATTATTTTAAGGATTTAATGAATAAATCAATAATAATATGAAAATCTATAATAATAACATATGAAAAATGGAAAAATTAAGCATATGAAATTACCCTAGTAGTTTCCCACAGGTATCTGTTGAGTTTTTGTTGAAAGGGATTCAAGGAACAAAAAACTTTCTATAGATATGTAATGTTCTTGTGTCTCATTATTGAATATCTCTTATCTGTCTATGAAAGGATTGTTTAATGGGACTCTACTGCTATTCAATTAAAATTTCTCAACTTCTTTATCCTATTTCTCTCTCTCCCTGTCATTTTATTGTTTCTTCCACAGGCCCTTTTCTTCTGAAAGATTAAAGGAATTATTTTCTCTTCATTATTTACCACTGATTTGATAAGGATACATTATACATTCCCACTGACTTTCTTCCTTATCCTTCTGCCTTTCTATATATGTAAATTCCTATTATTCAGTTTAATCGCATAAAAAACATGAGTCTGCCACAGGTCAGTTAGTCAGTCAACTAACTTATCAAGCACCTACTATGTGCCAGAAACCGGGTTAATGGCTGGAGATTAAAAAAAAAAAAAGGCAAAAGATAGTTCCTGTTCTCACAGATACAATACAAATTGGAAGCAACCACCAGATGGATTTGTTTCTCTTAAATCTGTTTTCAAAATCAGTTGTTTTGCTGAGATAGCTTATCTTTTTTTCAGTCTTCTATGTTTCAAATATTTCTTCTTATCTCCTGGAATCATTAATTTCTATTAGTTTTATTTTAATTTTCAAGGAGTTTGTTGCTTTGGCAATTTTTTTTTTTCAGCTTTTGTGCTAAACTTAATTCCTTTTCTAAATCTTTTTATCCATAGCTCTGTTTTTAACCTGTTTTTCTCTGGTGTTCTCAATTCATTTATAAAAACATTCTTAAACTATTGTTTTATGTCTTAGGAATTCTGGTAGAATTTATGTTCTGGCCATGTTTTTATTTAAAGCATTGCTTATAGATTTTTTGGAATCATTCTTTTCTTTCTAAAACAATGATTAGACTTGTTCTGCTCTAAAAGGGCTTGGAAAATTTAATGGGAAAATTAAATGTGATGTCAGTAAAAAATTTTCCTTACAATTAGAGCAATCCCAAAGTACAATGGGGTGCCTTAGAAGGTAGCATGTCTGGTCACTCAGGTATTTTTAAACTCTACAAATTCAGTTTATATCATTTTTCCTTCCTTTGCCATAAATTATTCTACATATTCTAGTCAACTGTGCAAACAAGAAAGTCTTTGTTTATTGTAACAACTATAAAACAAAACAAAAAATCTAGTTTTGGTTTGTTGGGATCCCCAAAGATTATGTCTTTAAAAGTTTTGGTTTTATTTACAATAATAAGAGTCACAGAAACAATTATAATAAACAACCGAGTGAAATTTGGTATCCTGAAATCACTGCAGATTTAGAAAGGACAACAATAATCTAAGCAAATAGTTAGGTATACCTTAAAAATATTGATTTTAAATATAATTCTAAAAATCAATTTGTATTAAATATCAGTTTTAGTTGGTTGATATTAAATATTACTAAAATTGAAATAATAGAAAAGGACAAAAAAGGATTTTAAAGAAACTACACAAATATTTTTAATAATACTTTTTACACAACTATTTTTATGTCTACACATTTTCTACAACACAAATTTCTACACAATTTCTACAACATAATAATGCAAATCTGACATTTTGTTAAACAGCCATTTTGTTAAAAAGTTTCAAAAATTTAGTAAATTATTTACCTTAAAGCCCGACTAAGTTTCTCATAGTTCATAGTAGGCTTATTTTTTCGCTGTCCCCATTTTTGTGCCACCAATTCAGGTTGATTTAGCTTAAACTCTCCTTCATCTCCAACCCAAGAAATGCAGTCTCGAGCATCTTTGTCAGTAAGAAGTTCCAATAAAAACTGCCATAGTTGAATTTGTCCATTATTTCCTATTCAGCCAGAATTAGAAGCCACAACTAATTATTATACTTGAAACAAAGATGAAAAAAGTAATATATTTCTTTGGTTTATAATCCACTAACAGCAATACAAATACTTGGTTACCATTTGAATCCCACTTGAGGGGAAATTCCACCTTCACTCTACAGTCCATCTGTAATGAAAGTTCCCAGGTACAATTCTAATGTACACATATAATTCCAAAACCACATTAGGAATATAAATATTTGCTAATAAAAGAGGTGGAAAAATACCAGTTCTGTTTCCAGGTGAACTTCTATCCTCTCCAGAAATTCGTGGTGCTCTTTGTACTTTAGCTGTTTTTGCACTACTGTTTATAACTTTAATGGTGGTTGGTGTAGTGGGCTGTACTGATGCTGGTATAATCTGAACAGCTGAAACATAAGAAAACCATTAAAAAGTAGTTATAATTTCCTAATAAAAGATATGTACAATATTCTGGGAAAAAATGTACATTTACTTAATTCCTTTAACTTAGTTTTAGGCAAAGACTTATAATTTCTTCACAGTCACAAGATAACTTGGCAAAAAAAAAAAAAAAAAAAAAAAAGATCCAAAATTTTTAGCATGATAAATAATATATTTTATAAAAATAACTTGGAAAATATTCAACTAGATTTTCTTTTTGAAAAATTGACAATCATAATGATATGGGACTGATACTGACATTAGAGGTGTCACAAACTCTTAACTGCAAAACCAACCAGATTAAATTATAATTTGAAAATGTTTAACAACATTTATAAAAAATACAACAGATTTGTAATTTGTGGTTTTCTTAAGCAATATGTGAGCCACAGGAATCCCTTCTATCTGAGTTTGACACTCTTTATCTGTATTATAATAGGCAGTGTGATATAAAAGTTAAACAGCTGGTCTTGGAGTTAGGAAGACTTGGGTTTAAGACCTCTGACACACACTAACTAGATGACTGAGTGACTCCCTTAACTTTTCACAGCCCCAGGTCAACTTTTTAAAGTTATGAGTTTCAGAGAAGGTCTTGATCTGTAGAGGATATTCCTTCCTGGCAGGTTCCTATACCAATGAAATCACAGGTCTGGTTAAAAAAACCAAACCAAACCAAACCAAACAAACAAAACTATGTTATGGCTTATTACATGGTAACTCCTCAGATACTATGTGCTTTTTATATTTTCCAAGTATAGGAAAATTCCATTGATCAACTATTCTAACTAGTTAGTAGAACAAATGAATAAATGATTTAAAAAATATTAAATTTAGATATGCACTAGCAAGTCAGAGACCAATTGAAAAACATGGCTTAAAGTAAAGCAAATTATATTTATAAAGTTGATTCAAAAAGGTCTACATTTTGCTTTTAAGAAATAAAAATGTTTTTTCTTTTAAGTGAAGAAATAATTTAAATTGATAAACTAAAGACCTACATACTCACGTTGATCAATAGTAACTGTTGCTATTTCACCCATGTGTTGTTCTTGGCTAGCCAATACATCTGAAGAATAAAGGAAAAAAAAAACCATTATTTAATTTTGTTAACTGTAGATACCAATTGAATAAGTAAATCCAAAGCCAAATGTCACATACAAAATGCATATAACATAAACATAACACATAAGAGAGGTAGAAGAAAAATCAGGAAAAGAAACGAGAGTGATATAAGAGAATTATGAAAAAAGAGTCAACAGTTTAGAAAAAGAAAACAACTGCTTGAAAACTAGAATTGGTCAAATGGAAAAGAAGATACAAAAATCCACTGGGAAAAAACAACTCCTTAAGAAGTACAATTGGCCAAACAGAAAAGAAAGTACAAAAAACAAATCCTTAAAATTCGGAATTGGGCAAATGAAAGATAATGACTCTTTGAGATACCCAGAATCAAACAAATTTAAAAGAATGAAAAAATAGAAGAAAATATAAAATACTTTGTGGGAAAAAACAACTGACCTGAAAAATAGGTCCAAGAGAGACAGTATAAGAAGAACCAAAAGAAAATTTTTTAATTTAGAAAATAAAATCTAAAAATTTAGTAATGATTTTGGCTGATAATACAAACAAGAGTAACTGGGAATTTTTATTTGTTTGCAAAGAATAAATTAAAACTAGCAATAGAAGAAAATTTCCATTACTCTTAGGAAAACATAATTTTAACAAATATAAATATAATATACAAATATAATTAAACAAGTAGCAGTTAACTTGGAGAACTATGGTTCTCTAAATGTATATGTGTTAAACTATAGGACAACCAAATATAAGATAAAGTAGGAATTCATTATCAATCAATGATAAGATATGCAGTGCTCAAAAAAAGCCAATGTGATCTCAAGCTACATTCAATACTAGTGTTCATGACTCATGAGCTGATAATCCTACTATGTTGTTCTCTACTCAAGATGAATTATGTCTTTTTTTTTTAAAGCATTTCCTTCTCTTAGATCAGTAGATGTTTATTGACTGATTTTGAGAAGCTGGAGAACATTCAGTGGAGGGTAACAAGATGGTGAAAGGCCTTAAGGTCAAGGCTTAGTGATGTTTGGGGTGTGTGTGTATGTGTGTATAAAATATTATATATTAGAAGATATATAAGAGAAGCCTTCAAATCTTTTAAGGACTGTCATGGAGAAGAGGAATTGGATCTATTATGCTTATTCTTAGAGGTCATAATTACAATCAAAGGGTAGAAGATGCCAAGAGATAAATTTAAGTTTGACGTAAAGAACATTTTTTGACAACTAGAATTAACTAAAATGGGATGAATTTCCTTAGAAGGTAGTGAAATCCTTGTCACTGGAGATTTTCAAACAAAAGCTGGATGACCAGTTGCCTACTTGTAGAGAATACTATTAAGCCAAATGCACTGGGTTAGATGGTTTCCAAGAATCTATCCAACTCTAAAATTCTGCAAGGCACTTGAGATAAAAATAAAAACTGAGATGGATTTTTAAATAAAAGTTATAAAAACCAAATTAACAAATTACATGGTACATAACAGATTTAACATACATTTTCGAAGCAGTTCCAGATGACTCCATAGAATTTCTCCTCGTGGGACTCTTTGGAAAAAATCTTCCTGGTTGAGGCTACATAATTCTCTTCCTGAAATGCTTAGTGTAGGTAGATCTATATCAGTCATACTGAATTCTTTCATTACCCAAACCACCCAATGGAGGACTTGGTCTGTTGACCACTGTATGGGATCTAAAAACAAGGTAATAAATCTTTATTAGTTAAAGCCTGTTCTGCTTTGCCTTATTCATATTAGATAGCATATGCGATTTCTTTTTTTTTTAAACCTTTTATTTTTAAAACATATGCACAGATAATTTTTCAACATTGACGCTTGCATAGCCTTGTTTTAGATTTTCCCCTTCTTCCCCCCACTCCCTCCCCTAAATGGCAAGCAATCCAATATATGTTATACATGTTAAAATATATGTTAAATCAATATGCTATATCTTATAGTTAACTTATCAACATGAAATATAGCCAGTAAAAAAGACAATATAGATTAAAAAAAAACACCCCTCAATCCATGTAATACTGGATAAAATGCTGACTATAGCCATCATCCAGGGTAACAACTCCTGTAGAGTCATTTCCACCACTTATGGATCAATTTTTACATAAAAGAGGAAAAAGGAAAGAGAAGGGAATAAGCATTTATACAGTGCCTTCTATGGGTCAGGCGCTGTTCTAAGTGCTTTTTACAGATATTTCATTTGATCCTCATATTAACTCTAAGAAGTAGGTGCAATTATTAATCCTCATTTTATAATTGAGAAACAAAAAGAAGTGATTTGCTCAGGGTCACATAGCTACAAAGTATCTCTGATTCTGGATTTGAACTTCAGTTGCCCAGTTTCTATGCCCAGAGATCTATCCCCTCTATCAGATACCAGCTGTCCTTGGAAAACAAGTTAGATAAAGCAGGAAGAAACTTGAGAGAGAAACTGCTCCATACTCTCCCAAGCCTTGAGGGACACAAAGGAGGAGTCTGAACCGAAGAGGCTTGATAATAAAAATGTAGTGTTTAGCCATCATTCTGGAGAGTATAACACTTGTGGAAACACAGCTTGGATCTGCTCATGCAAATAGCCACATCTACTTAAGAACTAGAAAAGTTCTTGGTACTATCAAGTGGTTCAAAAATCAGAAACAGGTGATTTTTATCAATGAAAATGACATAAAAAAGAGGCAATAACATTTATTTTGATACTGCACACTAAGGACAACATGGGACATTTCTATCTGATTTGAAGCTGAAATTTTCTGTGTTATCTCTACTTCACTAGAATGTAGCTATGTAAAGTAGGGGCATTTATTTTTCTATTTATATCTCTAACACTTATTAATGATTTATCTTATTATTCACTTAGGAATCAGGAAGATCTAGGTATGAATACGACTCCTGAGCCTTTTCTTATCTGGTACAAGGAAGAAATATCTGTAATAGCTACCTACCTCAGACTTGCTCTGATGCTTAAATGAAATAATTTAAGTAAAGTGCTATAAAATACTGATTTTTATTTGAGATAAATGAGATGGTATTTCTAGAAGTCAATTATATTTTGGGGTCACAGTTTTTTCCTCAGCTGGTTTTGGATTCTGTCCTGTCACCTGTTCTGCTTCCCAACTATAATGTCTGATGATTTCACTTAGTATAAATTTTTTTTTAACTTTTTTTTCCTTTCTAATCTCAACCCAATAATTAATCATTTCAATTCTCTGGTTCTGTGTTTTAGAATACCTTGTCACTGTTCTGTGAATTGTTCTATCACTGCTTACTTCTTGTCAAACCCCAGTTCTGCCTGGGATTATTACTCCCACTCTATGCTACTTTTGCTCCTACTCACAGGCTGACAAATTTAAGTCATAATAAAGTGTTGCTTGTGTACATTACAAATTCTAGTTACTCAACCTCAAATGGTGCTCACTATGCAAGCAAAACATGAATTTCAAAGATAGGTCGTAACCACTTAAGGAATGTAGATCTCCCAAAACCTTAATACTATAATGAAGGAAATAACAAAAGAGAATGGAACTACCCAGAACTTCTAACATAGAAAATGAAATTCCAACTGAATGAATTCAGTTTGCCTCCAGAAAAAATACCCAAGGCTGCAAATCCAAGACAAAATGATTAAATTTAAATCAATCCCCAAATGGATTAAATCAAACCAGAAACAAGAAGTTCTTTAAGCCATCAGGAGAAAGACTTTCAAAGATAGGGGAAAGAACATTAGAATAATACAAGAGTATTTTGCACCCACTAGAAAAAGGAGGGATGGACTTACATGGTCCAAAGAACATTGGGGCTAAGGATGGAGTCCATAGTGACCTATCCTGACAATATGGGCTATTATAAAGGACAAAAGATGGATATTCCACAATAAAGAGGAATTTGAAATATTTTTAGAATGAAAATGAGAACTGAAGAAATTATTTGTTTCTGGAATATCCCAAACAACAAAAATACAGGAGGAATAAATAACTGCAGACAGCAGCAGTATAAAAACAGAAGTATCAGTAAGAGATATCCTTCTAAACATACAGTAAGAAGTGTAAGTGAAAGCAGAAATCTGGTGAAGAGATAGCATAAGGCATTATGGACAGAACCTGTGAATAATCTACTAGTGAATGCTTCTTTTGTGAGGGGTATAAAGTCGAGGACTAGGGAGAAGTGAGTGAGCAGGAATCAAATAGTAATAAAGGAAAGGTGATCTCTGTGGTCTCAGAAAGAGAAGAATCTACAGAGATTTAGGCGAAGAGAAGAACACTGAAAAAGGGAGGAAAGAAAGGAAGCCTTACTTTCAGAGATGAGATGGAGTTCCACTGAAGAATGCTCTTACAGATGAAGGGAGATGAAGGCCTTACATGAGATGAGGCCCAGGGGATTTTGGTGAATAAAGTCTACTAATCCAGGAAGGTGAGAAGTTGGAATCTTTGGGGGATCAAATGGCACCTGGAAAAATGGGAAAGCATAGACAAAAGATTTCCAGGCAAATGTAGAATATAAAGGTCAAGAAGAGACGGACTAGATAAGATGGGGGTGAGGAATGACAATAGTGCTATATCATGAGCCAGTACCTTTTCTGACACCTGCAATAAATGGCACTCTTCTGAGAATGATGCACAATGGAAAGGGAAAATAAATGGGTTAAGTCCTACAAATCAGTGGCAGAGAACACCTAGAGCAGAGTCTAGAATGTATAACTTGGAAGCTTTGATTGTATGAAAAATACAGAGAAATGAGAGAGACTGAATAATTATAAAAGCCATGAATTGGAATGAGAGTCTAAAATAAATAGAAAGGGAAGACCAATAATGAAAATGAGAAAAATCCTTTTTGGAAACAGGTGTAAGAATCAATTTTTTTTAAAAAAGGGAAAGATCCTTCCACTCTCTTAATAAATAGAACTAAATGAAGGGGAAGAGAAGTGGAAATTGGCTTGAGAGGGGAAAAGAAGGGGAAGAAATATATAACTAGACAAAAGCAAAAGCAAGAAACTAATATACAAAACCATTAAGGAAAAAAAGTAACAAATGAGAGGAAGGCATCAGGAATGAGGAGAATAGAGCTTCTGGGAACAAAGACATCTTAACCAAAAAAAAGACTAAATTTAAGTAAAGTAACTGAAAAGACATGATATTGTGCTTACAACAGGATAGGAGAAAAAAAATCTTACTTGAAAAAAGGCACCAATTTTAGATACATGAGGAAAAATTTAAACTTACCTTTTACCATTTTAAATGTGAATTGATTAAACAATTCAAAAAAGCAGAAAAGAGTTAAAGACTGGGTAAGAAAAAAATTTATAGTCTGTTGCTTTTCAAGAAACAGTTATAAAAAACATACACAAAATAAAACTAAAAGGATGGAAGACAATTTACTATGCATTAACTGAATCCAAAACAATAGTTGTCCTTATCAGACAAATCAAAAATAAACATTCAAAAAACAAAATGTGATAAACAAGTAAACTATTATTATACTGAATGGAATCATAGATAAAAACTATTAGTAATAATAAACTTATACCCTCAAAATGCCTTAGCATCCAAATTCATAAAAAAAAAATTAAGCTTCAAGAAGACACAAAGATTAATCAAAAATCGCAAGAGGAATCTCTCAGTTTTAGATAAATATAAAAAAAACAAAAGGGAATATAGGGAAACAAACAAATTTCTGTAGAAACTAGAGTTAAATGACTCATGGCTTATACTCACATAATAGGATTTATACTATCCTGTTATACTATATTATACTATAGGGATGCAAGGATGGTTCAACTTTAAAAAAATAATCACCACAATATTAAAAACCAAAACTATATGTTCATTTCAAAAGATGCAGAAAAACCTTTGGCAAAGTACAACACTCTTTCATTCTAAAAATCTTATTTTAGGCATAGAGTATAAGCAAAGAGAAAAAAATATATAAAAAGAGTATCTAAAATCATAAGCAAGTACCTTTTGCAGTGGGGATTTTGTACTAAGTAAACTGAAGTAAGCATGCCCACTCTCTCACTACATTGTTTGAAACAGTCCCAGAAATGCTAGCAGTGGTAATAAGACAAGTGAGGAAATAAGGGAATAAAGAAAGGTAAAGAGATAAAATCATATCTCTTTGCAGATGTATAATGATTAAAATTGTGACAACTCCAGGGAATGAGCAAAGACAATGAAACAATTAAGTAAAGATTACAAAATGTAACCTCAAAAATGAATAGTATTTATATATAATAATTAAAACACAAAAAGCAATGAAAAGAAGTGAATGTTGAAAAACTGGAACACAACCAAACTTCGGGTGGAACAGTGAACTAATCCAACCATTTTGGAGAGCAAAGGGTTATAAGATTGTAAACTCCATTAATCTATCAATACCACTATTAGATCTGTTTTTCAAGGTGATGAGGGAAAAGGAAAAGAACTTATATATTCTAACATATTAATGATAGCTCTCCTTGTGGTGGCAAAATACTAGATACCGAGGGGATACCCAGGAATGACTAAACAAATTGAGGTATATGATTGTCATGGAATACTACTTTGCTCTAAGAAATGATGAATAGGTTGATTTTTGGAAAACATGGAAGGATTTGCATGCAATAATTAAGAGTGAAATGAACAGAACCAAGAAAATGTTGTACATATATGGTAACAGCAATATTGTATGCATAGTATGTTTTCATATATATATATCTGTGAAGTTGTGACCTTCTCTGGTATGAGTTAGGGAGGGAAAGGAGACAGTGTGGAACTTAAAATGTAACCCCTTCTCACCCCCCCAAAAAATAAAAAGAATTAAACCTTTTAAAAAATGAGTAGTTTTCTATATAACAGTACCAAAACAAAAAACAATAGGGAAATCCACAATATATACAAAATGCATAGGATATCTGAGGATATACAATCCTCAGCATCCAAAAGACTTATAGATTCAATTACAGAGTGTTCCTTAAAGAAATAAAAAATAACTTAAAAAGTAGAGGGAATATTTAGTGCTCATGGCTAAGTCATATCAATATAATAAAAATATCAAAATTAATTTATACTTGTAATACTAAAGCAATCAAACTACAAGGGAATACTTTATAGAGTTTATTAATATAATATTTATTAAAAAAAACAAGAGACCTAGAATATGAAGAGAAATGATGAAAAGAAAAACGAAGGGGGAGAACAGTAAGTACTTCTAGACCTCAAACTAAATGAGAAAGCAATAGTTATTAAAATAATAAGGGAAATGAAAATTCACAAAATACTGAGTTTTCATCTCAAACCTTACAAATTGGAAAAAATGATTAAAAAAAAAAAGGTACAAAGTTAGAGGATTTGTAGGAAGACAGATACACTAATAAATTTTTCATGGAACCTTGGAATGGTATAACCATTTTGGAAAATAATTTGGAGTTACCCAAATAAAGTGACTAAAAAATGTCCATATTCTTAAACCAAAGATTCTATTATTGGGTTTATGCTCCAAGAAAGCCATAAAAATATTTTCTTAAATATTCATAGCAGCAGTTTTTGTGATAGCTAAGAATCGAGAACAGAATAGCTGCTCATTGATTAGGAAATAGTGAAACATATTGTGGTACAGGAATGTAATGGAATATTACTGTTCTGTAAGAAATGATGTGTGATGAATACAGAGAAATAAAGAAACTTCTATATGAATTGACGCAGAGTTAAAAAACCAATATACACAGTAAATAAAATAATATACATTTAAAAAAATTACCAAAACATCAAAATAAATGAAGTAAAATTATAAAGATTAAGGAGGACTTGAATGAAGAGATGTGAGAAAAACAATCTCAACCTAACTACTTCTTCATGGAGGGAGGAGGTTCACAGGTATTACATATATTTTCAAACTTTTCAGTGCTGTTGTGCACTCTAAAAAAAATACTATTTATTATATGGGTGAACTCTTTAGGAGAAAGAATGGGAGAAATACATGGGATACTATGGTAATGTAAGAAACAGAAAATATTAATACTTTAAAAAATAGTTCATCAATATGTTCTCATATATATTTGTTTTTACCATAGGGTATTCCAAGACGTTCTTGTTCTTTTCTATAGCCTTCAAGTGCAGCAGCCCATCGTGTAACTTGTTCTGAGGTTTCATCTGAAATTGTTGCAATATGTTTAGTGCCATCAAGGGTTATTACTTGAGCTTCCTCCACAAGGTGTGCTTCAGCTTCTGCATGATGGGCATCTGGGTCAATAACAACTTCAACAGTTTCAGCAGGTTTAACAATTTCAAGGATATTTAACTTGGGTTCTATCCCTAAAAACATGGAAAAAACATTTTTAACTTGAGAGAAAAGAATAAGTTATTAAAACAATATTCAGTTTATTTCAAATTCTTACAAACATCATACTGCAAACTATTACAAGGTTTTGTTGCAATACATCCAAATTGGCATGTAATAGTTATTAACAATAATCGATATTTGATTTAAGCCATACCTGTGATTAAGGGTATAGGTAGTTCTAAATTGTTTCTTCCAAATCAAAAAAGTACCTGCTCAGCAATTTATACTTTTACAGAGCTGCCTAAGGCAACGTTAAGTGACTTGTCTATATTCACCCAGTAAGTATATGTTAAAACCAGCGATATGGTAAAATATTTAACTTAATTTTTCAAAAACACCTAAAACAAGTTTATAATTTGCATTATTAACACATTCTTCATTACATTACATTTTGTCCTTCATTTTTTAAAGTCTAGGCAATCAACAAAACAATAATCAAGACATGATTTTTAATCTTTGCCAATTTTCAAGATATAAATGCTCATGCTAAAAATTTAGCAAATCAGCTCTCAAAAACTAATATGATTATGTTTCAGCAAAACTGTTTAGAGACCAAGTTTCCCTCACTTCAAGGCTAACTCTTCATACACTATATTATAGATGCTTCTTGCCCTTATAATATGAAATGGTAGTGATTCACATACTGTATCATCTAACACATTAAAATTTTCATATCAATGAACAATCTAAGCACTTCTGAGACTATAGGGCATATATGTATGTATATTAAAAAAGTTGTAATTTAAAAAAAAATTCATTATTGAAATTATTTTGGATGCTGTCCCTAATTCAGGAAATAGTCACCTAGAAGGATTTTGAGGCAAACTTTGGTGATAGAAAAGAAAAAGAAAGGACAATTTGGAATATAATGTATTGCCTAAAGAAGGCAGGCAATAGAAACTAGAAACTGAGTGGATGCCCATCAACTGGAGAATGGCTGAATAAACTGTGATATATGAATATTATGGAATAATATTATTCTGTAAGAAATGACCAGCAGGATGATTTCAGAAAGGCCTGGAGAGACTTACACGAACTGATGCTGAGTGAAATGAACCAACCAGAAGATTGTTATTTACTTCAACAACAATACTATGTGATGATCAATTTTGATGGAAGTAGCCCTCTTCAACAATGAGATGAACCAAATTAGTTGCAAAAGAATGGTAATGAATTGAAATGGCTACACCCAGCAAAAGCACTCTGGGAGATGACTATGAACCACTACATAGAATTCCCAATCCCTCTATTTTTGTCCACCTGCATTTTAGATTTCCTTCACAGGCTAATTGTACACTATTTCAAAGTCCAATTCTTTTTGTACAGCAAAATAACTGTATGGACATGTATACATATATTGTATTTAACTTATACTTTAACATATTTAACATGTATTGGTCAACCTGCCATCTAGGGGAAGGGGAGGAGGGAAGAAGGGGAAAAGTTAGAACAAAAGGATTTACAATTGTCAATGCTGAAAAATTACCCATGCATATATCTTGTAAATAAAAATTAAAAAAAAAAAAGAAGAAGAAGAAGAAGAAGGCAGGCTTGATCAGAACATCCAAGTCCAAGTTGACAAGCATATATTAAAGACCTTGTATGTGTCAGTCACTGTGTGAAAGGGGCTGAAGATACAAATAAAAGCAACCAATAGTCCTAACTTACAAGGAAGTGACAGTGTAAAAAAGAAGAAAACATGCAAAATTCTGTGTACAAATCAGGTACTAACAGGATATATTGGAGGTGGATCACAGTCCACAAGGCACTAAGAATTAGATGGACTGGGAAAGGCTTTTTGCAGGTAAGAATTTAATGAGGTCAAGAAGGAAGCCAAGAAAGCCAGGAAATAGAGATAAGGAAGGGGAGGTTTTCTATACTTCTTCATTGTCACTGTGGGGCAACTAGAGAATGTACATGAAGTTGGGTAATAAGAGTGTTATATGAAAAACAGCAAGGAAGCTAGTAATACGGGATAGCACATAGTATGACTGGATGGGAAGGAGGAAGACGGTGAAGATTGTAAAAGTAGGAAGGGATCAGGTTACAAAAATATATAGGCAAAAGAGGATTTTGTATGTGATCCTAGGTATAACAGTGAACCACTAGAGCTGATTGTAAGGTGGTATGATCATACCTGTGCTTTAAGAAGTTCACCAGAGTGAGAAGAGATTTGAAGAAGTGAGACCAACTGAAAGACTATTTCATACCTATATATCCAGACTACGAGGTATCAGTTGATGAGAACCTCAACCTGGATGTTGGTACTGTCAGAAGAGAGAAGGGATAGGACATAGATATGTTGCCAAAGTAGAAGCAGGATTGACAAGATTGGATGTAGAAGATGAGAGAGAAGACTCAAGGATGACAACTAGTAAGGGAGCTCAGGTAAGGAGGAGGTTAGTATGTACCTTCCATAGAAATAAGAACAAAGGAGTTTTAAGAAAAAATAAATTCAGTCTGGGAAATGATGACTTTAAGACATTTAGTTTGAAATGTCTCTACAGTAGTTTGATATTTAAGATTGGAGTTCAAGAGAGGCTAGGGGTGGATAAAGAGATCTGAGAATCATCTGCGGAGAGATAATAATTTAATCCACGGAAGCTGCTGAGATAGTTTAAGCAAATCAGTGTAAAGCAATGACCCAGGGACAAGAAATCCCTGAGACCCTTTTTCAGGGATCCCTTAAGGTAAAATTTATTTCTATAAAACTGAAATATTTTAACTTCTAATCAACAAGCAAATTCATGTAAACAAAATCCCTCTGACTTGACTAGTTTTTAAGGTAATTGTATAGGAGTCCTAACCTTAAAAAGTCTGAAAACCAACAATATGGAGGCAAAAGAGAAAGACCAGGGAGGGCCTTTAAAAGGGGCCACCTATGAAAACTGGATATGATTTAGATGAAGATCAAGCAAAGGAAATTGAGAAGACTGGAAGAGAACGAAGAAAGAGAAAGAGAGGAAAGAGCATCAAAGAATAGAGGGTGATAGTCCCAAGGCAGTAGAGAAGTCAAGGATGAGGATTTAAAAAAAGTCTATTATTATATCTAGCAAGTCAGTGACCATTTGTAACTCTAGAGAGAGTTTCAGTTGAATAAAGAAGTTGGGAGTCATATTGTAAAGCGAAGTTGACAAAAATAGAAAAAGAAGTAGAGGCACAGATTGTAGATGGCATTCTTAAGGAGTTTAGCTATAAAAGAGAGAAGAAATATAGAACAACAACTGGCAGGGAAAGGCAATGAAAGTGAGGGTTTTTAAGGAAGGGGGAGACATTCCCCCAAAGAGGAAGTGCGAGCTTGGGCAGTTAAGGAGTAGCAACTAAATAATATTCCACAAAACAGCATATGTGTGCAGGCACATGCACTCTTTGCTTCTAGTATGTTTTTTTGGTATCACAAAAAATACTATTTATATTTTGATAATATCAGGAGCATAATATCAGGAGCCTGTCTTTGTCCTAGACCTCTTGGAGTTTATGCCCAGAAATAAGGTTTCTGGATCAAATAATGTGAAAAGCTTGATTATTATTTTCCAGAATAGATGGACCAATTCACAGCTCTACCAACAGTGTACTTTTCATCTTCTATAGGTTCTTTAAAACAGACTCTTCCATTTTTTTTTTTTAACCATCTTTTCCAATTTCATGGGTGTGTGGATAAAACTTAAATGCTGTCTGAATATACAATTGTTATTCTTAATGATTTGAATAAAATTTTCATAATGTTCTCAACTGTTTGTCAGTCTCCTGAAAACTATCTTCATGTATTCTTGATCCTTTATGCCGTAGCAGCCTTTTCACCCTAGAAAATTTCTCCATCTCCAGTAGTCCCATCTCCAGCTAAAAATAGCTAGTGGAGCAGTAGATAGAGTCCTGGGCCTAAAATGAGGAAGTCTTGTACTCAAATCCAATCTTAGAGTCTTATTAGATGTATGACCTTAGATAAATCACTTAACCTCTGTTTGAGCGCTCCTATAAATTATAATGCATTATTTAGCAGCTGTTTCCTAATCTGGTATCTTCTGGCAGTTTTCAACCAAAATATAATATAGCAAAACTTTTTGTAAGAAAAACAAACTCACGTTGAATTAATAATGAAAATCAGTCTTGAAAGTAGTTAAAACTTTGCTGCCCAATTAATTCTTTAAAATTCATTTACGTAACTTATAAAGACCCCAAATGTGTTTCTCAGCAATACCTAAGATAAAGAGATTTGAGATAGCAATATTTTAAAGTTATGACTTCCTAGAACATATTCAAATCCCATTTAATCAAGCCTTCAATGGTTCTTAAGTCTTCTGATAGAATTACTGAGTATTTCCATTTTTCAGAATATTGTCAAGGAAGACAAAAATAATGACCAATTGTTTAATATTCATTAATCAAACCTCAGTTAGTGATATGATTTTTGAATTTTGTCCAATTATCTAAAACAATCATTAAATTACCTAAAGTAATTCAGATTAAAACACTCATAATTTGCTTAGTCAATAAAGAGTCGGTCAATAAAAAAAATATTAAGTATATACTATGTATTAGGGCACTGGGGATACAAAGAAAGACCAAAAACAGTCCCTGTTCTCAAGGAACCTGCAGTCTAATGACAGAGATAACTTGAAAGTAACCATGTACAGTCTGGTATAGAGGATAAATTGGAAATAATCAACAAAGAGATGGGATTAGAATCAAGGTAGATAAGGAGAGCTTTCTTTGAAAGGGATTCTTCTACCTGAAGGAAGTTAGGGAGATTAGAAGGCAGAAATGAGGAGGAAAAGCATTCTAGGTATGGAAGACATTTAGTGAAAATTATCAGAACTGAGAAATGAAGTTCTTTGTTTGAGGAACACTAAGGAGGCCAGTGTTACTGGATGGAAGAGTATGTGACAAGGGAGAGATGTAAGATGTAAAAGATTTGGAAAAGTGGGAGATAGGCAGTCATGAAGGACTCTGAACACTAAAAAGAATTTTGTAGTTAAACTTAGAGATGAAAGGGAGACTTTATTGAGAAGAGGGATGACATGGTCACATTTGTACTATAGAAACATCATTGATCTACTGTCTAAAAATGAATTCACCGAAATTTTTTTTTTTAAGTTTCTCTGACATAATCAAAATTCAGTTAAATATAAATTATTAAAACTAAAGCATAAGTTCACATTCTATGAAAAAATTAAGTACTATAAGCAATAATCTCTAATTTGTAAAACAATTGCTAAATAGCCAAGTGATACAGTTAAAATAATATTTAATAATCAGGACTATGCCTGACATATAATAGTTATTTAATATATTATTTTAGTTGAAAACAAAAAATACTAACCTTGGTAAGAGATGACTTGTACACTAAGTTGAACAGTTCCATCAGTCTTTACTCCTTGGTCAAATAAACTTCTGTCTGGATCCAACTTGATATAAGGATAGAATAATAAAATGTTAACATAATTTTTTTTTCACTTTAATTGAGGAACATTACAACATTTAATTTTTATGCAAAAATACTTTTTAACTGCTGAAGTAAATATTAAGAGAAAAGAATCCTAAATGTTAGGAACATAGATTTTGAGCTATAAGGGATCTCAGAGAAGCCAGAGAGGTTATAAGTGTAGATACAAAACTCAAACTCAATTTCTGCAATTCCAAAGCCGATGCTCTTTCTATTGTATCACACTGCAAGATCAAGCTCTCTTTATTAACTGGTTTCTTTTCCTGCTACCTACAAACACCCAAGTCTCTTCTACCTTGAAAAATCCTCACTAGAATCTCAATTAATCTTTATCTGTCTTCTTTCTCATAGCTAATGTACCATAATATGATTGATGTCTATACATATTGCTTCCATTTCCTTTTCTCTCATTCTTCAACCATTTACAATCTAGAGTCTAACTTCATCACTCAATCAAAATTACTTTCTCCAAATTTAACTTCTTAGTTGACAAATTAAATGGCCTTTGCTTAATTCTCATTCTATCTCTTTTTTTCATTTGAAATTGCCGATTTTCCCTTGCCTCCATAATTTATGCTTCTATTCCCTTTATAATTCTCTCCCTTGGTGACCTAATCAGTTCCCATGGGTTTAATTATCATCTCTAGGTACACAACTTACATGAGTATTCAATCCTAATCTCTCTCCTTCCCTTCAGTCTCACATCAATAATTGCCTATGAGACATTTTGAATTAAAGGCATCTCAGACTCATTATGTCCAAAACTTATTCTCTCTCCCCCAAAACATCTCTCTCTTCTGAATTTCCATTTTTTCTGATGAGGTAAACATCCTTGTCCAAGACACTCATACTTGTAGCTTCCTCATTATTCTTTATTCACATTTTATATTGAAATTATTGTCATTTTTAATTGCATGTATCTTGCATCATGTCTGTTTTTTCTACTCATATAAACACATTAATTCAGTGCCTTTTTACTTCTTATCTGGATTTTGGCAATAGTCTTCATTTCCCCCTAATTATGAAATGAGCTATTTAAAAAATTGTACATTTCTTTTTAAAAATTTACTATTTTTTTTTATTAAAGCCTTTTATTTTCAAAACACATGCACGTATAAATTTTCAACATTAATCCTTGCAAAACCTTGTGTTCCCATTTTCCCCCCTTTTCCCCTAGATGGCAAGTAATCCAATATATGTTAAATATGGTAAAATATATGTTAAATCCAACATATGAATATACATATTTATACAATTATCTTGCTGCTCAAGAAAAATGAAATCAAAAAGGAAAAAAATTGATGAAGAAAATAAAATGCAAGCAAACAACAAAAAGGGTGAAAATACTATGTGGTGATCCATACTCAGTTCCCACAGTCCTCTCTCTGGGTGTAAATGACTCTTTTCATCACAAGATCATTAGAAATGGCCTCTATCATTTCATTGTTGAAAAGAGCCAAATCCATCAGAGTTGTGATCATCATATAATCATTCACTTAGCATCAGTTCATGAAAGTCTCTCCAGACATCGTTGAAATCATCCTGCTGGTCGTTTCTTATAGAACAATAATATTCCATAATATTAATATACCATAACCTAGTCAGCCATTCTCCAATTAATGGGCATCCACTCAGTTTCCAGTTTCTTATCACTACAAAAAGGGCTGCCACAAACATTTTTGCACATGTAAGTCCCTTTCCCTCCTTTAAGATCTCTTTGGGAGATTAGCCCAGTAGAAACACAGCTGGATCAAAGGGTATGCACCAAAAAAATGCTTATTTCAATATGCTAACAGAAGGCTGCATATGAAACTCGACCTTTTATTAAGTTTTACAAGTTATGTTAATGCCAAAGTATATAATTAGCCAAATAACCAAATTTATCTTGTTATCTCTTTTTGAACTTCTTGCTGGTCTCTTAATTTCCTTGACTAGTCTTACCTCACTTCAATCTATCCTCCATAGAGCTGTTAAAATGATTTTCTAGAAATGGTCTACTCACATTACTCTCTTACACAAAGCCAATGGCTCTCTGTTGCCCCTAAGATCAAACATAAACTCTTTTTTAGTACTGATACCACAACCTATCCCTCCAACTGCCCTTCCAGCTTTAAATATGCATTATTTACCTTTCCTACACTCTCCTGTCCAAGCCAAAGGTGTACTAGAAGCCAGCTCTGGCATGAATGTGAACCTACTATTAAATTTTCAGTGTGAATAGTCACTACAAAACTGGTATTAATTCATTGTTTTTATTGATTGCCTACACTTAAAAATGTGCTAATAATGCAAATTAAACTTTTAAAAAGTATGTGCATACATTCCCCCATCCCTCAACCCCTGAAATTTACTTGTACACCCCTGTTTGGTTGTATAGACACTGCTCAGCAGCTGGGCAGTAGAAGGCTCAGCATAGGGTGTTATCACCGGACTAGAGGCTTGAAAACTATAGGTTAATAATAACTGGCAGTTATACAGAACTTAAGGATTTGCAATTTCATTTGAGACTGAAAATACCTCTGAGACAAAACTGACAAACTCTTGATTTTCTTACTATATAGTACTCCATCTTACCCATCTCTGCTTTTGCACTGGCTGTCATCCATGCCTTTCTACCTCCTACTGCCTTCTATTTGGAGCCTTTCCTAGTTCTTTTAGGTGCTACTTTACAACAGAGGCTCTTCCAAACCTTTGTATCTTTCCTCAAACTTCCAGTGGAATTCCCCACATCTCAACAGATATCCTTGCCTCAAATTTTACTGGAAAAAAAAAATCTAGGCCATTTATCAAGTCCTTCTACCTTCCTCCTCAACTTATATCATTCTGGTATTTTCTGTTACTATGTGCTCCTTTACCCGTCTCATAAAAGGAACTGGCCTTTCTCACCAAGGCTAACTTTTCCGTATGAACAAGTGCTTCCATTTCATCTTACCTTCTCTAGCAAACTGTTCCCTTTCACATCCCTATTCTTACTTATTTCCACTATCTCCTTGACTACCTGGCTGTTTCCTTACTACTACCTGCAAATATACCCATGTCTTCCCCATCTTCAAAATCCCCTCACTTGATCTATTTATACCCATTTGCTATTGTTCTATAGCTAAGATATCTTTTATGACTAACTTCTGTGAGAAGACATTTTAAAATTTATGCTTTCATCTATCTTCTTACTCTCTATACTCTGGATTCCAACTTAATTACCAACCCCAATAGTTTTTTTTTCAATCCTTACCCTTTTTGTAGCCTTTGATTGAGGCTTCTCTCTGGGTTTTCATGACAATACTCTCTTAGTTCTCCTTCTACCTGTCTAACTGTTCTTTCTCTGTCTTCTTTGCTGTACCTTTCTCTAGGTCATGCCTGATATAGGAGGATATCTCTGGGTTTTCACCTGGGTCCTCTTCTTTCCTTCTATACTATTTCATTTAATGATCTCATCAGCTCACATTAAAAACATAGATTTAATGATCATCTATTATGATGATCAAATCTACTTTTTTAGCCCGAATTCCCAATCTTGCATATCTGTCTATCTGACATCTCTAACTGCATTTCCAACGAACATCTTAAACTCAGGAAATGCAAAATCAAATTTATTATCTTCTCCCTAAATCCTCCCCTACTTCTGAACATCCCTATTTTTGTTAAGGGTATCATCTTTCCCATCACAACGGTTATCGATCTAGATGTCATCTCTGACTCCTTTTTCTAACCCTCCCACATTAATCTGTTGGATATGTTCACCTATTTTATCTTATTAATATCTTTCACATATGCCCCCTTCATTCTTGTGACACTGCCACTTCAGGTTGGCCTCCCTGGAGTTAAAGCACAGATCTAGCCATTCCACTCCTTTCTATGTAGTCAGATCCAGTGACTGTTTTTCAACCTCATAATTGAAGTTGAATCATCTGTTTGGCATTCAAAATCTGTCACAACCTAATCTCTCCTACTTTTCCATTCTTAACTTACTAAGATCCAATGATATTGATCTCCTTGCTGTTCCTTGCACAAGAAGTTCCATTTCAGTGACATACTAGAATTAGCCAGTTTATATTGGCAGGCTAATTATTAAATATACAATGTAAAAATTTCCAGAAATTGGAAAGTATCATAATCAGTTCTTGATTTGTTGTTTCGTTATCTAGATTTACAGTTATGGAGAATATCTTAATTATGCATATCTAACTTTTAAAATGTCAGGCACACTTTTTACCTTACCAGAGAACTAGTTGTTAAAATTTACCAAACATATCTCTGCTTTACCTTCAGATTGGCTCTTCCTATGCCTAGGGCTTTTTCTGATTGTACTTAATGCAAGTACTTCCCCTGTGTATAATCTTGTTTGGCTTGTTTGTATATAGTGGCTTACATGTTATCTCCTCTATTAGATTGAACTTGGTGAAAATAAGGACTGTCTTTTGTCTTTCTTTGTATTCCCAGCACTTACTTGAGTCCTTGGTACAAGGTAAGCACTTAGTAAATGCTTACTATTATAAATATCCCCATCACCTTGATATTTTTTAATTCATGCTCATATAGGTATATGCTATTTCCTCCAATAGAATGTAAGGTCCTAGAGAGCAAGAAGTATTTCACTTTTGTCATTTTGTCACCTGAACAGTGCTTGACACAGAGTAAGTTTGACTGTGTCTGTCAATGCTTGACTAACTGAAGAGATTTTTTTTCAAAAAAATTACAATTCTCTAAGTATTTTATTTTTATATAAGGTCCTAGAGAGCAAGAAGTATTTCACTTTTGTCATTTTGTCACCTGAACAGTGCTTGACACAGAGTAAGTTTGACTGTGTCTGTCAATGCTTGACTAACTGAAGAGATTTTTTTTCAAAAAAATTACAATTCTCTAAGTATTTTATTTATACACACACACACACACACACACACACACACACACACACACATATATGAGGAAAGTCAGGCCCACGGATATTTGTTGAATAACTTGCTCAATCACATAACAGATCTGAACCAAGTCTCCTGACTATCAACTCTACTATATTGCCTCCTGACTATAAATGCAAAGCTTTACACTTATGTTAATAAAATTAACTGTAGAGGTTTTAAGTAGTACTTAGGCATTAGTTTGTACAAGCTCAACAATGGGATGCCTGCTAAAAAAGTCTAATGAAGAAAACAATAATCCTAAGGTCTTGCCTTTGAGGTTCAGAGAAGGGCACCTGGGATAGTATAAGTCTTGGAATCATACAGTAAGAGTACTGGTTGAAGGAATTGGGAATATTTAGCTTGAAGAGAAGGTTTAAGGGGAACATGATGACAGACTTAAGGCATTAAAAAGATTTTCAGTTAGAAAAAGAATTACACTTGTTATCATCAGCCTCCAAAAGTAGAATTAGGAGCTATAGGAAAAATTTGCAAAGATGCAGATTCCAACTCAAAATAACAAAAAGCTTCCAAAACTTTGAATAGTTCCAAAGAACTATAAAAGTAGAATGGACTACTTCTGTAATAGGTGCCTTTTCACTCTAAGTCAGATGACCATTTGTCAGGGAAAGTGTAAAGCTAGCCTCTTTTGCAGACTACAGATTATATAGAGATTACTTCAAACTCTGTAATGATACTAAAAGCTTATCCTTCTTCATTCTTAATACTCTAATCAATGCTATGAATACTTTATTAGTGAAAAATGGGCTTTTAGGTATTTTTCCACTGAGGTGGTAAATTTATATTAGATTTATTCACACTTGGCATACAAATTTTCAGGGTCAAAGACTGCCTCTACAAAATAGAGAAATCTAACTGCAAATCAATAGCAATTAATGATAATTAATTAACAATGAATTTAAATTTTATAAAAGTACAATCTTTGGAAATAGCATTTTTTCTTTTATGAAATCGTTAATGATTTTTAAATACAACAGCAGGTTAATAATGTAGATCAGCATTTTTGGATATCACAAATAAAATTCTGCTTTTATGTCATTAAGTAGTAATTCATCATCTTACTGTTAGTGACAGTAATGCTGTAGTTATGATCTAATCATATTTTCGAACATAACAATTATCACATATCATAGTGATTTCCCCTTTTCTTTATGCTAGTTTTCCCACTGACTACAAATATGCCCAAGTAGTTCTCATTAAGAACTCAAAAAGACAACAAACTTCATTTGACCTTGTTAACTGTGTAAATCTCACAAGTATCTTAAACTCCACAACCATATCGTACAACTGCTTATTTTTCTTTAAGCCTTTGCCATCCGCAAAAAATATTTCTGTTAAAGGAACAGACTATTTGCTCTCCTCAATATTATACCCATCTAAGCAGTTAATAAGTCTTGTTGATTCCTCCTCCCCATTTTTTATATCCACTCCCTTCTCTCAATTCACTATGCCACTACATTAGGTGAAGTGTCCTTCACCTTACAAGAATTACTGAATTGCTGGAGAGAATAGGATCAATGAGATTAGAAATATATTTGAATAACAAGATAGCTAACATATGCACAGTATTTTAAGGTTTGCAAAGAACTTTACACATTATCTCATTTGAACTCCTTAACAATCACCTGGAGAAAGTGCCATAATTATCCCCATTTCAGAGATGAGAAAAGCTGCACAGAGAGAGGTTATTACTTGCTCAGAATTGCACAGCTAGTAAGTCTTACTGATGAAGTCTGGCACCCTATTCACTGTCACATAGTTAATATTCTGAATAAAGAAAAAGTTCCCAAGAATTAGTGTTACCTCAAAGTGAAGTAGACTGACTCAGGAAGTAGTAAATTCCTCTACACTGAGTTTTGACTATTAGTAGTCAGTACATTAAAAAAATAGATTTTCATTTAGAAGTGGGTTAAAATAAGTGATCTCTATGGCCCTTTTCAGTTTGGAGATTTGGTTACTATGTCCAACTCTTTTTATTAATACTTTATTTCACAATCCTATTTCATTACATTCACATACCACAATTTAACCTAATTATGAGGCAAGTCCTTTCTAGTTTTTCATTTTAAAAGTGTGATATTCTGTAATATTTTTCAAAAAGAGCAAAGCAATTCAAAATTCCACTAGAAGTTTATTAAGCATGCCAATATTTTCACAGTTCCACCTGCAAATGGATCCATCATATTCTAGTAACAATTGTATAGGTATTCAGGTAAATCAAGCTTGTTTTAATTTGGATGTCTATTACTAAGACTGAAATCCCTTTCAAGTGGTTGTTGATGGGTTTTTTTTCCTTTCTTTTGACAACAGCCTTTTTTATCCTTAAAACACTGAACTATTTGAGAATTGCTCTTATATTACAATCTGCATTGGTGTGTTTTGCATTCCCAACCCAATTCCAAAATGTTCAATTGGCATCAGTGACATTTTATGTTTAAATCATTATTAATTTAAAATTTATTGTGATATTGTGTAACATGAAAGTCTATATATAGATTTTTCTATGAAATTACCACTGTTTTCTCAAAAGACTTAGGAAGAATTTCAATGATTGTATTCTTGGATATACGTAATGTTAGATTGCTATTGCATGTGATTCTCTTATGAATGCACTATCTTGTCCAGTCAGGTAATTTTGGTAAATTACTGAATTATGACCTAATTTGGGAATCTACTATTCACTCATATCTAACATGGTTCCACCTAATATTTCTTACCTCTTGTTCTTGTGTTTGAATATTGATATTTGATATCTGATATTTCTATGAATGTATTATATCAACAGATATACTAGGGAAGTATTATCATCTTCACTAGCATAACCCAAGCATGAAAATAACTGACTAATTACTTAGTTTTTCCTTTCCATGAAAATTGTTTAATGTGCATAAAAGTCCCATGTGAGTTTCATTTTACTAGGTCCCAAATATTTAATAAATGTTATTATTTTAAATGGCATATATGACTATTGCCTTCTAGCAATTTCACTGGTTTTTATGATACATGATAAAGTCAATTACTTTTGTGGACTCATTTTTCTGATAACTATTTGTCACTAATTTTTTCGTGGTTGAGTTTTTTTTGGATTTTGTAGAAAACAATCATTTTGTCCACAAAAATATGTAAGCCATTTTTTTTTTTTACCATTTCTTACTTTTTTCTTTTACTTGTCTTATTGCTATAACTAGTATTAGTAGAAGTACATAAAATAATAATAGTGCAAGTGAACATTCTTGTTTTACCTCTGCTCTTAGTGGGAAAAGCTTTTGATTTTTTTAAAAAAATTATAAATAGTATCTTTAGGTTCAGATAAACTAAAAAATAAACCCTCCTATGCCTTGTTCTCTTTAAATAACAAACAAAAAAGGAGCAGTCAGATGGTGCAATGAATAGAACATCAGTTCTGAGTTTAAATCTAGTCTTAGACATTTAACACTTACTACTAATTATGTAACCCTAGGGAATTCACTTAAACCCTTTATTCTATTTTAAAAATATATTTAAATATTTATTAACATTAACCTCTATATAATGAAAACTTTTTCTTCTTTAAGTTTTCTTTAAATTCCCCATCAATCTGATATAATGGTGTTTTGTTATTGTTTTGAGGGATGATAGTTTAGAGGCCAATGTTTTTAATGGTCATCTTTTTCTGTTCTGACAATTCGAATATTTCACATATTTCTGGAGGCATTTCATTCAAATTTTCCTTTTGTTAACATGTAAATATATGTAATAGTTTCTGATAATTTCTTTTCTTTTCATTGATTTTGATATCTTTTGCATTTTGGTAGTTTTGATTTTGCATTTAAAAAACCAAAAGTTGGCTAATATTCTGAACTTTGATAGTTTTTATTTTTTAAATCAATGTTTGATTGTTTTATGGCTAATATTTGTATTCCTTTTTACCCTTGGTTTAAGTTTATTAATTTTTCTAATTTAAAAAAAAAAAGAAAGACATGCTCAAACCCAATTTTTCATTAATATAATTTTTAAGGATATATATTTGCTTGACAATAGTTTTAGTTGTGCCCCATAAATTGAAATGTGGATTATTACTGTTTACTTTGAAAAATTGTGTTTATATCTTGATCTATGACCCATTATGGCACAAATAACTCTTAGGATCTTTTTAGATCTGCATCTTTTTGTGTTTTCTTCATTCATGACAATTTTATTGGGTAAAGGTCTATAAAAAATATATTTAAAATTTCCCTAACAATGTAAATAATTTGCATGTACATAGCCTAGTATGCATATCCAAAACTCTCAATATCAATTTTTCAGTATTTTCTACTACCTTTCTTTGTTTTTGGTTTGATTTGTCAAATTGTTACTTTCTATTATTGTCTTACTGGCCTTTTTACATTTCAGATCATTCTTTCTTTAAATAGTTACTATGGAATCGATAAATATCTATTTAATACTAAAACTGTTAGTGTTTTCAAAAGATAAACTGTCCTTATCTATCTATTAATGCTTACGACTGTGGATTCAACTCAATCCATTATCATGATTGTAACTTCTGATTGATTGGAATTGGCTGAAACATTGCATTGCAATGCTTTATAATATTTTATCAACACAGAGAACAATTTAATTTTTTTATTAGTATCAAATTCCATCTGTCAATGCACTTATGCACAAATAATTTTTGACTTAGATTCCCTTCTAAGACCAAGAGTTCTCATGTCATTCATTCTCTTTCCTTTCCCTATCTGCTTGATCTTCATCTGTGAAACCTAGGGTTGAACTGTATAACCATCTTTTATGTAAATCCCTTCCCACCTCAATATTTTTTTTCCCAATTCCCTTTCAAATGGAATCTGATGTATTTATTAAAGGAGTCACACCTATTGTGTCCATGAAGATTCTCCATAAAAAATCAATATATTTATCACACTGAATATTAAAAGAAACAATGACTTTTCTGTTCAAAACAAACTATAAATAATGGGTCAGTGTTTTCATCTATTATTGTAAAGTTGTCTTACTGTGTGTTAAGATTCAGTTTTGTGATTGATTGGTTTATTAACAGTACTAGCCATACTTTTGTTTATTTTGTATGAATGCCTAAAATAATTTTATTTGGTTTTCAAAAAAGTGGTTTTTTTTGAGGAAATATAGTCAAAATTCTAATTAAATAAACTCAGTTTTAATCACATTCCCAGCAAATTTTGCAGTAGACAAAGAAGGGGAGCCTGAAGAAGCACATCAATACACTTCTGGTGGGTTTTTAATTTGATCCTAACATTCTGGAAATTATGCTTTAAAAATGATGGCAATATCCAGATATTTTCCCTCAGAAAGCACATCAAGGGATTAGATGTTATAACTGGCACATAGTAAGTACTGATTGAAAATAAAGTACCTGCTAAAGGGGGAATGACCAAATCAAATGTAGTTTGTAAATGTATTGGAATTACTACACCACAGGAATTTCCTAGTATGACTAATACAGGATAATATGAGAAACCACCAATGAAGTAAGTCAGTTAAACTCCCTGGGCCTGAATTTCCTCAACAATAAAATGGGAGTAATAGGCTAGAGAGCTGGACTTGGTAAGAGCAAATAGCTTGCATTTTAAAGTCTACCAAGTCCTTATCTCCAACTTACATATGAGGGAAATGGAAAATGAGAAAGTAATGACTTGCTTAAGGAGGCAGAATTTGGACTCATATTTTCCTGCATCTGTAGTCTATACAATGAGCTACCCAGATAATAGATGCTTAGATCTTCATCTTCCACCATGAAAATGTCCAAATCGATAACAATATGTGATAACAATCCCTTTTAAAAGGGATATCTCACTTTGTAGGGTAGTAGATGATTTTATTTTCATGAATTAATGTGATACAAAACCAAAAGCTATCAATTAAAAGTTTTCAAAAAGAAAAGATAACCTTAACTTTGTGGGATAGGTAACTCTGAACTGAAGCCTCCCACATACCAGCTTTTGTCATTTCATGTCCTGGATTAGAAGTATTACAGTTAGATTTTTTTTTTTAATATAATAGTTTATCCTAGATCTTGATCCTTACTCTCCATCACTGAAATTTCTAGTTTTGACAACAGTATGTTGGATTAATTTAGGAGTTTTTATTTATGAATTTAGGATTTAGTGCCCTGTGGATTCTTATTAATTTGCATTCTGGACCTTGTTAGCAATAACTCAATTCCTGCATAAATTCCTAAAATATGGTACAGTACAGTGTTATATGAGATCAAAACTATTTCCAAAATTGTACTAATAGTCACACTCATTCTCTCACAAGATACACTGGAATTTTCCAGAGCTACATGACCAGTCTGAAAACACGAAGTCTAATAATTTTATCTGCAAAATTTTACTTACAAATGGATTAAACTACAGGCATAGCTGGACTTGTTGATTTGCTTGTATTTATCCTGTCTCAGCACTAATTCATCACAGATCTTCTAGGTAAATGTTTGGCAGCAAATAGGTCGTAAGGAAGGGAGAAGAAACGAGGGGGATATTTAAGGTACTGAATAAGTTTTTGAGTCTCATGATTTATCTTGAACAATTATGTTTATTTTTATTATACTGATGGTAGAAAAATAACAGTCAATAAAACTTTTGGTACCTTTGCCTAAATAAAAGCAGAAGCATCAAGCTGTACTAAAAGTCACTGTACTCTTTTCTACCATGCACTTGCAATTGGGGGGAGGGAGGAAAGGAGAGGAGAGGAAGCCAGTTTCACTTAAGAATGTCCTAATGAAGCAATAAAAATAGCTAATTTTATTAAAAGTCAACTCTTGAACATGTCTTTTTAATATTTTGTTTGATGAAATGGGAAGTACACATAATACATTTATTCTGTATATATAAAAACAATGGTGGTCTTGAAGAAAAGCACTTGTGCAACCATTTGAATTAAGAGTTGAACCAGTCACCTTTTTTCACCATTTTTACTTGGAAAAACATCAAACTATAGTTATTCAGACCTGGCTATCTAGAAGACATTTTCTCAAAAATGAACAAAGTTTAAACTTTTTACTGCAAGGAAAACAACTAATGGTATTTGTTACCAATGATCTTTTAAGCAAAAATAAGATTTTGGAGAATGTATAAGCTACCATCATAAGCTTGACTTTTTCCATATTTAAAAACTTTTCTGGATGGGATAGATGGTACTACTATTATAACTATTTGATCTTATACAATGAAATATGACGACATTTTGAAGATTTGGTTAACTCAGCAAACCAGTATTTTCCAAATGACTAATGTGAAAGATCACAAAATCATGAATGGGAAAAAGATATATTCAAAATACAAGATAACAATACAAAAAGTTCATTAATTTGATTTTGGATTCCACATTACAACTAAGTTTAAGAAACTATCAGTTGTTGAGTTTTTGTGTTGAAGAAAATTATCCAAAATTATAGGAAGAGCTATTAAAATATTCCTCACTATTTCAGCTATGTAAAAATTTTCTTCATATAACATACCCCAATCTAAACAAGTTATCAAAACAAATTTAATACAGACTTATCAGAATCCAGATGTTTTCTAGAAGGCAAAAATGTAACACAATGCTACTTTTCTCACAACTTTTTTTTTAATTTTGTAAAAGTTATTTTTCATAAAAATAATACATTTTAACATGCTATGAGTTTATTATTTTAAATTATTAAATATTTAGAATTTTATCAGCTTTAATTTATATAATGATAAATATTAATAGATAATAAACAAAAGCTCATGGCGGTTGTGGAAAAATTAATAAAAATGCAAATGGAGTGAGGGAAACAAAGTAAAAAGTACTCTCAGCAGAGAACAACAACAACAAAAAAAACAAGAAAAGAAGTGCTGGGTAGTTGTGAGAACAATGTATAGCATTTATTACATAGGTTTTCTTGAAATGAAAATTTATTGTTTTATATTGAATTCTCTTCTATGTTCTGCTGCTTATGTGGAAATGTTCTTTCTCACTTTGTATTTAAATTTAAAATGAATAAAAACTTTATAGAAAAAAAAAAGTGTAAAGAGATTCAGAGACCCTAAAGTATGAAAACTGTTGGACCAGATAATCTCTAGGGTTTCTTCCAATTCAAAATCTATGGTTCTACCTCTTAATTTTTTTTCTCACAGATCAATAATTTTAACTCTCTAGTTCTATATACTCAAAAATTTATCAAACTGTACATACCCTTTGATCCAGTAGTGTTACTACGGAGCTTATATCCCAAAGAGATCTTAAAGAAGGGAAAGGGTATGTGCAAAAATGTTGTGGCAGCCCTATTTGTAGTGGCTAAAAAATGGAAATTGAAGGGATACCTATCATTTGGAGAATGGCTGAATAAGTTGTAGTATATGAATGTTATGGAATATTATTGTTCTATAAGAAATGACCAGCAGGATGATTTCAGAAAGCCTGGAGAGACTTCTGAGTGAAATGAGCAGGACCAGGAGATCATTATATACATCAACAACAATACTATATGATGATCAATTCTGATGGACCTGGCTCTCTTCAACAAGATGAACCAAATCAGTTCTATTTGTTTAACAATGAAGAGAACCAGCTACACCCAGTGAAAAAACTATGGGAAATGAATATGAACATAGCATTTCCACTCCCTCTGTTTTTGTTCGCTTGCATTTTTGATTTTGTTCTCAGGTTATTTTTACCTTATGTCTAAGTCCGATTTTTCTTGTGCAGCAAAATAACCGTATGGATATGTATACATGTATTGTATTTAACATATACTTTAACACATTTAACATGTATGGGTCTGCTGACATCTTCGTGAGGGGGTGGGGGGTAAGGAGGGGAAAAGCTGAAAAAGAGGGTTTTGCAAGGGTCAATGCTGAAAAATTATCCATGCATATATCTTGTAAATAAAAAGCTATAATAAAATAAATATATTTTTTTTAAAAAAGTCTCTAGTTCTGTTACCATTCACAAAGTTTTCAAATTTTCTTCCAGATGTTTTGATTTCTGATTTTTTCTTGTTCTGCCACTTTTAATCTTTCAACCAGGAAAAATCTAGTCTCAATCCACCATTTTTTGGTGGTTTCTCCTTCATTGATTTAATTTAATATCCTTCTTTCTTTCTTTTTTGATTGGGCTTAGTATTCAACTTACAGGATTAGAGAGTTGGCTTGAGCATTGAGAAGTTAAATGACTTGTCCAAGATCATTGAGAAAGTATATAAGAGGCAAGACTCTCACTCAAATCTTCAGGACTATAAGGTAAGCTCTATCTACTAGTTTATAATGCTTCTAAATCATTTGAGTCCTGATCTTAAAAGTCAGAAAGCCCTGTATCCAAATCCTCTTATAAAAATTTATTAAACATATGACTCTGGATAAGTCATTTAAATCTTTTTAGCCTTAGTTTCCTCAACTACAGCACAGGAATTATAATAGTACATACAGAATTGTTTTAAGGATCAAAAAAGATATTTATATATACATATCTCTTTTGCAAAGCTTTGCAAACCTTACAATGCTATAATTATTAACATTATTATTATTATTTCTTGAATTCATTGATTCTTGAATCAATTGCTTCTGATAGATCCAATTTTATTTTCTGATGTTACTCCCCTCTTTCCCCTTTTTCATCCCCACAAATCCCATTCTACTTCTGTCTTGGGTTTATATCCAGTGTCCTCTCCTGGGTACCTTGTATTTCTTCAATATTTATTTTTATGTTAGATTTTTTTTGTTACTCATTTCCTCTTTTCCTCTTTTTTATTTTCTGGGAGACAATTTTTATTACAAACATTTTATTGCATTTTTTTCTTTTGCTTCATTTGACACATATAGTGCTATTTTTGAAGTGAAAAGGATGAAATGGAATTTCTTATAACATTTAACTCCTGCTGTAAGTCTTCCCAGTTTGATCAGTAACTTCTAAAATAATCTCATTAAAAATAAAACAAACCAAAACTCATGAGTTAAATTTCTTAGTTACAGCTGTCAGGCAAAAAGTTTCCTAAGATACTGAGTTAAATGAGCAGCACCAGGAAATCATTATATAGTTCAACAACAATATTATATGATTATCAATTCTGATGGGTCATGGCTCTCTTCAACAATGAGATGAACCAAATCAGTTCCATTTGTTCAATAATGAAGAGAACCACACTACAGCCAGAGAAAGAACTATGGGAAATGAATGTGAACCACAACATAACATTTTCACTCCTTTTGTTTTTGTCCGCTTGCATTTTTGATTTCCTTTTCAGGTTATTTTTACCTTATTTCTAAATGATTTTTCTTGCACAGCAAAATAACTATGGATATGTACACGTATATTGTATTTAACATATTCTTTAACATATTAAAAAAAATTTTTTTTTTCCTAAGAGCTCATTTGTTTTAGTTGTTCTATATAATTTAGTTGTTCTATATATGTAATATATAATATAATAAATAAAACTAATTTGTTTTAATCATTCTACATAAAGACTAATTATGTAGTCTTTTTTTTTTTTTAAATTAGGGGATTTTGAAAGCATATTGGAATAGCCTGTATGCCAAGGCAAATCACATTGCCATGAAAGGAACAGAAGTCAAGGTATTTTAACCTAAAATTACATAATATCAATTTCAAGATTTTTAAGATTGCTTATTTTCCAACTTTTAAACACAAAAGCAAGACTATCTTTTAGATTTGCATGTAATAACTACATATATTAATTTAAAAAATAGAATAATTTAGGAGTAATTATATTCATATATCTGAAGGACTTAGTTTAATGTCCCTTCTATCAAACCAAGAGTTTGACTTAATTGAATTTTTTTTTTTTTAATGCCCTACGCTGGCCTTAGGATCTACAGAGATGGGAGAGTTATCAAAGGAAAAAGTTAAATAATTTGGGAAAAATCAAAGGATCATGAGGGAAAAAAAAAAGCAAAAAAACCCAATGAACCAAAAGTGTTTTTTTCAATTGGATCTATTTTTTTTTTTTAATGTTATGCACATTATAGTCATAAGAGTGGCTTTGGGTTTTGAGGGTTTAAATGACTTGTTTGGAATCAAAGTATGTGTCAGACTAAGAACTTGATCTAAAGTCTTTTTAACTTTCAAGGCAGCTCTCTTTCCATTACACATCTTTTTCATAAAGGATAAGCTCCTGAATAATTTGGGAAACTATGCGATATATGGTGAGACCTAGTCTGAGAATGACAGTGATCAATTCTAGCAATTATGTTTAAAGGACCTTAAGAAACATCATTTAGCTAACTTTAATCCTATATAGACTGTAGTTTTCAAAGGATACTAATACTTTTCTTACTGAAAATAATGACATGACTTTGAAAGAATGTCAAAGATAATTTGTTATACTTCTATTACAAGTGAAATCTATAAAAAGAAATTCCAAGTAATAAGGAAATTGGGGTGCTTAGAGATTAAATGATTTGCCCATTGGCAGTACCTAGATTAGATCTAAGTCTTGTTTCTTCTAATCCAATACACTTGTAAGAAAAGAGGCATTTTTGGATTGTGAATTTGATAATTATGTTTCCATAAACAAAGAACAGAAAGAGGACTGTTTATAAAACTGTGAATCTAATAGACATAGCATTTTTCAAAAGTAAACATTAAATTAAATGGTAGTATCAATACTATATCTGTGTTTCCTTTTAAATTTCACTTTGTTCTTGTATTTTTTTCAGTATGTCTTTCAGATAAGTTATATGGTCTCTCTACATTAAAAAAGAAAAAAAAAACAGTTTGGTGAGAAATTGGAAGTCATTTGTTAAGGAAAGTTTTTAAATGTAATAATAGCTGCTAATAATATCTTTAACAGTATTAGATCTATATTTACTAAATAATTCGATTATATCAGAGACAAAAAAAAAATCACTAAAAAGACGACATTTTTTTTTCATCACAAATAAAGAACAAAGTTCTAGGTAAAATTGAATTACTGACAAACATAACTCCATATTTTTTTTTACTTTACCTGAATATCTTGCAGGCAAATTTCATGTGCATCCAATGAACACTGAAGTCTTCGTTCTAGTAGTTTCTTAAGATTCCCTATTGGTTCATTGATGTCTATGGCCTGACTCACACATTCTGCAGGAGTGTAGGTCTGCTCTACAATGCTAAATATCAAAAGATATAAAGGTTGACAGTTGAATTTTTTGTTGAGAAAATAACTTTTAAAGAAATATTAATGTACTGAAATAACTCAAAAAATGTACAGGATATATTTTAAAATATTCCCAAATTACTAATATAAACATCTGTGCTTAGTGTTTAGTGTCTGAGGCCAGATTTGTACCAGGTCCTCCTGACTTCAAGGCTGGTGCTCTATCCACTGTACCAACTAGCTGACCCATCATCAATTATTATTAATAGGAAAGTTTGCTAATTGACTTCAATTTCTTTTCTCAATTCTTACTATAACTTTTCTGCCTGAAAACTTTTAGTGACTTCTCCTGTGGCTACCAACAATTTGCCTTTAAACTCTGAACCACTTCCGTATTTCATAATATATCCCTTCCCATCTTCTATGTAACTGGTAAACCTCATCACTCTCCCCAATCTTATTCTGTAAGTCTCCCTTACAATGGCCACAATTTCATCATTTAGAAAATAAAGAGATTAGGAAATTACTTCCAAAATCTCTCCTAACTCCACATTTATTTTCTACAAATACTACTGAAAAGTTAAACAAAACAAAAATATAAGAGATATCACAAGGAAAATAAATGCCTGTTGATATTAAATTAATCACAAGGTCCATCACAAACACTTATTACATCCCAAGGAAGCCTCTTTTTCAGAATCCCATCCCCAGAAAAAAATCTTTCTTCAAATGTTCTTTAAGTACTTTGGATTTCTCCTGTTCTAGTTTCACATTCCATGTGAAAACTCAATAAGAATGAAAAATATAAGTGAATTCAAAAAGTACTTTAAAATCCTGTAGTGCTTCAGAAAAAAAATCACAATATACATTAACTATAATTGAACTTTAAGTTAGACAAAGTAACAATAGATTTATGACTTGTTAGATAAGTTTTTCTTTTAGATGGCTACATAAAAGGTTCACAATATAATCAAAGATAAAAAAAATCTAATGGTCACATCCACTTTAATTGAATTTCTCAAATTAAAATTTTCTAATTTATCTAATTAAAAATTCATATGGTGAATGTCCAGATTCATACCTATCCTCCACTGCAAATCACCATCTTTTATTAATTGGAAAATTATTTTTGAGTACCTGTTTTTCACTAAATACTCTGGCTAGGTGTCCTAGGAGGTTTTTTCCGCTGCCCTGAGGCAATTGGGAATTAAATGACTTTAACCCCAGGGTCACAGAGCTAGGAAGTGTTAAGTGTTTGAGGCCAAATTTGAACTCAGGTCCTCCTGACTTCAGAACTGGTGATCTATCCACTGTGCCACCTAGCTACCCCTTTTCCTAGGAATTTTACAAATGATTCGTAATCCCTCAAAATAAAGGGGAACCTTCTAACTAGTTTCTCTCTGATATAGCAAAATATAAATGTTAGTAGTTGTTTTTACTACACTACTAGACCCTAGGATTTGTGTCAGCATTATACCAGTGATCTTTGTTGTACAAAATCATAGATTTTTTTTTTAGTTGTTTTCAATATTCTTTTTCCATAGCCTTAGCTTCTGATACAGGTTAACTGGGTGGCACAGTTGATAGAGTGTCTGGCCTGAAATCCAGAACACTCTTCTTCTCAAGTTCAAACCTGGCTTCAGACATTTACTAGCTGTGAGATCCTGGGCAAGTCACTTAACCCTTCTATCTTAGCTTCTTCATATGTAAAATGAGTTAGAGAAGAAAATGGCAAATTATTCCAATAACTCCAAATGGGGTCAAAAAGAGTTTGACATACCTGAAAAATGATTTAACGGCAGCTACCTTTCAATATAAAACATTAATCAATATGCTATGTTCCCTAACTCTAGTAGCCAACAGAGCCATTTTTTTTATTTTGTCATATTTTCTATGCAGAGATATGGCTATTTTCCTTTAGTATTTAATCTCTGTGGTGATGTGTTTCCTTTCCATTCTGCACTGAAAATATTGCTTTCTCCCTACATCTCCCAAACTAAATACTGTGGTATATCTGAAAAAGTACAGGATGTGGTACCACTCAATCAATAAATATTTATTAAGTACCTCCTAAGTGCCAGATAATGTGTTAGACACGGGAGAATACAAATATTCTGGGGATATAAATATAAAAAGAAAAATGGTCTCTGTCTTTAAAGAACTTAAAATTCAACTGGAGAAGACAATATAGAAAAAGGAAGCTGAAAAGGGGGAAGGTAGTGGCTCATGAGTATGATAAAATCACTCCCCCCTTGTCATTTTTCTTTTGGGAGTTGTCTCAAGGGGGCTGCTTTCTTTCTGTCTAACCTCCTTAAGATAGCCATTTATAGAGGCAGTTAGATGGTACAATGAATAGAGAACCGGCCTTGAAATCAGGAGGACCGGAGTTCAAATCCAGCCTCAGACACTCAATACTTGGACTAGCTATGTGATCCTAGGCAAGTCACTTATCTTCAATTGCCTTTTTGGAAAAAAAAAAAAAAAGAAAAAGAAAGAAAGGAAGGAAGACAATTTATGCTAATTATCTCCACTTCTGTTAACCACTTTCCAACTCTCTGCAATCTGGCTTCCAATCTGATCATTCAACTGAAATTGTTCTCTCCAATGTTATAATAAGCTCTAAAGTACCACATCTAAATGTCTTTTCTATCCCTTCGTCAACTTTTCTTCAGCCTTTTACACTGTTAATCACCTTCTCCTCTTGAATACTCTTCTCCTCTCTGGGTTGTCATGACACTGATTACCTCCAGTTCACCTCTTATCTGTCCAATGCTTCCTTCTCAGTCTCCTTTGCTGGTGCTTTATCAATGTTCCCACTAAGTTCTGTCCTGTGACTTCGTTTTTGTTTGCTCAATACCATCTCAGTTACTTGCTCTAATTGTTAGGATTCCTATGCATATATACCATGATGTGTCCTTCATTTTCAAAGAGGACTTAAGACAGCCCACGGTGATATCTTGAACCATATATGAATTGGATTTAATTGAGACAGAGTTGCACAAAGTCATTAGCCTTACTCTTTTTCCCAGTCATCAAAGTCCAGTAACAGCACAAAAATCAATATGACTGGCAATGGCCTAGGAAACAGGGGATAACTTTGGTGTCTTCAATGCCTGACCAAATTCTAATTACTCCACAACATCTGCTTCAGCCATTTTCATGGCCCTTGCATCAAACTGTTCTCATTCACTCAGGGAAGTCTTCAAATACTTAGGGTAGACAGACCTGTCAGCTACCCATAACCTATTTTAGGTACCCAGTCTCTCACCTGATCACAAATTGAATATCACCAACTGCCTCTTGTATATTTCAAAATCAATGTTCCACAGACATCTGAAACTTAACATGTGTAAAACAGAACTCAATACCCTCACCTGCCTACTGCAATCCTCCTCCTTTCTGAACTGTTATTATTGAAGACAGCACCTTCCAGTAGCTCAGGTTTGAGACTTCTATGTTTGATTCTTGACTCCTTAACCCTCAGTCAATTCATTGTCAAATCTTGTCTTGCTATCTTTACATTATCTCTCATATATGTCTCTTACTCTCACTCGGATACATCCATCACCTTTTTTAAGGCTCTTGCTTAACTCTCATCTAGATTATTATAATATTTTTCTACCTGATCTTGAGTCTCTAGCCTCATTCCAATATATGCTTCATTCAAGCTGTCAGTCAATTTTTTTTGAAAGCATAGCTCTATGTTCCGATCCTGCTAGATGATGGGATCCCTATGTCTTCTAGGATCCAAAATAAACTTCTCTATCTGGCATTTATAACTCTTCATAATCTGGATTTTCCTTTCCAGTATTTTTATACTTTATTCCACTCTTTGTACCCTCTACAGCTACACAAGTCTATTTTGCAATTTCTAAAATACAAAATCATCTCTTATTGATATGCCTTTGCCCTGGCTATATACCATGTATAAAAGGTTCTGTCCCCTCACCTTTGTCTCTTGGTATTCCTAATTTTAAGATTCAGGTTAATTAGTACTTTCTGTAAGATTTTCCTATTCCTTTCAGTTGCTGATGTCTTCCCCTCTCTGACTGTTTTCCACCTATTCTGTAATGTTTTATACACACACATACACCCCACACATATATATATACACAAAGAGAGAGAGAGAGAAAGAAAGAGAGAGAGAGAGAGAGAGAGAGAGAGAGAGAGAGAGAGAGAGAGAAAGAAAGAGTTATTTACATTATGTCCTTTCCGTAAGATTATGTTTCATGAGGTTGGGGACTATTTTTGCTTTTCTTTCTGTCTTCAGAGCTAAGCCCAAAGCCTGCCACATAGTACATATTTAATAAAAGCTTGTTGAATGACTGAAAGACAATTGGAAAATTCCAGTATTAATATTTAGTATTACTATATGCCTGATCTAGACCCTCATCTAAGTGCTTCATTTTAGAAGGTTCTATTTATTGTGTGCTTGTATCCTCTGCTGTTTCTCCAAGCTTAACTCTGTCTGTGGTGATTCTTTGAAAAGTGGGCTTTTGGTATGGACTTCATCAAGTGGTTGGGAACCCAAAGGTACAAGGACTAGACCAACAGAGTTGAAAGAACTCTGCTGATATGTATTCTGTTAGTTTAGTTAGCATTCGTCATTGACTACTTATTTCCTTGGCTGGATAGAATAATTCAGCAAACAGACTATTTCTTATGACTATTTATCATTTTATCAAAGCACCTATTTTACCTTTTAATATACTGTTCCCTTTAGTCTCATGTTTACTTTCCTCCGAGAAAAGTTTGGGCAAATCATTTCTCTGAGAACCAAGAGAGGACCTTCAGAGCTATTTTAAAGAAAGCAAAAAGATAGCTTCTAGGCTTCCACAAGCTATCAGGGCTTAACACTGGAAGAAAGGACTTCAGGAGAGGCTAATTTTTCTGCCTCATCAAGGGGCTGGGTATTGAGACCTTCAAGAAATTTCAAGATCATTATACTCTGAGTTGACAAAGAACATAATTCAATGGGTAAATGTCTTAAAAAGGTAGTTAATAAATGTTTACTGATTTACAGCCAGGAGACCAATAACAATGGTAGAAGAGAGCACAGATCTTAGGCCACAGGGCAAATAGAAACAAGAGAATAATGTACCCTTGGCTTCTGCTTCAAGTTTTATATTCTGCCCACCTGCATTTTTGATTTCCTTCACATGCTAATTGTACAATATTTCAGAGTCCAATTCTTTTCATACAGCAAAATAACGGTTTGGACATGTATACTTATTTTGTATTTAATTTATACTTTAATATATTTAACACATATTGGTCATCCTGCCATCTAGGGAGGGGGTGGGAGGAAGGAGGAGAAAAATTGGAACAAAAGGTTTGGCAATTGTCAATGCTGTAAAATTACCCATGCATATAACTAAATAAAAAGCTATTAAAAGTTTAAAAAAAACCCAAAAACAAATTAAAAAATACCATGTTAAACTATGTTTAGTGAAAAATTAAAAAGAATATCATTGTATTCAAATAAAAGTATTAGTAATTTAATTTAAAAATAATAAAATTAGTGGAATTTATAATGTTAAAAAATTATAATAAAAAAGTTTGATATTTTGGAGCTGTTTGAATAAAGATATATCTTGAGTCCTGATGGCTAGTTTTTTGGTTCCTGGTTGCTATCATTGTGCTGCCATTTTTGTTGGCCAACAGTTCAAGTGTAACTTTCTCAAGATTATGGCTTGGTTATGCCACAATTATTCTGACTTTGAGAGGGTAACTAACTACATTTTTTGGCTTTGATCATGTCTTTTCCTTTGCTGGGAGTGTGTCTCTGTACTCTTCCCCTTGAGATTTTTATCTGTAAGTAATATGGCCATGATCCTGGTATGAATACAAAAATAAGACTAATAGCAACTGGCTGGGATATCTCAGGTGTTATTTTGCTTAGGCTCTGGTCCCCTGAGGGAGTTTATTAAGCTACAGGCATTAATGATTTTTAGTGCATTTGTAGTCCTGGATAACTAAAGTGGAGATAAGCCTTCTTGGAATTAACATAAATAACAAATGTTTGCAGAATGTTCTTAGTTGTTAATGCCTTCCCCTCTCAGATTGTATTTCATCTACTCTGTAAATATCTTGTATTTATTTATTGTCTGTAGGACAAATATGACATATTTTAAAATTCATTATTATCTATATTTTATTGCATTTTTGCTCATTTTTGTTAAATATTTCCCAATTACATTTTCATATGATTTAAGCCACATTAGGCAGTGTTATGAGTTGCAAGCAGTCCGTAAGCTACATGTTTTTGACATCCCTAATTTGATCTAGCCCCATGACTGCATAGGAAGAAGCCAAAACCCATAAGCTGATAAAGGTTAATCAGCAATGGAGCAGCTAGGTGGCGCAGTGGATAGAGCACCGGCCCCAAAATCAGGAGGACCTGAGTTCAAATATGATGTCAGACTGTTAACAAGTCCTAGCTGTGTGACCCTGGGAAAGTCACTCAATCCCAACTGCCTCAGCACATACACACAAAAATGTTAAATAGCAAGAAAATGATAAACTGAACTGAGAATCTCAACTTCCGGTTTTGGTGAATTGAGATGTAAAATCTTAATATGCTATTTCATCTAAATCCAGAGCTTGAAAATCTGTTGTGGATCTATGAATTCAGCCCCAAATTTAAAAGCAAGAAAAAATAAATCACATTAAAAAATATCTTTCAGATTGTCAAATATAATTTCAACTTGTTTTTGCCTAGAAATAGACAACAGAGTATAAAAAAAGAAGAGGCTGCAGACCAAAGTTTAAAGCTGAATGTTGCATGTTCACATTTTACTATCATTTATTACACAAAAATAGAGCAAGGTCTCAATGAACCTTTTGTAGATTTTGTGGGATGTTTGCAAATAGCTGTAATAAGAACCATTGGAGATAATGCTGCCACAGAAATAATGACTAGACATTTGACTAAGGAAAATGCCAATGTGGTTTGCAAAAGAATTATATGGGGGCTAGACAAAGATGCTCCTTTGGAGGAGATCATAAGACGCTGTGCCACAGTGGGCACAAATGCTTATTATACCCAAACTATGATGAATATGGGAAGACAGGGTCCTTCTTGGCAAGGGACTTCTAGAGAAATTCGTCGATGTTTTCAGCATGGAAAAGTTGGACATCTAAGAGCCCAATGTAGATACAGAGATACAATGAGAAGACAGGGTGAGAGAATAAAACCCAAAACCCCATGTCCAAAATACCTACTAATTTAAAATATACAACCTAGATTCTGTCATTTTAGAAACTCCATCTTAGGTTATATAGTTCACAAGAAAACCTAGAAGTAACTCCTGCTAAGCAGGCTTGCCAAATATTTTATAAATATATTTTGCAAGCAGATCTATTAAAATCTTTTTGAATAAAGGAGTCATCAGTTTTGAGAAAAGGGGAAAAGCAACACATGATCATATATAACTAATACAACTAGTAATTCTTAAACACTAAGATGTTAGATTCTTATTTATATTTCTGCTTCTTTAGTTTATGATCATTTTTCCCCCCTCCCTTTACAAAAGATTTCATTTATACAAGGAAGCTGGGTGAGGAATTTTCTTCTACAAATGCAAGCCAAATCTCTATAAATTACAATCTCAGAGAAAATTGTCTAGAGAACTGAGAGGTTAAATAATATGACTAAGATCACAATATCTGAATCAGTCAGAGGCAAAATGAGTATTGCTTGCTCCAAGATCAATTCTGTTTACACTATAGCACACTACCTGTTGAGTCAAGAGAAAAACCAATAGTTGAAAAGAATTAGTGAACATTAATACAATTTGTACCTTTCTTCTGTGCATTCTTGTTTCTCTGTTCCATCAATTTCAATTTCTATCAGCTCTTCTGCTTCTCTTTTAGTCATGGCTGGGGAAAAAAAAAGAGAGACCAGTCCTGCAATATTTAAAATTTTAAAGTCTAAATCCAAGCACAACAGAACTGCTGATACAGACTGAAAATTTAAATGCATGTTTCCTACAATAATGTTTCTGAGGCTTACTCTAGCTGATGTGATAAGCAGTGATGGAAAGAATATCCACATCCATTCAAACATTAGACATACACTTTTTTTTTTAAGTTACAATAACAATTTTATATTTGTCTTATATAGTCTACAGATCTTCCTTAGGTACAAGGAACATTTATATGGAACACATTTTTGGCTGATTTATTTCTAAGTGGTGTATATAACTCCCCCAAATAAAACTTAATTTAATACTTCCAAGATCTATGATTTTATCTGTGTGGATTATAAACCTATGTGTATGTTTCCTACTCTTCCCCTTCCCCCAGATATCTTGCTTTCCAATGATCTAAGAAAAAACCAAATTTTTATTTGCTTGTAATTTGATTTTTTTTTCCCCCGAGGCAATGGGATTATGTGAATTGCCCAGAGTCACACATAGGAAGTGTTAAGTGTCTGAAGTCACATTTGAATTCAGGTCTTCCTGACTTCAGGGCTGTTGCTCTATTCATTTTGCCACCTAGCTGCCCCATTTGCTTACAATTTAAATGCCGTCAAAATCCTGCCTCTAAAGTAGTGCTTTCTATATAAGCAAAGTCTACGGAGTTGGTAAGCTATGATTATATTTTTGCCTATCCTATTTTCTCTGTCCACTGATTACAGAAAATGTTTCTGGGAAGCATCTGACTGGCACTGTGTCTTATTATTATAAAGGAGATCCAGATTCTAGGATGGTTTATAATTCATGAAGAGAACTTAAATCAAGGTAAATAACATTTGGCAATACTAAGGAAGGAGGTACCTTTCAAATTCTACAATATCATTTTCTGAGGCAAAAAACAAGGAGAGTACCTAATATTATCTCTGAAGGAAAAATCTCAAAAGAAAAAGTATGTATAGATTTTGAGAAGATGATGCTTTAAGAGGTTTAAAATGAACTCAGCTGGATACAAATATTATGACTCAATTTCTATGCTTCTTCTCAAATCAGACTTAACTTCACTGTACAAGAACTGTATTCTGGCTCAGTGACTTAGTTAGCACAAGCCTCATAAAAACGACTATACTTTTAAAATGTCTGTAACATCTTAAATTTGAATACCTGAGATTAAGTCTCAGTTCTGCTGCTAACTCCCTGGATGACCTGGCAGTAATCATTAACTTTTTGGAACTACAGTATATCTTCATATACAGAGGGAAGGTACCCTAGAATTGATGACCTCTGAGGTCAATTCATTTTGGAGGTTTTTTCCCCCCTCAAATAAAAAGGATTATTACCCCACCCCACTCCCCTATCCCCGCCTGAGGCAATTGGTGTTAAGTAACTTGCCCAGGGTCACATAATTAGGAAGTGTTAAGTGTTTGAGGTCACATTTGAACTCAGGTCCTCTTGACTTCAGGTCCTCTTGACTTCAGGGCTGGTACTCTACTCACTGCACCATCTTGTTCAAGAATTATTCTTGAGTTTTATAATACCTTGAATTATGTCTGGTTCTGAAAGCTGAATAAATTGGGGATTTGTAGTAGTGTGTTGGTTGGTGAGATGTGTTTTAATAACATCAAATATTAATAGTGCTGAGGTTATTGCCTGAGTGAAGAGCTTGATTGGTGATTTTTTTGATGGAGGTAGTATTTTTTTAATGAAGAAGATAATAGCATGTTTGTCTTAAGTCCTTATCAGATTAATCAGTGGGCTGCTAAACGTGCAAAGTATTGGGATCTGAGAATATAATTATTGATTCACAGAAAAGTAGCAGTAAGGGAAGATATAAAACCATTATTTTTAGGATATGGAGGAGGGGAAGAAAGGAACAATCATTTAATAAGGACATACTACATGCTGGGCACTGGGTTAAGAACTTTACAGATGGCATCTGTAAAGTATTATTGTATCTGATTATGAATCAAATAGCATAATTTAGTTGACCCTATTAGTATGTGGTAAAAAACGAAGCAGAGACTTCTTAATTCTTTAAGGTGAGTTAACATAACCATTAATTTAGAAATAAAGATTATAATGCTTGTCACATTTTCTCCCAGGCCCTAGGCCTAAGAAGTTGAGTAGCCCACATAACTTCATTAGAAATTTAAGGCACATACTCACTTCACATATACAGAGACCCAGAAGGAAGATACAGGTAGCATCCTAATAAGATACCATTCTTTAAAGACCCAAGTAGCCTTCTAAAGTTTTAAATCAGGTAGTAGAATCTCTTTACTGATTGCTTTAATATATTGAGGTCTCTTCCTTTGGTGAAAATAAGAATAGTAAACATTTATATAGCAATTACTATGTTCCAGATACTGTTCTAAGTGACTTACAATCATTTTCTTATTTCATATGAGAAATTCCTTGTGTATGACAGTCAATAAAGGAAAAAGTGAAAAGCAGAGGAAGAGAAACAAATTTACAAAAAGTTTGGCCAGAAACCTCAAAAAATCCCCAACAGAAGACTTTTTAAACTTTTAAGGATGGAAATAGGAAAAAATAAAAATAAAATAATGGAAGCCCCATATACAATTTTTTACAACTTTTGTTCTCTAATGTTAGTGGAGCCATAACATTTGGACTCTTAGATATAGTATCAGTCCTTGATATATAGCAAAAGGAAGTTAGAGGGTTGTAAAACTAAGACGTGAAGAGCAGAGATATATCAGAAGAGTTTTTGCTGGATAAAAGAATTTTGAGGATGCTGAGGAACTGACTTTCAATGTATCTGAAAGAAGGATAATTACCTAAACCTGTAGAAGAAATCATGTAGCTAACTTTCTCATCTCTACAAAATCTTAATAAAAATAACTGATATGTGAATCAAGTCCATACTTGAAAGTATAAAAAGAGAACAAATTTTAGAAAATAATATTCTAAGAGCCTACTCAAAACTGATGGAAAAATATAAGATCCTAGTGTGCTTATTTATTGTTAAAGCATTTGATCAGAGTTAAAGTGGAAAATGTTGCTTAAATAAAATTAAAATTTCTGTTCACAAATCCAGTTCAGCTAAGATTAGAAAGGAAATAGTTAAGTGGAGGGAATCCTTGCAGCAAGTTTTTCATATAAGTCTCATTTGTTTCTTTCTTTTTGTTGATTTACTTTCTTCATTTAAGTAAATTTGCTTCCCACTTCCCAAGTTCTCACTGAGGAAACAAGATACATTCCTATCACAAATACATTTAGTCAAGCAAGGCAAGTTTCAGAAGTGGGCATATCTAAAAAAATATTTTTCAATCTGCATTCTTACTTCATCACCTATCAGGAGATTTCATTACAAGTCCTCTGGAACTATGATTGGTCATTGCTGATTAGAGTTTTTAAGACTTTCAAAATTGTTTGAATTTACAAACTCTTATAGTATAAAAACTGTTTTGTTCATTTTATTCTGCATCCATTTACATGTAAATCTTTCAGAATTTCTCTAAAACCATCCCTTTCATCATTTCCTATAGCACAATGGTATTTTACATTCATATACCATAATTTGTTCCCTCATTCCTCCAACTGATGGATATCCCAGTTTCCAACTTTTTACCATTATAAAAGAATTGCTAGAAATATTTTTCAATGAATCCTTTTCCTTTGATCTATTTGGAGTACAGAAATGATAGTGATATTGTTGGGTCAAGAGTATGCATGTATAATTTTTGGACATAGTTCCCAATTGATTTCTAGAATGACAAAGGTCTCATTTCCAAAGAACTAATTTGAATTTATAAGAACAAAAATCATTTGTCAACTGATAAATGGCCAAAGCAAGAAATTTAAGCCATATGAAAAAAAAAAATTCTCTAAATGACTAATAACTAGAGAAATACAAATTAAATTGATAAATGTTGAAGGGACTAAGAGGAAAAGGGCACAGTGATATTCTGCTAGTGAAATGGTAATTACAGTCACTCTGGGATATCCCAACAGTTACAAAATTGTGTCCCTTTGACTCAGTGATGTCATTACTAGACTTTCATCTCAAAGAGGGCAGAGTGTGTGTTAGGGTAGACTAGTACCTCTGCTGTGAGGGCTGCTTTCCAACTTTGGTGTCTACCTAATGCACCTTACTCTTACTTGTGGCTCCAACAAGTTGTAGCATGCACAGTGATCACACCCCAGGAAAATGTTTTGGCAGATAAAGACTATACCAGACGGAGGATAATGATTGGGGTTGTCCACTGCAAATATGTGAAGACTTTCCCTGGTCAAATGGGGATTTTTTTCACCAGGGGAAGTCTTCCCATACTTGGGATAAACATTACCCTTACTCACCAATATGTTTGAAGTCTGATGGTTACCCTCTACTTGGTTTAGTAGTCTACTGAGTTTTTTTTTTTTTTTTCCACTATGGTTGGCTGCTGAACATGCCATAGCTTCTTGAAGCCAAAGGCCATGAAGGCAGCTGAAGCAGATGCTGCAAAAGTACTTAAGAGTCTTGTTAGACATTAAATTTAGGAAGTGTTAAACTCCCTTCCCAAATAGCCTGCAAAACTCCCAAATAAAGCCTGAATCAAACTAAATGTAACTGGAAAATGTTTTAACAAAATAAAGATGCAACATCTAGAATGTAAATTTGTGCAATTACTGGACCATTTTGGCAAGGGCTTTAAATATCATATTTAGCTCAGAACTAATAAAAAGTACCATTAAACATTCTTAAGTAGTGTGATAACATGACTAAAATTGTGCCTTACAAAAAAGGTAGCACTGTACAGTAGAAAAAATACTGGATATGGAGTCAGAAAACCTGATTTCAAATCTCCTTTTTTAGTACTTGTGTGACACTGTAAGCCATTTAATCTTTCTGGACCATTTTCCTTCTCTGTAAAATAGCATAGATGGACATTGTAAAAGATGGATTAAAAAGGTAAAAGTGACACATAATAATCAAGGTAAGAAAAGATGAGCTCCTGAACTAGATTGATAGCTATCTAATTGAAGAACCAGGTAGAGATATTAGAGGAGAATTAATGAGAACTGTCAATTAACAAAACATGGGAGGGTTTAAGAAAGAAGAATCTAGGATACCTGAGATAGCTAATGGTAGATTGTGATTGACAAGATGGTGGAACCTTCAATTTGAGATGTTTATAGGATATCCAGATAATTGTTTTGCAACAGTTCAATAAATCAGCCTGGACTCCAGGTAAGAAAGGATAATTGGGTAGGCAATTTGGGAGTTATCTAAAATGGTATTTGAGCCCATGAAAGCTGATGAGACAATATGCATACTAAAAAGAAGAGGACCTATTCAAAACTTGACATAATTCAAGACTAAAAATCCAGCTTTTTTCTCCTTTTATATATAAACTCCATTTTGAGGCAAGGGCCCACATTATCCATTCATTTTCTGGGGCTCATGCAGTCCTTCCCCCTTGTCAGCTCTAGTTTGTATTGTTTTCCTTCTTTCAGGCAGGAACTATAGGGTTTTTTAATTTTATTTTTGCTTTTATTTTTGTACCCTGTGCTTACTACAGGGCCTGGCACACAGTATGTACCTATTGCTTGGTGATTTATACATATATAGGGGACAGGATGAAAAAATTCAGAGAGTATCCATAAGAAAGGGATATTCCAGTGTCAAATCCTGCAGAGACGCAATGAAGAATGAAGACTGAGGAAAAAGTCATTGGTTTTCATTCCAGAGAATCATTAGTGACCTTCTAGAGACCTATTTCAGTTGAGAGGTAAGAAATGGAAGAAAATGCAAGGGTTTAAGGAGCAGAAGATGAGATAGTAGAATAGCAATCAATTTAGCTGTTTTCTAGAAATCTAGCTATTAATGGGAGAGGTAACAAGTCTGCAAGATTTTAAAGCTAATCAGAACAGCCACTTGCCCTGTGCTTTGCAGTTGCCCTTTTCACTAGAAGAATACTAACTTTCTCTACTTTAATCTACTCAACTATGGGATTGCACCTGGAAGTTGAGATATCCTGATTGTTGGGTGGGTGAAAATTCACCTAACCAACCACAGACTATACAGAGGGGACAACCAACTATGTACTATCATCCATCAGGAAAATAGGGCCCTACATCTTGCAATCTGCCCTGATTTCAAATGGAGCAGTGATTATCAGCACTATCCCCTCCTTTTGACCTGAGAATAATAATCAAATCAACATTACTATTTAGATATCCTTATGACTCCTGAGAGGCAGAATGGACAGGACTTAGGTTCTGAAGTCCACAAGACCTGAGTTCAAATCTAGCTTCAGATACTAGCTGTGAAATCCTGGGCAGGTCACTCACTACCTCTGCCTAATTCTATTTTCTCAACTGTTCTACCCACATCCTCTCAACCCCCCTGCAGGCACAAAGTGACTCATTTTTACACGTGTCACTCCAATGTATAGTGCCTGGCATATAGTAGGTGTTTAAACAATTCTAAATTCATCTAAACACCTTTTTCTGCCTTCCACTGATATCTTCTAAGTGATCTTGGTTCATTTCGTTAAGTCATTCTTCTCATTACCTTAAATAACTATCTCACAGATACTTAAGACATGCTTGACAAATAGCCAAAAAACCTAACTTCTTCTAGCCTGTTTTCTCATCTCAGCTGTAATAAAATGAGTATTTGATGTCATTTAAGGTATTTTTTAGCTCTTAAGTCTTCAAATATAAGATTCAAATTGTCCTTTGTTTTACTGTACAACGTTAGGGTGATAACTTTCTTGGTTTTTAATCTCTGATGAATCGTTAAACATCAACTGCAAATTACAAATAAGTATTCACTGCTCTAGGGGAGTTTATAATCTAAAAGTTGGATTATGCTTCAAAGTAGCCTTCCAGACATTTCAGTAGGATAATATAGGTAAAATTAAGTTTACAAAACTACCTGCCTCCAATCCTTTTATGAAAAAAAGCAACTGAGGGCATCCCAGAGTAAGTTGTTTTGGTGACAGTACGAATCTGCAGAAGCATAGGAATAATTTAAAAAATTAATTGTCAGAATACAAGAGAATGGACAAAGGCAAACCCCGGTTCACATGCAGAATCACAAACAGCAATGGAGGTCTGCAACTGCAAAGCTCGTAAAAGTGGTCCCGGGAATTACTAAGATGGAGTGGGGGTGGGGAGGAGACAAGTTTTTAAGAATTCAGAGTGACAAGAATTCTGCGGGGTGAAGTGTCCCTAGATCTGGCCTCCGGGGGATCCCAGGGAGTACTCTGGGCTACATGGGGGGACGGTCCCTAAGGAAGAAAGGGGGTCTAGCACAAACCCCCTCCACTCCCCGCCTTCTTCCCCCCAGTGAGGCCGGCGCCTCCTCCCAGGCCCTCCCTAGGCAGCGGTCTGGTCCCTCGCCCTCAAATCTGCACAAACGGAAATAGGAGGCAGCGCGTCAGGATCCAGCGGAAACAAAACAGTGACGGTGGCCGGTTAGTGCGGGAGAGAAAGCCTCGAGACAGGGCCCGGACCCGGGCTGCGGTCTCTGTTGCCAGCCTTTGCCCCTCCCTGTCTTGGGCCACTCACCCGTTTTGGGAATCAGCCTCTTTCTCCTACACGGTTCTTGGAGCCAACTGACAACCGTGGCGTCTCCGGCTCTGCTGCCTTCGACTCCCCAAGCAAAGCCACGGCTCTGGGGAGGCTCGGACCTCGGGGCCTTTCTTCGGCACCCCAACAGAGATCAGGACACCCCCGCCCCCCCTCCGGCTCGCCAAGCGTTTTCGGGCCCTAAACTACAACTCCCAGAACCATACCTCCACCCCCACCCTTGACACTCAGAGACGGAACCGCGGGGAACAAACACTTCACCCCTCTCCTCCCCCTTCGGAAAAATGGAGGTTCACGGAACCACAAGACCTCCACCCATCCCAAAGCCTTCCACATGCATTTTCCTACGCTCTGCTTTAAACGTATTAACAACAACCTAGAAAGGCGACCGGGAGAAAAATAGCGCTCGAATGCGCATGCGCACAGATCAATGGTTTCCACGCGCGGGTTGTAGCGGGGTGAGAAGGAAAGGGTGGAAAGGGCAGGAAGGGTAGGGGGAAGAAGGGACAAAAAAAGATGGCGGTAGCGAGGTGTTCGTCACAGGACCCGGAAGCACTTTCCGTTCCGTTTCCTCCCGAAAAACTCGCCGTAGATCTCACCTAGGCCGACTAAAGTCACTGCGGGTTTCCAACGTTCCTCCCTCTCCGGTAAGCAGCGAGAGCCTGAGTCGGTAGCGGCGAACCATAATGCAATTCGGAGGGTGGGGAGGCCTAGTGGGGCGGAGCAAGGACCGGAAGTAGGTCCAGTGGCTTCAAGTGTTCGGGAATCTTGACTGGGTTGCAAGGTGACTGTGACTGAGCGGTTGGGCCAGGTAGGTCAGGCTTATTCCGAGCTCTCTGTGACCAAGGGTAAGTCATTCCTCCTCACCCAGGAAAACTTTACGACTGAACGGTTACCTGCCCCAATTTTCTCCTTAGGCCTCATGTCTTATGGAGAAGGGCTCTTTGCCCTTGGTGCCGCATGCTGGGTACGGGCGCTGCGGTTGCATTCCTTAATTTGTTAGGATTAAGAAAAACAAAAAACAAAACAAAAAGCCTTACGAAACTGAACCTGCTGGATTGGGGTGAGGAGACTTGAGGATATAATCGTTTTGAGTTCGGGAAGGGAAGACTGCCTGTGGCCTGTTGGTACAAGGTCACAACCAGGACATATTAGTCAGGTTCCTGGGTTTAGCTGCAGCTTCCCATTTGTTTTTGTGTAAAATGCATAAGAAGAAATGGATAGGGCGAAGTGCAAAGTTCTCTTAACCTTAGAAGAGGGATGGATTTCTATGGCCTTTCAAGATCTCTAAAACCGCTCAGCCTATACTAAAGAGCAGTGGTTAGAGATTTAAAAGCCCTTTAATTTTTAAAATGTGAACTGAGAGGAAATAGATTCAGTAAGAAAATGGACATATTTAGGTAAAAGTTGCAGAATGAAGTGTAATTGGATGTTGATGAATAAGGTAATAGAGATAACATGCCTGTTACATTAGCTATTCTGGCATCCTAACTGGGAAAAGAACCCAATTATCTTTATATTTTCTTATATACAAATGTCCTAACACTTAATATTTTGACCTTATTTCTACTCTTCCCCTCCCCCCATTTAACCCCTGATTTACTTCCCTTAATAGTAACAGCTGAAGAGACCATGGAGTTTTAAATCTTGCTGATGTTCAAGTTTTAGTTCTTTATAATTGTTTGTTTTTAGGTTCCTAATACTTAACTTCATGCAGCCTTTTATATGCATAGGCTCAGAAACTGAAAGGAAGAGATTTCAAACATTAAAGGCTCTTAGAAATAAGAGAATAATGATTATGTTCCTGTATTCAGATTTACCTGTGTCTATAGAAAGTTCTTAGTACAATGGAGCTCATTACATAATATTTTATCAGTTTGTGATTTAGCCCCTTTGGATGATGGTAAAATTAGTATTTCATTGTATTTTTACAGCTATGTACAGAATTTGCTTTTCTTTTCATTAAAACAATTTGTTTGATTCTGTTCATTTAACTTTAGGATCACTATGGCTCTTAAAAGGCTCCTCAAGTTTTCAACTCTTTTAAGGTCTGCAACTTCAATTTATTTTCAGAGGAATATTGGTATTACAGCTGTTGCATTTAACAAGGAACTTGATCCAGTTCAAAAACTCTTTGTAGACAAGATTAGAGAATATAAATCCAAGAGACAGTAAGTAGAAATAAAATCGTTTATCTTTGGTGATTGCAATAAAAAACCTTTTTAATTGCCAAATGTATTAAAATGTCCAAGAATCTCATTGTAAAACTGTTAAGCTTTTAAGATAATATTTTATACAAATAACAATTGTAAATAAGTTTTTTTTTTAGTAATTCAGTAACTAAATTGCTGTAGACTTACTATAAGTGAAACATTTAAAAGCAAATAATCTGTAATAAACGCAGATTTATATGTACACATATACAAGATACAAACAAAGTAGATGCCAGGAAATCTGAAAGGGGAAGACAATCTGCTTTTGGGAGAGCTAAGAAAAACTTTACAAACTTTTTCTCCTTAATTTATCTTTTCATCCTCCCTGTATCTGACTGAGTACCCTACCCACTCTGAAAGAAAAAGTGATTTTATGTTAAAAGTGGTCCTCATATATTTTTTTACTCTTAATCTGGAAGAATCACTCTCTTTATGAAGCTTTAATTCCTTTCTTTCATGGATGATTTGTATCTATTTATATTTTTTCTTTAATATTTATTCTTTGTGGACTTAAAAATGGTGCTGTATTCCAGGTATTGTGCTAGGCAGTAGAAATTACAGCCAAGTCTTCTGGCTTTCATTACTTTGCTATTTTCATCATATCACACTAGCTTTCCTATATTGTAATGGCCATACTTTGCTCGTGACTTGGTAATATAGTAGCTGTTAACAGTTAAATCAATTTGAAATCAGTTAATACTTATTAAGTAAGAAACTGGTATAATGGCTACAGGGCTGATCTTGTAGTTAGGAAAATTTGAGTTTAAGTCTTCCCCTTTGGCACATACTAGCTGTGAGACCATGGGCAGATTTTATATTTCAGTGTGCCTGATCTAAAATTGAATTCTTTATACTAATAAAATCATACTTCAGGTTCCCTCCCCAAAAAAATATACTTTCAGATCCCCAGTTAACATATTCTCCAGTGACCTCTTGTTATTTGGTGAAATGAAAATTATTTTATGTAAATGATAGAATGAATTTTATTTATTTTATTTACCTTTTTTGCACATTAGGGCAGCTGGAGGACCTGTTGATATTGGTCCTGAATATCAACAAGATCTGGACAGAGAACTCTTTAAGCTTAAGCAGATGTATGGTAAAGCAGACATGAATACATTCCCAACATTCAAATTTGAAGGTAAGCTTTAATTTTCAAATTAAATTCTGGGTTAGTGATTTATAGATATAAACTTATTTTATTTCATTTCATCTATTTATTTATTTAATTTTATAATAACTTTTTATTGACAGTACCCATGCCAGGGTAATTTTTTTACAACATTATCCGATTTTTCCCCTCCCTCCCTCCACTCCCTCCTCTAGGTGGCAAGCAGTCCTATGTATGTTAAATATGTTGCAGTGATATAAACTTATTTTAGAAGAGAATTTCATTCCAGTGGCCCTTGGAGCAAACTAGTTAGCACAGTGATATTTTGAGATTTTAAAATGACTGGTTACTGACAAATTTGTGGTGCATTTTTTAAAAGTCAAGTTGTTTAATCAAATAGATTTGTACTCCAGAAGTATTTTGTATTCTATGTGTGCTATGGCATTTTGAGTATTATATTGTGGAAACTTATAACAGCAAATTATGATGTAGTCAAAACTTTTAAATTGGGGGGAATTTCAAACTCCAATTCTTTTTGTACAGCAAAATAACTATTAGGACATATATGCTTTAACATACTTGACATGTATTGGTCAACCTGCCATCAGGGAGGTGGAGGGGAAGGAGGGAGGGGAAAAAATTGGAATAAAAGGTTTTCCAATTGTTAATGCTGTAAAATTACCCATGCATATGACTTGTAAATAAAAGCCATAACAAAATAAATAAATAAATAAATTGGGGGTGGGGGAGTCTTATTTTTGTGGGGTATTTGACTATTGACCATTCCTTCCTCCTCCTGGATACTCTTACCTTCTACTCCTCCTCTCGTCATCTCTTTTTGTGATATTACTTTCTCCTGGTTCTCTTCCTGTCTTAACTATACCTTTGGTCTCCTTTCCTTTTCATCATTTTCCTAAATGGGTATTAGTACATTTTAAATAATATTACAAGTGTTATAAAATACAATAATAAGTTATTATGTCATAATAATTATATCATTTGACTCACCTGATCTTTCTAGTCTGGGGTTAATTATCATATTAGTGTTGCAGATTTATATATCCAGCCTCAGTTAGTGTCCTCATCTTTAATCTGTCATCATTAATTAACTGCCTTTTAGGTATTTCACACTGAACACCCCAGAGACATCTCAAGCTCCCTATGTCCAAGACAGAACTCATCTTTCCAGCAAAATTGTCTTTCATACTTTGTTTTTTTCTTTCCAAGGTTCTTCTAGTTCTCCCCATTCGTATTTCTTAAGTATATCTTGGACTAATTCATTCCTGACCTTGTTAAACACTAGCATTTCCTTGTTGCCTCAAGATTCAAATATAAAGTCTTCTATAACTGTTTTTAAAGACAAGCTCATGGCCTTATATCCAATCTCTTTATATATTACTCCCTCACCCACAGTCTTCAATAAATTCAAACAGTTCTTTCTTCAGATCCCATTTTGATGAGTTTATATTGGCTCTTCATCCCTGCATTCCCTTTTCACTTCTATCTCATAGAATCTTTTCCTTCAAGATGCTGCTCAAACACCTTCTTCATGAATTCTTTTGTAATTCTTTCAATTGCTAAAAGCTACTGCTCTAACTACCTTGTATTTATTTTCTATTTGTATTTATTCTTTATATACATAAATATTTGTTTTTCCAGCTGGATTGCAAATTTGAGAGGGATTATTGTTTAACATTGCCTTACATGTAGAAGGTGTTTATTGATGCTTATTGATTGATTATTGGGGGTACTTGAAAGACATGATTAAACTATAGCTGAAAGGATTTTCTTCCTGTTAGTGTGAAAAAAGCATTCTTTTCTTTAAAAGAAACCTTTGGTGGAAATAAAAAGTGTGAAAAAGCCAGTGTTACTTTTTTTCAGGGTCAAAAGTTTCTTTTTGTTGCTTTAGAAACATCTTAATTTGAGTTTAGTTTTCTCTTTGTTGGCTAGCAGGTGCCAGGTGTTTTCAGTATTTACTTAACAGTTTACTGACAGATAACTTTAATTACAATGCTTTAAAGTTTATTTATTAAAGTTCATTTATGTACATTATCTCTTTTGATCCTCATAACAATCTTCTGAGTTGACAAGTAGTGTTATCCCCATTTTATAGAGGAGAAAATAGAGGTATGAAAAGATTTAATGATTTGTTCAAAGTTGCTCAGTAAGTAGTAGAACCACATTTTTTGACTTTAAACCCTATGTTTTTTCTGCTTGGTAGCTTTGATAATATAGAATGAGTGCTATTTTTTCTAAGTTTCTGAGAGCTTTTTCTCATAATAAAATGGAGAATTGATTCAGTTCTATATATTTCAGTTCTGACATTTGGTGTTGGATGATTCTCTGAATGATTAATTATGGTGATAAGAAAAGGGAAAATGAGAAAGTTCACCTGCAAAACTCAGGCATCTATATGAAATGTGTTCAATAATATTATTGACAGTCAAGTCAGATCCTGAGAACAGATAGAAGTTAGGTCTAAGGTCGCGTTCTAAGATTAATGGGGCCATGATTTCTTAAACATCTTTTGGTATCTTTCCTATCAGAAATGTTGTTTTAAACAAACAAAAAGCTCTTTAATATTGTAATAGATTCCTGCATAGATTTCTTCATGTAATTTGACCTGGTCAGCTGTTTATCCCTGATTGAAAATACTGCAGAATGAAGCCAAAATAGTTTCATAAGTTTTGGGTTTGGTCTTTTGATTCCCCATGCTGCTGAATCAACTTAAAAGAATTGGTGTATGTTTACCTTCCAGATAGTATATGCACAGAGTGAGATTTTCAAAGAAATTGTACCCATTTCTTTCCCTGCTCTCCCTTTTACTTTTTTATATATGCGATGATTTTAACTTTGATTTTTTTTTTCTTTTTTACAGACCCCAAATTTGAAGAGGCACCTAAACCTCAATCTTGAGGAGTAACTACAGAGTATATCTTGCTGTTTTGATTATTTGTCATGAATAATCAATAGTTATAATAAATTTTAATTTCACTTTCACCAAATATTCATTTTTTTAATTGTGTGTCTATACCTGGATAGATTAGGCAAGGGTTTTGGGTGTTTTTTATTGTTTTCTTTTTTCCAGTTCTGATATGCTCCTGACATTTCCCCAGCTTAGTACTGCAGTAACATCCACTAGTTTCTGTCTTCTGTTACATCTCAAATTAACAGAAACTCAACATCTCTTCTCCAGAGTCTAAATAATAATCAAATTACATAAGATGTAAAATTAGTGGATCATATGTGGGATGTGACATTGGAAGGGAAAGGTTTTAGAATACTTATGGGAAGTTTTTAAAGCTTGAGGTCTGTGAATGTTTAAATATATAATGCTTTGATAATCGTATCTCAACATAATTGATTTAATTTTAAGTATTTGTATTTTACTTTATGCATTTAAAAACATTCTGAGAAGGGATTCATAGACTTCATCAGATTATCAAAGGGGTCGATAGCACAAAAAAAAGGTATACCTCTGATATAAAAGATAGCTTTGCACATGTGATCCTACTACCAGGACATAATAGGAGAGTCAAAATACTACTGAAAATAAAAAGTTCACTTACCCAAAATACAAAATATGTGAAATGATGATCTCTATCTTAATTAAACCTATGGTAGTGAAACCACAGTATATAATTTGTTTTGACTGCTACTTTACACACACACACACACCCAAATTTGTTCCATTTTTCCTAGTAGATTATTACCACGATTTTCTGTTGAATTTTGAGCTAAAGTATTATTTACAGATTTTTGAACTGCTTACTGAAAAATATGGAAAAGGTGGGGTCTCTTGATTTAGTACCCTATTTCTAACCCTTTCTGCCTTAAAGTTTCTAATTTTATAGTAATAGTTGCTACTATAGTCCCCAGAAAAACCTTCTCAAGATTTTCTTTCCTGATGGAAATGTCAGCATTGTATGACATTATTGATCCTGGACTCTTACCTGCAGTAGTCTAGGAAATTCTGATTTTTCTCAGTTGTCAAAGTTTATATGCCTTCCTGTCAATTAATTTGTTCCCCAAAATGTGTGCTACTTTTGTGGTTCTGGAAGAACTTAACAACTACTAACTTTATTTGCTGTAGGGCAAAAGAAGGAACCAGGGTTATAGCTGAAAGTCTTTAGATTGTTAACCGAGGCAACTAATAATAATATTATATTGTGTGTCCCTCAAGTTTTTGCATATTCTTTACCCAAAGAACAAAGGACCAGTTCTCCAGGGGATATAAATAAGTCTCATTTCCAGCAAATATGTTAAGGAGAAATTTCAGTGACAAACAGAAAAAGTGGCCTTTTTGTTTAAAAAAAAAAAAAAAAATCTTGTTTCCTTGATAGTTCATGTCAGTCTCAGAGTAATTGCGTCAAAAAATACGTCTTCACTTTTTAAATTATCTGGGAGAATGGAGTATGGACAGGAATAAAAAGTCACTTTTAGGATAGGCACTCAAGTTAGGAAGTAAAAGTATCTAGCAGCCCTTAGCAAGAGGATGTCAATTATCTTTGGAAAACGAACATGGGCTACAGAAAAGCTATTTTGTAAAAAGGGAAAGTTTGGACTATAAACTACTAGTGGGCTTTAAAAAAAAATCTATAATATTAAGGGAGTTTTGGTAATCATCTAGAAAAGCATTTATTTGAAAGAATCACCATGGCTTTAAGAACAGAACATGCTACAATAAATCAATTTTCTTTTTTGACAGTTACAAATCTTGTATGTCAGTGAAGTGCTGAAGATAACATTTATGTAACAAAGCATTTGATGACATCTATCATATTTTGGTGAAAAGATGTGGGCTAAGACTACATTCTAATTAGAAGGATGAAAGGCTGATCACATTAAAATCAATTGATTAAAGAAACAAGGATAATGCAGGTGTGGGCCTTTCTTGAAATCTCCTATGGAGTTTATGGGGTTGTTTGGCTAGTGAGGTCAATTAGTAAACTTAGATAATTAGAATAAAAAAGTGGAGAGGTAAAGAAATCAACTCAGAAATAAAGTCCCCTGCCCATCTTCAGCAATGAGATGAACTAAATTAGTTCCAATGGAGCAGGAATGAACTGAACCAGCTACTCCCAGTGAAAGAACTCTGGAAGATAACCAGGAACTAGTACATAGAAGTCCCAATCCCTCTATTTTTGTCCAACTGCATTTTTGATTTGACTACTTCACACTACTTCAGAGTCCAATTCTTTTTGTACAGCAAAATAACTGGACATGTATACTTATTTTGTATTTAATTTATACTTTAATATATTTGACATGTATTGTTCAACCTGCCATTTGGGGGAAGGGGTGGGAGGAAGGAGGGGAAAAACTGGAACAAAATGTTTGGCAATTGTCAATGCTATAAAATTACCCATTCATATAACTACTAAATAAAAAGCTATAATAATAAAAAAGAAATAAAGTCCCATTATAGAGACTGAGCCACTGATTTTGTTAGTGGATGTTTTGTGCTTTGTGTTGTTGTGTGTTGACATAGGCTCAGAAGATTTGCCTTCTAGTTCTTTATTTTGGACTTAAACACCAAAAAAGGGGTAGGACCAGAGTTGCACATTTTCATCAAAAATGATTTAACTTTTCCTATAAGACAACAAAGCTATCTATCTTTGGACTTATTTGGCCTATCTCATTAGACAAAGCTTCCTGGTTAAGTAAAAAAAGTCCAGTTCATATGGAGATTATCCCTCTGATTTGATGATTACTTGAATTACTCTGCTGTAGTTTCCATATTAAAAACGTGAGTTGTCCATTCTAATGGCCACTGTTACCTTGTTGCATATCATTATTAGAGCAAAATAAATTTGCTAACTGATCAGTGAATTATTCGTGTCCAACCTTGAACCTGAACTAAGGAAAAGTTAGTCTTAGGCCTGCCTGTAATAGCATTTACATATGCACAGAACAAAAGAATTATCAGTGAAATTGTGGATCTCCATTTCATATAACCAGCTTGACTGGTGCTTTGTTATGAACTAATCTTCTTTTCTGTTCATTAAAAAAATTTTTTTTGATGGCCTTTTTCCTTTATGCATTGCTATTGTATTACATTATTGCTATCTTCCCACAACCTTCCCTAGGCAAAAATTGAGAGGAAGTGAGAGAAAAATTCTTGTTACAAATAAGCAGTTTAGCCAAGAAATCCATATAGGATATACTTATCACCTCTTTATAATATGCACTCTGGGGACAGAATTGTATTTTTAAAGTTCTTCAGTATTTCAAAGTTGTTTTTCTTTCTTTTTTATTAAAGACTTATTTTCAAAAAATATATAGATAATTTTTCAACATTGACCCTTGCAAAACTGTATGTTCCAAATTTTCCCCTCTTTTCCCCACCCCCTTTTGTAGATGGCAAGTAATCCAATATATTTTATACACATTAAAATGTATGTTAAATCCAATATATATAAACATTTATACAATTATCTTTCTGCACAAGAAAAATCAGATCCAAAAGGAAAAAAAATGAGTAAAAAAAATGCAAATAAAAAACAACAAAAAGTGAAAATGCTATATGGTGAAAACTTCATTATTTTATTTTTTAACAAAGCTTTTTATTTTCAAAACATGCACACATAATTTGACAATATTGACTCTTGTATAACCTTATGTTTCAGATTTTCTTCTGTAAAGCCGGAGATACTGAGACAAGATAGAGATTACAGAGTTTTTAATACTTTGAGAAGGAAAGATTTACTGGGACCAAATGGATCCATGTTTTGGTCCCAGGGCTGACTGAGACTAGTCTCCAAGAATCCAGCATCCAGCAGGGAATGTGAGGTTCCCATGAAATGTGTGTGTGTGTGTGTATGTACACACACACACAGAGACACGTCTCCAAGCTACCAGGGGATAGACTGAGGGCTGAGGCACTGGACATTCTGATAAGTAGGGAAAGTCTGGGGTCTGGGGTCATAATGTCTAAGAAAATCTTTCTTCTTATCTGGATTAAACATTACAGTTTATAATCTTAGTAGTCAGTCCTGAATTATATCAGTTCTAATGATCAGGAGGGAAGGGTGGTGATTGAGGCAAAACAATTAGGAACTGAGTCAGAACTATTAAAAGGGAATTGTGGTGCAACATTCCACACTCTTCTGAATATTCAAATCAGTGAATTACCTTCACTTGGTGATACTTGGAAGGTCTTAACACCATAATTTTGACCAACCCTATGTGAGGCAAATAAACCAAAACAAAACTAGAAAAATGCAAGGACTTATGGCAAGGACAAGTCTCTCTCAGACAACCCTGGAATTAACAGCAGTACAAAGGCTGCTTGTTGCTAGTGTGTCAGGTCCTTTGCAATTGGATCTGAGTTAGATCTGTGGGTCATTTGTGCACTTAACTCAGCATACCCAGAACTGCTGGTCAGGAGGGCCCTACCATGAGGGGAAGGAATGGCAGAACACATTTCTGTCTGATAGACTCCAGGGGGAAAAATTGGGACTAAAAGTGGCTCTATCTGTCCCCTCCTGGGAGACCAGACTGGGAAACACTGCTACCAGGATACAGAAAGGATCCAGATTTCTGAGCAGAGTTATCAGAGTATGCACAGTTACACCCTCAAGGCAGGCAAACCTCCAACTTTAGAGTCCTGATACCAAACTTCAGTGTCCTTTGAGAATGCTGAAATAGGTTACAGGACTGGAGAAACAGATCAGAGAGCTGCCGGTCCCAAGACAGGTGTCTGATCTTGGAGATTTCCTAAAAAAAAAAAAAAAAAAGGCCCCAAAACTGAGTCTGCCGGGGCAATTCCAACAGAATAAGGGGTTTCAAAGTTAAAGCACAATCAGCAATCATAGTCCAGTTAGGGTTCATGCAAGGAGTAAAAATGGAAAGGGTTACTTAAAGGACTTCCAATTCAATCTGAACTAGTGAGATAGGGAGTGGGGAAGAAGTACCTAAGGCAAAGTGAATAGGAACTAGGGGTTCCCACTCTTTCAAGTACTTTGAGTAAAATCCATCAGTTTCCCTAATTCCCCATATCTCTTCCTCCCCTTTTTTCTTAGACAAGGAATCATTAAAAAAAAAAAAATTGTCAAACAACCATCCCATATATAAATCCCGAGAGTGAATCAAAATTTCTATACATAACAGACTAGTATAGTAGGGTTTCCTAAAAATCTCTCAAACTTAACAGCAATAGTTACACAGTTTTAATATTTCCATCCCAAATCTTAAAAACACAGTAATATAATACAGTTCCAGCCCTAATTTTAAACACATAGTAATAGATGACCCAGTCAGGATTTAACAGTCATTCATCAACCATTCCCAAATTCCCCCATATCGGTCCAAAGTATATTAACAGCAGGCGTGATGGTCTCTATCCAAGCTTCTTCAGGCTGAGAATGGGTGGAGAACTAGTCCAAGCAGAGGGATGGGTGTGGTGTGCTGAGAATAATCAAAGCTTCCAGTGGGCTGATCCCAGTCCCAGAAGCAGTTCAATATAGTTGTAATTTGACCAAACTCTAGAATAAAAAACAAATCTAACAAATAAAGGTTAGAACAGTCTGCTACAAAAGGTGAAAAGGCCAGTATGAATTGACCAGCCGCTTAACAGGTTTGCTTCACAGGACAGGCAAACAGCTGTCAGCTATAGTCCCAATAAATAAAACAGCAATTAGGTTTCACAGACAACTGTGCTAATTGTCCTCTCATTATTTAGAAACTTTTAAAAACTTGAATATCCACAAACACAAATATCCAGTAATAGACAGATGACCAGGGTAAATACTCATTTGCCTAAATATTTAGGATATAATGATTACACACAATCAGACTGAAAATAGCAAGGTATGACATAATTGAATTGGATTAACAATTCTTATTAACTATTGTCCTGATTATAGAAATCAATCATAGGAGGAAAAATGCAGGGACATGACTATAACATAATATAAGCAATCAAAACTCATCCATTAGCATATACAGGATAAAGTAGCCTTAACTCAGTTTTACTCTGGTTAATTGTTCTACTAACTGTTAGAGGGTGGAGCTTTAAAACTCCCAAATAGCATTAACTATAATCCAAGAAATTTTACCTCCAATAACAAATCCAAACCTTCCAACCAAAGCTTCAGATAAATCCCAAACAGGTATTTACAATGACCTTATATTGATTACAGTAAGTAACGTGTCCCAGTAAGTTCACAATTTATCTTTCGTATCTAAGTAGATAGTTTATACAAATCATTTTGCTTTTAAAATACCCAATACCTAGAAAAATTCCAAATTGCATATCGTCTATAACAGAAACATTTTCAAAAGGACAAAGAAAAAATTTTTTTTATTTTTAGAGGCTGTTTAAATGACCTCAGAATGACCCAATACAATTAAACTTATACAGAATATCCAAATACCGCATAAGAGAATCTAAAAGATTCTTTAAAATATCAATTAAACTTTTAGAAATAACCCTACCAAATTATGGATCACATTTATAACCATATTCATTAACCAAGGAAACCATTATATATCTAAAGAAACAAATATTCAGTCAATTAACTTAAAAGTAGCCCTGTCTTTTAAAATCACAGTTTGCTCTTTTCAACAAGAGCCAAGAGCCTGCAACTTAAGAAAAAATGGGAAAGGGGAATTAGATAATACCTTGACAAGGTTCTTTCCAAGGCTGTTCTTCTGCCCTCCTGCCCCCTCACTCCATGTGGCATTTCTCCTAACTCCCAATCCCTACTCAACATTTCTCCATCCTTCCATTAAAAACTTTCCTCTTTCCCTTTTGCTACATACTTTAAACAATTTCCAACAACCTTTCTAACTAGATGCTCCACTGCTAAAGTAGCAGAAGCAGTGGGGGTGAGTTTAATCTTCACCTTTGAAGACAAAAGATCCCATTTCTCCCTACCTCACCCAACTTCTTTTCCACATGCAAATTCTCCTTCTTAAATCACTGTCATTCTCCTTTCCTTTCCTTTCAAAACTTTAAAGATAGCTAAATGACTCCAAAAAATCCACATATCTAGCAGAGCTGGAATTAAAGCATAACTTACAATGCTTGCAAATTACCCAATGTGTTTCAGAGGGTAACATACTTTACCTAATTAGAAGCACCTGACCCCTTTCAGGCAAGTTAACAGAACTTTGATTTAACAAGCCATTGTTAAACTCAATCAAATCAAATACAGCTTTAAAAGTTTTTGTTTTTTCTTCAGTTATAAGGGTTTCAAGATTTAAACAAATTCTTAAGATTTTATACTCAAGATAGCCAAATCCAGCCTGCACAGGCAACAGTAAAATTATTTCCCACCATTTAAAAACTGCCCATAAGGATATGGGTTTTTTTTTTTCCTTGCTAAAGTTTAAACTAGCAAGTAGCATAAAATCCTTTCTCCTCCAAAGGCATTATCGGCTGAGTCTAACCCAAGTCAAGCTTTTCTGTTCCTTTTACTTACAGATCAGTGCTAAGGAGTTAGAAATGAAGCAACTGAAATGACCAGATTGCTTAATCACAGTTCTGAAAATGTTAACAGAGCTCTTTAACCAACAAGTCACACAGAACACAGAACACTGATCATATAGACTGCACAATTACAACATTAAACAAAACATTGAATACATATAACCAGATAGTGCCCCTCAAAAAGAAAAGAAAGTGCTCAAAATTAGATCATACCAGATGTGTCTTAGAAGACACCCAAACCAGAGGGGATCATCCAGCATCCCCGGAATGATACGCTTCTCAGAATTTTATGCCCATCAACATTCTATTATTCTGAGAATCCAGATGCTAGCACAGCTAGAACAGGTAAACAGATCACATTATGTCCTAAGATATCCACACTTACTCTCCCATGGCCGAAATGGAGTGTCCACTGTCTGGCTTCAGGCACAGTTCTGGCTGGAAACTGCTCTCTTTCCTGGAGACAACAGAGAAGGAACCCAGATCCTCAACCACCCTAAGGGCCAAGGCAGAGACCCAAAGTCTCTAATCACTAATCCTGCTCTCATATCTTGGGGAGACCTCCAAATGTAATGCTGGAGAAACTGAGGCAAGATAGAGATTAGAGAATTTCTAATATTTTATTTGAAAGGGAGAGATTTACTGGGACCAAATGGATTCATTGTTTGGTACCAGGGCTGAATAAGACTATTATCTCCAAGAATCCAGCATCCAGCAGGTAATGTGAGGTTCTCATGAAATACATATACACACGTGTCTCCAAGCTACCAGGGTAGACCGAGGCAGGAGTAGAGTCAGAGCACTGAGAGCGGGAAGGGACTATCAATCCAGTTCTGATAGATAGGGAGAGGCACCAGACATTCTGATAAATAGGGAAGATCTGGGGTCATGATGTCTAAGATAAAAGGTCTTTCTCCTTATCTAGATTAGACATTTACAATTTATAATCTTAGTGTAGCCAGCCCTAAATTATACTAGTTCTAATGATCAGGAGGGAAGGGTGGTGATTGAGGCAGAACAATTTAAGGGAAACTGAGGCAGGACAATTAGAAGGGAGCTGTGGCTCTACACTCCTTTCCCCCACCCTCTCCCCTAGATGGCAAACAATTCAATATATGTTAAACATGTCAAAATATGTGTTAAATACAATATGTATAAATATATTTATACAATTCTCTTGCTGTACAAGAAAAGTCAGATCAAAAAGGAAAGAAAAATGAGTAAGAAAACAAAATGCAAAAGAACAACAACAAAAAGAGCGAGAATGTTATGTTGTGATCCACACTCAGTTTCCACAGTCCTTTCTCTGGGTGTAGATGGTTTTCTTCATCACAAAATCGTTGGACCTGGTTTCAATCATCTCATTGTTGATGAGAGCCATGTCCATCAGAATTGATCATCATATGCTCTTCTTGCCGTGTACAATGATCTCCTGATTCTGCTTATTTCATTTAGCATCAGTTCATGTAATTCTCTTCGGATCTCTCTGAAATCATCCTGCTGTTCATTTTTTACAGAATATTCCATATTATTCATATACCCTAATTTGTTCAGCCATTCTCCAATTGATGGACATCTCTTCAGTTTCCAGTTTCTGGCCACTACAAAAAGGGCTACCACGAACATTTTTGCACATACAGGTCCCTTTCCCTCCTTTAAGATTTCTTTGGGATATAAGCCCAGTAGAAACACTGCTGCATCAAAGGGTATATACAGTTTGATAAGATGTTTTTCTTTAAAACATTGATACCACTATCAATTTTTCTGCTTCTGTTTAATGCACTCTCCTGAATATTATTTTTTTATATAACGCGATAATTATTTTTACTTACTACACTGCTTAGATTCTAGTTCTTATAATTCCTTCCCCTAACAGGATCAGGAGGTGTTGCTTGTGACTATTCCCTCTCTGAGTAGCTAGATAGTGTAGTGGATGCAGTGCTGAGCCTGGAACCATGAAAGACTTGAGTTCAACTGTAATCTCAGGCATTTAGTAACTTTGTCATTCTATTTGCCTCAGTTTTTTCATCTGTAAAAATGAGTTGGAGAAGGAAATGGCAAACCACTCCAGTATCTTCACCAAGAAAATTCCAAATGGGAATTGGAAAGAGTTGGACAAGATTGGTCAGTCCCTCCCTTTTGTTTTCTCCCAGCTCTCATCTCCATTTGAATCCTTGGTGATTTTGAAGTATTTCTATAATTATATATATATATATAGTATCATGTGTGGTGTTTAACCCTCCCTTTTCCATTTTAGATAAGAGTGAGGTTCTAATGCTCATTCCTATCTTTTCCTCAGTGTTTCTATATACGTTTTTATACAACCCAATCATAAGAAATGATCAATTGAATCTCCTTCACCTTTCTATACTAATTTATTTTTTACTCTCCCTTCTCTTTCCTAATTTAAAAACTTTATAATGAAATCAATCCAGAGAACTTCTTATTTTGGTCTTACTTAATATCCCATATACCCTTTGAAGATATTAAGATTCTGAAGTGTAATGGGCCAGAACTCTATACTTGAAACAAGGATTCTTACAAGGTGTTAACTCAGTGCAATTGATAAGATAATGGCTATCCAGTTTAGCATGGTGCTTAATAGTTCTCTAGTTCAGTATGATTGAATTAATCTTACAAAAAATAATGATTCCCTAGTGGATATAATGATTGGCTTATACTCAGTATGATGAATGGATTTAATTGTAATAGAGTATGTAAGAGGTCAGAGTCAGACTCAGAGAGATCTTGGAGACAGACTCAGAGAAGATAGAGGACTGGAGGCTGGAGCTTAAAGTCTCCAAGCCAAGGGGAGCTATTCATTCCATTTTACACCATCATGGTGGCTGGCTTATCCTCCTGCATTTCCTATAATGAGACCAAGGCCTGTCTGAAGGGCCTCCAGAAAGCTAGCCAAGCCCCAGGCAAAGAGACAGACTGTGAAGGAGACAATAAAGACTTTTGGACTTTATCATCTGGCTATTCTCCTGGTGATTACTCTGCTGAAACAAAAGCTGGTCCCAAGACCTCCAGAAAGCTAAACCAGAACATTACATTGAAGAACCTTTTTTTTCCTTCCTTATTAGAATATTAGCATTACTTAGTCATATAATTCTATTAAAGGTCCATTTGCTCCCCTCCCTATAAGATTATATTCAATTTTAAAAAATAAATTACTCTTTACTTTAAGACTATATCTTATTGCCTTTTGAAATTTCATATCCCAAAATCTCTTATTTACAGTAAAAAATTCCAGATCTTGTGTGATTCTGACTGGATCTTTGGAACTTAAACTGTTTCTGTAGGCATGATTGAAACATTTTCCCTTTGATATAGGAATTTTGGATCTTGGCTATGACATTCCTGGATCTTTTCATTTTTAATTTTCTTTCAGGAATTGGTCATTATATTTTATCTTGACTTTGTTTCCAAGAGCTCTAAACAGTTTTCATTTGTGATTTCTTGAAATATAATGTCCAAATTTATTTTTTTCTAGTTATGGTTTTTAGGAAGTACACTGATTCTTTTTTTTTTTTTTTTTTTTTTTTAATTGTAACAGGGGCAGCTAGCTGGTGCAATGGATAGAGCACTAGTCCTGAAGTCAGGAGAATCTGAGTTCAAATCTGGCCTTAGATACTTAAAACTTCCTATCTGTGTGACCCTGGGTAAGTCACTTAGCCCCAATTATCACAGCAAAAACAAACAAAAAAATTGTAACATTCTTTTTCAGAATTTTGAATTTTAAGTTATCTTCCTCCAATCCCTTTCCCCCAAATTGAGAAGGCAAGCAAGTTATACATGTGAAGTCCTTCACATATATATTTCCACATTTCCAAGTTGTATCCTTCCCCAACACCCACCCCCCTCCCCCCCCAAAAAAAAAGGCAAGAAAAATAAAATTTAAAAGTCTGCTTCAGTCTGCACTCAGAATTTATCAGTTCTCTCTGGAGGTAGATGGCATTTTTCATCATGAGAGTTTTGGAATTTTATTTAATCATTTTGAATTGATTAGAGTAATTAATTTTTTTGACAATTGATCACCATTACAATATTGCTATTACTGTATACAATGTACTTTTGGCTCTGCTTACTTAACTATGTTTCTGTTCACATAAACCTCAGATTTTTCTGGTACAATCCTCATTTCTTATTTCACAATAGTATTCCATTACAATCATACACCACAACTTGTCATTCAACAGTTAGAGGTATCCCTAAGTTTTCAATTCTTTGCCACCACAAAAAATAACTTCTATAATAGAGACCTAGTAGTGGTATTGCTTAGTCAAAGGCTATACAGTTTTGTTTTTATAGTCCTTTAGCATAATTTCAAATCTACAATATCCAGAATGGTTAGAACAGTCTAATAGTGTATTAACATACTAATTTTTTCTACTTCCTCTCCAATACTTGTCATTTTCTTTTTTATCATGTTAGCCAAGTTGATAGTTATTTTAATGTACATTTTTCTAATCAATAATTAGAGCGATGTGATTATTGACGGCTTTGAGTTCTAAAAACTTCTTTATATGCTTTATATATCCTACTTATAGCCATTTGTTAATTGAAAATTGGCTCTTATTTTTATAAAGTTGGCTCCCTATATATTTGAGAAATGAAGTCTTTATAAAAGAAACTTGCATCCAGTGTCTCTATTGGGTCTGTATCCCAAAGAGATCATATATTAAGGGAAAAGGACTGACATATACAAAAATGTTGGTTGCAGCCCTTTTTTGTAATAGCAAGGAACTGGAAACTGAATGGATGCCCATCAGTTGGGAAATAGCTGAATCAGTTATGGTATATGAATGTTATATAAATTGTTGTTCTTTTTTATTATTAAAGCTTTTTATTTTTCAAAACATGAGTGGACAATTCTTTAACATTAGCCCTTGCAGAATCTTGTGTTCTAATTTTCCACCTCTTTCCCCACACCCTCTTCTACATGGCAAGTAGTCTAATATATGTTAAACATGGTAGAAATATATGTTAAATCCAATATATGCATGCATATTTATACAATTATCATGCTGCACAAGAAAAATCAAATCAAATCAGTAAGAAAAAAAGGGCAAAGTAAAATGTAAGCAAAAAACAACAAAAAGTGTGAACCACACTCATTTCCCATAGTTCTCTCTTTGGGTGTAGATGATTCTCTTCATCTCTGAACAATTAGAACTGGTCTGAATCATCTCACTGTTGAAGAGAGCCATGTCCATCAGAATTGATCATTGTATAATCTTGTTGCCATGTATAATGATCTCCTGGCTCTGCTCATTTCACTCATCATCAGTTCATGTAAGTCTCTCCAGGTCTCTCTGAAATCATCTAGTTGGTCATTTCTTACAGAACAATAATATTCCATAACATTCATATAGCACAATTTATTCAGCCATTCTCCAACTGATGGGCATCCATTCAGTTTCCAGTTCCTGGCCACTACAAACAGGGCTGCCACATTTTTGCACATACAGGTCCCTTTCCTTTCTTTAGTATCTCTTTGGGGTATAAGCCCAGTAGAATCACTGCTGGATCAAAGGGTATGCACAATTTGACAACTTTTTGAGCATAGTTTCAAATTGCTCTCCAGAATGGTTGGATGTGTTCACAATTCCACCAACAATGTATCAGTGTCCCAGTTTTCCCACATCCCCTCCAATATTCCACATTATCTTTCCCTGTCACTCTAGCCAATCTGACAGGTATGTAGTGGTATCTCAGAGTTGTCTTAATTTGCATTTCTCTGATTAATAATGATTTGGAGGATATTTTCATATGGCTAGAAATAGTTTCAATTTCTTCATCTGAGACTTGTCTGTTCATGTCCTTTGACCATTTATCAATTGGAGAATGCAAATAGTGAATTCTCAAAAGCTGGGGTTTGGGTTTGTCAAATACTAGATTACTAAAATCATTGACTATTTTGTCCTATGAACCTAACCTATTCCTCTGATTGACTATTTCTTTTTTTTTTTTTTTTTCCAAGACTGGAAACTATTTACTGCAACAATGATTAAAACCCCCTTAATTGGATTATTTTATTACCTAATTTAAATAGCCTGCTCTTTTTTTTTTTTTTTTTTTAATTATAACTTTTTTATTGACAGAGCCCATGCCTGGGTAATTTTTTTTACAACATTATCCCTTGCACTCACTTCTGTTCTGACTTTTCCCCTCCCTCCCTCCACCCTCTCCCCCAGATGGCAAGCAGTCCTATACAAGTTAAATATGTCACAGTGTATCCTAGATACAATATATGTGTTCAGAACTGAACAGTTCTCTTGTTGCACAGGAAGAATTGGATTCAGAAGGTAAAAATAACTCGGGAAGAAAAACAAAAATGCAAGCAGTTTATATTCATTTCCCAGTGTTCTTTTTTTGGGTGTAGCTGCTTCTGTCCATCCTTGATCAATTGAAACTGAAAGATCTCTTTGGATTGACTATTTCTTAGCCAGAATAGTATTGTTCTAAAAGAAACAATCAGCCAGCTGACTTCAGAGAGGCCTGGAGACACTTTACATGAACTGATGCTAAGGGAAATCAGTAGAACCAGAACATTGTACACAGCAGCCACAAGATTATACAATGATCAATTTTGACGAACATGGTTGTTTTCAACAATAAGGGCAATTCCAATAGACTTGTGATGGAGAGAACAATCTGCATTATGGAAACTAAATATTTATACAATTATCATGAAAGTATTATGTATTATGGAAACTAAATGTAGATCATGACATAGTATTTTCACCTTTTTCTGCTGTTTGCTTGCTTTTTTTTTCCCTAATTTTTTCTCCTTTTTGATCTGCTTTTTGTTATGCAGCATGATAAATGTGGAAATATGTATAGAAGAATTGCACATGTTTGACATTGCATGCTGTCTATGGGAGATGGTGTGAGGAAGGAAGGGAGAAAAATTTGGAACAGAGTTTTGCAAGGGTGAATATTGAAAATTATCTTCGCATGTATTTTGAAAATAAAAAGCTGTTTAAAAAAACTTGCTCTAAATTTCCCCTCTCCTCCAGATTTCTTGATTTTTAATTTTTCTGTATACATTTTATTTGTGAAAATCCTTTTAAATTTCATGTAATCATAATTATCTATTTTTCCCCCATTGCTACACTATTCCTTCCATTACACATGGATTTGACAGGTCAATTTTTCTAGACTCTACTAATTTGCTTGTGATATGTCTTTATGTCTAAATCATGTATCCATTTTGATCTTGGCATACTGTGTTAGATGTTGGTTTTTGCCAAAGTTCTTTCTAGCTTTCCCAGCATTTTTTGCCAAATAGTGAATTCTTGCTCCCCAAAACTTGGATCTTTGGATTTATCAAACACTAAATTGCTATGTCCATTGATTACTGTTCATTGTATATGTAATCTTTTCCACAATGGGCAGCTAGATGGCATGGGGGATAGAATGTTGAATCTGTAGTAAGAAAAACTGATCTTTTGGAGTTCAGATCTGATTTCAGACCATTTACTGGCCTTGTGACCTGGGATAAATCACATGACCTGGGGCAACTCACTTGACCTTGTTTAATCTCAGTTTATAAACTCATTTGTAAAATAAACTGGAGAAGGAAATGGTAAACCACTCTATTATCTTTGCCTTGTCCCAAGTAGGGTTATGATGAGTCAGATTTTTTTTTATTATTATTTTTACTTTATTTTATTTTTTATAAAGCTTTTTATTTTTAAAACATGTATTTTTTTCCAACATTCACCCTTGCAAAAAACCCTGTGTTTATTGATACCCTACTTCCTGTATATAGCTCAGTGTCAAGACCATAATAGCCATTTGATAAGTGCTTGGTGATTGATTACACCAATCATTTGTAAAGGACATCATGTGCTTCAAAGCATGATACAGATCTTAACTACTATTATAATTGCATTTGAGTTTCATAGCAACCCTGTGAATTATGGACTAAATGTATTTTTTACCCCTATATTGCTGAGGAGACTAGGATTTAGAGAAGGAGTAACAAAGTTGAAAGAGAAGTGAGATATTCTCCATCTGACAGACCTAGGCAAGCAATGGGTATCATTGTTATGTGCTTAAATCGTGAGTGGCCCCTGGAACTTAGGGGAAGTTACTTCCAATGGGCCACAAAAAAAGAGATAGAAGTGGGACTTTTCTAAAGATTTTATGGTCAGCTCAAAATTAAATCAACCTATATACTTTGACATTTCTTGACTTTTGTGAATGTGTAGAAACAGAAGATTATGGTAACATATACTTATACATGCATATATATATTTATATGCACTATACATATATATGTATATATGTATATGTATGTTTTGTAGAGCGATATATGTATGTTTTTATATATATATATGCAAAACATACATATATACATACACATACATACATACATACATATTATCTCTGGGTTAAAATTTTTCTGACAGTGTAGTCCCCTTCTGATCTTTTTAGTATTTTTACACATTTTTCTCCTATCTATATCCTCAATCTAGTCATCATGGGCTATTAGTTGCTCTTCATATACAATGCTACATTTTCCTTTTCCATGTCTTTGGACCAGTGATGTCATGGTCGAATTCTCTATTTTCACTTCTTACTTTTAGAATCCTTGGACACCTTTAAAATTCATTTAGGAGTTCAACTTCTGAAGAAAGCTTTTCTCCTCATGTTCTTATGTGGTGAAGCCTTCTCTTCTTTTCTGTGTTTTTCTTTATGTATTATTTGATATATGTTGTCTTCTCCATTAGAACCCAAACTGCTTGAGGGCAGAAGTTTATTTTTGCTTGTTTTTAAAATTCCTAGTACTTTAGCACAGTACTTGATATAGAAGTAGAGTTTAAAGAATGCTTGTCTATGGAATTTGTCATTGTGGTTTCTGATTTAATCTTTCCCTTCTTTGTGAATTCTACTGATCCATTTGAAAATATTTATAATTTGGTTTTGTGCTTTTGATGACCAAATTAGCTACTTATTTGTTTTTTGTTTATTTACTTATTCATTATTTTTTAATAGATTTAATTTAAAAGGTTACCATTGTTTAATGGTAATATGTTTAATGTCAAAGCTTTTTTAAAAATTCTTATTTAGAATTATTAATTTTAGAATCATCAAATTAGAAGGTGATAGAGCAAGGGCTGGAAAGTACCTCAGAGAGAATCTAGTCTAACTCTCTTGATTTTACAGATAAATAAATAAGGCCAAGAAGTTCCATGACTTGCCCAAATGATAACCATCATTAAAAGTAGGATTTGAACCCAGGTCTTTTGACTTCAGAGATAATGCTCTTAAAAAACTTATTAGACAGCATGGGTAGTTTATCAATAAATTATTTAAAAGTTAAAAAGGTATTTAAAATCTATAAATCTGTACATCTATATATTTAATACATAATCTTCTCCAATAAATATTTTCTATTCCTTCTAAAAACATTAATATCAAATATGTATTCCATTAAGTCATATAATTAAATGCTTTTTTTTTTTTAGCAGTGAGATGATGTTGTATTTCTTCAGTATTGTTCTTTGTCAGTATTGTTTAGTGCCTGAGCAATACCACAATATGTAATTAATTTTAAATATATGTATATATGCATAATTTAATAGTCTTTTATTTTCCCAATTCAAAGTAAAGATAGTTTTCAATATTCATTTTTGTAAGATTTTTGAGTTTCAATTTTTTTCTCTCTCTCTCCCTTACCGCCTTCCTTCTTAAGACAGCAAGAAATTTGATAGAGATTATACATGTGCAATCATTTTAAACATATTTCCATATTAGTCATGTTGTGAAAAAAAATCATAACAAAATGGAAAAACAAGAGAAAAAAAAGAGCAAAGAACAACCAAAAAAATGTGAGAATAGTATGCTGCAGTTCCCATTTAGTACCCATAGTTCTAGTTCTTTCTTTGAATGCAAATTGCATTTTCTATTCCAAGTTGTTGGAATTATTTTGGATCACTGTATTGCTGAGAAAAGCTAAATCTATCATAGCTGATCATCACATAATCTTTTTACTGTATCCAGTGTTCTTCTGGTTCTCCTCTCTTTACTCAGTATCAATTCTTTTCAGGCTTTTCTGAAATTAGCCTGCTTATTATTTCCTATAGAATAATAATATTCCTTGTAATTAATTATATTCAAAATGAATAGGTAGCAGAGCTGTAGATAGAGCATTGGCCCTGGAGTCAGGAGGACATGAGTTCAAATCTGGCTTAGACACTTGACATTTACTAGCTGTGACTTTGGACAAATCACTCAATCTCTATTTGTCTAACCAAAATAATGTGGTATATCATAGTATAAATATTCTTTTTTTTTCCTTTTTAAAAATTACTCTGAGAGGTTTCTGGGAAAATGGCAGAGTAGATCAGAAAGTTCCAAGTTCTCTAGATCTCCCTCACAAACAAAACAAAATTGTATCTCAGGGCAGACACAGACTGGTGAAAAACAAGATTTAGGGTAAAACTGGGGTCTTCCTGGAGCAACCCAAGAAGACCCAAATAAAGACTTGGGACTAAGGGGTATTTGATTGGAGTGAAGTGGAAACACCTCCAAGCCAACTCGGCAGAAACAGCCGGTGGGACTAGCTGGGTGGAGGTTCTGCCACAACTGCAGGAACTTTTACCCTCAGTCAGCCTGGGGAATCAGGAGTGGGAGTCAGGGAAGACTGAAGGACCTTTGTCTGAGACACTGCCCTTGGCAAGAAGGAGCCAGCACATTCCATGAGTGCAGAAGCAGTGGGTCAGGGAGGCTGTTGGCTGTGGGCACTTGCATGAGGGTGGAGTTTTTGGTTTAAGGTTCTAGGTCAGAGGCAAGAGCTGAAGTGAAGCCAGAAGCACCACACCCCAACCTAGGATTAGAGGTGCTTACATTAAGAGTTCTTATTAAAAAAAAAAAAAAAAACAGGCAAAGAAGAACATAAACATAGAAATTTAGTATGGAAATAGGGAAGATGAAGTTCATTTTTAGAGAAAGAGTGAAGCAAAAAAAAAAAAAAAAAAGCCTCTTTGTAGATTTCCAGGGGGAGCCAAAATGGCAGAGTAAAGCCAGGAAGCTGCTCAAACTCTCCCAGTTTCCCTCAAAAACCACATGAAACCAAGCTTCTGAACAGAGTCTGAAGGAATGAAACCTCTGACCAGTTCAAAGTAGACTGGAAAAACTTCAAGGAAGGTCACTCTCACTGGCATGAAAAGGGCATTCAGCCTAGCTCAGAGAGACTCAGGGAAAGCTGGTAAGAGGGACTTAATCACAGCAAATCAGCAACTAAAACCCTCAGCCCTGGCTCAGGAGAGGAGCAATTCAGTGGGGCAGCTTCCAGTCTCAGCTCAGAAGGTAAACTCTGGGAAACTAGGCTATTTCCTGAAAAGAACAAGCAAAGCTATCTCCTGTAAACACAAGGGCCCCCTGTGCTCAAAGCCAAGGCTCAGAGGTGCACAGGAAGCCTGGGACAGTACCTTCTTCCTCCCCAAAACAGAATACAACATAAAAGTAAAAAAAAAAAAAAAAAAAAAAAAAAAAAAAGAGGAAATATCAAAAGAAAAGGAAAGAAAACAAGCAAGAAACAGAAAAAAACCTTGACTATAAAATGCTGCTATGGTGACAGGGCAGCCCAAAACACAAACTCAAAAGAGGAAAAAATTTCCACAGAGAAAATCTCAAAAAATGATATGACTTTGGTCTCAAGCCTAAAGAGGCTTCTTGGAAGTTCATAAAAGACTTTAAAAGATAGAAGAAAAAATGAGAAAGGAAATGAGAGGTATGCATGAAAGAGTCATCAGCTTGGAAAAGGAAGGAAAAAATTGGCTGAAGAAAACAATTCCTTAAACAGTAGAATTAATTAAGTTGAAAAAGAGATACAAAAGCTAACTGAAGAAAATCATATATTAAAAACTAGAACAGGGCAAATGGAAGCTAATGACTTACTCAAACAAACTAAATAGAATATTGGAAGAAAATGTGATATGTTTCATTGACAAAACAGCTGACCTGGAAAATAGATCCAGAAGAGACAATTTAAAAATTATTTGTCTACCTGAAGGCCATGACCAAAAAAAAAAAAAAAAAAAAAAAAAAGCCTGAATAGCATTCTACAAGAGATTTTTAAGGAAAACTGACCCAATATTGTAGAAACAGAGGGGGAAATACTGATTGAAAGAATCCATTGATCACCTTTGGAAAGCGTTCCCACAAGGAAAATCCCAAGAAATATTGTTTTGAGACTCCCAAACTACAATCTCAAGAAACAAATACTTCAAGCTGCCAGACAAAAACAATTCAAATATCAAGGAGCAACACAGAATTACCCAAGATCTGGCAACTTCTACAATAAAGGAGCAGAGGGCTTGGAATCCCATATTCCAGAAGGCAAAGACTTAGGGTTGCAACCAAGAATTAACCACACAATGAGACTTAGCATCATCTTTCAGGGGAGGCAATGGAGCATCAATGAAGTAAGAGACTTTCACTCATTTCTACTGAAAAAAATCAGAACTAAATAGAAAATTTAACCTACAAACACAGGACTCAAGAGAAGCATAGAAAGGTAAACAGGGGAATAAATGTGTGTGTGTGTGTGTGTGTGTGTGTGTGTGTGTGTGTGTGTGTGTGTGTGTAAATTAAAGGTTAAACTATTCACATCTGTAGATGAGAAAATGATATCTGTAACTCTTGAGAACTGTATCTGTCACTGAGTCAGACAGAGGGGAACATCACATGGACTGAGGGTGCAGTTGTGAATGGACTCTGATGTGATAACACCAATGATAAAAACATTAAAGGGTGAAAAAAGGTCTGTATTGGAAAAAGAGAAAAAGGAGCGTTTAATGGGACAATTAGTTCACACTAGAGGTGCAAAAGATCTATTACAATGAAGGGAAAGAAGGAAGGGAGAATGAGCATTATCAGAAGCTTGATCTCATCAGTTTTGGCTCTAAGAGGGAATAGCTTAATCATTCAGTTCATAAAGAAATTTATCTAAGCATATATAGAAGTAAAAGGAGAAAGAAGAAAAGAAAAGGGATGGACAAGACAGAATTGAGGGCAGAAACTCTGGGGAAAAGGTAAGAGAAGGGGGGAAGGGTTAGAGTTAAAAAACACACCCCTCCCCTTCTTATATGCATCCTATTGCATATATAATATAAGAGAAGGGGGAGGAATAGTAGGCAATAAGGTAGTGGGAGGAGGTAAAAAACACTACTAAGAGAAGAAGGAGGGGTGATAGGAGATAAGGTAAGGGATGGGGTGGGTAAAAAAAAAAAAGCAGGACTAAGAACAGAATGGAAAGAGAGAACAAAAGTATATATAGGGGAGAAAAGAAGATGGAGTAAAATATAGAGCTGGTAATCATAACTGTGAATGTGAATGGAATGAACTCTACCATAAAATGGAAATTAATAACAGAATGGATTAAAAAACAAAATCTTACAATGTGTTATTTGCAAGAAACACATTCGACACAGAAAGACACATATAAAGGTAAAAGGCTGGGGGGGGGGGGGGGGGAATCCTTTTCTACACCAAAGAGTAACATTAAATGGTTCCTTACCCAGAAAGAATTTATAGACCTCAAAAAAGACTTTAAAAGTCAAATGAGATGTTTAACATCTATTGGATTACTTGCCATTTAGGGGAAGGGGTGAGGGAAGAAGGTAGAGGGAAATTGGAACACAAGTTTTGCAAGAATCAGTGGTGAAAAATTATCCTTGAATATGTTTTGAAAATAAAAAGCTTCAATAAAAAAAAAAAAATCAAATGAGGGAGATTAAAGGAAAACTTAAAAAAAAGTCCAAGAAAAACAAGATTCTCAAATGAAAGTTAACCAACTAGAAAAGGAAATAGTCTTTTTTTTTTTTTTTTTTTGATTTTTTTTTTTTATTAAAGCTTATTTTCAAAACATGAACAGATAATTTGACAACATTGACCTTTGCATAGCCTTGTGTTCCAAATTTTCCCCTCCTTCCTCCACCCCTCCCGTAGTTGGCAAGCAATCCAAAATATGTTATATATGTTAAAATATATGTTAAATACTATATATGTAAGCATATTTATACAATTATCTTGCTGCACAAGAAAAATCAGATTAAAAAAGAAAAGAAAACGAGTAAGAAAAAAATGCAAGCAAACAGCAAAAACAATGAGAATGTTATGTTGTGATCCACATTCAGTTCCCACAATCCTCTCTCTGGGTGTAAATGGCTCTTTTCATCACAAGATCATTGGATCTCAATCATCTCATTGTTGGAAAGAGTCATGTCTATCAGAAGTGATTGTCGTATAATATTGATGATGCTGTGTACAATGATGTCCTGGTTCTCTTCATTTCACTTAGCATCAATTTATGTAAGCCTCTCCAAGCCTCTCTGAAATCCTGTTGGTTGTTTCTTACAGAAAATTAATATTCCATAACATTTATATATCATATCTTATTCAGCTATTCTTCAACTGATGGGCATCCACTCAGTTTCTAGTTTCTTGCCACTAGAAAAAAGATATCCTGTTTTTTTTTTTTTTTCCTATTGCTGTACTTTCCCTTCTCTGTCTTAGAAAATTCAATTGTTGAGACTTTCTACCATCCTTTTTGTTTCAACAGTTTTATTTCCAATATTATCAGGGTCAATTTCCTTTTATATCTTTTATTAAGATTATGATTTTAAACCATTCTGGAAGATGTTGTGGTGTATGAATTCTCTTTCAGAGGTATTTTTTGTTATGTTCTTCTCTTCTGAAAATTTCTAATCAACTTTCTTTTATCCCACAATATTCATTCATTGTACTTTGTCTTCAGTTTTGCTTACTTATTTTGCTATTATGATAATTTTCCTGAGAGATTGTTTTTGTATGAAGATTTATCTCTTTCCCCCTTATCTTCTTATTTGCCATTTGAAGTTTGTTTGGGAACCAAGATTATTCATGATCCATCACCCAGAATTGAGACTCAGAGACTTCAAGAGACTCACTTAAAATATTTTGGTGGAGGTATAAAATTTATAAAATGCAGATACTCTTAAAAATCATTATTTCTTTCAGATAAGCACTATATTCAGTTATTCAATAAATGCTTATTAAGCATCTATAATGTGTAAAAAGCATAACCTAATCACTTAGAAGTGCTTTTTGCAGGAGAGGGGAGGGATGGAACAGGTGAAAACATTTTTGTTAAAGGCAGTTGGTAGTACGATGGAAAGAACATTGGGTCCAGAGGGAGAAAAAACAAGTTGAAATATGACATTAGTAGTTCTGTGAGTCTGAACAAATCTCTTAACCCATGTTTGCCTCCTCAACCATAAAATAGGGACAATAATAACATCTATCTTGTAGGGTAGTTGTGAGGATCAAATGAGATTATATTTGCAAAAGAGCAAATTATAGTAGTGTTTAGCACATAGCAAATACTATATAAATGTTTATTTCCTCCCCTACCTTGCCTCTTACAATTCTCCCTTAGAAGGTTAAAAATTTTTTTAAGTCAAGCATATGTAATCCTTTTAAAGCTATTTCCATATTTGTCATATTGTGCAAAACAAATTAGACCAAAAGGGAAAAAAACCCACAAGAAAGAAAAAGCAAATAAAATTAAAATAAAAACTCTGATACACACCTAGTCTCCAAAGTTCTCTTTCTGAATAAAGCTGGCATTTGAGATAGAAAATTTTTTTAAAAGATAAGGTCACAACATCATGGATTATGAGTTCTGTTTTAGCTGAACCATCAGTGTGGAAAACCAAAACTGCTATTTATTATTTCCTAAATATTATTTATTATTTGTCTATTCAATTCAAGGCTGCAATTTATACAATTATTATAGAAATCACTTTCAAGTATCAAACATCCTATTGCATATAAAATATAAGCCAACACAGATTTACAAAGAATAAGAATGAAAACCAATCTTTTATTCAGTAAAATCCCATTTTTGTGCTTCTATTAGACACAGTCTAAATTGAAGATATACATTTCCCCTTCATTTTAATATAAATTACTGGTATAGGCAAAGCTTGTTATCTATCCTTTCCCCAATTGGAGAATTCTAGGAAATAGCATTTTTTGCTATGTTCAATTAAAAACCTTTGATCTAATAACCTAGAGCAGTATTGAAACAACAGTTTTAGGGTTAATGTATCCAAACAGTCAATATAAACATTTTTGGTGATGAAATATTCTCTTTTCTGGAGACCAAAAGGCTAATTTTGTTGAATTAAAGAATCACAGACTTCCAATGAGTTTGAAGGAACTTCAGCTATTACAACTAGGATGTGAATTTTACAACAATCTAAAAAACTGGTCATTAGCTTCAGCTTGAAAGACTCCAGTTAGAAGAAGGTCTCTATTTACTGAGATGGTGATTATTCAGTCATGTCTGACCCTTCAACACTCCATTTGGCATTTTCTTGGTAAAGATACTGGAATAGTTTGTCATATCTCCCTCCACATCATTTTTACAAATGAGAAAACTGAAGCAAACAGGGTTAAGTGAATAGCCCAGGTCACACAGTTTATTAAATGTCTGAGACCAGATTTGAAATCAGGAAAAGGAGTCTTCTTGATTTCACTGCAAATGCTCTATCCATGTACCACTTAACTGCCCATTACCTAAGGTAGCTTTTGCTATGTTTAAATGGCTTTCATAGTGGGGAAGCTTTTTCTTATACTTATTTTCTTATACTTAGCCTAAGTCAGTATCTGTATTTTCACCATTTCTTTCTGGGTTCAAGCAGGATATATTTAATCCTTCTTCCCTTTAATTTCCTTTTAAATCCTTGAAGTCAGCTGTAGTGTCCTTTCAAAGTCTTTTTGCAGTGGGAGAGTAGTTTGGTTCAAAGTTTGAGTAAGAACACTGGCACTGGATTCTCTTTTAGTCTAAGATTTATTTTGTCAAAGTGGGTAGGCCAGATAGCATGGGTAACTAATTGGCAATTAGGATAAGAGGGAAGAAAGCTTATGTACCATAATTTTGGCTCTAAGCCATGTTAGGAATATTAAGCCTGCTAAAAACAGAATTTTTTTTTAAAGACAGTAGTCTAGCCACAGTAAAAAAAAAAAAAAAAAACAACAAACAAAACAAAACAAAACAAAACAAAAAAAAAAAACAAAACAGTAACTTGATTGCTTGGAATCTGTAGACCCAGCAAATGCAAACATACTTACGTTAGTGTTTATGCTAGTAATTTTCTTTTAAAATAACTTTTATTGATAGAACTCATGCCAGGGTAATTTTTTACAACATTATTCCTTGCATTCATTTCTGTTCCGATTTTTCCCCTCCCTCCCTCCACCCCCTCCCCCAGATGGCAAGCAATCCTTTGCATGTTGAATAGGTTACAGTATATCCTAGATACAATATATGTGTGCAGAACCGAACAGTTTTCTTGTTGCACAGGGAGAATTGAATTCAGAAGGTATAAATAACCCGGGAAGAAAAACAAAAATGCAAGCAGTTTACATTCATTTCCCAGTGTTCTTTCTTTGGGTGTAGCTGCTTCTGCCCATCTTTGATCAATTGAAACTGAATTAGCTCTCTTTATCAAAGAAATCCACTTCCTTCAGAATACATCCTCAAACAGTATCATTGTTGAGGTATATAATGATCTCCTGGTTCTGCTCATTTCACTTAGCATCAGTTCATGTAAGTCTCGCCAGTCCTCTCTGTATCATTCCTTACAGAACAATAATATTCCATAACGTTCATATACCACAATTTACCCAGCCATTCTCCAATTGATGGGCATCCATTCATTTTCCAGCTTCTAGCCCACTACAAACAGGGCTGCTACCAACATTTTGGCACATACAGGTCCCTTTCCCTTCTTTAGTATCTCTTTAGGATATAAGCCCAGTAGTAACACTGCTGGATCAAAGGGTATGCACAGTTTGACAACTTTTTGAGCATAGTTCCAAATCGCTCTCCAGAATAGCTGGATGTGTTCACAATTCCACCAACAATGTATCAGTGTCCCTGTTTTCCCACATCCCCTCCAACATTCCACATTATCTTTCCCTGTCACTCTAGCCAATCTGGCAGGTGTGTAGTGGTATCTCAGAGTTGTCTTAATTTGCATTTCTCTGATTAATAATGATTTGGTATGCTAGTAATTCTCATGAGCTAGTCTAGGGCCCAGGATTAGTGTCCAGTATGTCCTCCACATCCTCTTCTTTACTCCAAGAGTTTCCTATGAGGGTAAAAAATTGCAATACTTTGATTTCTTAATTACCTCAGATTCTTCCTTGATGCTACTACTCGATAATAATATATATATGTATATAGATATAGATATATAGGTATGGATATAGATATAGAGGGAGAGACAGAGAGACAGACAGAGACAGAGACAGAGACAGAGAGACAGAGAGATAGAGAGAGACAGAGACACAGAGAGAGACAGAGAGACACAGAGAGAGAGATAGAAAGAGAAAGAGAGAGAGAGAGAGAGAGTCTGCTTTCCTCAGGAAAATCCCTGAGCCCAATCATTATTTTTTGCTCTTTGACTTGTTCTTTCCCTCTTTTTCCTCATCTTGTCCACCACATACAGTTCCATCAGAGAATAACTAACCTAAAATTTCACTTAAATAACGAGGGAGAAAGCCAGATTGCAGAAATTTTAGAAGAGTAGGAGAGGAAGTTGGGGGTGTCTATTGTAGATGACTTTTTTCAAAGAGTTTAGCTGAGAAGAGGAGCAGAGATGTGTGAAGACAGCTAACTTTTAGTGAGAATGCTTTAATGAAGGAGGAAACTTGGATATATTTGAAAATACCATGGAAGCCCCTACACCACAGAGATTTAAGATTAGAAGGAGAGTGTAATGTTCTTCTCTCTAAAATATAATATTCTCTGAGAGCAGGTTTCTGGGGGGGCTTCTGGAGGCAGCCTTAGTTTCAGTTCAGAGTAATAATCACCCCAAATGCACATTAATAATTGTCTTCTTTATTAGCTCCCTGGTGCTCTACGTACTAATCCTTATACTCACAACAAAACTAACCCATACTAGCACCATAGATGCCCAAGAAGTTGAGACTATTTGAACTATTATACCCGCAGTCATCCTTGTTTTAATTGCATTACCTTCACTATGTATCCTTTATATAATGGATGAAATTTTTAACCCTTATCTTACAGTCAAAGCTATAGTCCATCAATGATACTGAAGCTATGAATATACTGATTATGAAGACCTATCATTCGATTCATATATAATCCCAACCCAAGATCTGACAAATGCAGCCAGGAAGTAAAAGTTCAGTTCCTTTATTGTCTCCTTCAAAATAGCCTGGTTAGTTTTCTTAGAGGCCTATCTCTCTCCTTGGTTCTGAGAGCTTTTGCCACTAGTCCTTTGTCTCTTCCAGCTTCAGCCTCTAGTTCTCTCCGAATCCAAAGCCTCCAGCCAGCACAAAGGTGGAAAATGGAATGAATCTTGACTCCTCCTCTGAGAGTGGGATTGTGGGCTTTTGATTTGTGAATCTCCCCCACTGAATTCTGACTTGTGAATCTCCTGGAGTGCCTATCAATTCCAGTGACTTAGCACCTTGTAAGAATTCTAACAGGAGAGAAAAGTGATAGTGGGAAACAATGCTTGAGAAGAACGAGAAGGGGTAGTATAACATGGGTCTAGGACACAGAGCCTGGATTGGAGGAGCAGGTTGTAGGGTACACTTCAGAGGAATATTAGAAAAGAAGAAGGAAGGAGAAGGAAGGAGAGGGAGTGTGATGGTGTGGGACTCCCTGCTGAGGAAGCCTGAGCATATCAAAACTTGGCATGAGTAATCAAGTCCTTTTCTTAGGACATATATCAGTGTTGCAGAAATTCTCCTGAAAATTGTTGATCTTTCTTAATTTCTGATAATTCATATGCAGACAAATATTATACTCAAAGAAATCTCCAAACGCTCTTGCAACGCCTATTGGCCAGTCAATGCCTGAGCTCAAGTGCAGGTGATTGAGGCCGAGGAGGCTCTGTTACTTGAGGATATTGGGGAGCTGCCTTGGGGGAGCTCCATAGCTCCAGATACAGGTGCCTCCTTGATAGTGCTCAGTTGCTCGGGATAAGGGCGCCGTCTTGGGAGCGCGTCAGCAGTGCTAAGGAAGCTTAGCAGGTAACATGGAGAGTCAATAGGTGATTTTGGGTCTCTTCCTGACTACCAGACAGTGCAATTAAAAGTGACTGAATATTTTCAAGCAGGACCGTGTCTAAGAAAACACTGGAAGAACTTAGAAACTGATGTAATTGTTTTCTGCCCATGAAGCCCTATGTTGGCTTTATGAAGCCTTAAGAAATAACAGCAATATTGGTCCTGAAGTTACAAGAAAAGTTAAGGAAATTCCTCAAGTCTTATGTCATTGAAGATATTAAAGATGGGAATTGGAGAATGTGGATGAGGAATTCAGATTTCATACAACTTCTCTCCTTACAATTGTATTACGCAGTCATCCAGAAGTGACAAAAAGCAGTTTATTTCTAAATATTTATTTAGAGAATATTTCCAAAGAGGAGAAAGTATCTTCAAGTTACAGGAATTATCTCTCAGGTCTCCTGAAAAACATGTCTATCAGGAGAATACAGAAAACATTACAAATGCAATTAGAGCTGAAAATAAAGAACAACCCTATAGAGGAAAGAGATACTCAAAGAAGATATTGAAGATTTGGAAACATTTTATTTGAAGGCAAATACCTTTGTAAAGGTTTGTAAGTACAAACCATTTTAGGTATGCCATCTTCAGAAAAAGTCTTGAATCCAACACAAGGAATATCTCAGTATATGCTATATAACATGATCAACACAAGTAAATATGGAGCAGATTTATTGCAAAACAAAACAGATGACCCTTCTCACTGGATATTATTTGCTGTGGGAACAAGATCACTAATGAAAAAGATGATTTCCAGATGTATTCTGTGATGTGCTGAGGAAGTTGATCTGGATTAACTATATGCTACAGGATTCGTTTTCTTTCTGATGGAATATCATAAAAAATTCTTCAAATGGTGTCCTAGTTAAAAATTTCAATGGAGAAGCAACTAGACTACTTGAAGGAGAGTCATACCACATATCCTGGGAATAGAGTGACTGCTGCTCTGTCAATTTAATCTTATTGTAAGCAGAGAAGCACCTAGCACTTTAATGAACAGAAAATTTCTCTCTCTCAGGCTGAACTTTTGAAGTATATTATCAAAGAGAAAACCTTACCACTAAAAGAAAAAAAAAGAAAAAAAGCAGCTTCAAGAAAGAGTTTTAATTTTATTTAAAATTATTTAATATGATTTAACTTAGAATTTTAAAATTTTATTTAAAATTAATTTTAATTTTAATTTAATTTTAAGAATGACAAAGTTACATAGCCTTAGGTACTGATTATCAGATGATATTAAATGAAAGTAAATGTTAAGCAATAATGTTAATGCTATAATAATGTTAAGCAATCTGCTTTTCCTGTTCTTTCCCAAAATTAGGTTGCTACAGACATAGAAAGATTAGTGATACAAATGCTGAGTGTTTACTCTGGGGATTCATCAGGAACCCAGTAGATCTCAATAGAGAAGAAATGAAGAATTTGAAAGCATGATTGCAAAAGACTAGAAAAGCCATAACAATGTGTGCCAGAAGTTGATGTGTTTGAGTATTAGCTAAAGGATTCCTGAGCAGCAAAATGTAACTCAGACCCAAATGTGCTGTATAGACATGCTGTAAAATGAAGTTCTAGATGATTAAGAGTTGCTAGTTAGCCATAGGAGTACATAGGAGTACAAAAAACATAGGAGTACAAAATGGGGCATAATATATGTTACCAAGTTTACAAAAATTTTCATCAAGCAATTCGTGGATTAATGGCTAGAGTTGCTAGGGGCATAATATATGTTACCAAGTTTACAAAAATTTTCATCAAGCAATTCGTGGATTAATGGCTATTAATCCACGAATTGCTTGATGAAAATTTTTGTAAACTTGGTAACATATATTATGCCCCATTTTGTACTCCTATTTTTTTTTCTTATTTAAAAAAAATAGATTTGTATTGGTTTAAAAGCTAAAAATAAAGTACAACGTATCACTTGCTTTTTGACACATTAATTGAACAATTGGATAAATTGAGATATGCTGCTGTGTCTAGGGGTATAGAACAAATGTAAGTTCTTGGCCTGGGCCTCCCAACTAAGGAGACTAAGGCCTTGATTCCACCTAGTTTTCTTTTCTCCACTTGGACCCGTTTTGGGTTCAGTTTTGTGTGAAGTCAGGATTAGCTCCCTGGAGGCCTCAGAATCAGCTGGAGTCAGGATAAGCAAAAGTCCTTGGTCTTTAGGGGGAGAAGTGAAGGGGATCAACAAAATTGCCACATGCTCTCCACTGACCTCACTTCTCCTCGTCCTTCTCCAAAGTGACTCTGGCTTGTCTCACTCTACCCCCTAATCCCTCCTACAATTCACCTAACCGCAAGCATTGAGCTAGCATTAACTGTGAGAAGAGAAATTCTAAACATGCTAATAGAGTTATTGTCCAGTAAGTAATTAGCTTTAAGTGCTCGGTTGTCTGATTCAAGTGCACCTATTCAGAGTTTCAGTCCAAGTTTGAAGGAATCATCTTTCTCATAGGCACTAACCTAGAGCCAGAATTGTACTTGTGTGATCTCCCTTAGAGAGTCATAGTGAAAAACATGTATATTAAAAATTTTTAGACTGAGACCTTATAGAACAAATTCCTTTCCACTGTTTTCTGTGAAATTATTGACCTTTTGTTCTTGTACCTGACTTTCATTATCATAATCATTACTATTATTTTATTTTTACAAAGTAATTCTTTGTCTGTTTGATTGGTATGGCACTGAATAACTCAATTTAGTATTGTCATTTTGTTATATTAACTCAACAACATGAATTTTCTTAATTATTTCTTTATATTAAGCCTATTGTTTGCTGTTGCTTTGTTAGATTGATAAGCCTGCCTTTTTAATTTTTCCTCAGATAAAGCATAATAAATTTCAAACTAGGACTTTTATTTTCAACTGCCTTAAAATTTTTATTGTGTTTCTTAAAAAACATATTGATTCTACTATTTTATTCTCTAGCTTCTTCCATTTTGTAGGTGAGTTCATCCTATCCACATTTATAATTAGGATCATTAAGTGTATATTTACCTTAATGGCATTTTCTTATTCTTTTCCTTCTCTTTGTTTTCTACCCATTCTTTATAAAGAAGAGGTTGGTGAGAAAGATGAGCTTCCTTCCTCCCTCCCTCCTTTTTTCCCTTCCTCTTTCCTTCTCTCCCTCCTTTTCTCCCCCCCTCCTTTTCTCCTTCCCTTTTCTCCTACATTCTTACCTCTCTTCCTCCCTTCTTCCTTCCTTCCATTTTAAATCCCTTTCTTAGTATTTTCTGTTCAAATTTGCCTTTATCTTCCTTCTTACATTTGAATTTATCATGGATTTTGTGCTGAAATTGTTTTTCTTTGAAGGTTTCTGTATAGAGGTTTTGGAGTAACTTGTTTTAGGTTTTGTCTTGAGTGTCCCTTTCACTGTTTAAAAGATCTTTATGGTGAGATTCTTTTTAATTTATTCTTGCTTTAGCCATTACTGGCCAGGCACTGTGTACTTCTGGAAAGAATGTCTAGGCCTATTGGACTGAACCTCTTGGGCTCTTTGCTAGACCTTTATTCATGTCATTCCCCTAAAAGGCTCTGTCCTTTTCCCTTTTCTATATAATTTAACTTAGTGATCTCATCAGCCTCCATTGATACTATTGCCCTCTCTGTGCTTGTGATTCTCAAATATCTTTATCTAGTCTGATCCTCTCTGCTGACTTCTAGACTCACTTCTCTATTAGATGTTCCAAACTGAATAACTTAGACATATAAACTCCACATGTCCAAAACAAAATTCTTTCCTCCATCAGCCCTCCCTTCTTGATTTGTTTATACTATTAAGAGAACCCTTATCCACTCAGTCCCCCATGCTCACAACCCCCAAAAAAGAGTCATTTTTGACTCTTCATATCACAGTTTTTCCCCGTGCCTGTCAATTTTACTTTCATCACATCTCTTTTCTTTCCTCTGACACTGTAATGTCCAAACTAGCTCTTTGGAGGACCTGGGAAATGGTCTAGTCTTGTAAAATGGTAGCAAGTTGGAGCTCTGATTATCCCTGTTATACCTCTCAGGGAGATAATCATTTACTCTGCTCTTTTCTAGACAGACTAGCCCTTTACTGGGGGTTTGGTTTTCATTACTAAGGGGTTATATTTAAGATGTTTAGTTGCTGGGGAGGCACTGGATACTTGGGTCCAATCTGTGTTTTAGGAAGAATTTTTTTTTTTTTTTTGCTGAGGCATTTGGGGCTAAGTGACTTGCCCAGGGTCACACAGCTAGGAAGTATTAAGTGTCTGAGACAGATTTGAACTCAGGTCCTCCTGACTTCAGGGCTGGTGCTCTTATCCACTACACCATCTAGCTGCCCCAGGAAGATTACTTTTGACAGTTAAGTGGAGCACGTAATAGACTGGGAAAAGAGATGTATTAGAAAGACCAACCAGCTGGCAATTGCAATAGTCCAGGCTTGATGAGATGAGGGCCTGTAGTAGAGTGGTAGTAGTGTCATATAGAGGGCTGGAACTCTGAAAAGGTGTACTTGAATGGTCAGCAGGGTACTTATAGTTAAGCACATACTTAGTGTAATGTAATGATGTAATCACTCTAGTTAAGCACATACCTAGTGTAATATGGTGATGTAATGGCTACAGTTGGCGCATACTCAGTGTGCCGTGGTGACATAATCGTACTGAAGTACTTAAGGGCTTGAAGGACTCGGAATGAGCCTCTCAGCCACAAACACAGAGAAGACTTCAGGCTCCAGACTCCAGATTCCAGACTCTTTGACCAGCCATCATGGCGGCTCTCCTGCCTCCTTCACTCCACTAAGACCAAGGACTCGGGCTGATCTTATAAAATTATTCCAGGTAATTATATTAGGGACACCTAGCACAGTGTAGATAAAGAGTACTGTTCCTGGAGTCAGAAGAACCTAGTTCAAATCCAGACCTCAGACACCTAACACTTACTGTGTAACTTGAACAAGTCACTTAACCCGTTTGCCTCAGAAAAAATAAAAGTGGTGAATCACAGCATAAATCTTTTCCTCTTTAAAAATTACTCTTATCCCTCCCAATATTCCCTCCTTAAGCAAACAAAAACAGAAACCTGAAATATTAAATGCCTAATTTAAGAAAAATACTAAACTTGCCATGCTGGAAAACGGATCAATATTTATCTTTTTAAAAATTATTTTATAACTTTATATTGACAGAATCCATGCCAGGGTAATTTTTTACAACATTATCCCTTGTACTCATCTCTGTTCCAATTTTTCCCCTCCCTCCCTCCACCCCCTCCCCCAGATGGCAAGCAATCCTTTACATGTTGAATAGGTTACAGTATATCCTGGATACAATATACGTGTGCAGAACCAAACAGTTCTCTTGTTGCACAGGGAGAATTGAATTCAGAAGGTAAAAATAACCCAGGAAGGAAAACAAAAATGCAAATAGTTCACATTCATTTCCCAGTGTTCTTTCTTTGGATGTATCTGCTTCTGTCCATCATTTATCAGTTGAAACTGAGTTAGGTCTCTTTGTCAAAGAAATCCACTTCCATCAGAATACATCCTCATACAGTATCATTGAAGTGTATAATGGATCAATATTTATCAAAAGCCCTACTATATGCCAAGCACTATGCTAAGTGCTGGGGATAAACAAGAGTAAACAATGTCCTCAAGTAGCTTGCAATCTATATGGCCTATATACCCTAATTAGGATATCTAAGACAGTAGTTAAACTGGCATCTTTCTGATACACTGAATTGTCTCACCATACCCGTGTTTCCTTTAAAGTGAACCATCAATGAATTCATTAGTTCTGTTTTCCTGCTTCTATTCTCTCTTCATATTTGTCTCTCTAGCTTTGTATCTGTTGCTCTCTCATCATTGTGTCATCTTTTTCTCTTACATTTAAGTTCAATTTACATCATTAAGTTTTGATTGCTTGGTAAATTTTAAAGATTCTTGACCAGGATCTTTGCCCTGCTCTGATTTTGTCAGAAAGAACATTTTATTTCATCATTCCTGTTGATATTTTTTTTATTATAGCTTTTTATTTACAAATATATGCATAGGTAATTTTTCAGCATTGACAGTTGCAAATCCTTTTGTTCCAACTTTTTCCCTCCTTTCCCCCACCTCTTCCTCCAGATGGCAGGTTGACTAATACATGTTAAATATGTTTAAGTTAAATAAAATATATGTATACAATTCCAAACAGTTATTTTGCTGTATAAAAAGAATTGGACTTTGAAATATTGTACAATTAGCCTGTAAAGGAAATCAAAAATGCAGGTGGACAAAAATAGAGGGATTGGGAATTCTATGTAGTGGTTCAGCCAAGAGGAAAAAATTCTCTGGAAATCACTCTTCACTGGCATATATATGACTCTTCTGAGAGAATGGGATTATGGGTTTTCTCCCATAGTGCTCTCTGGCCCAAGAGCTTTAAGGGAGGTGTGAATTCAGATCTCATACTAAACCCTGAAATTTCCCAAACATGTGAACTCCAAGGAGTAAAGGTGTGAACACAAGCATTGTATCAATTAGTTCTACTTAGTACCTTGTTTCAGGTTCTGGCCCAAAACATCTTCTTGTAAGATCAGATCAATAATCTATCAACTCTAATGAGTTAGCAGTTTGTAAAGATTCCAACAATTTATAGTCATTTCCCAGAGTTCTTTTGCTGGGTGTACCTGGTTCAGTTCATTACTGCTCTATTGGAACTGATTTGGTTCATCTCATTGAAGTGGGCCATGTCCATCAGAATTGATCATCATATAGTATTGTTGAAGTAATGATCTTCTGGTCCTGCTCATTTCACTCAGCATCAGTTCATGTAAGTCTCTCCAGGTCTTTCTGAAATCATCCTGTTGGTAATTTCTTACAGAACAATAATATTCCATAATATTCATATACCACAATTTATTCAGCCTTTCTCCAATTAATGGGCATCCATTCAGTTTCTAGTTTCCAGTTTCTGGCTATTACAAAAAGGGCTGCCACAAACCTTGCACATACAGATTCCTTTCCCTTTTTAAAAATCTCTTTGGGATATAATCCCAGTAGTAACACTGCTGGGTCAAAGGGTATGCACAGTTTGATAACTTTTTGAGCATAGTTCCAAATTGCTCTCCAGAATGGCTGGATGTGTTCACAATTCCACCAACAATGTATCATCAGTGTCCCTGTTTTCCCACATCCCCTCCAACATTCCTCTTTAGTTGATATACTATCTTAAATTTTTCAGGATGGATAATTTTAGGATATAGAATAATCTTTATCACCACTGAATAATTTTGTGCACCTTGAAGTTTTTAAGTTTTTGATATGTTATTTGCAACCATCAGGCAATATCTTAAACTAATGGCTATCCTCTGTTGTGCCCATTTTAATATTTTGCTTTCCACCCTGTGACAACTATATTGTTACAACTATAATCTTTTTTGTATTTTTAAAATTTTTTAATGCTATATTTTCCAATTACAAATGAAGTTAGTTTTCAACTCTCCCCCCTTCCCCTTTAATTCTCCCTTCTTCCCACACTAACAATATGTTATACACACACATACATTCATTTTTAGCATATTTCCATGAGTCACATTGGGAAAGAAAAAATAGAAACAAAAGGGAAAAACTATGAAAAAGGGGGGAAAAAGGTGAAAATACTATATACTTCATATAATACATATTCAGTCTCCATAGTTCTCTTTCTGGAGGCAGATGGCATTGTCCATCCAAAATCTATTGGAATTGCCTTAAATCACAGCATTTCTGGGAAGAGTTGAGTCTATTATAGTTGATCATCACACAATATTGCTATGGCTGTGTACAATATTTTTCTAATTTTGCTTGCTTCACTAAACATCAGTTCATATAAGTCATTGAAGGCTTTTCTGAAATCAGCTTGTTCATTTCTGAAATAGTATTCCCTTACATTCATATACCATAACTTGTTCAGCCATTTCCCAAATGATGGAAATCCACTTTCTAATTCCTTGCTGCCACCAAAAGAGCTGCTACAAACCATTTTTGTTCATGTGGGTTCTTTCCCCTCTTTTTAATCTCTTTAGGAAATAGACTCTGGATAGACATTGTTGAATCAAAGGACATGCAAAATTTTATAGCCTTTAGACATACTTCCAAATTGCTCTCCAGAAAGGCTAGATTATTTCACAACAATAACAATACATTAAGTGTCCCAGTTTTCCCACATCTGCTCCAACATTTTTTTTCCTATCATTTTAGTCAATCTAATAGATGTGAGGTGGTACTTCAGAGTCATCTTAATTTGCATTTCTCTAATCAATAGTGATATGAAAAAACAATGACCTAGTCAGAATCACTTTGAGGGGGAGGAGGTGAAAACATTTTTGTTAGAGACAGTTAGGGGTGCAATGGTAAGAACACTGGGCCTGGAATGGGAAAAAGAAAAACAAAACTAGTTGAAATATGACATTAGCGATGTGAATCTTGGGGAAGTCTCTTGACCTCTATTTGCCTTAGTTTTCCCAACTATAAAAATAGGGACAATAATGAAACTTACCTTGTGATAGTTGTGAGGATCAAATGAGATTATATTTGCAAAAGAGCAAGTTATAGTGCTTGGCACATAGCAAGCTACCATATAAATGTTTATTCCCTCCCCTACCTTATCCTTGTTCTCCCTCAGAACAAAAGAACATTATTTTAAAGGCGATATAAAGTCATAGACATCTTGGAACTTGAATTCTGGTTTAGCTGAATCAAAACTGTTGTTTATCATTTCCTGTTACTTGTCCTTTCAATCCAAGACTGCTATTTATCCCTTTAATTGTCAAATGAATCTATTGAATATAAAATATAAGCCAACACAGATTTACAAAGAATAAGAATGAAAAATAAATCTTTTATTTATTCAGGTAAAAATCTAGTGTGGAGAACTACTAGATACAGTCTGCTAATATACACTGCTGATAGAAAGCTGTTACCTTTCACTTTCCCAATTGATGAATTCTAGAAAATTGCATTTTTGCTATCTTCAATGAAAAATCTTTGATCTAATAACCTAGAACAGTATTTGAAACATAACAAATTCGGGGCTAATGTATCCAAACAATCACCATAAACATTTCTGATGATGAAATATTCTCTACTGGAGACCAAAAGGTTAATTTTATAGAATTACAGAATCAGACTCAACTAATACAACTAGAATGTAAATGGGACTACCTCTTTACATCAACCCAGAAAATTGGTTATCAGCTTTAGCTTGAAAAAGTATATTTAGGAGAAGGCCTCTATTTCTTTAAGGTGGTAGTTGTTCAGCTATGTCTGACTTCAAAAGCCCATTTGGTGTTTTGTCGGTAGAAATCATGGAATGGCTTACCATTTCCTTTTCCAGTTCATTTTGCAGATGAGGAAACTGAGGCAAACAGGTTTAAGTGATTTGTCTAGGATCACACAGCTAGTAAGTATCTAAAACCAGAGTTGCACTCAGGAAAAGGAGTCATGATTCCACTGCCAGTGCGCTCTTTCCATTGCACCACCTACCTGTCCATTACTTAAGATAGCCCACTATATTTAAACAGCTTTTCATGGTTAGGAAGTTTTTTTTCTTATGCCCAGCCTAATTCAGTATCTGTGTAATTTCCATCCATTTCCTTCTGGGTCCAAAGCAGGATATATCTAATTCTTCCCTGTAACTTCCTTTCAGATCCTTAAAGTCAGTTTTCAGTTGTGGGATGACATTGCCCCTATCTCTCCTTTTCCCTCCTCCTTAGCCCTGGCCCCCATGGGTCTCACTGGAACAATGACTACAGCATATTCTGTAACCACATCACTAGGTTACCATATATGACAGTTTCTTATGGAAATCAGTCAATAAGAAAGTAGCACCAACAACACAGAATGCAGGACAGGACATTGGACTTCAGTACTCAATAAATCTTTCCTCCGCCTGGTGCCTTCACCATTCCCTTTTTGATCATTACCATCTCTCTCTTCCTCCCTCCCCATTCTTCCTCCCTCTGTCTTCCCCCAGCCCTGTGGGTTTTACTTATTTTAGGGTAACCACATTCATAGTTCCACTAAAGACTATTTTAGGACCTTCCAATGTTAGCAACTCCTCCTGTGACTTCAAATTTGATATATCTTGTGATGTAATCATTTACTCTATATAAAAATCTTTCTTTTGCTTTGCTGAGCTGCTGACTCCTTCAAAGAGCTTGGCTTGTCTACTAAATGTGTTAATCTCATCAAAATCCCTTTGCTTGCATTGGAGATTGTCTTAGCCTGAATTTTTTCAGGCTCGATTCCACAAAACATAGCTGATACCTCAATATTTTCGGCTTCCAACATTGGATAAAAGCCAGTACTTTACAGATCTTCTCTAACCCAAGGTAATCCTCCTCCCCTTCCATTTTAGTGGGGTCCCATAAGCACCTAGGAAAGTGCATCTGTGAAAGCTTAGTGAGACAATTTGGGTCTCAAGGCCTGTAGCCTCCTGTACCTGGCAAATTCCCTTTCAATGGAAGCAGCTTTGTTTTGGGAACTTTGAAGTGAGCCCCTTCACTTTTTGTCTCCCTCTCTGTGGGATGCTGTGTGATGAAGTGGTGGCTATGGTGAGGATTTTTTTTTTTAGCCTAAGTATAGTTTAAAAGAAGCTTCCTCCTTACCCCTGTGGGGAATAGATAAGGTGAAGAACTTACAGGAATGTATGACTTCTTTTTCTGTATTTTATTATTTCTGTGTCTTCCCTATGACCTGTATAATATATGTGCAGGCTCATATCTACTTGAGCCTTGGCCAGCTAGAAACATATTTACTTAACCTGATCTGATGACATTTATTGGTATTTGACATTTATCAATATTTAGTCTATTAGCTGGACCACTGTCTGCTTGATTAAGCCTGAAGGCCTGACTTTCTGTTTCCTAGAAATCAGGAGATTTCCGGGAAACAGAAACCTTCCATTCCAATCTCCCCAAATAGCAACAACCAAACTTAGATGCCTTCCCCTCCCCTTCTCAATGCTCTTACTTGTGATGTAATTTCTTGTATAAAAGCTATGTATCTTTACTACTTCTTTAGCCCTCCTACTGCAAGCTTTCTCTCTTTCTTATCTCGCGATGGGACAGCTCATCCTCCGGAGGTTTTCAATAAACAACTTTTCTGCCTTCTACTACCGAGTGATCTCTGAGTAGTCATTTTGGGTAAGGGTCTTCTATATCCCTCACACCCTTCCCCCCTACTTCCCTGACTGCGTGCAGCAAGGTAGTTGAATGAGAAAGAGAAAATATATATTCAGTACAAAGTTTTTTGAAATGCAGTATTTTGTAAAAAATCATATTGCCTTGAAAATTTTAAGAAAATTATTTAATAGAACGTTTCCTTGAAAGATTTAGAATGCAGCCACTCAGAAAAACTTCTAAGGGCTGTAGTTAAAGAGTATATACTGCTTTGTAAAGGTTAACTTTATAAGAAAAGGGGAAAATTGACACTTGTTTTTCTACTGTGATCTCAACACTGGTCAAATGGGGGCCCCAGAAATAAAAGTTAGTAAATTAAAGTTGTTGAACTGCTAACAACAGATTAGTAGATTCTGGGAATTTTGAGATTAATGATTAAAGTAGTTTTGACAGTTGATCACTTTGAGACTGAAAAAAAAAAACTTATGAAACTTTTGAGGTAATTCCACTCACCCCCTTCTATAATATCTTAGCCAACTGTTTTGTAGAATTTTGAAGAAAAATAAGGATTAAATATATTATAGTTTTTAAAAAAGGTTTTTAAAAGTAATTGACAAGATTGGCTTCATAATTCTAGGGCAGTGAAGGAAAATTGACAGAGAACCCAGAAATGAAGAAAGTGAAGAAAATAGATAGCAAACTTTTATTAACCCTTTCTTTGACTTCCATTTTTGACCCCAAATCCCTTTTTTGCACGATTAGGAAAAGTAACTATAATCCCTTTAAATAAATTAACGTTAGAGGCTGAAGAAAAGGGGAAAAAAAGCACCCCAGAAAGTATTAAGGGATGATCCTCTCTTCACAACCCCAATCACTCAGCATATCCCATTTCCTTACCTTGAGACCTTGAGTTGTGGGGATTGCTAGAAAGAGTGTTGCAGCCTATGTCCCTCTATTAAACTCCCTAGATTTCAGCTCAGATTAAGGAAAGAGAATGCTGGATAATTGTAGTGTAACTTGAATTCTGCCCTACATGGTAGAAAGGGAACAGCAATTGCAGAAGGGCCCCATACACTCTGCCCCTGTGGTTCCACAATCACAGCACCTATAAACTGTTGAAGGATTGGGGGGAGGTTAAGACCCCACAGTCAACATTCCTCAAGCCCTGCTACCTGGAACTACCAACAAGGGATCCTAGAACCAGCCACCTTATTCCCCTATGATCAATACTGCATTCCCCTAAGCCCAGTCAATGTCTTCAAAGCAGACCTGTCCCTTGCCCTGCAGGTTTTGCCCAGGTGCTGCTTGGGAAGAATTTTGGTATCCTCTTAGTATGGCCCTACAGCATAGGGGAGCCATCCAGTCATTGTCCTTGGTAGGCCTACCCTTCCATGTTCCAGTTGCAAAAATATTAGCTGTGTAATTTATGTCAAGCTATTTTAATCTGTTTTCCTCAATTTTCTGATTTGTAAAGAGAAAAATAATGGTTGTTAAGATCGAAATAATATGATTGTAAAGTGTTCAACCCAGTAATTGGCATATGCTGTGTTACATTATTTACTTTCTCTAATTTAATTTGTTCCATATTTGATAATTTTAAAGTGGTTTTTAAATGGTAAAGGTAATAAGATAAATGATTTTACCATGTGATCATTTAAAAAAGCAATCTGATATCTGAAATTTTTTTGTGTAACAAAAAACTAAACTGTTTTGCATTTCTAAATTGAGCAGAAATGCTATTGAGACAAAAATTTATAATCTGAATGTTGTCACACACAAATTAGGCTTTTAAAAAATTTGTGATCATCATGAAAGTGTTTAAGATGGCTTACTTAAAGATGTAGCTTTAACATATGATGAGTCAAACATCAGGTATTTACTGCAACTTTGAAGCCTCAGAATATAGATAAGTTTTAATTCATAAATAAAAGGATTAGTGAAATGTTAGACAAACATCAGGAAGATATCCAAGCTTTAAATTTTGATTAGTGAATTTTTGTTCTTTTAGTTAAAATTCCAGGAACTGTTAAGTTTATTATTGTTTGAGCTTTTGCTTACCAGGACAGTTATCTAAATTGCCATAAAATCAGTAATAGAAAATGGCATGTGTGATAGTCCAAGGACTGTAAAGGTGAGTGAATATGCCTAAAAAAAAGGTTGTGGGGACAATGTAGGGCATGGGCTGTGTAGAATCCTCCTGATTCCATTTCCCCATTGTGATATTTCCTTAATGAAAAAGGAAAATTCCCACTTGGTTATTCTTAAATCTTGTCTCTTAACAATCTGAGACTACATGACTGGCTGTCAAATATGACTCATGCCTGAAATCAAACAGCTAAGAGAGTTTTCCCCTTCTAATGATATATAACTATGTCCCGTTTTTTCCTTTCATAGCAAGTTTCAAATAACGTAACAAGTTTTGTAAATACAATGTTAAATTTATTAAATAACAGATACTGGAACACCTATGATACAATAGAATACAAGTATGATTAGACAAGACAAAGATGTAAGTTTTCTACTTAAGTGGAAGAGTAAATTTTGAAAACAGCAACAGGATTGAACTGTTTTCTCTAAGAACTATAAATAGATGTATATTATTGGGCTAACAAATTTAGAACTCATGGAAACTCAAGCTTTAAGTATATATTGGAATAGTTCTAATTGTTTTCAATTATTAAGGATTAATTGGATTTTCACACACAAATTGGGTTGATAATGATAAACTTAAATTACTTCTCCATTTCTAGGCATCTATCTGGTGATTTAGAGACCTGGAAAGAATATGCTATATAAATGAACTTCCTATGAAAGTACATTAGAACCAGATAGCATTTACAAATAAATGCTATCAAACATTATTTCATGTACAGAATTTAAGTAAAGAAAGAGACAGCAAATTATATTTAAACAAATTCTTTGAAGTTTCAAAATTGTGGAACCAAACTTAAAATGATTGTGTTAGATTTGGTCAGAACTTCTAGATTCTGAACCAGAGACAGTGCTTCATTTAGAGTTGTCCTGTGAAAAAAGCAAATATTGTCAAAGATGTCTAAGGACCTAGAGAACTCTTAGAGATCTCCTTGTTCTGAGAATTAGTTCACTGAGAGCCCTCTAAGCCATTTAATATATACCTGACTTTATGTAACTATGCAATTATGGGAATTGTGAGGAAAACAATTTCTCGTATTATTTAAACTTGGATCATGTGAAGCAAGTCCCTGCTCCTGAATGAACAGACCCAGCAGCAGCTAACAACCAGATGAAAGACAGTTGTCTAAGATTCCAGCTAAGGGCTGAGTCTACCATAATTGTTTTTTCCCCTTTCTCTTCCCCTTTGTTATATACCCAAGCACCAAGGACACGATTCAAATGTCTGTGTGGGCATTTTTCTTACTCTTGACATTCTTGACTTCTTTTTCCCACCAGAGAAGCCAAGCCAAGCCCATCCCTCTCCTAAATGAATTTGAGAGAGGAATAATGGGATTCTAACTGTTGTTCCTACCCCAGCCCAGCCCATATCTGCTCCCAGTCCTGAGCCCCACAGAAATAAATAATCAGGGGTGTCACTAGAACAATAAGCAAGACTATCACATTCTATAACCACATCACCAGGTTACCACATTGGCAGTTACCACAAGACATATCATAGAAATCAGCCAATAAAAAAGTAGCACTGTATGGATACAGAATAGGACATTGGCCTGCAGACCTCAATAAGTCTTTCCCTCTACATGATGCCTGCAGACCTAATATATCAATTATACCCCTCTAAGTGGGCTTTTGTATGTATTCTGGGCAAGCACATGCAGAGAGTTCCACCAAGACTTTAGGACCTCCCCATGTTAGCAAACTCCTCCTATAACCTCAAAATCTACATATCTTGTGATGTAATCAGCACCATCTATTCTATCTATAAAAATTCTTGTCTATCTTTGCTGGGCTGCTGAATCCTTCAGGGCCTGTCCACCTATTGTGAAATCTCATTAAAATGCTTTTGCTTGGGTTGTAAACTGTCTGAGCCTGAATTCTTTCAGAGGCAACACCATGACATACCTGATACCTCAACATCATGACTTCTCAAAGTCTTCTCTTCTTTAATACAACATGTGGGGGGGGGGGGAAATGAGGCATAACATTTTTGATTATTTCTTGTTTCAGATTCTCCCTTTGATAATACCACTTCATGGTAAAAAAAAAAATATGTCTATATATATATATATATACATTTTATATATATAAAGGATGCTTTCTCTACAAAGCTACTTCCTTGAGCCCAGTGAATCTTATGTTTGTTGATTTATTCTTCCCCTATTTTTCCTCACCCTTTTATTCATCATTATAGTGCACTGCATACAGTTGGATCAGGGAATAGCTAACCTATAATTTCAATTGAATAATGAGGGAGAAAACCAGACTCCAAAAGTTTTAGAAGAATAAGAGGAAATGGGAGGTGCCTATTGTAGCTAACTTTTTTCGAAGGAGAGATGTGTGAAGACAGTATTTTAGTGACAGTGCTTTCACGAAGGGAAAACTTGGATACATTTAAAAACACCAGGGAAGCCCCTACAGTACAGTGATTTAAGATTAGCGGGAAAGGGAAATGATAGTGGGGAGACAATGCCTGAGAAGACTTGAAGAGATGAGATGATCCCGATCTAGGATATGTAGCAGGGAGAAGAAGACTCTTCTACCTCTCCTCAGATCCTGGGATAGAGGAGCAGGTAGTGGAGTATACTGTCAGAGGAATGTTTAGATGAGGAGAAGGGAGGAGAGGGACACGCAGTGTGGGGACTTCCTGCTGAGAGGCAGCCTGAGCAGGCATATGTCAGCCAGACTAGAAGAACAATTAAAACTTGGTATGAACAGTCCAGTCCTATTCCCAGGGCATATATTCAGGAAGTCGCAGAAAGCCTCCTGAGAAGTGATGATCTTTTTTAACTTCTGGTTTATCACCAGCCAAATATTACTGGGGACAAATATCCCCCAAGGAATCTCCGTTCAAACGCTCTTCCGACCCCCGGTGGCGGGTTAGTTAGTGCGGGGGCTAGAATGCTGGTGGTTGAGAGCGAGGAGGTTCCGTTGCTCGGGATACCGGCGCCGCTTTGAGAAGACGCCAGCAGCTCCAGCCGAGCTCAGCCCGGAGCATGGAGAACCAGGAGGAGATAGATCTCCGACCCCTTACTGACTACAGGTTGTGGAATGAAGTGACTACCTGTTTTCAAGCAGAAATACCTCTAAGAAAAAATGCTGGCAACACTATAAAATACGTGGTAATTGTTTTACTGTCCGTGAAACAGTAAGACTGGCTTCATGAAGCATTAAGAAATAATAGTGTTGGTCCTGAAGTTGCAAGAGAAAAGACTGTAAGGTTAAGAAAATTCCTCAAACTCATGTCATTAAAGATATTAAAAGAAGATGGGGATCAGAAAATCTGGATGAATACAATGAGCTATTCAGATTTCCTACAACTTCTCCCCTTACAACTGTATCATACAGTCGTCTGGAAGAACAAAAAGCAGTTTAGAAAATATTTCTAAAGAGAAGAAAGTATCTTCAAATTATGGCACTCATTTCTCAGGACTCCTGAAAAAGATGTCTTTCAGGAGAATCAAGTAAAATTAAGAGCTGAAAATAAAAAAAACCCAGTGGAGAAAAGGGAAACAAGCCAAGAAGATACTGAAGAAATTTGGAGACATCTTATTTTGACACACCAACCATTTTAGGTATGCCATCTTTAGACGAATTCTTGGATCCAACATAAGGAATACCTCAGTATATACTAGATCTGTGACCAATACAAGTAAACATGGAGTAGTTGTATTATTGCAAAACAAAGTAGATGATCTTCCTCATTAGGGATTACCTGCTGTGGGACCAAGATCACTAATGAAAAAGATGTTTTCCTGATATGCTGTGCAGTACTGAGGAATTAGTTTCCTTTCTGATGGATCATCAAGAAATTTTTCAAATGCTGTCCCACTTGCAAGCCTCTGTGGAGCACAGCACCTGGATGATCTGAAGAAGGAAGATTATTACATACAATCCTAGGAATGGATTGATTGCTGCTCTGTCAAGGAGATAAGCACCCAGAAATTTGATGATCAGGACATTTCTACCTCTTAGGTTGCAATTGTTGAACTTTTGGAGAATGTTATCAAAGAGAAAAGTTTACCTCTAAAAGTAAAAAAGAAAAAATTAAAGCAGTTTAAGAAGAAAATTTAATTTTATTTAAACTTTTACTTAAAATTATTTAAAAAATTTAAAATTTAAAGTTTAAAATTGACTTTAATTGTATTAAATTTTAAGAAAGTCAAAGTTTTAGTTAATTACTTATTATCATATGATATTAAAATGAAGACTTAGAATGAAGGATATAATATTAATTAAGACAGTCTGCTTTTCCTGCCCTTTCCCAAAATTAGTTTGCTATAGACATAGAAAAGTGCCAAAATCATTAGTGATACTAGTACTCAGTAGTTAACTCTGGGGAATCACAAGGAATAGGTCTCAACAGAGAAGAAATGAAGAATGAAAAGCAAAATTAGTAACCAAAAGTATTCTGAATATCTCCTTGAAGAAACTAGATAGAGAAGCCATGAAAATAGGGGCCAGAAACTGATGTACTTGAGTTTGACCAAAGAATTCCTAAGCAGCAAGAACTAATTTAGACTCGTGTGTTATGTGGATATAGGAAATGATATCCTAGATGACTAGGATTGCTAGCCTTTTAGTTCAAATGATAGCTTAGTGCAGAATTTTTATAAACTCGGTAGCATATATTCTTTTACATGTACATTCATTTTTTAAAAATTACACACATTTCTTTATGAATCATGTTGGGAAAGAAATCCCAAGAGAAAAGAAAATTAAAAGAAAAAAAATGAACATAGCATGCACATATTGATTTATATATTCAGTCTCCATATTCTCTTTGGCTGCAGATGGTGTTTTCTATCCAAAGTTTGAAATTGCCTTGGGTCATTGAATCGCTGAGATTCATATCAATCAAATCGCAAGTCTTTCATAGCTGATCATTGCACAATCTTGCTGTTACTGTTTGTATACAGTGCATTCCTGATTTTGCTTTTTTTGGCTCAGCATCAGTTCCTTTAAATTTTTCCAGGCCTTCTAAAATCAGCCTGTTCATTTTTTTTTTTTTTTATAGAGCAATATCCATTAATTTCACAAAACAGAATTTATTTAACCATTTCTCTATTGATGGACATTTACTCATTTTTCAATTCTTTGCCATCACAAAAAGAGCTGCAACAAACATTTTTGCACATGAGGGTTCTTTTCCTTCCTTTATGATTATTTAGGATATAGATCCAGTAATGGCACTTCTATGCCACTTTGGACATAATTCCAAATTGCTCTCCAGAATGGTTGGGTCATTTCACAACTCCACCAACAATGCATTAGTGTCCCAGTTTTCCCACATCCCCTCCAACATCATTTATCAGATTTTCCTGTCATTTTAGCCAATCTGAGAGGTATGAGGTGTGTACCTCAGATAACACATATATTTTACTACATTTTGTATTCCTATATATTTTCCCATATTTTTCATAATATTTATGTGTATTTGTTAAATGATAAAAATAAAGTATAACATTTCACTTGTTTTCTGATACAATTCCTCTATTTCCATTTGATTATTCAACCAATTGAGATAAAATTGCTATGTTAAAGATGTAGAAGAAATAAATGTAAGCTCGACCTCAACCACAGAGGCCTTCAAGGCTCTAATTTCCCTCAGTTTTTTCTCTGCTTGGAGCCATTTTGGGCTCAGTTTGAGGGGAACATCTTTCATAGGCACTAAGGCCAGAGGAAGTGCCAACAGAATTTCTTTGTAAAATCCTAGTAGTACCCTTTCCACTGTTTCCCCCATTATTTCTCTTGAAATTATTCATCTTTTGCTCCTCTACATAAATTTCATTGTTTTATTATCATTTTTTTTTGGCAGTTTGATTGGTACAGCACTGGATATGAATTTACATAGTATATATCATTTTGTTATAATGGTTTAGCCACATTTGCTTCTCTATATTAAACCCATTTTTGCTGTTGCTTTGTCAGAGGGAATGATTGATATCCTGCCTTTTTTTACTTCACTTCAGATAAAGCATAATAGATTTTGATCCTGCTTTCCATCTCAGTTGTGTTTCTTAAACAACATATTTGATTCTATCCTATTTTATTCTATCTTTTTTCATTTTATGGAAGTTTTTATTCTATCCAAATCTATAGCTATAATAATTGTATATTAACTTGAATCCTACTTTTCCTTCTCTTTCCTACCCATTCTTTATATAAAAGAGAGGTTAATGAGAAAGGAGCTCAACACCAGCACTCTATTTGATGTCTGCCCCTCTGCCTCTCCTTTTTTCCCTGCTCCCAAATCTACTAACAGGTTTATATGTCCTTCCTCTCTCCTTCCTTTTTTGTTTCCACTGTTTCTTTTTAACCTTTCTTAGAGGGTTCGTTTATTCTGTTTGTCTGCCTTAATCTTCCTTCCTACTTACAGTTGGGGATTATTGAATTTGTGCTCAAAGCTATTTTTCTTTGAAGATTTCTTTATTATAGTTGTTTTGGAGTCATTTGCTTCTGGTTTTGTGTCTTGAGTATTTCATATTACAAAAGAGCTTATGGGTAGGAAACTTTTTTTTGTTTACTCATTGTTTCAACTTAAGTTACTGGCCAGGCACTGTGTACTTCTGGAAAGAATGTCTAGACCTGACTGAACCTTTGCAGGATTATTCATTTATGTCACACCCATTATCCTTGGTAATCCTGGAGGGTCTGTCCTTAATTAATCCTGTTCTATATAATTTCACTTAATATCTTATCAGCCCGGATTGATAGTATTATCATCTCTATGCTTATGATTCTCAGGTATCTTTATCTAGTCTGATCCTTCTACACTCACAGTTCTGCTTATTAAATGCCCCAAATTGGTATTCTTAGTAGACATTTAAACTCCACATGTTAAAAAATGACATCTTTCCCTCATCAGCCCTCCCTTCTTAATTTCTTTATTACTGTTAAGAGTACTTCCATTCTCCCAGTCACCCAAGCTCACAGCCTAAATGTCATCCTTCACTCTTCATATCGGAGCTTTTCCTAAGGCCAGTCAATTTTACTTTCATTAACATCTCTTGAATTTGCTCTTTTTTGATATTAACTCTGTAGAGCAGGTCCACATCATCTTGGGTCTGAACTATTGCAATAGCTAGTTGGTTTGCTTTTCTAATTCAAATTTCTTTGCTGCTCTGTTACCTCATATACTTAACTATCAAAGTGATCTTCCTATAAAGCACAGGGTACTCCTATTCTTCCACAAACTCCAATGTCACCCTAGCAATTGAACAGCATCATCTCATATACAACTTAGCAATTATGAAAACCAAAACACCAGTGAAGGGCCTATCTCTAGCAAGGCAACAGATAAGCAGAAAGAAACAAGCCTCCCTGGAAAATGGCCTAGTCTTGTAAAATAGTACATCATACTTCCCAATTGTTTTCCAAAATAGTGAAAAATTACACTAACCCATCTTTTTTCCTATAGTTCTATCTTTTGATTTTGGAATTCAAAAGTGTGAAACCTCAGTTACTTTATATTTCTCACACTCTTAGCAAGTTTGAGCACTTTTCAAGATGATTTTGATCATTTATAGTTGGTTTTAATCTATAACTAAAATGCATAGGATGTTTAATACAATTTCAATGTTTATAACAATTTGCAAAAATGACCACTTTGAAATTAATTGCAGATAAAGAAATTATATGAAATTCCTGGTTAAGACTCTTATACTTGGTCATTTTTTTTATTTTAGTAAATATATAGGAACAGAAGTTTTTATATATCACATTTTTGTATATATACAAATATATGCAGACACATATATGTCTAAAACTATTTCAGTGGTTCCTTTTGATCTCCTTAATGGATCCCTATGATTATGTTTCTTTAGAGGCTTAATAACTTAAAAAAAAAAAGTTTCCATTGCTTACCTCACCTTTAATCTTAAAGTTATTTTTCATTCTTGTTTGGAAATTGTTGATTGCTTATTCTTTTTAGAATCATAGAACGAGAAAATGATAAGATCCAAGAACTAGAAAGTGGCTCACAGAGAGAATCTATTCCAATCCTCTCAAAACAGTTTCAGAAGGAATTTTAATGTTATTAAAATTATTTAAATTTTAATTATTTAGAATTTTAAAATTCTATTTAAAATGGATATTACCTTTTTAAATTTTAAGAAAGCTTAAGTTCTACAACCTTAGGTACTGGTTGCTAGATATTAAATGAAACCTTATAGTGAAGATGAATTAATGTTAAGTTTGCTTTTCTATCTCTTCTCAAATTTAGTTTGTTACACACATAGCAAAGTGCCAGTAGTTAGTGCTCAGCATTTACTCTAGGGGATCACAAGGAACCAGTAGGTTTTAATGAAGAAATGAATAAAAAGCAAAATTAGTAACCAAAAATATTCTGAGCATCTTATTGCAAAAGACTAGAAAAGCCATTATGACAGTGTGTGCCAGAAGTTGAGCTACTTGATTAATACCTGAACAGCAAGATTTAACACACCCAAATGTATTTTGTGGACATTTTGTGAGATGAAGTTCTAGGTGATTAGGGTTGCTCATTAGCTATTCAGTCCAAGCGAAGCTTGGTAGGAATTTTTATAAATTTGGAAATATATATTCCTCTATATTTTGCACTATTATCTTTTTCCATATTTTTTATAGGCTTATTTTTGTTTAAAAACTAAAAATAAAGCATATGGTTTCCTATGGAATCTTTAAATAAAAGAGTACCGATGGTGAGAAAGAATGAGCTCAACACCACTTTTCTCTATTTGGTGTAATCTGTTTCTGATCCTTTCTGACTTTTCTTTTTTCCTTCTCCCAATCACACTAACAGGTTCACATCTGTCCTTTTGTCTATCCCTCCCCATTCCCTTCCTCCCTCTTCCCAACCCTTCTTAGTGAATTCTAAGTCGGCCTCAATCTACATTCCTCCTTAGTTTTTTTTTTTTTTAATTAAAATAAGTAATCAGTCTTTATACTATACTCTGTCTTGTGACCTATTAAAAATTCACGATCAATTCATAGCTGTGTAAGAAAGCCTTCCATTAGGTATTTAATGGTATGACTTTATGCATTCAATTTTTGTTATCTATAAACATTAGCTTAGTTTTTAATACCCTAAATATTGAGATCCTTATTCAAAGACCAACATGTAGAAATACGGTGCAAGAACTAAATTTTATCAACCTTTGTGTACATTCTTATTATGCAGCAGGGCAGGGAATCTATTTTCTGTTGAGGATCCTTTGAATGTGACATCAGTCATGGGCCGAAATTAACTTATAGAATTCAAGCAGTGGGAGGTTGTTGTACCTAGCTTACAGCTCATCATTGCCTGTGGTTGCCTTAGCAAAAGATTTCACTAGCCTGTGAGCCAAATGTTCCCCAGCTCTGTGAGTGGAAGATGAAAGGAAATTGCAATAAAATGGAATGATGGATCACAAATCCTCTTTAAGAAAATAAGTGACTTGGTTTTAATCTTTATATATATATATATATATATATAATATATATATATATATATATATTATATATATATATATACATATATATATATAAAGGAATCAAAGACAATGGGAATATATACATATATAGATATATCTATATATGTGTAAATATACATACATACACATACATGTTTTAAGCTACTTCAGTAGTTCCCTATTTTGTGTTCAAATAAACATTTTTTTCTGATAATATGATCTCCTTCCAATCTTTTTAGTCGTTTTATACTTTTTTCTCCTTTCTATATACTACAATCCAATCATAATGGTCCACTAGCTGTTCCTCATGCATAATATGCATCTTCCTTTTCCATGCTTTGCACTAATGGACTCAATACCTAAAAGATTTTATTGACTTCTTACTCTTAGAATCATTGGGCATCTGGTAAAAACTCAAGAGGAGTTTTAACTTCTGGAGAAGGTTTTTCCTCATGATCCCATGTAGTGAAGCCTTCTCTTCTATGCTTTTTTTCTTATATATTTGATATATGTAATCTTCCTCATTTGAACCCAAACTTTTTGAGGACAAAGGTCAATTTTTGTTTTTAAAAATTCCCTTAGCACAATACCTGATAGATGGTGCTTAATAAATGTTAGTGATTGGTCAGCTTAAACTTGTTTATTACCATGAAGTTTGTAATCATGGTTTCTGATAGTTTTTCTTTCTCAGTGTGTAGAAGAGAGCTGAAACTCTTGAGTTGTTGCATTGAGGTTGGTTCAAGCACTTAGGGTTAATTACCAATTGGACAATACTCTATGGGCATGTGCTTGGGGAATGGCCCTGCCCACTATCCTGTGCTGGCTTGATAACTGGTGTATATAGAAAATTGTAGGAGGGACTAGGGGGTGGAGTAAGAAGAGCCACGGTCACTTTGGTGGTGGAAGAGAAAGAAGGAGGTTGCGGAGATCTTGCTTCCATCCCCTTCACTTCTACCCCTAAAGACCGAGAATAAAGACTAAGGACTTTTGCTTATCCTGACTCCGGCTGATTCTAAGGTATCCTAGGTGGTAGCGTGGTCTTCACATCGGTGAATTGTACTGATCAATTTTTAAATGTTTGTGTGTATGTGTGTGTGTGTGATTTTGATGACCAAATTAGCTGTTTTATTTATTGTTTACTTTATAGGCTTAATTTTAAAAATTCCATTGATTATTAAGATAAAACATTATTTTCATTCTTGTTTGGAATTGTTCATTTGCTCATATTCTCTTTTTAGAATCATAGAATTAGAAGATGATGGAGCAAAGGTTGGAAATTATTCCAGAGAATTTAATTTAACCCTCTCAATTTTGCTGAGGAGAAAACTAATCCAAGAAGTTTCATGACTTGCCCAAAGTCATATATAATCATCAGAAGTGGAATTTGAAGCCAAGTTTTCATTCTTTAAAAAATTATTAAGCAATATAGATATTTGATCAATACAATGATTTAAAGGTTTATAAGGGTATTCTCTTGAAAACCTGTGCACTTATGACAATCATTTCCAATAAATCCTCTCTACTCAAGCAATATTATGAATAACAACTCTACTTCATTAAGGCATGTACTAAAAAAAAAAAAAAAGTTTTTTTTTAGCAGTGAGTTGATGCAATATTTCTTCATTTTTCTTTGGCAGTGTTTAATGCTTGAACAATACCACTGCATTTCATAATACCTACATACACATAATATATATACACATGTATATGTATGTATATTTGTATACATGCATATTTTATTTACATGTAAAGATAATTTTCAACTTTTTTTTTAAGATTTTGAGTTCCAAATTTTTTTCTCCCTCTTCTCTTCCTTACCTCCCTCCTCCCTCCCCCAGACAACTAGCAATATGATATAGATTATACATGTACAATCATTTCAAACATTTATTTCCATTATTAGTCATGTTGTGAAAAGAAAAATAAAGAGCAAAAGAGAAAAACCATAAGAAAAAACAAAAAAGATAGAAAATATGCTTAGTTAGGTCCACCCTCTTTCAGTCTCCATAATACTATCTCTGGATGAGGATGATATTTTCTTTCCCAAGTCCATTGGAAATTGTTTTATATCACTGTTTTGCTGAAAAGAGTTTAGTCTCTCATAATAGATCATCACTATGTTACTGTATCTGGTGTTCTCTTGATTCTGCTCACTTCACTCAGTATCAAGTTCATGTTAAGTCTTTCCAAATTTTTCTGAAATCAGCTTGCTCATATTTCTTATAGAGCAATAATATGCAAGTAATTAATTATATTAAAAATGAATAGGTTGCCCAGTCAACAGAGCACTGACCGCGGAGTCAGGAGAACCTGAATTCAAATCCAGCCTTAGACACTTGACAGTTACTAGCTGTGTGACTTTTGACAATTCACATAACATTGCCTCATAATATATAAATCTAAAAATAATTGAAGGAAAACACTGGAATTAAAAGAAATTAGGGAAAGCTTTGATAAGCATATCATTTCTTTAGCAGGTTAGAAGTGTTTCATCTTCATTCTTATGGGGGCTATGTTTTTTTTTTTATCAGCATTCTAATGCCTTTCACAGTTATTTTTCATGAATATTGTTTAATAACTATTCTTTTGGTTGTGCTTATTATGCAGCTCTTCTTCAGTTCATGGAAGTTTTCTCAAGTTACTTTTTTTATATTCCATATACCATGGCAATGCTCTTTCACAGTGATAATAGCAAGTATTGTAGAGTTATATGATATATATGTATATATGTATATATGTGTATATATATATATATATATATATATACACATATATATATGTATATAGTAGTTTCAAACAACAACCCAATGAAATAGTTATTGTTACTGTCTGTATTTTGTAGTTAAAAAAAAAAAAAAACTGGCAAGGAAAAAAGATTAAGTGACTAAGTGTCCAAGAGTTATTTGGTATCTAAATAGTTACAAGACACACTGAATTACATATTACTCTGCTCTCCTTGAAAACCCTCAATGCATCCATTAGTTCTTTTTTCCTGCCTCTTTCTTTCTATTGCTCTTTCATCATTGTGTCATCTTTTTCTCTTACATTTAGGTACAATTTTCATCAAGTTGCTTGGAAAATTTTGAAGGACCTTGACCAAGACCTTTGCTCTGCTCTGATTTTCTCTGAACTATATTTTATGATTTCATCTTTCCTGGTGATATCCTATGGTAAGTTTTTCAGGATGGGTAATTTTAGAGAATAGGATAATATATCTAATTTCTAGTCAACAATAATTTGTACATCTTGAAATTTTTTGATATATATCTTTCAGGCAATATCTTTAGAAAAGTTAAAATAATGACTGACTTTCCTCTATTACTGTAGCTAGATGAATTCTAACAATTTGTTCTCTACCTTCTGTTTCCAGTAGTTCTGAACAATTTTGTTACATTGCACATTCTTACATTAAGCATCTAGACTCCATATATCTCTTCGCATTTTTGAACACTTAATTTTTTAAAACTATATATTTTTAAAATTTTTATTTTAATAGTATGTTATTTTTTTCCAATTACATGTAAAGATGTTTTTCAATGTTCATTTTTGTAAAATTTTATATTCCAATGTTTTATTTTTCCCTTCCATTCCTTAACTTTCCCCTTTCCCCATGCTAGTAATGAATTTAATATAGGTTATATGTGGTTTTTTAAAAAACATTTTCTGAGTTATGCTGGAAAACAATTAGAATTAAAGGGAAAACTTTGAGAAAACAAAAGAATAAATGAAAACGTATTTCTTTGATCTACATTTGGTCTCTAGTTCTCTTGCTATATATATATATATATATATATATATATATATATATATATATATATATATATGACATTCATTTTCATTTTTCATCCTAAGATATTGGAGTTGCTGAGAAAAACAGTCTTATCATAGCTGATCATCACACCATCTTCCTGTTTATTCTGTACAATGTTTTTCTGGTTCTGCTTGCTTCACTAAGCATCAGTTCATGTGAGTCTTTCCAGGCTTTTCTGAAATCAGCCTGTTCATTTCTTATAAGAATAGTATTCCCTTACATTCATATGTCATAACTTATTCAGCCATTTCCCAATTAATGATCAGCCACTCATTTTTCAATTTTTTTGTCCCCACAAAAAAGCTGCTACAAACGCCTTTGCACATTTATGGGTTTTTTTCACTCTTAAGATCTTTTTGGGATATAGACTTAGTTGTGGCACTGCTAGATCAAAGGATGTGCAGCATTTTAATAGCTTTTTGAACACAGTTTTAAATTGCTCCTCAAATGGCTAGATTTCAAATTCCAACAACAATGCATAAATGTCAGTTTCCCATATCTGCTCCAACATTTATCATCTTTTCTTGTCATCCTAGCCAATCTGAAAAGTGTGAGGTAGTACTTCATTCTGTTTTAATTTTTATTTCTCTATAATTAGTAAGTGATTTAGGACATTTTTCATATGATTATAGATGACTAATTTATTCTTCATCTATTTACATCCTTTGGCCATTTATCAGTTGGGGAATGAGTTATATTTTTATAAATTTGACTCAGTTCTCCATGTTTTGGAATTAATGCCTTTATTAGAAACAACGGCTTTAAAATGCTTTCCCAGCTTCCTGCTTCCCTTTTAATGTTGCCTGCATTGTTTTTGTTTGTGTAAATATTTTAATTTAATGTAATCAAAATTATCCACTTTGTACTTCATGATGCTATTTCTTGTTTGGCCACAAATTACTTCCTTCTCCAAATATCTGATAAAGTAAGCTATTTCTTGTTCTCCCAATTTGCTTATAGTATCACTGTCTAAAAATCATGTGCTTACCCATTTTGATTTTATCTTGTTATAAGATATGCGAATGAATGTTGGTCTCAGTTTCTGCCATACTATTTTCCAGTAATTTCTGTCAAATAGTGACTTATCACAGAAGCTAGAATAACAATTTTCACATTGCCTTTCTCTCCCACCCCTGATTTTGTAATTTTCTATATTCCTGTTGCTTGTTTTTTTCTTTTATTACTGCATTTCTCTTCTCTATACTTTTGAGAAAATTCAACATTATGATAAGACTTTCTAGCCATCTTTTTTGTTTCAACAGTTTTATTTCCAATATTATCTGTTAGAATTTTCTTTTGTTATCTTATTGGTTGGTTGTTCAGTCATGTCTGAGTCTTCAAGACCTCATTTAGAGTTTCCTTGGTGAAGATAATAATGGAGTGTGCACAGTTTGCCATTTCTTCTCCAGCTCATTTTACAGATGAGAAAACTGAAGCAACAGAAAACCATGTTTCTGATGAGCCCAGGCTCACACAGCAAGTTAAATGTCTGAGGCCAGATCTGAATTCAGGAAAAGAAAATCTTCCTGATTTTCACTGCCAGTGTTCTGTCCACTGTGCTATCTAGCTTCCATTTACACCTAAGATAGTTCACACTCTCTATATAAAAACAGCTTTCATGGTCAGGAAGCTTTTTCTTTTAAAATTCAACCTAAGTATGCATATGATTCCCATCCATTTCCTTCTGGGTCTAAACAGGATTTAGCTAATCCTTCTTATTCCTGAAGTCAGCTATCATGACCTCTCTCAAAAGTCTTCTCTTTAATGAGATTCTATCAAAAAAGAGGGGAAAAAAAGAAGCACAACAACACTTTGATTATTCCTTGATTATCTCAGATTCTCCTTTTGATACCACCACTTCATGGTAAAAAAAATTTATATATATATATATATAAAATATGTAGGATGCTTTCTCTACAAAAATACTTCCCTGAGCTCAGTTATATTCTTTGATTTATCCTTTCCCTATTTTTTCCTCACCCTATTCATTATAGTGCACCACATATATATATAGTTGGATCAGAACACAGCTAATCTATTTTCAGTTGAATAATGAGGGAGAAAATCAGATTGCAAAAGTTTTAGGAGAGTAAGAGGAAGAAGTTGGAGATGACTATTGTAGATTAACTTTTTTCAGAGTTTAGCTGATAAGAGGAGCAGAGATGTGTGAAGACAGCTAGTAAATATAATATTGAGAGTACTTTTAGGAATGGGGAAAAAAATGGATATATTTGAAACCATCAGGGAAGCCCCTCTACTAAAAATTTAAGTTTAGAAGGAGAGGGAAATGATAATAGGGGGTCAATGCTTGAGAAGACCTGAAGGGTTGGGATGGGATCCTAGGAGACACATAGCAGGAAGAAGAGTCTCTTCCTAATCAGAGTGTGGAATGGAGGAGCAGATAGTAGAATATGCAGTCAGATGAATATTGGGTGAGGAGAAGGGAAAAGAGGGACATGCAGTGGTGTGGGACTCTGACAAAGAAGCCTGAATTGGCTTAAGTCAGTCTGATGAGATCAAAACTTGACATGGCCAACAATTAATTGCTATTGCTAGGCCCATATATTAAGGAAGTTTTAGAAAGCCTCCTGAGAATTATTCATCTATCTTAATTTCTGGTGATCAATATGTAGACAAATAACATCCCCAGAAAGTCTCCATTCCAAAGTTTTCCTGACAAGGGTTGGTGCAGTCCTTGAGTGCAGGAGGTTGAGGTTGAGTTGCTCAGGATACAGGCACTTTGGTGTTGGGAAGGAGTGAGGGGTGGTAGGAAGGAGTGGGGAAACCATTGCTCAAGATATGAGGGAATCCTTGGGAGGACGCCAGCAACACTAGCTCAGTGGGGAGCACGGAGATCCAGGAGATGATCTCGGCCCCTTCCTGGCCACCAAGCTATGGAATGAAGTGACCACCTGTTTTCAAGCAGAAATGCCTTTAAGAAAACACTGGAAGCAGTTTAAAATACTTAACATTGTTTACTGTACTTGAGCAGTAGATTGGCTTCATGAAGCATTAAGAAGTAATAGCAATATTGGTCCTGAAGTTGTGAGAAAAGATTGTAAAGTTGTTAAGAAAATTCTTCAAGACTCATCATTGAAGATATTAAAGAAGATGGGGATCAGAAAATCTTGATGAGAACAATGAGCTATTCAGATTTCCTACAACTTCTCTCCTTACAACTATACCATGCAGTCATCCAGAAGTGACAAAAAGCAGCTTAGAGAATATTTCTAAAGAGAAGAAAGTATCTTCAAATTATGGCATTTATCTCTCAGGACTTCTAAAGCCATATTTTATCAGGAGAATACAGGCAACATTACAAGTGAAATTAGAGCTGAAAATAAAGAAAACCCAGTAGAGTAAAGGAAAAAGCCAAGAAGATACTGAAGAAATTTGGAGACATCTTATTTTGAGGCACTTAGGTATGCCATCTTGAGAAGAAGTTTTGGATCCAACCCAAGGAATATCTCAGTATATACTAGATATATGACCAATACAAGTAAACATGGAGTAGTAGGTGTATTGTAAAAAAGCACCTATCCTCCTTCACTGGTAACTATCTGTTCTGGGAACAAAATCACTAATGAAAAAGACATTTTCCCAATGTGTGCTGTGCTGTGCTGAGGAAGCTGATCTCAATGAACTGTTTGCTACACAATTAGCTTTCTTTCTGATGGATCATCAAGAAATTCTTCAGGTGCTATCTCATGTGGAAAAGTACCTGGACTACCTGAGGAAGGACCATATTACAAATCCTAGGGATGGACTGATTGCTGCTTTATCAACTTACTCCTATTGTAAGCAGAGAAGCATCCAGGAATTTGATGAACAGAAAGTTTCTACTTCTCAGGTTGTAATTGCTGAGCTTTTGGAGCACATTACCAAAGAAGAAAGCTTAAGAAAAAAAATCAAGAAGTTTTAGAAGTAATTTTAATTTTATTTAAAATTATGTTTAATTTAAATTGAAAAATTTTATTTATAATTGCTTTTAATTGTATTTAATTTTAAGAAAAAGTTCCAGAGCCTTAGATATGGATTATCAGATGATTTTAAGTGAAATTATATAGTGAAGAATATAATAATATTAGGCAGTCTGCTTTTCCTGTCCTTTCCCAAAATTAGCTTGCTATAGACATAGAAAGGTGCCAAAATAGTTTTTGATATTAGTGCTCAGTGTTTTACTCTGGGGGATCACCAGGAACTCAGTAGGTCTCACAGGAGAAAAATTGAAGAATGAAAACACTATTAGTAACCAAAAGTATTCTGAGCATCTCATTGCAATGGCCTAGAAAAAGCCATAAGTTATTATACTTGAGTGTTAGCCAAAGAATGCTTGAGCAGCAAGACTAACTCGGACCCACATGTGCTGTGTGGACCTGTTGTAAAATGAAGTTCTAGATGATATGGGCTGCTAGTTAAAACATTTAGTTCTAGCGCAACCTGGTGAGGAATTTTTGTAAATTTGGCGACATTCTGCTCCATTTTTGTACTCATGTCTAATTTTTTTTTACAGGTGTGTATTTGTTTAATAGCTAAAAATAAACATTTCATTTATCTTCTGACACATTTACTGTATATTTCCATCTGGTTGTTCAACCAGTTAAGATGTGCTGCTGTGGGTAAGGGTTGAGAAGAAATGTAATCCCTTGGCATGGGCCTCCTAACCCAAGGAGGTCAAGACCTCCAATTCCACTGATTCCACCTATTCTTTTCTCCATTTGGACCCATTTGGACCCATTTTGGGCCCAGTTTGAAGACATCTTTTATAGGTACAAACCTAGAGTAGACCAAGATTAGGGCCAACAGATTTCTTTGTAAAATCCCTGTAGTACTTTCCCTATCTCCCTTACAGAACCATTTAAATTTAAAAATTTTAAAAATATTGTGCAAACTTGTACTACTAAACCCACTTCCTTTCCACTATTTTCCCCATTATTTTCCTTGAAAGCATTGACTTTTTTTTCTCTTGATGAATTTTATTATTATTATTATTACTATTATTTTAGTTCTATGTGAGAAATAATTATTTGGACCCCTACTCTATTCCAAGCAGTACTAATCAATTTGATAGAATCATATCAAAATTCTGTATATAAGGCCCCAGAGCTGTGACTTGTAGATTCAGAATCATATCAAAGTTCTGTATATAAGGCCCTAGAGCTGTGACTTGCAGATTCAGAATCATATCAAAGTTCTATATATAAGGCCCCAGAGCTGTGACTTGTAGATTCAGAATCATATCAAAGTTCTATATATAAAGTCCCAGAGCTGTGACTTGTAGATTCTAAGTTCACTTGCTTAATTATAGCAAGTTAACTAAATAAAGGCCTTCCTTGTCATGGTGGACCAAACCCATTTTGGCAAAAAAGGCAACTACATGGAAAATGTCCCCACAATTTTTGCACTTCTAGACCAAGCTCTTTTCTAATAGGAGCAGATGACTATCTTATGATCATTTAGGTCATAAGACTGATAGCTTGTACTAGTTTCTCCTGCCTAACTTGAGAAACCTTTGTCCATCTTATATAGAGATATTCCTTTCTTCACCCAACTTGTTACTCTGCTGACATACTATTTTGCTTATTTTAGCTTATGTATCATATGTCAATCAATGGAACTATTCTTTAATATTCATTTAATATTCATGAATGACTGGACATTTAGTTCTACAAAAATGGTACTAGAATGAGGAGGCATCCCAGATCATGAGGAAGATCTAAGGTCCATTTCATTAGAGGAGACTATGAATCCTTTAATAAAATGCCATTGGCTTGGAGCTCTGTCTCAGTCTTTTATTGTAGATGGGATAATTTTAATCATTGAATCTACAAAGTAATTTTTTGGCAGTTTGAATGTCAATTCATTTATTTGTATAATATTGCCATTTTGTTATTGGCTCAGCAGCATGTAGTTTTCCTGTTTATCTCTATTATAAAGTATTTTTGCTGTTGCTTTGTCAGAGGGCATGATTGAGACAATCCTGCCTTTTTTTTTTTTTTAAAACTTCACTTCAGATAAAGCATAATAAGATTTCGATTCAGCCCTTATTTTCAACTTAATTTTTCTTCTTCAGTTGTGTTTCTTAAACACTTTAAAGCTTTTTATTTTCAAAACGTATATATGCATGGATTTTTCAACATTAACCTTTGCATAATCTTGTGTTTCAGATTTTCCCCTCCTCTCCGCCCCCCCCCCCCACTCCTTTCCCTAGATGGCAAGCAATCCAATATATGTTATACATGTTAAAATATATGTTAAATTCAATATGAAAATACACATTTTTTGATTGTAGTCTTTTATTCTGCTATCTTCTTCCATTATTTTATGAGCCAAGTTCCATTTTATCCAAATTCATAATTATGATCATCGTTTATTTGCCTCCATGGTATTTCTTATACTTTTCCTTTTCTTTGTTTCCTACCCATTTTTTATAAATAAGGTGGTGAAAAAGAATGACCTGAATACCAGTGCTTTATATTTGTTGGGATATGTTTCTTCAATAAATTTATGACCTACCTTTTTTTCTTCCTTCCTTCCTTCCTTCCCTTTTTCTTTTCCTTCCCTTTCCTCCCCTCACTTCCCCTCTCCCTCTTCCCCTTTCCTTTTTCTTCTTGTCCTCCCTTTCCTCTTAAGCTGGACAGTGTTGTGTTCAAATTTGCCTTAATCCTTCCTTCTTATAGTTGAATTTGTCATTTAATTTGTGCCTGAGCTGTGCTTTTTAATTTGAAGCTATCTCTATAGAGGTTTTGGAGTAATTTCTAATTTTTTGTCTTGAATATCCCTTTCACTGTGAAAAAAGAGCTTTATGGTGGGATGTTTTTATTCATTGTTACTGGCTGGGTACTGTGTACTTTTGGAAAGAATGTCTATCTAGACATCTCTGAATCTTCTTGGGCTCTTTGCTGAATGCTCATTCATGTTATTCCCATTATCTTTGAGTACCCTAAAGGATTCTGTTCTCATCCCTCTTCCATATAATTTCACTTAGTGATCTCATCAGCCCCCACTGATACTATTACTATCTCTGTGCTTATGATTCTCAGATACCTTTTATCTAGCCTGATCCTCTCTGCTGACTTCTAGACTCAACTCTATTAGATGTTCACCATTGGCTATCCTTAGTAGACATTTCAACTCTACATGTCTAAAACTTAACTCTTTTCCCCCAACAGCTCTCCCTTCTTAATTTACTATTAAGGATACCCCTATCTTCCCAAAATCCATGGGATTTTATTACAACCTAAGTATCATCCTTGATTCTTCATATCACAGCTTTTCCTAATGCCTCTCAATTTTAATTTCATCATATCTCTTCTGTATGCTCTTTTCTCTCCCCGATACTTCTCCCACCATAGTGTAGGTCCTTGTGCCTGGACTATTTCAATTGCTAGCTGGTTGGTCTAATATACAAGTCTCTTTCTTACTCTTTTACATTCTCCAACTGTCAAAGTGATCTTCCTTAAAGAACAGGTTGGACCAGGGTACCCCACTCCTCAAACTCCAATGACTTTCTAGCAACTAATTAACATCTTAAATACAACCCTTCAGTTATGAAAAAGCAAAACCAGTGATGGGCACATGTCTAGAAAGTAGACAAGTAGAAAGGAGCAGAGTAAATGCCTCCCTGGGAAGTGGCCTAGTCTTGTAAAATGGTAGCAACTTTACTTTTAAAGATGATTTTTTTATTTTATAATTTTTCATTTTATAAACCTCTATTTTCATGACATCTATTGGGGAATGTTCTTACTCTTTAAGATATGTCATTTTCCTATGAATTTTAGATGTCATGATTTTACTACAGATGTTTCATTCCAAGACACTATTAACCTATACACATTTTTTGATTATAGCTTCATTTTATTTTTATATCAAGGTTTATTTTGTAAATAAAAATCGAGTTTTTTATCAAGATAGTATTCTCTTTTTATAGTATTCTCTGTCTGTGACCTGTTAAAAATCCATGACTAATTCACAGCTTGTGAAAGAAAACCTATTGTTTTCTAGATGTTTAATGCCATGACTTTATATTCAGTTTTTACTATCTATAAAACATTAGCTTAATTTTTGGTATTCTAGATATGAGATCTTTATTCAAAGACCAACATGTGGAAATACTGTGCAAGAACTGAATTTTATCAATCTTTGTGTATATTCTTGTTATAAAGCAGGGGATGGGGAATCTATTTTCTGCCAAGGGTCATTTGAATAGAACTCCAGACATAAAACTCAAGACAGTGGGAAGTTGTTGTACCTTGCTTGAAAATTCATCATTGCCTGTGGTTGCCTTAGCAAATGATTTCACTGGCCTGTGTGGGCCAGATATTCCCCAGTCCTGTGAGTAGAAGATGGAAGGAAATTGCAATCAAATGGAATGATGGGTGACAAGTCCTCTTTAAGAGACTCAAATAAGTGACTTGGTTTTAATTTATAATAAAATTCCACATTAGAAAAATGCACAAGATGTTTGATTAACTCACATTCCATTGTTTTTAATAAATATTTGCCAAAACGACCACTTTGAAGTTAATTGTAGGTAGAAAAATTGTATGAAATTCTTAGTAAGATTCTCAAAATTAAATCAATCTATACTGTTATTTTTTGAGTTCAGTGTATGTATAGGAACAGAAGATTATGGGAATATATATATGTATCATATTTCTATCTATACATACACACATACACACACATATATGTCTTAAGCTTTTTTCAGTAGCTCTTTTATTTCTGTGTTCAAATAAATATTTTTCTGACAAATGTGGTCCCCCCTTCCAATCTTTTTGGTCGTTTTATTTTATACTCTTTTCTCCTTTCTATTATATATTACAATCTAGTTATAACTACTAGTTGCTCTTCATTTACAATGCTGTATCTTTCTTTTCCTTGTCTTTGCACTAGTGGACCCAGTGCCTGATTCTTTTTACTTCTTACTCTTGGAATTCCTGAGCATCTTTAAAACTCAGCTAGGAGTTCAACGTTTGGAGAAAGCTTTTCCTTATGACACCTTGTAGTGAAACCTTCCCGTCCATGTTTTTCTCATATGAATTATTTGATATATGTTATCTCCCCCATTAGAACCCAAACTTTTTAAGGGCAAAGGTCGATTTTTGCTTTTTTTTTTTTTAAATCAAGTACTTTAAAACTTTTTTGCACAGTATATATAGGTAGTGCTTAAGAAATGCTTGATTATTTGGTTAATTTAAACTTGTTTTATATTCCCTGGACATTTGTTATTGTGGTTTTTGAGATAGTTTTTATTAATCTTTATGAATAGTTTTTATTAATCTTTGTGAATTCTACTGATCCATTTTTATAATTTGGTTTTGTGTTATAAATTCATTTTGTTTTCGTTAGAGGTTTAACTTTTAAAAGTTTCTATTTATCTCACCTTTAAAGGTTTTTTTATTCTTGTTTAGAATTATGAATTCCTTATTCCTTTTTTTTGAATCATAGAATAAAGATGATAGAACAAGAAGAGCTGGAAAGCATCTCAGCGAGAATCTAGTCCAAACCTCTTAATTTTACAGATGAGAAAACTAAGGCCTTCAAGAAGTTTCATGACTTGCTCAAAGTTATATAGATCATCATCAGAAGTAGAATTTGAACCTAGGTCTTTTGACTTCAGAGCCAATGATCTTTAAGAAAATTATTAGACAGCATAGGTATATTATCAATACAATTATTTAAAGATCAAAATGGGGTTTACTTGAAAACCTGCATATTTAACTCAATCAGTTCCAGTAAATACACTGTTCCCTTCTAAAAACAGTTAATATTCCGTAATTCTTCTCCATTAAAGGTTTTTTTTTTTAGTACAAGGATGCAGTGTTTCTTCACTGTTTAATGCCAGAGCACAACCACTGCATGTAATTAATTTTTATATAATACTATCTTATTTTTCCAATTGCATGGAAAGATAGTTTTCAACATTCATTTTTCTAAGATTTTGAGTTTCAAGTTTTTTTCTCCCTCCCCAAGATAGCAATTATTCATGTACAATCATTTTAAATATTTTCACATCAGTCATGTGATGAAAGAAAAAGTTAATGAGAAAAAACATAAGAAAAATAAATACCAAACAACAAAAAGAGAAATATGCTTAGGTCTGCATTCAGTTTCAATAAGTCATCTCTGGATGCAGATGGCATTTTCCATCCCTAGTCTATTGTAATTGTCTTGGATCACTGTATTGCTGAGGAGAGCCTGAGTATGTCCTAGATGATTCAAATGGAAAAACCTTTCCATTCTTGTATCTAGTATTCTGCTGGTACTGCTCATTTCATTCAGCATCAATTTGTTAAGTCTTTTCAGGCTTTTCTGATATCAGCCTGCTCATTTTTTATAGAGCAATAATGTTTCATGTAATTGCGTATATTAATAATGAATAGGGGCAGCTGGGAGGCTCAGGATCAGGCCTCAAAAACTTGACATTAGCTCTGTGACTTTGGACAAATCACAGCCTGTCTCAAAAAATGTGTATCCTAGCATATTCCTTTTTCCTCTTTATAGATTATTTTTATCCCTCCCAGTAATCCTTCCTTAAGCAATTGAAAATAAAACAAATCTGAAATAAAATGTTCTCAATATATAAATGAATAATTTAGCAAAATAAATTAAATTTGCCAGGTCTAAAAAATGTTACCAATTGGTCAATATTTATCAAAGTATCAGGCACTGGACTAAATGCTGAGTGTACAGAGTAATAATTTAATCCATTCCTTTGAGGAATTTACTTAAGGGGAGACAACATGCAAGCTAATATACAAAATAAGCTAATTAAATGAAATTAAAATATAAATTAAAAAGGAAAACACTGGAATTAAGAGGGATTAGGCAAGGCTGATATCTTTGCATTTTAAATGCATCTTTTCTTTTTCAGGAAATTAGTGAAATATTTCATCTTACTTTTGGGGAGTTATGGCTGTTTTATTATGGCCTTCTAAAGTCTTACAATTATCTTTCATGAATATTGTTATGTAACCTATTCTCTTAATTCTGCCATCAGTTCATAGAACTCTTCCCATGTTGCTCTTTTATTCCATATACCATGGCAATGCTCATTCACAGTGATAATAGCAAACATACACGAGAGTTTCAACAACCCTGTGAAGAAGTTATCTGCATTTTGTAGATTAGAAAACTGGCATTGAAAAGAGATTAAATGATTTGCCAAGGTCCCACATATCTAACAGTATTTAAACTCGTGTTTTCCTAACTGGTTCACCATACCCACTTTGTCTCTTCAATGCATTTTTAGTTCTCTTTCTTCCTGCTCCCCCACCACCTCTCCGCATCTCTTTGTTGCTGTCTCATCATTGAATCAGCTTTTTATTTTACATTTAAGTCCAGTTTACATCATTATGTTTCAGTTGCTTGGTAAGGGATTAAGACTTGCCTTGCTCTGTATTTCTCAGAAGAATATATTTTATATTTCACCTTTCTTAGTGTTAAATTCTGTATTAAATTCTTCAGGATGAATAATTTTAGGGCATAGGATATAATGACTAATATCTAGTCATTGCTGAGTAATTCTGTGCATCTTGAAATTATGATTTTTTAAAAGATTTGCATCCTTCAGGCAGTATCTTTTAAGTTAAACAAATGGTTATCTTCTGTTATGGTTAGGTAAATTCTAATAATATGCTTTCTACCCTCTGTTTCCAGTACGTCTAAGCAATTTTGTTACAATTTCTAGGCATTCAAACTCCACATTTCTTTCCATTTTACATCAATTTTCACACTGTCTCAAATTTATCCTTTAATGCTGCTGCTTTCATTTGTGTATATCTTTTCCTCCCCAGTTTTATGATTTTCTTTATTTCTGATTTTTTTTCTTCCATTACTGATTTTTCTCTTTGAGAAAAATGTGGTAGCTTTCTATTTTATTTCAATATTTTTATTTCTAACCTAATCAAGGTCAGAATTTCCTTTTGTATCTGTGATTCTAAACCATTCTGTATATATGAATCCTCTTCCATAGGTTTTTCTTGTTGCAAATATGTTCTGGAAATTTCTAATCACTTTTTAAAATTCTATATTATTCATTGTACTCTGTCCTTATTTTCACTAACTCATCTTGTCATTCTGATCATTTTCCTGAGAAATTTTTTTTCTATGAGGGTTATTTTTCTATCTCTTTCCACTTATCCTTTTAACTTATTTGATAGGTTTATTGCATTTGAAGTTTCTATGATAACCCAATTATTCATGATCTATCAACCCAGAATTCAGGCTCCAAGAGACCTCCAGATACTCACTTTATATATAATACTTTGGTGAACATATATATACATGTTTTATAAATCACAGATATGTTTAAAAATCATGAATTATTTCAGACAAGTACTATGACATTCAACAAATGTTTATTAAGCATCTACTATAAACAAAAACTGTCCTAGTCATTTAGAGGCACTTTTTTTTGCAAGGAAAAAGATTTTTGTTAAGAGGCAGTTGAATAGAACATTGGGCCTGGAATGAGAAAAACAAGTTTAAAATATGACCTCCCTAGTTGTTTGAGTGTGGGAAAGTCTATTGATCTGAATTTGCCTTGGTTTCTTCACACAAAAAATGGGCATGATAATCGCATCTAATTAGTAGGGTAGTGGGATCAAGGGAGATATTTATAAAGAGCCTATTAGAGTGCTTGGCATATAGCAACTAGTATATAAATATTTATTCCCTCCCCTACCTTACTCTTGGTGATCCCCCTTACAGCAATAGAAAAATTTTAGAGTAGATCACAGACATCATGGAGCTTGAGTTCTGGTTTAGCTGAACCATCAATGAAAAACCCAAACTGCCACTTATTTCCTGTTATCTGTCTATTCACTCCAAGACTGTTATTTATCCATTTCATTACTATAAAAATCACTATCATGTTCCAAACATCCTATTACATATAAAATGTAAGCCAACAAACATTTACAAAAAATAAGAATGAAAACTAATTTTGTTTATTCAGTCCATAGTAGTTGTCAAGGTTTTGCATTTCAACTAGGCTGAATAAACACATTTCTCCTTCATTTTAATGTAATTACTGATATAGGCAAAACTGTGCTATCACTTAATCTATTAGAGAATTCTAGAAAATTGCATTTTTGCTCTCAATGAAAAACCTCTGATGCAATAACCTATAGTAGTAGTACTGAAACATAACAGATTTGAAGATGATGTATACAAAGAGTTCACATAAATAATTTTTTGGTAATGTAATATTCTCTGTATTGGAGACCAATAGGCTAACTTTATAGAATTACATTTTCACAGATTCTGAGTTGGAAGGAACATCGGATAATACCACTATAATGTGGACAGTACTACACTTTTACAGCAGCTCTGAAAAATTGGTCATCTGCTTTAGCTTTAAAGGCTTCAGTTAAGAGATGGGCTCTCATTTCCTGAGGTGGTTATTCAGTCATGTCTGATTCTTCAAGGCTTTGTTTGAAGTTTTGTTAAACATACTACAGCAGTTTGCCATTTCCTTCTCCATTTTACAGATGAGCCTGAGGCAAACATCTTTAAGTGACTTGCTTAGGATCACATAGCTACTAAGTGTCTGAGACCAGATTTGAACTGAGGAAAAAGAGCTTCCCTGATTCCACTGTCAGTGTGCTATGTACTAACAGTTATCTATTACCCAAGGCAGCTTATTCTATATTTAAATTGATTTGGAGGTCAGGAAATTTTCTTACATCCAGCCTAAATCCTTCCTATAACTTTCTTGAAGTCATTTATCATGACCTCTCAAAGTCTTCTCTTTAATGTAACCCTAACAAAGATTCCATGTGGGGGGAGGGGAGAAATAAAAAGGTACAACATTTTGGTTATTCCTTGATTATCTCAGATTCATTCCCGATGACACCACTTCACGGTTGCTTTTCCCAGAAAAATGCTGTCCTGAACCCTGTTTTTTATGCTCTTTTCTGTCCCTGTTTTCCTATTCACCACATACAATTGGATTCGAGAATAACTAATCTACAATTTCAGTTGAATAAAGGAGAAAAACAGATTGCAGAAGTTTTAGAATAAAAGAGGAAGTTGAAGGTCCCTATTGTAAATGACTTTTTTTTTTTTTTAAGAGAATTTAGCTGATAAGAGAAGCAGAAATGAAGACAGCTAGTAAGTTATTTGTATGAGTGCTTTCAGGAAGGAAACTAAGTGGATATATTTGAAAACACCATGGAAGCCCTACATTTTAAACTTTTAAGATTAGAAGGAGAGGGAAATTATAGCGGGAGACAATACTTGAGAAGACATGGGATTTAGGACACAGCAGGGAGAAGGGTCTCCTCTTCCTCAGACCCTGGATGGAAGAGCAGGTAGTGGATATAATATGCTGTCAGAGGAGTATTAGAAGAGAAGGAAGGAGAAGGACTTGCAGTGGTGTGAGATGCCTTGTTGAGGAAGCTTCCTGCGCAGGAGTAAGTCGGCCTAACGAGAACAGCCAAAATTTGGCATGAACAGTCAAGTCCTATCCCCAGGACATACATGCGGGAAGTTGAGAAAGTCTCTTGCGAAGCGCTGACCTTTCTTAAATTCTGGTGATTCATAATATCCTCAAAGAATCTCCACTCTAACGCTCTCACAACGTCCGGCAACTGGTTGGTGCTGAGGCTCGAGCGCAGGTGGTTGAAGCCGCTGGGGCTCTGTTGCTCTGGATACCGGGATGCGGCCTTGGGGGGGCTTAGAGGAGGGGCTCCGTTGCTAGGATACTGACGGGATGCTTTGGGGGGTGGGGCTCCGTTGCTCGGGATACGAGCTCCGTTTTCGGAGGACGCCAGCAGCGTTAGCTGAGCTCAGTCGGGAGCATGGAGAACCAGTTGGGGATCTCCGGCCCCTTCCTGGCCACAGGCTGTGGAATGAAATGACTACCTGTTTTCAAGCGAGAATGCCTCTAAGAAAACACTGGCAACATTTTAAAAGGCGTGGTAATTGTTTGATTGCTTTTGAAGTAGTAGATTGGCTTATGAAACCTTAAGAAGTGATATCAATATTAGTCCTGAAGTTACAAGAAAAAGGACCATAAAGTTAAGAAAACTCTTTAAACTCATGTCATTAAAAATATTAAAGGAATGTGGGGAATCAGAAAATCTCGACAATAATAATGAGGTATTCAGATTTTCTTCAACTTCTCTTAGAACTGTACCATGCAGTTATCCAGAAGTGACAAAAGGCAGCTTAGAGAATATTCCTAAAGAAATGAAAGTATCTTCCAATTATATTACTTATCTCAGGACTCCTGAAAAACGTCTTAAAGGAGAGTACAGAAAACATTACAAGTGAAATTAGACCTGAAAATGAAGAAAATCCAGTAGAGGAAAGGGAAACAAGCCAAGAAGATACTGAAGAAATTTGGAGACATCTTATTTTGACGCACTTAACAAACCATTATCATCTTTATAAGTCTTGGATCCCAAACAGGGAATACCTCACTAAATGCTATCTAACATGACCAATACAAATCAATATGAAATAATTGCATTGCAAAACAAAGCAGATGACCTTCCTCATTGGTAATTATCTGTCCTGGGAATGAGATCACTAATGAAAAAAGACATTTTCCTGATGTGTGCTATGCTGAGGAAGCTGATCTCAGTGAACTGCTTGCTACATGATTATAGTGTCCTTTCTCATGGATCATCAAGAAATTTTTCAATTACCATCCCATTTACAGATTTCCCTGGAGAAACATCTGGAGTACCTTAAGGAAGGGTCATATAGCTTATACTGGGGATGGACTGATTGCTGCTTTGTCAATTTACTCCTATTGTAAGCAGCTAAGCACCCAGCAAGTTGATGAACTGAAATAATATTTGTACTTCTCACGTTTCAATTGCTGAACTTTTTGGGGCATATTATCAAAGAGTAAAGCTTGCCTCTAAAAGAAAAAATGTTTAAGAAGGAGTTTTAATTTTATTTAAAATGTTATTCAAATTATTTAATTTTTAAAATTTTTATTTAAAATATTTTAATTGTATTTAATTTTTAAAAAGACAAAAGAACCTTTGGTACTAATTGATTTATTAGATGATATTAAATGAAGCTATATAGTGAAGGGTGTAATGTTAGGCAGATTACTTTTTCTGTCCTTTCCCAAAATTAGCTTGCTACAGATCCAGAAAGGTGCCAAAATAGTTTTTGATACTAATGCTCAGTGTTTACCCTGGGGGATCACAAGGAACCCAGGAGGTCTCAATGGAGAAGAGTGAAGAATGAAAGCATGATTAGTAACCAACAATATTCTGAGCATCTCATTGTAAAGGACTAGAAAAGCCATGACAATGTGTGCCAGAAGTTGATGTACTTGAGTGTTGGCCAAAGGATGCCTGAGCAGCAAGACTAAATTAGACCCACATGTGCTATATATGGGCATGTTGTAGATGCCGTTCTAGGTGATTAGGGTTGCTAATCCTTTTAATCCAAGTGTAGCTTTGTGAGGAATTTTTATAAACTTGGTTAATGTATATATTCTGCTCCAATTTGTATTTCATATTTTTATGTATCTCTGTATTTGTTTAAAAGTTAAAAATAAAGTATAACATTTCAGTTTCTTTCTGACTAATTTATGTACTTCCATCTGGCAGTTTAACCAGTTGAAATGTGCTGCAGTGTTATGGGTTGAGAAGAAATGTAATCCCTTGGCATGGGCCTCCCAACCACACCTCCTGCCCACCTTCTTTTCTCCACTTGGATCCATTATGGGCCCAGTTTGAGGGGAGCATTTTTATAGGCAATAATTCTAGGGCTAGGGTTAATACCAACAGATTTCTTTGTAAAATCCCTGTGATATTTTCCTTATCCCTCTCACAAAACATTTAAATTTTACTATTTTAAAAAAGATCATGAGACCTTGTACTATTAGACCTACTTCATTTCCACCGTTTTCTTCATTTTCCTCAAAATAATTGACCTTTTGAGTTTTGACATGAATTTCTACAAAGTAATTTTTTGGCAGTTTGGTATGTAATTTTAGTCAATTTATATAGCATTGTTCCTTTGGCTCAGCAACTTATCTCTTTATTGTAATCCTATTTTTGTTGTTGCTTTGTCAGGGGGCATGAGTGATTGCTGCCTTTTTATTTCACTTAAGATAAAACATAATAGATTTTGATCTAGCTCTTTTATTTTCAACTTCTTAAATTTTTCTGTTTCAGTTGTGCTTCTTAAACAACATATTTGATTCTATATATTTTGTTATATCTTTTTTCATTTTATGGAACAGTTCATGCTATCCACATTCATATATATGATCATTAATTATATATTTACCTCCTTTGCTTCCTACCCACTATTTTTGTATTGTATCATACTTTTATTCTGTCAAACATTTTCAATTACATTCTAATGCAGTTTGGATAGCATTTAGGAATTTTCTGGACTACATGCTAGTTCTTTTAAAAAAAATTTAATTTTTTTTATTATAACTTTTTATTGACAGAACCCATGCCTGAGTAATTTTTTTACATTATCCCTTGCATGCACTCCTGTTTTGACTTTTCCCTCCCTTCACTCCTTCCCCCAGATGGCAAGCAGTCCTATACATGTTGAATATGTCACTATATATCCTAGATACAATATATGTGTGCAGAACCAAACAGTTCTCTTGTTGCACAGGAAGAATTGGATTCAGAAGGTAAAAAATAACCTGGGAAGAAAAACAAAAATGCAAACAGTTTATATTTATTTCCCAGTGTTCTTTCTTTGGGTGTAGCTGCTTCTGTCCATCCTTGATCAATTAAAACTGAGTTAGATCTCTTTGTCGAAGAGATCCACTTCCATCAGAATACATCCTCAAACAGTATCATTGTTGAGGTATACAATGATGTCCTGGTTCTGCTCATTTCACTTAGCATCAGTTCATGTAAGTCTCGCCAGTCTTCTCTGTATTCCTCCTGCTGGTCATTTCTTACAGAACAATTGTATTCCATAACATTCATATACCACAATTTACCCAACCATTCTCCAATTGATGGGCATCCATTCATTTTCCAGCTTCTAGCCACTACAAACAGGGCTGCCACAAACATTTTGGCACATACTGGTCCCTTTCTCTTCTTTAGTATCTCAGTAGAAACACTGCTGAATCAAAGGGTACGCACAGTTTGATAACTTTTTGAGCATAGTTCCAAAATTCAAAGAAACAACAAAAAGAGTAAAAATTCTGTGTTGTGATCCCCTCTCAGTTCCCACAGTGTTCTCTCTGGGTGTAGATGGCTCTTTTCATCACAAAATCATTGGAACTGGCCTGAATCATCTCATTGTTGGAAAGAGTCACATTCATCAGAATTGATCATTGTATAATCTCATTGTTGCTGTGTTCAATGATCTCCTGGTTCTGCTCATTTCACTCAGCATCAGTTCCTGTAAGTCTCTCCAGGCCTCTCTGGAATCATCCTGCTGATCATTTATTATAGTATAATAATATCCATAACATTCATATATAATTTATTCAACCATTCTCTAATTGAAGGACATTCATTCAGTTTCCAATTTCTTGCCACTACAAAAAGGGCTGCCACAAACATTTTTGCACATGTGAGTCCCTTTCCCTCCTTTTAAGATCTCTTTGGAATATAAGCCCAGTAGAAACACTGCTGAATCAAAGGGCATGCACAGTTTGATAACTTTTTGAGCATAGTTTCTGAATGGCTGGATTCCTTTACAACTCCACCAATAATGTATCAGTGTCCCAGTTTTCCCACATCCCCTCCAACATTCATCATTATCTTTTCCTGCCATCTTAGCCAATCTGACAGGTGTGTAGTGGTATCTCAGAGTTGTCTTAATTTGCATTTCTCTGATCAATAATGATTTGGAACAACTTTTCATATGACTAGAAATAGTTTCAATTTCTTCATCTGAAAATTGTCTGTTCATGTCCTTTGACCATTTATCAACTGGAGAATAGCTTGATTTCTTATAAATTTGAGTCAATTCTCCATATAATTTGGAAATGAGGCCTTTATCAGAATTTTTGACTGTAAAAATGTCTTCCCAGTTTATTGCTTCCCTTCTAATCTTGTCTGCATTAGTTTTGTTTGTACAAAAACTTTTTAACTTAATATAATCAAAATTTAGAGAATAATGGTCTCTAGGTTTCTTTGGTCACAAATTCCTTCTCCTCCACAGGCCTGAAAGGTTAACCATCCTATGTTCTTCTAATTTATTTTTATTTCATTCTTTATGTCTAGATCATGAACTTATTTTGGCTTTACTTGATATATGGGGTTAAATGTGTGTCAATGCCTAGTTTCTGCCATACTAGTTTCCAATTTTCCCAGCAATTTTTGTCAAATAGTGAATTCTTATCCCAAAAGCTGAGGTCTTTGGGTTTGGTAAAACTATATTGCTATAGTCATTGAGTATTTTGTCCTGTGAACCTAACCTATTCCACTGATCAACTAATTTATTTCTTAGTTAGTACCAAATGGTTTTGGTGACCACTGCTTTATAATATAGTTTTAGATCTGGTACAGCTAGATCACCTTCATTTTATTTTATTTTTTTTATTTTTTGTTTGTTCCCTTGAAATTCTTGACCTTTTGTTCTTCCGGATGAATTTTGTGATTTTTTCTAGATCAGTAAAATAGTTTCTTGGGAGTATGATTGGTATAGCACTAAATAAATAGATTAGTTTAGGTAGTATTATCATCTTTATTATATTTGTTTGACTTATCCAAGAGCACTTAATATTTTTCCAATTATTTTGATCTGACTTTACTTGTGTGGAAAAGGATAGATTTCTATAAATAATCAAATATTTAAATACATTCTTCCTTTTTTTAACCAATTCTGGTGAGGATGAGGTTCAAGTATTATCTACTAACCACCTCCTCCATTTCCCTTTCCACTTTAAAAGCTCTTTCTTACATGCCTCTTTTATTTTAGAAAAAAATTCCTATTTTACCTTGACTTTTCTCTTTCTTCCAGTGTATCATATTTTCTCACCACTTAATTTTTTTTGAGATCATCCCATCATATTCAACTCACACCCATGTCCTTTTAACTGCTCTAATAATAATAAAGTTCTGAGGAGTTACATGTACTATCTTCTTAAGGGACTTAATAAGGTTAATTTTTTTACATCTGTATAGATGGTTTTTTTTTTTTTTCATGTTTACCTTTTTATGCTTCCTCTGACTCTTGTGTTTGAATATCAAGTTTTCTATTCAGTTCTGGTCTTTCCATAAGCAATATTTGAAAGTCCTCTATTTCATTAAATATCCCTCTTTTTTTTCCTCTTTAAGGATTTTACTGAATTTTGCTGGGAGTGGTGGTGGTATTCTGGTTCCTTTGCTTTTTAGAATATCATACTGCAAGCCCTCTGTTCCTTTGCTTCTAAATTTTGGTGATTCTGACTGGCTGCTTGAAATATTTCCTCCTTTTCCTGGGAGTTCTCAAATTTGGTTATATTTCTAAGAGTTTTCATTTTGGGATCTCTTTCAGGAGGTGAACAATAAATTCTTTGAATGTCTACCTTCTGTTTCCACAGATCAGGACAGTTTTCCTTAATAATGTCTTGAAAAATGACAGCCTAGCTTTTCTTTTTTTAAATCATGGCTTTCAGGTTGTCAAATAATTCTTAGATTATTTATCTGTTCTTGATCTATTTTCCAAGTTAATTTTTTTTTTCTGATGAGATACTTCATATTTTCTTCTATTTTTTTTCATTCTTTTGACTTCCCTTTGATGTTTCATGGAGTCATTAGCTTCCATTTGCTTGATTCTAATTTTTAAGAAATTATTTTCTTCACTCAGCAGGTTGATTGCAGAAAGGCCTGGAGAGACTTACATGAAGTGATGCTAAGTGAAGTGAGTAGAACCAAGAGAACATTGAACACAGCAACAACAAGATTATGTGATGATTAACTTTGATTGACTTGGCTCTTTGCAACAATGAGGTGATTAAGGCCAATTCCAATAGACTTGTAATAGAGAGAGCTATCTGCATTCAGAGAGAAGACTGTGGGGACTGAAGGTGGATTACAACATAGTATTTTCACCTTTTTTGTTGTTGGTGTTGTTTGTTTACTTGTTTTTTTCTTTCTCATTTTTTCCCCTTTGATCTGATTTTTCTTGTGCATATGATAAATGTGGAAACATTTAGAAGAATCACACACATTTTGTCTATATTGGATTCTTGCTGAGGGGTTTTGGAAAAGGAAGGGAGGGAGAAAAATTTGGGACACAGGATTTTACAAGGATGTTTACAAGACGTTTACAAGAATGTTGAAGACTGCATGTATTTTGAAAAATGAAAAGCTATTATTATTACTATTAAAAATTATTTTCTTCAGGGAAATTTTGTATCTCTTTTTCCATTTGGCCTATTCTCTTTTTTAAAGAGTTCTAAGTAAAAGTAAAGAGTTCTAAGTAAAACCTAAGCAGATTTTTGTTTCTTTTTTACAGTTAGACCAAGTCTATTTTTTTAAGGTGTTATTTTCTTTAGTATTTTTTGTGCCTCTTTTCATAATTTCTTGCATCATTTCTTTTCCCAATTTTTTTCTAGCATACATTTTTTAAAAAGCCTTCCAGGAATTCTTGTTGACTTGAATTCAATTAATATTTTTCTTTGAGATTTTACTTGTAGTTGCTTTTTTTACACTATTATCTTCTAAGTTTTTGTGTTACCTTCCCTGTTACTATAGTTGCTTTTTTATGGTTACATTTTGTTGTCGTTGTTGCTTGCTCATTTTTCCAGTTAAACTTTGAATTTTATGCTAATGTTGGATTCTGCTAATCTGGGGTTGGGGAGGCACAGCTCCAAGCTTCAGGTTTTTTGTGCTATTGTTTTCAGAGTTAGTTCTGGGAATTTGCAAATTTTGGGTACTTTTGAAGTGCTGTAATCATTACTCTCCTGGACTATGTGCTCTGGTCTTTACCCAGGAAGAGCCCCTGCTTCTCTGATTGAGTTTTTATTCATTCTTATCCAAAGATAAGATAATTTTGCTCATAATCCACAAAATTGTCATGGCTCATCTTACATATATATTATATATGTAATATATAATTAAGGCCACCCTTCATATTCTTTGCAATCTTGGAGTTATTCTTGACTTTTCATCTTATTCACTCCATATATGCAGTCAATTATTAAATTATCTTCTGTCTATATTTATACCATCCTTCTAACCTTTCTTTTATTTGTTTCCTTCTCCCTAAGTGTCAGTACCCTAGATAGGATCTCACTATCTCTTCCTTGGACTATCAAAATAGCTTCCTAACTGTTCTCCTTAATCACTCCTCCACAGCTGTCAAAGTAATTTTTTCTAAAGTGGAAGTCTGACTCCTGCATCATTAGGGAATATGTATATTTCAAAGACACAGAATTGTTGAACTGCAGAACATAAAAATCTAAAATATTTATTTAATCTGACTTTCAGGATATCAATGAAGGTTAGCTCTATTTGGGGCTAACTAGTCTTGCTGACTATATATTTTCTTAGCTTGGTCCTACTATGTGTGCTGCCTCAAGAGAACATCTTCATGCCCCTCCCTGACTACCTCCAATCCAAGTATTCATTCCTTTTTGTTTCAAAGTGACTGTTACTTCTGACCTCTCTATCACTGTTTTTTTTTTTTTTTTTTCCTTTTTCTGGGGATCTGTATAATCCAGATGTAAATACTTTGGACAAAACAATTTATGTAGTCTTTGGTTTCCTCAAGTGTAGAGGAAAGGAGTTGGATCAAGGATTATTAAATTGGGATTGATGGTGGATCCTGATAACCTCTATCAGGGGATTAGTAGATTGTTAAATGCCAAAACCAAGTAGAAAAAAAAAATGAAGAATCCCATAATCCTAGTGACCCTGCTGCTGCACTGCTTAAGACTAAGGATTCTGATTTTTCTTCTTTGTATATCCACTTTACAAAGAGTGACTACAAACAGTAGACTGAATTGAACTGAATTGGTTTGACTTTTGCTAGTGGATCAAAAGACTTGACCCAGGTTCTTAACCTGAGATTTGTAAATAGATTTCAAGAGGTAAGTGAACTTGAATGTTTGAAAATTTTTCTTTATTTTACTAACTTCTACCTGAAAATATTTCCTCTAATTATTTAAAAGCATTATTCTAGGAAGATTTCACTAAATTGTCAAAAGGTTCCATCACACACACACACACACACACACACACACACACACACACACACACACACACAAGACTAAGAACTTCAAGGTAAGAAAGTCATCTGTAAGGTTCCTATTGACACAGACTCATTCCAACACTAAGATGTTTTGCTTCTGGGTTTGTTTTTGTTGTTCATGGGTCTGTTTTTTTATTTTTTTATTTTTTGTTGTTGTTCATGGGTCTGCTTTTTTCGTTTTTGTTGTTCTTGGATCTGACTTTTTTGTTTTTGTTGTTCAGTTGTCGTCACATCTAATTCTTCATCACCTATAGCACAGCTGGCCTTCTGTCCTTCACTATCTCCAAGTCTATGTTTATTGTTTCTGTCATAGTATCTATCACATCCCTTTTCCTTTTGCCTTCAAGAGATTAATTACTCAGTGATTTCAATATTTCACATTAAAGAAAGCTTACCACAATGGCAGTATTGCTACCTCCAATCTCTCTGTGGGAGCTGCCTGGCCCTAAAAGACCTTGTGTGTATTTAATCTTGTCAACATTAGGGAATAAAGAAGTTATAATTATTTGCAATGCTATCTGTGAAGGTGACCTCAGTAGCATATAGAGGAATATTATAGAGGGCATTGGAATAATGCTAGAGGCCATTGGGGAAAAAGATGAAATAAGTGAAAATGTGAAGGGATGAGAGAAAAAGGTTTCATTAGTTTCAAATCTGTCTCAGACTTGATGAAAAGAGGAAGAATAGTGTGTGTTTGTCTGTGTGGTGTTTCTAATCACAATTTTATTTTAATTTTTCAGATGAATTCCTCAGAACTTTATCTGGACTCTGAGAGCCACATGTCTACTGTTTGAAATATGTTTATCTAGAAGGTATTAATTTTTTTTTAGATAGGTAAGATCTATAAACTTAATAGACACAGAAAACAGAATCCAGAGATTGACTCTTTTTTAAATGTCTTTATTAAGAATATATTTTGTAGAGCAAAAGATCTGGGGTTATGAACAAAAATAACTTACTTAGCAAAATTAAATATAATCCTGAATGAAAAAAAAGGATATTTACTCAACTGAAAGACTTTCATATATTTGTGACAAAAACAGAACTTAAGGGAAAATTCAACATATAATATCTAGGAGAAATATAAACATTAAAGAGTATTATAGGGAATCAAAAGTTCAAATCATTTACTTATATATGAAAATATTATCAGTTATTTTATAACTTTCATTTTTATTTGGGTAGTTTGAAAGAAAGGCTTGAGCTGAGCTGTGTATGATGGAGTGATTCTTTAAAAACATAAAACTCTGAAGGGTGAGATGAAACAGAACAATTATCTCATACAAATGAGGCAAAAAAGGAGGAATAAATATACAAGGAGTGAGTGGGGAGAGAGTGGTTTAATGCTGAAACCTTACTCTCATCTTGAATGTCTTAAAAGAGGGAACAGCATACACACACGCACACACACACACACACACAGGCATAAAAGTGTTTTAAATTCAGAAATAAGAAACTGTAGGGATAGGGTTGGGGAATAGGATGAGGTCTTGCAGTAGTGGATAGGATAAGGAATAGGAAGGCAAAGGATAGATAGAAGTAAAGCAGATGAGTAAGAAGAGATAAAAGTAGAGTAAGAAAGAAAGGACTAATAGGAAGGCGGAAAATATACAAGTAATTATATCTCAGAATGTGAATGGGATGGATTCATCCATATATGAATATAAACATAAAAACAGTTTTTATACAGATAAAGTAAGATATAAATAATTGAAGTAATATTGATTATTCATGGGTACGTAAATTTTACCTATTTAAGTAATGCCATCCCAATTAAATTACTAAAATTTATTTTACTGAGTTAGAAAAAGTAATAGCAAAGTTTGGCTAAAGGGTCAAGAATTTTTTGTTTGTTTGTTTTTTGCTGAGGCAATTGGGATTAAGTGACTTGCCCAGGATTACACAGCTAGGAAGTGTTAAGTGTCTGAGGTCAGATTTGAATTTAGGTCTTCCTGACATCAGGTCTGGTGCTCTATTCACTGCACCACTTAGCTGCCTCAAAAAGTCAAGAATTTAAAAGAAACCAAAGAAAAAAAGATGTAAAGGAAATATCAGCTCTTAAATCATATTATAAAGTGAGAGAATTGTTGAAGTGTAAAATGGGATAATTTTGAACATTTTAAATTAAAATTTCTTGTATAAATAAAACCTAGACAGCCAATAATAAAAGGGATTTAGAAAAATGGGGGAAAAAAACTTTTGTAAACAATCTCTCAGAATGTGATTGGCTTGGAATATTGCTGAAGTCTAGGAAATGATGAGCTGGTTGATTTAGAAAAACATGGAAAACAGTTCAATCTTACATATATGTGTATTAATGTAAATGTGTATATGTTTATAGATATCAATGTATATATTTTTTGTTTCCCATTTTGTATTTAAATTTTCAAGTTGACTTTGGACAGCAAGTCATTTCACTTTTCTGAACCTTAATTTCCTCATTTGTCAATTGACATAATTTTCTCTTCTGTCATATGTTATAATTATACCTGTATTACTTATTTCTATGAATTGTTGTTAAGATTCTGTGATTCCCCTTTTCTCTAAATCTATGATTCTGTGAAATTGAGTCTTATGGCAATATTGTGACAACTAGATGGTGCAATGGATGGAGCAACAAAGTTGGAAGTCAGGAAAAACCAAGTTCAAATCAAGACACTTAACTAGCTATATAACACTGAGCAGATCACATAACCTTTCCCTGTCTCGGTTTCCTCATATGGAAAGTAAGGGTAATAGTTCCTTCCTCTCAGGGTTATGAAGATCAAATGAGATAAAAACTGTAAAGTGTTTAGTACAGTGCTTGGATGAGGATGCTATCCTAGAGTTTATGTAACTTATCAAAATTTCTTAGGTAGTAATTGGACGACCTGAAATTGGAACATAGGTCTCCTGATTAAAAATTGTGGCAGAATGCCTTAGCTCAAGTGCTCATTAGTACCCACAATAAATACACCCTCAACTTATTTTATAAATTTAAAGTTTGGCAACTCTGTTTATAAGTTGCCAATCAAGTGCCTGTTTAGAATTAGAATAGGAATCTTCCATAGCAATAAAATCACAAATCAGATGATTTTTCTGAAGTTTTATTATTATGAATCTTCCATACCAATAAAATCACAAATCAGATAATCTCCCCTCCCCTAAAAAAGATGATAGGATATTATCTATGTGTGTGTATGTATGCATGTATGTATGTGTGTGTGTGTATATGCACATATATAGAAACATCATCTTATACTTATATAAGTATATATACTTATATAAGTATGAAGATCCCATGGATCTTTGATCTTACTGCTTTGGAAGTCCGTTCCAACAATGGAGATTCATGCCTGCTTATACTATAGTATTCTTACCCATTCCCTCAAATAAATTTGTTATAGGATGACTACCCAAAGGAACAAACATGTAACTTACTTTCTGATAACATTCAAGAGTACCAGGGAAGCTTTCTACCTGTCTTGTCTGTTATCTATAAATGTTGTCCAGACCATTCTCTCCTCCTTTAGCAACATTCTCTGATGGCATCTTTACTCTTGTTCTTCTTTGTAATTCTTCATTGTTGCAGCCTGTTCATACCTATCATATGTCCTTCCATTGCTTTCTGTGTTATTTTCATCTTTAAATCTTCAGAGACTATTGTATTCCATTTTTCATAGACATAAAAGAACACAATAGAGCACTAGTATTAAAAAGATGTGCTTTGGCTTTTGTAGGAAGCTTGAGTTTATTAAAAGAGATTTTCATTTCCCCCCAAAACAAGCAAGTACACTCTCTATTTACTGTCCCCCTGTACTGTCTCCCAGATATATTCATAACTGCACACACACACACACACACACACACACAAACACTAATATGTATATATTGCTTCATTGGGATTATCTGGTTTTCAAGCATTATAAAACTAAGGTGTCATAGGAAGGAAAAATCTTAGATTGTTTTTATATATAAATTTATAGTAGGGAATTTGGAAAGAAAAGGAAACTAATGAAGATGTTCAAAGAAAAAATATTTCACTGTACCATTTTGACATATGCATAAATCAGAACAGAAGTTTAAAGGAAGTTATGGATAAGCTTCACATCCAATTTTCTCTTCTATTTTTTTTCTGTGTTTATGGAAATTGTAATGTTTATTTTTGAAAAAACAAAACAAAATAAAAATAAAAATTAATTTAGGTAAAGTAAGAGAAAGAAAAAACATAAGAGCTTATGATTAGAAAGATGAATTTTAGAGTTCAATAGAGTGGCACAGTCATGGGTAATGGTTGGATCAAAGTTATGATCACACATGTGGGTAGCTGAGGTAGTATCTAGTTGTGAGTGGCTGAATCCATTAACATCCAGGTCGATTTAAAAAAAAAAGATTTTCACATTGGAATTTGTTTGTATATTGCCAGAGGTAGGGATAGAGAGGAATACTATCATCCAAGTACTGAGCTCTTTGATGAGGGTAAAGTATGTGTGTCTGAATCCAATATCCATAGCAACAAGGATGTGTATAGTGCGATACAGATAATCAAGTTGGTCTTGAGGGGAAGTTATGGATTATTTCAATAGTGGGAAAGTTTGTATGTGGTAGTGGGCAGCAAGGATCAAATATCCTATTCTTCTTCATCCAATATGCTTGGAGCAAGATAAAAGAAGCAACTTACACTAGAAAAGGAAAACACCAGGAAGTCATTATTTCCTGGAGAGATTCTGATTTCCTAAAGTGTCAAGATGTAGAGTGATAGAGGTCAAGGATGAAGGATGCTTTATTGCTAATACATCAGGAGTGCCAGAGTGCACAATGAAATGGGTGGAAAGAAGAGCTGATAGTGAGGCAGGACCAATGGAGCCCAGAGTTTTAGAATCACTGATAGATAGGCTGGAGATCTTTTACTGATACATATGAGTTTCAGCATAGAACTTCTATTATCTTTCACAAAAAGGAAGCATAGTTAGTCTACATTAATGAAACCATACTGGTGATTACTGTTAATCTTTCTCAGTCTCTACAAGCCATCCCTTTAATAATGCAAAATATGCAACTTATATAAAATAGGAATAAATAAAAAAGGTGCAAAAATGTTATTTCTTAGACTTAATAGGAAATCAATTAATTTGAATAGTGGAGTGACAAAGTCAGACCTGCAATTCAGGAATATCATTATTAATAGTTGCTTAAAGGATGGATTGGAAATGAAACAAGGAGACTAATTAGTCAGCTTTTGCAATAGTACAAGTAAGAGATGATGAGGGACTTTATTAGGGTAAGAGTTATGTTAATGGGAAAAAAAGGGTTGCACACTAAAGATTTTATGGAAACAGAATCAACAACACTTGTCAAAGTGATTTGATGTATAGATCAAGGATAAGTAAGCAGTTGAGGATGACATCTAGGTGACTGGAAAGGATAGCTCCTGTGAAAGAAAAAGAGAAGTTCAGAAGTAGCGTGGGTTCTGGGGAAAATATAACATAATTGTCAATAATCTTTCCAACAAAAGTTCTTTCCCCTCGAGGAGGTCAAATGTCTTATAACTTTAATCAACTTAGCTAATAGCCTATTGATTTTGTCTGGGAACTAACTCTTTGCTTTATCCATTCAAAGGTATATTTTTAAATTTCATCTAGCCTCTAATTTTAATTACTTTTTATTTTTGTGCTTATTTAGGGGTTGTTGATTTAAAATTTTACAAATTATTTTTATATTTTCTTGATATGTATTTCTAAAGATTATTTTTCTTTTTAGACTACTGTGGTGGAACTCTACATAGGTTTAGGTATTATTTCTTATTTTTTATCATTCTCTTACAGGTAATTGTTTCTTTAGTTAATTCTCATTTTTAAGGTTCCATTTAAATCTGTATTTCCCCTTCATGCTTCCTTTATTATTTGACAGTTTTAAAGGATGTGATATTTCTTTATTTTTACAGTTATCTGCGACTACTTTGGGCCCTAATCCGTGATCAGCTTTTAAAAATTTATGATTTCATGTATCTTTACAGTTCCATTCAGAAATTACCATAGGTCTTTTAACTCTAATTTTTCTAACATTCAATTAAGCTCTATATTTTCTTTATAATTTATCTTTGTTAGATTCACCTAGCTCTTAAAGAGGATCATTAAAATCTCAAACAACTGTGTTTTTATAAGTTCTTTTTTTTTTTTTTTCAATACATCTACTTTTCTTTTTAAAATTTAGCCACTCCGCAGAATGTTTGGTACACATATTTAGTAATACTGCAATGTCAATTTCTGGAATGTCTTTATATTCCCTATTATTCTTTTTAAATGTTACCTATTTCTATTGTGGCCTTTCCTAAAATCACAATTATAATTTTTAATAACCTGAATAAATGTTGTTTTAGTCCCTCATTTTAACTAAAGAACACATATGTTTTAAATGTGTTTATTGAAAGCAGCAAATTATTGGGGTTTTTTATTTAGTCTCTTTTTTTTAACTCAAGAATTTAATAAATTCACTTTTAGGGTATATATTACATGTATGTTCTTGCAGAGACAACCTGGCAGTGACTGTCAGAATTGAGATTTGAAACTAGTTATATCCTAACAGTTGTCTTTCCATCGTCAAATTGTGTGAAGGATATCATACACAGCATGCATTTTTGCTTTCCTAAAGGTTACTTTTTCTTGTAGAGAAACAAAAACAGAATGTATGGAATTTATGCAAATATGTTTCTATATGAATTCTCTCATATAGATGAACAATGTTTGCCTTGGGATAGAAAAACTGGATTTTGGCAATATGTTCAAATAGATTCTTTATTTCAGAATGTGTTCTGAACTCCTCAAGTGGGTACCTACAAAGAAAGTATATTAGGCTGATATTTTCTTGTGCTGTAGGACAAATTGACCTTCAGTATAAGCTATTTAAACATTTTCTTTCAGAAACAGTGGTAACTGTGAGAAGATACCTAAGCTACAAAATAAGACAGAAATAATAGAAGGAAATAAAGAAATGCATACATATAAGCATATGGAGACACATAAATAATAACACACAAGAACCCTAAACAATAAAAAATCAAAATTATGTTAGGTGCTTAAGATTATTCTTGTAAAATTTTATATTTCAAATACTATAGAGATCATGATAAAATTTTAACCAAAATCATCTTTCTGGTTTCATTATATAACTTTTGTTAAATGTAAGACAAAAGCACAGTTTTTTAAAATATCATTTTTAATAGTTTGTTTAACAAACAGTGGTTTGGGTATATCTCAAAGTAAGAAGTCTTCTAAATTACAAAGGACTTTGTGTGCTTGAAATCCTAGAAGGAGAAAAAAAAGAAAATTTAAACATATCACTTAATTTAATAAATATATAGTTATCTATGCAAACAACTTGTTATAAATATGTATCCCCCCCTTTTTTTAAATAAGATGCTTCAATGGATTGAGTGTTGGAAATTGAGGCAGAAAAACCGAAATTCAAATCCAGTCTCAGATACTTATTAGCTATGGGATTTCAGGACAAATCATTATTAACTTCTGCCTGACTCAATTTCTTCATGTGCAAAATGGGGATAAGGATAACACCTAACTCCCAGAATTGTTGAGAGGATAAATGAGATAATATTTGTGAAGCACTTCACAAACCTTAAAGTGTTATGTAAATGCTAGTTATTTTGATTACAAAATAATATCATTCAACTAAAACATATTCTAATGTTACATTTTTCAGATTTTAATTAGAGACAAAAAGTATTCCTGAGTCAAGAAATTCTAAAACTGTTGAGCAAAAAAACAATCTACGTTAGTAATCCTCCATACCTGGTTTCCTTTTTTTGTTTTATCAGTTAAAAAGGTCCACATAAACTAATTATTAATCTGTCATCAATATCAGAATTGAAAGGAACTCAATACCTAAGACAGGATAACATTTGTGGAAAAAAATTCTACACAACAGTATTAATTGTACCCTTTTGATCATCCTAGAATAAGTTTATTCCCTCTTCAACTGGACAATTCTTCACATATATGAAGGGAGTTACCATGTTCCCCCTGATAATTACACCATTTTTGTCACTCTTCCTGGATGTAATACTTAGCAAGGGTCTTTTAAAATGTTATATTCAAACTGAATGACAAAAAATCTAAACATCTCAGATATCTCCCTCATTTTAGAGACAAAAATTGTTTTAAAAAACAATCTGGCATTGTTACCATACCGTGGATCTCTAGCTTTTCTATCAGCCATGTCGTACTGAGCTTGCATCACCTAAAATTTCTAAATCTTTTGCCATATGGATTTCTGTTAGTGTCTCTATTCTGTACTTGTACTATTGAATTTCTTAAATGAGATAGGGAAATTTATATTTTAAATAAATTTCATTGTAAATTCATCATGTAATTCCAATTTATAGCAAGGAATCTTGGGTCTTTCCAGCTCCCCCCAAATGAGGAGTCAATCACAGTATACTGGGAAAAGCACAGGCTGTGGAACCAGAAGCTCTTGGTTCCAATCCTTTTTCAGCCATGTACTATCTATATAGTCTTAGGAAATTCATTTTAACCTCCCTAGTCTTCAATTCCCTTAATACAAATGAGGTAATTGAACCAAAAGGATTCTTGTGGGCCTTCCAGTTTAAGCTATGACCTTAGTATCTTTGGCAGATACATGTCAGAATTTTGGAAAGAAGTCTCTTAGAGTTATGTCCCTTTTGGTCTCCACCTGCCTCTTGGGGATCACTCTATCAACTTGGAATTAGTTCAAAATTCCTAAAAAGCTCCTATCTGAAGGAAAGCAAAGGGGGAAAAAAACCCTCCAGCACACACTCTCTGCTTTTCCCAAGTACCACCTTCTTGGTACTTTGTGTTCTGAGAAGTACAGTTCTGATCTTGCATTACTGAGCAACTAGGCTACAAGTTGATAAAGCTTTATTAAAGGCACTTTACTTTGCTAGTTTAGTAAATGGCAGAATAAATATAATTTTATTCAGTAAGATATTGTTCTCTCTATATTTTCTTTTATATTGATTTCATCTGCTTCCATGAGTTCAAATATCACCTATATGCCAATGACTCCTGAATTTACAAATATATCCCAAATCATTTGGTGGAAGTTACTACTACTTTATTTTTGTACTATTTTGTTGTGTGAACTTAGGAAAACCAGTCAATGAATCATCAGTCATTACATATTAAGTGACTGTTATGTGCCAGAAAGTGTGCCAGAAAAATAAATAAAAAAAACCTCAGTTCTTACTCTTAAGGAGATTCCCTTCTATTGGGCAAAACAACATATAAATACATTAGATAGAACAAAGTAGAAACAAACTTGTTGAGGACCATGACTAAGTGAAGGAGGCAGTAGACTCAAGAGGATGGTCAAAGATGGAGTATCCTTATTTCAAGTCCTCTCAGTCCTTAAATACCTTGGTATGATTACATCATTATAGCACACCAACTAGAGAACCATTACATCACCACAGCACACTGTGCAAGTGCTAACTATAAGCATCCTGCTATTGATATGTAAATGCCTCTCTTTACTGTAAATATCCCTTGCTTCAAGGAGAACACAGGTGGTCACGCCCTCCTTGACTTCTCAGGAAGGCTGAGAGCCCTTAGGGGAGATGGGGAGCCGAACCAAACATTGTCAGCAGGTTCCCTCTGGGCTGAAGGGTCTTATGCCTTACCCAGAGTTCCCTCACTATCTGCGGCCCTCTACATCTGCTTTGTTTTATTTTAGTTGAAATAGGTATACATAAATCCATTGGCATGGGAGGAAGGGTCTTGTACCTTACCCAGAGTTCGCTCACTATGTGCCGCCCTCTACACAAAAGTAAATACTAGGGAAGTAGTACATTATAAGTATATGTGAACTAGGGAACCATTATCTCATTAATTATACCCAGCAAACACCCTGTTGTTGTACATATCCTTGTTTCAAGTATACTTTTCCAGAGTTCCAGCCCTTTACAAGGGGGATTGCTCAAGGTCATAGTAAATGTCACAAACTGCATGTAAAGTCAGGTGTTCCTGATTCCAAGCTTGGCACTTATTCACTAGGCCATACTTTCTCTTAAGAGTAAATCTAATAAATAGAAATTTAATGGAGATAATGTATAAAATCTTATACATAGATTCAAATACTCAATTTCACAAGTGCAAGATGAGGAAAGAATGATTAGTCATTTGTGTTTAAAAAAAAAAAAGAAAATTGGGGCAGCTAGATAGTGCAGTGGATAGAGTACTAACCTCAGGGCTCTGTCAGGAGGACCTGAGTTCAAATCTGACTCGGGCATTTAACATTTCCTAGCTGTATGACCCTGGGCAAGTCACTTAACACCAATTGCTTCAGAAAAAAAAATTCTAGTGGTTTCAGCAGACTGCAAACTCAATATGAATTAATAGTGAGCTTAAACATCTTTTTAATCTTTCCAACCCATTAGTTCATTCAGTGCTGCCTAGTTGCCTATAAACATGCCCAGATTCTTACCTAATTTAAAAAAAAAAAAAAAAAAAAAAACCTTTAACTGATTGTGACATTTCTTCAAGTTACTATACTAAATCTTAAGGCTTTCATCTCCACCAATGAGAATAGAATAGAATACTATACCAATGGGCTTTGGGACAAGATTAATAGAGTTTGGGGGGTTATCCCATTGTCAAAAAAGATTTTGAAGTAGTTGTGCTATTTCGTGTTGTAAACAGGGTCTCATGATCCCTTTAAGAACAAAATAGATATTTTTACCCCTCAAAGCACCTAATCCAAACAGCTTTCAACTTGTTCTCAATTGGCAAAATGGAAGTGTCTCATCTGAGGGCTAAAGGATTGGTCCTTCATCATCTTGTACCTGATTGCTCAGGCCAGATGTCCAGCTTTCCAGAAGCCATATCTAAACCAATGAGATCCTAGGAAGGGGAAACTTTCTCCCATCTACTGGTTTCTGGAATCCAGCCTCCAGGAAGATTACATGATAAGACTGGATTAGTGTTGGATGTTCTAGCTGATCCTCTCTGTCTCACAAATTTTCCTGAACAGTTAACCTTAGCTTCAGGTTCCTGCATTAATAGCTCATGTTCCCCTCAATTGGGAGTGATTTCAACAATTCTTTCCCATGGAAGGCTTGGAAGACCAAGGAGTAGTAGTATTTTCCAATATCTTGGAGAAGATAAATGAATTTATGAAAAACTATGGTGAATGTGTATTAGAAGAAAAGGGATTTCTTAATTTTGAGGTCCTAGATGGAACTGCCTATATTTCGCTCCTAAAGAAGAGGGGCAGTAATCTCTTGGAAGCCTCTAAAGTGGCAAAAATTTGACATCTCCCAATAGAGTTCTTAGAGAGGAGATTATGGTTTGATGGACTAGGAAAAACTGAGTAAGTGATGATACAGGAATAAGTTTTCTTTTATCAACCTAAATCTCAAGAAAGATTTAATGCAAGAATCTTATAACTTCCGAGCCATTTTATAATAGATAATCCTTGATGATTGACATTGAAGTGTCCTGTGGCCCTAAGGTTCCTGGTTCTGTTTCTGTTTATCATCATTGCTTTATATCAGAAGAGGCATTTGTGATTATATTGATGGCGCTATCTTCTGTTCTGTATCCCTGATATTCTTGGTACTGCTCCAAATCATTGATTCATTGATGCATCAAGAGATGTTCAATGAAATGCAAAGATGCAGTATCATTTGCTATTTATACTGGATTTTAAAAATTTGTACACCTATTTTATTTTTTAAAAAGTAATAACTTAAATTTTCAAATACATACAAAGATAGTTTTCAATATTCATCCTTGCAAATCCATACGTTCCAAATTTTTCTCTCTCCCTTTCCCCTTCTCTAGACAGCAAATAATCCAATATAAGTTAAACATGCAATTCTTCTAAACATATTTGCACATTTGTCATGCTGTGTGAGAAAAATCAGATCAAAAGGTGAAAAATATGAGAAAGAAAAAACAAGCAAATAAACAATAACAATAATAAAAAAGATGAAAATATTATGCTTTTATCCACATTTAGTCTTCACAATTCTCTCTCTGGATGAAGATGACTCTTTCCATCACAAGTCTATTAGAATTATCTTGAACTACCTCATTGTTGAAAAGAGCTAAATCCATCTTTGTATTGGATTTTTGAGGTGTCCTTCAGAATAGAGAAGAAATAGTCTAGAACATCTTTTGTCATTCTTCAAATTTTTCCTTTTTTTATGATAGCTCTTAGTTACTCTTAGGTAAGTCTTAATTTTTTATGGTAACTCTGAGGAGTGTGTGGCTATAATTTTCATTCTTTTTCTTTTCTCTTTAATTTTATCTATTCAAGGACAATTTTCCAATAAACATTCTGAAAACATTCAAATGAAGAAGAGCATCATGCCAGGTTGAGAACAAAAAGACAAAAAATCTTCAAAGACCTTAAAATGCTAAATTGATTGAACTGAATTGAAGAAAACTGGGTTTTACTATACTCTCCCTAGTCAGACCAAATATATAGTGTATTTTGTTTTAGTCATTGCACTTTGGGAAGAATTGTTCTTCCAGCCAATCTGATATATGACTTTGAGTTCACACTATTTGTTGACTGGTTGAAGGGAACTGGATATCTTTAACCTGGAAAAAATCATTGTGGGAAAAATACAATATTTATCTCCAAATATCTGAAGGGTTTTAACATGAGAAAGAAATTAGGTTATTTAGAGAAAGATGGAAAAAGTCACAGAATCATTCTGACTCAATCCAAAAAAGATGCATGTAATACAGTTGCAATCAGACTAGGCAATTTCCCCACATGTTCATTATCAATACACTATCTTAATTTTCACAGTGGCTCTTCCAAACTTTTTCATTCCTCCTCAAATTTCCCATGGCTCCTCCTCTTACCTTCTTAGTTGAGAACTTTGCATTATATTTTACAGAAAAAAATTGAGGACAATTAGCATGGGTTTCCTCTTCTAATTTCTTAGTTATCTCACATCACTCAAGTACCCCTACCACTATTTTTTCCTTCATCCCTGTCCCAGACAAAGAGGTACTCCTATTTCTTATCAAGGCAAATTCCTTTACTTGCATAAGTGATCCCATTCCTTTCCATCTCTTCCAACAGATTATCCCCTCTGTCATTTCTTCCTCACTCCCTAACTTATTTTCATTCTTCTTGTCTACTGGATGTTTTAGTATCCCCTACAAACACACCCAGGTCTCTACCTTCTTCACAAAAGCAGACAAACCCCATTCCACCAAATTACTTTCTCCAAAAGTTACCTTTGATATATACCAAATTCAACGAATGCTTCTCAATTCTCATTTTTTTTTTTTTGACTTCTTGGCAGCTTTTGACTCCATTATTCTTTTTTTTTTCTTGATACCTTCTTCTCTCCAGATTTTCAGATCACCACTCTCTTCTGGTTCTCCTTCCTAGTTTACCTCCTATTACAGCACTCCTTTTTAGTTTCCTTAGCTGGATCCTGATGATGCCTTTTAATTGTACATGTCCCACAAGGCTCTCTTTTGAGCACTCTTCTCTTCCCTTCTATACTATTTCACTTGATAATGTCATCAATTCCCATGGATTTAATTATCATATCTATGCCAGTGATTCTCACATCCACCTATCCTGTCCTAATTTCCCTGCTGACTTTGTTTTACATTTCCAACTGCCTTTCAAGTGTCTTAAAATACATGTCCTGTAGACTTCTCAAGCGCAGCATTTCAAAAACTGCATTCATCATATTTTCTTCTAAGCCTTCTTTCCATGTTGTCAGCATCACCATCCTCCCCGTCTCCCAGACTCTCTGTTTTAAGTGTCATCCTTGACTTCTTTTTATCACTTATTCCTCCCCCCCCATCCTATCTGTTGATAAAGCCTGTTGATTTAATCTTTGCAATACCTTTTGAATAGAACTCATTATTTCTCTAATATGACGACCATCTTGGTATAAGCCACTCTCACATTTGGACTACTGAAATAACTTGTTGATGAGTCTGCCTCAAACCTCTTCCTAGTCCAATCCATCCTCAACTCAGCCACTGAAATTTTTCTAAAGTGCAGATCAATTGTCAGTTGGTAATCCCAAATATATACATATAGATACATACAAGAAATATACATACGATGAAAAGCAGTTTTCAATGGAGAAAAATACTAACAATTGGGGAAATCAGAAGAGTTTTGAAGAAATGTATGGTTTCCAAGAGGCACGGGCATTCTGGGTATTTAAGGAAAGCCTTTCCCAAGGCATGATGGAAATTGGAATATCCTTTCCATAAAGAAATGAAAAATGGGCTGATTTCACTAGAACACCCTATCTATGGAGGAAAGTGGATGCAACCAGCTTGGAAATAGAATGGAGCTAGTTTGCAATGCCTATAATTGCCAAAGTAACAAGTTTTTATATTATCCTAGAGGAAATAAGGAATCATTAAAGCTTCTTGAGAGTTGAATGACCACTTGTTAGGTATGTTATCAAGTTTGGCTTGGATGGCTTCTCTATTCCTTCAGGCTCTAAGAATCTGTGATAGACACAGCAACACTCTAGAACAATTAGAACCATTGAAAAGAAACACAGTTTTGTTGTAAGGTGATGATTTTCATCATTGAAAATTATGACATGGAAGATGGAAACAATGTTATAGAAGGGTACAGGTTGGCTTAGATAGTCTTTGAAGTCACTCCTGATTCTGTGACTTTATAATTCTGATTTTATAAAACTGATCACTTGGCAAGTTGAATCCATTTCCTCTCAGTTTTCTTGGCATTGGAGAATAATAATTCAACATATTCCATATAGCATAGAGAGTTAATTTCCTCTTTTGTTTTCTCTTTCTTATATTGTAAGCATATGCAGAAATTACATCTACATATCAGTTTTCTGTGCTCTACAAAACTATGTAATTGATATATTATCAAAGATACTTTTGCATTTAGAAAATTAGCCTTGATCTTAGGAAAAAAGGAAAATGGGCAATTGGTATTTGGTAGAGTTAATGAGAGAAGATAAAAATTATCTTATTCTCTTATAACTTTCCCCCATCTCCTTAAATTATTTCTATCTAAAAACATATTTGAAAAAGTACTTACACATTCACTCATTTTAGCAGCTTTAGAGTCTGAATTGTTCTTCCTATTTAGGGAGACATGGAAGGCACATAATTAAATAGATTACAACTTCGTGATTCTGAAGTTTTAAAATAGCAAGCTGAAACTGACATAATTTCTTGGTTAACAGGAGTTAATTGTTGTGCTCAAGTTATCTTGATTAAAAAGGAAAAAAATCAGTCTTGATATCAGTTTAATGACATTTCTTTAGATGATGGCATTTCAATGAAATATTAGTATGTGCACAATTTTATACACAAACACTGAACATCTAAGCCAGTATCAACAATACCCGAGTACTTGATATTATGAAACAATAGGGACATTTTAAAAACACACACATATATACAAACATACATGTATATGTATTATATATATATTATATATATATATTCAATTTTTTATCATCTCACAAAAATGCATGATTCTGGATCTAGAGATCAAATTTTATGTCAAGATAGTTGGAATATATGTTCAATATAATGTCATTAAAACTTAATTAAATACAATATGGTAATTAGGATAACAACCACTGCATTAAAGATGTTAAAAGTCATTAAAATATACATATATCCCAACCGAATTATCAATTGCTAAAGGATGGATATCCCCATCCATGTCAGTAGCTTATTCATGGTAAATATTTAATAAATTCTTGTTCAATGATTTAATGTTAAACAACAAACTGTCTAGTGGCTATGTCTATAGGTCTCCTCAACCTATATTTAGATTTTTATATATATATATATATATAAAGCTATAAGAAGGTAATACATAGGCATAATTGTACCCACACTATAAATATTAAGCATCTAGATTAGAAACCATTAGTTTAATTTTTATGCTAACTCCTAAAGAAAGTAACTTTACATAAATAACCATGTTCATATTTTTTATCCCCAATACTCTGAAAATACTAGGAAAAAGGAAGCCCCAAACTTAAAAGACTCATACTTACTGAAAGGAGTTTTCTTCTACAAAAAAATAAGTGTACATAGTTAATGAAATTGTAAATACAGAACAATATAGATTAATATGAATAAAAAAGTGACTTCTTACAAACTTCCTTTGAAACACAGTGTACCTTCTTACCCTCTTCAACTCTTGAAATTTAATTTTCAGAATGGAATATTAAGAAAATGGATATTTTTGAAAAAACTCTTTTAACAGTTGGATAATGAGTTCTTGTGCTCATTGTAGTTAATGATTTCATAAATGTCAGCTTTCCAATGAATTCATTAAGTAATTAATCCTGGTAAGCTTTATGTGAATCACTGTCCCATCTTTCTTGTTTAGTACCAGGTCTTCTTTAGGAATTTCAAGACTGGTGTCTTTTGACTTAAGATAAATAAACTAGAAACACCAAATTTTTTTGGACTTATACTTTCACTAATACCCAGCAGGTGGAGTCAGAACACTTTCATTAAGCTGTATCAGTACACTTCTGCATAGCCAATTGCTACACTTCTGGACAAGTCAATTTAATTATGGTATATCTCCTTAATAACACTTGAAATAACATTCCTTTGCACATCTCAGTATGTTATAAGAATGATCAGAGTTCATTTAAAGTTAGGTTTATTTTGTGTTTAAAACACAATTCAATACATTCTTAAAGCTTCAATTCACAGAAAGCAAAAGTTTATTGTACAATAGCAATTATCCTGCAAAGCTCCAAAAAATCCATGACACTACACCTCTCTTCAGAGAGAAAGAAATTCAGTAGTGTATCTTGCAAAAATCAACTTCAAAGAACTTTTTTGAAACTCTGCAAAAAAATTTTCCTCTTGATATAATCTTTAAAAAGGGTGCATAATTAGGAGGTAATAGTGTTGTCTGCCATGTTGTATTAAATTTTTAGGTACTTTTTATCTAATTTTCATCTCATCTCCCAGAATAAGTAAACTAACATAGGTAAGCATATTTTGTACTTTATGAACTTCAATCCACTGAAAATTATTTGCTCATACTGATACTTAACAGATATTTGGAGCTACATGGCTCCAAAGTCTAAGAAAAATTGTTATACTAATTTATAATTATACTAATGTATAACAAAGTAATTTAACACATTTTAGTATGATAAAAATTTTTGATATTGATTAATTTTTTTTATTATTGTGCATATTGCTTTTTAAAATGTAATACTAAGTATGTTACTGCCTTCCCCTAATAAGGTATTTTGACCAGAAATAAATTGGTATGTCAACAAAAACAATTCTTATCCTCAAAATAACATTTTCTTAAATATATCATGTAATCACTTAAACACAAATCTATATCCATCAAATTTATCTCTAGCTAATGTTTCATCATTATTTGCTTACTTCATTTTATACCCATTGTATGTCTATGTTACTCTAATGACATTTTCTATTACAGAAGAAAAACAGACAGTATTCAAAAGCTTTAATGATTTTGTAGAAGAAATAGCATTTCATTTACATGTGTAACGATAGGAGAATTTTACTTACTTGCAAAATAACCTTTTTTCTGAGCATAACAAGCTCCAAGGCCACAAAATAGAATCAATAAGGCCACAGTTACGACAGCTCCTAAGATACCATTTATGTTGAGGTCATCTAGAATGAAAAACAAATAAATTCAATATAAAATAGATGAAATATCGGAAGTCATTACTATGAAATTATTTTTGCTCAACTTTTTCATTTCCATAAATTGGTTGAGAAAATTTGTTTGAGAAATATTGCATAAAAATGTTTTCATGGGTTTTAACCAATAAAAATTATGGCAAGTATTAAAATCTAGTATATTCTCTATTTGACTTGGTCATAACTTGTTAGCTTAGGATAATTTGCCTAAATTTCAATGGGACAAATTTCTTAAATCATCACTTTTAAAAACCATGTTATATTTACTTTTGGAATAGACAATCTTCTAATATCTGTAGTATAAATTTACGTCCATGTTAAATAAATGATTTGGAGGAAATTATTTATAGATTTTCCTACTACTCATTACATATATTTAAAATTTATTTGTTGATATAGATTTTAATGGAATATAGAAATATTAAATTAAAAGACATATTTAGTGTTAAATTATTTCACCTACCCCTTCTTATAATCTTATATATTTAAGGTAGGAACAGGGAGAAGACCTTTGATTTGCTTGGTATAGGGAATTTTCAGTTGAGGAAATTCTGTTATCAATATCTCTTTCTCTGGAGGTTGTAATCTTAGAAAATTGCCCAAGGAATGGAGAAATTGACTTGTGTAATGATTACAGAGGCAGTATGTGTCAGAGATAAATTGTCTCTATACTTTGCCATATTGCCTTCCACTAGGTGACTATTTAACAACAAAGAAACAAACAAACAAAAGAAAGCAAGAAAAAAAAATTGAAGAATGAAAATTAAAGCTAGGGGCTGATTTTGTTTTTGTTTTTTGTTGTTCCTTTCTCATATTTCTAGATCTTAGTACAGGGCCTAGAACATATAAAAATCTTAATAATTCCTTAGTATGACTGATTAACTTTAAGTCCAGCAAGGCTCACAATTTAGCCAAATTCAATTCAAAACTGGAGAGAAAATTCAAAATCTCAGCTTTTCTGTTCCCATTCCCATTTTCCCCAACGGGATGCTTATTCCCTCCACTAAACATCTGAAAACATTAACAGTGTATACTTTGGGAAGGAGGGAGAAAGTCTGCTACGTGATATAATGGATAGAAGGCTGGGCCTGGAGTCAGAAATCCGAATTCGGATCTGACCTCAGACACTTACTAGCTGTATGATTCTGGGCAAGGCATTTAACTTCTGCCTGCATAAAACTAGAGAAAGAATTGATAAACCACTTCAGTATCTTTGTCAAGAAAGCCCCATGGATACACTGAGTCTTGAATAGTTGAATATGACTGAACAACAATAATATTTTTACTCATGATAACACTATGAGAGTAGATAATACACTGTGTTCCTTTTACAAATGAAGAAACTGAAGTTCACTGAGACTAATTGATCTGTCCAGGTTTACCATAATAAGTGTCAGAAACAAAAATTGGAATAAATTTTTTTCTTCACAGTCAGTCCTCTTCCCCCTATATCGCACTGCTCTTCAACCCGAACACCTGAGAACTGTCCATTCATCTTAAAAAAGCTGTTTGGAAGGAAGATGAAATATATCTATTGCTGAATCTTGAATATTCTTTATAAGAATATTCTTATAAAGATAGTTCATTGATCCTTTTGCTATTTGTAACAAATGGTCATTGGATTGTTACTATACTGTCAGTCTTTACAATCAGATGCAGCAGAGATCATGTTAGGAATTACCTGGATAGCTCTAGTAAAAATCAATATACTTGGAGCAAAGAAGAGAATAACTGTATTTAAGGCAAAAAATACCAGGAAAACAAAAGCAAATCATTTAACTTTGTTCAATGTAAAATGCTTTACACTTTACAAAGTACTCTATGCTCATTATTTCATTTGATGTACATAAGAGAACATACTCTCATATAATGAATATAAAAAACATTATATTTAAGTTATACATCTGGCTGTAATGCAAAGAACAGTGGAATGTAGATTGAGACTTCTAGTCCCAGCTGTATGATGTTAGTCAAATTACTTCACCTGTCTCACCATCAGTTCCTCCTTGAATTGAGCAATAGAGTCAGAATAACTTGCTCCTCATTAATAACAGCCTTATTAATATCACTTTGAACCTTTATTTGGAACTTCCTATGGATAGGCTCATTTACAAATCACTGACAAGTTTGATAATATCTCTTGGGTCCTAAGTAATTGCAGATTCATTTACACCTCATTGAGGACTAATGGTTAAATACTCAGATTATTGTGTGTTCATCTATAATTTCTTTCTCCTACATACTATTCCTTTATTTTTAGTTTAGACTGACAACATGATTTCTTCCAATAAGATATACATGGGTGAAGACTTTTAAATCATAACATAGATTTTTATAAATTACCGAATTCCAGAAATGTCTTCAGTTCATGAAAATGCCTTCAGTATGTGCATCTTTGAAGGTCAATAACTGCCTTTGGGATATTGTGTGGTTCATATTTTTAACAATATCCCGCAATAATGGTGCTTATTAATGAAAAACATTAGATCCCTTAGTAGCATTTTCTTATTTTTTTGGATGTCTTTCCAAACACAATAAAATCATTTAAGTAGGTCTGCAACTATAAATAGACCATATTACTTACCACTTTCTCCATGAACGATTAAAAATAAGAAAAAGAAGATGAAATGAGCAGAACCAAGAGAAGGTTGTATACAGTAATTGCAATATTGTTTTAAGAACAACTTAGAGCAATGACATCATTCTGAATATTATAAATACACAAATTAACTCCACAGGACCAATAAAGGAACAAGCTATCTGTATCCACAGAAAGAATTATAAATAGAACTACATATAGAATGATTTTACATATAGAACACACACACATACACACACACACATAAATATATATTTGTGCCTAATTTTAACTATCTTTAGAATGTAAGGGAGCATTGGAAAGGGAAGAAAAAAGGACAAAAGTAAAGTTACATAATACTTCATTATATATTTTAAAAGAATAGCGAGTTGTACAAATTGATTTACAATTTCATTTGCAATCATCTTTCCCCCATTTTACTGTTATATAAATGCTTGTTTATTTCTTACATTCAGAATAAAATTTTAAAAAAGAAAAAGAAAGTAAAAATGAAAACTTTTAAAGATGTGTATTCTTTGTAATTCTCTCAAATACAGAGAAATAATGACAGCTCAAGAATCAATTCAGGGCATCCTAAACATATGTTGTGATTTTTTGATTCACTTTAGTTCATTTATTCAAAGTTGAAATTTTAATGAGCTATCATAATCCACACATATTATTTTCTCAACTTTCTTTGAAATACATAAGCACTGGGAGTCTCAGTAATAATGCTGTTGACTAGAAGATCTTTTGCATGATTCTTTTGGTTCTCTTTCTCAGAGAGAGCAATATTTCAATACAGTTCATATAACAATCATAAATAATGGAAGCAAATTATATCATAGACCCATCAGTTAATAAGTATTTATTAGGCACTTGTTATGTGACAGGGACTATGATAGGCATTGAAGAAAAAAAAAAAGACAGAAAGGAAAAGTTTCTGCCTTCTAGGAACTTATAATCTATTAAGGAAGAACCCATGTAAATGTTTTGTTATATAAATATATGCAAAATATATGCAAAACAAATACATAAACGCAAAATTATATTTGAGGAAAGACGCTAGGAACTGTGGGATCAAGAAAAGTCTTAAATGGAAGGTGATACATGAGTTGGAATTTAGGGAGTCAAAGAAGTAAGGAAGGGGTTCCTCAAAGGTATAAGGGAAAGCCTGTGAAGACACAGATGAAAGATAGGATTTGGTTAAATCATGGAGAACATGAAGGGGAATAATATAAAATAAATATGGAAAGGTAAAATGGGTTTAGAGTAGTTTTAAAAGCCAAAAACAGGAGTTTATATTTAATCCCAAAGGAAGTAGGAGTCATTGGACCATATAATTCCTGCCCTTCTCTTCTTAAAAGGAGGAGACAGATGCTTTTGTCCAATTACACTCCTTATCACACAATCTTAGTGCTCCATTCCAAAAGACCAAAATAGCCTCCAACCTACTTTTGACTGGCAAAATGATTACATTGACCTCTTTTATTCCTCTCAAAGTAAAAATTGACAAGGCAAATTTATTTAGATTATGACACCCATTATGGTACCTCAAGTCTGTCACTGTGTCAGTAAACTTCAAAATTCCCACAGAATATATGCTCCTTTTTAATAAGTCCTTAATGAACCATTGCCTCTGATCTGTGGAGTCACTTCAAAATCAAGGAAGTCCAAAATTGGGCCTACTGTTTCATATTCACTAGGTTTTTCACAATCTATACCAGTTAGAATTGTAAAATGTTGAAAAGGATAGGAAAACAGCAGGTTCATTACCATGTCCTCACTATAAAGGTTGGATGTTGTACTTCCCAGGAGCTATATTGTCAACAAATTAACATTAAACCTTGAAGGGCCAGGATTCTCCAGTCCATCAGTCCCTTGATCTAGCCATGATTAATTATTAAATAATAAGAATAGGCTACTTTTAGCCACAGCTTTGGTTGCTTCTCAAGTCTTTCTTTGTTTCATTCCTTATATAGAGTCATGGGGGCTGCAAGGTCCCTACTTCCTTAGGGGAATTACATACACTTTGGGGAAATAGTTCAGATTTCCCTCATCTGGCAGGTTTCTTTTACTCTGAGATGGTATAGACAACTAACTTTTATAGAGGGATTGGGGGACCGTGGAGGCAGTTCCCTGCTTTCTAATGACATGGGGCAGATATAACTGTCTGTGCCTAACCAAGAGAAATGCAAACTTACATGGAAGAAAGGTGATCCCTTAGGCAACTTGGTAGTAATTTTGAGTCTTTGGACAAAAGTGAGGGACAGCTTTTATCCAATTCCTTTGGAAAAATAGGGGACTGCTCTCTGCAGAGGGCAAAGACTTATTTTACCCCCTTATAGGAATCTTTGGGGGATAGAGGTTCTGGTTTGGTGGACCAGGGAATACTGGTTGGTGTTACTGGAAGAACCATGGTATCACCTTAGATACCAGGACTACTTGCATGCAAGAATCTTATGATCTCTTAGTTATATTACTACAGATAATCCAGATGCATGATGATGAATTGTTGACTATGCTGGAAGTGTCGTCACTTGTGTTCTATCCTTAAAATTCTCAGTGCTGCTCTGGTTCATCATCACCACCTCACATCAAAAGACTCTAAATGGCAAAGATTTGGAATTGCCCATTACAAGATCAGATTGAATCAGAAATACCTGAGCATTTATTTTCTTTCCTTTCTTTCCCTTCCAAAACAAGACAAAATTGTCTTGTTTGTAAACCCTCCTAAACAACCTGAAAATAACAACAAAACCTCCTTACATCAAATATCCATAGCTTTAAAAAAATTCCCACATTAGCCACATCCAAAACTATGTGTTTTATTTTGTACAGTAAGTCTATCACCTTTCTATCAGAAGGTGGCTAAAACTCCTTATTAATTCAAAAGAAAAAAATGAAAAAAAGTGAGAAAGAAAGTGGCATATTAGTAACATCTCAATAAAAAGTACAAAGCTATAATCATCAAAGTGATATTTGTTACTGGTGAAAAAATAAAGAGGTCAATCAGTATACAACATTCAATGGTAGTCTAGTGTTTAATAAGTCAAAAACCTCCAGCTATTGTCAAAGAGCTCACTATCTAATATAAAATACTGGGAAAAGTGTAAAATAGTCCGACAGAAATAAGATTAAAACCAAAACTTCATACAATATAGTAAGTAGCAAGTCAAGCCAAGTCAGGAAGCATTTGTTAAACACCTATTAAATGCCAGGCAAAGTGTTAAGTACTGGCAATACAAAGAAAGACAAAAAGTTAATCCCTAGGGAGCATCTAGGTGGTGCAGTGGATAGAGCACCAGCCCTGAGTTCAAATGTGACCATAGACACTTAATGCTTCCTAGCTGTGTGACCCTGGGCAAGTCACTTAACCCCAATTGCCTCAGCTAAAACAAACAAATAAATAAATACACGGAAAAGTTAATCCTTGTTCTCAAAGAGCTCATAGACTTATAGTGGAATCGTTACAAACAAGTAGGAATAAGGATAGATTTGTAGGACAGATTAAAAAGGGATATATATATGATTAAAATGGAAATAAACCCAGAGAGAAGGCACTAAGATTAAGAGGGATGGGGAGAGGCTTTTTGAAGAAGATGGGACTTTAGCTGAGGCTTGATGAAGTCAGAGAAACTAACAGGCAATGAGGAGGGAGAGAGTTTTACTTATGAGAGACAGGCAATGAAAATGCTTATAATCAGGAAATAGAAAGTTATCTGGGAAGAACAGCAAAGAGACCAGTGTCAGAGTATACCTAAAGGGGAGTAAGGTATAAGAAGACTGGATAGGATGAAAGGGACCACTTTATGAAGGACTTGAAAAGCTAAGGAGAGGATTCTATATTTGATATTGAAGTTAACTGAACATAGAGATTACATGGTCAAATTTTAAGATAAATGGAGGGGGGTAGCTAGATGGTGCAGTAGATAGAGTGCTAGCCCTGAAGTCAAGAGTACTTGAGTTCAAATCTGGTCTCAATTTAACACTTAACTTAACACTTAACACTTCCTAGCTGTGTGATCTTGGACAAGTCACTTAACCCAATTGCCTCAGAGGGGAAAAAAAGATAAATGGAGGATGATTGCAATAGGGAGAAGCAGGGTGAACAAACAACAGATTATTGCAATAGTGTAGGTATGAAGGCTTGCCCAGGATAGTGACAGTGTCAGAGGAGATCAGGAGATATATAGGAGAGATGACATAAATATAGAAACAATAGGGCCACAAATTGAAAATGGGGAGATGGGTAAGAACAAGTGACAGGTTGAAGATGACACTTAGGTTTTGAGCTTATTGAGAGAATGGTGGTGGCCATGATAATAACTGTAATGTTAGAAAGATGGGAGGGATTGGGAAGAATATGAACTCAATTTTAGAGAAATTAAAGTTGTCTATAGGACATCCAGTTCTAGATTTCTAATAAACAGGTGAAGATATGAGACTGAAAGTCAGGAGAGATACTAGGGCTGAATAAATAGATCTGCAAATCATCTGCCTAGACATGATAATTTACTCCACTGGAGATGATAATCATAAAAAAAAAAAAAAAACAGAAGAGAAGGAGAAGGAAAGAGGACCAGCAAGAGGTCCTTTCTGAGAGATCCACACTTATTTTAAACCAACTGGAAAAGTAGAATAAAATAGTGCCACAGAAATCTAGAGATAAATACTTGAAAGTATCTAGTAGAAGAGGGTGATCACCTGTATTGAAAACTGCACATAGGTTATGAATAATGGGGATTTAGGAAAAACTATTAGAAGTGATGTTCAAAAATTATTGGTAACTTTATAGAGAACATTTACAGTTGAACAATACAGTTAGAAGTGAAACCATAAAGATTTAAGAAGAGAGTGAGAGAAAAAGAAATAAAGACACTGACTGGAGAATGTTTTCTCAAGGAGTTTAGTCATGAAAATGGGAAAGTTTACAGAATGATAATTAGCACAAGAGAAGCTTTTTCTGTGTGTGCGAAAATAGGGGAGATATGAGCATGTTTACAGGAAGTAGGAAGCAGCCAACAGACAAGGAGAGATTGAAAATTAGTGACAAATTAGGGATTATATATAGTGATAAAATAGGGACAATCTACTAGAAAAGACAGGATAGAATGGGATCACTTGTGCTTAAAGTGGCTATTCTTCACAAACAGAAGTCATGTTTTCATGTGAGACAAAGATAAAAGAAGTAGTAATAGAAGACATTTAAGTGATATGTGAAGAAGAAGAGAAAAGAGAAAGCTTGTTGAATGATCTCAATTTATTGATGAAATATGAGGCAAGGTCTTCAGCTCAGAGAGCAGGAGAGGTGCCATAGGAAATTTAAGGATGGATGAAAAGATTTGAAAGAACACTTATGTTGAGTAGGATAGTAAATAAATTAGGAAGATGTAAAAGGATTGCCTTTCTGCTATCAGTGTCCAGTTGGGAATATGAAACAGAAATTTATAGTTGATTTAGTCAGTATGATTTCCTGAATTTCTCCTGCTTTGTTAGGAACATGTGAGCGATAATGGAACCAGTAAAGTTTAAACACAGAGAAGAAAATGACTCAAAAACATCTACTAACAAAGCTTTAGAAAAAGTATACCTTGGATGCAAGCCCAAAGAGAATTCTTAGAAGAGTTTATTTCCAAAGAGCTAACATTGATTTTTAAAAGCAAATGAAAGGTAGAGGAAAAATTACAAAAAGAAGCAAGAATTAAGGAGAGAAAATATGAAAAAGAAGTTAATAACCAGAAAAAAGAAGTTAAAAAAAAACAAACCCCTTTTCTAACAAGATAACTTCTTAAAAATTAGAATTGACCAGATGAAAGCTGAGGACTCTATGTGAGTGACATAAAAAAAAATAAATAAATAAAATAGGGGCAGCTAGGTGGCGCAGTGGATAGAACACCAAATCTGAAGTGAGAAGGACCTGAGTTCAAATAAGACCTCAGACATAACACTTCCTAGCTGTGAGACCCTGGGCAAGTCACTTAACCCCAAATGCCTCAGTCGAAAAACCCCCAAAAAACCCCAAAACAAAAAAAACAAAACAAAACAAAAAAGAAATAAAACAAAGTCAAAAGTAAAAAATCTAAAAGGAAAAACAGCTGATGTAGAAAACATATCAAGGAGAGATAATTTAAGAATCATTATTCTGCAGAAAACCATGAACATCAAAAAAAGTTCCAAGACACCATATTTCAAGAAATTATAAATGAAAACTCCCCAGATATATCTTAGAATTGCAGAGCAAAGTAGAAACTAAAAGAATCCAACAATCGCAACCCCAAAGTGTAAATTCTCAGGAATATCATAAGGAAAATCCAGAAGTTCTTATTCAAGGAAGAAATACTTCAAGCAGTGAGAAAGAATTCAAGTACTGAGGAATCATGGTCAGGATCATTTAGCAGTTACAACTTTAAAGAACCACTTTAAAAGGCAACTGGGTAGCATAGTATAGTGCTGAATTTGGAGCCTAGAAAAGTTCCAATTTGGGCTCAGAGATTTACTGTGTGACCACAGACAATTTACTTAACATTGTTTGCTTCAGTTTTCGCAGCCGTAAAATGAACTAGAAAAGGAAATGGCAAACCACTCTAGTGTCTTTGCCAAGAAAACCCCAAATGGGGTCATGAAGAGTTGAATATGACTGAAAACAACTGAAAAACAACAAAATAAAAGAAAGAGAGCTTGGAATGTGATGTTCTAGAAAGCAAAGAACAATCTACCCAGCAAAACTGAATAACATCCCATAGGGAGATAAATGACTCTTTAATAAAATAGAAGATATTCAAGCATTCCTTATAAAAAGACCAGAGCTGGATAGAAAATATGACATACAAACATAAAAATCATGAAAAACACAAAAAGATAAATAAGAGCAAGCAATCATAAGGGACTAAATAAAGTTAGAACTGTTTACATTCTTATATAAGGAGATGCTTTTTGTTGTTGTTATTGATTTTATCAATCATGTTCATTGTTTTCCTTATTTGAATCACTTAATATTGAATATTGCTGCAGTCTTGTATAAATCTAGCCTTATACATAGTATATCATTTTTGAAATATACCACTATAGTTCCTTGCATCAATTTTTTGCATCAAAATTCATTACTGAAAATTGATTTATAGTTTTCTTTCCCTGTTTAGATTCTTCCTGGTTTAGCTATCAAGAGGTTATTTGTGTCATATAATGAATGGGATAGGATCCCTTCTTTACTGTTTTTTTTTTTTTTTTTACAAATAGTTTCTATAACCAGGAGATCATTATATACCTCAACAACGATACTGTTTGAGGATGTATTCTGATAGAAGTGGATTTCTTTGACAAAGAGAAGATCTAACTCAGTTTCAGTTAATCAAGGATGGACAGAAGCAGCTACACCCAAAGAAAGAACACTGGGAAATTAATGTAAATGGCTTTCATTTTTGTTTTTCTTCCCGGGTTATTTATACCTTCTGAATCCAATTCTCCCTGTGCAACAAGAGAACTGTTTGGTTCTGCCCACATATATTGTATCTAGGATATACTGTAACCTACTTAACATGTAAAGGACTGCTTGCCATCTGGAGGAGGGGGTGGAGGGAGGGAGGGGAAAAATCGGAACAGAAGTGAGTGCAAGGGATAATGCTGTAAAAAATTACCCTGGCATGAGTTCTGTCAATAAAAAGTTATTAAAAAAAACAAATAGTTTCTATAGTATTAGAATTATTTTATCTTTAAATCATTGGTAGAATTAACTTATATAGCCATTTGATAGTGGACTTTTTTTTTTCCTTTGGGAGTTCATTTATGGCTTGTTAAATTTCTTGTTCTGTTAATCTGGAGAATTTATATTGTAAATATTCATCCATTTCATTTAAATTGTTAGTTTTATAGGCATGTTGTTGGGCAAAATAGCTTGGGATTGTGGTGCTCATGACAGTGATAGGGAAGTTCTGAAGAGTGATCATTCTTGGGGGAAAGAATGAATTCAGTTTGAGACATAGAGTTTGAGATTCCCATGGGACACCAAATTCAAAATAACCAACAGGCATTTGATGATTTGGAACTGGGGTTCAGGAAAGAGAGTAGGACTATGTATAGGAAGAGGGATAGGCTGAAGCTGATTGTTAAATTTTCAGTATAAGTAAGTATTTATACCTTGGAAATCAGCAAAGCATTAAAAATTAGGGCTTTATTTATTGTTTTGTAGATTGTCCAGATGTAAGAATGTGAAGGAGAAAATGTTAACACAGCAGATTAAATATAAAAGTGTGTACATTTTTTCCCAGCAGGACATTATTAAATATTTACCCACATGCTCTTGTATGACTCTTAGGAGTCATACTCTAGACTAGAGATGATGAGATCACCAAGCAAGAGTATAAACAGAACCCATGGGACTTGATCAGGTCACCTAATGAAAAATAGAAAAGGTGATAAGCTGAGAGGATTGGGGGGAGAGGGGCATTTTGGGAAGCTTGAAGAGAAGAAAAAGTTTAAAACAGCCACTATGAGGAATTTGATAGAGAATCAAGAAAGAGTAAAAGGATTGTCATTGCAGTAGAAATGCATATTAGTTTATGGATTCCTTGATGTTTTTTAAATTTCATTTTGTAACCTTGATCTATCTTGTAATTCTGATTTCTAACGCAATATTAAAATGTTGTGGAAACACATTATCTGGTTGAAATGCTCCTCTACTCCCTCTATCATTGTTTCCCTAACTGTATATCAATAAGAGGTATGCCTCTACATTTTTTTTCTTGGCATAAGACCATAACTACCTGAGAGGGCCAATGTCAGAATATTGAGTAGACTTTCATCTATCATACGCTGGGATTTAGGAGTCCCTAGCCCCAACCCTCCCCGCCCATGTAGGAAGTAGGACATCCTTGATGATTATGATATAAACCAGACTCAAGTCTCCTTGACTCCTGACTGCATATTTAGTTAGCCCAGGAATCAGGTCTTCCAAAATATAGGCATTAATTAACTGTCTCATTCCTCTCTTCCACTCCACTTCCTTCCCTTTCCTCCCTACCCTGTACACATAAGTTTTACTATTTGTGCCATTGGCCACTGGACTTTGTTCATATCAATCATCAGTCTGGTAGCTGTATATGTCAATTTACCACTAACAAAACCTCCTGTAATAACTCTTGCAATCATTCTTTCCCGTCAAAATCTAACAAACTTTTTTATAAATGGGACATGGACCACTAATGCCTTTTTTTTTTTTTTTTTTTTAGCTCATTGGTCAATTTGAATAATGCTAAAATTATATATCCTAGCAGCCACATGCTTGTGGATAAGGTGGAATAGGCAGCCTCCCTGCTACCTTATTTATCATCTGAAAAAGGAGGGTCTGATCACTGAACCTTTTGCTTCAGGTAGGTCTGTAAGTCACTGACCCAGTCTGGGTCAATCTCAACTAGGACCTTCAGGCACCTGTATTTTCATGGAATTTCATTAATCTTCACTAAAGAGAGTAACGACTGAAAATTCAAACCCCTAAAGATGGGGAGTTCCTCTCTTCCACTCCTAGATCTAGAAGTTGTTCAGGGTTGGGCAGCCACACCTTCACAGGTAAATCCTCCTACCTTCACCCAAAGAAAGCAAGGGCCTGAATTGAAGGCCTTAGTGCAAAAGAATTCCCCTCACATAGTGTCCCTTAAATCCCTTTGACCTTGACCAGGACTCCTGGCTCCAATGGCTATTCCCCAGTGAAAGGGAGCGCATTTCCTGTCATGGTCAAAATAAGGCTTGTATCCACTCTCAAAACAGTCTGTGTCCATGATAGTCCAATAGGTCACTGCATCCTCCCAGAGAATTGTTGAACTCTTATCCTTCCATCATTATTACCAATATGTCATGGATAAAAATGAACTAGTTCAGAAAGCCAAATTGGCTAAGAAGGACAGAAAATATAAGGAAATGGCAGCCTTTATGAAGTCTGTAATTAAGTAAGGAGATGGATTATTCAATGAAGAGAGGAATCATTGCTTATAAAAATGTCAAAGGAGTCCAAAGATCATTTTGAAAGGTCATTTCAATATTGAGCAAAAAATAGAAAGTATTGAGAAAAAACAGCAAATGATCTAAGAATACAGAGAGAAACTTGAGATGAGCTAAGATATCTGCAAAAATGTACTCTCTATTGGAAAAGTTTTTGATTCCTATACTTCACAAACAGAAAGCAAAATTTTCTAGTTGAAAATGCAAGGAGACTACTACCATTCATTACTCCTTTTCAAAATTATTTCTGTTTCAAAAATTATTCTATTTATGGGTTTATTTTTATAAATTTATTTATTTATTTATTATATAAGGATTTATGAAATCCTTCAACCATCCAACCCACAGCAATATAGATACATAATCATTTGCCCCTTAAACCAACTTTTTTTTTTTTTTTTTTTGCTTACCGACTTGCATTTGTTTCCCAGGACACTTGTGATATCCAACTGAATTGCGGGCTTCACAAAAATACTCTCCAGTGTCAAGTTTTGAAACACTGTTAAATTGCTATTTATGAAGGAAAAAAAGTCATTTTCATTAAGTGCTGCTCTTATTAAGTAGATCATACTGTACAACAACTTTCTGAGTTGTGATCCATTACACAGATTAGATTTTTTTATATCAAATGATAAAGCATTTTGTGCTATTATTTCCAGTTTAAAATTCATTCAGAATTTTACAGATTGAGTAGGTAAAAATCCTTTAACTTGATAGAGCAAGCTAATAAGCTATCAGCTATAGAAGCTCTGCAAATTTTCTTCAAATGATGCTGAATAAATGATTAATGTATGTTTTTATAAAATTTGAATACAAATTGTATGAACAAATTTGCATTTCTCTAGTATTGAAGGAATCTCTGGTTATTGAACAAATTCTCTATGAATTGATAGTGAATACATACACTTTCCAAAGGAAAAAAATTAAGTCATTTTAACAGTAGAGAGGATGAAATTAGTGCCAAATTTTCTGCCAGGTAGTTCTTTAAGAACTAGGTAAACTAGTGTTTTTATTATTTATTTTAATTATAATGAAATAACCATGAAAAGAGTGGAAACTAAAAAGAGCAATTGAGAAATAAACAGAGAGAGGTTTTGAACAATGATTTTAATATTGTTTTCTCAGAAGCCTTAATTCCTTGGGAAATTTTGTTGACCACAACTGAGGCAGAGAGAAAGTAAACACAAATTGACTTCTTGTTTAATCTCCCTGGGATCCATGCAAAAGTAAAGCAGCACTTTTATTCCTCTTTAATTGATTCTCTTTCTCATTACCCACATAGATTGGTTCATTGCTTCTCTCTTCACACCTCCTACAATATCTTGCCAAACATTTTTCACATGTGTTGTTTTCTCTCAATTAATATAGCCAGCCATTACTCTAATTAATTCTGTCTCTCATCATTTCTTGATTACAATAGATTCCTAATTGGTCTCCATGACACAATTATCTTCCCACTGCAATCTATTCTTGACAAAGCTGGTAAAGTGATTTCCTTCTTTTAAAATTTATTTTTTACTTATTTACTTATGTTTACTTAATTTTTTTGCTTATTTTTATTAAAATTAATTAATTAATTACATTTTATTAAGTTCAAATTTACATTTCAGTTTGGAATTCTCTCTCTTTTCTTTTTTACCTCCCTCAGAAAATAGATAACAAAACTCATTCCAAGTCTGAATGTTAAATGAAACAAATTTCCATGTTAGCATACCCCCCTAAAAAAATGGAAAAAAGGAAAAAAAGAAAAGAAAACATGTTTCAGTATGTGCTCTAGAGTCCATTGGCTCTTCATCAGATAATTAATAACATTTTTCATCATAAGTCATTTGGAAATGTGGTTTGTTATTATGTTGATCAGAATTATAAAGTCTTCAAAGATGTTTGTTTTTACAATATTGGTTGTAAATTATGTAAATTTTCTCCTGTTTCTGCTCACTTCACTTTGCCTCAGTTCATACAAACCTTCGAGTTTTCCCTGAAACTAACCCCTACATCATTTCAGTTTGCACAATAGTAATCTATCACCTTCATAGATGATACTTATTCAGGCATATCCCAACTGATGAGTTTGTTCACCACATAAAAAGCTGCTATTAAAATGTTTGAATATATGAATTCTTTTCCTATTTTTTGGATATCTTTGCAGTTATAGACCTAATAGTTCATTATTGAGTCAAAAGATATGCACAGTTTAATAGTTTTTGGTTACAATTTCAAATTTCTTTCCAGAATGATTGGACCATTTCACAATTCTACCAACAATGATTAAAGTACAGGTTTTCTCATTTCCCGTCTAGCATTTATCATTTTGTTTTCTGACCAATTTTGTTGATTGAATGAGTAGAAAGTAGTATCTCAGTTATTTTAATTTGAATTTCTCTCATTATTCTTTATGGAGAGTATTTTTTTATATGGCTCATAGAACTCATTTATTTTTATAGCTTGAATTTCTTCCTCTGAAAATTGTCTTTTGATTATTTGTCAGTTGAGAAATAGTTCTTATTCTTACAAATTTGATTCAGTTCCCTATATATCTTAGAAATGAGACCTTTATAATATGGAAAAGGAATGGAAAGATAGAGATAAGATGGCATTGTAAAGGTAGTAACTCAGCTGGACTCTGCCATCATTCTCCTCCAAACAACTTTAAAATAATGCCTCAAACTGAATGGAGTGATAGGTTCAAGAATAAATTAGGGTAAAATATTTTTTATCAGTCTACAACAAGTTAGGAGGTTGGCAGAAGAGATCTGTGAAACCCAGGTGAATGCTGTCCAGGAATACACATCTCACCAGTACTTGTGATGGGTCTTGGAGGTGGCTGTAATAGTAGCACCAATAGCTTCATGATCACTCAGTCTAGGGATGGTAAAGGAATTGGACAACTAGTCAGAAAGAAATTACAAGTGATCCTTTGCTGGCATTGATTGTGGGCTTCCTCCCCATTTTCTCCTTTCCCCTCTTATACTTAATATGTATATTTTCTTCAATAGAATGGAAGCTCCTTAAGGGCAAAGATGTTTCATTTTTATCTTTTGTCTCTAATATCTTAAATTATTTGGGCTGCTACCTCTTTTTTCCTTTTTCCACCACTACTATGTTCCTCTTTCTCTTTATTTATTTCTTTATATCAAAGAAAAAGGAAAACAGAGAAGGGAAATCTTGGCTTATTTCAACTCACAAGAATGTTGCTCCCTTTCTCAAAATAGCAATCTATTTCCAGAGAAGTTGCCATAAACTCGAAAATTGTGATGTTTAAAAAAGTTTGAGAGACATAGTTTTTTGGGAATTAAAAATTGTATTGCTCTTGCTAGCATTTTATTAATAAAAGGGTCAATGACACTTTTGAATGCAAAAGACTGCTCACAGAACTCATTCATACTTCTATGTCCTTGGAAGATTGGATGTTCCTCAGGCCTGGTAATTGACTCTGATTGGTTAACAAGTAGTGAGAGAGAATGAATATTATAATAAGATGGACCAATTTGAATGAGAAAGTGAGGGATGAAATTTTGAGCATATTATTTACTTCCAAATTACCCAGCTTGGGCAATTTAATCAAAGAATTTATCCCCACCCAAGCCTTAGTAAAAACCAGTGGGGAAGAATTCACTTATATTTAACTGGGAACAAGGAAATAGAAGAGGGAAAAAACTTGGATCTCTCCTATAATTGGTACTTAATTTCTCTCATAATACAAATTAAAATAAAACAACATGATATTCATCCTTAATTATGATTATTGAGAAGAAAGACATTGTACACACACTGATCATGTACTACAAGCTTTACAAAACATACATTGCCTCTGCTGACTATTATTTAATTTGTTATTGTTGTTCATTTGTTTTAGTCACGTCCAATTCTTTGTGACCTCATTTGGGATTTTCTTGGTGAAGATCCTGGACTAGTTTGCCATTTTCTTCTCCAACTCATTTTATAGATGAAGAAATTGAGGATAACAGGGTTAGTAAATTGCTCATAATCACAAAGTTAGTGTCTGAGATTGTATTTGAATGCTATCTTCTTGGTTCTAGGCCCTATACCCTATATCTTATGCCTTCAGATGTTCATTATTATTGATGTATATTATATAATAAATTTATCTTTAGGTCATTCCTTTGACATCATAAAGTCTTTAAAGGGCAGATGCTAACCATGGAAAATGGAAAATTTACATGTTTTTGTGTTCTAACACCTGCTTTGAAAAAAAATAAATCTAAAGTAAATATAGCAAGGTGTGACAGCAGTTTTTTCTTTCCCACAAGCATAAGAACTGTTGGACCTGCTGACTGCCCCTGATGATTTTTGAGAGTGATGAGGACAAGATCTCAATAAGGAGCATTTTTTTTTTTTAGTGTGCTTCAATTTCTAACAAAGTATGCAAAGTGTAGTTTCTAATTACAATTATACATTTTGTGAAAAGAGATGCCGAAATTTTTTTTTTAAGGATTTCACATTTTTGTTTTTGTTTTAAAATAATAATGGTTTTTAAATTTTCATGTTCTGTCGATCACAGACATTAATCTAAAAATTAATATTTAATGTTACTTTAGAAAAATGAACTCTAAGCCTGACTTTCTTTACCTCAGAAAATGTCACAAATGAGGAAATGAAAAAAATTTAGATCACCTAGAGATTCCCATAAACTTTATCACGATCAATTCTCATATGTACTTCAAAAGCAGAATAGTCATATATGATAGCCAAATCTGAATTATCTATGTAGTAGATTACTAGCACAAATAATACAAAAGGACAAGTAGTTTGTGACATTCATTGCTTGAGCAGTGAATGATCAGAATATCTTTGGAGATATTCAGGTATTTACTTGGTGACTAATAAAGGAACCTATGCTTTCTGTGTTTTTGTAGATAAGGAATAGGATAGCAGAAAAATCTTGTTACCTATCCCCCTGAAATTCCCACCATAAGAATTTGTAGACCATGCCCCATCCTATCCTATGCTCAGCTTTCCCTACCTGTCTTTATCACTACGACCTTAAGCCTCCTCATCATTCTTGCTTATCTATTTCTATATTGAACTCTTGTTGCATGTTCCCTACTAATCCTATTGATGTCAAAGGTAGTAATCCAAGCAACAGTCTCTTTTTTTCTTCATAAGTTTAGCTTTAGCGCTTTTAGCTTTCATTTACTTTTTGAGGTGTTGTAATGAGGACAAGGGTGGAACTGGACCTGCAAAACTGATAGGAAATTCTTGATATGGAAAAATCTCTTCACTAGAGCAAGCTGGCTATACTCCTACAATTAAGTCTTAAGAAAGTTTGTAGATGCCCCAAGAAATGTCTTGCTTATAGCTACACAGTTATGTGTCAGAGGATAAGACTTGAAGTCGTCCTGACTTCAATACTGGCTTTCTTTCCACTAAGCTATACAAATAGATAATCATAATAATTATTAGGTTTGTGCTTTTTAAAGAATTTCCCAATTTAAGTCAATCAAATTATCTTACCAGAGTTCCAGTTTTTCTATTCATTGTGTAAGAAATGTTGGTTGTTTTGTGGCCACTTTTGGGATTTTCTAGTAAATGAACACCATTCTTGAACCAAGTGTACTCAGGAGCTGGAAAACCTTCTTTATCTTGACATTTTAATTCCACTACAGTTCCACTCAGAGCTGAGCTGGGGACTTCACATAATGGAATACCAGGTGCCACTAAACAATAGATGACATATGTTACAAATTTTATGACAAATGCAAATTTTGATCACCAGGCAAAAATATAAAAATCTCTAATACATTCTTTTGTTTTTCAAGTTTTTCAAGGTCTCCCTCTATCTAATGGTTTTATACTCACACTTACATGGTGTTTTATATTTTGTAAATTGTAAAGAACTTTATAAGCATGAATTACTATTGTTATTATTATCATCCAAACAAAAAGACCAAGTCCAAGCCAGAGTTGGTCCCAGTCCATTTAAAAAACTTCTTTGAAACTAGGTTGATTAGCTCCACTGAGCTGAGATTTCAGGTCTCCTAGCTAGGGATTACAAACTAGATGATATGCCTTAGACTTAAAACCAACTTCAAAATCAAAGAAAATTCTAGAATTGACTAGACTTCCTGATGGAACTCTGGATAAGGATCAGGTAGACCAGATGCTCCTCTGAGTTTGTTCATACTTTTTTAGTGTCTCAGGAAATTAAGTTTAAGACTAGGAGATATAGGTCTGCATTGGTAACAACAACTACAAAAATAACAATAACATTTACACAGTACTTTAAGGTTTGCAAAACTCTTTACATATGACAACCCTATGAGATATGTGCTATTCATTATTATTCTCATTTTAGAGATGTTCATTTTTAGAAAAAATTGAAACCAACAGAAAAGTTAAACAACTTGCCTAGGAGAACACAGCTAGTAAGTACTAGAGGTGGGATTTATTCTGGGGTCTAGTCCTTCACTAAGAATTCCCTATAGTGATGAAATCATAGGTCCTATTAAGAACAAATAAGAGAGTCACATATTAGAGCACCAAAGAGCAATAGATATATCATTTAATCAAACATTATCATTTTAAAAGTGAAGAATCTGCCTTGATCAAGGTTATATTTAAATGGCCTTGCTAATTAAATGATAGAGAAAAGAAGAGAGGAACTCTGAAATATAATCTTTATAGCTACTTCGTAGTGACTCTCTTGGGATATCCTTCATTACTTTTGCCTTGTAATTATGCCATGTTGTTGGAGGAGATGAGTTTATTTCATCCAAAGTATAAAGGCCAAATTATGAAAAAAATACTGGACTGAATCAGAAAAGGCTGGCACTAATTACAGTTTTGTCACAGACTCTTGTGTGATTTAGGACACATTATCTTTCTGGGCCTCTGACCAAGTATTCATAGTCTTATATGCATCTATTTGGCTGTCCAATTAATGTTATCATTTCTCAAAATGATGTATTTAAGTTCATAAAACATAATAAATAACATTACATAGGAAACCAATTAAACTGAAAAACAATTATCAAAATGTTAGAAAAATACACATATATGCAAGTTCATGGACCCTAGATTAAGAATTTTTATGCCAAGCCTTAAAATTTGTGCCAAGCTACTTCTTTATTGAATTTACCATTATTTCACCTTCTATATATAATATTTTACATAGGATTAAAAAAATAAAGAACCAACATGATTAAAAATATTTTTAAAGAAAATTCATATGAATACACTCATACATCAGATTACCATTAAATAAAAAAAAAATCATTCTTTACCTAATACTTCCAAAGTAATAATATCTTCTTCAAGGTTTTGGCCTTGGTCAGATGGTACACTAACTTCACAGCGATACTGTCCAGCATCTTTTCTAGTCACATTTTTAATTCTGATGCTGAAATTGAGCATCTCAGCTCGATTCTTAAAGTCACCTTTAAATAAAAAGAAATATTAATTTCACAAAAATAAAAGATACTTAAAATTAAATATTAAATATACTGTCATACTTTTAATTTCTAATAAGGTAGGGTAAAAAAAGCTAAATATTTTTGATAAATCTTTTTCAAATTAAATTTTTATTTTTATTTCCAAATTCTTCTCCTCTCTTCCCCTTCTCTATCCATTGAGAAAACAAAAAAACAAAATCCATAAAATATATAGTTATATAAAGCAAATTCCTTCATTGAACATCTCTTCCCTACTCTGCACTCTGAATTCATCAGCTCTGTCAGAAGCTGATAGCATGTTTCATCATACTTTTGGAACTGTGATTAACCACTATGTTAAAAAAGAATTACAAAGTCTTTCTGTTTACTTTCTTTACAATATTATTATTATTTAATCATTCATTCTCTTGGTTCTGATTAATTCACTTTGCATCAGTTCATACAAATCTTTCTGGGTTTTTCTGAAACCATTTCTTTCATAATTTCTTATAGCACAATGGTATGCCATTACATTCATATACCATAACTTGCTTTCTAAAAGGTATATTTTAATTTATTTCATTGAATATTTCTGAATTACATATACATTTTAAAAACTTTTTTATTAAAATTTTTTAATTTTGAAAACATACACATATATAACTTTCAAACATTAACCCTTGCAAAATCTTGTATTCCAATTTTCCCTCCCTTTTCCTCCACCCCTCCCCTAGATGGCAAATAATCCAAGATATGTTAACATGATAAAAATATATAACATTCATTTTTAAAATTGTGAATTCCAAATTCTCTCCCTCCCTTCCAATTCTTCCCTGCTCCTTAGAAAGCAAGCAATATGATATCAATTATCTGTGAAGTTATGTAAAACATGTTCCTATATTGTCATTTTGAAAAATAAAACACACAAAAACCCCAAGAAAAATAATGTTTAAAAAAAATACTTTAATTTGCATTCAGAGTTTATCAGTTCTCTTCCTGGATGTGGATAACATTTTTCATCATAGCTTCTTTGGATTTGTCTTGAATCATTGTCTTAATCAGAACAGCTAAGTCATTTAATGTTCTCACAATTCTGCTCACTTCATATGGCACCAGTTCACATAGGTTTTTCCAAGTCTTTCCCAGGTTTACCATTATGCTCATTATTTCTTAATATTGCAAATTAAATTTTGTTTGTTTTAGAGAGCTGGGAAAGTATTATTTACCATTATACCACTACTTCTACTGTATTAACAATAAGTATTATTATCCCTGTTTTTACAGATGATAAAATTTAGACTTAATAGAGGTCTTTGAAATTGTTTTGGGATAACTGTATTAATCTGAATAGTCAAGTCTTTCATAGTTGATTATCATTACAACCTTACTGTTACTGTGCATGATGATCCACTGTAAAATCTCTTCCTTGCATACCTCCTTTATGTGAGAAAAGTCTGCTCCATTCCATTTCTCCCTTTCTTCTTCTCCCAGTGCATACCTCTTTTTCAATCCTACATTCTTTTTTGTTTTCTTTTTGAGAAATCCCAACATACTTGACACATCTGTGCCTCTATCTATGTAGATTCCTTCTAACTGCCCTAATAAAGATAATGTTCTCAAGTGTTACATGTATTATCTTCCCATTTAGGAATGCAAACAGTTGGAGTAAATGTAAACATTAGAATTTCAATGAATCATTTATGATTGCTCTTTCATGTTTATCTCTTTGTGTTTCAATTATGTCTTCTGTTTGAATGTCAATTCAGCTCTGGTCTTTTCATTAACAATGCTTATTTCATTAAATATCCATTTCCTCCCTTAAAGGATTATACAAAGTTTTGCTTGACTGGATTATTTTTGGTTGGTAGCTCTTTTGCTCTCTGTAATATCATAATCCAAGTCCCCCACTGCTTGAATATGGAAGCTGCTAACTCTTGTATGATCCTGACTGGTGTTCCATGATATTTAGATTGTTTCTTTCTGGTTGCTTGCAACATTTTCTTTTTGACCTGAGAGCTCTGAAATTTGGCTATAGTATTCCTAGAAATTTTCATTTTTAGATTTCTTTCAGAAGTCAGATTCTTTTGATTTCTATCTTCTGGATCTAAAATATTAAGCAAATTTTCCTTTTTAATTTCTTAAAATGTGATATCTAAAATCTTTTTTAGTTCAACAATTCTTAAATTATCTCTCCTCAGTCTATTTTTCATGTCACTTATTTTATTTTATTCCCCCGTCCCCTCTCCCCCCTTTCAGCAGCCTTTATTAAAAATGTCAAGGGCAGATGCCTTATGAGGGTGGGAGGGAAATCAAGGTCTTGAACTGCTTCACAAATCAGGGCAAGAAAAAGGAGCTGCCTGAATAATACACTGCCACAAAAAATCCAACAGCACTGGAGGGAAGGATGACTTAATATGAGAAAGTGTTTCTCTTCCCTCCCCCCCACCTCCCACCTTCCATCCCCCTCCAACAGGAGATCTTCACTGGAGATATTCACGCTGCCTTCTTGGGACTTGAGGGCCAGCAGCACCATCTGCCAACAACTGGGCACTTGCCAATCGGCACCAGGCATCCAGAAGAAGGGCAGAAGGCACAATAATCCACAAAGCATCCAGGAGGACAAAGCAGAACCAAAAATAGTGAGTGCCCAAGCTGAGCCACCTCCAAACTCAGTGAGGAAATAAAGGACACCACAGTACAGCTGACCCAAAGAAGTGATAAGCTGGAGAAGGAAGCACTCTGGCCTCTGTCTCGGACAACCCCCATGCCCAGGTGCTACTGTCTCCATGCACACAGTGAAGCTGTCTGCTATAATGCACTGGCTGTAAGGCTGATCTCTAGCAATGTCCTGATTGTAGATGCTGAACCAGCCTTCAATCACTATGGGTACAAAGGCACACATGGCAAGCCAACAGACTGACCAGACAACAACTATCTAGCCACCAGGAATGTCTCTGAGACAGAAAAGACCCTGGCCTATCATTGGGCACATGAGCACTGAGCTGGAGGTTTCAGGGCCAGCAAGGGTATGTCATGTGAAGAGAGTTCATTCATCTCAAGGGATAATTGAAGGAAAGCTCTTTGGCCAGGATCAAGGTTTCTCAGAGGCTCCCACTGTGGACTGACATGATGTGGTCTTGAACTATTTCACAAGTTTTTATAACCTTTTTTTTTTTTTTTTTTTAAGCTCTGCTTGCTTTAACTCCTCTAACACTTCTTGTTAGACTTGTATCCAAGTTTCATTTTTTTAGGCTTTGCTTCTAGATATTTTTCAGTTATTCTCTTCAATATTTGCATCTTGAGCTTCTCTGTAGTCATAATAGTTTAATTAGATAATTAAAATGAATTATGATGGGATGCTTTTTGTGTTTGCTCATTCTGCCAGCCCATTTTTTGGCTTTTGACTTTATATTACTATGGGCTTTGTGGGGAAGGGACGTCTGGCATGAGCTTCTGTTCTTATGTCCTTCTGCTCTTTTCACAACTCAAGCTGAAGTCCTATGGGTTTTCAAACTCCCAAATTGATTGTGATCTCATGTGAGATCTGTTCACCGTTCTACAAATTTGAATTCTACAAATTCCCGGCCCACTATTGTGTCTTCTAATAGACCCTGATTGGAAGTTTCAATAGAGCACTGTTGGACTCGGTCACTATTGGTTTTTTTCAGAAAGACTGAATTGCAGACTTCTCTTTAGTTTGAAACTTATGCCCTGGTTATTTCACATGAAGCTAAAGCCTAGAATTTAGTTACAACTCTATTCCTGGGATTAGAGTCATGCAGCTACGTTTCCATGATTTGCTCTTTGATCAGTAGACAACTGGGATTCACATTAATGACAACCTCTGGATCTCCAACCTGGGGATTCTCTGGGGTGTCTTTCTGCTCCAGTGCTGGCTCTTGACTATCTTTCAGTTACAGACGTCTGAAATGCTCCACATATGCTCTTGACCAGACTGTTCTCCCTTTCCTCAGACCTTTCTGTCTTGATTCACTAAGCAACCCTGAACTGTAAGAAAGACTTATGACTTTTTCTTGTTTTTCCTGATCAGAATTCAGTCTAATATATTTTATAGGTTCTTAAAGACTTTTAAGACTGGTCCCCAGGTGGAAATTTGAAGTGCCTTTATCCCTCCTAGATGTGATCTTTGGAGATTTGGTTTGAAAGATGGGGCAGCAGAATATATTATCTGTTTGGTTTTCCCTATCAATCACAGCTAGCAATTTTATAGCACTTCAAGGTTTGTAAAGCACTTTGCAAAAATTATTTTATTTGATCCTCATAGCAATCCTAGGATATAGATAGTATTGTTATTCTCATTGTTGTATGTATTTATTTTAAACTTTGGCATTATCACTAATGCAGCAGATTTCATGTAGGACTAAGGAACAGAAGTGAAACTGTTATTTTTGAAAGATGCTGTTTTCCTACTGCAAGATTATATTCTATTACCTTCTCTTAGTGAGTCACAAAGCTGCTAAACCAGTTGGAGTTTTATATGTAGCTAGGGACCCTACTGAAAAAGGGAGATAGGGATACAAATGATTCATTTTATTTCTACATATATATTTATGACTATTATCTTCAGAGCCTCATTGAAATTTCCCTCATATGTGCCCCTTTTTATTTGTCACCTGGAAGACTATGCACTACATACAGCATTTCATCATTTCCTCTCCCAATGATCCACAAGTCTATAATGTCTTACCTTGAAAAGCTTGCTGATAATAGACAAAGGAGACACTGGGTCCAAGTTTCTTCCATTCTAATCTTGAAGGAGATGTTTTCCTTTGGTACTTACAGGATAAAATTGCTTCTAGGAAAAGGAGATACAATCAGTATTTTCTAACCATCCCTTTAGTAGATTCCACCTTTCTTATTAATAGGCAAACACTCCCTTTGTACTTTGTATTCCTAATTTGCACTTGACTTCTTGGTTGGGTTCTTAGAGGGCATCTGCTGCTTTAGATTCTATGGGCAATCACATAATCCAATCATTGAGACCCCAGTGGGATGTTTCCTATTAACAAACAGACAAGGGAAAGGATTATGGGAAGATGGTAGAGTAAGAAAATTCCAAGTTCTCCAAATTTCCTCCACAAATAAGACAAAATTGCACCTTAGGGAGAATGTAGAGTGGCAAAAATGAACAAGAATTGGGATGAACAGTGGTCCTGCTGGGACCACCAGAGAAAATTTGAAGAAAGATCCTAGGATGGAGGTTTGGGCAGCCTGAGGGAAGTGTAAATACCTGCCGGCTTGCTCTGTTGAAATAACAAGTTGACAGCCCTGAGTTAGGAGGTAATTTTGGCCTCAGCCACAGAAAATCAAGAGTCTGAGTAGAGGAAGATTGGAGGAACCTCTGCTGACAAAGGACATCAGACTAAACCATGTTGTTGAGATTAAAGGCTCTAGATGAGAAGCACATGCTTGGTGAGTACCGAAGCAGTGGGGTAGAATGCTGCTGGCTGTACCAGGAGAGGTGAGTTCTTGATTTGAGGTTCAGGCCACAAGGGAGAACCAAAGGTGACAGCCATTGGAGGATTTTCAGCAAAGTGCAGGGGGCTCTAGCTGTGGCTTAGAAAGGGAAAGAAACGTACAGTTTGGGCCTAAGACAAAGCTCAAAAAAAAAAAAAATCCAGTAAGAAGGACCTGATGTCAGAGGTACTACGCCCCACACCCCAGTGATAGAGGTGATTATAATAACAAGCTACTATAAATAAAACCAAATAAAAATGAGCAGACCAAGGAAAAAGAGCTCAAGCATAGACACTTATGGGAATAGAGAAGACCAGTATTTGTCTTCAGAGGAGGATACTGAAGCTTAAAAAACTCTCTTCACCTCCAAAAAGTAGTGTTAAATGCTCAATTATCCAAAAATAATTCACAGAACTCAAAAAAAATATGTAAAAAATGAAATAGGAGAGACTGAGTAAATGTTTAAAGAGATAAGAACAATCCAAGAAAAACAAGATTATGAAAAAAAAGACAGCTAATTGAAACAGGAGATTCAGAATCTTAAAGAAGAAAACAATTCTTTGAAAATTAGAATTGGGTAAAGGGAAACCAATGAAGCTATAAGAGACCAAGAAATAATAAAACAAAATATAAAGAATGAAAAAATACAAGAAAATATGAAACATAAGAAAAACAACTGATTTGGGGAATGGATCAAGAAGAGAAAAAATAAGAATAATTGGACTATTTGAAAGCTTTGATGGAAAAAAAATTCTGATACAATAACACAAGAAATAATTAAAGAAAATTATTCTAAAACATTAGAACAAGAGGGGAAGGTAGAAATTTTAGAAAAGACCCACGAATTGCCAGAAGAGATAGTAAGCGTATAACCTGTAAGAATATCACAAGCAAATTCCTAAACTCCCAGGTCATGGAGAAAATATTATAAGCAAACAAGAAAAAAAATTTCAAATATAATGATGCCACAATTAGATTACATGAGACATATTAATAGCTATTCTAAAAAATAGCAGATTTTGGAATTATATATATTGAAGAGCAAAAGAATTGGGGTTGTGGTTGAAAATGTCATGCCAGCAAAATTAAGCATGATTGTGAAGAGCACAAAAAGGATATTTAACAAATTGCCAGACTTTTAGAATTTTGCTGCAAAAAGACATGAACTTAAAAGAAAACTTGAAATGCGAGCTCTGAGAGAAATATAAGGTAAACATCAAAGATTAACTACAAGAGACTCAACAAAGACAAATTGTTCACTTTTTATTTGTGAACATGTAAAACACATATATCTGAAAATTTCATTAGTAATTGGGTAGTTCAAAAAAAATTATAGTAGATTCTAGTATGATATGATTTTAAAAAGTAAAACCATGTAGGAAAAGATAAAAAGAGTTATTATTTCACATAAATGAGATATGAGAAGAACTGATACCAAGAAATTAGATGGGGGAGGAGGGTTGCTAATTCTGGAAACTTATCATCAGGAATGGATTAAAGAGGAAAAAATATATATATATATATATGGGAATAAAAGTCTTTTAAACATAAAGAAATGAGTATGAGGGAATGGGATAATGGGGAATGATATAGAAGATTATGGAGATTAATGGGAATGGGATAGAGAACAATATACTATTTGTAAGGGTTATACAAATCTTCTAAATTCCGATAGAAACAAGAGGGCAAAGGGAAAGGCGGGGAGAAAGAATAAGGAAGGGGGAGTTATGTTAAATAATAGGAGAGTAAAAATAAAGGAAAAGAATCAGGAAGGATAAGAACAGGGTGAGAAGGATCTTGAGAAATAAGAAAAAGGAAAATAAACAAGTAATGACAGCGTAGAATGAGATGAATTCAATCATAAAATAGAAATATTGTAGATTAAAAATTTGAACTAATTATATTGTTTTCAGAAAATGTTATAAAAATGAGAGATACACACAAATATTAAATGAAGATAAGGAGTAAAATGTATTATGTAAAAAAAGCAGGGATAGTAATCATGATCTCAGACAAAATTTAAAGCTAAAATATATGTAGTCAAAAGAGAAAACCAGGGAAATTATACTATATGCCATCCATATTAATCAATATTGTTTTAGATTACTTAAAATAACTAGATGATATAAAGTTGAAATATTGCTGTGATGTAGAAAATGATGAATTTACGAAAATATGAAAGACAGGTTTATGAAAGAAGATGCTATTCACCTTTAGACCAATAGAGGACAAGTAAAAATAAACAAGTAAAAATACATACATGCACATGAATGTACCTATATAGATATATGTATATACAAATATATCATTATAGAGATCTATGTACATGTATGTGTATAGATATGTATGTGTACATGTGCATATATACATATGTATATATGTGTGTATTTATGTATATGTATATCTACATATCTCCATGCTTATTTGTAGTCTTTTTGGGGAGTGGGTTGGAAGAAAAAGGGAAAAATAAAAGTAAAAAGTGCACAACAGATAACAAAAGAAAATCTACAAGGAAATAAAGAAAAAAATGGACAGCTCTGAATATTTGTTCTATAGGCTTTCTTGAAATGGAAATTTATTGATTTATATTTTGAATCCTCTTATGTGCTGCTGTGCATATAGCAATTTTCTCCCCCCCCCCCCATTATTTTGAATTTAAGTTTAAAACAAATAAATTTAAAAACAAACAGACAAAAGAACTTCCAGCTAAGAACAGAGGCAGGCAACCCAACTTGCATACATTTATTCCAGAAGAAAAAAACAGGCCTAAAAATAGCATTAGACTAAATCTTGAACAAGAAATACAATGAGAAACTGCAATGATGTTATCAACTCTAGAAGTCACTCAGAACCCACAGGCAATAGAAATGTCAATCTGCCAGGAAAAAAAAAATCTATGCAAACAAGACAGAAGCCTTCTGTCATAATGAGAGATATCTATAGCATTCAGTGCTTTGTGTTCAGAAGCAATATAAGAGGGCTTCCACAAAAAAGTTCCAGAATGATTGCAAAATCATAATATGACCCTTTGAAGTGAGTAGAAATAGCAGAGACCAGTTTGATCATCATCATACACATAGGAAAACTTTAGGACCTGGGGCTCTGAAGTACCTTGCAATCTATCCTGACATACCAAACAACCAGTATGCTAAACCACAAAAATTTAGGGAAACCTAAATTTAATAGCACTCAACCCAAAGTGTAGAGGTAGAAGTGAGCAGGGGAGTCTAGATGATTTAAGAGAAGACAAAAAATGTATGAGAGGAAATGCTGATCATGGCACTAGCACAAAGCCCCAATATAAGAACTAGGATTAAAGATATAAATAAAAACAGAAGAGAGAGATACCAAAAAGTCTAATTTAGAAGAAGATAATATCTCCAGAACTAAAAGAAAAGACTCCAAGCAAGATATGGATTTTCCATAAGATTACATCAATATTTAGAAGAAATTAAGAGGATTTTTTTTAATGAAATAAAAGCTCTGGAGGAAAGAACTGGAAAAGAATTGTTTAAAATAGAAAGTAGTAAAATTTGCCCAAGTAATAAACTGCTTAAAATTTTATAATAGACCAAACAGAAATCAATGGCCCCATAAAGCAGCAAGAAATATTAAAACAAATTTAAAATAATAAAAAATAAAATATATCTTTTAAAAAAATCAGTTAACTTGAAAATAAGCTCAAGACAGATTGCTTATTGGACTCCAGGTCATACGAACAGAAAGATGACATGTTTTCTCCAATCCCCATAATCTCTCAAAATTCTCCAAAGCAGAAAATATGCACCAAAGTTAAAGCAACGTCAGTCATCTCTAAAGTCTTGAATACTTCCCCCTTGCTCAAATTAAAAAAAACAACACCCCCTCCTAAAACTTGATGATCTATCCAGCAAATTTGAGCTTAACCATGTAGGAAAAATATAGACCTTCAAAAATAATAATAATCTCCATGAACAAAGTAAAATATACTGTATACAAAATATGGATGACTAGCTGTAAATGACTTTGTAATTCTCAATAATACAATCATCCACACTATTCTGAAGGACTTATGAAGAAAAATCCTATCATACCTAGAGAAGGAACTGATCAAGTCTGAATATAGATCGAAACATTCTCTTAAAAAAAAAATCCAAACAAATAATAAAATTTGAAATATTTTTAGAAAGAAAACCAGAACTCAACTATTTGCCTTTTGATCCTTCCAAATAACACAAATGCAGGATGAGTGAATAAAGTACAGCAAAGACAATAATGGTAAGAATGACAACAAGGTCCTATAAGAAAGTTCTTTCCAAATATACACAATGAAAGAGGGAAGACATCTGATAGAATTAGATTAAGAAGACATCAGGTGTTATAGATAGAGCCTCGTGAATACTGGCCTATAGATAGATCAATGTTTATTTTGGGGGAGAGGTGTAGGAATACATTACAATATGGAAAGATGTATAAGCGGGGAAGGGAAGCACAGGGATAGAGAGGAGTGAGTTAAATCTTGTCAGAATCAAATTGTGAGAATTGAATAAAGGTTTATTTTCCATAGAATTACAAAGCTTAAATTAGAGAAATGCAGAAAAACGAAACTTAAATAAGAGGAATGAAACTGAAATCTAAGAAAGGAAACGTAAAATTTTCTAACCTAAAGTTAAAAACCTAGAGTTTTGTATACAAAACTTATAGAGGGAAGCCAGAAATGAGAACAAGAAACATGCTGTGAGATACAATCAGGAGAGGGGACTCACACTCACATGGGGGAATTAAGTGTTTTGGATAGGCAATGGAGAATCAGGGAAGGAACTTACAAGACATATTTCATTGATTTTATTTTAGCTTAGTAGTAGGCATGTAAAGAATGTAAAAAAAATAAAATTTTTTCCTGGTTTCCTTAGGAGGTCTGTAGAATTCTTGGTAATATTGATATTGGTATTTGATATAATTGAAATAAGAATTGCACAGTCCTTGGTCTCATTCTCTCTTCCAGAGTCATCTTAAATCCAGTGGCCAGGCAAAGGTCATAACTACTGATGGTAGCTCGGGTTGCAGTGGGTGTTATTTGGGCTTTCTAAATTAAGGTCTTTCCCACATTTTAGTTTATCAGAAGCCACACCTATTGAGTAAAGGCTAGGTAAGAGTTGAGACAAAAGGTGAATTAAAAATATCAATCAGGGAGGGGAAGACTCTTGGGGCTTCTGGTTAGAACAGAAAACAATTCCTATTTACATTCATTCTAGGCCACCAAAACTTAAACAATGAAACATAGCAGCTTGGGTTGGGACTGTTACTGGCAATTCAAAGAAAATCAGAATGATTTAGGTTTAAAGGCTTAATCAAGTAGCTTTATTTAAAACACAATGAACTTTTAAAAAGCCTCTTTCCATAGCAATATTAAAAAAAAAAAAAAAGAAAACAGCCAGATAAAAAGTAAATTGTCCCAGCTTTTTGGAAAAAATATGGATTAGGAGAGACAGTTGGTGAAGGCAGTTTAGTACCATACACAGTGTAATGCTTGTAGTATTTGGTGCTTGAAAAGTTTACTTGTCCTGTGATGGCAGTTTCAACCCTGGGGGCAAGTAGAACCCAGAGTAGTGGGAAAGCATAGACAAAGACTTGGAGGTGGGTTCAAGCCTGAAAATTCTTTTGAGTCACCTTATGACACTGGTCTGTGACCCTTTTAAGGTCCCTCTTCTCAACCTCAACATTTGGTGGCCCGTATGGGGAGAGCCCTGGCTTGATTCCCTCCTTGTTGAGGTAAGCCCTCCCATTTTTTCTCCCACAATTCTATAACTAGGAGATCCCAAGCTGCTGGGAGAAGATTTGTCTAGGTCATCATGAGTTCCACGCTTAGCAATTTTTCCTTGAGTGAGGCCGCCCAGATTGGGGATATCCAGACTGGGAAATTCTTGCAATTTTTGGCAAAGTTCCTAGAGAACTTTTGCCACCCTTTCACCTTCTCTGGGATGCCAGAGAAGATGAAATGCTATAGGATAGCTTTTGACAAAGTTTTATGGCTTTTGGCAAAGATGGGATAGTCCTCTTTCATGTCATTTTGTCTGTGTCTGCATCTCTGTGCAGAATACTTGTGTCATGTTTGTTCTGTGAGTTAGATTTTGTTACCTGGGAAGATTTAAAACAACCAACAAGAGAAAAAATCTATATGCTGTAGTTAGAATGCTGTGGGAACATTTCTTAAAAAGCCTTTTTCCTGTGGCCAAGTTGGGTGCCACACAAAAAAAAGTTAACTAATTAAAATGAAAATATCTTAGCAGATTCTCAAAGTTTTGAGAGGATTATTAAGAAGTCTGGAAATAAGTCATTTTAAGATTGAAAGAAAAATTCCTTAAACACTGGAGATAATTCCAGGAATTTATCCCATTCTGAAAGAAAAGAAAAAGAAAAAACTAGGCAAATAGCAACTTTTTAACTAAACCTTCCTTGATTCTTATCCAGAGTCCCCTTCTGCTCCTTTGAGAAAGCACCCCAGAAGGTATTAAGGGACCCTCTCCACTCCCCAGAGTAGGGATTCCTAACAAGATATATATATGTAGGCAAAACTGTGGGGACCCCAGACAACCTTGCCCAAACACCTCCCCAACCCAGTTTTGAGAGAGTGGGAGTAAGGCCCAATGGTCAGCATTCCCTGAGCTCTGGCATCTGATATTATGATTTTTTAAAAAAATAACTTTTTATTGACAGAATCCATGCCAGGGTAATTTTTTTACAACATTATCCCTTGCACTCGCTTCTGTTCCGATTTTTCCCCTCCCTCCCTCCACCCCCTCCCCCAGATGGCAAGCAGTCCTATACATGTTAAATAGGTTACAATATATCCTAGATACAATATATGTTTGCAGAACCGAACAGTTCTCTTGTTGCACAGGGAGAATTGGATTCAGAAGGTATAAATAACCCAGGAAGAAAAACAAAAATGAAAGCCATTTATATTAATTTCCCAGTGTTCTTTCTTTGGGTGTAGCTGCTTCTGTCCATCCTTGATTAATTGAAACTGAGTTAGATCTTCTCTTTGTCAAAGAAATCCACTTCCATCAGAATACATCTTCAAACAGTATCGTTGAGATATATAATGATCTCCTGGTTCTGCTCATTTCACTTAGCATCAGTTCATGTAAGTCTTTCCAAGCCTCTCTGTATTCATCCTGCTGGTCATTCCTTACAGAACAATAATATTCCATAACATTCATATACCAAAATTTACCCAACCATTCTCCAATTGATGGGCATCCATTCATTTTCCAGCTTTTAGCCACTACAAACAGGGCTGCCACAAACATTTTGGCACATACAGGTCCCCTTCCCTTCTTTAGTATCTCTTTGGGATATAAGCCCAGTAGTAACACTGCTGGATCAAAGGTATGCACAGATTGATAACTTTTTGAGCATAGTTCCAAATTGCTCTCCAGAATGGCTGGATGTGTTCACAATTCCACCAACAATGTATCAGTGTCCCAGTTTCCCCACATCCCCTCCAACATTCCACATTATCTTTCTCTGTCATTCTAGGCAATCTGACAGGTGTGTAGTGGTATCTCAGAATTGTCTTAATTTGCATTTCTCTGGTTAATAATGATTTGGAGCATATTTTTATATGGCTAGAAATAGTTTCAATTTCTTTGTCTGAAAATTGTTCATATTTTTTGACCGTTTATCAATTGGAGAATGGCTTGATTTCTTATAAATTAGAGTCAATTCTCTATATATTTTGGAAATGAGGCCTTCTGATACTGTGATTAAAGGGAGCTCCTAGCACTAGTCATCCCAGCTTTCAGCAGGTTCTGCCCAGGAATTACCTGGAAAGAATTCAGGTACACCTGGTACCACTCAGTGTGATAGTGTAAGATGAGAAAGCCAGTCAGCCTCTGCATTTGGTAAGACCACCATTTTCTGTTTCAATTATGGATATGTATTAGCTATGTAATTTATGGTAAATTATCTTATCTCTATCCAGTTTTCTGATTTATAAAAAATAATAATTGTTTTGAAGATCACATGATTGCAAAAGTGCTCAGCATAAAGCATGCTATATGAATATTAACTGTTTTATTGACTATAATTACTTCGTATTTGGTAACTTTATGGGTTTTTTAGATGTGACCAACTTTGTGCCCAAGTAAATCCTGAAAGGACTGTTGCCTATCTGGAGAAAGTTCTCCTCAACTGGCAGATAGATTTTACACATATACCCCCTCTCAGGGGGCTTCAAACTTGATTTTTGTTGACACCTTTACTAATTGGGTAGAAGCCTTTCCTTGTAAAACAGAGAAGGTTCAGGAAGTATCAGGGTGTTTGCTAAAAGAGATCACATCTCTCTTTGGCCTGCCTAGCTCCTTGCAGAGCCACTGTGGCCCAGCCTTCACTCCTCAAATAACTCAGAAGGTGGCTGAAGCACTTAAGATGGCTTTCCATTTCCACCCTGCCTGGCGGGCTCAAGTCTTCTGGGAAGGTGGAAAAAATGAATCACACCCTCAAGGGAATCCTTACTAAACTTGCCTGGAGACTGGAGAGAATTGGGTGTAAACTTGAAGGCTTCCCAGCTGGACTCACGTTTCTAGAATTTAAAAGTACTCCTGTTACTTCTCCCTCAGACATTCCTGAATATTTCTGTAAACCCATAGAGGACCTGAAACTACTCTTCCACAAGATTCCTGGAAACATTGGAAACATATTGGATAGAGAAGGGTGAAATTGTCTGTGTCCTTCTCTCCCTCACTCTAGCTTTCTTTCTTTCTTGTTATTTTCCAGTTTTTCCAGGTGTACCTTTAATAACATTCCAAGAATGAGAGCTTTGTTCTTAGCATTTTCTCTCCAGCTCTCTTGGTCACTCTGTGGCCCCCCACCAGTAGGGAGATAACTCCTTAGTCTTTAGTCAGGCTAGGGAGCTCCGTGGGCAGTGGGGGCATCCAGGATTGTTGGGTGGGCCCTCAGCATCCTCAAAGAAATCCACAGATGGGACCTGAAGCATTATTTTCAAAGGCCCCATTCCCAAATGTCACCATCCCCACCCTGGATACCACCCTATTTATACTAGCTATACCCAGGGGAATAACTTTAACCTAACTATCCCCTGTGTTCTTGCCAGAACGTATATCTTACTCCATAATAATTGTAGAATATCCATTCCAAGATTATTCACTCACTCATAATGCTTCTATACCACCTTCCTTGAAGTTTCTTCATAACCTCCTGAGAACTAACATTCCTATTGGTAGATTTGTTTCCTCCAGACTCCAAGCTATGACCTTCCAACTATTTGTTCACTCTGAATACCATAGGCTAATTGATTCTGATACTCAGCACCCCTCTGGATATTGCTACCGCCATCTTCAAGTCACATCCCTCCCCCTCCTCAGTCTGTACCTAACTAGGCAGGAACAACTCTACACCCTTTATCAGCATGAAGCAGTTCTGTAAGAGAAGATCTCCTTCTCTTTGTCCTAAATGAATTTGGGATGCAACTGCTTGAGAGGGGAAATGATGTAATATAGCCTCTAGGGGAGACAGCAATAATTTAAGGTCCCTTGACCTTATGAGGCTTCTGTTCTAACAATAACTCAGTGATTCTAAGTCCTCTGGCATTGGAATCCGATCCTGAGGCCTCCCACACCCCAACCTAAGAATAATATTGTTCTAATAATCTATCTGATTCTGGGGGCTTCTGGCCTCAGGATAGTCCCACAAATCAAATTCCTGAGACAATAATGAATAGATCACTCCTCAGTTCATTGATGACTGTCAGATGGAAAATCTGTTGGTCAGTGATAGCCAAATTCCACAGATCACTCCTTGCTTCTACCTCTGAACCATAAAATTAGTGTATCTATAACATGAAGAACTAGATAAATGTGTCTCCTTGCTTCTGTTTCTTTGCTATATTCTCTTGGAATTTAGACCCCTTCAATGGCACTACAATTACAATAAACTTTGCCCCTTGACTTGGAAATGGGGTCAAGCCTGCAAATTCTTTTGAGACATCTTGTGACACTGGTCTGTGACCCTCAACCTTTTGGGGTCCCTTCCCAACCTCAACCATAGGATGGTCTGCTTATCTACAAGGGTCCCAACTATACAAGCAGTCTCTTAGTCTAGTGCAGAATGACTGGAGTTTGTTTTTGATTAGGGAGTTTAGTTTGCAATTAAAAACAACAAATTATGACAATTTTGTGTGTGTGTGTGTGTGTGTGTATGTGTGTGTGTGCATGTGCATGTGCATGTGTGAGTGTATAACTTTGCTTTTGACATATTTAAGGCCTTCTGCATACTGTGGGTCCAGTGTTTATGGAAAATAGACCAACTCAATAAGATAAATTCAAGAAATCCCTTGACATTCCTTAACAAGGAGTATCTAATGAGAAAAGGGAATAAGGGGAGAGGAGAAGAGAACCAGTGAAAATAGGGTCCCCTTAAAAAAATTAATGGAGGGAGCATAATACTATTTTATAGCAGTAGAAGAAACTTGAAACTGATATGTTTCTGTACAGACAACATAAGAAAGAAAGTGATTGAATGGTAAAGAGTGTTTTGTTATCAAATTTTTCTGGTAAGGATTTGGTATCATATACATATACATACACACACACACACTTAAACATACATATAGATAGAGAGATGACAGAGAGATTTTTATATATTTAGTTCTACATAGCCAGTTCCCAACAGCTAAATGGACAATGAAAATGGAAAAAGCAGTTATCAAAGGAAGAATGGAAAGGTATTGACAACCACATAAAAATGATCCTAATTATTAATTAATAAGAGAAATGTAAGTCAAAATAGCCCTCACATTCTGCAACTGGCAAAAATGACAGAAAGTGACCACAATCAATACTGGAGGGGTTGTGGAAAGATAGATACGCACTGATACATTGTTCATGGAGTTGTGAAATGGTACAGCTAATCTGAAAAACAATTTGAAATTGTGCAAATAAAGTGACTAAAATGTCTGTATCTTTTTAACCAGAGACTCCATTATTGAGCTCATGTCTCAAGGAAACATTGATAAGAAAAAAGTCCTTAGATGTGTCAAAACATTTATAGCAGCACTTTTTATGATAGCTAAGTAACACAAAGTAGATGCCCATCAACTGGGGAATAGTTAAACAAACTGTGGTACATGAATATAGTATAGAAATATTGCTGTACTGTAAGAAATGACATATGCACTGAATGCAGAGAAGCATGGGAATACTTAAATGAAATGATATAGAATAAAGTAAGCAGACCCAAGAAAATGACATACACAGTAACCATGACAATGTAAATGGGAAAAACAATACGCCAAATAAATCAAAAAGGAAGAAAATTATAAAGATCAAGTGGGACTCAAATAAAAAGATATGAGAAGACATTTGCAGCATATCTACCCCCTTCTGGAGGTGGAAGTCTCACATTTGTTACACATTGAAAAAAAATAGTAAACCAAATCAAAAGTCTAAATGGATAGAAAAATTATGAAATATCTAATAGGAAAAACAACTAACCTGGAAAACTGATGGAGGAGAGATACTTTAAGAATTGCTGGATTGTCTAAAAGCCATCAACCAAAAAAGTGTTTAATTTCAAAAAAAAAACTATAAAACTGTCCAGATATCTTAGAAGTGGAAGGTCAAGTGAAAATTGAAAAAAATCCACTGTTCCTAGCTGTGTGACCCTGGGCAAGTCCCAATTGCCTCAGGAAAAAAAAAATCCACTGATCATCTGTGAAAAATCATAAAGAACTAAATAATATTAAATTATAAACAGTTTTATGTAGGAAGATGATACATGTAGCTCCTCAGAACTTTAATGTCTTCAGGAATGACAATCAATCATTAAACTTTGAAGTGTCTATTATGTGTCAGGTACTGCACTAAGCTCTGGAAATTCAAAAAGAGGTAAAAGACAATCCTTGCCCTCAAAGACATCACAATTTAATGGAGAGACAAAAAATAAATATATCCAAACAAACCATTATAGGAAAAATTTAATAGAATAAAGGCACTAGAATTAAGAAGGATTGAGAAATGCTTCCTATTTTTATTTTAATGGATTTTAGTTGGGACTTAAAGGAAATATAATTACTTTTTATTAAACCAGTATTTTTATTATTCCATCAGGTAGAGATGAAGAGGGGATGCATTATAGATATGGGGTACAGCTAGAGAAAATGTCTGGAAATAAGAACTGTAGTGTCTTTTCATGGATCAAGTCAAGAGACTAGTATCACTGGCTTGATGAGAAAAGAGAAAAATGGAAGAAGGTGATGATGCTCTTTACAGTAATATGGATAGTCAAGGAAGAAGGGGATTTTAGGGGAAAAAATAATGAGTTCTGTTTGAACATACTGTGTTTAAAATATTTATTGTAATCCAGTTCCAGATATCCATGATAACCAGACATGTGAAACTGGAGGTCAGTTAAGAATTTGAGAATGTTTTGTACTGAGATGGTACTTAAATCTATAGAAGCTAATTAAATCATCAAATGAAGTAGTAAGCAGGGAGAAGAGAAAAGGACTCAGGACATAATCTTGTGGGGCACCTACAAATAGAGGGTGCAATTTGAATGAGGATTCAAGAAAGAACACAGAGAAGGAGCAGTCTGATAGGAGAAGAATCAGGAAGTCATGTTCTGAAAATTTAGAGAGAAGAGAGTATCAAAAAGGAAAGGGTAGTCTATGGCATCAAGGGCTTCAGAAAGATCAAGGAGAATAAAGATAGAAAAATGACTATTAGATTAGGTAACTAAGAAATTATTGACAACTTTGGAGAGAGGAGTTTTGGTGGAATGATAAAATCTGAAGCCAGATTGTAAGGGGCTAAGAAGAGAGTGAAGGAGATGAAGGGACACCAGTTGTAGATAATCTTTTCAAAAGGGTTAGAAGAGATACAGAATGACAATTATCAAACATAGAAAGGTAACATTTTTTATCTTTTTTTTTTTTTGTAGGCATTACTGGGTGAAAATATGTAATACAGTGGGAATGACAGAGAAGGGAATCTATTGGAAGAGATGGGAAGGAATGGGAACATCTGACTAGGTAGAGGAGTTAGTTTTGGTAAGGAGTAAGACAATTTCATCCTGTAAGGCAGGGGAAAGGAGAATATGGTGGCAAAAGGCATCTTAATGAGAGAAAGTGAGCAAGAGAGAGAAAGGAAGCTCATGATGAATGGCTTCATTTTTGTTCTGGAAAATATAAGGCAATATTCTCAGTTGAGAGCATGAATGGAGGAAGGAGCTATGGAGTTTGAAAGAGATTCATATTTGTTGAAATCCCCTAACATGAGGGTAAGTACTGGAAAGGAAAAAAAAAATTGACAGTGAGTCTAAGGAGACATATAGCCTTAGATAGAATTCTATTGTGTTTGGATGATCTTGATGTAAACTGTCTCCCTGATCTTAGATGGGGAGGGTGGTCCTGGGTTAGAAATCTCAAACCCCTCTGGGAGGGGCTCCACCTCCTGTTCATAGGGGAAATTCCCAGATAAGTAATCTCATTCAATTCAATTGGAGATCTTGGCTTGGGGCATTATCATTATCCTCTACTGAGTTGAAAATTAGTCCCTCAAATTCATCTGCAGATTGGTCTCTGTCTCTGGGCCAAAGAAACCCAATATATCAAATGCTGTGTGCCCAGACCTTTTGCAAATAATCCTAACAGGATTTTGCCTTCTTTTCTCTCTCTTGCTCACTTTCTCTCATTAAGATGCCTTTTGCCACCATATTCTCCTTTCCCCTGCCTTACAGGATGAAATTATCTTACTCCTTACCAAAGCTAACTCCTCTACCTAGTCAGATGTTCCCATTCCTTTCCATCTCTTCCAATAGATTCCCTTCTCTGTCATTCCCACTGATGAAGATATTTTCTCTTCTCAGTGTAACAAACTCATTTTTTGCCACAAACCTCACTCCTACATTCATTGGGGTTTGCAAATTCTTTCACAAAGTCTGCGGACTGGCCAGGGGATCCCGTTGCTGTCAGGGGATCTCTCAACCCTCATTTTTCACACCTCAACATTTGGTGGCCTGTTGTGGGGATCCCTGAAATTTTAGCCAAGATAAGCCTTTTCTTATTGTTGTCTATTCTATAGCTGGGACATCCAAATACCCAGGAAGGTTTGGGGTGTTGGGAGCTTCTACAATCTAGCAGAATTCTCTGGCTGGGGATACCCAGGCTGGAAATTCCTGCATTTTTGACAAGAGTCTCCTTAATCGGAGAACTTCTGTCATCTCGCTCTCTCCCTCTCTAGGGACCCGTAGGAGGACGGGGTGCTATAGAATTAGGGAAATCTATGACTTGTGGCAAAATGGGACAATCTACCTCTATCCTTAAGGATTCTCCCTTAGGATGTCTCTTAAAAAACAGACAAATTCGGTTCGAAAGATCTTAAGACTAAGAAATTAATTTACTTTTGCAATGCTGCCTGGCCTCAATATATCTTGGGGAACAAGGAAAAATGGCCCATTAATGGCTCAATTAATTATAGCACTATCCAGCAGTTTGGCTTGTTTGCCAAAGGTAAGTGGACTGAAGTTCCCTATGTCCAAGCCTTTACAGCCTTGTCTCAAGATTCTAAATTAAGACAGCACAACAGAATGCAGCTGTTAAAATTTAATGAAGGGGAATTGAAAATAGATATCTTCTAGATGACCCACTTCTTTCAACTCCTTTAGGGGCAAGGATCCTTCCCCTCAATCCCAATGCAATCCTTATCAGAAGACCTGCAAATCCTTTTCAAAACCATCCCCTTATCACAGACAGGACCTTGGGTCCCACAATATTTTTTCAATCTGATCCCTCTCACCTCCTGAACTAGATTCTGAGGCCACCCAGCCCCCATTCCTCAGTTCTTATGTAAGGAGTAGGACCCCTTTTCTCCTCCTCAGGAGCCTGACTCAGCCACATCTTCTACTCAGGATCCTGATATAGCCACTCCTTTTACCTCTGCCCCCTGAGATAAGTAGCAGACTCTCCAGGAGGAACACTGAGAGTACAAGTGCCTTTTTCAATGTCAGATCTTTCCCAAATTAAGGAAAGACTGGCCCAGTACTTTGAGGACCCCACAAAGTATACTGAGGGGTTTCAAGCCATTGCCTTCCAATTTGATCTTTTTTAAGGAGATGTTAATATCATCATCTCCTCCTGTTGTATCGTAAAGGAGAAAAAGAGAATTTGGGATCTGGCCCCAAAGTTTGGGGATGACATGGCTGCCTTATCCTCTTCTGGTACATACCCCCAGCAGCTGTCACTGTACCTGTCTCAGACCCCAGGATCAAACTTCCAGCAGGGGAGTAGAGATAGAGAGAGAAAGGACCACCTCTTAACCTGCCTCACTGAAGGCATGAGTGAAGTCACACTCTCTCAGGGAGATCCGAGAATCTTTAGATTCTCTTCCTAACATGGTTTTAGATAACCAAATGGCCTTGGATTATCTCCTTGCCTCAAGTGGAGGTGTTTGTGCTCTGGTCAATACCTCCTGCTGTATGTGCATCAACAATTCAGAGAAGGTTGACCTTTGTACTGAGAGAATTTTAGAGAAAGCTGGTTGGATGCAAGTCATCCATGAGAAACTCCTTATCTTCTTCTCCCGCCTCCCCAGTCTTCCTCTGGGTGGGGTTCCTGGCTATGGTCTCTATTAACCTCTAACCTAACTCCACTTTTAATTTTTTTTTTTTTTACTCATATTTGGCCCCTGCATTTTTAATCTGCTTGTGAGACTTGTTTCCTCCAGCCTCCAAACTATGAACTTCCAGCTACTTATTCAGTCTGAAGATCATGGGACAACTGACTAGGACACTCAATATCCTCTAGATATCGCGGCTGCCATCTTTATCTTGCACTTCCCCTCCTGGTCTGATTCCCCATTGAACATAGGGACAGCTCTATGACCTTTGTCAGCTTAAAGCAGCTTCAGAAGATAAGACTTTCACCCCTTTGACCCAAATGAATTTGGGGTGACTGATTGAGGGGAGAATAATGTAAATTGTCCCCCTGATCTTGGGGGGAAAGTGTGGTCCTGGATTAGAAATCTCAAACCACTCTGGGAGGGGCCCTACCCTCCTATTCATAGGGGAAACTCTCAGATAAGTAATCACATTCAATTCAATTGGAGATCTTGGCTTGGGGCATAATCAGTATCCTCTATTGAATTGAAAATTAGTCTCTCAACTTCATCTGGAGATTGGCTCCTAGCTCTGGGCCAAAGAAACCCAATATATCAAACACTGTGTGCCCAGACCTTTTGCAAAATAATCCTTATAGGATTTTGCCTCTAAGAAAGCTGTCTTCTTAGTGTAATAAACCCACTTTTGCCTCAAACTTCACCATTAGGATTTAGAGAATTTTTTCACAAAGAATCTGCAACATGGACCAGGCATTCTCTCAACCCTCATTTCTCACACCTCAACAATCTCAAAAGAAGAATGGAATGGGTAGGGAATAAGAAAGGGTGGGGAATGAGAAAAGAAAAATGGGGAAACATTTCACAGAAATGGGATGCACAAAGAAGACTTTAGACATGAAGGCAATATTGGGGGTAAGTGAACCTCATTCTCATTCTAACAGGTTAAAGGAAGAAAGAATACACATTCTTCTGAGTTTAGTGCATAAATACATCCTATCCTTCATTCAAATAGGAGGGAAATGGTTGAAAGGTAAGAAGTGAATAAAAGGGAGATTAGAAAAAGGGAAAGGGGAAAAACACAGAAAGAAATACAATTAGAAATTACAACTATCAGCATGGAACTCGTCCATTAAGTGGAAGATGATAGCAAAATAGATTAGAAAATAGAATCCAAAAATATTTTGTTTACAAGAAATAAACCAAACAGAATGATTCTCACAGAATTAAAATGAGAAGATGGTGGAAAGTCTATTATGCTTCAATTAAAATAAAAAAGACATGGGTTACATTTATGATCTGGACAAACAAAAAGAAAAAATAACTTTAGTTAAAAGAGACAATCAGGGAAATTATATTTTGCTGAAAAATATCAATATTAGTTAAGACCAATACTGAACACATGTGCCTCAAATGCCATAGCACCTAAATTTTTAAAGGAAAAGTTAAATGAGTTAAGGGAAGAAATAAACAGGTAAATCAATAAACAAGAAAGAAGTTAAAGATCTTAATAGATTTTTAGGAATGTTAGATATGCTACAACAGAAAATTGAATAGGAATAAGAAAGAGTATACCTATTTCTCAGCATTGCATTTTACAAAAATTGCCCATGGGCATTAAAATTCTCACAAACATGAAGAAAAGTATATATGGTAGATACAGCTTTTACAGACCATAATGCAATAAAAACTTCATTTAAATGCCCTTAAAGCAAAAATTAAAAATTTGTTGGACACTGAATAACTTATGCTAAACAATATGCAGATCAAAGAACAATTTGTAGAAACAATAATTTCATTAAAGATAATAGTAATAATGAGATAACATAAAAAAATTTGTGGGTTGCACCAATGCAGTTATTAGAGGAAAAATATATTTCTAAAAAGAAAGAAAGATAAAAAGAGTATTGGGCATGAAAAAAATAAAAAAAAAAAACAGAAAAACAAGTTTACCATTCCTCCTTACTAAAGACCAAAACAGAAATCCTGAACATCAAAACTGAGATTAACAAAATTGAAAATTTAAAAATCTTTGAAATAAAACCAGGAGCTGGTTTTTCAGAAAAACCAATAAAATAGATAAGACATTACTTAATTTGATTAAGGAGAAAAATTATTAGTGTATGAAAAAGATGAATTCACAATCAATGAAGAAGAAATAAAAACAATGATTTAGAACCTATGTCTTCCAACTACATGCCAATAAAATTGTCAGTCTAAATGAAACAATGAATATTTATAAAAATATAAATTGCCCAAGTTAATAGAAAAGGAATACTTAGCCCTCTCTTAGAAAGAAGATATTCAAAAAGTCACAAATTATTTCACCCTCAAAAAAATCCCAAAACAATCCCACCCAGTACCAAATGGATTTACAAGCAAATTTCACCAACCACTTGAAGAATGATTAGTTCCAATGCTACATGTACTATTTGAAAAAATAGGTAAGAGGGATAGTTAGGTGGTGCACCAAATAGAGCACCAGCCTTGGAGTTAGGAATATTTGACACTAGCTATATGACCCTGAGCAAGTTACTTAACACTGATTTTCTTGCCAAAAATCAAAATAGGCAAGGGAGAAACACTACCAAATTCCTTTGAAGGAAGACAGGGAAGAACAAAACAGAGAAAGAAAACTATTGACCAATTTCTTAATGAATATTGATACAAACATTTTATATAAAATGTTAGCAAGGAAGGTAGAGCAATGTATCAAAAAGATCATACACTATAATCAGGTTGGATTTATATCTACAAGTGTAGGCCTGGGTCAGTGTTAGGAAAAAATTAAGCTTAATTGAACATGCTAATAAAAAAAAATCACATAATTAATTCAATGGCTGTAAAACAACTTTTTAAGAAAAACCCCCCAGCACCCATTCCTATTAAAAACCAAAAAAAAAAAAAAGAATAAATGAAACTTTTTCTTTTTTTATTTTCAAATCAATTTTATTGATATATTTTATTTTTATGTCACTTAAATTTTCTTTTATATTTCTCTCCTCACATCCATTTCTAGTGTTCCACATGTATTAAAATTAAAGTATTTTTTCAAATAAAAGAGAAACAGGAATTCAGCAAAACTAATCAGCATTTTAAAAAAGTCTATAAATGGAACTTTTCCTAAAATGGTAAGTGATTTTTGTCTAAAACCAAAACAAAGCATTATATGTAATGAGTATAAGATAGAAGCTTTTTCAGTAAAATCAGGAATAAAGCAAGGGTGTCTATTATCAGCAATGTTATTTAATATTGTATTAGAAATGCTAGCTATAGCAATAAGGTGAAAAATAAATTGAAGGAATTAGTATAGTCAAAGAAAAAACAAAACAGTTCTTTTCTGCAAATGTGATAGTTTACTTAGATAACTAAAATCAACTAAAAAGCCAATAAAAACAATTGACAACTTCAACAAAATTGCAGGATATAAAGTAAAACCACACAAATCACAAATCCAACAAGAAAAGGCAGAAAGAGAAATTACATTTAAAATACTAAGAGACACACAGGAATTATATGAATACAATCATAAAATACTCTTTTCAAAAATGAAGATAGATCTAAATAATTGAAGAAATATTAATTGCTTATGCATCAGCTGAGTTAATAATAAAAGTGACAATACTACTTAAATTAATTTATTTATTCAGAAGAATACTAATCAAACTACTTTTATAGACATAGAAAAAATAAAGACAAAATTCATCTAGAGGAGCACAAAGTCAAGAATATCAAGGAAATCAATAAAAATTATGGGAAAGAAGAGGATCCAGCAGAACTATTTAGTATAAAGATACACTATAAAATTATAATAATCAAAATAACATGTTACTAGATAAATAGAAAGATTTATCAGTGGAAAAAAATAGTACACAAAATATAGAAGCAAATGAGCACAATAACAGAGAGCTGGATAAAATGCAAAACACAGCTACTGGGGCAAGAACTTGATATTCAATAAAAATTGTTGGGAAACTAGAAAATAATCTGGCAGAAACAAGGTATAGATAAATTTCTCACACCATATACCAATATAATCTCAAAATGAGTAAGTGATTTATGCATATAGAGTGACATCATGAGCACATTAGAGAAACATGGAAGAAATTACCTTTAAGAACTATGTATAGAGGAGAGATCATGACCAAACAAGAGATAACTTCCCATAGGAGATAAAGTAGATAATTTTGATTTTATAAAATTAAAAAAGCTTTTGCATAAAATAAACACAATGCAGTTAAAATTAGAAAAGAAGCAGGAAACTGGTGGTGGTGGTAGGGTCATTGCATTGTTTCTCTGATAAAGGTCTCATTTTAAAAATAAATGGGGAACTGAGCCAAATTGTACTGTACAAACTGCTCTCCTAGTTTTTAGTTCACCTCATTTTACATCAGTTCCATTTCCACCTCCCCAGTTTTCTCCTAAACCATACCTTTTATTATTTCTTACAGCACAATAGCATTCAATTAAAATTTCATAACACAATCTGTTCAGATATTGCCCAATTTATGGTAGCCTGTTCAGATTCCCATTCTTTGTCTCTTCAATAAAATCAATAAATTTCTAAATTCTAAAATATCATGTTCCATGTTCTCTGCTCCTTTAAGGTGTTGGCTCCTCTTGATTGTGACTCCTTGGTTCTTGAATTCTTTTTTTTTTTTTTTTTGCTTTCTTACAGTATTTTTTCTGACTTGAAAACTAAGGATTTTGAGTATTAATGTTCCTAGGCACTGACTGGTGAATTCTGTCTATTTATGCTTTATCCTCTGGTTCTATAAGGTCTGAGCAGTTTTCTTTTAATATTTCTTGAAATATAATATCTAATCTTTTTTGTGATGGTGCATATGACTTTCAGGAACTCTTATAATTCTTACATATTTCTCTTTGATCCGTTTTTGTCATGCCTTTCCTCTAAGTTTTCAGTGTTTTGAATTTGTTTTAATGGTTTTTGTTGCTTCATGGGATTATTGGCTTTTATTTGGTTTATTTTTGCTTAAGCAAACTATACTTTTTGTGCCAAGCTTGTGCTGATTCCCTTTCTAATTTTTTCTTTCATAACTCTCATTTCTTTTCCATTTTCCTCTAGTACTCACATTTTACTTATGAAAACATTTTAACTTAAAAACCAATCTAAACCATCTTGCTACAGGTCTTCTAGGCATTTGCATATTCAAAATGAAATTTTGTCCAAGTTTTTTCCCCTCCCCTTTCCTTCTGAAGCCTTGCTTGTAGATTTTTTGGAGTCATTCTCTTCTTCTGAGTTGTGTCTTGAGTTTTTTTTTGCCAGTACAACAGATCTTTATGGGTTTTTCTTTGTTTGTTTGCTCATTTTCCCAGCCCAATTCCTGACTTTGATTTGATGTTTTGTCTCAGTCCTATGGTACTTCTGAGTTCAAGAAGCTCTGGGCTGTGTACCTGGACTACTTTTTTGAGGTATTGAGTATTATGTTATTCTAGGATCTCAGGGATATGCTGGGGAGTCTTCCAAAGTGGTCTGATCTATGACAAAATCTGATTGCAGCTACCTTGATCTGAGCTCTGCAGGTCCTGGACCTGAGTTTGGATCTGAGCCACTGGAGCTTCACTCAGCTCCAAAGAGTCATTTGGAGGGCTCTGAAGGTTTAGAGTAAAAGCACAGCAACCTTCTTTTTTGGTTGGGATTCCTGCTCTGATTATTCATCCACATGCTAGAAAATAAATTTCTCTTCTTGGTGTGGTCTGAGTGAGATCACTATTGCTTGCTTCTGAATTTCCTCCCTCACCTGTAAATAGTTCAGGATTAAAATCACTCATTATCTCAGAACATGATCTCTGAACGCAGGTACCTTCCTCAGTCCATTCTGGATCTATGACCTCGGGGTGGGTATTAGATGTCAATGCTATCAGTTGGTACCTGTTCCTACTCCCTGCACAAGGTACTCTGAGTTAGGGACCTCCTCTTCCCCTGTAGTCATTCCCTGTGTCCCAATACTTTTCCTTGTATGCTCCTGGCAGAATATTCTCCATGACAGACCTACTCTCTCTTTTCATCATTGTCTCCCTATGCTGATCTGAATTGCAAAAGTGACTTATTGTGACTTTTTCTTACATTTCCGATTAGGATTCACTCTAGTGATTTATGCCTGTCTAAAGAATTTGGGGTATTTTTTTGGTTTGTCTTTGCTTTGAACTAATTGTATCCTCTGGCTGACTAGCAAAAGTAAACATATCTGTGGAAACCTGCAGAGCACTTTTATCCTAAGCTGGCCTTATTTAGGAGATCCACTATGGAAGTTGGAGATTGTCTTTAAGTGTTAGTCTTTTATTGATTGTGGTAAAACTCTACTTATTGAAACTCCTGAGTAGCATCAGCTGGATTATAACCATGTTTACAAGTGTTCCACCACTGCTTCATATTATGGATATATTTCTTTTTTTCTTTTTAATAATATTTAATTTTTCCAAAAACATACAAAGATAATTTTTAACATTCATCTTTACAAAACTTTGTGGTCCAAATTTTTTTCCCTCTCTGCTTCCTCCCAAGACAGCAAGCAATCTGATATATGTTAAACATGTGCAATTCTTTTAAATATATTTAAATATTTAAATTTAAATTAAATTAAAAATATATTAAAGATTTTCATCTTGCTACTTAAGAAAGATCACATCAAAAAAGGAAAAAAAAATGAGAAATGAAAAAAGAAAAAAAACAAGCAAGTAAACAACATCACAGGTGAAAATACTATGCTTTGATCCACAGTCTTCATAGTTCTCTCTTTGCATGTGAATGGCACATTTTATCACAAGTCTATTGGAATTGCCTTGAATCACTTCATTGTTGAAAAGAGCCAAGTTATGATTATATTTTTAAAAGTTTAAGGTAAAATTAATTTGAAATAAAAAAAGAATTATATACAAATAAAAACAAATGAATAATGGAAATTATACTGAGTCCTTCTGGAACACAAATACACAAATTGCTACATTAGACACAATTTCTCAGTTTTATGATTAGTTGTTAGGGCAGGATTAACTTTATAATAGTGCCTATGGAATGGGTTACTAGATGGTGCACTATATAGAGTGGCAAATCTGTAGTCAGAAAGATTCATCTTCCTGAGCTGTGTGAACCTGGGCAAGTCACTATTTGCCTCAGTCTCTTCATTTGTAACATTACCTTTAGAAGGAAATGGTAAACCACTCCAACATCTTTGCCCACTTCAAATAGAATCATGAAGAATAGGACAATATTGAAAACAACTGAACAACAAAAACATCTGTAGAAGTCAGCTGATTTTGTTTCTAATTCTTTTTACTGTCCCATACTACCGGTCAATAAGTCTTTTTTAAAAGATTCAATATATTTTTGTTGAATTGCATTTTAATTTTATTATAATATACTACATATCAATGCCATTCACCTCCAGATGCAATTAGAAACATTTTTTCCTTTTTATTTTTCTTGCTTTCTCTCCCCTCCTCCCCCCCAATATGGCAATTGTGAAAGTATGTTTTGTATGACTTCAAATGTATAATGGGTATCATGGGTATCATATTTCTTTTCCTCTCAGTAAGTGGGGGAAGGTGTAGAGAGAAAGAGAGAAGTTAAAATTGAAAATAAAATTTTAAAAAAGGACATACTTCATATAGAAGACAATTGGAAGGATAGGGAAGGGAGAGGCAAAGATAAAGAAAGGAAAAGAAATTAGAAAAAAATCTAATTAAGAGATGTTATTCTTTACAAATATGAACACTACAAAAATACATCCTGTTACAATGATTTTACAACTACATTCCAAAGATTAATGTGAGCTAGGGGATTTATCTAAGGAAATTTGGGAGTTCCGTACTATTCAATAAGAAGAGTGGGTGTTGTCTTCCTGAACACTGGATTTCAGCTAAATTTCCTTCCAACGATTAAACACATACTCACACCTCAAGTAATTTGTGACTTCTAACTCTTCATCTTTTATTATGTGATCTTAAATTTAATGCTAAAATAATAGTATTATGTGATCTATCCTTTTTCAGTTTTTTTAAAATTAATTTTTAATGAAAATGTGAACAAAATCAATTAAATATATCTTAGAACTATATTTAAATACATATATTTCAACATGCATATTTTCATAGCATTTTCTATTCGTTTATTTGTATATTTTTCTTTTATATGTAGTCAATATATTCTTTGTCTAATTCCGCTTTCTTTTCATAACACCCTTTCATATAGGTTGGTCATGACGCTTTTACTCATAATTATCAATCTTAATAGAATGAGAGTTCTTTCATACTAATATACAATACATTGTATATTCCAATAGGTGGAGAGTCTCATTTGTTTCAAATTTTTACGATTTAATATGAATGATAATTACAATAATGACAACAATAGTAATAACAACAGTTAGTAACTATGTTCTAGAAACTGTGATCAGCTCTTTGAAATATTAACTCATATGAGCCTCACAAAAACCCTGGGAAGTAGGCACTTATTATCTCCAATTTATAAAGGAAGAAACTGAGGCAAATAGAGGTGACTTTTTATGAAAGTCAGGTAGCTACTAAGTATCTGAAGCTAAATTTGAATCAGATCTTAGAAGGTTCTAAGTATCTGTCAATATGCAGCATCATCCCTTCCCCTTTTTGGGTAAATTATTGGGACTGTTAAATTAAAAAATACAATTTTTATAACTTTAACAGTTTATTTCCAGATTGCTCACCCCAAACACTTCGTTTTCCAAGTCAACTTATAAAGCTTGAGTATATCTATATATATTTTTTCATTAAACGAAAGCAATTAATTAATTAAACAAAAGTAATGTTTATTGGAATATTTGTATTATAAAAATATACTTAGAAATGCTTTTTAGTTCTAGGGATGAGACCATCTATACCTGATCCACTATGACCAGCAAGAATCCAAGCAGTTGACATTTTTTGTGCTGATTCTTGGGGAACAGAGCCCTTAGTTGGAAACAATCTGTTGACTTGGAAGGTTGTTCCATATCTATATGAAGGAGTGAATGAAGAGTAGGTTCTAATTTGGTTCTAAGAATCATACTTCAGGGAATTTAGAAATTGTTCTCTCTTGACTTCCTCTTTTTTTTGAGCCTCTTATTATAGGGCAGGACTTCAGTTTTGTAAATTCTTGAATGCCAATTCTTATAACTCTACAAATTACTTAATGTTTAAGTGGAAAGAAGTCTGGACCTTCTTTTCTACCTTTTTTGATGTCTACTGCATGAAGGGTAAAGCTGCTTGAATATGACGGCATTGTCAATGGCTGTGTAGCTGAAGAAAGCTATCCCTAACTTAAGAAGCTCAAGGGACTTCTGAGTGATCTTGAGAATATGGGTCCCAAAGAGGTCTCCTAGAGTGTGTGTAGTGAATTAGCAGCTTGTAGAATAGCTCCTTGGGGAAATAGACTGGAATATGGATATGTAATGTACCTTATTCTGTTTACTCTCCTCCAATGGGGCAAAATAGGTATAATACCAGACACCACAATACCACAGTCAAGTCTTCCTGGGGCACTTAACCTTTCTGAAAGTTCTTCAGGAATTCGACATTCTGAGCCTGGGCACTCAACACCAGTTCAGGTTATTCTGCTTTGACAGTTTCAATCACTAATCTTTCTTTTCCTTTTTTGACTTCCACCTAAACATCTCTTTCCCTGAAGGGGCAGGCTCAAAGTTATGAGCTGTGCTCAAGGATATTGTGAGATTAAAATGGGACAATGGATGAAAAGCATTTCATAAACTTTTAAAAGTACTACGTAAATGTTAATTACTGTTATGTATTATTTCTATTATTATTCAACTAAATTTACCAAGAATCCAAGCTTATGAGTACTTCATTTCCTGAACCCTCTACTATATTCTTATTGAGCTCAAGCAATGTTTATAGAGAAATACAGAAGTGTGCTGGGAAATTGTTAATAACTGGGTCTTCAGGGAAAAAACACATATGCATACATGCTTTCCAACATTAGTCATGTTATAGGGGAAAAGGAACAAGAAAAACATAGAAAGTGAAAAAAATAATCCTTTAATTTTCACTCAAAGTTGCACAGTTCTCTCTCCAGAGAGAGATAGCATTTTTCATCATAAATCCTTAGGAATTGTTTGAATCATTGTACTGATCAGAGAACTAAGTTTTTTACAGTTAATATTTGTTAAAATATTGCTGTTATTGTATACAATGGTCTTTTAGTTCAACTCACTTTATTTTGCATCAGTTTATATGTCTTTGTAGGTTGTTTTTTTTTTTTAACCTATCCTCCTTCTTGTTATTTCTTATAACACAATATTGTTCCATCACAATCATCTCCCACAACTTATTTTGCCAGTCCTCAACTGATGGGCATCCCCTCAATTTCCAATACCTTGCCACCACAAAAAGAGCTGTCATAAATATTTTTGTACATACATGTCCTTTTCTTTTTAATTTGATCTCTTTGGGATATAGGCTTACTAGCAGTATTTCTGGGGTCAACTTGTAACATGGCTATTTTGGGTATAGTTCCAAATTGATCTGATCATGTCATCCCCTTAGTTAATAAACTCCAATGACTTCCTTCTGCCTCTAAGAACAAATGCAAAATATTCTATTTGGCATTCACAGCCCTTTATAACCTAGCCCCTTCTATCTTCTTAGTGTTCTTACACTTTATTCCCCACTATTTACTCTTAATTCAGTGACACTGGGTTTTTTGCTATTTAGTGAACACTCTTATCTCTTGACTTTATCTAAGTCTTTAGCTGCTCCCTATCCCCCAATACCTCCTCTTCAATTACTGACCTCAATGACTTCCTTTAAGTTACAATTAAAATCCCATCTTTATCAGAAAGCTTTTCATAGTCCTTAATTCTAATGCTTTTCCTCTATTACTTATTTCTTATGTATCCTGTATATAGCTTGCTACACTGTTTAAATACTTTGGGCAAGTCTGTCTTTTCTTATCTCTAAGTATAGTGCTTGCCACAGAGCAGATACTTAATAAATGTTTAGCTTATTTGATGAGCTGAGATAGCTTTTATCTCTCAGCAGCATCCAGGGGTAGAGGACTTGTTCCCTCACTGAATAATAAGGGCTTGTAAGCCACTGAGAGACTGACTGCAGGCTAATTTTCCCCTACCTTAGCCATGTGCCTTAGAAATAGACTTGGGGTTACTTATTACTTTTAGTACTAGGACTACAAAGTGGAGTGTTCAACCCTGACGCTTGAACTGTGGGGATCTTGAGGTTCAGAACTCCAGGCCAGATGTCACAACCAGCTCAACAGAGAAGCTCTGAGAAGCCAAGATCCCAGGTCAGTGCAGGAAATAGGGGGGGCCTTTGGATTTGGAAAGGCTAATTCCATGTAGTAATTGAACTAAACTGTGACACTAATCCCTTTCCCTTATCAAGAAAGGAGGCGCTTAAGGGGGATTATAGCCCTAAAGTATGAGATAGAAAATATTTATATGTTTGTTCTACTTATTTCTTTATAAGAATTTTTACGAATATTCCTTTGTGAAAGCTAATCTGACTTTAAGTGATTGAATGGAATTGGAAGTAACTCTAAAATTCAGAGTGGGAATAGAAATAGTGTGGGATTAAGTCACAAGAGATCCCCTTGCAACATCCTAAGGGTACTTGAGAACATTGGATAAGGGGTGAAATGTATTGTAACTGGCATTAAGGCAGTGGTGGCTAAAGAATGCTTTCTACAGCAAGATTATTCCATGTATCTTCAGCTGCCAACAATGCATAATATGTTAGCTTTAAGTTTCTTTGAACCCAAATAGATTTCAGGTTAATTATGTAAATATTAAGTTTTGACTAATTATCTTCCTAATTGCAGTATCATGCCAAATGACATCCAGTTCAACCAATAACTTCTAGATGGGACACTCCCATTGTTAACTCCTACTATCTATTCCACAAATACAAGTCACAATACATTATTGTTATTAGAAAAATTCAAACACTGATTATGTCTTAGTTGCATCATTATTATCTGAAAAGAAGACAAATGCTCTAATATTGCAATGGATTTGGGGCCTTGTTGATGTGTTACTCTTTCCAATAAAACAGATTACAATATACCTGTACCTTACTATCCAGTGCAAGTCTTGTTTATAATCTTCCATAAATTCATCATAGAGGATCAGACAATGGATTGTTTTTTTCTGACACCTGCTACGTGAACAATGCATCATCTTCTCTGATGACGCCTCCTATATTCTTAACATCACCCCCCATCTCCTCCTTTGACTATAGGGAAAAAGTAACTCTTCTTATTAAAGTTATCTTGCATCATTTCCTTGCATCATTGATCCTGTTTTCTTCCATATCCCATAGGAACTTACCTGTAATATGATCCTACTTTTTTCTCTAATTTTCAATCTCTTATTATCCATTTACTGCTTCCTACTTGCTTGTAAATATATCCAAATATCACCTTGCTCCCAATCACTAATAATTAGATGAATTAGAATTCAAGCAACTCTGAGTTTCTATCTCACGACAAAGATGACAAAAAAAAATGGTATATGCTGAAGGGGCTAAGGAAAACAAATATAATGATGCATTGTCAGAGGAGCTGTGGATTGGTATAGCCATTCTGGAAAATAATTTGGAATTGTGGTGCATACCTATTGACCAAAAATAGCAATACTAGGCCTAATCCTCAGTGCAATTCAAGAAAAAGGAAAAGTTCCCATGTATGCAAAAATATTTAAAGCAGTTCTTTTTGTAATGACAAAGAACTAGAAAGTAACAGAATACTTATTAATTGGGAACTGCCTATACAAACAATGGTATGATGCATCTAATGGAATGTTATTGTAATGCTTCTAAGAAATGACAAAAGTAATTGTTTCAGAGAAACCTGGAAAAACTTGTTTGAATTGATTGCAGAATGAAATGAACAGAACCAAGATTTTGTACAATTTATACAACATTTTGAAAGACTTCAGTATTCTGAACAATGCAGTGAATAATTATGATTCCAGAGTGTGGTGAGAAGATATGCTACCCAACTCTTGAAAGAGAAGTAAACTCAAGAAGCAAAATAAAACAGATTTTTAGACATGGCCTATAAGAAAATTTGGTTTTTTAACATGTTTCTTTGTTACAAGGACTTTGTTTTTGTACATTTGATCATGTTGTACTATATCAAAAAAAAATCCTGTTTCCTCCAAGATCAAATATAAAATCTTTTGTTTGACTTTAAAAGTCATTATATTCTTTCCAATTTTAAAAATATATTTCTACTCCCTTCCATTCTCTACTCCTTTACACTGAGTTCCCCATTGTTGTTTCATCTCTACCTTCTGTTTTTTTTTTTTTTTTTTTTTTTGGGAGGGGCTTCTTTCAGGGTTGTTATAATTCCATTTTCTATAAGAAATATTTGATCCCTTTTAATGCCAATGTCTTCCCTATTTTGATTATATAGAGTTTGTCCTGCATCTATCTTGTTTGTATATAATTGTTTATATGCTGTTTCTTTAGATTGTGAACTCTGTGAGAGCAGGGACTTTTTTGCCTTTCTTTTTTATGTTTCTAGTCCTAAGCACAATGCCTGGGACACAGTAGGTACTTAATAACTGCTTATTGGCTCAATATTCAATTTGGATAGATAAGTGAAAGTGTTAGCGAAGTCCTTTTTAAAAATCAAAAGAAGAGAATTGAAAAATGTTCAGAAAGAATTATAGACAAGCAGGACAGCTTTGAACATTATATATTAAATTGATTATGTACTTAAAAAGAAAAGCAAAATCTATGTAACAGACAACTGTAGTTTTACAAACAATCCTTAAGTTCTATCCTACTTCATATGTGGAAATGCTCATTTTATTTGGTGCTTGTTATATAGAGAATTCTTCTTCTTCTTCTTTTTTTTTTCTGTCCCCAGATTTTTCTTCCTGATTTTTCTGACTAGGTTTATTTTTTAAGAATTTTATATATAGGGGTCAGCTAGGTGGCAGCTAGGTGGCGTAGTGGATAGAACACCAACCTTGAAGCCAGGAGGACCTGAGTTCAAATGTGACCTCAGAGTAACATTCCGGGCTGTGTGACCCTGGGCAAGTCACTTCACCCCAAATGCCTCAGAAAAAAAAAAGAAGAAGAATTGAGGTAATAATAATAATAAAAATTTCCAGATTCTATTTATAGTAGTACCTGTTGTGCCAGATAAAAATTGAAAACAAATTAGATGCCAATCGATTGGGGAATGGCTAAATAAACTCTGTTACATGGATTACACAGTAACTACAAAAATAGAAAAAAAGACAATAATAATAACAAAAATGAGACACACTTATAAAGATTGAGTAGGACTCAATGAAGAAACATGAATAGATACATAATCTTTCTTTTTTGTGGAGATAGGAGATCCACAAATGTTACATAGTATACTTTTTTCATATTTTTTCAATATATCAATCAGTTGTGCTAACTTTTTTTCCCCCCTTCTCTAAAAATACTATTTTTTTAAAACATAGGATGGATATCTGAGGGAAGCAGAAAGAGGGATATATGAGATATTATGATGATATAAGAAACAGAAAATATCAATTAAAAACTTATTTATAAAGATAAGGTTTTGCTGAAGAAAAGTAAAAACACTAGAGTCATAAGACCTGCTCAAAAATTTGGAATGTACAAGATCAAAGATTCTTCTTACCATAATATATACTGATTTCACACTCAACTTTAGCTGACAACCTCATTTCTATTCTAATTTCTTCTAAACTCATCCTGTCACCTCTGCCAAATAAAGAATTTCTGTTTCCTGTTATGGTTGCTTTGTTCTAAAAAAACCAAACACACTCAACAAAACTGCTCCCTCTATGTGATGAGTTTCTCTCAGACACATATATTACAGATATATTTTATGTAACTCTCCCAAATATTTCAAATGCCTTCCTGAATAAATAGAATGTAATGATCGTTGTAACAAATTACAGCAGTGGAATAGGAGAGTTATATTTGTTCATATAAAAGGCAATTAATATACAAATATGTTCCAAGCTGTTTTTCTCAGAGGACTGAATTCCTTTCCAAGAAACATTATTCATTTGCATCCAGGAATGGCAACTCTTGCTTGTATCATTATGGAAAACACAGAATAACAGAATTTTTGAGATGAGAGTTTAACAGCCATCCTGTCCAAACCATACCCCCAAAGAACTTCCAACAAGACTTTTGTTTGAAGACCTCCAGTAAAGGCAAACTCTCTATCTTTGAAGCAGCCCATTTCCCTTTTGGATAGCTCACATTGTTAGAAAATTTCCCCTTAGATTAACCACCCCAAATTAGACTCTATAACTTTGCTGTCTTGTTCCTGGTCTTTCTGTTGGGGCCTAGCAGAATAAGTCCAATCTTTCTTCTCCAGGACAGCCCTTCAAAAATTTGAAGATAGATATTAGATCTTTCATGAATCTTCTTTTCCCAGGTCGTATATCCTAAATTTTTTCAATTCCTCCTTATATTACATGGGTCCTTCACCATCCTGGTTGCCCTCTACTCTGGGTACTTGAACAGTGGCACCTAAAACTTAATACAATAGTTGTGGACTAAAAAGCATAGAATACAGAGGGACTATCACTTTTTTATTCTTGTTTATCTATACAGATATTAATATAACCTAAGAATATTATAAACCTAGATTTTATTTGATTCAATTTAGCTTACAGTCTACTAAAATCCAAAGAAAGTTTTTAAACAAACATCTGTGTAATCATGTCTCTTTCAACCTGAATCTTTTTTTTTCAATCAACAAAAATCCACCTTCTCTCACTCCTATGCCCTTTTTTACAACTGAAGAAAAAAAATAGAATATTATTTAAGAGCATAGATAGCCTATCAAATCATAATTCCACATTAGTCACATCAAAAAAAATTTTCTGTATTCTGAGTCTCTCACCTCTCTGACAGGAGCTGAGTAGTATGTTTCATCATTAATACTCTGGCATCATGGTTAGTCATTACACTGATCAAAGTTCCTAAGTTTTTCAACTTTACAATATTTTTGGCTTTGTATACATTATACCTCTGGTTATGCTTATTTCACTCCACATCAATTCAAACAAGTTTTAACAAGTTTCTTTGATTTCTTCCTTTTTATTATTTCTTATAGAATAATAATTCTATCACATTATTATCATAATCTTTTTAGCCATTCCCCAACCTTCAGCCCCCTTCTCAGTTTCTAATGTTGTGGCGTAAAAACAACCAAAAATATTTTTTACATCCTTAGTTATAGTTTATTTTGTTTAGGACTAATCAAACTCTTAATATATTCTCCTTTTAATTCTTACCTTTTCCTTTTTCACCTGTCCCTCCTATTACTTCATCGAAAGAAATGTATTTTTGTATATAATAGGTGTGTATTCTTTGCTCCTTCTCTGACCAGTTCAGATGAGAGTAAAGTTTAAGCATCACCACCCAGTCCCCCAACCCTTTCTTCCTTGTCTGTATAAATTTGTGTACCCTGATTATATGAAGTAATATAACCTTCCCTATTTTTCTATAACCCTCCTTTCTCTTCCTCTTTTCCAACCAACACATTCTTTCCCCCCTTGCATCTTTCCTTTTTTCTCAAGATTATCAAGAAATAACAAGAACTTCCCAGGCCTACTTTAATGCTTGATGATGATAAGATTCAGAGAGGACATGGGTCAAAATTTAAGCAATGTAACTACTATGTTTAAACTTCAGCATTTCTTCAGCACTGATATTTGTTTTAATCAGAAATGCTTAGAAGTTCCATATTTCATTCATTATGGTCTATCTGTCTTTTCTCCTCTCCCCCCACCCTGCCTCTCAAATAATACTATATTTTGTTTGATAATTTATAATTGGGTAAATTCTCATCTAAGGGTAATCACGTTGTTCAAGAATTAGCATTTCACATAAGTCTTGAAATTAACCATTGCAAAAGGATTGTCAATTTGGATTATTTTTCACACATGTAGGATGTACTTGTTCTTCCTTTGACATTTAGGACTTAAAGTGTAAAGTATTGTTGAACTCATGGATATATATTATCTCATGAGAGAAGACTTTGAAAATATCATGGAAATAAGCCTTTGGGAAGGCAAACTGAGTTCTTCTTCTAAATTGGATCCCAAGGTTAAGGCAGCTTTTACTCAAAGCTACAATAAAGAGGTACATCTTACACCATACTCATTTCAGATACAAAGGTTTCTAAATATCTCTGAGTTCAAATTAGTGATGAGTTAAATGAAGATGAATCCCAGTTTGATGAGAAGGACCAAGACGGTATTGAAACTGATGTGATGATAAATAAAAGGACAAAATCTGCAAAGCTTTCAAAACCAGAAAAAAGATATAGAGAACAAAAAAGCAAAGGAGAAAAGCTTTTAAAAAACCCCCAAATACATGGAATTTTCCCTAATTGTCAAGCACACTGTAACAACTGATGACCAGAAGTTCCAAGTTTGGAGCAAGCCTTGTGTGGATTGGGAATATGGCTGGCAGTGATGTTGCTGGCAGGTCTGAGAACAGTGGGACACAATTCAAAAGGTTTAAAACCAGTTGGTAAACAATGGTCCTTTTATAGTTGGAGGTTTGACTACTTCTTATTCTGTAATTACAGCATTGTGCTTCAAAGCCACTATGTAGAGATTTTACAAATTTAAGCTTTGGGGATAAGTCAGATAGTAACCTGCCTAGGTTGAGCAATAAAAAAGTAACTTTTACAGACTTTGGAATGGGATTCATTCTAATAGTTTTCATAGGGCCAATGTCTTTTTTTTTTTTTTTAATTAGTTACTATTATGTGATGAAATTTTGTAAATAGAAGATATAACCATTACCCAGATGTGGGTATTTCTTTTACATATTGTCAAATATTTCACAAAAATCTACTTATATGATAACTTTTTAAAAAATTGGCCTAGAAAATAGATTGAGAAAAATTAAAAAAAAAAAAGAAAAAGAAAACAGATTGAGGAGAAAAAATATCATGAATCAGAGTCATTTGAATGCCATGAATAAAATAAAAGCTTATACTTTGTGTTTCAATAATTCTCAAAAAAGAACTTCAAAGGGGCCTACCTGTGTGTCCCTGGGCAAGTCATTTAACCCCAATTGCCTCAGCCAAAACCAAAACCAAACCAAAAAAAAAAAAAAAAAAAAAAAGAAAACCCAACAAAACTTCAAAGATTTCTTAGAAGTGGAGTACAAAGCAGAAATAGAAAGCATTCATCTCCTAAAAGAGAAACCCCCAAACCAAAAAATTCCAGGAAAATCATAACCCAAATCCAAAGCTTCCAGGTGGGAGTGGGGAAGGGGAAAGAGAAGGGGAAAAATACTGCAGGCATCCAGAAAGAAAGAATTGAAATACAAAGATCTCATTGTTAGGATGACACACAATTTATCAGCCACAACTATAAAAGAGCAGGGACTTGGAATATGATGTAAGGAGAGACTATTTTAAAAATCTCTTTAAAAAACTCACTTCATTTCTTCCATAAATTCTATTTGAATTTGTACCTGTGAAGAAAATGTTTATTATTCATACTGTTAAGCCTAGCTTTATGTGACTAGAAAACTCAAAAACCTGGCTGACCTTAGGGATGCTCTAGAAAAGTCAGATGGTAGTAAGGAATGCTTAGATCTCACTCAATGCTTGTTTTGGGTCCACCCAAAGATCATATTTTGAATTTCACCCCAAATTTCCATTTTGAGTTCCCCAACTTAAATAGATTTATATACTGATATATATCTCAAATTGCTGTTCTCTTGAGGACTACCTACAGTTTACATGAGGCTAATCATATGAATGTTTTTATTCCTTTGTTTGAACTCTACATGATGTGTCCTCACAAAGACTTGTGAAGGGATCCCCATTTTCTTTCTGGTTCTCTCCTCCTAATAAGCTTTTCTCTAAAAGTTTTTCAGATTTTGGGGTTGTTCTCAAGACTAACATATCTAAGTTTTGTTTTTCCAAGACTTTGCTTTATAGATATTTTGGAATCATTATCTTCTTCTAGATTGATATTTTGAATTTTCTTACTACTACATTGCTGTTTTGAGCGGGATTCCTTCTTTTTTGATACTTATTTTTTTTTTTTTCTTTTTACTTGCTTCAAACTTGATATTGTTCTGGGTCTTACCTCTGCACACTCCCAGAGAGAAGGTTTGGACTTGTCCTGATGTTGGTGTATTGAGTACTGTATCATTCCATAATCTCAAGAAGAATTCAGAATAGGGATCTATAAGCTTTTACTACCATTAAAGCAGATTGATACAGGATAACTCTGTTTGTTGGCCTTACTTATTTTGGCTCTACAATTCCTGAATTGGATTTGGGAGTATACAACAGATAGTTGGCTGGCCTCCTATGGAGTTTGAGTAGATTATTGCTGGACTTAACCCTTACGAGCCAGCTGGAATGTTTTGCTAATTCAGAATGACAGAACTGTATGTTTCCCTAGTATTCTTGTCCTGATTATTTTTCGGTACACTTTTTGCAGTCACAAGGGAGCAGGGGCCCTGGCCATAGTACCAAAGCAGAAACTAACACTAGTATGTACCTGCAAGGTACTAGGGACTCTTCTTTGGTAAGAATCAGAGCACAGATGGGGAGAACACAAACTACACCTTTCCTAGGATCATAATACCTTGGAAGCATCAAAAACTTGCAGACTCCAGAATTAGCTCTGAAAACAGCATAAAAGATTCTGAAGATTGGACAGGACCACTTCACTCCAAGGTGAACAGAGTCCAACTTTGATATAAGTTCAAAAGCAAGAAATAGGCTAGGAAAATGAGTTAGCAACAACAACAACAAAAAGAATTTGACCAAAAAACTACTCATGAGGCTGGGAAGACCAAGACATAAACTTAGAAGAAGGCAACAATGTGAAAATAGTTGCACCCAAAACTTAAAAAAAAAAAAAAAGCTAATAGAGTTCAAGATCAGCAAGAATTCCTGGAAAAGTTAAAGAAAAAAAAAAAGAATGGTAGAAAAAATTGGGGAAAAGAAATGAGTATGATGCAAGAAAGTTATGAAAAAAGAATTGAGTTTGATAAAAGACACACAAAAAATACTGAAAAAAAAACTCCTTAAAAAAGAGAATTGGAAAAAAAAAAGAGAATTGGTCTGATTCATTGAATTCATTCAAATTCATTGAAGAAAAGAACTCCTTAAAAAACAAAATTGGCTAAATAGGAAAAGAGGGACAAACGTTTACTTAAGAAAATAAAAATTTTAATAAGTAGAATTGGACAAGTAGAAGCTAATGACTTCATGAGATATCAAGAATCAATGAAACAAAGTCAAAAGAATAAAAAAAAATAGAAGAAAATGTGAAATGTGTCACAGGAGAAAAAACTGGTCTAGAAAATAGATCAAGGAGAGAGAATTTAAGAATTATTTGACTACCTGATTTCTTTAATTAATTTGATTAAAGAAAGAACATAGACATCATACCTTTTTAAAAATTAATTAACTAATTAATTTTTAAATGATAGCTTTTTATTGCCAAAGCATGGGTATGGGTAATTTTGCATGGGTAATTTTTCAACATTGACCCTTGCAAAAACTTCTGTTCCAACTTTTCCCCTCCTTTCCTCTACCTCTTTCCCTAAATGGCAGGTAGTCCCATACATGTTAAATATGTTAAAGTATGACATCATATTTTTTAAATTAAAAAGGAAAACTGCCCCAATATCTTAGATCCAGAGGGTAAAACAGTAATTAAGAGATTCATCTATCTCAAAGAGATTCCAGGTTGAAAACTTCCAGGAATGTCACAGTCAAATTCCAGAACTCCCAGCTCAAAGAGAACATACTTTAAGCTGCCAGAAAGAAACAATTCAAATATCATGGAATCACAGTCAGAATCACACAAGATTTAGGAGCTTACATGTTGAAGGAGAAGAGGGTATAGTGTATTATATTCTGGAAGGCAAAGGCGCTACGATTGTAACTTAGAATCACCTATTCAATAAAAAATGAGTATAATCCCTTGAGATGGGGGGTAAAATAGATATTTCATAAAATAGATGACTCTCAAGAATTCTTAATGAAAAGACTAGAGCAGAATTTAACTTTCAAACAGAAGACTCAAAAGAAACATAAAAAGGTAAACATGAAAGAGTAATGAGTGACCTATTGGAATTTAACTGTTTACATTCTTATGTGAAAAAAATGATACATATAGCTACTAAGAACTTTTTTTTATTATTAAAGCAGTAAAAAGGAGCTTTCACAGGGGACATGAGTTGACTATGCTGAAAAGATCTCCAAAAAATATGAAGGGGAAGAGAGAAGCAATGGGAGAAGGGAGAAAGGAGAGTTAGAATGAGGAAACTTTTCTCACAAAAAAAGAGGCATGCAAGAAAGAACTTTTATGAAGAAGGGGGAGAAATAGGAGGTAATGGTGACAGGCAATGTTGAACTTCACTCTCATTGGAATTGGTTCAAAAATGGAAAACACACACACACACATACACTTAGCTATATATAGAAACATGAATTATGGGGGGCTAGAGTGACAAAGAGGAAGGAAAATCTAGGGAGGGTGATTAGAACAAAATAGATTCCTGAGTAGAGCCTGCATAAAGAGAGAGAGAGAGAAATAGAAGATAGTGGAATGGAGGGAAATATAGTTAGTAATCATAACAATGAATGTGAATGGGATGAGCTCACCCACAAAATGGAAGAAGACAGCAGAATGAATTAGAAACCAGAATCCAACAATGTGGTGTTTACAAGAGACACACCTGAAACAAAAAGACACACACAGAATTAAAATAAAGGACTGGAGCAGAATTTTATATGCTTCAGCTAAAGTAAAAAGGGCAAGGGAAGCAAGTTATGATTTCTGGTAAAGCAAAAGCAAAAATGTTGTTTGGTCATTTTTCAGTTATATTTGACTCTTCATGATCCCTTTCAGGCTTTTCTTTGCAAAGATATTGGAGTGGTTTGCATTCCTTCTCTAGTCATTTTACAGATGAGGAACTTAAGTAAAAAGTGTTAAGGTATTTGCTGGGGATTACATAGCTGGTAAGTGTCTTAGGCCAGATTCAAATTCACAAGGCTGAGTTTTCTTGATGCCACACCCAGAATTCTATCCACTACACCAACTACCTGCTCCTAAAAGCAAAAATAGACCTAAATTAAAGAGATCATCTGAGAAGCTGCATTTTCCTAAAAGATACCATAGAAAATGAAGTAATTTCAAAAATTTTTTAAAGTTTCTCTGAGAAAGACCTCATTTCTCAAGTACCTACCAAATATAGAACTGAGTTAAATTAACAGAAATAAGTCATTTTCTAATGGTCAAAAGATATATCAGTGGCAGTTTTCAGATGAAATCAAAGCTATCTATTGTCATATGAAAAACTACTCTGAATCATTACTGATTAGATAAGTGTAAATTAAGACATCTCTGAGGTATCATTTCATACTTATCAAAAATAACAAATGCTGGAGGTAGTGGGAGAAGAATTGGTATAGTAATGAACTACTAGTAAAGTTGTGAACTGGTCCAACTATGAAGAACAATTTGGAAATATTTCCAAAGGGCTATAAAATTGTACATATCACTTTGATCTAGCAATATCACTAGTAAGATGGTACTCCAAAAAGATCAAAGAAAAAGGGAAAGAATGGGCAGTTAAGTAGTGCAATGGATAGAGCACCAGCTCTAAAATCTGGAGGACCTGAGTTCAAACTTGGTCTTGGACACTTATTAAGTGTGTGACCTTCAGCAATTCACTTAACCCTAAATGCCTCCCATTACACACTCCTCCCCGACAAAAAAATCAAAAGTACTAATACCCACAAAATATTTATAGCAGGTCTTTTTGCAGTGACAAAGAACTGGAAACTGCAGGAATGTCCATTAATTGGGTAAGTGCTGAAACAAATTGTGGTAGATGAATATGATGGAATATGGTGCTGTGTGAAATGACAAAGGGGGGTGGTTTTTTAAAAAAAGACCTAGAAAGATGTATATAAGCTGGTTCAAGGTGTAGTTAGCAGAAATAGGAGAGCATTGTACATAGCAACAGCAATGCTATAATGATGATCAATTATGAAAGATCTGGCTACTCTGATCAATACAATAATCCAAGACAATTCCAAAGGACTCATGAAATAATGCTATCTATCTTTAAAAAAGAATTGATGAATCTTGAATGCAAATTGAAGTTTAATTTTCTCACTCTTTTAATTGTTTTGTTTTCCTCCCCCAAATATAGATAAGATGGAAACATTTTGAGTAATCTGTGTATTATTGATATCATATTGATTGCCTTCTCAATGAATTGGGGATAGGATGGGAAGGAAGGAGAGAATCTGAAACTCAAAATTTTAAAGAAAAAGGATTGTTAAGTGATTTGCCCAGGATCACACAGCTAGGAAGTGTTGTGTCTGAGCACAAATTTGAACTCAGGTCCTCCTGACTTCAGGGCTGGTGCTCTATCCACTGCGCCACCTAGCTGCCTGAATAGTGTAATCTCATTCAGTATCCAATTATATGAAAATATTATAAATAGCCATTCTTTTGGGGTTTTCTGTTGCTACCTAACCTTTTATTTTTATATTGCCAATACATTGAAATTTTTTACATGCTTATATGATATAAAAATAAGTTGCAGAAAAATTAATATGTTCAAAGTAACAAATTCAGAAGACTCATTAGAATATAGTCTCAGTTAATAAAATGAATTCTATTGAATTGAATGATATATTTAAATATATTCAGAAGCTAAACATTTTTGATAATTACCCTTTCTAATGAGGTTTTAAAGACTTGATGCACTTATCAGTTGTTTGAAATGCATTCTCTTACTAACACTGGTAAAGAAAGAGACAAGAAAACAGAGCACTAAACAAAAAACCACAATTGACCGATATTTGAACTCTGTGAGATAAAAGATAAATAAATGGCAAGAAGGAACAACAAAGAATATGGCCAAAGGAAGAAGAGCTAGAGATTAAGAAAATATTGTACAATTTTGCTAAGCATCTTGATTATTTGCAATAATTTGTAATGTAAAGTGACTATAAAAGCAAAAAATAATTGAAGTCAGAATCTTTCACTTATAGAATACAACATTTATTTAATCTTTTATACATAGATAGAAGTACAATAATTTGTTAAAAGATGATAAGGTGAAAAAAACCCTTTAATTAAAAATTCAGTTCTTGGATCCAAAAATATAAGAAGAGTATATGGAAGGAAAATCAACCATAACAAATGGCCTAAAACAGATCAGCAACCTATAACAATGGATACTCACTCACCATAAAATGTTTGCATCAAGCCCCTCAGCAAAATTACAAAACAGGCATAGTCTGGGTTCTCTTTCCCACTACTAACCATCATTTTTGAGATTGTCAGTGTTTTCATAATGGTCTCTGTATTAAGTCTTCCATCTTTGGCAACAAATCTAGATTTGTCCTTCTTTTGAATTCCCCAAGTCTTATAAATTTATCCCTCAGCAATCAGAATCCATATTCATGATGATAGAATCGAAAACTAAAGTTAGCTTATCTAGATCTCAGTTTCATCATTTTATAAAAGGAGTTCAACTAAATGATCCCTAAGATATTTCCCAGATGCAAGATTTTATGACTTGAAGTGTCTCATATCTACTGAAATCACTTAACCTCAAAAAAGTTTAGATAGTATTCTTATCACCAAACCCCATGACATTTTTCTCTCTTGTGACTTTTAATATTTATATGAAAGTTTGTTGAATTCACAGAATATACAGTGTTATCAGACAGAAGGCATGGATAGATCAAAGGTTTCCCTCAGCACTGTATGGTTACCGTTTTCATCAAGTCTTTTGAATGGTTTAAGCAAGATATCTATTGCTAAAAATCTTAATTGAACCAAATTAGTTTATAATTTTTAGAAAGGTGGAATTTCATAGCAAAGAAAACACTATCGTGTCAATAAACTAGAGCTCACTAACAGTAGTTATCAGTTATACACAAAATCAGGATTTTTAGGTCCTCTAACTTGGCTACAATTGAATCAAAGGAAAAACTTCATAAACTTCCTTGAAGTCACTAACCATTCAATTTTGCACAGGCAGTAAAGACTTTTAAAAACCATCAAAAACTAGTTTAATTTAGGAAAGAAAAGAATGACATATTAACATTATCCTCATTTGATAATAAAAGTTAACAATCTTTGTTGATGTTAATCAAAATATACTTTACCTTGAAACTCTATTGCTGTAACAACTTGATGGTTTCTTGGGGTAGAGAATCCATAAGCATTGTGATCTGAAAGGACAAACCAAATAGGATTCATTCAAAGTATATAAAAATTTCATTTCTTTTCCTGGAAATAGGCTTCTTAGCCTAAATGATACCTTTCTATAACTAGCGTTGAAGACCAAATTCTTTTACTTTGGCCAATTTTCAACTTATTATTGGTGATGTTGCACCCTCCCACAAGACTTCTGGCAGAGATTAGGTCCTAGCAGAGCTTGAAATTCCCACCCAAGGACTGTACTGTTTTTATTAGTAAGAGTCAATAAATTTAACCAGATCTAGATCTTTGTGAAAATTTTTTTTGTATTTTAAATAAACTATATTAATATTGTTTTTATATCCGCTACATTTTCTGGTGCATTCCTCCCCCCTAAAAGTTATCCCTTATAATGGAGAAAAAAAGATGCAACACCCCTCCCCTTCCTCCCTCTCCCCCCGCCCCCCATGAGTCTAGCAAACTAAGCAACATATTGATAGATCTATTGTATTCCATGTCAACAATCTCTCCTCCTCTTTTACAAAGAACTGGGGTTAGGTGTCTCCTCAGATCTCTTCTTAGGGGCCAAGCTTGGTCACTTAATTTGTATAGCATTTAGTTTTGATTTGTCATTATTATTTTGTCAATTTTCACTGTTGCAATCAATATGTACGCTTCTCTCTCCCTCCACCTCCCCACCCTCCCACTTCTTTGATTTATCATTTTCAAGACTTCATTACATTCATGTACCACAACTTGTTTAACCATTCCCTAACTGATGTGTTTCTTCTTTATTTCTGATTCTTTGGTAACACAAAAATAAATATTTTATGTATATGGGGCTTTTCTTTTATCACTGATCTTCCGGGGGGTATATGCCTAGCAGATGAGTAGAGGAAAAGTATATGCATTTTCTACTACTATTTTACATAGTTTTAGAAATGCTGGCAATATAAGAATAAGAAAAAAAATCCCTCAAGATGTAAGCAAAGATTAGACAAAACCTATATTTGCTGGTCCAAGTGGAAAAGTTGACATACTTCTTGCTTCCCACTGGAACTTCTAGGCTCTCTTACTCTCATCACTAAATAATCTTTCCCTCTCGAGGTATCTAGTGAATAGATTACTGATCCTAGAATTAATACAAACCGAGTTCAAATCCAGACTCAGAAATAATTAGCTGTGAGACAATGTGCAAGTCATTCACCTATGTATACATCAGTTTCTGTAGAATTGAGATAATAGAACAGATTTCACAGTTGTTTTGAGGATGAAATGAGATAATTGTAAATACTTAGCACAGAATACAGTAGGTGCTAAATAAACACTTTCCCTTTCCACCTTCCTTTGGCCTTTATTAATTAATTAAATCTATATTTATTTCTAAATTAAGATTCTGATCACTATTATTTACCAACTTTAAGGACACTTTTCTTTTTTCAATAAATTTAGTGCTTAGCTCATAGTCTTTCCCTTCTTAACAAAAACAAAACTGTTATTATTCCACCTCTGCTTCTGCCTAGACTTCATTCTTCTTTTTTTAAATTTTATAATAACTTTTTATTGATTGACTTCATTCTCATGATTTGCAATCACTTCATGAAGTTCTTTCCCAAGTAACTATCCCACAGGGATCTCTTTTTTTCCCCCTATCTTGACCTCCTGGGAACTACGTCAACTTTATACTGTTTCTCTGAAGTTTCTTGCCTCTTTATCCTATACCTGATCTTGCCTTGCAAAGCATCAGGCTTGGACTATTCCCTCCATCTGCTTTGGATCTCCCTTTACTTCTCTTTATATACTAAATTACTTGGAGATCTCATCAGTTTCCATGGACTCAATGATTATCTTTATGCTCCACTTTAAATTACTTCTTCTGATTTTGCTCTTGGTCAGTTATTGCTAAAGAAAGATGGAGAAAAATCACAAAAGCGTGCTGAATGGATCCTCTAAAAATTGATGTTACACAATTTTGAGTAAGCTCTCACCAAAGCAACCTCCTGTGCCTTACCCTTCCTCATCCTCTCAGATGAGAAATTTTCCTCATATTTTAATTTAAAAAATTGAGAGCTCTTTTTTTCTCCTCTCATCCTCATATCACACTGAGCCTCCTGCCACTATCTCCTCCTTTTCTCCTATTTCTCATGAAGAGGTGCTCCTTCTTTTTGCTACAGCTAACCCCGCTACATGTACAAGTGATCCCCATCCTGTCTTTTCCAACAGACTATGTTCCTCTATCATCTTTACTCTCTTGTTTTTTATCTCTCCTTGTCTACTGGCTATTTCCTTACTGCCTGCAAACATACCCAAGTCTCTCATCCTTAAAAACTTTTTACTTGATATATCCATTCTCCTTAGTTTAATGCTATAACTGTTCTCCTTTTGGCAACTAAATTTGAGGAGAACATTTACAATCAGTGCTTCCACTTCCCTTCCTCTCACTCTGTTCTGAAATTTCTAGTCTTACTGCCAACTTCATCTTTCAACTAAAACTGTATCCTTTGAATCTTCATGAACAGACCATTGAGTTTGCCCATTAGTATATATTTCTAAATCCACTATTGTCTACATTGGGGAGAGTGGCCTGGATTACTTTTGGGAAATTGGGTGATATTTTTAACAAATCCTAATTTCTCTCTGAAATTAAACTTATCTCTTTAGTACCAATATTCTGGTGTTTCAGAAGAATGTGTGTCAACAAATTTCAGTCTCTAAATAATCAAAATTAAGAGATTCCCAAAGGGCAAGGGAGAGATTCATAGTGGGTATAGATAGGTCATGATCTATTACCAATTAAGAAATATTCCTAATAAACTGTACAAAAGATGTTATCAAAGAGACAGATAATTGGAAGAGGAGATATGACTGACATGAAGTGAGAGCAAGGAAGAGGCAATGATAAGGTGCTTGTTATGAGCCAGAATTTGAAACAAGGTACTAAGTGGAATTGAGGAGACAATAGTTATCTAGTTTAGCATGGTTTGGTAAGATTGATTTAATCTTACAACAAATTGTTTATATAATGATTGGTTTATACTCAGTGTGGAGCATATACGTAGGGAATGAGAGCCACAAAGAGAAGCTTTCAGAGGGCAGAGAAGATAGGCACGAGCTCAAGCTCTTGGAAGCAAGGACAGACATTCATTCGATCTTCAGTCAGGCCACTGGTCACAGGCTTTCCTCCTGCATTTCTCCACTGAGACCAAGACTAGTCTGAAAGATTCTCCAGAAAGCTCCCCAGCTCCAGGAAGGAGATAATAAAGGAGACTTTAACATCTGGCTGTACTTGTGATGATTACTGAACTGAAACTAAAGCTGCCTCTCAGAGACCCCCAGGAAAACCGAACCAAGAGAACATTACAGGTGCTCATATGTTACACTGATTAATGAAATATCCCTACAAGGGATTCTCCTTTTCCTCTGTGAGTGGAGCCTGTCTTGAGGATTTATGGGAAGATATGCACAATAATCACATAGGATAAAAAGTTGAATAGGCTGTGATTTCCATCACTGAACAGAATATTCATTTTGAAAAGACCACAGGGTCATTGAACATATAGTCACATATACAGTTAAGCTTTATGATTTTTACCCCTGAGAGATCTTTAATCATGCAGAAAAGGAAACATGAAATATCAATAATTAAAATAATCTATTCTATATTCAGGCTTTATATGCAAATAATGATCTCAAAAAATGGGAACAACAAACAAAATGGGAACAGTGAGTGTGGAATAAGGCATTGAACAAGTGTTGACTCTGAAGTAAGATTTTACCTCTGACGCTTACTACCCACATAACTTTGAGCAAATCACTGAACCTGCGGTTTTTGAATTAGTTAAAAAAAAAAAAAGGAGGGGTAATTTTCAGGTGACCCTTCGAATTCTAAAGCTGTTGACCTATGTACTCCAAATATAAACTCTCATCTTATTATTATGTCACCTAGTTCATACAGATTAGTGGTTCTCAATTGCAAATAATTTCTTAAAATGACTATTACTAACAAGTGTTGGTACCAAAAATAGGTTGGGTTTTTAAAAATCCATTTTAAGTTTAATTATTAATTCTGTAAATATTTTTATCTATTATCAATAAATGATAAATCTTGAAAAATCAATAACAACAAGGATAGTTTATCTCATAAATTATTTCACAAGAATTCTTAACTTTTCTTCCCCCCCCCCTTTTTTTTAATTACAAAGGGATGCTGATAGCCATTAATTTGATTTTATTCAACAAGAGTTAATAGGAACTTGAGTCTTATTCCATGTTGACCCTGATGATCTCTTCCTGGACAGAAGTCCAGTCTCAATAGTTTTGCAGCATCTCTCACCTCTTTTAACTCTGCCTTACTAGAAATACTGATTCTTTAAATCTAGGAAATAGTGTAAATTTACTCAGAATCATTTGTTGAACCACAATCTTGCAAGAAACCCTATCTTTTTCCTGAATCTGGTACATTTTACTAAGTCCCACACAACATCTTAGAATAATGTATTTCTCTAAAGGAAGAGAGAAAACTGAAATTGTAAATAAGGGCAGAGAGTGAATTTGAGAGAGTGTTTTCAGGTAAGATATCAGTTACTAATGACCGAGAAAGAAGACAAAAATACTAGTAGTTGGTGACACTCTGCTCAGGGATATAGTGACAGCTATGATAACAAAAATAGAGAAGTCTGCTGTCTTCCTAAAACATTACAGAAGATGTCCCAAGATTTGCTAAAAAGACAATTTATTATTTTTACTTATTAATGGGAATTCACATAGGCACAAATGATATTGCTTCCATTAATCCTTTATGTTTCATTTGTACATAGTTGTTTGTAGGTTGCCTCCTCCATTAGATGATGAGCTCCTTTAAAGCAAGCATTATTTTTGCCTTTCTTCGAAAGTATCTTCAAAACTTAGCATGGTGTCTGCTTAGTAAGTACTTAATAAATGGTAACTTGCTGAATGTAGAAGGAGCACATAAAATATTGCCAAAGATTATAAAATCTTGGTAAGAATTGAAAAATTCAAGGACACAGGTATTGTTTTCATAACTACTGCCCAATTTTAAGGTAAAGTCTTTAGAAGAAAAGCAGTTGTACATGTGTTTAAGGAGATGGTGCCTAGAAATGAGATTTGGGTTTCTAAGCTAATTTTTAAAGTTTAAAAATGATGACATTTTGTGAGTGTGAACCACTTCATAGAATTCCCAATCCCTCTATTCTTGTCCGCCTGCATTTTTGACTTCCTTCACAGGTTAATTGTACACTATTTCAAAGTCCGATTCTTTTTGTACAGAAAAATAACTGTATGGACATGTATACATATATTGTATTTAACTTATACTTTAACATATTTAACAGGTATTGGTCATCTGGGGGAGGAGGAGGGGGGAAGGAGGGGAAAAATTGGAACAAAAGGTTTTGCAATTGTCAATGCTGAAAAATTACTCATGCATATATCTTATAAATAAAAAGTCATATAAAAAAAAAGAATGATGACATTTTGACTAAAAATGGAGTACACATAAAAAGGGCTGATGGAAATAGATTTGCATGAAATCTTACAATATAGTTAAGAAGATTTAAATTAGAAAAAAGAGGAGGAGAAAGAAAATTGCCTATATATGAGCAAAGCTGTGTACCAGAAAATATTTAGGAGGTAGGAAGAAAAATGACAGTTATACATTAAATAATTTAAACAAGATAAAATTTGAGAAAGAATCCAGGCTTATGATCTATTATTTCTTGTTCTGTACAAGAATGAGCAAAATACACGTAGTGTATAAAATAAGTTACTCAATAAACATTTAATATGTGCCTTCTACGCACTAGAGATCCTAATATAAGATAAAAAAATTGACCTTTAAATTATCACTGAGACTTGATGGAATGAGATTCAGAACCTGAATATAGCTTTGTAGGACATAACAACAAGGACAACAAAGGACACATCTTATTCACAATAAATATGGGGTGTGGTATAGTAGCATTGCAAATTGAATAGTGCCTACAATACTGAATTTCATGTCAGAAAAATCTGAATTGGAATCTTGTTTTCACCCTGGCTATATGACCTGAACAAATTAGCTTCTCTCAACTTTGGTTTCTTGATCTATAAAATAGGGATAGTAATAGCATCTTATAGGATTGTTGAGATAATATATGTAAAGTGCCTTGCAGAACACCTAAGCAGCATACTTAACTGATGCACTGTATGTATAGGCTTGCCCAGGATCTCATAGGTAGTGAGTTTCTGAGATAAAATTTGAATTCAATTCTTCTAAGTTCAAGTTCAACACTACATATTTCGTCACCTAATTGCCTAACTTCCCTTAGTGATGATTTCATCCTTCAAAAATGGCAGAAACATTATAAGAGGCAGTCTGATGGAAGAAATTCCCAGAGCTTGGAAAATTTTGAAGTAACCTGGGAAATGAGAGCAGAGATTCAGTCACAGAAGTAGAGGAGTCAAAGCAGTAAATAGAAGATGCTAAATCTGGGAACTAATCATAAGCTTGAACAACTTTTCTATTAGCCTTTCCTTATTTGATGATCTGCTTTTGGAAGAATCTACTTGGTAAAAACCTTGAGAGATTGTATTTATCCCCAAGAAACTTCAGGGACCTGGTGAATTTTTTCATTCTTATTTTCTCTGTATTTTATCACTGCCTGGCAAAACAAAACAAAACAAAACAAAACAAAACAACAACAACAACAAAACCCACCAATCCTTCCCTCCCTCCCCCCACCGCCATTATTAACTCTTAAGCATTTTCCTGTTTTTCTAATTTTATTAGCCAGAATTTTGGTTTGAATGTCTTATCTATTGAGGCAGTGAAGACTGAGGGACAGAAAGAGAAGCCTTTGGAAGTGTAAATACACATAGAAATTTTGCAACTCTTCTTTATTCTTGGCAAAAGTTGTTAGGAAATTTCCTCTCTAACTGGGAGATATAGCTATTCTAGTTTTTTGGGTTTTTTTTTTTGTTGTTGTTTTTTATGAGCCAACTGGGGTTAAGTGATTTGCCCAGGGTCATATAGTTATGAAGTGATAAGTGTCTAAGGCCACATTTGAACTCAGATCCTCTTAACTTCAGGGCTGGTGCTTTATCCACTATACCAACTAGCCGTTCCAGCTATTCTAATTTTTAAAATATCCAGTATTAATAAAATGTCTTTTTTTATTAGCCAAACTTTTCTCTCTTCAGTATTATCTACTGGTTAGAAATGGGAATTTCATTCTGGAACCACCTTCTCTTCTACCCAAGAATTTTCCTTGGGAATTTTAAATACCTACTGTTTCTAATATTTATTCTTGTTTTGTTTGACAAAAATCATTCTCTGTATGCTTGTAATTTTAATTTTTTCTGAATTTTTCTACTTTATGTTAACTTTTTCTTTGATGTTTGAGTTTAAAATTGGATTTAGACCAGCATTGTGAAGATTGTTGGATGTACTCTTACTGTTCATTTTGCATATTACATAAATTAGCACTTTTTAAAGTAGTAGGTACACAAAAAATAAGGTAATGAGTTCCAACCAAATAAAAAAAAATTAAATGAAGTTTAAAAAAAAATCTGTTATTTAATGTAATTTAATCACAAATGATAAGAAAGGAGTATTTTGGATTCAAGTTAATAAGATAGTAGTTATAGGAAAACTTCAAAAATTATTGAATATTGTGCTTAAAGACAAACCTATACTGATGATGCGATGAAAATGGCATTATTGATATTTAAAATATTTTAACATCATAGACTGAATTATTTTTTCTTTCTTTAAATTTTATGCTGTATCAGCTGGTAAGTGCAAATAGCTTTTATCTCCATTTTGGCAAATTTTCATGATCACATTCTTACACAATGAACCAAATGTAATTGGATAACATAACACATTATTTAAAATCAGTAATTCTTTAACATAATATCATTGCCCCAATGACAGATACATACATATGTACATATACATGTTTGCGAGGTAACTGGGGTAAAGTGATTTTCCCAAGGTCACTCAGCTAGTAAATGTTAAATACCTGAAACAAGATTTGAACTGTGGTCCTCCTGATTCCAGGGCCAGTGCTCTATACACTATACCATCTTGCTGCTCCCTTACAATATTTCTCAATAGCTGAAGCAAAATAACTTGAAACTAAATTTCAAAAGCAGTTATAATCACTTATGCATTCTTATTTAATTGCCAAAAAACTAGAAGAATTAGATGGTTATAGTCTCTCAGAACTCAAAGATTTTGAGACTGATAAATAAGCACTGGTTTTAATTTAAAATGTTCTTTATTAATTACCTTCCAAGGATTAATGGAAAAATTAGCAGGAGGCATGAACTTACTACAAGTTTTGGTGCACACTGATAACATTGTTTAATTTGAGAAGAACCCGGAAAGACATGAGGAAAAATTGATAAAAGGAATGGGTAGACGAGACAAAAATAGTCTAAAATTTTCCATTCAAAAATGGCAGTTTTGTTGAGTCTCTGTAAAGTATATGGTTCATGTTTATCATAACAATTTGTGTCTATTGACCCAGAGAAGACAGAGACAATCCTGATTTGGCATCCAAAAAACCTTTGAGATCTAAGGACTTTCCTAGATTTTGGCAGTTATTAAAAACAATACTGCTATTGCTAAGATATTGAATGACTTTATGCAAACAAAAAAAAAGCATAAAGGCAAAAGGACAAGAAATATAGTTGCCTTACAACCAACCTACCCTTCTGGAGAGAAAAATAGCTACTATCTATGAACAAGCTTTCAAAAGTTTGATCAACTATTACATTTGTGCTCCAGTTTTGGCCTAAACTGACCCAAACAAACCTCATTTACCGATTCATACCAATTTTATGGCCTCAAGAACAGGTGTGTACCAAGAGAGTGATGCTCACATGAAACCAGATGCATTTGCAGTCAGATACATAAAAGCAACATCAGATTTGTTATCCCTTTCAAAGACGGTAATTTTTTTTTTATCTTTAAACTATGCTAAATCTGATAAATTCTAAGATTAGGACTATGGAACAAAGTTTTAAGTGTGGATTAACAATAACTCACTGAGAAATCTGTGTTCATAAAAAGCATGTTGGTAAACTAATGGAAAATTACTGTATATTAGTTGTAGAGATATTGGACAATTTGTCTAGTTACAAAATAATCCCAGAGATTGAAGAGAGTCCCATAAAACTAACTTATAATAATCATTTATTGCCAATTAATGCAGAAGTTAGACTCCCTGATGGGCAGATTGAGACAATAGACATGTCTCAGTGTATTATGAGGTAAAGAGACCACCTGCCATATATTTAAAGCCTGCTTATTGCAGACAGTGGTTCAAAAACAGGTATTTCAAGTGAAAAAGACTGAAAATTAATAACACCTCTAGCCAATTGATTGAAGAAAGCTGCCCCAAGGTTTCCTGGAAGTAGCATCTTGATCATCTAGGGACATAAAAATTCCAACCATATGGACTATGTGCCATAGAGAATTTGATGGGTCTCTAAGACCATTCAAGTCACCATGTATTTCTAGACTGAAATGAAGGGAGGCCAAATTCACAGAAGCAAAGTATCAACATTGTATCCTCCTTGCACATTTTTACTGTGTTAAAGAAAAACAAAACTCCTTTGTTAAATTTTAAATGACTTAAAAGTGCTTCATTTTATGCCATCATGGAACCTGAACTAGTGATTGTTTTTTTTTTTTAATTTTTATTTAATAATTACTTTATATTGACACTCGTTTCTGTTCCAATTTTTTTTCCCTCCCTCCCTCCACCCCCTCCCCTAGATGGCAAGCAGTCCTTTATATGTTGGATATGTTGCAGTATATCCTAGATACAATATATGTTTGCAGAACCGAACAGCTGAACTAGTGATTGTTAAACTGCCATTAAAACTGAGCTTAATCTCTCAACAGATTCAGATTTAGATATGAACATGATGAGGAGAACCCTGAAACTCTCTCTCATTCTCTTTCTTGGACTTTGGGGGGAACACTTGGGAAACTCCCTCAGAGAAGCTCTCCCCTGAGAGACCTGCCCCAGGAAATCAAGATAAAGTAGTTTCATTCTGTTGTCTAGGTAGGGACTAGTTGAATCCAGGACCACTACTACTTAGCTGGAGCTGGTGATGAGATTTCTTTCCAACTCTATTGAGTTGGAAATTAGCCCAAAGACACTCATTCAATCAGAAGATTTTCTATTCTGATTCCAGCTCAAACTGCTCCCAACCCCCACCAAGAGCTGTCCATAAAATAAGCTTCCTTCAGCTCAATCCCTTGCAGGGGACCTAACATGCCATGCCAAGGAAGCTCTCTCTCCCCTTGGCATTGCTACAACCCTCTGCCCACTGAAATGACATTCTCTTTCAGCATTACTCCCTCTTTATCTCTCTCACTTATTTCCTTAACAAGACCTTATTCACCTCTGTTGGGATTTCTCTGCTAGATACCTTCTCTACTAGAGGATTTCTCTCCTAGATCTTTAATAATAAGCTTCTTTTACCACTTTAACTTTTCAGGTTTGTAAATTCATTTATGAAGGACCTATGCCAATTAGAAGGGGGTTTCCACAACTCCCTGACCTGTGCCGAACCTCATCAAAAGAATTACTGAAAAAAGTCCCCACTAAGCATTTACTATATATAAGGAACTGTATAAAGCAGTGGGGATACAAATACAGGCAAGTCAGTCTCTATCATCCAGTGATCACCACCTCCCAAGTATTTCCATGCCTTTCCACCTTCAGCTTCAGCCATATAGTCTAGATTTTGAGAAAATATATTAAAACCTGTTTATTCCAGACAGTGGTTCAGAAACAGGTATTTCAAGTGAAAAAGATTGAAAATTAATAACACTTCTAGCCAGCTGACTGAAGAAAGCTGCCCCAACGTTTCTCTAATTTTGATCATGTAGGGACATTAAAAATCCCAGCCATATGGACTCTGGAATAAAATTATGCAGGGAAAATTATCCTAAGAGTGATAAGGAAAACTCAAGAATGAAATATTAAAGATACAAGTAAAAGGATTCCAATGGGAAAGAAAAACATGGATTTACCTCAAGAAACCAATGTGGATGTAAAGGGAATTAAAACTTAGAATATTTGAAAATATGTTTAGAATATGAAAACAAAATTAGGTAAGAGAAAATAAATATAGAAGCATGGTACTGTCCCCATTAAAAATAGTGCCAGGAATGCAAAATTCACAACGTATTTAGGTTGGTGAGAGAACCAAGAACAATAAAAGGATTTTTAGCCGTTTAAGGAGGAAAAGGAGGATCAAAGAAAGATAAAAAAGTTGCCTGCCAACTGTGGAACAATGAGAACTATCAACAGAGAAAAAACATTGCTATACCAAATTCATATTTTGTTTCTGTTTGGATTTTTTTTAAATGAAAGATAATAGGTCTAGAAACTGGAGACTAGCAAGTTTCACCTTGATTCCTGGGAAAATTCTAAAACAGATCATTTTAAAAAATGCTTGACTAACATTTAGAAAAAGAAGGGGTGATTACAAAGAACTAGAATGACTTCATCAAGATTAGGTCATGCTAAACTAATCTCATCTTTTTTTTTGGGGGGGGGGAAGATTACTAAGCCAATACATGAAGAGAAATGCCAAGAATATAGTTTACCTAGATTTTAGCAAAGTTTTAAAGTAAAGTATCACATACTATGTTTGTGAAGAAAATGGAGAGATATGGACCAGACAATGATGCAATCAGATGGATTTAGAAGAGGACTTCTGGATTCAAAGAAATGTAAATAGTTCATTTTCAATATATCATTAGATCAGCTAGATGGCTCAATGGATAGAGTGCCTGGCCTACAGTCAGGAATATCTCCTTGATGAGAGAAATGATTATTTCTCTATTCTATTAAGAGTAAGTTATTAAAACTGCAGAGACCCAAGTTTTTTTCTCCTGTCTTTTCCCCTGCAGTCTCTCAAGGACAGAATTGATGAAAAATCAGATTAACAATCTCATTCTGGGTATTGCTACTCTACCCAATTTAAAAAGGCTAACCTCTCCCACTGCAACCAAAGCCATCTCAAATGTTTATATTTTGTTCAGAAAGTCTGAGGGTCTTTCCCTCCAAAACTGGATTTTGTTTTGGTTTTAGACTAGGTAAAAGAATCCATTCTTTGACACAACTTTTATTTAGCCTTAACCACTGAATAAACAGTCAAACTGAGACCTATAAAAGACTTTACTTTAAAAAGGCCAAGGTCTCCCATGGCATCCAAGGCCATCTCCAGTCATTTTAATCTATGTATCTATCTATTTATCTATCTATCTATCTATCTATCATCTATCTATCTATCTATCTATCTATCTATCTATCTATCTATCTATCTATCTATCTATCTATCTATCCATCCATCTAGCCATCTATCTATAAATATCTATATCTATAGCTATATCTTGCCATTGAATCCAGATGACTCTTTAGGGGAAAGTAAGATTGATGACAGTTCATCTTCACTTAAATCTAACTCACTTGCATGTCATAGCATCGCTGATGTGTGGTGCCTCTTCAAGAATGAAAGACAAACAACAATTCCACCCAATTAGCTCAATAAGTACTCCCTTGAGTAAGGGATATAGATTCTTTGTTTGCATTGTGATAGAATGAGCTCATTTCTTTTTGTAAAACCCTCCTCTCACTAATTTACTAGAGTTGAATGCCAACCTCAGGAACACTTCTCTTCCAAAAGTTCAGATTAGCCATAAGCCTATATCCATGATTGTCTTTGGTCTAAGAGGGATAACTAAAAAGCCATCTTTTTATTTATAAATGTGCTGGCATCATTAATAAAATGATTAAATTACTAATACATTATGTGTCTTGAACCTTTTTAAAGGACTCACTGAGTTCAAATCTGGCCTTGGGCATGGACTAACTGTGTGACCCTGGGCAAATTCCTTAACCCAATTTGCCTCAGTTTTCTCATCTGTAAAATGAGCTGGAGAAGATAATAGCAAAACATTCCAGTATCTCTACCAAGAAAACCACAAAATAGGGTTAAGAAGTGTCAGACATGACTGAAACACACAAGAATACCCCAAGGATTTTTGCTTGGGCTTCAGCTATGTAATATTTTTATCAATGAGAAGGATTAATGCAAATATGGTATGCTTATAAGATTTGTGGATGACACCAGCCCTAACCCCTTCTCTAACTTCCATTTAGTCTCCTAGTGCTTATTGGACATCTCAAACTGGATGACTTGTATACAACTCAAACTCAGTAAGTTCAAGACTTACCTCCTTATCTTTCTTCCCAAAACTTTACCTCTTTCTAACTTTCTTATTACTTAATCCAGATCACCACCATCTTCCCATTTCTCCTGGTTTATACCTGGATATCATCCTAAATTCTTCACTCTCTCTAGTTGGTTTCCCTTTCTCGAGTTTCTCCCCATTTCAGGCCATTTTCCACTCAGTAATCAAATTGATCTTTCTAAAGCTCAGGTCTGATCATAATCACTCTCCTGTTCAACAAATCCCAGTGCCTCCCTATTACCTTCAGAATCAAATATAATGTGGAAAAGGGGTCAGGCTTATTCTATTTGGCTCTAGAGGGAGAACCAAGAGCAATGGGTAGTAGTTGTAAAGAGGCCAGTGATTAGAGCTGTCCCAGATTTGAATAAGCTTCTTCAAGAGATGATGAACTCCCCTTATTGCAGGTCTTCAACCAAAAGATGGATGACCACTTGTCAGATATGGTACATTAGGATTTCTTTTATTTAATTGTTGGATGAGGTAATCATTGAAAGCCTTTTTAGCTCTCAAATCATATGATTCTGTGATTTCTTCTAGAGCTCAAGCTCCTACATTCTTGATTGGTATTTAATTTCATCCTAGTCTTGGGCCTACTCTTCCACTTTCTATAATTTTTACGCCATGCTTATATGTCTGTAGCATGTTATTCAACTCTAACTCTGGGAATAGTAATCAAATCTACACTATTTTCCTTAAAAGGGGCCTGTCAATAATTTGCTCTATGATTCCAGTCATTGTTTCCTTTGACTTGTCTATCCAAAACACTTTTCTTGTCCTTCCACTATTATATTTTTCTTTTAAAATGTAAACTTTTTCTTTTTCTTTCTTTCTTTTTTTAAATTTTAAAATGTAAGCTCACTGTGGGCAAATATTGTCTTGCTTGCTTGTATTTGTATCCCAAGTAGTAGGTGACTAAATGATTTTCATTTATTTACTTGTCCATCTTTTCATACATAAGGATCTTACAATCAAATAAAGGAAGATAAAACATATATGGAAGCAGTGGCCATTGATGACTGTTTTAGACAGAGAATTCAAAGATAATAATATTGAAAATATAGGGGAAATTATTGTAATGATCTTTCCAGATTGCAGTTCAAAAAAACAGAACTGGAAAGGGGGTATTGTGGGAATACATATAGCAACATAAAAAAAAAATTAAGAAGTAGTGAGTATTGTGGAGGTCTAGGATGGGGATTGGAGAAGGTCATCTGTCTTAAACAAGGGTCATAGCATAGGACTTTGAGGATCTTGAGGTCCTATTAGAGGTAGAGACTGGAAAATAGTTAGCAACATATGGAAATAACTGGAAAGTGGCATAAGACCAGATAGGGTAAGCTGACTACTCATCAATCAGATCACAAGGATAGAATCTCTAGTTCCTATCAGAGATAGAATCTGGAATGCAGGTGGCACAAAATGCAGACAGTCCAAAAAGAAGGCAAGTTACACTTCTGTGAGGATTTTGATAAAAGCTCATCTATCAAGTAGGATAGGTACAGGAACAATTATATTAGCTCATCTTAAGAGAACATAGTGACCAGACCAACATGACAATGTCCCAGGCAATGAAACAGGCAAAATAGTTACACATGTAGCCAGAAGATAATGGCAATGTATTCTCATGCAATTTGTGCTTTTCATGCAATTAAATATTTGTTGATGTGTGAGTTGATTCCTATATGTTAAATATGCACCATTTATTATTTTCTCATATGTTTATTTGCTTTGTATTATTAGAAGCATCTATATAATGTGAGTATATTAATCTAGTAACTATGCTTAGTTTTGCTGTTAATTATAGACATAGTTTTTCTATTCTATTTTATTTTGTGGGCTGTTACTGTTACTTTAATTTTACTTGCTTGTATGTATATTTGTGTTATTCAAATGTGCAGGTATTTTTCTGCCATGTGTATGTATAATAATTGTACAATGTAATTTAGATTGTAGGAATAAAATAACCTGCTAAATAGTGTTTTGAATTGCATTGTCTATTGTTTTAATACTTTCTCTCTGTGCCTCTCTATCTCTATTTCTCTCTCTCTCTCTCTCTCTCTCTCTCTCTCTCTCTCTCTCTCTCTGTGTGTGTGTGTATGTGTATTTGCTGTGAATGGAACCTCAAGGTACTTACCAGTAACACTGGTTTGATCATTTTTGCCCTGGTAAATGCTGATGTGTGTTTTGATGCTATTCTGTATAATTGCACACGCCAAATATACTACTACAATTTTTTAAGAGACTGAAAAAAGTTGAACTTCAGTCAAGACTGTCACCAGATATTGGATCAATAGTTGCATAAGCTTTTAGTAGTTATCAATTTTTTCTCAGAATGAAAAGAGACTAAAACATGATAAGATCTATACTAGAGGTGGAAGTACCCAAAGCTAAGAAAGTTTTGAAGGGTCTGTCTTTGATGCTAGAGGACTCGAGGAGCAGGGAACCTAGAATATTGTTTTTGGAAACTGACTTTAAATGTAAACTTCTGTGTTCATTGATCCACTTAAGGAAGAATCTTCTTGGAAAGAACCATGAGAATAACTTACCAAAGATGTTGCTGATTTTTTTTTCTCTTCCTGCTTTGCTTCTGCCTAACAAGTAGATTGGCTCCTCTTTCTTTTTAACATTTTAAAATTTTATTTTTATTTTATTAATAAAAAACTTATTTATTTAGAACTTTTTTCATTCTATTGCTTCAGGATTAAAATTTACTTTTCTTTTACCTACATAAGACTATTTGGTTGCTAAAACAGTATATCCTGACTTCACAAATTACTTACTTATGGTATGGTTCACATCAAAACTATCCGCATAAATCTGCTGTAATAATTTGTTTAAAGCTGTATCTCCCTTTAACTGTTGAGGTATCATGGGATTAAAAAGTACAAGCTTTAAAATTTTAGTCCTTTTCAAATAGAAATTTCATCACTGAAAACAATTATTTTCCTGAAAATTCTACATTTATGCTATTCTTATGAAGATTCTGGATCATATTTATAAGCATTACTAGATGAGTATCAGCAATACTTGATTTCTGATTGCTGAGTTTTCTGTTTTTCAGTCATTCCAGATCCTGAGGCTATTTTATTATTAGTCTCTTGATATTTTAAAATATAGATACTGAAAATAATATCTCTATCATCTTATTTCTGTCCTTCAGTGAAAGTATCTAGAGGAACAGCATAGTTGTTTTTTATGGAATTTACATCCCTTTCTTTAATAATTGTCTAATTATTTGAGTTGAATTCAAGAAATTTTTTTTACTTTTACAATGGCTTTATAATTCTGAAGAAGAATAAAAGCTTAAGTTCTTTGGCATTAACATTGTACATCATTTAGTTTCTCTACCAGTGTTTTTGTGAGCATTTCTAAAGCTATTTAGGGCTTCTCATATATCTGATATTTCAATAACAAAGGTCAGAACTATCTGACAATTAATCAAGTGGCAAACTAATGATAGGTAACTTACAAGTGAGTATAGTGAGACCTTAAATTTTATAATTGTTTACATGAGAGTATATCCTTACCAACTTACTACATAATAACTATTATTATTTTAAAAATGAGGAGGTTGAACTAGAGGATTTTCAATGTTGCTTCCAGCTTTAGATCCTGTGTTCTCTGTAAAAAATACATATTAAAGATAATACTCTGTATTTGTTGGGGGTAAGGGACTTGGTTAATCTTTGTTAGGATGCATGGGATAGGCACTGGATTTGGAGTTAAGTAGACCTAAATTTAATTAAGTACATCTCCAATACTTAGTTGTATAACTTCAGACAAATCTCAACATCTTCCTCTGTAAATGTGTACTTTAAGGATTCTTTCCATTTCTTAATCTATAATCCTACAAATCTGTCAGAGTATGTAAACTATGTCAAAACAATATTTAACATGAAGCCTTTGAAAATAATGTATGTAGATAGGATGAGACTGATTATGTAAAACATGATAATTTCTTAACAATGAGAGAGTATTTATTACTCATTCACTGACCTGTAGTTCCACAGAATGGAGTTTTATATTCATATCAGAAAGCAATTAAGACAGAACCAAACACATACAAAAAGAAAGTAGCAATAATGAATAATAGAAGATACCATAAATTTACACTCCCCCTAAGGAATGGCAACATAAAGAAATGATAAGACATAAGAAATTGTTTTCATGATGCTAAAGGAATGCAAACCCCAGGAATTAGAACCACTGAAAGAAAATAAATAGATACTGATAAAATTAAAGTGACAAGTAAAATTAATATTCTTTCATAGATTCACATGAAGGGAAATAGAAGGGACCTTGAAAATCACTTAGTCCAACTGCTTGACTTTAAAGATGCATTACATGTAGCATAGAAAATTTTTGAATTAAAGAATTATAAATTTTTTATATACACAAATATATACACATATATTTGTATATATTACACACAAACATATATACACATGTATCTCTAAACTAGGTATTAGCTGATGTTCAGTCATTTCAACATCTTTCAAATTAATGGATGTCAGTTCCATTCAACTCCCTTTTAAGTGTTGTCTCTGCCATTAAAAAATAAACTCCTTGAGGGCAGAAAATGTCTTTCTTTTTGGATTTTATTTATATGCCTAGCACTTAGCAGAATTCTTAGTAATATGAAGCCAGGAGGTACAATGAATAGAGTATTGAACCTGATCTCAAGAAGAGCCCAGTTCAAATGTGGATTCAGACAGTTACTAGAGGTATGATTTTAAGCAAGTCACCTTAATTCTGTATGCCTCCATTTCTTCACCTGTAAAATGGGGATAATAATACAACTCACCCTCTAAGCTTGTTGTAAAGTCGAAATGAGTTAATATTTGGAAAATCCTGGATATACAAGGGTATTTCCTTGACAAGTTATAAATGTCAAGAAAATATCATCAATATCAGAACAAAGGACTCTATAGAATGATCCAAGACAATGCCTGGGCTGACTGCTTACATTTATTTATAAGTGCAGAAATTCTGGTCCAGCAACTACAAACTTTTCCAGCCTCATCATTCAAATGAAATTATTCTCTCCCAAAGAATTCTCTCCCAAAGATCTCTTACTTGTTAAATTTAATAGTTTCTCCCCAATAGTCATCCTTCTTGACCTTTCTGCAGCATTTGACATGAAGACCTCTGTAACTCCAGAGTAACATCTCTTTTTTGGGTTTTCTTCTCCTACCTGTCTGAATGCTCCATTTGAGTCTCATTTGCATGAACTTCTTCCATCTCATTTACATTCACTGTGGGTGTCTACAAGATTTTATCCTAAACCCAATTCAATTTTCTCTCTTTTTTTTACTTGACAATTTGATCAACTGCAATGGACACAATTATCATTTATCAAATAATTCTAGAAACTATTTAGCTAGTCTCATAGTCTCATATCACCAACTGCTTATTAGATACTTTAAAGTGGATATTCTTCATTTCTCCATTTCTCCATGCATATTGCCACCTGGATTATTGCAATGGAAACACACTTCAAGCTTCTTTCCACTCCAAACTATCATTCGTATTGCTGCAGCTAAAGATTTTCTAAAGCATAGATCTGCATATTCAATATGATTATTAACTGTCTCTGATGAGATACAAATCACTAGAGCTCATGGGATATGTATTTCTTTCAAGGAAAATATTGAAAATTGTATCTCCAGATCAGGACTTGAGGCTGGTGTTTCAAATATAACAAGCATTTAAAAATCTCTCTGGAGATGGATGAGAAGAAAGTTGAGGAGAGAATAAGGGCAGTAGGAATGGGTTGCTGTAGCAGATAGAAGGAGGACTCTTCCCAGGAGATGTAGAAGCCTCTGATTGTTTGAAGGCTTTTCCTTTCCCTGGCTAACAGCAATAGCTACCTTTATTAAGAGAATTCAGAGGACAGAACTCAATTCTGGTTTCTGGGAAAAGCCAGAAAAATGTTAACAGTTACGACATTTTGTTTTGTTATTAATAGGGTGAAGAGGTTAATCGCTAAAGGTTTCTTTTGTAGTTTAAAGTTTTACATTTACTTTTCTAAAAATGGCTCAATTAAAATAATTTCAATGCCATTTGGAGTTTGGATTTTGCTATAGAAAGTTTGAGACAGAGAGAAGGAAAATCTGTCTGGATATTTGACTGAACTAGATTCAACTGGCTGGGAGATCATAATACTGTTTAGGCAATTAACAGAGAGCCTGGTGGCCTCATAGCATCTTATAAAATATATTTGCAATTTGTATATTTTATTTTTTTAAGCTATACAGAGAAAGGAAGTCACATGGAACTGAGACCTTGACCCTGGACTAAAACCCTCAAGAACTATTCTCAATATTTCCAAGAAGGCTTTGTGCTCCAAACTTTGTTTTGTTTTGTGCCCTCCACTAGAAAAAGAGGGAGGGCTAGAGACCTTAAAAGGTCATGCCCTCAACAAGCCACAGTAACCCCAATTAGACAAGATGCTTTCTCCTTCCTCTTTTCACCTTCAATTTCTGCATTGCCTTAGCTTTTGAAATTAATTTGTTTTTATTTGTATGCCCCCAAACTAAGCAAATCAGTGCAATGACTCTTTTTTTTTTATTATTCTTTGTTATTATTTTATTATTCTTTGTACCCTCAGTGTTTAGCATAATGTCTGGCAGTCTCTCAAAGTGTTTTCTAATAGGTACTTATTTAATGACTAATTAACAAGTGTACTGTAGATTTTCATGACAATTGGGGCAGGTGATATAGAGGAAAGAGTTAAGAGAACCTAGGTTCAAATTCTATTTTCTATTTGTACAGTCTTGGAATCTCAAAGATTTCTTTCACTTCAAAGTCCTGTGGTCCCAGTTACTGGGGAAAAATAAATACAACCTCTTTTTACCCAAAGAACACAATAATCCAAAGGAAAACAACATGGAAAGACATCAGAACTGATCGATATGGGTCCCATATTGTCTTCAGAGCACTGGATATGAAGCATATCCAGTTCTTCTCTCAGCACAAAAAGTTATGGGGCATAGGTAAGAAATGACACGGCCAGTGTGTTAGTTTTTTTCCCCCCCTGTGGTACCAAGGAAAAGTAGGAAAAGAAGCTAGTTGTTAAGTATGTAAAGTTGTAAAGCTAGTAAAAACTTGAGATTTGGAGTGATGAACATGGTTTCAAACATCACATTTGTCACTTTTGACTTGAAGTCACTTGGGCTTCAATTTCTTCATTCTATAAAATGAAGGCTTGTCATATATACACATACATATATAATCTATATACATACACATATATGTATATATGCAATACAGCAAATACATCTTCTCATATGTGTGGAAAAAAATGCCCATTACTTTTCCAGAAGCCCTTACTTCCAACATCTCCTGGTATTATTAAGATTTATCAAGTGACTTGTTTTAAAACTCCAGCCAATTTCCTTCCTCCCCAACCTAAACAAGTAAAACTTAACCAGAAAGAAGATAAAAGATCCACTAGCTTTCTCTGATTACAAATCGAAAAATAGGAAGGTTTCTTCAGTAAATTTAAAAATAAAACCAAAAACAAATTCTTCACATTTCACCTTCCCTCCATCCTGCAAACAATCAATGTCTGGGTTGCCCAGTAGAATGCCAGATGCTCCACTCCAAAGGACTCAAACCAGCAAAGCTTCCTCATCCTGCCCTGAGGGTATCATAGACCAACAGTGCGGGAGAGCTGCGGGTGCCGAGCCAAGTCTCTCCGCAGACAGATATTTGGAGTGGTGTAGATCCTATAGGAGAAAAGGAGTGGTAACCTATAGAACTTACAGCCCAGAACTACCCCCAGGTAGCTCAGCAGCAGAAGGAGAAAGCGGTGACGACTCCTCGCCATCTTTCAGAGAACAGCTCTTTCCCCCTTCGGATCAGCGTAGCGGCTGGACGTAGGAGAATCTCAGCAGCTCAAGGAAGATGGAGGAGGAGGAGGGGAAGGAAAGGGAAAAGGGAGGAGAAGGGTGTGGGGGAAGACTTTAGCCCTCTGGGCTTTTTTTTTCTTCTTCTTTTAAAGTAAATTACTACAGGCGGCTTCTTTTCTATATCCCTGGGTCTGTAGGACCGCTTTGCTTTCTTTTCCGAACCACGCTCAGACTCTAGTAGGGTAAGGGAGGTGCTGATTGGGGTGGGAGAAGACGCTCGCTGTCAGTCACTAAGTAAAAGAGAACCAGACGGATTCGAGTAACTGCAAGGAAAAGACCTGGAGCACTTGGCTGTCTGGCTTGGTGTCCGGCATTGTAAGAGTAGTCAGCTGTCTCCGGGGGCGGAGAAGTCACAGAGAGAGGACAAGGAGGCTATTGGCAGAGGAAGGGAATTTCCTCAGCTCGTACCTTTCTTTTTGACAGTGGATAAATTTTTCCATTTTAGAATCCAGCTCGGAGAAATTTTGGGGAAATATGCTTGCAGCTGCTGGGATTGGGTTTTTTCCTCCCTCTTTCCTTTTTGTTCTAGTGTCAGAAGCGATGTGAAGAAGCTTTGATGTAGCGGATAGAGAAGGTCTCCGTGGCAGGAAAACCTATAGTCAAGGGCCACTTTCTGACACTTATACCTATATGCTGGGTGTCCCTGACTCTATATCTGCTTCATCGCCCAGTACTCTAGCAATTTTCCAATATTATAAATTTCCAAACTCCAATGAGTGAGGGAAATCCTTATATCAGAGAAATCTCATGTCCAGTCCAGAATGATGCTTTGCTCATTCCATAAGGAAATAAAATGGGGAATGCAGATTTTCCCCCTATTGGTATGATTATATATCAGGCAGTAACAGCTCCACTTTCCAGATTCAATGGGATTGATTTCCTCTTAAGGAGCAATTTGAGCTTCGATTCTTTGGTTAATCCAACTTTTTAAATGTTTGACACTATGAATATGCGAAGCTATTCGTTGTACGTAGTGTCAAGTATTTATCATATTCCTGTTAAGTATCTGAAGTTTTATGTCATTTAACATATAAAAATTAATATTATTGCCTTTTGTCAAAGATATACCTTGGCATTGTATACATACATACGTACGTACAAATTCATACTTCATATTATTGATCTTGCCCCCCTCCCCCCAATCAACAGGAAAGGATAAGTTTTTAGGATGATAAAGCCTGAAAGGGAAGAATTTTATTTCTTTTTAATTTGTTTTCAATTTGAGGGGTTGATTATAAACTCAATGACCAGATATTCAAATACACAAACAAAAGTAAAACAAATGATTTCATATTAAAACATGCATTCCCATTTCATTTATTTTTAATTGTGTATTAACTTAATAAAACCTCCTTATTTCCATGTCCCTTTTTGCAATTTTTCCTCCAAATTTTGCTGCTATCATTACTATTTAGAGAACAATAGTGAATACAACTTTAAATTTTTTCTTCATAATACATTTCATGTTTTGATGTATTTCTTTGTATGCTTCATATTTGTATTTTATTGGTACAGTTATAGTACATTACATTCATTTGGCACAATTTGTTCAGCCATTCTTTCATAAGATATATTATTTTCAAGGTTCTTGGAAATAAAGTTGCAATTGTTTAAATGGGGGATGGGGTTGAAGAGCAAAGGCATGGTTGAAGACTTTTACTTTGGTAAAAGTAGAATAGATTAAGTAGCTGACATAGCAAAATTCAGCTGGTTCACTGGGCAACAGGCCCTTAGCCATGAAATACAAGACTTCCTGATGTTTTGTTAAATGTGTGTGAGAGGCTCAGTGCATATTAATGAGAAGAAGTAATTGATGAAAGAAGCAATGGAAGAGAAACATGAGGAATAGAGAAAGCAAATGGAAAATGTAGGAGAACAGAAAAATGAAATACAAAAATTGTTATAAAATCTTTTTTTCTGGTGAAGTGCAGTTTGGTGAAGCACAAAGATCTTCAAAGTTAAGATTTTCTGAAAGGTTAATGTGTATACTTTTTCATAGGATTCAAAGCTGGTTATGTTAATTCAACACATTTTAATAAATGAATTTACTAGATGAGGAAATTGAGACCCCAAATCTTGTCAAAAAATCACTTAGGTATTAAGTAGCAATCCAGAATATGAATACTGAATCGAGGCTCTTTCTGCCACAACTCTGCTTCCTTTAAATTCTCCTTTTAATAATGCTGCCACAATTCATTTGTCATGCACTTTCCCCTGTGTCCGTTCTAAAAATATTAAATCTTATTTCATACTTTGATTTAATTACTAGTTAAAGAGCAAATATTGTTTATATATATATACATATATATACACACACACACATCTACATACATATGTATATATAATATATATATAATCATGGAAGACAAATTAAACAGATGAGTGGTTACTTGACACAATACATAGAAAGCTGGCTTAAGATGTAGAACTTGAATGGAGGTCTTCGGACCTAATAGGAAAATCTCTGCATTAAAAGTTATTGATATATTGTTTATTTTATTTCCCTAGTTATAACTGCTTTCTAAAGGGATTGTACTAATTGACAATTCTACTAAAATAGCACTAGTATTCTATATTTGTACAAATATTCTTATATTGACTATTCTCATCTTTTTTTAAATTTTTGACAATTTGCAGTATAAAATGAAACCTTGGAATTGTTTTGATTTTCATTTTTCTTATTATTATTGATCTGGAGTATTTTTCATTTTGTTGGTTGTTAATAGTTTATAATTCTTTTGAGAAGTGCTTGTTCATGTTTTTTGGCCTCCTATCTACTTGAGAATACATATTAATATCACATATATTTGATGAATCATTTCTTGAATGAATTATCCTAAGCTGTTTTCAAAACTTAAAATTTCTACGGATTATATAGTATTAATACTGATTTTTAAAAAAAATTTCCACATTAGTCAAAGAAAAATAAAAGGAAAAATTATGCTTCAATCTGCACTTAGGTTATCAATTCTCTCTGAAGTTGGATAGTCCTTTGAATTTGTGGTGGAGAATTGAATCGAACTATTTTGTTGGGGTTTAGCCAAAATGGCTGAATAAGGTAAGAACTTGAATGAATTCTCCCAAATTCATCTCCAAATAACTATAAAATAAGCTTCAAAATAAATTTTAGAGTACCAGAACCAACAAAAGAATGGGATGAAAGAACTTTTAGGCCCAAGATAATTTAGAAGGTAGAAAGAAAATGTCTGTCTTAATGGGGTAAAAAGAGGAGCACAGTCCAGTACAAGTAGCTCTGGGCAAGTCATGAACAAAGTCTTGTGCCCATCCCCACCTCCAGGCTGTCCACTATACCCTTAGGCAAGAAGCTTGAGACAGTTCTGTCTTTACTCTAGGAACAGAACCTGACTTTAGTATAAAGTTAAAAGTCACAAAGTAGGCTGGAAAAATGAGCAACAGACAAAAAATGAATCTGACCACAAAGAATTAAAATTATGACAGGGAAGATTAAAATACAAACTCAGAAGAGGATAACAATGTCAAAATGGCCACATGTGAAGCTTCAAGGAAAAATGTGAATAGATCTTATGCCCAAAAAGAACTCCTAGAAGAGCTCATAAAGGATTTTAAAATCAAATTAGCAAGGTAGAAGAAAAATTGTGTGTATGTGGGGGGGATGAGAGTGATGAAAGAGAAACATTAAAAAAAAAAAAAGAGTCAATAGCTTGGTAAAGGAAGTACAAATACTGCTGTACAAATACTAGCTTTTCCCCAGACTTTTTGGAGTCTGAGTATCTGAATCTAGTTTCAGGGTTCACTCTTGTCACTAATACATTATCTTTTTTGTGGGGGGGGGGAGGATAAAGGGAAGTACAGCTAAGAAGAGGTCTACTTTTTTCTTTTTCCATTCAATATTCTCCAAAGATGTATCTCAATTTTAAAAAATTCTATTATCTCCTTATCTTCTTTCTTGTTTATTTTGTGGTTAGATTCATCTAGATCTGGGAGGAATAAAATGAGGTCCTTCACTAGTATGATTTTACTGTTTATTTCTTCTGTAGCTCATTTAACTTTTTCTCAAAGTTTTATTGACTTTTTAAAGTTGTCTTTGTCAATAAAACTGACAACTTAGATGGCATAAAAATAGAATATGCTCAGATAATAGAATAAGAAATGAGAAATTTAAATTCTACTCTAAATTGTGAAAAATTGAAGAAGTTATAAATGAACTCCCAAGGAAAGAAACTCCAGGATTAGGTAGATTTACAATGAATTCTGTCAAATATTTTAAAAAGAGTTCTACTTCTCCATAAACTATTCATAAAAACAGGGAAAGAAGAGATGTTACCAAATTTCTTCTTTGATACAAATATCAACTTTATGCTAATATTATGGAGAGTCAAAACAGAAAGAATATATTGACCAATATCCCAAATGAACATTGGTGCAAAAATTTTAAATAAAACATTAACGAACAGGTTATAGTAATATATCATAAAGCTTATACACAAGAACCAATGTGGGCTTTTACTAAGTCAGAATTGATTTAATATTGGTGAGACTATGAAAATAGACCATATTAATTACAAGAACAACAAAAAGATTATGATTATGCAAATCATTGCAGATAATTTTTTTTGTTTTTTTTTTTTTTTTACAAATATAATACTCATTTTGTTAAAAAAATGCAAAACACAGGAATAAAGTATCTCAACTTAATAGGACATTATGCATATATGCCAATGTATATATGTAAAATCGACAGCTTCCATTATTTGTAATGAGGACAAATTAGATTCCTTTTCTGTTCCGATCAGGAATGAAGCAGGGATATCTATTATCACCACTTCTTTTTGAAATGCTATCACAATAAAGAAAGGTAAAGAAATTGATCAAATAAGAATAAACAAAAAAAGCAAAAAAAATTGCTTTTTCCAAATGATAAGATGTTTTACGTGGAAGATTCTAAAAACTGAAAAATTAATAACAATAACTTGTTAAAATAACAAATTTTGTAGAGCATAAAATAAATTCATAAATCATCATCATTACAAATTATGAGCATTTCTGTATATTACTTAGAAAATATATCAGGAAGAGATAGAAAGAGGATTTACATTTACATTAATTAGAGAAAGGATTAAATGCTGAATAGCCTACCTACCAATCTGCACAGAGGACCCACAGTAAAATACTGTTTACACAAATAAAGACAGAAAAATAATTGAGGAAATGTTCATTGTTTATTGGCAGAGTGATTGAACATGATAAAAATGATAATACTACCTAATTTAATTTACTTAATCAGTGTCATACCAATCCAACTACCAAAAATTACTTTATAGAGTTGAAAAAAACAAAAACAAAATTCATTTGGAGGAACAAAAGGGCAACAATATTATGAGAATGAATGAAAAAAAGTGGGAAGGAAGGGATCCTAGTCCTATCAGATCTTAAAACTATGCTACAAAATGATAATCATCAAAATCATTTAGTACTGGTTAAGAAATAGAGAAATTTACCAGTGGAACAGATTAGGGACACAATATATGGAAGGAAACACACACAGTAGCTTAAAGGTTGATAAACCTAAAGATCTAGCTATTGGAGCAAGAACTCACTATTAGATAAGATTAGATAAAAATTGTAAAACAGTCTTTCAGGAAATTAGTGTAGAACAATTCTTTAATCTGTATACCAAGATAAGCTCCAAATATGTATATGATTTTAGCATGAAAGGTAACATAAACAAATTAGAGGAATGAGGAAAAAGTTACCTTTCAGATTTATGGATAGATGAACAGTTCATGATCAAAGAGGGGATACAGAAAATAAAATGGACAATTTTGATGAAATAAAATCAAAGCCTATTTTTTCCCCACAAACAAAACCAATGCATCTAAAATTAGAAGGAAAGCAGAAAAATGGGAATAACTGTATCAAGTTCTTCTGATATGGAGCTCATTGCCAATATATACAGAACTGATTCAAAATTATAAAAATAAGAACCATTTCCCAATTGCTTAAGGACTAATTAATATCAATAGAGAGTTTGTAGAGAAGAGATTATCTATATCCCATGGAAAAAATTCTACAAAAGACTAATTAGAAAAATGTAAATCAAGTAACTCTAAGGTTCTATCTCTCACTCATCAAGCTGGCAAAGTTGACCAAAAAAATTACAAATGTTGGAGCGACTAGAAAAACAGGCATAGTGATACACTGTAGATTGAACTGTGAATTGTGACACACATTTTTAAAAGCAACTTGTGTTATGGGCCAGAAGTTGAAACAAGGTACTAAGTGGAATTGAGGAGACAATGGTTAATCTAGTTTAGCATTGATTTAATCCTCCAACAAATAGTGGTTTCCTATTATATAATGATTGGTGTATACTCAAAGTAGAGCATATAAGCTAGGAGCTCTCAGGGCCAAAAAAGACAAGCGCACTAGAAGCTCTTGCAGGGGTCCTCAGACTACCGCCCGCTGACCAGATGCAGCAGCTGAGGACGATTATTCCCCCTCACCCAGGGCTATGAAGTTTCTTTATTTAAAGGCCCACAAAACAAAGTTTTTGTTTTTTACTATAGTCCGGCCCTTCAACAGTCTGAGGGACAGTGAACTGGCCCCCTATTTAAAAAGTTTGAGGGCCCCTGTGAGGCTGAGACAGATTTATTCCATCATCCACCTTTGTGGTGGCTGCAGGCTGAAGAATAAACTCTTGGATTATTCATTCATCCCATCTCACACCATCTTGGTGGCAGACTCTCCTCCTTCACTTCTCTACTGAAACCAAGACTTTGGAAGAACTCCAGAAAACTAGCAGAATCCCAAGTGAAGGAGATAGGACTTTGAAGGAGACAATAAAGGATTTGGACTTTAACACCTGGCTGCACTTGTGATTACTGAACTGAAACGAAGGCTGCTCCCCAAGGAAACCGAACCAAAAGAGAACATTACAGCTTGGAAGTATGATTAAAAATTACTAAGCTATGCATGCTTTTGGACCCAGAAATAGGATTACCAGGTCTATATTTTGAAGACATCAGTGAAAAGGTTATGGACAAATATATTTATAACAAGGAAATTAAAGGATACACATCATTTGAGAAGTAACAGAATGAATTTTGTTATGTAAATGTAAAGACATATTACAGTATTACTAATACTATAGTTTGAAGAAGAAGGAGAAGAAGAAGAAGAAGAAGAAGAAGAAGAAGAAGAAGAAGAAGAAGAAGAAGAAGAAGAAGAAGAAGAAGAAGAAGAAGTAGTAATAGAAGAAGAAAGATATTGTTTCAGAGAAACTTGGGAAGATTTGTGTTAATTGATCAAGAATGAACTCCATAGAACCAGGAGAACAATTTATACTATTTCTATGGTCAACAAATATAATGCAGTTGGACTTGTCCAATAAAGGAATTTACTTTGAAATTTTTAAAAAATCTTAATTAATATTTTATTTTTTCCCAATTATGTGTAAAAACAATTTAAACATTATTTTAAAATAATATTTTATTTTTCCAAATATATGCAAAATTTTATGTTCCAAATTCTGTTCCCTCTCCTCCTCACCCCTCCCTAGATAGCAAACAATCAATAGGCTAAACACATGCAGTTCTTTTAAGCACATTTCCATATTCATCATAAGGTGGAAGAAAAATCAGACTAAAGGGAAGAGAGGGGGAAACCTAAGAAAGACGAGGAGCATCAAGCAAACAAACAACAACAACAACAACAACAACAAAAGGTGAAAATACTATGCTTTGATTCACATTCAGTCTCCATAGTTCTCTCTGTGGATGTGGATATGTCTTTTCATCACAAGTCTATTGGAATTGTCTTGAATCATCTTGTAAAGTGAAGGTCCTCTGTGGTTTCGATTAGCTCCTACAAAATCACAGACACACACACACACACACACACACACACACAATTCTACAAATAAATTTAATAAAAATGCTTAAAGAATAGGCAAAATAAAAATGCTTAAAGAATAGGCAAAAACATATCACTTTTACAGAGGCAAATTCCTAAGCAGCTTAAAACAACAATCAATAAAGGAAAGCAAAGAGAGAGATAAATATAGTTATAGAAATCATTATCAAATTGAGCGAGCATCAACTCTAGAATCAGCATCTGAGAAATCCTGGGGGCAGCCAGCCGAGTCCAGATTGAGAAGGTTTCCCCGCAAAGTGTCCTCTCCATGGGTGAGACTCCAACTAGGTAATTCGACTTTCTCTATTAAATAGCCTAAGAACAAAGAAAGCATCTGCCAGAAGGTATTGGCAAAGGAGTAGTCCTTACATAAGGCTCTGGGGAATGGGGGGGAGGGTGTCCAACCCCTCCATGACCTCAAAAACAGCATGTTCCCAGAATGACTAGTTCTGGGAGTTCATAGGCAATTAATCATGGTCGTCTTTGAGAGTCTGGCCAGCACCTCACAGGGATGTTTCCTTCACATTCACAAGACCATCTGCTCTCCAAATATACTGAGGGTCAGTTATAGTTTAGAGATTTACTTATAAATCAGGTTGTACTTTATAGATGTATGGACCTACGTTTGGATATAGATTTATTGGGCCTAAGTTTGGATAATCCTATCCTAGAATTTCTTTAACCCTTTCACACTTTCTTGTTGAAAAGAGCTAAGTTTTTCACAGTTGGTCATCACATAATGGGTGCCAACGAGCCATATTTGCCTTGTTCATCACAGAGAGACGGAGCAGACCCTTGAAACAAAGGAGAAGACTCAAGAAATACCGGGTGGTTCTGTTGCTGATTGTGCTTACCATCGAAAGAGTGTGGCAGTTGTGGCTTATGACTCATGGACATAAAAAATTGTTGGACTTGAAAACCCTCAGGAATCATTGGATTCTCTGAGACATAAGATTGTTGTAGGACTTGAAAACCCTCAGGAATCATTGGATTCTTTGAGACACGATAAGATTGCTGTAGGACTTGAAAACCCTCAGGAATCACTGGATTCTCTGAGACATGATAAGATTGTTATAGGACTTAAAAACCCTCAGGAATCACTGGATTCTCTGAGACATAAGATTATTGTAGGGCTTGAAAACTCACAGGAATCACTGGATTCTCTGAGACATAAGATTGTTGTAGGACTTGAAAACCCACAGGAATCATTGGATTCTCTGAGACATAAGATTGCTGTAGGGCTTGAAAACCCACAGGAATCATTGGATTCTCTGAGACATAAGATTGTTGTAGACTTGAAAACTCTCAGGAATCATTTGATTCTCTGAGACTAAAGATTGTTGTAGACTTGAAAACTCTCAGGAATCATTGGATTCTCTGAGACATGATAAGATTGTTGTAGGACTTGAAAACCCTCAGGAATCACTGGATTCTCTGAGACATGATAAGATTGTTGTAGGACTTAAAAACCCTCAGGAATCACTGGATTCTTTGAGACATAAGATTATTGTAGGGCTTGAAAACTCACAGGAATCACTGGATTCTCTGAGACATAAGATTGTTGTAGGACTTGAAAACCCACAGGAATCACTGGATTCTCTGAGACATAAGATTGTTGTAGGACTTGAAAACCCTCAGGAATCATTGGATTCTCTGAGACATAAGATTGTTGTAGGACTTGAAAACTCTCAGGAATCACTGGATTCTCTGAGACAAAAGATTCTTGTAGGACTTGAAAACCTCAGGAATCATTGGATTCTCTGAGACATGATAAGATTGTTGTAGGACTTAAAAACCCTCAGGAATCACTGGATTCTTTGAGACATAAGATTATTGTAGGGCTTGAAAACTCACAGGAATCACTGGATTCTCTGAGACATAAGATTGTTGTAGGACTTGAAAACCCACAGGAATCACTGGATTCTCTGAGACATAAGATTGTTGTAGGACTTGAAAACCCTCAGGAATCATTGGATTCTCTGAGACAAAAGATTCTTGTAGGACTTGAAAACTCTCAGGAATCACTGGATTCTCTGAGACAAAAGATTCTTGTAGGACTTGAAAACCCTCAGGAATCACTGGATTCTCTGAGACATGATAAGATTGTTGTAGGACTTGAAAACCCTCAGGAATCATTGAATTTTCTGAGAAATGATAAGACTCTTATAGGACTTCAAAATCTGCTGGAATCATTGGATTCCCTAACACATAAAAAACTTTTGCAGGACTTCAAAAACTTGGGGGGGATCATTGGATTCCCTGATATGTGAAGCAATGGACAATACATTGGTTTTGGACTATCTCTTGGCTGCTGAAGAAGGCATATGTGTGACTGCATACTCTCCTTCTAGGGCTTCTGGCAATCTTTTACAACACCATATTGATTTATATTGTTTGTTATATTGTTTCTTGTGTGTACAATTCATGTTTGTTACACCACATCAAGCCTGCACTGACTGTGGGGAGAGTCATCACTCATAGCCTCTGCGTTATTGCTGTGTGCTTGTGTAATACCTCCCATGCTGATGGGTTTGTGCATAATAAGACCCTTCAGCCCAGAAACCCACTAGCACCCCCCACTTCCCTTTGGTGCTTTTCATCTCCCTTCCTGAGATGTCAGGGAGGGCGTGATCATCTCCTTTTCGGTGCTTTCACCTCCTTTCCTGAGAAATCAGGGAGGGTGTGATCACCTCCCCTTGGGGGCTCTGACCTCCCTGAGGAGTCAGGGATGGCATGACCACCTGTGTTCTAAAACAAAAGAAAGCGGGAGATGTAATGGGCTGAGGCTTGAGTTGATGCACTGAGGTCCCAAGCACATGAGGCTAAATAGTAATTGGACCATTGGAGAAAGAATGGCCCCCGCCCACTCTTTGTGCAAGTCCTGATGTGTTGTATAGGAAATGATGATTTTGGTGGGTGGAGGCAGGGGAGTAAAAAAGGAAGCGGAAGGAGAGACTGCTGGCTGGCGTCTTGTCACAGATGCTCACATTGATATTGCAACCGCCCTTCATCTCCAATCCCCCTCTGCTAGTTGGCTTCCTGTTGGCCCATATTGCTATCGCAAACCTTCTTCACCTCTTCACTTCAATAAAGATTGAAGATTTTCCCTTAACCTGAATTTCTGACTCCGGCTGATTTTAAATACACGGTTTTAACATTATTATCTCATGAGTCAGGTTTTGGTTAGGTGGTGTGCATATTAACTTAATATACACTTTTAGTTAACTCAAAGTTGAGGACAAATGACTCAAAGCTCCTAACAATAAATATTAATAAAAGAAAAAAAATTACTATACTAGTTCTTATAAGTCAACTATAATCATTCGATCCCTTCATTTTATAAGTGAAGAAACAGGTCTAGAGTTATCAAATGATTTAGTAATCATAACAGATAGAATTCAGGTCATCTCATTTCAAATACAGAGCTTATTCCAAAGTATTTAACCGAAAAAAAAGGTCTTTAATTAAAGTGAAGAGTGAATGGGATGAATATCCATCAATGAGGCTTCCAGACATCTTTTCATAAGTACATCATCAGGGCTACTCAGGGAGATTCCCAGGAAATAATTTTTCCCAAAAGAGCTTGGGAAGACATTCCTTCAATGTTGAGCGCTAATGATTATTTAACTCAAAATGTGCACAGAATGCACTTTCAACTTTAATATATCCCCTTACATTTTCTCCATTACTTTCTGAAATCTAGACAATCAAAACAATAAATCAATTCTTCTTTGTTGCATTTCTAATGTTCATATTGAAAAATTAATAATTTTTGAACTGACTCCAGCACATACATAACTTTTGGAAACTCAGCATCTCCCACTTGGATAGAACAAAGCCTCTAAAGTGGGGGTTTTAACCTATATAACTGAATGTAGGAGATGGGGAAAACTTGACAACAACAAAAGCTATCAAACTGGTATGGTGCCAAGAATCAATTCTTTATGTAAAAATAAACAAGCACATCTGTCTCATCAGTCTGCAAATCTACTTTCACCTTATAAATGGTAAAATTGTATGTATATTAAAGAATTGTTTTAAAATAATTTTTTTTATGGTTTTTGGTTTGTGATGTTTGATTTGTATACCTATTTTAAATGCCCACATATCTAGGGTCACGTAAAAATTTCTTCATTTGAAAAGGGGTATCAGTGGAAAAAGTTTAAGAATCCCTGGGAATGAGGGACTAAGCCCCCTATTTAGGCTTTAAGCCCCCTTTTTTTTCAGAGTAATTCCTACGCTAGGGGAAATTGACGCCAGAAATCTGGGCGTGGTCTGAGAACGCAAAAGGGAGGCGCATGCCCCCTGCTGGCCAAGAAGCACCAAGCACCGAGAGCCAGAAGCCAGCCGGAACGTAAGTGAGCAGCGCATGTTTCTGGGGAGGGGTTGGTGGAGCGGAAGTACACACAACGCAGTTATTTTCTTGATGACTATGGCGAGCCGCGCGCTAAGGCGCTTGCATTCACCATGGAGCAGTATGAGTAAGTATCTTCCGCTGCTTTTTTGAAGGGGAGACATTGAAGGAGATAGAAGGAGACAGGGTTTCGGGCCTACGGGTGAGCCCGGGAGTTGCTGTTTGTGAAAGAGCCTTTGGAAGCTCCATGCATGGGGGTGGGGAGGGTCACGGGAGCCAGGTGGTCACTTGTACGGGTCAAGGCGAGGAGAGCAGGGGGCATCCACGGATATTACTTGCAGTCAGATTTAGAGTTTGGATAATTGTTTATTGAATTGCCTTAAATTTGTAACGTAAGAGAGCTTGTCTCAGACACAGATATATGACCTTGGAGGAGTCACCTAAAAATCTGACTTTGTTTCCTCTTCCGGAAAATAGGGTCACAAATCCCATCAGTACCTCAGAAGCTTGGGAAAAATGTGCTTTGTTAATTCTGCGTGAATATACAGATCTCATTTTAGCATTCTTTGCAGAATGTACTTGAAGTATCTTGTAGCATGGCCACCTTTTTTTGGGATGGTTTTAAAAATATTATTGGATCCCTGTCTCATCTTGCAGCGTAAGTTTTTTTACTTTGCTTTCTAATTGTTTGCCAGAGTTTATAGCCACTGCTCCTTCTTTTCAACTATCAACTGTTGAGATAGCTAAGATGCGAAATGAGCTCTTTAACCAAGAGAAAGAGAGACAGCTGTCACTACATCCTCGAACCGAGAAGATTGAAGTTAAACATGTTGGAAAAACTGACCCCGGTGCTATATTTGTCATGAATAAAAATTTTTCAACTCCTTATAATTGTGCCATGCGTAAGTAAACCATTTTTCAATTAGTAATTTCAGTTGCTCTGTTTTATAGGAATTGTACCAGGTGTTTTCCTCCCAACATTTTATAATCTATTAGGTTGACTTCTCAACCTTACTGAAGTATTTTCTTGTCAGCTTATTAGTGATTTGATATTCTTTTAATTAATTACCCAACTACAAGAGTATTTTCTGTGTGGAAACTTAGCTCTATCTGTGGTCTCTTGGGAAATCAAGTAGCCCAAACAAGCTGACTACTTGATTTCACTGCTTCTGACTCAGGAAGAGCAAAAACTTTATTCTTTTTTTCTGGTTATACTCATGGTTTAAAAACAAAACCAACTTCTACACAGATCCTTTAAATAAAAATTTAACAGAGCTTTTCATTTTGCTCCCTGAAATTGAGCGCTTCCATCTAAAAAGAGAACTAGTTAAGAGGAAACATCTGTAGTACAAACATATATGACATCCTGTCCCAGTAGTCCACATACAATATTTTAATTAAATTTTATATTTTCTAATGAGAAAAATTTATCAATGAACAGATTTACTACCCTCTAATTTGAAAAAAAAATTTTTTTTGTCACATTTGCACAGTAAAGAAAAACATTCTCAAATTTGCTATGTTCAAAAATATGTTGCAAGCTGTATCCTGTATTCTATCAGGATGTGCATGCTTTATCCTACAATTAGGATTGGTCATTGTGTTCCTCAAAGAGTTCATAAGGTTTTCAAAATTGTTTTTATATTGTTATTCTAGTATAAATTGTTCTCCTTATTCTGTGCACTTCATTCTGTATCAATTTGTACAAGTTTCCCTAGGTTTCACTGAAATTGCCCCTTTTATCATTTCTTATGGCACAGTAGTCCATTAATTTTGATGACAATAGCAAGTGGAAATTGACCAATCATGGATCAGTTTGTGTACTTTATTTTTACAGGCAGAGGTAATGAAATATTTAAATACCAAAAATAGAAAAATAGAGTTTAATTTAAACAAGAATATGTACTAATTACCTACTCTTATAGCTATTTTCGTTTTTTTTTTCCTTTTCAGAAAATCTAGAGTTCCATTGATAAGGTTAATATTTAATAATCTAGTCACCAGTTTATACTGGAGTATATTCTTCTATTCTTCTATTGCCTTAATGTTTGAAGCAGTAACATTTAGACTGTGTAATGCTACCAACTAGTGTCACCATAGCTTTTGTTTTAATTGTTTTTCCAATAATGGTAATAAATGGTAATCTAAAAATGGTAATAATGGTAATAGAAAATAAAATTTTCTAAAAATGGTAATAGATCCATCTAAGTTATATTGCCAAGTCTCTTGTGACAAGCTTCTTTCAGGCAAGAAATATAATTCTGAATTGTGTGCCAATAAAGACTTGTGTTCTTCCTAAGTTTATATGTAGTTCTAGCCCTTAGAAAACTTTTAGGAGATAAAAACTAATTTCTTGCAGTATATTGCCAATCAGATTATTCATATTTTAATTATTTAGGATCAGAACAGATATTTTCTGTCTTGGCCTAATGCTGTTCTTAGTTTGTCTTTTGTGGATTATTTAGACTACACAAAATGGGCATGATAAAGTAAATGGACTGTTTACTTTTGTATAAGACAAAGAATACTTTAGATATATTGATTTTACTAATGGACTGTTATATTTTGGAATATACTAACTTTTTAAAAGATCACTACTATGTCTATTGATGTAACATTTAAAAATTAAATATTTTCTGTAATTTTGATTGTACTTAGATCTATTGTATATTTACCTCTTTAGATTTAAGTGAATGGTATTGCAATAAATCCATTTTGGCTCTTGTGGATGGCCAGCCCTGGGACATGAGTAAGCCTCTGACCAAGTCATGTGAAATTAAGTTTCTTACTTTTAAAGATGAAGATCCTGAGGAAGTGAATAAGGTAATATTATTTATGAATTACATGTTTTCTTTTTCATTAAGCCTAATTTAATTTGACTAATAAAAGTGATTCAGCAAGCATTTAATTAGTATCTACTATATGCAGGGTACTTTGTGTATAAAGATGAAAAATTATGGAATTTGTGCTAAAGTAGTTTTTAATCTTAATTGTAGGGATATGGCATCTACATAGATTTCCGGGCAATATGAGATGGTATATGAAAAGGACAAAGGATCAATCTTAGGAAAATTTGAGAAGAAACAATACATTCAGGTTAAGGGAGTCAGAGGAGAATTTGTGGATGTGGCACCTGAGTTTAACATTTAAAAAATTATTTGGAAAAACAAAGATGAAGGAGTATATTCTAGGAAAGGAGAGTGAATTATACTAATGCTTGGAGAGAGAAGATTGAGTTGGAGAGAACAGGTAGATTGAGTTGGAGAGAACAGGTAGTAGTCCATTTGCCATAGAACATAAATTTGTGAAGGGGGTTAATATAGAATAAGTCTGGAAAGAGGTGGTTGTAGCCAGTTGTTGAGGACCTTAACTACACTTAGTAAATGCTTATTGATTTGTTGACTTGAGTAGATTAAGGAGCAAATGTTATTCTATCCTATAGGCAATAGAAAACCTTTTAAAATTTTTGAGCATAGATCAGACTTATTTACTATATGTGGCACCTCATCTTTGACTCAGTATGTCTGTATTCCCTTTATCTGAAATGCTTTGCCTTTTCACCTCCACCTCTGGGAATCCTTAGCTTTCTTTAGAATATATCTGAAGTGCCATCTCATAGACAAGGTTGGTTTCTCAATCACCCTTACTCCATTTGTTAATACTTTTTGCCTTTTAAAATTACTTTGTAGCATATTTTTGTTTTATTATATATCTCGGTACTAGTTGTTGCTATTGCTTCCTTCTACATACTGAACTGTTATAAGTTATTTTCTATTCACTTATTGAATTTATTAGCATTTCACTCAAAGGAAGGAAAACCATAAGCATTTTTATATACTATTTGATTCCTCATTTGAGGGAATAATCTCACTTGGCATGTAAAGTGTTAATGTCTCTTGCTTTTAATTTCACCATTAAAACCAATCAGGCAGATCTCCCATTCTTATAGGTGGCTTCATGGATAAGTTTCAATCTGGGATCATACTGCCATAATATACTTGACATCTTAGAGAAGGCACGCCATATCCCCTTTGTTAGCTAGCTTTGGGGAAATCGAGAAACACTGGATTCCCATACTCTTATTTTTCTCAGCCAGTTCCTACACTTAGAGATTTCATGGCATAGATCTAGAAATAGAAATAATACATAATAACTTGCTCCTATCAGTCACCATCTGGAACCATTGAAAATGAAGGAATACAAATCAAGAGGTGAGATTTTTCTTGTAACCAAAGAGAAAACTAGGAAGCTATGTTTGTTATTGTTTCAAATTTAATTTTCACTTTCAAATTCTTTCCTTCTCATCTTTCTATTCCCTTCCCTCCCCTTTCCCCCACTGAAAAAGCAAGAAAAACAAAATCCATTACAAATATAGTCAAGCAAAGCAAATTCTTTCATTAGCTTGGTCCAAAAATAAAATGTTCTTCAGTTTGCACTCTAAATCTAATATGTTCTCAATCTCGAGATAGATAATACATTTCATCACAAGTTCTTTGGAATTATTATTGATCATTATGTTGTTCAGAGTTCCAAAGTCTTTTACAAATTTATCTTAATATTATTGTATAAATTGTTATGATTCTGGTCAATTCACTTTGCATCATCATTTCATAAAAATGGAAGTCATTTCTGGAGCTAATGAAATACCCAGTCTTAGGAAATGGTCATACCATTGTCTCTATTTATGTGTAAGTTTGAAGTCTACAGTATCCCTATCCCATATCCAGCTAACTATAAAGAACATCCTTTAAAAATTTCTCAGAGTCTTCATTCCAGTTGATAGAGTGATTCTAATTTATGTATTTATTATACTATAGCTGTATAATTCTATTTTTCTTGATTTAATTTAGATGAGATAGTAATTTCAGGAAGCTATTATTACCTGGCAGAAACTGTCAAATATTTGAGAGATTTTTCCTAAATGGATACTGACCTGGATTTTAAGTGTACAAATTCTTTGACACTGTACAATTCTTCAGTCTTTATGTCCTTTCATAGCCTATCTGTTTCTAAGCTTCCTAGTCTTTTACACTTTGTTCTCTCTTTTTTTGTATTCTATGTTCCAGTGATGCTGGACTTTCTTGCTGTTCCTCGAATAAGATACTCCATTTTTCAATTGTAAACTTTCACTGATTGTTTCCCATGCTTGGATTTCTTTCTCTTCTCTTCTTTACCCCTTACCTTCCCTATTTTTCTTCAAGAAGCCTTTCCTAATCTCCCTTAATGCTTAATCTAACCCTCTGTTCATTACCTCCAATTTAGCCATAAATTGTGTACATAGTTGTTTGCATATTGTCTCCTCTATTGTGCTGTGAACTCTTTGAGAACAGACTATTTTTTGCCTTTATATCCCTATTTCTTAGTACAGTGCCTGGAATACAGCCTGGAATAGATGCTTAATAAAAAGACTTGTTGGCTTGACTTGACTTTGGACTATTTTATTGTAATGTATTTACGTTTACTTTATTCTAGGCCTATTGGCGTTCTTGTGCCATGATGATGGGGTGTGTGATAGAAAGGGCATTCAAAGATGATTACACAGTTACTTTAGTCAGAGTTCCCAAAATTCCAGGTAATGTAAACATTCTAATAACTAAATTAGAGTTGAGAAAATTTATGTAATATTTGGATGCCTGTTTCCAGAGGTGTAGAGTGTTCAGTTTTTGTGAATGACAGCATTATATAATAATGGAGTGTTGGATAGGGAATCAGAGGGCCTTAGGCAGAGATCCCACCTTTTACAATAGCTGTGTTACCATGGGCAGTTCACTTATGTTCTAGAGCTTCAGTTTTCTTTTCTTTAAATTGGGATTATGTTAGTAGTTCTTGCTTCACAGAGTGGTTGGAAGGATCATCTAGATAAAGTAGGTAAAATGTTTTTATAAACTTTAACATACTGTATACATTTATTCGATTAATAAATTTGTGAGTAAATTTATCCACATAGGGTATAAAATAAAGCAATCTTTAAAGATCAGTAATTAAACATAAAAGAGTAGTGGAAGATAATGTTTGAAGAGACTGAAATTCATAAGATTTAAAATGGATTGAAACCAAAAACAGTAGACTTTTTAAATTCTTTTTTTTATTTTCAGGTCCTTATTTTTTCCCTCCCATCTCTCCCTTCCATTGAGAAAAAAAGAAAAACAAAACTTTTGTTACAGACATGTGTAGTCAAGCAAAGCAGTTCTGCATTGGCCAAGAACAATAGATTTATGATATTTTAGTTGGGCATAGGAATGGAGGAAATGAGATCATAAGAAGGCATGTAGGGAAGTACAGGGTGTATTTGTTATATTTCTCTAGAAATAACTGCCTGAAATTTAAGAGTGTCAGAAAAGTAAAAAGATCAGATTTTTTTTTGTGGATTCTCAGTGGGAGAGCACATTTCCTTTATCTGCAGCTTTGACTAAGTTATTTGGTGGCAAAGATATTTATTCCCCAGAATTTTTGTAAATTAAGATTAGATTTCAAAGTTCTAATGGTCATCGTCTTAAACCATTTTACTACATTAATTACGTAAAACTATTTATAATATTGTTTTATATGAGATTATTTTGACACATGACTGATACCCCTATTGGTAATATTTTCCTGATAGAGTCAACCCATTCCCCTTCCCCCCCCTTTTTTGTCTGCACTTATTATTTTATATGTGTAGAAGATAACTATATTAGAAAAATCCCCTTATTAATGCAGCTACTTAATTTCAGTTTATTTTCTTCAAGAATTGCTTAGCACAGTGAGAAATAAGGATTTTAACTTAAGGTCACACTGCAAGAATCTCAGTTCTTTCTGACCTTAAGGTTGTGTGTGTGTATATGTATTTGTGTAATATATGTAAATGATAATACTATTACTCCAGCACATTATTTTACATGAAAAAAAATCCCATTAAGTGATGCATTTGTAAGTCCTTGCCTTTTTAGAATCAACTTGGAGTAGATGTTCATTTCATAATTGCATAGTACTGTAACTTTCTGAATATGTATATGGTATTACTTCAATTTGTTATTTCAGCTGTATAGATTCTCTTGATAATAAGTATTATTTGAGAGTTTGGCTAACAAGTTACTACCTTATGACCAGTTTGGGAATGAGCCTCTTTAGTCCTTAACGTCAGACTGACAGTGCATCACAAAATCTGTGCTTTAATAACCTTTCCAAACCTATAGGATGTTACAGAGCTTACATGCTTGTAAGAACTCAAGATCAGCTCTACATTATGATGAGTCTTTGAAGCACTGTTTTAGGGGTGTATACAAATGTATTGATGATTTGCAGGGTATAAAAAGGAAATTAATGTGAGGTGATTTGGTATGTAGTGCTTTCTTTTAAATTAAGAGGGCTGTTGAAATCGAATAATTAAGATGATTGTGGTGTTTCTTTTGACTTTTAGATTTGGAAGTGATTGCAAATTATATTTTGAGGACTGAAATATGCATCTGTTTCAGATATTAACATTAATTTTTCTTGGATTTGTAGTGATTGCTGGAGCCTTCTGCTATGATGTCATTTTGGACAAAAGACTTGATGAATGGGTTCCAACATCTGTAAGTGCCTTTTACTTTGGGAAGAATCCCTGTAGAGCCATTTTGTTTCCTAGAATGACTTTTTAGAAATTAGTATTGTGGGGGTTGATAAATGTTTTTAGTAAATGTATTCTGAAAAGTCAAGGTATATTTTAAATAAGTGTAGGTATGGAGAATTTGCAATAGTAAATGTGTAAGAGGGATTGTTGTTCTTCTATGACCTTAGTCAATTAATTCACTTTTCCTTTCCTGATTAATTTCTGTATCACAGAAATGACATTATTGAAATAAAGGACTCTCCCTCTCCTAATTTTGTCTTATGATTCTATAATCTTACTTTTTTAGTGACTCTTTACACAGGAGTCTTATTTCTTTTCCTTAAGTGATCGTTAGCACTAATCTTATCCTAGGTGAAAATAAACTAGTCAGAGGAGTTCCCTTCTGGAAACTAAGTTGGAATCGGAGGACCTGGGCAACCAGAGTTGCCTCTTCTCCCAAGCCACTTTCCAGTCTCATAATTGGATATTCATATTATACTCAAGATTTCAGTAGTAAGCTGTAAAGGACTTGAGCTATCAATCTGAAGGAGAGCTTCTTAAGGAGACATATCATTAGCCAGTGTAGAATTCACATTCAAAAAGTTCAATAGAGAAAACAAACAGGTCATGAAAGTGGCCAAAGGGTCAGCTTTAAGAAGAAGAGGAGCAAGTATTCATTTTGAAAATTAAAATTTGACCATTTTTTAAATTATCAGAATAACTGTCTTTTTTGTCTTATAAAATTAAAATTATTTAAAACTGCATTTTACAATAATTTTTTTTATTAATATCATTTGTATTTTGTAATCACCATTCCCACTTCTTTCTTCTCTAAAAGAGCAATTCCATATAGCAAATATTATTTTTAAAAGAGGAAAAATTAATACAACTGAGTAATAAAATGAATAATAAAATAAAAAGTCTTAAAATGTATATAGCATAAAATATTTGTAGACCTCTCATGTCTGCAGAGGGGTAGGATAGAAGTGTCTATTCATCTCTCTTCTTTTGGGCTATACTTGTTCTTCATAATTTTGCTTCATTCACTTTTGATTTTTTTTTGTGGTTTGTGTGTACATATATATAAACATGCATATATTAAAATATATATTTACATATACAGGTACATGTATGTACATATGCATACGTGCTTCTCTGTAGTCCTTTTATCATTATTTTACTGTTCTGTTCTGTTACATCTGTATATCACAGTTTGACCATTTCTCAATCATATGAGCCTCTGCTTTGCAATTCTTTGCTATCATATGAAATTCTATAAATATTTTGATGTATGTGAGAATTTTCTTCAGTAGCCTTTTTGAGGTATAATGGAATCCCTGGGTCAAAAGGTTTTGGACATTTTAATCACTTTCATTTCACATACAAAAAAAAAAGTGAACATAGCATGTATTGAGTTACATTCAGAATCCTTAGATCTTTTTCTGGATGCAGATAGCATTTTCTTTCTATTGGGATTGCTTCTGATCTTTGAACCACTGAGAAGAACCAAGCCTTTCATAATTGATCACAGTGTCCTGTGATTCTTGGTTCTTAATGTCTATAGTTTCTGCTTGTTTGATTCAGTATCAGTTCATGTACTTTGAGTTTTTCAACAATTTTTATCAAATAGTAAAGTTTTTGCCAAATAATTTTTATTTAACTGGGTTGTAGAGTTCTATTGTTTTTTATTTTTCCTTGTCTAATTTGTTCCATTTATTTACCTTTATGATGTAAAAAGTTAGAGAATCCACCCCAAATATTCAAAGGGATTATTGTTGTCCAATTTTTGGCAGAACATTCTGGGTTCATATTGGTTTGATCAGCCACAATTGGACACACTAACTTGACTCTAATATTGTGATGTCATTTTGATCCTCTTTGAGAATAAAGGACAGTAAACATATTTTTAATCAATACCACATCTTTGTCCTTTAATCTTTTCATAATTTTTCTTGATGTCTAGCTGTTTTTATTTTTCTAAAATAAATTTGTTATGATTTTATTTCATTCTGTTGAATATCTCTTAGGTAGTTTTTTTTTTTTTAAAGAGTTAATATTTTATTTTTCCCCAGTTACATGCAAAATAAATTTTTTTACTTTTTTTTTTTTTTAATATTTTGACTTAAAAATTCTTTCCCACCTTCTATTGAGAGGCAAGTGATATGATAAAGAAGATACATGTGCAGTCATGCAAAACATTTCTGTTTGTCATGTTGGGGGGTAAAAAACTCCCAAGAAAAATTAAGAAAATAAAGCAAAAGTATCTTTCAACCTGCATTCAAACTCTTATTAGTTCCTTCTCTAGAGATGGAAAGTATTGTATCATGAGTACTTCGGGAATATCTTGGATCATTCATTGTATTTCTGAGAATAGTTAAATCATTGGCAGTTGATCATCATATAATAGTACTGCTACTATGTATAGTGTTTTCTTTGTTCTCTTCATTTCATTTTTCATAATTTCATGTAAGAATGCAGATTTTTTTGAGAGCATCCTACTCATCATTTCTTAAATGGTAATAGTATTCTGTCACAATCATATGCGCTAACTTGTTCAGCCATTCTCCAAGTGATGGGTATTTCCTCAATTTCCATTTCTTTGCCACTATCTGTTATAAATATTTTTGTATTAGTAGGCCATTTTCCTTTTCTGTTTTTATTTTGTAATCTCTCTGGGATACAGACCTAGTAGCTGAACAAGTTGGTGTATATAATTGTGACAGAATACTATTGTAATTTAAGAAAACTCTTCTTAGATTTTGCATATTTTTGAAAATAAAATATTTTGATGGAAAAAGTTATTTGATAAAAGTACATTAAACATTTTAGTATTCTTTCCTTTCCCCTTTATTAATGAATTAAAATACACAAGAATTAATACACGTTTTCATCAATGGTATATACTCTTTGAAATTTTTACCAGTCATTCACTTCTATTTTATAAAATCAACAGAAAGGCATTTTTAAAATGGGATTTTTTTTCAGTAATTCATGCTAGAACTGGATAGAATTGTATTTTTATCAAATCTTTCTAAATGACCTAAATCCTATGAATAACATTGGAAGAATGATTAAGAGCAGAAATTTTATTTTTGTGATTTAAAAGCATTCACTTCTCAAATAGAATAATTATAAATCATTACCCACTGTGATGAGTTTCTTAAGGATTAATATGCAATAATTTTGTTACATTTGTATATAAGATCAAATTATATTTCTATGCTTTATAATTTCTATAATTCTAACTTTCCAGTAATTAGAATGGTTTTTTCATCAGCTAGTCCAAGTAATTTTAAGTTTTTATTATGTAAGATTTGTATAGAGTAGAACTATAATATTTATTTAACTGGGTTGTAGAGTTCTAGTGTTTTTTATTTTTCCTATCTGATTTGTTCCATTTATTTACCTTTATGATGTAAAAAGTTAGAGAATCCACCCCAAATATTCAAAGGGACTATTGGTGTCCATAATTTGTATGGATATAGGGCATAATATAAAAAATGAAAAGAGATTTCATGCTAATGATTTTGGACATATATATTGAAAGAATATACCGAGATTTTAATCAGATGCTAATAATTTTGAAATTTTGAGTTGTGAAATATTACTGAATGTTCATGCTTTAATTTTAAAGGAACACCTGCGTTCTTTCACAAAGGATGTTCGTGCCTTAATTAATAGAGATCTTCCATTTGAAACTTTGGATGTTGATGCAAAATGTGCATTAAAAATTTTTCAACATAACAAGTAAGTGCTACTTTTTGAAAATTCCAAAATAATCTTAAATGATCCAGAATTATTATATAAGTGAAATTTTAGTCTTTAAAACCCTTTTTAAAATATCTGCATGAGAAAGAACTTTTAACCTAAGTACTCTTAAATTTTTTTTCATTCTTTGTTTTACTTAAGTGAGCTAAGCTGGATTTTTTATTTTTCTATTTTTTTTGGGGGGGGGGGGAGAAGACATCTTTGAGATACTCTGTTCTCCTCTTTTAAATTCTAACAAGACTTCTCTCACCCTGTTCCAAAATATAATAAGAGCAAAAGATAAGCAATGTAAATCACAATTCGTATTATATTCCATATTCCACCTCTGTGCTTTTGAGGCTCTTGACAAGTCACAGCAGTGTCTGGAATTCAAGCTGTTCTTAACTCCACTTCTTAGAATATTTAGTCTTTTTTCACAACTCCGCTCAAATGCCATATCTTATATGAGTAAGATAACTTTCCAGCTATCAATCAATGTCTTTCCCCTTTTCCCCACTCAAAAATGCTTCCTGTTTACTTTGTATATGTTTGTTTTTGTATAATTATGTATTTACATGTTGTTCTTTTGCTAAAATTGAAGCTCCCTGAGAAGCATCATATATTTTACTTTTTTTTTGTATGCTCAGCATGCTAGCACAATGCCTGGTACATAGTATATGTTTTAAATGCTTGTTAATTGATTAGCCATAAAATTTGTTTCTGTGAAAAACTCAATATTTCTCTGTCTATACTTTTGAATTGTAGTCAAATTAGACTTATGATGTCCTTTGGAGTAAATTTAGATGAAGGTAGCTAGGAGAGCAGTACTGGAAACTTGTGGTGGACTGGGGCTTACTCAGGTAGTCCCTTGGTAATTTAGATCCAATGTTGGAATTAAGTGAAATACTTACAGAAGCCATTACATAGAAAGGATATTTAACAATGATACATTAATCTGTTCAGATTTACATGGTCTTCCTTTCCATACTATGGATGTGCATTTGGTCAGCATGGCAGTGGCTTGTTTTGCCTTTAGATGTCCACTAAGTATGAATGTAGGTATTTATATCTTTAGTGAACAGGAAGCCATATAAGTGTGGTCTGAGCCTACTAGGGAATTGTAACAACAGATAGTTTGAATCTTACTCCCGTGGGCCAATCAAGCCTTAGGAATAGATTCCTTGCTTTCTTAGGAAAAGGAAATAGCTTAATCTAAGTGTCTGAAGACAAGAAACAAAACCATGGTTTCCCTACATCAGAAGGATCGTGGCTCATATCTCAGTGATCTGGTCTATATAGTAGATGATGATTACTATGATATGCAGAATTAACATCAGGAATATCAAGACAGCACAAATGATGGTACCTGTCACATTAATAGTTTTTTAATCATGATTTAGAGTTATCTCTAAGAAGTAAGAGGTCATTACCTTCTTGCATGTAGCCAGTTCCAGTCTCATTGTTGATTTGCCCCATACCACCAAGCCTCAGTGTTCCCTGGCCTACTTACTAGTCAGAACATCTTCCTCCCTGGGTCCCTTTTGGGGAAAGAATATCAAGTTTTTCATTAGTGGTTTCTGGTTAAGGAACTGTTCATTGTGTCACAGAAGCTAGATAAGGACTTTCTCTCACTTTCATCCAAGTACTCAGGATTACAAACAAGTAACTGTACCTGGAAGAAAAAGAATCCCTTAGCTAATGTGTTGGTAATCTTGATGGTAATAGTTTTACCTTTTATATGCAATCCTTTCCTGGCTTCTAGAAAGTGGAACATTTGAACTTGGTAGTCAGGGTGGTGATAATAAAGCTGTTGACTATAGGGGTAAGTCTTTTCCTTTGAGAAAAGTTAAGAGGACTGATTTGCCAGTTGGGCATAAGGTAAGGGCCTCATGGGTTATTTGGTTGATCTGATGGGTAAAAGAAACACAATTGGACAGGAGTAGCTCTCTTTTCCTTAGGGGAATCATATGAATTCTATAAATCTTAGATTCTGTCCTTTCTCAGATATGAAATAACTTTTTGGTCCTTGGTAAAATACTAGTTCTCAGTCATCTTTTCCCTATGTTTAAAATGGGGAATACGGTATTCATATTGCCTCACTGACTCTTCTGAGATAAGCACTTTGTAAATAAAAAATATAGAGAGAAATGTTATTCTTCCTCTGTTCATACTTGGCCAACCTGCATAAGGAGTGACAACTTGGAAGTATGAGATTTTGGTGGATGGGGGTTCTTATGGCATCTGGGCTTTGTTGTGTAGTGAAAGTCAGGAACAGTAGGGAGTTAATAGCAACTTCTTTGAACAATATTTAAAATGGAGGGTAGGGGAAAGGTGTTCTAGAGGTTTTAGATTTAGGGAAAATGTAGGAAAGTATAGTCAGATGATAGAAACTTTTAAATGGATTGGCTTCTTTGTGGGCTCCTTTGGTAAGAATTTCTGCTATTGGAGAATGAAGATGATTTGAGAGACGAGTTGTTGATGAGTGGGGAAATTGTCTCAATCAGTTGTGTCAGTCTCTATAATTGACTCTGTCTTTACCTCAGTTTCATCATCAATCGTATAAGGGAGTTTGATTAGATTATTTCAGTTCCTTTCCAATTCTAAATATGTTATCTTGTGATTATACCATTTCTTTTTTTACCTTTTATATACATTAACATTATCATCACTGTATTGAGAGTGCCATTTTTTTACCTTGTACATTAACATTGTCATCACTAGATTGAGATCCAAGTTTTTTCATTAACATATTAAGATACATATGTGTCTTTGTGCTCATCACTATGTAAAGCCAATTTTTATCTATTAATAGGGAATTCACTTACTGAAGAGAAATTCTCTTAACACAATGACAGAAGGAAGGAACAAGCATTTATTAAGTGCCCACTATGTGCCAGGTACTGTGCTAAGTGCTTTACAAATATTATCTCATTTGATCCTTACAACAGTCTTAGGAATTAGCTGCTCTTATTATCGTCCCAATTTTACAATTAAGGAAACCAAGGCAAGTAGAGCTTAAGTGATTTACCTAGAGTCACGCATCTATCAAGTTCTGAGGTCACATTTCACTTCAGAACTTTCAGAATCTAGACCTAATGCTCTATCTATTGCGACACTTAATTGCTACTACCCAGCTTTTACTTTTATGGCTAGAAAAACTCCAATCTTAATTTATTTTTCAGCTGTAGTAACTAGATTTATATGTGGTTCCTAATAGCATCTATTACTTTTTTCTTTTTAGCAGGTTTTGTTCTATATTTTTTATTTATTGTTCTCAATTGTATTTTATTTAATTTTGTAATTCTTCTCAATTATATTTTATTTATTTTTGTGATTTATATCAAATCTTTTTTAGAAGCAAATAGGCTATATGACTTTAAATAAAGTAAAATTTCAAGTACCATTGTATTATCTTGACCTATGCCATTCTTTAAAATCAGCTGAGTTGTTCCCATAGCTTGGAAGAGTGAAAGTTGATTCTAATACAGGAAAAACAGAGATGATTAGATTAGAGTAGTTATTTTAACTTCATCTTTGCTGAGAAAAATTTTAAATTTTTTTAATTTAAATTTTTTAAGCTGACACAAAATCATTCTGTAAGAAAAGGCAGCAAATACTTGAAAATGTAGTTATTCTATAAACAATATGAAAAAGTATTAAATAATTCGCTAAATGTTGAATTACATGAGTTATTGATAATATATTTAAAAGATTATATATGTAAGTAAAAGTTAAAAGGATATTTGATGCATATGATTATGAATTTTTAAAAGTAGCTGTAACTTGATAATCTTTTATTGTTTGATGAAGTTCAATACCAGGCTATAGTATGCTTATGTGAATATCTAGGTGAATTTTTGCTTAATGTTATTAGTTTGTTATATAGGATCCAGAAATGAACTGGAATATATGTGGAATGTGTTCCCCCTCTTGTTTGGGGGAATTCCCAGAAGATTAAAATAATTCCACAACCATATCAGGAATTTTCCTAAACTTTGGGATCAAGCTCAGTTTTCAGGGCTTTCTTAGATTAGATCCAAAACTCTATGGGTTATTGTTCAAATTGACACAATCACTTTGGAATCATTCTGTGATTTGGGGTCCTTTTAGCTTTCCCAAATCTAAAAAATCAAATTGGAAGTTTGTCTACTCTAGACCTAGAGTAAACTCATTTTTTGGTGCAGGCATCATTTACCTATATAAATATCTGATTACATTGTGGTGCTTCACATTATAGTAAAGAATCAAATATGTTTTGTTAAATCAGTTTTAGACATAATTATTTATAGTTGTATTTTCACACTGTTTACTTTTCTTTTTCTGAGAGTTGATCTTTTTGACCTGTAGTTGTTGTAGTTGTTGAGGCCAAGTTATTAAGAACTAATAGATGTTGGTAGTTCCACCATATAAATTGATCCTAGTAATGGTCAGGATGTTTCTGCAATTGGAGGTTTACTTTTCCATCTTGTATGTTTGTTATTTTTTGAACTAAATGCAATAAACATTAATTAATTAAATGTAATTCAATTAAACATAAACCAAGTGCCCTCAGAGAGGTACAGATTGCTGTGAAGTAATTGGAGTAGGAATTGCACATATCTAGTTATGGGGACAATTTGTAAATTTTCTTTGTGTTATCCCTAATGTAAGTGAAAAAATAACATCTTTATAATTTTTTTCTCCCTTTCATTTCTGTTAAGGTACAAAATGGAATTTATAGAAGAGAAAGCATCAGAGAATCCTGAAAGAATAGTAAAATTATACAGGTAACTAAAGCTTAATTTAAAAAAAAGTAATCTTTAGCAAGACAGGTTTATTGAATAAATAGCTGAAATAAATAACTATTTTACTTTTGTATTCTTACTACTTTGTTTATGAAGGGGGTACTTCATATGTTGAAAGATTTTTATTGCTTTTTGAATCTATGTAACTTCATTCTTCACTCAGATGTTTCTTTTTACTTCTCAGTTTCATTAGTGATTTAGAGTACTTTTTTTCCCCCATATGACTGTGGATAGTTCTAATTTCTTCTAAAAACTGCTTATTCATATTCCTTGACTATTTATCAATCGGGGAATGGGTCTTATTTTTGTAAATTTGATCAATTCCCTATATATTTGGGAGATGAAGTCTTTGTAAGAAAAACTTGTAAAAACTTTTGATATTACTTCATTTTCTTTGGTATCTTTTAGCAAAATTTAGTTTCTCCAATTAATCTATTTTGATTAGTTTTTTTTTTTTTTTTTTTTTTGGTGAGATTATGATTGCTGTCCCTTGCATTTTTTACTTCAGCTGAAACATATTAGATTCTGCTTTAGCCCCTTATTTTAATTGTGTGTTTAGATATTGTTGGATTCTAGTTTTTTATGGGTGAACTCATCTCATTCACCTTCATTGTGAGTGCTGTTTATTTCTTTCCACACCATTTCTTCTGTTTTATCTTCTCTTTCTTTTTATCCTGTCCCTCTTCAAAAGTCTTTTTTGCTTCTGACTGTTTACTTCCTTAATCTGTTCTTCCCCCTTATTCCCCTCCCTTTTTTTCCTTTTGGTTAAGATCGATTATACACAGCTAAATGAATAGATAGCTAGATAGGTAGATAGATGTACATATACAAATACATCCATCTGTATTTATTCATTTTCTTCCTTTCAGTCAATTCCAATGAGAGTAAGATTCAAGCATTACCCTTCATGTCTTCCCTTCCTTTCTCTCCATTATAAAACTTCTTTACATAACTCTTTTCCTCATTCTTCTTCTATTTAACCCCTTCTCCCGGGGCATCCTTCTTTCTCACGCCTTCATTTTTTTATATCATCTCAGCATAGTCAACTCAAACACGAATGTCCTCTACATTTGATGTTCAGTCATTTTAGTTGTATCTGAGTCTTTGTAACCTTATTTAGGGTTTTCTTGACAGAGATACTAGAATGATTTGCCATTTCCTGCTGTAGCTCATTTTGCAGATAAGAACCTAAGGCAAACTGAGCTATAAGTGTCTTGAGGCCAGATTTGAATGCAGGAAGATAAGTCTTGCAGACTTCAGGCCTAGTACTCTATCCATTGTGTCTCCTACCTGTCCTCTCTATGTAGATTCCTAAGTGCCCTAATAAAGTTCTTAGGAGTTATGAGTCATCTTCCCATATAGAAATGAAAACAGTTTAATTTTATTGAGTTCCTTAAAAGGCCAGTTTTTCATTAAATGTCTATTCCCCTTGAAAAATTATACTCAGTTTTGCTTGTTAGCTTTTTTGCCTTTTGGTATATCACATTCCATGCTCTCTGCTTCTTTAATGTAGAAATTGCTAAATATTGTGTGATCTTGATTGTGATGGGTATGTTATGTGAATTGTTTCTTTCTGACTGCTTGATGTGGTAACTCAATTTGGGTATAATATCCTGGGAAATTTTCATTTCTTTTAGGAAATGATTGGTGGATTCTTTCATTTTCTGTTTTATACTTGGAATCTAAGATAGTGGATCATTTTTTCCCGATAATGTCTTGAAATGTGATGTCTAGACTCTTTTTAATAATTCTTAAATTCCTTCTCCACCAGTTATCTAGATGAGTTGTTTTTCCAATGAAATATTTCACATTTTCTTCTATTTTTTCTTTTTGACTTTGTTTCGTTTCTTGTCTAATGGATAATGTCTAGTTGCCCAATTCTGATTTTTAAGGGATGAATTTCTTCATTAAGCTTTTGTACCTCTGTTTTCCTAGTTAGCTAATTTTCCTTTTTAAGGAGGTCTATTTAAGGAGGTCTAAGGAGTTTTGTACAACCTTTTCTATTTGTCCATTTCTGCTTTTTAAGGGATTCTTCAGTGAACTTGTATGTCTATTATATAATAGGCCAATTCTGTTTTTTAAGGTGTTATTTTCATTATTTTTTTTGTCTGTTTTACCAAGCTTTTTATTTTCATAATTTTTGTGCATCTAATTTTATTTCCCAATTTTTCTTCTATTATTCTTATCTCTTTCTTTTACTTTTCCAGAAATCCTTGCTGTTTTAAATCCAATAGCATTTTCCTTTGAGATTTTGCTTGTAGATGTTTTCATTGGGCTGCTTTCTTTTAAATTTATGTCTTAGTCTTCCCTGCCATCGTAGTAGCTTTTTATGGTCAAGTTATTTTTTTGTTCATATTTCTAGTTTATTTCTTGATTTTGAACTTTATGTTAAAGTTAAATTCTATCCATCTGGGGGTAAAGGAGGCTTTGTCCCAAGCTTCTGGCTTCTTCATGCTGCTGTTTTCAGTGCTAATTTTAAGTTTCTGTAAATGTTTGGTGCTTCCAAAGTTGTGTGATCCAGGAAGATGTGTAGTCATTACTCTAGATCTGGTCTTTATCCAGGAAGGGCTTCTGTTTTCTTTTAATAATATAAAAATATAAGTGTTAGTGCTTCTTTTTGACTCTGAAACTGAGGGAAGGTCCTTTGTTCTTCTGTGTGCACTAGTGCTCCTCTCTTTCATGAAACTGTGACCAGAGCCCCCTGTTCCCTTACTAACTGCAAATACTTCTCTGTCCTGAAACTCTGACCCAGACCTGCATATGGATAAGAGATTTGCGAGTCAGCTTTAACCATCTAGTATCAGGAAATGGTTCCCTATAATCCTGTCTCTGGGATAAGAACTCCCCAAAATGCTGCTGTTATTGTGGCATCTCTAAGGCCCACTGCTGCTGCCCCGTCACTGTATTTGCTCCAAGCTAGCCCCATCTGTGGTGTCTCAGACCTCTCCTACTGACCTACTTGATTGTCTTCAGCTGGAAAAATGTTTAACCTGACATTTTGTTGACTCCCTCTCCAAAATTTGATTTGAGTCATTATTTTAAATTTTTTTAGTTTGTTGGAAAGTTTGCTGGGAGATTGACTCTACACTGCTTTCTTGGCTCTGCCCTTCACACACATTCTTAAAGGCATTTTTCATCCTGTTTAATTCTAGTTTGAATCACTATTCCATTCTAACGTCATTATATACTTAAAATATTTGAATTGGTGGACCAACTTTATGGGTCATCCATTCTGTTACATATTTTACTTTGGAAGTAGATCTTCTCCTTTTACTTTGCCATATTCCTTACCCAAGGTATTTCATTTTTCAGTTTTGTGCATTTTCACTGATTCATCCTCATTCCTGGAGTTCTCTCCCTACTCATCTCTACCTGATTTTCTTTAAGTCTCAGCTAAGATTCAGTTTCTACAGGAACTATTTCTTAGTCCTCCTTAATGTTAATATCTTCCCTCTGTGATTATTTTCAGTTGATCCTGCATATACCTTCTTTGTACATAGTTGTTTTCATATTGTCTCTACCCCCATTCTTAAATTGTGAGCTCCTTGAGTATGTGGATTGATTTTTGCCTTTTTTGTATCCTCAAATATTGCTTAATGCGGTGCCTGGCCCATGATAGGTACTTAATAAATGCTTGTTGACTTGACCCTAAGTGTCTTCCTAAGAATCCATCATTTTTTCCTTTCTTTAAAACTTTTAAGGAAAACATATGTAAGTCATTTGTTTTCCTTTACAGACCATCTTCAGTACAGATTGACACATATAGGCAGTAGGATCTTTATGTTGCTTCCCTTCTCTGTTTTACCTTTTCTTGCTCTATACAATTTGAGCCCTGGGTTTTCCAGTGGATATATAGTTCTGGTTCCAGCTGAACAGGGATGGATATATGATTGTGGAAAAGTGGCAATAGAATTTTTTGTTAAGTTTTTAAAAATTAATATCAAAAAGTCATTTATAATGTCCTTGATTTTGTTTTTTGTTTTCTTAATAAGATTTGGTGACTTTGTGGATGTTAGTGAGGGTCCACTCATTTCAAGGACAAGTATTTGCCACCAGTATGAAGTTTCAGCAGTTCATAATCTTCAAGATGCCCAGCTAAATCATCTACGAAGATTCCAAGGCCTTTCTTTACCAGTTCACTTAAAAGTAAGTATTTAAAGTACAACTTCCTTTATTATTAGTTAAACTTATTTTCTGAACTTAATTCTTATTTAATTGAATGGAAATAAAAATTCAATTTCATTGTATTGTGTAGCCTTAAAGTAGTTGTAAAGTAACAAGTTTGCTTCCAAGTCTAAATCTTAATGTAAATAAAATTGATCTTTGCCTATTGGCATTTTAAAAACATTTATTTTTATTTTTATTGTTTCATACATTGCTGTAGTTTGTATTTTCTTTTTCTTCTTCCCAGAGAGCCATCCCATATGACAAATAGTATCTCTTAGAGAGAAAAAAAAATTCACACAACTGATTGATAAACTTGAAAAAGTTCAAAAAGATGTGAAAATATGTAACACATAGAAATCCCCCACCCCCATGAAGTGGTAGGTTGCAGGAGTAGATGTCCAATTATGTATATGTCTAATTATGTCTCTTCATTCAAATCCCACCTGATCTTTATAATTTTGCTGCACATTAATTTTTTTTATAATTTAAAAATATTTTAATGTTTTATTTAATAATACTTCTTTTATAATTATAGTTTAATAATGTTTATGCATAATGTTTTATTAATTTTGTTACTTTGAATTTTTTGGTGTGTCATTATGCCATACACACACACACATACATATACATATATATACACACACAAAAAAAGTTGTATTGTTTCCTTCTGCTCACCTCACTCTGCATCAATTCATATAGAGCTATGCTTCTCTGTATTTATCATGTATGTCATTTCTTACAGTAGATTAATAATTCATGTCATTCATCTATCATAACTTGTTCAGCCATTCTACATTTGATTTGATCTTTGTTTCCAGTTCTTAGCTATCACAAAAAATGTTGCTGTGAATATTTTGGAATACAAGGGGACCTTTTTCTTATTGATGTCTTTCTTGGGATAGAAGCCTAGTAATGGAGTCTGGTTTGGAGGGATTTCAGTCATTTTATTGGAATAATTCCAAATTGCTTTCCAAAATGGTTTTATCATTTCACAACTTCATCAACAGTGTGTTAATGTGCTTGTCTATCTATAACCTGCTCTACCATTGACTTTTGCCATTTTTTATCATCTTTGCCAGTTTGTGAAATGTGAGATGAAACCACAGGGTTGTTTTGATTTGCATTTTTCTTATTAGTGATTTGGAATATTTTTAAGTGGTTTTGAATGCTTTGTTATTCTTTTTTTGAGACCCATTTGTTTGTGTCCATTGACCATTTATCTATTAATGAATAGCTATTAGTCTTTAGTGTTTGTTTATTAATTGTTTATATAAACTGGATACTAAATCCTTATTAGAGAAATATGGTATAAAGATTTTTTCTTTCCATTCAACCACTTCCTTTCTTATCCTACGTATATTAATGTCATCTATGCAGAAGCTTTGTAGTTTCAAGTTATCAAAATTATCTATCTTACTTTTTGTAATTACCTTTATCTTTTGTTTGGTTAAGAATATCCTTCCTATCCATAGCTGTGGGAAGTTTGTAATATGATTTTCTTTTAATTTCTTATAGTATGATCTTTAATATTAGGGTTGTATATCCATTTACAATGTATTGTGGAGTGTGGTGTAAGGTATTGATTTAAGCCTAATTTCTTCCAAATTTCTATTCCTCTCCTGCCTCCCTTTTATGTACCTTCTTTTTCTATAATTCAGTCCCATGCATTCCCCACCCCGCACCCTCCCCCCCCAAAAAAAAAAGAAGAAGAAAAAGAAAAACATTGATTTTGATTGATTGATTGAAAACATTGATTGAGCAGGGTGTGGTCAATTTCTATCCATAATACCCTTTGCCTGCTCTTACTTCTACTTTTTACTTTTACTTCTACCAGATTTTCCTTTACCCCATCTCCTTGTGTACATTTGGAAAATTTTCTTAGTGGTCTTAGTCTGTGCTGTTGTTGTCTTTGCCTGCTGCACTTATTTCCTGATTTCTGTTATTTCAGGTGTTTGAGAAACATAATCTCTTCATTTCTTGTTTTCTTTCTAAGAATGTTTTAAACTCTTTATTATTGAAGTCCATTTTATTGCTTGGATGGCTAAGATAAAATTTCCAGGCTTGGATCATCCTGAGCTGTATCCTAAACTTCATTGTTCTAATCTTGGAACATATTTCATTCCCCTCACCTTTTTTTTTGGGGGGGGGGTTCAGAATAGTCCTTTTCTTTGTATTTGAAGGCCTTTCTCCTAATGGTTTTGAAGAATTTGTTTCTGAATTAAAAATTGTTAAATTTATCTTCTTTATGTCTTAGAAGTTATAGTTTTGAGTTTTTGTTGTTTTTTCCTCCAGAAACCAATCTGAATTCGTTTGATGGGAATTTAATTTTCTATGCAGTTCTATTATTTCCTTCCTTAGGGTGTTAAAGTTTTTGTCTTATAATGTTCTTCTGGGAGATCCATGATCCTTAAATTGTTGCTACACATCTTGTCTTTGAGATCAGCATGTTTTTTCCTGGCATCCTGAGTGTTTTTTTTTTTTTTAATGTTATTGTTTTCTCCTCTTGTGTTCCTTCATGTCTGTATACTTATATTTCACTCTGTTGTTCTCTCTTTTTGTTTCTTTGGTGAGACTTGGTTTTGCAAATTTCAGTTTTTTAATTGTGTTCAAGATTTTTGCTATGCAAAATAATATTCTTATAATTCTTATTTCTCTTTTAAACCACTAAATACGTGTGTGTGTTTATATATAAACTCTGTATAATTTTTCATTCAAGATCTTCTCACAATCACTTTTTTTATTTTATTTTATTTTATTATATTTTAATTTTAATTTTTTTAATTTTTAAAAACTTTTTATTGACAGAATCCATGCCAGGGTAATTTTTTACAGCATTATCCCTTGCACTCACTTCTGTTCCGATTTTTCCCCTCCCTCCTTCTATTCCCTCCCCCAGATGGCAAGCAGTCCTTTATATGTTAAATAGATTACAGTATATCCTATATACAATATATGTGTGCAGAACTGAACAGTTCTCTTGTTGCACAGGGAGAATTGAATTCAGAAGGTATAAATAACCCGGGAAGAAAAACAAAAATGCAAGCAGTTTATATTCATTTCCCAGTGTTCTTTCTTTGAGTGTAGCTGCTTCTGTCCATCCTTGATCAATTGAAACTGAATTAGCTCTCTTTATCGAAGAGATCCACTTCTATCAGAATACATCCTCAAACAGTATCGTTGTTGAGGTATATAATGATCTCCTGGTTCTGCTCATTTCACTTAGCATCAGTTCATGTAAGTCTCGCTAGTCCTCTCTGTATTCATCCTGTTCGTCATTTCTTATAGAACAATAATATTCCATAACCATTCATATACCACAATTTACCCAACCATTCTCCAATTGATGGGCATCCATTTATTTTCCAGCTTCTAGCTACTACAAAGAGGGCTGCCACAAACATTTTGGCACATACAGGTCCCTTTCCCTTCTTTAGTATCTCTTTGGGGTATAAGCCCAGTAGAAACACTGCTGGATCAAAGAGTATGCACAGTTTGATAACTTTTTGAGCATAGTTCCAAATTGCTCTCCAGAATGGCTGGACACAATCACTTTCTAACTTAATTTCCTTACTCCTTTCAAACTTTTCATCTTTTTATCATCTAGTTTTTAAACTGGATGTTCAAGGAAATAGTCACTCAAGTAATTGGTTATTTTGGGGTGCTTTATAAATACATTCCCTTTTTCCAGTGAAAGTAAAATTCAAATAAAAGTAAACAAATGTGAGACTACTATGCTGGATTAATTCTAATTGGTTAGATTAATAGGTGTTGAGGGTTGGCAGAAGGGGAGTTTACTTTTGTGGACAGTAGAAACTAGTTTGTATATATGTATGAAGATGATGGTTCTCTTAAGTTTCTTCTTTTCTTGAGCTCTGAATACTCACCCTCTTCTTGCTGTAGGCCCATACATAGCAGTATACTCTATAGGAGGGGGAAGAGCTAGACATATGTTATCAATGTATACTTATAATGTTTAAATGCTTCTTCCTAGCCTCCAGCCTGGTGGGGGTGGAGCCCCTATGCCTATGGTTACTGGTAGAATTCAGTCTCCTTTGTGATTAGGTCCTGGGGTACAGTAGTGCCAGGAGTACTAGTGATGTTCTTTTGTACTCTCTCTCAAGTCCCCCTTCTCCTTCTCTCCCCAGGTGAAGCAGTTTACAGAACTGAGCAAGATAGTGCAGACTATCTGAAGCCCATCTCAATCACTGATGGGGGTTGGGATATAAAATTCATACCTTTTTCCTATCCTTGATCTCAAGTTGCAGTTGCTATTCTGTTTTCTTCTTTGTCTTTGGGAAGTGTGCACATGCAGTAGAAAAAACGTTAGATTTGGAATCAGAAGACCTTGTTTTGAGACTTGGCACTGCCACTTACTATGAAATGTGACTTTGGATGAGAACCATTTTACTTTTCTAAAGATTAAAAGGTTTCTAATGTCCCTTCTGGCTCTAAATCTATGATTCTGTGAATGCAGCTTAGGCATTATTTTCTTTATTTTTATTTTATGTTTAAAATTTATACTATAATATTTTTAGTAGATTATTTTTGTTTGAATAGAATTCAAACTAAGAAAATTAGATATATATACTGCTTAAGGAAAGCTGGAAAGAGCACGATAATTTTGTAGCAAAAATGGGGAGATAAGCTTTAACATAGTCTAGTCTCATCCTCCCTTCCGAATTCATGCCTATAATGGAGTCTCTCCATCCTCCATATCTGTCTATTGAAGCCCCTCCCTTCCCTCACAGCCCTAATAAGGTATTATTTTATGTATGAGTACTTTAGTGACTTCTTTCTTCCCAGTTCCAGCTGAAAGGAATCTGTTACATATCATAATAATGCTTGTACAATTTACTATTCAATTGTGAGCATCTGGTGAGGAAATATGTGTAAAATACTTAGTAAATCTTTAAGTAGTAAGTAAATATTATTATTATTATTGTTATTCTTCAGTTTAACAAGTGATCTTTGAAAGTGCTTGTGGTCAGCTTTGTAGCTGATCTCATGAACCTCATCATTCTTAGGCAGGCTTCCGTAGACATCAGTTCATCTTACTTGGTAGATCCTATCCAAGTTTCTTTTCTATTGGCATAGTTTTTGAAAAATTAGGTTCCCCTTTTCAGGCCTTGATGGGATTCATTTGAGCTTTATGGAGGATTATTGTTATTTGTTACATATTATTAGCATAACAATCATAGTATTAGGGATGTAGAGCTAGAAGGAATCTTAGACATTGAGCTTAGTCATTGAATCCATCTCCCTCATTTCTCAGAAGAGGAAACCTAAGTCTCAAGTTAAATGGCTTGCCCAGAGTCATATTCTAAGTGTCTGAATGACAGATTTGAACTCAGGTCTTCCTGATTCCATATCCATCACTCTGCTATGCTATACCATCTTTTAGAAAAGAAGAGCACAGAGTTTTGGTACTTAATAAATAATTAAATTGAATTATTTGCTCAGCAGAAAAATTAAGCAGTATTGTGCTTCTTTGAGAGTTCCCTGTGAAAGTTTCCTTAGAAGTTGGGAAAATTAGGGAAAACATAAAAGAAGGATGGTATGGTTATTAATAGAACTTAATATGATATATATTTTTTTCCTTTATTGATTGCTTTTTAAGAAACTACTTAATTAGGCTGGCCTTTCAATTTTGTCTTTTAAAAGAGGTGTAGACAAGCAGCTAGGTAGCTACTTGGAGTTAGGAATATCTGAGTTTAAGTTCTGATTTAGACCCTGGACAAGTCACTTAACTTTTCTGAAACTCAGTTTTCTTATCTGTAAAATATGGATAATAAAGTCTACCTCACAGGGTTATAGTAAGGTTCAAATGAAACACCTGTAAAGTTCTTTGGAAACTTTGAAGTACATTATAAATGCTATTATCATCTTCATCTTTATTTTTGTGATTATAATTCCTTGAATATTTTTTTTTTTCTAGGCACATCATACTATATGGCACAAGCTATTGCAAAGGTCTCAGAAAATAGTAAGTAATAAAAAGCATATATTGCAATTAACTAAATGTCTTCCAGAATAGAAATTGGTTAAAATTTCAAAGGCACACATCAGTGAAAATGCTGATTCTCCTGATATCTAAAAATGTTGTATTTTATTGCATATTCAGGAGCTTTCTGGCAGAAGAAAAGTTTGGGCAGTCTTTATTATTTTATTTTGGTAGTGTTTATTATTTCATGGATAAGATAGAGAATTTAAGAAAATACTTCTGGTTAAAAGAGATACTTTTGGTTAAACTATTTCATAATTTGTGATGTATTTGGTGATTTTCTTTGTAAACTTAAGCAATGAATATTCAAGGTATTAAATTTTTTTAGATACTTCTACACCTGAGAAAATAAGACACTGATGTGTTCAAATGTATATATAGTCTAAGTGATCTAATTTGGGCTAATATCCATAAACTGCTTGCAGTCATTAAATTCATTAATAAGGATACATTATAGTGTCAACTGTAATCATTTGTGTATTTTGAAATATTCTTAGTTTATCACATTTTGTGTTTTATTACATCCTTTATTACATTTTGCAAGTATGTATTAATTATACATTTTCTAGTTCTAAGGGACCAGGCTTGCCTAATACTTTCAATTTTCCCACCATGACAAAAGTTTTTTTAAAGTAAATGTATTTAATTTTTTTCAGATTACATGTAAGGATAGTTTTTAGCATTTTTTTTTTTTTTCAGATTTTGAGTACCAAATTTTTCTCCTTTTCATTTCCTCTTCTTAATATTTAAGTAATTTGATATAGATTATACATGTGCAATCTTGTTAGACATGCTTCCACATTAAGTCATGTTGTAAAAGAAGAAATAGGATAAAAAGGAAAAATGGCAAAAGTTTATACATGAGAAAACTATGGACTTAGACCTCCATACTTTGGTCTTACTGTGTTTTTCCTACTAGATCTTGCTGATGCTTTCAAAGGTCTTTTACTTTAAATCCCATATCAATACTACTTTGGTTTCCACCTTCATAACTTTTATTCATGCTTTTTCTTTCTTGAGTGCCCTCTCCCTTCCTCTTTGCATATTCATTAAAATTCCCCACTTTAGTCTTTGATTATATTTTTAATTCAATAACTTTTAGAGACTATGTATTTTATTCCTCTTATTTACCTTGTACTTGGCCCATAGTAGATAAATACGTAGTAGTTAAATGCAGAGTGTGTGTGTATATATGTATGTGTGTATATATATATATATATATATATATACACACATACATACTTGAGATTTTTGTTGTTTTTAAAATATGCTATTTGTGGTTTTTTGGCAAAAATAGTGGAGTAGTTTATCATTTCCTTTTCCAGTTCATTTTATAGATGAGAAACTGAGGCAAACAAAGTTAAGTGACTTGCCCAGTATTACATAATTAGAAAGTACTGGATTTAAATTCAGTAGAATGAATTTTCCTGACCTCAAGCCTGGCACTTTATCTACTATACCACTTAATTGCCTTAACACTTAATGAAATTACTAATAGGTATTCCCAGTTTTGGAAAATTAGCCCAAACTCATTATTATCCATAGCATTTATACTTGCTCATATGTAATAACAATATATTTAAGATAATTATTCTCTTGCATCCATGGAAAGGATGGCTTGCTTACTACTATACTTTTTAAATGTATCAGTGGTGATTTTAAATGAAGAAAATAAGAGGAGTAAATCAAAAAATAATTCTGATTATTAAATTATAGCACTTTTTATATATATATACACACATATGGAGATAGAGACAGAGAGAATAGGGTAGAAGGTTAAATAAAGAATGGCTGTGAATCCTAGTTAATAAAAAGTAGAAATCATTAATTGTTTTGTATTTGTTTAATTAATTAATTGTTTACAGACCTTAGCCTTTTTACCTTAGTCATTGATATCTTAAATATACTTGACCGACTAAATTTTGTTAAGATCATTACTGGCCACTTTCCTTATTTCTGTAGAAGCAATGATTGACTTGCTATTTATTTCAAGTAAATATAGTATATTTTGAGAATGATTTAGATTATAAATCTGTAAACTTCTTTAAAGTAATTACCTTAATATTTTACAGGTAACAGAAGATGAAAATAAAGAAACAATGGGAAGTGCAGCTGTTTGATCATACCTGAATTTTAAAAATATGGAAAATAAAATAAAATTTAAAAATATTTTTTATATTTGTTTGTATGTGTTTACAAAGATGCTTAAACTGAATTGTATAGTGGAGAGGGCTGAATTTGGTGTCAAACCCTGCTACTTAATGTCTATGTAGACTATGTGACTTACCTGAAGGTCATTTTTCTCATTCATTGGTGCTCTTAAACTGGGCCCATGAACTTGTTCTTGAAAAACCATTTTAATCACTCTTTCAATTTAATTGAAACCCCAAGCATAAACATTATTATGAGAAAGGATCGAGAGCCTTCACACACTGACAGAAATGTTCCTGACTCTAAAGAAAGTTAAGACTGCATTAAATGACTTTTAGGATTTTTTTAGATTCTAAATCTGTGATTCTGTTGCAGTAGGCTTTATATTTCAGCCATCAAGAAAATAAATGAATATTCTTTCTTAGTTGAGAAATATATTTTATTAATTGATTTATTAAATATATACAAATAAGGAAATGAGAATGAATAAGAATTTATAAATACATTTAATTAATATTATATTTAAATTAAATAAGTTGAACAATTTTTATCAGCTGAGTTACAACCAGGTCAAACCAGGGTTCTGATGTTATAGTTAAATAGTTATTTAAATGTGGGTTAATTTTTTTCTGCTACTTTTTATATTCCTTCCTAGATTAGAATTTATTCTTAAAGACGTCATTTTCATTAACTTTTTAATATGTTTTTTGTTTCTTTGTTATCAGCCATGTTGTGAAAAATGTCTTGTTTTTCAAATGTATATTTTCTAAGTTGAATTAAGAACTTTTTGAAAAAAAGTGGAATAGCTTAATTCATAATAGTGATGGATAGTTAATGACAATGAAAAGTTGAACTAAATAGCATCAATAACATAAGTCAGTTCATTTGGAAGTTCATCTTAAAATTCTTTTTCACTTTATGGATGTATAGATTTTATTAATGTGTAGATATCCCCTTCACCAATGACAACTCCTGAGAATTTCTGTGGTAAAAAACAATTCATCAAACTTCAAAACATCAAAGTTGTTTCTTGAAGAAGATAAAGTTGCATTCTGTTGCTGGGCCCATAGTCAGTCTAGAATAACATTAAATTTAATCTTAGATTTTGAAGGTAAATTTTTACTAATTAACTTTTTAACATGCTTGCCTTTCATCTAAAAACATCTAAGTAAATTTACTTTTAGTCGATTTTAGTGTTAATTCAGAGTAATTGATGAGACAATGGTTATCTAATTTACATATATACTTAGTACTTAGCATGGTGATGTAATGGTTAAAGTTCACACATGTATAGTGTGCTAAAATGATGTAACTGTAATAGAGTTATGAGTTATAAAGACTAAGAAGGACTGGAAGGGAGACATTCCATCTCCCACCATCCTGGTGGTTTTCCTGCCTCCTGCATTTCTCCATTGAGACTAAAGCCCATTTGAAAGTCCCGCAGAAAGCTAGCCCGGCCCCAGGTGAAGGAGACAGACCATGAAGGAGATAATAAAGACTTTGGATTTTATTCCTGACTATTCTTGCGATTATTCTGCTGAAACCAAGGCCCATTCAGAGGACCTCCAGAAAGCTAGCCGGAACATTACAGTTTTTCTTATATCAATTATAAATCTGCCCCTTGCAACTTCCAACTTATTGATCTAGGGTTTGCCCTTCAAGACAAGGAGAATTAAATTTAATCTATTCGCTTAAAATAGTGAAGAAGTCTATCATGGTTTCCTTAGATTGTCTTCAGGGTAATAAACATCTTCAGTTACAGTTATATTTATTTTCTAGTTCTCTCACTTTCTTGATCATTCTTCTTGTCCCTGTCTTCTTAAGAATGTGACATATTATCGCAGATGGAGCCTAATCATAAAGGTTTTGTGTGTTGTATGTCTTTTTAGCCTTCTGGACTCCTGTATAATATTGCTTATTCATATTGAGTTTGCAGGTTCACTAACCCCACCACAAGGCTTTTTTTTGGAACATCAAATAAAACAAAAAACCCCAAACTGCTGTGTAAGTATGCAGTTGTGAACTTGTTTAGTTTATTTTTTCCCCTATTATATTTTGCCTACTTACATCTTATAAATTGATTTATTATTGACTGTCCTTTGGGATCTGAGCTCTGTCATTTGAGCTTTGTGGTATTTTCACATTGATGAAAACATCTGACTTCATCCAGGTTGTTGCTAAATATATTCATCACAAGATGCCTATCTCCAAGTTTGCTTTAATATGGTCATTCTTTAGTTCCAGTCATTGTAGCAATTCCATTTTTACCTAACTACTATCTCTTAGCTCACTAAGTTTAGTCAACTAGGCTACAGTTACTGAACTCTATTATGCTGACAACACTTCTCTGACCTACAGTTTTATTATCATACTTAATAGGGGAAAAAAGGAAATAAAGTTAGTCTGCATGAACTGTTCTTGATCAAGCTATAATGGCTTTTAGTAAGCCTGATTTCCTTTCTGTGCTTACAAATTATTTTCTTAATATATTCTAAAGATTTTCCAGAAATATGTTTTTATATGTTTATTATATATAATATATATACAAATACATTTTATATATTTATATATATTATATGTATATATTTTATATGTATGTATATATATTTTATATTCTACGTATCTACACACACATTTCAGACCCCACTTTCAATAGTGACAAAGTGCTGTTGCAAATTATTATTTTTGATACTGAGACTCAAGATTTAAATATGAGATGCCCCTGTCTGAGTTTTATCTTGCTGAATTCCAGGAACTTTGATTCAATTTGCTTTATGCTAGGCTCTTTCAGCACAGTTAGGGGATAAGGTTTTATGTAGCCAACAGAAGCGGACAAGAGAAGATAGTTAATCCACAGTTTCTCCTTGCCCTCTGAAGTATTTGTGCTTTTTTTTTTCAGTAGCCAGAGGCAGACATGCATTCCTCTTCCTGTCCCACACATACACAAGATATAATTACTAAAGATAAAATCCAGTTATGTAATGAGGTCTACACTTTTTGTTTCATCTTGCTATTACTTTTCAGGATCTTTCAAATTTCTTGGAGGTCCTGTAGTTGATTCATAGGTTACTGTCTTTTTAGAACTGATATTTTTTACATTTGGTTTATGGTATTTAGGATAGGAAAATACTTTTGGTAACTTCTACATGAAATTTAGGGGCAGCTATGTGTCTCAGTGGACAAAGGGCTGAACCTGAAGTCAGGAAGTCTCATCTTCCTGAGTGCAAATCTGGCCTCAGTAATTGGTGTGCTCCTGGGCAAGTCACTTAACTCTGCTTCAGTTCTTCATCTGTAAAATTGAACTGGAGAAGAAAATAGCCACTACAGTGTCTTTGCCAAGAAAACCTCAAATGAGATCTTGGAGTCAGACACAACTAAAGTGAACAAAAAAAATTGAAATTTAGCATTTTTTTTTTCAATTGGGAAAAAGCATTCTGAGGAGGGGTCCATAAGTTTCACCAAATTATCAAAGGGGTCTGACAAAAATGGAGTTAAGAGGAAGAAAAAGCATCTATGGGAGCTAATGAGATAGCTAAATCAAACAGTACAGAAAAAGAAGGGATGAAAGCCCAAGACAGGGCCTTTGCCTAGAGGGCATGATTTGAATGAGGTTCCAGCAAAGTCTGAGACAGAGAAAGAGATGTTAAATAGGTAGGAAGAGAGCAGGAGAAAGTGGTCTAAAAATAAGAGTATCACGGAAGAGAGAGTGATAAAAGTGTCAAAGGCTACAGAGTTAGAGAACAAGGACTGGGAAAAAGGCAACTAAGATCATTAGTGACTTTGGAGAGAGCAGTTAAGGTAGAAATAGTACTTATAGTTAAGATTGAACCAATATAATAATAATAATAATGCTACTTAGACGAATTTTTTCAATGCCATCCCAAAGAAAGAGATGTCAAATCAGGAACAAATAGATTATAAGCACAATATACAAACGAAAATGGAAATAGTTGTGTTTGGTAAAGCAGATCTTAGCTACTGGAGTAAATTCAACAACAATAAAATCATCAACAAAAATCTGAAGGCATTTTCAACAGAAATTAAGTATAGACTAACATGTCAAATCATTAAACACAATTAACTTCAAATGATTTGGCTTTAAAGAATGATTTTGTAAACAAATTAGAAGATCAAGGAGTAACTACATTTCAGACAGAAATAAATATTTCTCAGCTCTGTGTCAAAAAGAAAAAAAAAAAGACCACATATTGAGGCATCCTAAGAAAGAGAAAAGGAACAGTTTGTGCCAAGATAAGTCAAATCACTACCACTATGTGGACTACTATTTTCTCTCAAACCCTGACAGAGACACCTCAGTATCTTGAGCTTAAAAGCTTTGGGAATTGTAGTGTGCTCCAAACCATCAGACCTAATTCTACAACTCAGCTTATACAGTCACCAAGAAGGAGATAATGTGGAGAGGCACCTTACCAGGAGTATGTTGCAGTCAACTTATACTAGTTCCTGGAATAACCAGGCATTCCTGATGAAAAGACCAAAGCTGAGTAAAAAAATTTGACATACAAGAATAGGAGTCAAGAGAGGCATAAAAAGGTAAACATGTGCAAACAATAAATCATAGAAGCAATTGATAATTTTATTAAACATGATTACAACAATGATAAAACAGCAACATTTGTGGGTAGCAGCTAAAGTAGTACTTAGGAGAAATTTCATATCTCCAAGGTTTTTTTTTATTTTTTTATTTTTAATCAAAGAGAGAACGCTGATGAATACATTGGACATGCAACTAAAAAAAATCTTAGAAAACCAACAAATTTAAAACCTCCAGTTAAACACCAAATTAAAAATCCTGCAACTCTGAGGAAAGATGAACAAAATTGAAAGCAAAAAACCTGAATGAATTAGTAAAACTAGAAACTAGGATTTTTTTTTTCTGTTCAAAGATAAGCTATTAGCTAATTTGATTTAAAAAAATCAAATTACCAGTATAAAAATAAAAAAGATGAATTTCCAACTAATGAAGTTGAAATAAGAGAAAATTTTAGGAGCTATTTTATTTAATTGTATACCAACAAAACTGATGAGCTAAATAAAGTAGATGAATAAAAAATAATATAAAAATATGAATTTTCCCAATTAACAGAACAGAAAATAGAGTGCAAAAATAACTCTGATTTAGAAAAGGAAATAGAACAGGCAATGAACTCCTAAAGAGCAAATCTTGGTAATAGAATGATTTATAAGTGAGTTCTAATAAACATTTTAGAAAACAATTTCAAAATAAATTGTTGGAAAAAATAAAAAAAGGAGTCCAATACTTTTATTCTATGATGCAAATATGGTCTTAATACCAAAAGAAGAGAGTCAAAACAGAGAAAGAAAACCATAGAACAATATCCTTAATGAAAATTGATGCAAAAATTTTAAATGAAATATTAGCAAGATGACTACAGCAACATATATACCATAGGAATACAGAATTATTTCAAAATTAGAAAAAAGTATAAACATAATTGACTATGTTAGTCAATTCAATTAGTCAAGAACAACAAAAACCATGTTACTATATCAAGAGTTTCGGAAAAAGCTTTTGATGAAATACAACATTTCTTTCTATTAAAAACATTAGCAAATAATAGTAATTTTGTGTGTGTGTATATACATTTGAAGTCAATATAAGGATTTCCTGAGTAAAATAATACAAATAAGAAAACATATACACAAACAAGGAATAGGTAAGAAAATTGTTAAAATATTTGACAAGGTATTTATCTTCTTCCAGTAACAGTTATTAAAACATATCTCTAAGTATGACAAGTCATTACTTTTTCATTCCTCATGTTTTAGTTTATTTTAGCTTAATAGAAAACAAAGAGAAATCTTTTCAACAAAGCAAATCATATATGCATAGGGATTTTCAGGTTCTGTTTTTTCTTTTGCTGCAGATAAAAGGAGGGAAGCTGATTTTCTTTTGTACTATCACATTAAGAAAAGAAAAACAGCATCTCTTAACCTGTGAGTAACATGTATGGATAGTATTTACTCCTCAAAGTTAATGTAGCTCAAGTATATATTTTAATAACTATTGCTGAGTTCTTATTGAGGAAGAGTAATTTTAAATTTCCAAATGAAAAGTAGCCCCTTTTCTAACAGTTAACTGTGCAGAGACCTCTCATAACTACTTTTTAATGAGCTAGAAGGGTATTGTTAAACACTCTCCTAGGTGGTTATCTTAAGTAACTGAATATTAAATATGAAAAAGAAGAGAAAGAAATTTTAACTTTTTTTTAAAAAGACATTTTAAAGAAAGGTCAGGTGCAGCAAAAATATAGTGAGACTAGATCTATTGGCCCACAACTAGAATATGATTAATTTGGAAAACTTTTCTTTGCTCATTACTTCCATTCATTACCTAAAGCTTTTACTAACTACCTTTAAAGATAAATCTTATTTATACTGAAATAATTATACTAAATATTTAACTTTAACATTCTTCACTCTTTTAAATCTGTTGAATAATTGAAAGTCATTGCTTTGCATTTTAAAAAATAAAAAAGGAAGTTAGGAAATGAAGGGGGAAAACAAAATTTTGAACTTTTAAAAAATGTAGATGGAAAAATCATAAAACATAGAACTAGATATCTATCCATTCTTGACCTGAAGGCAATTAGGGCTTCTAATTCCTTAAGTGAAAATTAAATTACTAAAATGTTTTACAGTGTTTTTAATCATATACTAGCTGAATTGTAATAGTATCCACTAAAATTGTTGTGTTATTATATTATTATCAAAAAAACCTCCCAGGAAAACAGATTTAGAAACATTGATTTGTATTATATTTTTCTATTTTTCTTGTTGATGAAAATATAATGTTTTGATAATCATGATTTAAAAACTTCAAAAACAACAATTTTGTGATTTCAGACTGGTGTATCTCAATGAATAAGCTATGGTTAAAAGTACAAATAAAAATACATTAGTTATGTTTTTCCAGTAGGGTGACTCACATTCTTCTATCATCCTTCCACAGCAGGAACTTGTTTCATGTGAATGCTGATAATGGGCCATATACTGTTAATGCTAACATGTAGGAGTCAGTCAGAAATAAAAGAGAAAAACCCCTATCACGATTAGCATTAACAACATATAAACCTGTAGCTACTTTTCAGTATATAGAGTATAAAGAATAAAAAATTCAAATCACAAGTTTTTTCTTTCTTGATATTTGTGTTTCCTGCAAAACAGAAAAAAAAAGGTTATATATAGATATGTGGCTATGTAGATGGAAGAATTTAATTTAATAAAGGTCTTAATGCAAATTTTTAAGAAAGGAACACATTTTCTGGTTAATGGGTTGCTTAAAAGCTATCTAAAATCATAATATAAAACATAGTTTTAACATTTTTATAATCTGAAGTTGTGTATAGACTAATATAATACTTTAAATTTATTTGATCATTTATAGTATTTAGTGATTTATATAGATTTATTTTGTTGAAAGACATTAGTAAAGTCCTCTAAATAGCAAAATTGTAAGAATGTTTGTATTGGTGATCTTTCCTTCCTTTTTTTCTTTCCTTCCTTCCTTTTTTCCAGTTTAGGAATTAGTAAATTAAAGTTTTTTTTTTTTTTTTAAAGCTAAAGACTTTGAATTAATATGTTTTGCAAAAGTAAAATTCTGGTCAGATTTCATTTCTATAGTAAATTTAATTTACTTTCACTCTCACACTTCCCTGGAAATACTATTTAGTAAATGGGGGTACTTATTGTAGCTTTTTGAGAGCATCCATTCTTCTTCAATTATGTTCATCTACATAAAGAAAATCCAAACATCTATGGTATAGCTGCTTATTGTTTTTTTTTTTTAATTTGTTGAATTGAATCTTGTCTCATAGTTTCTTTTACTGTCTTTCTGAAGGAATTCTTTTTTAAAAGATAAAGTTTGATACTTCCTGTAAAGGAGTCAGATGATACCCTTTTATGCTGAGTGCATTGCTCTCACAAGATTCAGGTTTCAGCAATGCTTTAGCAGAACCTAGAAGTTAAAATGTCATCTTAGTATGTGACTCATTTAGCAAAAAGAGGGAAATTTTCTTTCTTTCACTTCATAATGAAACTAGCTATGTGATTCAGTACTAAAAAGAATTTATTGGGGGAATTTTTATACTTTATATATTTTGACAGGGCAGAAACTATCTTGGTTTGGAAATTTCCAAACTAAGGGAAATATATCATTTTCAATGATGGTACTTTTTAGTCTTTGGGTTATCTGAGATGCATTTGTTAAAGTGCTTAGAATAAAAAAAAGTTAAGTAGTTTAAATGATTAACTCATTTTTTTCAGAATTTTATTACATATTATATACATAGATGGGAAGGCTGCTTACATTTTTGTATATTTATATTTGACATTTGTAAACTCAATTATTTTTATTAGTGTTCATAACAAATACTAACACTCTTTTAGAACCAAAAATTTTCACGAGTGCCTTTTACTAACGTTTATTCAACTGCTTCTCAGATATCTCAAAGTGTATGTCTAGTAGACACCTGAAACTCCAGAAATACAAAACTCAATTCATTTTTTCCTCTAAACTCTCCCCAGTTCCTACCTTCTCTATTACAAAATCCTTCTAGTCCCTCAGTCTCACAATCTAGAAGTCATCCTAAATTCTCTCCCCTCCCTTGCCTCTTAATATCCAAGCCTTTGCCAAGCTTCTCTTTTACATATTCATTTTTTTCTCTGATGTGCTATAACTGCTCTAGTGTAGGTCCTAATTGCCTCATAGCTAGATTATTGCAATAGCAATAGTGGATCTGTCTACTTCCTCTCTCCCTACTCCTATCCATACTCCATTTAGCCAAAAAGTGATTTTCCTAAAACACAGATCTTATCATGTTATCCCCTCACCCCTCTTTCTCCAGTTACTCCAGGAGTAAATATGAAATGTTCTGCTTGACATTCAAAGCTTTTAATACATAGTTCCTTTCCTTTCTTCTTTCCTACCACACCTTTATAGTCATCTTATACCTAAATCTTAATACATACTCTTCAATCCAATGACACCAGCTTCCTGACTATTTCACAAATAAGAAAATCTTTCAGCTCTGAATCTTCTTTTTGTCTCCCATGCCGGGAATGCTCTCCTTTCTCTGCTCTTGACTACTTCAACTTCCCTGGCTTCCTTTATATCCTAACTAAAATCCTACTTTTTGCAAGAAGCCTTCCCTATTCTGTTTTAATTTCAGTGCTTTCCATCCATTTTATCCTGTTTATCCTGTATTTAGTTTGTTATATTTTTGTTTGCATGTTGTCTCTCCATTAGTTTGTAAGGTCCTTGAGGACAGGGACTACCTTTTACCTCTTTTTGTACCCCCAAGACTTAATCAGTGCCTAGAACATAATAGGTCCTTAATAAATGTTCATTGATTGACTATGTCAGAAGATTTTCTTACAGACATCTTGAATTTTTAAAACAGTAGGAAATTAACAATTTTTTCTATAGCACAAAATTAGGAAAAAATCCAATCTTCATGATAAACATTTATACCTAAATTGTGGAAAATGTTAATTAATTTACCAGGATAGTATTTTTAAACTATATTAAAATCCTAACCTTTAACTTGTGGTCTGTTGTTGGTCCTGATTTTCAAAAAAGCGATGGCATTGGAGCACAAACTACTAAGCTGGAAAGACTTTTGAGTATAGATGAAGTGATGGAATGTGTATATTTTTCGTCCAAAAGCCAACCAAGTTAAGTTCAGAAACTTATAACCAAATTGTACTCAATGTGATGAATTTTTTGATCACAGCTCTTCAGAATTCAATTATTAAGTGATCAATATGTCATGTCCCAATATCTGACCAGTCTTGCATCACTAATTGCCTATTGGATATTTCAAAGTAGATTTCTCTGAATTTCAGACTTCTATTTCAAACATAACATGGCCAAAACAGAACTCATATTTTCCACCAAACTTTCCTGTTTTCTAAGCTTTCCTATTTCTGTGGAAGGCACCACATCATTGACATCATTCTTAACTCCTCCATCTCTCTCATCCCACACATGCAAACAGTTGCTAGAGCTTGCTATTTCTACTGTCTCTTGTATCTCCCTCCTTTCTATTCAAATCCTTGGTTCAGATCACCCTCATTTTTTAATTCAGTTATTTCAAGACTCAAGTTTTATACCTGCTTTATGTCTCTTTTTACTATAATTCATTTCCCATATAAATGCCAAATTGATTTTCCTTAAGCATATCTGACCATGTGACTCTCTGATTCAATCAATGCTCATGATCCTGTATTTCCATTAGACTAAAACACAAAATCCTGTTTAGCTTTTAAAGTTCTTTGTAACCTTGCCCAAATCTGTCTTTCCTTTTGTTTTGTTGCACATTACTTCCTCTCTTCCACCATGTGTTCCAGGCAAACTAGCTTTCTCTCTGTCACACATAATACTTCATCTTTGTCTCTGTGCTTTGCAGATTATCTCTCATATGTGCAATGTACTTTCTTCTCATTTCTCTTGCACAGAATATCCCCTTCCTGTAAATAGCTCAAGTTTTTATGTGAAGCTTTTCTTTATTCTTTCTTATACCCCAACTGCTACTGTCCTTCCCTATTTATCTTGTATTTATTTACTTTTTAATTATTATTTTTATATTATAAATTACATATACTCAAGTATGTACTTTCTTCTCCCATTAGAATGCAGGATTCTTCAGACTAGGGATTGTTTCATTCTTTGTATTTTCAATATCTTGTATAGTGCCTTGCATATAATGCTTACTAAATCTTGATTATAGAAGGATTGTCTTAAGTGCTTAGTGCTGCATCAGTGGTGGTGATAATAATTGCAAGGATATAATTACTTAATTTGAACTAGTGAAGAAATATTTTAAAGTAGACCAAGTGGAATTTTGTATGTTTAATAGGTCATTACTATTATCTACATGTTACATGTGCTCACTTTTTATTCAGTGTTGTTTATGGTATATGCAAAAGACTATATATGATGAGAAAGTAACTTAAGATATTCATAGACAACATGGGCAGAAGAAATGATAAAATGCCAATTGTATAGCAGTAAATTATTGGACGTTTAAGAAATAGTGGAAATGAAAGCAATGAACAAATAATACCACCATGCAGCAACAGAAGATATAATGGCTCTTTCTTGAGTTGAGGAAGTCATACAGCTGATGAAGCTAAAAGAGATAATATTATAGAGAAGCAATTGGAGGCTCTGCAAACAAGAACTTTTGATTTTACTTTGTATTCTCATGGCCTAACACAGTACCTTATACATTGCAGGCATTTAATACTTGTTTGTATTGAATTATCAAATGAAATAAATATACTTAGAACAAACAAAACAAATAGAAAAATATAATAATATAAAGTTCCTAACATGTTCAGTCATTTGAAAACTTTTGTAGGTCTACAATGTGAAATGCTATTTATTAAAATGTTAAATTGTATCTTCCCTCTGTTACATCTGTGTAACAGCTAATCTAGTTTCTCAATAAAAATAAATTATTCTATTGAGTAATGGGTCATTGAATACATATTAGATTTATTTTATCCTCTTATTTCTATCATCAAGTTGCAATGTGGTATAATGGATAGGAGACCTAAAGTCAGGGAGAGTTTGGTCTTTAAAATATACTACTTGTGGAGCTGTGGACAAATAGTTGAGCTTCTCAGGCATCTCTTTTAAGAGTAAAATTGCAAATGAATTGCTGACCTGCTTATTGCTTATTTCCCAGGATTGTTATTATATGCCTGTTTTAATGTGATGAATTGACTGCTTGTATTTTTCCATTCTTTTACATCTCTCTGATATATGTAGAATTTGCTCATTCTGTATTTGAAAACTGAAGAAATTATGAAAAGTAAAATTTTCTTAAGAAGTTTCCTCCTTCCCTTCCTTCTTTCCTTCCTTCCTTCTTTCTTTCCTTCCTTCCTTCCTTTCTTGGTTTCTTCCTTCCTTCCTTGGTTTCTTCCTTCCTTCCTCGCTTCCTTCCTTTGAATTGTATGCTTTGCATGGTATTAAACACCAGAGTCAAAAAAGTTGACATAAGACTTCTTATCCTATTGAATCTCATATTTAAAATAGTTTTTTAAAAAAAGATGTTCAGGATATACACTTAAAATTTTAATCTGCTAAAAATTAGTTAATTTCTCTTGAGAAAAAAGTTAAAATGTAAGATTCTAAAATTTCACAAAATTTTAGAAACTGGAACAAATTTTAAAACAGTAAGTTTAAATGAAAGAAAATGAAATCTATCCAGAATGATTTTACATAATTATTTACATCTGTACTAGCACTAACAGTAAATCTGTTGCAAATTTGAAGACAAAAATAAAAACAGATAAGAAAGAACTTCACTCTGTAACTTTTTAAAAGTTAAAACAGTGATTGAACTATAATAGAAAGAGCCCTGACTTGGGAATCTGAAGACTGAGATCCTAGTCCTGAACCTTTCCATTAATTTGACATTTGTGATCTGGGCAAGTCACTTTATTTTCAGGACTTTTACATCCTCTTATGCAAAATGTTGGTTTGGGATTATAAATATTTTTGTTCTATCATTTTCTTTTTAGGATATTTATTTGTTAGAATGTAAAGAAAACAGACATGAGAGTACTTTTAATCTTTTTGTATTTATATGTGGAAAGTAAAATTGTGACAATTATAATATATTCTAATTGTTACAATATATTATAACAATTGGAATTGTATACCTTAAACTATGGCTTTCTATGAAATTCAATTCAAATGAACAAACTAAACACCAGAGGTTCAAAGACAAAATGCCAGTCCATCCCTTTTACTAGAATGAATACAATGTGTATATAAGTATGTAAATACATATATACACATATATACATTAAAATGTATAGATACTTATATATGTGAACAAAAGAAAACATAAAACCTTTCATATAATCCTATCATTCTTTTAAGCTATCATCGTATATCTCCTCTTCCTTTCATAGCCATACTCCTAGGAAAGATTATCTATATTGCCCAACTCTTCAACTTCTATTCACTTTTTCATTCTTCATAATGACAACACCACTTGACTAAACCTGTCTCCAGCATTACCAATGCTTTTTTATGTGCTAAATCCAATGACGTTTTTTCAGTCTTCATCCTTTCTTTTCCAGCCACTTCCATTACCCCTCCCCACCACATCAGATGATTTATTGTGTTATTTGACATCTTCCCCTACCCCCATTTCAGATAGTTTACTTTATAAAAAAGGTAAATTTGTACTTCACATAGATAAGTTCTTTGACAGGCTTATGATTATTAAAAGTTCTGATGTCTTATAGTTATATAATATTATTTAACTATTTAGTGATAACGCCGTCACATCTTAACTTTATCCTGTCTTTCTAGTCTTAATGTACTTTATTTTTCTCTAGTCAAACTCTCCTTCCTATTATTTATTTCTCACACGTGATACTTTTCTCATCTTTTATACTGGGTATCTCTCATGTATGAAATATGCTCCCATCTTAATTCCTCCTCTTAGAATATAAATAACTTAAATCAAAGTTCAGCTTAAATATAACCTTCTGTATGAAGCCTTTTTTATCCTCTCCTTCAGTTGCTCATACCTTATTCCTAAATTATTTTTATCTACCTATATGGATATGCTATCTTCTCTTACTAGATTGTAAGTTTCTCAAGAATAGGAACTTTTATTTTTGTCATTTGATCTTTAGTTCCTGTCACATACTATGAGTTTTAAAAAATGCTCGTTGATTGATCAAATGATTATATTTAAAGGGATTTGTGAACTTGGATCTGTGCAAAGGCAAAGTGGTGTGGTGCAAAGAACATTGGTTGGAGCAGAATACTTAAGTTCAAGTTGTAGCTCTTGACATTAGTTGTATAAATTTCCTGACATCCCCCCCACTTCTGTCTCTTCTTTTGAAATATTTATGTTACCTTTCTTAAAGGATTCTTATAAAGGATGTACTTTGTAAATATTAAATTGCTATATAACTGTGTGCTGTTAGTATTTGATTTTTAAATATATGTCTAACATCAATTTAAAAGTATAGCCACTCTACAAATATTAATCTGATACTAGACAATAATTATATAATTTCTTGAGGAATTTTTTTTATCAAATTGTTATCATTATCATTGTTAGAATATTTCAAAGAGGGTTAGATTTAAAACTAAATTCTAGTGGGCACGTTACCAACCTACTATGTGATATTGGAGAAATTATTTCCCATGTTGGACCTCTGTAAAATGAGACTTTCCTCAATCAGCTCTAATATATAAGTTAAAGTTTATTCTTGGTAATCCTGGGATGTATAAATTACTAGATTTGTATACCTTACATTTGTATTTAACAGTTTTCAAAGAGTTTTCATATGCATTCTCATTTTTTTAATCATAAGCATGGTAAGTATGTTCTGCTTTTTAAGATGACAAAAAAGAGGTTCAGGGTGTTTTTTGGTGATTTTCTCAAGGTCAAAGGCCCATGGATATTTATTGGTGTCTACAGTTAAACTTAAAGTACTCTTTCCAGTGTGTTATGTTTACATGAAGTATCAATACATAGCAAACATTGATTTTGATGCTTAAATGCATATGTTTATATTTTATATATTCTGTGCTTCAGGCTTTCTTTTTTGGTTAGATGGGAAAAAGGGTTCATACTAGATATCTCTAAGGTTTTTTTCTAGCTCTGATATGCTAAAACGTTTAAGGTTCTTTCAAATCATTCAGTTGATAAGTTATTAAAGCGGTCAAAAGAAACTGAGATCCAGTCACAAATATAGTGAGTGAATGGCAAAGTCACCGAAGTGAGTAAATAGCAGACTAATTTTAGAACTGGTCACTAGAATCAAATTCAATATTCTTTCTAGAGTATCACAATACTTTATTTTTAAGGACTCCCCATTGAAGCCACTTGTCTCCAAACTTTAGTTGTAAAATTCTCTTGATTTCATTGGTATAGCTAAGTCCCATTGAAGAAATCTTTACCAGTACATATCAGTCATAGAGTTGTTTGGGGTATTAAGAAATTAAATAACTTGCTCAGGCTCATACAGCCAGTATGTGTCAGACATTCTTTGAAAATGAGATTTTCTGGCTCTGAAAATAGCCCCTCTGCTCACTAAAGCTGTGCAGTTTCACTGTCCATAAAGTTAAAAAAAACAATGTTTGGTAATAGTTTTGCTTGTTCCTTAATTTTTATATATGATCTATCTTCAATAAGTTAATGTAAATTCAGCTAAGGCAAATCCCCTTAATCTTCAGTCTCATCAATTATGCCTTAAAAAATTATAAAACCTTCCAAAACAAATTTTTATACAACTCTATCATTCTTAAATTACTGTTTTCTTATTTATCAGTTTTCTTTATGATTTTTAGTATATTCCTATCATTTCCAGAAAGCTACTCTATATAACAAATTTAAAAAAGGAAAGAAAAATTAGGTTGGTAAAACTAATAAATTAATATAAAAAAAACCCCACTACAATATTTGTAGTGTTTCATACTTTCACTAAAGGAAAAGACAGTAGCTCCACCTGGAGAAAAGAGATAACTTAACAGTTTTAACACTTAGACTGCAGGTTTAGACTGTCAGTTCTACTTTGAGTTTGCCTGATATTGCAAGTAGAGAAATCTATTATTAGAAGAGGAGGGATTAGCCCTAGGAGAAGGGCTAAAGTGCAAGAGTCCTGTCTCTTTAGGACCACCTAACTGCATTCATAAAGAGTCAGCCACTTGAATGGTAGTTGGGGAGATATGTCTCCACATCTCTACATTTCAGGGCTGTTAAATCCCTATTTGGAGCTTTAAACTCATGTCCAACCAGTTTCCTCTTCCTCAGTCTGGCTCTGTCTATTCTATTTTGCTTATTTTCACCAACAGAAAGGAGGAAAAAGAAAAAAGAAAAGAAGGGAAGAGGGAAAGAAAGATTAATAACCTACCTGTTTCACCAAGCAAAGTTTCTTCCTTCCCAACGAGTCAGGCAAAAACCTAGTGCTTCTTAGAGAGGCCACAGACTTCCTCCATTTGGCTGGCATGTGTAGTGTGTGTGTATGTATGTGTGTGTGTGTGTGTGTGTGTGTGCGTGCACATGCCCACGTGTGCTGAAGACAAGAAGAAATCTAAAAGTAAATCATAGGGACAGCAATCACCAGTCATCTGCAGGCAGATCAATCTCTCTAGACAGCAGCATGGCAGCCCACGCCAGGCTCAAAAAGCCAGTTCCAACTAATTTAAGACCCTTTTTATAAGCCAGCTGAAGGTGACTCATAATCAACGGTTTGCCTTTTCTGTGAACCCCACTGCTTTTCCCCCTTCCTGTCTGTTTTTCTCGTAATTTAAAGGTTGGTGGGGAGGAGGAAATATTTTTAAAGGAAATGTAGAAAAAGCCCAGGGTCCTTGGGGCTGGTGTTTCCCCCTCGTTCCAAATGCATTTTTTTTTCTCTTTTCTTTAATGAACACTATGTACTTTCCTGCTCCATGTGGGCAAGAGGCCTCCTTTCTCACTTTTGTCTTTTAACTAAAAGGAAATACTGGCAAATGTGTTTCAAACTCAGACAAGTCAGCGGAGTGTTCTACTCAACTGCAGGGGAAGTGGGCTTTATTGGGAGCTGAGAAGGCAGTCACTCTTACTGAGAAATTCCACTGTAGATCACCTGGGCTATAGGTACTAGCCTCCTTTCTGGAATGGAGATATTTAGTGAATAATGTGGCTATAGATGATATTAATATATATGAATAGAGAAGAGAAATCACTTCAGAATTACTGAACAGAATGGTAATAGCTGAAAAAATCATCTCCTAACTAAAGTGCACAAAGAATATGCACAAAGAAAGGTAGTCAGGAGACTACCTTGCAAAGTGATATTGCACTATCTCCCTAGCCTTAAATTCTCTCTTGATAATTGAGAGACTTGATAATTGATTTGTAAGGCAACTTTTTGCCTGGAAATTCCATGCTTTTAGATAGCAAAAAAACTTCCCTCCCTCTACTGGACTATAAGAATAAAATTAGGGAGAGGCAAATGAGCCATTAAAACTGGAACATCTTATGTGCAAGGCCTTATATAAGAATTTTATATCAGAAATAATCATGGGGAACATTAAAATGTATTGGGGAGAAGAGGAAGAAACTTCTATTTGGGAATCCAAATGAGGTATACCAATGTGGTTATAACTTTGGATTTATAGCTGAATCTTGAATTCAGTCCTGAGTTGATTAACTGATTTACTTATTGATTGATAGATTGATAGAATTGATAGACTGATAGAATAGGACTGATGATTTCCTTGAGGTAGGTAATACCTAATTAGAAAAATCATTGGGAAAACCTTAGCAAATATAATATAATTCAGGTACCCTTGTTCCCCAAAAACCAAAAACCTAGTGAAAAATATCATGGAGATTGTTGTTATTGATACCACAGAAGATTGTATGTGAATTGAATTTAAGTGGAGATGCAAGTGTAGAAATAAGAAATATCAAGACTAGACATACAAATTTAAGAGTCATCCACCAAAAAGTAATAGTTGAGGCTTTGGAAGTAAATGAGCTTGTCAAGAGAAAGAATAATATTAACTCACATTCATATAGACAATTAAGTTTATAAAGTGCTTTCTTTATAACAGTCCTGTAAGGTAAGTAGAGTATTGTACATGTGAGGAAACTGAGATTTAAAGAAATTAAGTGATGTATAGTTAGTGTCTAAACAAGTTATGTTATATGATCATGATGGGATACTACTATGTTATAAGAAATGATGAGCTCATTGATTTTAGAAAAAAACGTGGATAGACGTGCATGAAATAATGAAGAACAAAATGAGCCAAGAGAATGGTGTACAGAGCTGCAATAATATTTTTTTTAAAGAAAAACTTTAAGTGACTAAACCACTTTGATTATTTATTATAAATACTCAAATGAACTACAAAGGACCTATGAAAGAAGATGCTCTCTGTATCCAGAGAGAGAACTGACAAATAGAAGTATACATGGAATGATTTTACATTCTATATATAATGTACATATATATATGTTAAAAATATGTACATATATCTTTGTTTCTAATGGTAGCCATTTCTAGGGCAAGGAGTTAGGAGGGAAGGGAGAAAAAAGTTATTAATAACTTTATTATATATTTGAATGGAATAGAAAGTTGTACATAATTAGATTGCAGTTTTATGTGCAATCATTTTTTTCTACTATGCTATAGAAATGCTTGTTTTATTTCACAAATTAAAAACAAAACAAAAAAGATTTGAATCAAGGTTCCCTAACTTCAAGTCAAAGGTTCTATATTACCACTGACTCTTAAAAATCATTTAAGAATAAAACCTTGCAGAATATCTATTTTAAGGCACTGAGAAAAGAGAAAGCAAATAAAGAATGAGGACAGTGAAATGATTAAGATAAGGAAAGAGATAGTATCAAGAAGAGTATACAGTAGCAAATACTGTAAAGATTGAAGTCAATCCAGTCTTCTCTCATTGCTTTGATATTGACTAAAATAAAGGTACCATGACTGATATCCTATGAGAGCCTCCTGTGTTATTTCTGTTTCAAATACAATTTGCTTTGATTAGGAAAGTGCTATTTAAAGTATCTTATATTCAGAGAAGTTTTATAGAACTCAAGAAACCAATGAATATTGGTTAGTATCAGTGAAGGGCTATCCTACAAAGGTTTTCCTTAGACCTCTGAAAATTCAGAATAAAAGAAGGATACATTTCAAGATGTAATACTTTCTAGGTCAAGATAAGAACTATACAATGCTTATTATACATTATGCCATTTTATCCTCAACAACTCATGGTGGTAGTTACTACAGTTATTATTACCTTTATTTTACAGATGTTGAAACTAAAGTTTAGTGAGGTTATGCCAAGCTGAACAGTTATCCAGCTAGCATATGCCAAAGGCAGGATTTAAACCCCAACCACTTCTTCTCTCTGACTCCAGTGAGTTTTCTATTATACTATTCCTTAGATAGTAATTGCAAGAACAATGGAAGTTTGGATGAAAAGCAGCAAACTCACAGAAGTAGTAGTTTGTAAGAGGCTCTGGACCTGACCCTCCTGGGATGAGTTGAGACGCCTTTGTGTCAGGCCCACCCTAACCTGTATCTCTGGACTACCAAGGTGGCGCTGATGATGTGGTGGAGTCTGGACAGGTTGGGGGACAGGGGAGGCACAGTAAGGTTGGGCTCCTCCTTTCGGGGAGGGTTTGGGGAGGACTCTCTGTCCCGATTGGCGTACAGCAATGAGGAAGGATAAGAGCTATAAAAAAGAGCGGTACCGGACGGTTGGGGAGACACGGCTGACTTGTAGCATCAATAAACATCACTGTTCTATCAATCTCGGCTCTCTGTCTGGTGATTCCCTCCTCCCATCTCCACGAGGAGGGCCGGAGACGTCCGAAGCCCCGTCAGGCTCGGGGAAGCTGGAAGAGGCAGTCTCTGTTGTGGTTTCCCATTTTCCTGTGACCTGGCCCGGCCCCCAACAACTGGCGCCGGAACATTTCAGGGCAATTCTATAGTGGATTCTTCCCTCTCATCTCCTGTTACAACTATATGGTATTTAGCCCCTGAGTTAGCTCATTCTCAATTTCACCTTTCCGCACGATCTTTACATCGGTTATATGGTATTTCCCGGGATCAAGCCCGCCAGATAGTCAAACGCTGTACTGCCTGTATTCCTTTTAGGCCCCCTCCTTGAGAATCTACTTCTAATCCTCGAGGTGATCTACCAAATTCTCTTTGGCAAATGGATGTTACTCACTTTCAATCCTCTTTGATTCATGTAACTGTGGATACATTTTCTGGCTTTATAATGGCAACTCTACAGAACAGTGAGGCCACAAAAAGTGTAATACAACATATGTTAGAATGTTTTGCAGTTGTAGGAGTACCCCTCACTTTAAAAACTGATAATGGCCCTGCATATACTTCTCAAGGCTTTAAGGCCTTTCTTGATGAGTTTGCCATTCATCATATTACAGGTATTCCTTATAACCCTACAGGACGAGCAATAGTGGAGCATGCTAATCAATCCTTAAAAAGCACGCTCATTAAACAAAAAGGGGGAATGGCTGGAAGGCTGACTAGAGCTCAAGATGCCAAAGCAGTATTTACTCTGAACTATCTACAAGTCAGAGAGGATGGTACAACACCAGCCATGAAATTTTATATTACTTCCCCAAATAGAAATGACAATCATAAAAAACAAGACAATGAGTTATACCCATGGACTTGCCTAGAGGGCAGTACTGTGTGGTGGAAAGACAAGAAAGGAAATTGGAATGGCCCTCACAAGGTCCTTGTGAGAGGCAGAGGATATCTTTGTGTCTCTACAGGTGAGAATGGAGGAGAAAAGAGATGGATCCAGTTGCGAAATGTCAGAGAAGTCCAGCAAATGCCGTCGACGATCTCTGACGCAGAGATGGAGGGGAGGAAAAAAGAGACTTCGCAAGAGGGGACGTAGAGGCAGGAGAAAAAATCCATCCAGCAAGGCAGCGTGGAAATTAATCATAGGCTTTTTGGCCAGCATCCTGACTGATGTTGCTATCGCCGCCCCTATGGTCCCCCATACATTAAAATGGAAAGATATTGTAACCACCAGAGAGGCAGCCAATTATTGGGCTGTTACTCCAAATTTGCCTGTTTTCCAAATGATGACATGGCGTCATCAGCCCCTTCCATTAATTGTGCGTGGTAATGCTTCTTTTCTTGATGGCCCTTGGTTAGATTTCCCAATTGCGTTCACAAATAAGACTTACAATGGTACCCTAACTTTCCATACCCGCTATGCCCCTATCTGTGTATATTATGATACAAATAGCTCAAATGTTTTAGAGTATTGTATTCTTTTGACATCATGGAAAACTTCTCAAGGATCCCACAGAGATCGGGATCTCAACAATTTTACTAGTTTATTAGATGTTGAATTGTTAGCAATCCCACATAAGGACCTGGTTAATGTGTCACACATAAGGCAATCCTATCTTCCTCCATGTGCCCATGATGCAGATGGAATAGTATTTACCCCTATGGTTAGTTGTTCTACAGGACAAATTGGTGGGATTTATAATATTGGAGAGGAGAAATTAATTTTTTGGGATAGAAATACCACCTCCACTTCCGTTTTAGTAGCCCCTTCCCCGGTGGTGAAGGATATTCCACAAACTCAGCTATGGAAAATAGGATTGGCCTTATACGGTGTAAATATCTCTGTGAATCTTTTCAATCCATTACATAGGGATTTGTCTCTTGGACAATGGTTAGAGATATTTCAAAACAAGAATTCTACCTGCCATAGAAATTATGGAGAAAATAGTACTCTGTTATGAATTTAAAGGACAGGTTCTTACGTTAGATAATGCAGCCTTTATGCTATGTAGGCACCCTAACATTACTCAGGTGGAGGGTGGATATGTGATCCAATGTAATAATCCCTTGATTACTAATAGACAATGAGAATTACATAGGTTATGCTGTGTTCCTTCTTAGAGTTCCTCCCTATACTATTCATCCTGTTCAAGCTGATGATTTTGCTACTTCTATTTCTGATGAATTAATTGGAAGATTAAGTAGACAGAAAAGAGAAGGAGAACTGGCAGCTGCATTGTCAGTAGTGAATTTGGCTCTCAATGTTATAGAAGAGATACAGATACATAATATACAAAATCAGTTAAGTTTTGTAGCCGCTTCGTTACAACAATTTATGGTTGAGAATGGACAAGCTTGGAAACATCAAGAACAGATAGACAGTGCTCTGTTAGCTAGAATAGCACAAACAACTGAGGTTTTGCAAGTGGTTGTACATCAACAAGCTTTGATGCTCCGCTATATGAGAATGCAATGTCATTATAAATATTATCCCGTATGTGTTACCCCTGTTCCTTTTAACTCTACATTATACCAATATTTGGAAGATGTGTTACAAAATGCTACTTATGTTACAAATGTTACTAGTGAATTGACAGCCCTTGATCTTATTATTTCTGCTATGCAAAATGCTTCTACTGTTTTTGTCAAAGAATGGAATGAGGAAATCTCGAAGGGATTTACTTCTTGGTTCAAAGGTGTGAATTTGACAGATTTAGTTCATTGGATTACAATTGGATTCATTGGAATTGGATTGTTGATGCTTACATTCTGTCTATTACCCTGAATTCTTTCAATTCTCCTAAAAACCATTCGTGCTGCTCTTGAAGCTCTTAAAGCAGACATTTTGTACCCATTTAAAAACAAAAAGGGGGAGTTGTAAGAGGCTCTGGACCTGACCCTCCTGGGATGAGTTGAGACGCCTTTGTGTCAGGCCCACCCTAACCTGTATCCCTGGACTACCAAGGTGGCGCTGATGATGTGGTGGAGTCTGGACAGGTTGGGGGACAGGGGAGGCACAGTAAGGTTGGGCTCCTCCTTTCGGGGAGGGATTGGGGAGGACTCTCTGTCCCGATTGGCGTACAGCAATGAGGAAGGATAAGAGCTATAAAAAAGAGCGGCACGGGACGGTTCGGGGAGACACGGCTGACTTGTAGCATCAATAAACATCACTGTTCTATCAACCTCGGCTCTCTGTCTGGTGATTCCCTCCTCCCGTCTCCATGAGGAGGGCCGGAGACGTCCGAAGCCCCATCAGGCTCGGGGAAGCTGGAAGAGGCAGTCTCTGTTGTGGTTTCCCATTTTCCTGTGACCTGGCCCGGCCCCCAACAGTAGTTGACACAACTTTATTTCTACATGAAAGAGAAAGAACAGAAGCAACAGGGAATACTAGGATCAAGGTCTGTTTACCTCCTGAAGGTAGGAGATAGCTGGTGGTTTCCAGACAGGGAACTGTGCAATGACTTTTGTAGTGTGGATGAAAGATCAGGGGCCCTCTGAACTTAAACTTATATAGATTTTTAGACAAAGAGCCAGATGGTACTAATAGAAGGATACCAGAGATCAGTAAAATGAGGATATTTTTTAAATTGCCTAATAAGGAGTGAGGAATAAATGGTAGGAATAAAGACCAATTCAACAAGAAGTTGAAGGGAGAGTAATAATTCTCAGTCTCTGAGTTTATTAGCTTTCACATAGCCCTGTGGGTCCAGGATCGTACCAATCAAATAATTTTCACCAATCAACAATCCACTGCTGAAGTCTCAGCATCTGTTATTCAAATCCAAAGAAATCTGGGCCATGTATAAGATGGATAATGAAGGCATTAGGGACTTGGCACTAAATACATTGCATTTCATAGCAGATTTTTATCAGGATAATGATTATCCCACAGAGGTTCAGAATTTCAAAGGCCTGTCAGGTCCATTCATGAGGTATTATTGATCCAGGTGACAGAGCCATCTGCTGTTGAAGTTAGCTGCTGCTGTTGCTGCTGCTGCTGCTGCTATTGCTGGAGTCAAACACAGGAAGAACTTTAGTGTGGTTGCTGCTGAAGGAAAAACACAAAAACAAGAGTCTCCATAAAAAACAGCTGTACATTCATGGTGTCACCTGGGTCTAATTGCTTTTACTATATAGCTCATGGCTAGGTTGAGGATCAAACGGGAAATAAATAAGTCAGTATGAATAATGTCTCCATCAGTTCTCATCCAATATCACTCAATAAAAATATATTAAACCCTTACTATTTATTAAGTACCAGGCACTGATAAATACTGGGAATACAAAGAAAAGTTATTAAACAATTTCTGCCCATAAGAATTTCATAATCTTATCTAATGAACACATAAAAAGAAGCTGAAAAGCATGGGAAGTAGGAGAGGTTACCCTTGCAAAGGGGCCATACAGTTGGGGGGGGGAATGATGATCAAGTTCTTTTGGGTATCACCCAGAAATAGAGGAAGAGTGGGGCAGAACTCCCCATCATCCACTTCTCACTCTCTCCAACTAGAGTGAGGGAAGGAAGGACTTCAGGGACAGGGGATGCTTAGGAAATGTGAGTTTATGAATTGATTTCATCTTGCAAAATAGTGTTTCTGGAAATGATGAAAATCCAGAAAAGTAGTCAAATGGGAAATGATAAAAATTCACTGGGTATCATCTTTAGATAGTGAAGGATCTGGGAGGAGCTCCCTAAGATTCATTCTCCTCTTTCTCCAATCCTCCAATCAGAGGGAAGGAGAAGCTCCAGAGACAGGAGATGTTGAGGATATCTGGTATAAGTTATGAAAATAAATCAGGGCTGAGGGACAGCTAGGTGGTGCAGTGGATAGAATACCAGCCCTGAAGTCAGGAGGACCTGAGTTCAAATCTGGTCTCAATAACCCCAATTGCCTCAGCAACAAATAAATCAATCAGAGATGCAAGCCAACGTCCAGGGTTTTTCTTCCTACTATTCTTTCTTTTAGGTCTGGCTGTTTTCTTACTAGCTTGTGGGTATACTATTTGGTGGGCAGAATTCAGATTATTCCTACAGTTCCTCAGACCACTATCTTAGCTGGGATTTATTTATTACCACCAGCTGACTTTCACCTGATTGCCCCTCCCACTTTTCTTCCCCTACTTTTGTGGCTGTAGGCCCTGCCATCATGTAAGAGGATCAATAAAATCCACTTGTCAAGATCTAGCCAATCATAACTGTCTCCTTTCCAGAAAATCTTCCCCATTGGTCCCTTTCCTACATGACATTGAAGTTAGCAGAAAATATTGTATCCCTCATTTCCTTGGCTTCTTTTTATTTAAAAAAGCATCCTCTTTGGTGGGCTCAGTCTGGAACAGCATATTCATTTCCATGATTGGTATAGTTATAGATCCAATGTAGTACTGAGGGGATTTGTTGGGTGCAGACTTTATCAGCTATACCATTCCGTTTGGATTCCTCAGGGAAAGATAATTTTCTAGGAATAGTTACAAGATTCATGTATAGACAAAGGCATGCTGGTAAATGCTCAACAACTGACTGTTCCTCCTCATCCCAAAAGTATATATGACACACTTCTAAGTTTTATCTGCATTGTTAACATTTTCTCCAACACTTTCTTAAATCTGGGCAAACAATAAAAGAACAAATTAAACCTTATTTGTAGCCTTTGCCTATTTTCAAGGTGAATATAATCATCCAAAAAAACTTATTAATCAGTCTTCCCAAGCTGATACAAGCTGGCTCCATCCACATCATTGTATTGTGCTGTCATAGTTTGGCTGCCATGTGGATCTATGGGGTATCTCCATCCTGATTTGGATTTATTTTTATCCTCTTTAGTGGGAGTTTCTACTAAAGTGTATTTGATAATTTGAAACACTACTTCTACAATTCTGACAGTCAGTTTGTGTGCCCCGTAAGGTGAGAGCTGAAATGAAGCTTCTAAGGGGAATTCCCTTGCCTTTAGCATGTGGGCATCCTGGTATTACAGTCATTTTGGCTTCACAATCAAGGAAACTAAAAAAAGAAGTCTAGTTCCCTTATTTGTCTATTAGTCATTTTGGCATAAAGCCAACTTGGGGTCACGTCCCTCTCCCTTCCTTTTTTGTTTGATTTTAAAAGAATGAAGCCAGATTAGATAGTAGATTTGTGGAGTATCTTCTTCTCTTATCTTGGAAGAATGAGGTGATGACAAGTTTGGGGGCTGGAAGTTTTCAATTTAGCAAAACACAGTCCTAAGCTAGCTTCTCTTCTTCCTTAGAAATAGTTGGGGGTTCTATTTCAATCTGTTCTAAAGGTGATTCACTTTTCCTTCCTTGGATTCTCTTCATCAATGTTTTCTAATTTGTCTCATTGCTTTTGCCTGTTTCTACATTGCAAACCAAGGATGGATTGGGGGAAGGGAGTAGCAAATGAATCCTTTTCTTTTTTCTGATTTCCCAACTACTAGCCTTAATGAGAAACTGAAGGATAGAATCCTCAACACCCAACCTATTATTAAAAATTCTGAGTGTTCCTGAGATCTCCTTGTCCACTGATTTCCTTGTAATTTGTTTACTGCCCTCTATCCCCATTCATGTATAGCTCTGTGTTGCAGTAGATAGAATGTTGGATTTGTAGTCAGCAAGACTCCTTCTCCTGAGTTTAAACCTGTCCTCAGACACTAGCTGTATGACCATATAGAGGTTATTTAACTATGTTTGCCTCAATTTTTCATCTGTAAAATTAGCTGAAGAAGAAAATGGCAAACCACTAAAGCAATTTTTGTAAGGAAACCCCAAATAGGGTCATGAAGACTTGAGCATGACTGAACATCAATAGTCACTGAAACCACAGGGAAAAATTCCCAGCCCTAAAGGAGTTTATTTTTTATTTTTAAACAACTGATCACTCAAATTACTCACAAGACACACTCTCAACTTCTCATCAACTAGCTACCACACTCCTTGAAGATTCCCAACTCTGCTATTCCTATTTTCTTAAGGATTCCACCCCCCAGAAAGCTATATCTGGCTTATTATACTTTTCATTTAACTTCTGGGAGTAGGACATGATGCAGAAGAGTTTGAGTGAAGAGAAACTGAGCTACATGAGGGTAGTAATTAGTAAAATTTTATTACTACTCAACAGAAAGGAAGATATAGTCTTAGCATTTAGTTTCCATTGCCTCTGGCCAAGGGCAGTGCACAGTAGAAGTAGCTTCTGGACAATGAACCTGGCAATGATTTTCACACTCTAGTCCAAGGCTCAATGACCTTTAGAGTTCAAACTTAAATGAAGTTTTAGACAAAGAGCTGGCTAACCCTAATAGGTAAATCCCATAGAGGATTTCCCCAGAGGGAAAAATAATAGTATGGAATAGGAAAATTCTCCATAGTAATAGTATATTTGGTATTAAGTGAAATGAAGATATTTTTTAATATTACCTAATAAGAAGCAAGGAATGAGGGTCAGGGATGTAGAGAATTGTCCTCGGTGCCAATCCAGCAATTAACTGGGAAGTAATGTACAGTTTTTGAGTTTATTACCACAGGAATTGGGTATCCAAGGTAGGTGGTGGGGTGGGACCATACTACCACATCAAACCAGTTTACTCCAATTCACATCAGGATTGGCTGATTTAATTAATATAAGGACTAGAACTGCATTTTTGTGGAATTTCTAGGTGAGGAAGGTTCTTACTAATTAGTGTCAGTTTGCTTTAGCATATTGAGAGTTTGCCTCACAACCAACATGTATTTAAGGCAACATTTGAAGCCAGGATTTTCTGGCTTTACTGTTGGCTTCCACCCATTGCAGTTTCTCAATTAATATAGTAGAAGGCATTGTAAATATTGCTTAGTTAGCTTTATACATAGAACCACCGGGAAACTCAGAGTTGGAAAGAACCTCAGAACTTAGTTAGCCCAAACAATTACTGAACAAGAATCTGGTCTGGAGTATTTCCAAAAGTAATAGCTAAATACTTGAAAACCAAGGAAGGACTCATTACTAGAATAATAACTTATTCTATTTTAAGATAACTCCATTTGTTAGCAAGTTTTTTCTTGATACATTTGTCTTTTTGAAACATCTGCTCATTAGTCTAAGTCCTATTTTCTTGGGTTATGTATAGGATATCTAATTCCACTATAATTCAAGTGGACTATTATGTCTCATCTTTGATTCTCCATGAAAACCAACCCCAATTTCTTAATTTGTTCTTCATTTGTTGTGATGAATTTTTGGTTTATCAAAATCTTTTTTGAAATGCAGTACTTCATGTTGCTCAAAGTACTCTCAATAACTTTGGGAATAATAACTCCTTAAACCAAAATTTTCATTATTCTGTGGAGAGAAGAGTATTGAAAACACTTTTTTTTTCTGAACTTCATTAAAGTTGCTATAAAATTGGCTCACTGTTGTCTCCAAAGAATTTTCAGATATTAAACATTGTTCAAAGCGTTTTTAAAAGGAAAGCATTAAAGGGTTTTTTCCCCCCAGTTTATTTTTTTTTCTTTCAGTGATTGTCATATTTTGGAAACTTGAGTTTGAAATGCACATTTTTACACTTGCACTCTCTCTATAATGATATAGTAATTTGTCATAAGGTTATGCTATTTTACATCTTTTGACTGGGGAAATGAGGGAGAATTTATTTTTTCTTTGTTCTTTCCCAACAGATAACCTTTTTCAATATCATTCACCAGTATTATAATATTATTATAATATAATTTGAAAAGAATTACTTTTAAAATTTTGTCCTTCATTTTATCTCTCTCTCTCAGAGAAGAATGAGATAGATTATTTACTATAATTTTTATCAAGTTGTTGATGTTGAATTACTATTTTCAGATCTTGAATAACTCTGATTTTTACTGCTCATGTTCTTTTACTTCTGAAATTTCTCTTCAAGAATCTATTTATATCCCTCAACCCCAGAGGCCATTTACCTAAATTCTTTTTGCTCCTATTTTTTCTCCCAGTCTTATGTGTCTCCAGCCAATAGAGAAAAACTGATTTGCAATTTAATTTCATATGCTCTTACTCCCCTCAGTAAAGAAAGAAGGTAGTTCATCACCATTCTCTGTTAAAATGATAGCATGTACTTGAGAATCAAACACTAAATATTTTGTATTGTATAAACACTATTAAAACTTTCTGGGCCATCACATATTTTGGTGAGACAAACATCCTGTGGATTTACCCAATTCAATTTTCACTAACTAGCACAAAAGAAAACAGAAATTCCCCCCATTACATCATAGATTCCATTTCTGATGACCACCCATGCTGTTCTTAATACCAACTGGATAGATAGCTGGCCTCATACTCTTAACTTACCATTAGATTTCCATCTCTGAAGTTACTAGATTAAGAGCTACAGGACATTTTAGAAATCACTGGATCCAATTTCTTCATTTTACAAGCAAAAACCTAAGGCCCAGAGTGGTTAAGTGAAATCTAAGATCACACAAATAATCAGTAAATTCAGGTTTGAAATTTGGGTTCTTCAATTCCAGAACCAATGTTTTCTTCACTGTACTATTATTTCCTTTTTCTTGATATGAATTGGAGAACCTTCTTTAGATACCAGCATTCTTTGTGTCATCTAGAAGGGTCTTATTTTCCAGTAAATGATTGGTCATAGCTTTATTCAGGATAGAATTATCACTCAGAATACTGTAATTGACTGAATACTGTAATTTTGAAAACCACTGTCTTTTTTGTTTTATTTATTTCATTTTGTTTATTTAATATTTGTCCCAGTTACATTCAAAATCTTAAAAAAAAAGATTTTTGTTTTTAAGTTTTTTGAGTTCTAGGTTCCTTATCCCCCACCTACAATTAAGAAATCACATGTAAGATTATGCACATTTCCATAAAAGTCAAATTGTGAAAGAAAGCATAGATCTCCCACTCTAATGAAAATAAAAATCTTCAAGAAAAATTAAGTTGAAAATAAAGAAAGAGAGAGAGAAAGAACAAGAGAATGCTTCAATTTATATTCAGACATAAACAGTTCCTTTTCTGGGTATGGATAGGATTCTTTATCATATGATGAAAAAGTAGTTGTGGGTGATTGTACTACTGAGAATAACAGTCATTTACAGCTGGTCATCCTAGAACATTGCTATTACTTTGTATGAAGCATATTTCACTTTGTTCATGAAAGACTTTTCAGATTTTTTTCCTGAGAGCATTCTGCTCATCATTTCCCAGAGAGCAATAATATTCCATCAGAGAAACTTGTTTAAAAAAATTTTTTTTTGCAATTACTATTGCTAATTGTATTTCCTTCCATTTATTCTTACAGTCAGTACATTTTTATCTTATTTTGAGAAGGTGCTTTAAATATTTGGCAACTGATTAATCCATTAAATTTTCAGTCTTCACTTATCTAATGATTCCAGTAATTTTGTTTTGGAATTATTTTTTAATTCTTTGCTTCATGATAACTTACTATTGTTTCCTACTTACTTTAGCCAATAAAACTATCTTCTATTCTCTGATTTCATCCCCAAACCTCTTGCCTCCAAGCCTTTTGCATGCTGCCCCTCATGCTTTTATCAGATTATACTCCATATGTTTAGGGCATCATCATCCTTGCAGGTTTTCAACCCTAGGCATCCTTGACTTTTTTGCACTCCCTTACTGTCCATATTCAATCAGCTATCAAGTCCTCTCAATTCTAACCCTACAATATATTTCTCATACTTTCTCGTTTCTAGGTTTACATGGCCACTATTCTACTTCAAATCTGCATCATCCTATATGGACTGTTGTAATAGCTTTCTTATCATTTACTGTCATTTTAGCTAATCCAGGGAAAATGAAATGATATATCAGATTTGTTTTAATTTTCATCTGTAATTATTAGTTATTTAGATTTCTTTTGTTGACGATGACCTTTCTACATCTGTTGATTAGGAATTAGAGAATTGCTCTTTTTCTTCTCAATTTGACTCAGAGGACCTTCTTCTAAAGATTTTCCTCTGGTTTACTGCTTTTCTTCCAATTTTAGAGGCTGATTTTGGTTTGTAGAAAAACTTAAAAATTTCATGTAATCAAAATTATCAATTTTACCTCCTGTGAATCTCTCTATCACTTGTTTGGTCAAGAAACCCTTACCTGACAGATAATTTCTTTCATACTCCCCTAATTTACTTATGATATTATCATTTATGTTTAAATCATGTATCAATTTTAAGCTCATCTTGGTATATGGCATGAAATATTGATTTATGTTCAGTTTCTGCCAGATTACTTTCCAGTTTTCCCAGGATTTTTTTTTTCTTGCCAATATCTTGGATCTTTGGATTGATCAAACATTAGGTTAATATGTTCATTTACATGTGCTTTTATATCCCTAATCTGGTCCATTGATCAACACTATTTCTTATCCAGTTATCAAATTGATGATAAAAGCTTTTTAGTATAGTTTGAGATCTGTTCTTGCTAAGCCCCCTCTCTCTTCACTTTTTTTTTTATTGCAATAATTGACTTTTTGTTCCTCCAGATAAATTTTGTTATATTTCTCTAGCTTTTTGGTAGTGTAATTTTTATTATATTGGCTCCGCCTACCCATGAGTAATTATTAGATAACAATTTAGATCTGTCTTTATTTTGTAAATATTGTGTTTATATAGTTTCTGTGAGTGTCTTCACAAGTAGACACCTGTAGTTATTTTAAGTAGAATTTCTCTTTCTATTTTTTTTCCTGCTGGGTTTTGTTGGTAATACATAGAAATTCTAATGATTTGTGTGGATTTATTTTATATCCTGCCATTTTACAGTTATTATTGATTGTTTCAACTGGGTTTTTTAGTTGACCTTCTTGGGGTTTTCTAAGCAAACCCTTAATTTTACTGGAAAGGCTTCTAATTTGTCTTTATCACAGATAATGCTTACTCCTGGTTTTAGATAAAACTTATCATTTTAAGAAAAACTTCATTTATTCCTATACTTTCTAGTGTCTTTTAAAAAATAGAAATGGATGTTGTGCTTTCTCAAAAACTTTCCTTTGTGTCTATTGAAATAAGCATATAAGTTTAATTATTTTTGTTATTGATGTGGTCAATAATGCTTGTGGTTTTCCTAATATTGCATTCTTTCATATTGCATAAATCCAGCATGCCATAATATATGAGTTTTGTATTATATTGTAATCCCTTTAATATGTTATTTAGTTTTTTGCATTATTATTAATAAAGAAAATAATCTATAATTATCTTTTTCTGTTTTAGCTTTCCTTAGTTTGGATATCAAGACCAATTTTGCATCAAAGAAGAAATTTGGTAATATTGCTTCTTTATCCATTCCCTTCCTCTCTCTTGTTCCTCTCCCCCCAGTTTATGTAGTATTGGAATTAATTGTTCTTTAAATGTCTGGTAGAGTTCAACTTGTAAATTCATCTGATCTTGATTTTTTCTTTTTTCCCTTAAGAATATTATTTAGACCTGTCCAATTTCTTCTTTCTAAGGCAGGGTTATTTAAATATTTTATCTTTTGTTTTATTAATCTGGGTAATTTATAACAAATATTTTTCTAAATATCCATTTTGCTTAGATGATTGATTTTGTTGTCATATAGTTGGACAAATTGCTTCTAATAATTATTTCTACTTTATCTCCATTGGTTGTGAATTTAACCTTTTCATTTTTGATACTAGTAATTTGTTTTTCTTCTTTCTTTTTTGAAAATCAAATTAGTCAATGGTTTATCTATTTTATTGATTTTTTAAAAATAATGCCTACTTTTATTTATCAAATTATTTTACTTTCAATTTTATTAATTTTTCTTTGATTTTTAGATTTCAATTTTGGTTCTAATTGGAATTTTTAATTAGTTCTTTTGCTAATTAGTTTTTTTAAAATGGTCTATCCAATTCATTGGCCTGCTATTTCTGTTCTTACTTACATAAGCATGAGAGATATACATTTTCCTTGAAATATTGCTTTGGCTATATCCCACAAATTTTGGTATGTTGTCTCATTGTTGCCATTATCTTTAATGAAATTATTGATTGTTTCTAAGACTTGTTTTTTTTCTTATTTATTGTTTATAATTAGTTTATTTTTGTTTTCAAATAATTTTAATCCATGCTCACAAAGGCTTCTATCAAATGTAATTTTTGTTACATTGTAGTCATAAAAAGATGCATCTAACATTTCTGTGATTTTGCATTTATTTGTGAAATTTTATGCCTTTATATATAATAAATTTCTTTCTCTGAGTTTACAACTGCTACTCCTGCCTTTCTATTCTTCCTCTGAGGCATAACTGATTCTGTTTCAGCACTGTTTTAACTCTGTGTGTATCTTTTCAATTTCAAGTATTATCTTGCAGAGAAAATTTTGTAGGATTCCAGTTTCTAATCCATTCTGCTATTCTCTTTCATTTTGTGAATCAGGTCTCATTATTAAAATAACTTAGGTGAAGATGTAGAAAGCAATTGCCTTTTCAATAAGTTCACTCAGACTAGCAAATGCCTTTTTAAAAAAATTTTATTTTATTTAATAATAACTTTATATTGACAGAATCCATGCCAGGGTAATATTTTACAACATTATCTCTTGCACTCGCTTATGTTTCGATTTTTCCCCTCCCTCCCTCCACCCCCTTCTCAAGATGGCAAGCAGTCCTATATATGTTAGATATGTTACAGTATATCCTAGATACAATACATATTTAGCAAATGTCTTTGATGAACATTTTATAAAGATAAAGTAAACATTAAAATAAAGGTTAAAAATCCTTTCCTCTTGTCAACGAAAAAGTCTTCAGCTTCCAAGAGAGAGATGAAAAGGAAAAAAGAGAAACAGAATTATTCCTTTGGCATCAACATCTGCTCTAATGTTTTCACTCCTTGTTCCTGAGCTGCTCACAAAGCTTCTAAGAATATTGGTACCTATTCTCATGGTGGCTGCCTCTGACTACACTTTTAATCATTTTGTAGTTTCTCTATGTTTTTATTGTGGGGGGAGGGGAGTGTTTCCTCCTTGAGCTTGATTTCACCTGAACTTATTGGACAATTGTCTCCAATCCCTCCAGTTTCAGCTTTAGTTGTAGTGCTTGATTGGTCTGAGGCCTGCCATTTTTTCAGATAAGAAATAAAGAGGGAAAAATCCATCCTGGTCCTTTCCATCAACAACTCTTCTTGGTAAAGGTATGAGTCTTCTCAGTGAGAATATTTGCCCCAAATTATAGTGATCATCTAGTATATTTCTCAAATCTTTATCTTTGCAGACTAGACTATAATCAGTCAAAAACCATTTGCTAAGCAATCACCAAATATCTTTAGGGTTCAAGGATGCCCAGTTTTTCATAAATATCTCTTACTGATTCAGGCAAATGAATAGATTTGTTCCTGAAATCAATAGAACTACTGAAGTTGATTGAAATGGGGAATGGGAGGTGTGTATTATTACATGGTGAAACTTATGTGAAGGATGGATTGTAATGGGGAAGAAACTTGGGAAAGGGGGGGCCAACCAGCAAGCTATTGCAGAAGGGCAATTGTGAAGTTATGAGAGTCTGTACCAGGGTAATAGCAATGTCAGTGGAGAGAAGAGGGTTATAAGAAAAATGTTTTGAAGGTAAGTACAAAATTTAACAACTAATTAGTTATAGGAGAGTGAAAGAAAGTAAGGAATCTAAGATGATATCTAGATTGTGAGCATGAGTAAGTGACAAGGTGATGGTACCTTCCACAATAATAGAGAAATTATTAAGAGAGGAAAGAGAGCTTTTGGTGAGAGACAATGAATTTAGTTTTGGACATATATAGTCTATGATGTCCCTGAGATATCCAATTTCATCTGTTCAATAAACATTTAGAGTTTTGAAAATGGAGGTCAGGAGGAATGTGGGATTCCATGGGAAGTGATGGAATCACCAAGTGAAATAACAGAGAAAGAGAAGAGAAAAGGTTCAGGATAGAATTCTGGGGGACACCTAGAATTAGTAAAAGTGACCTGGATGGAAATCCAGTGAAGAAGACTAAGAGGTCAAATAGGTGGGTAGAAAATCAGGAAAGCAGTGTCATTCTTCCTAGAATGTCCATTTTGAGGAAGAAACAAAATTAACTTTGTTTCACTCTCCAGACTTTGCCATCATTATCCTCAGATTTTGCCACCATGTCCCATTCTGCTTTTTAGCTATTTTTTATGTGTTGTTTTTCATTATAGTATAAGTTACTTTGAGGCAAGGAATTTATTGGGGTATGAAGTTTATATTTGTATGCCACGCACTTAATACATAGTAAGTGTAATTTATTAAATATTGTGACTTGTTGACTGAAAGAAAGGCTCTTGATGGAACAATATTCAAAAGAGGTAAGAAGAGGTCAGATCAAGAATGCAAATAGAAGGATCAACCTTAGAAAGAAAGGAATCAGGAGGAAGAGAAAAGAAGAGGAAAGAAAAATAGGATGGGAGAACCTCTACCATTCTATTAGTCAAAGAGATGTTATGTGCCATCTCTACATTTCTTCTTTATTTCCAGCCTGTTCTACTTAGGTTTTGGAAGCTCTCAAAATCTTCTGATGGACAAATAAGATAATATTTCAATTAATTAGCCATCAGTAAATCAAGTTCACAAATTCCTAACTTGCAACGGAGCCTTAGAAACTGGAGTCATTAATAGAGTGAAGAAATAAATGACAGTTCAAGAGCAAGTATGGGATTGTCAATCTTTCTTCCACTTTATGATAAATACTAACTAACTGCCAGTATTTATGGGATAGATAAAAGGAGAAAATAACTTTGAGCTTGATAGGTATTAATAATTGGCCCAGAAAGGAGAAAAAAGAAAGAGTCTAAGTCAAAAAGGCTAGAAATTCTAGCCTCTGGTTCTCAAAGTGTGGTGCAGTGAATCCTGGAGGGTCTCTGAAATCCTTTCAGAGGGTCTGGAATTCAAAATTAGTTTTTTTTCCTATTTATGATAAATATCTATAATGTAACCCATATAAACAAAAACTAGACATATTCTCAATAGTTAATACTGTAAAGATACTGAGAAAAAGAGTTTGAGAACCACTGCACTAGATAGAATTAAAATAAGCAATGCATTCTGTTTGGTAGAACTATTTGCTGGTTATATATTATGGATATCGTTTACTTAACCCACTGGGAAGAGGGTAAAATTGTGGGAAACTGAATAAAAAACAACAGCAACAAAAGCAAAATGAATAAAAAAGTGATATGGAAAAAGACTCAGATTAAAAATTAAGACAACAAATCACTTAATCTCTTGTCAAAGGAAGGGTTAGGCAACAGGATCTTATAAGGTAACTCCTAGCTCCTAAAGAAAGTATTTTTAAAGAAACATTTGTTTTTCTTATCAACGTTTGATTTTTATGAACCTAGGATTCTATTTGAGTTCTTATGATGTTTGAAGGCAGAGATCAAAAATAACAAATCTAGGATAAAAATCCTATTACATTTTAAAGAAGGAAATATAAAAAAAGATTTTCTTCCTCCCCCCCCCCCCAACATGAAAGAATTCAAATTAAAAGTAAAACAGAATGGATTTAGGGGAGACTTAAAATAGGTGGTTGTAATTTTGACTGAGAGTTTCAATTTTTGTTATAAATTGTTATTTTCTAAAAGTAGAGAGTGAAAAATGACTATAGGAAAACACATATTTTTCCTGTATTTGAACATTTTAAGTAAAACAACAACTCTACATGAATCTGTAACATTTCTTTTTTCTTTTTTTTTCTTTAATAACTTTTTATTGATAGAACCCATGCCAGGGTAATTTTTTACAGCATTATCCCTTGCATTCACTTCTGTTCCAATTTTTTCCCCTTCCTCCCTCCACCCCCTCCCCCAGATGGCAAGCAGTCCTTTACATGTTGAATAGGTTACAATATATCCTAGATATGTGTGCAGAACCGAACAGTTTTCTTGTGTAACATTTCTTCAAATAAAATTAACCTAATGTTTAACACCATACTATGTATAATGTAGCCCTTAATGAATAGAATTAAGAAACATAATTCAAAGATAGTTTTAGTGCCAGCTAAAATTAATATAAAGTGAACTATTTGAGATCTAGATCAATTTTAATAAAATCCTCTTACATTTTTATAAAAACCAAACTTCATTAGCTGGGAATAACCCATATGTATTCTAAATTTCCCATTTGATTTAGGGTAAATTTTTTTGACCTCATATCAACAGATGACATTCTTTCTATGAATGACATCAGCTTGGAAATACCCCTGTGGCTTCCTGAGGTACAAATGAATATTTCATTGTGATTCTCATGTACCTTATTATTCAGACTTTCACTTCTCTTTTGTACTGTCATTTTGAAAAAGCGAAAATGAAACTGTCTCAATGACCAGTGAGCAACCAAAATTTGATGTCATATTTTAAAAGTGTTACTCTCTAAGAAAGCTGTAAAAACTCCTTACAAATCTGCAACCCTGAATTATTAATTTACCTATCTTGGTACCCTATTGTTAGTTCCAGAATTTTGCTTTTTGTTGAGGGAAACTAGTTTAGGTTTTGGGATTTTTTTTTCTTTTTTAAAATTCAAAATACAAAGAACCCAATGAATTAAAAAATTCTAAAAATATTAAATTCATTTTGTGAACAAACCAAGTTTACATTGTGAAAATTCTTCATCTGATTTTAGATTCAAAAACTTTCATTTACATTTCTTAATGTTGAAATTGATTTCGATTTTTTTTTGCTTTCTATAGAACCAGAAAAAGAACATCCTAGGATGAAATGATAAAAATTTTCTTTCTCTCCTCTCCCTCTCCTCTCCTCTCCCTCTTTTCTCCTTTCCCTCTCCTCTCCTCTCTTCTCCCTCTCCTTGTTTCCTCTCCCTCTCCTTGTTTCCTCTCCTCTCTTGTTTCCTCTCCCTCTCCTTGTTTCTTCTCCCTCTCCTTGTTTCCTCTCTCTCTCCTTGTTTCCTTTCCCTTTCCTTTTCGCAATTGGGGTTAGGTAACTTGCCCAGGGCCACACACACCTAAGAAGTGTTACATGTTTGAGATCAGATTTTAACTCAGGTCCTCGACTTCAGAGCTGGTTCTCTAGCCACTACGCCACCTAGCTGCCCCATGATATAAATTTTATAAGCAAAATTTCTACCAAGAAATTCCAGAATTAGATTTAATTTATGGAAAAGATTGTCATTTGGTGTAAGCTTAAACTTATATAGGTCTATCTCCTAGAAAATGAATTTGCTTTCATATTTATAAAAATTACTACAAATTATTTCAATGTTTTAGTCTAAGAATTCTTTAGGAATAGTATATGACATTGAAGCTATTTTCTCCAAAAATAAGATTATTAAAACACTATCAGTTTATTTTTTTTCCTGCTGCTTTTAGAATTATTTTTCTTTAAATAACATTCTTCATTTCAGGATTAGATTTTAGCATTTATTAGGAACAAACCTTTTGACCAAAACCATTTCACCCTTTATACTTATCATAGTGTTAAAATATCCCTTATCATTCTCCTTTCCACTCCAGTTCTGCTCCTAGCTAAATACACTAAATTTGATAGAATTACTCCAATTCTACAGTAGACTGATTAAAACTTAACTCAATTTCCTCTACCTAGCCTAGGTTGAACACACAAAACCTCTCTCCATACAGTAATACTCTTAAGCCGCAGAAGGTCCCTGAAAGCTAACACCCAGTAATGCACATGATCCCATAATGTTGTACTCAGAAAGGCCTACAGATTTTTCAGACCAACTATCCTATAAGGACAAGTTGTATTCTGTTGGTCCACTCAAATGCCCAAGCTGCTGATGAAAGTATCAGGGATCCTCAAACTACGGCCCATGGGCCAAATGCAGCAGCTGAGGACTTTTATCCCCCTCACTCAAGGCTATGAAGTTTCTTTATTTAAAGGCCCACAAAACAAAGTTTTCGTTTTTACTATAGTCCAGCCCTCCAACACTGTGAGGGACAGTGAACTGGCCCCCTATTTAAAAAGTTTGAGGACTCTTAATTCTAAACCAAATTTGTGTTTGGAAATGAACCTGCTACTGAACAAGTAGGAAGTGTGCTACTTAATTTCTTTTCCTTTCAATTTGGGCTAACCCATCATGCAGGCATACTGAGCAATGTATAGTTCTCTGCGGGATCCAAGAGTCAGAGTCCTGACACTGCAGTTCTGTGTGTCCTGAAGACGCTATGTTCTCAGAAGCTTCATTTCTTGGGGTTTCTGGTTGTTCCTCCCCCAGATTCCAGTGTATGTATAGTAATACATACAATACATACTTGTTCCAGTCTCTATGAAGACAGCAGAATATGGGGAAGGAATAATATGGTGCTCTTTTAAGTGTAAAAGTATAACTCCTCAAAATACTCCCCAAACTTAATTTTAACAAAAGTTCATAATATTCCCTCTCCCCTAATTGGAATCACTTTGGGTAAAAATTCTTCCATGATTCTTTTAGAATACAGGGTTACCCAGTTAGTTCAAATCCAGTCTCAGACACTTAACAAGTCCTAAGTGTAAGAACCTGGACAAGTCACATAACCCCAATTGCCTCAGCAAAAACAAAACAAAACAAAACATTTTAGGTCAGCTAGGTGGTGCAGTGGATAGAGCACCAGCCCTGAAGTTAGGACAACCTAGCCTTAGACATTTAACACTTCCTAGCTATGTGACCCTAATTGCCTCAGTAACAAAACAAAACAAAAAAAGAACCCAAAAAACCCTTGTGCTGGAAATTTTTTTTCTCCCTTCCTTTTCCCTACCTCCTCCTCTAGAGGAGCAAGTAATCCAATATATGTTGAATATGTACAATTTTTCTATACATATTTCCAGAATGATCATGCTGCACAAGAAAAATCGGATTAAAAAGAAAAAAAATGAGAAAGAAAACAAAATGCAAGCAAATAACAAAAAAGTAAAAATACTACGTTGTGATCCATCCACATTCAGTACCCACAGTCCTCTCTGGATTCAGATGACTCTCTCCATCACAAGACCATTGGAACTGGCCTGAATCACCTCGTTGTCGAAAAGAGACAAGTCTGTCATAGTTGATCATTACACAATCTTGCTGTTGCTGTCTACACTGTTTTCTTGATTCTACTCACTTCACTCAGAATCAATTCATGTTCTGAAATCAGTCTGTTGATCATTTCTTATAGAATAATAATATTCTATAACATTTATATACCAGAACTTATTCAACATTCCTCAATTTCTACTGTTTTTAGTTCCTTGCCACTACAACAAGGGCTGCTATAAACATTTTTGTACATGTGAGTTCTTTCCTTCCTTTATGATCTCTTTGTGATACAAACCCAGTAGAAACACTGCTGGATCAGAGTTTGGTCCTTTGGGCAGACTTCCATATTACTCTCCAGAATGGTTGGATCAGTTCACAACTACCAACAACGTATTAGTTTCCCAGTTTTCCCACATCCCTTCCAACAGTCATCATTATCTTTTCCTGTCACCTTAGCCATTTTGAGAGATGTGTAGTGGTACCTTAGAGTTGTCTTAATTTGCATTTCCTGATCAACAGTAATTTAGAGCATTTTTTCATATGACTAGAAATGGCTTTAATTTTGTCATCTGCAAATTGTCTTTTCATATCCTTTGACCATTTATCAATTGGAGAGTAGCTTGTATTCTTATAAATTCGAGTCAATTCTCTATATATTTTAGAAATGAGGCCTTTGTCAGAACTCTTGGATGTAAATTTTTCCCCCCAGTTTATTGCTTTCCTACTAATTTTGTTTGCATTGGTTTTGTTTGTACAAAACTTAATATAATCACAATTATTCACTTTGCACTCCATATTGTACTCTAATTCTTCTTTGGCCACAAATTTCTTCCTTCTTTACAAATCTGAGAGGTGGACTATTGTTTGTTCTTCCAATTTGCTTAAAGTATCAATCTTTTTGTCTAAATTATGAACCCATTTTGACCTTCTCTTGATATAGAATGTTATTCCAAGTTTAATTTTCAAAGCACTTTGTAGAATTCTTCTCTGATATGTCCATAGGTCCAAAAGTGTATCTAATTCTTTCAACCAACTTCAATACAGTTCATCATCTGATTTTTATCTAATGGCTTGAGGTACTTCATTCTTTGCCAAGTGGATTAATTAATTTCTCTGAGAAGATTGAAACATTGTCTTTTTCTGATCCTAACAGTAAAGAACCTCAAGGGCAATTCATATCTAAATTCAGAAATTAATGTTCTTCTATACTTCTAACGCATTATGATGCAACTTTGTAAGCAGATATCATTTTGTAAAGCTCTCACAGATTATCACCCATTTGAGTGCTTACAAAAACAAAGTGAAGAAAAAAGAAAAATCAAGTCTCCATTCTTAAAGGAAATGCCTAGTCACCACAAAGCTCAGAGTATGTGAGATTTTCCATACATAATTAGGGAACTGGGATTGATTGAAAGTCACCTGTTGTCCTTAACTGAAAAAACCAAACCACCTTGGTTAAAAACTCTTCCATCATTCTTTTACAATATAAGGTTACTCAGCTGGGACTTAGATAAAACTTCTTTAGTATCCTTATACTGTAGACAAGAGATTCAAATAAAATTCTTCTGGACCCTTTTATAAAAAGGGCACCCAGAGTTTCCCTAATGGGTATTTGTCACTGCAAGGGCAATCCAAATTACATTCAAAACTGATCTAATAATAGGACAAGCAAGCTAATTAAAAAAAAAAAAAAAGAAAACAGGATTAGGTATCCTCCAAACACATAAGGGATTTTTAATCACAATTAAGCTTGTAGAGTTATTACTTGGCATTTTTAGGCCCGCAGGAAAATCTTTTCTGCAGACCATAAGGATTTCACAAAGTTAGTAATTTATCAGAAACAAAAAAAAATAAAGGATTCAAAATTCATACTTGAGACTCATAGCAATTCTTTCTTCTCACCTGAAATGTGCCATGAAAGAGAATAAGAGAGATAGTCTGCTTGAACATTTTTGATGTCATGATTTAGTATTACAAGTGTTCTAAAGAGGTGGCAGGAAGCCTCTCCATTATTCATGTCTGGAACTAGTCTCACTAAGCCTCTAATTGAATTCAAACCAGGCAGTGTATACTAGGCATATTCTAAAGTCAAATCCTTGACCTATTAAATGGCAAAAGAGGAAACGACTCAAACTTACCCTTTTGGCTAAGGATTTAGGCGCCTCTCAACTTGTTCCAGGATCTTGATAGTCTAAATATTTGCTTTTTTTTTTTTTTAAAGCAATCTATGATGGCACTCTGAATTTAATGAAGTATACATTTCCATGTTCAAGTGACATGTACAATCAGGGAAGCTAAAATGCTTCCTGGTGTTCATATATCTCTAAGACATTTCGGACAGGCCAAAGGAATTGCATGTTTTTCAAAATGGTTCACAAGCAGCTTCTAGGGCTGTACCAATATATATAACTTATGGCCTGTGGCGTGACAATGAAGGATATTTCAGGATTGATGGGCCTAGATGTTCTTACCATTATTAGGTTATAGAAACTAAAAGCCAAGATGCTATGTATTTATAAAGATAACATTAAAATAGTCACTAATAACACACAAATAAAAAGAAAAATAGCAGGCTGTGACATAAAATACAAGAAAGGAGTGGCTTTAAGGAACTATCTCTAAAAAATGTATCACTAGTGGTATATAGTCAAATGGTATTCTTGGGTGATTTATAGGAGCTCTCTGTGTTGGGGTAATTATTAGTAATTCACTCAGACTGCAGTCGAAGCTGGCTTTTGAAATTGGCTGGCAATTTCAGTCAGAAGTTGTTCTAACTATTTAAAAGAATATTCCCTCCAAAGTAGGCAGGATTATTTCATAAATTAATGAATGATAAGAGCATTCACAGTCTAAAACTTGATAACTACTGCCATCTGGTGTCATCACTAAGATAGAAAGCAATGTTGGGAAGCTTGGTTGTCCACAGTGCATTATATGTGGTAAATAATTAAATACATTAAATAAAATTAAAATTGAAGAGATTATGTGGTAGCGTTGCCTGAATCTACTAATTGTCTCACCTGTGATGGCTCAGATCATGGGTTAAGTGTTTGGTCTGTGTAAATAATTCTAAGTCTAAACAATAGACCTCGTCTACTCACATGCTACATAGTCATTTATATGGTTGTTGAAGTTAGTACAGAGCTCTTTGAAAGTGAGTAGAGAACTGGGAAAATATTTGCATCTTATACGCAATTATAGTAGACTATCTATCTACCTATCTATTTATCTATCTAGACTATAGTAGTTTGCAATAAAGTTAAACTTGAGAACATGTACAATTTTGCATTGCATGTACCTTTAGAACATCACTATTCTCTCTCTGAGGTACCTTGGAGAATGCCTTTAAGTTTATTATATTACTGGTATGAGAGCAGCTGCCATATTATGGCCTTTGGTAATACATATTTTAGGATATACTGGCTTCTACTAGATCAATTTAATTTATCCAATGTTTTCAGCATTGTTAACTGCAAGTTGCTCTTTAAATACATGATCAATGGTTCCCATAATATGAAAAATTAAGAACATTTTAATGTCAGTGAGAATTTGTCAAAGGTAGTCATCATACTAGTACTATCTAATATCTCTCCTAAAATAATGTCTCTGAACTTCCCTGAGTGTAAGGGACTCTGGGAGTGTACTTTTTTATTTTTATATTAAAAAAATCATTATTTGTTTATTTTTAATATAAAAAAATTTTGAATTTCAAATTTTCTCTCACCCTCTAGTTTCTCTCCCATCTATTGAGGAAACCATTTTATATCAATTAGACATATGAAATCATGCAAAACATTTCCATAGTAGCCATGTTATTAAAAAAGCAAGAAAAATAAAGTGAAAAAATTATACTTCAATTTGTATTCACGTTCATCAGTTATTTTTCTGGAAGCAGATAGCATTCTTCATCATGAGTCCTTCACAATTGTCTTGGATCATTATATTGTTCAGAGTAGCTAAGTTTTTCAGTTGATTATCATCACAATATTGTTATTAATGTGTACAATGATCTTCTGTTTCTACTCACTTCAGTTTGCAGTTTTTCTGAAATCACCTCTCTTGTCACAAAAGTATTCCCTCACAATCATATACCACAACTTGTTCAGCCATTTCTCAATTAATGTACATTCCCTTTGTTTCCAATTCTTTGTCACCACAAAATGAGCTGCTATAAAGATTTTTGTACATATAAGTTTTTTTCCTTTTCCTTTGATTTTTTTATGATGCAAACCTAGTACAGTTTTATAGCCCAAGTTCACTCCTTTAAAAAATTAATATTTATTTGAAAAGTATTGTCAACTTGGATCTTTTGATGAAGAGAGCCATTTACACCCAGAGAGAATACTGTGGGAACACTCTTTTTGTTGTTTGCTTGCATTTTATTTTGCTTCTCTCTCTCTCTCTCTCTCTCTCTCTCTCTCTCTCTCTCTCTTTTTAACTGGTTTGATTTGATTTTTCCTGTATGGCACGATAATTGTATAAATGTGTATGCACATATTGGATTTAACATATATTTCTACCATATTTACCTTATATTGGACTACTTGCCATCTAGGGGAAGGGAAGAAAGAAGGAGGGGAAAATCGAGACACAAGGTTTTGCAAGGGTTAATGTTGAAAAACTATCCATGCAAGTTTTGAAAATTAAAAAAAAAAAAGTATTGTCAATTGGATATGATGGATCCAAGGAACTTGCCACATTATAAAGCAGATTATCCTTGGGCAATGTGGAAAACATACATTTGATGGTTTTGTTGGCTCTAATACTCCCGTAATACCAGCAATCTTTAGTGAAACTCTTCAATGGTTAAATCATTGTGTCACCTTAAGACTGTGCCCTGAGGGAACGCTATTGTGATGATATTATATTCTGGAGGTGGTGTGTTTTAGGAAGAAAGTTAGAAAGAGTTAGAGGATCTGGCTTCAAAGCCTGGTTCGTCTGCTTGCTATCTGTATGACCTTGGATAAGTTATTTAAACCCTAGGCACCAAACTACTCATCTATAAAATGAAGAGATTGAACGAGATATGCCTTTTCAGTTTTAAATCTGTAATTCTTATAATTTTTCAAGTCCCTCTGTTTTCTCTGAGATTTCAATAGTATAAATCTCAAGGGTTTGTATTAGTACAGATCATCAAAGCCATTGGGATACCAGTTCTAAAATTTAAGAATCTACTTTTTACTCTTCCCCTTTCCCCTTTTACATAATGGATTCAGTCTTGTACCAAATACAAGTAACCTCGAAGGTGAAGATCATTCTTTTTTTTTAGTGCTAAAGTATAAAAAAGTTCCCTGATTTCAAGCAGAAACCACTTAAGCAATCTCCTTCCCTTGACCCTCCTATATCAAAACACAGTGATTTCTACATAGTAAGTACTTATTAAAGCATTTATGAGTGCTTTTTCATTCATTCAGTCACTCATCAAGTCAGCGTACTGTGCTGATGTAATGTTGCTATAAATCATAAAACAAGCATATACCCAAAGACATTACATAATGCTAAACAGGCAAAGGAAATTAGCCACTTCCTTATGCAAAGGCTTGGATTCTGGCTTTGATTTGTACTATGTGTTATAAACCAATAAGCTCTGTAGTTAGTCACAGAGCTATTTGAGTCACATTAGTGGTATTCAGATCAAGTTTGATCTGAAAATGTTGCCTTTATTTGAACTTTTGGACACAGATTATACCTTTTCTCTCCTTTTGGAGCTACCCAATCTTTGTTTCCAACTATTTGAGTATGGTCTTTACAAATATCTTTTCCCTATTGGATTTTCACATCTCTAGGACCTATTTTTACAAGCATGAATTAGTCTAACTTTGGACCAGTAATAATTTTGTTAGGTTTGAAGATGAGATAAGATCAAGGACAGTCAACTTTGTGATATATATATATATATGTACATATATATATATCAGAATTAATGTCTCTTATTAATATTATAACAATTTTTTTCATATAAGGAACTTGCTGTATGGGGTCCAGACTTAATTTTTTGTTATATGTAACCTGGGCTGCTGTATATGTTCAGTTCTAGTATGTGAGTGTCCTTGAGGGGCCTTTTGAACATGCTGTTTGCTTAAAGTGGAGCCCATTGCATTTCCTACAGTGTGGGTGAGATGGTCTTTGACTATATCTTTAAAACTGGCAAGACTGAATCATTCCTCCCTTTCAGCCACACTCTTTTCTGCCTCTTTCCTTACCCCCCAAACAAAAGAAAGACCAGGCTTCCATTTTGAACGGAAACTGGTTCACATTGAGTTTCCAAGTTACTTGCAGCTTTCCTATAGATTTTTGGATGCTAGGATTAACATGGCATTGCCTTTTTCTCAAATAAGAAAACTATTTTGGAAAGTCTTCTAATGATTCCTTCAGTGCATAAAGCCAACCAACTGGGGTCTACATAAAAATTGTTCATTTCTATTATTATGGGAAAAATATCTCTTCTTTGAGTTCATGTGGTAGGTAACTGCTGCTGAGATAGATTTACCTCAGTGCAGAAATTGTAGATGTAAGGAAAAGCTAGGTTTTATTAATATGCTTAAATACAATGTTAGGGAAAAAATAACTATCGAATAATTATAGGTATTCAAAAGTTTACTTTGAAAGATGGTGAGTGACGTCAAAGCTATATGGCCATCTATTAGATATATTATAGTGGGAATTCCTTTGGTATATGGATTGAATTAGAAAGCCACAAAGGTCCCTTCTAACTTTCAAATTCTGTGAAGATGGTGATGTCATTAAAATGAGAAACTTAAGTGGAGCCAGTTTAGGATTAAAGATTCTCCTTTAGTTTTGGATGTGTTGAATTTGAGGTGCCAGTCTAAGGTAGACATATATATCAGGGAGTGGTACTTGGGTTCATGGGAAAGATTAGGGTTTTACAGAGAGATTTGGCAATCGCCTTCCTAGAGGTGATAATTTAACCACTATAAGTAGCTCATTAGGTAAGACCTTCAAAGGAAAGGGGTATAGAGCAAAGTGAAAAGAAGACCTATATTTAAAGAGTAAGATGAGGATGAAATAATAAAGAACTAGCAAAGATGAGTCATTAGACAAGTGGGAGGAGAACAAGGTGAGAACAGTGTCATCAAAGTCAAGGAAATAAAGATCATTCAGAAGCAGTGGGTGGTGGTTAACAGTGTTGAAAGATAAAGATTAACTGCAAAAATATTATTGAATTTAGCAATTAAGAGATTACTGGTGACTTTTGAAAGAACAGTTTCAGTAGAGTTCTGGAGTTAGAAGATATTGCAAGGACTGTGGTTACTCTAGAACTCATTCCCCTAGTTCTCACTTCATTCTCTTCAGTTTATACCTGTCATCTTAGGTTTGTCTCTCAGGTTTTTCTTCATTTTTTATAGTGTAATATTTTATTACATTCATATAATGCATATATAACAAAACACACAAAACAAAACTAAAAAAAATCCTGCCAGAAATATTTTTACATATGGATCTTTTTTTTCTTTTTTTGATGACTTTAGGGTATAAGCTTGGGTTATAAAAATAACCTGGGTATGCAAGTTCAGGTTCTTTGGGCGTAATTTGCAAAATGGCAGAATTCACCAATAGTATATTATTGTGCTTGTCCTCCATCAGCCCTTCTAAGAATTATTATTTTGCTTTTTTTTTTTTTGGTTGTAATTTTTTGACAATTTCCTAGGTATTAGATGGAACCTCAGAGTTGTTTTAATTTGCATCTTTCTAATTATTAGTGATGTGGAGTAATTTTTTTGTATGTCTGTTGATAGCTTGGATTTCTTCCTTTGAGAAGTACTTCTTCAGATTACATTAATATTATTATTTAATTATATACTAGGAATTGACTCTAATTTATAAGAAATCAAGCCATTCTCCAATTGATAAATGGTCAAAGGATATGGACAGACAATTCTTAGGCGAAGAAATTGAAACTATTTCTAGCCATATGAAAAAATGCTCCAAGTCATTATTAGTCAGAGAAATGCAAATTAAGACAACTCTGAGATACCACTACACACCTGTCAGATTGGCTAGAATGACAGAGAAAGATAATGTGGAATGATGGAAGGGATGTGGGAAAACAGGGACACTAATACAACTAATTTATTGAACAAAGCCAACTAATTTATTGAAAAAATTGATCATTATATGCAATGTTCCACATCTATGGACCTCTATAAAGCAGAAGGGAAGGTGTTTTCTCATATATCTTTATTTTGTGGTGGTTATAATTTTCATTTACATTCTGAAGTCATTGTATGTACCATTTTCCGTATTCTGCTTACTTTACTTTGTATTACTTTATATGTTTTCCTAAGTTTCTGGGTATTCATTATATTCATTTTTTTTTCCTGAGGCAATTAGGGTTAAGTGACTTGTCCAGGGTCACACAGCTAGGAAGTGTTAAGTGTTCAAGATCAGATTTGAACTCAGGTCCTCTTGACTTCAGAAGTACTCTATCCACTGCACCATCTAGCTGCCCCCATTCATTCTTTTTTTTACAGCACAATAACATTCCATCAAACCTATAGACCATAATTTATTTAGACATGTCCAGTTGATAGGAATGAACTTTGTTTTCAGTTGTTTACTATAACAAAAAGTAATGCCATAAATATTTTGATATATATGGATCCTTTTAAAAAATGACTTCTTTAGGGTATATATGTATTAGTGGAATTTCTGGATCAAAGGTTATGAACATGCTATTCATCTTCCTTTGAATTTGTAGTGAGCCCCATATATCATGAAAAACCTGTGCTGTCCCTTGCATATAGCATGGTGGGGTTTTTGTTGTGTGGCTCGAAAGGAGGCATAATACACATTTTTAGCCTGTTCTTCCCCTTACCTTTCTTCAAGGGAGGGAAAGGGAAGCAGGAAGGTGGGGTAGAGTCAGTTGCTCTACTCTTTTTAAAATGAAAGGATACTGGGCTAGAATTATATCTATCTGCTCCCTTAAATTTTGTTAGTTTAGGAGATGTGAGTTTCTCTGCTTTGTCTCTCCCTGGTTTAGAGATCAAGAACATATTTTATCATAGAAATAGATTAGAAACATGTTTGATTTCCTTATTATTGCAAAGAGTTGCATAACATTTGAATTACTTGTTCTTTGAATGTTTAATAGAGTTTATTTGAAAATCTCTCTTTTTCTATGTTTTTTGGTAGTCAGTTTTTGTGTTTCCTTTATTTTTATGATATTGGATTTCTTAAACATTCTATTTTTTCCTTTGGAAATCTGTTTACTTCATAGTTTTATGTGTACATTAATTTGTTCTAAAATATTAATTTGTCATCATACAAGTTGGGAGTTTTCCATTTTCATTTTTGATGTAGAGACTTTGGTTTTTCTCTTATGAAAAATCAGATGAACTGTTTTTGTATTTTATTAATTTAAATATCAGTTCCCAATTCTGTTTATCAATTCAATGATTTTTGCTTTGCACTTTATTGTACTGTTCTCTTGTTCGGTTTTCTTGGGGTCTCTGGGAGCAGCCTTCCTTTCAGTCCAGTAATCACCACAAGAACAGCCAGGGGTTAAATTCCAAATCCTTTATTGTCTCTTTCAAAGTCTTGTCTCTTTTCCTGGCACTTCGGCTAGCTTTCTTGGAGGCCTTCTAGAGTCTTGTTTTCAGTGGAGGGAGTGCAGGAGGACAGGCTTGCCATCACAGGGTATGAGATGGAATGAATGAATCTAAGTCCAAGGGCTTGAACTCTAGCCTCCAGCCTTCTGTCTGCTTGTCTTCTCTGGCTCTGTGAATCTGGCCGAGTTTGTCCAAGTTTATATGCTCTCTTATCATAGGTGTGAATCTTATAGAACTATATTAAGTACTAAGTATATGTACTGAATTAGAGAACTAGCAAAGCACCATGCTAAACAACCATTGTCTTTATCAATTCCACTGATTTAGCACCTTGTAAGAATCCTTGTTTCAAGTTTAGAGTTCTGGCCCATAATACTTTACTAATCTCTTTTTAATTTTTTCATAACAGCTTTTTATTTTCAAAAAAACATGCAAAGATAGTTTTCAACATTCATCCTTGCAAAACCTTGTGTTCCAAATTTTTCTCTCTTCCTTCTTCCCTCACCACTTCCTGAAACAGTAAGTAATCCAGTGTAGGTTAAACATGTGAAATTCTTCTAAATATATGTTTACATTTATCATGCTATAGCAGAAAAATCAGATCAAAAAGGAAAAAAAATCAGAAAGAAAAAAACAAGCAAGCAAACAACAACAAGGTGAAAATACTATGTTGTGATCCACATTCAATCACCATAGTTCTCTCTCTGGATTCAGATGGTACTCCCCATCACAAATCTATTAGAATTGGTCTGATTCACCTCATTGTTGAAAAGAGTCAAGTTCATCACGGTTGATTATCACATAATCTTCTTGTTGGTGTGTACAATGATCTCTTGGTTCTACTTCCTGCACTAAGTATCAATTTATGTAAGTTTCTCCAGCTTTTCTGAAATTATTCTGCTGATCATTTCTTATAGGACAATAATGTTTCATTATATCCATATATCATAACTTATTCAGCCATTCCTCAACTGATGGGCATCCACTTGATTTCCAATTCCTTGCTACTTCAAAAAAGGCTGTTACAAACATTCTTACACATGTGGATCTCTTTCCTTTTTTTTTTTTTTTTAAATCATCTCTTTGGGACACAGACTCAGTAGAGTATGGGATCAAAGGTATACACAGTTTGATAGCCTTTTGAACATAGTTCCAAAGTACTTTCCAGAATGGTTGGATCAGTTCACAACTCTACCAACAATGTATTAGTATCCCAGATTTCCCACGTTCCCTCCAACACTTATCACTATATTTTCCTGTCATCTTACCAATTTTAAAGGTATGTAGTGGTTTATTAGAGTTATCTTAATTTGCATTTTTCTAATCAATAGTGATTTAGAGCATTTTTTTAATGTGATTAGAAATGGCTTTAATTTCTTCATTTGAAAATTATCTGTTCATATCCTTTGAACATTTATCAATTGGAGAATGGTTTGTATGTTTATAAATTTGAGTAAATTCTTTATATATTTTGGAAATGAGTCCTTTAACAGAGTCCTTGGATGTAAATTTTACCTTCCCCTACCCCAATTTTCTGCTTCCCTTGTAATCTTGGCTGCATTGGTTTTGTTTGTACAAAAACTTTTAAATTTAATACATTTAAAATTACCCATTTTGCATTTCATAATTTTTTTTTAAGTTTTTCTTTGGCCACAAATTCCTGCCTTTACAATTCTACTAATTTGCTTATAGTGTCAACTTTATGTCTAAATCATGATCTGTTTCAACCTTATCTTGGTATATACTTGGTGTTTGGTATCTAATTTCTTCTTTAAATGTCAGACTTTCTACTTTGTTATTCAGTTAGAGTGTTTTGATTTGTTGATTGCATGTCAAATTCATTGATTTATTATTTCTCTCCTTTGGTAATGAAAGCATTTAAAGATACAAAACTTTTCTCTAATAATTGTTTTAATTATATAATGTAAGTTTTGACATGTCTCTTTATTGTAATATTCTTTTATAAAATGCTTTGCTGTCTCTTCATCATCACTTTGTCTTTATTTTCTTCTTTTTAAATCTAGCAATAACATAGTTTATTTCATTGCTATTATATTCATTGCATTGTTTTTATTTATATATCTTGTACTCCTATTGTTTAAAGAAGTTTCCAAGTCCAATACTTGGTAGTCACAACTACCCCTCCCACCCCACACAAGGAGAAAAACTCAAATACCTTTCTTTTATTGAATGCTTATTTTTAAAAAATGATGATAGATTCAGTTTACAGAAGATTTTACTTTAGGTTGAAATTTGATTGCCTTTATCTTTTTGAATTATCTGTTTCCCATTTGCATCTATGGTTTCTAGTGGATATAGAAAATCTTATATTATTCAAATTTTGTTTCCTTAATATTTAAAATATAATTTTATTTGTACATAAAAATATAACATCTTAACATATAAAATATAATATATTTTCATATTTATATAAATTATAACAGAAATATATTTTTATTGTCCACTCATAAAATTTGTTGTTAAATTTATTGGCTATATATAAAAAAAATATCATGTTTTTCTGGGAGACCTGTGATTCCTAAATTGTTTCTGTACATCTTGTTTTTGAGATGAATTCTTGCTTATATTGAGATGATGTGTTCTTTTTATTGTTATTGTCTTTTGTTAATCTTCTTTCAGATTGTTTTTGAATTCAATGTATTTGTATTCCAAATCTTTGGTTATCTTTTTACTTCCTTGAACAGATTTGTCATTCCTTAAAGAGGATGTGGAATCAAGTTCTTATACTCTGTTAAAATTTCTACTGTGTAGGCTATAAATTCTGATACTCATATTTTTTTTTTTTTTTTTTTTAGTTTTTTTCAATTCTCTTTTGAATTATTCTGAAACATTTTCTTGTTGTTGCATGTTCTCTAGTGAATCCACAGACTTCTGTGTTTCTGTGTTTTTTAGTTTACTTTGTCTTATAATAATTATTTAAAGAAATTTGTAAATTTTAAATACTAATCTTTTCTCCTAATTTTGGAATCTTCTCCACTGACTTGTAATGGGTTTTTAATTAAATTAAATTTCTTCCCCTCAAATAATTTAATATCTTTAAATTTTTGACCTTATATATATTTATCACTTTGCTGTAACTTTTCCTTTTATGGTAGATATATTCCTTAAGTTTTACTGCACAGCTGGATTACTCAAAGAGTATATACCCTCCCAAAAGAAAATATAATGACAAGAAATAAATAATTCACCTTTATAACTGAATGTGAATAGTATGAACTACCCATAAAATGGAAGAGCATAGTTGAATGGATTAGAGCACAAAATTAAAAAAATGTGTAAAACACATTTAAACCAATAGGAGAGAGTAAAATGTCTCAGTTGAGCACAAAAAAAGCAGAACTAGCAATTATGATTTCAGAGAAGGCAAACAACAAGTTAAGTTTAGTTAAAAGTGATAATGAAAGAAACTTGCAAAAATAGTAATACAGACAATGAATTAACTTCCATACTTAACACACACTAATCACTTTAAATCCAAAAACTAAATAAATTACTAGGCAAATAGACAGTAAAACTACAGTGATAAGGAAACTTCAGTTTAATTCATCAGCTCTGGATAAATCTAATAAAAATAAATAAAAAAGAAGTTAAAGCTCTGCATATAACTTTTAAATGATTAGATAAAATAGACTTTTGATGATTGAATGTAAATTGAAAGGAGCATGCATACTACTCATTTCTACATGGAACCTTTATGAAAGTTGATCATGTCTTAGGACACAAAAACTTTACCAAACATGAATAACAGGAAAGTAAGTTAAATATCTTTTATTGATCTTAAGCAATAAAATTACATTAAATAAAAAACCACTAAAAAAAAATACATACATTTTAAATGAGATAACACTAAATGGAAATTAATGGCTCAAGGTGACAACAGGCATTCATTAATTTAATTCTAAAGAATTGGCTCAAAGGACAAATCATAGAAATGAGAGCAAATTTCATTATAATTACAAAAATAAAGCAATATTCCAAATTTTTAGATTGTGGCCAAAGCAATTCTTAGGGAAAGGTTTATGTCTCAAAATACTTTTTTTTTTTTTAGCTAAATCGAAAAAACCAAGCAGATAAATGAATTGCTAATACAATTGAAAATATTAGAAACCAACATATTAAAAACTTTGATTAATGAAATAGAATTCTGAAAATTAAAGAAGAAATTAACAGTTGAAAGCACAAAATTGTACAAATAAGACTAAGAGCTATTTTAAAAAATAAAATAGATAAATTAAATTAATTTCATTAAGAAGGAAGAAAACCAAATTACTCATTTCAAAAATTATAAAGAACACAGCAAATAAAGAAGAGGAAGATATTATTATAAATTGTTTGGCCTGGCTACATGACAACAAAACTAACAACTTAAATAAAATAAATCAATATTAAAAAAAATACCAAAATTAACAGAACAAGAAACAAGGAATTTAAACAATCCAACTTCAGAGGATAAAACTGAACAAATAATAGATGACTTCCAAAGAAAATAATGAGATGGAAGCACAAGTGAATCCTATATAATTTGTATAAACATTTAAGAAATAATTCAATATCATATAAATCATTTACAAAGAATATCAAATAAGAATTCAAAACTAAATTGCTTCTATGACACAGATGTAGCCTTGATGCATAAATTTGGGAGGAATCAAACTAGAGAAATAAAACTATAGATGAATATCATTAGTGAACATAAATACAAAAATTTTAAATAAAATATACATCACAAAGATATATTACTACAATTAGATTATATTTAAATCAACAATGCAGGGTTGATTTAATGTTAGAAAAATTCTATTTGTTAATCAGCTATATTAATAACAGCACAACAAAATAATATGATAGTATGATTAAATGTACAAAAAGTTTTTGAAAAAATATTCTGTTAAAAACAATAGAAAATATATGAAACAATAAGCACTTTCTTAATATGATAAATAATACATAGAACTAAAAGCTAATCTTTTTTTCTACAATGAAGATAACTTAGCATCCTTTCAAATAAATTTAGGGGTGAAGCAAGTATGTTCCTTATTATCACTTTTCTTTGATGTATTGCCAGAAATTCTACGTGCGTAGTAATGACAAGAAAATAAACAAAAATGTTAGAATGAACATAAAAAAAAGCAAATTATCACTGTTTTGCAGATATATGATGGTGTATGTAAAGAACTGTAAAGAGTTGAATAAAACATTAATTAAATAATTAGTAATTTTGGCAAACTTGCAGGAAATAAAATAAATCCACAAAATCATCAGAAAGAAGAGAGAAATAGGAATTCCATTTAAAATAACTACAGAATATATAAAATATTTTTGAGTATTTCAATATATAAGAACATTATAAATACAACTATATACCAGTATTTACTGAAATAAAGACAGACCTAGATAATCAGAAAAATATTAATTGCTCATGTGTATGATGAGCTGATATAATAAAGATGACTACTTAATTTGCTCAGTGCTATATGAATCAAGCTGCCAAAGGAAAATAACTATGCAATTCATCTGCAACATAAAAAAGTCAAAACTCTCAAGATAAAAGATGAAAAAAAGGAAACATATCTAGCTATGCCAAACCTCAAACTATACTACAACAAAAATATTATTTAAATAATTTGGTACTATTTAAGAAATAAAGACATTGATGAGTGGAGCAGATTAGGTGCACAATATATAGAAGTAAATGTATTGAATACCCTAGAATTTGATAAACATAAAAGATCTCAGCTACTAGAACAATGACACATCATTTTACAAAAACTGCTGTAGAAATTAAACTATTATGGCAAAATTTCCTACAGGGTTGGGAAGCGGTCTTTAGTTCACTTAGCTTGCCCCTGTTTTTGTTCTCAATTTTCTTCACTTTCCCCCTCTCCTTTCCCTTTCTTTCCAGTCCAGTTAGATTATTTTACCAATGATTTTTTTTTCAGAACATAGAAATAGAGTATTTAGAACAGTATTGATAAGAAATCTGAAATCTGATGCTTTTCTGTATATAGCTCCTGGTTTATTGTTTAGAATGAAATTATCTTTTTTTTTTTTAAGGATGAAATGTTTAACTCATAGGATTAATTTTCATGTTCTTATTTAAATAGAATGTCCACTTTAAAACTTGTACGCCTTTCTCTCCTTCTCTCCCTCCTTCCCTTTCTCTGTCTCTATCTTTCTCTCTCTGTCTCTTTGTCTCTCCATATATGTGTGTGTGTGTGTGTGTGTGTGTGTATACACATGTGAACATATATATGTATATATTTAGTAAGCATACACACACATGATTTCCTTTTGCTGTAGTAAAGTTATCCATTAATACTTCATTCAACCTATAACAGTATCCTATAGATTATTATAGAGGCTCATTAAATATATATATTTTAAAATGCTTTATGTGTGGTATGAAAAAATGAGTCACCTTGAATCTCATATAACTATTATGGTAGGAATTGAGCTCATCCTCTAAGTCATCTCTTAGAAATGTTTAAAGATGGTGATTTACAATAAAAAATAATAGATACAGCCAAGTTTTTACTTTGTAAAAGTTAGATAGCAATGCAAATAAAATAGTTTTGAAACTTGCCAAGTTATTATCATTCTTAATGAATAGTGGGTTAGAAAGTTAGACATAGCTAAAGTGTGAACTATAATTTAATGTAGTCTATCCACATGTTACTATTCCTAAGTGCAGATGGTTATCTGTTACTACTTCTAAATGCAGATAATTATCATCTATAATAATATGTTTCTAATAGCAATCTATATATTACATATTCTTTCAACTTCACAATAACTTCTATTAGAAAAAGTTGACTGGAATGGTATGTAGAGCACTTTCTTGAAATAGCAAACTTTACATTATATATCCTTTCACCTTCACAGTAACTTTAGATTCTATTAGAAAAAAATTGAGTGGAGTGGTATATAGAGCACTGTTCTTGAAGAATTGAAACCTAGGCTCTGATATATTAATTATGTGACACTGGACAAGTTATCTAACTTCTCTGAACCTTAATAATTTCATCTGTAAAATGGAGATAATGACATTAGTACTACTTTCCTTAGATAGTTTTTTTTGGAACAATATAATGCAAATATAAGTTATTATTGTTAATGTGAGCCCCCAGCATAGTTTTGAGAACATAATAGATGCTTAATAAATGTGTGATGAGGTAGATACATCATGAGTCATTATCACCATTTTACTTACAAGGAGAGACTAAATCATGTACTTAAAATTACACTATGAGTTAGGGGCATCAGAGTTGATATTAGAGGGTCATATGTCTTGACTCTGAATCATAAAATCATGGAATTTTTTTCAGTCCTAGAAAATAACTTATGGGTCATTTATTCTTGCACTCTCATTTTAAAGATGAAGAAGTTGAGACCCAGACATAAAAAGGAGAACCTGGTGTGATAGGACCAATTGCTACTATGGTTCCCCTACCTCCCACATAGAACATCAGGTAAGCTAGGTGTTCCCTAAAAGGTGACAGAACTGGGACTAGATTGGGAGGGGTCTACAGGGCAAGTTTTGAGCTGTGCTTTTTTTTTTTTTTTTTTTAAACACGCTTCCTGGTAACCTCAGGCAGTGTTGATTTATGTGGCTTCCTGGAGTTGGCATACTTCCAATTTGATGAATCTTGGATTGCTAGGCAATTCATCACACTCTGCCCTAGTGAACTAGATCTTTTTGGATTTGAAGATGAGGGAGGTGACTCTCTAAGGAGTTCTGTAGCTTGGCTGCCTTCCTAAATGAAATTCATTGAGTTACCCTATAAAAACAAAGCCTATAGGAATGCCCCCTTTCCTGCTACTGGGGAATAAGAATATTAACTAACTCCTCATTCCCCAAAGTCTATCTTCTGAGCCCCACCTCTAGAATGAATCACTCTGCTGCTTCCCCCCAGTGTCTTGTCCTTTTTGACTCAGGAAAAAACCCCTATAAAAATCCACTGAACTTTATCACTTTAGGTACACACCTTGGGCTTCCAGTGACTAATTTCTACCGTCGCTTCTTATTGTGAGCATTTTCTCTCAATAAAGCTAACTTGCTTTATTTTTTTTCTCTTTGAATCTATCTTGTATTTTTGTGCTTTCCTGTATTGCTCTTTGGAATTTCACTTCACCTCAAGCTGCTTTAAGACAATTGACAAAGGAGATAGGACAATGAGGTCAGTAAGGATTTCTTTTGTCTATGCTCTGGGCTGTGAAGCTGCCTTCCTAAGTTTATATTATATCTCACCCTTCCCCCAGGATTCTTCAGTGCTGTTGGAGAGGTGAGGTTTTCTGCCATTGGCTCTACTACCAATCAATTGTGTTTTCTTGATTTTAGGGATTCCAACAATCCAGCTCCATTTAATCACTTAACAGGTTGTTTTTTTACAAAAAACTATTTATTTCAAAGGTATAGAATGAACAAACAGACAAAAACCATCTCCCTGTATCCTCTCAGCCTCTTGAAAGGGGAAGGGAATTAGGTTCACAGCTTAGTTCAGTTCCTATATAACACAGTTCTATCAAATTCCAAGGCCAAAGCCCCACTTAGTCTTGAGTCACAATCATCCTAGCTTTTCAGGGCTTTCTCACTGGGCCAGCTGAAACAACCAGTTGGTATTCCAATACCAACTTTCAAAGTCCTCATAACTTGAGTCTGAAATCTGATGGAGAGTCCACTGACTGTACTTACAAATGAAAAGGACAAACCTTTGTATATAACAAAAGCCCAAATCTGTTTCTTAGGGCTACAGAATCTAAAAACGTGGGGGGAAAGGTTGCCCTTTTTCACACCTAGGTTAGTTCATATTGCCCATCTTCAAGTGAACAGTAGCTTCACTCTTTCTAGTCACAGCTGGAGAGAGATTGTCTTTACCTCATGGTTTTAAAGACAGAGCCTGTTCTGACAATAAAAGAGGCTACTTTCATCTACACAGTAGGGAAACAAAACTTCTCTCAGAAGTATATACCTGGTGTTTTCCATGTGGGTGAATCCATGTTATATGACCTGAACACTTGCAATGCAAAGTCTTGTTATGTTGATATTATGACACAGTACCCCCTTATTCAAGGGTCAGTGATGATGTGCTTGGGAAAATCCAGAGGCTAATTCTCTTGAAATTAAAACTAAATGACTAAGTTATTTCTGAGGTGGAATCAGGATGGGGATGCCCCCATGGCTTGAATTTAATTGCTTAATACCTTCCTGGTGAGTCTCCACACTTTAAAACATTCTTAGCTGGAACTTTCAGACTGATTCCCCAAATAATATCAAAAGATTAAGTTTGTCAGAGAACTGAATGCTGATTTAAATACAGCTATTCTGTCTGCTGGAAGCTAATAGCACTTTAACATTTCAACTCTTATAAGCTCTGATCAAGTCCAGGGAATTATGAAGTGACTTTAAGAGAGTTAAAGTCTTTATTCTGGTCACCTACTATTCCAAACAAGGGTGGCTTCTGACAAGCTCTTCCCACAACTAACTAAATTTATGGTAACAAGATAGAAGGAAGAACTAGATGTGTGAGAGATTTCTCTATCATGGAATGCTGCCTTAGGCGTTGTTGTGAAGTCCTCAGATATGTGGGGAGCATGACATTATGGCTGACATTATGGGGACTTGCTTTGTCCTTACTCCTAGTGCTATGACTTAGGGGAGTGGGGTGGAAGATGAGAAGGTTTTCCTACTGCAAGAGTTTGAGAAAATAGTTTGATAAAGTCAGTAAAGAGTCTACTACAGAAACTGCCATAAGATGCGCAACAAATGAACCCTTCATTTTAGTCACTTGCCAAAAAATCTGGAATCTGGCATCCTATATATATTGGATAGAATTACAGAACTGCCAACAAAGCTCCAGAGTACTATAATTAAATTTGTTACCTTTCCCTACATTTCTGCTATCCAATGTCTAGAATTGCACTGCCTTTACTTAGACTTAACTCCTCCATTATGCCTTCATTCTTTAAATATCTATTGAAAAAGATGAAAGAGTTATGTGCATATGCCCTACAAATGGGTCTTGGTATAGTTTTGAATGAACTGCTCCTTTATAAATGAAATAACTTTCTGTTTATCTTCATTATCTCTATTTTTGCCCTTATCTCTATGGTGACAGTTCTGATAGGTTACTTTTAAGGAAGCTTCTCCTGTCTTCTAATATTGACCTGGTATTGATCTAGAAAAAGTTTGAGCTGCTTGCAGGGCACACACACTTATCTCTTCCACTTTGACCATTTTTCTAGGTTTTTTTTTTTTTTAACAATTTATTTAGGTTATATTTTTTGCTATTTCCTCTTTTGTACTTATTTAAAGTTTGTTGGCTTTCTAATATTTAAATGTATATTTAGTTCATTAATCCTTATTTTATTAATGGATGTTTTCAAGTACATAATTTCCCTTAGAAACTTTGTTAACATTGTTAAATTTGTTAACACTGTTAATTGTTATGATTTGTTTTTGACCTATTCATTTTTTTTCCTGAGGCAATTGGGGTTAAGTGACCTGCCCAGGATCACACAGCTAGGAAGTATTAAGTGTCTGAGGCCAGATTTGAACTCAGGTCCTCCGGACTCCAGGGCTGGTGCTCTATTCACTATACCACCTAGCTGTCCCTGGCCCACTCATTTTTTTAGGAATTCAATGTCAAGCTTAAATTTGGATTTGTGCCTTTGTTTCTGCTGATTGTTGTTTTTATTACATTATGATCTACAAAAAAATGTTTTCCTGCCCTTTACATTTGTTTGAAAAAGTTCCATTTAGTGCTGAGAAATATGTATATTCTTTAGCAGACCCATTTAATCAATATAGGTTAAACATGTGCAATTCTTCTAAATATAATGCTGCACAAAGAAAATCAGATCAAAAATAGGAAAAATGAGAAAAAACCAAGCAAACAACAACAGCAATAACAAAAACATGAAAATACTATACTTCAGTCCATGATCAATCTCCATCATCTCTAGATGCAGATGGTTGTTTTCATCACATCTATTGGAATTGCTTTGAATCACTTCATTATTGAAAAGAGTCATGCCCATCACAATTGAACATCTCATAATCTTATTGTTGCTGTGTATAGTGTTTTCTTGGCTCTATTCAGTTCACTTAGCAAAGGTTCATGTAAGTCTTTCCACGCTTTTCTGAAATCAGCTTCCTTGACATTTCTTATAGAACAATAATATTCTATCACATTCATATACCATAAATCATTCAGCCATTCCCCAACTGATGGCCATCCACTCAATTTCTAGTTCCTTGACTCTATAAAAAGGAGTGTTACAAACATTTTTGCACATGTGGGTCCTTTTCTCTCTTTTATGATCTCTTTGGGATACAGACCTTGTAGAGATGCTGCACATTTTGATAATCTTCTGGGTATAGTTCCAAATTGCTCCACAGAATGGTTGAATCAGTTCACAACTCCACCAACAATGAATGTGTCCCAGTTTTCCCACAGCCTCTCCAATATTCATCATTATCTTTTCCTGACATCTTACTCAATCTGAGAAATGTAAAGTCTCAAAAATATCTTGCATATAATATCAAAAAATATTTTATCCAGTGCAAGATTTTGTTCAGAAAACACTTCATGGCACTTTATGTCCTAAACATAAATAAGTCCATCTATGAAATTTTCAAGGCAATATAATAACTGAAATGATTGAACTTGGAGCAAAGAAATCTCGGTTTTTATTTTGGCTTCAATACTTTATCATCTTAGGACAAATTGGCTCACTAAGTCCCAGTTTCCTCATCTGTAAAATTACAATAATAATTATCTACTTCATTAGGTTGTAGTGAAGAAGGCTGGGGAGGTCTGGCTTTCCTCTGGGCAGGTGGCTCAGTGGAGGTGGGAGTCAGACACTTAATGGCTATGTGACCATGGGTAAATCATTTAATCTCTTTCTTCCTCAGTTTCCTCAATGTACAATGGGGATAATAGCATCTACTTCTTGGGGTTGTTGTGAGGATCAGATGAGATAATAGTAATAAAAGCTAGCATTTTATAGTGCCAACTATGTGTCAGGCACTATGCTAAGTACTTAATTAATACTTGCTTCTTTTCTTCCTTTATTGCCCAAGGTAATACAAGCACACAGGAGAACTGAGATTTTAATCTGGAACCTCTGACTACAAATCCATTATTCTTTCCACTGTAACCCATGATCATTGATGGGGTGAAGAGACATTTTTTTTTAACTTTTTTTCTAAAGTAGATTTTGAAAGTAGACTTTAAAGTAATTTCATACATTTAAGAAGTTCCTGGTGAGGAATTATTTCTGTCAATATTGATCAATCCCATCTCTGCAGCTAAAAGTCTTAGAAGTTATGAGCCTGGGGTCACACAGCTATTGAATCAGAAATGAAACTTGAACTCAAGCTTTTCTGATTCTGATATTAGCTCTCTACTACATTACACTACTTTTTCTCTTTTGTCATTATCAAATTGTTATTTTATGTTTCCCTAAATAGCTTAGCTTTTTTAAAAAATAATTTCATTTCATCAAATATTTATTAATCAGAAAGTAGTCGTGGTATAATGATTGACATTTATATGGTAATTTTAAAGTTTTCAAACTCCTTCACCTACATTATTGGTTTTGAGTTTTGAGGTATTAGTAGTAGTATTATCCTCATTTTGCAAACAAGAATGCTGAGGTTCAATGACTTACTTGCTCAGTCTTACACAATTAAATTTCAGAGATGGGATTTGAACCCAAGTCTCTTTAGATTCCATATTAATCCCCTTCTACCCATATAATCTTTCAGATTTGTAAAGTGTTATCAAATTACATCAAGGATGCCTTGAATGCATGGCTACATAGCTTAGACATTATTCTGTGGGCGTTGTCATGAGGTAATGTTTTCAAGCAAGGGAGGAACTATCAGAACTATACTTTAAAAGGATTAGTCTGGTGGTTTTGGATTTATGCATTTCTTGATTTTCCAGTCAGTTAGATTTATGTATTTTTATGAAGGGCTGTACTGTCTCCTTCAGTGGAAAGTTCCTTGAATCAATTATTCAACAAATTGTAAGGATATGGGATTGTAGAGGACTTATATGTATAATTTTTTTTAATAACACCTCTTTTCTGGAAGCAAAGAATTGAAAATTGAGTGATGCCCATCAATTGGGGGATGACTGAAAAAATTATGATATATGATTGTGATGGTATACTATTGTGCTGTAAGAAATGATGATGAGGATACTTTTTTGGTCTATGCTTTCTTTTACAACATGATTAATATGGAAATATATTTTACATGATTACACATGTATGAATTATATGAAATTGCTTGACTTTTCAATGGTGGGGCAAGGCAGGGAGAGAATTTGAAACTCAAAATTTAAAAATGAATGTTAATTGTTTTTACATGTAATTGGGGAAAATAAAATATTAAGTTAAAAAAAAGAAAAAGATCCCTCAGTGACTATATTTTTTAGGGTTTTATTATAAAAGTTTTTAGTAAAAATTTTTCTTTGTTTTTACTCTTTTAAGATGATTACATAGTGTTGGATGTTTTGGGCTATATCTCTGAAATTTTATTTCCAAATGTGGAATTTAAGTTTCATTTTCTGTTATAAAATATTCTGGAATCAGTGAATAGCCTATGTGAGTATAGGAAGGTAGGAAGGCTTTCTCAGAAACTTTACTTCAAAGCATCGGGTTAAGACTACATCTTTCTAGTTTCTTTTTTTTTTTTTTGGACAAAGGATAAGGGGTTTTGTCTGTGTAATTAATCCTAACCCAAAATCTACTCTACTTAAACTTTCTTATAATTGATTTTCATTAATGCTTTCTTAGTAGCTTTGTTATTTATTTATGAGAAAATTATCTTAACCAAATTTACACTAATAAATATCTTCCATCTAGTCAAAAGGATGTGATAGGAGGTTTTGTGGATGCCTAGTCATTTTTTAGCAGTATCACAATTATCCACTGCATCAATTCATTTTCAGTTCATTTGGGAATGAGGGAAATTTTAATTTACTCCTCCTCTGTTGAGCATCTCCATTGGACTTCAGCTTTGACATCAAACTGGAATTGAGAAAAGTATGAAATGTCAATTTCCCAGGGAATGTTGATAAATAGATTCTATTATAAACATCACATATGGATAACTGATAAAGCATGGGAGATTATAAGAAAGCCAACTGTAAGAATTTCAATGAGCCCCATAGTATATGTTCTTCCTTCTCAGAATGAACATTTTTTTCTCCCCTGGTGTGGACTTGGGGACATAAGCTTTCCAAAGTCCATACTTTTACTTTGCCCTTTACTCTGGACTTTGGAGCTTTATTGAAACATTTGACAGTTTAAGACAACTGAATATAGCTTGCCAATAAGTCTGTAGCTTAGAGACTTCATGAATCAGTAGATGTCACTCATACCATTTTACCCTTTCTGTGGATCTAAAGAGTCCTATCATGTTGGCGACTGACAATGCAGCAGATGTAAACACACTGGGAGCTGTAGTCACAACCCTGCACAGAGGAGGCCCAGATCATCTTCTTACTGAAAGTAGCAGTGGGATTCCAAAGCCTTTTTTGGGTATCTGAGAAGCTTTTTAAAGATGGTACTGCACATCCTTAGGTGTGAGGAAGGGGCTAGAAAAGTGCCCTAAAATTGTCTGTTTGCATATATGTGGATGTGTGTGTGTGTGTGTGTGTGTGTGTGTATGTATACACCTACACCCACATATATACATATAAATAATGTGTATATATATAAAATCTTTATGCATGCATATATGTGTAGGCAATAATGCATTCAATAGCAAAATAGGTGATTAGAACTTTCTTAAGCAGTTCAGTAACTGGCTATCTTCTTATCTACCTAAACCTCTGCTCTTATATCCACTCAAACATCTTGGCTTCCAAGTTCCCCAATCTTATCAATCTCATGACCCAGGCTTTCACTCCATCTCAGACACATAGAGGTGGTCACAGCCTTGATCATCTACAGGTGTCTTACATACTTTGTTTCATATTTAAAGCCTTCAATCACTCCTAGTCTTTTCCTACTCTTTTAACATTTTACTGAGGAACTAGGGGGCACAGAGCTCTGTGCCTACAGTCAGGAAAACTCATCTTCCTGAGTTCAAATGTGACCTCAGATACTTAGTAGTATCTGAGTAAATCACCTTGCTCTATCTCACTTTCCTCTTCTATAAAATTAGCTGGGGAAGGAAATGGCAGTATCTTTGTCAAGAAAACCTCAATAGAGTCATGAAGAGTTAGACAGGATTAAAGGACTAAACAACAACACTTTACTCTCTTATATTTTATAATTCAGCTATTTTGACCCAATTCATGATCTTTACACAAAACACTATCTCCCAGCTCTGTGCCTTTTCACTGACTGCTTCCCAATGACAGAAATGCTCTCTCTTCCCCCTGTGACCTCCTGGCTTTCCTGCTTTCCTTCAAGTCTTAGCTAAAATCTTAGATTTCACCTTCTAAGGAAGCCTGTTTTTGTCTTTCCCCACTGAAAAGTCCCTCCCCAAAATTACCTTCCATTTGCACTCTATATATCTAATATGCACCAAATTATTTGAAAATTTTCTCCTCATTCAACTGGGAGTTCACTGAGGTCAAGAAATTTTGTTTTTGCATCTATTTCTTTCTCTCCAATAACACTGCCATTGTCTTTATTCAGGTCTTCAGCACTTTTCACCCCTATTATTTTAGTAGACTCCCAAATGATCCTTACTTCATTTTTCCCTTTTCCATTTCATCCTCCATAGAAGCCTTTACAGACTTTATAGCACAAGAGGTGAGATATGACACCCTGAACAGAATGTGATAAATGTGTAATTTGTGGCTTAGGACCCCCTAAATCCTTATGGACTCCTATGGAATTGTTCAAAGCTTGGGGCAAAAGGTAATTTTCTTGCATTGGCTTATTAATCCGTTGCTCCAGATTTTACTGCAGGGAAATCCAAAATAAAGTTTAGATACTACTTATGCCTATGTTTTTCCTGAATGTGGCTAATAGGGCCCTCAGTATTCATACTCAAAATAAGAAATGCAAATCAGAGTATAATAACCTTTATTTTGCTCCACAAAATTGGAGAAAATATACATAATTCAGAGCCCATAAAAAGAAAAAGAGAGTTTCAAGTCCTAGGAGCTTATAAAAGCAGATATAGAAAATACAGATTTTCTATATATATACACATATAAAATATATACAGATATAAATAACTTGTAGTAGTTCCAGCATGTCCCTCCTTTAACCTCCCACGGACCTTAAAAAAGTTTAAATCCTCCTGGACGGGAAACAGTTTTTGGAGCTGTTATATGGCAATACTCATTTTTTTTTTTTTTTTTTTAAGAGACATGGGGAGAAAGTCCAGATTTCCCTTCATGATGTAGCTTTAATCCTTTAGCTCAAGGAGCCATGTGGGCAGCTTTCTTTTTCCAAAATAGGGTATTGTTCAACATCTTTGTGGTTGATCCTTTTCTTTCTTTAGAAGGCATAGTGATCCAATGAGTCACTCATTGAGAGACTCATAGTTTCCTGTGAGTTAGACCCCAAGCACGACACTGCCCAGGATCTTTCCCTTCTTGATTAAAAGACTAGATTTCAAGTTCATACTGCCATAAACTCAGTATACTCTCTCTCTTATACAAGAGGTTGGCATTCGGATGTATTTTCATTGAACTCTCAGACTTGCTAGCAGATCAATACTGCTTTTTGTCATGCGTTTCTATAGTAAATCTCTTAGTTCCTCAGCTAGTGTTATCTCTTGAAATGGTAAAGTTTGCTCTCTGATACTTTCTTCTCAGATGGTTTATCTCTAATATCTCTGTTAGTATCAGCTGCTCCTAAGAAGAGAAAAGGTAGTTTTGCATGTGGGAAAAGGGAACCTAAAAGAGCTTAGACATATTTTAATATAGAGGCAAGTGGAGAGTGGGATTGTGTTTGCATGTGACTAATTAGAACTTGTTTCATGCTGTGTGCTTGACTATAGGGGGATGCTTGCATACACACACAAATACAACTATATAGGTGTGCTGAAAAATTAAAAAAAATTGAGTACAAACAGTCACTCTGGGAATGAGATGGTGGCGGAGGAGATTTTACTAGATGGGCAGAGGATGATCATACCTTCTCGTATAGGGAGTTTTGGAGATGATATTAAAATATCGAGTTGATACAAAACAATAGTTCCTAGTTATAGGGGAGGTAATAAAATTGTACAATGAAATGCAGCACAGGGACAATAAGGGCCCTTACATCCTACCCATACCAATGATATCCACTAAAGCTCTTGTTATATTTGGATATAAGGTGTAGTGCTATATACCAACAATCAGGTTACTATCATAACAGAACAAAGTTAGAAACTGCAGATTACCAAGGGAAGGTGTGAGCTCTAAGGGGTTAGTATCTGTGCAGCTTAAATTTGACAACTTTTATGTCAAAATTTTATTATTCATAGATTTAAATGAAAACTTTGGAGATTCTTAAGCCATGTCATGTAATTAATACCAAAAAATATTGGGTACTCAGGTGGTTGAAAAATATTTATTCTCTGTTGATGGAAAGAACATTTCCTCTCTAATGACGACTAAACCAAGTTGTGGGTCACGAATAATGACATATTATTGCATTGTAAGAAATAATGAATATGGAAAATACAGAAACTTGGGAAGTAGAATAAGAAGAACAAAGAAAACAATATATAAAATGACTACAACACAACAAAAATAATAGCTGGTATATACATGTACACACTATAGCTTTAAAATTTGAAAAGCATTACACATATGTTATCTCATTTGATTTGATTCTGACAATAACCCTGTGAAGTGGGGGCTATTATTATCCCCATTTTTTTTTTTTGTTGTTGTTGAGGCAATCGAAGTTAAATGACTTGTCCAAGGTCACACAGTTAGGAAGTATTGGGAGTCTGTGGCTGGATTTAAACTCAGGTCCTCCTGACTTTAGGGACAGTGCTCTATCCACTGTACCATCTACCTGTCCTTTATTATCCCCATTTTAAAGAAGAAAAAACTGAGGATCAGAGAAATTAAATGACTTATGCAGAATCACAGAGCTATTAAGTATTTGAGACATGATTTAAACTCCAAGTCAAGCACATTATCCATTTACCACATAGTTGCTCAACATTTCACTTTGAAATGTTTTTCTGACTCTTTAAATTTCAATTCCAAAATTTAGGTACAGTTTCTTCCCAGAAATTTTCTGTTCATGAAGAGAGGCTTCCTCACTCTTGGGCATTCCTCTACCCACTTCTGCATCTTGCTCACCCTCCTTATCAGATCCCTGTATCATGCTAACCTTCTCCCACTGAGGCTTGGGGCCACTATTTTGGGGAAAGGTTAAGCTTCATTTTCCTCCTAGCTGTGATTTTGAATGTTCTGACTTTCTGGACTTTAATAGCTGGACTTTAATTTCTGGTCTTGAACAGATTCTGACCTCCATCCCCAATTTTTAGCTCCCTTTTGTGTGTTTTTTTCTCCTACCATTAGAATGTAAGCTCATTAAGGGCAGTATATTTGTATCCCCAGTGCTTGGCACATAGTGAGCCTTAACTGACTGCTTTTTGCATGCCTATCTATCAACAACAACAGTGTATCTGGAAAGAACACCAAAAAAATTAAGGAAAACTGAATGCTATAAAAGTATAATAACTAAGCGTGGCCCCAAAGAACATGGAAATGTATTTTCCTTCTTTCTTTGCAAAAGTGAAATATTGCAGGTATGGAAAGCTCCATATAATGTGAGACTGTTTGATGATTAGTTTTGCTGAATTGTTCCTTTTTCTATTTTATTCTTTTCTTGATTATATCGGCCCTCTAGGAGGTAGATGGAAGAAAAATATATTTGGAAATAAGGTTATATAAAAGAAGATATCAGGGAATATTTTGAGAAAGATCTTTAGCAATCCTGATTTTGTTATCCAGTATATTTATCTGTATCTCCCAGCTTTGTGTCAGGTTAGGATGATGAGAATCATACATGCCAAACACAGGACTTTATGTTTGATTCAGTAGTTAAAGAGAATGGGGAATGACATAGATTTCAGTGGAGATTTAGAGAATTCATTGTGGAAGCTGAATGGAGAATGAATTACACTAAGGAGAGACTTGAAGTAGGAAAACCATTTATCAAGGAAAGGAAGGTAATAAGTATTTAATACACAATACTATATGCTTGGAATTATGATAAAAACTTCATATATATCATCTCATTCGATAATAACAGCCTTAAGAAACAGTTGCTATTATTATCTTCACTTAACAATTAACTAGTCAGTCAATACATATTTGTTAAGTGTTTGCTAAGAATTGAGGATACAAAGAAAGGCAAAAGACAATCCCTCTCCTCCAGGAACTTATAATCTAATGGGGAAGACAAGAAGTAAACAAAGATGCATAAATAAGCTATATACAAGATAAACAGAAAATAATTAATAGAGCAGGAACTAGAATGAAGAGGCCTGGAAAAGTCTTGCTATATAGAAGGTGGTATTTAAGTTGAAACTTGAAAGAAACCAGGGAAGGCAAAAGGCAGAAATGAGGAGGGACAGTATTTCAGTTTTGGAGGACATCCAGAGAAAATGCTCCTGCATTGAGATATGGAGATATGGGTAGAGCTATGTTATATAAGTTTTGAATGCCAAATAGAGGATTTAGTTGATTTTATAGCTGATAAGAAGCCACCGGACGTTAGTGTGTGTGTGTGTGTGTGTGTGTGTGTGTGTGTGTGTGTGTTGGGGGTGGAGAAGGATCAAGGAACGTGGTCAGATGTATGTTTTAAGAAAATCACTTTCCTAAATACTCTAAATTGCTATTGATTAGAGAAATGCAAATTAAGACAACTTTGAGATACCATTATACACTTCTCAGATTGGCTAAGATGACAAGAAAAGATGATGATAATTATTGGAGGGGATGTGGGAAAACTGGGACACTGATGCATTGCTGGCGAAGTTGTGAACTGATCCAAATATTCTGGAGAGCAGTATGAAACTATGCCAAAAAGGCTGTCAAACTGTGTATACCCTTTGGTATATCAGTGTCACTACTGGTTCTGTATCCCAAAAAGATTATTTAAAAAGGGAAAAGAATCCACATGTGCAAAAATGTTTGTGGCAGTCCTTTTTGTAGTGTCAAGGGACTGAAAACTGAGTAGATGCCCATCAACTGGAGAATGGTTGAATAAGTTATGGTCTATGGATGTTATGGAATATTATTGTTTTATAAGAAATGATCAGCAGGATGATTTCAGAAAGATCTGGAGAAACTTACAAGAACTAATGCCAAGTAAAGTGAGTAGAACCAAGAAAACACTGTACACAGCAGCAACAAGATTATGTGATGATTAGTTCTGATGGATGTGGTTCTTTTCAACAATGAGGTGATTCAGACCATTTTCAATAGACTTGTGATGGAGAGAACCATCTGCATCCAGAAAGAGGACTAGGAGGACTGAATGTGAATCACAATATAGTATTTTCATCTTTTAAGTTGTTGTTTGTTGATTTTTGTTTTCTTTCATTTTTTTCCTTTTTGATCTGATTTTTCTTGTGCAGCATGATAATTTAGAAGAGAGAAAATATCTAGTAGAAGGTGATCAAAAGTCAACAATGTTTAAGTGGGATCAAGAAGAATGAGGACTGAGAAAAATCCATTAGATTGACCTATTAAATAGAGAACACTGATAACACTGTTATCAGTAAAATCTAATAGATTTTTTTTGAAATGCTGAAAGAATTAAAGAGATGTTGTTCAGAGTTATCATATGTGATATTTTAATCAAAGAATGTTTCTTTTACTTTAAAACTTGAGTTGAATAATTGTTATTTTCTCTCAGTAATATTACTTTGTTGACATATAATACTTAATGTTTCCGATCTTATGTTTAGCAACTTCTTATCTATTAGATCATCAAAGGCAAAGGCTACAAATATTGGTAACAACACTAATTTCTATACTATTTTATGTTTATCTTTCAGTGACCTACACATTCTTTTTTTGTTGGAGAACAAACAGCACAGACATTAGTTCTTGGTGAAATGCCCTATGCAGTATACAACAGAACATTTTAGTTTTCATATAAGTCTTTTTTTGGTGCAAGCCAAGGAAGTTCCAAGCCTTGACAATGATAGGCAGTGAAATCTTTTGCAAGATATACTTTTAGTTATCTTCTGTCCATACTCTTAGAGCTCATTGACTATCTCAATAGATAAAGACACTGACCTAGGGTAAGAATGTAGGACTTATTCAAAATTGGGAATTGAAAACTCCTAGAATTTAAAGATGGTGTTTTCTTTTTATTCTGTTTCCAAAAAGAGTAATGCAGTGTTTGATGGCAAACATTCATTAAGTGCCTGCTATGTTAAAGGCATTGTTCTATACCTTGGAAACACAAAGAACAATATGACATGGATCCTCCTTTAAAATAATTTAAAATTTAATGGCGGGGGGAAGAGATATAAATCCAGTAACTATGATTCAAAAAAGAGTGTATATAATAGATGGGGCAGTTAGGTGGTGCAGTGGATGGAGCACCATTCCTGAATTCTGAGGATCAGAGTTAAAATCTGGTCTCAGACACATAATATTTTCTGGCTGTGTGACCCTGGGCAAGTCACTTAACCCCAATTGCCTCAGCCAAAAAAAAAAATAATAAGTGTAAGGGTGAGGTACAAGCAAAGTGCTATGAGAAATTTGAGGAGGGAAATATATCAAAGTTATTGATCTTTTGATCACTTCCATTTCCAATGAATCTCTCTTTATCCTCATTTCAGAGAGTTATTTCTTATAACATAGAATAAAGAAATAAAAAAGTTGCAAATGTGATTAATACGTCAATCAAATTTGACTTTATATATAATGTAGGGAAAAGAGACATTATCATACCTTTTTTTTGGTTTGTTTGTAGATCCAGCTTTATCATTATAATTTCACTGATTCAGTTTTTTTTTGTTCTTTCCATTTATATTGTTGTAGTTATTTTGTATATTGTTTCCCTTTTTCTGCATACTTCACTTTTTTTCAGTTTACATGTCTTTTCATACTTTTTTCCACATTCATTTTTCTTATAATTCAGTAAAAGGTCATTACACTATACACATCTTATTTAGCTATTTCTCAGTAAATGGGCATCTACTTTGTTTCTAGTTCTTTATTACTATAAACAATGTAGTTATAATTTGATATATATATATGGGAACTGGAAAGATTACATTGTATCCTAGAGTAAGACTGGCCAAACCAGTAGCATTTCTGAAGAAACAAAGCAATCTCATGACTAACTTGCACATTTTTCTCTTTTGTGATGATTAAGAAAGAAACAGCAAAAACTTTGGTTCCTAGGAAATTGTCTCCTCACCTAAATCAGAGGATCAGAGATCGAGACTTGTAGAGAACTTATGATCCATGTATTCTTTCATTTTACAGATGAGTAACTATGGCTATGACAGGTGAAGGGACTTGTAAGGATTCCAAAATTCAGCACCAATGTGAACCAAAGCTACTTGTTGAGTAAGTTTAGTGGAAGTTATCTAACTAACTAAGGATGGTACAAGTTTATGAATCTATTTCCCCCAATCTTCCTAAAAACATTCTGTGTATAAAATGATGAATGCATTATCATAAATCATATGATTAGATCTTTTCATTCCCAAGCTTTTGGAGTGATTGGCTCTTAATGTTATTGCCTATATTTTTTGCAGTTGAATATTTCACTAGTCAAGATTTCATAGGTTTTCAGATTATGACTCTTTTGTTCAGATCTGTTATATTCTAATGTCATAGCTATTATTCAAACAAAGAAATGAGAAAATTATGACTACATGTAATAAACAAGATTAAGATTCTAAGAAAAAGCATGAGATCTGTGTTTTCTTGGAGATATCAAACTCCCTGGTGAGAAATTCACTATCCCAATATATGTCAGCATTTTTTCCCTGTAATTTAAAGTATTAGAATATTGCCTGGAATTTTCGGGTGTAACATGATTGCCTAGAGTGACATACTATATGTCAATATATCAAAGGCTGCACTTGAACTCAGGTTTTCTAGGCTTTAAGGCCAGCTCACTGTCCATAATGACCGGATTCAAGAGCAAGAAAATATATAAAAAGGAATACTGATCAAATTGGCTTTTTGATATATTGTGATTCTATAGATGCATGTCTTAAAATAGGGTATGACATTAAATTCATTCATACTGGTTTATTCAATAATTTTTAAATTTATGGCTTTTTTCCTTTCTTTTTATCAAGCAATAAATAACTGTTGACTGATGTTTTATTAGTCTAAATCTGGTTTCAATTGGGAGATAGGTCCAGTATATAACTTAATGGGAGAAAGTCTGGATTTGTCTAACTTCATGTTATTCATGCTAGCCTAGAAATAATAATGATAAGATAGAGGTACTGTATGTTCTTCTTCTCCCCCCACCTGTTTCTGTTTTTTCTTTTTCTTCTGTTTCCACACACTGCACTTGATCAACTTTCAACCACAAACATTTATCAATTTTTTACTATTCAATTGATGTTGAAAATATTGAATATCAAACCTTTCTGGCCTCAGTTTCCTCATCTGTAAAACAGATGCAAAAAGGCTTAGTTTGCTACAACCATAAAAAGTATTATTTCAAATGAAGTAGTGACAATTAATATATAATATGCTTTGAAATAATAAAATAATTATAAAACTGTTAAATATCATACAAATGTAAAGGATTATTCTTATTGTGTTTTTTAATGAATTCTATGAAGTACAATGTTATGTGTATATACAATATTTATTTGTTTATCCAAATATACAAATATTAAATTTCTTTTCATTTATCAGTAGATAAGTCTCTCTTTTAAGATTAAAAATCAGAAATGAGTTATCTCTAGTAAAGATCCATGATAGATAAACAAGATGTCCAGAATTAAAATTTCTATTCTTAAATATCAGCACACTATTCCATAGTTATTGTTTTTTTAAAAACTAATTACTCCTCTTCCTACTGCATTTTTGTAATTTAAATAGGGTTTTTTTGGGGGGGGTTAATTTAGTTGGATTATTAAGAATAAAATGCCCCAGGGGATTTGGGTTTAAAAATGCCTTTAGACGGACACCTGGTTCTATAGAAACTTGTAACTTGCTTGTCTTGAGTCACATTTGCTTTAGCATGGAGTTAAGGTGTGTGTGTGTGTTTGTGTGTATGTGTGTGTATGCATTAGTGTGCATGTATATGCTTCCTCAACACACCCAATATTAGGTCATATAGTTGTGTAGTTGAGGAGTATTCTGAATTTAGTCTGAATGGAAAAAGAACTTGGAAATTTTAATATAGATCATTAAATACTTTTTTAGATTTTATTTTTAATCTCATTATTGATGTTACTTTTGTGTATGGATGTTTATTTGAATAAAGTAAATGTTTATGATATTGTATTTAAATGTAAAGTTAATTAAATAATTAGCTTCCTGGATACTCTTGAGAATTGAGGAGATAAAGCCAAAGATCATCAGGACCTGATGCCATTGATGCTGAGATGTCACTGACTTTTTGACAATCCTTGTAAAGGCATTCTGACATGGGACCATGTGCACCAATTTGTATCATGAGTGAGCTTGTTCAAATCACGCATGTATTTAACTATTCATTATAATACCTTTCACACAGCAGATATTCAAGAAATATTTAGCCAACTAAATACTTGGTTCTTTCATTGGAAACTCCACAAACTGACTACAATTCTTTGTGCTTCCTAAACTTGAATATTTGAAGATGAATTTTAAAATATTCATTTTTTTAACATAGAGGATGAAATAATAGCAAATGAAAATTAATGGACATATTTTCCCTATCTCCTTATTCTATAGAAATACACCTGTAAAATAAAGAAATGAAAGAAGAGTCCAAATAGTTCTCATAAAGCCAAAATATTTTTGCTTCATTTCTCTTTATGTTTTAGGAGGGCAATATTTACTTTGGCCTTAATTATTGCCTCAATGAATTGCTACCTCAGGTCTCCACTTCATTTCATGTTCCTAATTTGACAAGGGACTAAATAGTACAACTGGAAAGAAAAAGTAATACTCAACTCTCAAAGATCAATTCTCTCACTTGGACTCATTTTCTAATGTAAATGAAAATTAGTGTTAATATTCTAAATTCTTATTCCTTTCCTCAGGCAAAATATATTCTTCTATTTACTTTCAGAAGATCACAGGATATCAAAACATTTGGTCTTAAATTTGAATGGTGTTTTTTTTTTTTTTTTAGCATCTCTAAAGCCAAACAAATATACACTTAAAACACTCTTCTTCAAGTTGTTGTTTCCCCATTGATTTGTACATTATTCATTCATTTACCAGTAAAAACTCTTTTTATTTCTTTCCAAAATTGCTGATTTTTATAAAGAAAAAATTTCTTAGAGGGTTTTTAAACTTCTCATAGGATGAGATTTTCCATCATAAGACAAAAAATATTAGTTCAACATGCCCACTAGGAGTTTTAGGCAGAAGCAGAAGTAGAGATGAAGATGACTCAGGTTCAATAAAAAGCAAATTTAAAATTAATTAACTGCACAAAAAAATTTCCTTTTTTAACTCTGGTAGCAGAACATGGTTCTTTGTGGGTTCTGCTAGTTTATAAACACTTATAGATAATACTCTCCATTCATACAGTTTCAAGAAGGACATAATAAGCAGCTACTTTGTCTAAGTCCATAATTTGAGCTAGTAGATGCTAGACATAACTGGTAGAGGTATTACTTGCCATTATATTTTTATGCTGAGGTTTGTACTGCACTCGGTGTCTTGGTGATGAATATCTGTGCCTCCTGATTCTTCTTTTGCAGAAAAAAACAATACAGAGAAGAGATCCTCCAATAAGGAGAACTGCTGAACTTGTCCAGCCAAGAAAGAGTGCAGCACCCAGTTCTCGTTTCTGTCCTACATGAATAGCTGGATTATAAAAGTCCTTGATGATGAGATTGGCTGTCCAGCTTACAGGAATCAGAATGATGATACCTGTCAGAATAAAAAGGACTCCAGATGCTCCCAGGAGATAAGCCTTGACTTGTTCATTAGATCCAATGCAGCGGGCTTGCTTTGTGCTAAAAATGCCAACAAGCAGGGCAATCAAGGACAAAGCACTTGCCACACACATCAGTGCCCGGGCTGCCTCTAAATCAGGTGGGAGAGCCAAAAGAGAGCTATAATATTTGCACTGCCACCTAATATGTGCTTGTTGGATACAGTTCATCCAAAGTCCTTCCCAGATCCTTTCAAATATCACAATGTTGCTGCCAATGAAGGCAGATACTCTCCATTGAGGCAGTAGAGTTGTAGCAATAGTCCCCACCATTCCAAGGAATCCAAGAATCAGTCCAGCAATTTGCAGAGGATACAAAGTCATCTTCTCCTAGAAGACAGTTGGCTTTTAATGGCAAAAGGCAGAGTTTTGAAATTTCTTAAAAGTCTCGTGATTTTTCACACCTATATTGCCTGTAATATCTGCATACATAAACATCAGAAACCTAACTCAGAGAGGCTAAAATACCTACTGTATTAAATATGAATTATCTTTTTACTCACATACTCATTTCTATATGTATAATTTTCCCTTTAGGTGTAATAGCTTTCTAGCCAATTAAAAACCAGGCAGTGGTATATCAAGAAATATTACATTCAGATTCCAGTATTTCTCTTAGTCTTATTGTCTTAGCAATGCTATAATTAAATGTCATTGCTTTTATTGTGGCATAATAATTACAGAGAAGACTTCCTGCTTAAAAGTTACTTTGTTTTAAAACTGTAAAAGGTTGAACCACAATTGAAGAAAATTTCAAAACATCATTAGTACTTTGAGTTTATTGTCAATTCATACTTATTTAATATTCAGCCATGTAATTTTGGACAAAAGATATTGCTTTAAACCTATTAAGACTTGTTTAAATTAGACAGATGAATTATAAGAGAAAGGTTTTTAAAGAAGAATGCTAGATTTTATAGCTTATTCTCTAGCGGAAAGGAAAGTTAATAAAATGATCCTATTTACCACTGACTTCTTATTGATCAAGTAATCTTTTTTTGGTGTGTTATAACAATGAAATAATTGCCAAAAACAGAAACTTCATTAGCTGTTTTTTTAAAAATAATTGAAAATAGAGTTTTTGGTTGGTGATACAAAGATTCCCTAAGCAAGCTAAGACAGATCAAGTCAAAAAGTATTAAGTGCCTACGGAGTACTGGGCATTGCACTAAGTCTTGGAGATAGGGAAAAAACAGCTCTGCTTTCAAATAGTTCAGATCCTAATGGAGAAGATAACATACAAATCACTGTGTACAGAAAAGATATATGCAGGATAATTAGAGATAATTTCCAAAAAAAGACATTAGAATTAATCAGGAAAGTCTTGTACAAGGTGAGGTTTTAGTTGGAATTTGAAGGAAGGCAGAGAAGCCAGGTAGCAAAGATAAGAGAAAATTAGGATAATTGCCAAAGAGAGAAACTTATTTAGAATTAGAACTGAGATTTTTTTTTAAGTTAGAAGGAATTTTGAAGATCATTTTATAGGGGTAAAGAACAGGAAAATGACTTGTCTAAAGTTACAGTTATTTCACAATAGTGTTTTCTAATTAATAAATTGATGAAGTTTAATTTTGGAACTTTTAAACAAGCCTATATTTGAAGAATTTAAACTTCAAGGGCAACTTTCAATGATAATGAAAGAGGCAATATTTTAATTATTTCATAGTGAGAGTCTGTTATCAAGCTCCAAGTTTAGATTGTCATTTTAAAATGCCATTTGTATTGTATTTTTAAATATTATAAAAAGAGAAGGGTCATAGATGTAACAACAACAACAACAACAACAACAACACAACAACAACAACAACAACAACAGCAACAACAACAACTACAACACCTACTATTTGCCAGACTGTGGCACTATGCTAAGTGTTTTACAAATAGCTCTAATTCTGTCTGAGAATTTTTATCATGGAGATAAACCTGAGAAATTGATAGTAATTCTTTGGAATTTCAGACTTGTCCATCCTCTGAGGATGATAAATTGCTTAAGAAAGTAGAGATATTCTAATGATTGTAGAGATTTCTGCAGAGACTGAATATTATAATTATACCTAAGCACTCTATATGAATAAGAAAGAAGCCAAATTTGTTGTAGTATACAAAACAACCCTTAATTGACATTTTCTGTACATATAACCATGTTCTGAGAAGAACAATCTTGGAAGATTTGGGTTGGACAGGCAAAAGTAGGTCTGAGACACCAGAAGGCCCTTGAAACAAAGTAATGATATTGTCATATTTTTAGGGGAATTGCTGAGATAATTGCAAGGTTAAATGTTACTTGGCAAGAATGAATTCAGGTTTATCTCAGATGACCCTTATGAATAATTTGTCTCTAATTCTGTTGTAGTTGGAAGGAGAAGAGCCTGTTGAGTTTCTTTTCAGGGTGGAGCAATAAGTGCATTCATTATTATAGATAGGTGCTGAGAATTCTGAGAATTCTGAAAAATTATATTAAAGATTGTTTTAGGGCTTGGTACATGAAACATGTACATGGGACATGTCACCAACATTTTTTGGTAGACACAGAAAATTTCATGAAAAATGACTGAGGTGATAAAGGTGTTCCTGAGTTTCAATTAATTAATTCAAGGACAGAATTCAGCTTCAGCAGACTCTAGGTCTTGAATGTGGGCCACAGGAGCAAAGTAGAATAGTAGCTATCTGTGTGGGATCTGTGTGCTATGTCATGGGTTCAAGATGCCCTAGATAGTTTGGTAGGTTTTTAGTGTTTTTCAGTATTGGACTTGAAGAGTAATGATACTACCATGTTCTTTTGTCTGAGGAAGACAAAAAAAGACTTCTTTCATCTGTCCAGCTGGATATGAGTGGATGCTCTAAGATATCTCAGGATACTAGCCATTTTCCAAAGACTGATGGAGAAAGTGGTTAAAGAAGTGAGCTATCTAAATGTGTTAATATACCCATTGCCTTTCATAAGACACTACAGTAACACAAGGAGAGATTGATAAAAGTATTAGGTTTGCTAGAGGAAGCTGGTCTGAAGCTGTCAATTGACAAATGCTAGTTTTACAGAATTTCTCTTAAGTATGTGGGCCATGCTATTTCTCAACAAGGTATGACACTAACTCAGAGAAGATGAGAGAATTTCTCAAGGAGCCATGCCCACAAAATCTTAGAAACTTAAGATCTTTTTTGAGATTTTGTGTTGTTCCAAATTTTTAAAGAACTATTGACAACTGAATAATTGAATGCATACGTGATTGGAGAGATCCAGATCCAAAAGGCAAGAGAGGCATAATTGCCTTAAAGTTTACAAAGTCTTTTGGAAGTAAATGGACAAATAAATATGAAAAAGCTTTAGAGGATTTAACAAATTGCCTTATCTATAACATTGACTTACCTATAGCATTATGCTGATCCAAATAAACTTTTTGTTCTTGGATGCCAAATACCATCTTGGACGGTTTAGGAGCTATCCTATATCAAAAGAGTGATGGTAACTGGAGGTCAATTGAATTCACCAGAAGAGATTTGATTCACAGTGAGTCTATAATCTTGAGTTCTTTTCTTATAAAAGTGGGCCATTACTGAGATGTTAAAAGACCATGTATATGAAGTAAAACTCTTAAGTGTTTTGATAAAAATCAATTGATAACCCATTGACAATCTTGATAAGTGGCAACTTGAATTCTGCTTATCATAGATTGTTGAGGAACACGCTAAATGTGGAAAACCAGAGAGCCTGCAAAAAAGTCAGAGGTGAATGCACCAAAGGGGCAGGGAAGTTCTCCAGCCCCACCACAGCTATGAATCACAGTACATTAGAGACTACAGGAATGTTTTGTTATGACTATCTTTATCTTACTCTTTGAAGTAGAGCTAATAGACCCAAGGAAAGACATACAAAATCCAGAGTCAGAAATATCTGTCTGGAGGTCATTTTTACTGATGCAAATGCTGCTTGAGAAAAAAAAATGCTTTTCTTTAAACAATAATAATCTTGCTGTGCTTAGAAAATATATATTTGGTATAGAGATGAAATAAAGAGGCAAGAGGTCAAGAGACCTTTATCACAAGTGCCTCTCAGTCTCCTTATGTCATTATCATTCTCTCACATGACATGATCTATTCTGTTGTTCAGAATTAGATTCCAGCAGTCACTAGCAGGTGGCTCCTGTGACAATAGATAGGCAACAGAACTGGCTAATTTGATTTTGACATATATTATAGGCCTGGTAGGACTAATATAGATGTAGACTTTTTGTCCAGAATGCCATGGAGCACTAGAACTATGTTGAAACCAGAAGAAAGTGTAAGAATCATCCTTGACACTCAAGGTATAAGAATACAACAGAGTGGAAGTTGAACTGAGAGCTTGGAACTTCTAACAGGTGGCATGTCAAGTACACATGGAAATCTTGTGACATTGTACCAATCTTCTTGTCCCAGTTATCTGCAGGTGGGTGGAAGTGAAAAAAGTTGGCTGATGAAGGTCTAAGAGAAGTAATACAAGCCAAAGAGCAGAGTAATGATCCTACTAATATGAAGTTCCTTACTACTGAGGCACCTTACTACTGAGACAAAAGTAGAAGTTGGAGTTATGCAATGAAGTACTGTATCAGGCTGTAACTGTGATCCCACATATGGAACCAGGGAGCAGCTGGTGCTATTAAAGCATACTGCTCAACAGCTATAGGTGTCATGCATGATGTCTCTGGACATATAGGTTGAGAAAGACTGGTAAGAAGCTAATAAGTCTAGAATGATCTCGATCATCAGTTTATATCAACTACGAGCTTGGATAAAGGAGCTCACGAAATTATTAAAAAAAAAAAACAAACCCTAGATTTATTAGATGATTAGCCTCTAGGCTAAGTTATGATATCATAGGCAGACTTGAAGATACAATTACATATGTCTCTAGTTTACAGTCCTAGAGATTGTTTATAACATACACATGCATGATACATGTATATATTTATATATAGATGTATCTTTATATGCATGATGCATGATATGTGTGTGTGTGTGTGTGTATGTGTAATGAATAACTGCTTGTTTGAAGGAGAATTTAGGAGGCCTACATTGTAGGTTCATTAACAGGGTTAGAGTCTTAGCCTTAATTGTTCCTTTAAAGGTGATAATATTTTATTGTTCTATTTGAATTCAAGTAAATAATCACAGAATTTCTGGCTTCCACATTTCTGGAAAGAGAAATAAATTAGATTTTGCCAGTTGAACATCCAGAGAGGTTCCAGTATGAAAGAAATGGAGAATTTCAGTTAATCCCCTTTTCTCTAGAATAGGGCTTTCTCAAATATGCTTTGTTCACATATATTTGAATCAATCTAGTAGAACCTCACATCCTCTGCTGAGGTAGACTAACAGTTACACCTACACACCCATACATACCCACACCCACCTAGGAAAATCTACACTAACAGAAAAACAACTTTTAAACCATATGACCTACTTTGATCAATCTTTACATTTTCTGCACTAGTTGAAAGGATACAGGTAGATTTGTTGATTAGGCTTATCATTCAGTGCAATGCTGAATTTTTTGTTTTACTTTTTAGCAAAACCCCTCTCATGGTCTGCTTGGTTGAATCCCATCACTTATGGAAGATTTAATTTGAGAAATAATGTTCTAGAGTAGGCAAAGCATCTTTTAGGGTCAGCATTCTTCAGGAGCTTCCAGCTAATAACAGTGTTTTAACAATTTGTGTATTTAATTCTTAACTTGTCATTCAGAGGCTATTCTTTCTTTTTTGTTTTGCCTTATTAGCTTGTAATTAGATATGAACAAGAAAGAAATGGTTTATTAGCGATAACGGACTATTAGTTGACTATAAGGACTATATTCTTTTCAGGACTATAAATTGACATGCTTATCTGATTATCTCATGAAGGCTTAGTACATGATTTTAGACCTGTGGCATTTTATAACTTAAATACAAAAGGAAGTCAGACATGCAGCTAGGTCATCCTTATATTTTGAATTTTTTTTTTTAAATTTTAGAGCTATTAAAGATAGTATTATGTTGGAATCCTTACAAACTGCTAACTAATTAGAGTTGATCTAATCTTACAAGCAGATGTTTTGGGCAGAACCTGAAACAAGGTACTAAGTAGAACTAATTAGTACAATGCTTGTGTTTGCACCTTTACTCATTGGAGTTCACAAGTTTGCCAGCTTCACAAAGTAAACTTTGTAACTTTGTGAGTTCACACCTCCCTTGAAGCTCTTTGGGCCAGAGAGCACTATGGGAGAAAACCCATAATCCCATCCTCTCAGAAGATTCACATATAAGGCCAGTGAAGAGAGAGCTATTCCAGAATATATTTTCCACTTGGCTGGCTGGTCGCAGAGGAGAGTTCAGCTGGACTGGAGAGGAGCAACTCTGGTGCAGACAGAGAGCACTTTGAGAGATTTCAGTGGAATTACGCCAGAAGCCCTCTCTCCGAGGCAAGGAGAATATTTTCCATTTGGCTGGCTGGTGGCAGAAGAAGAGTTTTCAGAGGATAAAGCTATGAGTGGAGAGTTCAGTGGACAACCAGATTCATCTTCATCTCACACCACTGTAGTTGGTGGCTGGGCTCCTGCACTTCCCCCACTGAGACCAAGCTGATCTGAAAGACTCACCAGAAAGCTAGCTGAACCCCAAGTGAAGGAGACACGAGATTCATTCCATCTCTGTGTTGGTTGGAGGCTGAAGAAAGCAGAGGCAGAGGCTAAAGGACAGAACCTTTGGATTTGGAGACATTCGGAGGGCTCTAAGCTAAACCAGCAGTGTTTTGAGAAGAACAAGAACTCCAACATTTGAACTCCAGCAGTATTATCCTCTGCCTGAAGTATATGTCCCTAAATGCTCCATATGTATTGCAAGGCCCTCTTGTGGTAGTTCTTCCATGACACTCAGGGTTAGAGAGAGAGAATATAATGTTCTTACAATGTTGTGAAATTAGTCAAAGCAGGGAAAGAAAGTTTAGAGAGACAAAGTTTCTAAGATAGTCTAGGAGCAAGTGGTTTTCCAGTAGAAATTATAAGAATAATACTTTCTACAAGCAAGATACATGACATCTATAACCATAGCCACCATAGCCAAAACCCATATAGTCATAGCCATCAAAAGGCATAGCCTCGGCTACAGAGGCCGTTAATCTATATCCACAGCCAAAGTCATACATCAGCCTTCCATAGTAGTGGCTGTAGCAGAGCATTGTGTCAGAATTCATGGATTTGGATGGATGTCAGGGTTTATTTTGTGTGAGTGTGCATAGCACCATTTGGATGGGGACTTTTATACTCTATATAGCAGAAATTGTGGTAGGTCCATGCCAAAATTGCTCAATTCTTGTCATTGTTTTTTCTCCTTGAGAACAATTCCTCTAATTTATAAAGGGTATTTTCTATCAACATGCTATTTCTCTAAGAAGGCTATGCCATGAACTGGCTCCTGTAATGAGAAATGATTATAGTATAATCAAAGCTTATATAGTTAATGTGGCCAGTGTTTTACCCAGGCTTCATGGCAGCCCTCTCCCAAACGGCATTGTTCTCCTCCAACATCCATCATTACCTTTTCCTGTCATTTTAGAAATCTGATAGGTGTGAAGTGGTATCTAAGAAATGAGGCCTTCATCAGAATCCTTGAATGTAAATCCCCCCTCTTCCCCCAGTTTATTGTTTCCCTTCTAACTTGCCTCTATGTGTTTTGTTTGTACAGAAACTTTTTCACTTAATATAACTAAAATTATCCATTCTGCATTCCATAATGTACTCTTGTTCTTTTCTGGCCACAAATTTCTTCCTTCTTCCTTCTTCACAGATATGAGAGGTGGACTATCATTTGTTCTTCTAATTTGCTTTTACCACTCTTTATGTCTAAATCATGAATCCATTTCAATCTTATCTTGGCATAGGTGTTAGGTGTAGGGTCAATGCCTAGTTTCTGCCATGCTAATTTCCAATTTTCCCAACAATTTTTGTCAAATAGTGAGTTCTTATTCCAGAAGCTGGAATCTTTGGGTTTATCAAACACTAGATTACTGTAGTTATTGACTATCATCAGACAAAGGCATTGATTTAAACTAGGATAGAAACAAGAGGCAATTAGAGTTTAATAGATAATACTTGGGCCCTGAGACTTTTGCAAGTTGAAAGGAGTGCAAAATAAAATAAAAGTTTTAGGAAAATTTGGGGGAAAATGGATTGTGCTGGAAAAAGGATTGAAGCAGGGAGGCCAATAACAAGATTTCTGTAGAGAGACATTGAGGACTGAATCCTATGTGGGGTCTGTATGACTGGAGAGAATTGTAGACATGCTAAGGATGTTGTGAGGTTAGAAAGAACAAGTTTTGGAAACTGATTGAATATATGCAATGAGAATGAATTGTTAAGCAAATCCCTGAGGGTCAGAACCTGGGTGCCTGTCAACAAAAGGATACTTACTATTGAAAGTATTAAAGAGATGGGCATCCATTCAATTTTCAGTTTTTAGCCACTATGAAAAAGGCTGCCACAAACATTTTTGCACATACAGGTCTCTTTCCCTTCTTTAATATCTCTTTGGGATATAAGCCCAGTAATATCACTGCTGGATCAAAGGGTATGTACAGTTTGAGAACTTTTTGAATATAGTTTCAAATTGCTCTCCAGAATGGTTGGATTCATTCACAACTCCATCAACAATGCAACAGTGTCCCAGTTTTCCCTCATTCCCTCCATCATTCATCATTATTTTTTCCTGTCATCTTAGCCAATCTGACAGTGTATTTCAGTTTTGTGTATCTCAGAGTTGTCTTAATTTGCATTTCTCTGATCAATAATGATTTGAAAAACCTTTTCATATGAGTAGAAATAGTCTCAATTTTATCCACTGAAAATTTGTCTGTTCATATCCTTTGACCATTTATCACTTGGAAAATGGCTTGATTTCTTTTAAATTAGAGTCAATTCTCTATATATTTTGGAAATGAAGCCTTTATCAGAACCTTTAATTGTGAAAATGTTTTCCCAGTTTATTGCTTCCCTTCTAATTTTGTCTGCATTAATTTTGTTTGTACAAAAGCTTTTTAACTTGATATAATCAAAATTTTCTATTTTGTGATCAATAATGTTCTCTAGTTCTTCTTTGGTCACAAATTCCTTCCTCCTCCACAGGTCTGAGAGGTAAACTATCCTATGTTCTTCTAATTTATGTATAATCTCACTTATGCCTAAGTAATGAACCCATTTTGATCTTATCTTGGTGTATGGTGTTAACTGTGGGTCCATGCCCAGTTTCTGCCATACTAATTTCCAATTTTCCCAGCAATTTTTGTCAAATAGTGAATTCTTATCCCAAAAGTTGGGGTCTTTGGGTTTGTCAAACACTAGATTGCTATACTATTGACTATTTTGTCCTGTGAACCTAATCTATTCCATTGATCAACTATTCTATTTCTTAGCCAATACCAAATGGATTTGGTGACCGCTGCTTTATAATATGATTTTAGATCAGGTACAGCTAGGCCACCTTCATTTGATTTTTTTTTTCGTTATTTCCCTTGAAATTCTTGACCTTTTGTTTTTGAAGAATATTCTTTAAAGAATGAGTCTACTTCAAAGAATTGGAAATTAGTGGATGCCCACCTTTTAGGGAATGCTAAATCTCTTATGACATATGATTGTGATAGAATTTTTTGTGGCAAGAAATGATAAGTAGAATGCTTTCAGAAAAACCTAGAAAGATTTACACTTACTGATGCAAAGTGAAATGAGCAGAACCAGGAGAATATTATGCACAGTAGTAACAATATTGCACAATATTAATTTGTTAATGACAACTATTCTCAGCAATAAAATTATCTAAGACAATTCTAAAGGACTTATGATAATAGAAAATGCTAACACTTCAGAGAAAGAACTGATGGAATCTGAATGCAAATTGAAGTATACTTTTTAAATTTAAAAAAAATTAGATTTTATTTTTCTTGTTCTTTTCTGCTTTTTTTGGAAGGGAGTCTCTGTTTTCTTTTACCACATGACTCATATGGAAATACTCATCGAAAGATTACACATGTATGAGTTATATCAAATTTATTGCTTTCTTTCGAAGGGGAAAAGGAGGAAGGGAACAAGAGAATTTGGAATTCAAAATTAAAAAAATATATTAAATTGTTTTTACACATAATTGGAAAAATAAAATATTTTAAAATTGAAAAACAAAAATGAATGAGTCCATTTCCCTTGTGAATAGGAGGGCCTCAGCTCAAGGACAGTGGTGTGAGCTGGAACAATTGTGCTGGTGAAGATAGGTAATACATGCAGGACAAGATTTGATGACAACCTTTGAGTGTAGCATTGATTTTAGTTTTTGGGTTGCGTCATTCATTTGTGCTGTGCAATAAAACTTCAAATTGTTTTTTAATAATAAGGTGGTGGAAGATAGCTAGACAAGTAATGGCATAACCAGTGTTCTGAAAGTCATCAGAGAAACTCTGGATATGGAAATAATGAGCCTTGAGCATGATATGATGAACACGTAAGTCTTTGAGAAACTTGAACATAAAAACCTGTCCAGATCGACAGAATGTGAATGAAGGGCCATAGTTTATAGGGGAAAATATCTTGCTTTCAGGAAAGTGAAGCCGCATTTTAGAATTGCAATGTAAGCATTATAAAAGTGGAATCTTAGAAAGACATGTAACAAGGAAATGATATGTTAGTTTGTTTTTTTTTTTTTTTCCAACTGAAATTGGGAGAAGTATCACTTCACTGAAATAAATGAATTGGAGAGTAAATCTGTAGTGACACACAAATGAATTCAAGATTGAAATTTTTTTTCATGATTTGAATCTGACACTCAAGTACAGGGATATAAAGAAGATGTGAAAACAGTTTTGCTACATCAATGAAATAAAGCTTATATAAATATCTTATTACATACCACATCCATGTTTTAAGAGTTGAGTAAACATGATGGGACTGAGCTATTGTTGTAGAAATCTTTTTCATGAAAATTGAGATTCTCTATCATCTTCCAGAAGGATGGGTCCTGCTGCTCCTTCTTGGTTCCTACCACTTCACTGCCATGTCTGGAGGATATATATATTTCAACGCCCTCTAATGTTAGCTTTCTCATGAAACCCAACCATAAAGGGTGATGAAATTTGATTTTATAATGGCATGGAATTAGCCCAAAGCAAGAGATGGGGTGGGGAGAGGAAGGGATTTCATCCTAGCCTAGGAGCAAACAGTTTTCAGTAGAAGTTATAGGAATAATACCTTGGCATTATAGGAATAATACTGTGGGCAGCAATAGCTGTAGTTAAAGCCATCATAGCCCAAGCCTCCATAAGCACAGCTGTCAAAGTCATAGCATAGCTACAGAAGTAGAGCCATAGCCACAGTATAGGGTCCCATAATAACTGAATAGTAGCTCATTGTGTCAGAATTCATGAATTTGGTTGGATGTCAAGGGGAAATTGCACTGTTAGCATCAGGATTTTTATACACTTAGGCCAGGAGGTAGGACAAATCCTTGCTGGAAATGCATAATTTCCATTAAGGAGTTTGACAAGAGCACATTCCAGTTTTTTGCTCCCCAAAAACAATTCCATCTTACGGATGTTTTGCCTTCTCCATTTGCCATTCCTCTGAGATAGCTGTGCCATGATCTTGTTTATGTAATGAGAAATGATTATAGCATTGCTAAGCTCTTCATAGTTAATATGACTGATGCCCTATCAAAGCTTCATGGCTCCTAGGTGACATTGTCTTCCTTCCATTGTGCTTACCATTCTGGCCTTCGGATGTTTTAGGCAGGCTGTTGAATCCTCTCTCTCTTTTAAAAATTTATTTATTCATTTTTAAGATTCAAAAATATTTCAATTTCAAATTCTCTTTTCCCCCTAATTCCTCCCCCTGCCACTGAGAAGGCAAACAATATGGTACTCATTATGCATCTAAAATCAGGCAAAACCTATTTTCATATTAGCAATGTTTTTAAATAAACCAAGAAAAAAGAAATTTAAAAAATACTTTGTTTTGTATTCAGAATTCATCAGTTCATGTTCTATTAAGTAGAGAGCAATTTTCATCATGAGTCCTTTATAATTGTCTTGGATCTTTTTATTGATCAGAGTAGCTATATCTTTCACTGTCCACAATGATTATTATACTGCTTTTGTTGTGTTTAATAATCTCCTACTCTTGATCACTTCAGTTTGCCTCAGTTTGTATATAGTGGCTTTTCTGAAACCACTCCCCTCAATTTTTCTTATACTTCAATTTTGTTCCATCGGTATATAACTCACCTGTTCAGACATTCCATAATTTATGGGCATTCCCCAAATATTCAATTCTTTGTCTCCACAAAAGTGTGTCTAAATATAGTTATATATCTATAAATTTTGTCTTTTTTCCTTTGATCTGTTTGGATATAGACTTAGTAGTAGTATTACTGGAGCAAAGTTATATAGTTTTATATTTCTTTAGGCATAATTCCAAATTGTTTCCCTGAATGGTTGAACTAGTTTACAATTTCATCAACAATTTATTGGTGTCCATCCCTTCCAGTACTTTTCATTTCTGATAGGTTTCAGTTGGTACTTCAGAGTAATGTTAATTTGTATTTCCCCAATCAATATTGCTTTAAAATATTTTTTCATAATTATAGATAATTTTGACTTCTTCTAAAAATTTCCTGTTTACATCCATTTGTTACTCAGAAAATGGCTCTATTTTGAGTCAATTAATTATGTATTTTAAAAAAATGATACCTCCATTTGAGAAACTTGTTATAAAAACTTTTGGTATTACTTCATTGGCCATGGTACTTGTTACAAAATATACTTTCTCAAATTATCTTTTAATTAAGTCTATTTTTTCTTTTTCTGAAGTTGTGATTTCTACTATCTTTTTTTCTTCAATGGAGGCATAATTGATTATGTTTAGGCTCCTTATTTTAATTCTTTGTGTAGGTGTATATTTCTGTTTCAAGCATATCTTTCATGAAAAAAATATTGTTGAATACAAATTTCAAAGCCATTCTGCTTTTTGCTTCTATCTTATGATAAATTTCATCCCATTCATATAAGTACTGTGTATTTTCCTCCATTCCACATTTTTATTTCTTCTTTCTTTCTCCTTTTATCCTCTATGACCTCAAATCTGCTTTTCTTCGGACTACTGCCTCCCTTAATTTTCTCTCTGTTTTATTATTCCCCCTCACCTAGCCCCCTTTTCTTATGTCTTTCTCCTCTTACTTCCCTGTTTGATAAGATAGATGTCATATCCAATTTAGTGTTTGTGTCCTTCCACTTTGAACCATTTCTGATGAGAGTGAGTTTTAAACCCAATATCCTCTTCTTATTTATTTCCTGCTCCACTGTATATATTCTTACTCTTTTAGTGAGAATATTTTCCTATTCTTCCTTTCCTTTTCCTCTTTCCTACTTCTCCATTTTTTTAGCTCATTTGAATATAAAAAATTCATACTCATGTATTGTCTTTACATAGGTTCCTTATAACTGCTGTAATTATAATGAAGATGTAAAGAGTTACAAATATCAAATTCACATATAAGAATGTTAAAAGTTTAATCTTTTTTAGTCCTTTATGATTTCTTTTTTCATGTTTATCTTTTTTCTACTTCTCCTGAGTATTGTGCTTGAATTTTTTCTATTCACTTTTTTTTTCTTTAGGAATGCTTGAAATTCTTCTATTTTATTAAATATCTAATTTTTCCCTTGAAGGTTTGAACTCAATTTTGCTGGAAAAGTTATTCTTGATTACAATCTGAAATTCTTTGCTTTCTGGAATGTCATATTCCAAGTCAATTGTTCCTTTAAGATAAAGGCTCTGAATCTGACTATGGTTCCATGTTATTTAAATTGTTTCTTTCTAGTGGTTTGCAATATTTTCTCCTTAGTCTGTCATTTCTGGAATTTGGCCATAATATTTCTAGGAGTTTTCATTTTTGGAATCTCTTCCAGAAAGAGATTGATGGATTCTTTCAGTTTTTATTTTACCTTCAAAGTCTAAGATATAAGGGCACCGTTCCTTTATAATACCTTGTAAGATGCTGTCTAGTCTCTGTCTCTTTTTCTTACATTAAAGCTTTCAGTTAGTCCACTGATTTTAAATTATCTCTCTATCTACTTTCCAGGTCAGTTGTTTTTCTAAGAGTTATTTTACATTTTCTTCTTTTGTTTTTATTGTTTCTTGAAATGTCTCATGGAATTATTAGCTTCCAGTTGCCCAAATTAAATTTTCAAGGAATTATTTTTTTCAGTGAACTTTTGTACCTCTCTTTTAATTGACCAATTTCACTTTTTTAAAGATTTCTTTTTCTCAGTGAATTTTTGTAATTCTTTTGCCATTAAGAAAATTCTGATTTTTATGGTATTATTTTCTTCAATATTGTTTACTCCCTCTTTTAATTAATAGTTAATGCTATTTTCATAATTTGCCTGTACCTTTTCATTTCTTTTCTCAATTTTTCTTGTACCTCCTTAGGTAATTTTTTTTTTAGCTCTTTCCAGATTTTTTATTGATCTGGTATCCAGTTAGTGTTTTTCTTTGAGGTTTGCTTCTAAGTGTTTTCACACTGTCAATTTCTTCTGGTTTGTGTCTTGCTCTTTTCTGCCTCCACAACAGTTTTTTATGGTCAATTTCATTTCTTGTTTCATATCTCAGCCTGTTTCTTGACTTTGAGCTTTATGTAAAAGTTGGGTTTTACTTACATAGGAGTGGAGTAGCATTTTCCCAATCTTTAGACTTTTTTGTATGTCTGTTTTTAGAGCTAATCCTGGTGATCTGCAAGTTTTTGGTCTTTTCAAAGTGGTGTGATTTGGAGTGAAATGTCATGCTTTGGTCTTTTTTTTTCCCCAGGAAAGAGCCCTATTCTCTTATAGTAGCACTAGCTCTTCTCTCTACACTGGAAATTTGACTCAGAACTGTTGAACAGCTCCAGACTCTGCACCCAGTGCCAGCAAAAAAACACTGCCATCTCTTTCTTACCTGTTTTCCAACCCCACCTTGTTTTTTAAAACACTTTCTGTGCTGAAAGCTCCCAAAGTTACTATTGCTGCCTTTATTTCATCTGCCTCCATGGCCCACTGATAAAGTTGCCATTGGCAGCCTCTTACCTCATTCTCAAAGATCTTGTTTGTGGACCTCGTAAGCTGTCTTAAATGAAAAAAAAATCTCACTCTGACCCTTTTTTTTTTTTTTTCAGTGTTGCTCCAGAATTCAATAAGAGATATGTTTTTTTTATATGTACAATTATGTAAAACATTTCCATAGTTGTCATTTTGTACAAGAAGACTTAAATAAAAAGAAAAAAGAAAGTAAAAAATATCATTCTTTAGTCTATATTCAGTCAATATCAGCTCTTTCTCTGGAGGCAGAGAATATGCTTCATCATTAGTCCTTTGGCTTTGTCTCGGGTCATTGTATTGCTGAGAATAAATGTCATTCACAGTTCTTCATCGTACGATATTGATATTTCTGTGTTCACTTCATTATGCATTAGTTCATGTCTTTCTAACTTTTGCTGAAATCATCCTGTTTGTCATTTCTTACAGCACAAAAATATTCCATTATAATCATATACTTCATCTTCTTTAGACATTTCCCAATTAATAAGCATCCTTTTACTTTCTAATTTGTAGCCATGAAAAACAAAATAAAACCAAAAAACTAAAAAACAATAGCTGCTATTAATATTTTCACACAAATATTTTTTGGATGTCTTTGGGATACAGACTAGCAGTGATATTGCTAGATAAAGGGTATACATAGTTTTATGGTTCTTTGGGCATAATTCCAAATTGTTCTCCAGAATTGTGAGATAAGTTCATAACTTTACCAATAGTGTACTAATATCTCAGTTTTCTCATATTCCCTCCAACATACAATATTTTTCTTTTTTGTCATAAAAAGAATATCACATTGGTAAGCATGAAGTTATTTTAAAGTTATTCAGAGTTATTTTAATTTGTGTTTCTTTAATCAATAGTGATTTAAAATATTTTTTCATATGACTATAGATATTTAAAATTTTTTTGTCTGGAAACTTCCTGTTTCTATCCTTTGACCATTTATCACTTGGAAAATGACTTGTATTTTTATAAATTTAATTCAATTCTTTATATATTTGAGAAGAGAGGCCTTTATCAGAGATTTTTATTTTCTATTTTTCTTGTAATTTTGGATTTTGTTTGTGCAAAGACTTTAAAATTTTAGATAATCACAATTGTCTATTTTACATTTTGTAATGCTCTCTCTATCTTCTTTGGTCTTAGATTCTTCCCTTATAAATTTGATAGATAAACCATTCCATGATTTATTCATTTGCTTATGATATCACCCTTTATATGTAAATCATATGTCCATTTTGATTTTGTCTTCATGTATGGCATGAGATGTTAGTCTATACCCAGTTTTTGCTATTTGTTTTCCAGTTTTCCCAATAGTTTTTGTTCAGAAAGCCAAGATCTTTGGATTTATTATATATTAGATTATTTTGGTCACTTACTGTAGTGTGATTTTTATATCTAATTTATTTCTCTGGAAATAGAGCTACCACTCTATTTCTTAGCCAATACCATATTATTTAATAATTACTGCTTAATCAGCCATCTTGGCTACGGAATTCAAAATGTTATTTTGAAAACATTTTGAAGGGAAGTTTGGTAGAGTTTGGTTGACTATCTGCTTTTAGTCTGGCATCTTGGCTTTACCTCCCATTTCTCTCTATTTTAAACAATGCTGTTTGAGACTGAAATGACATAGTCTCTCTTACAAATTTCAGAAAGTTGAGATGGTGGTGGGGCACCAAGGCATGCAATAGGTCAAACATCAAAAAACCCAGCTCTTCAGTGTTTGCATTGTGCCAGCCATGATGCTAAGGGATGGAAGTACAAAGAAATATTACCTCAAGGCCAGTGAGAGTAATTAAACCAGCAAGATATCTGCTACACAAAGAGAGAGTTGATAGGAGAAGGTCTCAGAGGTAGAAGCAAAAATAATTGGAGAAAAGGGCTAAGGGCAATTGTTACAATTATTGCTATTTGTCCTTCATTTTGGAAGAGGACCAATGATATCATGGGGTGATATTTTGACTGGTATGTGAGTTGGTAGAATTGTATAGGTAGCTATAACTGATGGTATTATAGCTGTGATTCTTAGGAAGAAGAGAGGGAAAAAAAAGAGGAAAGAGGAGGGAGGAAAGGATTCTGGGCAAAATGAACAGTGAGCCAGTTCAAAGGCAAGCAAAGGGAAAATGCAGTGTAATATTTGAGTGAAAGCAGATAGGCTGGCTTAGGCCAGACTATGAAATATAGGAAGGAATTAAAATTTATCAAGATTAAAAAGGTAGGAACAGACTTGTTTATGAAAAGGGTGAAATACCAGCTGAAAGGTATCTATTTGAACTAGCATAGAACAGGAATTTAAAAGGTGATGGGTATGTTTTGGGAAGGTGGGGCTACTGTAGTCTAGAAAGGAAGTAGGGACAAGATGAATGCTTTAGTAAAATCCCTCGGGCAGTTGGATAAAAGATTGTTATTGCTGTTCATTTTTCATTTCTGAAGAGAAGCAATGCATTATAATGGTAATGTCTTGACTTGTGTGCGAGTTGGAGTTCAGTGATGCAGAACAGTGAAAACTTGTCAGTCTCATTCTTTCCTCTAGAATCATTGAAATTCAATGATAAGACAAAGATTAAGAAGACTAGTGATGACCCAGGATGCAGTGAATGACTTTGACCTTCTAAATTAAGGTCTTTCCCAGGTCTTCCTTTTTCTGAGGCCAAACTCATTCAATGACTAAGGATTAGGTAAGAATTGAGACAGAAGATGACTCAGTTTGCCATGCCAAAGATATTAATGGCTATTTACACTCATTCTAAGCCATCAAATCTGAAAAATGAATCACAGAGTCTTGAGCTGAGCTTATTATCTGCTATTCAATGAAAACCAGAATGATTTGGGTTTAAAGGTATAGTCCAGAGCACTTTAAAATACAATGGATTTTTTAAGAGCATCTTTTCCCAAAGCTATAATTCAAGGAATCAAAAGCAAATATTTCATAACAAAAGAGTAAATTGTTTCAGATTTTGAAGATGAAAATTGTCCAGAAATGAGGAGGTGAACTAAGAGAAGGGAAAAAAGAGGGTGAGAGAGAAAATAAAGTTTCAGGGATGACTTTGAGGCCTAAATTCCTGACTGCTCTGTTCCTGAAAGCACTAGGAAAGCTGGGAGCTGGGGTGCTGTGAGAAAGGCTAAGGTGAAGAGCTCAGTTTTATACTTGGGGACTTTGAAATGACTAGGGGACATAATTAGATAGTTCATGATATGGAACTGGAAGTCAGTAGAGATGCAAGCCTGGGTCTCAGTGTAACAGTAAGTGACAGATAGAATGTTACAGAACAATTTGAAGCTAAGAAGGTTTTATAATGCAATGAGGAGAAAAGAGAAAAGTTCATAGGATAGGAAGTCAATCATATGTTAGGTTTTGATTGTGATATACCTAAGGAGACTGGAAAGGAATTGTCAGGCAGGTACACCTAGGAGCACCAGTTGTTAAGAGGTGTCAAAAGATGAAGGAAGATCAAGAAGGAACATTCAGCAGCATCTTGGCTCTGAAGACATCAATCAGCATTTTAAAGGCAGCAGACTGAAGAGTAGATTTGGAGAGAGCAATACTGAGTCTGTTTCCCCAATGGATGGGTGGGCCTCATGTAGAGACTACAAGTTGGACTGGCTCTATAACTGTCTAAAAGGAATGGGACCCACCCAAAGGGTAAGGCTCCTTGACAACATTTAGACTTAGTCTATGGCTCCCTTCTATAATTTTCTTTTTGTTCTGCCCTTTAAGTGCTGGCTCCAAAACTGTAAATTTCACAACAAAGTGGTGGAAGATAGCTCCACAAACAATGGGCTAACCCACATTCTGCCAGTCATTTAGGATACTTTTATTTTAAGGTCATAAACAATAAGCACAAAGTTATGAGAATGTATATCATTGAGGAATCTTGAAGAAACAATCCTGTCCATGTGATTGCAGGATGTGGGAGAAGGGCCATAATTATAGAGAAAAAGCCTTGATTTTTAGTAAAGTGAACTTGGATAAGTATGGTGAAGTCAAGGAAGAGAGGTGAAAACAGTTTTGGTAAGGCAGTGAAACAAGTTTATCGGAAAATTGTAACAATCATGATATCAGAGCTAAGCAAACTTGCTCAAAATGAGCTGTTGTTGGGGGAGTCTTCATCATGAAAGGTGAGAATGTGTATCATCTCCCAAAAAGAAGTGTCCTCTTGATTCTTGGTCCCTGGCACTTGATTTCCCTGAAGGTTCCACATGAATTGTATGGTTCCCTTGTAGTAGCTCTCCCATGCCACATAGCTTTAGAAAGAGATGGAATGTGATATCCTTACAATGCTATGGAATTAACTCAGAGCATGGAAGGACAAGGATTCTAAGATAGTCCAGGAGCAAGTAGTTTTTCAGTAAAAGCCAGAAGAGTAATACCTTCCATAGCAAGATGGGCGACAGCAGCCATAGCTGCCATAGCCATAGCGACCATAGGCTAGTCCCCCATAGCCATAACCACCATAACCATAGCCTAGGCCATGGAAGCTGCTGCATCCACAGCCATAACCAGAGCCATAGCCATAGCCCAGGCTCTCACAGTAGTTTCTGTAGTAGCTCATTGTGTCAGGATTCACAGATTTGGATGGATATCAGGGGTAGGTTGTTTGAATGTACATGGCAGTCTCTAGACAGGGGCTTTTATATGTCTCCAGCAAAAGTTGGGGCAGATCCACAACAGAAATGCCTATTTCTCAATAAGCCTGCCAGGGCAAATGACATTCTTGTCATTGTTTTCAGTGGTCAATTCCTCTAGCTCATTAAGGATATTTTCTCTCATTTAGCTGTTTTTCTCAGAAAGCTCAGCCATGATCTTGTTCCTATAATGAGAAATGACTATAGTGTTGCCAAAGCCTTTATAATTAATGTGACTGGAACCTTACCAGACTTCATGGTGGCCTTCTGTCCTTCTTCCATTACAACTGTCTCCCTGAGCTTCTGATTCTTTAGGTAGGTAGCTGAATCCTATCTTTTTATAGGATTTGCCTGAGACTGAATTGACAGACTTTATGCAAGTTTCAGATTGGAGTTGAGATAGTGTTGGGACACTAGTGTGTGGAGCAGATCAATCAAGCTATCGTTCCCAAAGCAGAAACTACCTACATAGTGTTTGCACTATGCCAACTCACAATGAGGGATGCAAAAAATGTCAACAGGGTCCCACTCCTCAGGAAGATCTGACCTTCTAAGTCAGATCAGAAAAATATCAAGGTCTCTGACACAAATGTGGACAGTTAATGAGAGATCTCAGAGACAGAGATTTGGTGAAAAGGAGTAAGGCTACTTGTTATAGTTTGGACTAGAACTGAGACCGAAAGAGGACAGAAATTCAGAGGGGAAGGGAAGAGAGCAAAGCAATAGATAAGCCAGTGCAAAGGCAAGTAGAAAAGATTTGCAAGTATATCATTTATGGGAAAGCAGGTAGAGCCACATGTCAGCCAATATAATGTGGAGAAAAGAATGAAGTATACTGAGACTAATAAGGAATGAAGACAGTTTACAAAGTGGGTGAAATATCAAACAAAATATCAGAAATATTAGCATAGGCAATGCAAACTTGCCAGATATGGGCTCTGAGGTTTTTGCAGATTGGAGGGGGTGAGAAGTAAGATGAGTATTCTAAAAGAATCTCGTGGACAACTGAGTGGAGTATGGATTGTTCTGGGAAGATGATTGAAGTAGAGGTCAACTATAAGGCTCTTCCTGAGAGACACTGAAAACTTAATCTAAGGGAGAGTCTGTATGAGTGTAGAGAAAGATAGGCATGCTGGAGAGATTGTGAGGTTAGAAAGCACAAGTTTTGCCAGTTGATCAGATAGATGAAATGATGGTGAATTGTCAAGGATCAGAGTGTCTGTCAACAAGGGGGTCTTACTGAAAGTAGTAGAGAGGTAAGGAAGAGATAGAGTGCTTTTGAAGAGGCAGATGAGGAGCCATTTTTTAGATTGGGGGCTTGAGATGAATAGAGAACATCAAACTAAGATTGTGCAATTGGACACAATTCACATGTGGGACCAGAGCTCAGGAAAGATGCAGATCTGGATCTGAAGATATGGCAGTGAGTGGCAGAGAGGTTTCTCAAGCCCTGAGACCTGAAGGAAGTTCTACTCTCTCACCAGTGGAGAATGCGTAATGGAGAGAAAAGAGAAGACACAGCATCTTGGGAGTCAGCCAGAATTAGTAGGCATGATGTGGCATGATGATGAGCTAGTTAATATGAGGAAAAAGGAATGCTCAGGTGGCAAAAGCACCATCAAGCACACCCAAGACACACGATGACCAGCAGTGTCAAATGCTGAAGATAGATCAAGAAGAAGGAAGATTTAAAAGAGGCCACTAGTTTGGTCAGGAGGAAGTCACTGAGCCCTTTGGAGAGAACAATTTTTTCTGAAGGTTAGGATTAGGAATCAAATGTCTAAGATGTTCTTTTTTTTAAAATTTATTTTATTAAAAAAACAGAATAAGAAAAGAGAAAAACAGAAAAGGAATATAAAACAAAAGAGAACATTGTCAAATGCCCAGCAGAACAACAGGGAAGATTCAAAATATATAACAATAGATTACCAGTTCACAGAAAGCATATGTATTTATATATATCTCACTAGAAGAAATTATATTCATGAGTGTCCATGTATCAGATTTATTCTATGTGTTCCCTAGGAGGACATCTTGGATCTAGAGGTAGCATTTTATCCCCAAAAGGTAATTTTTGCTTTGCTAAATTATATTCTTTGCATAATAGGAGTTGTATAAGTTGTATAAGAAGAGCAGCAGTCTTTTTCTTGAATGATTTGTTTTCAATGAAATATCCTCTATAGAAGGTCTCCTCATAAAGGATTGATGAATCATTTTGAGAGATATTGGGGAGGAATTAAACAGAGAATAGCTCAGTGCTTTTTCATCACAAAGGCAGTGCCTCCAAAGGCATAGGAGAGATACATTGCAATTCATTTTAAGATAACAAACAGCAATAGGGATAAGATCCACTGGTAATGACATTGTTGTATTTTCCCCACTGCCTGATACAAGAGTTGTATAAATAGACATTTCAATCAGTAAATATTTTTCAAGTATATATTTGCTATATAGGGAACTTCCTTCCTAAGGACCTATCTTAGGATGACATGATTACGGGAATCAAAAATTCAAATTCAGAACTTGGAGCAGAAAAGCAAAACCTCTCTTTCTCTGGGAATTTAAATTAATTAGAAACTGCTATAATGGGTGGAAGGACTTTTTTTTTTTTTTTAAGAATACACTTCAAAGAACTGGAAATTGATAGGACATCCATTAAGTAGGGGAATGACCGAACCATTTACATTCAATTGTAATAGAATACTATTATGCTGTAACAAAATGAGTAACAGGCAGTTTTCAGAAAAACCTGAACTGGCATGAATTGATACAAAATGAAATGAGCAGAACCAGATGAACATTGTATAAAATTGTAGCAATGTAACACAATGATCAATTATGAATGACTTAGGTATTCTCAGCAATACAATAATCCAAGTCAATTTTGAAGGACTTATGTTGATGAAAAATGCTACTCCACAGAAAGAAGTGATCATCTCAAAGCAAATTTTATTTTATTTTATTTTTATTGTTTTTTCTAATATAAATTCTTTTACAACATGATTAATATGAAAATATGTATTGCATGATTACTCATGTATAACCTGAATAAATTTTTTTGCTATCTTAGAAAAAGGAGAAGAAATAAAAGAGAGGAGGGAATTTGGGATTCCAAAATTTTTAAAAATGTTAAAAAGTTTTTTTATATGCAATTGGAAAAATATGTCAGAAAACTGGAAAAAAAGAATGAGCTCACTTTCCCTGTGGATCAGAAGGCCTAAGCTTGAGTTCAATTTTTTTTCTTTCTTCCCTCCCTACCCTCCCTAAATAACAGCTTTTGGGGCAGCTATGTGATACAGTGGATAGAGCATCAGCTTTGAAGTCAGGGAGACCTGAGTTCAAATGTGACTTCAGACACTTAACACTTCCTAGCTGTATGACCCTGGGCAAGTCACTTAACCCTAATTGCCTCAGCAAAACAAAACAAAGTAGCTTTTTATTTTCAAAATATATGCAAATATCGATAGTTTTCAGCATTCAATCTTTTTTATTAAAGCTTTTTATTTTCAAAACATATGAGTGATAATTTTTCAACATTAATCCTTGTAAAACCTTGTGTTCCAATTTCCCCCTTTTCCCTCCACCCCCTGTCCTAGATAGCAAGTAATCCAATATATGTTAAGCACGGCATATTTATACAATTATCTTGCTGCACAAGAAAAATTAAATCAAAAAGGAAAAAAATGAGAAAGAAAATAAAATGCAAGCAAACAACAACAGAAAGAGTAAAAATGCTATGTTGTGATCCACAATCAGTTCCCACAATCCTCTCTCTGGGTGTGGATGGCTCTCTTCATCACAAGATCATTGGAACTGGTCTGAATCATCTCGTTGTTAAAAAGAGACACAACCATCAGAATTGATCATTGTATAATCTTGTTGCTGTGTACAATGATCTCCTGGTTCTGCTTATTTCACTTAGCATCAGTTCATGTAAATCTCTCCAAGCCTCTCTGTATTCATCCTGTTGGTCTTTTCTTACAGAACAATAATATTCCATGAACATTCATATACCACAAATTATTCAGCTATTCTCCAATTGATGGGCATCCACTCAGTTTCCAGTTTCTTGCCACTACAAAAAAGACTGCCACAAACATTTTTGCACATGTGGGACCCTTTCTCTCCTTCAAGATCTCTTTGGTAAGCCAAGTAGAAACATGCACTATTCTTCTACATGTTTCCACATTTATCATGCTGCACAAGAAAAAAACAGATTAAAGAGGGAAAAAAACAAACACAAAGCAAGCAAATAACTACAAGAAGGTGAAAATACTATATTGTGATCCACAATTCAGTCCTGACAATCCTCTTTTTGGATGCAGATGGCTCTCTACATTACAAATCTGTTGAAATTGGCCTGAATCACCTCACTGTTGAAAAGAGCCACATCCATCAGAATTGATCATAACATAATCTAGTTGTTGTCATGTACGGTTTCTTGGTTCTGCTCACTTCACTTAGCATCAGTTCATGTAACAGTCTCCAGGCCTTTTTGAAATCATCCCTCCAATCATTTCTTATAAAACAATAATATTCATAACATTCATATACCATAACTTATTCAGCCATTCCCTAAGTGATGGGCATCCATTGAGTGAAATTTGGTGACCTGGACAGATGGTATAGTTTGCCCAAGGAGATGGGATTTATCAGAAGAGCATGGTTTCATGATAATCTTTAGGATTGGTTTATGATTTTTTTCTCTAGTCTTTGTGGTAAACCACTCACTAGTGCTATACTTCAAAACTTCAAATTAGTTGTTGATAACAAAGTTATTAGCTAGAGAAATGATGGGCTAGCTCACATTCTGGCAGTCATCAGAGACACCTTGAGTCTGAAAGTAATGAACCATGACAATGAGGTGATGAACATGTGAATCTCTGAGAAATTTTGAACATTGAAAATCCTGTTCACATATGCACAGAAAGTGGAAGAAGGATTACAGTCTTCTGAGTGGCTGTGTGTGTGGGGATTAGGCAAGAATGAATTTGGAACTGAATTTTGTCATTAAGGATAAATTCCTTACCCTCAAGAAAATGGGGCCTGGCTATTATAAAGTACTATCATTTAAGTAAAATGAAATCTTAGGACATTTAACAAGGAAATAATGTGTGTGTTTGTTTTTTAATAGAAATCTAGAAAGGTATTACTTCAGTGCAAGTGATGAGTTGGAGAAAGATCTTTAAGTAGCATCAGCCAAGATTGAAAATCTCTTCATGAAATGAAACAAAGATCTAAACACAGTAAGTGTAATGAGCCAGAACTCTGGAGAAATATAGTTGAGGCTAGGATTCTTACAACAAGGTGTTAACTCAGTGGAATTGATAAGACAATGGTTAACTAGTTTAGCATGGTGATTAATAATTTTCTAGTTTGGTATGATTGATTTAATCTCACAACAAATTATGGTTTCCTAGTGATATAATGATTGGCTTATATTCAGTATGATGAATGGATTTAATTGTAATAGAGTATTTAAGATGTCAGAGTCAGACCTAGAAGACAGATTCGGAAATAGAGAAGACTTGAGCAGCCTCATGATGGCTCTCCTGCCTTCATCACTTCTCCACTAAGACCAAGAACTTGGGCTGGTCCTGAGATCCTCCACTAGTCTGGATACCATATTTTAATCCATCCTGGTGTGGAGTCTCTAGAAAGCAACAGGACATTTTGTCACCCAACTTGGGGGCTCTAGAAAGCAGGACACTGAGATGTGCAGACTGCTGACTGGTTGATGAGCTGAGACTGCTGACATAGACTGGGAGAATGAAGGAGACAATAACGAATTTGGACTTTATTCCTGGCTATTCTCGTGGTGATTATTCTGCTGAAACCAAGACTGGCCCCTAGACCTCCAGAAAGCTAACCAGAATAGAACAATGAGATCAAGAAAGAGATATGAAAACAGTTTTGCTATGCCAGCAAAACAAGTTTATTAGAACAACTTATTAGACATTTCAGCCATGGTATTTAAGAACTGAGCTGAATTTCTGGAAAGTTGTTGTTGGAGGAATCTCTCTCACAAGAGAGATGACAGGTGGGATACTGCTTCATTTTTCAGAAGGATATATCTTGCTGCTTCTCAGTTCCTGCCACTTCACTAATCTGAGTGCTCCCTCCTGTGCTACTCACTGTAAAGATAGATAGAATGTGGTGTCCTTACAAGACCATGGAATTAATCCAAAGCAGAAAGGGATAAGGATTCCATGAAAATGTGCAGGAGCAGATAGCTTTTCAGTAGAAGCCAGAAGAATAATACCTTCCATAGTAAGACGGGCGGAAACACCCATAGCCATAGCCACCATAGTCCAGACCTACATCGCCATAGCCACCATAGTTATATCCTATGCCACGGAAGCAACCACATCCACAGCCATAACCAGAACTATAGCCATAACCCAGACCTCCATAGTGGCTGCCATTGTAGCTCATTGTGTCAGTATTCACGGATTTGGTTGGATGTCAGTGGGAGATTGTAGAAGTATGTATGACATCATCTGCATTAGGACTTTTATACACTTCCACTAGGAGGCAGGGCAGATCCATGCCAGAATTGCATAATTTCTATTAATGAACTTAACAGGGCAAAAGCACATTCTTTTCATTTTTTTGTTCCCTGAGAACAATTCCTTCAGCCCATTAAGAGTATCTCCTCTCCTCCATTTGTTGTTTCTTTGAGAAAGCTCTTGTTCATGTAATAAGAAATGATTATAGTTCTGTTAAAGTCTACATAGTTAATATGATGGGTGCCCTATCCAAGTTTCATGGCATCTATAGCCAAGGTGACATTGTCTTCCTTCCATTATTCTTGCCACTCTGGCCTTCTGATTTTTTTAGGCAAGCTGTTGAATCCTCTTTTTTAAAAAATTATTTATTCATTTTTAAGATTTAAAAACAATTCTGTTCCAAATTCTTTCTTTACTAATTCCACCCTCAATCACTCACAAGGCAATTAATATGATATCCTTTACACATCTGAAATTAAGTAAAATATTTTCATATTAGTTCTACCTTAAAAAATCCCAAGAAAGATAAAGTGAAAAAAATATACTTCATTTTCTACTCAGAGTTCATTGGTTCATGTTCTGGAATAGAGAGCAATTTTCATCCTGAGTTCTTTGCAATTATCTTCGAACATTTTAATGATCAGAGTAGCTAAATCTTTCACAAACCATCATCATTACCATATTTTTCTTATGGTATAGAATGATCTCCTAGTTCTGAGTACTTTACTTCACAAAATCACACACATAAGCACACAGATATATCATCTATAAAAAGCAGTTATAAATATTTTTGTACAATTAGGTTCTTTTCCTTTTCTCTTTGATCTCCTTGGGACAGAAATTTAATAGAAACAGTATTCCTGAATAAAGCTACATATAATGTTTTTGTTGTTGTTTTATTGTTGTTGCTGGAGAGACAATTGGAATTAAGTGACTTGCTTAGGGTCACACACCTAGTAAGTAAGTATGAAATGTTTGAATTCAGATTTGAACTCAAGGCCTCCTGACTTCAGGGCCAGTTCTCTATCTACTGCGCCATTGACATACTGTAATACACATAGTTTTATATCACTTTGGGCATAGTTTCAAATTGTTTTCCAGAATAGTCGCACCAGTTTACAATTCATTAGTGTTTTCCCTATATCTCCTCCAGAATTTTTCATTTCATATAGGTATGAGTTGGTACCTCAGAGTAACTTTAATTTGTGTTTCTGCAATCAATAGTGATTTGAATATTCTTTATATGACTTTGATTTTTTCCCCCTGAAAACGGCTTGTTTATATCTCTTGACCATTTATCAACTGGTTTCGAAATGGCTTTAATTTTTGGTAAATGTCCTGGAAATTCTAGAATTTGGTTATGGTGTCCCTAGGAGTTTTCATTTTAGGATCTTTCCCAGGAGATAATCAGTAGATTGTACTAATTTCTATTTTACCCTCTAGAACTAGGATACCATGGCATCTTTCCTTTATATTCTCTTGAAATATGATGTCTAGCATTCTTTTTTCCTTATCCAAACTTTCAGGCAGTATAATGATTTTTAAATGATCTCTTCTCTGTCTATTTTTCAATCCAGTTGTTTTTCTTGTTAGAGATTTCACATTTTTTCTATTTTTTCATTATTTTGATTCTGTTTTATTGCTTCTTAATGTTTATGTAGTTATTAGCTTCCATTTTCCCTATTCAAAATTTTAAGGAATTATTTTTCTGAGTGAGTTTTTGTACCTATTTCCATCTGATCAATCCAACTTTTTAAGGAGTTCAAGATTTCTTAGGTGAATTTTTGTGCCTCATTTAAAGTTTTATTTATTTAAAGATAAGCCAATTCATGTCCCCCTTTTTTCAGCTTTATGAGGCTATGAACCTGAAAGAATGGGAGAGCTCTTGAAAACACTAAGGAAGTTGGGAGGTGGAATGCTTTGAGAGAGGCTAAGATGAAAAGGTATTATACTTGGGGGCTTTGAGATGATTAGGGAACATTGTGCTAAAATAGTATAATAGCATAGTTCATGATAGAAGATTGGAGCTAACTAGAGATGAAGGCTCTAGATGTAGTAGTGAGTGACAGAAAAAAGATAACAGAAAAACTTGAAGCTAAGAAGGTCTATATCTGAGACAGTATAAGTGGAGAAAAGAAAAGACCTTATAAGACAGGAGTTCAGCCATAATTAATCAACATGGCTTGGATAATTGTCTAGGTAAGGCAACTAGGAACAAATAGTCAAGCTGATAGAATAGTGTCAAGCACGGGAACACTAGTTATTCAGTGGTGTCAATAGCTGAAGAAAGAGTTGTGCCCTTGAGGCCATCATTGGACACTTTGGAGAGAACAGATAGAAGAGCAGATTTGGATGGGTAGAGCAATAACGAGTCTACTTTTCCAGTGGGTGGGCCTCACCTATAGAACATTGTTCCCAGTTGGACTGGCTGTGCAAGTGGCTAGAAGAAATGGTCCCTCACAAAGAATAAGGCTCCTTGATAACATTAACACTTGATCTATGATTCTCTTCTGTAGTTTTTTCTGTTATGCTCTTTAGATTTTGTACTCCCAAAACCATAAATTTCATAATAAAGTGGTAGAAAATAGCTTCACAAGCAATAGGTTAACCAGTCATGGTTCTGCCAGTCATTTGGGTCACCTTGGTTCTAAGGTTATAAACCCAATAAGCACAAAGTTATGAGAATGTATATCATTGAGGAATCTTGAAGTAAAAACCCCGTCCATGTGGGAGACGTGGGAGATATGGGAGAAGGGCCACAGCTTACAGAGAAAAATGACTTGTTTTTAGTAAAATGGGACCCAGGCAAGTATAGTTTATTAGAAACAAGTTTATTAGAAATTTGTATCGTGATATCAGAGCTAAGCAAACTTGCTCAAAATGAGCTGTTGTTAGAGTAGTCTTCATCATGAAAGGTGAGAATGTGTATCATCTCCCAGAAGGAAGTGTCCTCTTGATTCTTGGTCCGTGGCACTTGATTTCCCTGAAGGTTCCATATAGATTGTATGGTTCTCTTGTGATAGCTTTCCCATGTCACACAGCCTTAGAAGTGGATGGAATGTGATGTCCTTACAATGCTATGGAATTAACTCAAAGCATGGAGGGACAAGGATTCTATGACAGCCCAGTAGCAAATAGTTTTTCAGTAGAAGCCAGAAGAATAATACCTTCCATAGCAAGATGGGCTGCAGCAGCTGTAGCTGCCATAGCCATAGCGACCATAGCCCAATTCCCCATAACCATAGTCATCATAACCATAGCCTAGGCCACAGAAGCTGCCACATTCACAGCCATAACCAGAGCCATAGCTATAGCCCAGGTCCTCACTAGTTTCCATAGTAGCTCATTGTGTCAGGATTCACAGATTTGGCTGGATGTCATGGGGAGGTTGTGTGAATGTACATGGCAATTTCCAGACAGGGGCTTTTATGTGCTTTCAATAAAAGGTGTGGCAGATCCACAGCAGAAATGCCTATTTCTCAATAAGCTTGCCAGGGCAAATGACATTCTTGTTATTATTTGCTTTCAGAGGCAATTATTTCATCTCATTAAGAATTTTATTTTCAATTTGCAGTTTATCTCAGAAGGCTCAGCCATGATCTTGTTCCTGTAATGAGAAATAATTATAGTGTTGCCAAAGCCTTTATAGTTAATATGATTAGAACCATATCCAGGTTTCATGACCACCATTTTCTGCATGGCCTTCTGTCCTTCTTCTATTACAATTGTCTTCTGAGCTAATGATTCTTTAGGTAGTCTAATCCTATCTCTTTTAATCATGTAGTTGAGACTGAATTGATAGACTCATATAAGTTTCAGATTGGAGTTGAGATGGTGTTGGAGCACCAATGTTGGAGCACCAGTGTATGGAACAGATCTATCAAACTTCCATTTCCAAAGTACCCCAAGCAGAAAATACTTTCTTGGCAGAGACATAAGCTTCCGGTGAAAACTGGTAAGGAAACTTGTTATAGTTGGGATGAGAGATGAGACTCAAAGACAGCAGGAAAATTTGGGGAGGGAAGGAGCACAATCTGAGCAGATTGGACAGCAAGCCAATGGAAAGGCAAGTGGAAGTATATCTTCTGCAGCTGGAAAGAAACTTTTGAAGGGAAAGAATTGGTCAATTTATGAAAAGGGCGAAATTCCAGGCAAAGATAACAATTATAATCAGCATAAAATAGGAAGCAATGGGGATTTACCAGAAAGCATGTGTAGGACCTCAATCTTTTGCGGATTGGAGGGGGTGAGGAATAAGATGTATGTTATAGGAATATCTTTTGGACAACTGAATCTATGATGGATTGTGCTGGGAAGAGGATTGAAGTAGGGAGATCAATTACAAGGCTCTTGCAGAGAGACATTAAGAACTCAATCTAAAGTAGAATCTATATGAATAAAGAGAATGATAAGCATACCAGGGATGCTGTGAGGTTAGAAAGAACAAGTTTTGTGGTTGATCGGACAAGTGCAATGAGAATGTAATATCAAGTATTCCCAAAGGTCAGAACCTGAGTTACAGCAGCAAGAAGTGCTATTGAAAGTAGTAATAAAGTAGGGTGCTTTTCAAGAGGTAGGTGAGGAGAGGAGAGAGAGAACATATAGAAGAGTCCCAATCAGGTGTTAGCTCATGCCTATGAAACTCATCTAAAGAAACTGAGACTTTGGGGTTAAAAGTCTCTTGGAGGATGATAGTAGATTTCTTGAGGAATTTTGTATTCTCTGGGTTCCCAGGAGAGCTTAGATTTAGAGGTAGCATTTTGACCCCAAAGTGGGGTATTTTGTAAGGACAAATTCTTTATCAAATGAGAGCTTCCAGAAACAAAAACCATCCTCTCCTTAAGTACTGATTTCCATTAAAGAGACCTCCATAGAATATCTTCTGAGAAATGATTGATGGATTATTTGGAAATATAAGAGGAATTGAATAGAGACTGCTGAGCCATTTTTTCATTGAAGTCAGTGAATCCACAGGAACAGTGATGTTCTTTGTAAATGGAGAATAAGACCTAAAGCTTTATATAGTAATTGAAATTCAATTTAAGATAATAAAAAGTAAGAGGAATGAGATCTGTTGGCAGTGCCATTTGTATTCTTTTCTCCACTGTTTCTTCCAAAACAAACAATGTTTGTTTCATTGGTTAGTGAAAACAAAGTGATGAACAATAACTAGAAAATGGATAAATATAATCAAATTCTGATAACCATCAGGAATATTTTAGATCTGGAGGTCAGAAATCATAAACATGAGTCCATGAAGTTATGAATCTTTGAGAAACCTTAAAGATAAAAATACTGTCCACATGTGTACACAGAGAGAAGAGTTATGACTAATAGGAAAAACTTCTTTTGACTTCAGGAAAATGGGGTCTGGAAGTTATGAAGTACTACAATTTAAGTACTGCAGAATTGAAAATTTAGAAATATATTTGATAAGAAAATAATATAGTGCTTTCTTTTTTCAAGAGAAATCCAGAGAGATATTCTTTCATTGCAGAAGATGAATTGGAGACCAAATATTTTGCAAAGACAAATTTATGTCGAAATTGAAAATCTCATCACAAGTAAGATTGAAACTCATGCAGAAAGGAGTCAATGAAGAAAGGTGAAAAAAGTTTTGCTAAGCCAATGAAACAACTTTATTAGAAAAATTATATCAAACACCTCAGCAGTGGTATATCACAGCTGAGCAAACTTGCTGGAATTTAGTTATTATTGAAGGAATCTTCTTAATAACAGGTGAGATTCTGTATCATTTCCAGGAAGGACAAGTTCTGTTGCTTCTCAGTTCCTGCCATTTCATTGTCATGAGTGCTCCAGGGGGATTCCAAGACCTTTGTGGTAGTTTTTCTATGCCACCCAGACTTAGAATCAGATGGAATATGATGCTGTGGATTTACCCTAAGCTGGATTGGACAAGGATTCTGTGGCATTGCAGAAACATAGTTTTTCAGTAAAAGCCATAGGAAGAATACCTTCCACAGCAAGATGGGCGACAGCAACCATAGCCATAACCACCATAGCCCAATCCTCCATAGCCACAGCTGCCAAAGCCATAGCCTACGCCACGGTAGGTGCCACATCCACAACCATAACGAGAGCCATAGCCATAGCCCAGGCCTCCATAGTAGCTTCCGTAGTAGCTCATTGTATTAAGATTCAGATTTGGATGTGTGAATGTGTAGGACAACATGTTCTTGGAGACTTTTATACTCTTTTAGGAGGAGGTGTGGCAGCTTCATTCCAGAACTGCACCATGCCTTTTAATGAACTTGCCAGGGCAGAATTACATTCTTATCATAGTTTGTTGCTTGAGAAGAATTGCTGTGCCTCAGAATTTTATTCCTATCATGAAAAATGATAATAATGTTGCCAAAGTCTATGTGGTTAACATGTACTGGTAGTCTACCTCATATTCATGACCCGTTGTAGGGACATTGTCCTTGTTTCTCAGCTGATCTTCTGATTCTTCAGGAGTGCTTTTGAAGTCTGTTTCTGTTTCAACCCTGTAGATCAGGGTTATTTGAGAATGAAATGACATGAAAAACTCTCGAGAGTATAGGAATAAATGGACTTTTCCTTAAAATAATCAGTAGCATCTATTTAAAACCAGCAGTAAGCATAATATGTAACAGGGACAAACTGCAACTATTCCCAATAAGATCAGGAGTTAAACAAGGTTGCCCACTATCACCATTACTATTTAATATTGTATTAGAAATGCTAGCTTTGGCAATAAGAGTTGAGAAAGAGATTAAAGGAATAAGAATAGGCAATGAGGAAACCAAATGATCACTCTTTGCTGATGATATGATGGTATACTTAGAGAACCCCAGAGATTCTACTAAAAAGTTATTAGAAACAATCCACACCTTTAGCAAAGTTGCAGGATACAGAATAAACCCACATAAGTCATCAGCATTCTTATATATCACTAACAAAACCCAACAGTTAGAGTTACAAAGAGAAATTCCATTTAAAGTAACTACTGACTATATAAAATGTTTAGGAATATCTGCCAAGGGAAAATCAGAAACTTTATGAGCAAAACTACAAAACACTTTCCACACAAATTAAGTCTGATCTAACAAGTGGAAAAATATTAAATGCTCTTGGATTGGGTGAGCAAATATAATAAAGATGACAATACTACCTAATCTAATCTATTTATTTAGCGCTATACCAATCAGACCCAAAAAACTATTTTGATGACCTAGAAAAAATAACAACAAAATTCATATGGAAAAACAAAAGGTCAAGAATTTCAAGGGAATTAATGAAAAAAAATCAAATGAAGGTGGCCTAGCTGTACCAGATCTAAAAGTATATTATAAAGCAGCAGTTACTAAAACCATCTGGTATTGGCCAAGAAATAGACTAGTTGATCAATGGAATAGGTTAGGTTCAAAGGACAAAACAGTCAATAACTTTAATAATCTAGTGTTTGACAAACCCAAAGACCCCAGTTTTGGGGATAAGAATGCATTATTTGACAAAAATTGCTGGGAAAATTGAAAATTAGTATGGCAGAAACTAGGCATTGACCCACAGTTAACACCATACACCAAGATAAGGTCAAAATAGGTTCATAAAGAATGAGATTATAAATAAATTGGAAGAGCATAGGATAGTTTACCTCTCAGACCTGTGGAAGAGGGAGGAATTTATGACCAAAGAAGAACTAGAGATCACTAATGACCACAAAATAGAAAATTTTGATTAATCAAATTGAAAAGTTTTTGTACAAACAAAACAAATGCAGACAAGATTAGAAGGGAAACAATAAACTGGGAAAACATTTTTACAGTCAAAGGTTCTGATAAAGGCCTCATTTCCAAAATATATTGAGAATTGACTCTAATTTATAAGAAATCAAGCCATTCTCCAATTGATTAATGGTCAAAGGATATGAACAGACAATTCTCAGATGAAGAAATTAAAACTATTTATAGACATATGAAAATAGTCATTAATCAGAGAAATGCAAATTAAGACAACTCTGAGATACCACTACACACCTGTCAGATTGGCTAGAATGACAGGGAAAGATAATGCGGAATGTTGGAGGGGATGTGGGAAAACAGGGACACTGATACATTGTTGGTGGAATTGTGAACACATCCAGCCATTCTGGAGATCAATTTGGAACTATGCTCAAAAAGTTATCAAACTGTGCATACCCTTTGATCCAGCAGTGTTTCTACTGGGCTTATACAAAGAGATACTAAAGAAGGGAAAAGGACCTGTATGTGCCAAAATGTTTGTGGCAGCCCTGTTTGTAGTGGCTAGAAGCTGGAAAATGAATGGATGCCCATCAATTGGAGAATGGTTGAGTAAATTGTGGTATATGAATGTTATGGAATATTATTGTTCTGTAAGAAATGACCAGCAGGATGAATACAGAGAGGACTGGCAAGACTTACATGAACTGATGCTAAGTGAAATGAGCAGAACCAGGAGATCATTATATACCTCAACAATGATACTGTTTGAGGATGTATTCTGATGGAAGTGGATCTCTTCAATAAAGAGAGCTTTAATTGATCAAAGATGGACAGAAGCAGCTACACCCAGAGAAAGAGCACTGGGAAATTAATATGAACTGCTTGCATTTTTGTTTTTCTTCCCGGATTATTTATACCTTCTGAATCCAATTCTCCCTGTGCAATAAGAGAACTGTTCGGTTCTACACACATATATTGTATCTAGGATATACTGTAACCTATTTAACATGTAAAGGACTGCTTGCCATCTGGGGGAGGGAGTGGAGGGAAGGAAGGGAAAAATGGGAACAGAAGTGAGTGCAAGGGATAATGCTGTAAAAAATTTCCCTGGCATGGGTTCTGTCAATAAAAAGTTATTTAAAAAAAATAATTAAAGCTTTTTATTTACAAAAAAAAAAAAAAGAAGAGAAAATGAAATGACAGCAAGTTTCAGATCAAAGTTGAGAAAATTGTGGAGGAAAAACGTATGGAATTAGTGTATCATACAATCATTCCAAAAATACAAAAACATAAACCACCACCCCAGTGTTGTACTCGATCAGCCATTGCACTCAGGACTAGGGATACAAAGAAATATCAGCAGAGTCCCTTTCCTCAGGCAGCTCTAAAATTCAAAGCCCAATGAAAACATGAAAACAACAAGACACCTACCACAAACATGGAGAGTAGTTCAGAGAAAATCTCAGTGGCAAAAGCATTGGGACAATGGGGTAGGACCACATGCCATAGATAGGATTAAACTTGAGACTCTCTTGGATCAAGGAAAGGCAGAGGTGACAGAAAGAGAAAGGAGAGGATTTTTGGCAGGGCAGACAGCCAACACAAGTCAAGCACAAGGGCAAGAACAAAAACAGAAACTACCATGGCCAGAGAAATAAAATGTGGGGAGGAGAATATGTACTGAGACTGGAAAAGTGGTAAGGGGCCAATTGATGAAGAGGATAAAATGACAGACATTTTTCTTTGTGGGGGCAAAGAACTTGAAATAGCAAGGATAACCATCAATTGGAAAATAACAGAACAATTGGGAAATAATTGTGATGTATGATTGTAATATAATACCATGCTATAAGAAAATGAGCTCAATGATCTTAGAAAAACAACAACAACAAAAAACGTGAATGAAATAATCAAGAGCAAAATAAGCAACAAGACAAAAATTGCTGGGAAAATTGGAAATTAATATGGCAGAAACTAGGCATTGACCCACACTTAACACCGTACACCAAGGTTATCTATCAAAACCAGAACAAAATGAGAATCAACTGGAGTTTACAAGAGTATTGGTTTAGTAATTTGAAATTTTGAGTGATAAAAGTGAGAACAAAGTCAGAAGAATGTTTTAAAAAAATTTTGGTGTCAATCAAAGGATCTTGTGAAGAAGTACTATAAGACTGATCTAAAATGGGATTGTTGAATAGAAAGAAGTATTTGGATTAAAGAGATATTGGGACCATAAAAAGGACAAATTTTGTCAACTAATTAAAAGGTATGATGATATTAAGGCATCAAATATATGAAATTAATGCAACTGATTTCTTAGTTTCCTTGTAGTTTATTGAAAGCTGTAGAGAAGCTTTAAAGAGAAAGATTGATTTTGAAGGGCAGATTGAGGATATTTATTATAGAATGGTGGATTTTGAGATGTGTAGAAGACATCATCAAGTTTCTAGTCAGACAGGTCATGATTTGGGACTGGCACTCAGGAGAGATTTTTACCTGTAAGTAGAGATGTAGTCGTACACAATAGAGATAGAGAGAAGTACCCCAAAATCCTGAAAACTTTCTCATTTAAGGAGAGAACTTAGTCAAGAAGGAAGAAAGGAGATAGAACTTTCAGATTCATTCTATAGGAATCAGATGACAAGACAATGGGTCAGTTTATCCCATTGGAAATGTATAATTGACCTAGACCAGAAGTGTCATGCATACCCAAGAGAGTAAAGTTAGCATTTTCAAAAGTCAAAGAGAGATCAGGAAGAAGGAAAACTCTTGGAAACTTTGCATGTAGAAGCTTTGACTTTGTTATCTTCTTTTGAATATTTATTTTGATTGTTCTTGCCACCATAGTAACTTTTTATTGTCAGAATCTTTTTCTGTTGTTTGCTCATTTTCCTAACCTATTATGTTGACTTTTAACTTTTTGAAAAAGTAGGACTCTGTCTCCAGGGGAGAGGTTGAAACATCCTAAGCTTTAGAGATTTTGTTCAACTATTTTCATAGATCTTTCTAGGGACCTGCAAGTTTTCAGTTATTCCAAGGTAGTATGACCAAAGGAGTATTATATTTACTACTCTTATGGCGTATTATCTGTACTGTGAGTGACCACAAGCACTTTTTTTTTTCTGCCCTGGAATTGTGAGGAGAGTCCCTGATCCATTCTGGACATACATTCCAGTGTGCTAGTGTTCCTCTTTGCCCTGGATCTGTGAGCCAGGACGACATTTTGGATTTGGGTATGGGCAAAGCAACAGCAACCTGTCTCAGCGCTCCTTTTGACCACCTGTTTGACTCCCTAACTGTCTGTAGGCTGAGACCTTTGGAAGCTGTGGCTACAACTGCTGCTGCTGATTTAGTGGCTTCTAATGCCTGCTTTTAGTTTTCTAGTTCCCCAAGGCTCTCTAACCCTAATGAGACAAATTTTCCTGCTGATTTTCCAAGTTGTCTTTCATGACTATGGGCTGAGAAGTCTGGAAACTGTTACTGCTGCCACTGATTCAGAGGCCCCAAGGCATGATTATGGTTGGCTGTGATTTTGGATTTTGTTTCTTTTGATTAATGTTGTTTGGGAATGAAGCGTCAGCAAATTTCAGTTTGAAGTTGAGAAAATTGTGGGGGAAAATGTGTGGAACTAATGAATGATACAGAAAGTCCTCTCCCCAGCTATTGTATTTTGTGCTTGCAATACAAAGAAATATCAATAGGATCCTTGTCCTAGGAAGCTCTAAAATGTGAAGGAAAATGAAAATATGAGAACAACCAGTTATCTGTCACAAACATGGAGAGTTGATGGGAAATCCTAGAGGCAAAAGTTCAATCTCCTATGGCAATGGGACAAGGCAAAGTGCTATAGACAAGATTAAATATGAGGTCTCAGGGATCCAAGGATCTCTTGGATCAGGGAAAGTCAGAGATGATAAGAGGAAAGAAAAGAGGGAAAGGATTTCTGGCAGGGTAGATATCCAGGCAGTGCAACATCAAACATCAAACATGAAATGCATTGTTTAAGCAAAAGGTTGGCTATCATGGGCAGGGTTATAAAATATGGGGAGGAGAACAAAGTATATTGAGAGAGAAATCAGCTTATCGAAGAGGTATAGATATGAAGAGGTAGACATAGTATCTGTTTTAAACCAGTATAGAACAGGAACTGTTCTGGAGTTCACAAGATTTTTGGTTGGAATTAGTGAGAGAGGAATCAGAAGAATGTTTCAGAAAAATGTTCAGAGGATGGGTCTGGTAGGAAGAAGATTGACATTAGTAAAAGGATCTTTCAGAGATGGGCTATGGAGGCCTACCTAAGATGGGGATTTTATGAATAAAAAGAAGTATTTGGGTTACAGTGATGTTATAGAAAGGACAAATTTTGTCAATTAATTGGACAAATGTGAGGATACTAAGGAGTCAAAGTCTCCCCCTTCTGTGACCTGATTTCCTGGCTTGATGATATTTCTTTTGAAAGCTATCGAGAAGTTTTGAGTAGACAGGTTACTTTTTAAAGTCAGGATGAGAATAACTGTTGAAAATTAGGGTTTTGAGATATGTAGGGAACATCAAGTTGAAACTGTCCAATTAGACAGTTCATGCTACATAATACATACAACCATTCCCAAAGCACTAAAATACATCTGGAGATTTGGCAGTAGGTGACAGAGATAGAGAGATGAACCCTGAAGAACTGAGAACTTAAGGAGTACTCTCTCACCACAAGAATGAGCTTAGTAGAGAGGAAAGAAAAGCAGCAGTAGTTTAGGATTCCCCCTATATGCATTAGCCAATAGGACAATAAATTAGCTTATTTCACTGGAATCGAATAATGGGGCTAGAAGAGCAATGTCAAACATATGCAAGAGCACCAACTATCCAGTGATTTCAAGAGCCAAAGGATTATGAAGAAGAAGAAAAGCTCAAACGAGTTAGTTCTGGTCATGAAGATATCACTGGGCACAATAGAGAGAACAGTTTCTATTGAACATTAGTTTCAGTAACCAGATGTGGTTAGGAAGTGAAAGAAGAGCTTCCAGGGACCCTGAAATGGCTCCATTGATTGCAGTACAGTCTTAAATTTTTAAAGGTGGAAATGCTAGGAAGTGCTGCTAATATTAATTTGGGTAGTATCATGCATTCTGGGCATAGGTAATCAGTCAGATGTACCAATGAGTTCTAGTGAAATGCTGATTTGAAATCTGACATTGGATAGTAAATGTCAGTGAGATAATAGTGAGATCCTAGCAGATGAGGATGTTACCTACTGAGAAAATGTATTGGAGGTAACAGAAGGCAAACTAAATCTTAAGGAACATCTCAGAAGGACTATCTAATCAGGAGAAAAATGAGATCAAAGTGGTAGAGACAGGAATGAGTTTCATTTCACTTCTCCCAGCTTCTACATCTCTCACAACTGTATTCTAAAGTATAAGGAAGGAACCCCAATTGAATGCCATAGCCAGACATTCAACTATGACCTTAAAATTGTATTGGTTGAACCATAGAGCATCTAAAAGAGATCAGACCAGTTGGAAGAAGCCCTTTCAATTCAAGGCCTATGAGGTTTACTTGAAGAACTGGGACTCTTGGGTTTAAGGGTCATCTAGGACTGTGCCTTCTCTAAATTTTTTTAACTAAATGTTTTTCATTTATTAATTTTTGGGGAACTTGGATCAACAGATGGTTTTTTACTTGTTTAATCTTCAACTTTGTTCTTGAGGGATTCGTTTCCATTGGAAGTGACCTTCATAGAGTGTCTCTAGGCAAAGGATTAATGGATGATTTGAACATATGTTTTGGGAGAAACTGAGGAATTAAGTGAGTCTCCTGAGTTGATTTTTGTTAAAAAAAAAAAAAAAACTAGTGGATCCATAGAAATAAGATCTTCTAGAGGTATCTCATCCATGTCACACAGTTGTAGAGACAGATAAAAGTGATTTCCTTCTAAAGCTGTGGAATTATCCCAAGCAGAACTGCAGAAAGATCTATGACAATAGAAGAACAGGTGGCTTTTCAGTAGAAGCTAGAAGATTAATACTTTTGACAGCAGGAACCATTGACAAAACCACCATAGCCCAAGCTTTCACTGCCAAAGCCATTAAAATCATAGCCTAGGCCATTCCATAACCATAACCAGAGCATAGCCATATCCAGGCCTCCATAGTGGCTACCAAATAGCTCACTGTGTCAAGATTTATAAATTTGGAAAGATGTTAGGGCTTAGTTTGGGTGAGTCCCTGCACAGGGACTTTTATATACTCCCAGTAGGAGGTGTGGCACATGCATTCCAGAATTGCAACATTTCCTTTAGTAAACCTGCCAGGGCAGAATCATGTTCTTATAATTGTTTGTTGCCTTAAAAAGAATTTCTTCAGCTCATTAAGGATGTTTTCTCCTGACTTGCTATTTCTCTGAAGAGCCTATCAGCAATTTCATTTCTGTCATGAGAAATAATAATGTTGGCAACGCCTATGTGGTTAATGTGATTGGTGGTCTATCTAATCTTCTTGGTAGCTCTTTTCTAGGAACATTGTCCTTGTTTTATGGCTTGGTTGCTTCATTTTCTGATTATTTAGGCATGCTGTTGAATTCTGTTTCTTTTGATTGGTGCTTTTTGAAAATAAAGTGACAGCAAGTTGCAGATTAAAATTGAGATAATTATGGGGGAAAATGTATGGAATTAATTAATCAAACTACCATTCCAAAAGCATTTTTAGTGCTGCTCCCTAGCCATTGTACTCAGGGCCAGGAATACAAAGAAATTTCACCAGAGACACTGTCCTAGGAAAGCTCTAAAGTTTGGAGGGCAATGAAAGCATGAGAACAACCAGGCAAATGACAAAAATGTGGAGAGCTGATAGGAGAGGATCTCAAAGGCCAAGCACAGGCTCTTGGGACAAAGCAATAAGGCCAAGTGCCATAGATGGAATTAAACCTGAGGCTCAATTGGGTCAGGGGAAGTCAGAAATGACAGGATAAAAAAGGAAATGATTCTTGGCAGAATACACAGCCAGAAAGTACAAAGTCAAGCTGAAGGGATATGAAGTGTATTATCTGAACAAAGGCAAATAGGATATTATGGGCAGGTTTATAAAACATGAGAATAAAATGTACTGAGATTGGAAAGATAGAAAGGGGTCAGCTGATGAAGATGGTGAAATGCTAAACAGAGAGTATCTATCTATTGAATCTAGGATAAAATAGTAAGCAACTGGAGTTTTGGTGCTATGACTTCAGATTTTGGGTGGCTAGAGTGAGAGAGGAGTCAGAACGAAAAAATCCTTCAATCAGGTGATCAGAGGATGGAACTAGGTGGAAAGAAGACTGAGACCAATCAAAGGACATGTTGAGTTACTGTGTGTCTGATTGTCACTTCTCAGACGAATAAGAGCACAGAATTCTCTATCATAGGTCAGATACAAATCCTCCAATGAACATTTGGGATGGATTCTCTAAATTTGCCCATCTTTCATTTCTTTTTAGCTACTTTAATTTTACTTTACTCATGGTGCAAAGTACCTTTTTTGATGAAGGTATGCCTTGCTAGACAATGTTCCAATGTCTTCCAGAAAATCTTCGCAGTCAATTTCAAAGTTCTTCAGAGAGACCTTGAGAGTGTCCTTATATTCTAACTCACCATGTGAGTGCTTGCCTTCTGTAAGTTCTCTATAAAATATTCTTTTAGGCAAAGATACATGTGACATTCAAACAATGTGACCAGCCACCCATAGTTTTTCTTTCTGTAATAGAGTTTGAATGCTTGGCAGTTTAATTTGAGAAAGGACCTTAATGTCCAGTACCTTATCCTGCTAGATGATCTTCAGGATCTTCCTAAGAATACAAATGGAATTCATTAGTTTCCTGGCATGGCACACGTATACTATCCAGGTTTCACAGGAGATGAGATCAGCACAATAGCTCTGTAGATCTTCAGTTTGTATTCTAATATCTCTTCTTCCCCACACTTTTCTTCAGAATCTCTTAAACACTGAACTAGCTCTGGCAATGTGTGAGTAAACCTCATTATTAAAGTGTACTGCCAAAGTAAATGAATATATCCACAGTATTCAAAATTTTTTCATTTGCTGAAACTGATGGTTTCATGAATGGATGATTGCTTTGGCTGATGTTTTCTTGGTCTTAATTGTTAGACAAAAATTAACATAAGCAGCAGATAATCATTCCATAATTCCACATTAGAGACTGCATTGAGTACACAATCATCTGTGAACAAAAAATCATGTACCAGTTCTCACTCCACTTTAGTCTTGGCTTTGTAGCCTTTTTAAGTTAAATAATTTACCATTGATGTGGTAATTGACCTTGATGTTGTGTTAGTACTCATTGAAGGCATCTGACAATATAGCTGAAAACATCATGCTAAAAAGCATGGGAGCAAATACATAGTCTTGTTTCACTCCTTTGGTGAATGGGCGAGTACATGGGCATCATCCATTTTCCAAAACTTGGACAAACATGCCATCTTAAAACTGGCATACAATCAATGCTCATGAACTTCTCAGAGCAACCAAATTCTGACATAATTTTTCATAAGCTCTCACAATTGACAGTATCAAAGACCTGTGCCAGATCAATGAACATTGCTTTCAAACCTCTGCTCTACTCCTGGTATTTCTCTTGGAGCTGTAAGGAAGTAAAAATTATATTAACTTTTTCTCATTCCTTTCTGAAACCACACTGTATCTCAGGTAGATAACTATGTTTCAGATTAAGGATAAGCCTCAGAAGGAGGACTCTAGTAAGAATCATGCTATCACTGAGTAAGAGAAAGACATTTCCACTTGCTATGATTGACAAAGGACAATCTAGTTCTTTTACCTTTATAGAGATGGACAATGGAGGTATCCTTGAATTCCTGGGGAATAAACTTCTTTTATCATATAAGCAGGAAAATTTTAGTCATCTCTTGTATGAGTGATGGACATTCCACAGTGTAAATCTCAATTGGAATAGAATCAGCACTAGGTGCTTTGTCATAGAATAGTAGCATTCAAAATCTTTTCTTAAGTTAGAAATTTGACTAGAAAGATATTGACTTCAACCTGAGGTATATAGTTTTTGGCTTTGACATTGATTTATGATTATTAAGAATACTTTGGAAGTGTTCAGTCTACCACTTCAGAATCATGCCCTTATAGCTAATCAGTATGACTCCATCAACACTGAATAGTTGAGATGTAAAATAAGTCCCATAAATCTTCAGGATATCATAAAAGCACTTTGGATTGTTACTATCAGTGTAAAACTAAGTTTCATCTGCCTTCTTACTGAGCAAGAATCCTATATCTCTCTAAACTTTGCTTTTACTTTTCTTTTCATGGATTTAAATACTGCCTTCTTAGAAATGTATGAACTATTCTGCTAGTAAACTCTGTGGAGTTCTCATTTTTTCATTTATCATTCTGAATTTCCTCATCATTTGCATCAAACCCATCTTGATGTTCTCAAGTATTCTGAGTAAATGCAGAGCTGTACACCAAATCTCTGAAAGCTGACACTCTTTCTGCTCCATTGTTGCCAACCATTTATTAACTCTCCCTTTCCTCCATTATTATCAACAAATAATTTCCAATCAGTGAAGCATTCTAATTTGTCAACATTAAGTCTTGATAATTGTCTTGTCTTGTGGATGCCCAAGTCTATGATCAGTACAACTCTGTATCACACATTGCCTTCACCACTCTTACATCTTGTTTGTCTCATATCCTTACAATGATATAGTCTACTGAGAGTAAATATTTACTGCAAGAATGTATACATGAAATTTCATTGCATTTATGTAAACAGAAGACAATGTTGGTAATAAGAAGGTCAGGATGCATAGGTCTTCAGTAATAAGTGACCATTGCTGTAGCTACTTCTAATTTCATTCTAAGGACTCCTTGACATATCTTGTAGTTTTGCTTTTTCTAGCATTAAAGTCATCTAGAATTATAAGCTTGTCATCTTCTGGCACAATAATGATAAAGATATCCAAGTTTTAATAAATTTTTTTATTTGATCTCATCAGGGTTCCTCATGGTGTGAGCATAGATTCAGATGATAATCATATGGTGCTTTTCTTCAAGTGGCAATTACACTATCATAAGCCTGTAATTCATTTTTTTTAGGCATAAAGGCTTGTTGACTAAATTAGTTGTGATTGCAAAATATACGTAAGTTTTATGGTACTCCATTTTATTGCAATTATTCCAGAAAAAATGTCTATTCAGCTGTGATTTTGGAAAGTTAGCCTTCATTTGCCAACCTTGTTTTACTGAAGGCTGTTATCTTGAGGTGATATTTGCTGAGTATTGTGAGTTCTCTCACAATAGCCCTTTATATAGTTGGGGTAGACAACCTCCTAATTCACTGAAGGATATGAGATCCCTTGGCTACTTTCATTCTGGTTTAGTCTGTGTTGCCAAAATGGTTTGCTAGTATGGCCAATGCAATGCTACTGATTCTTGGAGTCACAAGTGAGAGCGGAATGGGTTAAAGAAATGGGTGAATGAGATGAAAACACTGAAAATTATTCAGCAGTTTTCATACCAATCTTCTCTGAATACAATCTAGACCTCAAAATTGGGCTAAAACAATAGTGTCAAACATGCACAAGGGCATCAATTTGCTAATGTTTTCAAGAGCCAAAAGGAGATCAAGAAGAAGGAAGACTCAGAAGAGGCCATTAATTTTGTCCATAAGACACTTTGGAAGGAGCTGCTAGGGTCAGGAACCAGAAGTCTAAGACTTTCAAAGGTAGTGAAAGGAGAGCTGGCAGGCATGGTTCCATTGATTGGACTGATCCCTTTTAAAGGTGGAAGTCCTGGAAAGTGCTGGTAATATAAGTTTATCTAGAATGAAGCTTTGAGAGCACAAGTAGATAGTCAGGTAGACCAGTGAATTCAAGTGAAATACTGATCTGAAACCAGGGATGGGACAATGAGTGTCAGAGAGAAAATAACAGAAACCATGGCAGATCAGGATGTTATTGAAAGAATATAGTGGAGAAAAGAGAAGAAAGGCTGAAGTACTCAGAAAGACCTTAACTAATCAGGGGAAAATGAGTTCAAAGTGATAGGGACAATAATAAATGTCACATCTTTTCTCCCAGCTTTTTTTTTTTTTTGTATTTTATTTTTATAGTATTTTAAAATTTATGTTAAAATAATTTTAGGCATTCATTTTTTACAAAATTTTGAATGAAAATTTTCCTCTCTTATCCTCTTCCCTTCTCTCTAAAGCAGTAAGCAATTCAATATAGGTTATTTATGTGCAATCATATAAAACATATTTCCAAATTAGTCATATTGTACAAGAAAAAAGAGACCAAAAAGAAAAAAAGGGAAGTAAAATCAATATGTTTCAAACTGCACTCAGAGTTTATCAGTCATTTCTCTGGATGTGGATAGCATTTTTCCATCACAAGTCTTTTAAAATTATCTTGACACTACAAAAGAGCTGTTATTAATATATTTTTTGTGTGTACATGTCCTTTCCCCTTTTTTAATGTTCTCTTTGGAATACAGATCTAACAGTAGTATTACTGGATCAGAGTATGCACAATTTGATTGCTCTTTAGGCATAGTTCTAAATTGCTCTCCAGAATGGTTAGATTACTTCTCAACTCCAGCAATGCATTACTAACCCAATTTTCCTACAGCTTCTCCAACATTTATCATTTTCCTTTTTTGTCATATTAGCCAATATGATAGATGTGAATTGGTACCTTGAAATTCTTTTAATTTGAATTTCTCTAATCAGTAGTGATTTAAAGCATTTCTTCATATGAGTATAGATGCCCTTTCTTCATTTGAAAACTGTCTGTATGTATCATTTGGCCACTTATCAATTGGAGAATGGTTTGTACTCATCAATTTTTATTTAGTTCCCTATATATTTGAGAAATTCTTTATCAGAGACACTTGCTGTAAGGATTATTTCCTACTTTTCTGCTTTCCTTCTAATCTTGGTTGCATTGGTTTTGTTTGTGCAAAGCCTTTTAAGTTTAATATACTCAAAATTATCTATTTTACATTTTGTAATATTTTCTACTTCTTGTTTGGTCATGGATTTTTTCCTTCTTCATAACTATTGCTTGTAAACTATTCCTTGCTTTTCTAGTTTGCTTCTGACAGCATTGGTATTCCTTTATTGTCTATAGTACCAACCACCTTTTAAAAGCAAGATGTAGTTTACTTCCTTATCTCTTTTAATTAGATCTATTTTTTCCTTTTGCTTTGTCTGTGATTGTGATTGCTGCTTTTAAAAAAACTTTATCTCAAGCATAGTAGACTTTGCTCTAGCCCCTTTCCTTTACTCTGTGTGTGTCTATAATAGAATCCAGGTTTTTAACCTAATTTGCTATTTAATTCCATTTTATGAGATAGTTTATCTCATTCACATTCACAGTTATGATGATCAATTATGTATTTACCTCTATTCTATTTTCCCTCCGATTACTCTCTCTTTTCATCCTTTCACTCCTCATTAGTGTTTTGTTTCTAATCTTTGCCTCCCCCAATCTGCCTTCTTTTTATCAGTTGTCCCATTTTAAATTAACCCCCTGCTCTCTTATTTCCTTCTAGGGTGTGATACATTTCTATACCTGAATGATTATGCATGTTATTCCCTCTTTAAGCCAATTCTGATGAGAGTAAGGTTCAAGGGATGATCATTGCCTATCTTCCCATATTCTTGCTCTTTTGTAATAGATTTTTTTATGCCTTTTCATGTGAGATGATTTAGCTTGTTTTCCCTTTCCCTTCTTCTTATTCCCAGTGTTTTTCTCTTTTTCTCTCCTTAATTTTTTTTTAATGTCATACCCTCAAAGTTACCTTATATCTGCACTCTCTGTCAATGTATACTCCTTCTTATTGAACTATTAGTGAAACAATTCTTAAGAATTACAAGTATCATCTTGCAATGTTTAGCTGTAAACAGTTTATCCTTATTGAATCCCTTTGTTACTTTTTATGCTTTAATTCTTTTTCTTTTTTTCTTTCTTTCTTTCTTTCTTTCTTTCTTTCTTTCTTTCTTTCTTTCTTTCTTTCTTTCTTTCTTTCTTTCTTTCTTTCTTTTTACTTATTTATTTTTGTTTAGCTCTATTTTTTCTCCCTCAGGAGAACTTGAAAATCTTTTATTTCACTGAATTGCCATTTTTACCTTGAAGGATCATGCTCAATTTCACTGGGTAGATGATTCATGGTTATAGCCCTAGCTCCTTTGCCTTCTGGGGCATATTTCATATGTCTTCCAATCCTTTAATGTTGCAGCTACTAAATCCTGTCTTATCTTGAGTGTAGTTCTCCAATATTTGAATTGCTTCTGACTAATTGAAATAATTTTTTTCCCCTTGACTTGGAAGTTGGGGAATTTGACTATCATATTCCTAGAAGTTTTCATTTTAGGATTTTTTTTTTCCTGGAGGTGATTGTTGGTTTCTTTCATTGTTTATTTTACTCTCTGGTTCTAGGAAATCAGGGAAGTTTTCTTTGTTAATTTATTGAAAGAGCCTGTCCAGACTTTTTTTTTTTTTTTTTTTTTTTTTGGATCATGGCTTTCAGGCAGTCCAGTAATCCTAAATTATCTCTCTATTTTCCAGGTAGTTTGTTTTTGCAATGAATATTTAAAATTTTCTTCTGTATTTTCTTTATTTCAATTTTGTTTGATTGATTCTTGATGTTTCACAGAATCATTAGCTTCAACTTGTCCAATTCTAATATTTAAGGAGTTATTTTCTTCATTTAGCTTTTGTATCTCTTTTTCCATTCTTTCTCCAAGCATGAAACTCTTGCATCACTCTCATTTATTGTCCCTTTTTTTCTTCTGCTTTTCTTATTTTATACTTCTTTTTGAACTCTTCCAAGGAGTTCTTTTTGAGTTTCAATCCAATTCATATTATACTTTGGGCATGGTTGTCCTCTTCTGAGTTTGTGTCTTGATCTCCCTTGTCACCATAGTAACTTCCTATATTCAGATTATTATTATTTTTTGATTGTTTGTTTATTTTGCTTATCTTTTCTGGTCTTTCCCTTTATTTTTAAACTTGAGCTCTGTTCCTGGGGTGGAAGATGTACTTCCCTAAGTTAACAGAACTTGTCTTCTATCATTTTGTTATTACCCACCAAAGTGAAGTTTTGGAGTATTGCACAAGCAATACTGCACTACAAAACCTACATAATAAAGTTATATGCTAAGCCTGAAAGTTGTCATGGAATTGTACCTTGCTAATGGATCTCATCTACTCCAGCAATCTTCATAGCCTGTACAGTTCATAATACTGCCTTCTATTTGAAACTTTCCATCCATGGAAGAAATGAACTATTTGTTAAAGCTTTTTATTTTCAAAACATATACACAAATAATTTTTCAACATTGACCCTTGAATAGCCTTGTGTTTCAGATTTTCCTCTCCTTCTCCCAATAAGACAATGAGAAAAGTGATGGACTAATCCAAAATCCTATAGCTATCAGGGACCACTTGGATCTGGAAGCAAGGAACCATGAACACAAGATAATGAATATGTGAATCTTTGAGAAACTTTGAATATAAAACCCCTTTCAATATGTGCACAGAATATGGGAGAAATGTCATGGCTTGTAGGGACATATCCCTGACCATCAGTACAATGGGGACTTAGATATTATGAAGTACTAAAGCTTAAATACTGCAGAAATGAAATTTTATAAAGGGATTTTACAATGAAATTAAAATTAAAAAAAAAAAACAGAAATCTGGAGAGTTACTCCTTCATTGCAGAAGATGAATTGGAGACCAAATCTTCTGTAAGCAAACAGAAGTGTAGTTTAAGACTAATAATCTCTTCATTGTATGAGACTGAAAACTATGTGGAGGCCAAGAAGGAGATGAGAAAACATTTTTGCGAAGTTAAACAAATTTATTAGAAAATCATAACAGACACTTCAATCATGGTTTATCAAAGCTGGCCATATTTATTGGAAATAAGTTTTCACTGGGGGAGTCCCCATTATAAAAGCTGAGATTCTACATCATTTCACAGAAGGAAGGATCTTGCTGCTTGAGGGTCCCTGACACCTCACTGTCTTGAGTACTCCATAGAAATTTCAAGACCTTCTTTTAGTGTTTCTTCCAGAAATAGTGAGTAGATGTGATATGATTTCTGTAGAAAGCCATGGAATTACATCAAATTAGGTTGGACAAAAATTCCTCAGCAGTGTAGGGACAGGTGGTTTTTCAGTAGAAGCCATAGGATGAATACCTTCCACAGTAAGATGAGTTGCAGCAGCAGCCATGGCCATAGCCACCATAGCCCAGGCTTCCATAACCCAATCCACCAAAGCCATAACCTAGGTCATGATAGTTGCCACATCACATCCATAACTAGAGCCATAGCCATAACCCAGCCCTCTATAGTAGCTGTTGTAATAACTCATTGTATCAAGATTTATGGATTTGGAAAGATGTCAGGATTTAGTTTGGGTGAGTATGTAGGGGAAGATGTTCACAGGGACTTTTATATGTTTTCAGCAGAAGATATAGGAGATTTATTCCAAAATCACATCATTCCCTTTAATGAATTTGCTAGGGTGGAGTCACATTCTTGTCACTGTCTGTTGCTTGAGAAGAATTTCTCCAGCTCATTAAAAGCATTTTCTCTTGATTTGCTGTTTCCATATCAAGGATCTCATTCCTGTCATGAGGAATGATAACAAGGTTGGCAAACTCTGTATGATTAATGTGGCTGGTGCTTTATCCAGTTTTTATGGCCTCTTCTGGGCACATTGTCTCCAAGCTTGATGGCCTGGCCTGATTCTTTAGGAGTGTTTTTGAAATCTGTTTTTTTTTTTTTTTTTTTTTTTTTTTTTGATCAATGCTGTTTGAGAATGAAGTGATAGCAAGTTTCAGGTTGATGTTGAGATGACTGGAGGGAAACATCATTCCTCTGAATAATATTTTCCTAATATTTATTCTACCTTTTGTTTCTCATGACATTGAGGATAGGCTGTCTTTTAAAAAATGTCCATCTTCCTCCTCCTCCTCTTCTATCTTTTCCTTTTTTCCCTTCTCCCCCTCTTCTGCATTCTCATTGTTGTTGGTATGTAAAACTTCCCTCAAAAAAACCTTTGGTTCACTAGAGCAATAAGACATATATGAATACAATTTTTATAAGACATATACAAATGTAAGATTGTATGAGCCATTGTATGATATGTATACCCATAAGAGCTGGCTTAATGGAGATTTAAAAAAAAGCATTCCCTACGGAGAATTTCTCTTTTACATCATCCATCATGTTGGTCATCAGGTACCACCTGGATCTGGAAGTGAAGAACCATGAGCCTGAGATGATATCCTGATCATGAAGCCCTGCTAACAAAAAATCTTTTTGTCACTAGGCAACTTTGTCTCACTGTAGCTATCGTGCTTTATTACTGTTGCTATTCCTCATGCTTGATTCTTTGTCTAGCCACAACTGTGTATCAATATTTATGCCTCACTGCTTTGGGTCTCCTCAGTCCTAGCAGAAACCCCAACACATTTGTCTAGTTTCCTTTTTCAATGGAATATAGAAAGCTTTTTGCCTATAACTCCTCTGAACTCTTTGGTATTTTCTTTTATTTTTCAGAGTAGATAGTACAACACTTTTTCTATGACCTCTTGTAAGGTTATTTGTTGTTCAGGGTTGACAGCTGGTTTTAGAAGTGGGATTGAAAAGTTCATTCCTTATGCCTTCCCTAGTGTAATACAAACTCCAGTAACTCCAGGAGCCCATCATGATTAGCTGATGTGCATCTTCAAGAGTGTCAGTGAACAATTTTTTCTTTTCTCGCTCCTGAGAGTCTCATCTTTGGTCGAGCTCTGTTCCCTTTGAGGATTGAAATTTTGGTGTCATGACTGAAGAGGGGATTTGTCCATTTTCTGTTGGTGAAGTCTCTTGACTTCTTTGAAACAGGCACCTTTGTAATTGTTTTCCTCATTGTTGTGAGAAACTAGAAGCTAAAGAATGAGTCTTCAAAGAACTTGGCTACAGGGCATATGCATTTAGTCCACGAACAAGAGACTTGCAGGTTTCTTAGTAACTGGCATAATATGACATTTTTGCCAATAGTGTGGGACAGTGATCTTTACCCAAATTAAAGTCAGACACTCTCAAGATAAAAAGCAGAAAAAGGTTTATTACAATTTCAGAGAAAGGGTAACTCCTAACAGACAAGGTGTCAGTAGAGAAGTGCAAAGTACAAACTGCAAAACACAAGTTTGTATAGATCCTAACCAGAAGCCCCTTCTGACCTTTCTTTCCCATTGGCTGAAGAGTTCTAATTCATCATCAGAGCTCAGAAACAAAAAATACTAGTCAATAATCCACTCTTTACTGCATTAGGTACTTAAATGCTATTGAAAATGTAAGTGAGGAGAACAGGAGGGAAATGTTTGTTATTTAAGATAATCAATCACCTACAACTTTTAGCTGTAGCTCAACTTGTTATTGCAAAATCTCAAATCACAATCAGTACACAGGTGGAGGGCACATTCTTATGAGAGGTCTTCACTCAGTTTATTCAATTCAATGGGGTTCTTTTTTACTGGAATAAAATGACTTGTCTTAAGAAATGTTTTGATAAAGTTGGCAAGAAAATTAAATATCCCAAATAGGATACTTTTAATAAATAGCTACTTGAAACTACCAAAGAAGAAGCCTTTTGCAACTTGGATTCCTTTAAGAAAAGCTTAAATAGAATTATCATGTTTATGTGTTTGCTTTATTTTTATTCTGTGTTTGTGCCTTTGTAAAATGTAGGAAAAATTTGTCTTCTTCTGTTGCGTTTGTAAATAATGTTACCTTGAAAGATTTCTAAAAAACAAAATGCAGTCAGCTAAAAAAAATTGATAAAAAGGCAGCAGTCAAGGAGTTTAGAATGCTGTGGGGGAAAAATTAATGAGATTTCACACTTGAAATAATTTGCCCAGTAAGCAGGATTAACTCCTACTTTAGGCTTTCCACGGGATATTAGATTATGAGGGAACAAAAGAAGATAAAACTTGCAAGACCCTTATTCTATCATTTTGTTGACACCCTAACAGTAGTAGGGTCTCCCTGGTCAGTGTTGTGGGTTTGGCAAAAGAATTCACACACAGTTTTTCTCCAAGTTAAGGGGCAAATATTTATTATGCTGCTTGACAATGGACTAAAGTTCCAAAGGAGTTTAGCAAAGGGAGTTTAGTCAAGAGGCAGAAGCAAGAAGAAATTATGCTGCTTGATAACAGGCTAATTCCAGGAGAATCTAGCAAAGAGGCAGAATCAAGAAGATATTTTTGCAGGAAAAAAACCCCAAAGATTAGGTTGATATGCTAATATTATAATTTAGAGGTACAATCACAGAGTGGTAGGGGTGGGGTAGTTCCCATCTTTGAGTTCTACAGTTTACTGACCAACAAATTGGCCATAATTGTTTATAGCACTTCCAAGGCTAACTAGATTTAGGGTTTCTCAGACCTTGCCACTTTCTTACACCTATTCAATTTCAACCTTCATAAAACCAGATAATCAAAGTTTATAGAACTGCTAAAAATGTTAGCAGATTTTGAAAGTTTGTAGAGTATGGAAATTAATCATTTTAAGATTGTAGGGGAACATTGGCTAATTCTGAGAACTCACTCCTTTCTGAAATATTTTAGTGAGTTTTGGGATACCACTCTGTAGATTTTTTTTTTTTTTTTTTGCTGAGACAATTAGGTTAAGTGACTTGACCAGGGTCACATAGCTAGGAAGTGTTAAGTGTCTGAGACCACATTTGAACTCAGGTCCTACTGACTTCAGATTTGGTGCTCTACTACTGCACCACCTAGCTGCCCCTGTAGAATTTATTGTAAGGAAAAATAAGAATCAAATTTTCTAAAAGTTTTAAAAGCAAATGTCACTTAAATTTCTCCCCTGAAAATTTATGGCCTTTTTATGAAAGAAGAAAGGTAACTAATTTGGAAATAATAGCAGAAGGAAGAAAATAAGTATACAGTTTGCTCTTTTTAAAATACTGGAAATATATGGGGAAGCAAATTATATTCCAATTGCAGAAATGTGGTAACTGTGCAGTCTTTTTTTTTTTTAAATATATATAACTGTGTAGTCTTAAGCAAATTATCTTATTTCTGTTTCAGTTTTCTGATCTGTAAAGAGAAAAATTATAATGGTACCCACCTCTCAGGATTGTTGGGAGGATCAAAATAATGTAATGATTATAAAGTATTTCACTAAATGACAAATGATAAACACTATATTATTATTATTGTTTCTTTAACTCTAAGATAGGTTTAAAATGCCAAAGATATTTTAATATTTTAAATTAATAAATTTAATAAATTAAATTAATAATTTAAAATAAATTTAATATTTTAAATTAATGGTTTTTATATAAGATAATCTGGAAATGCATTCAGCTGAATTGATGTCATCTGAAGCTTTCTTTCATGTTTAAAATATATGATATTGTTTATGTTATATTATTAATGTATTTCTAACTTCTTTTATATTGTGAAATTTGAGAGACCATTGTAACAGAAATACTGTTAGACAACAAAACTTCTCTTTTAATCTGAATGCTGTCAGATTGTAAATTGAGCTTTTTAAAGGATATGTACTCTAGTCTGAGAACTGCTAAAAGTGATTGTCTGTACCTAGAAAAATGTAGGGGGACAATGTGATTGTGGCCTAAAAACTCTTGACTTTATTTCCCCATTATACTATTTCTTTTCTGAAAAGGAAATTTCTGAACCTGGTTAATCCTAAATCTTGCTTTTGACACCTTATACCTACATAATTAGCTGTGTGATATAACTCATGCCTGGAATCAAACAGAAATAATAGAGTTCTCCCTCCTTCCCCATTACGTGATATTAGTATAACTATGTCCCTCTTTTTCCTTATATAGCAAATTTCTATAATTAGGACAGATGAGTTATGGAAGTTTTGTGAATACAACATCAAATATATTCAAAGATTGATACCGGCACATCATTGAGTTACTATAATAGGATGCAAATATGAAATCTTAAAAATTTTAATCTATATTTGTGGTCCAATTCTAATATGGGATGATATGCTTAAAGGGAGAATGATTAGACAAACTAATAAGACAAAGATGTAACATAAAATCTTTTCTAATTAAATGGAGTAGTGATTGAGAACGCAATGGAATTATATTGTTTTCTTTAAGAAGTATATATGTATGTGATTGCTTTTCAAATTTACCTATCATTTATTTATCAAATTTGTCTATCAATAATTTATCAGGCTTTGAGTATATATATATATATGTACATATATATGTATATATATTTAATTTTTTTATTATAGCTTTTTACTTAGAAGTTATATGCATGGGTAATTTTACAGCATTGACAATTGCCAAACTTTTGTTCCAAATTTTCCCTTCCTTCCCCCCATCCTCTCCCCTAGATGGCAAATTGACCAATGAATGTTAAATATGTTAAAGTATAAATTAAATACAATATAAGTATACATGTCCAAACAGTTATTTTGCTGTACAAAAAAAATTGGACTTTAAAATAGTATTCAATTAACCTGTGAAAAAATGCAGGCAGACAAAAATAGAGGGATTGTGAATTCTATGTAGTGATTCATAGTCATCTCCCAGAGTTCTTTCCCTGGGTGTAGCTGGTTCAGTTCATTACTACTCTATTTAGACTGATTTGGTTCCTTTCATTTTTGGAGAAGGCCACATACATCAGAATTGATTATCGTATAATATTGTTGTTGAAGTATATAATGATCTCCTAGTCCTGCTCACTTCACTCAGCATCAGTTTGTGTAAGTCTCTCCAGGTCTTTCTGAAATCATCCTCTTGGTCATTTCTTACTGAACAATAATATTCCATAATATCCATATATCACAATTTATTCAGCCATTCTCCAATTGATGGGCATCCACTCAGTTTCCAGTTTCTGGCCACTACAAACAGGGCTGCCACAAACATTCTTGCACATACAGGTCCCTTTCCCTTTTTAAAAATCTCTTTGGGATATAAGTCCAGTAGTAACACTGCTGGGTCAAAGGGTATGCATGGTTTGATAACTTTTTGAGCATAGTTCCACATTGCTCACTTTGAGTATATTTTAATAACACATTGTCAAAATTAAATTAAGGATTTTACTTATAAAATTATATTGATAAAGGTAAAGAAAATGAAATTATTTTCCCATTTTAAAAGTATCTGATAATTTTAAAAGGCAGAACAGTTCATTTTATGAACATACATTTTTAAAAGATTTGAATATCATACAAGATAAGGTTGAAACGGGTACATGATTTAGATGTAAAGCATAAGCAAATTAGGAGAACAAGGAATAGTTTTCCTCATATATGTTTCTACATATATATCTATGAAAGGAAGAATTTAGTTAGATAATAGATAGAATAGAAGGATAGAATAGAATAGAAGGAAAGAATTTAGGAAGACATCCCATGGTAATCTTGAGAATGCACAAAGAGGGGCATAAGGGACTAGAATTCAGGAAAATGGAGGTGATGGTTCATCATTAACCTGTACTAGTCAGTGCATGGTTGGCTTTCAAGCAATCTGCTGAGCATGTAGAGAAGTTCAGACTGGTTGGAAAAAGGATCTGTAACTCAAGGCTCTTGAGGCTAATTTGAAGGAAGTGGGCTCTTGAGCTTAGAGGACCCTTAGGGGACTATGTCAACTTTCTTAAAGACTTTTAAAAGGTGAACACCATTAAATATAGACTATATATTTTTTATTTCTTCCCATGTGAGACACCTTAGATCCAGAAGGTCTTTTACTGTAAGGGTCCATTAGAAAGATCAGGCAAGCACAATTGGGATGTAAGTAGGCCAATGGTTTTGAGGTCCCCGGATGTGATTGGATATGAGTATATAGGGACTTCCTTCATGGGTGGGACCTCCAGCCACAGTGGGAATTCTAATTATTCTGATCTCATGTCAAGTTCGGGATGTAATCTTTAACATCAATTGGCTTGTGCCTGTGACCTCATAGACCCTATATAAGCTCAGAGGAGAAGGAACTTGACCTCTCTTTTCCTCTTTTTCCACCTGCAGCTTGGCTTGGGGAGAGATACTAAGAGTACAGGAGGTCATAGAGTGAGGTATAAACCAATAAATAAACCAATAAGCTTGTCTGCCAAAACTCTCGCGTGCTCTGTTGTGCTCAAACTGTGTCCATATGAGATAGCAGCCAGAGAATTCTGGAGACCTCAAAATAGAGGTAAGATTTGTAATATTTGCCAAAGTTCCTCTGATTAGACCTAGGAACTAGGATCAGCAGTAGTTGAGTATGAAAATAGTACTTAACATTTTACCCCTTAAATTCATTTAAGCTTTGTTATAGAGAATGAAAAGCTCTTTTCCACTGAGAGCTACTGAAGAAATCATCTTCCTAAAAGAGCAGTTTCTGAAGGCAAGTTTGCCTGGACTTTATAGATCATTTGGAGATAGATTTTGGGAGGAATTAAATGAAATGTGTCACTTGAAAGTCTCTGTTGAAAAGCCAGTGGATTTGTAGGAATATCCATGCTTTTTTTCTGAATGAAAAATAAGGGCTATAATTGATATCTATGATAGTATACATTCATTTTGAGATAAAGCACAGATGATATAAGGTCCATTGCTAGAAGTATTTTTTCCCACTATCTGAAACACTAATTTAAACAATAAACATTTCAGTTTATAAAATTGATTAATTTTCTACTATGTGTACTAAGTTCTTTTTTCCCAAGGACTCATTTGAGAGACATGATTTTGGGGGTGCAAAGTCCAAATCCAGTCTGTGAAGCTGTAAAGCAGATACTTTTTTTTTTTTTTGCTGAGAGTGTGAATTAATTAGAGAGGTAAGGTGTTTTAAGGGATTTGAAGGCATTCTTTACACACAATTCTTCCATGGATGAGAGAGCCTCAGCTCAAAGACAATATTGTGAGCTGGACTGGCTTTGTAGTTTGCTGGACGAGATGGAACCCATCAGAAGGTCATCAGCATTGACACATGACTTTCTTCTGTAGTTTTTTTGTAGTATGCCTTTCTCTTGTACTATGCTCTAAAACTTCATATTTGAGGTTGTTAACAAAATGGTGGATGATAACTGGAAATCAGTGTAGTAATGCTATTGCTGACAGTCATTAGGGATCACTTGTGCTTGAAAATGATGAACCATGAACATGAGAAACCTTTGAGAAATCTTGAACCTAAAAACTTAGTCACTATGCACACAGAATATAAAAGAAGGGCTATGGATTATTGGATTATATTCTTTGACTCCACTAAAATGGGACCTGGGCATAATGGAGTACTAAATTTAAGTTCTGCAGAATTCCTATTTTGAACAAGAAAATAAAATGTATTTTTTTTTAAACCAAATGAAATCTGCAGAGTTCTGTCCTCATTGCAAAAGATGAATTGGAGACTAAAGCTTCTATGATGACACACAAGTGCAAATAAAAATTGAAAATCTTTATAATGTGAAGTTGACACCTGTGTAGATGAAGATCAAGGAAAAGTCATGAAACCAGTTTCATTAATAAGTGAAATAATTTTATTAAAAATTATAACAGATCTCTCAGCATGATATATCAGAGCTGAGTACATCTTCTGGAATCTCTGCTGAGATTCAGTATCATTTCCCAGAGGGAAGGGTCCGGGTGCTTCTGAATCCCTGGCATTCACTGCTCTGTTTCTTAGGAATGGTGAGACTTCTTGTGGTGTCTCTCCTATATCATCAAGATGTAGAAGCAGGTGGAAGGTGATGTCTTTAAAATGCCATGGAATTTCACCAAGCAGAGTTGCACAAGGATTCCAGGACACTGCAGGAGGAGGTGGTTTTTCAGTAGAAGCCATAAGAAGAATACCTTCCACAGCAAGATTGGCGGCAGCAGCCATAGCCATAGCCACCATAGCCCAGGCCTCCATAGCCATAGCCACCATAGCCCAGGCCTCTACAGCCACAGCTGCCATAGCCATAGCCTAGGCCACGGTAGCTGCCACATCCACAGCCATAACCAGAGCCATAGCCATAGCCCAGGCCTCCATAGTAGCTGCCGTAGTAGCTCATGGTTTCAAGTTTCACAGATTTGGAAGGATCTCAGGGTTTCCTTTGTGTGAGTGTGTAGAGGAACACGTTGAGGGGGACTTTTATACTCTTTCAGAAGGAGGTGTGGCCCATTAATTCTAAATTGCATAATTCCCATTAATAAACTTGGGCAAAATTACATTCTTGTCATAGTTTATTGCTCAAGAAGAATTTCTCCAGCTCATTAAAAGTATTTTTTCTTGATATGCTATTTCTTTATGAACATTCTATTGAGGATGTCATTCCTTTTATGAGAAATGATTATAATGTTGCCAAAAATATGTAGTTAATGTGGCTGGTGTGCTTGTTGATAGTCATCTTCTGGGGATCTTGTTCTTGTTTCACAACTTGAAAGCCTGGCCTTCTGATTCTTTGAGTGTGCTTTATAATTCTATTTCCTTTGATCAGTGCTCTTTGAGAATGAAGTGACAGCAAATTTCAGACAGAGGCTGAAATAATTGTGGAGAAAAAATATATAGGATTAGGGAATCAAACTACCATTCCCAAAGTAAAGTATACAATATATACACTCCACTGCCAGTACATTCCAGGCGAGAAACATTCCCTGTTCTCAGGCAGGTCTAAGGTCTATGAAAATATGAAAATACAAGAAACCTGACACAAATATGAGGAGATAATAGGAGATTTCAAAGGCAAAGGTACAAATCTTGGACAATGAGGTTGTCATATGTCATAGATAAGATTTCACCTGAGATTCCTTATAGATGGGATGTTACCTGAGACTCTTTTGGATTAGGGAAAGTCAGAGTTGAGTGGAAGAGAGAGGAGAAGATTCTTGCCAGGGTGTGTAGCCAGAGAGGGTAAAGAAAGTCATGCAGAAGAGACATTGTCTTAGTGAAAGCAGGTAGGCTATATTGGACAGAAACATAAAATATGGGGAGGAGAATTAAGTGTTCTCAGTCTGGAAAGGTAGGAAGCAGATCAGCTAATATAGTATGTGAATATCAGATAGAGGGTATCTACCTAAACCAGTACAAAAGAAAAAGAAACTGGAGTTTACAAGAATGTTGGTGCAGTGATTTGGGGTTAGGAGTAATTATAAAGGCAGAGAAATCAAGAGACTGTTTAGAACAACTGTTGATTAGTTGATCAGAGCATAGATCTGAGTGGAAAGATTAAGGGAGGGAAACTAATCAAAAGATTTTGCAACGATGTGAAGCCTGATTTAAGGTGGATATTGTATAAGTAGCAAGAAGTGTGGAATTCTAGAAACTAGAATTCCACAGGAAGGAGATGTTTTGCTAACAGGAGAGGTGTGATGATAGAGAGTGGTCAAGACCTTCCCTGAGTGTGAGATTCTCAGAGAATCAGATTCCCTTATTTGATGGCAGTTTTCTTGAAATTTTTAGAGAAGTTTTGAACAGAAAGGTTGTTTTGAAGAAGGATGAGATTTTTTTTTTTCAATTCTGGAGGTTCTGAGGGGTGTAGGAGACATCAATTTAAAATTCTTAAACAGAGAATTCATGACGTAAGACTGGTGCTGAGGAGAGATTTTTGCCTTTTTCTAGAGATGAGGCAATGAATGACAGAGAGAGAAAGAGAGAGTGAGAGAGATATGGAGAGAGAGAGAGAGAGAGAGAGAGAGAGAGAGAGAGAGAGAGAAAGTCGAGAGAGAGAGAGAGAGAGAGAGAGAGAGAAAGAGAGAGAGAGAGAGAGAGAGAGACAGAGACAGAGACAGAGAGAGAGAGAGAGAGAGAGAGAGACAGAGAGAGAGCACAGAAAGAGATATGCCCTGATGTTCTGGGAGCTTGAAAAAGTTTACTTTCTTACCACAAGGAAAAACTTAATGGAGAGGAAAGAAAAGAGAGCAACTTTTATTTTACTCAATAGGCTTTAGACAACAAGCCAATTGTTCACCTTTGACCACCTTTCTGGAAGAAGAGTATCCAAGCTTTAAAGGAACACCAACTGGCCAGGACTTTCAAGAACCAAATGGAGATCAAGAAGAAAGAAGATGGAGGCCATTAGTTGTGGACAAGAGGAAATTACTGGGAAGTTTTGAGATAACAGTTTCTCTTAAATTTTAGGTCAGAACACAAGACTCTCCATTAAACAAATTTTCAGGTTTGTTACAGATAATGAAAATCTCTTTTCCCACTGAGAGAAGTTGAAGAGAGAAGTCATGCTGAAGGAGAAGTTTCTCTTGAAGTGATACTGAGGGCAAGTCTCCCTGAAAAAGATTTAGGAATCATTTAGAAATATGTTTTGGGAGGAACTGAATGGAATGGATCTCCAGAGAGTATTACTGTTGAAAAGCCAGTGGATCCTTTGGAATATCCATGCTTTTTTTCTGAATGGAGAAGAAGAGTTATGAGTGATAGCTACAGCCACATGCATTCATTTTAAGATAAATCAGAGAAGATATAAAGTTCATTGCTTCTAGCACTTATGGTGTTTTCTTTACTGTGTGAAACATTAATTCAAGTAATAAATATTTCAATCTATAAAAACTGATTAAGTTCCAGCTATCTGTTAGGTAGAAGACGAAACTCCTTCTTTCTAAGCACTCATCTGAAAGACATGATTTTGGGGATGCAAACAAGATCCAAAGCCAGGTGCTGGAGCACTACAGATGATACTTTTTATCCCTGGGAGTTTGAGTGAATCAGAGAATTTAGTGCTTTGAAGGATTTGAACACATTCTTTAAAAATTAGTCCAATTCATGGATGATAGAACCTCAGCTCAAGGATAATGTTGTGAGCTGAACTGGTTGTGAAGTTTGCTAGAGGAGATAGAACTGAACAGAAGGACATGGTTCCATGATAACTTTTAGGTTTAACATATGATTTTCTCTTGCAGTTTTTGTGATTATTTCTCCTTCCAAGTCTTGTTTCTTTCCTTGGGCCTGGATAGCTAGATTCTTAGAGGCCTATCTCTCTGCTTGGTTCCAAGAGCTCCCTCCGAATGTCTCCAAATCCAAAGGTTTTGCCCTTCAGCCTCTGCCTCTGCTTTCTTCAGCCTCCAGCCAGCACAAAGATGGAATGAATCTCTTGTCTCCTTCACTTGGGGCTCGGCTAGCTTTCTGACGAGTCTTTCAGACTAGCTTGGTCTCAGTGGGGGAATATCAGATTGATGGTTGATAACAAAGTGGTGGAAGATAACTAGACATCAATGGATTAATCTACATGTTCATGGTCATTAGGGACCATTTGCATTTGAAAGTTATGTCACGAAGATGAGGTAATGAACAACTTTTTTCCTCAGAGGCACTTGCCCAGGGTCACACAGCTAGGAAGTGTTAAGTGTCTCAGACCAGATTTGAACTCAGGTCCTTCCTCTTGACTTCAGAGCTGGTGCTCTAACCACTGTGCCACCTAGCTCCCTGAACATGGAAACCTTTGAGAGAAATTTAATATAAAAACCGAGTTATTATGCACACTATATAAGAGAAGGGCTATGGATTATAAGGCTAAATTCTTTGACACTAATAAAATGGGTCCTGGACTTTTTGGAGTACTAAGATTTTAATACTGCGGAATTCAAATTTTAAGATATTTAAGTAAGAAAATAAATTTTTTTTCCCCAAAAGAAATCTGGAGAAATCTTCATTGTAAAAGATGAAGTGGAAATTAAACTTCTGAAGTGACATGTAAGTGTAAGTCAAGATTAAAAGACTCTTTGTAATGTGAGGTTGACACCCTCTGTAGATAGAGATCAAGAAGAGTGGTAAAAACAGTTTTGTTAATCAGCAAGATAAATTTATTAGAAAATTTTAACAGATCTCTCAGCCATGATATATCAGAACTGAAAAAACTTGTTGGAAATGTTGTTGAGGGCATCTTCCTCATGGCAGCTGATATTCTGCATCATTTCCCAATTACTGAGGTTAATCTTAAACATATGGTATAGTTTTCCATATAAAAAGCATAATTTGTCCATGTCCATTTCCTAAAAATTACTCTTTGATATTGCCTTATATATTAAATTTTCTATTAAGTTCATGTTTGGTTGAGAGAAAGTCCTGAAAATCTGCAAATTTGTTGATTGTTCATTTTTCTCATTCAATATTATAGGTAATTTTTCTGGATATGATATTTTTGGCTGCAGACCTAGTTCTTTTGATTGGTGGTATATAAAAATTCAAAACCCGCAATTTTTTATTGTAGCTGCTAATAAGTCCTGTATAATTCTATTTGTAGCTCCAACATTTTTGATTTTTTTTCTTGTTTCTTGCAAAAATTTCTCTTTCATCTGGGCATTTCAAAATTTGACAATACTATTCCTATGTGTTTTACACAAAGGATCTCTTTGCGGTGGTGATTGGTAAATTTTATCTATTTCTAGTTTCCCTCCATATTCTATTACTCCAGGACAATTTTCTTGGAATATTTCTTGCATTATTGTGTAAAGGTACTTTTTTTTTGGGGGGGGAGGCAATAACTTTTAGCTAGTCCAATTATTCTTATATTTTTTTCTCTTCTTGACCTATTCTCCACATCTGTTGTTTCACATTTTGTTCTATTTTTCATTCTTTCTAATTTTGTTTTGTTATTTCATTTCTTCACTGACTTCTCCTTGCCCAATTCGAATTTTCAAGGAATTATTTTTGTCTTTAAGACTCCTTATTTTCTTTTCTAGTTGGTTAACTTTATTTTTTTCAGAATCTTTTTGTTTTTCTTAGGTGGATTTTATTTTTTATTTTTTATTTTTTCCTCCATCTGTTTCATTTAATTTTTAAAATCTTTTCTGAGCTTTTCTATAAATTCTCTCTGGACACAGAGCCATTTCAATGTTATACTTTTGGATAGAAGGAGGTTTTTTTTTTTTTTTTTTAAACTTCTCTGCCCTCTCCATGAAACAGATCTTTCAAAGGCAATGAGAGGAGATCCAGAAGAAACCATAAGATTTCTCTGTTGATTTCAATATAGCCGTGAACTTTCTAAAATGAGGAGGTACAGAGAATGTTGCTAATATGAGTTTGGGTAGAATCAAGCATTGGTGGACAGCCAATATGAGTTCAGGTGAAATGCTGATTTGAAACCTGAGCCGGAATAATGAGTGTCAAAGAAAAAGTAACTGAGTCCATGGCAGAAGAGAATGTTACCTACTGAAAGAGGGTAGTGAAGAAAAGGCAGATTGTAGTTTTTCTTCTTGTGATGCATCTTAAAAAGATATTATATGATCAGAAAAAAAAGAAGTCAAAGTGTTAGAGAAAGCAATATATGTTGTAGTTCTTTTGGCTTCTAAATCTCTTACAACCTCAGTCTAAGGATAAAACAACCCAATAACATTTTATATGATAATCAGACAATGTGGACATCATAGTATGATTGAGATTGTATGGAGAAGGAAATAAGGGATTAGAACTCATGAAAACAGAGGTGATGACCCATCATTAACTTGCACTATTCAGTGCTTGGCTGGTGTTCAGCCAAACTCTTGAGCATCTAGAGAAGTCCAGATCATTTGGAAAAAGAACCTGCAGCTCAAGGCCTGCAAGGCTCCTGAAAAAACTGGGACTCTTAGGTTTAGAGGACCTTTAGGGGATGATGTCAGCTTCCTTAAGGACTTTTTGTAATGACCACCATGAAATGCAAGTACTAGACATATTTCATTTATTCCTATGTGAGAGACCTTAAATACAGAGGTGGTATTTTATCTAATTAAATTGATTTTCAGCTTTGTTACATAGACTAAAAGCTCTTTTCTCATTGAGAGCTGTAGAAGAGAGAAATCATCTATCTGAAAGGAGTAGTTTCTATTGAAATGACCTTGAGAGCATGTCTCCCTAGAAAGTATTGATGAATTATTTAGAGGTTTGTTTTGGGAGAAATTGAATGGAGTGTATTTCTTGAGAATATCTCTGTTGAAAAAAATAGTGGATCCATAAGAATATCCATGCTTTTGGCTGAATGGAGAATGAGGTCTATAAGTGATAACCAGAGTAGCATACATTTATTTTAAGATAAATCACAGGAAATATAAAGTCCATTGCTTGTAGTACTTATAAGTGTTCCTCCACTGCTTGATAGACTAATTCAAGCAATAAATATTTCATTATATAAAATTTGATTATTCTTCTACTCTGTGCCAGATAGAGTACTAAGTTCCTTTTCCCCAAGAACTCATTTGAGGGACATGATTTTTTTCTCCACATTTATCTCAATTTCAATTTGAAACTTGCTGTCACTTCATTCTCAAAGAGAACTGTTCAAAAGAAATAGAATTCTGAAGCACACTGAAAAAATCAGAAGGTTAGGCTTTCAAGCTGTAAAATAAGGGCAATATCCCCAAAAGAAGCCTACCATGAAAACTGTGTAGAGCACTAGCCACATTAACTACATATGCTTTGGCAACATTACAATCATTTCTCATCACAGGAATGACATCCTTGGTAGAATCTTCATAGAGAAACATCATATCAAGAGAAAACAACACCCTTAATGAGCTGGAGAAATTCTTCTCAAGCAACAAACCATGACAAAAATGTGATTTTGCTTTTGCAAGTTCATTAATGGGAATTATGCAATTTAGAATTAATGGACCACACCTCCTTCTGAAAGAGTATAAAAGTCCCCCTCAACGTGTTCCTCTACACACTCACACAAAGGAAACCCTGATATCCTTCCAAATCTGTGAAACTTGAAACCATGAGCTACTATGGCAGCTACTATGGAGGCCTGGGCTATGGCTATGGCTCTGGTTATGGCTGTGGATGTGGCAGCTACCGTGGCCTAGGCTATGGCTATGGCAGCTGTGGCTGTAGAGGCCTGGGCTATGGTGGCTATGGCTATGGAGGCCTGGGCTATGGTGGCTATGGCTATGGCTGCTGCCGCCCATCTTGCTGTGGAAGGTATTCTTCTTATGGCTTCTACTGAAAAACCATCTGCTCCTGCAATTACCTGGAATCCTTGTGCAACCCTGCTTGGTGTGATTCCATGGCATTTTAAGGGCATTACCTTCCACCTGCTTCTACACCTGGGTGATATAGGAGAGACACCACAAGAAGTCTCAGTATTCCTATGAAACACTTAGAGCAGTGAATGCCAGAGATTCAGAAGCACCTGGACCCTTCCTTCTGGAAAATGACACTTAATCTCAGCTGTCATGAGGTGCCCCCAGCAACATTTTCAGCAAGTGTACTCAGCTCTTATATATCATGCTGAGAGATCTGTTATAATTTTTAATAAAGTTATTTTACTTATTAATGAAATTGGTTTCATGACTTTTCCTTGATCTCCATTTACATGTGTGTCAATCTCACACCACAAAGTTATTCAATCTTGACTTACACTTGTATAATAAAATCTTTAGTCTCCAATTCATCTTTTGGAATGAAAGCAGAATTCTCCAGATTCCTTTTTTTTTTTTTAACATTTTATTTTCATATTTAAAATAGGAATGCTATAGTACTTAAATTTAGTAATGTCATAATACATAATGTATAAGTCCCATTTTACTAGAGTCAACAATTTTATGCCTATATTATGTTATCTATCTCTTACACTCCAAGTGCATACTGACTGACTTTTTATGTTCAAAATTTCTCAAAGGTTTCCATGTTCATTACTTCATGCCCATGGTTTTTCACTTCCAAATACAAATAGTCCCTGATGACTGTCAGCATGTGGAATAATCCACTGATTTCCAGTTACCTTTCATCATTTTGTTGTCAACTGTGGTGTTCTTTTTCTTCTTTAAAATATATAATATAAAATAGTTCTCTCTAGGAGAAAGCAGGTTTCTTGGGGGAAGTTTTCTGGGGGCAGCCTTAGTATCAGTTCAGATCAATAATTACCCCAAATGCAGCCAGCTGGTAAAAATACAAATGTTTATTTTCTCCTTCCAAAATAGCCCGGTTAGTTGAGAGGCCTATCTCTCTGCTTAGTTCCAAGAGCTTTTGCCGCTTTGTCCTTTGCTTCTGCCTCTGCTTTCTTCAGCCTCCAGAGCCAGCACCAAGTTGAATCTGTCTTGCCTCTGAGAGAGTCTTCTCAATCTTCAGTTGAACTATCGACTCGTAGCTTCTTCCTCTGAAAACTCTTCTGACTGGCCCCTTTGAAGCTCTATTTATTCGAGTGAGAGGAATTGTGGGATGCGAGAGAGAGGGATTATGGGTTTCTCCATAGTGCTCTCTGACCCTAAGAGCTTCAAGGGAGGTGTGAATTCACAAAGTTATAAAGTTTACTTTGTGAATCTCCCATACTTGTGAATTCCAGTGAGTAAAGGTGTAAACACAAGCATTGTATTAATTAGTTCTACTTAGTACCTTGTTTCAGGTTCTGGCCCAAAACATCTTCTTGTAAGATCAGATCAATAATCTATCAACTCTAATGAGTTAGCAGTTTGTAAAGATTCCAACAGTCAATTACCATTATGAAGTTTAAAAGCACAGTACAAGTGAGCCATATGTCAAACTTGAAGATGGTCATACAACCATGCCCTTCTGATATGTTTCATCTCTTCCAGCAAACTACACAGCCAATACAGCTCATAACATTGTCCTTGAGCAGAGGCCCTCCCAATCATGTGGGAATTTGACTAATTCGTAAAGAATGTCTTCAAACCCCTCAAACAACTACTCAAACTCAAGGAGGAAGAAAGTGTCTTATTTATTTTTCCATACTCTGGCTCTGAACTTTGAGGAGAATCTCAGCTGAAGGACAATGTTGGGAGCTGTACTGGTTATGTAATTTGGTTGAAGAGATTAGGCCTATCAGAAGGGCATGGTTCTATAACAACCTTCAAGCTTGATATAACTCTTGTGTGTGGTTTTGTGGTATGTATTTTTTATGCTGTGCTTTAAAACTTTACATTGGTGGTTGATGACAAAGTGGTAGAAGATAATAGAGTGGTTGATATAGTCATAGTCATTAGGGACCATTTGCATTTGGAAGTTATGAGGCATGACCATGAAGTAATGAACATAGAAACTTGAGAAAACTTGAACATAAAAATCAAGTCACTATGCCCATGAAATGTTGGAGAAGAGCCATGAATTATAGGGATAAGTTCAATTAAATGGGACCTGGAGTTTATGGAGTACTAATATTTAAGTATAATTCCAATTAAAAAAATTATTATACCTTTTTATTTACAAAATATATACATGGGTAATTTTTTTCAACATTGACTCTTACAAAACCTTCTGCTTCAAATTTCCCCCTCTTCCCCACCCCTTCCTCTAGATGACAGGTAGTCCATTACATGTTAAATATGTTAAAATGTATGTTAAATCCAATATATGTATACATATTTATACAGTTATCTTGCTGCATAAGAAAAAAATGAATCTAGAAAGAAAAAAAAAAGCCTGAGAAGGAAAACAAAAATGTAAGCAAACAATAATAGAAAGAGTGAAAATGTTATGTTGTGGTCCACACTCAAATCCCATAGTCCCCTCTCTGGGTGTAGATGGCTTTCTTCATCACTGAACAATTGGAACTGGTTTGAATCAACTCATTGCTGAAGAAAGTCACGTTCATCAGGATTGATCATTGTATAGTCTTCTTGTTGTCATGTATAATGATCTCCTGATTCTGCTCATTTCACTTAACATTAGTTCATGTAAGTCTTTCCAGACCTCTCTGAAAATATTCTTTTGATCTTTTCTTATAGAACAATAATATTCCATAACATTCATATACCATAATTTATTCAGCCATTTTCCAATTGATGGGCATTCAGTTTCCAGTTTCTAGACACTACAAAAAGGGCTGCCACAAACATTTTTGCACAAGTGTGTCTCTTTCCCTCCTTTAAGATTTCTTTGGAATATAAGCCCAGTAGTAACACTGCTGGGTCAAAGAGTATGCATGATTTGATAACTTTTTGAGCATAGTTCCAAATTGCTCTTCAGAATGGTTGGATTTGTTCACAGTTCCACCAACAATGTATCAGTGTCCCAGTGTTCCCACATCTCCTCCAAAATTCATCATTATCTTTTACTGTCATCTTAGTCAATCTGACAAGTGTGTAGTGGTATCTCAGAATTGTCTTAATTTGTATTTCTCTGAATAATAGTTGTGTGGGTCAGAAACCATTAATAAAACAACTGGATAGATCTCTAGAAGCAAAGCAAAGTTTATTTACATTCTCAAGAACGGGCGTCCCACCCATCGAGCAGATAATCGAAGGGAGGAGGCATGGTAGGGTTAAGGGTCGGCGCTTTTATCCCTAACACAAATTCCCCCTCCCACCACTGACCCTCATCCTTATTGGCTGAGGATCTTACATTCTAAACACGGGAACTATCCAAGAAATTGAACTTGACCAACAAGTACATAGTTGCCCATATTTGGCTGAAATAGGATAACAAGAAGGGGACTTAAGTATGACCTTAGGGGGCTAACAGGGAGGGGATAGCAGGAAGAGACTTTAAGTATGTCCTTAAGATATCAGGGAGGAGACACTTTAAGTATGCCCTTGACTTAAAGTCCTTCAGGCCTACTCAAACTTTGAAATAGATGAAGCCTTACTGATTTTCACAACTGTCTTGAAAGATCTCATTTTATCTCGTTCATAGTGATTTGGATCACCTTTCCATTTCTTCATCTGAAAATTGTCTGTTCATAACCTTTGATCACTTATCAATTGGAGAATGGCTTGATTTCTTATAAATTTGAGTAAATTTTCTATGTATTTTGGAAATGAGGCCTTTATCAGAACCTTTTAATGTAAAAGTGTTTTCCCAGTTTATTGCTTCCCTTCTAATCTTGTCTGCATTTGTTTTGTTTGTACAAAACCTTTTAAATTTAATATAATCAAAAATTTTCTATTTTGTGATCAATAATGATCTCTAGTTCTTCTTTGGTCAGAAATAGAATTCCAATTTTTAAAGACATTTAAGTAAGAAAATACTTTTTTTCCAAATGGAATCTGAAGAGTTCTACTATTATTGCAAAAAATGAATTGGAGGTTAAAGATTCTGCAATAACATACAAATGTAAGTCAAGATTGAACATTTCTTTGTGGTGTAAGGCTGACACTCATGTAGATGGAGATCAAGAAAGAGAGGTGAAACAGAATTTGTTATACAGTGAAATAAGTTTATTAGAAAATCTTAACAAACCCCATCAGCTGTGATATATTGGAGCTGAGTAAACTTGCTGGAAATGTTGTTGGGGCATCTTCTTCATGACAGCTGAGATTCTGCATCATTCTCAGAAAAATGAGTCTGGATGCTTTTGAATTCTGGCACTTTACTGCTCTGTTTCATTAATATGACAAAACTTCTTCTGGTATTTCTCTTATGTCACCAAGCTTCAGAGGCAGATGGAATGTGATGTCCTTATAATATAGAATTATCCCAAGCAGGGTTGCAGAAGGATTCCATGACATGGCAGGAGCAGGTAGTTTTTTAGTAGAAGCCATAGGAAGAATACCTTCCACAGCAAGATGGGCGGCAGCAGCCATAGCCATAGCCACCATAGCCCAGGCCTCCATAGCCATAGCCACCATAGCCCAGGCCTCTACAGCCACAGCTGCCATAGCCATAGCCTAGGCCATGGTAGCTGCCACATCCACAACCATAACCAGAGCCATAGCCATAGCCCAGGCCTCCATAGTAGCTGCCGTAGTAGCTCATGATTTCAAGTTTCACAGATTTGGAAGGATGTCAGGGTTTGCTTTGGGTGAGTGTGTAGAGGGACATGTTGAGGGAGACTTTTATACTCTTTCAGAAGGAGGTGTGGTCCATTAATTCTAAATTGCATAATTCCCATTAATGAATTTATAAGAGCAAAGTCACATTCTTATCATAGTTTGCTGCTTAAGAAGAATTTCTCCAGCTCATTAAGGGTATTGTTTTCTCTTGATATGATGTTTCTCTATGAAGATTCTACCAAGGATGTCATTCCTGTGATGAGAAATGATTGTAATGTTGCCAAAGCATATGTAGTTAATGTGGCTGGTGCTCTACACAGTCTTCATGGTAGGCTTCTTTTGGGGATATTGCCCTTATTTCACAGCTTGAAAGCCTAGCCTCTGATTCTTTCAGTGTGCTTCAGAATTCTATTTCTTTTGAACAGTTCTCTTTGAGAATGAAGTGACAGCAAGTTTCAAATTGAAATTGAGATAAATGTAGAGAGAAAAATGCATGGAATTAGGTAATCTAATTATCATTCCCAAACCATTATAAGCATTGTTTATACTCCACCTGTACTTTGCATTTAGGGATGGAAATAGAAAGAAATGTCATCAGAATCCCGAGTTCTCAGAAAAGTCTAAAGTTTTAAGGACAATGAAAATGTAAGAAACCTGTCACAAAATGGCGGGGAGGTGATAGGGGATTTCAGAGACATAGGTACAAGCTCCTAGAACAATGGGGTAATGTCACATGTTCTGGATAGGATTTAACCCAAGACTCTTTTGGACTATTAAAAGTCAGATGAGAGAGAAGTAGAATGGAGAGGAATTTTGGCATTGTAGGCAACCAGACAGAGAAAAGTCAAGGAGAAGTAGGAAAAGGCTTGTTATAGTGAAAGCAGGTGGACTACATGGGGCAGAACTACAAAATGTTGGGAGGAGTATTAAACATACCCAGTCTTGGAAGATATGAAGGGGTCAGCTAATGAAGAAGGTGAAGTGCCAGAGAGGGGTTATCTAATTAAACCAGTACAAAACAAAAAGAAACTGGAGTTTACCAGAATATTAGTATAGCAATTGGGAATTAAGGATAACACAGAGGAATCAAATTGTCTAGGACAATCCCTTGATCAGTTGATCAGAGGATGGATCTGGGTGGGAAAACAAATGAGGTAGGGAGACTAATCAAAAGATCTTGCTGAGAGTCTTGTGAAGGCTGATGTAAAATGGGGTTTTTAAAAAGTAGCAAGAGTGTTAGGATTGCAGAGACTTTGGGAAAGGAGAAAGAAGTTTTGCTAACTAATTAGATAGGTATTCTATAATAGAACTCAAAGCCTTCTCTGGGTCTGACCACCTGATTCCTTGGTTTGATGTCAATTCTCTAGACATTTTAAGAGCAGTTTTGAATAGATAAGTTGCTTTTGAAGAAGCAGGGTGAGATGTGTTATAGTTTTGGGGGTTTTGAGATGTTAGGAGACATCAATTTAAAATTCCCAAATAGACAGTTCATGATGTAGAACTGGTGCTAAGGAGAGATTTTTGCCTTTTTCTAGAAATGAGGCAATGAGAGAGAGAGAGAGAGAGAGAGAGAGAGAGAGAGAGAGAGAGAGAGAGAGAGCAAAAGAGACAGACAGAGAGAGACACAGAGAGAGACAGAGACAGAGACACACACCAAAAGAGACAGAGAGAGACAGGGAGAGACAGAGACAGAGACAGAGACAGAGAGAGAGAGAGACAGAGAGACAGAGAGAGACACACACACAAAAAGAGACAGGGAGAGAGACAGACAGACAGATAGAGAGAGAGACACAAAGAGAGCGAGAGAGAAAGAGAGAGAGAGAGAGAGAGAAAGAGAGAGAGAGAGAGACTGAGAGAGACAGAGACAAAGAGACAGAGAGAGAGGGGAAAATCTTAATGCAGAGGAAAGAAAAGAGAGAATTGTAGACTTCACTCAATAGATTTTAGATGACAAACCAATTGTCCACCTTTGACCACCAGGAATGAGCAATCTGGCTGAAAGTAGACTACCCAAGCTCTATAGGAGCACAAATTGGCCAGCCTTTTCAAGAATTAAATTGTGATGAAGAAGAAGGAAAGCTTAGGAGAGGCCATTAGTTGTGGGCATGAAGAAATTACTGGGTTCTCTGAAAAGAATAGTTTCTCTTAAATTTTCTGTCAGAACACAAGATTTTCAAAGGCAGAGAAACAAGAGCCTGAGTCATTTGTATTGACTTCAGTACAACCATGGACTTTCTAAATATGTAAGTACAATTGGTACTGATAATCTGAATTTGGGAAGCGTCAAGAATTGCTTACCTTGGTAATTAGCCAGCTGTACCTTTGAAACAGGTGAAATGTTTTCTGAAACCTTAGCTAATGTAATGAGTGTCAGAAAGTGGGGAGTTGGAGAAAATAATGTTATCAACAGAGATAGTGTAGTGGAGAAAAGGCAGGTTTCACCTCTCTTGTGTTGATTTTAGAAATGCATTTTGTGATCAGAAGAAAAATGAGATCAAACTGGTAGGGACAGCAATTGAAGTTGTAGTTCTTTTCTTGATATCTAAATCCCTCACATCTGCAGTCAAAAAGATAAAGCAATCCAATAATATTTTATATGACAGCTAGACCTCCCACAGAAATCTTGAGATTTCATGAAGAGGGGCATAAGGGGCTAGAATTCAGGAAAATGGAAAATTAATGGCATTAATCTGCATTACTTAGGGCATGTTTCATCTTCAGCTAATCTACTGAGCATCTAGAAAAGTACAGACCATTTGGAAAAAGGACCTGTAGTTCAGGGCCTCTGGGGATCACTTGAAGGAACTGGGACTTGTAAGTTTAGCTGACCTTGAGGGGACTAAGCCAGCTTTTTAAAAGACTTAAAAAAAATGACCACCACAAAGTATAGGCATTAGATATTTTTTATTTCTTGCCATATAAGAGAGATTAGAACCAGAGTTGTTTTTTATCTCATTAAACTGTTTTTCAACTTTATAGCAGAAAAGGAAAAGCTAACTTTTCCTACTGAGAACTATTGAAGAGAGAAGTAATCTTTCTGGAAGAGTAGTATTTGTTGATGTGACATTCAGAGCGTGTCTTTCTGGAAAGGATAGATGAATTATTTAGAGGTATGTTTTTGGAGGAATTTAATGAATGTTGTCCCCTGAAAATATCTCTGTTGAAAAGCCAAAGGATCCATAAAAATACTTTTTTTTCTGAATAGAAAATAACAGTTGAGTGATAGGTACAGTGGCAGATACTCATTTCTATAGTACCCTTTAGCAAGATATAGTTTCCTTCCTTATCTCTTAATGAGATGAATTTTTGCTTTTACTTGATCTGAGATCAGGATGGCTACCCCTGCTTTTTTGACTTCACCTGAAGCATAATAGATTCTTTTCCAGCCTTTTACCTTTACTCTGTATGTATTTTCCTGTTTTAAATGTGTTTCCTCTAAACAACATATTGTAGGGTTCTGACTTTTGATCCAGTCTGCTATCTCCACTTTATGGTAGAGTTCATCCCATTCACATTTATGGTTAAAATTACTAATTCTGCATTTCCTGCCATCCTAATACCCCCAGATTGTGCTTTTCTTTTTCTTACCCTTCTTACCCCCTTCCCTAGTATTAAACTTATGGGTCCCACTTGTGTCATGCAGCTCTCCCTCTTTAGGATCTCTCCCTCCTCCCTTTGAATCCCTTCCCCTTTCTTGTACCCTTCCCTTATTACTCTTTTTCCTTTTCCCTTTTCCTCTCCCACTTTTTAATGAGGTGAGAGAAGATTCTCTGTAAAACAAATATATCAATTATTTCCTCTTTGAGCCAGCTCTGATGAGAGTAAGATTCACACAATGTTCCTCTCCTTCTCTAAGTTTCCTCAGATATGATAGATTTCCTTTGCCTCATTGTGGGATGTAGTTTCCCTCTTTTTAATCTCCCCTTTTCCCTTTTTCTGACACTATCCCCTTTCCATTTCTACTTCCCTTTTTTTAATGTTATATCAGTAAAATCAAATTATACATGTGGTTTTTATGTATATCCACAACAGAAATACAGTTCTCAAGAGTTCCTTTTACCTTTTTCTACTTCTCTTGAGTCCTATGGTTGGAGATCAAATTTTTGTTTAAATCTGTTTTTTTTTCCTTAGAAACAAATAGAATTCCTCTGTTTCATTAAAGGTCCATCTTATTCCATGGAAAAAAATGCTCAGCTTGGCTAGGTAGTTTATTCTTGGCTGCATTCAAAGTTCTTTTGCCTTTTGGAATATCAGATTTCAGGCACCTTTGATCCTTTAATGTTAAAGCAGCCAGATTTTGAGTGACCCTTATTGTGGCACCTCGATATTTGAATTGTTTTTCCCTAGCTGCTTGTAATAGTTTTTCTTTAGTATGAAAATTCTGAAATTTGGCCACAATATTCCTTGGAGTTTTTATTTTAGGGTCTTTTTCAGAAGGTGTTCAATGAATTCTTTCAATGACTATTTTACCTTCCTTTACCTATTATTTCTGGGCAGTTCTCTTTGATGATTTCCTGGAAAATAGCATCTAGGCTCTTTTTTTTCATCATAATTTTTGGGTAGTCCAATGATCCTCAGGTTCTCTCTCCTAGATCTATTTTCCAGGTCTGTTGTTTTTTCCAAGTAAATATTTGACATTTTTTCCAGTCTTTCATTTTTTTCGTTTTGCTTGACTGATTCTTGATGTCTCAATGAATTTCTATTTGTTCAGTTCTGATTTTTAGTCATTTTCTTCATTAGCTTTTTTTTTACTTCTTTTTGTATATGTCCAATTGAGTTTTTAAGTGAGTTGTTTTGCTCTATGGAATTTTTTTTTTTCCATTTCACTATTTTTTTTTTTTTTTAGCAAGTTATTTTCTTTTTCCAATTCACAAATTCTGTTTCCCTGCACTTCTTGGGAGTTTTTTTTTATCTTTTCCAATTTACATTTCAGGAAGTTGTTGCTCTCTTGCACAGCTTCTCTTTCCTTTCCCCATTTTTCTTCTAGTTCTCTTTTAAGGTTTTTAATAGTCTCTTCTAGAAGAGCCTTTTGTGTTGGGGACCAACAATTGTCTGGAAACTATTTGCTATTAGTCTCCTTGGGGTTGAAAAGCTGTTCTCTTTCTGTATAGAAGCTATCAATCATCCTTCTAATTTTTTTTACTCATTTTGTTAAAGCCTGTAGGGTCTGCCTTCAGGGCCAGGAGGTTACCAGCTTGCTTTGCAGAGCAGTGATAGGTGTATGGAAGGGTAGCTGTCTTGCTAAATGGCTACAAAGAGCAGTGAGATACTGGAGTGCTCTGGGAAAGAGTTCCCCACCAGGAAGTAACTCAGGCCTGCAGGGCCGGGCTGGGAAAGTGCCCTGCAGAGAACTTTGCTGTGAGGGTTAATGACTGCCCTGGGGCTAGATGCTGAGCAGTGAAAGTTTCACTACCCTAAGCCAAAGCCCACCCTGTGGCTGTAGATATTAGCAGCTGAGCAGTGAATAGCCCTGCAGGGACCAGATGTGTCTTTGCCCTGGGAAGCACATTTGTCCTGGGGAAGTTCTATTGCCCCAAACTGAACCCCCACTGTGCAGATTAGAGGCTTCCCGGGCTGTGCCCTCCTGCTGTGCAGATTTGTAACTGCCCCCACAAAATCCCTGTACTGCAGGATGTGGCTGCAGGACTGTGTTATGGGTCTGCCTGAGTCACTTCCAGTTTTGAGTGGTTATAGCCAGATCTTGTTAGGTTCTGGCATTTTTTTAGAATACCCTCTGAATTAGGCTTTAATTTCTCTGCTGGTTTACTGCTTTGTAATCAAGGCAGGGCAGTTAGTCTATAGCAGAGTTGTCTCTATAACTTCTCTAGCCACAGAGATCACCCCCGCCCCTGGTCTGCTCAGGACTAGTCTCTCCCTGCATTCCTGCGCTGGTCTGTTCCTGGCCCAAGTTGTGTGCGTCTAATCTTCATGAATTTGAGCAGTCAAGTGCTATTTTTGAGGCTGAATTTAATAGTTGGTCATGAGGGAATGAGAGAAGCTTAGAAAGTCTTGTGTGACTTCTCTGCCATCTTGGCTCCGCCCCGCCCCCCAGGAAGCCATCCAGATACTCATTTCTAGATAAATCACAAGAGATTAAGGTCCATTATTTATAGCATTTGTAGTGTTTCCTCTACTGCATGAGACTCTAATTCCTGTGACAAACATTTCAATCTACAAAAAAATTGATTAAGTCTACTCTATGTTCTAGGTGGAGTACTAAGCACTTTTTCCCAAAGAACTTGTCTGAGGCATATGATTTTGTGGGTGCAAGGTCCAAAGCCTGGGTGTGGAAAAGTACATTAGATACTGTTATGGAAAGACTTTGGGATTAGCCCAAGCCCTGAATATCTGTTTTTGCTTATGGGAGGACTTTCAGACCAGTCTGAACCCTGATCTTGGATGAGTGAAGAGGCACAACTCAGGAGGATATTCAAACAGGAATCCAATTATTCAAGGAAGCCTTCTACTTTATATGCCCAAGCTTTTACATGATTATAGAGTATTGTGCATGCACTGACTATAAAGAACTTGTGCATGTGCTAAATATAGATTACTGCACATAAGCAACAACTTGCTACAGATATTTCCTTGCCACATCAGTACAACTTTGTTTTAAATCTAGCACAGGTTGTCACTCCCCCTGACTTCTCAGGAACCCTGAGACACCATTAGAGGAGATGGAGAGCCAAACCAGATACATCAGTAGGATTCCTTACTGAGCTAAAGGGTTTTATGTCTCACCCAGGGTTCTCTACTATCTGTGGCCCTCTACATCTCCCCCTTTCTTTTGTTTTAATTGAAGCAGGTATACATCAGTGATTAGATCCAAAAAATGATGGATAACAAGTTTCAGCATGGGGGAATCACACAGACAAGTGGTAATATCACAAATAACAAGATGCCATAAAAGACTTCCAAGAATCCCCAAATATCTTATATTCTAAGATATAGGAAAAAAACCTGTTATCTTGTGTCTCTTATTCATCAAGCCATCTTATGTAGGTGTTATAAGTTTGTGGTTACCTGTTGCGAGTTCACAGCCACATGGACACCTCATTTAGTAGCCAAAAGAGAATCCAAAGCCAATCTATTGTTCGTCATTTCTTGTGTCAGGGAAACCAATGATTCCTGCAGACTTTGAAGTCCTGCATAGTCAATTGCCATACACATAGGGTTAACAGTCATGTTTTTTCAGTGGTAGGTGTAGTCAAAAAGTCAATTTCATGGGTAGTCCCCTTCATTTCAAGGATCTTCTCTTTTTCTGTCTCTCTTTGATGGGACAAGGAAGACAAGTCAGCATCCATCGGATTCTTTTTCTATTTGTAGAAATACAAGCAAACCCTCTGTCTCAAGTGGTTAATTTATCTAGTTCCTTCCATTCACCAATCTCCAGATCTCTCCACATCACCTGGCAGATATCTAAAGATACTGGAACTGCTTGCATTGGACATTACCTTTTGGTGAATTATAAAATCTGTCTGTTGGAGCCTGTGCATCCTCATCAAAACCCAGAAAATTGATAGTATAAAGGGCTAAGTTTAGAAATTCTCTAGGATTACCCATGGCTCTGCCTATTTTTTGTTTTTGGAGGAGAATCTTAATATCTGTTTTTTCTTTCTACAATTACCTGTCCTTGAGGGTTGAAGGGCATGCCAGTGGTGTGTGAAATCTGATACTGTGCACAAAAGCATGTGAAATGTTTGAAAGTACATGAAAGTCCCTCATCTGTTTTTATTGCTTGTGGCACATTTATAACTGCAAAGACCTGTGTAAGGAATTCAGTGATCACTCGGGCTGTCTCTTTTATTGTTGGTACTGCAAAAGTAAATCCTGAGCAGGTATCCACGGCAACATGGATAAAAGACTGATGATCAAATGGTTTATAATTGAAAATGTCTATCTGCAAAATTTCATTGGGCCTCAAACTATGAGGATTCTTCCCTGGAGTGAGCATAGGAGCATGGAAAGGGAAGCAAGCTGCACAGGCTTTTACTGTGCTCCTAGCTCCCTTTTTTGTTTTCCAAACTGCAGACATAAAGCTCATGTGGCCTGATGATATTTAGAATGAGATTCTTGGGTGGCCTGAAATAGAGTAGTGTTGGCTAGCATGATGAGAAGATAATCTGTTTCTGAGTTTCCATAAAAAATAGGCCCAGGAAGACCAATATGAGAAGAAAAATACAAGAAATAATACTTACCTGGATGACTTTGCACTTGCTTCTGAAGTTCCTTAAAAGCTGAAATATATTAGATGCTACAACTTTTATCTGGGCTGTGATAATTCTTTGTACCATTCCTACTGAATAAGCTGAATCAGATATTATATTTACATCTCCTGGGTAATAAATAAGAGCTAGCATAATTGCATAAAACTCATTTTTCCGTGTGGACTAAAAGGAAGTTCTGACTATTCTTTTTATAGCTAAGTCAGGAGAATATACATCATAGAAGTTATGTTTGGTCACATCTATAAAGATGGTTAATCCTTTAAGAGGGAACTTAGATCTTTTCTTCAAAAACCATAGCCAATTCTGTAATAGCTGGGCTATTCTTAAGGGGCTCTATGTGCAAAATTTACGTGGTCAGTAAAATCTGCCATTCTGGGATGGTATACATTAATTTGTACATTGGTATAAAAAGTGGATATCTTATTGAATATTTTCCCAGATCATTGTATCACTCTTTTAATAGACTTTAACAACATTCTACCCAAGCACTGAATAAGCAATAAGATTTTGGTCTGGTTGTGCCAGAAGGGTCACATATTCAATTACATTGTCTCTTTGAATGGAGAACTTCTGTAAGTGTTTCTTTTGTAGTAAAAAACTTTATTTATTTGAGTGACTCTTTCAACCTCATTGGATAAAGCCAGTTCAATGTCACTCAGAGCTTTTTGGGTTTCCTTCATAAGCTGACAGGGAGAATCCAAAGCAATATCTCCTCTTAAAATATCACACAATGATTGTAGTTGATGAGTAGTTAAGCCTAAGACTGAACACATCCATTGGATATCTCCTATCAATTTCTGAGTCATTTAGTGTTCAATTTCTCTGTTCTTAAGGAAAGTTTTTGCACCATAAGTACCTTAGGGGATACTTCATTTCCTAAATATTGAAAAGGAGCATGCCTTTGACTTTTTTCTGGTGCTATATTCAACCAGTAATACCTTAATATTTCTATGGTCTTCTGCAGACATCTAACATTTGCTCCTCAGGGGCACATCCTAAAATATCATCCATATAGTATAATAACATCAACTTTTGGAAATGCTTTCCTTACCGGAGCAAGAGTAGCAGCTACATATATCTGATACATGGCAGGGTAGGGTGGGGCATTTTTCATTCCCTGTAATAAAACTGTCCCTTCAAATCTTTTATAAGGTTTGGCTAAATTCTGCTGGGCACTGAAAAGGCAAATCTTTTCATATTCTCTCTATCCAGAGGAATAGAGTAGAAGCAGTCCTTATAGTCTATACCCAAAGAGAATATTCCTGAGGCAATTGAGTTAGGGGTAGAAGGCTGAAGAGCTTCCATTTTGTCTATTTGATCATTTATTTTTCTTAGATCAGATAACATCCTCCATTTCCCAGATTTATTTTTTATATTAAATACAAGGAAATTCCAAAAGCTCATACAAGACTGTAGGTGTCCTTGAACATATTGTTCCTGTACTATATCTAATAAGGCCTGCTTTTTTCCACTGGTTAAGGGCCAGTGTTCTACCCACAGAGGTGTATTAACTTTCCATTGGATGGGAATAGATATAAGGGATTTTTCTGTGGATTTCCAATCATTAGGGGTTAGGATTCCATAAGTCAAATTTTCTAATAATATCCTAACATAAGATGATATAGGCCCATAGAGGGTGTAAGCCTTTTTCAGATCTTTGATAACTTCCAGGTCAAAAGGAGCATGTCTTCTCCTAATTTGACTTGGAGGTCCATTAGGGTACAGTTCTTCAATTACAGGATATGCTTCCACTGTCAATCCAAGCATTTCTCTTCCTTGAACAAACAGACCCGAGTCCCACCTCTTCACTCCTTACTTGAGATCAGGGCTTGGGTAGAAGCAAACATTTAGGGCTCAGGTCTCTTTCCTTGCCTTAAACAGTACCTCTTCTAATCAGGACATAAGAGAAGGACAAGATGGCAGTACTGGAGGTGCTAATAGTACCACTGCCTGTCTCATTTTTCCATCTCCTACCCACAAATGCAGAGTTAAGGAAAGAGGGTGAGCAAGTAGTAGATAAGGAAATAGGAGATATAACAGGGGTGCAGTTGCATGGAGAAGTGTAGGCAGGCTGAGAAATGGGGAAGTGATACACCCTTCAAACCTCTCAGTACCATCTTTGTTTTTGTCTTTGTTCAATGTGCCCCACCCTTTAGAGTTGTTCACTATCTTTTTGTTTATTTTCCTCATCCTCCTTTGTTTGGCACAGTACACTAAAAGCCCTCTTTTCTTGATAATTTGAAAGATCTCCCAAAGCCACTTTTTTTTTTTTTTTTTTTTTTTTTTTTTTTTTACATTGTACATAAGGAATGTGTGCTCAGGGATTAAGCCAGGGCACACAGTATGATAATATTCAGTTAGTTGTTCTCCCACTATCTTCCACTTCTTTGGCTCCAACATTCCCTCCTTAGGGAGCCATGGAAGACATGGGCCTCACAATATCTAAGAACTCAGTGATCTGCTTCTGAGTTCTAACAATCTTGCTCTTTTGTTAAACAAACCAAGCATTTTTCAGTTTGGCTGGAAAATGAAAGTGACTAGATTAGCTCTTGCTGAATCTTCCTGTTGACTATTTATACTTATACTGTTCCTGGGGAATGGGGATTCCCCACCCGAACTCACACTGTTTGCATCAGCTGAGCTGCTCCTGACCCCAAGGTAGGCTCCAAATGTTATGCAAGGATTTTTAAATAGAGCACAAGTTGTCATACCCCCTGACTTCTCAGGAAGGCTGAGATGCTGTTAGGGGAGATAGAGAGCCAAACCAGACATGTCAGCAAGGTTCCTTACTGGGTTAAAGATTTTATACCTTGTCCAGGGTTCCCCTCCATTTGTGGCCCTCTACAAGATACTTTCTTCCCCTTGGAGTCTGAGTTAATTAGAGAGTTTAGATATTTGAGGGGTTTTGAAGACATTCTTTACAAATTAGTCAAATTCCCAAATGGATGAGAGAGCTTCAGTTCAAGGACAGTGTTGTGAGCTGGACTGGCTGTGTAGTTTGTTGGAAGAGATGGACAGAAGGGCATAGTTCAATGAAACCCTTCAGGCTTGACATATGACTCTATTTTGTAGTTTTTGTTGTATGTTTTTCACTTGTCCTGTCCTCTTAAACTTCATATTGATAGTTGATAACAAAGTGGTGAAAAATAACTAGAAAGCAGTGGATTATTCCACATGGTAATAGTCATTACTGACCATTTGCATTTGGAAGTGATAAACAATGAGCATGGAGTAATGAACTTGGAAATTTTTGTGTTATCTTGAATATAAAAAGCCACTAAGTATGCACTTGGAGTGTAAGAGATAGGCCCTATAAAACGGATAAATTTTTTGAGTGTAGTAAAATGGGACCTGAATATTATGTATTATGGCATTACTAAATTTAAATATTGCTAAATTCCCATTTTGAATAAGAAGATAAAATGTTTTAAAACACACACACACACACACACACACACACACACACTCACACACACACACATAATGAAATCTCGAGAATTCTGCTTTCATTGCAAAAGAATGGAGACCAAAGATTTTGCAGTTATAAAAGTGTAAGTTAAGATTGAATAACTTTGTGGTGTGAGGTTGACACGCATGTAGGTGGAGATCAAAGAAAAATCATGAAACTAGTTTCATTAATAAGTGAAATAACTTTATTAAAAATTATAACAGAGCTCTCAGCATGATATATCAGAGCTGAGTACACCTTCTAGAATCTCTGCTGAGATTCAGTATCATTTCCCAGAGGGAAGGATCTGCGTGCTTCTGAATCCCTGGCATTCACTGCTTTAAGTGTTTCTTAGGAATGTTGAGACTTCTTGTGGTGTCTCTCCTATATCACAAAGATGTAGAAGCAGGTAGAAGGTGATGTCTTTAAGATGCCATGGAATTACACCAAGCAGGGTTGCACGAACAACTGCAGGACACTGCAGGCACAGGTGGTTTTTTAGTAGAAGCCATAAGAAGAATACCTTCCACAGCAAGATGGGCGGCAGCAGCCATAGCCATAGCCACCATAGCCCAGGCCTCCATAGCCATAGCCACCATAGCCCAGGCCTCTACAGCCACAGCTGCCATAGCCATAGCCTAGGCCACGGTAGCTGCCACATCCACAGCCATAACCAGAGCCATAGCCATAGCCCAGGCCTCCATAGTAGCTGCCGTAGTAGCACATGGTTTCAAGTTTCACAGATTTGGAAGGATGTCAGAGTTTGCTTTATGTGAGTGTGTAGAGGAACATGTTGAGGGGGACTTTTATACTCTTTCAGAAGGACGTGTGGCCCATTAATTCTAAATTGCATAATTCCCATTAATGAACTTAACAAGAGCAAAATCACATTCTTGTCATAGTTTGTTGCTTGAGAAGAATTTCTCCAGCTCATTAAGGGTGTTGTTTTCTCTTGATATGATGTTTCTCTATGAAGATTCTACCAAGGATGTCATTCCTGTGATGAGAAATGATTGTAATGTTGCCAAAGCATATGTAGTTAATGTGGCTGGTGCTCTACACAGTCTTCATGGTAGGCTTCTTTTGGGGATATTGCCCTTATTTCACAGCTTGAAAGCCTAGCCTCTGATTCTTTCAGTGTGCTTCAGAATTCTATTTCTTTTGAACAGTTCTCTTTGAGAATGAAGTGACAGCAAGTTTCAAATTGAAATTGAGATAAATGTAGAGAGAAAAATGCATGGAATTAGGTAATCTAATTATCATTCCCAAACCACTATAAACATTGTTTATACTCTACCTGTACTTCGCATTTAGGGATGGAAATAGAAAGAAATGTCACCAGAATCCTGAGTTCTCAGAAAAGTCTAAAGTTTTAAGGACAATAAAAATGTAAGAAACCTGCCACAAAATGGGGGGGGGGGTAGAGGGGGAAGATGATAGGGGATTTCAGAGGCATAGGTACAAGCTCTTACAACAATGGGGTAATGTCACATGTTCTAGATAGGATTTAACCCAAGACTCTTTTGGACTATTAAAAGTCAGATGAGAGAAAAGTAGAATGGAGAGGAATTTTGGCATTGTAGGCAACCAGACAGAGAAAAGTCAAAGAGAAGAAGTAGGAAAAGGCTTGTTATAGTGAAAGCAGGTAGACTACATGGGACAGAAATACAAAATGTTGGGAGGAGTATTAAACATAGTCTGGGAAGGTATGAAGGGGTCAGCTAATGAAGAAGGTGAAGTGGTTATCTAATTAAACCAGTACAAAACAAAAAGAAACTGGAATTTACCAGAATATTAGTGTAGTGATTGAGGATTAAGGAGTGGTTATAACCATAGAGGAATCAGGAGATTGTCTGGGACAATTCTTTGATCAGTTGATCAGAAAATGGATCTAGGTGGGAAAAAATTTGAGGCATGGAGCCTAATCAAAAGCTCCTGCAGTGAGTCTTGCCTTAAAAGTGGCAAGAGTGTTAGAATAGCAGAGACTTTGGGAAAGGAGAAAAGTTTTGTTAACTGATTGCATAGGTATGATATAAGAGACCTCAAGGCCTTCTCTGCATCTGACAACCTGATTCCCTGATTTAATGTCAACTCTCTGACACTTTTGAATAGAAAAGTTGCTTTTGAAGAGGTAGGGTGAGATGTTTTGTAATTCTTGGGATTTTGAAATTTGTAGGAAACATCAATTTGAATTTCCCAAATAGAAAATTCATGATGTAGAACTGGTGCTGAAGAGATATTTTTGACTTTTTATAGAAATGAGGCAATGAAAGAGAAAGAGAGAGAGAGAGAGAGAGAGAGAGAGAGAGAGAGAGAGAGAGAGAGAGAGAGAGAGAGAGAGAGAGAAAGAGAGAGAGACAGAGAGAGAGAGAGAGACAGAGAGAGAGAGAGAAACAGAGGAAAAGCTTAATGGAGAAGAAAGAAAAGAGAGAATCATAGACTTCACTCAGTAGATTTTAGATGAAAAGCCAATTGTCCACCTTTGACTACCAGGAATGAGCAAAATCTGGCTGGAAGTAGAATACTCAACCTCTATAGGAGCACAAATTGGCCAGCCTTTTCAAGAATCAAATGGTGATGAAGAAGAAGGAAAACTTAGGAGAGGCCATTAATTGTGGGCATGAAGAAATTACTGGGTTCTCTGAAAAGAATAGTGTATCTTAAATTTTCTGTCAGAACAGAAGACTTTTAAAGGCAGAGAAAGTAAAGCCTGAGTTGTTTGTATTGACTTCAGTACAACCATGGACTTTCTAAATATTCAAGTAGAGTTGAGTGCTGATAATCTGAGTTTGGGAAGAATCAAGAATTGGTAATAAGCTGTAGCTATGAAACAAGTGAAATGCTTTTCTGAAACCTTAGTGGTGTAATGCATGTCAGAAAGTGGGGAATTAGAGAAAATAACAGTCCTTGGCAGACGAGGTTGTTATCAATAGAGACAGTATAGTGGAGAAAAGGCAAACCAACTCTCTTGTGCAGATTTTAGAAATGCATTTTGTGATTAGAAGAAAAATGAGATCAAACTGGTAGGGTCAGCAATTGAAGTTGTACTCTTTTCTTGACGTCTAAATCTCTCACATCTGTAGTCAAAAGGATAAAACAATCCAATAATATTTTATATGATAGCTAGACCTCCTACAGAAATCTCGAGATTGCATGAAGAGGGGCATAAGGGGCTAGAATTCAACAAAATGGAAATGGACCATCATTAATCTGCATTACTCAGGGCATGTTTCATCTTCAGCCAGTCTATTGAGCATCTAGAAAAGTCCAGACCATTTGGAAAAAGATCTGTAGTTCAGGGCCGTTAGGGAATCATTTGAAGGAAATGGGACTTGAATTTAGCTGACCCTGAGGGGACTAAGCCAGCTTTTAAAAAGACTTTTAAAAAATGACCACCACAAAGTATAGGCACTAGATATTTTTTTATTTCTTGCTATGTGAGAGAGCTTAGAACTAGAGTTATTTTTTCCTCATTCAAATGTTTTTCAACTTTTTAGCAGAGAATGAAAAGCTAACTTTTCCTACTGAGAACTACTGAAGAGAGAAGTAGTCTTTCTGGAGGAGTAGTATTTGTTCATATGACATTGAGAGCATGCCTTTCTGGAAAAGATAGATGAATTATTTAGAGGTATGTTTTTGGAGGAATTTAATGAATGTTGTCCCCTTAAACTATCTCTGTTGAAAAGTCAAAGGATACATAAAAATACTTGTTTTTTTTTTCTGAATAGAGAATAACAGTTGAATGATAGCTACAGTAGCAGATACTTATTTCTAGATAAATCACAAGAGATTAAGGTCCATTATTTATAGCACTTGTAGTGTTTCCTCTACTGTATGAGACTCTACTGTGATAAACATTTCAATCTACAAAAAAAATTGATTAAGTCCACTCTATGTTCAAGGTGGAATACTAAGCTCTTTTTTCCAAAGAACTTGTCTGAGGCATATGATTTTGTGGGTGCAAGGTCCAAAGTCTGGGTGTGGAAAAGTACATAAGATACTGTTATGGGAGGACTTTGGGATTAGCCCAAGCCCTGAATATCTGATTCTGTTTATGGGAGGACTTCCTGGCCAGTCCGAGCCCTGATCTTGGATGAAGAGTGAAGAGGCAGGACTCAGGAGGATATCAAACAGGAATCCAATTATTCAAGAAAATCTTCCATTTTATATTCCCTATGCTCTTATATAACTATAGAGTACTGTGCATGCACTGAGTATAGAGTACTTGTGCATGTGCTAACTATAGAATACTGCATATGAGTTTATAAGATGCTGAGCATGCATCAACTTGCTGTTATGTACATCATAACATCAGTACAACTCTGTTTTAAATCTAGCACAGGTTGTCACTCCTCCCTGCCCCCTGAATTCTTGGGAAGGCCAAGATACCATTAGAGGAGATGGAGAGCCAAACCAGACACATCAATAGGGTTTCTTACTGGGCTAAAAAGTTTTATATCTCATGCAGGGTTTCCCACTATCTGTGGCCCTCTACATCTTACCCTTTCTTTTGTTTTTATTGAAGCAGGTATACATCAGTGGTTAGATCCATAAAATGGCGGATAAAAAGTTTCAGCATAGGGGGAATTACACAAGCAAGTGGTAACATCTCAAATAGCAAGATGCCATAAAAGACTTCCAAGAGTTCCCAAAGGAAGATATAGAAAAAAAAAAAAAAAACAGTTGTCTTGTCTCTCATCCATCAAACCACCTCAAGTAATTTGTGGTTATTTATTGCGAGGCCACATGCACACATCATTTAGTAGCCATAAGAGAGTCCAAAGCCAATCTAGTGTCCATCACTTCATGTATCAGGGAACCCAATGATTCCTGCAGGCTTTGAAGTCCTGCATAGTCAATTGCCATATACATAGGGCTAACAGCATGTTCCTTCAGTGGCAAGTGTAGTCAGAGTCAATTTCCTGGGCCTTCTTCATTTCGAGGATCTTCTCTTTTTCTGTCTCTCTTTGATGGACAAATCAGCACCCATTGGATTCTTTTTCTATCTGTAGATAGAAACCCTTTGCCTCAAGTGGTTAATCTATCTGGTTCCTTCTATTCACTATTCTCCGGATCTCTCCACATCAACTGGCAAATATGTAAGATTTTGGAGTTGTTTGCACTGGACATTAGCCTTTTGGTGAGCTATAAAACCTGTCTGCTCATCAAAAACCAGAAAATTGATAGTATAAAGGGCTAAGTTTAGAAATTCTCTAGAATTACCCATGGTGACCCCCTCTTTTTTGTTTTTGGAGGAGCATCTTAATATCTTACATAGCTTGTAAGATCAGATCAATCATACTGAACCATGCTAAATTAGATAATTATTGTCTCTATCAACTCTAATGAGTTAACACTTTGTAAGGATTCCAACAGGTGGCCTGAAATAGAAGAGTGTTGGTTACCATGGTGAGAAGATAATATGTTTCTGAGTTTCCATAAAATATCTTAATATTTTTTCTTTCTACTATTATCTGTCCTTGAAGATTGAAGCAGGATTCTTCCCTGGAATGAGCATAGGAGCATGGAAAGGGAAGCAAGTTGAACAGGCTTTTACTATGCTCCTCACTTCCTCTTCTATTGTTCTTTTTTTTTGTTTGTTTGTTTTTTTGTTTTTGTTTTTGTTTATTTGTTTTTCTTTTGTTTACGTTCTGCAGACATAAAGCTCATATGGCCTGATATTTAGAATGAGATTCTTGGATGGCTGTGGTGTTCTCTTCTTTAAAATATAATGGTTCTCTCTGGGAGCAGGTTTCTTGGGGAGGTTTTCTGGAGGCAATCTTAGTTTCGGTTCAGAGTAATAATCACTCCAAATGCAGCCAGGTATTAAAAGTTCAAATCCTTTATTATCTCTGGTTTCTGAATCTTCTCCCTGGGACCCAGTTCTCTTTCTTAGAGGCCTAGCTCTTGGTTCCAAGAGCTCTTGTCACTAATGTTTTGCCTCTGCCAGCTTCGGCTTCTCTTTTTCCAAATGTCTCCAGCCAGCACCATGGTGAAAGTTGGAATGAATCTGTCTTGCCTCCAAGAGAGGGCTTCTAGCTCTCAATCTCCTAGAGTGCTCTGTGTCTGTCCCAGAGTGCTCTCTGGCCCTAAGAGCTTCTTGCTTATATGAACTCTCTAAAGGTGTGAGCACAAGCATTGTTTCTATCAGTTCCACTTAGTACCTTGTTTCAAGTTATGGCCCATAACTTGTAAGATCAGATCGATCATACTGAACCATGCTAAATTAGATAATTATTGTCTCTATCAACTCTAAATGAGTTAACACTTTGTAAGGATTCCAACAGGTGGCCTGAAATAGAAGAGTGTTGGTTACCACAGCGAGAAGATAATCTGTTTCTGAGTTTCCATAAAAAATAGGTCCAGGAAGACCAAAATGAGAAGGAAAATGCAAGAGATGATACTTACTTGGATGGCTTTGCACTTGCTCCTGAAGTTCCTTAAAAGCTGAAATATGTTAGATGCTACAAATTTTATCTGAGTGAATAAGCTGAATCATATACCACTGGATAAGAAATGAGGCTTTGGCCTGGTTATGCCAAGAGGATCACCCATTTGATTACACTGTCTCCTTGGATGGAGAATTTCTGTAGGTGTTTCCTTTACAGTAAAAAACTTTATTTCCAAGGGTTTTTGAGTGAGTCTTTCAACCTCAATGGATAAAGCCAGTTCAACGTCACTCAGAGCTTCTTGGACTTCCTTCATAAGCTGACAAGGAGAATCCAAAGCAGTATCTCTCCTTAAGATATCATACAATGATTGTAGTTGATGAGTAGTTAAGCCTAACACTGGACACATCCATAGGATAGCTGTTATCAATTTCTGAAAGTCATTTAAAGTGGTCAATTTCTCTGTTCTTAAGGAAAGTTTTTGTACCATAAGTGCCTTAGGGTATACTTCATTTCCTAAATATTGAAAAGGAGCATGCCTTTGACTTTTTTCTGGTGCTATGTTCAACCAATAGTACCTTAATATTTCTATGGTCTTCTGCAAGCATGCTTCTAACATTTGCTCCTCATGGGTACATCCTAAAATGTCATCCATATACTATAACAAAGAGATCCTCAAACTTTTTAAATAGGGGGCCAGTTCACTGTCCCTCAGACTGTTGGAAGGCCGGACTATAGTAAAAACAAAAACTTTGTTTTGTGGGCCTTTAAGTAAAGAAACTTCATAGCCCTGGGTGAGGGGGATAATTGTCCTCAGCTGCCACATCTGGCCCACAAACTGTAGTTTGAGGAGCCCTAGTATAATTACATTTTGGAAATGCTTTCCTTACAGGAGCAAGAGTAGCAGCTACATATATCTGATACATGGAGGGGGTGGTATTTTTCATTCCCTGTGATAAAACTGTCCCTTCAAATCTTTTATATGGTTTGGTTAAATTCTGCTGGACACTGAAAAAGCAAATCTTTTCATATCCTCTCTATCCAGAGGGATAAAGTAGAAGTAGTCCTTAACGTCTATACCCAAAGAGAATATTCTCTAGGCAATTGAGTTAGGGGTAGAAGCCCAGGCTGAAGAGCTTCCATTGTGTCCATTTGATCATTTACTTTTCTTAGACTAGTTAACATCCTCCACCTCCCAGATTTATTTTTTATATTAAATACAAGGAAATCCAAAGGCTCACAAAAGGCTGTAGGTGACCTTGGGCAAATTGCTCTTGTATTATAACTAATAAGGCTTGATTTTTTCCACTGGTTAAGGATCACTATTTCACCTACAGAGATATATTAATTTTCCATTGGATAGGGATAGGGGTAAGGGCTGGCAGGCCTTCAACAATAGCTCTTTCTAAAAAGCTGAGGTGCTCAATTGTAATCTCAACTACTATAAAATGTGTCTTTCCCACAGATTGATAGGGATTTGTTTAACTACAAATAGGGTGAACACTCCCATTTTATTTTCAAATTTCCATCTTAAAGGGGTGACACTAAGTTCAGTTGACCTGGATTCTCCTATATCAGACATATGGGAGTTTGCTGCAATCTTTAGCCATTGACTGGGCCAGCTGGTGCTTCTAATGACTGTGTAATCTGCACCTGTGTCTACCAACACCTTTAGTGGTACACTATTTACATAAATAGTGAGCATAGGATGGTCAGCTGTAACATCTGCTTTACAGAATATTCATGGATTCTGTTGTTGGGAGTCAAAATCTGAGTAAATATCACCAAATTGCACACCAGGACTGTGTATCAGGAGGCCTGATGCTACTACTTCTCCTTTGTGATAGATCACATATTGTTTACCTGTACTAGTGACTGGGACATTCCCCAGTTTCCCAGATCAGTGTATGTATAGACATTGTTTTGTAAGCATTGTCAGAGGGTGAAATGGTCAAGCCTACTGAATGTGAAGAGAAGGGGTCTGTAGGCTGGATGGCGACAGGTTTCAACTTTCCAAGGAATATCATAGTAGTCCTGCTGGCATGCAACTCTATTTGTCCTAATTTCCACCCCCCTGCCCCATTGGCATATTTGCCATCATGCCTCAAGTGTTTTGTGCCTGTGACCCGGCTCTGAGCCCCACCTTCCATTTCCCTGGGCCTATTTTCATTCTGATGCTCAGGAGAAACTCTTATTAGATTTTGCACATGGGGTTTTAGGTCTTGTTCTTCTACCCATTTTTTCACTTCATTTTTTCTCTTTATTATTATTATTATTGCCAGCATTGAACTCTCAAATACCCTGTTTTACCACATTGAAAGCACTGAAAAGTCTCCTTGGGTGTCCCTCCCCTGTTTTTCCTGTGTTCAGGTTTTGAAAGGCTTGCATCATAATCTGGGCATAAAAGGTATATGTGCCCACTCTGGCAAAGCACCTTATGATCTCATGTAAAAGGGCAATCTTTTTGAGCCCCAGTATAATTCTTTTACACTCCTCATTAGCGTTTTCTCTAGTAATTTGTTTTATCATAATTTCTGTTGCTTCATTTCCCCAACAATCCATATGACAATGGTCTGTAGACATCCCACAAAGTCTGCAAAGGGTTCACTGGGACTCTGCACTATTTTTGTGAAAGCTTCCCCTTTATCTTGTTTTCCTGTGAGAATGCCCCATGCTTTGCTAGCAACAGAAGGAATTTCCTCATAAGCTGCCAAAGGATGATTAATTTGTGCTAAGTTGTCTGCATATGAACTTACACCTGCCAATTAATCAAAGGTGACTTGTATATTAACTTCAGACTGCTCATTTCATTGGGCAGAGTTTGACAGAGTTCACTATACTCAGAAAGCCACAATAATCTGCCCAAATTCTAAACGTACTTTTTCTGTGGATTTCAAATCATTAGGGGTTAAGATTTCATAAGCCAAATATTCTAATAACACTGTAACATTACATAACATAACATATAGGCCCATAGAAGTTGCAAGCCTTTTTCAAATCTTTGATAACTTCTAGGTCAAAAGGCGCTTGTCCTGTCCTAATTTGACTTGGGGGCCCATTAAGTTCCAGTTCTTCAATTACAGGGTATGCTTCCACTGTCAATACAAACACATCTCTTTCTTGAATAAACAGACTCCTATTTGAATATTCTCTGAGTCCCACCTCTTCACTCCTTACTTGAGATCAGGGCTTGGGCAGAAGAAAATATTCAGGGCTCAGGTCTCTTCCCTTGCCTTAAACAGTACCTCTTCTAATCAGGACATAAGAGGAGAACAAGATGGCGACACTGAAAGTGCTGAGAGCACCACTGCCCTTCCTGTTTTTCTGTCTCCTGCCCACAAATGCAGATTTGAGGAAGGAGGATGAAAAAACAGTGGATAAGGGAATGGGAGATTTGGTGCGGGTGCATGGGGAATTGCAGGCAGGCTGAGAAATGGGGAAGTGACACACCCTTTATACCCTCCCCAAACTATCTTTGTCTTTGTCTTTGTTCAATATGCCCCACCCTTTAGGGTTGTTCACTATCTTTTTGTTTATTTTCCTCATCCTCTTTTGTTTGGCACCCTACACTAAAAGCCCTCTTTTCTTGATAACTTGAAAGATCTCTCAAAGACATTTTTTTAAAAACATTGTACATAAGGAATGTGTGTTCAAGGATTAAGCCAGGGCTTGCAATATGGTAATATTCAGTTAGTTGTTCTCTCACTATCTTCCACTTCTCTGGCTCCAAAATCTCCTCTGTAGGGAGCTATGAAAACGTGGACTCCACAATATCTAAGACCTCAGTGATGTACTTCTGAATAACTAACAATCTTGCTCTTTTGTTAACCAAACCAAGCATTTTTCATTTTGGCTGGAAAATGAAAGTGACTAGCTTAGCCCTTGCTGAATCTTCCTGTTGAGTATTTATACTTACACTGTTCCTGGGGAATGGGGATGCCCCACCCAAACTCACACTGTTTTCATCAGCTGAGCTGCTCCTGGTCCCACAGTGGGCACCAGTTGTTATGGGAGGACTTCGGGATTAGCCTAAGCCCTGAATGTCTGGTTCTGCTCATGGACGTACCAGCCCCAAGCCCTGATCTCGGGTGAGGAGTGAAGAGGCAGGACTCAGGATGATATTCAAAAAGGAGTACAGTTATTTAAGGAAACTTTCCTCTTTATATACTTTACACTCTTAAATAATTGTAGTCTTGCTCATGCACTAACTATAGAGTACTGTGCATGCACTTATAGGATACTGCATATGCACCAACTTGCTATTATTTAATAGATGTTTCCTTACCATGACAGGACAACTCTGCTTTAAATATAGCACAAGTTGTCATACCCCCGATTTCTCAGGAAGGCTGAAAAACTGTTAGGAGGGGATAGAGAGCCAAACCAGACATGTCAGCAGGGTTCCATACTGAGTTAAAGGTTTTATATTTTGCCCAGGGTTGCCCTCCATTTGTGGTCCTCTATAAGATACTTTCTTCCCTTTGGAGTCTGAGTTAATTAGAGAGTTTAGGTATTTGAGGGGTTTGAAGACATTCTTTAAAATTAGTCAAATTCCCACATGGGTGGAAGAGCCTCAGTTCAAGGACAATGTTGTGAACTGGACTGGCTGTGTAGTTTGTTGGAAGAGATGTATAGAAGGGCATAGTTCAATGAAACCCTTCAGGCTTGACATATAACTCTGTTTTGTAGTTTTTGTTGTATGTTTTTCATTTGTCCTGTCCTCTTAAACTTCATATTGGTATTTGATAACAAAGGGGTGAAAGATAACTAGAAATCAGTGGATTATTCCACATGGTAACAGTCATTACTGACCATTTGCATTTGGAAGTGATAAACAATGAGCTTGGAATAATGAACATGGAAATCTTTGAGACATCTTGAATATTAAAAGCCAGTAAGTATGCACTTGGAATGTAAGAGACAGGCCTAGATAAAATAGGGATAAATTTTTTTAGTGTACTAAAATGGGACCTGGATATTATGCATTATGGCATTACTAAATTTAAGTGCTGCTGAATTCCCATTTTGAATAAGAAGACAAAATGCTTTAAAACACACACACACACACACACACACACACACACACACAATGAAATCTGGAGAATTCTCCTTTCATTGCAAAATATGAATTGGAGATCAAATATTTTGCAGTTATACCCAAGTGTTAAGTTGAGATTGAATGAGTTGTGGTTTGAGATTGACACGCATGTAGCTGGAGATCAAGAAAAAGTCATGAAATCAGTTTCATCAATAAGTGAAATAACTTTATTAAAAATTATAACAGATCTCTCAGCATGATGTATCAGAGCTGAGTACACCTTCTGGAATCTCTGCTGAGATTCAGTATCATTTCCCAGAGGGAAGGGTCCAGGTGCTTCTGAATCCCTGGCATTTCACTGCTCTAAGTGTTTCATAGGAATACTGAGACTTCTTGTGGTGTCTCTCCTATATCACCCAGGTGTAGAAGCAGGTGGAAGGTGATGTCTTTAAAATGCCATGGAATTACACCAAGCAGGGTTGCCCGAGGATTCCAGGACACTGCAGGAGCAGGTGGTTTTTCAGTAGAAGCCATAAGAAGAATACCTTCCACAGCAAGATGGGCGGCAGCAGCCATAGCCATAGCCACCATAACCCAGGCCTCCATAGCCATAGCCACCATAGCCCAGGCCTCTACAGCCACAGCTGCCATAGCCATAGCCTAGGCCACGGTAGCTGCCACATCCACAGCCATAACCAGAGCCATAGCCATAGCCCAGGCCTCCATAGTAGCTGCCGTAGTAGCACATGGTTTCAAGTTTCACAGATTTGGAAGGATCTCAGGGTTTGCTTTGGGTGAGTGTGTAGGGGAACATGTTGAGGGGGACTTTTATACTCTTTCGGAAGGAGGTGTGGCCCATTACTTCTAAATTGCATAATTCCTATTAGTGAACTTACAAGAGCAAAATCACATTCTTGTCATAGTTTGTTGCTTGAGAAGAATTTCTCCAGCTCATTAAGGGTGTTGTTTTCTCTTGATATGATGTTTCTCTATGAAGATTCTACCAAGGATGTCATTGCTCTCATGAGAAATGATTGTAATGTTGCCAAACATATGTAGTTCATGTGACTGGTGCTCTACACAGTCTTCATGGTAGGCTTTTTTTGGGGATATTGCCCTTATTTCACAACTTGAAAGCTTAGCCTTCTGAATCTTTCTGCTTCAGAATTCTATTTCTTTTGAACAGTTCTTTTTGAGAATGAAGGGACAACAAGTTTCAAATTGAAATTGAGATAAATGTGGAGGAAAAAATGCATGGAATTAGGTAATCTAATTATCATTCCCAAACCATTATAAGCATTGTTTATACTCCACCTGTACTTTGCATTTAGGGATGGAAATAGAAAGAAATGTCACCAGAATCCTGGTTTTCAGAAAGGTATAAAGTTTTAAGTACAATAAAAATATGAAAATAACAAGAAACCTGTCACAAACATGGTGGGGGGCGGGAAGGGAAGGGGAGGGGGAGGTGATGGGAGATTTCAAAGGCAAAGATTCAAGCCCCTAGAACCACAGGCTGTGATGACCGCGTTAATACCCAGGACACCCCAGAATCAGCTGGAGTCAGGATAAGTAAAAGTCCTTAATCTTCATTCTTGGTCCCCAGACGCAGGATTGAACAGAATGGAAGCAGAATCTCCCCGACTGCCTTCTCCCTCGACTACCGCCAATAGTGTGACCCTCGCTTGTCTTATTCCACCTCCAGTCCCTCCTACAATCCTCTATACACCAATCACTGAGCCAGTACGGATAGTGGAAAGGACCATTTTCCAATATGCCCATAAAGTCCAATCAGAAGTTAGCTCAGAAGAGAGCTCAGCAGTTCCGACCTCAGTGCATCAACCCAATACTTTCAGCCCTTTACAACAGGCATTGCATAGGTGGGATTTAACCCAAGAGTCTTTTTGACTATCAAAAGTCAGAAGAGAGAGAAATAGAATGAAGAGGAATTTTGGCCTTGTAGGCAACCAGACAGAGAAAAGTCAAGGAGAAGAAACATGAAAAGCATTGTTATAATGAAAACAGGTAAGCTACATTGGGCAGAATTACAAAATGTTGGGAGGAAAATTTTACTTAGTCTGGGAAGGTTTAAAGAGGTCAGCTAATGAAGAAAGTGGAATGCCAGATAGAGACTATCTACTTAAACCAGTACAAAACAAAAAGAAACTGAAGTTTACCATAATATTATTGTAGAGATTGGGGATTAGGAGTGGTTATAGCCTTAGTGGTATCAGGAGATTGCAGAGGATTGATCTGGGTGGGAAGAAAATTGAGGCATGGAGACTAATCCAAAGATTTTGCAGAAAGTACTGTGAAGGCTCATCTAAAATGGAGATTTAAAAGTGGCAAGAAATGTTAGGATTACATACTTTGGGAATGAAGAAAGAAATTTTGCTATCTGATTGGATGCATGTGATAATAGAGACAGCTCAAGATCTTCCCCAAGTCTGAGAACCTAATTTCCTGGTTTGATGTCAATTCTTTAGACATTTTAAGAGCAGTTTTAAATAGATAAGTTGCTTTTGAGGAAGGAGAATGAGATCTTTTGCAGTTCCAGGTATTTTGAGATGTGTAAGAGACATCAATTTGAAATTCCCAAATGGACAATTCATGATGTAGAATTGGTGTTGAAGAGAGATTTTTGTCTTATTATAAAGATGAAGCAGTGAGTGACTGAGAGAAAAAGAAAGAGAAACAGAAACAGAGACAGTGACAGAGACAGAAAGGGAGACAGAGATAGAAAGAAACACAGAGACAAAAAGACAGACAGACAGACAGACAGACACACACACACACACACACACACACAGAGAGAGAGAGAGAGAGAGAGAGAGAGAGAGAGAGAGAGAGAGAGAGGTGTGCCTTGACGTTCTGGGAGCTTGAAAAGGTCTACTTTCTTATCACAAGGAAAAGCTTAATAGAGAGGAAAGAAAAGAGAGAACCTTTAGGCTTCACTCAATAGACCTTGGATGACAAGCTAATTGTTCACCTTTGACCACCAAGAAGGAGTAATCTGGCTGGAAGAAAAGTATCCAAGCTGTAAAGGACCACCAGTTGGCCAGTCTTTTCGGGAACCAAATGGGGATCAAGAAGAAGGGAGAGTCAGGAGAGGCCATTAGTTGGGGGCATGAAGAAATTACTGGGCTCTCTGAAGAGAATAGTTTCTCTTAAATTTTCTGTCAGAGGAAAAGATAATGTGGAATGTTGGAGGGGATACAGAAAAACTGGGACACTGATACATTGTTGATGGAATTGTGAATACATCCAGCCATTCTGGAGAGCAATTTGGAACTATGGTCAAAACGTTATCAAACTGTGCATACCCTTTGATCCATCATGTTTCCACTGGGCTTATATCCCAAAGAGATCTTAAAGAAGGGAAAGGGACTTGAATGTGCAAGAATGTTTGTGGCAACCCTTTTTGTAGTGGCCAGAAACTGGAAACTGAGTGGATGCCCATCAATTGGAGAATGGCTGAATAAATTGTGGTATATGAATGTTATGGAATATTATTGTTCTGTAAGAAATGACCAGCAGGATGATTTCAAAAAGGCCTGGAGGGACTTACATGAACTGATGCTGAGTGAAATGAGCAGGACCAGGAGATCACTATATACTTCAACAACAATACGATATGATGTTCAATTCTGATTTGGACATGGCTCTCCTTAACAATGAGATGAACCAAATCAGTTCCATTTGTTCAGTAATGAATAGAACCAGCTACACTCAATGAAAGAACTCTGGGAAATGAGTGTGAACCACTACATAGCATTTCCAATCCCTCTGTTTTTGTCTGCCTGCATTTTTTATTTCCTTCACAGGTTAATTGTACATTATTTCAAAGTCTGATTCTTCTTGTGCAGCAAAATAACTGTATGGATATTTTCACATATGTTGTATTTAACATATACTTTAACATATTTAACATATATTGGTCTACCTGCCATCTGGGGGAGTGGGTGGGGGCAAGAAGGGGAAAAATTGGAACAAAAGGTTCTACAATTGTCAATGCTGAAAAATTATCCATGCATATATCTTGTAAAGAAAATGCTAACAAACTGGGAAAACATCTTCATAGTTAAAGGTTCTGATAAAGGCCTCATTTCCAAAATATAAAGAGAATTGATTCAAATTTATAAGCCATTCTCCAATTGATAAATGGTCAAAGGATATGAACAGACAATTTTCAGATGATGAAATTGAAAGTATTACCATTCATATAAAAGAGTATTTCAAGTCACTATTGATCAGAGAAATGCAAATTAAGACAACTCTGATACCACTACACACCTGTCAGATTGGCTAAGATGACAGGAAAAAAAATGATCAATGTTGGAGGAGATGCAGGAAAACTGGGACACGGATGCATTGTTGGTGGAGTTGTGAACGAATCCAACCATTCTGGAGAGTAATCTGGAATTATGCCCCAAAAGGTATCAAACCGTGCATATCCTTTGATCCAGCAGTGTTACTTCTGTGCTTATATCCCAAAGAAATACTAAAGAAGGGAAAGGGACCTGTATGTGCCAAAATGTTTGTGGCAGCCCTGTTTGTAGTGGCTAGAAACTGGAAATTGAATGGATGCCCATCAATTGGAGAATGGCTGGGTAAATTGTGGTATATGAATGTTATGAAATATTATTGTTCTGTAAGAAATGACCAGCAGGATGAATACAGAGAGGCTTGGAGAGACTTACATGAACTGATGCTAAATGAAATGAGCAGAACACGGAGATCATTATACACTTCAACAACAATATTGTATGAAGATGTATTCTGATAGAAGTGGATTTCTTTGACAAAGAGATCTAACTCAGTTTCAATTGATAAATGATGGACAGAAGCAGCTACACCTAAAGAAAGAACACTGGGAAATGAATGTGAACTATTTGCATTTTTGTTTTTCTTTCTGGGTTATTTTTACCTTCTGAATCCAGTTCTCCCTGTGCAACAAAAGAACTGTTCGGTTCTGCAAACATATATTGTTTCTGAGATATACTGCAACATATTTAACATATATAGGACTGCTTGCCATCTAGGGGAGGAGGTAGAGGGAGGGAGGGGAAAAATCAGAACAGAAGCAAGTGCAAGGGATATTGTGAAAAAAATTACCCTGGCATGGGTTCTGTCAATAAAAAGTTATTATAAAAAAAGAAAATGCTATAATAATAATAATTTAAAAAAAGAATTATGGTGCTGAAAAAAAATTTTTTCTGTCAGACCACAAGACTTTCAAAGGCAGTGAAAAAAGAGCCTGAGTTGTCTATTGATTTCAGTATAGCCATGGCATTTCTAAATGTGCAAGTAGAGGGAAGTGCAGATAATCTGAATTTGGGGAGGATCGTGAATATCTGATGTAAATAGTCATCCAGGTATTCCTGTGAGTTCAGGTGAAATGCTTTTCTGAAACTTCAGCCAGGGTAATGAATGTCAGAGAGTGGGGAGTTAGAGAAAATAACTGAATCCATGGCAGCTGAAACTGTTATCAAGAGAGAGAGTGTAATGGAGAAAAGGCAGACTTTCACACTCTAGTGGAGGATTTTAGAAAGACATTAAGTGATCAGAAGAAAAGTAAGATTAAAGTGGTAGGGACAACAATAAAAGTTGTACTTCTTTTTTGGCTTATAACAGTCCAATAAGTTTTTCTATGACAGCCAGACTTCCCACAGAAATCTTGAGATTGCATGGAGAGGGGCATAAGGGGCTAGAATTCAGTAAATTGGAGATGATGGATCATCATTAATTTGCACTACTCAGGACATGTCTCATCTTTAGCCAATCTATTGAGCATCTAGAGAAGTCCAGACCATTTGGGAAAAGAACCTATAGCTCAGGATCTCTGGGGATTTTTTGAAGAAACTGAAGGTTTAACAGACCCTGAGGGAATTATGCCAGTTTTTTTTAAGGACTTAAAAAAATGACCACCACAAAGTACAGGCAATAGATATTTTTTATTTCTTGCCATGTGAGAGAACATAAAACTGGAATGGTCTTTTACCCCATTAAAAACTGTTTTCCAACTTTGTAACAGAGAATGCAAAGTTCTTTTCCCACTGAGAGCTATTGAAAAGAGAAGTCATCTTCTTCCTGATGGAACAGTATTTGTTGATGTGACCTTGAGAGCATGTCTTTCTGGAAAAGATGGATGAATCATTTAGAGGTTTGTTCTAAGAGGAATTGAATGAACTATGTTCCCTGAAAATATCTCTGTTGAAAAGCTGATGGCTTCATAAGAATATTCATGATTTTTTGTAAATGAAAAATAAGGGCTATGAGTGATAGCTTATAGTAGCAGATACTCATTTGAAGACAAATCACAAGAGACATAAGGTCCATTATTTGTAGCACTTGTAGTGTTTCTTCTACCACATAAAATACTAATTCAAGCAATAAACATTTCAACCTATAAAAATTAAGTTTCAGCTGGGTTCTAGATTGAGTACTAAGCTTCCCTCTGCCCCCAAAAGATTTGTCTGAGGGATATGAGTTTGTGTGTACAAAGTTCAAAGCCAGGATATGGCAAAATAAATAAGATACTTTCTTCCTCCTTGAATTTGAGTAGTTGTTTGAGGTGTTTGAAGACATTCTTTACAAATTAGCCAAATTCCTACATGGATGGGAGAGCCTCAGCTCAAGAATAATGTTGTGAGCTGGACTGGATGTCTAGTTTGCTGAAAGAGATAGAACATATCTGAAGGGCATGGTTGTATGACAATCTTCACGTTTGACATATGGCTCTCTTGTACTGTGCTCTTAAACTTCATATTGGTTGTTGACAACAAAATGATGAAAGATAACTAGAAATCAGTGGATTATTCCACTTGCTGACAGTCATTAGGGACTATTTACATTTGGAAGTGAAAAACCATGGGCATGAAGTAATGAACATGGAAACCTTTGAGAAATTTTGAACATAAAAAGTCAGTCAGCATGCACTTGGAGTGTAAGAGATAAGCCACATAACATAAGTATAAAATTGTTGACTCTAGTAAAATGGGACTTGGACATTATGTATTATGACATTACTAATTTTAAGTACTATAGCATTCCTATTTTAAATATGAAAATAAAATGCTTTTTTTAAAAAAATGAAATCTGGAGAATTCTGCTTTCATTGCAAAAGCTGAATTGGAGACCAAAGATTTTGCAGTTATACAAGTGTAAGTCAAGATTGAATAATTTTGTGGTGTGAGATTGACACGCATGTAGGTAGAGATCAAGAAAAAGTCATGAAACCAGTTTCATCAATAAGTGAAATAACTTTATTAAAAATTATAACAGATCTCTCAGCATGATGTATCAGAGCTGAGTATACCTTCTGGAATCTCTGCTGAGATTCAGTATCATTTCCCAGAGGGAAGGGTCCGGGTGCTTCTGAATCCCTGGCATTTCACTGCTCTAAGTGTTTCATAGGAATACTGAGACTTCTTGTGGTGTCTCTCCTATATCACCCAGGTGTAGAAGCAGGTGGAAGTGATGTCTTTAAAATGCCATGGAATTACACCAAGCAGGGTTGCCCGAGGATTCCAGGACACTGCAGGAGCAGGTGGTTTTTCAGTAGAAGCCATAAGAAGAATACCTTCCACAGCAAGATGGGCGGCAGCAGCCATAGCCATAGCCACCATAGCCCAGGCCTCCATAGCCATAGCCACCATAGCCCAGGCCTCTACAGCCACAGCTGCCATAGCCATAGCCTAGGCCACGGTAGCTGCCACATCCACAGCCATAACCAGAGCCATAGCCATAGCCCAGGCCTCCATAGTAGCTGCCGTAGTAGCACATGGTTTCAAGTTTCACAGATTTGGAAGGATGTCAGGGTTTGCTTTGGATGATTGTGTAGGGGAACATGTTGAGGGGGACTTTTATACTCTTTCAGAATGAGGTGTGGCCTATTACTTCTAAATTGCATAATTCCTATTAATGAACTTACAAGAGCAAAATCACATTCTTGTCATAGTTTGTTGCTTGGGAAGAATTTCTCCAGCTCATTAAGAGTGTTGTTTTCTCTTGATATGATGTTTATGAAGATTCTACCAAGGATGTCATTCCTGTGATGAGAAATGATTGTAATGTTGCCAAACATATGTAGTTAATGTAGCTTTTGTTCTACACAGTCTTCATGGTAGGCCTTTCTTGGGAATATTGCCCTTAGTTCACAACTTGAATCCCTAGCCTTCTGATTCTTTCAGTGTGCTTCACAATTTTGTTTCTTTTGAACAGTTTTTTTTGAGAATGAAGGGACAGCAAGTTTCAAATTGAAGTTGAGATAAATGTGGAGAAAAAAATGCATGAAATTAGGTAATCTATTTATCATTCCCAATCCATTATAAGCATTGTTTATACTCCACCTGTACTTTGCATTTAGGGATGGAAATAGAAAGAACCAGAATCCTGGTTCTCAGGAAGGTATGAAGTTTTAAGGACAATGAAAATATGAAAATAACAAGAAACCTGCCACAAACATGAGGGGAGAGGGAGGTGATGGGAGATTTCAAAGGCAAAGATTCAAGCCCCTAATGTGGGAAAACAGGGACACTGATACATTGTTGGTGGAATTGTGAACACATCCAGCCATTCTGGAGAGCAATTTGGAACTGTGCTCAAAAAGTTATCAAACTGTGCATACCTTTTGATCCAGCAGTGTTTCTACTGGGCTTATAACCCCAAAGAGATACTAAAGAAGGGAAAGGGACCTGTATGTGCCAAAATGTTTGTGGGAGCCCTGTTTGTAGTGGCTAGAAGCTGGAAAATGAATGGATGCCCATCAATTGGAGAATGGTTGAGCAAATTGTGGTATATGAATGTTATGGAATATTATTGTTCTGTAAGAAATGACCAGCAGGATGAATACAGAGAGGTCTGGAGAGACTTACATGAACTGATGCTAAGTGAAATGAGCAGAACCAGGAGATCATTATATACCTCAACAACGATACTGTTTGAGGATGTATTCTGATGGAAGTGGATCTCTTCGATAAAGAGAGCTAATTCAGTTTCAATTGATCAAAGATGGGCAGAAGCAGCTACACCCAAAGAAAGAACACTGGGAGATGAATATAAACTGCTTGCATTTTTGTTTTTCTTCCCAGATTATTTATACCCTCTGAATTCAATTTTCCCTGTGCAACAAGAAAACTGTTTGGTTCTGCACACGTATATTGTATCCAGGATATACTGTAACCTATTCAACATGCAAAGGATTGCTTGCCATCTGGGGGAGGGGGTGGAGGGATGGAGGGGAAAAATCGGAACACAAGTGAATGCAAGGGATAATGTTGTAAAAAATTACCCTGGCATGAGTTCTATCAAAAAAGTTATTAAAAAAAAAGATTCAAGCCCCTAGAACCACAGGGCTTGTCATAGATGGAATTTAACCCAAGACTCTTTTTGACTATCAAAAGTTAGAAGAGATAGAAGTAGAATGGAGAGAAATTTTGGCCTTATAGGCAACCAGACAGAGAAAAGCAAAGAAACATGAAAAGCATTGTTACAGTGAAAGCAGGCAAGCTACATTAGGTAAAACCACAAAATGTTGGGAGAAAAATTAAGAATATTGAGTCTGGAAAGGTTTAAAGGGGTCAGCTAATGAAGAAGGTGAAGTGCCAGACAGAGTCTATCTACTTAAAACAATACAAAACAAAAAGAAACTGAAGTTTACCATAATATTATTGTAGAGATTGGGGATTAGGAGTGGTTATAGCTTTATTGGAATAAGGAAATTGTCTAGGACAATCCCTTGATCAGTTGATCAGAGGATGGATCTGAGTGGGAAGAAAATAGAGACATGGAGACTAATCCAAAGATTTTGCAGAAAGTACTGTGAAGGCTCATCTAAAATGGAGATTTAAAAGTGGCAAGAAATGTTAGGATTACATACTTTGGGAATGGAGAAAGAATTTTTGCTATCTGATTGGATACATGTGATAATAGAGACAGCTCAAGATCTTCCCCAAGTCTGAGAACCTGATTTCCTGGTTTGATGTCAATTCTTTAGACATTTTAAGAGCAGTTTTAAATAGATAAGTTGCTTTTGAGGAAGGAGAATGAGATCTTTTGCAGTTCTAGGTGTTTTGAGATGCGTAAGAGACATCAATTTGAAATTCTCAAATAGACAATTCATGATATAGAACTGATGTTGAAGAGAGATTTTTGTCTTATTATAAAGGTGAAGCAGTGAATGACGAAGAGAAAAAGAGAGAGAGAGAGACAGAGAGACACAGAGACAGAGACAGAGAGAGAGAGACAGAGACAGAGACAGAGAGAAACAGAGAGAGAGAGAGACAGAGACAGAGAGAGAGAGAGAGAGAGAGAGAGAGAGAGAGAGAGAGAGAGAGAGAAAGAGAGAGAGAGAGAGAGACAGAGAAGCTTAATGGAGAGGAAAGAAAAGAGGCTTCACTTAGGCTTCACTCAATAAACTTTGCACGACAAGTCAATTGTTCACTTTTGACCACTAAGAATGAGTAATCTGGCTGGAAGAAAAGTATCCAAGCTATATAGGAGCACCAATTGGCCTGTCTTTTCAAGAACCAAATGGGGATCAAGAAGAAGGAAGAGTCAGGAGAAGCCATTAGTTGTGAGCATGATAAAATTACTGGGTTCTCTGAAGAGAATAGTTTCTCTTAAATTTTCTGTCAAACCACAAGACTTTCAAAGACAGTGAAAGGAGAGCTTGAGTTGTCTCTATTGATTTCAGTATATCATGGCATTTCTAAATGTGCAAGTACAGGGAAGTGCAGATTATCTGAATTTGGGGAGGATTATGAATATCTGATGTAAATAGTCAGCCAGGTATTCCTGTGAGTTCAGGTATGAATGCTTTTCTGAAACTTGAGCCAGGGTAATGAATGTCAAAGAGTGGGGAGCTAGAGAAAATAACTGAATCCATGGCAGATGAGATGGTTATCAACAGAGAAAGTGTAATAGAGAAAAGGCAGACTTTCACATTCTAGTGGAGAATTTTAGAAAGACATTAAGTGATCAGAAGAAAAGTAAGATCTAACTGGTAGGGACAGCAATAGAAGTTGTAGTTCTTTTCTTGGCTTATAAATCTCTTACAACTTTAGCCAAAAGTATAAAAATTCTGGGATCCAAGATGATGGAAAGGACACATGCATCTATCTAAGCTCTTCCTTTCCCTCAGACTACTTTTTTTATGATACGCCTTTGGAATTAGTGCTTGATTGAAAAAATCCACGAATATTGGGAGTACAACACATTACCAACAGAAGATGTCCTTGAAATTCGCCAGAAAAGGTCTATTTTTGCTTGTGGGAGGGGATGATTAGAACAGCCATAGACCTCAGGCAGGCAGTGAGGGCATGGAAGGCAGCTATGCTGAACAGACTAAAGGGGCATAGGGAAAAATTTGCAGGGAGAACTTTACCACAGTGTGAGCTACTTTGCCCTGGCAGCAAGCCAGTAGATCAGCAGAGAAAGTATAAACACAGGGGGTAAAGACTATAACCCTGAAATGCTAGTCTCTAGGGATCTGACCACATCCACCCAGCACCTGGAGTGACAGCACACTCTCAAAGCACAACTGCTATGCAGATGCAATGCAGCCATTGCTGTTTCACTGCTGTTTCACTGCTGCTTCACTGCTACTTCCTGGTGTCTGTAGAGGAAGCTTGGTAATACCATACTGCCCAAAAAGCTTTTGTGTGTGTGTGTGTGTGTGTGTGTGGTGTGTGTGTGTGTGTGGTGTGTTTTTGTTTTGTTGTTTTTTTTTTTTTTGTTTTGTTTTGTTTTGTTTTCTTTGTTTCTTTTTTGTAAAAATGAGTAAAAAGTTAAAGTGAGCTCTAACTATAGATAGTTTCTATACTCATAGAGAGCAGACTTCAAACTCTGAGGAGAGTAAAAACAGATTGCCTCTAGATGAAACCGCAAAGGGGGATATGATCTGCTTCCCATCACTCAAGGCTCTCATAGAAGAAATTAAAAATGGCTTTCACAAGAGAGCTAGAAGAAAAATCAGGAAAGAAAAGGGAAGCTTGGCAAGAGAATCTGGATAAGTTATCCTACTCATTAAAAGATACAGTGGATAAAGAAATCAACTCCCTGAAAAATAGAATTAATGAATTAGAAAAAAGAAAATTGCTGTCTAAAAAATAAAATTGGCGAAATGGAAAAAATTTCCATAGAACAAAACACCTCATTTAAAAACTCAATAGGAAATTACAAAAAGAAATAAATAAGTAAACGAAGAAAATAATTTATTAAAAAATCAGAATTGATGATCAATAATGGACAGAATCATCTACTCCCAGAGAAGGAACACTGGGAAATAAATGTGGACTACTTGCATTTTTGTTTTTCTTCCCAGGTTATTTTTACCTTCTGAATCCATTTTTTTTTTGTGCAATAAGAGAACTGTACGGAGCTGCACACATATGTTGTATCTAAGATATACTGTAACATGTTTAATAAGTATGAGACTGCCTGCCATCTAGTGGAGGGGGTGGAGGGAGGGAAGAGAAAAGGTGGAACAGAAGTGAATGCAAGGGACAATGTTGCAAAAATTGCCTATGCATGTATTCTGTCAATAAAAAACTATAATAAGAAAAAAAGTGAGAAAAAAATCAGAATTGAACAAATGGAAATGAATGATTTGAGGAGATACCAAGAATCAGTCAAGCAAAACAAAAAACAGCAAAAAAAGAAAAAAATTGAAAAAAATGTTAAATACCTACTTGGGAAAACAACAGACTTGGAAAATAGATCTAGGAGAGATACTCTAAGGATTATTGGACTTCCTGAAAATTATGATGAAATAAAGAGCCTAGACACTAATTTCCAGGAAATCATCAATGAGAACTGCCCAGATGTTATAGAAACAGTTAAGAATTCATCAATCACCTTCTGAAAGAGATCCCAAAATCAAAATTCCAAGAAATATTGTGACTAAATTCCAGAACTATCAGACCAAGTTAAAAATACTGCAAGCTGCTAGAAAAAAATCAATTCAAATACAGAGGAGCCACAATAAAGATTACTCAGGATCTAGCAGCATCCACATTAAAGAATCAAAGGCCTGTAATCTGATATTCTGAAAGGTTAAAGGACTAAGTATGCAGCTGAGTAACTTACCTAGCCAAAATGAGCATTTTTTTTTCCAGAGAAGAAGATGGGCATTCAAAGAAATAGGTGAATTCCATCTATTTCTGATGAAAAAACCAGAACTAAACAAAAAGTTTGATCTCCAAATATAGGACTCAAGAGAAACATGAAAGGTAAAAAAGAAATCTTGGGAACTATAATTCTGTTATGCATATGCATAAAGAAGACATGTATAATTTGGTAATATAAAAAAGAAGCTAGAGGTGGAAAGGAAATTATACCAGAAAAGGGGTAAAGTGGGGGTACTTCATTTCACGAAGAGGCAAAGGAAACCTATTATATCTGAGGGAAAGAAGGGAGAGGGATGAACATAGTGTGTATCTTACTCTCATCAGAATTGACTTAAAGAGAAAGATATTAGACATATTTGATTTACAGAGAAACTTCTCCCACCTCATTGAAAAGTGGGAGGGGAAAAGTGAAAAGGGAAAGAGTAAGCTAAATAGAAGAGAATACAGAAATTGTGAGGAAAAGGGGTAAGAAAAAGGGAGGAACTCTAAGGTGGAAGAGGGAGTCTAAAGTAGGAGGGCTGTGTGAGACAAGTGGTACTCACAGGTTTAATATTGGGGAGGGTAGGTAAGGAGGAAGAAAAGGAGAAAAATATAAGCTGGGGTTAACAAGATGGCAGGAAATACAGAATTAGTAATTTTAACCATAAATGTGAATGGGGTAAACTCCCCCATAAAGCAGAGGTAGATAGCAGACTGGATTAAAAGCCAGAATCCTACAATATGTTGTTTAAGGAAATGCATTTGAAGCAGGGCGATACATACAGAATAAAGGTAAAAGGCTGGAGCAGAATCTACTATGCTTCAGGTGAAGTAAAAAAAGCAGGGGAGCCATTCTGATCTCACATTAAGCAAAAGAAAAAATTGATTTAATTAAAAGAGATAAGGAAGGAAACTATATCTTGCTAAAGGGTAGCATAGATAATGAAGCAATATCAATATTAAACATATATGCACCAAGTGGTGTAGCATCTAAATTCTTAAAAGAGAAATTAAGAGAGCTGCAAGAAGAAATAGACAGCAAAACTGTAATAGTGGGAGATCTCAACCTTGCACTCTCAGAATTAGATAAATCAAACCACAAAATAAATAAGAAAGAAGTCAAAGAGGTAAATAGAATACTAGAAAAGTTAGATTTGATAGATCTTTGGAGAAAATGTAATGGAGACAGAAAGGAATACACTTTCTTTTCAGCAGTTCATGGAACCTATACAAAAATTGACCATATATTAGGACATAAAAACCTCAAACTCAAATGCAGTAAGGCAGAAATAGTAAATGCATTCTTTTCAGACCATGATGCAATGAAAATTACATTCAACAAATAGCCAGGGGAAAGTAGACCAAAAAATAATTGGAGACTAAATAATCTCATACTAAAGAATGATTGAGTGAAACAGCAAATCATAGACGTAATTAATAACTTCACCCAAGAAAATGATAATAATGAGACATCATACCAAAATGTATGGGATGCAGCCAAAGTGGTAATAAGGGGAAATTTTATATCTCTAGAGGCCTACTTGCGTAAAATAAAGAGAAGGTCAATGAATTGGGCCTGAAACTAAAAAAGCTAGAAAAGGAGCAAATTAACCCCCCCCCCAGTCAAATACTAAACTTGAAATTCTAAAAATAAAAGGAGAGATTAATAACATTGAAAGTTAAAATACTATTGAATTATAAATAAAATTAAAGTTAGTTCTATGAAAAAAACCCAACAAAATGGATAAACCCTTGGTAAATTTGATTAGAAAAAGGAAAGAGGAAAATCAAATTGTTAGTCTTAAAAATGAAAAGGGAGAACTCACCACTAATGAAGAGGAAATTAGAGCAATAATTAGGAGTTACTTTGTCCAACTTTATGTTGATAAATTCTATAACTTAAATGAAATGGATGAATCCCTTCAAAAATATAAGTTGCCAGGATTAACAGAGAAAGAAGTAAATTGGTTAAACAATCCCATTTCAGAAAAAGAAATAGAACAAGGTATTAATCAACTCTCTAAGAATAAATCCCCAGGACCAGATGGATTTACATGTGAATTTTACCAAACATTTAAAGAACAATTAACTTCAATACTATATGTTATTTGAAAAAAAAATAGGGATTGAAGGAGTCCTATCAAATTTCTTTTATGACACAGACATGGTACTGATACCTAAACCAGGTAGATTAAAAAGAGAGAAAGAAAATTAGAGATCAATCTCCCTAATGAACATTGATGCAAAAATCTTAAATAAAATATTAGCAAAAAGATTACAGAAAATCATCCCCAGGATAATACACTACAACCAAATAGGATTTATACAGGAATGCAAGGCTGGTTCAATATTAGGAAAACCATTAGCATAATTGACTATATCCATAACCAAATTAACAAAAAAAAATGATCATCTCACTAGATGCAGAAAAAGCATTTGATAAAATCCAAAATCCATTCATATTAAAAACACTTGAGAGTATAGGAATAAATGAACTTTTCCTTAAAATTAGTCAGTAGCATCTATTTAAAACCATCAGTAAGCATCATATATAATGGTGATAAACTGGAACCATTCCCAATAAAATCAGGAGTGAAACCAAAGTTGCCCACTATCACCATTATTATTCAATATTGTATTAGAAATGCTAGCTTCGGCAATAAGAATTGAGAAAGAGATTAAAGGAATTAGAGTAGGTAATGAGGAAACTAAATTATCACTCTTTGCAGATGATATGATGGTATACTTAGATAACCCCAGAGACACTACAAAAAGCTATTAGAAATAATCTACAACTTTAGCAAAGTTGTAGGATATAAAATAAATCCACATAAATCTTCAACATTTTTATAGATCACCAATAAAATCCAACAGCAAAAGATACAAAGAGAAATTCCATTTAAAATAGCTGTCAATAGAATAAAATATTTGGGAATCTATCTGCCAAAGGAAAGTCAGGAGCTATATGAGCAAAATTATAAAACATTTTCCACACAAATAAAGTCAGATCTAAATCATTGAAAAAATATTAAGGACTCTCGGATAGGCTGAGCCAATATAATAAAGATGATAATAGTACCTAAACTAATCTATTTATTTAGTGCTATGCCAATCAGAATCCCAAGGAACTATTTTAATGACCTAGAAAAAAATAAAATTCATATGGAAGAACAAAAGGTCAAGAATTTCAAGGGAACTAATGAAAAAAAATCAAATGAAAGTGGCCTATTTGTATCAAATCTAAAATTATATTACAAAGCAGTGGTTACCAAAACCATTTGGTATTGGCTAAGAAATAGATTAGTTGATCAATGGAATAGGTTAGGTTCACAGGACAAAACAGTCAATAACTATAGCAATCCAGTGATTGACAAACCCAAAGATCCCAAATTTTGGGATAAGAATTCAATATTTGACAAAAACTGCTAGGAAACAGGAAATTAGTATGGCAGAAAATAGGCATGGGCCCACATTTAACACTTACATCAAGATAAGATCAAAATGGGTTCATGATTTAGACATAAAGAATGAAATTATAAATAAATTAGAAGAACATAGGATAGTTTACTCTCAGACCTGTGGAGGAAGAAGGAATTTGTGACCAAAAAAGAACTAGAGAACATTATTGATCACAAAATAGAAAATTTTGATTATATCAAGTTAAAAAGCTTTTGTACAAAGTTAATGTAAACAAGATTAGAAGGGAAACAATAAACTGGGAAAACATTTTTACAGTTAAAGGTTCTGAAAAAGGCCTCATTTCCAAAATATAGAGAGAATTGACTCTAATTTATAAGAAATCAAGTCATTCTCCAATTGATCAAAGGATATGAACAGACAATTTTGAGATGATGAAATTGAAACTATTTTTACTCATATGAAAGGATGTTCCAAATCACTACTGATCAGAGAAATGCAAATTAAGACAACTCTAAGATACCACTACACACCTGTCAGATTGGCTAAGATGATAGGAAAAATTAATGACGAATATTGGAGGAGATATGGGAAAACTGGCATTGTTGGTGGAATTGTGAACGGATCCAACTATTCTGGAGAACAATTTGGAACTATGCTCAAAAAGTTATCAAACAAAGCCTTTGATCCAGTAGTGTTACTACTGGGATTATATCCCAAAGAGATACTAAAAAAGGGAAAGGGACCTGTTTGTGCAAAAATGTTTGTTGCAGCCCTTTTTGTAGTGGCTAGAAACTGGAAATTGAATGGATGCCCATCAATTGGAGAATGGTTGGGTAAATTGTGGTTTATGAATGTTATGGAATATTATTATTCTGTAAGAAATGACCAGCAGGATGAATACAAAGATATTTGGAGAGACCTACATGAACTGATGTTAAATGAAATGAGCAGAACCAGGAGATCATTATACACTTCAACAACAATGTTATATGAGGGTATATTCTGATAGAAGTGGATATCTTAGACCACACTAATTCAGTTCCAATTGATTAATGATGGACAGAAGCAGCTACACCCCGAGAAAGAACACTGGAAATGAATGTGGACTACTTGCATTTTTGTATTTATTACCATGTTATTTTTACCTTTCTGAATTTGATTTTTCTTGTGCAAAAAGAGAACTGTATGGATGTGGACACATATATTGCATTTAAGATATACTTTAACATGTTTAACATGTATGAGACTACTTGCTATTTATGAGAAGAGGGGAAGGGGAGGAAGGGAAAAGTTGGAACAGAAGTAATTGCAAGGGACAATGTTGAGAAATTACCCATGCATATGTTCTGTCAATAAAAAACTATAATCAAAAAAATTATAAAACAGTCCAATAAGTTTTTCTATGACAGCCAGACCTCCCACAGAAATCTTGAGATTCCATGAAGAGGAGCATAAGGGGCTAAAATTCAGGAAAATGAAGATGATGGATCATCATTAATCTGCACTACTCAGGGCATGTCTCATCTTCAGTCCATCTATTGAGCATCTAGAGAAGTCCAAGCCATTTGAGAAAAGGACCTGTAGCTCAAGTTTTCTGGGGACCTTTTGAAGAAACTAGGACTCTTGGGTTTAGCAAACCCTGAAGGGGATTGTGCCAGCTTTTTTTTTTTAAGGACTTAAAAAAAATGACCACCACGAAGTACAGGCAATAGATATTTTTTTATTTCTTGCCATATGAGAGAACTTAAAACTGGAGTGGTCTTTTACCCCATTAAAAACTCTTTTCCAACTTTATAACAGAGAATGAAAAGTTCTTTTCCTACTAAGAGCTATTGAAGAGAGAAGTCATCTTCTTCCTGATGGAACACTATCTGCTGATGTGACCTTGAGAGCATGTCTTTCTGGAAAAGATGGATGAATCATTTAGAGGTTTGTTCTAAGAGGAATCGAATGAACCATGTATCCTGAGAATATCTCTGTTGAAAAGCTCATAGCTCTAAAGGAATACTAATGCTTTTTTTCTGAATGGAGAATAAGGCTATGAGTGATAGTTTACAGTAGCAGATACTCATTTTAAGATAAATCACAAGAGACATAAAGTCCAATATTTGTAGCACTTGTAGTGTTTCTTCTATTGCACAAAATACTAATTCAAGCAATAACCATTTCAACCTATAAAAACTGATTAAGTTTCAGCTGGGTTCTAGATTGAATACTAAGCTTCCCTCCTCCCCCAAAAGATTTGTCTGAGGGATATGAGTTTGTGTGTACAAAGTTCAAAGCAAGAGTATGGAAAAATAAATAAGATACTTTCTTCCTCCTTGAATTTGAGTAGTTGTTTGAGGGATTTGAAGACATTCTTTACAAATTAGCCAAATTCCCAAATGGATGGGAGAGCCTCAGCTCAAGAACAATGTTGTGAGCTGGACTGGCTGTGTAGTTTGCTGGAAGAGATGGAACATATCAGAAGGGCATGGTTGTATGACCACCTTCACTTTTGACATATGACTCTCTTGTACTGTGCTCTTAAACTTCATATTGGTAGTTGATAACAAAATGATGAAAGACAACTAGAAATCAGTGCATTATTCCACATGCTGACAGTCATTAGGGACTATTTGCATTTGGAAGTGAAAAATCATGGGCATGAAGTAATGAACATGGAAACCTTTGAAAAATTTTGAACATAAAAATTCAATCAGTATGCACTTGGAGTGTAAAAGATAGGTCACATAATATAAGCATAAAATTTTTGACTCTAGTAAAATGGGACTTGGACATAGCATTCCTATTTTAAATATGAAAATAAAATGCTTTAAAAAAATGAAATCTGGAGAATTCTGCTTTCATTGCAAAAGATGAATTGGAGACCAAAGATTTTGCAGTTATAAAAGTGTGAGTTAAGATTGAATAACTTTGTGGTGTGAGATTGACATGCATGTAGATGGAGATCAATGAAAAATCATGAAACCAGTTTCATTAATAAGTGAAATAACTTTATTAAAAATTATAACATCTCTCAGCATGATATATCAGAGCTGAGTACACCTTCTGAAATCTCTGCTGAGATTCAATATCATTTCCCAGAGGGAAGGGTCCAGGTGCTTCTGAATCCCTGGCATTCACTGCTCTAAGTGTTTCTTAGGAATGGTGAAACTTCTTGTGGTGTCTCTCCTATATCACCCAGGTGTAGAAGCAGGTAGAAGGTGATGTCTTTAAAATGCCATGGAATTACACCAAACAGGGTTGCACAAGGATTCCAGGACACTACAGGAGCAGGAAGTTTTTCAGTAGAAGCCATAAGAAGAATACCTTCCACAGCAAGATGGGCGGCAGCAGCCATAGCCATAGCCACCATAGCCCAGGCCTCCATAGCCATAGCCACCATAGCCCAGGCCTCTACAGCCACAGCTGCCATAGCCATAGCCTAGGCCACAATAGCTGCCACATCCACAGCCATAACCAGAGCCACAGCCATAGCCCAGGCCTCCATAGTAGCTGCCGTAGTAGCACATGGTTTCAAGTATCACAGATTTGGAAGGATGTCAGGGTTTGCTTTGGATGATTGTGTAGGGGAACATGTTGAGGGGGACTTTTATACTCTTTCGGAAGGAGGTGTGGCCCATTACTTCTAAATTGCATAATTCCTATTAATGGACCTGCAAAAGCAAAATCACATTCTTGTCATAGTTTGTTGCTTGGGAAGAATTTCTCCAACTCATTAAGGGTTGATATGATGTTTCTCTATGAAGATTGTACCAAGGATGTCATTCCTGTGATGAGAAATGATTGTAATGTTGCCAAAGCATATGTAGTTAATGTGGCTGGTGCTCTACACAGTTTTCATGGTAGGTCTCTCTTGGGGATATTGCCCTTATTTCACAACTTGAAACCCTAGCCTTCTGATTCTTTCAGTGTGCCTCACAATTTTGTTTCTTTTGAATAGTTCTTTTTGAGAATGAAGGGACAGCAAGTTTTAAATTGAAATTGAAATAAATATGGAGGAAAAAATGCATGGAATTAGGTAATCTAATTATCATTCCCAATCCATTATAAGTATTGTTTATACTCCACCTGTACTTTGCATTTAGGAATGGAAATAGAAAAAAATGTCACCAGAATCCCGGTTCTCAGAAAAGTATAAAGTTTTAAGGACAATGCAAATATCAAAATAACAAGAAACCTGCCACAAACATGGGAGGGGAGAGGTGATGGGAGATTTCAAAGGCAAAGATTCAAGCCCCTAGAATCACAGGTATTGCATAGATGGGATTTAATCCAAGACCTATCAAAAGTCAGAAGAGATAGAAATAGAATGGAGAGGAATTTTGGCCTTGTAGGCAACCAGAAAGAGAAAAGTCAAGGAGAAGAAACATGAAAGGTATTGTTTTAATGAAAGCAGGTAAGCTACATTGGGCAGAACCACAAAATGTTGAGAGGAAAATTAAGAGTACTGAGTCTGGAAAGGTTTAAAGGGGTTAGCTAATGAAGAAGATGAAATGCCAGACGGAGGCTATCTATTTAAACCAGTACAAAACAAAAATAAAATGAAGTTTACCATAATATTATTGTAGAGACTGGGGATTAGTAGTGGTTATAACCTTAATGGAATCAGGAAATTATCTAGGACAATCCCTTGATCAGTTGACTGGGGATTGATATGGGTGGGAAGAAAATTGAGGCATGCGGACTAATCAAAAGATTTTGCAGAAAGTACTGTAAAGGCTGATCTAAAATGGAGATTTAAAAGTGGCAAGATATGTTAGGATTACATACTTTGGGAAAGGAGAAAGAATTTTTGCTATCTGATTGCTTGCGTGTGATAATTAGAGACAGTTCAAGATCTTCCCCAAGTCTGAGAACCTGATTTCCTGGTTTGATGTCAATTCTTTAGACAGTTTAAGAGCAGTTTTAAATAGATAAATTGCTTTTGAAGAAAGAGAATGAGATCTTTTCCAATTCTAGGTGTTTTGAGATGTATAAGAGACCTCAATTTGAAATTCCCAAATAGACAGTTCATGATGTAGAACTGGTGTTGAAGAGAGATTTTCCCCTCATTATAAAGGTGAAGCAATGAGTGACTGAGAGAGAGAGAGAGAGAGAGAGAGAGAGAGAGAGAGAGAGAGAGAGAGAGAGAGGTGTGCCATGATGTCCTGGGAGCTTGAAAAGGTCTACTTTCTTACCACAAGGAAAAAGAAGTGCAGAGGAAAGAAAAGAAAGAACTTAGGCTTCACTCAATAGACTTTGGATGACAAGCTAATTGTTCACCTTTGACCACCAAGAATGAGTAATCTGGCTGGAAGAAAAGTATCCAAGATGTTTAGGAGCACCAGTTGGCCAGTCTTTTCAGGAACCAAATGGGGATCAAGAAAAAGGAAGACTCAGGAGAGGCCATTAGTTGTGGGCATGACAAAATTACAAGGCTCTCTGGAGAGAATTGTTTCTTTAAATTTTCTGTCAGACCACAAAACTTTCAAAGACAGTGAAAAGAGAGTCTGAGTTGTCTCTATTGATTTCAGTATAGCCATGGCATTTCTAAATGTGCAAATACAGGGAAGTGCAGATAATCTGAATTTGGGGAGGATCATGAATATCTGATGCAGGTAGTCAGCCAGGTATTCCTGTGAGTTCAGGTGTGAAATGGATTCCTGAAATTTCAGCCAGGGTAATGAAATGGTAGAGAGTGGGAAGTTAGAGAAAATAATTGAATCCATGGCAGATGAGACTGTTATCTAGTGGAGGATTTTAGAAAGACATTCAGTGATCAGAACAAAAGTAAGATCAAACTGGTAGGAACAGCAATAGAAGTTGTAGGTTTTTTTTTTTTTTTGGCTTATAAATCTCTTACAATTTCAGCCAAAAGTATAAAATAGTCCGATAAGTTTTTATATGACAGCCAAACCTCCCACAGAAATCTTAAGATTCCATGAAAAGGAGCATAAGGGGCTAAAATTCAGGAAAAATGGAGATGATGGATCATCATTAATCTGCACTACTCAGGGCATGTCTCATCTTCAGTCCATCTATTGAGCATCTAGAGAAGTCCAGGCCATTTGAGAAAAGGACCTGTAGCTCAAGTTCTCTGGGGACCTTTTGAAGAAACTAGGACTCTTGGGTTTATCAAACCCTGAAGGGGATTGTGCCAGCTTTTTTTTAAGGACTTAAAAAAATGACCACCACGAAGTACAGGCAATAGATATTTTTTATTTCTTGCCATATGAGAGAACTTAAAACTGGAGTGGTCTTTTACCCCATTAAAAAAAAAAAGTTGGTCTTTTCCAACTTTATAACAGAGAATGAAAAGTTCTTTTCCTACTAAGAGCTATTGAAGAGAGAAGTCATCTTCTTCCTGATGGAACAGTATCTGCTGATGTGACCTTGAGAGCATGTCTTTCTGGAAAAGATGGATGAATCATTTAGAGGTTTGTTCTAAGAGGAATCGAATGAACCATGTATCCTGAGAATATCTCTGTTGAAAAGCTCATAGCTCTAAAGGAATACTCATGCTTTTTTTCTGAATGGAGAATAAGGGCTGAGTGATAGTTTACAGTAGCAGATACTCATTTTAAGATAACTCACAAGGGACATGAAGTCCAATATTTGTAGCACTTGTAGTGTTTCTTCTACTGCACAAAATACTAATTCAAGCAATAACCATTTCAACCTATAAAAATTGATTAAGTTTCAGCTGGGTTCTAGATTGAGTACTAAGCTTCCCTCCTCCCCCAAAAGATTTGTCTGAGGGATATGAGTTTGTGTGTACAAAGTTCAAAGCCAGAGTATGGAAAAATAAATAAGATACTTTCTTCCTCCTTGAGTTTGAGTAGTTGTTTGAGGAGTTTGAAGACATTCTTTACAAATTAGCCAAATTCCCAAATGGATGGGAGAGCCTCTGCTCAAGGATAATGTTGTGAGCTGGACTGGCTGTGTAGTTTGCTGGAAGAGATGGAACATATCAGAAGGGCATGGTTGTATGACCACCTTCACTTTTGACATATGACTCTCTTGTACTGTGCTCTTAAACTTCATATTGGTAGTTGATAACAAAATGATGAAAGACAACTAGAAATCAGTGCATTATTCCACATGCTGACAATCATTAGGGACTATTTGCATTTGGAAGTGAAAAATCATGGGCATGAAGTAATGAACATGGAAACCTTTGAGAAATTTTGAACATAAAAATTCAGTCAGTATGCACTTGGAGTGTAAGAGATAGGTCACATAATATAAGCATAAAATTGTTGACTCTAGTAAAATGGGACTTGGACATTATGTATTATGACATTACTAAATTTAAGTACTATAGCATTCCTATTTTAAATATGAAAATAAAATACTTAAAAAAAAAGGAATCTGGAGAATTCTGCTTTCATTGCAAAAGATGAATTGGAGACCAAAGATTTTGTAGTTATACAAGTATAAGTCAAGATTAAATAACTTTGTGGTGTGAAATTGATACACATATAGATGGAGATCAAGGAAAAGTCATAAAACCAGTTTCATCAATAAGTGAAATAACTTTATTAAAAATTATAATAGATCTCTCAGCATGATATATCAGAGCTGAGTACACCTTCTGAATCTCTACTGAGATTCAATATCATTTCCCAGAGGGAAGGGTCCAGGTGCTTCTGAATCCCTGGCATTCACTGCTCTAAGTGTTTCTTAGGAATGGTGAAACTTCTTGTGGTGTCTCTCCTATATCACCAAGATGTAGAAGCAGATGGAAGGTGATGTCTTTAAAATGCCATAGAATTACACCAAACAGGGTTGCACAAGGATTCCAGGACACTACAGGAGCAGGAAGTTTTTCAGTAGAAGCCATAAGAAGAATACCTTCCACAGCAAGATGGGCGGCAGCAGCCATAGCCATAGCCACCATAGCCCAGGCCTCCATAGCCATAGCTACCATAGCCCAGGCCTCTACAGCCACAGCTGCCATAGCCATAGCCTAGGCCACGGTAGCTGCCACATCCACAGCCATAACCAGAGCCATAGCCATAGCCCAGGCCTCCATAGTAGCTGCCGTAGTAGCACATGGTTTCAAGTTTCACAGATTTGGAAGGATCTCAGGGTTTGCTTTGGGTGAGTGTGTAGGGGAACATGTTGAGGGGGACTTTTATACTCTTTCGGAAGGAGGTGTGGCCCATTAATTCTAAATTGCCTAATTTCCATTAATGAACTTACAAGAGCAAAATCACATTCTTGTCATAGTTTGTTGCTTGGGAAGAATTTCTCCAGTTCATTAAGGGTGTTGTTTTCTCTTGAAATGATGTTTCTCTATCAAGATTCTACCAACAATGTCATTCCTGTGATGAGAAATGATTATAATGTTGCCAAAGCCTATGTAGTTATTGTGGCTGCTGCTCCACCCAGTGTTCATGGTAGTCCTCTTTTCCTGGGAATGTTGTACTTACATCACAACTGGAAGACCTCACTTGATTCTTTCAGCATGCTTTTTTATTCTATTTATTTTGAGTAGTGCTCTTTGAGAAAGAAGTGATAGCAAGTTTTAAATTGAAATTGAGATAATTGTGGAGGAAAAATTACATGGAATTAGGTAATCTAACTATCATTTCGAAAGCACTATAAAGATTTTTTATACACTACCTATTATTGGAAGTGTCTTGGAACTCTGTATTGCTTAGAAAAGCTGGTCTGTTATAATTGATTATCACATAATCTTGCTGTTACTGTATACAATGTTATTTTGGTTCTATGCACTTCACTCAGCCTCAGTTCATGCAAGTCTCTCCAAGGCTTTCTGAAATCATCCTGCTGATTGTTTCTTAGAGAACAATAATATTCGATTATATTCATGGACCATAACTTTTTCAGGTATTTCCCACCTGATGGACATCCACTCAGTTTCCAATTCCTTGCCACTACAAAAGGGCTGCAATAGACATTTTTTACACATGTAGATCATTTCCCTGTTTTTAGGATCTCTTTGAGTTACAGGCCCAGTCAAGTCTGGGATCAAATGGTATGCACAGTTTGATAGCCCTTTGAGCATACTTTCAAAGTGCTTTCCAAAATTGTTGGATCAGTTCACAACTCCACCAACAATGTATTGGTGTCCCAACTTTCCCACATCTGTTCCGACATATATCATTATTTTTTTCTATCACCTTAGCCACTCTGAGAGATGAGTAGTGAGGCTTCAGAGTTGTCTAATTTGCATTTCTCTAATCAATAATGATTTAGAGCATTTTTTCATATGAGTAGAAATAGCTTTAATCTCTTTGTCTGAAAATTGTCTGTTCATATCTTTTGACCCTTGATCAATTTGATAATGGCTTGTATTCTTACAAATTTTTGTTAATTCTCTATTTTGGAAATGAAGCCTTTATCAGGATCCTTGGATGTAAATTCCTTCCCTCCCCTCAGTTTTCTGCTTCCCTTCTAATCTTGGCTGAATTAGTTTTGTTATACAAACATTTTAATTTAATACAATCAAAATTATCCATTTTGCATTTTATAATGTTTTCTAGTTCTTCTTTGGCCATTAATTTCTCCCTTCTCCATGAATCTGAGAGGTGGACTATCCTTTCTTGCTCTAATTTGCTTATAGTATCACCCTTTATGTTTAAATTATATACCCATTTTGACCTTATCTTGTTATAGGGTGTTAGATGTTAGTTAATACCAGTTTCTGTCATTCTGTTTTCCAATTTTTCTAGTTTTTTTTTTTTTTTAATAGTGAGTTCTTTTCTCAGAAGCTGGAGTCTTTGCATTTATCAAATGCTAGGTTACATAGTCCTTGATTATTGTGTCTTGTGACCCTGACCTATTTCACTGATCTATTACTCTACTTTTTAACCAGTACCAAATGACTTTGATAATTGCTGCTTTATAATATAGTTTTAGGTCTGGTTCATCTAGGCTACTTTCATTTGCAATTTTTTATTAATCCCCTTGAAATTCCTAATCTTTTCTTCTTTCAGATGAATTTTGTTCTTATTTTGTCCAGTTCTATAATTACTTCATAGTTTTATAGATATGCACTGAATAAATAGATTAATTTAGGTAGAATTGTCATTTTTATTATATTAGCTTGGCTTACCCATGGGCACTTGATATTCTTCCAGTTGTTTAGATCTAATGTTATTTGTGTGGAAAGTGTTTTGTACTTGTGTTCATATAGTTCCTGGCTTTGTCTTGGCTGGTAGACTTGTAAATATTTTATATTATCTACAATTATTTTACATGGAATTCCTCTTTCTATCTCTTGCTGCTGGACTTTATTGGTATTGAAATGCTGATGATTTATGTGCATTTATTTTGCATGATGCAACTTTGCTAAAGTTGTTAATTGTTTCTAGTAGCTGATTCTCTAGGATTCTCTCAGTATAGAATCATATCATCTGAAAAAAGTGATCATTTTGTTTACTCGTTAACTACTCTAATTCCTTCAATTTCTTTTTCTTTTTATTGTTAAAGCTAACATTTATAATACAATATTGAGTAATGATGATAATGGGCAACTTTGGTTCACCCTGATCTTATTTGGTAGCATCTAGTTTATCCCTATTGTATATAATATTTACTGATGGTTTCAGGTAGATGATACTTCAAGGAAAACGTCATTTATTCCTATGTCCTGTATTGTTTTTAATAGGAATAGTGTTGGATTTTGTCAAATGCTTATTCTCTATCTAGAGATCATCATATGATTTCTGTTAGTTTGGTTATTCATATAGTCAATTATTCTAATTGTAGTTTTTCTAATATTGAATCAGTCTTGCATTCCTGGTATAAATACTTTTTGGTCATAGTGTATTATCCTAGTGATAAATTGCTGCAGTCTCTTTGATAATATTTTATTTAAGATTTTTGCATCAATATTTATTACAGAAATTGGTCTATACTTTTCTTTCTGTTTTGACTCTACTGGTTTAGGTATCAACACCATATCTGTGTTATATAAGGAATTTGGTAGGATTCCTTCTTCCCCTATTTCCCCAAATAATTTGTATTGTATTGGAATTAATTGTTTAAATGTTTGGTAGAATTCACTTGTAAATTCATCTGACTCAGAAGATTTTTTCTTATGAAGTTCATTAATAGCTTTTTCAATTTCTTTTCCTAAAATAGGACTAGTTAAGTAATTTATTTCCTTCTCTGTTAATCTGGGTAATCTATATTTTTAAAAAGTATTTCTCCATTTCATTTTGAATATCAGATTTATTTGCATCCAGCTGGGCAAAATAGCTCCTAATTATTGAACTAATTTCCTCTCCATTGGTGAAAAGTTAGCCCTTTTCATTTTTGATACTAGATATTTGATTTTCTTCTTTCATTTTTTAAAATAAAAATAACTAAAGGTTTCTCTATTTTGTTTTTTTTTCCCATAAAATCAACTCTTAGTTTTGTTTATAAGTTCAATAGTTTTCTTATTTTCACTTTTATTAATTTCCCCTCTTATTTTCAGAATTTCAAATTTGGTATCTAATTGGCATTATTTAATTTGTCTTTAAGAAGTAGTTTTCTTCAAAATATTCCCCCCCCCCATTTCACCAAATATGTTTTTTAAGGAGTTGTTGTCTTCAAACAATATCTATGTTTCCTTTTCTAAACTCTCTTGCCAAGCTTTCATTTCCTTTCCCCATTTTTCTTCTAACTCCTTTGTGAATTCTTCCAAGAGAGCCTTTTGAGTTGGAGATGAGGTCATATCCCCTTTTGAGTCTTCATCTGGAGACGTTTTGCCTTTAGTGTCTTCAGGGATTGAAGTTTGTGCTTCCCTGTTTTTATAATAGCTAACTGTGGTCAGAGTTCTTTTCTTTTCTTTCTTTCTTTTTTTTTTTTTTGCTCATTTTTAAGGATTGTGGTCTGCTTCTGTGGCATAGGGGGGATTGTTCTGAGCTTCCTCTACAGGATGATAAAGGTTTTATTCTGCCCTGGGACCACTAGTGCTGCAGGCTCTCCCCTTGTTATGCTAGGGTTCAGGGGCTCACTATTTACCTTCTGTGGTTGTGTTGAACATCTCACAGCTAGTCTGCTGCTCCATTGGTGTCTGAACTAGAACAGAATAGCCAATATTGCTATACTTTGGTTAAAAGCTCTCCAAAGGCCTCTCCACCCTGTTTCTCCCTATGCTGCATCTGTATTGAGCAGCATTCCCCCCAGCTTGATTGAGACAGACCTTTCCTGAAATCCTTCCAAAATATTTTCTGCTGGAAATTTGTTGTATTCTGAATATTTGTGGGTTCTCTTACTCTAAAATCTATTCAAAGGCTTGATCTAGTGTTGATTCTGCAGGAAGCTAGGAAAAGCTCAAACAAAGTTCTGTTACCTCTCTGCCATCTTGGCTCTGCCCCTCCTAGCATTTTCAAGAACCAAATGAAGATCAAGAAGAAGGAAGACTCAGGAGGAGCCATTAGTTGTAGAAATAATGAAATTACTGGGCTCTCTGAAGAAATCAATTGTTCTTTAATTTTAGGTCAGAAAACAAGACTTTAAAAGGCAGTGAAAGGAGAGCCAAAAGGGACTCTATTGATGGAAGATCTCTATTGATGGAGGATCATGAATTCCTGACCTAAGAAGTTAGCCAGTTGTATCTGTGACTTCAGGGTGAAATGCTGGTCTGAAACTTGAGCTGAGGTCATGAGTGTCAGAGAGAAAATAACTGAGACCATGGCAGATGAGACTGTTACTATTGTGGAGCATTTTAGAAAGATATTAAGTGATCAGAAGAAAAATGAGATAAAAGTGGTAGAGACAGCAATAGATGTAGTTCTTTTCTTGGCTTCTAAATCTCTCATAACTGCAGTCTAAAGGATAAAACAACCCAATAATATTTTATATGACATCTTGACATCCCACTGTGACCTTGAGATTATATGAAGAGAGGTATGAGACAAGAATTCAGGAAAATGGAGATGATAGCCCATCATTAATCTGCACTGCTCAGGGCGTGTCTCATCTTCAGCCAATCTGTTGAGCATCAAGAGAAGTTCAGACCATTTGGAAAAATGACCTATGGCTCAGGGTCCATGAGGATACAATAGGATTTCATATGATAGCCAGATGGTGCAGTGTGACTTTGAGATTGCATGAAGAGGGGCATAAAGGACTAGAATTAAGAAAAATGGAAATGATGGCTCATCATTAATCTGTGCTATTCAGGGAATATCTCATCTTCAGCCAATCTATTGAGCATCTAAAGAGGTTCAAACCAGTTTTGTAATTCAAAACCCATGGGGATCACTTGAAGGAACTGGGATTCGAGCTTAGAGAACACTTAGGAGACTATGCCAACTTTTTAAAGGATTAAAAAAAAAACCCACCATGAAGTACAATCAGTAGTTATTTTTTATTTCTTCCCAAATGAAAAAATCTTAGAACTAGAACTACACTAGTACTTTTACCCCATTAAACTAATTTTCAGCTTTATTACAGAGAATGAAAAGCTCTTTTCCCACTGAGAGCTGTTGAAGAGAAAAGTCATCTTCCAGAAGGTGTAATTTTTATTGATGTGACCTCCCTGGAAAGGATTGATGAATCATTTAAAGGTATATTCTGGGAAGAATTCAATGGAGTGTGTCTCCTGAGAATATCTTTGTGAATCCATAGAAATATCCATATTTTTTTCTGAATGTAGAATAAGGGCTATGAGTGATATCTATTGTAGCAGACATTCATTTTAAGATAAATCACAGGAGATGTAAGATCTATAGCTTGTAATACTTGTAGTGTTTCCTCTACTGCACAAAACATTAATTCAAACAATAAACATTTCAATCTATAAAAACTGATTAATCTTCTATTATGTTCCAGTTGGGGATACTAAGCTCTTTCTCCCTAAGGACTCATCTGAGGGAAATAATTTTTAGGATGTAAAGTCCAAAGCCAAGCTGTGGGACATTAAAAAAGAGATTTTCTCCCTCTGGGAGTTTGAGTTAGACTTTAGATGTTTGAGGGTTTAAAGACATTCTTTAAAAATTAGTCCATTTCCCCATGAATGGGAGAGCCTGAGGTCAAGGACAGTGTTGTGAACTGGACTGCCTATGTACTTTGATGGAAAAGATTGGGCCCATCAGAAGGGCATGATTCCATGAAAGTCTTCAGGTTTGACATATGACACTCTTCTGTAGTTTTGTGCTATGTTTTTCCATTGTACATATTCATATGTATTTCATATTAGTAATTGATAATAAAATAGTGAAAGATAGCTAGAAATCAGTGTATTAATTCACATGCTGACAGTCATTAAGGACCATTTGAATCTGGAAGAGATGAACCATGAGCATGACTTGATGAACATAGAAACCTTTGACAAAACTTTAACGTGAAAACCCATTTAGTATGCACACAAAATGTGGGAGAAGGGCCATGGATTTTGGGGATAAAATCTTTGACTCTTATAAAATGGGGCTTGCGCTTTATGGAGTACTAAAATATAAGTACTGCAGAATTCCAATTTTAAGAGACACTTATATAAAGAAATAAAATCCTTTTATTTTTCCAAATGAAATCTAGAGAATTCTGCCTTTGTTGAAAAAGATTAATTGTAGACGAGATCTTCTTCAATGACATCAAGTGCAATATTAAAGATTGAAACTCTGGAAATGTGGGAGTGGAGCCAAAATGGCTGAGGGTAGACAAGTCTCTATCTGACCTCCTCCAAGATTACCTCAAATTAACAGCAGATTAAACACCTGAACTGGTTTTGGAGTGACAGAACCCACAAAAATTTGTAATGTAACAAATTTCCAGAAGAAGATATTTTGAAAGAACTTCAGAAAAGGTCTGTTTTAGTTGGGTAGGAGGAGAACCTGCCAAGCCCATATTGCAGCACAGGGAACCTGAGGCAGGGAGCAGGGGCAGGATGCCAGATATTTATGGTGTCTGCCCACCAGGGAATCTATTGGGAAGCTCTTAGGCTACTCTGTCCTGATTACAAGCCAGTGGATCAGCAGATTTGCTCTGAAACACCCAAAGCAAATACAAAAGACAATTTATGAGCCTCTGAACTCCAGAGCTCCAGAAAAATGTGACCTGACCCCACCCACTCAGCACTGGAAGTCAGTCAGCAGAATTACCCTAGGGAAAACTAAAGTGGCTGTCACTCCTTTGCCTTAAGAGCAGACCTTAAGCTTTAAAAAATTAGTAAAAAAGCAAAAAGAACTCTGACCATAGATAGCGTTTATGGAGAAAGAGAAGAACAGATGTCAAATCTTGAGGATCCTAAAGGCAAGCTAGCTTTAGATGAAGCCATAAAGGGTAATATGAGTTGGTCTCCATTTCACAAGGATCTTCAAAGAGAGTTAGAAAAAAATAGGGAAAGGTAATGAAATCTTTGCAAGAGGGTATGGAAAAGGAAAACCAGAAATTATGTGAAGAAACTTCTTTAATAAATAGACTTGATGAAATGGAAAAAGCATATAATGCCTTAAAAAATAAATATGAAAAAGAAACCAATTCATTGAAAAAATAATTTGTGAAATGAAAAAAAAATTCAATGAAGATTGAAAGTTGTCAGTGTGAGGTTCACACTCATGTAGATTGAGGTCAAGGAGGAGATGTAGAAACAGTTTTGTGAATCAGTGAAAGTTTATTAGAAAATCATAACAGACCCCTCAGCCATGATATGTCAGAGCTGAGCAGACTTTCTGGAAATGTTGGGAGCACCTTCATCATGATAGCTGAGTTTCTGCATCATTCTCAGAAGTATGGGTCCAGCTACTTCTGAATCCCTGTCATGTCACTGCTCTGAGTAATCCATAGGGATGCTGATACTTCTTGTGGCATCTTTCCTATATCACTTAGCTGTAGAGACAGATAGAATATGATGTCCTTATAATGCCATGGAATTACTCAAGCACAGTTGGACAAGGATTCCATGATACGTGGAAACAGGTGGTTTTTCAGTAGAAGCCAAAGGAAGAATATCTTCCACAGCAAGATGGGCGGCAGCAGCCATAGCCATAACCTCTGTAGCCATAGCCTCCATAGCCCAGGCCTCCATAGCCTAGTCCTCCATAGCCACAGCTTCCAAAGCCGTAGCCCAGGCCACGGTAGCTGCCACATCCATAGCCATAACCAGAGCCATAACCATAGCCCAAGCCCCCATAGTAGCTGCCCTTGTAGCTCATAGTGTCAAGATTCCTGGAATTGGAAAAATGTCAGGGTTTAATGTGTGAATGTGTAGGATACCAACTGCACTGGGACTTTTATACACTTCCAGCAGGAGGTGTGGCAGCTTCATTCCATAACTATATTATTCCCTTTAATGAACTTGCTAGGCCAGACACATTCTTGTCATAGTTTGTTGCTTGAAAAGAATTTCTCCAGCTCATCAAAGGGTATTTTCTCTGCTTCTTTATGAAGATTTTGCTAAGGATTTCACCCCTCTACTGAGAAATTATTGCAATGTTGCTAAAGTGTATGTTTTATTATAGTTGGTGATCTATCAAATCTTCATGGCATTTTCTCCTGGGGACATTGTCTTTATTTCATAGCTTGAAGGCCTGGCCTTCTGATTTTTTTCAGTATGATTTCAAATTTTATTTCTTTTGATCTTTGCTATTACAGAATGTAGTGACAGCAAGCTACACAATGAAGATGAGAAAAGTGTGGAGAAAAATTATGTGTGAAATTAGTGAATCAAACAATCATTCTAAATTCACAAAAAGCATAAACCCTCTCCACAGGACTTATGCTTTACCAGACATTATACTCAATTCTATTAGTACAAGGAAAGGTCACCAGAGTCCCTGTTCTTAGACAGCTCTAAATTTGTGAAATTTAGAGTGAAAATGTGAAAAGATCAGGGCATTTGCTAGAAACACAATGAGGTGACGGGAGATCTCAGAAGCAAAGGCACAAACCCCCAGGACAATGGAGTAATGCTACATGCCAGAGTTGGGATTAGATCTGAGATTCTCTTGAATCAGGGAAAAAAAGAGAGAGGAGAGGATTCTTGGCAGAATAGGTAGAAAGTCAGTGGAAGTCAGCAGAAGCTACATGACATGCCTTGTCTGAAAGAAATCAGGTAGGCTACATAGGGCAGGCCCATCAAATGTGGGCAAGAGAATAAACTGTACTGATACTGGTAAAGTAGGAAGGAGTCAATTGATGAAGACTGAAATTTCAGACAGAAATTATCTTTTTAAATCAATATAAAACAGGAAGCAATTAAAATTTTCAAGATAATCAGTGCAGTGATTTGGGATTTTGTGTAGTTAGAGTGTAAAGATCAGATTAATATTTTAGGAAAATCCCTTGATATGAGGATCCCAGGATGGATCTGGGTGAGAAGAATATTGAGTCTGGGAGACCAATCAAATGATCTTACAGAGGTCTGTAAGTTCTGATCCAAGGTGGGGTTTGAAGTGTTTGGATTGCAGAGATTTTGGGAAGACAGAAAGGAGAAATTTTGCCAAATGATTGGATAAGCATGATGACACTAAGTAGTCAAGATCTTCATTGAGTCTGTGAACCTTATTTCTTTGTTTGATGGTTCTCTTGAAATGTATAGAGAAATTTTGAATAGATAGGTTGCTTTTGAAGAGGCAGGATGAGAGGATCTGCTTTATAGTTGAGGGTTTGGGATTTGTAGGGGACATAAAATTGAAATTTTCTTACATTACATTCATGATATATAACTGAAGCTTAGGAGAGATTTTTTTCCTATTACTCAAGAAATGACAGTGAATAAAGGATGGAAAGAGTGAGTGAATAGGATAAAAAGAGAGAAAATAGAGAGACAGAGATAGACGGAAAGAGAGAGAAACACACAGACATACCCACAGAGTGGGAGACAGAGACAGAGACAGAGACAGAGACAGAGAAAAAGAGAAGAGAGAGAGAGAGAGAGAAACTGAAACTCTGAAATCTTAGAAATATCTACTCTTTTACCATAAGAAAAAAGATTAATGAAGAGGAAGGAAAAAAGAGAATTCATCATACAGGTATTAGGTGCCAAGACATTTGGCTGTAGGCCACCAGAAATGAGCGGTCTGGCTGGAATTGGCCAGTGTTTTCACAATGAGATGAAGAAGAAGGAAAGTTTAGAAGAGACCATTAGTTTTGACCACGAGGTACTCTTTACAAAGTTTCTCTTAAATATTGGATTCAAGAACCAGATGTCTAAGTTTTGAAAGCCAGTGAAAGAAGATCCAAAAGGGATCTTCTGATAGCTCCATTTATTGCCCATGAGTAATCAGCACTGTCTAGTTCTTTGGCTAAGCTGTAGAACATTTGGAGGAGCAGCAAGCTTCTAATTCAGGGCCTATGAAATATACTTGAAGTGAGTGGGACTTATGGGCTTGAAGGACACTGATGACCAGTGTTATATGTTTCTGTCTCTCTGTTTTTTTTTTTTTTTGTTTCCGTCTCTGCTTCTATCTTACTCTCTCTGTATCTTATAGCATTTTTTGCAATTTTATATATAAAGGTAGTTTTTAACATTCATTTTTGTAAAATTCTGAGTTCCAAATTTTTCTTCCTCCCTCCCCTTATTCTCCACTCCCCAAGACAGGAATCAATCTGATATAGGTCATACCTCTACAATCATGCTAACTTTATTTCCACATATGTTGTGTTGTGAAAGAAGAATTAGAAGGGAAAAACCATAAGAAAGTTAAAACAAAAAATAAAGAAAAACTGAAAATATCATTCTTCTCTCTGCATTCAGAGTCCATAATTCTTTTCCGGATTTTTATAGAGTTTCCAGCAGGAATCTTTTGTAATTGTCTTATATGTAGTATTTCTGAGAAGACCTAAGTCTATCATAGTTGGTCTTTGTCCCATGTTGCCGCTATTGTGTATAGTGTTCTTTTGGTTCTGCTTGTTTCACTCAGCAACATTTTGTGTAAGTCTTTCCAGATTTTTCTGAAATCTACCTCCTCATCATTTAAAATAAAACATTAGTGTTCCATTATATTCATATACCACAACTTGTTCAGCCATTAGCCAGTTGATGGGTATCCCCACAATTCCAATTCTTTGCCATCACACAAAAAGCTGCTTTATATATTTTTGTATATGTATATCTTTTTCCACTTTGTGCCAGTTCTCTTAAGGTTTTTAAAAATAGTGTATAGATATTAGTGTATAGATGTTAGTTTTTTTTCATTTATTCCCATTTGAGAAAATTTGGATTCAGAAGGGGTCTTTGACCCACTTAAACTGATTTTCAATTTTGTTATAGAGATTGAAATGTACTTTGCCCACTGAGAATTTTCTCTTGGGGGGCATTAATTTGGTAATAACTAATAAAATTAATATTTCGGTAGCTAATAAATTAATTTGGTATTGATTTGGTAATTACAATGCTGGAGAAACTGAGGCAAGATAGAGATTAGAGAATTTTAAAAAATTTATTAGAGGGAGAGTTTGGAGTGGGGACAAAACAGGATCCATGTTGACCCAGCTAACTCGATCGGACTCTCATTTCAAAGTATCCAGCAAGGAGCAAGGGATTCCAGGGATTTTTATAGGGCTCCAGCAATCAGAGAAACAAAGGCAGAGGGGAAATAGAGGACTGAAGAGTGGGAAGTTTCAGGAAAGGTCCATATATTCAGTTCTGATAGGTTGAGGGTGAAGAAGGATCATAAATTCTAGGAGCCAGGATGTCTGAGGCAGAAGATACTCAAATATTCAGATAAGCAATTTGTAGGTTTATGATCTTTGGAAGGCTAGTGGTCAGCTCTCCCAGCCCTAATTATCTCAGTTCTAATGGCCAGGAAGTAGGGTTGCCACCAGGCAGAACAATTCAGGGAATTGAGGCAGAACAATTTAGGGAAACTGAGTTAGAACAATTCAGGGAAACTAATACAGGGAAAGTGAGGCATAACAGTAATTAATTTATTACAAATAATAAATCAATTTTATTCAAATATTAAAAAGGAACTAAAAGGAGAACTATTAAAAGCATCTTTCATTAACCTGTCTTATTTTTAGAATTAGGATTTTTAACACTTACAATGCAAAATATGAAAAGAAAGTTATGTTTAAGGAAACAGTAGATTTAACTAGGGTTTAACTTTAAAACCTTGAATTTATTAAATTGCTCTTTTATTTTCTTTTGTTTTTCAGGTTGTTAAAGTTGAACACTGATAGAATAGCTAGAAAGACTTGGTTAGGTGACTAGAATAAAATACCAGAAGCTCATTATCCCTTCATAAACTAATAAACAACCAGTCTCAGTACTAGTAATACAACCTCCAAAATATTCTTGAGAATTGATCAAACGAACTTATCTTGATCTAGGGCACCATTATAGACAAAACCATTGTCAATAACCATCTAGACTCATAAAAAGCAAATGACAATATTTTTAATAGGCATCACCATTTGTTCTTCTTTTGTTGTGTCTGACACTCCACAACCTCCTTCTGACCTAGATACCGAAATGGCTCGCCATCTCCTTCTTTAGCTTACCTTATAGATGGGGAAACTGAGGCAAAAAGGTTCAAGTGACTTGTTCAGGGTCACACAGCTAAAGCTGAATTTGAATTCCAGGTCAAGTATCACCCAACTTCTCTATTTAATACTTTTCACTAATAATTTTCAAATTCTATGAATAGAAAGCTTTCCAAATACAGTCATGGCAGAAGAAATTAAAACCATGTAGAAATGAAGTCAGATATATATCATCCTATCTACTACCAGAGTTATTCTGAATTTACTTTCAGAGAGTCTGCTAAAATGAGGTTACCTCTTGATTTCTTTTCTAAAAACAATCAAAAAGCAAAGTCATAATTAATTTTATTTTATGTTTAATTTATGGAATTTGAAAAAAGCATCTTTACAATAATATACAATCAATGATTACACATGAAACTGAAATCTACTATGTACAACTTGCTATTCCTTTCAGAAAGAAAATTCTTTTTTTGATTAGTTTCCATTAGCAGATCTTCATAGCATGTCTATAGGGAAAGTACTGATGAATCACTTGGACTTACATTTTTGGGAGGAATTGAATAGAGAGAGTTTCATGAGACAATTTGCTTTGAAAAGACAGTACATCTATGGAAATACACATGCTTTTGTGTGTGTGTGTGTGTGTGTGTGTGTGTGTGTGTGAAAGGAGTGATATATACATTAAAACACAATCATTTTAAGCTAAGCTGCCTGAGGCGAAAGATCTACTGATTGCAATACTTATAGTGTTTCCCCCACTCCTTAATATACTAATTCAATCAATATATTTCAATAACTAAAAAAATTTAAGGTGCTTTAAATATGCTTTGTACAGTACTAAATTCTGACTTCCTTCCCAAAGGCCTATTTGTCATTGGAGGATGAAAGGTCCAGGCAAGATGTAGCAATAAAGCAAATATTTTCTTTCCTTGGGTGTTCAAGTGTTTGAGGGCTTTGAAAGACATACTTTAAAACTGATTCCACTTCTTCCATGGACCAAAGACCTCAGTTTAAGACTCTTCAATTTTGTGAACTCGACTAACTGTAGTTTGCTGGAGGAGACTGAACCCATCAGAAAGGTATGTCAATCTTTTAGGTTAGTATATGACTTTTTTCTGTAGTTTTTTTCTATAGTATTCACTTGTACAGTGCTCCTAAACTTTAAATTGATGGGTGGGTGTCGGGGGCCAAGACCTAGTCGCAGGGAACCTTAACAGAGACTGCCTCTTCCAGCTTCCCAGAGCCAGACGGGGCTTCGGACATCTCCAGCTCTCCTCGTGGAGACAGGAGGAGGGAATCACCAGAGCTGAGGTGGATAGACGCAGTGATGTTTATTGGTGTTACAAGTCAGCGGTGTCTCCCCAACCATCCCGTGTTTGTCCCTTTTATAGTTCTTTTCCCTCCACCTATTGTGCACCAATCGGGGTAGAGACTCCTTCCCAATCCCTCCCCGAAGGAGGAGCCTATCCTTTCTGTGCCTCCCCCGCCATGGGCTAGGTTCCACCACTTCAGCCCGTGGTAATCAAGGAATCCTGGGTTAGGGTGGGTCCTGGCACAAAGGAGTCCTCAACTCACTTCAGGAGGTTCAGGTCCAGAGCCTCCCACAAGTGGGGTGACAACTAGAAATCATTGAACCAATTCACATCTTGACTGTTACTAGGAACCACTTGGATTGGGAAATGATGAATTGTGAGCAGGTGAAGATGAAGATGTGAATCTCTGAGAAAAGCTGAATGTAAAAAAACTGAATGTGACCACAGAATGTGGGAGAAGGGCCATGGCTTACAAAAACAAAGGCCTTGCCATCTGTATAGAGAGGTCCTGAGAATTATAAAGCACTAAATTTTAAGTTTGCAGAAGTGAAATTTTAGAGAGGAATTTAACAAGTAAATAATACTTTTGACCAGAAATCCTAAGCATTATCACTTTATTGCAAATAAAAATGAAGTGGAGACTAAATCTTCTATAATGACACACAAGTGTAGTGCAAGAATGAAAATCTTTTCAGGGTGTGAGATAGAAACCTGAATATGAAGACTTAAAGAAAGAGCAATGAAAACAGTTTTGCTAAGCCAGTCAAGCAAGTTTATTAGAAAATCACAACAGATATCTCAGCCATAGTATATCAGAGCTGAGCAAACTTGCTGGGAATGACTTGTCACTGGGAGAATCTGCCTCATGATGGGTGAGATTCTGCATCTTTTTCCAGAAGGACAGATCTAGCTGCTTCTCAGTCTTGGCACTTCACATCTCTGAGTGCTCCATAGAAATTCTGAAACTTTTTGTGGTACTTCTTATATGCCATCTAACTGCAGAGGTAGATGGAAGGTGATGTCCTTAGGAAGATATGGAGTTAATCCAGGCTGGATTGGGCAAGAATTTCACAACATGGCAGGAGCAGGTGGTTTTTTTAGTAGCAGCCAGAATATCTTCCACAGCAAGATGAGCGGCAGCAGCCATAACTACCATAGCCTCCATAGCCTAGGCCTCCGTAGCCATAGCTTCCACAGCCCAGGCCTCCGTAGCCATAGCCACCATATCCATAGCCTCCACAACCACAGCCTCCACAGCCTCCATAGCCATAGCCCAGGCCACGGTAGCTGCCACATCCACAGCCATAACCAGAGCCATAGCCATAGCCCAGGCCCCCATAGCAACTGCCCTTGTAGCTCATGGTGTCAGGATTCACGGATTTGGAAGGATGTCAGGATTTGGAAGGATGTTTGACTATATAGGATATCATGTACACTGGGACTTTTATACCCTTCCCGGGGAGGTGTGGCAGCTTCATTCCAGACCTGCATCATTCCCTTTAATGATTTTACCAAGACAAAATCACATTCTTGTCATAGTTTGTTGCTTGAGAATTTCTTCTCCTCAATAAGGGTGTTTTCTTTTGATTTGCTGTTTCTCTAATGACTCTACCAAGGATCTCATTCTTGTAGTGAAAAGTGATTATAGTGTTGCCAAAGCCTATGTGGTTAATGTGGCTGGTGCTCTACCCAATTTTCATGGCAGCCTCTCCTGAGGACATGTCCTCATTTCACAGCTTGATCACCTGATCTTCTGATTCTTTTGATCAGTTCTCTTTGAGAATGATGCGACAGCAAGTTTCAGATTGAAGTTGAGATAATTGTGAAGGAAAAAATTTATGGAATTAGTGAATCAGTCAACCACCCCAAAAGCATTAAAACACAAATCACTCTACGAGTCATTGTACTCAGATCTAGGAATACAAAGTCTTTAGAGTCTATATCCTCAGGCAGCTCTAATGTTCTTAATTTTTTTTAATTTAGTGTTTTATTTCCCCCTCATTAAATATAAAGATTATCAACATTAGTTTTTAAAACTTTTAATTCCAGATTCTTTTCTTACCTCCCTCCTCAACCTCCCCTCAATGAAAAGGCAAGCCATTTGAGTTAGGATATTCCTGTGCAATAATGTTCCATAATCATCATGTTGGGAAAGAAAACATAGAGCAAAAAAGAACAGCCCTCAAGAAAAATAAATAAAGGAAAAATGCATCCTTCAATCTGTATTCAAACACCATCAATTTTTTTTTTCTGTGTATGGATAGCTTATTTCATTATAAATCCTTCAGAGTTGTCTTGGGTTATATATTGCTGAGAATGGTCATGTCAATCACAGCTGATCATCTTACAATATTCCTGTTACTTTGTACACAATACATTTGACTTTGCATCAGCTTATGGAACTCTTTCCTAGGTTTCCTGAAGTCCACCTGCTTATTATTTTTTAATCAAACAATAATGTTCCATTACATTCATATACCACAACTTGTTCAGCCATTTGCCACTTGATAAGTATTCCCACAATTTTAAATTCTTTGCTATCACAAAAAGAATTGCTATAAATATTTTTGTACATGTAGGTCCTTTTTGTGCCAGCTCTATTAAGATTTTTTAAATGGATATCACAAAATATAGTCATAGTTTTCATTTGTTCCCATTTGAGAGAACTTGGATACAGAGGTGGTCTTTTATCATCCTTAAACCGATTTTCAACTTTGTTGCAGAGAATGAAATACTCTTTTCCCTTGGAAATTTTTCTTTTTTTTTCTTTTAGGTATTAATTGAATATTTTAATCAAATTTTGAAAAGGAAATAAAAGAGGAACTCTTTTTAAAAGTTCCTCATTAACCTGCCATACTTTCAGAATGAGAATTTTTAATACTTGCAGTGCCTCCTACCAAAAAAAACCAAAAAACATGTTTATGGAAACAGTTGACTTAATTAGGGTTTAACTTTAAAATTTTGAATTTGTTAGATAATTCTTTTGTTTTCCAAGTTTTCAACACTTGTAGTATTGCTAAAAAGACTTGAATCAACAGAACTATTATTTATTGTCAACAATCATCCAGATTCATAAAAACTGAAGAACAATATTTTTTATAGATGTCACTATTTGTTGTTCAGTTGTGTCTGACTCTTCATGACCCCCATCTGCAATAGACAGAGATACTGGAGTGGTTTGCCATCTCCTTCTCTAGCTCACTTTGCAGATGAGGAAACTGAGACTAAAGATAAAAGTAATTTGCTCAGGTTCACATAGTTTCGGAGGCTGGATTTGAACCCAGCTCCTCCTCACTTTAGGCCAAGACTGCATCCACTGCATTACCCAGACATCTTATTTCATTTTACTAATTATTTTCAAACTACAGAAAATTTCCAAATACAGCTTTCCAAATATATGTGAATCCCACATGAGAATGAAATCAGATACATGCCATTCTATCTTATGCCAGAATTATTCTGAATACACTTTCAAGCAGTCTGCCTAAGATGATCTTACATCCTGATATTCTTTTATTTAAAAAAATTAAGTTATTTTTATTTGATTTTTCATTTGTGGAATAAAAAAAAATCTTTCCAATAATATACCACAATAAAAAGATGATGTATATGAAATTGCAAATCTATTGTGTACCTTTTGCTATTCCTTTCAAAAAAAGAAATCATCTTCCTTCTAAAAGATTAATTTCCATTTAAGTGATTATCATAGAATGTCTACAGGCAAAGTATTAATGAATCACTTGGAAATATGTTTTAAGAGGAATTCATTGGAGTATCTTTTAAAGGCATTTTCATTTAAAAGCCAATGAATCCATAGAAACATACATATTTTTTGCTTGAAAGGATAATAATGACAAGGAATGACATATTCCCTAATACACATTCATTTTAAGATAAACTGCCAGAAGCAAAAGATCCATTGATTGAAACACTTTACTGTCTGAAAAACTAGTTCAGTTGATAAGCATTTCAATAGCTAAAATTTTATTAAGTTACTACTATATATCTTGTAGAGTATTAAGCTCTAACCTTCTTCCCAAAGATCCTTCTGAGAGACTTGATTTTGGGGGCTAAAAATCCAAGCAAGATGTAGAGAAAGAAAACAGATATTCTCTTTCCCTGGGAGCTTGAGTTCAGATGTTTGAGGACTTTGAGAGACAGTCTTTAAAAATTGATTCACTTCTTTCATGGACTGAAGGACCCTCTTTTGAGGCACTTCTGATGTTGTGAGCTAGACAGACAGTATGTGCTGTTTGCTGGAGGAGATGGGACAGATCAGAAGGGTATGTCAATTTTTCAGCTTAGTATATGACTTTCTTCCATGGATTTTGTGGCATAGTATTCACTTGTGCAGTGTTCCAAAATTTAGCTTAGTGGATGATGATAAAGTGGGAGAAGACAACTAGAACTCATGGGGCCAGTCCACATCTTGACAGTTATTGGAATGCCTTGTGAGCATGTTGCAATGAAAAAGTTAATCTCTGAAAAAGTCTAACATAAAAAACCTGTCCATGTGCACTCAGGATTTGGGAGAAGGGCCATGGCTTACAAAAACAAAAGTCTTACCTTCTGTATAGTGGGGTCCTGAATATTGTGAAGCATTAAATTTAAATATGGCAGAAGTGATATTTTAGAGAGAGATTTAACAAGGAAATAATGTTTTTTGAACAGAACTCTATTGAAAAAAAATGAATTGGAGACTATATTTTCTGCAATGACACAAAATATAGGGCAAGAATGAAAATCTCTTCATGGTGTGAGACTGAAACCCAAATAAAAGCACTTTTAGAAAAGGAAATGAAAACAGTTTTGTCAAGCCAGTCAAACAAATTTATTAGAAAATCTCAACAAACATCTCAGCTGTGGTATATCAGATCTGAGCAAACTTGCTGGAAATGAGTTCTCATTGGGAGAATCTCCCTCATGACAGATGAGATTCTGTATCTTTTCCCAGATGGACGGATCCGGCTGCTTCTGAGTCCCTGGTACTTTGCTGCCCGGAGGGCTCCATAGGGATTCTGAGGCTTCTTGAGGTATCTCTCTTATGCCAGCCAGCTGTAGAGACTGTTGGAAAGTGATGTTCTTAGAAAGATGTGGAATTGACCCAAGCTGGTTTGGACAATGATTCCATGACACTGTAGGGGCAGCTGTTTTTTCAGTAGAAGCCAGAAGAATAAAACCCTCCACAGCAAGATGGGCGGCAGCAGCCATAGCTACCATAGCCTCCACAGCCCAGGCCTCCATAGCCATAGCCTCCACAGCCCCGGCCTCCATAGCCATAACCACTATAGCCCAGGCCTCCACAGCCACAACTGCCATAGCCATAGCCTAGGCCACCGTAGCTGCCATATCCACAGCCATAACCGGAGCTATAACCACAGCCCAGGCCTCCATAGTAGCCTCCGTAGTAGCTCATTGTGTTAAGATTTGTGGATGTGGATGATGTTAGGATTTAGTTTGGTAGAACACTATGTGCACTGGGACTTTTATACACTTCCAGCAGGAGGTGTGGCAGCTTCATTCCAAAGCTACATCATTCCCATTAATGAACTTACCAAGGAAAATCATCTTCTTGTCACTGTATTTTTGACTGAGAAGAATATCTCTAGCTCATTAAGGTTGTTTTCTCTTGAACTACTGTTTTTCTATGAAGATTCCAACAAGAATTGCACTCCTGTTGTGAGAGATGATTGTAATGTTGCCAAAGCCTATGTGGTTAAGGTGAATAGTAGTGTAAGCAGTCTTAATGGCAGCCTCTCCTGGGGACATTATCCTCATTTCACAGCTTGATGGCTTGACCTTCTGATTCTTTCAGCATGCTTTTAATTCAATTTCTTTTGATCATTGCATTTAAAAGACCAAGTGACAGCAAGTTTCAGATTGAACTTGAGGTAATTGTGGAGAAAAAAATGTATGGAATTAGTAAATTAAACCACTTTTCAAAAAGCATAAGGACATAAACCACCTTCGCAGAGATTACACTCTATCAGCTATTGTACTGAGGCTTAGGGATACAAACAAATGTCCTTAGGAAGCTCTAAAAGTTTCAAGAACAGTTAACACATGAAAAGACCAAATATGTGTTATCTACATGGAGATTTTGTAGAAGAAAATCTCAGCAGCAAAGGCACAAGTCCCTGAGACAATGGGTTAATTTCACATGCCAGAGATTCTTTTGGATCAGGAAAAGTTAAGAGGTGACAGGAGGAGAGAAAAGACACTTCTTGGCAAGAGAGCCAGGCAATACAAAGTAAAGCACAGGGTAAATGAAGTGCATTTTCTGACCAGGACTACCAAAATGTAGGGAATAGAATAAAGTGTACTGAGTCTTGAAAGATAGGAAGGAATCAGTTGATGAAGATGATGAAATCCCAGGTGAAAGGCATCTTCTTAGACTAGTACAAAGCAAGAAGCTGTTGAAGGTGCAGTGATTTGGAATTTTGTGTGGGTAGAGTGGCAGAGAAATCAGCAGAATATTTTAAGAAAATCCCTTGATTCAATGATCAGGTGATTGTCCTTGATTTAGTTGGATCTGGGTGGTAAGAAGGGTAAGGCAGGGAGACTAATTAAAGGATTTTGCAGAGAGACTTTTGAAGGCTGATGTTATGTATGAATATGAGTAGAAAGAAGTATTTGGATTGCAGAGACTTTGAGAAGACAGAAAGGAGAAGTTTTGCCAACTGATTGGATAGATGTTATAATGCAGAGGGATCAAGGACTTCACCAAATCTGTGAACCTGGTGGAAGTTCTCTTAGAAACTATAGGGAAGTTTTGAATAGATAGGTTACTTTTGAAGAGACAGCATAAGGAGATTAGCTAAAGAGTTGTGGGTTTTGAGATATGTAGGAGACTTAACATTGAAATTGTCATATCTTACAGATCATGACAGATCATGATGTGGAAATGAAGATCAGGAGACAATTTTGGCTGTAACTTGATATTGGATTGTGAGTGAAGGAGAAGCTGTGGTTGGGGAGAGAATGGAGAAGAGAGAGAGAGAGAGAGAGAGAGAGAGAGAGAGAGAGAAGAGAGAGAGAGAGAGAGAGAGAGACAGACAGACACAGACAGACAGAGACAGAGACAGACACACAGAGAGAAACAGAGAGAGACAGAGACAGAGACAGAGACAGAGAGAGAGAGAGAGAGAGAGAGAGAGAGAGAGAGAGAGAGAGAGAGAGAGAGAGAACTAGAACTAGAAATCTTGATAGCTCAGGAAGGTCTAATCTTTGCCATAAGAAAAAAATTAGTAGAGAGGAAAGAAAAGAAAGAAAACTTTTGGATTCATCATATAGGCATTTGATGACGAGACAATTGACTGTTTTAGGCTGTTGGAAATGCCTAGAAGCACTTTGTCATACCTGTGAACCAGTGCTTCTAAGATCTGAAATGCAATCAAGAAGCAAGACTCAGAAGAAGCCCTCAGTTTTGGTAGTGAGGTGCTTTTGAGAGAGTAATATTGATTTCAGGAACTGGATGTCTAGGATTTCGAAGGTAATGAAAGAAGATCCAGAAAGGGCTCTGAGATAGCTCCACTGATTGTAGTGCAGGCATCAAATTTCTAAATAGGGAAGTATTGCAAAGTGCTGATAATATGAATTTGGGTTAGATTATGCATTCCAGGTTTAGGAAGACAGCCAGATGGACTATCCAGTTCAGGCTAAATGCTGGTCTGAAAGCTAAGATGTGCTAGTGAGTGTCAAGGAGAAAATAATTGAGTCTATGGTAGATGAGGTTGTTACCAACTGAGAGGATATAGTGGAGAGAAGAGACGTCAGGCTGTTGCTCCTTGGCTGTGGAACTTCTCAGAAAGATTTTAATTGATGAGGAGAAAAATGAGATCAAAGTGGTAGGGAATGCAATAAACATAATACCTCTCCTCCTAGTTTCTAAATCTTTCTCAATTGTCTTTAAAGGAGCAAGGAAGCCAAATAAGATATCATGTAAAAGCCAGATATTATACTGTGATCGTGAGATTTCATGAAGTGGGCCAAAAGGGACTAGAATTCAGGAAAATGGAAATTATAGCTCATAATCTGCACTGCTTAGTTCTTGGCTAGTGTTTGCCTGAGGTGTAAAGCATTTAGAGGAACAGACTGGTTGGAATAAGGGCCTCCAGGAAGAGTCCCTTAAAGGAGTTGAGACTCATGGCTTTAGAGAACTTTGATAACATCATGCTAGGTCTCTCTATCTCTCTCACTATGTACTTAATAGTATTTCTTTTTTTTCCCCTAGTTACATATAAAGATAGTTTTCAATATTCATTTTTATAAGTTTTGAGTTCCATATTTTTCTCTTTCCCTTCCCTCTTCCCAGGACAGCAACCAATCTGATATAGCAAACAATCATGCTATATTTTTTATTTAAAATTTTTTTATTTTAAAAATTGTGTTAAACTTAATTCCATATTAGTCATGTTATGAAAGAAGAATCAGAACAAAAGAGAAAGTTAAAACAAAAATCAAAATGAAAATGTTATGCTACAATTGATACTAAAACTTCATAATTCTCTTTCTAGATGTGGCTATCATTTTTCACCAGAAGTGTTTGGGAATTTTCTTGATCATTGTATTTCTGAGAACAGAAAAGTCTATTACAGTTGATCATTTCACAATGCTGCTGTTACTTAGTAGATTATTCTCTTGGTTCTCAGTACACTTCACTCAGTACAAATTTAAGTCATTCCCAGTCTTTCTGATATTCTCCTGCTCATCATTTTTCATAAAACAATAGTGCTCCATTACATTCATATACCTCAATTTGTTTAGTCATTGGCCAATTTATGGACATCCTCACAATTTCCAATTCTTTGCCATCACAGAACGAGCTGGTATACATATTTTTGTACATGTGGGCCCTTTTCCTTTTAGTATCAGCTTTCTTAATTTTTTTTTAAATGGCATTGATAACATACAGGTGTTAGATGTTTTTCATTTGTTCCCACTTGCAAGCACATGAATGCAGATATGGTCTTTTATAAATTTAAATTGATGTTCCATTTTGATACAAAGAATGGAATTCTGTTTTCCCACTGCGAATTTCTTTTCTTTCCTTTTTTGGTATTAATTGATTGTTTAAATCAATTTTAAAAATGAAATAAGAGGAAAACCATTTTTTTAAAGTCCTTCATTAACCTGCCTTACTTTTTGTTTTTTTGGGTTTTTTTTTTTTATTAATTTTAAATTTTATTTTATTTAATAATAACTTTGTTTTGAATCCATGCCAGGATAATTTTTTTACAACATTATCCCTTGCACTCGCTTATGTTTCGTTTTTTTCCCCTCCCTCCCTCCACCCCCCCACCCCAAGATGGCAAGCAGTCCTATATATGTTAAATATGTTGCAGTATATCCTAGATACAATACATATTTGCAGAACCGAACAGTTCTCCCGCTGCACAGGGAGAATTGGATTCAGAAGGTAAAAATAACTCGGGAAGAAAATCAAAAATGCAAATAGTTCACATTCATTTCCCAGTGTTCCTTCTTTGGGTGTAGCTGTTTCTGTCCATCATTTATCCATTGAAACTCAGTTAGGTCTCTTTGTCATAGAAATCCACTTCCTTCAGAATACATCCTCATACAATATCGTTGTCGAAGTGTATAATGATCTCCTGGTTCTGCTCATCTCACTTAGCATCAGTCCATGTAGGTCTCTCCAAGCCTCTCTGTATTCATCCTGCTGGTCATTCCTTACAGAGCAATAATATTCCATAACATTCATATACCACAATTTACCCAGCCATTCTCAAATTGATGGGCATCCATTCAATTTCCAGTTTCTAGCCACTACAAACAGGGCTGCTACAAGCATTTTCTGCCTTACTTTTTGAATAAGGATTTTAAAACTTTCAATAAAGTTATGCTTATTGAAACAGTAGCCTTTTCTAGGGCTTAACTTTAAAACTTTGAACTAGTTAGATAGAATACTCTTTTGTTTTACAGGTTGTAATAGTTGAACACTTAAAGACTAGCTAGAAAGACCTGGTTAGTTGACTTTAATAATACAGCAGAAGCTCATTAACCTTCACAAACTAATAAAGAACAAATATCAATACTGCTCAACCTCCAAAATATCCTTGGGAATTCAGCAAATGAACTTGATTGTATTTAGGGCACCATTACAGAGAGAACTGATGTCAACAACCATCCAGACCCATAAAAACTGTAAAGCAATATTATTCATAGATGTCACTATTTGTTGTCTTTGCTGTTAAGTTATGTCTGACACTTCATGACCTCAGCTGACATTCTCCTGCTTGAGATTCTTTCCTTTCCAGCTCACCTTGCTGATTGGTAAATTGAAGGAAAAAAGGCTCAAGTGATTTGACCAAGGTCACTCAGTCTGTGTTTTTGGCTGGATTTGAATTCAATACTCCATGCCAAGCACTGCATCCATTGCATTACTTCCTATCATGTCACTAATTATTTTCAAACTAAGTGGAATAGAAAATTTTCCAAATATAGTCATGATAGAAGAATTTAAAGCCAAATGGGAATGAGATTCCCATTGATGAGATGAGATATCAACCTATCTACTACCAGAATTATTCTGAATATACTTTCAGGAAGTCAGCCTAAGATGTGCCTATCTCCTGATATTTTTCTCTTTAAAAAATAAGTAATTTAAAATTTAGGAATAAAACAAATATTCCAATAACATACCTCAGTAAAAGGAGAATATATATATGAAAATGCAATCCAAATGCAAACCCTTTAAAATAGAGAAATTATCTTCCTCCTGAAGGATTAATTTTCATTGAAGTGACTGTCATAGGATGTCTGCAGAGAAAGTATTGATAAATCACTGAAAGATTTGTTTTGGTAAGAAATGATCAGAGTGAATCTTTTGAGGGCATTTCCATTGAAAAGCCAGTGAATCCATGATTTTCAGTGAAAGAGAATAAGGGCTAAAAATTAGTATTCACTAATACACATTTATTTTAAGATAGATTTCTGAAGGCACAAGATGTATCATTTATAATGTTTCCTTACTGTCTGAAATACTGTCTGAATCAATAACTATCTCAATAACTAAAATTATTAAGTTACTACTATACATTTTGTAGTTAACTCTACAAGCTCCAACTTTCTTCCCAAGAACACTTTGGAGAGACTTGTTTTGGGGGCCAAAAGTCTGAGCAAGATGATGAGCAATAAAGCAAACATTTTTTTTCCTTGGCTGTTCAGGTATTTGATAGAAGACAACTAGAAATCCCTGGCCAGTCCACATCTTGACAATTGTCAGGAACCACTTAGATCTGGAAATAATGGATCATGAGCATGTAGTGATAAAGATAAATCTCTGAGAAAAATTGAACATAAAAAACCTTTCAATGTGCACACAGGTTGTGAGAAAAACCTTACAGCCTTACAAATAGCTTACAAAAACAAAGTTCTTGACATCAGTATAATGGAGAACTGGGTATTATAAAGGATTGTAAATGATCAATTTTTAACATTGCAGAAATGAAGTTTTAAAGAGGAATTTAACAAGGCAATAATTTTGAGTAGAAAACTGGAACATTATCTCTTTATTGCAAGAAATGGATTGAAGACTAAATTTTCTTCAATGTGTACAGTATAGAGTATGAGACTGAATTTCAAGGAAGAGAAGTAAAAACAGTTTTGCTAAGCCAGTCAAACAAATTTATTAGAAAATCATAACAGACCTCTCAGCCATGGTATATCAGAGCTGAGCAAACTTGATGGAAATAAGCTGTCATTTGGAGAATCACCCTCATTCCAGATGAGATTCTGCATCTTTTCCCAGAAGGCTAGATTTGGCTTTTTCTCATTCCCTGGCATGTCACTGCCCTGGGTATTTCTTAAGAATTCCAAGATTCTCTTCTGGAATCTCTCCTATGTCACGCAGGAGTAGAGGCAGATGGAATGAGATGTCCTTACAAAGATGTAGAGTTGATGCAAGCTGGGTTGGATAATAATTCCATGACACTGCAAGAACAGGTGGTTTTTCAGTAGAAACCATAGGAAGAATACCCTCCACAGCAAGATGGGCGGCAGCAGCCATAGCCATAGCTTCCACAGCCCAGGCCTCCGTAGCCATAGCCTCCACAGCCTAGGCCTCCATAGCCATAGCCACCGTAGCCATAGCCTCCACAACCACAGCCTCCACAGCCTCCATAGCCATAGCCACGGTAGCTGCCACATCCACAGCCATAACCAGAGCCATAGCCACAGCCCAGGCCTCCGTAGTAGCCTCCGTAGTAGCTCATTGTGTTAAGATTGAGAGATTTGGATGATATGAGGGTTTAACTTGAGTTAAGTATGTAGGGTACCATGTGCACTGAGACTTATATACTTCCCATGGGAGGTGTGGCAGCTTCATTCCAGAACTGCATCATTCCCACTAATGAACTTGCCAAAGCAAAATCACGTTCTTGTCATTGTTTGCTACCTGAAAATTTCTCCAGCTCATTAAAGGTGTTCTCTCTTGATTTGCTGTTTCTTTATGAAGACTCCAACAAGAATTACATTCCTGTCATTGGCAATGATGCAATGTTGTCACAGTCTACATGGTTAATATGAGTGGTGGTCTAAGCAGTTTTAATGATAGCTTCTCCTGGGGACATTGTCTTAATTGCATGACTTGTTGGCCTGACTTACTTATTCTTTCAGCATACTTTAATTTAATTTCTTTTGATCAGTGTTGTTACAAAATCACATGACAGCAAGTTTCAGATTCAAGTTGAGATAATTGTGGAGAAAAAATGTATTAAATTAGTAAATCCAACTACCCTTGGAAAAGGACACAGTATAAACATTGCAATGTTTATACTCTTTTAACCACTGCACTCAAGCTTGAAGATACAAAAAAAGATTACTAGAGTTCCTGTTTTCAGGCCAGTGAATTACAAGGATAGTGCAACAATCAAAAGAACAAGGCACCTGCCACCTACATAGAGATTTCATAGGAGAAGATCTTAGGAATAAAGGCACAAATACTTGGAACAATGTGTTAATGTCCCAAACCAGAGATTCTCTTAGATCAGGAAAAGGCAGAGATGACAGGAAGAGAAAAGAGAGGATTCTTGGCAGGATAGATAGTCAGGTAGTGAAAAGTCAAGCACAAGGTAAATGAAATACATTGAGTGAAAGCAAGTAGGCTACATAGGACAGGAGTATCAAATGTGGGGAAGAGAATTAATGTACTGAGACTAGAAAAGTAGGAAGAAGTCAGTGATGACAATGAAATCCCAAAAAAGGATATCTTCTTAAATCCATAAAAATAGTACATTCCTGATTTTTACAAGATTATTGATGCTTTGCTTTGGAATTTGTTATGGGCCAGAACTCTGAAACAAGGATTCTTACAAGGTGTTAACTCAGTAGAATTGATGAGACATTGGTTATCTAGTTTAGCATGGTGATTAATAGTTCTCTAAATTCAGTATGATTGATTTAATCTTACAATAAATAATAGTTTCCTAGTGATATAATTATTGATTTATTCTCAGTGTGGAACATATAAGCAGAGACTGAGAGCCAGAGAAGACAAGCAGACTGGAGGTGGGAGCTCAAGCTTTTGGATTCAAGGAGAGACAGATTCATTCATCGCATCTTTCACCCTGTAGTGGCAGGGCTCTCCTCCTTAGCTTCTCCACTGAAACCAAGACTCCAGAAGGCCTCTAAGAAAGCTACCCTAGGCTCCAGACAAGGAAACTAGATTGTGAAGGAAATAATAAAGGATTTGGACTTTAACATCTGGCTACTCTTGTGGTGATTACTGAACTGAAATGAAGGCTGGTCCCAAGACCTCCAGAAAACCAAACAAGAACACTACAAGAATTTTATTTGTTTGGAATGGAAGAGGAGTCAGAAAAATATTTTTAAGAAAATCCCTTGAACAGATAATCTGGTGACCATGCAGATGAAATCAGGACTTTTCCCAAGTCTGTGAACATGATTTCTTGGTTTGGTGGAAGTTATAAAGCTAAAAAGGAATTTTGAATAGTTTGTTTACTTTTGAAGAGTCAGGATAAGGAAATCAGTTATAGAGTTGGAGGTTTTGAGATATGTAAGGGGACATAAAATTGAAATTGCCTAATCTTATAGTTCATGAACTCTATAGAATTCAGTGAAATTGAAGTTTAGAAGAGATTTTGCCTGTATCTCAAGATCTTGCAGTGAATGAAGGAGAGAAAGAGGAGAGAGTGATAGGAGCCAAAAGAGGAAAAAAGAGACACAGATGGAGACCAAAACAAACACAAACACACACAGAACAGAGAAGACAAGAAAGAAACAGATGCAGAAAGACAGAGACAGAGACAGAACTAGAAGTTCTGATAGCTTAAGAAGGTCTACTCTTTCACTATAAGAGACAATTTTGTGGAGAGGAAAGAAAATAAAGAGATCTTTAGGAGTGATCATATAGGCAATGATGACAAGACAACTGGATGTTTTAGGATACCAGAAATGAAGAATATGCCTAAAGAACTGTGTCAGACCTATATAGCAGCATCTATTAGCCAGCACTTTCAAAATCTGAAAGGCCATCAAGAAGAAGGAAAACTCAGAAGAAGCCATTAATTTTGACCATGAGGCAAATTGAAGAGAAAAATATGCTTGAATATTGGATTCAGGAACCAGATGTCTAGATTTTCAAAACAATTAAAGAAGATCCAGAAGAAACTGAGATCGCTCCATTGATTGCAGTACACTCATGGACTTTTTGAATGTGTAAGTACTGAGAAGTGCTCATAATAAGAGTTTGGGTAAGATCATGCATTCATCACCTAGGTAGAGAGTCTGCTGAACAAAAGAATTCAGGTAAAATGTTGGTCTGAAAGCTGAGATGGGGTAGTTGAGGGTCAGAGAGAAAGTAACAGCCTATGGCTGAGAAGATGTAGTGGACCAAAGAGAAGGCAAGCTGTGAAACATCTCAGAGAAACTTTAACTAAGGCATGGAAAAATGAGGTCAAAGTGGTCAGGTAGGCAATAAACATCATATCTTTCCTCCTAGCCTCTAAATTTCCCATAACTTCTCTCTAAAGGATAAGAAAGTCCAGTAAGAGGTCATATGAAAACAGATATTCCAATATGATCTTGAGATTTTGTGAGATGGGCTATAAGAGAATTCAGGAAAATGGAAGTTATAGCCTATAACCTGCACTGCTTACTTTTTGATTAGTCTTTGACCAAAGTGTAGAGCAACTAGAGGAGCAGATCAATTGGAATAAAGGTCTCCAGCCCTGGGCTTGTGAGACTCACTTGAAAGAATTAAAAGTCATGGTCTTAGAGAGCACAGATGACACTGCCATCTCTGCCTCTGTCTTTCTACCCGTCTGTCTCTGAAGTTAATAGTATTTTTTCCAGTTACATGTAAATATAGTTTTTAACATTTATTTTTGTAGGTTTTGAGTTTCAAAGTTTTCTCTTTCCCTCATCCTCTTTCTAAGACAGCAACTAATCTAGAATAACATGTAACAATCATGTCATAACATGATTAACATCGTGTTAAATATATTTCCATATTATTCATGCTGTGAAAGAAGAATCAGAAAAAGGGAAAAACTATGAGAAAATTAAAATTACAAAAAATTATGCTACAATCTGCATTCTGACTTCATTGTTATTTTCCTAGTGGTGAATACTGTTTTCATCAGGAGTCTTAAAATTGTCTTGGATAATTGTATTGTGGAGAAGAGCTAAGTCTATCATAGTTGATCACTATACAATATTGCTGTTTCTGTATATGATGTTTTCCTGGATCTGTTCACTTCACTCAACATCTATTCATGTAAGTCTTTCTAGATTTTTTGAAATCTACAAGCTCATCATTTTTTTATAGAACAATAGAACAATTACATTCATATACCACAACTTCTTCAACCATTCCTCAAATGATGATTATCTCCACAATTTCCAATTCTTTGTCATCACAAAGAGAAGTGCTATAAATATTTTTGTACTTGTGGATTCTTTTCATTTTTGTACCAGAGAACTTGATCCAGAGGTGGTCTTTTATTCCCTTAAACTAATTTTGAATGTTATTACAGAGAATAAAATGTTCTTTTCCTACTTAGACTTTTCATTATTTTTATTTTTGTTGTTAATTGAATGTTTTGATCAAAATTTGAAAAATAAATAAAAAGGTATTTTATTTGTTGTAAAAAAAATGAACAGCAGAGAAGAAAAAAGCTCAACCACAGAAACTTACTTTGAGAACTCAAGTTCATCTTCAGAGGAGGATGGTGAAGTTAAAAAAAAAAAAAGCCTTTTCTACAATGTTAAATGACTACTTGCCCAGATAGAAATTTTTTTTAAATTTAAATTTTATTTTATTTAATAATAACTTTGTATTGACAGAATCCATGCCAGGGTAATTTTTTACAACATTATCCCTTGCACTCGCTTATGTTTCGTTTTTTTTCCCTCCCTCCCTCCACCCCCCCCCCCAAGATGGCAAGCAGTCCTATATATGTTAAATATGTTGCAGTATAGCCTAGATACAATACATATTTGCAGAACTGAACAGTTTTCCTGTTGCACAGGGAGAATTGGATTCAGAAGGTAAAAATAACTCGGGAAGAAAATAAAAAATGCAAATAGTTCACATTTGTTTCCCAGTGTTCCTTCTTTGGGTACAGCTGTTTCTGTCCATCATTTATCCCTTGAAACTCAGTTAGGTCTCTTTGTCATAGAAATCCACTTCCATCAGAATACATCCTCATACAATATCGTTGTCGAAGTGTATAATGATCTCCTGGTTCTGCTCATCTCACTTAGCATCAGTCCATGTAGGTCTCTCCAAGCCTCTCTGTATTCATCCTGCTGGTCATTCCTTACAGAGCAATAATATTCCATAACATTCATATACCACAATTTACCCAGCCATTCTCCAATTGATGGGCATCCATTCATTTTCCAGTTTCTAGCCACTACAAACAGCTGCCCAGATAGAATTTATGGAAGAACTCAGAAAAGAGTAAAAATCAAGTGAGAGAGATTTCACAAAAATTAAAAAAATAAAAAAGTAAAGACCATCCTTAAAAGTTATGAAAAAAAGGTTAACAAACCAGAAAAGGCGATATAGTCTTAAAAAAGAAAATAATTCTTTGAAAATTAGAATTAGGCAAAGGGAAATCAGTGAAACTATAAAAGGCTAGAAATAAAACAAAACAAAATATAAAGCAAGAAAAAATAGAGCAGAATGTGATACATCTTATAAGAAAAACAAGTGATCTGGAGAACAGATCAAGAAGAGAAAATATAAAAATAGTTGGACTATCTAAAAGTTGTGATCAAAAAAAGAATTTCTCACAATAATGCAAGAAATAATGAAAGAAAATTGTCTGGGAGTGGTAAAATATAAAGGGAAGGTAGAAATAGAAAAAAGTCCACTGATCATCACCTCATGCTTTGTGGCAAATACATAGAAATAGTATTGCCAAATTTTGAAACCCCCAGAGCAAAGAAAAAATTTTGTAAGACACACCAGCAACCACAAAAACAAACAAACAAACAAACAAACAAACAAAAACAATTCAAATATGCTCGACCTACAATTAGAATTGTACAGGATTTGCTGGCAGCCACAATAAAAGATAGCAGATCCTGGTATAAATGATTAATCAAAAGATCTAGATGTGAGGCCAAGAATTTCACATCTAGCAAAGTTATCCATAATGTTGAATTAAAAAAAAAATACTATGCTTTGAACTTGCTTTGTTTCAGGACTTTGTCTCAACCAAACCCAAACTTAGAAAATTTAATATATAAGAACCAATATCAAAGATTTATTTCAAGGAGTTCAACATGGACAAATCATTTATGTGTTGTACAGGGAAATGCCTATCACATATTTAAAATTGATATCAGTAATTGGATAGCTCAAAAGAAAGATTGAGTCAGAATTGAGATCTGATTCTAAAATGCAAACCTTTCCAGAGAAAAACAAAAATAGTAATTATTCTGCACAAACAAGATGCAGAGGAAGAACAGATACAGAAACATGAGGGGGGAAAGGAGGCCTCAAAGTTCTGAAAACCTATTCACATTGGGAATACATTAAATAGGGAACACTACATAGCCATAGCTATATCTATATACCATGAAAGACATAGCACCCTCCAAAATCTATAAGGAGATAAGGAGAAAGAGACTATAAATAAAGTGGGGTATAGAAAGATGTGTAGATTTTTGGTAGTGGGATAATGTGTGTAGATTAATGGGAAAGAGATAAAGGTGGAAAAGATAGCATAAAATTAGGTGTGGTACAGAAGGGTTTTTAGATTAATGGCAATGGAAGAAAAAGGGAAGAGAAGGATGGGCAGAAAAGACAAAGGAGGGATCCATGGGTGAGGGGAGGTTAAGTAATAGCAAGGCAAGTTAAAGAGCAGAATTACAGTAAAAGTTAACAGGGAGAGGAAATAAGAGAAATACAGAAACACTACAAAGACCAGGAGTAAAATTTATTATGGAAAAAAGTAGGGATAGTAATCATTGATCTTAAACAAAGTCAAACTTAAAGATTAAATTGAGAGAAACTTACATTATTTTAGATGCATGTTTATATGTATGTAAATATGTATGTTTGTGTATGTGAATGAGTATGAGGATATGTATGCATGTAGGTCTATGTATGTGCATGTATGTATAAGTTTGTGGGTCTATGGAAATATATATATGCTTAATTGTAGCCCGCTTGAGGGAAGTGGGGTAATGAAAGGGGTAAAAAAGAATAAAGTAAGAAAGTGTCCAGCAGAGAACAAAACAATACAAATAACAAGGAAGCAAAGAAAACATGGAACTCATGAATACAATTTCATCTATTATTATATATGCTTTCTTGAAATGGAAATTTATTGTTATGTACAGTGAATCTTCCTGATGCTTCCTGGGCACATGACAATGTTTTCTAATTTTCCTTTTCTGGTATTCTTTTTTTCTATTTTTTTAAAAATTATTTTGTAAAAAAGAAAAGAAAAGAAAATGGAGGGAGACAACTAGAAATCACTGGACCAATCCACATCTTGACAATTATCAGGAACCATTTGGATCTTCAAGGAATGGATCATCAGCAAACGGTAATGAAGATGTGAATTTCAGAAAAGTTAACATAAAAAATTAATGCACGTGCACATAAAATGTGGGAGACAGACCATGGATTACAAAAACAAAGACCTTACCATCAGTAAAGTGGGGTCCTGAGTATTGAGAAACACAATTTTTAGCACTACAGAAGTAATATTTTAGAGAGGGATTTAACAAGGAAATAAAATCTTTTTAAACAGAAATCTTGAGAGTTATCACTTTGTTGCAAAAAAAAAAAAAAGAATTGGAGACTAAATCTTCAGTAATGAAGCACAAGAATGAAAATCTCTTCACAGTTTGAGACTGAAGCCCAAATACAAGCACTTCAAGGAAGAGAGGTGAAAACAGTTTTGTTAAGCCAGTCATACAAATTTATTATATAATAACAATAGATATTTCAGCCATAGTATATCAGAGTTATGCAAAATTGCTGGAAAGAAGATGTCACTGGGAGAAAAATCCCTCATGACGATGAGATTCTGCATGTTTTTCCAGAAGAACAAATTCGGCTGCTTTTCAGTTCTTGCTATTTCATTGTCCCGAGTGATTCTGATCTGGATTCTGAGGCATTTTGTAGTAGCTCTCCTATGCCATCAAGTAGCAGAGACAGATGGAATATGATGTCATTAGGAAAATGTGGAATTAACCCAATCTTGACCAGACAATGATGCCACTTCAGGAGCAGATGTTTCTTTAGTAGAATCCAGAAGAGTAGCATCCTCCACAACAAGATGGGCGGCAGCAGCCATAGCCATAGCCTCTGTAGCCATAGCCTCCACAGCCCAGGCCTCCATAGCCATAGCCACCATAGCCCAGACCTCCACAGCCACAGCCACCATAGCCATATCCTAGGCCACAGTAGCTGCCACATCCACAGCCATAACCAGAACCATAGCCATAGCCCAGGCCTCCATAGTAGCCGCCGTAGTAGCTCATTGTGTTAAGATTCACAGATCTGAAAGGATGTCAAGGTTCAGTTTGAGTGAATGTATAGGGAATCATGTGCAGTATGACTTTTATATACTTCCAAACAGGAGGTGTGGCAGCTTCATTCCAGAATTGCATCACTCCCACTAATGAACTTGCCAAGGCAAAATCATGTTCTCGTCAATGGTTTTTTTTTTTTTTTTTTTAACCTGAGAAGAATTTCTCCAGCTCATTAAGGTTATTTTCTATTGATCTGCTGTTTCTCTATGAAGACTCCAATAAAGATTGCGTTCCTGACATAAGAAATAATTATAATGTTGCCAAAGTCCATGTGGTTAGTATAGTTGGTGGTCTAAATGGTCTTAATGGCAGTCTTTCCTGGAATATTGTTTTTATTTCACAGCTTAATGGCCGAGCCTTCTGATTCTTTGAGCGTGATTTTAATTCTGTTTCTTTTGATCACATCTTTTAGAGACTCAAGTGACAGCAAATTTTGGATTGAAGTTGAGATAATTGTGGAGAAAAAAAATGCATGGAATTAGTGAATTAAATCACCATTCAAAAAGCATAGATACAAACCACTTCCCCAATGCTTGCACTCTACTGGTTATTGTACTTAGACCTGGGAATACAAAGAGAGGTCACTGGAACATCTGTTCTCAGGAAACTCTGAAGTTCTAAGAACAATAAAAAAAAATGAAAAGAACATGACAGCTGCCACTTACACGAAGCTTTCACAGAAGAGAAGGCAAAGGGGGCAAAGGCCCTAGTTCTTGGGACAATGGGATCCTGCTGCTGTTCAGAGATTGTCTTCCATTAGGAAAAATCACAGTTGACTGTAGGAGAGAGGAGAGAATTCTTGGCAGGATACATAGCCATACATAGTGCCAAGTCAAGCAGAAGGCATGTGAGCAAAAGGCATTGTCTGAGCAAAAGTAGGTAAACTACATAGGGCATAATCTTCAAACGTGGGGAAGAGAATAAAGTGTAATGAAAATGGAAAGATAAGAGAAAGGAGTCAGTTGATGAAGTTGGTGAAATTCCAGACATAGGATATTTTCTTAAATCAATACAAAAGATGAAGCAATTGGGGTTTCCAAGATTATTAATGTAATAATTTGGGATTTTGTGTGGTTAGAGTTGGACAGGAGTCAGAAAAATATTTTAGGAAAATAACTTGATCCTGTGATTGGAGAATGGATTTGTCTGGAAAGAAGATTGAGGCAGAGAGACGAATCAAAGGATCTTGCAGAGAGGCCTGTGAAAGTTGATCAACTGTGGGGGCAATATGAGTGGGGAAAATGTGTTTGGATTGCAGGAACTTTGTGAAAACAGAAAGGAGAAGTTTTGTTAACTGGGTAATTATGATGATGCAGAAAGATCAAGATCTTTCCCAAGTCTATGAGCCTAATTTCTTGGGCTGGTGGCAGTTTCTTTGAAAGCTATAGAGAAGTTTTGAATAGATAGGTTGCTTTTGAAGAAGCAGGATTAAGGAGATCAGTTATAGAGGTGGTGGTTTTGAGATATGTAGAGGGTATAAAATTGAAATTGTCTTATCTTATAGTTTATGATACATGACTGAAACTTAGGGGAGATTTTTGCCTATAATTCGAGATTTGACAGTAAATAAAAGATGGAAAGAGTGAGTAGGAAAAAAAGAAAGGAAAAAGAGAGACAGACAGACAGAAAGAGATCCTAATTCTCTCTTTTCTTTCCTCTCCACTAAGTTCTCTCTCCTTCCTTCTCTTCTTCCTTCCTTTCCTCCCTCCCTCCCTCTCTTTCTCTGTGTCTCTGTCTGTCTCCCCTCCTATGTGGTGTGTGTGTGTGTGTGTGTGTGTGTGTGTGTGAGAGAGAGAGAGAGAGAGAGAGAGAGAGAAGAGAGAGAGAGAGAGAGAGAAGAGAGAGAGAGAATTGGATAACTTAGGGATTTCTACTCTTTCAACATAAGAGAAAATTTAATGGAGTAGAATTGGAAAAAAATAGAAATTTAAGATTAATCACATAGGCATTTGATGCCAAGATAATTGGCTGTTTCAGGATATCAGAAATAAAAAAAAATATGTCTTAAAGAACTATGTTACACCTATTGAGCAGCATCAATTAGCTAATATTTCCAAGATCTGAAAAGCCATCAAGAAGAAAGAAAACTAAGAGGAAGTCATTAGTTTTGGCCATAAGGCCAAAGTGGAGATAGTAGTTTCTCTTGAATATTGGATTCAGGAACCAGATTTTTAGGTTTTCAAAGACAGTGAAAGAAGAACCAGAAGGGACCTTGAGATAGCTCTATTGATTACTGTGCAGTCATGGACTTTCTAAATGGAGAGATACTAAGTGCTGGTATTAAGAATTTGGGTGGGATCATGCTTTCCTCACCTAGGTAGACAGGCAGCTAAACCATCAAGTTCAGGCATGCTGGTCTGAAAGCTGAGATGGTGTAGTTAGTGTTGGGGAGTGAGTCCATGTCAGATGAGGTTGTTACCAACTGAGAAGTTGTAGTGGAGAGAAGAGAAGGCAGATTGTAGCTCTTTGGTTTTGGGACATCTCAGAAAGACTTTAACTGATGAGGAGAAAAATGTGGTTAGAAACAGCAATAAACATCATATCTCTCCTCCTAGCTTCTAAATATTACACAATAATTTTCTTTTAAAAAGTTATTTTATGTTTTTGATTAAACATATATATTAACTTTTAAAATATACATTGCTTTATGAATCATGATAAGAGAAAAAATCAGAACTAAAGAGAAAATCATGAGAGAGGGGAAAAAAAACAGAAAAAAGTGAACATAGAATGTGCCGATTTACATCCAATCTCCATAATTCTCTTTCTGGATGTAGATGGTGTTTTCTAACCAAAGTTTATTGAGATTGTCTTGGATCACTGAACCACTGAGAACAGATCTTTCACAGCTGGTCATCATACAATTTTACTGTTACTGTGTACAATATATTCCTGGTTTTGCTTGCTTTGCTCATGTAAATCTTTCCAGACCTTTCTAAAATTATCTTGTTCATTATTTTTTATAGAACAATAATATTCCATTACTTTCATATACTATAACTTATTCAATCATTCCCCAATTGATGGCCATGTACTCATTTTTCAATTCTTTGTCATCACAAAAAGACTTGCTACAAACATTTTGGCACATGTAGCTCCTTTTCTTTTTTTCTTTTTTTATGATTTACTTTGGATATAGACCCAGTAGTGGCACTGCTGTGTTAAAGGATGTGTGCCCAGTTTTATAGCCCTTTGGGTATAGGTTCAGATTGCTCTCCAGAATGGTTGAATCATTCACAACTGCATCAACAATGCATTAGTTTCCCAGTTTTCCTATATCCTTTCCAACATTTATTATTATCTTTTTCTGTCATCTTGGCTATTCTGAGAGGTGTAAGATGTATATCTCAGAGATGTTTTAACTTGCATTTCATTAATCAATAGTGATTTAGAGCATTTTTTATATAACTATAGATGGCTTTAATTGGATCATCTAAAAATTGTCTGTTCATATCCTTTTACCATCAATTGGGGAATGACTTGTATTCTTATAAATTTGACACAGTTCTTTATATATTTTAGAAATTAGGCATTTATCATAAACACTGACTGTAAAATTCCCCTGCCCCCAGCTTTCTACTTCCCTTTTAATCTTGTTTTTGTTGGTCTTGTTTATGCAAACCCTTTTGAATTTAATGTAATCAAAGTTATTGATTTAATTTTTCATAATGTTCTCTATTCTTCTTTGATCATAAATTCCTCTCTTCTTCAAAAATCTGATAGGTAAACTCTCCCTTGCTCTCCTAATTTGCTTATGGTATCAGCCTTTATACCCAAATCATGTACCCATTTTGACTTTATTTTTGTATGGAGTATGAAATGTATGTTTATGCCAAGTTTCTGACATATTATTTTCCAGTTTTCCCAGCAATTTTTTGTGAAACAGTGATGTCTCTAATGTTTTTAATGGGAATGGCTGCTGTATTTTGTCAAAAGCTTTTTTTGCATCTATTGAAATCATATGTTCTCTTTTGGTTTTGTCATCAATGGTTTTGTCATTATGGCAACTGTGTTTCAATATCAGGAACACTATTGCCATAATCAACCATATTAACAACAAAACCAAAAGAAAACATATGATCATTTTAATAGATGCAAAAAAGTCCATAGGTCTCAGAGAATACTGAGGACACTATGCTAGGTCTCTTTCCCTCTCTCTTTCACTTTTCACTTAATAGTATTTCTTTTTTTTTTTTTCCCTCCAATTACATGTAAAGATAGTATTTAGCATTCTTTTTTTTTTTTGAGTTCCAAATTTTTCTCTTTCACTCCCAACTCCCAATATCACAACCAATCTTACATAACAACAATCATGCTATAATTTAATTAAAAATCACATTAAACATATTTCCACATTAGTCAAGTTGTAAAAGAAGAATCAAAACAAAAGAGAAAGTTAAAACAAAAAACAAAATGAAAATGTTATGCTATACTCTGCACTCAGATTTCATAATTCTTTTTCTGGATGTGAATAATGTTTTCCACCAGGAATTTTTTAGAATTGTCTTGAATCATAGTATTTCTAAAAAGAGGTATCATAGTGGATCATTTCACAATGTTATTGTTATTGTCTACAATATTCTTATGATTCTATTCACTTCACTCAACATCAGCTCATTTAAGTCTTTTTAGGTTTTTCTTAAATCTACCTGCTCATCATTTTTATAGACCAATAGTATTCCATTACATCCATATAGCAGAACTTATTCAGCCATTCCCCAGTCGATAGTTAACATCACAATTTCAATCCTTCATCATCACAAAAAGAGCTGCTATAAATAATGTTGGTCCATTTTTTTTTGTACCAGGTCTCTTAAGGTTTTTTAATGGCTACCAAAATGTACAGGTATTAGATTTTTTTAATTGGTTCCCATTTAGGAGAACTTGGATCCAGAAATGCTCTTTTACACTATTAAACTGATTTTCAACTTTGTTAGAGAATGAAAAGCTCTTTTCACACTAAGAATGTTCTTTTCTTTTTTTTTTAGTATTAATTGAATGTTTTAATCAAATTTTAAAAAGGAAATAAAAGAGGAACTATTAGGAAAAAATCTTTCATTTAGAATAAGGATTTTTAATACTTTTAGTGCATAAAATTAAAAAGAAAGTTGTCTTTTTGTAAATACAGTAGTAGACTTAGCTAAAGCATTACTTTAAAACCTTGAACTTTTTAGATAACTCTTATTTTCTGGGTTGTAAAATTCAAACACTTATAGAATAGTTAGAAAGACTTGATTAGGTCACCAGAAGCTCATTATGCTTCACAAACTAATAAATAACAAATCTCAGTATTAGTAATGTAACCTCTAAAGTATCCTTGGGGATTCAGCAATTGAGTTTGACTGCATCTAGGGCACCATTATTGACAGAACTATTGTCAACAAACATCTAGACTCATAAAAACTGAAGAACAATATTTTGAAAAGATGTCATCATTTGTTGTTCTTGTTTTGTTGTGTCTGACACTTCATGATCTCACCTGAGATCCCTCTGACAGAGATACTGGAGTGATTTTCTATCTCCTTCTTTAGTTTGTCTTACAGATGGGGAAACTGCAGCATACGTGTTCAAGTCATTTGCCCAGGATCACATAGCCAGTGTCTGATGCTGGATTTAACCTAGATCCTTCCAACTCCACAACATTCACTCTATCCATAGCATCACCCCACTGCCCAATCATGTCAATATTCTCCGCATGGAAAGCTTTCCATGCATGGTAGTCATGGTAGAAGAAATTAAAATCATGTGGGATGAGGTCAGACATGTGATATCTTATCTGCTACTACAATTATCCTGAATATTTTTAGCAGTACTCAGCCTAAGGTAGCTTGTTTCCTGATATATTTTTATTAAAAATAATTAGTTAAATAACTTATTTTATTTTTAATATATGGAATACAACCAGCATTCTAATCATATATATTTTTTAATTATAGCTTTTTATTTATAAGATATATGCATGGGTAATTTTTCAGCATTGATCCTTGCAAAACCTTCTGTTCTAGCTTTTTTCCTCCTTCCCCCACCCCCTCCCTTAGATGGCAGGTAGACCAATACATGTTAAATATGTTAAAGTATATGTTAAATACAATATATGTATACATGTCCATATAGTTTCTAATAATATTCTATACTAAAAAAAGATGATGTATATGGAACTGGAAATCTATTAAGTACACTTTGTATTTCTTTGAAAGAGAAAAATCATTTTCTTTCTGAAGGATTAATTTCCATTGAAATGACCATCATAGCATGTCTACAGGCAAAATACTGATAAATCACTTAGAAATTTGTTTGGGGAAGAATTGGTTGAAATGAATTTTTTGAAAGAATTTCCATTGACATGCCAGGGAATCAGTAGAAACATACATGCTTGTTGGCAAAAGGAGAATGAAGGCTAGGAATTACATATTTATGAATACTCATTAATTTTGAGATAAACTGCCAGAGGCACAAGATCAACCGCTACACTTGCAGTATTTCTTCCACTATCTGAAACAATATTTCAATAGTCAAATATTTCAACAGCCAAAAGTTTATTAAGTTACTACTATATACTTTGTAGGGTACTAAGCTCTTTCTTCACCAAAACCTTTCTGAGGGATTTGATTTTTGGGACCAAAAATCACACCAAATTGTTGTGTAAAGCAGAGACTCTTCTTCCCTGCAGATTGAGTTTATGTGTTTGAGGAGAGAGAGAGAAAGGAAAGAAGGGAGGGAGAGAGAGGGAAGGAGGGAGGAAGGAAAGGAAGAAAGTAGGGACAAAGGGAGAGAGAGGAAAGAAGAAAGAGAGAACTTAGTGGAGAGAAAAGAAAGGAGAGAGAATGTTAGGATTGATTTCATAGGCATTGATCCTACAGGACAACTTATGCTAATAGAAATAAATAATTAGGTAAGAAGAACAATGTCAAACCTATGCAACAAAACTAATCATCCAGTGTTTTAAGAGACAAAGGGAAATCAAGAAAGAAGACTCAGAAGAAACTATTAATTTTGGCCATGAAGAAATCACTGGATATTTTGGAGAGAGTAAATTCTCTTTAATGTTAATTTTAGAAACCAAATATCTAGGACTTTTTTTTTTTTTGGCAAGGAGATTGGGATTAAGTGACTTGCCCAGGATCACACAATTAGTAAGTATCAAGTGTCTGAGGTTGGATTTGAACTAAAATCCTCTTAACTCCAGGGTTCATGCTCTATTCACTGTACCAGATCTCTTACATTTGTAAAAAATGATCATTGAGAAGGAGAGGTATTAGATATTTGTCATTTATTCCCAATTTGGAAAACTTGGTTCTAGAGATAGTCTTTTACCTCTCAAAAGCAATTTTCATCCTTGATGGATGAAAGAATAAAATTCTTTTTTTTATTTGAAAAGCTGTCAAAGGGCCTGAAGAATTAATTTCCAATGAAGTGACCTTTATAGGATGTCATCAGGCAAAGGAATGATGAATTATTTGTAGATATAATTTGAAAAAAATTGAAGGGAGTGAATCTCCTGAAAGCCTTTCTATTGAAAAAGCAGTTGAACTTCAGACATCTACATACTTTTTACAGAAAAGAGAAAAAAGAGCTAGGCATTATATATACACATGTACTTAAAAATAAACTATAGGAGGGATGAAAATCCACTGGTTGCTGAACTTATAGTGTTTCCTCCACTGCATAAAATACTAGTTCAATCTATAAACATTTCAACAGATAAAAATTTATTAAGCTCTTCCTATTTGCCTCATAGAGGTTATTGCATTCTGACCAAGGACTCATCTGAGAGATATGATTTTGATGGCCAATGTCCAAAGTTTAGCTATGGAGCAATAAATCAGATAGTCTCTTTCTCTGCAAGTTTGAGTTCAGGTGTTTGAGGGCTTTAAGAAACATTCTTTAAAAATTGGTCCACTTCCCCCATGGACTGAAAGGCCTTTGTTAGGCCCTTCCAGACTGGCTGTATAGTTGAGGAGATAGAATCTTCAGACTTAGTTTATGTCTTTCTTCTGAAGATTTTGTGATGTGGTATTCACTTGTGCAGGGAATTTCCAATTGGTAAATGATAAAAAGTAGTGGGAAACAATGAGAGGTCATCTGCTCAATCTACATCTTAACAATCAATAGAGATCTTTTGTATATGGAAATGCTAGACTATGAACATGAGACAATGAACATGTTCATCTTTGAGAAAACTTGGACAAAAACCCTGTCAATGGGCACACAGACTTGGGAGAAGGGCTATAGCTTTAAAAAAATACATAATTATGAAGTACTAAAATTGACACACTACAGAAACTTGAGAAAGGGATTCAACAAAGAAAAATACTTTAAAACAAAAATCTGGATATTCCTTCATTGTAGCACATGAATTGGAGACCAAATATTTTGCACTAACACACAAACTTAAGTCAAGATTGAAATCTCTCCTCATGTTAGACTGAAACCCATGTAAAAAGAGGTCAATGAAAAGAGGTGGAAACAGTTTTGTTAAGTCAGTAAAAGAACTTTATTTGAAAATCCCAACAGATTCATCAGCCATGGTATATCAGAGCTGAGCAAACTTGCTGGAAATGAGTTGCTATTGGAGGGATTTCCCTCATGAAATGTTGAGATTCTGCTTCAATTCCAGAAGGGTGGGTCTGACTGCATCTCAGTCCCTGCCACTTCCTTATCTTGAGTGGTCCATAAGGATTCCAAGATGCTCTCCTATGTCACGCAGTTGTAGATAGAATATCATGTCCTTCCAAAATCATGGAGTTCACCTCAAGCTGGCTTGGACAAGGATTCCAGGACATTGCAGGAGCAGAGAGTTTTTCAGTAGAAGCCATAAGAAGAATACCTTCCACAGCAAGATGGGCGGCAGCAGCCATAGCCATAGCTACCATAGCCCAGGCCTCCATAGCCATAACCACCATAGCCCAGGCCTCCATAGCCACAGCCTCCAAAGCCATAGCCTAGGCCACGGTAGCTGCCACATCCACAGCCATAACCAGAGCCATAGCCATAGCCCAGGCCTCCATAGTAGCTGCCGTAGTAGCTCATGGTGTCAAGTTTCACAGATTTAGTTTGTATGAATGTGTAGGAGCCATGTGCACTGGGACTTTTATACCTTCCTGCAGGAGGTGTGGCAACTTCATTCCAAACCTACATCATTCCCTTTAATGAACTTGCAAGGGCAATTACATTCTTGTCATTGTTACCTGAGAAGAATTTCTCCAGCTCAATTAGGATGTTTTCTCTTGATTTGCTTTTTCTCTACAAAAACTCCAACATGGATTGAATTCCTATGCTGAGAAATAATTGTAATATTTCTAAAGCCTAGGTTAGTTTGGCTGCTGATAAACAGTTTTAGAGCAGCCTCTCCTGGGACATTGCCCTTATTTCACAGCTTGATGGCCTGCCCTTCTGATTCTTTAGCCATGCTTTTGAGTTTTGCTTCTTTGGATCAGATTTGTTTGAGAATGAAGTGGCAGCAAGTTTTGGATTGATGTTCAGATTGATTGTTAGGGAAAAAATGTATGGAATTAATGAATTAAGCAATCATTTCAAGAGCACTAAAACACAATTTACCTCCCTTATGTTTGCTCTTAACCAGCCCTTGTATTTGGGTTTACAGATGGCTACAAACAAAAGTCACCAGAATCCTTCAGGTAGCTCCAAAGTTCCAATGATAGTGAAAACATGAAATCCACAGGGCATTTGTCACAAATATAGAGATTCCACAGGAGAACATCCCACAGACAAAACCAAGTCCTGGAATAATGAGATTGTCATGTGTCCAAGCCTCTCTTGAATCTGGGAAAGTCAGAGGTGACAGGAGAAGAGAGATGAGGATTCTTGACCAGGCAATCAGACAATGCAGAGACAAATAGAAGGCACATGAAGTGTGTTTTCTGAGTGAAACCAGGTAGGCCACATTAGAAAGGCTCATAAAGTATGTGGAAGAGAATAAAGTATACTGAGACAGGAAAAGCTAAGAAAATGTCAGCTGGTGAAAAGGGTGAAATCCCAGACAAATAATATTTATTTAAAACCAATACAAAACAGGAAACAATTGGAGTTTTTAAGAGTATTGTGATTTGATTTGAGATTTGGGGTTTTTAAAGTGGAAGAGGATTCAGAAGAGTATTTTACTAAATTTCCTTGATCAGTAGTCAGAGGATAGATCTGGACAGGAAGCAGAATGAGGCAATGAGATCAATCAAAAGGTCTTGCAGATGAATATGTGAAAGCTCATATAAGGTGGGGACTGTATGAGTAGAAAGAAGTGTTTGGTATTGATTTGGAAAAAAATGCAAATTAAAAGAATTCTGTAGTGCTACATCATAATATCAAATTGTCTAATATGACAAAAATAGAAATTGTTGGCTGTTGAAAAGCATGTGGGAAAACTTAGACATTAATACCCTCTTGGGAGAGTTGTCAATTGATTCAATGATTTTGGAGAACAATTTGGGATTCTACCCAAAGTGTTATAAAATTTTGCATAACCTTTGACCAATAATAACACAATTAAATTGGGGGATCAATATTAAAAAAGGGTGAAAGAACTCATTTAAAATATTTATTTATTTTAATACACATTGCTTTATGATTCATGTTGGGAGAGAAAAATCAGAACAAAAGGAAAAACATGAGAGAGAAAGAAAAACAGAATAAAAGAAATTAACATAGCATGTGTTGATTGACATTAAATCTCCATAGTTCTTTTTCTGGATGTAAATTGAATTTTCTGTCCAAAATCATTTGGGATTGCTTTGCATCACTGAGAAGAAAGTGAAAGAACCCATTTTTAAGAAAATATTTTTAATAGTTCCTTTTGTGGAGCCCAAAATTAGAAATTAAGGCTTTCCCATCAATTGGGGAATGGATAAACAAATTGTGATATTATTGTAATGAAATATTATTGCACTATAAGAATTGACATGCAGGATGATTTCAGAAAAATCTATACATATACGAACTGATGCATAGTGAACAGAATGAAAAGAACATTTTATACAGTAACAACAATATTGTTTGATGAAGAACTGTGAATTTCTTAGTTATTTTCAGCAAAACAATTATCCAAAACAATCCCCATGGATTAATGATGAACCAAAAAGAAATGATATTGTTTGAATGTGGACCAAAGCAGGCTATTTTAAAAACTTTTTTTCATTTTTTCTTTTATTCATGTCTTCATATACAAACTGGTTTATATGGAAATATTTTACATAATTGCTCATATATAATCCATATCTGATTGCTTCCTGTCCCAAGAAGATTTTAGGGCAGAGAGAAAGGATAGAATTTGGAAATCAAAACTTTAAATAAAATATTTAAAAAATTAAAAATAAGAAGTGTTTGGATTTCAGAGACATGGAAGGCAGAAAGGGAGGGAGAGAGAGAGGGAAAAGGACAGGGACAAGGACAGGGAGAAAAAAAAGAGAAGGACAGAGACAGAGACAAGGGAGAGAGGAAGAAGAAGAGGTAAATTGTGAACTTAGTGGAGAGAAAAGAAAAGAGAGAGAAACTTAGGTTGATCTTATAGGCATTATATAAGAAGACAATAAGAGGTCCTGCTTATATTACTAGAAATAAATAATCAGGTAAGAAGAGCAATGTCAAGTATATGCAAGAATATCAATTAGCCAGTTTTAAAGAGACAAAAGGAAACCCAAAAGGAAGACTCAGAAGAAACTATTAATTTTGGCCATGAAGGAACCACTGGATACTTTGGAGAGAGTAATTTCTCTTGGATCTTAGTTTTAAAAACCAGATATCTAGGACTTTTTTTTTTAATTTGGGTAAGGCCATTGGGTTAAGGGACTTGCCTAAGGTCACACAGTAAGTGTGAAATGTCTGAGCTTAGATGTGAACTCAAATCCTGCTGACTTCAGGGATAGTGTTCTATTCACTGTCTCAGCTCTTAAGTTTTTTTTTTTTTTTTTTTGTTTGTTTGTTTTTTTTTTTTTTTTTGGCATTGTAAAGAAGAGGTATTAGGTGTTTTTCATTTGTTCCTAGTTTGGAAAACTTGGCTCTAGAAATGTTCTTTTAGCTCTTAAAACTGATTTTCATTCTTAATGAATGAGTGAATGAAACTATTTTTTTCCTTGGAATGCTGTTAAAAAGTGCCAAAAGATTAGTTTCCAATGAAGAGAACTTTAGAGGATGTCATCAGCAAAGGATTGATGAATTATTTGTAGCTATGATTTGAAAAAAATTGAAGGGAGTGAATCTCTTGAAAGCCTTTCTGTTGAAAAAGCCAGTTTAGCTCCAGAAACCTTCATGCTTTTTACAGAAAAGAGAAAAAGGGGCTAGGCATTACATATATACTGATAACACATGTACTTAAAAATAAACTACAGGAGGCATGAAAATTCATTGGTTGTTGTACTTGTAGTGTTTCCTCCACTGCATAAAATACTAGTTCAATCTATAAACATTTCAACAGACAAAGATTTATTAAACTCCTCCTATTTCCCTTTTGTTAGGCCCTTCCAGACTGGCTGTATAGTTGAGGAGATGGAACTCATCAGAAGATATCACAAATTTCAGACTTAGTTTATGTCTTTCTTCTGAAGATTTTGTGATGTGGTATTCACTTGTGCAGGGAATTTCCAATTGGTGAGTGATAAGAAAGTAGGGAAACAATGAGAGGTCATCTGCTCAATCCACATCTTGACAGTCAATGGAGACCTTTTGTATATGGAAATGCTAGACTATGAACATGACACAATGAACATGTGCATCTTTGAGAAAACTTGGACAAAAATCCTGTCAATGTGCACACAAACTTGGGAGAAGGGCTATAGCTTAAAAAAATACATGCCAAGCCATTAGTATAGGGAAGGCCTGCATATTATGAAGTACTAAAATTGACATACTACAGAAATTTGAGAAAGGGATTCAACAAAGAAAAATATTTTAAAACAAAAATCTGGATATTCCTTCATTGTAGCAGATGAATTGGAGACCAAATATTTTGCACTAACACACAAACTTAAGTCAAGATTGAAATCTCTCCCCATGTTAGACTGAAACCCATGTAAAAAGAGGTCAATGAAAAGAGGTGGAAACAATTTTGTTAAGTCAGTGAAACAACTTTATTTGAAAATCCCAACAGATTCATCAGCCATGGTATATATCAGAGCTGAGCAAACTTGCTGGAAATGAATTGCTATTGGAGGGATTTCTCTCATGAAATGTGAGATTCTGCTTCAATTCCAGAAGGGTGGGTCTGACTGCATCTCAGTCTCTGCCACTTCACTATCTTGAGTGGTCCATAAGGATTCCAAGATGCTCTCCTATGTCACGTAGCTGTACATAGAATATTATGTCCTTCCAAAGTCATGGAGTTCACTTCAAGCTGGTTTGGACAAGGATTCCATGATCCTGCAGGAGCAGATATTCTTTCAGTAGAAGCCATAGGAAGAATATCTTCCACAGCAAGATGGGCGGCAGCAGCCATAGCCATAGCCACCATAGCCCAGGCCTCCATAGCCATAACCACCATAGCCCAGGCTTCCACAGCCACAGCCTCCAAAGCCATAGCCTAGGCCACGATAGCTGCCACATCCACAGCCATAACCAGAGCCATAGCCATAGCCCAGGCCTCCATAGTAGCTGCCGTAGTAGCTCATGGTGTCAAGTTTCACAGATTTGGAAGGATTCAGAGTTTAGTTTGTATGAATGTGTGGGAGCCATGTGCACTGGGATTTTTATACCTTCCTGCAGGAGGTGTGGCAACTTCATTCCAAACCTGCATCATTCCCTTTAATGAACTTGCAAGGGCAATTACATTCTTGTCATTGTTACCTGAAAAGAATTTCTCTAGCTCAATTAGAATGTTTTCTCTTGATTTGCTTTTTCTCTACAAAAAACTCCAACAAGGATTGAATTCCTATCCTGAGAAATAATTGTAATGTTTCTTTCTTTTTTTTTTTTTTTAAATAACTTTTTATTGACAGAACCCATGCCTGGGTAATTTTTTTTACAACATTATCCCTTGCACTCACTTCTGTTCCGATTTCCCTCCTCCCTCCCTCAACTCCCTCCCCCAGATGGCAATCAGTCCTATACATGTTAAACAGGTTACAGTATATTCTAGATGCAATATATATGTGCAGAACCGAACAGTTCTCTTGTTGTACAGGGAGAATTTATTTTATTTAAAGTTTTGACTTCCAAATTCTATTTTTTCTCTCTCCCCTAAAACCTTCTTGGGTAAGGAAGCAATCAGATATGGATTATACATGAACAATTATGTAAAATATTTCCATATAAGCCAGTTTGTATATGAAGACTTAAAGACTTAAAGACTTCAGAAGGTATAAATAACCTGGGAAGAAAAACAAAAATGCAAACAGTTTATATTCATTTCCCAGTGTTCTTTCTTTGGGTGTAGCTGCTTCTGTCCATCCTTGATCAATTGAAACTGAGTTAGATCTCTTTGTCGAAGAAATCCACTTCCATCAGAATACATCCTCATACAGTATCATTGTTGAGGTATATAATGATCTCCTGGTTCTGCTCATTTCACTTAGTATCAGTTCATGTAAGTCTCTCCAGTCCTCTCTATATTCATCCTGCTGGTCATTTCTTAAATTGTAATGTTTCTAAAGCCTATGTTGTTAATGTGGCTGCTAGCATAAACAGTTTTAGAAGCAGCCTCTCTTGGAACATTGTCCTTATTTCACAGCTTAATGGCCTGCCCTTTTGATTCTTTAGCCATGCTTTTGAGTTCTTCTCCTTTTGATCAGATTTGTTTGACAATGAAGTGGCAGCAAATTTTGGATTGATGTTCAGATTGATTCTTAGGAAAAAAAATATATGGAATTAGTGAATTAAGCAACCATTTCAAGAGCACTAAAACACAATTTACCTCCTTTATGTTTGCTCTTATCAGCCCTTGTATTCAGATTTACAAATGGCTACAAACAAAAGTTACCAGAATCCTTCAGGTGGCTCCAAAGTTCCTTTGACAATGAAAACATGAAATCAAGAGGACACTTGTCACAAACTTGTTGGCATGTGGGAAAACTGAGACATTTAATATACTCTTTGGGGAGTTGTCAATTGATTCATTGATTTTGGAGAGCAATTTGGAATTATGCCCAAAGTATTATAAAGTTTTGCATGATCTGTGATCTAGTAATAACACTACTAAAAAGGAGGATCAATATTAAAAAAAGGGGGGGGAAGAACCCATTTAAAATATTTATTTATTTTAATGCACATTGCTTTATGAATCATGTTGGGAGAGAAAAGTCAGAACAAAAGGGAAAAAAGCATGGGACAGGAAGAAAAACAGAAAAAAGAAATTGACATAGTATGTGTTGATTGACATTCAATCTCCATAGTTCTTTTTCTGGATGTAAATTGAATTTTCTGTCCAAAATCTTTTGGAATTGCTTTGAATCACTGAGTTACTGAGAAGAACCAAGTGAAAGAACCTATTTTTAAGAAAATAATTTTAGTAGTTCCTTTTATGGTGGATAAAACTTGGAAATTAAGAGTTTCTCATCAATTGGGTAAAAGATAAACAATCTATGATATTATTGAAATGGAATATTATTGCACTATAACAATTGACAAGCAGAATTATTTCAGAAAAAATCTATACATATATGAACTGATGCATAGTGCACAGAAGGGAACATTTTATACAGTAACAACAATATTGTTTGATGAAGAATTGTATATTTCTTTTTTTCAGCAAAACAATAATTCAAGACAATCCCAAAGGACTAATGAGGAAGCAAAAAGAAGTGATATTGTTTGAATATTGATCAAAGCAGGCTATTTTAAAAACTTTTTTCATTTTTTTCTTTTATTTAAGTCTTCATATACAAACTGGCTTATATGGAAATATTTTACATAATTGTTCATGTATAATCCATATCTGATTGCTTCCTTACCCAAGAAGGTTTTAGGGGAGAGAGAAAAAATAGAATTTGGAAGTCAAAACTTTAAATAAAATATTTTTAAAAAGAGGTGTTTAGATTCCAGATATATGGAAGGTGGAAAGGGAGGGAGGGAGAGATGGAAAGGGACAGTGACAAGGATAGGGAAAAAAGGGAGAGGGACAGGGACAGGGACACGGAAAAAGGAAGAAGGAGAGGTAGATTGCAAACTCAGTGGAGAGAAAAGAAAAGAGAGAGAAACTTAGGTTGATCTTATAGGCATTACATAACAAGACAATAAGAGGTCCTACTTATACCACTAGAAATACATTATCAGGTAAGAGGAGCAATGTCAAGTATATGCAAGAATATCAATTAGCCAATTTTAAAGAGACAAAAGGAAACCCCAAAGGAAGACTCAGAAGAAACTACTAGTTTTGGCCATGTCAAAATCACTGGATACTTTGGAGAGAGCAATTTCTCTTGGATGTTAGTTTTAAAAACCAGATATCTAGGATTTTTTTGGGGAAGGGGAGCAAGGCGATTGAGTTAAGTAACTTGCCCAAGGTCACACAGTAAGTGTGCAATGTCTGAGCTTAGATGTGAACTCAAATCCTGCTGACTTCAGGGCTAGAGTTCTCTTCACTGTGCCAGTTCTTTTAAGGTTTTTTTTTTTTTTTTTTTTTTAATAGTCATTGTAAAGGAGCGGTATTAGATATTTTTCATTTGTTCCTAGTTTGGAGAACTTGGCTCTAGAAATGACTTTTTAGCTCTTAAAATTGATTTTCATCCTTGCTGAATGAATGAATGAAATTCTTTTTTTTTCTTTGAAAGTTGTGAAAAAGTGCCTGAGAGATTAGTTTTCAATGAAGTGAACTTTATAGGATGTCACTAGGAAAAGGATTGATAAATCATATGGAGATATGTTTTGGGAAGAATTGAAGGGAGTGAACCTCCTGAGAGCATTTCTGTTGAAAAAGTCAATCTCTAGAAACACATATACTTTTTGTAGAAAAGAGAAAAAGGACTAGATGTGATATATACACTAATACATATTTATTTAAAAATAAACTGCAGGAGACATGAAAATCCATTGGTTGAAGCTCTTGTATTGTTTCCTCCACTGCACAAAATACTAGTTCAATCTATAAACATATTCAATGAAAATTTATTAAGCTCCTCTTATTTGCCTCATAGAGGCTATCACATTCTGACCAAGGTATCATCTGAGAAACATGATTGTGGTGACGAAATGTCCAAAGTTTAGCTATGGAGCAATAAATCAGATAGTCTCTTTCTCTGGAAGTTTGAGTTCAGGTATTTGAGGGCTTTAAGAAACATTCTTTAAAAATTGGTCCACTTACCCCATGGACTGAAGGGCCTTTTGTTAGGCCCTTCCAGACTGGCTGTCTAGTTGAGGAGAAGGAATGACAATCTTCAGACTTAGTTTATGTCTTTTTTCTGAAGAGTTTGTGGTGCAGTATTCACTTGTGCAGTGCTCTAAAATGTGCAATTGAGTTATAAGAAAGTAGTGGGAAACAATGAGAGGTTATCTGGTCAAGCCACATCTTGACAGTCAATGAGGACCTTTTGTATATGGAAATGCTAGACTATGAGCATGACGCAATGAACATGTGCATCTTTGAGAAAGCTTGGACAAAAACCCTGTCAATGGGCACACAGACTTGGGAGAAGGGCTATAGCTTAAAAAAATACAGTCCAAGGCGTCAGTATAGTGAAGATCTGGGTATTATGAAGTACTAAAATTGACACACTACAGAAATTTGAGAAAGGGATTCAACAAAGAAAAATATTTTTAAATAAAAATCTATATATTCCTTCATTGTAGCAGATGAATTGGAGACCAAATATTTTGCACTAACACACAAACTTAAGTCAAGATTGAAATCTCTCCCCATGTTAGACTGAAACCCATGTAAAAAGAGGTCAATGAAAAGAGGTGGAAACAGTTTTGTTAAGTCAGTGAAACAACTTTATTTGAAAATCCCAACAGATTCATCAGCCATGGTATATCAGAGCTGAGCAAACTTGCTGGAAATGAGTTGCTATTGGAGGGATTTCCCTCATGAAATGTTGAGATTCTGCTTCATTCCAGAAGGGTGGATCTGACTGCATCTCAGTCCCTGCCACTTCCTTATCTTGAGTGGTCCATAAGGATTCCAAGATGCTCTCCTATGTCACGCAGTTGTAGATAGAATATCATGTCCTTCCAAGTCAAGCTGGCTTGGACAAGAATTCTAGGATACTGCAGGAGCAGGTGTTTTTTCAGTAGAAGCCATAAGAATAATACCTTCCACAGCAAGATGGGCGGCAGCAGCCATAGCCATAGCTACCATAGCCCAGGCCTCCATAGCCATAACCACCATAGCCCAGGCTTCCACAGCCACAGCCTCCAAAGCCATAGCCTAGGCCACGGTAGCTGCCACATCCATAGCCATAACCAGAGCCATAGCCATAGCCCAGGCCTCCATAGTAGCTGCCGTAGTAGCTCATGGTGTCAAGTTTCACAGATTTGGAAGAATGTCAGGGTTTGTTTTGGGTGAGTGTGTAGGGGAACATTTTCAGGGGAACTTTTATACCCTTTCTGCAGGAGGTGTGGCAGCTTCATTCTAGCCCTGCATCATTCCCTTTAATGAACTTACAAGAGCAAAATCACATTCTTGTCATTGTTGCCTGAGAAGAATTTCTCCAGCTCAATTAGGATGTTTTTTCTTCATTTACTTTTTTCTCCATGAAGATTCCAACATGGTTTGAATTCCTGTCCTGAGAAATAATTGTAATGCTGCAAAGCACACGTGATTAATGTGATCTGGTGATCTATTCAGTCTGCATGGCAGACCCCTCAAAAGGATATTGTCCTTATTTTGCAGCTTGATGGCCTGGTCTTCTGATTACTTAAGTGTGCTTTTGAATTCTGTTTCTTTTGATCAATGCTATTTGAATATGAAGTCACAAGAAGTTTTAGATTGGAGTTTAGATAATTGTGGAGAAAAAAAAAATGTATGCAATTAGAGAATCAAACAACCCTTCCAGAAACAATAAAATTCAAACCCCCTCTCCAATGTTTACATTCTGTGTCCATCGTACTCAGGTCTGGAGATACAAAGAAATACCAACAGATTCCCTCTCCTCATGTATGAATAAAGGTGAAGGACTGAAAACATGAAAACACTAAAATACCTGCCCCCAAAATGGACAGCTGATGGGGAATTTCAAAGACAAAGGCACAAGCCACTTGGTTAGTGGGAATAGATCATATGCCACAGATGGGATTAAATCTGAAAACACACTCTTGAACCAGGGAAAGTAAGATGTGGCAAGAAGAAAGAGTAAGGGATTCTTGGAATGGTAGACAGGGAGAATCAAGTGTATTGAGAATGGAAAGGTAAGAAAGAGCTGATGAAGCAGGTGAAATCCCAAATCCCAAAATAGAAAGCAATTATAGTTTATAAGATTATTGGTGCAATGATTTGGAATTTTGGGTGGTTAGAGATCAAGTAATCATAGGATGGATCTGAGTGAGAAGATTGAGCCAGGAAGATTAATACAAGCATCTTGTGGAATAGGGTGATCTAAAGTGAAGACCATATTAGAAGGAAATATTTGAATTCCAGAAATGTTGGGAAGGTAGAAAGAATTAGTTTTGCCAACTGATTGGATGATAAACATGAGAAGTTAAGACCTTCCCCAAGTCTCAGAATTTGATTTCCTAGATTGATGGTAGTTTCCTTGAAAACTGTAGAGAAATTTTGGATAGATAAGTTTCTTTGAAGAAACAAAATGAGGAGGTTTATTGTAGAATTGAGGGTTTTGAAATATGTAGGAGCCATCAAATTGAAATTGTTTAATCTGATAGTTCATGGTATGGTAATAAAATTCAAGAGAGAATTCTGGCAATGTTTGAAGATGTGACAATGAATGGGAGGGGAGAGGACAAGAAACACACAGATAGAGAGACAAACAGAGGCAAAGAAAAAGACATGGGCATTGTGACAAAAAGAGAGAAACACAAGACAGAGACAGAGACACACACACCGTGATAGAGAGAGAGAGAAACAGAGACACATTCACAGAGTCAGAGACAGAGACAGAGAGATAGGTAGACAGAGATAATGAGAGAGACACACACAGAGAGAAGTACTCTGAAGCCCCAAGAGCTTAGAAATAGTTACTCTTTCACCAAACAATAAAAAAGTTTAAAAGGCCACTGGAAATGAACAATTTGGTTAAAAATGTAGTGTCAGATCTACTCAGGAGTAACAATTAACTAGAATTTTTAAGAGCCAATGGGAGAGTAAGAAGGAAAATTCAGATGAAGCTATTAATTTTGGCCATGGACATCACTGGGCACATGGGAGATAGTTATTCTTGAATGTTAGAGTCAGACTTTCAAAGACAATAAAAGGAGTTCAGGAAGGAGTAGGTGCTGCTGATTGTAATATAGTCAAGGACTTTTTAAATGTGGAAGTACTGAAAAGTACTGGTAGTTCAAATTGGGTAGGCTCATACATTTTTGGCATTGGTAGACAGCCACTAGACAAATGAGTTCAGGGAAAATGCTATTCTGGAACTTGAGATGTGATAGTTTAAATATCAGAGAGAAAACAACTGAGCCCATGTCAGATGAAGATATTGTTAAATGATATTGAGTGTAGTGGAGAGGAAAGAAGTAAGACATAGTTCTCTGGTTGGGGGGCATCTCAGAAAAACTTTAACCAATTATGAGAAAAATGAAGTCAAAGTGATTGGGACAAGCAAAGGACATCACTCCTCCCTTCCTGTTACTAAATCTCTCTAAATTTCATTCTAAAGGATAATTATTTTCAACAAATTGTCATATGTCAGCCAGACATTCTAATGTGATCTTGCAAATGAATAAAAGGAGCATCAGAAACTAGATTTTGGGAATATAGAGTGATGATCCAACTATAACCTGTACTATTTATGACTTGGTATAGGTATAGAGCATCTAGAGAATTACAGACCATTTGCAAGAAAAGATTCCAGCTAATAACAGCTTATGACATTTCTTTGCAGGCTACTGGGTTTTCTAAGCTTAAAAGACAGTCAGGAGATTTTATCAGCTCCCTTAAAGTTTTTTTAAAATGGCTACCATGAAGTACAATTGCTACCTATGTTGTTTCTGTGTATGAGAATTTGAATTGATAGGTGTTCTTTCCCCTCACAAAATGATTTTTCGTTTTTCATATTCTAGAGAATAAATCATTCTTTTCCCACTGAGAACTGTCAAAGAAAGAAAACATCATTTCCCAGAAGAATAAGTTTTTCATTGAAATAACTTTCATTAGATGTCTCCTGGAAAAGGATTGATGAATCATTTGGATTTGGGAGGATTCAATGAAATGAGTCTATTGAAGAAATTTCCCTTGAAAAGTCACTAAATCCACAGAAACATATATGTTTTTTTTTTTTGAATGGAGAATAAGGGCTTGGAATCACATACACGCACAAATTCACACACCACAATTTTAAGATAAACTACAGGAGGGATATGAGCAGTTACCAGCAGTACTTGTAGCTTTTCCTCCACTTCCTGAAACACTAGTTCAGTCAATTAACATTTCAATCAATAAACATTTTTTAGATGCTCACTATGTGCCACAGAGAATGCTAAACTTAGGATTTCTTCCAAAGGATCTATCTGAAGGATATGATTTGGGGGGCCAAATGTCCAAAGTCAGCTGTGAAGCAGTAAAGCTCATCTTCTCTTTTTAAGAGAAGATGTTTTAGTTGATTAGTGAGTCCAGATTTTTCAGGAATTTTAGAAATGTTCTTTTAAAATTATTCTTTTTCCTTTGCCATTGAAAGGACATCAATTCAAGGGCAGTGTTGTGGAGTGGACAAAGTACAGCTGGCTAGAGAAGACAGGACCTATCAGAAGGGCATAGTGTCATCTCAACCTTATGGCTTGGTTTATGATTCTTTTTTTATAATCTCAGTGATGTGCTATTTACAATGCTCTGTAATATGCACTGTATATTATGTGCACTATATGTAATATATATGCAATGCTCTATAACTGCAAATTTGTGGGAAATTACAAAATAATGAAAACCAAGCCGGCAAGTAGGTGATGGTCTGATCCACATTCTGAGAAGTAATGGACTATGAGTTTTCCAGTCAGCTATATAGACTGAGGAAATTTGACATTTTTACAAACTCATGAAATTAGATCTAAACATGGTAGGGGCAAAGGGGAATAAGGATTCCAGGATAGCTGAGGAACAGGTATTTTTAGTAGAATCCAGAAGGCTAAAATCTTGACAGCAAGATGGGCAATAGTGCCTATAGCCAAAGCCATCATAGCTTAGGCTTTCATAGCCTTAGTCATATAACTCAGGCCAGGGAAGTTGCTACATGTATGACTATAATCAGAGCCAGAGTATTAACCCAGATCCCAGTAGTACTTAACATAGTAGCTCATTGTGTCAGTATTAATTTAGTTGGATGGATGTCAAGGATAGATTGTATGAATGTATGTAGCAAAATCTGCATAGGACTTTACCATCAGGAGATGTGGTAGATTCTCAGTAGAAATGCTTATTTCCAATTAAAAAATAATGTTTCCTGTCAAAGAAATATCGCCTTTTTCTCATGTTTTGTTTCTTAAGAACAAATCATACAGTTCATTAAGGGTGTTTTCTCTCCATTTGCTATTTCTCTGAAAAGACTATGCTATGAACGTGTTTCTATAATGGGAAGTGATTATAGTGTTGTCAAAGCCTATATATTTTATATTACTGGTGCCCTACCCAGGTTTCATGACATTAATCTCCTGGGTGACACTGTCCTTCCATTATGAAGGACTGATTGCCATGTAGACCTTCTGATTTCTTAGGTAGGTAGTTGAATGCTGTCTCTTTCAATCAGTGCTATTTGAGACCAAATTAGTCATGCAAGTTTCATATTGGACTTGAGATGGTGGTTAAGCACTGGTTTATGGAATAGGTTAATAAAACTACTATTCTGAAAGTACCTCAACATTTCTCTAATGTTTGCAATGTGCCAACAACTGTTTTCAGTATAGGGGATGCTCCTGGGTAACTCTAAAATTCCAAGGTCAGTGAGAATTGTCACAAACATGGAGAGTTGATGGGAGAAGATCGACTATGTGAAAATTGAGACTCAAAGAAAGAGGGAAAGTCAGAGGAGAAGGGAAAATAGAAGGTTGAGAAGGTTGGATAGCATGGCAATATAAAGGCAATGAGAAGGGACAAAAAGTTTATCACTTGTGGGAAAGCACTTAAACTTTCAAGGGACAGACTATAAAATATGGAGAGGGGAATAGACTACACCAAATTGGAAAGGAAAGAAACCAGTTTAGGAAGAGGGTGAAATATCAGACAATAGTATCAATTTGTACTAGGACAGAACAGGAGGTAAGCATTTACCAGATAACATGTGTGAGGCTCGGGGGTTGAATGTTGAAGGAGGTGAGGAGTAAGATGAATGTTTTAGGAAAATCCCTTGGACACCAGAGTGGAGGATGGATTATTCTGGGAAGTGTTCTGAGATAGGAAGGTTAATCACAAGGCTCTTTCAGAAAAATACTGTGAGGCCCTGATCTAAGATGGTGAATGTATGAGGTCAAAGAAGGATAACTATTCCAGGGATGTGGTTCAAGTACAAGGACAAATTTTGCCAACTGGTTGGACAGGTGAAATGACAGAGAAATTTTAAGCATGTCTCTGAAAGTCTGATCCTGAGTTCCTGGCAGCAAGAAAATGCTATTAAAGTAGTAGAGTTAGAGAAGTGGTAGGCTGCTTTTGAATAAGTAGGATGAGGAGCTATGTTCTAAACTTTGAAATGTCTAGGGAATATCAACTTAAGATTGTGTACATCGACAGCATATGATATATGATAAGCTCAGGAGAGATTCAAAGCTGGTGCTGCCCAGTGAATGGAAGAGAGATATAATGGTAAGGAAAGCAAAAAAGGCACAATCTTGAGGTTCATCCAGAATAAATGTGAATAAAATAACATGACAGTAAGCTAATTAGAATGAGCAAGAGGGAACAATTAAGCAGGAAGAACAGTATGAAGAATACCTGGTATTCAGGTCTTTCAAAGAAAATGAAAAGAGAGCAGATAGAGAATCTGAGTAGGTTCCAATGAATGCATTTCAGCTATGGAATCTACTTAGATTCTCTGTCTGCTCTCTTATCATTGCCTTCAAAAGCCCTGGATACCTGGTTCCGGATCCTAATATTAAAAAAAAAAATTCTCTCTAACAGCCTGTTCTAAATTTTCCTTCTTTCTGACTTCACTTTGACTTTTGACACTTCTGGCTAACTGGAGATCCCAGATGTATTTCATACTGTTCTTCCTGCTTAACTGTTCCCTGACAAAGTGATTTGGGCAGCAATAAATGTCTTATCTCCTTTCCAGCTTCTAAATCTCTCACAATGTACTCTAAAGAATAAGGAAGACTATTAGGAGATCCTATGGCACCCAGGCATCTCAATGTGACCTTGAGATTTCATGAAGAGGAGCATAAGGGACTAGAATTCAGGAAAATGGAGGTGATGACCCATCTGCAATCTACACTGATCAATGCAAAGCTGGTCTTTGACCAAGCTGTTGGGCATCCAGAAGAGACCAGACCAGTTGATAGAAAAGTCTCCAACTCAGAGCTTTTGAGATTCACTTGAAGAAACTGGGACTCTTGACCTTAGAGGACACTCAGGTGATAGTTTCAGTTCTCCTAAATTTATTTTAATGGTCACTATGTAGTATGTATATTAGATGTATTTCATTTATTCCCTGATTGGAGAATTTGGATCCAGAGGTGATCTTTTATTCCTATAAATTGATTTTCAACTTTATTAAAGAGATTAAAATACTTGTTTCTCTCTGAGAGCTGTCAAAGATAGAAATGATATTCTTCCAGAAAGACTGAACTGAAATGACCTTCAAGGGATGATTCCTGGCAAAGAATTGATAAATTATTTGGAAATATGTTTTTTTAGAGGAAAGAAGTGAGAAAAAAGTTATTGAATTCATAGAAACATACATGCTTCTTATCAATATAGAATAATGCTCAGGAGTGATTTATAGTAAGAACCAATTTATTTTAAGCCAATAAATAGAATAAGGAATAAGATCTACTCATAGCAGCAATTACAATGTTTCCTCCATTGTATGGGAAACAAGTTTAATAAATATTTAATTAGCTTCTACTATGTGATAGGTAAATGGTAAGCTGTCTTTTTTATGAAGTTAGGGACTTAATACCAGGCATTATATTATCCCATTAGAGCTGAGGAATCCAAAGCTCTTGACACAGTTTGTGCTTTCTTTCTTTGGGAATTTGAGTTGATTACAGAGTTTAGGTGTTTGGATGATTTGCAGGATACCCTTTCAACAATGAGTCTACTTTGACAATGGAAAGGTGGGCCTCAGCTCAACGTCAGTGCTGTGTGTTGGATAGGGTGTATAGATCACTGGAGAAGAGGGGACTCACATGAAGGGTAAGGTTTCATGACAATCTTCAGACTAGATAAATGACTCTCTTGTGTAACTTTGTGGTGTGCCATTCACTTTTGCCTTGCTTTAAAATTTCACATAGGTTGATGATAACAAGGTGGTTGAAGAAAACTATAGAATGGATAGGCTACTAAGTTAGATTCTGACTATCATCAGAGATACTTTGATCTGGAGATGTTGAACCACTGTGACTCTTTGAGAAACCCTGAAGATAAAACCCCAGTCCATGTGTGTTTAGTATATAGGACAAGGGCCACAATTTACAGGGATGAATTCCATAACTTTAGTAAAACAGGGCCTGGGCTAAAGTACTAATGTTTAATTATTACAGAATTCAAACTTTGGAGGGCAGCTAAGTAGGACAATAGATAGAGTGCTGGGTCCAGAGCCAGGAAATTCATGCTTCTGAGTTCAAATTTGGCTTCAGACAGTAACTAATCTATGTGACCTTAAGTCACTTAACCCCATTTACCTCCATTCCTATCTGTAAAATGATCTAGAAAAAAAAATGGCAAACCACTGCAGTATCTTTTCCAAGAAACCCCCAAATAATGTCACAAAGAATTGGATATAACTGAAACAACTGAACAACAATAAAAAATACTTAAATTTCAGAAAGATATTTAATGAAAAAATTTTATATACATATATATATATATATATACACACACACACACACACACACACACACACACACAATAATGTCTTCATTATATGAGAATGAAACCCAAGTATAGGGACTTTAAGGTGGAGAGATGAGAAACTTTGCTAAATTAAAGAAACAAGTTGATTATAAAGTTTTAACAGACACTTCAGCTGTGGTATGTCAGAGCTGAACAAACTTGCTGGAAATGAGCTGTCATTGGGGCAGTCTCCCTCATGACAGATGAGATTCTACATCATTTCCCAGAAGAAGGGATCCCTATTATTCCTTGCCCGTACAAGGGTCTACCTTGCCCATGCTCCAGAGATTCCAAGACCCTCTTGTGGTAGATTTCCCATGCCATCCCACCACAAAGGCAGATGGAATGTGATGTCCATACCATGGAATTAGCCCAAAAAACAGAGGGACAGGGATTCCATGACAATCCGGAGCAAAAATTTTTTCAGTAGAAGCTAGAAGAATAATATGTTCCATAACAAGATGGGTGGCAACAGCCATAGCCACCATAGCCCAGTCCTCTACAGCTATAGCCACCATAGCTATAGCCTAGGCCATGGAAGCTGCCACATCCACAGCCATAACCAGTGCCATAGCCATAGCCCAAACCCCCATAGTAGCTGCCATAGTAGCTCATTGTTTTAGCATTCACTAATTTGGAGAAATGTCAAAAATAGGTTAAGTGAGTATGTATAACAGGGAAAGTCAGAGAGGAGGGGCAGAAAGAGAGAGAATTCTGGGCAGGGCTAATAATCAGTGAAAAGGAAAATAGGCAGGACATGTAGTACATCATTTGAGTATAAGCAGATAGGCCAGAAAAGACAAGACCATAATATTTGGGTAGGGTGATTAAAATATACTAACCTTAGAAAAGTAAGAAGAGAGTGAAATATCAGAAAGAAGATGTATTTTTAAATAAATACTGAAAAGGAAACAATGAGAGAGGGCTGGGACTTTTATGGGTTCGAATGGGAAGAAGAATAAGATGAGTGCTTTAGGGCAATTCTTAGGGCGGCTAAGTAGAGGTTGGATTTGGGTGGGAAGATTTAGGCAGGGAGACCAACTAAAGATTCTTACAGTGAGGTTGGGGATTTTGTCTTGCAGAGTAGTCTTTGGGTTCAAGAGATGTTGTAAAAGTAAAAAACTAATTTTGCCAACTGATCAGATAGTTGCAATGAAAGTGAAGGGTCAAGGAGGGCCCTGAGGTTAGGAACCTAAGTTCTTAATTTGATATTAGTGCCCTTCAATGGAGTAGAGAGGTTGTGAAGAGGTAGGGTGCTTTTAATAAGGCAGGATAAGGAAATCTATTCTAGACTTGGGTGGGGGGAGCTTTGAGATGTCTGGGGGACAGCAAGTTGAAAATATGTAATCAGACAGCTCACAATGTGGGACTGGATCTCAGGAGAGATACAGATCTGAATTTGGCAGAGAGAAAATCCCTGAAACTCTGAGATTTAAGGAAGGTCTACTTTTTTTTACCCTTGGAGAGAGCATATTAGGGAGAAAAGAAAAGAAATTTTAAAAATTTTTAAAAGAAAAGAAATGGAAGTTCAGGATTCAGCTAGAGATAATGGGAATGAAATGACATGATAATACATTAGTTAGGGTGACTGGAAAGGAATAGTCATATTGGAAGTACAGTGTCAAACACACCCAGGAACAGCAGTTGGCCAGTGTTCTCAAAAGCCAAAAGGGAGATCAAGAAAAAGGAAAACTCAGAGGACACCATAAATTTTGGCTAAGAGGACATCATTGGATATTTGGAAAAAACAGCTTTTCTTGAAGATGGGGGTCCAGAACCTAATAAGCAAGGTTTTCAAAGATAGTGAAAGGACAGCAACCAGAGACCCTGATCATCAGTAGAGTCATGGATTTTTTAAATGGAGAATAATGGAGAAGTTCTGATTATAAGAGTTTTGGTAGAATCATGCTTTCAGGGTATACCCAGTTAGCTGAACATTGAGTTCAGGGGAAATTCTGGGTTGGAACTAGAGAATGTTAGAAGGAATGTTAACCATAGCAGATGAGATCATCAACTGAGTTTAGTGGACAGAAAAGAAGGTAGTAGCTCTCTGGTTAAGGAGCATCTCAAAAAAGAGCATCTTTATTTGACCATGAGAAAAATGAGCTGAGCATGATTAGGGCTGCATTGAGTTTCTCACCTATTTTCCCAGCTTCCAAAAATTCTCACAACTACATATTAAAGGATAAGGAAGCCCAATAGGCTGTTACATGTCAGCTAAAGATCCTAATGTAACCTTGAGATTCCATAAATGGAGCATAAGAGATTAGAGTGCAGGAAAATTGTAGTGAAGATCTGTATAATTTACACTGCTCAGTGTATGGCTCATCTTTTGCTGAGATGGAGAGAATCTATTAAATTCTAGACCAAATGGTAGAAAGTATCCACTTCAGGCCCTAGGAAAATCACTTGAAGAAATTGGGAGTCTTGAACTAAAGTACCCTCAGGGGACAATGGTAACTAATTTTCCACCTTAAATTAGTTTTAATTCCACTTTGTAGTACAGGTGCTAGATATATTCTGTTTATCCTCTTGGGGGATAGGGTGGAATATGGATCCAGAGTTTGCCATTTTCCCCTCATAAATTGATACTCAACTTTCCTAAAGAAAATGAAATGAGAGATATACAAGAGAGAAAAGATTTTCATACTGAAGAATTAGTTGTTACTGAAATGACCTTCTTAGAATGTCTCCTGAAAAAGGATTGGTAAATCATTTGGAAATGTGTTTTGAGAAGTGAATGAAATGATGCTGCTAAGGACATTTCTGTCAGAAAAAAGCCTAGTGAATTCATAGGAACTATTAGATTTTATTAGTTTTTTTTTTTTGTGAATGGAGAATAATAACTTGGAATAATCTATAGTATTGGAAATGATTTTTATTTTATTTTTGCATTTAATTTAGAAGTTCATTATAAATTTAAAAACAATAAGAGCAATGAGATCCATTGATAGTGGTGTTTTCTCCACCATCTGAACCCAAGTTCAATCAAGAAACATTTATTAAGCACCTATTATGTGCTAGTAGATGCTAATCTCTGGATTTTCCCCCAAGAATCCCTCTGAAGTTTACACAGGTTTTACAGAGGATTACAAAAGATATGTTGGTTTATGAAGTTAAGGAATCCAAAGGCCCCATGGCCTGTTGTGAAGTAGCAAAGCATATGGTATCTTTCTCTGGGAATTGAATTGATTAGATAATTCATGTATTTGAGTGATTTGCAGGACACCTGTGTAGCAATGAGTCTACTTTCCCTGTAGAAAGGTAGGACTGAGCTTGACCAACAGTACACGAGGTTGGAGGAGATGAGAAAGTTTCCATGACAGCTTTTGAACTTGGTGCATGACTCTCTTTGTCATGCCATTCCCTTGTGATGTGCTACAAAACTTCAAGTTTCTTGATGATAAGAAAATAGTGAATTACAGCTAGACAAGGGGAATTCTGTCAAATTTTGTCAGTTATTAGAGATGCCTTGAATCTGGAAGTCATAAACATGAACCTGAGGCTCTGGACATATCAGTCTTTTTTCAAACCTTATAAATGAAATCTCTCTCTGTGTGCACCAAGAACAGTGAAGAAGGGGAACAGCTTATATTTGGGGATTGAACATTATGGAGTACTAAAATTTAAGTACTACAGAAATAAAATTTTAGGAAGACATTTAACCAGAAAACAATCTACTTTTTCAATAGATATATTGAATATAGAGTAGTATCTCTTCATTACAAAAGATGAACTAGAGAATAAATCTTCTGCAATGATATATAAACATAGGTCAAAATTGAAAATATTTTTCATAATGTGAGGCTGAAAACCAAGCACAGGGAGGTCAAAAAGAAGATGTGAAAACAGTTTTGCTAAGGCAGTGAAATAAGTTTATTAGAAATTCATAATAGACACCTCAGCAATGGTGTATTAAAGACGAACAAATTGCTGAAAATGAGCTGTCATTGGAGGAGTCTCCTTCATGACAAGTGAAATTCTGCATCATTTCCTAGAAGGATGGATCCTGCTGCTTTTCAGTTTCTGCCACTTTATTGTTTTGAGTCTCCAGAGGAATTCCAAATTCTTTTCACGGTAGTTTTCCCATGATACCAGGCAGTAGAAGAAGATACAATGATGTATTTTACATGCTGTGGAAATATCTCCAAACCCAAGGATTCCATGACAACTCAGAAGCAAACAGTTTTTCAATAGAAGCCATAAGAAGAATATCTTCCACAGCAAGATGGGCGGCAGCAGCCATAGCCATAGTTACCATAGCCCAGGCCTCCATAGCCATAGCCACCATAGCCCAGGCCTCCATAGCCACAGCTGCCATAGCCATAGCCTAGGCCACGGTAGCTGCCACATCCACAGCCATAACCAGAGCCATAGCCATAGCCCAGTCCTCCATAGTAGCCGCCGTAGTAGCTCATGGTTTCAGGTTTTACAGATTTGGTTTGATGTCAGTGAGAAGTTGTGAATGTGTACAGCACCACCTGCATGGAGACTTTTATACACATCCAGCAGGAGGTGTGGCAGATCCATTTCACAACTGCATAACTCACATTAATGAAATTACAAAGGTAATATCACATTCTTTTCATTTTTTGTTTCATGAAAACTACTACTGTAGCTTATTAAAGGTATTTTCTATTTGCTGTTTCTCTGAGAAGGCTCTGCCAGGATCTCATTCTTTTAATAAGAAATGATTATGGCGTTATCAAAGCCCATTAGGTTAATATGATTGATGCCCAATTCAGGTTTCATGAAATTTCTCTCAGATGGCATTGCCTCCTTCCATTAGACTTGCCAGTTTGATCTTCTGATTTTTTTTTTTTTTGGCTGAGGCAATTGAGGTTTAAGTGACTTGCCCAGAGTCACACAGATAGGAAGTGTAAAGTGTCTGAGATCAGTTTTGAATTCAGGTCCTCCTGACTTCAGGGCTAGTGCTCTATCCACTATGCCATCTATCTGTCCCCATAACCTTCTGATTTTTGAGACAGATTATAAAATTCTGTCTCTTTTAATAAGTTATTCTTGAACCTCAAATAATTCTAATTTCAATTGTGCCCCAATTCCAATCAACTATTCCAAAATCAATCTATATACAAATCAACTCTTCAGTATTTGTATTGTGCTAGACATTGAGAATATGAAAACATCAAGGTACTTGTGACAAACACAGAATTAGAGGGAGAATATTTCAGAAGCAAAGGTACAAGCCAATAGGGGAAATGTAACAGGTAGGATTAAAGGTGAGATTCTAATGGACCAGGGAAAGTCAGATGGAAGAGGTGGGAAAAGGGGAAGCTTCTGGACAGGCTGGAAAGCCAACTAGTGCAAAGTCAAACAGAAAAAAAACATAAAATGTATTGTAGATAAGGCAGATAAGTCAGCATGGGCAGGACCATGATGAGTACAATAAAGTGTGTGAAATCTAAAAAAAATAGAAATGGTCCAGCTCATGAAAAGAGGTAAAGGAAGCAACTGAAGGTTACAAGATAATTGTTGCCCTGCTGAGGCTTTACAGGTGAGAAGCGAAAAGGAGTCAGAAAAATGTTTTTGGAAAATGTCTTGATCATCTTAGTGGAGAAGGGATCTGAGTGGAAATAAAATTGAGGCAGGGAAGCTAATAATGTTAAACTCTTTATAGAGAGATATTATGAGGGTCTGATTTGAGGTAAGAGTTGTGTGAATTTAGAGCAGTGTTTGATATTTGCGCTAGAGATATTTGAAAGCAGAAAAGACAAATGTTATCAACAGAACAGATAGATGCCATAATAGTTAGGAGCCATGGTCTTTGAGACTTTGAAACTAAGTTCTTGACTTGATAATTGGTGTTCTGAAAAGAAGTCGAGACAATAGAAATAGATTGGAAATTGGCTATAGTTGTTTGTCCTTTTTCAAAGAGAATAAATGATAACATTGGGTGATGTCTTGACATACATGAATTGGATTTAAGTGACACAGACTTGCACAAATCAGCTTCACTTGCTTTTCCAGAAACATCAAAGTCCAATGGCAAGACAAAAAGCAAGGTGACTGGTGATAGTTTGGGATGCAGTGGACTATCTTGGCATCTTAGATATCTGTCCAAGCTCTATGCACTGCACAGTTTTCTGCTTCAGGCACATTCATGACTATTGTTCATCTAACCATTCTGCTGAGGGAAGTCTACACATGCTTGGGTAGAAATGTCTTCGTAGTTATCTCAACCTGGTTTATCCTGTCTGCCAAGAAGGTTTTATTTAGGTGTGGCTGCTGCGAGCCATACAACTTGGAGCTTGAGGTGAGAGCTCAGTGACAGATAAGTACCAAAGTTGGATGAGCAGTGTTGAAAAGTGTCCAATAAACCCTTATACTAGATGTGCTAGACTTTCATGAACACTCCATATGCTGGTGGGAAAAGGTAGGGTACTTTTATTTTCCTCTAATAAAGGTTTAATATACAAAGTACAAAACCAAATATATATTTATATATACATATGTATGAATGCATGTGTACATATAGCACTTCCCTTATGAATATATTGTACAAGGATATGAACTCTTCTCTTTCCCCCCCAGAAAACAAACTTTTATTGTCTGCAGATTGAAGCATAGTTTTTTTGTTGAACATTTTTTATTAAAGCTTTTTAATTTTCAAAAGATATACATGAATAATTTTTCAACATGAACCCTTGCAAAACCTTGTGTTCCAATTTTCTCCCTCTTTCCCTCACCCCTCCCTTAGATTGCAAGTAATTCAATATATGTTAAACATGGTAAAATGTATGTTAAATTCAATATATGCATACATATTTATACAATTATCTTGTTGCACAAGAAAAATCAAATCAAAAATAGGAAAATGAGAAAGACAATAAAATGCAAGCAAACAACAACAAAAAGAGTGAAAATGTTATGTTGTGATACACACTCAGTTCCCACAGAGCTCTCTCTGGCTATACATGGCACTGGTTTGAATTGTCTCATTGTTGAAAGGAGCCACATCCATCAGAATTGATCATTGTATAATCTTGTTGTTGCCACATACAATGATCTCCTGGTTCTGCTAATTTCACTTAGCATCAGTTCATATAAGTGTCTCCAAGCCTCTCTGAAATCGTCCTGCTGATCATTTCTTATAGAACAATAATATTCCATAACATTCATATACCATAACTTATTCAGCCATTCTCCAACGGATGGGCATCCACTGACTTTCCATTTTCTTGCCACTATGAAAAGGGCTGCCACAAATATTTTTTGCACATGTGAATCCCTTTCAAAGTTGGGGTACTTATGAAAAGGCCAAATGAAGAGATCTGTTCTAAAGCTCTAAAGGAGCTTTAGATGTATAAGGGCCAAAATCTTGAAATTTTCTAATAAGACAGTTTATGATGTGATACAGGAGCTCAGGAGAGAGCCAAGACTAGAAATGTGACTGAGTGTAAGAAAGAAGGTTCTTAAAGGTTCTTTTTAGGATCTAAAGACTAGGATTCTGGAAGATCTATTCTTTCAAACTAAAAGAAGCTTGGTAGGGAGGAAAGAAAAGAGACATACTTTTCAGGTTTAGCCTGAGATAGCGGGCATGGGTAAACTAAGATGATAAGGAAGGGATAGCCAAGCTAAAAGAACAGTATTAAATACCCAGGAGCACCAGTTGGCCAGAGATGTCGAAAGCTGAAGGGAGGTAAAGGAAGATCAGAGGAGGCCATTCATAGAAGAACATCATCAAACATTTTGTAGAAAGCAATTTTCTTGAAGATTGGCATCAGGATTCAATTTTCATGATTTTCAAAAACAGTGAAATGGAAGCAATCAGAGATCTTTATAGTAGAACCCAATGTATGCAGTATAAGTAAGGACTTTTTAAATATGTAAATACTCAGAAGGGCTAATAATGTACATTTGAATAAGATCATACATTCAGGGCATACACAATCACTTGAACAACTGAGTTCAGGGGATAATCTGGGCTAGAATTAGAGATGGATTTTTGAGTTTCGGAGAGAAAGGAATTGAATCCATAGGAACTCCACCTTAGTGGCTGGTATCTAACTTTCAGAGTGCAGTTGAGAGAAGAGAAGGCAGATTGTCTCTCTGGTTGCCAAGTGTCTTAGAAAAACTTCAGTTGGGGATAGAGTCAAGACACTTTACTGGAGTAAACGCAGCAACTCTTCTGAGTTTTTTCCAAATAATGCTAATATAATGTCTCAAAATGAATTCTGAAGCAATGAAACTAACAACAGAATGAAGTGAAATTCTTTTCCAGTCTAAGATAACTAGAAGATAAGTAGGAAAGGTCTGTCACAGTAAGATTGTAAGTGGAGTACAATCCAGTGCTAACCATATGAAGCATATACTTTTCCTGTTAAATCAGCAGAAGGTCTCGGGGGAGATTGAATACGAGGTGATATCAGGGAAGCTCTCAGCACACAGATGGTAAGGGTATTGGACAACTGGTCAGAAAAAGATTATAGGGAACCCTTTGCAGGAACAGGACTCTGTTGCATAACAACTACAAGCAGTTACGGGTTACAGTTCTAGTGTGAGAAGGAGTACTAGCAGGAGCGGAGCCCTGGTCAATTCCCTCTTGAGAAAATGATAATTATAACTCTTAAACTGAATAGATTAGGCAACCCAAAGATTTAAGTTTTAAGAACAATAATTTATTATTTGGAGAAAAAATGGATGAAAAAATTAGAAAGTTGTTTGGCAGAAACTAGGTATATTAATGATCTCAAACCACATACCAAGATAAGGCCAAATGAGTACATGATTGATGCATAAAGGATTATATCATAAGCAAATTATGGGAGCATGAATAGTTTACCTGTTAGATTTATAGATATAAAAGGAATTAATTTTGATTGAAATTAAAAAGTTTTTTCACAAACAAATCCAATGTTGCTAAGATTATCAGGAAAGCAGAAAACTGCAGAATTTTTTTTTACAATAAATATTTTTGCTAAAGGTTTCATTTCTCAGATATATGGAGAATAGAGTCAGTTTTATAAGAATATAAGACATTCTCCAATTGATAAATAGTCAAAATATATGATCAGGGCTTAATCTAAGGTGGGGAGTGTAATATGTGATTGCAGAGGAAATGCCAAACCACTGTAGTATTTTGCAAGAGAAAATCCCAAATGACATCAAGAAGAGTCAGACATGACAGAAAGGGAAAATGACAATTGTAGGAGGGAATGTGTGAAAATTGGGCCTGGCCTTCTGATTCTTTAGAATCCTGCATTCAGGCATATTTAGACACCAGTGAGACATATGAGTTCAGGGGAGATTCTATATTATTCTTGGAAATGGCAGTAGTGAGTGTAAAAAAGAAGGGAAATAAACTTATGAGGAAATCACCAACTGAGATAGTGTGGTAGAGAGAGGAGGAGGCAGGTTTTAGTTTTTGTGATTGTGAAAAATTTTAGAAAGACTTCAATTGACCAGGAACAAAATGATCTCAAGACATTTAGGGCCACAATAGGTGTCTCATTTCTCTTCTCAACTTACAAATCTTTCAGAACTATACTATCTAGTAGACTATAGCAGAACTATATCTAAAAGATAAACAAACCCAATAGGATGTTACATGACAACCCATAATCCCATTATGAACTTGAGACTGTATGAAGAAGGGTTTAAGGAACTAGTCCTCAAAAAATGGAGGTGATAGTTAATCTGTAACCTACTATGTGCCAAGTAGAGTGCTAAACTTTGATTTTCTTCCCAAGAACCCCTTAGAGGGACAGGATTACAAGGGCCACGTTGGGTTAAGAAGTTGAAAATATACAAAGGTCCCCAAAACTATTGTGGGGCAGCCAAGCAGACAGGGAATTGAGTTGATTAGAGAGTTCAATTGTTTGAGTGATTTATAGGATATCTGTGCAGAAAATAGTCTACTAGATAGGCTTCAGTTCTAGGACAATGATGTGAGTCAGTGAGGAGATGAACAACACTCAAAGGGAAAGTTGTCATGGAAACTTTTGGACTTGAAGTCCAAAACTCCCTTTTCTACTCTTTTTTTTTTCTGTGCCATTCATTTGTGCTGTGCCATAAAACTTCACATTGAAATACTGGTAGACAGGATAGGCAAAACCAAATTTTGGTATTTGTTAGGGACACCTTGGATCTGAAGGTCATGAATGATAAACGTGTGGCCCTGATCATGTGAATCTTTTTGAAACCTTGAAGATGAAAATCATGCCTATGTGCATGGAGAAAATAGGAGAAGAAAAATAGTTTATAGGGACAAATGCCTTATCTTCAGTAAAATTAGGGTTGACCATTATGAAGTCCTAAAATAAATAAAAGTAGAACAAATAAGAATTTTTATAAAGACATTCAACAAAGAAATAATATGATTTTTATTTTTCAATAGAAATCTTGGGATGTATTCTTTCATTGCAAAAGATGAATTAGATTACAAATATTTTCCAATATAGGTCATAATTGAAAATCTCTTCACAATATGAGGCTGAAACCCAAGCACTAGGAGGTCAAGGAGGAGAGGTGAAAACAGTTTTGCTATGCCAGTAAAACAAGTTTATTAGAACATAGTGACATACATCTCAACCAAGTGTAGAAGACTGGAGCAAACTTGTGGGGATAAGCTGTTGTTGGGGGAGGGGTCTCTCTAATTATAGGTGAAATTCTGCATCCTTTCCCAGAAGGACAAGTCTTGCGGCTTTTCAGTCCCTGTCATTTCAGTGCTCTGAGATCTTCATGTAAATTCCAGGACTCTCTTTCATGATACCCAGCTATAGTAGCAGATAGAATATGATGCCTCCCTAGGCCAAGAAATTACTTTAAGCAGGCTCAAACAAGGATTCCATGCTGCAGGTGTATATGGTTTTTTTTTATTAGAAGCCAGAAAAATAATAACTTCCCCAGCAAGATGAGCAGCAGCATCCATGGCCATAGCCTCCATAGCTGTAGATTCCATAGCCATAACCACCATAACCTAAGCCTCCATAGCCATATCTACCACAGCCATAAACTAGGCTATGGAAGGAGCCATATCCATAGCCTCAGCTATAGTTCAGGCCCCTATAATTGCTGCCATAGTATCTCGTTTTATCAGGATTCACAAATTTGGATTAATGTCAAGAAGTTGTAAGAGTATACAGTACCATCTGTATGGGGACTTTTATACACATCCAGCAGAAAGGATGCCAGATTCATTTCATTCACATTAATTCACATTAATGAAATTGTAAAGACAAATCACATTTTTTTCAATTTTTTTCCATGAAAATGATTACTTTAGCTTATTAAGGGTATTTTCTCTCTATCTGATGTTTCTCTGAGAAGTCTCTGCCAGGATCTTGTTTATTATAGTGTTTCCAAAGTCCATATAGTTAATGTGATATGCCTTAACCTGCCTTCATGGCAACAATTTCCCAGGTGCACTGTCTTATTTCCAGTATATTTGTCTTCCTGGCCTTCTGACTTTTTTTTTTTTTGGCAGGCTATGAAATTCAGTGTCTTTTAATATGTACTTCTTGAGACTTAAGTGACAGAATCATACAAGTTTTAGATTGGAGTTAAGGTGGTGAATCACAACTATATGGAATAATTCCTTCAAACAAAGACAATGCAAGGATGTCAGAGAGAGTTCCTTAGTAGGCACCAAAGACCACAATAAAGTCATCGACCTTTTAATTGTATAAATACTGAGTAGTGCTGATTATATGATTTTAGGTAGGAAAATGCATTCAGGGTATTTAGACATCCAGTTGAACAAGTGAATTTAGGGGAAATACTGGTTTAGTGAGCTGCAAAGAGAAAGGAATTGAATCCATGGGAAATTAGGAGTTCACTAATTGAGAGAATGTAGTAGAGAGAAGAGAAGGTGGGCTATAGCTCTCTGGTTAGGAAACATGGGGCATCAATAGTTGTCTCATCTCTCTTCCCAGCTTCCAATTCTTTTACAAATCTACTCTAAAGCATAAACAGCTTCAACAGGATATCATTTGACCACCAGAAATCATATTGTGACCTTGAGATTATATGAATATATATTATATATGTATATATATATATATATATGTGTGTGTGTATATATATATATACACACTTCTCAGGGCATAGCTGATCTTTGCCTAAGCTGGAGAGCATTTTGAGAAGTACAGATTCCAATTCAGACTCTAGGACATTCACTTGAATGAACTGGGGCTCTTGGGCTTGTAGGATATTCAGGGTTAGTAGTGCTAGCTCTACTAAGGAGTTTTAGTGGCTAATATATAGAATAGGCCCTATTTTATTTTGACTTTCCCATGTAGGAGAATTTGGATTCAGATGTGACAGTTTCCCATCAGAAATTGAATTTCTACTTTGCTAAAGAGAATAAAATATTCTTTGCCTAATATGAGCCAAGAAAGAAATGATCATTTTCCTGAAGGATTAGTTTCCACTAAAGTAACCTCTATATAATGTTCTGGAAAAGGACTGGAGAATCATTTGGAGATGTGTTTTGGAAGGAATAGATTGAAATGAGGATGTTAAGGATATTTCTCTAGAAAAGCAATTGAATTCATAGAAGTGAACTGGCTTTTTATGAATGGAGTATAATGCCTAGGAATCATCTGGAATAATAGAAATTAATTTCAAGCTAAAAAGCAGCAGGCAGAATAAGATCCATTGTGATACTTGTATTGTTTGGTTCACTGTTTGAAATAAAAGTTCAACTAATAATCATTTATTAAATACCTAGAGTGTGAAGTTCTGACATTTTTCCCTGTGAACTTTTCTGGAACACATCATTATGGGGCCATCCTTGGCATATGGAACTCAAGAATCCAAATGCCTCAATGCCAATTGTGGACTGACAAAGTAGATATTCTCTTTCCCTGGGAGTTTGAATTGATTAAAGAGCTGAGGTGTCTGAGTGATTTTGGGGACTCCCTTGCAAGAATGAGTACCTAGCCCTGATGAAAGGGTGGGTTTCAGCTCAAGGGCAATGTTATGATTTGAATCAACAAAGCATGTGGCTGGCTATAGGAAATGGTACCCACTTAAAGAGAAAGTTTCCATGACAAATTTAGAATTTCATATATGATTATCATCTGTATTCTATGTGGTTTGCCGAAATTTCTTGTGCGGTGCTCCAAAACTCCAAATTTCTTGGTGATAATAAAGTGGTGGAAGATAGCTAGACAAGGGAAAATCTAATCTAATTCTGGCAGTCATTAAGTAAACTTTGAATCTGAAGATTATGAACCATAAATATGAGGCCCTGAATATATGAATTTTTTGAAACCTTTAAGAAAACAATTCTGTCCATATGCACAGAAAACATGTTGGGGAGGGGGCACAGCTTACATGGATATATATTCCTTACCTTTGGTAAAGTTAGGATTAGATATTACCAAGAACTAAAATGTAAGTGCTATTGAAATCAAACTTTAGAAAAACATTCAAGAAGGAAATATATATTTTCCAGTAGAAATCTGAAGAGATATAATTTCTGTAATGCCTAGGCAAGCTTTCTGGAGGTCTTCTGGATGTCCTTGGTCTCAGCAGGATAGTCACCACAAGAATGGTGAGGAATAGAGTCTAAAGTCTTTACTGTCTCCTTCATAGTCTGTCCCAGTCTGACTCCTTCACAGTCTGTTCACTCTGACTGACTGACCAACTGACTCTGCCCCCAGTTTTCTCAGCCCTTAAATACCATATTAAAATTACATCATTACAGCATACTGAATATATGTGAACTAGAGAACCATTACATCACCATACTTAAGTACTAAGTATGCCATGTTTCCCCGATAATAAGACCTATCCCAAAAATAAGCCTTCCCCTTACTGTGTAAGATTCCTCTAAAATAAGCTCTCCCCCGGAAATAAGCCCTATTGAGATTGCTACTGTAGTGAAGGTGATCCCCTGTGCTACACGCTACATTATGGTACCCTCTGTATGCACCGTCCTCCTCCTCCCCCCGGATGAAATGCACGCCGCGCTCCAATCTGCATCCAATCAGAGCTGCAGCAGTGAGTGTGTCATCCTGTTCTTCCCCAGTGATTTGCTTGCTGGCGCCATTGAGAGCAGTGCCGCGGAGGAGAGCTGAGGCAGGACAACATAAAAACCTGGTATGTAAGCAGGAGTGAGGGGATGGATAAAAGGGATGGAGGATAAAAGGGGCATGATGGAGGATAAAAGAAGAACTCAGCCAGCACTCACCATGCTAAAGAAAGAACTTCCTTGCAGAGAGAAGAATAGATCAAGTAATGATTCCTGCAGGAATGACTGCCTATCTCCAGACCCTTGATATTGCAATAAACAAGCCATTCAAGGACCATTTGCACATGGAAGTCAATGACTACACTGAAAATAGAATGGAAAGAAATCAGTGTGGAAACTTTGTGAAGCCCTGTCTGCAAGAAGTCATGACTTGGGTGAAGAAGTCATGGGATAAAATTACTGATAGCTGTGTCGCCAAGGCATTACGAGCAGGTTACCTGGACAAGACATGTTCATTTAAAGAGAGCTATATTGCTGGACATGACAGATTGGGTCCACTTCTTCTGAAGGAAATAGAGGCACAAGACATCCAGGACAGAATTCAGGGTATGGACACTTATGACGATGTTGTTGAAGAAGATGACATGATCATTATTGAATAAAGGTACTTGTTTTTGTTCACATTTACCTGTTTATTAAAATTGCTGTCATTGTTCATTAAAATAAGCCCTCCCCTGAAAATAAGCCCTGTGGTGGTTTTCTGTCCAAAAAAATAATAAGACAGTGTCTTATTATCGGGGAAACACGGTATGTAAACTAGAGAACTATCATCTCATCAATGGCACTGAGTTAACACCTTGTTGTAAGTATCCTTGTTTCAAGTAGTTTCAAGTAGTTCAAAGTATCTTTGGATACAAGAATTCAAATATGAATTCTCTAGAATTCAGGCAATCTACACATTTCATTGCAAAATTGGGTAATAAATATTCTGTAATGATGCAGAATAGTAGATCAAGATGAAAAATATTTTCATGGTGTGAAGCTGAAACTCAAGTATTAGGAGCTTAGGGAAGAAAGGTGAAAACAGTTTCAATAAGAAAATGATACATATATTTTAGAACATTGTAACATACACCTCTGCTGTGTTATATCAGAGTTGAACAGACTTCTAGAAATGAGCAGTTGTTGAAGAGTCATGAAAGGAGCATTATTTCCCAGGATTTGTTTCCACTGAAGTGATTTCTATAGGATGTGTCTTGAAAAAAAAAACCTGATGAATCATTTGGAAATATGTTTTGGGAGAAAACAAATGTAATGAGGCTACTGAGGGCATTTCTATAAAAAAAAGCTAGTGGAACCATAAAAATGAAAAGATGTCTAGTGAATGAAGAATAATGCTAGCAGTGATATATAGTAATATAAATTACTATCTAATCTAATGTTAATATAATAAACAGCAGAAGGAATAAGGTTTGTACTATTTCTTCCACTATATGAAACACAAGATGCTTTATCAAGCATCTACTATATACAGACAGAGAGCAAACCTTTGGCTTTCTTCCCAAGAACCCATCTCAGAGACATAATTTTGGAGTCCATGTTGCCTTGTGGAATTGAGGAATCCAAAGAGTGAGGCAGGTTATGAAGCAGCAAAAGCAGATGATCTCTTTCTCTGAAGTCTGGATTGACTAGTGGTTAGGTGTTTGAGTGCTTTGGAGGAAACATTTGCAATGAATCTAGTTCTCTTGTGTATGGGGCTGTCTTTGGCTCAAGGCAGTGTTTTGAATTGTACTGATTGTTTAGTCGACTGGAGGAGATGCTAGCCAACCAAAGGTTCTATGACAACCTCCAGATTTAGTTATGGCTTTTTTTCTGGTTTCTTTCTGGAGTGTCATTCACTTGTGCTGTGCTTCAAAACTTCAAATTGCTTGGTGATAAGAAGTTATGAAAGACTGCTAGATAAGGCATAGGCTAAGCCAGATTCTGATAGTCATCAGGGTTGCCTTAAATCTGGAGATCATGAATCATGAACATGAAGCCATAAATATGTTAATCTTTTTGAAAGTTTGAAGATGAAGTCCCTGTCCATGTGTATAATGTAGGGATGCAGCTTATTCAGTCATATTCCTTGGCTTTGAAAAACTAGGAGTTGATTATTATGAAGTATTAAAATGTAAGTAATACAGATTTAAATTTTAGAAAAAATATTTAACAAGTAAATATAAGATTTTCAAACAGAAATGTGGAGATATCAGCTCATTCCTAAAAAGAAATTGGAGAGCAAATCTGCAATAAACACAAATAAATATATCAAAGTTGAAAATTTCTTTATGATGAGAAGCTGAAACCAAACTAGAGGGAGGTCAAAGAATACTGATAAAAAGGGTTTTGCTAAGTCAGTGAATCAAGTTTGTTAGAAATTCACAACAGACACCTCAGCAATGGTGTATTACAGCAACAAATTGCTAGAAATGAGTTGTTGGAGGAGTCTGCCTTGTGACAGTTGTAATTCTGCATAGTTTCCCAGAAGGATGGATCATACTGCTGGAATCACTGCTACTTAAGTGACCTGAGTGCTCCTTAGGGATTCAAAGACTCTGTTGTTTGAGCTCTTCCATGCTCCCTAGCCATAGAGGCAAATGGAATGTGATATCTTTACTAGGTTGTGGAATTAGCCTAAGACAGACAGGATCAAGGTTTCAATGATCGGCCAGGAGCAGGTGGTTTTTCAGAACAAGCCATAGGAAGAATACCTTCCACCACAAGATGGGCAGCAGCAGCCAAAGCCATAGCCACCATAGCCCAGGCCTCCATAGCCATAGCTGCCATAGCCATAGCCTAAGCCACGGAAGCTGCCACATCCACACCCATAACCAGAGCCATAGCCATAGCCCAGGCCTCCATAGTAGCCACCATAGTAGTTCATGATGTCAGGATTCACTTAATTTCATGAATGTTAAGGTAAGTTGTGTGAATGTATAAGGCACTATCTGCATAGGGACTTTTGTACACTTCCAGCAGGAGGTGTGGGAGACCCAAGCCAGTACTGCATTTTTGTCACTGTTTGTTCTCTGAGAATAAATTCTCAAGCTCATTAAGGTTATTTTCTCTTGATTTGTTCTTTCTCAGAGAAGGCTCTGCAAGGATCTCATTCTTATAATTGCAAATGATTATAGTGTTGTCAAGCCCATATCATTAATGTGGATGGTGCCTAACTTCATAGCCTTTCTCTCCCCCATTCACATATTTCTACTTCCATTATGTTTGCCATCTTAATCTTCTGCTTTTTTTTTTTTTTTTTTTTTTTGGATAGCTTATAGATTCCTCTGCCTTTTAATCTGTTCTGTTTAAGAATGGAGTGAAAGAATCATTTAAATTTCCAAATCGAATTGATGTAGTTTGTGGTCCCTTTAAGAAACTAGTGCATTCAGATTGATCTATTCCTTTTTGATTCCCAACCCCTCCTAGCTGATGCATTATCAATTCAGGAAGCTATCCTGGTCAAAAGCATCTCTTTGAATTCCAATAGGAGATCAGGGCTTGTCCCAGCCCTCATCTGGATCGAAGCCAACTTGGGCTCTCCCAACCCCCATCAGATCTGAGCCAACTTGGGACTCCACCCATGGGCCTCTTTAGCTAAATCTCTTATTATAAAAGAGCCAAGCTGGAGTACTCTCTTTGCAGAGATTCCAAACATGCCAGCTTTACGCCTGGCATGCCAAGAAGCCTCTATCTACTGGAACCCTATTTCTGATGCTCTTTATCCACACCTATTTCCTTAACTAGAATTTAACCCCATAATAAACCTATTTTATCAATCCAGGTTTTCGGGTCTGCAAATTCCTTTACAGAGGACTCTTGTGCCACTACTAGATCTCATTTAACTCTCCACTCTTGTGCCAAATCCAAAGGGATTGTAGGTGAGCTCTATTTGACTCTGTACCCCGAACCTACCACTAGTCCTCATTTTAATTTGGGTACCCCAAAACTAGACTTCATCAGAATTAAAATGGTGGTGGGATACAATTATTAGTCAAAGAACCATTCCCAAATCAACCCAAATACAAAGCAACTCCCTAGTGTTTGTACTGAGCTAGCCATTGTGATCAGGACTATAGAGGGATGAAATGGTCAATCCTTAACATTCTAAAATCACTCAGAATATGAAAATCACAAAGTACCTGCCACAATCTTGGAGAGTTGATGGTAGAAGATCTCACCGACAGATGCACAGGTTACTGGAGGAAAGGGGGAAAATAATCCTGTTATAGAGAGGATTAGAACTGAGCCTCAAAGGGAGCATGGGAATTCAGATGGAAGGAGAGGGGAGAGGAGAGAATTCTGGGCAGTCATTGCAAAGACAAGCAGAAGTGGCATGCAGTATATTGTCTGAGTGAAAGAAGTAGACCAGCATAAGCGGAGACATAATATATGGACAAAGAAATAAAGTGTAATGAGACTGGAAAGATAGGAAGGGTCCAGCTGATGAGGAAGGAAAAATTTCAGGCAGAGGGTAACTAATGCATATCAAACAGGAAGCAACTTGAATTTACAAGACAATTAATATGAAGTCTGGGCCTTTTGCAGATTAAAAGGGGAAAAGAGTCAAACAAATGATATAGAAAAATCTCTTGTGCTGGAGTAGATTAGGGATCTGGCCTCAAAAAAGATTGAAGCAGGAAGGCAATGAAAGCTCTTTCAGAGAGACATCGTGAATTCCTGATCCAGGGGGAACTGTGTGAATAGAGAAAAGTATTTGGATTCCAGAGATTTTGTGGAGGTAGTAATGACAAGTTTTGTCAACTGATCTGGTTAGGTACAATAGTAGGGAGGGTTCAAGGATGCCTCTGTTCTTTAGGGAGATGGGTCTATAATTTTCTTTCTCTCTTTTCAACCTACCTGGTTTAGGTATCAGTACCATGTCTTTGTCATAAAAGGAATTTGGTAGGACTCCTTCAATCCCTATTTTTTTCAAGGGGTATTGGAGTTAATTGTTCATTAAATGTTTGGTAGAATTCACATGTAAATCCATCTGATCCTGGGGATTTTTCCTTAGGGAGTTGATTTATAGCTTGTACTATTTCTTTTTCTAAAATGGGACTGTTTAACCAATTTACTTCTTCCTCTGTTAATCTGTGAAATTTATATTTTTGAAGGTATTCATTGATTTCATTTAAGTTATCAAATTTATTGGCATAAAGTTGGCCAAAGTAATTCTAATTATAGCTCTAATTTCCTCTTCCTTAGTGGCAAGTTCTCCCTTTTCATTTTTAAGACTAACAATTTGATTTTCCTCTTTCCTTTTTCTAATCAAATTTATCAAGGGTTTATCTGTTTTGTTGGTTTTTTTTCATAGAACCAACTCAGTTTTATTTATTAATTCAATAGTTTTTTTTTTACTTTTAATTTTATTAATCTCTCCTTTTATTTTTAGAATTTCAAATTTAGTGTTTGACTGGGGGTTTTTAATTTGTTCCTTTTCTAGCATTTTTAATGGCAAGCCCAATTCATTAACCTTCTCTTTCTCTATTTTATGCAAGTAGGCCTCTAGAGATACAAAATTTCCCCTTATTACTGCTTTGGCTGCATCCCACAAATTTTGGTATGATTCTCATTATTGTCATTTCTTGGGTGTTCTAGAACAAATTAATTATGTCTATGATTTGCTGTTTCACCCAATCGTTTCTTTAGGATGAGATTATTTAGTTTCCAATTATTTTTTGGTCTATTTTCCCCTGGCTTTTTATTGAGTGTAATTTTCATTGCATCTTGATATGAAAAGGATACACTTACTATTTCTGCCTTTCTACATTTGAATTTGAGGTTTTTATGTCCTAATATATGGTCAGTTTTTGTATAGGTTCCATGAACTGCTGAGAAAAAAGTATACTCCTTTCTGTCTCCATTTAGTTTTCTCCAAAATTCTATCATATCTAACTTTCTTAGTATTCTATTTAATTCTTTGACTTCTTTCTTATTTATTTTGTGCTTTGATTTATCTAGTTCTGAGAGTGCAAGGTTGAGATCTTCCACTATTATAGTTTTACTATCTATTTCTTTTTGCAGCTCTCTTAATTTCTCTTTTAAGAATTTAGATGCTACACCACTTGGTGCATATATGTTTAATATTGATATCGCTTCATTATCTATGGTACCCTTTAGCAAGATATAGTGCCCTTCCTTATCTCTTTTAATTAGATCAGTTTTTGTTTTTGCTTGATCTGAGATCAGGATGGCTAGCCCTGCTTTTTTGACTTCACCTGAAACATAGTAGATTCTTCTCCAGCCTTTTACCTTTACTCTGTATGTATCACCCTGCTTCAGATGTGTTTCCTGTAAACAACATATTGTAGCACTCTGGCTTTTAATCCAGTCTGTTAACTGCTTCCTCTTTATGGGGGAGTTTACCCCATTCACATTTATGGTTAAAATTACTAATTCTGTATTACTTGCCATCTTATTAACCCTTGCTTAAGCTTTTGTCCTTTCCTTCTCCCTTATCTCCCTCCCCAGTTTTGAACTTGTGAACACCACTTGCTTCTCATAGCTCTCCCTTTTTAGTGTGCCTCTCCCCACTTAGAGTTCCTCCCCCTTTCTTACCCCCTTTCCTCACAATTTCTGTATTCCCTTCCACTTAACTTACTCCTTCCCTTTTCATTTCCCTCCTCCCACTTTGCAATGTGGTGGGAGAAGTTTCACCATAAATTGAATATGTTTAATATTTTTCTCTTTAAGCCAATTCTGGCTTAAATCTTCCTCCCTTCTTTCTCTCAGATATAATAGGTTTCCTCTGCCTCTTTGTGAGATGTAGTACCCCAACTTTACCCTTTTCCGGGTATAATTTCCTTTCCATCTTTAGTTTCTAGAACAAATTATACATGTGTTCTTTATATATCTTTATAGCAGAAATATAGTTCCCAAATTTTCTTTTTACCTTTTTAGGTTTCTCTTGAGTCTTATAGTTGGAGATCAAACTTTTTTTTAGTTCTGTTTTTTTTCATCAAAAATAGATGAAATTCACCTATTTCATTGAATATTCATCTTTTTCCCTAGAAAAACACACCTGTAACAAATCATCAACCTGGGTGTGAGTACAATTATTAGTCCAAACTATTTTGCTGTGCAAAAAGAATCAGACTCTAAAATATTGTACAATTATCCTGTGAAGGAAATAAAAAATACAGACGGGCAAAAATATAGGAATTGGGAATTCTATGTAATGGTTCTTAGTCATCTCCCAGAGTTCTTTCGCTGGGTGTAGCTGGTTCAATTCATTACTGGAGTAATTTTCTTTTTCCAATTCACTGATTCTGTTTTCCTTGAAATTGTTTACCTTTTCCAATTCACTAATTCTGCTTTTCAAGGATTTGATTTCTTTATCCACTCTATCTTTAAATGAGTGGGATGACTTATCCAGACCCTCTTGCCAAACTTCCCTTTCCTTTTCCCATTTTTCTTCTAGCTCTCTTGTGAGAGCCTTTTTAATTTCTTCTATGAGAGTCTTATGTGTTGAGAATTAGATCATAACCCCCTTTGGAGATTCATCTGGAGACAGTCTATTTTTAGTTTCCTCAGGGTTTAAAGTCTGCTCTTTATCCATATAGAAGCTATCAATAATTAGAGCCTGTTTCAATTTTTTGCTCATTTTGTCAAAGAAGAACCAAAGAAAGCAAACTAACAACAAAAACAACAACAAAATGCAGTCTGCTTTTTTTTTGGGGGGGGGGCGGGGAGTGCGGAGGGGGCTTGATGGTATTACCGAGCTTCCTCTACAAACTGCAGGGGTCAGCAGTAAGGCACTAGCTGGACAGCAATGGTTTTACTGACTCTACACTCTGAGACTTTGAGAGCATACTGAGACACTCCAAGTGGGTGTGGCCAGGTCCGAGAGATCCTAGCTTTTTGGGGTTATAGTCTTTACCCCCTGTGATAGCTACTCTGTTGCTCTACTGGTTTGCTGCCAGGGCAAAATAGCCACACTGTGGTAAAATTCTCTCCACAGAAATGGCTGAGATCACACCCCACCCCTTTCTGGTCTGCTCAGTGTGAGCTATCTTCCATACTCTCACTGTCTGCTGCTCTGTCACTGCCTACCTTCAGTCTGTGCCTGATCTAACCATCCCTGCAAACAAAAACAGACCTTTTCTGGTGAATTTCAAGGACATCTGTTGGTAAGTATTTGTGGGTTTTTTTTTTCAGTCAAGCACTAATTCCGAGGTCTTATTATGAAAAAAATTTTCTGAGAGCAAGATGTGTGTATCCTCTCCACCATCTTGGAAAAATTTCCCTTTTTGGTATTTTTTGATAATGTTTTTTTATTTTCAAAATACAAAGATAGTTTTCAACGTTCACCCTTGCAAAATTTTGAGTTCCAATTTTTTCTTCCTCCCTTCTTTTTCCTCCCCTAGACAACAAATAATCCAGTATAGATTAAACATATGCAATTCTTCTAAACATATTTCCACATTTATCATGCTGCACAAGAGAAAAAGATCCTTAAGATAAGAATACTTAAAGTATGGATCCTAAGGACCTATTCTCTCATCCTTCAAAAAAGAATAATCTAGGGAAAAAAAGAGAAAAGATTGAGGTTGAGGCAGAAACAGTGGGTCTGAAATGATATGAGAGTAGGTTGTTTAAAGCAACTAAGAAGAAACAGTCAGGCTGGACATGAAGTGTTAAGGATCCCCATGAGCATAATTTGGTCATCAGTGTCAAAAAGTGAAGGAAGATCAAGAAGAAGCTATTAATTTAAGTTATGAGCACTCTATTAAGCACTTTGGAGAGAGAGAGAGACTAGTTTCTTTTGAAATTTGGGGTCAGGAACTTGATTTGAAGGGTTTTCAAAATAAGTGAAAGGAGAGCATCCAGAGATCACAAAAGCCTCTAGGGATCACTAATGAATGCAGTATAGCCATTAGATCTTTTCAATGTAGAAATACTGGGAGGTGCTGATAATATGAGCTTGGGTAGGAATATGAAATCTCGGCATGGGTAGACAAGAGCTAAATAAATGAGTTAAGGAAAAATGCTAGACTAGACTTAGAGATAACGTAATAAGTATCATAGGAAAGGAAACTGAGCGCATGGCAGATGAAGAGGTGACTAATGACGAAATTGTTGAGGAGAACAGAGAAGGCTATAGTTCTTTGGTTGTGAAGCCTCTCAGAAAAACTTCTGATAAGGAGAAAAATAAACTCAAAGAGTTTCCTATAACAATAAGTGTTTCCTCTCTCCTCCCAGCTTCCAATCTTCTCACAACTGCATGTCAAAAAATAAGGAGCCCAATAGGATGTCACAGGACAACCTGAAATCCCATTGTGACCTTGAGATTGTATAAGGTTAGCATAAAAGACTAGAAGTTGTGAAAATGGAGGTGATGATCTGAATGTAATCTTCACTGATCAGTTCATGGCTGCTCTTTGGTTAAGCTGGAGACCATCCAGAGAAGTCCAAACATTTTGGTAGAAGGGTCTTCAGCTCAAACTCTAGTACTTCACTTGAAAGAACTGGAATTTTTGGACTTAAAGTAATCAGAGAGTGATACTAATTTTCTTAAGGTGCTTTAGTGGCTACTATGTAAAATATAGACTAGATCTATTCTATTTATACCTAGGAGGGAGAATTTGGATCCAGAGGTGACAATTTACCCTATAAACAGAATATCAACTTTGATAAAGAGAATGAAATATTCTTTGCTCAATGAGAGCTGTATAAGAGCAGAATGATAATCTTCCCGAAGGATTAATTTCCAATGAATTAACCTCTATACAATGTTTTATGGCAAAGGATTGTCGAATCATTTGGAGATGTGTTTTGGGTGGATTATACAAAATGAGACTGCTGACAACACTTCTGTCAAAAAACAGGCTTTTTATGAATGGCAAATGATACCTAGAAAGGATAATTAGTAACAGAAATTTATTAAGCTAGCAAACAGCAGGAGGGATAAAATATTATTTTAATAATGTTTGTACTGTTTCCTCCATTGTCTGAGACAAAAATTTAATCAATAATCATTTATTAACATCCCCTACTCTATGTCCCAGGTAGAGTGCTAAACTCTGGTTTTATTCCCAAGAACTTATCTGAAGCACATAAATACAGTGAAATTGTGGGTCTATGGAGCTGAGAAATTTAAAGACCTGAGTTTTATTTATGGAACAACAAAGCAGAAGCTTTCTTTTCCTGGGAGTTAAGTTGATTGGAAAGTTCAGATATTTGAATGATTTGCAGGGCACCTATGCAACAAGAAGTCTACTACTCCTTTGAATAGATTGACCTCAGTTTGCAGTTAGTATTGTCAAATAAATTAATAATGTAGTACCAGAGATAGTACCCAAAGAAAAGCAAAGTTTCCATGATAACTTACAGAAAATATATGATGGTCTTTTACAATTCTTGTGATATGCTATTTACTTGTAATGTGCTACAAAATTTCAAGTTACTTGGTGATAACAAATTGATGGAAGTGATTTAGAAAAGGATAAACCAAGCCAAATTCTGACAGTTATCAGGGATACCCTGGATCTGGAAGTTATGAATCATGAACTTGAGGCTCTGAACATTTAAATCTTTTTGAGATCTTGAAGATAAAAATGTCCTTGTGCATAGAGAATATAGTGGAAATATCACTGGTTATAGGGACAAATATCTTAACTTTGATAAAGTTGGAGTTGAGTAGTATGAGGTACTCAAATGTAAATATTATAGAAGTCAAATCTTAGAAAGCCTTGTAACAAGGGAAAAGTAAGTTTTTTTAAAATAGCTTTTTATTTTTCAAAATACATGCAAAGAGAGTTTTTAATATTCACCCTTGCAAAATCTTATGTTTCAATTTTTTCCCTTCCTTCCTCCTCCTTTCTTCCCTATCAGCAACTAATCCAATATAGGTGAAACATGTACAATTCTCCTAAATATATTTCTACAATTATCTTGCTGCAGAAGAAAAATCAGATCAAAAAGAAAAATGTGAGAAAGAAAAAAAGCAAATAAGCAAACAAGAACAAAAAGTGAAAATGCTATGTTGTGATCCCCATAGTCTTCTATCTGTGTGCAGATGGCTCTTTCCATCACAAATCTATTGAAATTAGCCTGAATCACCTCATTGTTGAAAAGAGCCAAGTCCATCATAGTTGATTAACATGTAATCTTGTTGTTGCTATGTACAATCCTCTCCAACATTTATTATTACCTTTTCCTGTAATCTTAGCCAGTCTGAAAGGTATGAAGTGATACCTCAGAATTATCTTAATTTTCATTTAAAAAATCAATAGTGATTTAGAGCATTTTTTCCATATGATGAGAAATGGCTTTAATTTCTTCATCTGAATTGTTTTTTCATATCCTTTTATTTATCAGTTGGAAAATGGCTTGCATTTTTATAAATTTGAGTCAACTCCCTATATATTTTAGAAATGAGGCCCTTGGATGTAAAAATTTCTCCCCCCACCCCCAGTTTTCTGCTTCCCTTCTAATCTTGGCTGCATTAGTTTTGTTTTTACAAAACCTTTTTTAATTTAATATAATTAAAAGTATTAATTTTGCAAAAAAAATTTTTTTTCAATAGAAATCTAGAGAGGTATCATTTCTTTGCAAAAGATGATTTGGAGAATAAAACTTTTGCAAAGACATTCAAGAATAGGTTAAAATTAAAAACCTTTTCAATTTAAAACCCAAGTATAGTGAAGTCAAGGAGGACAGGTTAAAAGAATTTTGATAAGTCAGTGACTGAAAAAGGTTCATTAGAACATTGTAACAGACACCTCACCCATGGTCTATCAGAGCTGAGCAAACTTGCTGGGAATGAATTATTGTTGGAGGAATCTCCCTCATGAAATGCAAAATTCTGCATCATTTCCCCGAAGGATGGATCCTGCTGCTTCTTGGTCCCTGCCACTTCACACCCTTGATTGTTCCATGGAGATTCCAAGACCCTCTTGTAGTATCTTTCCTATGTCACTTTGCTGTAGAAGCAGATGAAATGTGATATTTTATAATGCTATGGAAATTATCCCAAGCTTGGTCAGACAAGGATTCCATGATGCTGCAGGAGAAGGTGGTTTTTCAGTAGAAGCCAGAAGAATAATATCTTCCACAATAAGAAGGACAGCAGCAGCCATAGCCATAGCCACCATAGCCCAAGCCTCCATAGTCATAACCACTATAGCCATAGTCTAGCTCACAGAAGCTGCCACATCTACAGCTATAACCAGAGCCATAACCATAGCCCAGACCCCCACAGTAACTGCCACAGTAGCTCATGGTGTCAAGATTCAAGGATTTAGATGATGACAAGATTTGGTTTGCATGCATTTGTGCAGCACGGGCTTCACAAGGATGTTTATACAATTCCAGTAGGAGGTATTGCAGAGAATCCTTCCAGAATTGCATAATTCCCATTAAACAAATTGCCAGGGCAAAATCACATTCTTGTCTTTCTTTGGTCCCTAACAATTCCCCTAGCTCATTAAGGTTGTTTTCTCTTGATCTACTCTTTTTCTGAGAAGATTATGCTATGATCTCATTTTTGTAATAACACATGACTGTAGTATTGCCAAGGTCTATGTGTTTAGTGTGGGTGATGCTCTCCTTAAGCTTCAAGGCAGACCTCAGTTAAATGACATTGATTTCTTTCCATCATACTTTCCACTGGTATTCAGATTTTGATTCAGATATTTGAATCCTGTCTCTTCTATAAAGTGTTTCTTGAGACTTAAGTGACATAAGTACACTAGTTTTAGATTGAAAGTGAGATGGTGACTGGGCACAGGTATATGAATGCATCAATCAAACAATTCCAAAATCAATTCAAGTACCAACTGGGTCCCTAGTGTTTGCACTGTACCAGTCACTGTGCTCATGCCTGGGGCTATAAAGAAATGTTTTAAAAGTTCCTATATTTGGCAGTTCCAAAACCCCTGAGGATATGAAAACAAGGTACTTGTGTAAGACAAAGAGAATCTTTCAGAGGAGATCTCAGAAGAAAGGCACAAATCATCATAATAAAAAGATAGATTATGTGGCATAAGTCCTACTAGGGCTAAGACTCTTTTGGACCAGGGAAGGTAAAGTGGGAGAGGCAAAAAGAGGAGAGGATTCTGGGCAAAGTGGACAGTTAGCCAGTGCAAAGGCAAGCAGAAGGAGGAGCAAGTAGTATTTTATCTGAGGAACAAGAGTAGGTCAGCATAGGCAGGACTATGAAATATGGGTAAGGCAATAAAGTACACCAAGACTAGGGATGTAGACATACCTAACAGAATGTCTCTATTTAAATCAACACAAAATAGGAAGCAAGAAGAATTTATCATATGTGGCCTAGGAGTCAAAAGAAAGCTTTAGGAAAATTTTTTTGGGAGAGAAGATTATGGGAAAGTGATGGAATATATCAGACAATTCCAAGTTCTTTAGATTTCTCCCACAAACAAAACAAAACTGTGTCTTAGGATGAACATAGATGTGTGAAAAGGTGAAAAAATAATTAAGGGCAAGGACAGAACAGTGGTTCCTATTGGGACAACTAGGACAGAGGTTTGGTTAGTGTGAAGTGTAAATATCTTCAGGGCAGCTCTGCTGAAACAGCAAGTGAGGATCCCTGAAGCTACTTGGGTCAGAACAGTAGGAAGAATTGCAAGTCTGAGGGGAAGAAGAAGATTGAGGGAACCTCTGTGATAGGGAATGTCAAGATCAGCTGTGCTATTAATCTCAGCCCTGACTAAGAAGGAACAAGCATATGCCCAGGGAGTGCAAAAGCAATAGGGCAGGGAAGCTGCTAGCAGTGGGCATTTACAGGAGGATGGAGTTTGGGGTTTTGACTTCCAGAGAGAAGAGCAGAAAGATCTGAAGCCAGAAACATTATTCACCTCCACCCCTCACCAGGACTAGTGGTGATTATACTAAAAAGCTTTTATTTTTTTAAAGATGAATAGGCAAAACCCAACTATAGAAAGTTACTAGGGGAATAGGGAAGACTAGATCTCATTTTTAGAATACTGGAATAAAAAAAGGTATTCTCTATGGGAACTGAGTGTGGAACACAATGTAGCATTTTCACTCTTTCTGTTGTTGTTCGCTTGCATTTTGTTTTCTTTCTTAGTTTTTTCCTTCTTAATTTGATTTTTCTTGTGCAGCAAGAGTATATATATATATATATATATACATATACATATATATATATATACACACATATATATATACATATACATGTATATATATATATACATACATATATATATATATATATATAGTAGTTAACATATATTTTAACATATTTAACATGTATTGGACTACCTGCCATCTAGGGGAGAGGATGGAGGGAGGGAGGGGAAAATTTGGTACAGAAGGTTTTGCAAGGGTCAGTGTTGAAAAATTACCCATGCATTGTTTTGTACATAAAAAGCTTTAATAAAATAAAAAAAATAAAAAAAGCTTTTCCTACCCCAAAAAGTAACATCACATGGTTACCTGCCTGAAGAGAATTCATAGAAGAACTTTAAAAAGGACATTAAAAATAAAATTAGAGAAGTTGAGGAAAAACTAAAAAAATGAGAACAATACAAGAAAAACAAGAAAATTATGAAAACAAAGTCAATCATTAAAAAAAAATCCAGTCTTTTTCAAAAATAGCATTTTATTTTTTTCAAGTACAAATACATTCAATATTCACCTTTATTAAACTTTATTTTTCAATTCTTTTTTCCTTCTCCTCCCTTCCTCCTCACTCCCTAAGACAGCAATTCATCCAATAAGGTTAAACATGTGGAGTTCTTTTAAACATATTTCCATACTCATTATGCTGAATAAAAAAAAATCAGAGCAAAAGGGAAAAACATAAGAAAGGGAAAAAAGCAAACAAACAGCAGCAACAACAAAAAGATAAAAATAGTTTTGATGCACATTCAGTCTCCATAGTTCTCTCTCTGGATGTGGATGGTACTTTCTATTACAAGTCTATTAGAATCATTTGTTGAAAAAAGCTGAGTCTATCACAGTTGTTCATTACATAATATTGTTGTAACTATGTACAATATTCTCTTGGTTCTGCTCTTTTCATTTAGCATCAGTTCATGTGAGTCTTTCCAGGCTTTTCTAAAATCAGTCTGCTCATCATTTCTTATAGAACAATAATATTCCATTACATTTATATACCATAACTTATTTAGCCATTTCCCAACTGATGGGCATCCACTCAGTTTCCAGTTCCTTGCTGTTACAAAAAGGCTGTTACAAACATTTTTTGCACTTGTGGGTCTTTTTCCCTCTTTTATGATCTCCTTGGGATACAGATTCAATAGAGACACTACTGGGAGATCTAGTCTTTTTATTTTTTTTTAATAAAGCTTTTAATTTTCAAAACATATGCATGGATAATTTGACAATTTTGACACTTACATAGCCTTGTGTTTTAGATTTTATTCTCCTTTTCCCCACACTCTCTCCTAGATGGCAAGCAATCCAATATATGTTAAACATATTAAAATATATGTTAAATCCAAATGTATAAATATAATTATACAATTCTCTTGCTACATAAGAAAATCAGGTCAAAAAGAAAGTAAATGAATAAGAAAAAATGCAAGTGAACAACAACAAGAAGAGTAAGAATATTATGTTGTGATCTACATTCAGTTCCCACAGTCCTCTCTTTGGGTATAAATGGCTCTCTTCATCACAAGATCATTGGAACTGGCATCCATCATCTCATTGTTGGAAGAGTCACATTCATCAGAACTGATTGTCATATAATATTGATGTTGCCATGTACAATGATCTCCTGGTTCTGATCATTTCACTTAATATCAGTTCATGTGAGTGTCTCCAGGCCTCTCTGAAAATCATCCTGCTGATCGTTTCTTATAGAACAATAATATTCCATGGCATTCATATACCATAACTTATTCAGCCATTCTCCAACTGATGGGTATCCACTCAGTTTCTAGTTTTTTGCCACTATGAAAAGAGCTGCCACAAACATTTTTGCACATGTGGGTCCCTTTCCTTCCTTTAAGATCTCTTTGGGATATAGGCCCAATAGAAACATTGGTGAGTCAAAGGGTATGCACAGTTTGATAACTTTTTGAACATAGTTCCAAATTGCTCTCAAGAATGGCTGGATCCATTCATTACTCCACCAACAATGTATTAGTGTGGGAGATCCCATACAGTCTTAAGAAAGAAAATGACTCTTTGAAAATTTGAACTGGGCAAAGGGAAGCCAGTGAAGTCAAAAGAGACTAACAAGTAATAAAACAAAATATAAAGAATGCAAGTAGAAAAGAACGTTAAAAAATTAAAAAAAAGAAGACAACAGATTTGGAGTACAGATCAAGAAAAGAAAACATAAAAATGATTGACTACCTGAAAACTGTGAAGAAAAATTGAACCTTGATACAATAATAGAGAAAATAATTAAAGAAAAATATCCTGAGGTGATAGAACAAGAGGGGAAGGTTGAAGTACAAAAAAAATATCCACTGTTCACTACCTGAAAGAGATCTAACAAAGAAAACATACATGAACATCTTTGCTAAATTTTGAAGCTTCCAGATCAAAGAGAGAATCTTACAAGCAACGACAAGAAGAAGAAGACAATTCAAATATATTGGAGCTACAATTAAAATCACATAAGACCATTAAGCAGTTACAATACAAGAACTGCTGGATTTTTGACTGAAAATATTCTATACAGCAAAATTAAGTATAACACTGAATGAAAAGAAAGGACATTTAATGAATTGTCAGATTTTCAGGACTTTGAAACCTGAACCCAATAAAAAATTTGACCTATAAGTGCTGATATCAAAGAATAATTTCAAGGGACTCAATAAAGACAAATTGATTGTTTTATATGTAGAAATACAAACCAAATGTCTAAGATTATGCTTAATAATTGGTTAATACAAAAGAAAGATTTACATAAAGCTAAGTATGATATGATTCTAAAAAGCAAAACCATGTAGAAAAAAGTAAAAAAAAAAAAAAAAGTAATTATGCTATACAAATAAGGTGTGAGAGGAGACAGAGTAATTATATGGGGAAGGAGGTTGGTAATACCTTCCAAAATCTATAAAGAAATGAGAGGGAAGGGAGATGGGATAGGGAAATGTACAGAAGAATGTATAGACTAAATGGAGAGGGATAAGGTGTGTAGATTAATGGAAAAGGAATAAAGAGTTAAGGAAAGGGTGGAAGGAGAGGATACAAGAAGAATCCTTGGAGTGGGGAGGGAGATTAAGTAATAGCAAGGCAAGCCAGTGGGTAGATGTAAAGTAGAAGAATTAGCAGGGATAAAAAAATGAGAGAATGCATATACCTATATCTATATCTATTTATTTCTGTGTGTATATATATATGTATTTGTGTGTGTATGTATGTATGTATATATATATACACACACATATATATATATAATATGTGTGTGAATATGCATATGTGTGTATATGTGTATGTAATATATCTGTGCTTATCTACATTCTACTTGGGGGAAGTGGAGGAGAGAAAGGGGAGAAACAAAAATAAAGTAAAAAGTGAATAATAGAGAAAAAAACAAAACCTACAAGAAAGCAAAGATTTACAGTTCTGAATACATTGTACTTTATCATTATAACACTTTCTTGAAATGGAAATTTATTTGAACATTTTGAATCCTCTCTTATGTTCTGCTCTGCATATGACAGTTTTCTATTTTTCTGTTTTTTTTCTATTTCATTTTTTCAAATTTTCTATTTAAGTTTTAAATATAAAAAAGAATGTAAACATCTTAAAAAAAATCCCTTGTGTAGCAGAGTAGAGAAGGGATCTGGGTGAGAATCCAATCCAAGATTCAATCAGAGAGCAGATGTGAACAAAGGTTGTGCAAAGAAGTCAGTCTATAATTCCCTGGTTGTGGAGCATCTTAGAAAGATTTTAATTGAACAGGAGAAAAATAAACTCAAGGTGAATAGGACAGCAATAAGTAATTCTTGTCTCCTTCTAACTTTGAACCTCTCACAGCAGCACACTAAAGGATAAGGAAGCCCAAATAAATGTTATATGACAACCAGTAATCACATTGTGACATGAGGTTGCAAAAAGGGAACAGAAGAAACAAAAACTCAGGAAATGAAATGATGGTGGATTGCTTAGTGCATGGTTAGTTTTTCACTAAGCTGGAGAACATCCAGTGGAGTCCAGACCAGGGAATAGAAGGGCTTCCAGTTCAAAGCCTGAGCAATTCATTTAAAGAAACTGGGACTCTTGGGGTTAAAGGACATTTAGGTGGCTGTCCTAACTCTCTTAATGTGTTTTAATGGTCACAACATAGTTATAGGTATTAGATCTATTCTTTTTGTTTCCTAGGGGAAGGATCCCTAAGGAAATTCAATTGGCATTTCCCCTACATAAATTGATTTTTGTCTTGGCTAAGGAGAAGGGAATATGTCAAGTTGTGGAGTTGGTTAGAAGAAATGGGCCCCCTGAAAATGAGAGGTTTCATAACAACTTTCAGACTAAGTATATGTCTTTCTTGTGTAATTTTGGTAGTAGAACATTCACTTATTCTGTGCTCTAAATCTTTAGAGCACTACATGATAACAAAATGGTGAAATTCAGCTAAACAAGGGATTTGTCTGTTAATCATTTTTCACTCATGTCCAACTCTTAGTGAATACATTTAGTATTTTCTTAGCAAAGATATTAGAGTGGTTTGCCATTTTCTTCTCTGGCTCCTTTGACAGATGAGGAAAATGAGGCAAATAGAGTGAAGTGACTTGTTTAGAGTCATCCAGACTAGTTAATGTCTGAGGCCAAACTTTGATACACTGCACTATTGAGCTGCTCTCAACAAGAGATAGGTTAAACTAATTCTCAATCATCAGGGACAACTGACAACCATGAACATGACACAATGAACATATGAATCTTTTTGAAACTTTGAAGGTAAAAACCCTGTCCATGTTTGCTTAGAATATGTGAGAAGGGATGAAGCTTATAGGTGACAAATACCTTCCCTCTAGTAAAGAGTGGCTGAAATATTATGAAGTATTCAAATTTAAGTATTGCAGAAATTCCATTTTAGATAGATATTTAACAAGAAAATAATGTATTTTTTGAACAAAAATGATTTGTGTCATCTCATTGCAAAAGATGAATTAGAGAACAAATTTTCAATGTAGATAATGGCTGAAAATTTCTTCATAATAATAGGCTAAAACCCAAATATATAGAAGTTAAGAAGCATAGGTAAAAAACAGTTTTGTTAAGGCAGTGAAGAAAGTTTATTGAAAAGCAGTAACAGAAAACTCAGCCATGGTAGAAATGAGCTGTTGTTGGAGGAGATTCTGCATCTTTTCCCAGAAGGGTAGGTCCTGCTTCTTCTTGGTCCCTGCCCTGAGTGCTTCCTGGAGATTCCAAGACCTTCTTGTGATAGTTCTCTCACACCAACCAGCTGTAGAGGCAGATGGAAAGTGATGTCCTTCCAAGGTCATGGAATTAATCCAAAGCAGGGAGGGACACCACAGGAGCAGGTAATTCTTTAGTAAAAGCCATAGGAAGAATACCTTCCACAGCAAGATGGGCGGCAGCAGCCATAGCCATAGCCACCATAGCCCAAGCCTCCATAGCCATAGCCACCATAGCCCAGGCCTCTACAGCCACAGCTGCCATAGCCATAGCCTAGGCCACGGTAGCTGCCACATCCACAGCCATAACCAGAGCCATAGCCATAGCCCAGGCCTCCATAGTAGCTGCCGTAGTAGCTCATGGTGTCAGGATTCACTTATTTGGATGGATGTTAAGGGTAGATTCTGTGAGTGTGTACAGCATGATCTACACAGGGACTTTTATACATTTCCATTAGCAGGTGTGGCAGATGCAGAACTAGGAATTGCATAACTTCCATTAACCAAATTACCAGGGCAAAAATCACATTCTTGTCATTGTTTGGTTGCTAACAACAATTCCTCCAGCTCATTAAAAGTTTATTTTATCTTTATTTGTCATTCCTCTGAGAAGGCTTGGCCATTATCTTTTTGCTATAATGAGAAATGATTATCATTTAGCCAAAGCGTATGTAGTTAAGGTAGCTGATACTCTACCCAGGCTTCATGGCATCCCTCATTTTCCCCCATTCCATAATACTTTGTTATCTGGCCTTGTGATTCTTTATTTGCACTATAGAATTCTGTCTCTCCAAATCTTGAGACTCAAGTGACAGAATAGTTCACACAAATTTCAGAATTGAGTTGAAATTGTGGATCAGCTTTGTTGAATCCATTTACTTCAGTAACTACTCCAAAAACCACAAAAGTACAAATCATATTCTTAGTTTTTGAACTGTAATAGCCATCGTGCTCATGTTAGGGATAAAAAGGAATACCAACAATATTCCTGTTCTCAGGCAGCTCAAAAGATTTTTTTTTAAAGCTTTTTATTTTCAAAATATATGCGTAGACATTTTTCAATATCCACCCTTGTAAAACCTTGTATTCCAATTTTTTTCTCCCTCCCAATCCTCTCCTCAGATGGCAAATAATCCAATATGTATTAAACACATGTAGATCTTCTATACATATTTCCACAAATATCATGCTGCACAAGAAAATCAGATCAAAAAGGAAAAAAAATGAGAAAGAAAAAATGCAAGCAAACAACAACAAAAAAATGGAAATACTATAATGTGATCTACACTCAGTCCCCACAGTCCTCTCTCTGAGTGCATATGGCTCTCTCAATCACAAGACAATTGGAACTGTTCTGAAAATCATTTTGCAGGGACCTCAAAAGTTTTAAGGCCAGAGGGAACATGGTAAAAATAACAAATATGGAGGGTTGAGGGGAGAAGATCTCAGAGGCAGAAGCACAAGAAATTTTTGGGAAAAGACAAAGGTTATGTGCCACAGTTGATTTAGGAATTTAGAATATAATGGATCAGAGAAAGTCAGAGGGGGAAGAAGAAAGAGAGGATTCATAGCAAGTGAGAGAAATAATTCATTTGAGCTCACTATTCTGATCAATATTAGTCAATTTCATATGATTGGACTAGAGTAGGAGTGATTATAAGTTCTATATATGAGACCCAAGACCTCTGAGTTACAAATTGTTAGTTCACTTGCTTAATCATAGGAAGCTAGCTAGAGGCCCTCATCCTTGTTTTTCCTCATTATGGTAACCAAACACAGTGTGATGAAGGTGATTCAATGACATGGAAAGTCCCCCAACTTATTTTTGTACCTCAGACCATTTTTTCTTCTGAAAGGTGACATGTGAACAGGTGACAATTTAATGACCACTTAGTGGAGATGCCCCATATTTGCTACTCACAAGATCCCTTTGCTGACCTAGCATTTTTAGCTAAGGCATAATCTTTAGACCCATGAAGCAAGATCTATCAACCAGTGGTATTGTATACTTTTTGTAGCCTCTTTTGAAAGTTCATATGTCAAATATGGTATCAAACCTTATAAAAATAAGTCCCTGGGAGAAGAGAGCATCTTATGTCATAAGAAAGATCTAAAGTTCACTTCATTTATCCTTGAATAAAATACCACAGACTCAGAGCACTGTCTCAGTCTCTTTTGTTATAGGCTGGATAATTTAAATCCCCACACAGAGTGGACAGTCAAGCAGTGCAAAGGCAAACAGAAAAGACATTCAATGCATTGTCTGAGTAAAAGAAGGTAGGCTAGCCCTGGCAAGACCCTAAAATTATGGGGAGTGAAATAAAATGTTTTGAGACTAGAAAGATGGGAATGGGCCAGCTAAAGAAGAGGGCAAAATGCCAGATAGAAGCTATTTATTTTAATCAGCATAAAACAGCAACTGGAGTTTCCAAGAAAATTGGAGCAAGGCCAGGGACTTGGAGGACTTTCAAGGGAACAGGAGTAAGATGAATACTTCAGAAAAGTACCCTGAACTGCTGATTGGAGAAGGAATATGAGTGGGAAGATGATCAGGCAGGGCAAATCTAGACTATGGGATTTGAGAGAAGTTTTTGAATTCTACAGATGTTGTCAAAGTATATAGGACACGTTTTGTAAATTGATCAAATAAGTGCTATGATAGTGAAAGGTCAAGAGCATCTCTAAGGCTGTAAACCTAAAACCTTGGCTTTTTGTCTGTGATCTTCAAAGGAATAGAGAATTTGAGAGGAGCAGTATACTTTAGACAAGACAAGATGAGGAAATTTGCACCAGACTTGGAGGTTTTGAGATATGTAGGGAACATCAAGCTGAAATTTGTGGGTAATGATAATTCACAGTGTAGGACTGGTGCTCAAAAGAGATGAATATCTGGATCTGCAGATTTCACAGTGAGTGGCAGAGAAAAGATCAATGAAGCTCTGAGAATTAAGGGTCTTTTGTCTCATTTCTGTAGAGAGTAAGGAAGAGTAAAAGGAAAAGAAGTACAACCAGAGATAGTGGGTCTGAGATGGTAGAATAATGGGCCCACCTAAGTCCACCAGAAAGGAACAGTTAGCCAGAAAAAGTGGTGTCAAACACACTTGAGAGTACTTGCTGGTCAGTGCAGTCAAAATTCTAAGGAAGGTCAAAAAGAAGAAAAACTCTGAAGAGGTCATTAGTTTTGTTCATGAGAACAGCACTGAGATCTTTGGAGAGAGCAGTTTCTCTTGAAGTTGAGGGTCAGGAACCTAAGGTTTAGGGCTTTCAAAGATAAAGGAGAGTAGCCAGAAATCCTGAGTAGGCCCCAGTGACTTCAGTAGAACCATGAACTTTTTAAATATGGAAGTTCTGAAAAGTACTGATTATATGAGGTAGGTAAAATCATTCCATCTGGGCCTTGGTGGACAGCTAGAAGTTAGTTCAGGAAAAATGCTGGTTTAGAGCTGGAGAAGGGATATTTAGTGTCAGAGAAAAGGGAGCTGAGCACACAACAGATCAGATAGATACCAACTGAGAGAATGTAGTAGAGAATAGAGAATGTTGTAGTAGATTATGGAGGGTCTCAGATATTCTGCAGGTGACTGGAGGTACAAAGCTCAGGAAAATGGAGATGCATTGTTCAATGAATGATTGATCTTTGGCTTAGCTAGAGAACATCTGGGAAAGTCTAGACCACAAAACCTAAGAGACTCATTTCAAGGAACTGAGATTCTTCATTTTAGAGGGCACCCAGAGACTTGTCTAACATTCTTAGGGCGTTTCAATGGCCATCATTCTAATAAAATATTAGATCACTTTTGCTTGTCCCTCCCAGGGATAATGTAGATTGAAAAATGGTTTTTGTACCATCTACCCTGACACTAATTTTTTGTCTTTGCTAAAAAGAATGAATTATTTTTTACCCAATGCAATGTGTCCTAGAGAGAAACCATCTCATTTGTTTCCATTGAATTGATCCTCATAGAATGTTTCCCAATAAATAACTGGTGAATCTTTTGGAATTATGCTTTGGTAGAAATCAAATAGAGTGAGACTTTTGAGGACATTTCTCTATAAACTCCAGTAGAGATACAAATATTTACATGCTTTTTGTTCAATTCAGAATAGTTCCAAGCAGTGATATATAGGAATAATAATAATAGGAAAGCATTTTATGCTAATGCTGCTAGTAGCACTTGGACTGTTTCTCCATTGTCTGAAATGTAAGTTCAATCAATAAACAATTATTAAGCACCTAGTCAGTGCTAGAGATTGTGCTAAGTTGGTTTTCTTCCCAAGCACCCATACAAAGGGCATAATTTCAGGGGTCCTGTTGGCCTATGGAAGTAAGAAATCTAAAGGCTGGTAGACAAGATGCTGAATAGCAATGCATTTGTTTTCTTTCCCTTGGTATTTGAATTTATTAGAGAGTTGACGTTTTTGAATATTTTTCTGGATGCCCTTGCATCAATGGAACTTCCTTCCCTGTGGACAGGAGGCCTTAGCCTGAGGTCAGTACTTTGAATTGGACAGGCTTTGCAGCTGACCTGAGGACATGGGGCTAACAAAAGACACAAGATTCCATGACAACCTTCACACTTGGATTATAACTCTCTTCTGTTATCTTTGTGATGGATCATTCATTTGTGCTGTGCCCTAAAGCCTCAGATTGTTGGTGATTAAAAAAATGTATTGGAAGAAAGTATGCAAAGAATTTATTATTCAGTTGTTTATCAATTGGGAGTCCATTCAAAGATTTCTTGGTGATGATAACACAGCAATTTGCCGTTTTCTTGCCTTGCTCATTTGATAGATAAGAAAACTGAAGCTAAAAGGGTTAAATGACTTGCCCAGTCATGCAAACTAGTGTGTGAAGACAGAATTGAATTTAAGAAGATAACTCTAGGCTCAACACTTAATCAACTTCACCACCTGGCTTCCCTCAGACAATAAGTTAAACCAATTTTGACAGACATAAGGAACATCTTGGATCTGGAAGTCATAAGCTTGAAAATCTCTTTGAAACCTTAAAGAGAAAAACATTGTTCATTTGTCCTTAGAATGTGTGAGAAGGGAAGAAGCTTAGAGGGGATACATGCCTTGCCTTCAATAAAGTGGAACTTGAATATCATGATGTACTAAAATTGAAAAAATTCAAAAGTCAAATTTTATAAAGATATTTTACAAGGAAAAAAAATGTTGTCTGAACAGAAATCTGGAAATATATCACTTCATTGCAAAAAAAAAAAAAAAGCCTTAGAGAGCAAATTTTCTGCAATAATACAGTTAAGTATATCAAGGCTGAAAATGTCTTCATGATGAGAGGCTGAAACCCAACTATATAGAGGTCTAGAAGAAAAGATAAAAACAATTTTGTTAATCCAGAAACAAGTTTATTAGAAAATAATAAAAGAAACCTCAGCCATGGTATATCAGAGCTAAGAAAACTTGTTGGAAATGAGTTGTTGTTAGAAGAATCTCTCTCATAAAAGATGAGATTCTGCATCATTTTCCAGAAAGACAGGTCCTGCCGCTTTGTGGTCCCTGCCACTTTCCTCCCCAAGAGATCCGTGGGGATTCTAAAACTCTGATGCTGTAGCTCTCCCATGTAATGTGGCTGCGGACATAGATGGAAGTGACAAGGCTATGGAATTAATTCAAAGCAGAGAGGAACAAGGATTCCAAGAAGGCTCAACAGCAAGGAGTTTTTCAGAAGAAGCCATAGGAAGAATACCTTCCACAGCAAGATGGACGGCAGCAGCCATAGCCATAGCCACCATAGCCCAGGCCTCCATAGCCATAGCCTCCAAAGCCATAGCCTAGGCCACGGTAGCTGCCACATCCACAGCCATAACCAGAGCCATAGCCATAGCCCAGGCCCCCATAGTAGCTGCCATAGTAGCTCATTGTGTCAAGATTCCCAGATTTGGAAGGATGATGAGGGTAGGTTCTGTGCTTGTGTACAGCACCATCTACACAGGGACTTTTATACTCTTCCAGTGTGAGGTGTGTCAGACCCATTTCTGAGTTGCATAATTCTCATTAACCAAATTACTAGAGCAAAATCCCATTATTATTATTTCCTGAGAATAATTCCTCCAGCTCATTAAGGATTTTTCTCTTGATTTGATTTTCCCCCCAAAGCTCTACCATTATCTCTTAGCTGTAATGAAATGATTATAGTGTTGGCAAAGTCTTTGTGGTCAACATGACTGATATCCCAATCCAGATTTCATAGCAGCCTCTTCCAGATGTTAATGTCCTCCTTCCATTACATTGGCCTAACTGGCTTTCTGGAAATATTATGGAATCCTATTTCTCCAAGTCACTGCTTCTTGAAACTTAAATGACAAAATGGTTGACAAAAATTTCAGATTGGAGTTCAGACTGTCCTGAAGTACTGCAATGCTGGAATTCATCCATTAAGCAAGTATTCCAAAAGCAGTCAAAGTACAAACCACTTCCCCACTGTTTGTGCTGTACCAGCTACTGTGCTAATGCTTGTGGTTACAAAGAAATGTCCCTAGGTAGAGTCCCTGTCCTTAGACAACTCTAAAGACCTAAGGCCATGGAGAATGTGAAAATACTACAGCATCTGTTGCAAACATGGAAAGTTGATGAGAGAAAATGTTGGAAGCAGAGGAAAAAACAGCTAAACATGGATTTAGAATTGAAAACATAATTGAATAGTGAGAGAGAGAAAAAAAGAGGGAGAGAGAGAGAGAGAGAGAGAAAAGAGGAGAGAATTCTGGGCAGGATGGACAGTCAGTCTGTGCAAAGTCAGGCAGAAGGCATGTGCAGGACATCATCTGAGTGAAAGAAGGTAGATTATTTTGGGAAAAATCATAAAATTGTAAGAAGGGAAATTAAGTGTACTCAGTCTGGAAAGGTGGAAATAGAACAGCTAAAGAATGTAGAATGGCAGAAAGACACTATGAATTTAAATCATCATGGAAGAAAAAGCAACTAACAAGATAAGATGACATGAGGAGTCATAGGGGACAAGAAGTCAGAAGAATGCCTTGTAAATATTCCTTTGGTAGTGGAGTAGAGTGATGATCAGGATGGAAAAAATTTAATCAAAGGGGTCCATCAAAGGTTCTTTCAAGAGATATGCTATGAGGGCCTGATCAAAGGGGAACCATTTGATAGGAAAAAAATGTTTGGATGCCAGTGATGTCATGAAGGTAGAATAATCCAATTTAGTCAACTAATCAAATATGTACATTGATAATGCAGAGTCAAGAAAGTCCTTGACACTATAAACTTAAGCTCTTAGTTTAATATTGATGCTCTTGAGCAGAGAAGTTAAGAAGAGGTAGAGTGCTTTGCATGAGGGAGGGTGAGGAAATCTGTTGTAGACTTAGGATGTTTAAGATACATATTGGCTAGCAAACTGAAATTGTGTAATGACTATTGATACTGTGTGTCTGGATCTGTGTCCAAAGAAATGTCTTGGAAACTCCGGAATGGAATAAGATTTTTCTCTAGAAGTGGGGCAATTTGAAATGTATATAGGCTATCAAGTAGAAATTATATTCATTGATTATTAATGATGTAGATCTGAATCTTGGGAGAGATGTAGGTTTGGATCTGGACATGTAGCAGAGAGTGGATAAAAAAAGATCTTGGAAACCAAAGGATCTAAGAATGGTCTACTTTCTCATCATTGGAAAAAACATGAATTAAAGAGGAAGTGAAAAAGACAGAGCCTTGGGCTTCAGTCAGAGTTGATTTGAATGAATGGACAAAAGGGGAACTAAATAAGATGAATTAGAAGGAACAAAAAGTGGGCATATCATTGTGAAGCATACCAGGAACAGCAGTTGGCCAGTATGGTCAAAAGCCAAAGAAAAATCAAGAAACAGGAATATTCAGAAGAGTCCCTTAGGTTTAGCCATGAGAACATCCCTGGAGAGACAAGTTTCTCTTGAAGATACAGATCAAGAATGTGACATTCAGGATGTCGAAAGTGAAAGAGTGAAAGGAGAACAGCTAGGGCTCTTGAGTAGGCGCTAGGCTATCAGTAAAGGTAAGGATTTAAATGTGCAAGTACTAAGAAGTGCTGATACTATGATATTTGGTAGGATCTGTGATTGGGGAAGAGATAGATAGCCCACTGATCCAATGAATTTAGGAGAAATAAGTATGGAGGTAGAGATGGGCTATTGAGTGTTAGAAAGGCAGATGATGATGTTACCACTTGGGAGACTCTAGAGAAGAGAACTAGGTTGTGATTCACTGGGTGAGCAATATCCGAAGAAGATTGATTGATCAGGAGAAAAATTAGCTCAAGGTGCTTGGGGCAATAATAGGTGTCTCATATCTCATTCCAGCTTCATTTCACAATTGCATAGTAAGAGATGAAACTCAACAGAATATCACATGACTATGAGAAATCCCACTGTGATCTTGAGACTCAATAAAATGGGGTGTGAAGGACTAGAGCCCAGGAAAATAGAGGTGATGGTCTGTCTGTAACCTGCACTGCTCAATGCATTTCTGGTCTTTGACTAAGTGGAGTAGCATCCAGAGAAGTTGAAACAATGCGACAGGAAATCTTCCAGCTCAGGAAATAAAAGCTTGATTTCATATAACTTGGACTCTTGTTTTTAGAAAGTATTGAGGGACTTAGCTTTCTTAGCATGTTTTAATGACCCACCACAGACTATAAATAGTAGATCTCTTCTGCTTATACTTAGGGGGAATAAGGTAGGTTCAGATATGGTGTTTTCCCCCTCAAAAAATTTTTGTGTTTGGTAAAGAGAATGAAATATTCTTTGCCCAATGAGAAGAGCCTAAGAGAGAAATTATCTTCTTCCATTGAATGGACCTTCATAGAATGTCTCATGGCAAACAATTGAGCAATCTTTTGGAGGTATTTTTAGAAAGAAATGAGATGCTGAAGACATCTTTTAAAATGCAGTGGCTATATAGATATATGCAATCATTTTTCAATGTAGAATAATGCCTATAAACAATATATAATAATGTAAATTTATTTTAAGCTAACCTACAGCAGGAGGGATAAGTTTCGATTTTACAGCACTTGTAGTGCTTCCTCCACTGCCTACAATGCAATTTTAATAAAAAAAAATCTACTAAACACCTACTATGTATGTACTCAGCAAATGTCAAGCTCTGACTTTCTTCCCCAGCAATCATGTAAGGAAAAGATTTCAGGGACAGACTGGCCAATGTTGCTGAAGGAATCTAAGAAAAGTAGCCAGACTTTTGAACTGCAAAGGTCAAAACTTTCCCTGGAGGTTTGAATTTATTTATTTATTTATTTTATATTTTAATTTTATTTTATTTAATAATAACTTTGCATTGACAGAATCCATGCCAGGGTAATTTTTTACAACATTATCCCTTGCACTCGCTTACGTTTCGATTTTTCCCCTCCCTCCCTCCACCCCCCCCAAGATGGCAAGCAGTCCTATATATGTTAAATATGTTGCAGTATATCCTAGATACAATACATATTTGCAGAACCGAACAGTTCTCCTGTTGCATAGGGAGAATTGGATTCAGAAGGTAAAAATAACTCGGGAAGAAAATCAAAAATGCAAATAGTTTACATTTGTTTCCTAGTGTTCCTTCTTTGGGTGTAGCTGTTTCTGTCCATCATTTATCCATTGAAACTCAGTTAGGTCTCTTTGTCATAGAAATCAACTTCCATCAGAATACATGCTCATACAATATTGTTGTCGAAGTGTATGATGATCTCCTGGTTCTGCTCATCTCACTTAGCATCAGTCCATGTAGGTCTCTCCAAGCCTCTCTGTATTCATCCTGCTGGTCATTCCTTACAGAGCAATAATATTCCATAACATTCATATACCACAATTTACCCAGCCATCCTCCAATTGATGGGCATCCATTCATTTTCCAGTTTCTAGCCACTACAAACAGGGCTGCTAAGAAGTTTGAATTTATTAGAGATTTTTAATATTCAAATATTTTGCTGAGCATCTTTGCCAACATGAGTTACTTCCATGGGAGGCAGAACTTTAGCTTTAGGTCATTGTTCTGATTTGGACAGACTGTGCCATTGACTGTAATGAATGGGGGGCATTCAAGGCAAAAAAATGGCACCACAATGTTTAGACTTATTATATGACTTTTGTGTAGTCTTTATGGTGGGTCATTCACTTGTGCTTTATTTCAAATTTTCAGATTTTTTTGGTGATAACAAAGTTCTTGGAGATAGCTAGATAGGGAATTGTTGGTTTTTTTTTTTTTTTGATCATTTGAAAATTTCTTGGGTAAGAAAATGGAATAGTTTGCAATTTTCTTCTTTAGGCATTTGATAGATGAGGAAACTGAGGTAAACAGGTTTAAGTGACTGGTCCAGAGTCACACAGATAAGTTAGTGTCTGAAGACAGTTTTGAACTTAGAAAAATGAATTTTCCTGACTCTAGGCAAATTGCCAGGGGAAATCAGAGTCCTGATATCATTTAGTCCCTGACAACACTTATTCTAAGTTATTAAGGGTCTTCTTCCTTCCTTCCTTCCTTGCTTGCTTCTTTCCTTTCTTTCTTTCTTTCTTTCTGTTGTCTCTTGCTCTCTCTTTCTTTTCCTTGATTTCTTTCTTGCTTGCTTTCTGTTGTCTCTTGCTTTGTCTCTCTTTGTTTCACTTGATTTCTTTCCCTTTTTCAGAAAAGGCTTTGTCACAATTTCATTCATGTAATGAGAAATGATTATAGTGTTGCAAAAATCTAAGTAGTTAATGTAGCTGATGCCCTATCCAGCCTTAATGGCAGTCTTTTCCCAGATAGCATTATTTTCCTTTCATTAAACTTTCCTCCTTAGTCTTCTGAAACTACCTGGCTAGAATCCTGTCTCTATAAATTAATGCTTCTCGAGATTCAAATGGAAGCTCATACAAGTTTCAGATTGCAGATTGGTATTATGGTGGAATACAGCTTTATGGAATCCATCCATGCAACAAATATGTCAAAAGCAGCAAACCACTTCCTTAGTATATTCACTATGACAGTAATTGTACTCTTGGTTGATATTATCAAGAAATGGCAACATAGTCTCTGTTCTCAGGTAAATCTAAAATATTGTGGCCAGGGAAAACATGAAAATGCCAAGGAATATACCCAAACATGGAAAATTTATGGGAAAAGGTTTTAAGTAGAGGCACAAGTCACTTGGGGAAAGGGTCAAGGCGCAAATTACAAGTGAAGGTGAGAATGGGCCAGCTGAAGAAGATGATAAAATGCCAGCTAGAAGTAATCTACTTGGAAGCTCAGCAGGAAAGATTTGTCAGTAGGGTGAGAGGGCCTTGGGAAACCAGAAAACCAGGAATGGGAGTGGATTGTGGTGGCAGTGGCAACTTTGGGAGCTTTGTGAAGTCTCAACTCATGAGAAAGGACCCTTTTGCTTTGGTCCACTAGAACTTAGAGCTACAGTGGAACAGGGGCACTCCTAATAGTTCCAGGACAGAAAAAAGTGTTTGTGATCAGATCCCTAAAATGATCTCTTAAAAACAGATTCACAAACCCCCTAAAGCTAGAAACAGTGCACCTCCATACAGGAAATAGAGCTCTACTTCAACAAAGAGTTAAAAGCTGAGTAACAGACTGGAAAAATGAGCAGAAAACAGAAAAAGATTCTGACCATAGAAAGTTACTATGTTGATAAAGAAAATCAAAACACACACTCAGAAGAAGATAACAAAGTCAAAACTCTTACACCCAAAGCCTCCAAGAAAAATAAGAATTGATCTCAGGCCATGGAAGAACTCAAAAGGGATTTTGAAAATAAAGTAAGAGAGATAGAGGAAAATGGGAAGAGAGTTGAGAGTGATGCAAATGGAAATACACAAAGCTAATAGACAAATAGCTTAAAAAGCAAAATTGGCCAAATGAGAAAATACAAAAGCTCACTAAAGAACATAATTCCTTTACAATTAAAATTGAGCAAATGGAAGAATTTTATGAGAAATAAATAAACTTTAAAACAAAAACAAAGGAAAGAAAAATTGAAAATAACATGAAATATCTCATTGGAAAAACAACTGACCTGAAAACCATACTCAACAAAAATAATTTAAAAATTATTGGTCTACCTGAAAATCATGATTAAAAAAAGAGCATAGACATAGTTTTCAAAAAATTATCAAGGAAAACTGTGCTGATATTCTAAAAGCAAAAGTTAAAATAAAAATTGAAAGGAAGTGCATTTGAAGCTAACAAACAGCAGGAGAGCAAAGATCTATTGTTACAGGGATTTCTTGTGTTTTCCACACAGACCGAAACAGAATTTAATCAAGAAAAATTTAGTAGGCACCACCTATGTATGAAGAGGAGTGTCAAGCTCTGCTTTCTACCAAAGAACCTCTCTGAAGAACATGATTTTGGGGAAAGTCTAGGCTATGCAGCTGAGGAATCCATAGGGTATTAGATAGACTGATTAGCAGTCAAACAGATGTTCTCTTTTGCTGGGTGTTTAAGTTTACTGGAGAGTTAAAGTGTTTGTAGATTATATAGGAAATCCTAGCCACCATGAGTCCTCTGCTCTCAAGTAGGGGAAAGGTTCAGTTCCAAGTTAGGATTTGAGAGTGTTTGTGTTTGCTGGTTATGAAGGATACCTTGCTATTATGAATGCACTACCCTCATATATGGGAAAGCCTCATTTCAAGGGCAGTGTTTGAGTTAGACAGGATGTATAGTCAGCTACAAGAGGGGGGGCCCCCTGAAGATGCAAGTTTCGATGACAATATTCAGACTTTCTATATGACTCTTTGATGATCTTGGTGGAATGTCATTAACTTGTGCTGTGTTCCAGATTTTGAGATTTCTTGGTGAAAACAAAGTAGTGAAAGACAAGTAGGCAAGGATTTTGTTGTTCAGTCATTTTTCACTATTCTCTGAATCTTTGTCACTGTGACCCTCTGAGGATTTCTTAGCCAAGAAAATGAAATAATTTTCCATTTCCATCTCCAGTCTTTTTTACAGATAAGGAAAATGAGGCAAACAAAATAAAGTGGCTTGCCCAGGGCCATACAAACTACTTAGTTTATGAGGATAGATTTGAACTCAGGAAGATGAGTCTTCCTGACTCCATTTTCTGTACTCAATCTACTATTCTACTTACTTTTTCAGACTAAGAGGGGAAGATAGATCTGAAATCATCAGAAAAACTTGGATGTGAAAGTCATCAGCCATAAATATGATACCAAAAATATGTGAAATTTTTTGAAACTTTGAAGAAAAGAGCCCTGTCCATTTATGAGCAGAATGTGGGAGAAGGGGATGGAGCTAATATGGGACAAAGGTCATATCTTTAGTAAAGAAGGGCATTAATAATAAAATCTTATTACTTCAGAAATTAAATTTGATAAAGACATTTTATGTGGAAATAATGTCTTTTCTGAATAGAAATTGTCAGAGATATAAGCCTGTTGCCAAAAATGCATCAAAAAGATCAAATCTGCAATGACATAGGTGAGTACATCAAGGCTGAACATCTTTTCCTGATGAGATTCTAAAACTCAAGTACAAGGAAGTCAAGCAGGACAGGTTAAAAACAAATTTGATAAAAAAGGGAAACAAGTTTATTGGAAAGTTTTAACTTACACCCAGCTATAATAAATGAGAGGTGAGTAAACTTACTGGAAAGAAGTTGTTGTTGAAGGAGTCTCCCTGATGACAGGTCAGAGACTGCATCATGTCCAAGAAGGACAGGTCCTGCTGCTTCATGATCCCTGCTATATCCCTGTGCTGAACGCTTCATGGAGATTTCAAGACCATCTTGTGGTAGCTTTCCCATGCCAACCAGGTGCAGTAGCTGATGGAATGTGATGACCTTACAAGATCATGGAATTAGCTCAAAGTAGAGAGGATCAAGTATTCCATGTGAGCCCTCAGCAAGGTGTTTTTCAGTAGAAGCCATAAGAATAATATCTTCTACAGCAAGATGGGTGGCAGCAACTATAGCCATAACTGCCATAGCCTAAGCCTACATAGCCACAGCTTCCATGGCCACATCCTAGACCACCAAAGCTGCCACATCTGCAGCCATAACCAGAACCACAGCCATAACTCAGGTCCCCATAATAGCCACTATAGTAACACATGGTGTCAGAATTCACTTGGATGGATAGATGTTAATGGTAAGTTCTGTGAGTATGTATGGCACCATATATACAGGAACTTTTATACTCATTAAACAGGAAGTATGGTAGACCCAGGCTAGAATAATGTGATTCCCATTAACCAAATTGCCATTAAAATCATATTCTTTCAATTGTTTAGTCCCTAACAACAACAAACGACTAACAAACCCAGTATACTCAAGGTTTTGTTTTTGTATTTTTCCTCTTGATTCATTGTTTTTTTGAGCAGGCTTTGCCACAATCTCATTCCTATAACATGAAATAGTTATAGCATTGCCACAGGTATGTTGTTAATTTGGATGATACCCTATCCAGGCTTCATGGCAGCACTCTTTCAGACCCACTGTCCTCTTTCCATTACACTTGCTTCCCTGGCTATCTAGTACTCCATCTTAAGTGTGGAGTCCTCTCTAAATCAGAGCTTCATGAAACTCAAGTGACAGAACAGTTCATACTAATTTCAGATTGGAGTTGAGATTAGGATGGAGGCCTTCTTAATGAAATCCATTCATCCAACACCTATTCCAAATGCAGCTAAACAGAAACACCTCCCCAATGTTTAAACTATATTCTGCCCCAACTGATGGTTAATGTTATAAAAAATATTCACAAAATCCTTCTCCTCAGGCAGATACAAAGTCCTAAGGCCAGCGAGAACAGGTAAACACCAAGGAACTGCCACTAATATGGAGAGTTGATGGGAGAAGGTATCATAGGTTGAGACAGCAAATTTGGGGAAATGATTATGTATTAATGGTTGGTTTCAAACTGAGACCAAAAAAAGTCTGTGGAGAAGGACAGAGAGAGGAGAGTATTCTGGGCAGGGTGGATAGCCAATCTGTGCAGAGGCAAACATAATTATCTGAATGAAAGAGGGTAGGCTAGCAATAACAAGACCAATAAATGTGGGGAAGGAAATAAAGAATATGAAGATTGTCAATTGAGAATGGGCCAGCTAAAAAAAAAGAGCGAAATGCCAGACAGAAACTATTTATTTAAATCCTCAGAGAAGGAAAAGGCAGTTGGAGTTTACATGACAAGTGTAAAGGTTTGGGAATTTGAGGAGTCCTAGGGAAGGAGGAGTCAGAAGAATGGTTTTGGAAAATCCATTGGACAGCTGAGTAGAGCAAGGACGTGGATAGGCAAAAGACTGAGTCAAGAAGACCAAAAATACTCTTTTGGAGTCTCTTCTAGGTCTTATCTAAGTGGTAACCTTTGTGATGGGAAGGAAGTATTTTAATGCTAATGAGGTTATGAAAGTAGAGCAGAGTTTATTCTCCTAAAAAGATATTCATATTGATAGTATAGGATCAGGGATTTCTTTGATACTGTAAAACTAAAATCTTGGCCTCAGATTGGTGCTCCTGAAAGGAGGAAAGAAGTTGAGAAATAGGGGACTTTGCATGAGGCAGGATGAAGAATTTGAAATATGTATTAGTTATCAAGTTGAAATTGTGCATATGGTCTATTGAAAATGTGGATCTGGATCTTATAAGAGATGTTTCTATGAGATCTAGACCTATGGCAATATGTGACTCAGGAATGGCTTAAAAACTCTGGTATGGAAGGAGGTTCTTCTCTCTCATTATTTAAAAGAACATGGGTAAAAGAAAGAAAAGAGATAGATCCCTGGCTTCAGCCAGTTATTTTGCATGAAGAGACAAGATGTAGAATTAGTTAAGAAGACCAAGAAAGAACAATCAGGCAGGCAGAGTAGGTTCAAGCACACCCAGGAACAGCTTTTGTCCAGCACTGTCAAAGCCAAAGAGAAATCAAATAGCATAAGGGTTGGGAGGCTTTAGGGGACATCACAGGACAATTTGCAGAGATCACTTTCTCTTGAAGGTGAGGATCAGGAATGTGATGTTCATTGCTGCAAAGATAATGAAAGGAGAAAAGCTAGTGACCATGAGTAGGCCCCATGAACAATAATAGTAAAGGTAATGTCTACTTAAATGTGGAAATCTTGGTAAGCGTTGATAATAGCAGGTTGGGAAGATCATTTAATTCAGTCACTGATAGTTTACTGAACCAGTGAGTTCAAGAGAAATGCTAGTCTGGAGCTGGAGCTGCTGCTGGCTTATTTTAAGTCAGTATGAGAAAGTAACTGAGTCCATGGCAAATGAAGTGGTCACCACATGAGAAAGTGCAGTAAAAAGAATAAGGTTTTGATTCTCATATTGAACAGCTTTTCAGACATTATTTGCTTGCACAGAAGAAAATGAACTCAAGTAGCTTGGGCATCCAAAGCTGTATCAACTGCTCCCAGATTCCAATTCTCTTACAACTGCATTGTAAAAGATAAGGTAATCACATAAGATGTCACATGATAACAAGAAATTCTACTGTGACAAACAGATACAGGAGTTTAGGTCTCAGGATAATGAAATTGATGGTTAGTGTATAAATGAATTTCTTATTACATGGCTGGTTTTTCATTAAACTGAAGAGAATCCAGAAAATTCAGACCATATGGGAAAAGGAACTCAAGATTAAGACCTAAGTGACTCAATTTAAGGAATATGGATTTTGGAGTTGAAAAGATATTCAGGGACTTGTCATAGCTCTTTTAATGTGTTTTATGGTCATCACATAGTGTAAGTATTAGACCATGTCAGTTTGTCAAAAAGGATAACAATGATTTAGAGAAAGCATTTTTCCCCAATCAACTGATTTTTGTATTTGCTAACCAAAATAAAATATTCTTTGCTTAATTAGGGGTGAAAAAAAAGAATTTCCCTTTTCTTGAAGGCTTTGTATCCATGAAACTGACATTAATGTACTGTTTCCTGACAATGAATTGCTCAACCTTTTGGAGTCATTTTTAGAAAGAACTCAAAAGAGTGAGAGTACCGAGGACATTTTCCACTAAAAGCCTGACTCAATCCTCTGTTTCACCTAGTGTTTCAGACTAAGATTGGGAAGAAAATTCTGAAATCAACAGGAACCATGAATATGACACCAAATATAAATGAAATTTTGAAAATAAAAGCACTGTCCATTTATGGGCACAATGACACAGATAGCACATCAAGAATGAAAATTCCCTCATGATGAGAAGCTGAAAACCAAGGAGACAGAGGTCAAGCAGAACAAGTAATAACAACTTTGGTAAGCAAGGGAAACAAGTTTATTGCAAAGTCATAAAAGACACAATAATCTATGAGAGGTGAGCCAACTTGCTAGGAAGGAGTTGTTGGAGAAGTCACTCTCATAACAGGTGAGAGTCTGCATCACTTCCCAGAAGGACAGGTCCTATTGTTTTTTTGGTTACTGCCACATTGGTGCCCTGAATGTGCCATGGGGATTGCTAGACCCTCTTATGGTAGCTTTCCCATGTAATCCAGCTGCAGACACAGATGGAAGGTGATGTCCTTCTAGGAATACAGATTCCTTGATAGTCCAGAAGCAAGGGGTTTTTCAGTAGAAGCCATAAGAATAATATCTTCCACAGCAAGATGGGCGACAGCAGCCATAACCATAGCCTCCATAGCCCAGGCCTCCATAACCACAGCCTCCACAGCCACAGCCATAGCCTCCATAGCCCAGGCCTCCATAGCCACAGCCTCCATAGCCATAACCTAGGCCACGGAAGTAGCCACATCCACAGCCATAACCAGAGCCATAGCCATAGCCCAGGCCCCCATAGCAGCCGCCGTAGTAGCACATGGTGTCAGGTTTCACTTGGGTGGATGGATTTTCAGGATAGGGTCTTTGAGTATGTATGGCATTATCTGAACAGAAGTTTTTATACCCGTCAAGCAGGAAATGTGGCAGAGTCAGGCCAGGATTTCATCATTTCCATTAACCAAATTTCCTAGGTAAAATCTCATTCTTGCAATTGTTGGTCTCTGACACCACCACCAGCTCCTTAATGTTTTGTTTTTGTTTTTTTCCTCTTGATTCATTATTTTTCTGAGAAGGTTCTGTGACAATCTCATTCCCATAATGTGAATGATTATGATGTTGCCAAAGGTATGCTAAAGCACGTGACTGATGCCCTACCCAAGCTTCATGGCTTTGCTCTCCAAAACGTCACCATCCTCCTTCTATTATACATGCTTTCCTTGCTATCTGATACTTCATCAGAGCCATGAAATCCTTTCTCTAAATTAATGGTCTTTGAGACTCCAGTGACAGAAGACTTCATAGAAATTTTAGATTTGACTTGAGAGTGTGTTGGAAACCCTCTTGAAGGAATCCATCCAGTTAACACTTATTCTAAAAGCAGAAAAAGCAGAAACCTCCTCCCCACTGATCTTACATTAGGGATATAAGAAACTGCTACAGAATCTCCCTCCTTGTCTGGCTTTAAAATCACCAGAGAGAACATGTAAACAGAGGGACATGCCACAAACAGGGAGAGTTGATGGGAGACAATCTTAGAGATAGAGGCACAGGCTACTTGGAGAAATGTGCACTGGTGGGTTTCAAACTGAGAGTATAATGGACTAGGAAATGTTAGGACTAGGAAGTTAGGAGACAGGAGAGTTTTCTGGGCAGGCTGGAAAGGCAGTTTATACAAGGCAGATAGAAGGTTCACGCCATTCATTGTTTGAATGAAGGTTGGCTAGTACAGGGAATACCATCAAATTAAGGAAGAGAGATAAAGGGTATGAAAACTGCCAGTTTTCGAATTGATTTGCTTGAGAAGAGGGTTAAATGCCAGACAGCAGTTATATCTTTAAATGATCAGAAAAGGAAAGGTAATTGGAGTTTACAAGACAGCAAATGTGGAGCCAGGGACTTTCAGGAGTCCTAGGGGAGGAAGAGCCTGAATGATCCATTGAACAGCTGAGTGGAAAGAGGAACTGGGTGAGCAAATAATAGAATCAAGTAGACCAGTCAGAAGCTCTTTTGGAGTGGTGCTGTATGGGCCTTGTTTAAAGTGAGAATCTCTGTAATTGGAAAGAATATTTCTATGCCAGTAATATGAATGTAGCGCAGACAAGTTTGTTCAATTAGGATGATATTTGAAGTGGAAGTGGAGATGTAGGGATGTCTCTGACACTGCAAACCTGTAAACTTGCCTAGATGTTGTTTCCAAAAAGGGGAGAGAATTTGAAGAGTGATAGGGAGCTTTGCAATTAGGCAAAATGAGGAAATCTGTTCTAGATATGGACTGATTTGAAATTTGTAATAGTTAGCAAAATGCAATCTTTTTATATTGACTATTTACATAATGAGGGACTGAGTCTTATGAGAGATGTTATTATTGATCTCAACTTGTGTCAGTGAGTGTCCAATGAATTGGCTTGTAAACTCTGGAATGGAAGGGAAATTTTCTCTCTCATTCTAGATAGCATGATTTAAAAAAAAGAAAAGTGACAGAATCTGGGCTTCAGTCAGTCATTTTATATTAACGAACAAGAGGGAGAAGAAAATGAAGAAGAAGAAGAAGAAGAAAGAAGAAGAAAAATAATTACAAGAAGATAAAAAGAAGAACAATAAAAGACAATCAGGGTCCCTTATTAAGGACATTATAAGAATATTAAGAGCAAGGCCAAGAAAACCCAAGAGGAGTAATTTACCAGCAGTATCAAAGTCAAAGAGGAATAAAGTGACAGTCAATTTGAAGTGGCCTTTAAATTTACTCAGGAGGACATCAATGGACAAGTTTCAGAGATCAAGTTCTCTTGAAGTTAAGGGTTGAAAATGTGATGTTCAGGAATTTCCAAGCAAGTGTAAGGAAAGCAGCTGGAGGCCCTGAGTAGTTTCCAAGGTACAGGTAATGTGTTCTTAAATGTGGGAGTTGTTGGCTGTATTGGCAATATGAGATTGATAGGATCATGCATTCAACCCACTGATAGCCTGTTGATCCAGTGAGTTCAGAAGAAATGCTGGTCTGGAACTGGAGCTGAAACTGGATTATTTATATCAAGCTGAGCAAGTAACTGAATACATGATAAATAAGGTAAACACCAAATAAGAAAGTGTAACAGAAAGAAAAGAAGGGGGTTTTTATTCTCAGATCAAGCAGCTCTTCAGAAATTCTTCAGTCTTCCAGAACAAAATGAACTCAAGTCTGTTGGACATCCAGAGGTGTGTTATCTGTTCTCCAAGATTCTAGTCCTCTTACAATTGCAATCAAAAGCATAAGGCTGCCCAATAAGATGTAAACTGGCAACTAGAAATCCTTCTGTAACTTTGAGATTTCTTGAAGTGAAATACAAGAGACTGGAGTTCAGGAAGATGGAAGCATTGATTTTTTAAAATAGCACTGCTTAGTCCAAGAGTGTTTTTTGGCTAAGCTGAAAAGCATTCAGAGCAGTCCAAATCACATGGTAAAAGGTCCTCTATACTAAGACTTAAGTGACTCAATTAGAGGAACAAGGATTTTTGGGTTTAGAAAATATTCAGGGACTTATCCTAGCTCTCTTAAGGTGTTTTATGTCTATAAACACATAGTCTAAGTATTGGAGCCCTTCTATTTGGCAAAAAGGAGTATAACAATAATTGAGAGAAAACATTCTCCCCAATCAACTGATTTTTGTATTTGCTAACCAAAATAAAATATTCTTTGCTTAGAGAGGATGAGAAAGAATTTCCTTTTTACTGAAAGCGTTATCCATGTCTTACAATCTTATTGTAATGTTTCCTGACAATGAATTGTTCAAGATTTTAGGGACCTTTTTAGAAAGAACTCAACAGAATGAGGATGTTGAGGAGTTTTCCAGTTCTAAAGTCAGTAGAAATACAAAAACTAATAAAATTGAGTAAGTACTGTCTATATACCAAGTGGAGTGTCAATCAAGCTCTAGTATATTCTGAAGTTTTGTCAGGGACATGATTTTGTGAACAGTCTAGCAGGGGTCCTCAAACTATGGCCTGTGGGCCAGATTCAGCAGCAGAGGACAATTATCCCCCTTACCCAGGGCTATGAAGTTTCTTTATTTAAAGGCCCACAAAACAAAGTTTTTGTTTTTTACTATAGTCCGCCCTCCAACAGTCTGAGGGACAGTGAACTGGACCCCTATTTAAAAAGTTTGAGGACCCCTAGCCCGTGGAGCTGAGGAATCCAAAGGTTGTTAGGTAGAGTGCTGAGCAGCCAAGCAGGTGCTCTTTTTCTTGGGTGTTTAAGATGACTTGACAGTTTAAGTGTTTTGTGGCTATGAAACACATCCTTGCACTCATGTCAGGAAAAGCTACAGATTTATGTCAATGTTTGATTTGGACAGGATGTGTTGCTGGCTAGTAGAGAGTCAACTCACTGAAAGTGCAGTTAGCTGATGATATTCTGATAGTATGCAGCACTTTTCTCAGGGCATTAAAATGCAAATTGAGGGGATGCCCATCAATTGTGGAATAGTTCAATTAACTGTAGAATATGTTTATGATAGAATATTATTATTTTATGGGAAATGATGACCAGATGCTCTCAGGAAGGAAAATATCTGAAAAGTCCTCTATGAACTCAAACAAAGTGAAATGTTCTGTATGCAAAGTCATAGCAATGTGACTAATGTGAATGACTAATATGATGAAAAATTGTATCCATACCCAGAGAAGGAACTCATTGGCTGAATGAAGACTGAAGCATTCTCTCTTTCTCTCTCATATCCTTTTCTCTTTTCTTAACTATATATTTTTTGAGGGTTTTTATTTTCATTAGCAGGAGAGATCTGGGTTTTTTTGGACAACTGGACTTTTATGGAAATGTTTTTAATGACTTTACAAGAGGTCTCTTAATTGTGGGTGGGGATAAGGGAGAGAACTTAGAACTCAAAAATTTTTGAAAAAAAAGTAAATATTTTTTGTTTTTTGCTGTACAATTTTAAATAAACAAAACAAAACAAAACTTTTGTACTGTGTAAATGATCCTTTCTGTGATTATTGTAGTCTGCGATTAATTAGCGCTGTGCTTCAGATCTTGAGATTCCCTAGAGGAAAAAAAAATAGTAAAAGAGAGTGACAAGGATTTTCTTGTTCAATGATTTTTCACTATTATCTGAATCATTGTCACTGCATCTGAAGTTTTTGTGGCCAAGAAAGGAAATTCATTTGCCATAGCCTTCTCCAGTCCATTATACAGATGAGGAAATTGAGGCAAACAAAGCCTTCAATTACTTAGGCTATGAAGACCGATTTTAACACAAATCTTTCTGTCTCCATTTCCTCAATCCTTTGTTTCACCTAGCTTTCCAAAATGAGACTGGGAAGACAATTCTGAAATCAACAAGGACATCATGTATTTAGAATTTACAAATCATAAATATGATACCGAGTACATATAAATTATTTTAGAAACTTTGACAATAAATGTACTGTCTATTTATGGGCACAATATGAGAGAAGAACCTGAGAATATAGGAGAAAAAGGTCATTCCTTCAATAAATGGGGTGTAAGTATTTTGATGGACTTATATGTAAGAACTGCAAATCTGAGAAAGCTATTTTACATAGAAATAATGTCATTTCTGAACAGAAATTTAAAAGGTATTTGCTTGTTGCCAAAAATGTATCAGAGGCCTATACTTATTCAGTGATACAAATAAACCCATGAAAGCTGAAAATCTCTTAATGATGATAGCCTAAAATCCAAGGAGACACATAAGCAGGACAGATGAAAACAACTTTGGTAAGTAAGGGAAACAAGTTTATTGCAAAGTCATAAAAGACACAATGATGTATGAGAGGTGAGCCAACTTGCTGGGAAGGAGTTGGTGGAGAACTATCATGTTCTCATGATAGGTGAGAGTCTGCATCACTTCTCAGAAGGATGAGTCCTGCTCATTATTGGTCACTGCCACATCATTGCCCTGAATGTGCCATGGAAATTGCTAGACTCTGTTGTGGTAGTTTTTCCATGTAGCACAGCTGTAGAAACAGATGGAAGGTGATGTCCTTCCAGGACTACAGATTCCTTGACAGTCCAGTAGCAAGGGGTTTTTCAGTAGAAGCCATAAGAAGAATATCTTCCATAACAAGATGGACGGCAGCATCCATAGCCATAGCCTCCATAGCCATAGCCTCCACAGCCACAGCCATAGCCTCCATAGCCCAGGCCTCCATAGCCACAGCCTCCATAGCCATAGCCTAGACCACGGAAACAGCCGCATCCACAGCCATAACCAGAGCCATAGCCATAGCCCAGGCCCCCATAGTAGCCGCCGTAGTAGCACATGGTGTCAGGATTCACTTGGGTGGATGGATTTTCAGATAGGGTCTTTGAGTATGTATGGCACCTTCTGCACAGCAGCTTTTATACTCTTTGAGCAGGAAATGTGGCAGAGTCAGGCCAGGATTTCATCATTTCCATTAACCAAATTCCCTGGGAAAAATCTCATTCTTGCAATTGTTTGGCATCTGACACCACCAGCTCCTTAATGTTTTGTTTTGTTTTTTTCCCTCTTGATACATCATTTTTCTGACAAGGTTCTGTGACAATCTCATTCCCATAATATGAATGATTATGATGTTGCCAAAGGTATGCTAAAGCATGTGACTGATGCCCTACTCAAGCTTCATGGCATTGTTCTCCAAAATGTCACCATCCTCCTTCCATTATACATGCTTTCTTGGCTCTGATTCTTCTTTACAGCCGTCAAATCCTTTCTCTAAATAAATGGTCTTTGACACTCCAGTGATAGGAGATTCATACAAATTTCAGATTTGACTTGAGAGTGTGTTGGAGTCTATCCATCCAACAATTATTCCAAAAGCAGATAAAACAGAAATCCCCAATTTTTACACTTTGTCCTCCACTAACCTCATATTAGGAATATAAGTAATGGCTACAGAATGCCTTTCTTTGTCTGCCTTTAAAGTCCTAAAACTAGAGAGAACATGTAAATACAGAGGGACTGCAACAAAAAGGGAGAGTTGACGAGAGAACATCTTAGAGGCAGAGGCACAGGATACTTAGGGAAGTGAGCAAGCCCATGCACCACTGTTGGGTTTTAAACTGGGAGAAGATGGACTATAATGAGACTAATGGACTAGAATATGTTGAAGAGCAAGTTAGATGAGAGGAAAGATTTCTGGACAGGCTGGATAGCCAGTCTATGCAAAGGCAAATAGAAAATACATGTCATTTATTGTTTGAATGAAGGTTGGCTAGCACCGGAAACACCATCAAATTAAGGAAATGAAATAAAGGATATGAAAACTGCCAGTTTGGGAATTACCCAGCTTCAGAAGAGGGCTAAATGCCAGACAGAAGCTGTATCTTTAAATGATCAAAAAAGGAGAGGCAGTTAGTTTTTACAAGACAAGTGTGGAGCCTGGGACTTTCAAGAGTCCTAGGGGAAGAAGAGTCTAAACAATTCATTGGACACCTGAGTGGAAAGAGGATCTAGGTTAGCAAACAAAAGAGTCATGCACACCAGTCAGAAGCTCTTTTGAAGTGGTGCTGTGTGGATATTGTCTATGTGAGAATCTTTGTGATTGGAAAAAAGTATTTCAATGTCAGTAATATTGTGAATACAGAGCAAATGGGGTTGTTCAATTACAGTGATATTTGCAATGGAAGTGGAGGCTCAGTGAAGTCTCTGTCACTGTAAACTTGGCTAGATATTGTTGTTCCTGAAAGAAGAGAAGTTGAAGAGAGACAGGGAGCTTTGCAATTAGGCAAAATGAGGAAATCTGTTCTAGATATGGACTGATTTGAAATTTGTAATAATTATCAAAGTGAAATTTTTTATATTGATTGTTGATAGTGAGCATCTGGATCTTATGACAATTGCTATTGTGGATCTTGACCTGTGTCAGTGAGTGTCCAGTGGATTGGTTTGTAAATTCTGGTATGAAAGGAGATTTTTCTCTCTTATTATAGATAGCATGGATAAAGGAAAGAAAAGAGACAGAAGTTGGGCTTGAGTCAGTCATTTTACATTAAAGAACACAATAAGAAAGAAGCATAAGAAGGAGGAGAAGAAGTAGTAATAGAAGAAGAAATAGATTAATATGAAGAAGAACAAGAAGAAAAAGATGAACAAGTAGGACAAAAATAAGAAAAAAGATGAAAAAGAACAAGAACAAGAAAAAGAACTAGAAGTATAAGAAGGAAAAAAGGAGAACAAGAACAAGAAGAACAAGAAGATGAAGAAGAAAAAGAACAAGAATTACAAGAAGAAGAAAAGAAGAACAGGAACAAGAAAGCACAATCAGACAGGAAGAACAGGATCAAGCATGAACAGAAGGAGTAATTGGCCATAAGTCTCAAAGTCAAAGTTGATGAAGCAGCAGCCACTTTGAAGTGACCTTTTGGTTTACACAGGAGGACATTACTGGACAATTTATAGAGAGTAGTTTCTCTTGAATGTTGAGGAGGAGGAAGAAGAGGAGGAAAAAGAGGAGGATGGGGGGGAGGAGGAGGAGGAGGAGAAAGAAGAGGAGGAGGAGGAGGAAGAGGAGGAGGAGAAGGAGGAGGAGAAAAAGAAGAAGGAGAAAAAGGGCAAGGAGAAGAAGATGATGATGAAGAAGATGAACAACAAAAAAAAGAAAAATAAGAGTAAGAACAACAAGAAGAAATTGCAGAAAAACAAGTACAAAAACAAGAATAACAACAAGAAGAATATGAAGAAGAAGAAAAATAATTACAAGAAGATAAAAAGATCAATGAAGGAGAATCAACCAGGAAGAGCAGGGTCAAGCAAATCCAGGAAGGGTAATTTAGCAGCAGTGTCAATTTGAAGTGGCCTTTAAGTTTAATCAGGAGAACATCACTGGACAACTTGCAGAGAGCAATTTCCCTTGAAATTGAAGGTTGAGAAAGCAAATGCAAGGAGAGCAGCTAGAGACCCTGAATAGTTTCCACAAACCATTGAAAAGACAATGTGTTCTTAAATATGGAAGTCATTGGCAGTATTGACAATATGAGATTGATAGGATCATACATTCAAACCATGGATAGGCTGTTGAACCAGTGAGTTCAGAAGAAATGCTGGTCTGGAACTGGAGCTGGAACTGGGTTATTTTATATCAAACTAAGCAAGTAAGTAAGTCCATGGTAAATAAGGTGAACACCAAATGAGAAAGTGTAGCAGAGAGAAAAGAAGGAGTTTTTGACTTTCAGGGAGAGCAGCTCCTAAGAAATTCTTTAGTCTCCCAGAAGAAAATGAACTCAAGTCTCTTGGGCATCCAGAAATGTGTCATCTCTTTCCAGATTCTAGTCCTCATACAACTGCAATCAAAAGCATAAGGTTGCCCAATAAATGTCACCTGACATCCAGAAATACCACAATAACTTTGACATTTCATGAAGTGAAATATAAGGGATTGGTGTTCAGGAAGATGAAAGAATTGTTTTGTGTATATAGCACTACTCAATACATGGGTGGTTTTTGGCTAAACTTAAAAACATCCAGAGCATTCCAGACCACATGGTAAAGGATCCTCCAGATTAAGACTTAAGTGACTCAATTCAAGGAACAAGGACTTTTGGGTTTAGAAGATATTCATGGACTTGTCCTTACTCTCTTAACATGTTTTATGCTCATCATATAGTGTAAGTATTAGACCACGTCTGTTTGACAAAAAGGAAGATAACAATGATTTAGAGAAGCATCCTGCCTCAACCACCTGATTTTAATATTTGCTAACCAAAATAAAACATTCTTTGCTTAATGAGGGGTGAAAAAGAGATTTTTTTCCTTGAAGATTTTGTATCCATGGAATTGATTTTAATATAATGTTTCCTGACGATTAATTGCTTAACCATTTTTAGAAAGAACTCAAAAGAGTGAAGGTTTTGAGAGTATTTCCCACTAAAAGCCTGACTCAATCCTCTGTTTCACCAAGCTTTCCAAACTAAGACAGAGAAGACAATTGTGAAATCAATAGGGACATATTGGATTTGGAATTTAAAAACCATGATTATAAAACCAATAATATATGAAACTTTGACAGTAAAAACATTGTCCATTTATGGGCATAACATGACAGAAAAGTTTGAGATTATAGGGGACAAAGGAAATTCCTTCAGTAAAATGGGGCATATGTATTTTAATGGACTAAGATGTAAGAATTGCAGTAGTCAAATCTGAGAAAGACATTTTATGTGGAAATAATTCATTTCTGAATAGAAATTTTCAGAGGTATCAGCTTGTTACCAAAAAAATGTATTGGAGACCTAAACTTCTGGAGTGACACAGCTGAGCACATCAAGGCTGAAAATCTCTTCTTGACAGTAAACTGAAATCCAAGGAGCTAGAGATCAAGCAGGATAAGTAACAACAACTTTGGTAAGCAAGGGAAACAAGTTTATTGCAAAGTCATAAAAGGCATATTAATGTATGAGAAGTGAGCCAACTTTCTGGGAAGAAGTTGTTGGAGAAGTATGACAGGTGAGAGTCTGCATCTGCATCATTTCCCAGAAGGAAGGGTCCTGCTGCTTCTTGGACACTGCCACGTCATTGTTGTGAGTGTGCCATGGGGATTGCTAGACCCTGTTGTGGTAGCCCAGTTGTAGACACAGATGGAAGGTAATGTTCTTCCAGGACTACAGATTCCTTGATAGCCCAGTAGCAAGGGGTTATTCAGTAGAAGCCATAAGAAGAATACCTTCCACAGCAAGATGGACGGCAGCAGCCATAGCCATAGCCTCCATAGCCCAGGCCTCCATAGCCACAACCTCCACAGCCATAGCCTCCATAGCCCAGGCCTCCATAGCCACAGCCTCCACAGCCATAGCCTCCATAGTCTAGGCCACGGAAGCAGCCACATCCACAGCCATAACCAGAGCCATAGCCATAGCCCAGGCCCCCATAGCAACCTCCATAGTAGCACATGGTGTCAGGATTCACTTGGGTGGATGGATTTTCAGGATAGGGTCTTTGAGTTTTATGGTACCATCTGCACAGCAACTTTTATATACTTTGAGCAGGAAATGTGGCAGAGTCAGGCCAGGATTTCATCATTTCCATTAACCAAATTCCCTAGGTAAAATCTCATTCTTGCAATTGTTGGTCTCTGACACCACCACCAGCTCCTTAATGTTTTGTTTTTGTTTTTTACTCTTGTTTCATTATGTTTCTGAGAAAGTTCTATGACAATCTTATAGCCATAATGGAACAATTATGATGTTGCCAAAGGTATGGTAAAACCCGAGACTGATGCTCTACCCAAGCTTCATGGCTTTGCTCTCCAAAACATCAACAATTTCCTTCCATTATACATGGTTTCCTGGTTGTTTGATACTTCATCATAGCCATGAAATCTTCTTTCATTCAAATTAATTCAAATTAATGATTTTTGTGACTGTTGTGACAAAAAACTCCATACAAATTTCAGATTCAAGTAGAGATTGTGATGGAGACCATGTTGATGGAGTCCATCTACCCAACACTTATCAGAAAGCACAAATCTCCTCCTCAGTTTCTGTACTTTGTTCTCCACTAACCTCACATGAGGGATATAAGAAATCACTCCATATCTGGCTTTTAAATCCTAAGACCAGAGAGAACATGTAAACACAGAGGGACTTGCTACAAACAGGGAGAGTTGATGGGAGAAGATCTTAGAAGCAGAGGTACAGGATACTTGGAGAAGTGTGCAAGCCCACCATTGGTGGGTTTCAAACTGTGAGCGTAATGGATTAGAAAAGGTTGGGATCAGTTCCAATAGAGCAATAATGAATAGAACCAGCTACACCCAGAGAAAGAACTCTGGGAAATGAGTATGAACCACTTCATAGAATTCCCAATCCCTCTATTTTTGTCTGCTTGCATTTTTGATTTCCTTCATAAGCTAATTGTACACTATTTCAGAGTCCGATTCTTTTTGTACAGCAAAATAACTATATGTACATGTATACATATATTGGATTTAACTTATACTTTAATATAATTAACATGTATTGGTCAACCTGCCATCTTGGGGAGGGGGTGGGGAGAAGGAGGGGAAAAATTGGAACAAAAGGCTTTGCAATTGTCAATGCTGAAAAATGACCCATGCATATATCTTGTAAATAAAAATGTATTAAAAAAAGAAAAAGTAAAGAAAATATTGGGAACAAAGTTAAGAGAGAGGAGAATTTTCTGGGCAGGCTGGACAGCCAGTCTCTGCAAAGGCAAATAGAAGCCACACACCATGCATTAAGGAAGGTTGGCAAGTACTTGGAACACCATTAATTTAAAGAAGAGAAATAAAGGGTATGAAAACTTCCAGTTTGGGGATTGCCCAGCTTCAGAAGAGGGTTAAATGCCCAGAAAAGGAAAGGTAGTTTGAGTTAACAAGACAAGTGTGGTTCCTGAGAGTTTCAGGAGTCCTAGGGGAGGAAGAGCCTGAACAACCCATTGGACAAATGAGTGGAAAGAGGATCTAGGTGAGCAAACAATAGAGTCAAGCATACCAGTCAGAAGCTCTTTTAGGTAGGTGCTGGGGGGGGGTCTTGTCTAACTGGAATACTTTGTGAGTTGAAATAAGTATTTCAATGCCAGAAATGTTGTGAATATGGGGCAGACAAATTTGTTCAATTATGATGATATTTGCAGTGGAAGTGGAGGGTCAGGGACATCTCTGTCCCTGTAAACCTACCAACTTGGCTAGATCGTATTGCTCTTGAAAGGATGAGAGAGTAGTTGAAGAGATCTAGGCAGCTTTGCAATTAGGCAAAATGAGGAAATCTCTTCTAGGTATGGACTTATTTGAAATGTGTAATGCTTATCAAAGTGAACTTTTTCATATTGACTATTGATAATGAGGGTCTGACTCTTATGAGAGATGCTATTATTGATCTCCACCTGTATCAGTGAGTGTCCAGTGATTTGTTTGTAAACTCTGGAATGAAAGGAGATATTTTTTCTCTTGTTCCAGATAGCATGGGTAAAAGAAAGAAAAGAGACAGAATCTGGACTTCAATCAATCAGTTTTATTAAAGAACCAAATGAGGAAGAAAAAGGAGAAAAAGAAAAAGAATAAGGAGAAGAAACAGAACAAGAAGAACAACAGCAAGAAGAAGACAAAGAAGAAAAAGAAGAATTGCAAGAAAAAGAAAAGAGGAAGAGGAACAAGACAATAAGGAGAACAAGCAGTGTCAAGCACCCACCCAGGACGAGTAATTGGCCACCAATCTCAAAGCCAAAGAGGGATGAAACATCAGTCAATTGGACTTTTTGGTTAACTCAGGAGGACATCACCCCACACTTTCAGAGAGTAGTTTGTCTTAAAGATGAAGGTCAGGAATGTGATGTTCAGAGATTTTAAAGGAAGTGAAAGGAGAGCAACTAGAGACATTGAGTAGTTTCTATAAATCACAGTAAAGGCAATGTATGCTTAAATGTGGGAATGTCCTTGGCAGTGCAAACAACATGTGATTGGTAGGATCATGCATTCAAGCCACTGATAGCCTGTTGAACCAGTGAGTTCAGAAGCAATGTTGGTCTGGAACTGGAGCTGGAACTGTATTATTTTATGTTAAAGCAAGCAAGTGACTGAGTCCATGGTAAATAAAGTGGACACCAAATGAGAAAGTGTAGCTGATCAGAAACTCTTCAGTCTAAGAACTGTTGAATAACCAGAGATGTGTCATTTCTTCTCCCAGATTCTAGTCCTCTTACAACTGCATTCTGAACTATAAGATAGCCCAATAGTATATCATGTGACAACCAGAAATCTTACACAAACTTCAGATTTCATGAAATGAAATAAAAGGAATTGAAATTCAGGAAGATGGAAGTGTTGATTTGTGTAAGCATCAATGTTCTTTGTGTGGTTGTTTTGGGCTAAGCTGAAAAACATCCAGAGAAGTTCAGACCACGGTAAAAGGTCCTTCAGATTAACACTGAAGTGGCTCAATTCAGGGAAGATGTATTTTGGGGGGTATAGAAGATATTAAGGGACTTGTCCTAGTTCTCTTAAGGTGTTTATGGCCACCACATAGTAGTACAAGCTATTGAGAACCGTTCTGTTTGTCCAAAAGGAGGAAAACAATGATTTGGGGATAGCATTTTGCCCCAATCAACTGATTTTTGTATTTTCTAACCAAAATATTTTTTCTTAATGAGGCTGAAAAGGAGAAGATTTCACTTTTACTGACGGCTTTGCATCCATGCAGTTGACCTTAATGTAATCTTTCTTAATAATGAGTTTCTCAACATTTTGGAAATATTTTTAGAAAGAACTCAACAGAATGTGGATGCTGAGGATATTATCTACTAAAAGCCAGTGGAAATACAAAAACTTACAAAATTTAGTAAGCCCTGTCTATGGTACCAGGTGGAATGTCAAGCTCTAGTATCTTGCAAAGTTGTGTCAGGTACATGATTTTGTGGACAATTTAGCCAGTGGAACTGAGGAATCCAAAGGATATTAGACATTCTGCTGAGCAGCCAAACAGGTGCTCTTTTTCATGTGTGTTTAAGTTGCCAGGAGAATTTAAGTATTTTCTTATTATGCCGTCCATCCTCACACTCATATAAGTAAAAGTTTCATGTTCATGTCAGTGTTTGATTTGGAAAAGATGTGCAGCTGGTTTGTAGAGTTTCAGTCCACTGAATGTGACAATTTAGATGACAATATTCAGCATGTGTGCAGCTCTTCTGAGGACAAAAACATTGGAAATTGAGGGGAAATTCCCATCCCCTGGTAAGTAGCTAAATAGTTTACTGTGGCATGTGTTTATGATGGAATGTTATTTTGTGGAAAATGATGAACAGGATGCTCTCAGAAGAAATTAATCTGGAAAGTCCTCCATGAATTCAAGCCAAGTGAAATATATTGTATGCAAAGTCATAGCAATGTTCTGGGATAACCAGCTGTGGATAACTTTGCTATTCTCAGTACTGCAATCTTCTATGAGTACTCTGAAGGACTTATGGTGAAAAATCCTACCCATACTCAGAAAAATAACTCATTGTGTGAATAGAGACCAAGACATTCTCTTTATTTTTGTCATCTCTCTGTGTTTCTTTTTTAACTGAATTTTTCTTGAAGATTTTTATACTCATTACCATGGGAGAGCTATGTATTTTTGACTACTTGACCTTTATCTAAATATTTTTCATAACTTGGGGGTTTCTTAATTGTGGATGGGGATAAGGGAGAAAATTTAGAACTCAAAAATTTTAGAAAAAAAGCAAATTTGTTTTGTTTTAAATGTACTGGAGGGAAAGCTTAATAAGTAAAACAAAACAAAAAAAATTCAGACTGTGTACATGATTATTTTTCTCTCTGTGATTATTGTGGAGTGCCATTAACTTGTACTGTGCTTCAGATATTTAGATTTCTTGGAGGAAAAAAAGTTTGATTCATTGTCACTGCATCTGAATGTCCAAGACAAGAATATAGCTTTCTCCAGTGCATTATCCAGATGAGGAAATTGAGGCAAACAAAACTCCAACTACTTAGTTTATGAAGAAAGATTTGAACACATGAAGATAAATTTTCCTGACTCTATTTCTAGCACTCAGTCCTCAGTCCTAGACTAAGACTAGGAAGAGAATTCTGGAATCAACAAGGACATCTTGGATTCAGAATTTACAAACCCTGAATATGACACCAGGTATATGTGAAATTTTTTATAACTTTGACAATAAAAACACTGTCCATTTATGAGCACATGAGAGAAAGGTTTGAGATTATAGGAGACAAAGGTAATTTCTTCAATAAAGTGAAGCATACGTATTTTAATGGACTAATATGTAAGAATTGCAAGAATCAAATCTGGGAAAGACATTTTACATGAAAATAGTGTCATTTTTAACAGAAAATTTCAGAGGCATCAGCTTGTTGGCAAAAATACATTGGAGATCTAAACTTCTGCAATGACACATATGAGCACTTCAAGGATGAAAGTCTCTTTTTGATGAGAGACTGAAACCTAAGGAGACAGAGGTCAAGCAGGACAAGTAACAATAACTTTGGTAAGCAAGGGAAACAAGTTTATTGCAAAGTCATAAAAGACACAATAATGTATGATAGGTGAGCCAACTTTCAGGGAAGGAGTTGTTGGAGAAATCACTCTCATGACAGGAGATAGTCTGCATCATTTCCCAGAAGGATAGGTCCTGCTCTTTCTTGGTCACTGCCACTTCAATGCCCTGAATGTACCATGGGGATTGCTAGACCCTGTTGTGGTAGCTTTCCCTTATAGCTTAGCTGCAGACAGAAATGGAAGGTGATGTTCTTCTGGGACTACAGATTCCTTGACAGCCCTTGTTATTACAAGGGATTTTTCAGTAGAAGCCATAAGAAGAATATCTTCCACAGCAAGATGGACGGCAGCAGCCATAGCCATAACCTCCATAGCCCAGGCCTCCATAGCCACAGCTTCCACAGCCATAGCCTCCATAGCCCAGGCCTCCATAGCTACAGCCTCCACAGCCATAGCCTCCATAGCCTAGGCCACGGAAGCAGCCACATCCACAGCCATAACCAGAGCCATAGCCATAGCCCAGGCCTCCATAGTAGCCGCCGTAGTAGCACATGGTGTCAGGATTCACTGGAGTGGATGGATTTTCAGGATAGGGTCTTTGAGTATGTATGGCACCATCTGCACAGCAACTTTTATACCCTTTGAGCAGGAAATGTGGCAGAGTCAGGCCAGGATTTCATCATTTCCATTAACCAATTTCCTGGGAAAAATCACATTCTTGCAATTATTTGGTTTCTGACACCACCTTAATGCTCCTTAATGCTTTGTTTTGTTTTTCCCCTCTTGATTCATTATTTTTATGAGAAGATTTTGTGACAATCTCATTCCGATAATGTGAATGATTATGATGGTGCCAAAAAAATGTGACTGATGCCCTACCCAGGCTCTCCAAAAAGTTACCATTTTCCTTCCACTTGACATGATTCCCTGGCTGAATGATACTTCACCACAGCTATGAAATCCTTTGATTCCCTGGCTGTCTGATACTTCACCACAACTATGAAATCCTTTATCTAATTAATTGTCTTGATGATATTGGCAATGGAAATAGAGGGGCAGGGATGTGTCTGTTAGTATAAACCTACAAATTTGACTAGATATTGTTGCTCTTGAAGATGAGACTAGTTGAAGAGCTAGGGAGCTTTGCAATAAAGCAAGATTTGGAAATCTGTTCTAGACTTGGAAGATGATTTGAAATTTGTAATAGTTATCAAATTGAAATTTTTTTGTATTGTCTGTTGATAATGAGGATCTAGGTCTTATGAGAGATGCTATTATTTTTCTAGATCTGTGTCAGTGAGTATACAATGGATTGGCTTTTAAAGTTTGGAATGGAAAGAGATTTTTCTCTCTCATTCTAGATAACATTGGTAAAAGAAAGAAAAGAGGCAGAATCTGGGCTTCAGTCAAGCATTTTATATTAAAAAATAAGCTGTAGGAGAAGAAGAAAGAGAAGGGGGAGGAGAAGGAGAAAAAGACAAAAAAGCAGGGGAGGAGAAAAGAGAAAAAGAAGAAGAAGAGGAAGAGGAGGAGGAGGAAAAGGAGGACCAAAACTAGAACAAGAACAACAAGAATGTGAAGAAGAAAAAAAATAACTACAAGAAGAAGACAAAAAGAAGAAGAATAAAGGCAATAATCCAGGAAGAATAGAGTCAAGCAATCCTAGGAGGAATAATTTACTAGCAGTGTCAAAGTCAAAGATGGATAAGGTGACAGGAAACTTGAAGTGGCTTTTAAGTTTAATTAGGAGGACATCACTGGACAAGTTGTAGAGAGCAATTTCTTTTGAAGTTGATGATGGGGACTACAATGTTCAAGGCTTTTAAAACAAGTGAAAGGAGAGCAGCTGAAGACCCTGTATAGTTTCCACAAACCACTGTAAAGGCAGTGTGCTCTTAAATGTGGGAGTCATTGGCAGTATTGACAATATGAGATTTGTAGGGTCATGCATTCAAGTCATGGATAGCCTGTTGAAACAGTGAGTTCAGAAGAAATGCTGGTCTAGAATTGGAGCTGGAACTGGATTATTTTATATCAAACTGAGCAAGTAACTGAGTCCATAGCAAATCAAGTGAACATCCAATGAGAAAGCATAGCAGAGAAAAGAGAAGAAGGTTTGACTCTCAGGTTGAGCAGCACCTCAGAAATTCTTCAGTCTCCCAGAAGAAAATGAACTCAAGTCTGTTGGGCATCCAGAAATGTGTCATCTCTTCTTCCAGATTCTAGTCTTCTTACAACTACAATCAAAAGCATATGGTTGCCCAATAAGAAATCACCTGACAAACCGAAAACCTACTGCAACCTTGAGATTTCATGAAGTGAAATACAAGGGACTGAAGTTTAGGAAGATAGAAATGTTTTTTAAATAGCACTGATCTGTTCAAGAGTGTTTTTTGGCTAAACCGAAAACCATCGAGAGCAGTCCAAAGCACATGGAAAAAGATCCTCTATACTAAGACCTAAGTGACTCGATTCAAGAAACACACATTTGCAGCTTTAGAAAATATTCAGCGACTTGCCCTAGCTCTTTTGAGGTGTTTTATGACCAACACATAGTGTAGGTTTTAGAGTCCTTCTACTTGTCAAAAAGAAGTATAATAATAATTGAAAGCAGTCTCCCCAATAAATTGATTTTTGTATTTGCTAACCAAAATAAAATATTCTTTGCTTAAAGAGGGGTGAGAAGGGGTTATTGAAGGCTTTGAATCCATGCAATTAACCTTACTGTAATGTTTCCTGACAATGAATTGTTCAAGATTTTGGAGACATTTTTAGAAAGAATTCAACAAAGTGAGGATGTTGAGGACTTTCAAATAAAAGCCACTGGGAATACAAAAACTAATAAAATTTAGTACACTGCCTATGTGCCAGGTGGAGTGTCAAGCTCTAGTATATTCTGAAGTTTTGTCAGGGACATGATTTTGTGAATAGTCTATCTGGTGCAGCTGAGGAAACCAAAGATTGTTATGCAGGATGCTTAGCAGCCAAGCAGGTGCTCTTTTTCTTGGGTGTTTTAAGATGACTTGACAGTTTAAGTGTTTTCTGGCTATGTAGCACATCCTTGCACTCATGTCAGGAAACGCTACAGATTTATCTCAGTGTTTGATTTGAACAGGATGTGCTGCTGGCTAGTAGAAATTCAACCTACTGCAATTGCAGCTAGCTGATGATATTCAGAGAGTGCAGCACTTTTCTCAGGGCATAAAAAATGCAAATTGAGCAGATCCTCATCAATTGTGGAATGGTTCAATTAACTGTAGAGTATGTTTATGATGGAATATTATTGTTTTATGGGAAATGATGACCAGGATGCTCTCAGGAAGGAAAAAATCTGAAAAGTCCTCTATGAACTCAAGCAAAGTAAAATGTGTTTTATGCAAAGTAATAGTGATATTGTGAGATGACCAGCTGCGGATAACTTTGCTAGTCTCAGTACTACAATCTTCCATGACTACTCTGAAGGATTTATGATGAAAATTCCTATCTATACCTAGAGAAGAAATTCATTGTGGCTGAATGAAGATTGAGGCATTCTTTCTCTCTCTCATATCTTTTTCTCTTTTTCTTAACTAGGTTTTTCTTGAGGGTTTTTATTTTCATTAGCAAGAGAGATCTATGTTTTTTTTTTGACAACTTGACCTTTATGGAAATATTTTTAATAACTTCATAAGAGGTCTTGTAGTGGTGGTGGGAATGAGGGACAGAATTTAGAACTCAAAAATTTTTGAAAAAATGTAAATATTTTTTGTTTGGAATGTATCTCGGGGAAAATGTTAAATAAACAAAACAAAACAAAATATTTGGACTGTGTACACGATCCTTTCAATGATGATTGTGGTCTGTAATTAACTAGTGCTGTGCTTCAAGTCTTGAAATTTTCTGGAGAAAACATCTTTACATGGAAATATCATTTTTGAATAGAAATTTTCAAAGTTATCTGCTTGTTGCCAAAAATGCATTGGAAACCAATCCTTCTGCAGTGATACAGATAAATCAAGCCAGGATGAAAATCTTTTATATAAGACAGCCTAAAACCTAAGGAGACAGATAAATGGAACGAGTAACAACAACTTTGGTAACCAAGGGAAACAAGTTTATTGCAAAGTCATAAAAGACATAACAATGTATGAAAGGTGAGCCAGTTTCCTCAGAAGGAGTTGTTGGAGAAGTCTCCTTCATGACAGGGGAGAGACTGCATCATTTCCCAGAAGGATGGGTCCTTTTGTTTCTTGGTCACTGCCACATCGTTTCCCTGAGTGTGCCATGGGGATTGCTGGACCCGGTTGTGGTAACTTTCCCATATAGTTCAGCTGCAGACACAGATGTAAAGTGATGTCCTTCCAGGACTACAGACTCCTTGAGAGCCCAGTAGCAAGGAGTTTTTCAGTAGAAGCCATAAGAAGAATACTTTCCACAGCAAGATGGACGGCAGCAGCCATAGCCATAGCCTCCATAGCCACAACCTCCACAGCCACAGCCATAGCCTCCATACCTCAGCCCTCCATAGCCACAGCCTCCACAGCCATAACCTCCATAGCCGAGGCCACGGAAGCAGCCACATCCACAGCCATAACCAGAGCCATAGCCATAGCCCAGACCTCCATAGTAGCTGCCGTAGTAGCACATGGTGTCAGGATTCACTTGGGTGGATAGATTTTCAGGATGGGGTCTTTGAGTATGTATGGCACCTTCTGAACAGCAGCTTTTATATCCTTTAAGCAGGAAATGTGGCAGAGTCAAGCCAGGATTTCATCATTTCCATTAACCAAATTCCCTGGGAAAAATCACATTCTTGCAATTGTTTGGTCTCTGACACCACCACCAGCTCCCTAATGTTTTGTTTCTGTTTTTTCCTCTTGATTCATTATTTTTCTGAGAAGGTTCTGTGACAATCTTATTCCCATAATATGAATGATTATGATGTTGCCAAAGGTATGCTAAAGCACATGACTGATGCCCTACTCAAGCTTCACGGCTTTGCTCTCCAAAATGTCACCATCCTCCTTCCATTATTTGTGGTTTCCTGGCTGTCTGATACTTCATCACAGCCATGAAATCCTATATCTGAATTAATGTTTTTGAGACTCCAGTGACAGAAGAGTTCATACAAATTTAAGATCCAAGTTGAGATTGTGGTGGAGACCCTCTTGATGAAGTCCATCCACCCAACACTTATTGCAAAAGCAAAAAACAAAACAAAACAAAACAGAATTCACTTTCCCAGCTTGTGCACTGTGTATTCCACTAACCTCACATTAGGGATATAAGAAATGGCTACAAAATCCTTCTCTTGTCTGGCTTTTAAGTTCTAAGACCAGAAAGAACATGCAAACACAGCCAAAAAGAGGGAGAGTTGATGAGAAAAGATCTTAGAGGCAGAGGTACAGGATACTTAGGGAAATGAGCAAAGCCATGTACCATTGGTGAGTTTCAAACTGAGATTATAATGGACTAGAAAATGTTGGAGGGGAAGTTAGGAGATAGAATTTTCTGGGTAGGCTAAAAAGATAGTTTATACAAGACAAATAGAAAGCACATGTCATTCATTGTTTGAATGAAGGTTGGCTAACATCAGGAACATCATCAAATTAAGGAAGAGAAATAAAGGGCATAAAACCCGTCAATTTTCAAATTGATTAGCTTGAGAAGAGGGTTAAATGTCAGACAGCATCTGTATTTTTAAATGATCAGAAAAGGAAAGGCAGTTGGTTTTTACAAGACAAAGTATGGAGCCTTTGAGTTTCAGAAGTCCCAGGGAAGGCAGAATCTGAATAGTTCATTGAACAACTGAGTGGAAAGAGGATCTAGGTGAGCAAACAATAGAATCAAGCACACCAATCAGAAGCTCTTTTTAGAGTGGTGCTGTGTGAATCTTGTCTAAGTGAGAGTTTTGTGATTAGAAAGAAGTATTTCAATGCCAGAAATGTTGTGAATCCAGGGCAGATGATTTGTTCAATTATAGTGTTATTTGCTGTGAAAGTGGAAAGTCAGGGATGTCTCTGTTACTATAAACCTAGAAATTTGGCTAGATATTGTTTTTCCTGAAAGGAGAACAAAAGTTGAAGAGAGGAAGCTTTGCAATTAGGCAAAATGAGGAAATCTGTTCTAGATATGTACTGATTTGAAATTTGTAATAATTATCAAAGTGAAATTTTTTATATTGACTCTTGATAGTGAGGATCTCAATCTTATGAAAGATGCTATTGTGGACCTCAATCTGTTTCAGTGAGTGTCCAATGGATTGGCTTTTAAACTCTGGAATGGAAGATTTTTCTCTCTTATTCTAGATAGCATGAATAAAGGAAAGAAAAGAGAGAGAACATGGGCTTGAGTCAGTCATTTTACATTAAAGAACAAAATAAGAAAGAAGCAGAAGGAGGAGGAGAAGAAGTAGAAGATTAATATGCAGAAGAACAAGAACAAGAAAAAGAAGATGATGATAAGAAAAAAAAAGATGAACAAGGAGTAGGACAAAAACAAAAAGAACAAGAAAAAGTAGATGAAGAAAAAGAACTAGAATTACAAGAAGAAAGAAAAAAGGAGAAGGACAAGAACAAGAAAAACAACAAGAAGATGAAGAAGAAAAACAACAGAAATTACAAGAAGAAGAAAAAAAGGAAGAAGAACCAGAAAGCATAACCAAGCAGGAAAAGCAGAGTCAAGCACACCCAAGAGTAGTAATTGGCCATCAGCCTCAAAACCAAAGTTGGATGAAGCAGCAGTGAATTTGAAGTGGCCTTTTGGTTTTCTTAGGAAGACAGTACTTGATAACTTACAGAGAGCAGTTTCTCTTGAAAGGGAGAGTTGGAAATCTTATGTTCAGGGTTTTCAAAGGAAGTGAAAGGAGAGCAACTGGAGACATTGAATAGTTTCCACAAACTACATACAATAAAGGCAATGCATATTTAAATGTGGGAGTCCTTGGCAGTGCTGTCAATATGAGATTGGTAGAATGCATTCATGCTATTGATAGCCTATTCAACAAGTGAAGTCAGAAGCAATGCTCATTTGGAATCGGAGCTGGAACTTGATTATTTTATGTCAAATTTAGCAAGTAACTGAGTCCAAGGTAAATAAATTGGACACCAAATGAGAAAATGTAACAGATAGAAAAGGAGGTTTTGATTTTCAAATTGAGGAGCTCCTCAGAATTTCTTCAGTCATCCAGGAGAAAATGAACTTAAATCTATTGGTCAACCAGAGATGTGTCATCACTTCACCCAGACTCTAGTTCTCTTACGCTGCACTCTAAATGATAATATTACCCAATAAGATGTCATCTGATAACCAGAAATCCTACAATAAATTCTGAAATTTCATGAAGTGAAATAGAAAGGATTAGAGTTCAGGAAGATGAAAATCTTGTTTTGTCTATATAACACTGTTCAGTACATGGGCGATTTTTGGCTAAACTTAAAAGCACCCAGAGAATTTCATACCACATAAAAAAAGATCCTCCAGATTAAGTCCTAAGTGACTCAATTCAAGGAAAACAGATTTTAGGGTTTAGAAGATACCCAGGACTTGTCCTAGCTCCCTTAAGATGATTTATGCCCATCACATGGACCACCTCAGTTTGGCAAACAGTAGGATAAAAATGATTTAGTGAAAGCATTCTGCCTCAATCAACTGATTTTTGAATTTCCTAACCAAAAAAAATATTCTTTGCTTAATGAGGGTTGGAAAAGAGAATTTCCCTTTTCTTGAAGGTTTTTATCATGGAATTGACTTTAATATAATATTTCCTGACAATGAACTGCTCAATCATTTGGAGACATTTTTAGAAAGAACTGAAAATCTCTTCTTGATGAGAGACTGAAACCAAAGGAAACAGAGGTGAAATAAGACAAGTAACAACTTTGGTAAGCAAAGGAAACAAGTTTATTGCAAAGTCATAAAAGACACAATAATGTATGAGAGGTGAGCCAACTTGCTGGGAAGGAGTTGTTGGAGACGTCTCCTTCATAAAAGTTGAGAGTCTGCATCACTTCCCAGGATGGGTCCTGTTGTTTCTTGGTCACTGCCACGTTGGTACCCTGAATGTGCCATGGGGATTGCTAGACCCTGTTGTGGTAGCTTTCCCATGTAGTCCAGCTGCAGATACAGATGGAAGGTAATATCTTTCCAGGACCACAGACTTCTTGACATCCCAGTAGCAAGGGATTTTTTTCAGTAGAACCCATAAGAATAATACCTTCCACAACAAGATGGACGGCAGCAGCCATAGCCATAACCTCCATAGCCCAGGCCTCCATAGCCATAGCCTCCATGGCCATAACCTAAGCCACGGAAGCAGCCACATCCACAGCCATAACCAGAGCCATAGCCATAGTCCAGGCCCCCATAGCAGCCGCCATAGTAGCACATGGTGTCAGGATTTTCAGGATGGGGTTTTTGTGTATGTATGGTACTCATCTGCCAGAAACTTTTATACTCTTCGAGCAGGAAATGTGGCAGAATCAAGCTAGGATTTCATCATTTCCATTAACCAAATTCCCTGGGGAAAATCACATTCTTGTAATTATTTGGTCTCTGGCACAACCCCCAATTCCTTAATGTTTTGTTTTTGTTTTTTTCCCTTTTGATTCATTATTTTTCTGAGAAGATTCTGTGACAATCTCATTCCCATAATGTGAATGATTATGATGTTGCCAAAGGTATGTTAAAGCATGTGACTGATGCCCTACCCAAGCTTCATGGTATCGCTCTCCAAAATGTCACCATCCTCCTTCCATCATATGTGGTTTTTTGGCTGTCTGATACTTCATCATAGCCATGAAATCCTTTCTCTAAATTAAGACTTTTTTGCAACTCCGGTGACAGAAGACTCCATACAAATTTCAGATTCAAGTTGTGATTGTGATGGAGACTCTTTTGATGGAATCCATTCACCTAACACTTATTCCAAAAGCAGAAAAAACAAATCTTCTCTCCAGTTTTTGCACTGTGTTTTCCATTAAACTCACAATAGGGATATAAGAAATGGCTACACAGTACCTCTCCCTGTCTGGTTTTAAAGTCCTAAGACCAGAGAGAACATATAATTACAAAGAGACCTTCCACAAATGGGGAGAGTTCATTGGAGAAGATCTTTTTTTTTTCTCTCTTTTTTTAAATTTTTATTTAATAATTACTTTATATTGACAGAATCCATGCCAGGGTAATTTTTTTTAACAACATTATCCCTTGCACTCGTTTCTGTTCCAATTTTTTTCCCCTCCCTCCCTCCACCCCCTCCCCTAGATGGCAAGCAGTCCTTTAAATGTTGGATATGTTGCAGTATATCTCAGAAACAATATATGTTTGCAGAACCGAACAGTTCTCTTGTTGCATAGGGAGAATTGGATTCAGAAGGTATAAATAACCTGGAAGAAAAACAAAAATGCAGATAGTTCACATTCGTTTCCCAGTGTTCTTTCTTTGGATGTAGCTGCTTTTGTCCGTCATTTATCAATTGAAACTCAGTTAGGTCTCTTTGTCAAAGAAATCCACTTCCATCAAAATATGTCCTCATACAATATCGTTGTCGAAGTGTATAATGATCTCCTGGTTCTGCTCATTTCACTTAGCATCAGTTCATGTAAGTCTCGCCAGTCCTCTCTGTATTCATCCTGCTGGTCATTTCTTACAGAACAATAATATTCCATAACATTCATATACCACAATTTACCCAGCCATTCTCCAATTGATGGGCATCCATTCATTTTCCAGTTTCTAGCCACTACAAATAGGGCTGCTACAAACATTTTGGCACATACAGGTCCCTTTTCCTTCTTTAGTATTTCTTTGGGATATAAGCCCAATAGAAACACTGCTGGATCAAAGGGTATGCACAATTTGATAATTTTTTGGGCATAATTCCAGATTGCTCTATTGGAGAAGATCTTAAAGGGAGAGACACAGAATACTTAGAGAAGTGAACAAAGCCATGTACCACTGGTAAGTTTCAAACTGACAGTATAATGGACTAGAAAATGATAGAGGGGAAGTTAGGAGATTGGAGAATATTCTGGGTAGGCTGGAAAGGCAGTTTATACAATGGCAAATAGAAGGCCCATGCCATTCATGGTTTGAATGAAGGAAGGTTGGCTAACACTGGGAATATCAAATTAAAGAAGAGAATTAAAAGGTATGAAAACTGCCACTTTTAGGATTGCCTAGATTTAGAAGAGGGTTAAATGTCAAACAGAAGCAGAATCTTTAAATGACCAGAAAAGGAAAAGCAATTGATTTTTAAAAGACCAGAATTGTGGAGTGTGGGACTTTTTAAAGGGAGGCAGAGTCTGAATAATCAATTGGACAACTGAGTGGAAAGAGGATCTAGTTGAGCAAACAATAGAGTCAAGCACGCCAGTCAAAAGCTCTTTCGAAGTGCTGCTGTGTGGATCTTGTCTAAGTGAGAATCTTTGTGATTGGAAAGAAGCATTTCAATTCCAGAAATGTTGTGAATACAGGGCAGACAATTTTGTTCAATTATGGTGATATTTGCAGTGGACATAGAGGGTCAGGGACCTCTCTGTCACTGTATACTTACAAACTTGGCTAGATATTGTTGTTCCTGCAAGGAGAAGAAAAATTGAAGAGAGAGAGGGAGCTTTACAATTATGTAAAATGAGGAAATCTGTTCTAGATATGGACTGATTTGAAATCTGTAATAGCAAAGTGAAATTTTTTATATTAACTATTGATAATGAAGGAATGAGTCTAATGAATCAATTGATCTCGACTTTGTCAGTTCATGTCCAATGAACTGATTTGTAAACTCTGGAATGGAAGGAGATTTTTCTCTCTCATTCCAAATAGCATAGGTAAAAGACAGAAAGGAGACAGAATCTGGGCTTCAATCAATCATTTTATATTAAAGAACCAGATGAGGAAGAAGAAGGAGAAAAAACCCCAAGAATTACAAAAAGAAGAAGAGGGACAAGAAAAACAATAAGGAGGAAAAGCAGAGCCAAGCACACCCAGGACAAGTAATTGGCCAGCAATCTTAAAGTCAAAGAAGAATGAAGCAGCAGTCAATTTGAAGAGGCCTTTTGGTTTATTCAGGAAAACATCACCGAACACTTTCAGACAGCAGTTTCTCTTAAAGGAGAAGGTCAGGAATGTGATGTTCTGGGATTTCAAAAGAAGTGAAAGGAGAGCAACTAGAGACATTGAATAGTTCTACAAACCACAGTAAAGACCATCCATATTTAAACGTTGAAGTCCTTGGCAGGGCTGACAATATGAGATTGGTAGGATCATCCATTCAAGTCACTGGTATCCTATTGAACCAGTGAATTCAGAAGAAATGTTGGTCTGGAGCTGGAAGTGGACTATTTTATGTCAAACTGAGCAAGTAACTGAGTCCATGGTAAATAAGGAGACAAAGTGTAGCAGAGAGAAGAGAAGATTTTGACTCAGGTGGAACAGCTACTCAAAAATTCTTCAATTTTCCAGAAGAAAATGAACTCAAGTCTGTTCAGCATCCAGAGGTTTGTCATTTCTTCTCCTAGATTCTAGTCCTTTTACAATTGCATTCTAAAGCATAAGGTAGCCCAATTTCTTACAATCAGAAATCGTATACTTCTTTCAGATTTTATGAACTGAAGTCCAAGGGATTGAAGTTTAGGAAGATAGAAATGTTGGTTTGTGTAAATAGCAATGTTTCGCTCTACATGTAGGTATTTTTGGCTAAGCTGAAAAACATCCAGAGAAGTCCAGACCACGTAGTAAAAGGACCTTCAGATTAACACTCAAGTGGCTCAATTCAGGGAACACCAATTTTAGAGTATAGAAGATATTCAGAGACTTGTCCTAGTTCCCTTAAGGTATTATTTATGTATTGAGAACCCTTCTGTTGTCAAAAAGGAGGAAAACAATGATTTAGGGATAGTATTCTGCTCCAATCAAATGATTTTTGTATTTGCTAACCAAAATAAAATATTCTTTGCTTAGGGAGGGTGAGAAAGTGATTATTTACCTTTTACTGAAGTCTTTGCATCCATGCAATTGACCTTAATGTAATCTTTCCTGAAAATGAGTTGCTCAACATTTTGGAGATATTTTTAGAAAGAACTCAACAGAGTGAGGGTGCTGAGGGAAAAGTATGACTTTTCCCACTAAAAGCTGTCAGAAATACAAAAACTTACAAAATTTACTAAGCACTGCCTAAGTACCAGGTGGAGTGTCAAGTTCTAGTATTTGGGGAATTCTCTGAGGGACATGATTTTTTGTTCAGCCTAGTCAGTGGAACTGACCCTAGAGGAAGTATTAAATAAGGAAAATAAACCCCCCAAAATTCAGATTGTATATAATTCTTTCTGTGATTATTGTTCAGTGCCATTAACTTTTGCTGTGCTTCAGATGTGAAAATTACTTAGAGGGGAAAAAAAAGTGGCGAAAGTGAGCTTACACAAGGATTTTCTTGTTCAGCCATTTTTTCTTGTTTTTTGAATCATTGACACTGCATCTGAGGATTTTTGGACCAAAAAAAGAAGATAGCCTTGTACAATCCATTATACAGATTAGGAAACTGAAGCAAACAAGACCTTCACCTACTTCTGTTATGAGGAGAGATTTGCACACACAAAGATTAGTTTTCCTGACACCATTTTCAGTCCTCAATTCTCTATTTCCCCAAGCTTTCCAGACTAGGACTAAGAAGCCAATTCTGGAATCAACAAGGAAATCTTGTAATTAAGAATTTATAAACCTTGAATATGACACCAAGTATATATGAAACTTTTTGAAACTTTGACAATAAAAGCACTCTCCATTTATGGATACAATGTGAGAGAAGGGACTGACATTATAAGGGACAGAAGTCATTCCTTCAGTAAAATGGGGTATATGTATTTTAATGGACTAATATGGAAGAATTGTAATAGTCAAATACAAGAAAGACATTTTACATGGAAAAATGTGATTTCTGAACAGAAATTTTCAGAGGTATCAGCTTGTTGCCAAAAATGCATTGGAGATGTAAATTTCTACAATGACACAGATAAGCACATCAAGGCTGAAAATCTCTTCATGATGAGAGGGTATAACCCAAGGAGACAGAGGTCAAGTAGGACAAGTAACTACAACTTCAGTAAGTAAGAGAAACAAGTTTATTGCAGTCACAAAAGACACAATAATGTATAAGAAGTGAGCCAAGCTGTTGGGAAGGAGTTGTTGGAGAAGTCACTCTCATGACAAGTGAGAGTCTGCATCACTTGCCAGAAGGATAGGTCCTGCTATTTCTTGGTCACTGCCAATTCGGTGCTCTGAGTGTGCCATGGGAATTGCTAGACCCTGTTGTGGTAGCTTTCCCATATAGCCCAGTTGCAGACACAGATGGAAGGTAATGTTCTTCCAGGACTACAGATTCCTTGACAGCCCAGTAGCCAGGGTTATTCAGTAGAAGCCATAAGAAGAATACCTTCCATAGCAAGATGGACGGCAGCAGCCACAGCCATAGCCTCCATAGCCCAGACCTCCATAGCCACAACTTCCACAGCCACAGCTTCCACAGCCATAGCCATAGCCTCCATACCTCAGGCCTCCATAGCCACAGCCTCCATAGCCATAGCCTCCACAGCCTAGGCCACGGAAGCAGCCACATCCACAGCCATAACCAGAGCCATAGCCATAGCCCAGGCCCCCATAGCAACCTCCGTAATAGCACATGATGTCAGGATTCACTTGGGTGGATGGGTTTTCAGGATAGGGTCTTTGAGTTTTATGGCACCATCTGCACAGCGACTTTTATATCCTTTGAGCAGGAAATGTGGCAGAGTCAGGCCAGGATTTCATCATTTCCATTAACCAAATTCCCTAGGTAAAATCTCATTCTTGCAATTGTTGGTCTCTGACACCACCACCAGCTCCTTAGTGTTTTGTTTTTGTTTTTTACTCTTGTTTCATTATGTTTCTGAGAAAGTTCTATGACAATCTTATAGCCATAATGGAACAATTATGATGTTGCCAAAGTATGGTAAAACCCGAGACTGATGCTCTACCCATGTTTCATGGCTTTGCTCTCCAAAACATCAACAATTTCCTTCCATTATACATGGTTTCCTGGTTGTCTGATACTTCATCATAGCCATGAAATCTTCTTTCATTCAAATTAATTCAAATTAATGATTTTTGTTACTGTAGTGACAAAAAACTCCATACAAATTTCAGATTCAAGTTGAGATTGTGATGGAGACCATGTTGATGGAGTCCATCTACCCAACACTTATCAGAAAGCACAAATCTCCTCCTCAGTTTCTGTACTGTGTTCTCCACTAACCTCACATGAGGGATATAAGAAATCGCTCCATATCTGGCTTTTAAATCCTAAGACCAGAGAGAACATGTAAACACAGAGGGACTTGCTACAAACAGGGAGAGTTGATGGGAGAAGATCTTAGAAGCAGAGGTACAGGATACTTGGAGAAGTGTGCAAGCCCACCACTGGTGGGTTTCAAACTGTGAGCGTAATGGATTAGAAAAGGTTGGGATCAGTTCCAATAGAGCAGTAATGAATAGAACCAGCTACACCCAGAGAAAGAACTCTGGGAAATGAGTATGAACCACTTCATAGAATTCCCAATCCCTCTATTTTTGTCTGCTTGCATTTTTGATTTCCTTCACAAGCTAATTGTACACTATTTCAGAGTCCGATTCTTTTTGTACAGCAAAATAACTATATGTACATGTATACATATATTGGATTTAATTTATACTTTAATATAATTAACATGTATTGGTCAACCTGCCATCTTGGGGAGGGGGTGGGGAGAAGGAGGGGAAAAATTGGAACAAAAGGTTTTGCAATTGTCAATGCTGAAAAATGACCCATGCATATATCTTGTAAATAAAAATGTATTAAAAAAAGAAAAGAAAAGAAAATATTGGGAACAAAGTTAAGAGAGAGGAGAATTTTCTGGGCAGGCTGGACAGCCAGTCTCTGCAAAGGCAAATAGAAGCCACACACCATGCATTAAGGAAGGTTGGCAAGTACTTGGAACACCATTAATTTAAAGAAGAGAAATAAAGGGTATGAAAACTTCCAGTTTGGGGATTGCCCAGCTTCAGAAGAGGGTTAAATGCCAGACAGCAGTTGTATCTTTAAATGACCAGAAAAGGAAAGGCAGTTTGAGTTAACAAGACAAGTGTGGTTCCTGAGAGTTTCAGGAGTCCTAGGGGAGGAAGAGCCTGAACAACCCATTGGACAAATGAGTGGAAAGAGGATCTAGGTGAGCAAACAATAGAGTCAAGCATACCAGTCAGAAGCTCTTTTAGGTAGGTGCTGAGGGGTCTTGTCTAACTGGAATACTTTGTCATTTGAAATAAGTATTTCAATGCCAGAAATGTTGTGAATGTAGGGCAGACAAATTTGTTCAATTATGATGATATTTGCAGTGGAAGTAGAGGGTCGGGGACATCTCTGTCCCTGTAAACCTACCAACTTGGCTAGATAGTATTGCTCTTGAAAGGATGAGAGAGTAGTTGAAGAGATCTAGGCAGCTTTGCAATTAGGCAAAATGAGGAAATCTCTTCTAGGTATGGACTTATTTGAAATGTGTAATGCTTATCAAAGTGAACTTTTTCATATTGACTATTGATAATGAGGGTCTGACTCTTATGAGAGATGCTATTATTGATCTCCACCTGTATCAGTGAGTGTCCAGTGATTTGTTTGTAAACTCTGGAATGAAAGGAGATATTTTTTCTCTTGTTCCAGATAGCATGGGTAAAAGAAAGAAAAGAGACAGAATCTGGACTTCAATCAATCAGTTTTATTAAAGAACCAAATGAGGAAGAAAAAGGAGAAAAAGAAAAAGAATAAGGAGAAGAAACAGAACAAGAAGAACAACAGCAAGAAGAAGACAAAGAAGAAAAAGAAGAATTGCAAGAAAAAGAAAAGAGGAAGAGGAACAAGACAATAAGGAGAACAAGCAGTGTCAAGCACCCACCCAGGACGAGTAATTGGCCACCAATCTCAAAGCCAAAGAGGATGAAACATCAGTCAATTGGACTTTTTGGTTTACTCATGAGGACATCACCCCACACTTTCAGAGAGTAGTTTGTCTTAAAGGTGAAGGTCAGGAATGTGATGTTCAGAGATTTTAAAGGAAGTGAAAGGAGAGCAACTAGAGACATTGAGTAGTTTCTATAAATCACAGTAAAGGCAATGTATGCTTAAATGTGGGAATGTCCTTGGCAGTGCTAACAACATGTGATTGGTAGGATCATGCATTCAAGCCACTGATAACCTGTTGAACCAGTGAGTTCAGAAGCAATGTTGGTCTGGAACTGGAGCTGGAACTGTATTATTTTATGTTAAAGCAAGCAAGTGACTGAGTCCATGGTAAATAAAGTGGACATCAAATGAGAAAGCGTAGCTGATCAGAAATTCTTCAGTCTAAGAACTGTTGAATAACCAGAGATGTGTCATTTCTTCTCCCAGATTCTAGTCCTCTTACAACTGCATTCTGAACTATAAGATAGCCCAATAGTATATCATGTGACAACCAGAAATCTTACACAAACTTCAGATTTCATGAAATGAAATAAAAGGAATTGAAATTCAGGAAGATGGAAGTGTTGATTTATGTAAACATCAATGTTCTTTATGTGGGTGTTTTTGGCTAAGCTGAAAAATATCCAGAGACATTCAGACCGTGGTAAAAGGTCCTTCAGATTAACACTTAAGTGGCTCAATTCAGGGAAGATGGATTTTGGTGGGTATGGAAGATATTAAGGGACTTGTCCTAGTTCTCTTAAGGTGTTTATGGCCACCACATAGTAGTACAAGCTATTGAGAGCCCTTCTGTTTGTCCAAAAGGAGGAAAACAATGATTTGGGGATAGCATTCTGCCCCTGTCAACTGATTTTTGTATTTTCTAAACAAAATATTTTTTGCTTAATGAGGGTGAAAAGGAGAAGATTTCACTTTTACTGATGGCTTTGCATCCATGCAGTTGACCTTAATGTAATCTTTCCTGATTTTGAGTTGCTCAACATTTTGGAGATATTTTTAGAAACAATGCAACAGAATGTGGATGCTGAGGACATTATCTACTAAAAGCCAGTGGAAATACAAAAACTTACAAAATTTAGTAAGCATTGCCTATGGTACCAGGTGGAATGTCAACCTCTAGTATCTTGGAAAGTTGTGTCAGGTACATAATTTTGTGGACAATTTAGCCAGTGGAATTGAGGAATTCAAAGGATGTTAGACATTCTGCTGAGCAGCCAAACAGGTGCTCTTTTTCATGTGTGTTTAAGTTGCCAGGAGAATTTAAGTGTTTTCTTATTATGCAGTCCATCCTCACACTCATATAAGTAAAAGTTTCATGTCCATGTCAGTGTTTGATTTGGAAAAGATGTGCAGCTGGTTTGTAGAGTTTCAGTCCACTGAATGTGACAATTCAGATGACCATATGCAGCATGTGTGCAGCTCTCTTCTGAGGACAAAAACATTGGAAATTGAGGGGAAATTCCCATCCCCTGGTAAGTAGCTAAATAGTTTACTGTGGCATGTGTTTATGATGGAATGTTATTTTGTGGAAAATGATGAACAGGATGCTCTCAGAAGAAATTAATCTGGAAAGTCCTCCATGAATTCAAGCCAAGTGAAATATATTGTATGCAAAGTCATAGCAATGTTCTGGGATAACCAGCTGTGGATAACTTTGCTATTCTCAGTACTGCAATCTTCTATGAGTACTCTGAAGGACTTATGGTGAAAAATCCTACCCATACTCAGAAAAATAACTCATTGTGTGAATAGAGACTGAGACATTCTCTTTATTTTTGTCATCTCTCTGTGTTTTTTTTAACTGAAGATCTATGTATTTTTGAGTACTTGACCTTTATTGAAATATTTTTCATAACTTGGGGTTTCTTAATTGTGGATGGGGATAAGGGAGAAAATTTAGAACTCAAAAATTTTATATAAAAAAGCAAATTTGTTTTGTTTTAAATGTACCTGAAGGGAAAGCTTAATAAGTAAAACAAAACAAAACAAAACAAAATTCAGACTGTGTACATGATTATTTTTCTCTCTGTGATTATTGTGGAGTGCCATTAACTTGTACTGTGCTTCAGATATTTAGATTTCTTGGAGGAAAAAAAAGTTTGATTCATTGTCACTGCATCTGAATGTCCAAGACAAGAATATAGCTTTCGCCAGTGCATTATCCAGATGAGGAAATTGAGGCAAACAAAACTCCAACTACTTAGTTTATGAGGAGAGATTTGAACACATGAAGATAAATTTTCCTGACTCTATTTCTAGCACTCAGTCCTCAGTCCTAGACTAAGACTAGGAAGAGAATTCTGGAATCAACAAGGACATCTTGGATTCAGAATTTACAAACCCTGAATATGACACCAGGTATATGTGAAATTTTTTGTAACTTTGACAATAAAAACACTGTCCATTTATGAGCACATGAGAGAAAAGTTTGAGATTATAGGAGACAAAGGTAATTTCTTCAATAAAGTGAAGCTTATGTATTTTAATGGACTAATATGTAAGAATTGCAAGAATCAAATCTGGGAAAGACATTTTACATGAAAATAGTGTCATTTCTAAACAGAAAATTTCAGAGGCATCAGCTTGTTGGCAAAAATACATTGGAGATCTAAACTTCTGAAATGACACATATGAGCACTTCAAGGATGAAAATCTTTTTTTGATGAGAGATTGAAATCTAAGGAGACAGAGGTCAAGCAGGACAAGTAACAACAACTTTGGTAAGCAAGGGAAACAAGTTTATTGCAAAGTCATAAAAGACATAATAATGTATGAGAGGTGAGCCAACTTTCAGGGAAGGAGTTGTTGGAGAAGTCACTCTCATGACAGGAGATAGTCTGCATCATTTCCCAGAAGGATGGGTCCTGCTCTTTCTTGGTCACTGCCACTTCAATGCCCTGAATGTACCATGGGGATTGCTAGACCCTGTTATGGTAGCTTTCCCTTGTAGCTTAGCTGCAGACACAGATGGAAGGTGATGTCCTTCTGGGACTACAGATTCCTTGACAACCCTTGTTATTACAAGGGATTTTTCAGTAGAAGCCATAAGAAGAATATCTTCCACAGCAAGATGGACGGCAGCAGCCATAGCCATAGCCTCCATAGCCCAGGCCTCCATAGCCACAGCCTCCACAGCCATAGCCTCCATAGCCCAGGCCTCCATAGCCACAGCCTCCACAGCCATAGCCTCCATAGCCTAGGCCACGGTAGCTGCCACATCCACAGCCATAACCAGAGCCATAGCCATAGCCCAGGCCCCCATAGTAGCCGCCGTAGTAGCACATGGTGTCAGGATTCACTTGGGTGGATGGATTTTCAGATTAGGGTCTTTGAGTATGTATGGCACCTTCTGCACAGCAGCTTTTATACTCTTTGAGCAGGAAATGTGGCAGAGTCAGGCCAGGATGTCATCATTTCCATTAACCAAATTCCTGGGAAAAATCTCATTCTTGCAATTGTTTGGTCTCTGACACTACCACCAGCTCCTTAGTGTTTTGTTTTTGTTGTTTCCCTTCTTGATTCATTATTTTTCTGAGAAGGTTCTGTGACAATCTCATTCCCATAATATGAATGATTATGATGTTGCCAAAGACATGCTAAAGCATGTGACTGATGCCCTAACCAAGCTTCATGGCATCACTCTCCAAAATGTCATCATTCTCCTTCTATTATACATGCTTTCCTTGCTATCTGATACTTCTGATATATTGATTTAGACAAGTTTGTTCAATTTTTAGTGAAATTTGTAGGTGGAATTAGAGGGGTAGGGATGTCTCTGTCACTATAAACTTACAAATTTGCCTAGATATTGGTGCTCTTGTAAAGAGGAGAGAAGTTGAAAAGAGATTGGCAATTTTGCAATCAGACAGAATGAGGAAATCTGTTCTTGATTTGGGATGATTTGATATTTGTAATAATTATCAAAGTGGAATTTTTATATTGACTTTTGGTAATGTGATTCTGGTTTTTATATTTCTTTAATTTTCTTCCCCCCTCCCCCTCCAAGACAACTGGGGTTAAGTGGCTTGCCCAGGGTCACACAGCTAGGAAGTGTTAAATGTCTGAGGACAGATTTGAATTCAGGTCCTCCTGATTTCAGCGCTAGTGCTCTATCCACTGTACTACTTAGCTGCTTCTGAGTCTAAATTTTTTGAGAGATGCTGTTGTGAATCTCAACCTGTGCTTGCAAGTATCTAGTGGGTTGGCTTGTAAACTCTGGAATGGAGGGTGATTTTTCTCTCTTATTCCAGATTGTATGGATAAAAGAAAGAAAAAAGACAGAAATTTGGCTTCAGTCAGTCATTTTATATTAAAGGACAAGATGAGGAAAAAGAAGGAAGAAGAAGAAGAAGAAGAAGAAGAAGAAGAAGAAGAAGAAGAAGAAGAAGAAGAAGAAGAAGAAGAAGAAGAAGAAGAAAAAGAAGAAGAAATAAAAGATGAATATGAAGATGAACCAGAAAAAGAAAAAAAAAACAAGAACAAAAAAGATGAAAATGAAGAAAAAAGAAAAAGAATTACAAGAAGAACACAAAAAGAAGATCAAGAAAGAACAATTAGGCAGAAAAAGCAGTGTCAGGAGATAATTTTAGAAAGAACTCAACAGAATGTGGATACTGAGGACATTTCCCACTAAACCTAAGTGGAAATACAAAAACTTAAAAAATTTAGTAAGCACTACCTATGTACCAGGTGGAGTGTCAAACTCTAGTATCTTGGGGAATTCTATCAGAGACATGATTTTGTGAACAGTCTAGCCGGTGGAACTGAGGAATCCAAAGGATGTTAGGCATTCTGCTGAGCAGCCAAGCAGGTGCTCTTTTTCATGAGTATTTAAGTTGACTAGAGAGTTTAATTGTTTCGTGTATATGCTGCACATCTTTGTACTCATATAAAGAAAACTACAGGTTTATGTCAGTTTTGATTTGGACAGGATATGTAGCTGTCTAGATTTGGCCACTGAGTTAGCTGACAATATTCAGACTGTATGCAGGTCTCTTCTCAAGAAAAAAAAAAAAAACACTGGAAATTGAGGGGAAGCTCATCAGTTGTGGAATGGCTCAATGAACTGTGGAGTGTATTTGTGAAGGCATATTATTTTTTATGGGAAATGATGAGCAGAATGCTGTCAGGAAGGAAAAAATCTGGAAATCCTTCATGAACTCAAGCAAAGTGAAATATATTGTATGCAAAGTCATAGCAATGTTCTGGGATGATCAGCTGTAGAAAACTTTAATTGTCTCAGTAGCACAATCATCCACGACTTCACTTAAGGACTTATAATGAAAAATCCTACCCAGAGAAGAAACTCATTATGTCTGAATAAAGACTGAAATGTTCTCTCTTTCTCTCTCATTTCTTTCTCTTTTTCTTAACTTCATTTTTTTTTGCCATGAGGGAATTATAATTCTTTTGACAACTTGACTTTTATGGAAATGTTTTTCATAACTTCACAGTAGGTTTCTTAATTGTGAATGGGAATAAGGGAGAAAATGTAGAACTCAAAAATTTTAGGAAAAAACTTTTCCAACCAAAAACAAAACAAGACAAAATATTCAGACTGTATACATGATTCTTTCTGTGACTATTGTGTGCCTAACTTATGCTGTGCTTTACATCTTGAGATTTCCTAAAGAAAACAAAGTGGTGAAAGAGAGCTCAACAAGGATTTTGTTGCTCAGTCATTTTTTACTGTTTTCTGAATCATTGTGACTGCATCCGACATTTTAATGGTCCAAAAAAAAAAAAAAAACCATTTGCCATAGCCCTCTCCAGACCGTTATACAGATTGAGACAAACAAAGTATTCAAATACTCAGGTGATGAGGACAGATTTGAATGCACTAAGATAATTTTTCCTGACTCCATTCTCAGTAATCAATTCTCTGTTTCATCTAGTTTTCCAGAGTAAGACTGGGAAGACAATTCTGAAATCAATAGGGATACCTTGGATTTAGAATTTACAAATCATGAATATAATACCAAACATATATGAAACTTTGGAAAGTTGGACAGTACAAGCACAAATGAGAGAAGGGACTGAGATTATAGAGAACAAAAGCCATTTGTTCAGTAAAGTGGGGCATATGTATTTTAATGGACTAATATGTAAGAACTTCATAGTCAAATCTGAGAAAGATGCTTTAAATGGAAATAATGTCATTCATGAACAGAAATGTTCAGCGATTTCAAAGTGTTGCCAAAAATGCATTGGAGACCTAAACTTCTATAATGACACAGATAAGCACATCAAGGCTTAAAATCTCTTTATGATGAGAGGCTGAAACCCAAAGAGACAGAGGTCAAGCAGGACAAATAACAACTTTGGTAAGCAAGGGAAAACAAGTTTATTGCAAAGTCATAAAAGTCACAATAATGTATGAGAGATGAGCCAACTTGCTGGGAAGGAGTTGTTGGAGAAGTCTGACAGGTGAGAGTGTGCATCATTTCCCAGAAGGAAGGGTCCTGCTGCTTCTTGGTCATTGTTCTGAGTATGCCATGGGGATTGCTAGACCCTGTTGTGGTAGCTTTCCAATGTAGCTCAGCTGCAGACACAAACAGAAGGTGATATCCTTCTGGGATTACAGATTCCTTGACAGCCCAATAGCAAGGGATTTTTCAGTAGAAGCCATAAGAATAATACCTTCCATAGCAAGATGGACGGCAGCAGCCATAGCCATAGCTTCCATAGCCCAGGCCTCCATAGCCACAGCCTCCACAGCCATAGCCTAGGCCACGGAAGCAGCCACATCCACAGCCATAACCAGACCCACAGCCATAGCCCAGGCCCCCATAGTAGCTGCCGTAGTAGCACATGGTGTCAGGATTCACTTGGGTGGATGGATTTTCAGGATAGGGTCTTTGAGTATGTATGGCACCTTCTGCACAGCAACTTTTATACCCTTTGAGCAGGAAATGTTGCAGAAGCAGGCTAGAATTTCATCATTCCTAGGTAAAATCACATTCTTGCAATTGTTTGATATCTGATACCACCACCAACTCCTTAATGTTTTGCTTTTGTTTTTTCCCTCTTGATTCATTCTTTTTCTGAGAATGTTTTGCCACTATCTCATTCTCATCATTTGAAACAATTATGATGTTGCCAATGGTATGCCAAAAAATATGACTGATGCCCTACCCAAGCTTCATGCCACTGCTCTCCAAAATGTCACCATCTTCCTTCCATTATACATGGTTTCTTTATGATACCTCAACATAGCCATGAAATCCTTTTTTTAAATTAATGCTTTTTGATACTCCAATGATACAAGACTTCATTCAGATTTCAGATTTGAGTTGAGATTTTGGTGGTGACCCTCTTGACAGAGTCCATAGACTCAGGACTTGCTCAGTTTGACATAAAATAATTTAGTTAGAGCTCCAGCTCCAGACCAGCATTTCTTCTGATCTCACTGGTTCAACAAGCTATCAGTGGTTTGAATACATAGTCCTACCAATTTCATATTTTCAGCACTGCTAAGAACTCCCACATTTAACTACCAATTGCCTTTACTATGGTTTGTGGAAACCATTCATGATCTTATTCCAAAAGCAGATAAAGCAGAAATCACTTCCCTATTTTTTTTCTTTATGTATTTCACTAACCTTGTATGGTTTTAATATCCTAAAACTAGAGTGAACATGTAAACACAAAGGGACTTGCCACAAACAAGGAGAGTTCATCAGAAAAGATCTTAGAGGCAACAGCACAGGATACTTGGAGAAGTGAGCAAACCCAAGTTCCACTGGTGGGCTTCAAACAGAGTAGAATGGACTAAAAAATGTTGGAGGGATATTTAGGAGAGAGGAGAATTTCCTGGGAAGGCTGGACAGCCATGCTGTACAAAGGCAAATGGAATGTACATGCTATTCATAGTCTGAATGAAGTTGACTACCACTTGGAACACCATCAAATTAAGAAAGAGCAATTAAGGGTATGAAGACTATCAATTTTGATATTAGCCAGCATCAGAAAAGGATTAAAAACCAGATAAAATCTATATCTTTAAATCATTAGAAAAGAAAAAGCAGTTGGAATTTACAAGACATCAAATGTGGAGCCAGGAACTTTCAGGAGTCCTAGGGGATGAATAGTCTGAACAATCCTTTGGGCATCTGAGAGACAGAAGCTGGACTTCGGTCTGTCAATTTATATGTAACAACAATAGGCTGAAGAAGAAGAACAAGGAGGAGAAGCAGAAAAAGAAGAGGGAAGAAGAAGAAGTGCAAAAAGAAAAAGAAGAAAAGATGATGATGATGATGAAGCACAAGGAGAATAAGGAGAAGAACAAGAACAAGAAAAAAGTAGGAGAAGAAGAAAAACAAGTAGAAGAACATAAAAAAGAACAACAAGAAGAAAACAAAGAAGAAAGAGAACAAGAATTACAAGAGAAAAAGAAGAAAAGTAAGAAAGAACAACCAGGCAGGAAGAGCAGGATCAAGCATATCTAGGAGGAGGAATTGGCCAACAATTTCAAAGCCAAAGAGGGATGAAGTGGCAGTCAATTTGAAGTGGCCTTTTGATTTACTCAGGAGGACATCACTGGACAACTTGCAGAGAGTAGTTTCTCTTAAAGGTGAGGGTCGAGAATGTAATAGTCAGGATTTTCAGAGGAAATAAAAGGAGAACAGCTAGAGACCCTGAGTAGTTTCCACAAACCATAATGAAGGAAATAGGTAGTTAAATGTGGGAGTTCTTGGCAGTGCTGACAATATGACATTGGTAGGATTATGTATTCAAGCCATTAATAGCTTGTTGAACCAGTGAGATCAGAAGAAATTCTGGTTTGGAGCTAGAGCTCTAACTGGATTATTTTATGTCAAACTGAGCAAGTAACTAAGTCTATGGCAAATAAAATAGATACCAAATGAGAAAGTGTAGCATAGACAAGAGGAGGTTTTGACTCTCAGGTTGAGCAGCATCTCAGAAATTTTTTAGTTGTCTAGAAGAAAATGAACTCAAGTCTGTTGGGACTCTGGAGGGTTGCCATCTCTTCTCCCAGATTATAGTCCTCATACAATTATACTTTAAATCATAAGATAGCCCAATAGGAGGTCACCTGACAATCAGAAATTCTACTATGACCTTGAGATTTCATGAAGTGAAATACAAGCGATTGAAGTTTAGGAAGATGGAAGTGACTCAATTCAAGGAACACAGATTTTGGGGTATAGAAGATATTCAAGGACTTGTCCTAGTTCTCCTAAGCTTTTTTTTTAACCATTACATAGTGAAAGTATTAGATCTGTTCTATTTGCCAAAAGAAGGATATCAATGATTTAGAGAAAGTATTCTGCTCCTATTAACTGATTTTTGTTTTTGCTAATCAAAATAAAATATTCTTTGCTTAATGAGGGGTAAGAAAGAGACAATTTCCCTTTTATTGAAGGCTTTGTTATCTATGCAATTAACCTTACTGTAGTGTTTCATGACAATTAATTGCTCAACATTTTGGACACATTTTTAAAAGTACTCAGCAGAGTGAGAGTGCTGAGGATATTTCCCACTAAAAGTCAGTGGAAATAAAAACTTGCAAAATTAGTAAGCACTTCCTATGTACCAGCTGGAATGTCAAGCTCTAGTATATTCTGAAGTTTTTTCAGTGACATGATTTTATGGACAGTTTAGCCAATGGAACTGAGGAATCCAAAAGTTATCAGGCAGGCTGCTAAACAGCCAAGCAGGTGCTCTTTTTTGATGGGTATGTAAGTTGAATAGAGAGTATGTTTTGAGATTCTGCTGCACATCCTTACAGCATGTCAGAAAAAGCTTCAGGTTTATGTCAGTATTTGATTTGGACGAGATGTGCAATTGGCTAGTAGAGATTCAGCCTACTGGAAGTGTAGAGTTAGCTGACAACATTCAGCCTGTGTGCAGTTCTCTTCTCTGGGCAAAAAAATTAGAAATTGTGAGATGGATGCCCAGCAGTTGGGGAATGGCTCAATAAACTGTGTGATATGTTTATGATAGAATATTATTATTTTATGGGAAATTATGAGTAGGATGTTCTCAGGTAGAAAAAAGTCTGGAAAGTCCTCCATGAATGCAAGCAAAGTGAAATGTATTGTATGTGAAATCATAGCAATGTTCTGGGATGATCAGCTATGGATAACTTTTGTGGTCTGAATAGTATAATCTTCCATGATTACTCTGAAGTACTTATGATGAAAAATTCTATCCATACTCAGAAAAGGATCTCATTGTGTCTGAATTTAGGCTGAAGCATTTTCTCTCTCTTATCTCTTTCTCTTTTTTCTTAACTTCATTTTCTTTTGATGGTTTTTATTTTCATTAGGGTGGGTAGATCTATGTGTTTTGTTTTTTTTCGACAACTTGACTTTTATGGAAATCTTTTTCATGACTTCACCAGTTTTCTTAATTGTGGTTGGGGATAAGAGAGAGAACTCAGAACTCAAAAATTAAAAAAAAAATGTAAAACAGAATTTTTGTCTTGAATATAACTGGGGGAACATATTAACTAAAAAAATAAAACAAAAAATATTCAGACTATGAATATGATTCTTTCTGTGATTATTGTGGTATGCCATCAACTTATGCTGTGTGTTAGATCTTGAAATCTTTTGTAGAAAGCAAAATTCTGAAAGGGAGCTAGACAAGGATTTTATTTTTAAGTCGTTTTTTCAACATTGTCAAAATCATTGTCACTGTATCTGATGTTTTAGTGGCCAAGAAAAGAAATTCTTTTATCATAGCCTTCTCCAATCCATTATACAAATGAAGAAATGAGGAAAACAAAGCCTCCAACTACTTAGGTTATGAGGACAGATTTGAACAGACTAAGTTTTCCTGACTCCATTTCTAGCACTCAATATTGTGTTTCATTTTGCTTTCCAGACTAAGACTCGGAAAACAATTCTGAAATCAACAGGGATATCTTTCATTTGCAATCTACAAACCCTGAATATGACATCAAAATATATGAAACTTTGATGAAAAAAATACTGTCTATTTATGGACACAACATGAGAGAAGGGCCGGAGATTATAGGGGACAAAAATCATTCCTTCCACAAAGTGGGTCATTCATATTTTAATGGAATTATATGTAAGAACTGCAGTAGTTAAGTCTGAGAAAGACATTTTACATGGAAATGCTATATGGTATGCATATAAAATGTGGAAATAATGTCATTTCTGAACATAAATTTTCAATAATATCAGCTTATTGCCAAAAATGCATTGGAGACCTAAACTTCTACAATGACACAGATAAGCACATCAAGACTGAAAATCTCTTCTTAATGAGAGACTGAAACCCAGAGACAGAGGTCAAGCAGCACAAGTAACAATAGCTTTACTAAGCAAGAGAAGTAAGTTTATTGCAAAGTTGTAAAAGAAATAGTAACATATGAGAGATGAGTCAACTTGCTGGGAAGGAGTTGTTGGAGAATTCACTCTCGTGACAGGTGAGAGTCTGCATCATTTCCCAGAAGGATGGGTCCTGTTGTTTCTTGGTCATTGCCATGACTTGCTCTGAATGTGCCATGGAGGTGCTAGACCCCATTGCAGTAGCTTTCCCAGGTAGCTCAGCTGCAGACACAGATGGAAGGTGATGTCCTTCTGGGACTACAGACTCCTTGACAGCCCAATAGCAAGGGATTTTTCAGTAGAAGCCATAAGAAGAATACCTTCCACAGCAAGATGGACGGCAGCAGCCATAGCCATAGCCTCCATAGCCCAGGCCTCCATAGCCACAGCCTCCACAGCCACAGCCATATCCTCCATACCTCAGGCCTCCATAGCCACAGCCTCCACAGCCATAACCTCCATAGCCATAGCCTCTATAGCCACAACCTCCACAGCCATAGCCTAGGCCACGGAAGCTGCCACATCCACAGCCATAACCAGAGCCATAGCCATAGCCAAAGCCCCCATAGCAGCCGCCATTGTAGCACATGGTGTCAGGATTCACTTGGGTGGATGGGTTTTTAGGATAGGGTTTGAGTATGTATGGCACCATCTGCATAGCAACTTTTATACCCTTCAATCAGGAAATGTGGCAGAGTCAGGCCAGGATTTCATCATTTCCATTAACCAAATTACCTGGGTAAAATTGCATTCTTACAATTCTTTGGTTTCTGACACCACCACCAACCAGCTCCTTAATGTTTTGTTTTTGTTTTTCTCTTGATTCATTGCTTTTCTGCCATAATGTCATTCCTATAATGTGAAACAATTATGTTGTCAAAGGTATGCCAAAGGATATGACATATGCCCTACAAAAGATTCATGGCATCACTGTCCAAAATGTCACCATCCTCCTTCCATTATACATTGTTCCTTCACTGTTTGATTATTCATTACAGCTATAAAATCCTTTCTCTAAATTAATGATTTTTGAGACTCCAATGACAGAAGTCTTCATACAAATTTCCCATTTGAGATGAGATTATGGTGAAGATTTTCTTGAAGGAGTCCATTCACCCAACATTTATTCCAAAAGCAGATAAAGCAAAAATTACCTCCCCTGTTTTTGCACTGTGTTCTCCAGTAACATCATTTTGGGAATATAAGCAATGGCAACAAGGTCCTTCTCCTTGTGGGGCTTTAAAGTCCTAAGACTAGAGAGAACATATAAACACAGAGGGAACTACCATGACCATGGAGAGTTGATGGAAGAAGATCTTAGAGACAGAGGCACTGGATACTTGGGAGAAGTGAGCAAGCCCATGTACCATGGGTGGGTTTCAAATTGAGAGTATAATGGACTAGCAAATGTCAGAGGGGAAGTTAGGAGAGAGGAGAATTTTCTGGACAGACTGGACTGCCAGTCTGTGCAAAGACAAATAGAAGACACATGCCATCCATAATCTGAATGAGGGAATGTTAGCTAACACTAGGAAGACTGTGAAATTAAGGAATAAAAATAAAAATGTATGAAGACTACCAATTTTGGAATGAGCCAGTCAGAGAAGAGAGCTAAGTGTCAGATAGAAGCTATATCTTTAAATTATCAGAAAAGGAAAAGTAATTGGAGTTTACAAGACAACAAGAGATCCTAGGCCTTTCAAGAGTCCTAGAGGAAGAAGAATCTGAGCAGTGCATTTGGAGAAATCTTTTGGCAGCTGAGTGAAAAGTGGATCTGGATGAGCAAAAAATTGAATGAATGAGATCAATCATAAACTCTTTTAGAGAGTTGCTACATGGACCTTGTCTAAATGGGAGTCTTTATGATTGGAAAGAATTATTTCAATGCCAGTAATGTTGTAAATGTAGGGCAGACAAATTTGTTCAATTACAGGGATATTTGCACTGGAATTGGAGGGACAAGTTTGTCTCTGTAACTGTAAACCTACAAACCTGGTTAGATATTTGTGCTCCTGAAAGGAGGAGAGAAAGTGAAGGGAGATAGGAAGCTTTGCAATAAGAAACTATGAGGAAATCTGTTCTAGACATTTGTATTTGTTATCAAGATGAAATTTTTTATTTTGATTTTTGATAATGCGCATCTGGATCTTAAAGAGATATTATTGTGGATCTGGATCTTTGTTAGTGAGTGTCCAAAGAACTGACTTGTAAACTTTGGAATGGGAGATTTTTCTCTCTTATTTTAGATAGCATGAGTTAAAGAAAAATAGAGACAGAAGCTTGGACTTTAGTCTAAACATTTTATATGAAATGCCAATTTGGTACAGAAGGACAAGAAAAAAGAGAAGAAGGCAAAGAGGAAAAAGAAAAAAAAACAGAAGAAGAAGAACAAGAAGAACAAGAAGAAGAAGAAGAAGAAGAAGAAGAGAAGAAGAAGAAGAAGAAGAAGAAGAAGAAGAACAAGAAGAAGAACAAGAAGAAGAACAAGAAGAGAAAGAGGTGGAGATGAATGTAGAGGAGGAGAAAGAAGAAGAAAAATTTGAACAAGTAGAAGAACAAAAATAAGAAGAATAAGGATAAGATCAAGAACAACAAAAAGGACAAGAAGAAGACAAAAATAAGAAGACAGAACAATAAGGCAGGAGGAGCAGGGTCAGGCTCATATAAGAAGAGTAATTGGCCATTCTCAAAGGCAAGGGATAATAAAACAGTAGGAAAGTTTCAAGTGGACTTTTGGTTTACTCAGCAGGACATCACTGGACAACTTGCAGAGAGCAGTTTCTTTTGAAGATGAGAGTCAAGAATGTGATGGACTTTCCGAGGCAGTGAAAAGAGAGTAGCTACAAATCCTGAGTAGTTTCCACAAATCACAATACATGCAATATGTATTTAAATATGGCAATCCTGGTCAGTGCTGACAATATGAGATTGGTAAGATCATATTTTCAAACCATTAATAGCTTGTTAATTAAGTGAATTTAGAAGAAATACTGTTCTGGAAGTGGAGCTGGAACTGGATTATTTTATGTCAAACTTTTTTGACATAAGCTGCCAAGTAACTGAGTCCATAGTAAATAAGTTGTATACCAAATGAGAAGGTGTGGCAGGGAGAAGAGAATAAGGTTTTGATTCTCAGGTTAAGCAGCTCTTCAGAAATTCTTCAGTTGTCCAGAAGAAAATGAATTCAAATCTGTTGGGCATCCAGATGTGTGCCATCTTGTAAAGGGCTGAAACTCTTAAAAGGTGTGCTTGAATCAGACAACCAAGCACTTAAGGCTAATTACCTATTGGGCAATAACTCTATTAGCATATATTTGGGGAAATGGCCCTTCTCACTATTCTGTGCTGGCTCCATCTTTTGGTATATACAGATAATCGTAGGAGGGATTAGAGGGTGGAGTGAGCCAAACCAGACTTCCCTTGGTTGCAGGATGGAGAGGAGAAAAGTGTGGAGATTCTGGACTCTAAATCTTTGGCAAAACTCCTGTCAATTTTGTCCATCTCCTTCATTCTTCTCCCAAAGGGCTTTTGCTTATTCTGACTTTGAATGACCCTGAGGCCTCCAGGAAGCTAGCCCAGAATTTACATCATCTCTTCCCCCAGATTTTAGTCCTCTTACAACTGCATCCCAAAGCACAAAATAACCCAATAAGATGTCACTTGACAATCAGAAATCCTACTGCGACCTTGAGATTTCATGAAGTGAAATACAGGGCATTGGAGTTCAGGGAGATGGAAGTATTGGGTTTGTGTATAAACAGCACTGTTCAGCACATGGATGGTTTTTGACTAAGCTGATCACATGGTTGAAGTTCCTCCAGATTAACATCGAAAATGACTTAATTCTTAAAACATGGACTTTGGGGTTTAGATGATATTCAGGGACTTATCCTAGTTGCTTTAAGGTGTTTTATGGCCATCACATAATGTAAATAGTACACCATTTCTGTGTGTCAAAAAGGAAGTTAATAATGATTTAGAGAAAGCATTCTGCCCCAATTAACTGATTTTTGTATTTGCTAAGCAAAATAAAATATGCCTTGCTTAATTATGGGTGAGAAAGAGAAAATTTCCATTTTACTAAAAAGCTTTGTATCCATGTAATTGACCTTAATATAATATTTCCTGAAAATGGATTGCTCAAACTTTTGGAATCATTTTGTAGAACAAACTCAACTGAGTGAGGCTGCTGAGCTCATTTCCATCTAAAAACCAGTGGGAATACAAAAACTTAACAAAGTTTAGCAAGCACTGCCTTATGTACCCAGAGGAATATCAAGCTCTTCTATGTTCTGAAGTCCTGTCAAGGACTTGATGTTGTGGACTTTTGTTTTTTGGTTATGCAGGACATCTTTGCTATCTTGTGTCCATTGCCCCCATGTAAGAAAAGCTTCAGGTCAATGACAGTTTTTGAGTTGGACAGGATGTGTAGCTGGTTACTAGAGATTCAGATCACTGAAAGTGCAGAGTTAATTGACAGTATTTAGGCTATGTATACAACTTTTTTCCTGAGATTATTGTGGTGTGCTATTAACTTGTACTGTGCTACAGATCTTGATATTTCTTGGAGAAAAAAGTGATAAAAGACAGCTAGATAAGGGTATTGTTGTTCAGTCATTTTTATCTGTTTTCTGAATCATAGTCATTGCATTTGCGAATATCATGGTTAAAAAAAAAAAGGGAAGTCATTTGCCATAACCTTCTTCATTTCATTATATAGATGAAGAAACAGAGATAAATAAATGTTAAATGACTTGCCCAGGGTCGTATAAACTACTTAGGGCATGAGGACAGATTTCAATACATGAAGATGATTGATTCTTTCCAGCACTCAAACCCCTGTTTCATCTAGCTCTTTCCAAATTAAGACAGGGAAGACTATTTTGAAATCAACAGGGACAACTTGGATTAAGAATTTACAAACCACGAATAAGATACCAAAAACATGTGAAAGGTTTTGAAAACTGAAAATTTTGGCATTAATAAAAGCCCTCTCCATTTATGGGCGCAATGTGAGAGAAGGGAATGAGCTTATAGGGCATTCTGTTAGTGAAATGTGGCATACATATTTTAATGGACTAAAATGTAAGTACTGCAATAGTCAAATTTGATAAAGACATATTATATAGAAATAATGTTTTTTTTGAACAGACATTTTCAGAGGTATCAGCTTGTAGCTAAAATGCATTAGAGAGCAAATCTTCTGCAATGACAGATAAGCACATCAAGGTTAAAAATCTTTTCATGATGAGAAGCTGAAACCCAAGGAGATGGAAATTAAGCAGGACAAGTAAAAACAACTTTGATAAGCAAAGAAAACAAGTTTATTGCAAAGTCTTAAAAGACATAATAGTATATGATTGGTGAGCCAACTTGCTGGAAAAGAGTTGCTGGAGGAGTCTCCCTCATGACAGATGAAAGTCTGCATCATTCCCCAGAAGGATGGGTCCTGCTGTTTCTTGTTTCTTGTCACTTCCTTGGCTAATTGTGACATGGGGATTACTAGACCTTGCTGTGGTAGCTTTCTCATATAGCTTAATTGCAGATGCATATGGAAGAGGATGTCCTTTCAGGACTACAGATTCCTTGACAACAAGAGGTTTTTCAATAGAAGCCATAAGAATAATACCTTCCACAGCAAGATGGACGGCAGCAGCCATAGCCATAGCCTCCATAGCCCAGGCCTCCATAGCCACAGCCTCCACAGCCATAGCCTCCATAGCCCAGGCCTCCATAGCCACAGCCCCCACAGCCATAGCCTCCATAGCCTAGGCCACGGAAGCAGCCACATCCACAGCCATAACCAGAGCCATAACCATAGCCCAGGCCTCCATAGTAGCCGCCGTAGTAGCACATGGTGTCAGGATTCACTTGGGTGGATGAATTATCAGGATAGGGTCTTTGAATATATAAGGCAACATCTGCATGGGAACTTTTATACCCTTTGAGCAGGAAATGTGACAGAGATAGTCTGGGATTTCATTACTACCATTAACCAAATTGCCTGGGTAAAATCACATTCTTGCAATTGTTTGCTTTCTGACACCACTGCCAACTCCTTAATGTTTTGTTTTTGTTTTTCCCTCTTGATTCATTGTTTTTCTGAGAAGGTTCTGCCACAATCTCATTCTTATAATGTGAAACAATTATGAAGATGCCAAAGGTATGCTAAAGCTTCATGGCATTGCTCTCCAAAATGTCACCATCCTCCTTCTATTATACATGGTTCCCTTGCTATCTAATTCTTCATCACTCCTATGAAATCCTTTCTGTAAATTAATGGTTTTTGATACTCCAATGACAGAAGAGTTCTCACAAATTTCAGATTCCAGTTGAGATTGTGGAGGAGATTTTCTTGATGGAATTCATCCACCTCCCTGGTTTTTGCACTGTTCCTGCCATGAGGTAAAGATTGGGGATTTACAAAATGTCCAGAGTGCTTTTCCTTGGGAAGTTCTAAGGACCTAAGACTAGTGAGAACATGTAAACATAGAGGAACCTGCCACAAACGGGAGAGTTTATGAGAAAAGATTTTAGAGGCACTGGATACTTGGAGGAGTGAGCAAGCCCATGTACCACTGGTGAGTTTCAAACTGAGAGTATAGTGGACTAGGAAAAGTCAGAGGGGATTTTAGGAGAGAAGAGAGTTCTCTGGGCAGGCTGGAATGCCAGTCTGTGCAAAGACAAATAGAAGACATATGCCATTCAAAATATGAATGAAGGAATGTTAGCTAACACTAGGAAGACCATGAAATTAAGGAATATAAATAAAAAAGTTTGAAGACTACCAATTTTATAATTGGCCTGCTAAAGAATTGGGTGAAATGCAAAACAGAAGCTATATCTTTAAATCATCAGAAAAGGAAAGGTAATTGGAGTTGACAAGATAACAAGCATGGAGCCTGGGATTTTCAAAAGTCCTAGAGGAGAAAGAGTCTGGAAAATCCATTGAGCAGGTGAGGGGAAAAGTTTGGGTAGGGGTTGCAATAGAGAAAGGGGAGGAGAAAAAGGGAGGATTGAGGAGGGGCATGGGGAGGAGGAGGAGACAGAGAAGAAAGAGGAAGAGGGGGAGGAAAAAGAGGAGGAGGAGGAAGAGGAGGAGGAAGAGAAGGAGGAGAAGGAAAAGGAGGAGAAGGAGGAAGAGAAGGAGGAGAAGGAAAAGAAGGAGAAGGAAGAAGAGGAAAAGAAAGAGGAGGAGAAAGAGGAGAGGGAAGAGGAGGAGGAGAAGGAGAAGAAGGAACAGGAGCAAAAGGAGGAGGAGGAAGAGGAGGAGGAGGAGAAGAAGAATGGAGAAGAAGAAGGAGAAGGAGAAAGGAGAAGTAACAAGCAGGCAGGAAGAGCAGGGTCTAGCACACCCAGGAAAGAGTGGGTTCTGTGAGTATGTAAGGCACCATCTGCACAGGAATTTTTATGGCAGTAGGAAGTGTGCCAGACTCAGGCCAGAAATGCATAATTCCCATTAACCAAATTCCCATGGGTAAAATCACATTTTTGCAATTCATCTCTGACAACGCCATCAACACCTTAATATTTTTTTTCTTTTTGATTCTTTTTTTCCATAGAAGATTGTACTACAATCTCATTCCTGAATTGTGAATAGATTATTTTCTAAAATTATGTTGTTAATGTGATTGATGCCCTACCTATGCTTCATGCAGCATTCTCCCAGATTTCACTGTCCTTCTTGATTACTTTTGCCTGTCTAGCTTCTGACACTTCATCATATCTATGGAATCTTTTCTCTTTACATTAGTGCTTCTTGACACTCTAGTGATAGAAGAGCTTACACAAATTTCAGATTGGAATTGAGATTGTGGTGCACACTGTCTTGATGGACTCCCTATATCCAACACACATTCCAAAAACAGATAGTTTTTGCCTTGTGTCAACCTCTAGGCTCATGGTTGGGGTTATAACAAATATCCACAGAGTCCCTATTCTAGGACAGCTCTAAAGATTTAAGGCAAGTGAGAATGTGTAAACACAAGGAACCTGCCATTAAACATAGTTGATGAGAGAAGTCAGAGTCAGAGAGGGACACTATACTTGGGGAAAAGGCCATATGCAATAGGTGGGTTTCAAACTGAGAATATAATGAACAAAAAAAAGTCAGAGGGGAGAAGTGAAGAGAGAAGAGTATTTTGGGCAGGGTGGACAGCCACTCTGTGCAAAGGCCAACAAAAGACACAGGACATGCATTGTCTTAATGAAGGAAGGTAAGCTAACACTGGCAAGACCATAAAATACAAAGTAGGTAATAAAGGGTATGAAGATTGCTAATTTGAGAATGGGCCAGCTACTATAGAGAGTGAAAAGCCAGATAAAATCTATCTCAATCATCCGAGAAGGAAAACAATTGGAATTTACAAGACAATGGGGGGGGGCTGGTACTAAGAGAAAATGTTGTGTGGACCTTGTCTATGTTAATCAAGATTGGAAAAAAGTGTTTCCTTTTTGCCATTGATGTTGTGAAAGTGGACTAGACAAGTTTATTCAGTTAAAAAGATATTTGCATTGCTAGGTCAGGGATGTCTCTGGCATTATAAAACTAAGATCTTGGCTTGATGTTGTTGCTTCTGAAAGGAGAAGAGAAATTGAGAAGAGGTAGGGACTTCTCATGAGACAGGATGAGGAAATGTTCCCTAGAATTAAAGTGATTTGAGGTATGTATTGATTATCAAGTTGAAATTGTGTATAATGACTCTTGATAATGTGTCTGCAAGTTATCAGAAATGCCATTTTGGATCTGGTTCTGTGACAGTGAGTGACTAAGGAATGGCTTGGAAACTTTGGAATGAAAGCAAATTTTTGTCTTGCATTCTTCAGGGGACAAATGTAAAAGAAAAAGAGATAGAAGCTTAGGATTCAGCCAGTCATATATATATAGACAAGATGGTGAACTAGTTAAGAATACCAAGAAAGATCAGTCAGGAAGAACAGTGATAGCAAAACTACAAAAGGCATCTGGAAAGCAGTGTCAAAGCCAAAGTGTAAAAACAGCAGGAATATTGAAGAGATCTTCAAGTTTATTCTGGAGCACATCACCGGAGATCTTGCAGAGAGCACTTTCTCTTCAAGTAGAGTTTCAGAAATGTGAAGTTATTGACTTTCAAAGATAGTGAAAGGAGAGCACTGAACAGATCCCATAAACCACAGAAAAGGAAAAGTCTACTTAAATGTGGTGGTTTTGGCAATCCTGAGAATATGAGCTTGGTTAGAATATGCAATGCAGCCCCTGATAGCTGGCTGAATCAATGGGTTCAGGAGAAATATTATGGACTTGGAGCTAGGTTATTTTATATCAGCATGAGAAAGTAACTGACCCCATTGTAAATGAGGTGGTCAATAATTGAGAAAGTTTAGTAGAGAGAAGAGAATGAGGTTTTGACTTTTAGGTTGAACAAATCCTCAGAAATTTTTTAGTTGCCCAGGAGATCAATGACCTCAGATCACATCTATAAGTGTGTCCTCTCCTCCCATCTTCATTCTCTTATAACTGCACTTAAAAGAAGAGGTAGCTCAATAAGAGCTAGCCCCAGAAATCCTCCTGTGATCTTGGGATACAAGGGATTAGAATGGGGGGGGGCGGGGAATGGAAATGTTGGTCTGTTTGTCATTAGCAGTGCTCAAGACATGGGTGGTCTTTGGCTAAGCTAAAAAGCATCCACAGGAGTCCAGACTACATGGGAAAAGTAATTCCAGATCATGGCCTAAGTAATTGAAACCAAGGAACTTGAACTCTTGGGTTTAGAAGATATCCAGGGACTTGTTTTAGCTTTCTTATGATATTTTAATGGTCACCACATAGTGTAAGTAGCACACCCCTTCTGTTTTTCAAAAAGTAGGATAACATAGATTCATAGAAAGTATTCTACCCATATTGATTTTTGTATTTGCTAACTAAAATAAAATATTCTTTGTTTGAGAAGGGATGACCAATTTCTCATTTACTGAAGGCTTTGTATTCATGGAATTGAACTTCAAAGAATGTTTCCTGAGAAAGGATTCATCAACCATTTTGAGATATTTTTAGGAAGATCTCCACAGAGAGAGGCTGCTGAGCATGTTTCCCCCTAAAAGCTAGTGGAAATGTAGAAATTAAGATGCTTTTTATCAATGCAGTCATGCCTATGAGCAATGTAGAGAAATGGAAATACATCTGAAGTGAACAAAGAGCAGGAGGTCAAAAACCCATAGTTATTGGCATTTCTTGTGTTTCCCACAGTGTCTGAAACAAAATTTTAAGCAATAAAAATTTAGTAATCATTGCTTATCCATCAGGTGGAGTGTCAAGCTCTGATTTCTTCCAAAGAACCTCTGTGAAGGCTAATCCAAACCATGAAAATGAAGTCATTTAACATAACCTTCTCTAGTGATAGAGATGAGGAAAAAAAATAAATGAAGTTAATTGGCTTTCTCAGGGTCACACAAACTATTTAAGGTATGAGGACAGATTTGAACTTACTAAGATTCATTTTCTTTATTCTAGGAATCAATTCACTGCTTTATTTAGCTTTCTAGACTATGACTGGAAAGACAATTCTGAAATCATCAGCAACATTTTGGATTTGAAAGTCACAAAGTATGAATATGACACTAAGAATATGTGAACCTTTCTAAAACTGAAAATAAAATCCTTGCCCATTTATGGGCAGGATGTGAGAAAAGATGTGGAATTTATAGGAGACAAAGGTCATTCCTTCAGTAAAGTGGAGCATAGGTATTATTATGGACTAAAATACAAGTCCTTCAATAGTCAGATTTGAAAAAGACATTTTATGTGGAAATAATGCATTTTCTGAATAGAAATTTTCGGAGGTATCAACTCGTTGCCAAAAATGCATTGGAGAATAAATCTTCTGCAATAACATAGATAAGCATATCAAGGCCAAACATCTTCCAAGGCTGAAACCCAAGTACAGAGAGTTCAAGAAGGATAGATAAAAACGGTTTTACTAAGCCAGGAATACAAGTTTATTAGAAAGTTGTAAAGCCACAATTGTGTATGAGAGCTGAGCCAACTTGCTGGAAATGAGTTGTTGGAGGAGTCTTCCTTGTAAGGTGAGAATCTGCACCAGTTTTCAGAAGTACGGGTCCTGCTGCTTGTTCATTCCTGCCACTTCCCTGCCCTGAGGGCTCTATTAGGATTCTAAGACCCTGTTGTGGTAGCTTTCTCATACCACCAAGCTTTAACACAGAAAGAATGTGAAATCCTTATAATGCAATGGGATTAGCCCAAAGCAGGGAGGGACAAAGATTCCTTGACAGTCCAGCAGCAGGTAGTTTTTCAATAGAAGCCATAAGAATAATACCTTCCGCAGCAAGATGGGCGACAACATCCATAGCCATAGCCACCGTAACCATAGCCATTGTAACCCAGGCCGCCATAGCCACAGCCTCCATAGCCATAGCCTAGGCCACGGAAGCAACCACATCCGCAGCCATAACCAGAGCCATAGCCATAGCCCAGGCCTCCATAATAGGCACCGTAGTAACACATGGTGTCAGGATTCACTTGAGTGGATGGTTGTTTAGGGTAAGTTCTGTGAATACATATAGTACCATCTGCACAGGAACTTTTATACCCTTCCAGCAGGAAGTGTGGCAGACCCAGGACAGAATTGCATAAATCCCATTAACCAAATTGTCAGTGTAAAATCACATTCTTGCAATTGTTTTATCCCTGACAACACAATCAACACATTATGGTTTTGTTTTTATGTTTTTCTTTTTCTTTCATTGTTTTTCTGAGCAGATGCTGCCAAAATCTCATTCCTGTAATATGCAACAATTATAGTGTTGCTAAAGATATCCTATTAATATTATTGATGTCCTACCTTACCTGGGTAGTATTCTCCCAGATGTCACTGACCTTCTTCCATTACACTTATCTTCCTGACCAAACGATACTTCATCACACCCATATAATTCTGTCTCTCTAAATTATTATTATTATTATTATTTTGAGGCTCAAGTGCCTGAAGAGTTCACACAGATTTCAGATTGGTTATTCTGATCATGATGGAGCACCTTTTAATGGAATCTACCCAATATCTATTTCAAAAGCAGATAAAGCAAAAAACGCTTTCTCATTCTTTGTATTGGGTCCACTACTAATCTCATGGTTGGGTTTTATAAAATGTCCACAGAGTCCCTCCCTTTGGGAGAATTGATGCAGGAAGATCTCAGAGACAGAGGGTACTAGGGTAAATAAGCAAGGCCATGTGCTTCAAATCAGTATTATGGATGATACATCCAATGTAATGGACTAGAGAAAGTCAAAGGGAAAGATGGAGGAAAGAGGGTATTCTGGGCAGGGTGGACAGCCAGTTTATACAAAGGTAAACAGAAGGCAAATGTTGTGCATTGTGTGAATGAAAGAAGGTGGGCTAGCACTGGCAAGATCATAAAACAGGGAAAGGGAAATAAAGGTTATGAAGACTGCCAATTTGGGAATGGGCCAGTTAAAGAATATAGTGAAATGCCAGATAGAAGCTACTTCAATCCTCAGGGAAGAAAAAGCAGTTTACAACATAACAAGTATGGGACCTGGGACTTTGAGAGATTCTAGGAATGGAAGAGTCTGAAGAATGGCTTTGGAAAATCCTTTTGGTTGCTGAGTGGAAAGAAGATTGGGATGAACAAAAGATTGAGTCATGAAGACCTGTTTAGAGAGTCTTTTGGACAGGTGCTCTGTGGGAATCTTTGTAATTGGAAGTAGTATTTCAATGACAGTGTTATGTGAAGATAGGGCAAACAAGTCTATTCAACTTAAAATGTATTTCCATTGATAGTGAAGGGTCATGGATGTCCTTGATATTGTTAACCTAAGATTTTCACTGTTACTCCTGAAAGGAGGGGAGAAATTGAGAAGAAGTAGGGGGTATTGACTGACATAGGATTAATGTATCTCTTCTAGACTTGAAGTAATTTGATATATATATATTTTTTCAATCAAAGAAATTAAAATAATTTCTAGTCATATAAAAAATGCCCTAAATCAATATTGATTAGAGAAATGCAAATTAAGACAACTTTGAGGTACTACTTCACACCTCTCAGATTGATTAAGATGAGAGGAAAAGATAATGATCAATTTTGGAGGGGATGTGAGAAAACTGGGACACTAACACATTGTTGGTGAAGTTGTGACATGATCCAATCATTCTGGAAAGCAATTTTAAACTATGACAAAGGGTATCAAACTGTACATACCCTTTGATCTAGCATTGTCTCTACTGGGTGTGTATGCCAAAGAAACCATAAAAGATCTCACATGTGCAAAAATGTTTATAGTAATGCTTTCTGTAGAGGCAAGCAACTGGAAATCGATTGGATGCCAATTAGATAGGAAATGGCTAAAAAAGTCATGGTGTATGATTGTAATGGAATATTACTGTTCTATAAGAAATGATGAACAGGCTGATTTCAGAAAAGCTTGGAAAGATTTACATGAACTGATATTGAGTGAACAGAGAAGAACCAAGAGAAACATGTACATAGTAACAAGAAGCTTATGTGATGATCAAGTATGATGGACTTGGTTCTCTTCAACAATGAAATGATTCAAAGTAATTTCAACAGAGTTGTGATAGGAAGTGCCATCTGCATCCAGACAGAAAACTATTTCACCTTTGCTACTGTTTGTTTGCTTGTCTTTTTTTTCTTTCTTTCTTGTATTTTTTCTCCTTTTGATCTGTTCTTTCTTGTGCAGCATGATGAGTATGAAATTATGTTTAGAAGAATTGTACATGTTTAACATATATGAGATTGCTTTCTATCTTGGGAAGGGAAAAGAGAGGAGAGAGGTAGAAAATTTTGTAACACAAAATTTTGCAAAGGTGCATTTTGAAAACTTTCTTTGCATGTATTTGGGAAAATAAAATGCGTTAAAATAAAAAAAGTAAATTGTGTATGTTACCTATTGATAATATGGGTACTACCCCACATCACCATAGAGGTCATTATGGATCTGAATCTAGGTCAGTGAGTGATCAAAGAAATGTTTTGGAAATTCTGGAAAAGTAGGACATTTTTCTCTGTCACTTTTCCAGAGAGAATGGTTAAAAGAAACAAAAGACATAAATCTCTGGGCTTCAGTCAGTATTTTTTATATGAAAGTACAAGATGGTGACTAATTGAGTACAACAAGAAGGTGTAATTGGACACTACATGATGTAATAGACCCCTTTTGCTTGTCAAAAAGAAGGATAACAATGATTTAGAGAAAGCATTCTGCCCCTATGCAACTGATTTTTTTATTTGCTAATGAAAATAAAATAATCTTTGTTTAATGAGTGCAATCATAGAGAATTTCCCTTTCACTGAAAGAATATCTATGGAATTGATGAAATCAATCACTATTATCTTTTCCAGCTCATTATAAGATGAGAAACTGAGGTAAATGAAGTTAAACAGCTTGCTTAGAGTCACACAGCCCATGAGGAAGAACAAGGAAGTGATGGAGCTTATATGAATAGAAGGCAGTGTCTTTTGTAAAGTGGGTATAGATATTATTAAGTATTACATTATTATTGAGTTTTTAAATTATAAGGGTATTAAAATGTAAATAACGTAGATGTTAATTTTTATAAAGACATTTTACATGGAAATGATGTCTTTTCAGATCACTTCGTTGCCAAAAATGAATTGCAGAACACATCTTCTACAATGAGATAGATAAATACATCATTATTTCCTGATGAGATACTGAACCTAGGAAAAAGAAATCAAGAAGCACAGATAACAACAATTTTGCTAAGCTAGGAAAATAAGTTTATTAAAAAGTCTTGACAGACAATAAACCTTCATGTATCAGAGTTGATCCAACTTTCTGGAAATGAGTTGTTGAAGGAGTCTTCCTTAGAAAGTGTGATTCTGCATCATTGCCTAGGACCATGGGTCCTGCTGCTTCTTGATCCCTACAATTTCGCTGATCTGAGTGTTTCATGAGGATTCCTAGATCCTCTCTGTAGCTTTCCCATGCAACCCTGATGCAAATACAGATGGAATGTGATGTCCCTAAAAGATGATGGAATTAGCCAAAAGCAGGGAGGGACTATTTAATACTTCATCACACCAATGGAATCCTAGCTCTCTAAATTAGTGCTTCTTGACACTAGTGAGAGAAGAGTTCATAGAAATTTCAGGTTGGAATTTAGATTGTGGTGAAGTTGGTCTAGATGCAATCTATCTACACAGTTAACACCTATTACAAGAGTAGATAAAGCAAAAGACACCTCCCCAGGTTTTGCAAGGTGCTAGCCCCTAAACTTATAGTTATGTTTATGTGAAATGTCTACTAAATGCCTCTTCTTGGACACCTCTAAAGTCCTAAAGGCAGAGAGAACATTTAAACACAAGGGATTTGCCACAAACATGGAGAGTTGATGGGAGAAGATGTCAGAGGCAAAGGCACTGGATATGAGGGAAAATGTTCAAGACCATGTGTCAGATCAATTTTAAACTAAGAATATAATGAACCAGCCAGTCTTTGCAATGGTAAATAGAGGTACATAGCATGCATTGTCTGAATGAAGGAAGGTAGGCTGGCACTGGCAAGATTATTAAATGTGGAGAGTGAAAGAAAGGATATTAAGATTGACAATTTGGGAATGGACCTGCTATGGGAAAAGGTGAAAAACCCAATAGAAACTATCTCTTACAATCCTTAAAGAAGGAAAAGGAATTGGGGTTTACAAGACAAAAAATGTTGGGATGTTGGAGAGTCTTTGGGGAAAAAGAATTTGAACAAAGGCTATGGAAAATTCGTAGGTAGAGAGAGGATCTTGGTAGGCAAAGGACTGAGATGAGACCAACCAGAGGCTCCTTTGGAGAGAGACTGTGTGGGCTTTGTTGAAGTGGGAATCTTTGTGATTTGAAAGAAATACGTCTATGCCAGTAATGTTGTGAAGGTAAGGCAGATAAGTTTATTCCATTACCAAGATATTTGCATTGATAATACAAGGTCAGGGATGTCCCTAAAACTATAAACTTAATTTCTTTGCTAGGCTTTGTTGCTCCTGAAAGGAGGAGAGAAGTTGAGAAGAATTAAGAGATATTTCATGAGGCAGGATGAGTCAATATGTTCTAGACTTGGGATGATTTCAAATATGTAATGGTTTTCAAGTTGAAATTACATGTGTTGACTATTGATAATGTAAGTCTGAATGTTAACAGAGTTGTCATTATGGATCTTAACATATGTCAGTGAGTGTCCAAAAAAATGGCTTGGAAACTTAGGAATGGAAGGGTGTTTTTCTCTATTTTTCAAAGAACACGAGAAAAAAGATAGAAAAGAGATAGAAACTTTGGCTTCAACCATTCATTTTTCAAAAAAGACTAGGATAGCGAACTAATTAAGAAGAACAAGAAAGAACAATCAGACAGGAAGAGCAGGGAAAGGACACCCAGGAGGAGTAATTGGCCAGCAGTGTCAAAGTCAAAGAATGATCAAACAGCAGAAAAATTTAAAGAATCCTTTAGTTTTATTCAAGAGAACATCACTGGACAACTTGCAGAGAACAGTTCTCTTTAAAATGAAGATCAGAAATGTGATGGTCAGGGTTTTCAAAGAAAGAGAAAAGAGATCAGTTAGAGATCTTGAATAGTTTTTACAAACCATAGAGAAGACAATATTTATTTAAGTATAGGAATTGTTGGCAGTGCTGGCAATATGAGATTGGGAGGTTCATGCATTCAAGCTATTGATAGCTTGTTGAATGATTGGATTCAGAATAACTGGTGGTCTGGAGCTGGACTGATTTATTTCATGTCAAAATTAGAAAGTAACTGAATCTATGCCAAATGAGTTCATCAACTTAAAAAATGGAGTAGATTGAAGTAAATAAGGTTTTGATTTTCAGGTCGAGCAGTTCCTCAGAAATTCTTTTCTTGTCAAGAAGAAAATGAGTGCATCTCTTAGGCATCCAGATGCATGTTACCTCTTCTAAATTCTCATCCTCCTACAGCTACACTGTAAGGGATAAAGTACATAACATTCAGAAATCCTACTGTGACTTTGAAATTTCATGAAGAGGAATACAAGGGATTAGAGTTCAGGAAGATACAAGATGATGTATGTGTAAGCAGTCTGCTTAATACATGAGTGGTCTGTAGCTAAGCTGAAGAACATACAGAGCAGTTCAGACCACATGGTAGAAAGTCCTCTAGATCAAGACCTAAGTGATTCATTTCAAGAATCTCAAACTCTTGGGTTTTTAGGATATTCAGAGATTTGTCAGCTCTCTTAAGGTATTTTAATAGCCATTCCATCACATAATTAGTAGACCTCTTCTGTTTGTCCCTAAGGAGAATGATATGTATTCAGAGATTGCATTATATCCCTTTCATCTAGTTTTTGTCTTTTCTAAATGAGGGTTGTCTACAAGAGAATTTCCCTTTTACTGAAGAAAAGACCTTGGGATTGGTCTTCACATATTGGTCTTCACAGAATGCCTTCTGACAAGTATTGGCCAACCTTTGGAGGCATTTTTTAGGAAGAAATCAATAGACAGAGGCTACCGAGGGCATTTTCCCCCTAAAATCCAATGGATATTAAAAAAAAAACTTATATGCTTTTCTTCAATGCACAAAAATGCCTATAAGCATATATAGTAATGGAAATTCATTTGAAACTAAGAGCCAACAGAAGAACAATTATCAATTGTTATTAGCAATTTTAGTATTTTCTTCATTGACTGAAATGGAATTTTCATCAACAAAAATTCAGTAAGTCCCATATATGTATCAGAAGGAGTATTAAGCTCTGCTTTCTGCCAAAGAATATCTATGAGGTATATGATATTGAGGAAAGTCTAGCCTGTGAAGGTGGGGTAGCCAGGCTGCTGAACAGTCAAGCAGAGGTCTTTTTTTTTTCTGGGTGTTTAAGTTGACTAGAGAGTTTATGTATTTAATGATTATAAAGAATATCCTTGTAATCATGGGTCTGCTGAGGAGAGAGCCTCAAGTTGAGGTCCATTTTTGAGTTGGACAGAATGTACCATAAGGTACTAGAGATGGGGCCCAGTGAAGGTGCAAGGCACCATGAAAATATTCAAACTGCATACATGACTCTATTCTGTGATCACTGTGATCTTTTATTCACTTTTTCTGTTTTACAGAGCTTGAGATTTTTTGGTGAAATCAGGTGAAAGATAGCTAGGAAAGGTTTTTTGTTGTTCAGTCATTTTTCACTGTGATCTGAAACTTTTTCACCCCAATTGAGGATTTTGTGGCCCCCAAAATAGTACTTTGCCATTATCTTTTTCATCTTATTATACTGATGAGAAACTGAGGCAAAGAAAGTTAATTAACTTGCCCATTGCTACAAAAACTACTTGACATGTGAGGATAGATTTGAACACATGAAGATATGTCTTCCTGATTCTGATTTTTTTTTTGTTTGTTTGTTTTACTGAATCCCCTGCTTTACCTAGCTTTCAAGATTAGTGATTAGGAAGACAGTTCTGAAATCATCAGGGGCACCTTGGATATGGAAGGCATAAAACATGAATATGATACCAAGAATATGTGAATCTTTTTGAGAATTTAAGATAAAAGCCCTGTCCATTTGTGGGCAGAATATGAGGGAAGGAATGGAGCTGACAATTCCTTAAGGAATGTGGAGCAGGATATTATAAGGTACTAAAATGTAGTATTGCAATAGTCAAATTTCAGAAAGATATTGCATGCAAAGGAAATAATGCCTTTTCTGAATAGAAATTTGAAGTATCAGTTCATTGCAAAACTGAATTGGAGAATAAATCTTCTGCTATGACACAGATAAACACATCAAAGCTGAAAATCTCTTCATGATGAGAGGCTAAAACTCAGTACAAGAAGGTCAAACAGAATAGGCAAAGACAATTTAATTAAGTAGGGGAACAAGTTTATTAGAAAGTTGTAAAAGACACAATAATGTATGAAAGCTGAGCCAACTTGTAGGGAAGAAGTTGTTGGAGGAATCTCCCTCATAACAGGTGAGACAGTGTGCATCTTGCCAGGAGGATGGGTCCTGAAAGCTTAAAGGTCTCTACCACTTTCATGTCTAGAGGGCTCCATGGGCATTCCAAGACCCTGTTGTGGCTATTCCACATCACCCAGATGTAGACACAGATGGAATATGAAGTCCTTAAAAGGCCATGGAGTTATCCTAAAGCTGAGAGGAGCAAAAATTCCATGACATCCCAGCAGCAAGAAGTTTTTCAATAGAAGCCATAAGAATAATATCTTCCACAGCAAGATGGACGGCAGCAGCCATAGCCATAGCCTCCATAGCCCAGGCCTCCATAGCCACAACCTCCATAGCCATAGCCTAGGCCACGGAAGCAGCCACATCCACAGCCATAACCAGAGCCATAGCCATAGCCCAGGCCCCCATAGTAGCTGCCATAGTAGCACATGGTGTCAGGATTCACTTGAATGGTTGGATGTTAAGGGCAGGTTCTGTAAGTATGTATAGCACCATCTGCACAGGAACATTTATACCTTTACAGCAGGAAACGTGGCAGACTCAGGCCAGAATTGCATAATTACCATTAACCAAATTGCCAATGTAAAATCACATTCTTGTAATTATTTGGTTCCTGACAATACCATCAGCAAATTAAAGTTTTGTTTGTGTTTTTTCTTCTTGGTTCATTTATTTCCTGTGAAGGCCCTACTTACAATCTCATTTCTGTATTGTGAAATGATTATGGCATTGCCACAAGTATGCTGTTAAGGTGACTGAAGCCCTACATAGCAGCCCTCTCCAAGACCTCAATGTTGTCTTTTGATTATACATGCTTCCCTGGCCATCTGATACTTTGTCATAGTTATGGAATTCTGCCTTTCTAAATTAGTGCTTCTTGAGATTGAATTTTACTCAAATTTCAGACTGAATTTGAAATTTGGGTGAACTCCCTCTTGATGAAATCCAACCACCCCACACCTATTCCAAAAGCAGATAAAGCAGAAATGATCTCCCCAGTTTTTCCATTGTGTCCACACCTAGGCTTATGGTCAGAGTTATAAGAAATGTCCACAGAGTCACTCTTCTCAGGCAGCACTGACATCCTGATGCCAGTGAAAATATGTAAACACAAAGGAACCTGCCACAAATATGGAAAGTTGATGGGAAAGAAATTCAGAGGCAGAGCACAGGATACTTGGGGAAATGGAAAGACTGTATACCACTGGTAGTTTTCAAATTTATAGTATAATATACCAGAGCAAGACAGAGGTTAAGGTAAGAGAGAGGAGAGTATTCTAGGCACAGTGGACAGTCAATCATTGCAAAGACAAACAAAAGGCAAATGTTGAGCATTGTCTGAATGAGGGAGTATTACCATCTAACACTGGTAAGACTATTAAATACATGGAGGGGAAAAAAAGGATATGAAGACTGCCAATTTAGGAATGGGCCAGCTACAGAAGAGAATGAAATGTCAGATAGAGGCCACTTAAATCCTCAGAGAAGTTAAAATAGTTGGAATTTACAAGACAATAAGTGTAGGGCCTGTGAGACTGCAGTGTCCTAGGTGAGGAGGAGGAGTCAGAAGAATGCCTTTGGAAAATCCATAGGTAACTGAGTGGAAAGAGGATCTGGTAGGCAAATGATTGAAAACCAATCTGAGGTTCTTTGGAAGAGGTTCTGTGTGGACCTTGTCTAAGTGAAAATCTTGCTATTAAAAAGAGGTATTTGTATGCCCTTGATGTTGTAAAAGTAGGCAGACAAATTTATTCAACTAAAAAGACATTTGCATTGATAGTGCAGGGTCAGGTATGTCCATGACACTATAAAATTAAATCTTTGCTGGATATTGTTGCTCTTGCAAGAGGAGGACAAAAGTTGAGAAAAGATGGAGGCTTTGCATAAGGCAAGATGAGGAAATCTGTTCTAGACTTGGGATGATTTGACCTATATATTGGTTGTTAAGTTTAAATTTTGTATATTGATTATTGATAATGTGACTCTGAAACTTACCAGAGACGGTATTATGGATCTGGACCTGTATCAGTGAGTGTCCAAAGGAATGGCTTGGAATCTCTGAAATGGAAAGAGGTTCTTCTCTCTTATTATTAGAAAGAACATTCATAAAAGAAAGAAAATGACAATAGAGAGAGAAAGAAAAAAAGAAAAGAGGTAGAAAGTTGATTTTCACCATCCATTTTGTATGAAATGACAGATTTATGAAGTAATTAAGAAGAATAAGAAATAACAGTTATACAGGAAAAGTGGGGTCAAGCACATCTAGGAAGAGTAACTAGCCAAAGAAAAATCAAGAAACAAGAAAGTTGGAAGAAGCCTTTAGGTTTATTCAGGAGAACATTACTGGATAAATTGCAGAAAGCAGTTTCTCTTGAAAGTGAGGGTCAGGAATGTGATGTTCAGGGATTTCAAAGACAATGAAAAAAAGAGCAGATAGATACTTCTGAATTTTTCCCTAAAATATGCTAAAGGCAATATCTAATTAAAAGGCAGCTGGCAGTGCTGACAATATGAGATTGGTAGAATCATGCATTTACACTATTGCTAGCCTATTAAACTAGTGAACTCAGAAGAAATACTCCTCTGGAACTGAAGCTGGAACTGGTTTATTTTATGTCAAAATTAGAATGTTACCGAGTCCAAGGCAAATAAAGCAGACAACAACTAAGAAATTGTAGCAGGGAGAAGAGAATGAGGTTTTGACTCAGGTCGAGCAACTCCTGAGAAATTCTTGGGTTACCCATGGGTGATCTTTGGCTAAGCTGAAGTGCTTCCAGAGGGGTCCAGACCATAAGATAGAATGTCCTCTAGATGAAGACCTAAGAGACTCATTTTAAGGAACTTGGACTTTTGCATTTGGAGGATACTCAGGGATTTGTCTCAGGTCTTTTAAGGTATAAATATTAGACCCCTTCTGTTTGTCCCTAAGAACTTTTAAAGGGACTCATAGATAATATTCTTTCCCTCTAAACTGATTTTTGGCTTCACTAAAGAAAACAAAACATTCTCTGCCCAATAAGGGATTATACATGAAAGAATTTCCCTTTTACTGAAAGATTTATTTCCATGGAATTGACCTTCATAGAATTTATCCTCACAACTGTTTGGAGATATTTTTAGGAAGAAATCAATCGACTTAGGCTGCTAAGGATATTTTCCTTTAAAATCCAACAGATAATCAAAAAGTTATATGCTTTTTTTTCAATATACAATAATGCCCATATTCAATATATTGTAAGGAAAGACATTTGAAACTAACCAATAGCAAGTAAATAAGAATCCCTAGGTATTAGCATTTGTAGTGTTTCCCAAACTACCTGAAACAGAATTATAATCAAGAAAAATTGAGTAAGTTCCACCTATGTACCAGCTGTTGGATTAGGTTTTGGTATCTTCTAAAGAACCTCCATGAGGTATATGATAAAGTTCATAGCTTAGACTGCTGAATAGTTTAGCAGATGCTCGCTTTTCCTGGGTGCTTAAGTTGACTAGAGAGTTGAGTGTTTGCTGGTTATACAGGTCATCCTTGCTACCGTGGATCAACTGCTCTAATATAGAAGAGAGCATTAGTTCAAAGGCATAGTTTGAGTTGGTCAAGATGTGCAGTTGGCTCCTAGAGATTTGGTCAACTGAAGAGTCATGGTTAGCTGAAATTTTTTAGACTTTATATGCGACTCTCTTCTGTAGTCTTTGTGGTATGCCGTTCACTTGTTCTGTGCTACAGATCTTGAGATTTCTAAGTGAAAAAAAAGTGGAAAAAGAAAGCTAGACAAGAATTTTGGTGTTCAACAATTTTTCTCTGTTGTCTGAATAGTTGTTACTTTGAGGAATTCTTGGCTAAGAAAACAATGGCATTTGCCATTACCTTTTCTAGTGCAATATACAATTAAGGAAACTGATGCAAACAAAATGCTTTATCCATGGTTACACAAATTGTTTAGGACAGATTTGATGGGGACAGATTTGAACTCAGGAAGATGGGTCTTCTTCACTCCATTTCCAGCACTCAACCCACGACTTCACATAGCTTTCCAGACTAAGATTAGAAAGAAAATTTTGAAATCATCAGGGATAATTTGGAGCTAGAAATCATGAATTATGAATATGACACCAAGAAGATGTGGAACTTTTTGAAACTTCGAAGATAAAAACCCTGTCTCTTTATGGACAGAATGTGGGAGAAGGGATGGAACTTATTGTAGACAAAGACCATGCCTTCAGTAAGGTGAGCCATTGGTATTATTAGAGAATGAAATCTTAAGTACTACAGAAGTCAGATTTGAGAAAGACATTTGAAATGGAAATAATGTCTTTGCTGACAGAAACTGGGAGAGGTTTCACTTCATTGCCAAAATGAAGTGGAGGGAAAATGTTCTGCAATGACACAAATAAATACGTCAAGGTTGAAATCTCTTCCTGAAGAGATCATGAAACCCAAGGATAGGGAGGTCAAGAAGGCCACATTAAAAAACAAAAACAAAACTTTGCTAAGCCAGGGAAACAAGTTTATTAGAAAGTTTTAAGACACAATAATATATGAGCTGAGCCAATTTTTTTGAGAATGAGTTGTTGTTGGAGGAGTTTTCCTCATCACAGGTGAAAGTCTATATCATTTAGCAGAAGGACAAGTCTGCTGCAGGTACAGAAGGAATGTGAGGTCCTTACAAGACCATGGAATTAACCCAAAGAAAAGATGAGTAAGGATTCCTTAACAGTCCAGCAAGGGATTATTCAGTAGAAGCCATAAGAATAATAACTTCCACAGCAAGATGGACGATAGCAGCCATAGCCATAGCCTCCATAGCCACAGCCTCTATAGCCACAGCCTCCATAACCATATCCTAGACCATGGAAGCAGCCACATCCACAGCCATAACCAGAGCGATAGCCATAGCCCAGGCCCCCATAATAGCTGCCATAGTAACACATGATGTCAGGATTCACTTGGGTAGATTGTTGTTAGAGTATGTTTTGTGAGTATGTATGGCACCAGCTACACCTTTACATCAGGAAATGTGACAGACCCAAGCCAGAATTGCATAATTACCATTAGTCAAATTGCTAATGTAAAATCACATTTTTGCAATTGTTTGGTCTCGGATAATACCACCAGCAATTTAAGATTTTGTTTTTATCTTTTGTCTCTTGATTCACTGTTTTTCTGAGTAATCTCTGCCACAATCTCATTCCTCTAATGAGAAATGATTTTAGTGTTGCCAAAGGTATATTATTAATGTTACTGATGCCCTATCCAGTCTTCATGGCAGGACTCTCCAAGACTTCACTGACCTCCTTCTATTACACTTTTCTCTCTATATCTGATACTTCATCTAGCTATATAATCCTGTATCTCAAAAGTAGTACTTCTTGAGTTTCAAGTGATAGAAGAGTTCACACAAATTCTAGATTGAAGTTGAGATTGTGGTCAAGCCCTTTTTAAAAAAAAATAGTATTTTATTTTTCCAAATACATGCAAAGATACTTTTCAACATGTACCTTGTAAAAACTTGTGTTCCAAATTTTTCTTTTCCTCCTCCTTTGTTCCCTCTTCTCTAGACAGCAAGGAATTCAATATAGATTAAACATGTGCAGTTATGCTAAACATATTTCCATATTCATTAGGTTATGTAAAAATAGCAAAAGAGAAAAAAAAACACAATATGTGAAAAAAAATAAGCAAACAAACAAGCAACAACAACAGAGTGATAATAATACTATGCTTATCTCCACATTTGGTCTCTCTCTTTCTTTCTCTGGATGTGAATGTTTCTTTCCATCACATGTCTATTGGAATTGTTTTGAATCATCTCATTGTTGAAAAGAACTATGTCCATCACAGTTGATGGGTACACAATCTTGTTGTTACTGTGAACAATGTTCTCTTGGTTATGGTTATGCTCCCTACACTTAGCATAGCTCATGTAAGTCTTTCCAGGCTTTTCTGAAATCAGCTTGCTCATCATTTCTTACAAAACGATAATATTCCATTATATTTATATACCGTAACTTATTCAATTTTTCCCCAGCTGAGGGGCATCACTCAATTTCCAGTTCTTTGTCACTTTAAAAAGGGCACTACAGACATTTTTGCCCATGTTGGTCCTTTTCCCTGTTTTATGATCTCTTTGAGAAACAGACCCAATAAAGACACTGCTGAATCAAAGAGTGTGCACAGTTTGATAACTTTTTGGGTATAGTTCTATATTGCTCTGCAGAATGGTTGGATCAGTTCACAACTCCATCAGTAATGCATTAGTGTCCAAGTTTTCTCACATCCATTCCAACATTCATTATTATCTTTTTCTCTTATCTTGCCAACCTGAGAGGTTTGAAGCAGGATCTCAGAATCATCTTAATATGAATTTCTCTAATCAATAGTGATTTAGAGCATTTTTCATGACTACAAATTGTTTTAATTTCTTTGATTGAAAATTGTTCATATCCTTTGACCATTTATCAGTTGGGGAATGGCACAACAACCCTAATTTCAACTTGATAACCAACAGATATCTCAAATTTACCCAAGTCCTAAAAGAGATTATACTAATACCATCTCAATCAACACCCCCTACCTCTTTTCTCAAATTTTCCTCTCCTTTCTGGAGTGAAAACATACAATCAAGATCTTTTAATGTATGCAAATATCTTTTTGGTCAAATAAAATTGTTTGCCCTACCTTCATAATATCATTTTTATTGAAATACTTCTTTCCAATCATAAAAATTCCCACTTAGAAAAGTCCCACACAGCTCCTCTCTAAAAGATCTTCTAAACAGGTCTTCTTGACTCAGTCCATTCAGATCCTCTTTTTACTCAGCAATCAAATAGATATTCCTAAGCCAAAATTATCCATTTTGCATTTCATAATATTTTTAGTTCTTCTTTGGCCGTAAATTTCTTCTTTTTCCACATATCTGAGATCTGGACTAGCCTTTGTTCTTCTAACATGCTTATAGTATCACCCTTTATGTCTAAATCATAAACTTATTTCAATCTTTTCTTGGTATAGGGAGTTTGGTGTTAGTCAATGCCTAGTTTCTGCCATACTATTTTCCAATTTTCCCAGCAATTTTTGTCAAATAGTGATTTCTTATCCCAGAAGCTGGAGTCTTTGGGTTTATCAAACACTAGATTTCTATAGTCATTGCCTATTGTGTCTTATGAACCTAATCTATTCCTCTGATCTACTACTTTGTTTTTTAGCCAGCGCCAAATGGTTTTGATGATTGCTGCTTTATAATATCTCTCTCTCTCTCTCTCTCTGTGTGTGTGTGTGTGTGTGTGTGTGTGTGTGTGTGTGTATATATATATATATATATATATATAATGTCTACAGCTAGTACAGCTAGGCGACCCTCATTTTCATTTTTTCATTTTTCATTAAACCCTTGAAATTCCTGGCTTTTTGTTCTTCCAGATAAATTTTGTTCTTATTTTTTCTAGCTCTATAATGTAATTTTTTGGCAGTTTGATTGGTATGGCACTTAACAAATAGATTAATTTAGATATTACTGTTATTTTTAATATATTAATATATTAGCTTGACCTACCCATGAACACTTGATATTCATCCAGTTGTTTAAATCTAATTTAGCATGGAAAGTGTTTTGTAATTATGTTCCAAAAGTTCCTGCCTTTGTCTTGGCAGGTAGAGTACCAAGTATTTTATATTATCTACAGTTTTTTTAAATGGAATTTCTCTTTGCATCTCTTGCTGTTAGACTTTGTTTGAAACATATAGAAATACAGATGATTTATGTGGATTTATTTTATATCCTGTAAATCTGCTAAAGTTGTTAAAGCTTTCTAGTAGTTTTTTAGCTAATTCTTGAGTATTCTCTAAATATATTATCATAATCATCTGCAGAGTGACAATTTTGTTTCCTCATCACCTAATCTAAATCCTTCAAGTTTTTTTCTTTTATTGTTAAAGCAAAATTTCTAATATAATATTAGGTAACAGTGGTGATAATGGGCAACTTTGTTTCACCTCTATCTTATTGGCAATGCTTTTAGCTTATCCCCATTATATATAATGCTGGCTGATAATTTTAGATAGATGCTTCTTATCATTTTAAGGAAAACTCCATTTATTCCTCTACTTTCTAGTGCTTTTAATAGGAATGGATGTTGTATTTTGTCAAGTGCTTTTTTTCTGCATCTATTGAAATAATCATATGATTTGTTAGTTTGGTTATTGATATGGCCAATTATGGTAATAATTTTCTTGATATTTAACCAGCCCTGCATATCTGGTATAAATCCCACTTGGTTATAGTATATAATCCTGCTTAAAAGTTGTTGTAATCTCTTTCTTAATGTTTTATTTAAGATTTTTTGCGTCAATATTCATTAGTAAATTTGGTCTGTAATTTTCTTTATCTGTTTTGACACTTCCTGGTTTAGGTATTAGCATTATATCAGTATCATAAAAGGAATTTGGTAGAACTCCTTCTTCTCCTATTTTCCCAAATAGTTTATATAGTACTGGAATTGATTGTTCATTCAATGTTTTGTGGAATTCATTTTTAAATTCCTCTGGCCATGGAGATTTTTTTCTTGGGGAGTTCATTAATGGCTTGGTTAATTTCTTTTTTTTTTCAAAAATGGGATTATTTAAGTAATTATTTCCTCATCCAGCAATCTGGGTAATCTATATCTTTGTTTGTATCCATCCAGTTCACCTAGATTAGCAAATTTGTTGGTATACAATTGGGTAAAATAGCTCCTAATTATTATTTTAATATGGTGATAAGATTGCCCTTTCATTTTTTGTTACTGCTAATTTGGTTTTCTCCTTTCTTTTTTCTAATCAAATTAATCAAAAGTTTATTTATTTTGTTGCTTTTTTTCCCATAAAACTAACTCTTAGTTTTGTTTATTAGTTCAATAGTTTATTAGTTCAATAGTTTTCTTACTTTCAGTTTTACTAATTTCTCTTTTGATTTTCAGAATTTCTAATTTGGTATTTAATTAGGTTTTAAAAAATTAATTAATTTAATATATTTCCCCAATTACATTTAAAACAATTTTTTATATTTCTTTTTAAAACTTGAGTTCTACATTCACTCCCTTATTCCCTTTAAGAATAACCACATTTAAAAACCACATTTGAAATGATGTAAAACAAAATCATGTTGTGAAAGAAAATATAGATCTCTGAGACAGCTAGGTAGTGCAGTGGATAGAGTACCAGCCCTGAAATCAGGAGGACCTGAGTTAAAATCTGGCCTCAGACATTAACATTTCTTAGCTGTATGACCCTGGGCAAGTCACTTAACCTCTATTGCCTCAGGGGGGAAAAAAGAAACGAAAAGGACAAAAAAGAAAAAGAAAAAAAGAAAATATAGATCTCCCAACCTAATTTTTAAAATTCCTCAGGAAAAAAAATGAGAGAAAGAGAGAGGTAGAAAGAGAGAGAGAGAGAAAGAGAGAGAGAGAGAGAGAGACACAGAGAGAGAGAGAGAAAGCGCTTACTTAGCTTGCACCTACTCCCTCTAAGTATGGTTCTAAATATATTGCTTTTAACTACCCTGACAAAGTTACAGTTCTCAAGAGTTACATGTGACATCTTCCCATGTAGGGATGCAAACATTTTAATCTTTTTAAAAAACATTTTTTTCAATTTACCTTTTTATGCTTTTCTTGAGTCTTGTATTTGAAGATCAAAATTTCTCTCAGGTCTGGTCTTTTTACCAGAAATTATTAAAAATCCCCTATTTCATTGAATATCCATCCCTGAAAGATAATGATTAATTTTACTGGGTAGTTGATTTTTAGTTGTAGTACAAGCTCCTTTAGCTTCTGGAATATCATATTCCATACTCCCTTATCATTTAATGTGAAAGGTGCTAGATCTTGGGTAATCCTGATTAAGACTCCTCAGTACTTGAATAGTTTCCTTCTGGCTGCATGCAGTATTTTCTTTTTGATCTGATAGTTCTGGAATTGAGCCATTATCCCTGGAGTTTTTATTTTGGGATCTCTTTCAGGAAGTGACAGGTGGATTATTTCAATGATTATTGTACTCTGGTTCTAGGACATTAAAGCAGATTTCCTTAATGATTTCTTGAAAGATATTGTTCAGGCTCTTTTTTTCATCATGGTGTTCAAGTAATCCAATAATTCTTAGATGGTCTCTCCTGGATCTATTTTCCAGGTTAGTTATTTTTTTCCAATGAGGTATTTTACATTTTCTTCTATTTTTTCATTTTTAAAATTTTGTTTGACTGATTCTTGATGTCTAATTGGGTCATTCACTTCCATTTGTTCAATTCTAATTTTTATTGAATTATTTTCTTCAAGTAACTTTTCAAACTCCTTTTGCATTTGGTCAATTGTACTTTAAAAGAGTTGTTTTGTTCTCAAGGCTTTCTTGATGGAATCTATTCACTCAACACCTACTTCAAAAGCAAATAAAGTAGAAACTGCCTCTGTAGAATTTGTAATGTAATTGCCATTAAGCTTATGGTTGGTGTTATAAGAAATGTCTACAGAGTGCTTCTCTGTAAAGCTGATGTTCTTTACAGGACAGCTGTAAAATCCTGAGGCAAGGGAGAACATGTAAACACAAAGAGAAATATCACAAACATGGAGAGTTGATGAGAGAAGAAGTCAGAGGCAGAGGCACAATATACTTAGTGCATAGTATACTATACTACTATATAGTATAGTATAGCATCAGGTAAATGAGCAAGTCCACGTGGCACTGGTGAGTTTAAAACTGAAAATATAATGGACCAGAGTAAGTTAGAGAGGAAGACAGGAGAGAGAAGAGTATTATGGGCAGGGGAGGGATAACCAGTCTGTGCAAAGGCAAAAAGAAGGCACATGACATCCATTGTGTGAATGAAGAAAAGTTGGCCAGCACTAGGAAGACCATCAAATTAAGGTAGCAAAGACAATTTACAAGACAAGTATAAAAGTTTACCAGATAAGGCTCCAACCTGGAACTTTTGGAACTCCTGAGGAAGAAGAGTCAGAAAAATGTCTCTGGAAAATCCATGGTGCACACTACCAAGTAGGATTTATACCAGGAATGCAGGCTGGTTCAATATTAGGAAAACTATTAGCATAATTGACTGTATCAATAACCAAATAGCAAAAACCATATGATTATCTCAATAGATGCAGAAAAAAGCATTTGTTAATATCCAAACACCCATTCCTATTAAAACCCCTGGAGATTATAGGAATAAATGGACTTTTCTTTAAAATAGTCAGCAGCATCTATTTAAAACCATCAGTAAGCATCATATGTGATAGGGATAAACTGGAACCATTCCCAATAAAATCAGGGGTGAAACAAAGTTGCTCGCTATCATCATTACTATTCAATATTGTATTTAAAATGTTAGCTTTGGCAATAAGAAAAGAAAAAGAGATTAAATGAATTAGAGTAGGTAATGAGGAAACCAAATTATCACTCTTTGCAGATGATATGATGGTATACTTAGAGAATCCCAGAGAATCAACTAAAAATCTATTAGAAATAATCTACAACTTTAGCAAAGTTGCAGGATACAAAATAAATCTACATAAATCATCAGCATTTTTATACATCACTAACAAAATCCAACAGCAAGTGATACAAAGAGATTCCATTTAAAATAACTATTGATAATATAAAGTATTTGGGAATCTATCTGCCAAGGGAAAGTCAGGAACCATATGAGCAAAATTATAAAACACTTTTTAGACAAATAAAATCAGATCTAAACAACTGGAAAAATACCAACTGCTCTTGGATAGGTCCAGCGAATATAATAAAGATGACAATACTCCCTAAACTAATCTATTTATTTAGTACTATACCAATCAAACTCCCAAAAAAGTATTTTACTAACTTAGGAAAAAATAACAAAATTCATCTGGAAGAACAAAAGGTCAAGAATTTCAAGGGAACAAATGAAAAAAAAATCAAATGAAGGTGGCCTAGTTGTACCAGATCTAAAACTATATTATAAAACAGTGGTTTTGGTAATGGCTAAGAAATGGACTAGTTGATCAGTGGAATAGGTTAGGTTCATAGGACAAAATAGTCAGTAATTATGGCAATCTAGTGTTTGACAAACCCAAAGACCCCAGCTTTTGGGATAAGAACTCACTATTTAACAAAATCTGTTGGGAAAATTGGAAACTAGTATGGCAGAAACTAGGCATTGACCCACATCTAGCATCATATACCAAGAAAAGGTAAAACTGGGTTCATGATCTAGACATAAAGAATGATATTATAAATAAATTTGAAGAATATAGGATAGTTTATCTCTCAGACCTGTGGGGAAAAAAGGAATTTATGACCAAAGAAGAGCTAGAGATCATTACTGATCATAAAAGAGATACTTTTGATTATCTTAAATTAAAAAGTTTTCCTTGCAGGAATATGTATCTTCTTGACTGAATTTCTCACACTCAATCCACTGCATTTCCTAGCTTTTCTAGATTAGTACTGGGGAAGACAATCCAGAAATCACCAAAGATATCTTGCATTTGGAAGACACAACCATGACATATGTGAACCTTTTTAAAACTTTGTCAATAAAAACTCTGTCCATTTATGGGCACAGTGTGAGAGAAGAGATATAGCTTATAGTGGATAAAGATCATTACTTAAATAAAGTGGGTCATAGGTTTTTTTAATGAACTAAAATGTAAATATTGTAATAATCAAATTTGAAAAAGACATTTACATGAAAATAATGCCTTTTGTGAACAGAAATTTGGAGAGGTATCAGCTTATTTCCAAAAATGCATTACAGAGTAAATATCCTCTGCAAACAGATAAAGTACATCAGGGCTGAAAATCTCTTCAAGGGACCGAAACCCAGGTACAGAGAGCTCAAGGACAATGGTAAAAATAGTTTTTCTAAGCCAGGAAAACAAGTTTATTAGAAAATTGAAAAAGATATAGTGTATGAGACCTGAGCTAACTTGCTCAGAATGTTATTGGAGGAGAATCTCTCATGACTAGTGAGAATCTGCTATTTTTCTCAGGACAGATCCTGATGCTTCTTGGTCCTTGCTACTTATTTGCCCTAAGTTTTCCATAGAAACCCCAAGATCCTGTTGTGGTTGCTTTTCCATGGCATATGCTGTAGAAGTAGATGGAAACCCTAGAATTATTCCAAAACAAGGAGGGACAAAGATTCCTTGAAAGTCCAGCATGAAAAAGTTTTTCAATAGAAGCCATAAAAATAATATCTTTCACCACAAGAAGGGTGGCAGCAGCCATAGTCATAACATCCATAACAACAATCTCCATAGCCATAGCCTAGGCCATGGAAACAGCCACATCCACAGCCATAACTAGAGCCATAGCCATAACCCAGGCCCTCATAGTAACTGCCATAATAGCACATGGTGTCAGGATTCACTTGGGTGGATGGTTGTTTAAGGTAGGTTTCATGAGTATGTATGGCACCATCTGTACAGGAACATTTGTACACCAAGAAGTATGATAGACTCAGGTTGGAACTTCCATTCACTAAATTGCCAGAGTAACATCACATTCTTGTAAATCTTTGATCCTTCACAACACAAACAGCATATTAAGCTTTTGTTTTGCTTTTTCCCTTTCTTGATTGTTTGTTTTCCTGGGAATATTTTGCTACAGTATCATTCATATAATGTAAACCTATTTTAGTGTTGCCAAAATTGTGTTGTTGAATTTAACTGATGCTTTAACCTGGTTCCATGAGGGCACTCTCCTGATCTTCAAGGTTCTCATTCTATAATACATGCCTCCTTTCCAGCTGATATTTCATCACAGCTGTGGAATCCTTTATGTCTAAATCAGGTGCTTCTTGAGATTCAAGTGACAGAAGAGTTTATGAAACTTTCAGATTGGAGTTAAAATTGTGGTAGAGTGCCTCTTAATGGAATCTATCCACCCAACACCTATTCCATGTCTAACAAAACAGAAACCTCCTTAAAGTTTTTAGGGAGCTCATTCCCTAAAATTCCTGGCTCATGATTGGGGCTATGAGAAGTGTCCATCATTTCCCTCTTTTGGAGCAGGTCTAATATCCTAAGACCAGTGAGAACATGGGCATTGAGAAACATTGGATGTTTCCTGACCAAAAAAAAAAAAAGATCTCCATAGAGTGAGAGTATGGAGGGAATGTCCCTCTAAAAGCTACTGGAAATTCAAAATCTTACATGTATATTTTTCAATAAACTGTCATAACTGAGCAAGAAAGAGTAACAGAAATTTATTTATAGCTAACAAAGAGCAGAATAACAAAGATCCATTGATATTGACCTTTCTAGTGTTTCCCGAACTTCCTGAAAGAGAATTTTAATCAATAAAATTTAGTAACTACTGCTCTAGTTTCTTCAAAAGAACTTCTTTGAATTAAAAGATTCTGGGGAAAGCCTGAGCAATTGAAAAATCAAAAGGTTGTTTCCCAGGCTGCTGAGCAATTTTGTAGATGCTGTCTTTTACTGGGTACTTAAGGAGGAGTTCAAATATTTCCTGGTTATACAGGGCATCCTTGCAAACATGGATCCATTGTTCTCATCTATAGGAGAGCTTCAGTTCAAGGACAATGTTTCAGTTATTCACAATATGCAGTTGGCAACTAAAGATATGGTTTAGTGAAAGTATATCATTATCTGAGGATGTTCAGAGTGTGTATGTGATTCTCTTCTGTGATCACTGTGGTGTGCCATTCACTTGTGCTGTGCTTTAGCTCTTGAGATATTTTGGTGAAAATTGAGTGGTAAAAGACAACTAGACAAGGGTTTTGTTGTTTAGTCATTTTTCACTGTTGACTGAAGCATTGTAACTGCATCTGAGGATTTCATGGCCAAGAAAATGAAGTCATTTGCTATAACCTTCTACATTACATTATACAGATGAGGAAACTGAGGGATACAAACTTAAGGGGCAGGCCCAGCATCCCACAAACTACTTAGGGTATGAAGACAGATTTTGATGTGTGAAGATGAGTCTTCTTGACCCTATTTCTGGAATTCAGTCCACTGTTTTACTTCTCTTTCTAAATTAACATTGGAAAAACAATTCTGAAATCACCAGGGACATCTTGGATTTGTATGTCACAAACCATGAATATGACACCAAAACATGTGAATCTTTTTGAAACTTTGAAGATAAAAACCCTGTCCATTTATGTTCAAAATGTGAGAGAACAATAAAGCTTATAGTGCACAAAGGTCATTAGAGCAAAATTTACATGAAAACAATGACTTTTGTAAACAGAAATTTGGAGAAGTATCTGCTGGTTGTCAAAAATGCAGTGGAGAGCAAATCCTCTGGAGTGACAGTTATTAAGCCTATTAAGACTGAACATCTCTTCATAATGAAAGGCTAAAACACAAGTAGAGGGAGTTCAAGAAGGACACATAAAAAACAGTTTTACTAAGTCAAAGAAACAAGTTTATTAGGATTTCATAAAAGACACAGTAGTATATGAGAGCCCACTCAACTTGCTGAGAATGGGGTGTTGTTGGAGGAGTCTCTCTTATGACATGGGAGAGTCTGCCTCATTTTCCAGAAGGATGGGTTCTGTTGCTTCCTGGTATGCACACCTTGTCAGCCCTGACTGCTCCATGAGGATTCCAAGACCTGTTGAGGGAGCTTTCCCATGCCATCCAGCTGCTGGTGCTGAAGGAACGTTGATGCCCTTTAAAGACCATGAAATTAACCCAAAGCAAGGAAGGAAAAGAATTCCTTGAGAATTCAGCAGCAAGAGTTTTTTTTTCCTTCAATAGAAGCCATAAGAATAAAACCTTCCACAACAAGATGGCCGACAACAGCCATAGCCATAGCCACCATAGCGCAGGCCTCCATAGCCACAGCCTCCATAGCCATAGCCTAGACCACGGAAGCAGCCACATCCACAGCCATAACCAGAGCCATAGCCATAGCCCAGGCCCCCATAGTAGCTGCCATAGTAGCACATGGTGTCAGGATTCACTTAAGTGGTTGGATGTTAAGGGCAGGTTTTGTAAGTATGTATGGTACCATCTACACAGGAACTTTTATACCCTTCCAGTAGGATGTGTGGCAGACTCTGGCCAGAATTTCATAATTCCCATTAACCAAATTGCCAGGGTAATATCACATTCTTTCAGTGTTTGGTCCCTGACAACACAAACAACACATTAAGGTTTTTACTTCTCTTTTTCCCACCTCTTGATTGCTTGTTTTCCTGGGAATTCTCTGCCACAATTTCATTCAAACAATGCAAACTTATTATAGTGTTGCCAAAATTATGTAGTGAATGTGACTGATGCCCTTCTCAGATTCCAGAGCAGCACTCCCTGGTCATCAGGGTCCTCCTCCTATTGCACTTTCCTCCTGACCATATGATACTTCATCATAGCTATGGAATCCTTTCTCTCTAAATCAGTGCTTTTTGAGATTCAAATGATGAATAGTTCATGAAACTTTCAGATTGGAATTGGGATTGTGGTGGAGTACCTTTTGATGGAATCCATCAACCTAGCATCTACTCCAAAAGCTGACAAAACACAGATCCCTTGCCTCATGTTTGCACTGTGCACATGGTTTAGGTTACAAGAATTGTCCACCATTTCCATCTTCTGGGGCAGTTCTAATGTCCTAAGTCCAGGGATAACTTGGACCAAAGAAATTCCAAAGGCAAGGATGGATAAAAAGAGAGGTTTCTGGGTAGGATGGACAGTCAGTCTGTGTAAATGCAAAGAGAAGGCATTTGCTGTCCACTGTCTGAGTGAAAGAGGGTAGGCTAGTACTGGCAAGACTATATAAAATATGGGAAGGGAAACAAAGTCTATGAAGCCTGTCATTTTGGGATGGATCAGCTACCCAAAAGGGTGTGATTCCATACAGAAGCTACCTATTCAAATCCTCAGGCAAAGATAAGTAGGTGGAATGTACTAGGTAACATGGACTCTGGGGAATCCTAGGGATGGAGGTGTCAGAAGACCATCTTTAGAAAATCCACTGGGCAGCTGAGTGGAGAGAGGATCAGGGTAAGCAAACAAGTGAATCTAGAAGACTGATTTAGAGGATTTTTTTGGAGAGGTTCTCTGTGCACCTTGTCTAAGTGGGATTCTTTGGATTAGAAAGAAGTATTTTCATATCAGTGATGTAAAGTTTATTTAACTAAAAAGGTATCTGTAGTGATAACACAGGAAATGGGATGTCCCTGACACTATAAATATAATATCTTTACTCTGGAAAAAAGAAAAGTTGAGAAGAAGTAGGAGACTTTGGATGAGACAGGATGAGGAAATCTCTACATGAGATAATTTAAGATATATATAGTGGTTATCAAGTTGAAATTGTGTACATCGACTATTGATGATGTGGCTCTGGATCTTACTAGAGATGGCTATTATGGATATGTACCTATTGCAATGAGTGACCAAGGAATGGCTTGGAAACTCTGAAAAGGAAAGTGGTTCTTCCAGAGAACATGGGGAAAGAAAAAAAAGAGAGACAGAAGCCTGAACTTCAGCCAGTTATTATGCATGAAAGGACAAGATGCCAAATTAGTTAAGTAGAACAAGAAAGAATATCAGGCAGAAAGAACAATGTCAAGCAAATCCACAAATGACAGTTAAAAAGCAGGATAAAAGTCAAAAGAAAAATGAAGCAGCAGGAAAATTTGATGAGGCCTTTAGGTTTACTTTCAGAGGACCTCATTGGAAATCTTGGAGAGGGACTTCCGGTTAAGATGGCGGAGAGGAGGCTCACAGTTGCATAAGCTCCGCGCTTTCTCTCACTATCCACTTCATTACAAGCCTCTGAATCAATGCTTGACTGAAAAAAACCCACAAATAGTTACCAAGAGAAGCCATCCTTGAGATCCGCCAAGAAAGGTCTGTCTTTACTGGAGGGCTGGGGCGGTTTTAGATCGGGCGCAGGCGGCAGGCAGCGACAGTGAGAGCACGGGAGCAGACTGGAGAGGGGGTGGGGAGTGATCGCAGCTGTCTCTGCGGGGAGAGCTTCGCTACAGGTTTGGAACCTGCAGCAAGTCAACAGCCCAGCAGAGAAGCTAAAAACACCGGGGCTGAAGAACACAACCGCAAACAGCTGGAGTCTCTCAGGACCTGGCCGCCCCCCCCCTGCCCCCCCTCAGTGACTCAGCACGCTCTGGGATCTCAGAGCGCAGGCGCAGCACAGTCCTGCTAGTGCCTCACTGCTGCCCCTGCAGTCTGTAGAGGAAGCTCGATAACACACCCAGCCCCCCCCCAAAGAAAGACTCCAGTTTTTTTCTGTTTTTCTTTGGTAGTTTGTCTCTGATTAATAGACAGAATGAGCAAGAAGCTGAAGAGGACTTTAACCCTAGACAGCTTCTACACAGATAGAGAGCAGACTCTAAATCCTGAGGAGACTAAAAACAGGCAGTCCCCAGGTGATTCCCCAAAGGAGGAGATCGTCTGTTCCTCAGCACAGATGAACCTCATAGAAGTGATTAAAAAGGCTCTCACAAGGGAGCTAGAAGAAAAATGGGGAAAGCAGAGTGAGGCTTGGCAAAAGGAGAAGGAAGCTTGGGAAAAGGAGAGGGAGGCTTGGCAAAAGAGCCTGGAGAAGTCAGTTAAAGAGAGAGTGGATAAAGAAGTAAAATCCTTGAAAAATAGGATTAGTGAACTGGAAAACAAAATTGGCGAAATGGAAAAAAATTCCACAGAACAAAAGAACTCAATTGGACAATTAGAGAAAGATTTTAAAAAAGTGAGTGAAGAGAATACTTCACTGAAAATCAGAATTGAACAAGTGGAATTGAATGACTCGAGGAGACAAGAAGAATCAGTCAAGCAAATCCAAAAAAATCAAACAATGGAGAAAAATGTGAAATACCTTCTGGGGAAGACAACAGACCTGGAAAACAGATCCAGGAGAGACAATCTGAGAATCATTGGACTCCCAGAAAAACATGATGAAAAAAAGAGCCTGGACACTGTCTTCCAGGAAATTATCAAAGAGAACTGCCCAGAAGTCATAGGAACAGAGGAAAAAATAAACATTGAAAGGATTCATCGATCACCCACTGAAAGGGATCCTAAAATCAAAACACCAAGGAATATAGTGGCCAAATGCCAGAACCCTCAGATGAAAGAAAAAATATTGCAAGCGGCTAGAAAAACCCAATTCAAGTATCAAGGAGCCACAATAAGGATCACCCAGGATCTGGCAGCATCCACATTAAAAGATCGAAGGGCCTGGAATATGATATTCCGAAAGGCTAAGGAACTTGGTATGCAACCAAAAATAACTTACCCAGCGAGAATGAGCATCTTTTTCCAGGGAAGAAGATGGACATTCAACGAAGTAAGCGAATTTCATCTATTTCTGATGAAAAAACCAGAACTTAACAAAAAGTTTGATCTACAAATATAGAACTCAAGAGAAATCTAAAAAGGTAAAGATTAATCTTGGGAACTATATTTTGACTATATAGATGCATAAAGAATACATGTATACCTTGTTCTAGAAATTGATGTGGAAAGGACATTGTACCAGAAAAAGGGTAAAGCGGGGGTAGTACATCTCATGAAGAGGCATAGAAAACCTATTATATCTGAGAGAAAGAATGGAGGGGGATGAATATAGTGGGTATCTTACTGCCTTCAGAATTGGCTTTAAGTGAAAAATCTTAAGACATATTCAATCTATGGTGAAACTTCTCCCATCTCATTGAAAAGTGAGAAGGGAAAAGTGGAAAGGGAAGGAATAAGCTAAGCGGAAGGGAATACAGGAACTGGGAGGGAAAGGGGTAAGATAGGGGGAGGAACTCTAAGGCCGGGGGGAGGGACACTAAAAAGGGAGGGCTGTGAGAAACAAGGGGTGCTCACAAGCTTAATACTTGGAAGGGGGGGAAAGGGGAAAGAAGGGAGGAAAGCATAAACCGGGGTTAACAAGATGGCAAGTAATACAGAATTGGTCATTCTAACCATAAATGTGAAGGGGTAAACTCCCCCATAAAGAGGAAGCGGTTAGCAGAATGGATTAAAAGCCAGAATCCTACAATATGTTGTTTACAGGAAACACACCTGAAGCGGGGAGATACATGCAGGTTAAAGGTAAAAGGTTGGAGCAAAATCTACTATGCTTCAGGTGAAGTCAAAAAAGCAGGGGTAGCCATCCTGATCTCAGATCAAGCTAAAGCAAAAATTGACCTAATTAAAAGAGATAAGGAAGGACACTATATCTTGCTAAAGGGTAGCATGGATAATGAAGCACTATCTATATTAAACATATATGCACCAAGTGGGGTAGCATCTAAATTCTTAAAAGAGAAACTAAGAGAGCTGCAAGAAGAAATAGACAGTAAAACTATAATAGTGGAGATCTTAACCTTGCACTCTCAGAATTAGATAAATCAAACCAGAAAATAAATAAGAAAGAAGTCAAAGAGGTAAACAGAATACTAGAAAAGCTAGATATGATAGATCTCTGGAGAAAATGTAATGGAGACAGAAAGGAATACACTTTCTTTTCAGCAGTTCATGGAACCTATACAAAAATTGACCATATATTAGGACATAAAAACCTCAAACTCAAATGTAGTAAGGCAGAAATAGTAAATGCATCCTTTTCAGACCACGATGCAATGAAAATTACATTCAACAAAAAAGCAGGGGGAAGTAGACCAAAAAATAATTGGAAACTAAATAATCTCATACTAAAGAATGATTGGGTAAAACAGCAAATCATAGACATAATTAATAACTTCACCCAAGAAAACGATAATAATGAGACATCATACCAAAATGTATGGGATGCAGCCAAAGCGGTAATAAGGGGAAATTTCATATCTCTAGAGGCCTATTTGTATAAAATAGAGAAAGAGAAGGTCAATGAATTGGGTTTGCAATTAAAAATGCTAGAAAAGGAACAAATTAAAAACCCCCAGTCAAACACTAAACTTGAAATTCTAAAAGTAAAAGGTGAGATCAATAAAATTGAAAGTAAAAAAACTATTGAATTGATTAATAAAACTAAGAGTTGGTTCTATGAAAAAACCAACAAAATAGACAAACCCTTAGTAAATCTGATTAAAAAAAGGAAAGAGGAAAATCAAATTGTTAGTCTTAAAAATGAAAAGGGAGAACTCACCACTAACGAAGAGGAAATTAGAGCAATAATTAGGAGTTACTTTGCCCAACTTTATGCCAATAAATTCGACAACTTAAATGAAATAGAAAAATACCTCCAAAAATACAGCTTGCCCAAACTAACAGAGGAAGAAGTAAATATCCTAAACAGTCCCATCTCAGAAAAAGAAATAGAACAAACTATCAATCAACTCCCTAAGAAAAAATCCCCAGGACCAGATGGATTTACATGTGAATTCTACCAAACATTTAAAGAACAATTAACTCCAATGTTATATAAACTATTTGAAAAAATAGGGATTGAAGGAGTCCTACCAAACTCCTTTTATGACACAGATATGGTACTGATACCTAAACCAGGTAGGCTGAAAACAGAGAAAGAAAATTATAGACCAATCTCCCTAATGAATATTGATGCTAAAATCTTAAATAAAATATTAGCAAAAAGATTACAGAAAATTGTCACCAGAATAATACACTATGACCAAGTAGGATTTATACCAGGAATGCAGGGCTGGTTCAATATTAGGAAAACTATTAGCATAATTGACTATATCAATAACCAAACAAACAAAAACCACATGATCATCTCAATAGATGCAGAAAAAGCATTTGATAAAATCCAACATCCATTCCTAATAAAAACACTTGAGAGCATAGGAATAAATGGACTTTTCCTTAAAATAGTCAGGAGCATATATTTAAAACCATCAGTAAGCATCATATGCAATGGGGAAAAACTGGAACCTTTCCCAGTAAGATCTGGAGTGAAGCAAGGTTGCCCACTATCACCATTATTATTTAATATCGTATTAGAAACACTAGCCTCGGCAATAAGAGTCGAGAAAGATATTAAAGGAATTAGAGTAGGCAATGAGGAAACCAAACTATCACTCTTTGCAGATGATATGATGGTATACCTAGAGAACCCCAGAGATTCTACCAAAAAGCTATTGGAAATAATTCATAATTTTAGCAAAGTAGCTGGCTACAAAATAAATCCCCATAAATCCTCAGCATTTTTATACATCACCAACAAAACCCAACAGCAAGAGATACAAAGAGAAATTCCATTCAGAATAACTGTTGATACCATAAAATATTTGGGAATCTATCTACCAAAGGAAAGTCAGGAATTATATGAGCAAAATTATAAAAAAGTCTCCACACAAATAAAGTCAGACTTAAATAATTGGAAAAATATTAAGTGCTCTTGGATTGGCCGTGCGAACATAATAAAGATGACAATACTCCCTAAACTAATCTATTTATTTAGTGCTATACCAATCAGACTTCCAAGAAAATATTTTATTGATCTAGAAAAAATAACAACAAAATTCATATGGAACAATAAAAAGTCGAGAATCTCAAGGGAACTAATGAAAAAAAAAATCAAATGAAGGTGGCCTAGCTGTACCTGATCTAAAATTATATTATAAAGCAGCAGTCACCAAAACCATTTGGTATTGGCTAAGAAATAGATTAGTGGATCAGTGGAAAAGGCTAGGCTCACAAGACAGAATAGTCAATTATAGCAATCTAGTGTTTGACAAACCCAAAGCCCCTAACTTCTGGGAAAAGAATTCATTATTTGATAAAAACTGCTGGGATAATTGGAAATTAGTATGGCAGAAATTAGGCATGGACCCACACTTAACACCATATACCAAGATAAGATCAAAATGGGTCTATGACCTAGGCATAAAGAACGAGACTATAAATAAATTAGAGGAACATAGAATAGTTTATCTCTCAGACTTGTGGAGGAGAAAGAAATTTGTGACCAAAGATGAACTAGAGACCATTACTGATCACAGAATAGAAAATTTCGATTACATCAAATTAAAAAGCCTTTGTACAAATAAAACTAATGCAAACAAGATTAGAAGGGAAGCAACAAACTGGGAAAACATTTTCACAGTTAAAGGTTCTGATAAAGGCCTCATTTCCAAAATATATAGAGAACTGACTCAAATTTATAAGAAATCAAGCCATTCTCCAATTGATAAATGGTCAAAGGATATGAACAGACAATTTTCAGAGGATGAGATTGAAACTATTACCACTCATATGAAAGAGTGTTCCAAATCATTATTGATCAGAGAAATGCAAATTAAGACAACTCTGAGATACCACTACACACCTGTCAGATTGGCTAAGATGACAGGAAAAAATAATGATGAATGTTGGAGGGGATGCGGGAAAACTGGGACACTAATGCATTGTTGGTGGAGTTGTGAACGAATCCAACCATTCTGGAGAGCAATCTGGAATTATGCCCAAAAAATTATCAAAATGTGCATATCCTTTGATCCAGCAGTGTTTCTATTGGGCTTATATCCCAAAGAAATACTAAAGAAGGGAAAGGGACCTGTATGTGCCAAAATGTTTGTAGCAGCCCTGTTTGTAGTGGCTAGAAACTGGAAAATGAATGGATGCCCATCAATTGGAGAATGGCTGGGTAAATTGTGGTATATGAATGTTATGGAATATTATTGTTCTGTAAGAAATGACCAGCAGGATGAATACAGAGAGGCTTGGAGAGACCTTCATGAACTGATGCTAAGTGAAATGAGCAGAACCAGGAGATCATTATACACTTCGACAACGATATTGTATGAGGACATATTTTGATGGAAGTGGATTTCTTTGACAAAGAGACCTGAGTTCCAATTGATAAATGACGGACAAAAGCAGCTACACCCAAAGAAAGAACACTGGGAAACGAATGTGAACTATCTGCATTTTTGTTTTTCTTCCCGGATTATTTATACCTTCTGAATCCAATTCTCCCTACGCAACAAGAGAACTGTTCGGTTCTGCAAACATATATTGTATCTAGGATATACTGCAACATATCCAACATATAAAGGACTGCTTGCCATCTAGGGGAGGGGGTGGAGGGAGGGAGGGGAAAAAAATCGGAACAGAAATGAGTGTCAATATAATGTAATTATTAAATAAAAAAACTTAATAAAAAAAAAAAAGGAAATCTTGGAGAGAGTAGGTTTTCTTGAAGCTGAGAATTAGGCATGTGATGTTCAGGGCTTTCAAATATAGTGAAAGGAGAGCACTGAATAGGTCCCTTGAACTACAGTAAAGGCAAGGTCTAGTTATATGTGGGAATCCTGAGCAGTCCTGAGAATATGAGGTAGGTAAGCTCAAACATTGAGAACCTATTGAACCAGCGAATTCAGAAGAAATGACAGTGTGCATTTGGAGCTTGGGCTATTTTAGGTCAATATGAGAAAATAACTTAAGTCCTGGAAAATGAAGTGGTTGCCCATTGGAAAAGTGTAGAAGAGAGAAGAGAATGAGACTTTTATTATTCAATTGAGCAACAACTGAGACATTCTTGGGTAGCTCAGGAGATCAATGAGCTCATGTTGACCAGGACAACCATAGGTGTGTCTTCTCCCCTGCCACATTCAATATTCTTACAAATTATAAGATGGCTCAACATGATATCATATGATAACCAGAAATCCTACCTTGACCTTGGGATACAAGGGCTTAGAGCAGAAGAAAATACAAGTATTGGTCTGTGTGTAAGTAGCCTGCTCAGGGCATGAGTAGTCTTTGGCTAAGCTAAAGAGCATTCAGAGGAGGCCAAATTACATGGGAAAAGGAACTCCAGACCAAGATCTAAGTGACTCAATTCAAATAACTCAGACTCTTGGTAGCAAAGGATATTCAGGGACTTGTCCTTACCTCTCTTAATGTGTTTTCATAGCCACCACATAGAAAGTAATACACCCCTATATAAAATGATGTGGATTCAGACCTAGCATTCTCTTCCTTTCAATTGAATTTTGGATTTGAAAATGAAGTATTTTTTTTTGAGTAATTAGGAGTGAGCAAAAGATAATTTTCCTTTTATTGAATGCTTATATTCATAGAATTGACCTTCATAGGATGTTTCCTGATAAGACATTGGTCAACATTTGGAGGCCTATTTTTTTTTTTTAGCACAGTCTTCATGTAGTGAGAGTGCTGTGGGCATTTTTCTCTAAAAGTTACTATAAATTTAAAAGCTTGCCTGCATTTTTGTCAATGAACTGTCATGGCTATGAGCAACATAGAGCAATGGAAATTTATTTATAACTAACAAAGATCAGGAAAGCAAAGATCCATTGGCATTGGCCTTTCTAGTATTTCCCAAACTTCCTAAAAGATAATTTTAATTCATACAAATTTAATAATTACTGCTCTAGCTTCTTCCAAAGAACTTCTTTGAGTTATAAGATTTTGGGGAAAGTCTAGCCTGTGCAATTGAGAAATCAAAAGATTATTTGCCAGGCTGCTGAGCAACCTTACAGATGCTGTCTTTTTCTGGGTATTTAAGTTGACTGGAGAGTTGAAGTATTTCCTGGTTATGGAGGACATCATTGCAATCATGGGTTCATTGCTCTCATGTATGGGAGATCTTCAGTTCAAGCGCAGTGTTTGAGTTCTTCACAATATGCCGTTGGCTATAGAGATTTAGCTTACTGAAGATATATGGTTACCTGATAATGTTCAGATGCATATGTGGTTCTTTTCTGTGATCACTGTGATAGCTAAAGCTCCCCGTGGTGTGCTTTAGATCTTGATATATTTGGTGAAAACAAAGTGGAAAAAGAACTAGACAAGGATTTTGTTCTTTAGTCATTTTTCACTGTTGTCTGAAATATTGTCACTGCATCTGAGGATTTCGGGGCTAAGACAATGAAGTTATTTGATATAACCTGCTGCATCCCATTATACAGATAGGAAACTGAGGGATACAAACTTAAGGAGCAGACTCAGCATCCCACAAACAATTTAGGATATGAGAACAGATTTTAATATGTGAAGATGAGTCATCTTGATTCCACTTCTGGAATTCTATCCACTGCTTTACCTTACTTTCCAAATCAACATTGGAAAAACAATTCTGAAACCACCAGGGACATCTTGGATTTGGATGTCACAAACCATGAATATGACACCCAAAATATGTGAATCTTTTTGAAACTTTGAAGATAAAAACCCTGTCCATTTATGGTTAAAATGAGAGGGCAGGGATGATGTTTAAAGAGTGCAATGTCTCACTCCTTCAGTAAAATGGGGCATAGGTAATTGAATGGACTAAGATATAAGACCTGCAATAGTCAAAACTGAGAAAGCCATTTACATGGAAAAAATGAGTTTTCTAAACAGAAATTTGGGGAGGTATCTGCTTATTGCCAGAAATGGATTGAAGAGCAAATCCTTACAGTGACACAGATAAGCACATCAAGCCTGTACATCTCTTCACACTGAGAGACTGAAACACAAGTGGAGGGAGTTCAAGGACAAGTAAAAAATACTTTTACTAAGCCAAAGAAACAAGTTTATTAGAATGTCATAAAAAACTCAGTGTATAAGAGCTGAGCCAACTTGTTGAGAATGGAGTGTTGTTGGAGTCTCTCTTTTGATAAGTGAGAGTCTGCATCATTTTCCAGAAGGATGTGTCCTTCTGCTTCATGGTATCTGCATCTTGCCAGCCATGATTACTCCTGGGAATTCCAAGATCTGGTTGTGAGAGCTTTTCTTTCTTTCTTTCTTTCTTTCTTTCTTTCTTTTTTTAATAACTTTTTATTGACGGAACCCATGCCAGGGTAATTTTTTACAGCATTATCCCTTGTGCTCACTTCTATTCCGATTTTTCCCCTCCCTCCCTGCACCCTTCCCCCAGATGGCAAGCAGTCCTTTACATGTTAAGTAGGTTACAGCATATTCTGGATACAATATACGTGTGCAGAACCGAACAGTTCTCTTGTTTCACAGGGAGAATTGGATTCAGAAGGTAAAAATAACCCGGGAAGAAAAACAAAAATGCAAGCAGTTTATATTCATTTCCCAGTGTCCTTTCTTTGGGTGTAGCTGCTTCTGTCCATCCTTGATCAATTGAAACTGAATTAGCTCTTTTTATCGAAGAGATCCACTTCCATCAGAATACATCCTCAAACAATATCGTTGTTGAGGTATATAATGTGTGGGAGCTTTTCCATGCCATCCAGATATAGGTGCAGAAGGAATGAGATGTCCTTAAAGAACTATGGAATTAACCCAAATCAGGGAAGGACAAGAATTCCTTGGCAATTCAGCAGCAAGGGTTTTTTTCAATAGAAGCCATAAGAATAAAACCTTCCACAACAAGATGGACGACAATAGCCATAGCCATAGCCACTGTAGCCTAGTCCTCCGTAGCCACAGCCTCCATAGCCATAGCCTAGGCCACGGAAGCAGTCACATCCACAGCCATAACCAGAGCCATAGCCATAGCCCAGGCCCCCATAGTAGCTGCCATAGTAGCACATGGTGTTAGGATTCACTTGGGTAGTTGATTGTTTAAGATGGGTTCTGTGAGAATGTTTGACATCATTTGCACGGTAATTTTTATACTGTTCCAGCAGGAAGTGTGACAGACTTAGGACAGAATTGCATAATTTCCATTCACCAAGAGTGCCAGAATAATATCACATTCTTTCAATTGTTTGGTCTTTGACAACACAAACAATACATTAAAATTTTGTTTTTGTTTTGTTTTACTCTTGATTCAGTGGTTTCCTGAGAAGGCTGGGCCCCAATCTCATTCATGTAATGTAAAATCATTATTATGCTGCAAAACTTATCTTCTCACTGTTACTGATGTCCTCCCAAATTTCATGACAATGCTGTTCCAGAAATGAGTATACTCCTTCCATTATCCTTGCGTACCTGGCTGTCTAACACTTCATCACAACTATGGAATCCTGTCTCTAAATTAGTGCTTCTTGAGAATTAAGTGACAGAAGAATTCACACAAATTTTAGATTGGAATTTAGACTGTGACAAAACATCTCTTGATGGAATCCATCTACCCAGCACCTATTACAGAAATTGATAAAGCAAAAAACCCTCCTTGTTGTTTACACTGCACCCACTCCTAGACTCATGGTTGGGATTATAAAAAATGTCCACAGAGTTCCTCTCCTTGGGAAGCATGAATGTTCTTAGACCAAAAACAAAAACAAAATGAAACAAAGGGCCCTGCCACAAATATAGAGAGTTGATGGGAAAAAATCTTAGAGGCAGAGAGGCACAGGATACTAAGGGAAATGGGCAAAGCCATGTGCCTCAGGTTAGTTTCAAACTGACAATAAAATGGACCAGAAAAAGTCAAAGGGAAGAATGGAGAGAGGCGAGGGTTTTTTTTTTTTTTTTTTTTTTTTTTTTAGCCTGGGTGGACAAGTGTAGTGTACTGTGCAAAGGTAAAGAGAAGGAAAATGCTGTCCATTGTCTGAATGAAAGAAGGTAAACTAGCACTGGCAAGACCCAAAAATGTGGGAAGGGTATGAAGACGGCCCATTTGGGAATGGGCCAGTTAAAGAAGAGGGTGAAATAAAATTGAGAAGATATTTAAATTCTCAGAGGAAGAAAAGTAGATGAAGTTTACAACACAATTAAGTATGGAGTCTTGGACTTTGGAGAGTCCTGGGGAGAAAGACTCACAAGAATGATTTTGGAAAATCCACTGGGCAAATGATTGATTCAAGGAGACAATTCAGAAGCTCTTTTGGAGAGGTGCTGTGTAGTTTTTATCTAAATGGGAACCTTTTTGATTGGAAAAAGCTATTTTAATGTTAGTGATGTTTTGAAGGTAGACCAGAGAAGTTTATTCTACGAAAAAGCTATTTGCATTGATAGAGCAGAATTAGGAATGTTGGTTCTTCTGAAATGAGAAGAGCAAATGAGAGAAGAGGTTTTCCATGAGGTAGGATTAGGATATCTCTTCTAGACTTTGTTATGCATTATCGGGTGGAAATTATGATTGCTGAGCAATTGTTCTAGGGGTGTGGAGAGATAATTTTCAGATAAAGAAATTAAAATCATTTCTAATCATATGAAAAATTCCTCTAAATCACTATTTATTAGAAAAATTCAAATTAAGACAACTCTGAAGTATCACTTCACACGTCTCAGACTGGCTAAGATAAATGGAAAAGATAATGACAAATATTGGAGGGGAAACTGGTTCAGTAATGCTTTGTTCGTGGAGTTTGGAAATGAGCCAACCATTGTGGAGAGCATTTTAAACTGTGCATGCCCCTTTATCCAACAGGGACTCTTCTGGTTCTGTATCCCCAAGAGATCATAAAAGAAAGGAAAGGACCCACATGTGCAAAAATGTTTGCAGCAGCAAGAAACTGGAAATTGAGCAAATGTGTGGTATATGAATGTAATGGAATATTATTGTTTCAGCAGAAATGATGAATAAGCTGATTTCAGGAAAGCCTAGACTTTCATCAATTAATGCTGAGTGAAGAGAGTAGAACCTAAAGGATATTGTACACAGTAACTACAAGATTATGTGATGATCAACTCTGATGGACTTGGCTCTTTTCAATAATGAGGTGATACAAGGCAATTCCAATAGACTAATGATGGAAAGTGATATCCACATATGGAGAGAGAGCTATGGGGACTGGATGTTGACAAAAACATATTATTTTCACCTTTTTGTTGTTTGTTATTCATTTGCTTGGTTTTTTTTCTTCTGTTTTTTTCCCCCATTTTAGATCTGATTTTTCTTGTGCAGCCTGTTAAGTATGAAAATATGTTTAGAAGAACTGCACATATTTAACTTATTTTGGATTATCTTGGAGAAGAGGAGGGAGGAGAGAGGGAGAAAAATTTGGAACACAAGATTTTGCAAAGGTGAATGTTGAAAATTATCTTTGCATGTATTTGGAAAAATAAATACTATTTAAAAATTTAAAAAATTGTATATGTTGACTATTGGTAATATGGATCTAAATATTAGCAGAGTGGTCATTATGAATTTGGACTTGGGTCAATGAGTGATGAAAGGAATGTCATTGAAGATCTGGGATAGTAGGAAAATCTTCTCTGTCATTATTCCAGAGATTTAGTTAAAAGAAAAAAAATGAATAGAATTTTGGGATTTAGCCAGTATTTTAGCATGAAAAAATAATATGGTGACTAGTTAAGCATAACAAAAAAAGTGCATTCAGTCAGGAAGAGCAGTGTAAAGCCAACCCAGGAATAGCCATTAGCTAGCATTGTTGAAGCCAAAGGGACTTCAAGCAACAGGAAGATTTGAAGAGGCCTTTGGGTTTATTCAGGAGCACATCCCTAGGCAACTTGCAGAGAGCAGTTTCTCTTGAAAATGGAGGTCAGGAATATGATGTTCAGGGCTTTGAAGGATAGTGAAAGGAGAGCACTGAATAGTCCCCATGAACCATAGTAAAGGTGAGGTCTACTTAAATGTGAGAGTCCCGGGCAGTCCTGAGAATATGAAGTTGGTCGATCATGGAATCTGGCCATTAATATCCTGCTGAATCAATGAGTTCAGGGAAAATGCCAGTGTGGATCTAGAGCTGGGTTATTTTAGGTCGGTATGAGAAAGTAAGTGAGCCAATGGTGTATGAAGTGATTGTAGAATTGTAGAAGAGAGAAGAGAAGAAGGTTTTGATTCTTAGTATGATGGTCTCCTCAGAAATTCTTGAGTTGCTTAGGAGATCAATAACTTTAAGTCTATTGGGACAGTCATAGGTATGTCCTCTTTCCTCCCACATTCAATCCTCGTGCAACAGCACTCTAAATGATAAGGTAGTTCCATAAGATGTCACATGACAACCAGAAATCCTGCTGTGACCTTGGGATACAAGGGATTAGAGCAGAGGAAATACAAGTGTTTGTCTGTGTGTAAGTAGTCTGCTCAGGACATGGATGGTTTTTGGTTAAGCTGAAGAGCAATCAGAGGAGACCAGACTAGGTGGAAGAAGAAACTCTAGATCAAAACCCAAATGACTCAATTTTAAGGAACTCAGACTCTTTGGTTTAGAGACTATTCAAGAACTTGTCTTAGCCCTCTTAAGATGTTTTAACAGTCACCATATAGTGTAAGTAATAGACCCATTCTGTGTGTCAAAAAAGAGGATAACAATGATTCAAAGATAGTATTGTCCTCCATCAACTGATTTTTGTATTTGCTATTGAAAATAAAATATTCTTTGCTTAATGAGGGTTGACCAAAAGAAAATTTCTCACTTATTGAAAGCTTTGTATCCATGGAATTGTCTTTCATAAAAGATTGGTCAACCCTTTTGAGGTATTTTTAGGAAGATATATCCTTAGAGTAATGTTGTTGAGGACATTTCCCTCTTAAATCCAGTGGAAACACAAAAATTTACCTGCTTTTTGTTAATGGACAGTTATGCCTATGAGCAATATAGAAATGGAAATGCATTTGAAACTAAGGAAAAGCAGGAAAGCAAAAGAGAGTTATTGGTACTTGTAGTATTTCCCACACTTCCTGAAATAAAATTTTAAGCAATAAAAATTTAGTAAGCACTGCTTATTTACAGGATGGAATGTCAAGTTCTGATTTCTTCCAAAGAACCTCTGTGAGGGACATAATTTTGGGGAGAATCTAGTCTATGAAGGTGAAAAATCCAAAGGTTGGTTGTAGGCTGTAAATGGTTGTTCTCTTCAGTTGTCTGGTGGGGGAGGGTCATGTTTTCTGTTAATGCGGGATATCCTTGCCACCATAGGTCCATTGTCCTCATGGAGAGGAAGAGAGTCTCAGTTCAAAGTCAGGATTTGAATTGGACAGGATTTACAGTTAGCTACTAGCAATTCTGCTCACAAAATGTGCAAGATTTACTGATAATGTTCAGACTGTGTATATAACTATGATTCTATAATCTTTGGGGTGGGCTATTAACTTGTTCTTGATTTCTTGATGAAAACAAAATGGTGAAAGACAATTAGAAAGAATTTTGTTGTTCAGTCATTTTTCACAGTTTTTCTTGTTTGTGCAAGGTGAGGGATATCCATAACTATATAAACCTAAAATCTTGGCTTGGTGTTGAAAGAAGTTGAGAAGAGGTGGGGGAGAGGACATTGCTTGAGGGAGGGGTGAGAAAATCTGTTCTAGACTTGGTATGATTTCAAATATGTAATGGTTATCTAGTTGAAATTGTACATATTACATTTGTAGTAGTAGTAACTAACTACATTACCATTACATATTTAAAATGGTTATCTAGTTGAAATTGTATATATTACCTATTGATAATGTTGATCTGGATTTTTAACAGAGATGCTATCATAGATCTGGTCCTGTGTAATGAGTTTCCAAATGTATTACTTGGAAACTCTGCAATGGAAGGGAATTATTCTCTCTTATTATTCTAATGAGCACACCTACAAGAAATTAAAGAGACAGAATTTGGGGTTCTATTCATCATTTTACATGAAAAGACAAGATGGTGAACTAGTTAAGAAGAATAAGAAAGAATCATCAGGCAAGAAGAGAAAAGTAAAAAATATCCAGTAATTGGCCAGCAGTATCAAAACCAAAGAGAGATCAAGAAGCAAAAATATTTGAAGAGGTCTTTGGATTTACTCAGGAGGGCATCACTAGATATGTTGCAAAGAGCAGTTTCTTTTCAAGGTAAGGGTCAGGAATGTGGTGTTCAGGGTTTTTAATGAAAGGAGAGCAGCTAGAGCTAGACCACAGTACAGGCAATATCTATTTCAATAGGGATTTCTTGGTAGTACTGACAATATAAAATTGATAGGTTCGTGAATTCAAGCTAATAGTCTGATAGTCTATTGAACCAGTGAGTTCAGAAAAAATATTGGTGTTCACCTAAAGCTGATATCAAAATGAGAAAGTACCTGAGACTATGGAAAGTATAGTAGAGAAAAGAAGGTTTCACCTCTCAGGTTGAACAACTTCTCAGAAATTCTTTGGTTTAACAGAAGAAAATGAGCTCATTTGTTGAACATCCAGAGACATTATTACTGCACTCTAAAACATAAGGAAGCCAAACAGAAATTCTACTGTGACTCTGAGATTTAATGAAAAGGCATTATTAGAACTAAAGAAGATGGAAGCATAGATCTATGTATAAGCAGTACTATTCAGTACATGGATGGTCTTTGGCTAAGTTAAGGAATATCCAGAGGAGCTCAGACACAATAGAAGGTCCTCCAGATCAAGACCTAAGGGACTAATTTCAATATATACTCTTTGGTTTAGAAGATAATCAGGAACTTGTGCTAGCTCTCTTTAAGTGCTTTAATGGGCACCACCTAATGTCAGTTTGACTGTCTACTTTGATTTTGTCTACTTCTGGTTTGAGTTGGTTAGGATGCACTAGATCTACAAGAGATTTGGCAAGTAAATGTGGAAGATTCCTTAAAAATGATCAGATTGTGTATATGACTCTCTTCTTTGATCTTTGTGGTATGTTATATGCTACGGTACAGATCTTAAGATTTCTTGGTAAAAACAAAGTGCTATTCTCCTTTGTCTGAATCTTTGTCATCTCCCCTGAAGATTTTGTGGCCGAGAAAATGAAATTCTTTGCCAATACATTTTTCATCCCACTATACAGATGAGGAAACTGAGGGCAAACAAAATTAAATGGCTTGCATAGAGGCCACACTAACTACTTAGTGTATAAGGACATATTTAAATTCAGGAAAATGAATCTTCCATTTCACCACTCAATTCTGTGCTTCACCTAGCTTTCCAGACTAGAGATTGTGAAGACAATTCTAAAATCATCAGAGACATCTTGGAAATCATAAACCATGAATTCGTAAATCTTTTTGAAACTTTGAAGAAAAGAGCTATTTATGGGCAGATCATGAAAGGAGAAATAAAGCTTATAAGGGACAAAGGCTATACTTCCACAAAAGTGGGGCAGAGGTAATATAAATGTAAATAAAATGGAAGTAATATAGATATCAAAATTGAAAAAGATATTTAATAAGGAAATAATGCTTTTTTTGGAACAGAAATTTGGAGAAGTATTATTTCATGGTGAAAAATTAAGTGGAGAGAAAATCAGCAATGATACAGATAAGTACACCAAGGCTAAACATCTCTTCCTAATGAGTGGCTGAAACCTAAGGGGAGGGAGGTGAGATTTTTTGGTGAAATCAAAGTGGTGCAAGACAGCTAGATGAGAGTTTTGTTGTTTAGTCACTTTTCACTGTTGTCTGAATCTTTGCCATCCCTCTAAGTATTTCTTGGCCAAGGAAACCAAATAATTTGCCATTACCTTTTCTAGTTCATAATAGAATGAGAAAGCTGTTGGGAAAAAAAAAAGATAACTGGCTTGCCCAGGGTCACATAACTGCTTAGATTATAAGAATACATTTGAACACATGAAGAGGAGTTTTCTTGACTTCATTTCCAGTACTTAACCTATAGTTCCCCAGCTTTCCGGACTATTCTAAAGACCCTGAAATCATCAGGGACACCATATGGTCACCAAAAGTAGATCTCCAGATGAAGCCCCAAAAGGTGATATAAATTTGTCCCCATCGCACAAAGTTCTCTTGGAAGAAATTAAAAAGGATCTTGTAAGAGAGCTAGAAGAAAAATGGGGAAAGGAAACGAGAAATTTGCAAGAGGATTTGGAAAAGAAAACACAGAAATTATCTGAAGAAAACTCCTTACAAAACAGATTTATTGAAATAGAAAAGCATATAACTCCTTACAAAAATAGATTTGACAAAAATGGAAAAAGAAAAACAAATTTCACCATAAAAACTATGTATGGTCAGAATTTGTTTTGCTTTTTTGCTCATTTATTTTTTAAAAAGTTGAGGTCTGCTTTTAGGGCAAAGGGAAGATTGTCTAAACTTTTTCTATAGGTTGCAATGGCTGCTCTGGGTCAGTGCTGACTAACTTCCAGTTCTGGGTGGGCATGTCAGATCCTGTCAAATTCTGGTGTTTAGGGGTTCATTATTTGCCTTTTGTATTTGTGTTGGATGTCTTATTACTAATCTGCTGATCTACTGGCTTGCAAGGACAGAGTAGCCAACACTGCTGTAGATTCTTCCTGGTAGATTCTCTGGGCACACAGAGCCCACACCACCCTGGAACTGTGTACTACCTACATTTGGAGTCTGTGCTCAGCCTGCCTGTGCTTGAACCCCCCTCCCTCTGTGCTCAATTGAAACAGACCTTTTTTGGATATCTCAGAAATTATCTCCTGCTGGTAATTTATTACATTCTCAATATTCATGCATTCTGTCATTCCAAAACCAGATCAGAGGCTAGATTTGTTGTTAGTTTGAAGGTCATGAGGGAACTCAGAAAAAGATGTGTCTCCTCTCTAATATCTTGGCTTCACATCCAATTGGCATTTTTATTTGTGAAAGTTACCTGTTCTAATTACTGGGAACACAAAAGGTTGGGGTGATAGATGGCCCCCAGATGGGAATTGGGAGTATGGAATCCCAATATATATGCTGAAAAGGCTCTTTGGACTGCAGACTATGGTCAAAATAATTATTAACCACATGACAATAGCAATGATTTATTAGTAGATTTCAGGCCTGTTGGTTGAAGAAGGTAGAGTTTGTGGGAAATTAAATTTTTGTGAGAAATTAAATTTCTACTGCATGAAAATTGACAATAATGAACAAGTAGTGAAGGAAATTGCCAGAGACATCAGAAAATTGGACCACATACCATTCTAGACCTGTCCTCATTGATGTGATCTATGGTATGAGTTTGTCACCATGTTATGGCAAGCACCAAGAGTGGGGGTTTGGTCATATGAAGAACTCACAATGGCCATTCTCTTTGACAAAAAGTAGATTTATTAGGGGGGAATAAGTTACAGACAAAATGAAGGGATACAGTAGATACTAGGAATGGTAAATATGAAATAGAGTTGGGACAGCATATGAAAGAAGGTCCCCCATAAGATAGAAGAAAGCCATTATCTGGCAGAGTGGCCAGAATTAGCTAGAGGGAAGACATTATGAGGGAGAGAGAGTATCTTATAGTGATCTTGGTCCTGAAGAGAATTTAGCAAAAAAAAAAAAATCTTTATTATAAGCAAATCTTTTATGGGGGAAATGTAGCCTTGAGTGTTGCTAAGGTGCAAACTGAAAAGATGGAGTCAGGGAGCCAGGTGGCTGACTAGGTCCCAGACCTGCCTAAAGATATGCCATCAAAATAATCTACTAACTTCTTAACTTATAGTAATAAGACAGTCTATGAAGGCTTTGTCTCAAAAGAGATTGATCTCTTTGAGATTGTCTCAAAAGTTGTATCTCTCTCTAAAGATGCTAACTAGATTTGAGACAGGATGGAGGAATTAACAAAGATAGTACAAAAATTAATGGTCAAGATGAAGATTAAACAAGCTGGAGAGAGAAGTCCAGTTAGATTAGGTTGGACACCAGTAGAGGGAGAAAAAAAAAGTCCAGAGGGATTGGAGACTGAGAATAAAATGGCTGAGGAAATATATTAAGAATAGTGTGAGAGGTCTTCAAAGGTTAATAAATAGAAAGGAGGAATCATGGGAATTGCATGAGATAAACTGAGTGAAAATCTCTCATGGAAATGTGGCATTAAACTATACCCTAATTGTGACTTGAGCCTTTGCAATAACAAGTTGAGCTATAGCTAAAAAGCTGCAAGTGTTCAACTGTCTTAGATGAACATTTCCCTTTTTATTTCCCTCCCGCCTTTTAATTAATATTTAAGCACTTGGGAATTCAGGTAACAGAATTCTCTCATCCAAGAATATCTGCTTGTATAGCAGTTCTCTAAGAAAATTTAAATTAGAACTTTGTTATTTATTAATATCCTTTTGTTTCTGGGTTAAACTTCCATGTTTAGAGTGTAAAGCTGGACTCACCCAGACAATGGGAAAAAAGATTGGGAGATGACTTCTGGTCTATTTGATCTTATGTTTTGCAGTTTGTGTTTTGCACTCCTCTACTGACAACTTGTCTGTTGGGAGTTGCCCTTTCTCGCAAGATCATAATAAACTCTTTTTTTGAATCTTTTTACCCCGAGAGTCTCTGATTTCAATTTGGGTAAGGATCACTGTCCAACACATTCAAGAATTAATTCTAGCTCTTTCAAGGTATTTTAAAGGCCACTGCATAATGTAAATAGTAAATCCCTTCTGTCTGTCAAAAATGAGGATAACATGGATTCAGAGATAGCATTCATTGATTCATGAATTTGCTTATGAAAATAAAATATTCTTTGTTTAATGAAGAATGAGAGAATCTCCCTTTTCCTGAAGAATTTACATCATGGAATTGACCTACAAAAAAAGTTTCCTGATAAAGGATTAATTAGAGGCATTTTAAGGCAGAACTCAATTGACAGAGGCTGCTGAGTACATTTCCCCCTAAAATCCAGTATCTATACACAAAATCTTACACATTTTTATCAATGCATAGTAATACCTGAGAGCAATATAGAGTAATGGAAATGTATTTGAAATTAATAAAAAGTAGCTGAGCAATGATATTTTGTTACTGGTATTTCTATTGTTTCACACTCTCCTGAAAGTGATATTTTAATCAATAAAAATTTCATAATCATCATCTATGTACCAGGTTGAGTATCAGACTCTGCTTTCTTCCAAAGACCCTCTGTGAGAGACATGAGTTTGGAAAAAATCTAGTCTGTGGAGCTCAGGAATGCATAGTGTAGCAAGATTGCTCAGCAGCCAAGGAGATCCTTTTTTTTCTCTGGGTGTTTAAATGTACTGGATTATGTGGGCCCACTATCCTTATGGAGGGGAGAGCTTCATTTCAAGGTCATTGTTTCAGTTGGACAGGATATGAAGTTTGCTACCCACTAAATATGCCCACCAAAGGTGCAAGGTTCCATGACATTGTTCAGATTTTGTATATATCTCTCACCAGTGATTTTTGTGGTTGCCATTCCCTTGTTCTAGAAATAAAATTGTTTTCCATTCTCTTCTCCAGTCCATTATACAGGAGAGGAAACTGAAGTAAACAAAGTTAAGTGGCTTGCCAAGAGTCACACAAACTGTTTAGGGTGTGAGGACAAATTGAAACACTTGAAGATGAGTCTTCCTGATTCCATTTTCTGCACTTAATCCACTACTCCACCTAGATTTCCAGACTAAGACTGAGAAGACAATTCCAAAATCTTCAGAAACACCTTTGGTCTGGAAGTCATAAACTATGAATATGACATCAAGAATATATGAATCTTTTTTTTAACTTTGTAGATCAATGCCCTGAGAATTTATGGGCATAACATGGGAGAAAGGATGGAGTTTATAGGAGACAAAGGCCATATCTTTAGTAAAGTGGGCCATGGGTATTAATAATATCAGAGTCAAATTTGAGAAAGACATTTTCCATGGAAGTAATACCTTTTCAGAACAGAAATTGGGAAAGATGACTTCATTGACAGAAATCTTCTACATCAGAAATAAATGCATCAAGGTTTAATATCTCTTCTTGCTAAGAGGCTGAATCTCAAAGAGAAGGAAATCAAGAGAGACAGTTAAAAACAATTTTGCTAAGCCAGAGAAACAACTTTATTAGAAAATCTTAATAGACATAGCATTTGTGTATCAAAGTAAAGCCATCTTGCTTGAAATGAGTTATTGTTGAAATTTCCCTTAGGACAGATAAAATTCTGCATCATCTCCCAGAAGGATTACTTCTTGTTACTTCTGTGAGTTCTTCAAGGAAATTCCAGGACCCTTTTGTGATAGTTTTTCTATTCCACCCAGCTGCAGAGGCAGATGGACTCTTAAAAGACCATCGAGTTATCTCAAAGCCGGGATGGACAAGGATTCCAAGAAATACCAGCAGCAAGGTATTTCAGTAGAAGCCACAAGAATAATACCTTCCCCAGCAAGATGGGCGGCAGCAGCCATAGCCATAGCCACCATATCCCAAGCCTCCATAGCCACAGCTTCCATATCCATATCCTAGGCCATGGAAATAACCACATCCACAGCCATAACCAGAGCCACAGCCATAGCCTAGGCCTCCATAGTAGCCACCATAGTAACACATGTTGTCAGGATTCAGTTAAGTGTATGGATGTTAAGGGTAGGTTCTGTGAGTATGTATGGCACCATCTGCAGAGAAACTTTTATATCCTTTCAACAGGAAGTGTGACAGACCGGGCCAGAATTGTATAATTCCAGTTAAACCAATTGCCAGGGTAAAATCACATTTTTGCAATTCTTTGGTCCCTGGCAATACCATAAGCACATCAAATTTTTTTTCACCTTGATTCTTTGTTTTCCTCAGAAGGCTCCGCCACAATCTCATTCTTGTAATATGAAACAATTATACTGTTTCCCTAGGTATGTTGTTAATATCACTAATCCCATTCCCAGTCTTCATGGCAGTATTTCTCCAGATATCACTATCCTTTTTCCATTACACTTTCCTCCTGCATGGCTATCTGATATTTCATTACACCTGTGGAATTTTGTCTCTCTAAATCAGTACTTCTTGAGATTCCAATGGCAAAAGAATTCACACAAATTTCAGATTGGAATTGAGATTGTGGTGGAGATTCTCTTGGAATCTTTCTACCCAATATGTAAAGGAAAAACTATCCTTTTCCTTCAAGTTTCTGTATGATATTTATCCCCAGGCTCATGGTTGGGGTATAAGAAATGTCCAAAGAGTCCCTTGAGATACTCTAAAGTCTTCAGTCCAGTGAGAACATATAAACACAAAGTTACTGCCACAAACATGGAGAGGTGATGGGAGCAGGTCTAAGAGGCAGAGACACACAATACTAGGGGAAATGAGCAAGGCCTTTTGCCTCAGGTCAGCTTCACATTGAGGACAAAATGGACAAGAGAAAGTCAGAGGGGAAGGTGGGAGAGAGAATATTCTGGGAAGGAGGAACAGCCAGTCTGTGCAACAGCAAACAGAAGGCACATGCACCATCTGAATGAAGGAAAGTAGATTAGCACTGGCAAGATCATAAAATGTGGGAAGGGAAATAAATGCTATGAAGATCACCAATTTAGGAATGGGCCAGCTAAAGAAGAGAGTGACATTCCAGATTAAAACTATCTGTTTTAATCCCCAGAGCAGGAAAAGCAGGAGGAATTTACAAGACAAAAAATGTTGGGCCTGGGAAGTTGGGAAGTCCTAGGGAAGGAAGTCGGAACAATGTCCTTGAAAAATCTACTGAATCACTCACTGAGTGGAGAAAGGACCTGGATAAGTAAAAGACTGAATCAAAGAGAACAGTCTCAGATTCTTTTGGAGAGATGCTGTGTAGGCCTTGTCTAAGTGGGGATCTTTGTGACTTGAAAGAAGTATTTCAATCATTCAAAAAGGATCTTTAAAAATGTTAGAAGGAAAATGGGGAAAGGAAATGAGGACTCTGCAGGAGAGTTTAGAAAAGTAAACACAGAAATTATCTGAAGAAAACTCCTTAAAATAGATTTAGTGAAATGGAAAAATCATATAACTCCTTCCAAAATAGATTTTAAAAAGAAACCAATTCATTGAAAAACAGAATTTGTGAAATGGAAAAAAATCCAATGAACAAAATAACTCATTTAAAAGTTCAAGTAACCAAAAGCAAAAAGAGATAAAAAAAAAAAGCTAGTTGAAGAACTTACTAAAATTTAGAATGAAACAAATGAAAGTGAATGACTCAATGATACATCAAGAATCAGTCAAACAAAACAAAAGAAAAAAGAAAAAAAAAAGAAAAAATATAAAATAGCTCATTGGGAAAAAAAAAAAAACTGACTTAGAAAATAGATCCAGAAGAGATAATCTAAGAATTATTGGATTACCTGAAAATAATGATGAAAAAAAAGATCTAAATACATTCTTTCAGGAAATCATCAAGGAAAACTGTTTTAATGTCCTAGGACTAGAGGGCAAAATAGTCATTGAAAATATTCACTGATCACCTCCTGAAAGAGACCCCAAAATGAAAACTCCAAGAAAAAATGCATGTAAGTTTTCGGATATCCACTAGATTAAAAAAAAATGCCATCAGCCACCTCATTCTATTGATTTCTTCCTAAAATATCTCCAAGTGGTTGACCAATTCTTAGTCAGGAAAAATTCTATGAAGTGCAGTTCCATGGAAATAAATCCTTCAGTAAAAGAGAAATTCTCTCTTAGACAATTCTCATTAGGCAGAAAATATTTTATTTTATTAGCAAAAACAAATATCATTAATAGGGGCAGAATACTATCTCTAAATCCATTTCATATTCCTTAGGATCAAACAAAATGAATCTCCTATTTATACTATGTAAAGGCCCTTTAAAATTCCTTAAGAGAGTGGGCCCTTGAAATGGGTCTGTTAGATCTTGATCTGGAGGATGTTCTGCAATGTGGTCTGTACTCTTCTGGATACTCTTCAGTTTAGCCAAAACCAGCCACATACTGAGCAGTGTTGCTTATATACAGACTAACACTTCCATCTTCCTGAGCTCTCATCCTTTGTATTCCTCTTCATGAAATCTCAAGGTCACAATGGTATTTTGGGGTGTTATGTGACATCTTATTGGGCTACCTTATCCTTTAGAGTGCAGTTTTTAGAGGATTAGAATTTAGGAGAAGAGATGACATACCAAAAGCCGAGCTATTTTTTTCCCCCTGAGGCAATTGGGGTTAAGTGACTTGCCTAGGATCACACAACTATCGTGTTTCCCTGATAATAAGACCTATCCTGAAAATAAGCCCTCCCCTTACTGTGTAAGATTCCTCTAAAATAAGCCCTCCCCCGAAAATAAGCCCTATTGAGATTGCTACTGTAGTGAAGGTGATCCCCTGTGCTACACGCTACATTACAGTACCCTCTGTATGCACTGTTTTCCCTCCCTCCTCTCCCCGCCCCCCCCCCCACCTGTGTAAAACGCACACCACGCTCCGAGCTGCATCCAATCAGAGCTGCAGCAGGGAGCGCGTCATCCTGTTCTTCCCCAGTGATTTGCTTGCTGGCACCATTGAGAGCAGTGCCGTGGAGGAGAGCTGAGACAGGACAACATAAAAACCCGGTATGTAAGTGGGAGTGAGGGGGCATGATGGAGGATAAAAGGGGCATGATGGAGGATGAAAGAAGAACTCAGCCAGCACTCACCGTGCTAAAGAAATGAAGAACTTCCTTGCAGAGAGAAGAATAGATCAAGTAATGATTCCTGCAGGAATAACTGCCTATCTCCAGACCCTTGATATTGCAATAAATAAGCCATTCAAGGACCATTTGCGCATGGAAGTCAATGACTACATTGAAAATAGAATGGAAAGAAATCAGTGTGGAAACTTTGTGAAGCCCTGTCTGCAAGAAGTCGTGACTTGGGTGAAGAAGTCATAGGATAAAATTACTGACAGCTGTGTCGCCAAGGCACTACGAGCAGGTTACCTGGACAAGACATGTTCATTTAAAGAGAGCTATATTGCTGGGACATGACAGATTGGGTCCACTTCTTCTGAAGGAAATAGAGGCACAAGACATCCAGGATGGAGTTCAGGGTATGGACACTTATGATGATGTTGTTGAAGAAGATGACATGATCATATTTGAATAAAGGTACTTTTTTTTTTGTTCACATTTACCTGTTTATTAAAATTGCTGTCAATGTTCATTAAAATAAGCCCTCCCCTGAAAATATGCCCTCTGGTGTTTTTCTGTCCAAAAAAATAATAAGATAGTGTCTTATTATCGGGGAAACACAGTAGGAAGTGTTAAATGAGATCACATTTGAACTCAGGTCCTCCTGACTTCAGGGCTGGTGCTCTAACCACTGTGCCACAAAGCTGCTCCAAGATAAACTAATTTTCTTCTGAGCTGAAGTATCTCTAAGTAGTTGCTCAACTTCAGAGGCAAAACCTCATTCTCTCTATTATACTTTCTCAGTTGCTGATGACCTCATTTACCATGGACTGTTACTTTCTAATTCTGACAAAAAAAATAACCCAGTTTTGGCAATAGCTTCAGAGCAGGATTTCTTGTGAATTCCATTTCAATAGACTATTAATGGCTTATAAGCATGATCCCATCAATCTCAAATCTTTAGCATAGCCAAGGACTCCCATATTGAAATAGACATTTCTTTTATTGTGGTTAGTGGAAACTATTTAGCATTTCTTACTGTTCTCTCTTCACTGTCTTTGAAACCTTGAGCATCATCTTCTTGACCCTCACACTGAAGAAAAAAGATTCTCACCAAGTTGTCCAGTGATGTACTACTAAATAAACTAAATAAAGGCCTCTTAAAATCTTCTTGCTGGTGAGTTTGGGTAACAATTCGTAGTTTAAAATTCACAATTCTCTTTGGCAAAAGATAGGTTTATTTAGGGGAATAGGTTACAGACAAAACAAAGGCGTACAATAGACTCCAGGAGTGGAAAATATGAAATAGAGTTGGGAGAACATATAGTTAGCAGAAAAAGCCAAGGTCCCCAAGGGAGCTTACAATTAAACAGAAGAAAGAAAATACCCCATGAAGTGGGAATAAACAATTGATGGCAAGTTAGACTAAGCAGAATTAAAAGAACAGTGTCATTAAAAGAAAGGTATTATGAGAGAAAGAGTATCTTATAGTGAGCTCAGTCCTAAAATGAACTTAGCAATGATATTCATCATAATCAGATCTTTTACATGGGAAATACAATTTTGGGGTTTTATTCTCAGAGCAACCAGAGAAATAAATTTGAGACTGCAAAGAGACATGTGAGGGAGCCAGATGGAATGTACCTGGCAGACCAAGTCTCAGACCTGTCTAATGATATACCAATAAATATTTCAAAAGATTGTTTTAAAATACCCAAAGTTGGGGATGGATAATGGAGGTAAATAAAAATTTCCTTCCTCACAATCACTCTATATAATCAGGATAATTTGAGAATTATCTTTTAATAGCTTCTTCTTGACAGGGGAAGAGAAAAGGTCACATCATCTACAACTTTTTCTCTCCTTGACTTTAACACTGATGACCAAAAGCTTTTCCTGGGTGTGCTGCCTGGTTATTTTTTCTTGTTCTCCTTAACTAGCCCACCATCTTGTCCTTTCATTCAAAATTACTGGCTGAAGCTCAAGTTTCTGTCTCATTCTTTCTTTTACCCATTCTCTTTGGAATAATAAGTGAGAAGAACCTCTTTCTATTTCAGTATTTTCAAGACATTCTACTACCAGTCAAGATCCATAATGCCCTCTTTGGTAAGATCCAGACCAACATTATCAATAGTCAACATACACAATTACAACTTGATAAACAATATATATCTCACATTATCCCAAGTCTAGAGGAGATTTCCTCATCTAGCTTTGTGCAAAGCACCCTACCTTTTCATTTCTCTCCTCTTTTCAGAAGCAACAATATCTAGCCACAATCTTAGGTTTACAGTTTGAGGGACAGCCATGACTCTGCACTATCATTGCAAATATCCTTTTAATTGAATGAATTTGTCTGTCTTATCTTCACAAAATCACTGGCATAAAAATACTTCTTTCAAATAACAAACATTCCCATTCAAACAAGACCCACATAGCACCACTCCAAAAGAAACTCTGATTGGACTACTTCACTCAAACATTTGCTACCTTAGATGCTCTCTCTAGTTAGCTTCCCAGTGGACTTTCCAAAGGCATTCTTCTGGCTCTTCCTCCCTTAGGGCTCCCCAATGGCCAGATCCCACATTTATTGTCTTGTAAATTCAAATTTCTTTTCTTTCTCTAAGGATTTAAACAAGTAACTTCTATTTGGCATTTCATCTTCTTCTGTAACTAGTCCTTTCCCAAATTGGCAGTCTTTATACTCTTTATTTCCTTCCCCACATTTTATAATCTTGCCACTGCTAGCCTATTTTCTTTCATTCAGACAAGGTACTACATGTACATTCTCTTGGCCTTTGGACACATGAGCTGTCTACCTTGCGCAGAATACTTACTCTCTGATCCATCATATTCTCAGTTTGAAAGTGATCTATGGCATATGGCCTTGCTCATTTTCCCTAGGATGCCTCTCCCTCTTATATCTTCATTCATCAACTCTCCATGTTTATGTCAGATCCCTTTATGTTTACATTTCTCACTGTTTTAGATTTTTAAGCTATCCAAGGAGGAGCATTACATGACTTTTCTTATCTCCTCAACCATCAACCAATGGTGGACACAGAGCAAACACTGGAAAGGTTATTTGTGCTTTATCTACTATTGTAATAGGTATCGAGTAGATGGATTCCATCAAGACATGCTCTACCATAATCTGAAATTTGTGTGAATTCTACTGTCACTTGAGTCTCAAGAAGCACTAATTTAGAGAGAGATAGGATTCTGTAGGTATCAGATGGCCTGAGAGGCAAGTGTAATGAAAGGAGGATAGTGACGTCTAGGAGAGCACTATCATGAAGCATGGGTAGGACAACATTCCTTTGGCAGGCAACACCATAATTGTTTCATATTATGGGAATGAGATTGTGGTATCGACAGCTGAGAAAAACAAAAAACCCAGAGGGAAAAAAAACAAAAACAAAACCTTAATGGTATTGTCAAATGTTGTTGCAAACAATTGCAAGAATGTGATTTTATCCTAGAAATTTGTTTAAGAGGAATTATGCAATTCTGGCTTGGGTCTGCCACATTTCCTGCTGGAAGAGTATAAAAGTTCTTCAACAGGTGGCACCATACATGCTCACAGAGTCTACCCTTAACAACCAAGTACCCAAGTGAATCCTGAAACCATGTGTTACTACGGCGGCTACTATGGAGGCCTGGGCTATGGCTATGGCTCTGGTTATGGCTGTGGATGTGGCTGCTTCCGTGGCCTAGGCTATGGCTATAGAGGCTGTGGCTATGGAAGCCTAGGCTGCTGTGGCTATGGAGGCCTAGGCTACAGTGGCTATGGCTATGGTTGTTGCCGTCCATCTTGCTGTGGAAGGTATTATTCTTATGGCTTCTATTGAAATACCCCTTACTACTGGGCTGTCATGCATTCCTTGTCTTTCCCTGCTTTGGGATAACTCCATGGACTTATGACATCATATTCTGACTGCCTCTGTACCTGGGTTGCCTGAAAAAGCTACAACACCAGGATCTTGGAAATCTCAGTAAATTCCTCCTGTCAGGAAATTGGCAAGGACCAAGAAGGAGCAGGACCCATTCTTCTGTGAAATGATGCAGAATCTCACCTGTCATAAGGGCGAGTCCTCCAGCAACACCTCATTCCCAGCAAGCTGGCTCAGTTCTGATACATTTAAGGTGGTTATCTATCAAAATGTTCTAATAAACTTAGTTTTTTTTTACTTTTTCTTTGTGACCTCCCTCTACTTGAGTTTCAGCCTCTCATCAAGAATAGATATTCAACCTTAATGTACTTTTCTGCATCATTGCATTTTTGACAGGGAAGTGACACCTTTTCTAATTTATATTCAGAAAAGTCATTTTTTCCCATGGAAAAATGTCTTTCTAAAATTTTACTTCTACACTATTTACATTTTATTTCCTAATAATACTAGTGCCCCTTTACTAAAGTCTGGCCATTCCTTCTCCCATATTCTACTCATAAATGAATAGGGCTATAAATGAATAGGAAATAAATGTTGAATTGAGATTCTCCCTTCATGAGGGCAGTGGGCCCATGGTTTCCAAAATATCTTATATAACCAGGAAGCACTTAAACTCTTCAATAAACTTAAACACCCAGGAAAAAAGCATCTGTCCTGCTACTTAGGAGCCGGGGCAAGAATCTCTGGATTTCTTGACTATAGGCTAAATTGTTCTCAAAATCATGTATGTCAGAGAAGTTCTTTGGAAGAAAGCAATGCTTAACACTCCATGTGGTAGATAGGCAGTACTTACTAAGGTTTCATTGATTAAAATGCTATTTCAGGCAGTATTGGAAACATTAGAAATGTCAATAATAATAGATTTTTACTTTCCTGCTTTTTGTTAGCTTCAAATGCATCTCTATTACTTTAAGTTGCCCTTAGGCATGACTATGCATTGACAAAAATCATAAATTGTTACATTTATATTTGTATTTGTAAATTTTAAAGAGAAGTGTCCTCAGCAGCCTCACTTTATGGAGATCTTCCTAAAAATCCCTCTAAGTTAAAACTAAAGAATTAGAAGATTATCAAATGCTAAAGGTTAGGCCAAGCTAATATAATAAAAATGACAATTCTACCTAAATTAATCTACTTATTCGATGCCATACCAATCAAATTGCCAAGTGATTTCTTTATAAAGTTAGAAATATAATTAAGAAAACAAGAGGTCTAGAATATCAAAGAAATTAATGAAGAAAAAAAACATGCAAGGTAAGTGGCCTAGTCATAGCAGACTTAAAACTATATTATAAAGTGGTGATCATTAAAACTATTTGATATGGCTAAGAAAGAGAACAGTGGATGAGTGGAATAGGTTAGATTCACAAGGCTCAATAGTCAATGACAATAGTAATCTAATGTTTGATAAATCCAAAAAGTTAAGCTTCTGGAGTAAGAAATCACTACTTGACCAAAATTGCTGGGTAAACTAGAAAATAGCATGGCAGAAACAGGTATTAACAAACATCTAAAACCCTACACCAAAATAGGTTCATGATTTAGACATAAAGGGTGATACTGTAAGCAATTTAGGAGAGCAAGGGTTAGTCTATCTCTCAGATCTGTGGAGAAGAGAGAAATTTATGGCAAAAGAAGAACTGTTGAGGTTTGGAAATAGGGGGAGAGATTCCCTCTGTTTGGAGATGCAAGTCAAGTGCAAAAGAATTCGCGAATCCTTTAATCTGTGGCCGAAAAAAAGGACTTTTAATGTTTACTAAGAAGGAGGCTTTCTTAGTGGGCAAATTCCTAATGAGGAATTTGGCAAAAGTGTGCCAACAGACCCCTCATAATATGGGCAAATGTTGGCCTGGAGCTGGGAGCTGTCTGGCCTAATCAATAAAAGACTATCAAACAGAGCTCTCCACTTGAATAAAATCACTTAACTGGGAGTTTCCCAGACAGAATCTGGGGACCCCCTGAAGGGGATCCAGGCCACCCCCAAAAGATCTGTTTACATCATTTCCCCCTCAAACATTTCCCCCCCAATTCATTTAGGGTAAAAGGGCAAAAGTCTCATCTTTAATAGCTGCTTCAAGCTGGGAAGGGTCATAGAGATGTCCCTAAAGTCACTGGGGGTCCGAGCTAGGAGGGGAAGTGTGAGTTCTGAAAACAGGCAGCAGCATTTAAGTGGTGTTGTGTGTCCCAGTCAGTCATCCCATGATCTCCAACCTAAAGGAGCATTGAGAATTCATAGCTTGAAGCCTAGAGAAAACAGATCTCAGAAGCAGATTAAAAGTGGGGTGTCATCCAGGGTAGAGATGATGACATTTGGGAATGGAGCCTTTGCAAAAAATGCATCAGGTCCCATCTGTGGGCTGCCTTAAGGATGCTGATAGCCCACCCAACAATGCTGAATGCCCCCACTGCCCATGGAACTCCCTAGCTGAAAGGCTGAGAAGGAGTTAACTACTGGAGGGGGCCATAGAATGCTACAGAGTTAATTGCTGGCTTAAGCCTTAGAATGACAATCAAGAAAAGTAGGAGAGAAAATGCTACGAACAAAAGTTCTCATAACAAAACCAAAAGCAGTTTGAAATCCCCTGAAAGGGGGCATTTGCACAGTCTGTTTGCCAATTTTCCCCTGGGTATGTGCCCCTTTTTTGAACTGGCTTCAGGAGAGGGGGAGGTTTAATAGCTCCCTCAGGATTCACTTGGGCACAAATTGGGCAGGCCTGGCAGACCTGTCTGATTGTTTCTCCCAGCTTGTGATGAGTGAAAATGCGTTTCACAAGGGACTGAAAAGCATTTCTCCCCAGGTGTGTGGCCTGATGGAGGCATGATGGGAAGAATCTGAATGATGGCTTCATTAATTGCTCTGAGATCCTGAATCATGCAAAACTCTCCATTAGATTTTCTAACAGAAAGAATTGGAATATTGCAGGGAGAGTTGCAGGAAATTACAAACTTATACTTAAGAAATTCCTCAATCAGAGGTTGCAAAACCTCCCTAGCCTCAGGCTTTATTGGGTATTGATGTTTATGAGGAAATATACTATAGGGTCTCGCAGCTTAATTAAGGCTGGGGTGGCTGGCGTGTGTGGCCCTCCCAGGAATCCCTTGATCCCAGACAGAAGAATCTATTTTATCCCAGATTTCAGAGAGAATATAAGAGAGTTTTAACAAAAAGATCACTTGGAAGTCTGAGAAGAGAAAATTGGCTCCCCAATTTCACCATTAAATCCCTCCCCAATAAAGGAGCAGGACAGGAGGGAATTATAAGAAAGGAGTGCATAAACAATAGGTTTCCAGGCTGGCAAGTCAGAGGGAAAGTCTCAAAACAATTCTTAAGTTTCCCTTCAATTCCCATTACCTTATGGGGGGAAGGTCGAGTGGGACCAAAGTGCCAGAGCAAAACCAAAAGAGAGTCCCTGTATCAAAAAGAAATCCAATGGTCTTACCTGCCACATCCAAAGTAACCCTGGATTCAGCTGTGGGGATGGAGTAAGGAGGGTCCTGGCTGAACCCCGGACTCCATCACTCCCAGTCCCAAGGAGATTGGAGGGCAAGGCTTTAGGCAGCGGCTCTACCCCTCTCTGGGCATTCCCTCTTCCAGTACCCTTCCTTGTTGCATTCAGGACAAGGGTCAGAGGTTTTTTCTGAGGGAAATTGTGTGCCCAGTGTTCCTGCCCATTACACCTAAAGCACAAACTCCTGTATTTCCTGGAAATAACAGCAGCCAAGAGGTGGGCTTGCTCTTTGTTCCTTGCTCTGGCCCTGTGGTCCTCCTCCTCTGCTGCAGGGTAGTCACTGTTGTTAAAAAAAAAAAAAAAAAAACTCCAAAAACTGCTTCTAAAAACTAGGAGTTTGGGCTAACTTCTGTAGTTTCCTCCTTATATCTGGGGCAGATTGGTTAATCAAATGCATGCTGAGGACAGTGGTCCCCTCTAAAGAAGTGGGATCCAGATTAGTGTATTTCCTTAGGGCCTCTACAAGGAAGCCCTTGTAGGGCTAAGGAGGAGATGATGATATTAACAGCTCCCCAAGAAAGATCTAATTGGAAGGCAATGGCTTTAAACCCCTTAATATACTTGGTGGTGTCCGTGGAGTACTGGCCCAGTTTCTCCTTAATTTGGGAAAGATCTGACATTGAGAAGAGCACCTATACTCTAAGTGTACCTCCCCGAGAGTCTGCTACCTCCCTCAAGGGACAGAGTTTAGAAGGGATGACTAAATCAGGGTCCTGAGTAGAAGATGTGGCTCAATCAGGCTCTTGGGGAGGAGAAAAGGGAGTCCCATTCTCTGTAGGAGAAAGATTGAGGCATGGGGGCTGCGTGGCCTCAGATTCTGGTTCAGTAGGCAGGAGGGATCAGGTTGAAGAAAAAGGGATTCCACTTCTTGTATGAGAAGGACTAAGGAGTGGGAGCTGGGAAGCTTCAGAATCTGGTTCAGGAGGCAGGAAGGAACAGTTATTGTGGGACCCAAAGTCCTGATTTTGATGAGGAGGTGGTTTTGGAAGGGATTTGCAGGCTTCCTGATAAGGACTGCAATGGGGAGCAGAAGCATGGTGTGCTGGTAAAGGAGTGAAAAGGAGGGGTTCATCTAGAAGGTCATTATTTACCTTCAGTCCCCCTGAAGTAAATCTTACTAGCACCATTCTGCAGTGTTGTCTTAATTTAGGATCTTGAGATAAAGCCATAAAGGCTTGGACCTAAGGAACTTCAGGCCATTTGCTTTGCCTCTGGTGAAAAAATCAAGCTGATGGATGGTGCAGTAATTAATTGAGCCATTAATGGGCCATTTTTCCTAGTTCTTCAAGATATATTTAGGCCAGGCAGTATTGAAAAAGTCAATGAGCTTTTTGGTCTTGAAATCTTTCAAGCTGAATTTGTCTGTTTTTTAAGAGGCAGCCTAAAAGAGAATCTTTAGAAATAGAGGAAGTGAATTGTTCCATTTTGCCGTAAGCCCCAGATTTAGGTGTCCCTATATATAGAGAAAGATATGACAACAACTTTCCCCAATTAAGGGGACTTTTTGTCAAGTCACAGGAATTCCAGCCTGGGCATCCCCAGACAGAGAATTCTGCTGGGTATGGAGCCCCAGACAATCCAAAAATTTCCCATGAGTTTGGGCTATTCTTGCTATAGAATGGTCTACCAGAAAACAGGGGCTTACTTCAGCTGGGCTTTTGGGTATCCTCGTATGGACCACCAAATATTAAAGTATGGGAATAGGGGGAGAAATCACCTCTGCTCTGAAATGCAGGTCCAATGTGAAAGAATTCGCAAACCCTAAAATTTGTGGCAAAAAAAAAAAAAGGATTTTTATTGTTCACTAAGAAGGAGGCTTTCTTATTGAGCAAATTCCTAATGAGGAACTTAGCAAAAGTGTGCCAACAAACTCCTGGTTATATGCCCAAATCTTGGCCTGAGCTTGGAGCTATCCGGGCTAATCAATAAAGGACCATCAGACAGAGATCTCCAATTGAATAAAATGACTTAACTGAGAGTTCAGAAGGTTTTTCCCAGACAGAGTCTGGGAACCTCCTGAAAGGGATCTGGGCCACCCCCAAAAGATTTCAGTTTCAGTGAAGGGTGATTTAACCAAGATCTCCAATTGCATGAAGGCACTTAACTTGGGAAGGGCTTATCTAGGAAGGTATCCATCCCAGCCCCAAAGGTTACATCATTTTTCCCAAAAAGGTCTGTTTACAACAGAACTACAGAACACAATGGTATGCAAAATGGATAATTTTGATCACATGAAATTAAAAAGGGTTTATAAAAACAATACTAATGCAGCCCAATATAAGAAGGAAAGCAGAAAGCTGGGCAAAAAAATTTTTATAACCAGTATTTCTGATAGACTTCATTTCTAAAATATATAGAAAATTGGCTCAAATTAATAAGACTATAAGCCATTCCTCATTGATAAATGGTCAAAGGATAAGAACAAACAATTTTCAGACAAAGAAATTTAAGTCATTACTAGTCCCATGAAAAAAATGCTCTAAATCACTATTGATTAGAGAAATGCAAATTAAGACAATTCTGAAGTGCTACTTCACATTTCTCAGATTGGCTAAGATGAGAGGAAAAGATAATGAAAGATATTTGGGGGGAATGTGGGAAAACTGAGACACTAATTTATTTTTGTGAGAATTGTGAAAAGATCCAACCATTCTGGAGAGTAACTTGAAACCATGCCCAAAGGGCTATGGAACTGCATAGTGTTTCTAATGGGTCTGTAGTTCAAAAAGATTGTAAACAAGGGAAAAGGCCCCATATGTGCGAAAATGTTTGCAGAAGCCCTTTTTGTAGTAGAAAGGAACTGAAAATTGAGTGGATGACCCTCAGTTGGGGAAGGGCTAAATGAGTTACAGCATATGAATGTTTTGGAAGACTATTGTTCTATAAGAAATGATGATTAGGCTTATTTGAGAAAAGCCTGAAAAAGATTTACATGAACTGATGCTAAGGGAAGTGAACAGAACCAAGAGAATAGTGTACACAGTAACAAGATTATATGATGATCAACTGAGATGGATTTTTGTTTCTTTTCAACAATAAGATGATTCAAGGCAATTCCAATAAATTTGTGATTCAAAGAACCATTCACATCTAGAGGGAAAACTATGAATACTGAATGTGTATCAAAGCATAGCATTTTCATCTTCTTGTTGTTTGTTTGCTTGCTTGTGTTTTTTTGTCGTGCTTTTTTTTTTGATATGATTATTCTTTTACAATGTGATGAATATGGGAATATGTTTAGAAGAGATGCACTTGTTTAGCCCAAATCAGATTACTCACTGTATAGGGAAGGGGGAAGTGTGAGAGAGAGAGAAAGAGAGAGAGAGAGAGAGAGAGAGAGAGAGAGAGAGAGAGAGAGAGAGAGAGAGAGAGAGAGAGAGACAGAGAGAGAGAGAGGGAGAGAGAGAAACATTTGGGGAAAAAAAGGTTTTGCATAGATGGATGCCGAAAACTATCTTTGCAAGTATTTGGGAAAATAAAGCACTATTTTTAAAAAAGTGCCTCCAAAGGATTGACCAATCCTTTGTAAGAAAACATTCTTTGAAGTTCAATTCCACAGATACAAATCCTTCAGTAAAAAGGAAATTCTCTCTTGCTCACCTCTCATTAAGCAAAGAATATTTCATTATAGTTTGCAAATCCAAAAATCAGTTCAAAGGGTAAGAATAGTTCCTCTGAATACATATCAGCTCCCTTAGAGACAAACAGAAAGGGTCTACTACTTACATGATGTAGTGACCATTAAAATACCTTAAGAGAGCAAGGACAAGTCTCTGAGTATCCTAAAACCTAAGAGTTTGAGGTCCTTGAAATGAGTCACTTAGGTCTTGATCCAGAAGATCTCCTATATGTGGTCTGGATTCCTCTGGATGCTCTTCAGCTTAACCAAAGACTTGCTATGTACTGAGCAGTACTGTTTACACACAGATCAACATCTCCATCTTCCTGATCTCCAATCCCTTATATTCTTCTTCATGAAATATTACATTAGGGTTTCTGGTTATCAGGCAGCATTTTTTGCGGCTATCTTAACTTTTAGAGTGCAGTTGTAAGAGGATTAGAATCTGGGAGGAGAGATGACACACCTCTGGATGCCCAACAAATTTGAGCTCATTTTCTTCTGGACAACTGAAGGATTTCTGAGGAGCTCCTCAACCTGAGAGGCAAAATCTCCTTCTCTTCTCTCTACTATACTTTCTTAGCTGGTGATGAACTGATTTGCCATGAACTCAGTAACTTTCTCATTTTGATCTAAAATAATTTAGTTCTGACTACATCTTCAAAGCAGTATTTCTCCTGAAACTCACTGATTCAGTAGACTATCAATGGCTGGACTGCTTGATCCTACCAACTTCATGTTATCAACACTGACCAGGATTGCCACAATAGACTTTGCCTTTGCTATTATTCATGGGACCTATCCAAGATCTCTAGCTGCTCTTCTTTTACTATTTTTGAAAGCTCTGAACATCATATTATTGACCCTCACCTTGAAGATAAACTGCTTTCTCCAAGTTTCCGGTGATATCTTCCTGAAGAAACCTAAATGCCTCTTCAAATCTTTTTGCTGCTTGATCTTTCTTTGGCTTTGAGATCACTGGCCAATTAATTTTCCTGGCTATGTCTGACTCGCTTGTCCTGCCTGATTGTTCTTTCTTGATCCTCTTAACTAGTCCGCCATCTTGTCCTTACATGCAAAATGACTGGCTAAAGCCCAAGCTTCTGCCTCTTTTCTTTCTTTTACCCATGCTTTCTGGAATAGTGAGAGAGAATCTCCTTGCATTTCAGACATTCCAAGACATTCTTTTGGTCACTTATTACCATAGGTCCAGATCCATAATGGCATTTCTGATAAGATCCAGATCCACACTATCAATAGTTAATATACACAATTTCAATTTGATAACCAATACATACCTCAAATCACCCCCAAGCCTAAAGGAGATTTTCTCATCTTTCCTCATGCAAAGCACCCCACATCATCTCAATTTCTCTCTCCCTTTCAGGAACAAAACATTGAAACCAAGATCTTCAGTGTCACATAAATCACTAACCCTGTACTATCAATGCAAATAGCTTAGCTTAATAAAATTATCTGCCCTACCTTCAGAACATGACTGACATTGAAATACTTCTTTCCAATCACAAAGATTCCCGCTTAGACAAGGCCCCCACAACACCTCTCCAGAAGAGATTCTGATTGGTCTCTTTGACTTAGTTGTTTGCCCACTTGGATCTTCTCCCCAGTCAGTTAGTTGCCCAGTGGATTTTCCAGAGGCATTCTTTTGACACCTTTCTTAGAACTCCCCAAAGTATCAGTTCCCACATTTATTTTCTTGTAAATTGCAACTGCTTTTTCTTCACTGTGGATTTAAATATATAGTTTTTTTTTTCTGGCATTTCCCCCTCTTCTCTAGGTGGTTTATTCCCAAATTGGCAGACTTCATAGTTTTTATTTCTTTTCTCACATTTTATGGTCTTGCCAGTGCTAGCTTACCTTCTTCTTCCATTAAGACAATGTAAAGCATGTGTGTTTGTACAAACAGGCTGTCTACCCAGAATATTCTCCTCTTTCTATCCTTTCCCTTTGACTTTCTCTGGTCCATCATATTCTCAGTTTGAAATTGAAGGAAGGCATGTGGTCTTGCCCATATCCCTTGGTATTATGTGTGTACCTCTGCCTCTTAGATCTTCTCCCATCAACTCTCCATATTTGTGACAGATTTCTTTGTGTTTGCAAGTTTTCACTTGTCTTAGGACTTTTGAGCTGCCCAGAAGAGGGACTCTGTGACATTTCTTACATCCCTAACCATGAGCCAATGGTGGGCATAGTGAAGGTGGGTTTGTGCTTTATCTGCTTTTGTAATAGATGTTGGATGGATGGATTCCAGTAAGAGGTACTTCACCACAATCTGGAATTCACGTACATTCTTGTCATTTGAGGCTCAAGAAGCACTAATTTAGAGAGACAGGATTCCATAGATATGATGAAGTATCAATTGGACAGAGAGGCAAGTGTAATGGAAGGAAGACAGTGACATCTGAAAGAGTAGTGCCATGAAGCTTAGGTATAACATCAGTCACATCAACAACATTCCTTTGCCAACACTATAATCATTTTACTTTACTGAGTTGAGATTGTGGTAGTCTGCTCAGAAAAATGATGAATGCAGAGTAATAAAACAAAAACTTTAATGTAATGGTAGTATTGTCAAGGACTGAACAACTACAAGAATATGATTTTACCTGGGCAAATTCATCCTGGATCTACCACATTTTCTGCTGAAAGGGTTATAAAAGCAAATGGTATATGAATTCACATAACTGAGCCTTAACAACCAACTAACCAAGTGAATCCTGACACCATGTGCTACAACAACAGCTACTTTGGGGGCCTTGGCAATGGTTATAACTCTAGTTATGGCTGTGGATGTGACTGCCTCCTTGGCTTAGGCTATGGCTATGGAGACTGTGACTGTGGAGGTCTGGGCTATGGTAGCTTGGCTGCTGCTGTCCATTTTGCTATGGAAGATATTATTCTTATGGAGTCTACTGAAATGTCCTTTGCTGCTGAGCTGTCATGGCATCTTTTTCCTTCCCTGTTTTGTGATAACTCCATGGCCTTATAAGAACATGACTTTTCATATGCCTCTGCACTTGGGTGATATGGGAAAGCTAGGATAACAGGGTCTTAGAATCCTCACAGAGCCCTCAGGGCAGGAAATTGACAGGACATATTCTTGTGCGAAATGATGCAGAATGTCACCTGTCATAAGTGAGACTTCTCCCACATCTCATTCCTAACAAATTGACTCAGCTCTCATACACTATTATTGGCATGTGTAATGAATTTCTAATAAACATATTTCCTTGTTTTAGAAAAATTTGCTTTTTCTTCTTGACTACCCTCTACTTGGATTTCAGCCTTTCATCAAGAATAAATGTTCAACCTTGATGACTTCTCTGGGTCATTGCAGATTTGCCTCATTGCATTGCTAGCAATGAAGTGACATCTTTCCCAATTTCTGTTCAGAAAAGGCATTATTTCCATGTAAAATTCTAAAATTTTATTTCTGCATTTTATTCTCTTATAATGACCTTTCCTATAAGTTCTATGCTTTTCCCCACATTTTACTCATAATGATCAGGATGTTTTTCTTCAAATCTTCAAAAGTTTTGATTGACTTTTTTTCTGAGAAGGCTCTGCCACAATTTGATTTCTGTAATGGGAAATGATTATCATATTTTGTCAGAGGTATATTGTTAATATGACTGGCGCTCTACCCAGATTTTATGACCTCTCTCAGATGTCACTGTCCTCCTTCAATTAAACCAGCCTCCCTGGCCATCTGATACTTTATCTTTACTATGGAATCCTGTCTCTCTAAATCAATGCTCCTTGAGACTCAAATGACATAAAAATTCACACAAATTTCAGACTGATGTTGAGATTGCAGTGAAGTACCTCTTGATGGAATCCATCTACTCAACACTTATTCCAAAAGTTGATAAAGCAGAAACCTTCTCCCCATTGTATGTTCCATCCTGAGTTCATGGTTGGGGATATAAGAAATATCCTCAGACTTCCTCTCATGAGGCAGCTCTAAAGAATTATTAATCGGGAGAGTGTAAGTAAACAAAAAGAAAAGAGATAGAACTTGGGCTTCAACCAGTCATTTTGCATGAAAGGCAATAGAGTATGGCTGCTGACAGAACTTTGTTCTAAAATCCAAGGTATATACAGAAATATTTATGCTTTTTTTCAATGTGAAATAATGCCTACCAGCAATATATGGTAATGGATTTTAGACTATTTTACACTAACAACCAGTAGCAGGGATAAGATCCATCACTAATGGCAATTATAATGTTTCTTCTACCGCCTGAAAAAAATTCTTTTTTTTGTAATAATAGCTTTTTATTTTTAAAATACATACAAAGATAATTTTCAATATTCACTCTTGAAAAGCCTTGTGTTCCAAATTTTTCTCCCTCCCTTACCTCTATGCCCTCCCCGAGGCAGCAAGTAATCCAATATAGATTAAACATGTGTAATTCTTTTAAACATATTTCCATATTTATCATGCTGCACAAGAAAAATCAGATCAAAAAGGGAAAAAATGAGAAAGAAAAAAAAATCAAGCAAACAACAACCAAAAGGTGAAAATAACATGTGATCCACATTCAGTCCCCATAGTCCTCTTTCTGGGTGCAACTGGCTCTCTCCATCACAAGTATGTAGAAAGTGATCTAAATCACCTCATTGTTGAAAAGAATCAAGTTTATCAGAGTTGATCATCACATAATTTTGTTGTTTCTGTTTACAATGTTCTCTTCATTCTGCTCACTTCAGTTAGCATCAGTTCATGTAAGTCTCCCAGGACTTTCTGAAATCATTCTGCTGAACATCTGAAAATATTTTCAATTAATGAAAAATGTAGTAGTCACATACTAGATGCTAGGTAGAGTTCCAAGCTCTGCCTTTCATCCCAAAGACTAATCTGAATTTGAGGATAGATTGGCCTAGGGAGCTTAGTATTCCAAAGGTGGGTAGCCAATTTCTCTGCAGAAAATATGCTCTGTTTCCCTAAGTAATTGAGTTGATTAGAAACTTTAAGTGTTTGAGGATTTTACAAAAAACATCTTTTCATCTCTGGATTCACTACTTCCCTGCAGGGAAAAAAACAGCTCAAAGTAAGTATTAAGATTTGGACATACTGTGAAGTTGGCAGGAAGAGATGGGGCCAATCTAAGGAGTAATATTTCATGACAATGTTCATACTTTGTATGTGACTCTCTTGTATAGTTTTTTTTTTTTTTTTTGGTGGTCAAACATTTACCTGTGTTATGCTCCAAATCTACAGTTTGGTTGATGATAACAAAATGGTGGAAGATAATGAGACAAGAGATTTCTTGTTCAATCATTTTTCACTTTTGTCTAAATTGTTGTCATACCATTTAAAATTTTGTTGACAAAGAAAGTGAGTGGTTTTCCATCTTCTTTACAGATGAGGAAACTGAGGCAAAAAAAGTTAAAATAGTTTTCTTAGCATCTCACAGACTAGGTAGTGTTTGTGGAAAGAATTGTACTCAAGAAAATAAGTCTTCTTGACTCTAGACCTGGCATTCAGTCCACTACTCCACTTATGCTCTATACAAGGATTGGTAAGACAATTCTGGGAGTTATCAGGGCCACCATGGCTTTGGAGATCATAAACTATGAACATAACACCATATAAATCTTTTTAAAACCTTGAAGATAAAACCTTAGCCCTGTCCATGTGTATGCAGAACATGTGAGAAAGAATCAAAATAGGAAACAAATGTCTTGCTTTCAGTAAACTGGGGTCTGAATATTATGAAGCTTTAAAATGTAAGTATTGTTAAAGTCAAATTTTAGAAAATTATTTAGCAAGGAAACAATATGTTTTCTGGATGGAAATTTGGAGAGGTACCCCTTCACTGCTGAAAATGAATCAAAGAGCATATCTTCTGCAATGACAGAAATACATCAAGGTTAAAAATCTCTTCATAATGAGAGGCTGAAATTCAAGTATAGAGAAATCAAGGAGGAGAACTAAAAATAGTTTTTCTAAGCCAGTGAAGCAAGTTTATTAAAAAATCACAAAAGAAATCTCAGCCATGGTACATGAAAGCTGAGAAAAGCTCCCAGAAATGAGCTGTTGTTGGGAGACTCTCCTTCATGACAGGTAAAATGCTGCATCAATTCCAGAAAGCTGGTTTCCCACCATTTCACTGCTCTGAGTGCTCCATAAGAATTCCAAGACACTCTTATGGCAACTCTTCTTTGTTAACCAGCTATAGAGACAGATGGAATGTTCTGTCCTTAGACAGTCATAGAATTACCAGAGGCTGGATTGGATAAGGATTCCAAGACACTGTAGGAGAAGGTAGTTTTTCAATAGAAACCACAAGAAGAATATATTCCACAGCAAGATGGGCGGCAGCAGCCATAGCCATAGCCACCATAGCCCAGGCCTCTACAGCCACAGGTGCCATAGCCATAGCCTAGGCCACGGTAGCTGCCACATCCACAGCCATAACCAGAGCCATAGCCATAGCCCAGACCCCCATAGAAGCTGCTATAGTAGCTCATTGTGTCAAGATTCACAAATTTAGATAGATTTCAGGGTTTAGTTTGTGTGAATACATATAGCACCATCTGCACTGATATTTTTATATACTTCCAGAAGGAGGTGTGGCAGACTTAGGCCAAAATTACATAATCTCTATTAACCAAATTGCCAGGGCAAAATCACGTTCTTGTCATCATTTGGTCCCCAACAACAATACCTCCAGCTTATTAAGGACTCTATCATTTTATTGTATCTTTGAGAAGGCTGTGCTACAATCTTGTTCCTGTAATGAGAAATGATTATAGTGTTTCCAAAGTTATGTGGTTAATGTGACTGCTGCCCTACCCAGACTTCATGGCAACCCTCTTCCAGATGGCATGTTCCTCACTATCCTTACCAGCCTTCTGAGGTTTATGTAATCCTTTCTTTTTTGCTTAGTTTTCTTGAGATTCCAGTAACAATAGAGTTTACACAAATTTCAAATTGGAGTTGGGATTGTATTGGAGCTCAGTTTTGTAGAATATGTCCATCAAACAATTATTCCAAAAACACCAAAACTATAAGCCATCTGCTCAATGTTTACACTGATGGCCATTGTGCCTAAGGGTTGATATAAAATGAAATTTCAGCTGACTGCCTCTGTACTCATACAAATACTTAAACTCGATGGTTTATTATTATTATTAAACATCATGGTACCTGCCAGAAATATGGAATGTTTTAAGGAGAAGATCTCAGAGGCAAAGGCATGAGCCACTTTGATAAAGGGGCAAGGCCCCTTTTAGATGGGTTTAGAAGTGATTTAAAAAAGGAAACCAAAGAAGAGAGATGAGGATTTTGAACAGGTTAGATAGCCAACAAAGGCAAAAGACACATGCAGAGAATTTTCCAAATGAAAGAAAGTTGGCTACCAAATGCATAATTATAAATAGTTGGTAGAGAAATAACATATATTTCAATTGGACAAATAGATGGCATTAAGCCATCTAAGGAAGAGGGCATTGGGCCAGCTAAGGAAGAGGTTATTTAAGTTATCATAGAATAAGAAGCAAGTGGAGTTTACATTTTAACAAGTATGAGACTCTGGACTTGTAAGAGTTATAAAGGACCAAGGACCATTTCAGAAAAATGTCTGGGGAGAATTCATTAGGCAGCTAAATGGTGAAAGGATCTGAGTGGGGATGTGTGGCAAAAGAGTGAGCCAAAGAAGCTCATTAAAAGTCTTTTCAGAGAAATGATGTGAGTGCCTGAGCAAAGGTGGGAAAGAAGTGTTTGCATGCTAATAGTATTGTGAGAGTTGAACAAATTTTGTCAACTAATGAGATATAAACATTGATAGGGTAATATCAGGGAAGTTCCTGAGAGTGTAAACCTAAAATCTTGAACTTATTTTGATGCTCTTGAAAGGAGTAGAGAAGTTGAAAAGAGGTACAGTGTTTTGCATTAGGCAGAATGAGGAAACCTATTCTAGACTTAGGAAGGATTTGAGATACTTAAAAGTCATCAAACTGAAATTGTGTACATTGACTCTTCACGATTTGGGTCCAGATCTCAGGAGACATGTAGATCTGGATATATATACATGTGCTAGTGAGTGGCCAAGGGAAGATTTTGGAAGCTAGGATCTAAGCAGGGTATATCTTCTCATCCTTGAAGAGAGCATGGGTAAAAGAAAGAAAAGAACTAGAATCTTGGCCAGTTGCTTTTCATGAAAGAAAAGGATGGTTAACTAGTTAAGAGGAACAAGAAAAAGCAATCAGGCAAGAAGAGCAGTGTCAAGCATGCCAGAAACAGCATTTGGCTAGCATTCTCAAAAACCAAAGAGAGATGAAGAAGCAAGAAGATTTAAAAGAGGTTCTTGAGTTTATTTATGAGGACATCACTGGAAAAGTTAGATAGAACAATTTTTCTTGAAGGTGAAAGTCAGGAATGTGATGTTCAGGGCTTTCAAAGACAGTGAAAGAAAAACAGTTAAAGACCCTGAGCAAGCCTCAATGACTTCAGTATATCCATGTACTTTTTATGTGTGGAAATAAAGGGAAGTGCTGTTAATATGTAGTTGATAGGCTCTTGCAATCTAGGTATACATGGACAGCCTCTGAACCAGTGAGTTCAAGAGAAACACTCCACACCAGTGTTAGAGGGCTATTGAGTGTCAGAGAGAAAAGAACTGAGTCTCTGGCAGAGGACTCTGTCAGGGATATCAATTTTCACTAAATGACAAAGTGACTACACTAGAAAGAAGGCAAGCTATACTTTTTGGTTGTCTAATAATTCAGAAATTCTTCAAATGACGAGGAGAAAAATAAGATCTAGACTCCTGGGGTAGCCATGAGTGTGTCATCTCTCTTTCCAGCTTCTATTCTGTTTACAACTACACTCTACAGATCAATATAAAAGGTCACATAACAATTGGAAATTCCACTGTGATCTTGAGATTTCATGAAGAGCAATGCAAGAGATTAAAGCTTAGGAAAATGCAATAGGATCTGTTTGTAACCTGCATTGTTCGATGCATAGTTGGTCTTTGATAAGCTGAAAAGTATCCAGAAAAGTCCAGACAACATAGTAGGAGGCTCTCTAGCTTTAGACTTAAGAGAATCATTTTAAGAAACTTGGACTTGGATATAGAGGACTCTCAGAAACTTGTCCTAGCTCTCTTAAGTTGTTTCAATTTGCTTGTAAAAAAGATTAATAAAAAGATAAAGCGATGGAATTCCCAGAATCATGGCTTTTGTCTTTACTAAATATAATGAAATAGTTTTTGCCCCATGAGATATGTCCAAAGGAGAAATTATCTTCTTCCTGAAAGATTTCTTTCCATGGAATTAACCTTCATAGAATGTCTCCTGACAAATGATTGGTCAAATGTTTGGAGGCATAGTTATGGAGAAATCCACAAGAGTGTGGGTGCCAATGGTATTTCCCTTTAAAATCCAGTGGATATATAGAGATATACATGCATTTTCAATGTAGAATAATGCCTTTGAGTTATGTATCATAATAGCCATTATTTTAAGCTAACTTGTATTATTGAAGACACTGGCACAGGATTGTCCAGAATGGCATGTCTTCATCAGTGAATGTGCTGTGTGCTCTATGAGCAAACAAGAATTGAATTAGTCAGGGTTGCATTAGAGAGGTAGAGCCAAGATGGTGGAGAGTAGACACATCTCTATCTGACCTCCTCTGATCTTCTCTCAAACCAACAGCAGATTAAGCCTCTGAACTGTTTTTGGAGTGACAAAACCCACAGATATTTGGAGTACAACACATTTCTGGAAGAAGATACTTTGGAAAAACTTCAAACAGGTCTGTTTAAATTCAGCAGGGGGACAGCCTGCTGAGCCAGAGTAGGGAGCCCAGGGCAAGGAGTTGAGGCAGGGAACCAGAGCATTGCAACATCCACATACCAGGGAATCTTCTGTGAGGCTCTTAGGCTACACTGTCCTGGCTGCAAGTGGGTGTTTTAGCAGATTTGCTGTAAGACACCAAAAAATAAATACAAAAGGCAAATTGTAAGTCACTGCGCATCAGAAGAATAGGGAACTGGCACCAGAAGTCAGTCTGCAGAATTATCCCAGGGCAAATTAAAGTGGCTGTTGCCCCTTTTCTTAAAAGCAGACCTCCAATATTTAAAAAAATGAGCCAAAAAAGCAAAAAAAAAAAAAAAAACCTCTGGTTATAGACAGTTCTTATGAAGAGAAGAACAGATTTCAAACTCTGAAATTCCTAAAGGTAAATCAATTCCAAATAAAGCCCCAAAGGGAGATATGAGCTGGTCCCCATTTCACAAGTCTTTCTTGGAAGATTTCAAAAAGGATTTTAAAAGGATCTTAAAAGAAAAAATGGAGAAAGGAAAATAAATCTTTGCAAAAGGGTATGGAAAAAGAGAAAAGAGAAATTATCTGAAGAAAACTCCTTAAAATAAATATGACAAAATGGGAAATGAATATCATTCCTTACAAATAGATATGAAAAAGAAACCAATTTGTTGAAATACAGAATTAGAACAAAACAACTCATTTAAAAATTCAGTTACCCATATATAAAAGGAGCTAAAAAAAGGTAACTGAAAAAAATAATTCACTACAAATTAGAATTGAAAAAATGGAAGTGAATGACTAGATACGATTTCAAGAATCAGTCAAACAAAATCAAAAAAATGAAAAAAGAGAAGAAAATGTGAAATGCATCATTGAAAACAAACTAAAAATAGATCTAGGAGAGACAATCTAAGGATTATTGGACTTCTTGAAAGCCATGATGAAAATATCATCTTTCAGAAAATCATGAAGGAAAACTGCCCTGATGTCCTAGAACCAGAAGGTAAAGTAGCTGTTGAAAGAATTCACGGATCACCTCCCGAAAGATACCCCAAAAAGAAAACTCCAATATAGTAGCTAAATTTCAGAATTAGCAGATCAAGCAAAAAATATTGCAAGCAGCCAGAAAGAAATGACTCAACTATCAAGGAGCCACAATCAATATTACCTAGGACTTAGCAGCTCCCACCTTAAATGAGCAAAGGACCTGGAATCTGATATTCCAAAAGGCAAAGGAACTTGGATTACAACCAAGAATTCATCTAAATTGAACATTATCTTTCTTTTTTTTTTTAACTAAAGCTTTTTATTTACAAAACATATGCATGGATAATTTTTTTAACACTGATCTAGCAAAACCTTTTGTTCCAAATTTTTCCCTCCTACCCCCCACCCACTTCCCTATATGGCAGGTAGTCTAATACATGTGAAATATTTTAAAATATATATTAAATCAAATATATGTATACATATTAAAAGTTATCTTGCTGCACAAGAAAAATCAGATCAAGAAGGAAAAAAAAAAACCTGAGAAAGAAAACAAAATGCAAGCAAACATCAACAGAAAGAGTGAAAATGCTATGTTGTGGTCCACACTCAGTTCCCACAGTCCTGTCTTTGGGTGAAGATGGCTCTCTTCATCACTGAACAATTAGAACTGGTTTGAATCATCTCATTGTTGAAGAGAGCCACATCCATCTGAATTGATCATCATATAGTATTATTGTTGCAGTGTATAATGATCTCCTGATTCTGTTCATTTCATTTAGCATCCGTTCATATAAGTCTCTCCAGGCCTCTTTGAAATCATTCTGCTGGTAGTTTCTTACAGAACAATAATATTCCATATGATTCATATGCCACAATTTATTCAGCTATTCTCCAATTGATGGGAATGCATTCAGTTTCTAGTTTCTTACCACTACAAAAAGGGCTGCCACAAACATTTTTGCACATGTGGGTCCTTTTCCCTCCTTTGGGATATAAATAGAAACACTCCTGGCTCAAAGGGTATGCACAGTTTGATAACTTTTTAAGCATAATTCCAAATTGCTCTCCAGAATGGTTGGATTCATTCGTAGTTCCACCAAAAATGTATCAGTGTCTCATTTTTCTCACATCCCCTTCAATATTCATCATTGTATTTTCCTGTCATATTAGTCAATCTGAGAGGTGTATAGTGGTATCTCAGAGTTGTCTTAATTTGAATTTCTCTGATCAATAGTGATTTGAAGCACCTTTTTATATGACTACAAATAATTTCAATTTCTTGGCTGCATTTCAAGTTCCTTTGCCTTTTGGAATATCAGATTCCAGGCCCTTAGATCCTTTAAGATGGCGGCTGCTAGGTCCTGGATAATCCTTATTGTAGCTCCTTGGTATTTGAATTGTTTTATCCTGGCTGCTTGTAGTATTTTTTTCTTTGGTTCAATAGTTCTGAAATTTAGCCACGATATTCCTTGGAGTTTTAATTTTGGAGTCTCTTTCAATAGGTGTTTGGTGAATTCTTTCAATGACTATTTTACCTTCTGATTCTATTACATCTGGGCAGTTCTCTTTGATGATTTCCTGAAAAATAGTATCTAGGCTCTTTTTTTCATCACGGTTTTTCAGAAATACTATAATCCTTAGATTGTCTTTCCTACATCTATTTTCCAGGTCAGTTCTTTTCCCAAGTAGGTATTTTATAGGTTTGTTTGTTTGTTTGTTTGTTTTTCTATTTTTTAATTTTTTTTTTTTTGGTTTTGCTTAACTGATTCTTGATGTCTCACTGAGTCATTCATTTCCATTTGTTCAGTTCTGACTTTTAGTGAATTGTTTTCTTCATTTTTAACTTCTTTTTGTATTTGTCCAGTTGAATTTTTAAATGAATTGTTTTGTTCTATGGAATTTTTTTTTCCATTTCACAAATTCTGTTTTTTCTGGGAGTTCTTTTCTTTTTCCATTTTGTCAAATCTATTTTTAAGGAGTTATATGCTTTTTCTATTTCACTAATTTGTAGTGAATTTTCTTCAGATAATTTCTGTATTGCCTTTTCCAAACCTTCTTGTAAAGTTCTCATTTTCTTTCCCCATTTTTCTTCCAGTTCTCTTTTAAAATCTTTTATAATTTCTTCTAGGAGAGCTTTATATGATGGGAACCAATTTATATTACCTTTTGGGACTTCATTTGGAGATGATCTGCTTTTAGTCTCCTCAGGGTTTGAAATCTGTTCTTCTCTTTCACCATAAAAGCTATCTATGGTCAGAATTCTTTTTGCTTTTTCAGTCATTTTTTTTAAAATGTTGAGATCTGTTTTTAAGGCAAGGGAGGTTATCCAAGCTTCCTCTACAAGCGGCAGTGGCTTACTCTACAAGCTTATTCTACAAGCAGCAACTGCTGTGCTAAGTTAGTGCTGACTTACTCCTGATACTGGGTGGGCATGACCAGGTCCCATGAAATTCTGCGTTTGGGGATTCAAAACCTTTTGTGTTTGTGTTGGGTATTTTATCATTTTTCTGCTGATCTACTAGCTTGCAACCAGGGTAGAGTAGCCAACACTGCTATAGATTCCTCCCTCTAGATTCTCCACCTAGTGGACCCCACTCTGACTCTGTGCTGCCTCCCCCTAGCATCTGTGCTCAGCCTGCTTGTATTTGGCCTGCCTCCCTCCATACCCAATTGAAGCAAACCTTTTCTGGTGATCTTTGAAATTGTCTTCTCCTGGTAATTTGTTACAATCCCCATATTCATGGATTCTGCCAGTCCAGAACTAATTCAGAGGCTAGATTTGGTAAAGAGTGTGAGGGAGTATGAGGATGTCAGAAAGAAATGAGTGGACTCTCCATCATCTTGGCTCCACCCCCCAGAATTAGTTATTTTAATTGTGAATGTGAATGGGATGAACTCTCCAATAAAACAGAAGTGGATAGCAGACTAGATTAAAGGCCAGATTCCTACAATATGTTGTTTACAACAAACACACTTAAAGAAGAGTGATATATACAGAGTAAAGATGAAAGGCTGGAGCAGAATCTTATGCTTCAGATGAAGTAAATAAACCAGGGGTAGCAATCCTGATCTCAGATCGAGTAAAAGCAAAAATAGATCTAATTAAAAGAGATAAAGAAGGAAACTGTATCTCGCTAAAGGTATCATAAACAAGGAAGCAATATCAATACTAAATAGATATGCACTAAGTGGTATAGCATCCATATTCCTAGAGTAGAAGTTAAGAGAAAGCTGCAAGAAAAAATAGACAGCAAAACTATACTAGCAGGGAATCTCAACCTTGTTCTTTCAGAACTAGATAAATTGAACCATGAAATAAATAAGAAAGAAGTGAAGGAAATAAATAGAATTTTCGAAAAGTTAGGTATGATAGATCTTTGGAGAAAATTGAAAGGAGACAAAAAGCAGTATACTTTTTTCTTGCAAATTCATAGAACCTATGCAAAAATTGACCATGTGTTAGGGCATAAAAACCTCAAAATCAAATGCAGAAAGGCAGAAATAGTAAATTCATTTTTAAAGATCATGATGCAATAAAAATCACATGCAATAAAAGGCCAAGAGAAAATAGACCAAAAATTAATTGAAACTAAATATTCTAATTCTAAAGAATGAATGGGTGAAGCAACAAATCATAGGCACAATCAATAACTTCATCCAAGAGAATGACAAAAATGAGACAACATACCAAAATTCGGGGGATGCAACCAAAGAGGTTATTAGGGGAAATTTTATCTCTCTAGATAATTATTTGCACAAAATAGAAAAGGAGAAGATCAATGAATAGGACTTGCAATTTAGAAAGCTAGGAAAAAACAAATTAAAAGCCTTCAATTAAATACCAAATTTGAAATTCTGAAAAGGGCAGGTTAATAAAATTCAAAGTAATAAAACTATTGAATTAATAAATAAAACTAGGGTTGGTTTTGTGAAAAAAAACAACACAATAGATAAACCTTTAGTTAATTTGATTAGAAAAAGTAAAGAAGAAAATCAAATTGTTAGTCTCAAAAATGAGAAGGGAGAGGAAATTAGAGCAATGATTATGAGTTATTTTGCCCAACTATATGTCAATAAATTTGATAATCTAAGTGAAATGGAGGAATACCTAGAAAAATATAAATTGTCCAGATTAACAGAAGAAGAAATAAATTACTTAAGTAGCCCCATTTTAGAAAAAGAAATAGAACAAGCTATTAATCAACTCCCTAAGAAATAATCTCCAGGGCTAGATGGATTTTTACATATGAAATTCTACCAAACATTAAGAGAATAATTAATTCTAATACTATAGAAACTATTTGAAAAAATAGAGAAAGAAAGACTCCTACCTAATTCCTTTTATGACACAGATATCATGCTGACAACTAGCCAGTAGGGTGAAAAGACAGAAAGAAAATTATAGACCAATTCTCCTAATGAATATTGATGCAAAAATCTTAAATAAACTATTATCAAAAAGATTAAAGAAAGTCAACCCCAGGATAATATATCACAATTTATACCAGGAATGCAGGGCTGGTTCAATATTAGGGACATTATTAGCATAATTGATTATATCAATAACCAAACTAACAAAAATCATATGATTATCTCAATAGATGCAGAAAAAGCATTTGATAAAATCCAACAACAATTAAAAACACTAGAAAGTATAGTAATAAATGGAGTTTTCCCTAAAATGATCAGTAGCATCTATTTAAAACCATTTGCAAGTATCATATGTAATGGGGACAAACTACCACTATTTACAATAAAATCAGGGATGAAACAAGATTACCCACTATCACCATTGCTATTCAATATTGAATTAAAAATGTTAGCTTTGGCAATAAGAGAAGAAAAAGGGATTGAAGGAATTAGAATAGGTCATGAGGAAATCAAATTTATCACTTTTTTGCAGATGATATGATAGTATATTTAGAGAATCCTAGAGAATCAGCTAAAAAACTACTAGAAACAATTCACATCTTTAGCAAAGTTGCTGGATACAAAATAAATCCACATAAATCATCAGCATTTTTATATATTAACAACAAAGTACAGCAATGAGATACAAAGAGAAATTACATTTAAAATAACTGTCAGTAGTATAAAATATTTGAGAATCTACCTACCAAGGCAAAGTCAGAAACTATATGAATACAGCTACAAAGCACTTTTCACACAAATAAAGTCAGATCTGATCAGCTGTAAAATTATCAAATGCTCATGAGCAAACATAAAAAAATGAAAATACTACCTAAATCAATCTACTTATTTAGTGCCATATCACTCAAACTACCAAGAAATAATTTTACAGATCTAAAAAAAAAAGCTAATAACAAAGTTCATCTGGTCAGAAACTATATGAATACAGCTACAAAGCACTTTTCACACAAATAAAGTCAGATCTAATCATCTGTAAAATTATCAAATGCTCATGAGTGAACATAAAAAAAAAATGAAAACACTACCTAAATCAATCTACTTATTTAGTACCATATCACTCAAACTACCAAGAAATAATTTTACAGATCTAAAAAAAAAAAGCTAATAACAAAGTTCATCTGGAAGAACAAAAGGTCAAGAATTTCAATGGAATTAATGAAAAAAAAAGATGCCAATGAAGGTGGTTCAATTATGCCAGACCTAAAACTGTATTAGAAAGCAGTTACCATCAAAACAATTTGGTAGTGGCTAAGAAATAAAGCAATCGATCAATGGAATAGGTTATGTTCACAGGACAAAATAATCAATGACTATAGCAATCTAGTGTTTGAGAAACCCAAACACCCCAGCTTTTGGGACAAGAACTCATTATTTGACAAAACTCCTAGGAAAAATGGAAATTAACATGGCAGAAACTAAGCACTGATCCACACCTAACACCATATACCAAGATAAGGTCAACATGGGTTCATGATATAGACATAAAGAATGATATTATAAGCAAATTAGAAGAACATAGAATAGTTTATCTCTCAGATATGTGGAGGAGAAAGGAATTTGTGACCAAAGAATAACTGGAACTCATTATTGAACAACAAATAGACAATTTTGATTATATTAAGTTAAAATTTTTGTACAAAGAATACTTATGCAGACAAGATTAGAAGGGAAGCAATAAATTGGGAAGACATTTTTACATTTAAGGGTTCTGATAAAAACCTCCTTTCTAAAATATATAGAGAATTGACTTAAATAGGAATTAAAGCCATTCTCCAATTGATAAATAGTCAAAGGATATGAATAGACAATTTTCAGATGAAGAAATTGAAACCATTTTTAGTCATATGAAAAGGTGCAGGAAATCACTATTGATCAGAGAGATGCAAATTGAGACAACTCTGAGATACTACTACCCCCCTCTCAGATTGGCTAAGATGACAGGAAAAGATAATATGTATGTTAAAGGAATACATGTTGGAAAAACTGAGACACTAATACTTGGTGGAATTATGAACAGATGCAGCCATTCTGGAGAGCAATTTGAAACTAAGCTCAAAAAGTTATCAAACTGTGCATATCTTTTGATCCATCAGTGTTTCTACTGGACTTAGATCTTTAAGGAGGGAAAGGGACCCAGATGCACAAAAATGTTTGTGTCAGCCTTTTGGAAAGAAACTGGAAACTGAGTGGATGCCTATCAGTTCGAGAATGGCTGAATAAGTTATGGTACATGAATGTTATTTAATATTAGTGTTCTATAATAAATGATCAGAAGGATGATTTTAGAGAGGCTTTCTGAGAAGAAAGTTACCTGAACTGATGCTGAGTGAAATGAGCAGAACCAGGATTTCATTGTATATGGCAATGGCAAGATTGTATGATGATCAATTCTGATGGATGTGGCTTTTCTCAACAATGAGATGATTCAGGCCAGTTCCTGTGTGATGAGGCCATCTTGTGATGATGAGAACCATGTACACTCAGAGAGAGGATTGTGGGAACTGAGGGTAGAGTACAACATAGCATTTTCACATCTTTTGTTTTTGTTTGCTTGAATTTTATTTCCTTTCTCATTTTTTTTCCTTTTTTGATCTAATTCTTCCCATGCAGCAAGATAATTATATAAATGTGTATGCCTATTGGATTTACATATATTTTTACTATGTTTAACGTATATTGGATTACTTGCCATTTAGGAGAGGGCATGGGGCTAAGGGGGGAAATTGGAATACAAGGTTTTGCAATGGTCATTGGTGAAAATTTATCCTTGCATATGTTTTGAAAATAAAAAGCTTCAATTAAAAAAAAGAATTGAATTAGCTCAGAAGAACTGTGGGCTCAAAGTTAGAGTCCACCCCAAATGTTCATACGAACTATTTATGTTTGACTTGTGGCCAAGCCAAACCTTCTGAGCACATATTGTCTGATCAGCTATAGTCAGACACATTGTAACTCAACTCTAATTTAGTGATTTCATTTTGGTCCTCTTCAAAAACAAAGGCAATGTAATCTAGCTCCAAATCTATTGATTGTTTAGTGATAACAAAATGGTGGAAGGTATCTAAACAGGGAGTTTATTGTTCTGTCATTTTTCTCTTATGTCTGAATCTTTGTCACCTGATTTGAGAATTTTTTTTGACAAAAAAAAATGTTCTTTTGACATTTTATTCTCCAGCTCATTGATAGATGTGCCAACTGAGGCAAAGACAGTTAAGTGACTTGCCTAGGAACACACAGAGTAGTTAGTGTCTGGGGCCAGAATTGAACTCAGGAAGATGAGTCTTCCTGATTCCAAACCTGGCACCCTATTCACTATTCCACCAAGCTGTCCTAGATAACAGATAACATAAAGCAATTCTGACAATCATGGGGATCTGGAAATCATGAACCATGAACATGGCATATGAACACATGAATCTTTTGAAACCTTGAAGATAAAAGCTCTTTCAATGTGCACACAGAATATGGAGAAAGGATGTAGCTTATATAGAACAAATGCCTTTTCTTCAGTAATCTAGGGTCTGGATATTATGAAGTTTTAAAATTTAAGTATTACTGAAGTCAAATTTAGAAAGATATTTAGCAAGTAAATAATATGCTTTCTTCTCTCTTCTCTCTCTCTCTCTCTCTCTCTCTCTCTCTCTCTCTCTCTCTCTCTCTCTCTTTTTAGCAAGCTAATTAGAGTGACTTGCCCAGGTCATAGTGACTTGCTAGTACATGTTAAGTATTTGAGGCAGATTTTGAACCTAGTTCCTCCTGACTCCAAGGCTGATAGTCTGCACCTTGCACAAGCTAGGTACCCCAATAATATGCTTTTTGAACAGAAATCTGGAGAGGTATCCCCTCATTTCTAAAGATGAATTGGAGAGCAAATTCTGCAATGGCACAGATAAATATATCAAGGTTAAAAATCTAGGCCTGATGAGAGACTTAAACTCAAGTACAGAGAAATCAAGGAGAACTGAAAACAGTTTTTCTAAGCCAGTGAAGCAAGTTTATTAGAAAATCACAAGAGATATCTCAGCCATGGTGCTGAGAACCTGGAAATGAGCTGTTGGGGAAGTCTCCCTGATGACAGGTGAAATCCTGTATCAATTCTAGAAGGATGGTTTCCTGCTACTTCACTGCCTTGAGTGCTTCATGAGGCTTCTAAGACACTCTTGTGGTATCTCTTCTAAGTCACCCAGATGTAGAGACAGATGGAATGTGCTGTCCTTAGAAAATCATGGAATTACCAGAAGCTGGGTTGGACAAAGATTCCATGGCACTGCAGGAGAAGATGGTTTTTCAATAGAAACCACAGGAAGAATATCTTCCACAGCAAGATGGACGGCAGCAGCCATAGCCATAGCCTCCGTAGCCATAGCCACCATGGCCCAGACCTCCATAGCCACAGCTACCATAGCCCAAGCCTCCATAGCCGCAGCTGCCAAAACTACAGCCTAGGCCACGATAGCTGCCATATCCACAGCCATAACCAGAGCCATAGCCATAGCCCAGACCTCCGTAGTAGCTGCTACAGTAGCTCATTGTGTCAAGATTCACAAATTTAGATGGATATAAGGATTTAGTTTGTGTGAATGTACACAGCACTATCTGCACAGATATTTTATACACTTCCAGAAAGAGGTGTGGCAGACCTAGGCCAGAATCACATAATTCCTAATAACTAAATTGCCAGAGTAAAATCACATTCTTGTCATCATTTGGTCCCTGACAACAATACTCCCAGCTCATTAAAGTTTTTTCTTTTGTTTTGTTGTATCTCTGAGAAGGCTATGCTACAATCTTATTCCTGTAATGAGAAATGATTATAGTGTTTCCAAAGCTTAATGGTTAATGTGGTTGATGCCCTGCCCAGACTTCATGGCAGCTCTTTCTCAGATGGCATTATTCTCCTTCCATAACACTTGTTACCCTGGTCTTTTGATACTCTATAACTAGTCTATGGAATGCTGTCTCTCCAAATCAGTGCTTTCTGAGATTCAAATGCCAAAATACCTCATGCAGATTTCATATCCAAGTTAAGGCTGTGCTGGAGCACCAGCTGATGGAATCGATCCATTTAAAAACTATTCTACAAGCAGTGAAAACACAAACAACCTCCCCAGTGTTTGCACTGTGCCTGCCACTATAGTCATGGCTAAGATTATAAAGAAATGGCAAAAGAATCTGTCTCATCAGATAACTCTAAATGCTAAATGGACAAATGATGGGAGTTGATGGGAGAAGATCTCAGAGGTAGAGGCACAAGTTACTAGGGGAAAGGGACAAGACCGTGTGCCACAGGTTGTTTTAGAACTGAAAATATAATGGGCAAGAAAAAGTCAGAGGAGAAGGAGAAGGGAGAGTATTCTGGGCAGGGTGAACTGCCAGCCAGCATAAAACTAAGCAGAAAGCACAGGTAGTGCATTGTCTGAATGAAAGAAGGTGGGTTAGCACTGACAATAATGTAAATTGAAAAGTAAAGTATACAGAGATAATAAAGATGGGAATGGAATAACTAAAGAAGAGGGTGAAATGTTAGATAAGAAGTTATCTGTTTAAATCATCATTGAAGTAAAAGCTACTGGAATTTACAAGATAATTTTCTTGCCTGGGACTTGACCAGGAGTCAAAGAACAACTTAGCAAAATCCTTTTGGTGGCTGAGTGAAGAAAGGCTCTTAATGGACAAATGAGTCAGTCAAGGAGATCAATCAAATTTTCTTTCAGAAAGATGTTATGATGACTTGGTCTAAAGTGGGAGCCATTTTATTGGAAAGAAGTTTAATAAACTAATTAGATATTTTTCCTTGATATTGCAGGGTCAAGGAAGTCCCTGCGTCTTTAAATCTAAGATTTTGATGATGGTGATCGTGAAAGGAATAGAAAAGCTGAGAAGAGAAAAGGTGATGATATATCTCTTCTAGACTTGGTAGCTTTGAGATTTCTTGTGGAAATCAAATTGAGATTGTCCACAGGTAAGTTCATGATTCATGAGAGGACCTCAAGAGAAATGGAGGTATGGATCAGGACATGTGACAGTGAATGACCAAAAAAAAAGGTCCTTGAAATCCTCAGGTCTAAGAAGGATCAACTCTCCTCTCCAGAAAGCAGAGTGAAGAGAAAGGAAAAGTGCAATGTTAAGGTTCAGTCAGAAATAAGAGGGCCCTTTGATAATGTGATGTTGGACCACCTAAAACTACCAGAAAGGAGCCATTAGGTTCTGAAAGCTGAATAAAGCAAACCCAATGGAGCATATGTAAGGTAGTACAATCAAAAGTTGAAGGAAGTTCAAGAAGAAATATTCAGAAAAAGCCACTAGTTTTGGCCAGGAGAATGTGTTTGGGCACTTTAGAGAGAGATGTTTGTTGAAGGCTTGTACTAGTAACCAGATTTCAAAGGCTTTCAAAAACAATGAAGTGAGAGCAGCATGAACTCTGAGTAGACCAAAATAACTATAGCCTAGTGATGGGCTTTTTGAATGTGGAAGTATTGAGAAGTGCTGATAATATGAGGTTGGTACAATCATGCAATTCAGATATAGGTAGACAGCTGAACAATAGGTGAATTTAGGGGAAATGATTGTCTGGAGTTGGAGTTGGATTAGTGAGTATCAGCAAGAAGGAAGTGAGTCCATTGCAGATTTCGACTGACCCAATAAAAAGTAAACTCAAAGTGGTTAGGCAGCAAGAGCTGTCTTCTTTCTCCTCTCAGCTTCCAAATCTCTCACAGCTGCATACTAAAGGATAAGGAAACTCAATAGGATATTATATAGCCTCCAGAAATCCCACTGTTAACTTGAGATCACAAAAAGGTAGATTAGAGACTAGAATCCAGGAAATTAAGGTAATGGTCCTTCTTTACCTGCCTCTTTAGTATACAGCTGGACAACATGATAGAAGGATCTCCAGCTGAATCCCTAGGAGACATACATGAAGGAATTGGAATTTGGGTTTAGAGGGCACTGGAACTATTTTTTTTTTTTATGGCTATCTGCTTGTACTGTGCTAGATTTCTATTGCTTATAGAATGTGGATTCACAGGAGCAATTCCACCCTACCTCCCTAAAAACAAACAACCCCCCCACCAAGAAAACTCAAACCCTGATTTTCTTACTTTGCTGATGCAAATATGATATTCTTTGCATAATGAGAGCTGTCCAAGTAAGAAATGATCTTCTCCAAGGATATTTTCCATTGAAGTAACTTCGATAAAATATCTGCTGACAAAGGATTGGTGAATCATTTATGAAGAATGTTTTGGGAAGAATTGAATTAGTGCAGCTGCTAAGGGCATTTCTGTTGAAAAATCACTGGATCCACACAAATGTACATCAATTTTTAAAAATTAGAATAAAGCTCCTAATGACATATAGGAAAAGAAATTCTTTTAAGTTAACAACAAAAGAAGGGATAAGGTCTGTTGTTAGTGGCACTTCTATTTTCTCCAGTGTCTAAAATACCATTTCAGTCCATAAATACTTTAAATAATACCTGTTTTTTAAGCACCTTCCATGTACTAGGGAGAGTACTAAGCTCTGGGTTTCTTTTCAACAATTCATCTGAGGGACATGATTTTGTGGAGTCATAATGGCATTTAGCTATGGAATCCGAAAGCCTTGAGACAGATTGTAGAGCAGCAAAGTAGAAGTTAGCTTTCCCTGGGAATTGGAACTGATTAGAGAGTTCAATTGTTTGAGTGGTTTGCAAGACACCCTTGAAACAATGAGTCTACTTCCTCCATAGATAGGAGAGCCTCTTCTCAAGGATAATATTTTCACATCTTGTTTTATCTTGTTTTAGATAGCTGTAGGAGATGGCATCCACCTGAGGGTGAGGCTACATAACAACTTTTAGATTTGGTATATGACACTCTGTTTTTGTGGAGAGTCCTTCACTTGTGCTGTGTTCCAAAACTTCATATTGCTTGGTGACAACAAAGTGGTGGAAGACAGTTAAACAAGGCATTGGCTAAGCCAAATTCTGACAATTATCAGGGACACCTTAGATTTGGAGATCACACACCATGAACATGAGTCCATAAATGTGAGTCTTTTTGAAACATTGAAGAAAAGGGCCCTGTCCATGTGCACAGAGAATGTGGGAGAAGGGAAGTAGCTTATAGAGGCATGTTTCTTGCTTTTGATAAAGGGGTGGATATTGTGAATTTGAAAGATTAAAGTAATGCTAAGAGAAAATTCAGAAAGACATTTAATAACAAAATAAAATGTTTTTGAATGAAAATCTGAAGTATCATTTCATTGCAAAAGATGGATTGATTAGAAAATCTTCTTCAATGATACTCAAATGTGGGTAAAGATTGAAAATTACTTTAATAGTGAACATAACCAAAAGCACATTGTGCACAATAGCAATGAGATTATGTGATAATCAACTTTGATGAACTTGACTCTTCTCAACAATATGGTGATTCAAGGCAATTTCAATAGACTTGGGAAGGAAAATGTCATCTGCAACCAGAAAGAGAACTATGGAGACTGAATGTAGTGGAAGCATAATATTTTCACCATATATTTTTTTCTCATGGTTTTTTCCCTATTGGTCTTATTTTTCTTGTACAGAATGAAGAATATGAAAATATGTTTAAAAGTTTTGAATATATTTAATCTCTATAAGACTTTCGCTGTTTTGGGGGAGTGGGGAAGTAAGAGAGTGAGAGAGAAAAAATTGTAACACAAAGTCTTAAAAATGAATGTTGAAAATTATCTTTACATGTATTGAAAATTTTTTAAAAAGGAAAATGCTTCACTACTTGAGGATGAAAATTAGTTACTACCGTGAGGTCAAGGAGGAGATGTGAAAACAGTTTTGTTAAACCAGAATCTTTATTAGAATATTATAGTAGACAACTCAGTCATATTAGATCAGAACTGAGCAAACTTGCTGGAAATGTCATGAATCTGTCATGGAAGGTGAAATCTTAGACCATTTCCCAAAAGAATAGGTGCTGTTCCTTCTCAGTTTCTGCCTCTTTGCTGTTCTGAGTGCTCCATGGGGATTGCAAGATTTTCTGGTGGTAGTTCTCCTATGCCACCTAGATGTAGAGGAAGATGGAATTGATATCCTTATAATTCTGTGGAATTAACCAAAGAAAGGGTCTGGAGTTGAACAAAGATTTCATGACACTGCAGCAACAGTTGGTTTTTCAATAGAAGCCATAGGAAGAATAGCTTCCACAGCAAGATGGGCGGCAGCAGCCATAGCCATAGCCACCACAGCCATAGCCACCATAACCCAGGCCTCCACAGCCACCATAACCCAGGCCTCCACAGCCACAGCCTCCATAGCCACAGCCTCCATAGCCATAGCCTCCACAGCCACAGCCTCCATAGCCACAGCCTCCATAGCCATAGCCTAGGCCACGGTAGCTGCCACATCCACAGCCATAACCGGAGCCATAGCCATAGCCCAGGCCCCCATAGTAGCCACCACAGCACATGGTGTCAGGATTCACTTGGTTGGTTAGAGGTTAAGGGTAGGTTCTGTGACTAGGTATGGCACCATTTGCACAAGAACTTTTTATACCCTTCCAGCAGGAAGTGTGGTAGCTTCATTCCAGAACTGCCTAATTAAGCAATTTTTACAAATTAAAGAAATTTCTACATTAAAATGGCATTTTTGCCACTAATTTCTCCATGAGAACAATTTTCCCAGCTCATTTAATTTGTTTTCTCTCCATTTGCTGTTTTTCTGAGAAGGTTCTGCCATGATCTTGTTCCTGTAATGAGAAATGATTATAGTGTGTTGCCAAAGCCTATATATTTAATGTGCTGGTGCCCTACCCAGGCTTCATGATAAAAAGCCTGTTTTTTTTTTTTTTTTATGCTACTCTCCTGCCATTATTCTTTCATCCCTGACCTGATTCTTTAGGCAGGAGATTGAATCTTGTCTCTTTTTAGTTCTTCCTGGAATAGAAATGATAAAATTCTAAATTTCAGATTGGAGTGAAATGGTGGTAGGGTGCAAGTGAATATAAAAAGTCAATCAAACAAACATTCCAAAATCAATTATTCCAAAAACACTTAAATCACAAACAACCTTGCCACTGTTTGAACTCTTCCGGCCATGATGCTCAGTTCTAGGGATTATCAACATAGCTTCTGTCCTTAGGTAGCTGTAAAGTCATAAAGCCAAAGAAAAAAAATGGAGTCATCTCAGAGTCAAAGGCACAAAGCAGTAATGGAAAGGAGCAAGGTCACATGCCACAGGAGGGATTAAAGCTGAGATTCTAATGGATCATAAACATTCAGAAGGGAAAGGCAAAAAAAGAAAAGGATTATGTGCAGAGTGGACAGTCAACCAGTGCAAAGGCTGAATGTGCACTGTGTTGTCTGAGTGAAAGCAGATCTGCACAAATGAGCCAGACCATAAAATATAAGAAGAGACTGAGACTGGAAAAGTAGGAATAGCCCAGCTGACAAAGATGGCAAAATGTCTGACAGGTTTCTATTTAACCAAATGGATGTAGGGCCTGGGGATTTGGGGGATTGTGGGGAAAATCAGAAGAATGCTTTAGGTGAATTTTCTGGGTAGCTGAAAGAGGTTGGATAGGGGTGAGGAAAAGATTGAGCAGAGAGGCCAAAATTTCTTGCAAAGAGGTCCTATGAATGTGGAAGGATATGGATTCAAAGATGTTGTTAAGGTAGAAAGAAAACGTTTTGCCAACTGATTAGATTTGATTTTCAATGTTGCTGAAGAGAGTGAAATATTCTTTACTTATTGAGAATTATTCAAGACAGAAATGATGTTCCTGAAGCATTAGTTTCCATTGAAGTAATTTCCGTAGAACAACTCCTGACAAAGGATTGTTCAATCATTTGGGGTTATGTTTTGGGAGGAATTAAATGAGGTAAGGTTTTGGAGGACATTTCTGTCAAAAAGCCAGTGGATTAATAGAAACAGAATGTTTTTGTGAATGGTGAATAATACCTATGAGCTATATATAGCAAATTCATTTCCAGCTAACAGGAGGAGGGATAAAATTTGTTGGTAGTGACACTTGTATTATTTTCTTTACTCCTTGAAGCACAAGTTCTATCAATACTATTTCAATCCATAAACAAATACCTATCATTTGCCAGGCAGAGTGCTAAGCTCTGACACAGCTTCCAAACTTTTTATAACTTTACTCTCGAAAGTTTAAGCAAACCAAATAAGATGCTATATGATAGCCAGAAACCATATTCTGACATTAGAATTGTATGAAAAGGATCATAAAAGACTAGGGGTCAGGAAAAATATTTACTATAAATAAAACCAGAAGGAAGAAAAAGTTAGGAATTTCAATTAAATAAAAGGATGGCTCTAGGTACACCTTAAAGGGTCAGCAAAAGGAGGAAAAATGTTTTTTCTTGTTTTCTCAAATGATAATAGAAACCTTATTTAGTTGGCTATTTGGTCTTTTTGTCTTATAGCACAAATGATAAGTGTTTGCAAAAAGATGTCATGAGAATAATTGCAATTTATGTACTAACATCAATTGCTGAGGATAAAGTGATAAAGAAATAATAAGCTCTTCAAAATTAAATCATAATATACTGTCATACTTAGTTACTCTGGTGCAAATTTGGGAAAGGTGAGAAAGGGAAGAAATAAATCCAAAGTATAGTTCAAGAGATATAATGAAATTGTTCAAAGACTTGTAAATGACATAGAAGTCTTACACCTTTTTATCATGAACTTGACAGTTTTTTTCAAGGTGTTTAGGTCAGAGGGGGGAAAGGCATATAAGAAAATAGGGGAGATAGTAGAATCTAGTGAAAGTTTTAGTTTTAATGGGGAAGATTTGTGTATTTGTAGGCATCAGTAAAGGAAACATGAAAAAGATAAGAATGATGATAGTAGAGAAAATCTGGAAAAATGGGAGGATATAGAATGAAGGATACATGTCGGAATGATCAGCTTTGATTAAAAAAGTGTCTTATCATACTGCAGTAATTGGAAATATTCAGGAATGATATGAGAGGAGTAGAGAAGAGAAAGCTTGAGGAAAGTGATTGCAATCTTTTCAGCGAAGTACAAAGAGAGATCCTCAACTGAGGGGATGGATGGAGAGAGAGAATACCATGAGAAACTTGAGAGAAGAGAAAACTGAGAAGCTGATCTGATATATGGAATAATTAATGAGAAATACAAAGATTGTCTCATTTTACCAAGGGCCTTAATTAGAAATAATAACCTTTCTAAATTCATTCAGCATTGATTAATAAACTGTCACCCCCTCATATCCTCTCTATCATAATAATTCTGAACCCTAGGTTCAATCCTACTTCACAGTATCTTTTTGGCCTCTTCCTTGACTCCTCCCCTGGCTCTCCCACTCCTAAATGCCTACTTTAAAGGTATCTGCTCCTTCCACTGTGCTTTCTGGCCTTTGGGCTTTGTAAATATTTATTGACTTTTAAGTTAAGTCTTTTTCCTTTCCTAGTCATTTCAGCTGAAGTTGAGGATTTGGAATTTTTCTTGCTCCTCACAGCCACTTTCAAGTTTTTCCTTCAACATTATCACTCAATAACTTCTCTTTCCTTGGGTTTCATTCAATCTCTTCTCATCACCCAATTAAGATTCTAATTATTGTTGTCAATCCAATTCCAAGTCCCTCTTCTTCCTTCCTCAGTGAATTCAGTATATGGCTCACAATTTTTACTCACCTTCTTTTCCTGTTCTTTTGCTAGGGGATTTCATCTTATATATTAATAACTCCTCACTCTAAATTCACAGTTCTCCAAATGACTCATTTCCCATGACCTTCACTCCACCTCAACTATGCATAAAGGTGTTCTTACCCTTGATTTTGCCGTCAACCACAAATGCACTGCTATATTCATGAACTCTGAAATTCCTTTTGATTGCTGTCAGTTATTATGTAATGTTTCCCTCTGTATTGAAACCCCTAAACCTGTTTTTACACTCACTGTGACCTCCAATCTCTTTATCCCTCAGTTCTTTCTTTGGTCATTACTTCAGTACTGACTACATACTTTGTTTCTCTATTACTTACAAATATACCTATATATCCTCCAACCTTAAAAAAAAAAAAAACTTCAAAAAACAATAACAGAAAAAAACTTACTTGATCATTCCATTCCCACTAACAATCACATATTTCTCCTAATTTTTTTGGATAAGCTCCTTCAAAAGGCTATCTCCCCTAGACACCTTCACTTTCTTTCCTCTCATTGTCTTAACTTTTTATAATTAGATTTTCATATATTATTTTATCTGGAAGTTCTCCCTCTTAATTGCATAAGCTAATTTTTTTTTCAGTTCTTATCCTTCTTGGCTTCTCTGCAGCATTTAACAGTGTAAATCACCATTTACTTCTTTTTAATTTTTTTTTACTTTAAGTATTTTATTTTTAAAAAATTATATAATTAAACAAATATTTTAATAACAGTACAATAAAAAAAGACAAGCAATTTGAAATAGGTTATTTCATGGATGTAATCATGTAAAACATATTTCCAAATTAGTCATTTACAAAAGAAAATTTAGATAAAATCCCAAGAAAAAATAGTTTTTAAAAAGTATGCTCTGGTCTGCATTCATACTCCATTACTTTCTCTGAAGGAAGATAGCATTTTTTTTTGTCAAAAATCCTTTGAAATTGTCTTGGATCATTATATTACTGAGAATAGTTAAGTCATTTACAGATGATCATATATAATATTGCTGTGACTACTGCTTTTATTTACTTAACTTTGCATTAGTTCATGTCAGTCTTTCCATGCATCCTGCTCATCATTTCTGATATTAAGATAGCATTCCATCACAATCTTAAACCACATTTGTTTAACCATTCCTCTATTGATGAACATGTCCTCAATTTTCAATTCTTTGCCACCATGAAAACAGCTGCTCTAAATGTTTTTGTACATTTAGATCTTTTTGTTTTATCTGTGATCTTTTAGGGATAAAGACTAATAGTGCTATTTCTGGGTCAAAGGATATCACAGTTTTATAGCCATTTACCCATAGCTCCAAATTGCTCTCCAGCATGATTGGATCAGTTCACAACTCCATCAACAATACTTTAGTATTCCGATTTTCTTACATCCCTCCCAACATTTGTCATTTTCCTTTTCTGTGATGTTAGCCAATCAGGTAAGTGTAAGATGATATTTCAGAGTTGTTCTAATTTCCATTTCTCTAATCAATAGTGATTTAGATCATTTTTTCAATGTCATTCATCTGAAAATTGTCTATTCAAATCCTTTGATTTTTTCAATTGGGGAATGATTTGTAATCATATAAATTTGATTCTGTTTTCTATATATTTGAGAAAGGAGGCCTTTCTCAGAGAACTCGTAATTTTTTTTTCAGTTATGATTACTGTGTATTTCTATCCATCCTATTTTCTCTCTATCTATCCTTCTCTCTCCTTTTACTCTGTTTCTTTTCAAAAGTATTTTGCTTCTGACCACTACCTCTCCTAATTTTCCCTCCCTTCTATCAGTCTCCCTCCCCTTCCTTTTGTACTTCTTTTATGTGAATAATTTGACACATTCTATCCCTTCAGCCTTCTTCTAGTGCATCCCTCTTTCATATTCCTTAATTCTATTTTTTAAAAATATCATCAAATCATAATCATCCCTCTTTCCCACCTCTTAATTGTATTTGTTTATCATCCTATCATAGTCAACTCATGCTCATGTTCTCTATGTGCATTTTTAATGCACATAATTTCATTTATATTGCCTAAAATTATTTAATTTTATTTTTTAATTCATTTGGCATTTTATTTTTGTCTAGTTACATGTAAAAACAAATTTTAATATTCATTTTCAAAACTTTGAGTTCTAAATTCTCTCCCTTCTTCTCTCTACCCCTAAATTTAAAAAAAAAAAACAAGCAATTTGATAAGGCTATTCAGGTATAGTCAAGCAAAACATTTACATGTTAATAGTGACTTGAAATAAACATAGATCAAAAAACCTTAAGAAAAATAGAGCAAAAAAGTATGCTTCAATCTATATTCAGAAACCATCAGTTCTTTTTTCTGAGAATGGATAGCATTTTTCATCATAAGTCCTTCAGAGTTGTATTGAATCATGTTGCGGAGAATTGCTGTCATTCACAGCTGATCATCTTATAACATTGCTTTATTTTATACATAGTACATTTTAGTTTGTATCAGCTCATGTAAGTTTTTCCAGTTTTTTCTGAGAGCATCCTAGTCATCATTTCTTATAGCGCAATAGTATTCCATCATAATCATATACAACAATTTATTCTAATTCATGGACATCTTCTCAATTTCCAATTATTTGCCACCATAAAAGAAGCTATAAGTATTTTTGTACATGTAAATCCTTTTTCCTTTTGTGTTTTTATTTTGAGAGTCTCTGACTTTACTGATGCTAAGTGAAATGAGCAGAACCAGGAAATCATTATATACCTCAACAACGATACTGTATCAGGATGTATTCTGATGGAAGTGGATCTCTTCGATAAAGAGATCTAATTCAGTTTCAATTGATTAAGGATGGACAAAAGCAGCTACACCCAAAGAAAGAACACTAGAAAATGAATATAAACCGTTTGCATTTTTGTTTTTCTTCCCCGGTTATTTATACCTTCTGAATCCAATTCTCCCTGTGCAACAAGAGAACTGTTCGTTTCTGCACACATATATTGTACTTAGGATATACGGTAACCTATTTAACATGTAAAGGACTGCTTGCCATCTAGGGGAGGGGGTGAAAGGAGGGAGGGGAAAATTTTTTTTAAAAAAGAGAGTTTCTGACTCTAACCCTAACCCTAAGCATGATTTTATAGCCCTTTGGGAATAATTCCTAATTGCACTATGGAATTATTGGATCAGTTCACAACTCTTCCAACAAAGCAATTTCTCTACCCCCCCTCCAACATTTTTATTTCCTTTTTCTGTACTATTAATCCAATCTTATAGATATTAAATAGTAGCTCTCTCTCCTTTCACTCTGTCCCTTCTTAAAAGTGTTTTGCTTGTGATTTCTTCTTCAATGGTTTTTGCTTCTTCACTGCTGCTTCTTTGATTATTGATACATAATTCAGTGTGTGTTATTCCCTCTTTGAGACAATTCTTTCAAGAGTAAAATTGAAACATTCCCTGCAAACTTATCCATCTTCACCCCAACTATAAAAACTCCTTTTTGCCTCTTTTTTGTGACATAATTTACCCCATTCTACTTCTCCTTTGCCCTTTCAACCCTTAATTTTATTTGTTTTAGATGCCATCCCATCCTATTCAATTCACACCTATGTTTTCTGTCTATATATACTTCTAACTGCCATAATAATGGAAAAAAATTCTTTTTTTAATTAAAAAATTTTTAATTATTTTACATGTAATTGAAGAAAAATAAAATACTGAATTATACAAAATATTATATTGAATAAAATAAAAACATGTTCTCATTCCAGATTCATGTAAATGTCACCTCAAAATGGGAAAAGGTTCATGCCAAAAAGCATGAGAAAACCATGGCAATTTAACCCTTTTCTTGTTTTAACCAGAAATGGTTGAATATTAAATAGCAGTCTTTCATCACTCAATCAAGAAACATTTATTAAGCTCTTATAAGATCCAGGAACTATGTTCATTACTTTTTTTAAAAGCTTTTTATTTACAAAGCATATGCATGCATAATTTTTTCAACATTGACCCTTGTATAACCTTTTGTTGCAAATTTTCCCCTCCTCCCCACCCCATCCCTTAGCTGACAGGTAGTCCAATGCATGTTAAATATGTTGAAATACATGTTAGATCCAATATGTGTATACATGTTTATACAGTTATGTGTGGCTCAAGAAGAAACAAATCAAGAAAGAAGAAAAAGAAAAACTGAGAAAGAAATCATAATGCAAGCAAATAATAATAACAGAGAGAATGAGAATGCTATGTTGTATTCCACTTTCTGTTCCTACAGTTCTCTGTCTGGGTGCAGATGGCTCTCTTCATCACTGCAAAAGTGGAACTGGTTTGAATCATCTCAATATTGAAGAGAGCCACATCCATCATAATTAATAGTGGCACAGTCCTGTTGTTGCTGTGTACAATGATCTCCTGATTCTGCTCATCTCACTTGGTATCAGTTTATGTAAGTCTCTCCAGGTCTCTCTGAAATCAGCCTGCTGGTCATTTCTTACAGAACAATAGTATTCCATAGCATTTATATACCATAATTTATTCAGCTATATTTCAACTAATGGGCATCCACTCAGTTTCCATTTTCTTGCCACTACAAAGAGGGCTTTCACAAACATTTTTTTCACATGTGGGTCCCCTCTCTTTGAGATATAATCCCAGTAGAAACACTGCTGAATCAAAGGGTCTGCACAGTTTGAAAACTTTTTGAACATAGTTCCCAATTGCTCTCCAGAATGGTTGGATCTGTTCATAGTGCCACCAACAATGCATCAGCAATACAGTTTTCCCACATCTTCTCTAACATTCATCATTATCTTTTCCTGTCATCTTATTCAATCAGACGGGGTGTAATGATATCTCAGAGTTGTCTTAATTTGCATTTCTCTGATCAATAGTGATTTGGAACATCTTTTCATGTGGCTACAAATAGTTTCAATTTCTTCATCTGAAAATTGTCTGTTCATATTCTTTGACCACTTATCAATTGGAGAATGCTTGATTTTTTATACATTTGAGTCAATTCTCTATATATTTTGGAAATGAGACCTTTATCAGATCCTTTGGATGTGAAAATGTTTTCCCAGTTTATTGCTTCCCTTCTAATCTTGTCTGTGCTAGTTTTGTTTGTGCAATTTTTTAAATTAATATAATCAAAATTTTCTATTTTATGATCAATAATGATCTCTAGTTCTTCTAATATGCCATGACCAAGTAGGATTTATACCAGGAATACAGATCCTATTGACTATTTTAAGGAAAAGTCCATTTATTCTTATACTCTCTAGTGTTTTTAATAGGAATGGGTGTTGGATTTTATCAAATGCTTTATTTTTTTGCATCTATTGAGATAAGCATGTGGTTTTTTTTTTGTTTATTTGGTTATTGATATATAATGGTTTTCCTAATATTGAACCAACTCTGCATTCCTGGTATAAATCTTACTTGGTCATGTTATATTATCCTGGGGATGATTATGTGTAATCTCTTTGCTAATATTTTGTTTAAGATTTTTGCATTTATATTCACTAGGGAGATTGCTCTATAATTTTCTTTCTATGTTCTCCTCCTACTTGGTTTAAGTATCAGTGCCATGTCTGTGTCATAAAAGGAATTTGATAGACCTTCATTCTCTATGTTTTCAAATAATTTATATAGCATTGGAGTTAATTGTCCTTTAAATGGTTGGTAGCATTCACATGTAAATCCATCTGGTCCTGGGGATTTTTTCTTAGATAGTTGATTAATTGCTTGTTCTATTCTTTTTCTAAAATGGGACTATATAAGTAATTTATTTCCTCTTCTGTTAATCTGGGTAATCTGTATTTTTGTAGGTATTCCTCCATTTCACTTACATTGTCAAATTTATTGGCATAAAGTTAGGCAAAGTAACTCCTGATAATTGCTCTATTTTTCTCTTCATTGGTGGATAATTCTCCCTATTCATTTTTGAGACTAACAATTTGATTTTCCTCTTTCCTTTTTCTAATTAGATTAACTAAAGGTTTATCTATTTTGTTGTTTTTTTTCATAAAATCAATTCTTAGTTTTATTTATTAATTCAACATTTGTTTTTAGCTTCAATTTTATTAACCTCTCCTTTTATTTTTAGAATTTCAAGTTTGGTATTTGTTTGGGGGTTTTTTATTTGTTTTTTTCCTAGCTTTTTTAGTTGCAAGCCCAATTTATTGATCTTCTCTTTCTCTATTTTATGCAAGCCTCTAGAGATATAAAATTTCTCCTTATTACTGCTTTGGCTGCATCCCCAAAATTTTGGTATGTTGTCTCATTATTGTCATTCTCTTGGATGAAATTATTGATTGTGTCTATGATTTGCTGTTTTACTCATTCATTCTTTAGGATGAGATTATTTAGTTTCCAATTTCTTTTTGGTCTATTTTTTCCCTGGCCCTTTGTTGAATGTAATTTTTATTGCATCATGATCTGAGAAAAATGCATTTACTATTTCTGCCTTTCTGCATTTGATTTTGAGGTCTTTATGTCCTAATATATGGTCATTTTTTGTATAGGTTCCATGAACTGCTGAGAAGAAAACATATTCCTTTCTTTCTCTAAATATATATCATATCTAGTTTTTCTAGTGTTCTATTTACCTCTTTAACTTCTTTCTTATTTATTTTGTGGTTTGATTTATCTAGTTCTCAAAGAGCAAGGTTGAAATCTCCCACTATTATAGTTTTGCTGTGTATTTCTTTTCACAACTCTCTTAACTTCTCTAGGAATTTAGATGTTACACCATTTGATGCATATATGTTTGATATTGATACTGCTTCATTATCTATGGTACCTTATAGGAGATAATAGTTTCCTTCTTTATCTCTTTTAATCAAATCAATTTTTGCTTTTGCTTGATCTGAGATGAGGATGGCTACCTCTGCTTGTTTGTTTGTTTGTTTGTTTGTTTGTTTGTTTGTTTTTGACTTCACCTGAAGCATAATAGATTCTACACTAGCCTTTTACTGTGTATCGCTCTGCTTTAAATGTGTTTCTTATAAACAACATATTAGTAGGAGTCTGTCTTTTAATACAGTTTGCTATCCGCTTACATTTTATGGGAGAGTTCACCCCATTCACATTTGCAATTAAAACTACTAATTCTGTATTTCCTGTTATCTTATTAACCCCAAATTATACTTTTCTCTTTTCTTTTCCCCTTTCCTTCCTCCCAAGTATATTGCTTATGAGCACTACTTGCCTCAAGCAGTCCTTTCCTTTTAGAGACACTTCTCCTATATTATACCTTTCCCCTATTATTTCTCTTTTCCCTTCTATTTAGCCTACTCTTTTCCTTTTCCTTTTTCCCCTCCCACTTTTCTATAAGATGAGAGATGTTTCTCGGTGAAACCAAATATATCTAATATTCTTTCTTTGGGCCAAATCTGATGAGAGTAAGATTTACACAATATTCACCACCCTCCTTTCTTTCCCTCAATTATAATATGTTTTCTTTATCTCTTCCTGAGATGTAATTTCCCTCATTTTACCTCCACTTTTCCCTTTTTTTCTGTTACAATCTTCTTTCCTTCTCTAGTTTCTTTTTTATATGATAACAGTAAAATTAGATTATACATGTATTCTCAATGTATACTCATAATAGCAATACAGTTCTCAAGAGTTTTTTTTTTCTTTCTATCTTTTTATGCTTCTCTTGAGTTCTATATTTGAAGGTCAATTTTTTTTGTTGTTTAGCTATGGTCTTTTTGTCAAAAATAGATGAAATTCACCAGTTTCATTGAATATCTATCTTCTTCCTTGAAAGAAAATGCTCAATTTTGCAGGGTAATTTATTTTTGGCTGCAATCAAAGTTCCTTCACCTTTCAGACTATTAGATTCCAGACCCTTCAATCCTTTAAAATGGAAGCTGCTAGCTTCTTAGTAATCCTTATTGTGACTCCTTGATATTTGAATTGTTTCTTTCTAGCTGCTTTTTCTTTGGTCCGATAGTTGTCAAATTTAGCCATGATACTCCCTCGGGTTTTAATTTTGGAGTCTCTTTCAGGAGGTGTTTGGTGAATTCTTTTAAAAGTCATTTTACCTTCTGTTTGCATGATAACTAAACAGTTCTCTTTGATGATTTCCTGAAAGATAGTGTCTAGGATCTTCTTTTCATCATGTATTTCAGGGAGTCCAATAATTCTCAGATTGTCTCTCCTAGATCTATTTCCAGGTTGGGTGTTTTCCCAATTAGGTATTTTACTTTTTTTTTTTTCTATTTTTTCTTTTCTTTTCTTTTTTCTTTTTTGCTTTTGCTTGACTGATTTTTGTTGTCTTATTAAGTCATTCATTTCCATTTGTTCAATTCTGAATTTTTGTTAGTTATTTTCTTCATTTACTTTTTTTTAAACTTCTTTTTGTATTTGCCCAATTGAATTTTTAATGATTTATTTTGTTCTATGGAATTTTTTTCCATTTCACAAATTCTTTTTTTTTTTAAGGAGTTATTTTCTTTTTCCATTTCACAAATTCTGTTTTTCTGGGAGTTGCTTTCTTTTTCCATTTTATCAAATTTATCATTTAATGAGCTATATGCTTTTTCCATTTCACTAAGTCTATTTTGTAGTGAATTTTCTTCAGATAGTTTCTATGTTGCCTTTTCCAGACCCTCTTGCAAATTTTTCATTTCCTTTCCTCATTTTTCTTCTGGCTCTCTTTTAAAATCCTTTTAAATTTCTTCTAGGAGAGCCTTGTGTGATGGGGATCAAGTTATATCGACTTTGGGCACTTCATCTGGAGATAATCTGTCTTTAATCTCCTCAGGGTTTGAAATCTGTTCTTCTCTTTCTCCATAAAAGCTGTCAATTGTTAGAGTCCTCTTTACTTTTTTTTACTCATTTTTGAAGTTAAGGTTTGCCTTTAGGGCAGGGGAGGTTTTCTAAGCAGCTGAAGCTGTGCTGGGTCAGTGCTGATTCACTCCCAATGTTGTATGGGTGTGGCCAGAATCCATGATATTCTGGAGTTTTGGGGTTCACTATTGATCTTTTATGTTTGTGTTGGATATTTTATAACTTTGCTGCTGATCTACTGGCTTATAACGGTAGAGTGGCCAACACTGCTGTAGATTCCTATAGATTCCTCCCTTTAGAGATTCTCTGCCATGTGGTGTATGCAATGTTGGGGGAGTTAGCAATACCTAGAGGATCTGCACTGTGTTCAGTAGGGTTTGTGTTCAAATGTTTATGTTAGGCTGCCCCCCTCCTGCTTCTGATTGAAACAGACATTTTGTGGTCTGTTTCCTCCTGCAGCTTCTCTGCCTGGTGGAGTTCACACCACTATGCTGAGACCGCACTGCCCCAGGGCTCTGTGCTGTCTGTGCTGGCTGTCTCTCTCCTGTTACCAATTGAAAAGGACCTTTTCTGGCAATCTTTGAAATTATCTTCTGATAATTGGTTGCATTCCCAATATTTGTGGATTCTGCTGCTCCAGAGCTAATTCAAAGGTAATTGTTGTGAGGATTGTACTCTGCCATCTTGGCTCTACCCTTGTGAAAAAATTCTTATGAGTTACAAATATCATCTTTCCATGTGGGAGTGTAATGTTTCAAGTCCCTTATAATTTCCTGTTTGTCTTTTTATATTTCTCTTGAGTATTGCATTTGAAAGTCAAATTTTCTTTTCAGCTCTAGTCTTTTTATCAGGAATGCTTGAAAGTCTTCTATTTCATTGAATTTCCATTTTTATCTCTGAAGAATTATACTCAGTTTTGCAGTGGACATGATTCTTAGTTGTAAATCTTAGCTCTTTTGTCTTTTGGAATATCATGTTTCAAGCCTTCTGATCCTTTAATATAGAATCTTCTAAATCTTCTGTTGTTCTTAATATGACTCAGTGTGCTTTTTTAATGGCTGCCTGCAATATTTTCTTTTTGACCTGAGAGCTCTGGAATTTGACTATAATAATCTTGGGACTTTTCATTTGGGATTTTTTTCAAAATGTGATTGGTGGATTCTTTCGATTTCTATTCTACCTTCTGATTCTAGAATATTAGGATAGTTTTCCTTGAAAATTTCTTGAAAGGTGATGTGTAGCACTTGTCAGATTAGCTAGGATGACAGGAAAAGATGATGCTGAATGTTGGAGGGGATGTGGGAAAACTGGGAGACTGATACATTGTTGGTGGAATTGTGAATACATCCAGCCATTTTGGAGAGTGATTTGGAACTATGCTTAAAAAGTTATCAAAGTGTGCATATCCTTTGATCCAGCAGTGTTACTACCGGTCTTATATCCCAAAGAGATCTTAAAGAAGGGAAAGGGACCTGTATGTGCAAAAATGTTTGTGGCAGCCTTCTTTGTAGTGGCCAGAAACTGGAAACTGAGTGGATGCCCATAAGTTGGAGAATAGCTGAATAAATTGTGGTATATGAATGTTGTGGAATATTATTGTTCTGTAATTAATGACCAGGAGAAGGATTTCAGAAAGGCTGGAGAGGTTTACATGAATTGATGCTGAGTGAAATGAGCAGGACCAAGAGATCATTATATACTTCAACAATGATACTGTATGAGGACATATTCTGATGGATGTGGCTCTCTTCAACAATGAGATGAACCAAAGCAGTTCCATTTGTTCAATAATTAATAGAACCAGCTACCCCCAGTGAAAGAACTCTGAGAAATGAGGGTGAACCACTACTAGCATTTCCAATCCCTCTATTTTTGTCTGCCTGCATTTTTTATTTCCTTCACAGGTTAAGTGTACATTATTTCAAAGTCCCATTCTTCTTGTGCAGCAAAATAACTATATGGATATGTATACATATATTGTATTTAACATATACTTTAACATATTTACCATGTATTGGTCTACCTGCCATCTTGGGGAGGGAGAAAGGGGAAGGAGGGGAAAAATTGGAATAAAAGGTTTTGCAATTGTCAAAAAAAAAAAAAAGGTGATGTGTAGGCTCTTTTAATTTGGCTCATAGCTTTCATATTGGATTCTCCCCCCCCCTTCTCTTCTCTTCTTTAACTAGCTATGTTCAATAGTTTTTCTTAGCTCTTGGTTAGTAGTCTTGGATAATAGCCTTTTCAAGTTAAATAATTTATCCTACATGCAGTAGCTGACCTCAATAATGTTTTCCTCCTCATTGAAAAACTCTGAAAAAATTGCTGACATTACCCTAAAAATGCATGGGAGTAAACACATAGCAAGAGTATCATTCATTATCCAGAATCCATGCAAGCATGCCATCCTGAAAATGACATACTATACTGAACAATTTCTCCAGGTACCCAAATTTTGCCATAATCTCCTACAAGTTCTTATGATTAACATTATCAAAAGCCATTCTCCAGTAAATCATTTCTAAAGACAGGCTAAACTAGATTGAGAATAACTGATGGGTCTCAAATCCTTCAGTGAATAAAAATAATGTATAACCCAAGATTTCCCCTGGCAGAATGGGGTTTGAGAAAAATTTATTCTTAATGGCTATGAAAGCAGCTGAAGCAAACATTGTGGAACACTTAGAGGTTGAGTTTTGTCTTGTCACTGGAATTTGTTGACTGGAATAAAAAATGACTTTGTGCAGCTCTACCTCACTTATATCCAATTTATGAGCAAATAAAAAGACATCATTTATGCTATTGTACTATTTTTACTTACCTCAAAGTCCTGTGGTAACAGGCAAATGACAAAGCAGCAGGTACAGCTACCTGAAAATTGTATTCATCAATACAGTCCAGGTCATAGGGCCATCTTCTCACTGAACTGAAGCAGCAGTGGGATTCAGCAGCGCCATGGGTGTTTAAGAAAACTTTTTGCAAGACTGCATGACTCACCTACTACAGAGAGGAAGGAGCTTGTAAATGTACCCTAAAAATTGCTTCACATCATCAATACATGGAATTTGCTTATGAACCACATGAAATACTGAAAGATGTAGGCCTGAAAGATGAACAGCTCTTGTTGCAAGGAATTTGGCAGGTTTTACATCCATATAATAGGTCTGAGTAAAAGAAAGCTGGCAAGAGAAGATTAAGAGCTAAATACATATTTTTCTGAAATGGCCATACCAAAAAGCTGGTTTAGGTTTTATAATAAAAATTAATCTAGCCAATAAATGTGTATACTTACAAAAAGGAGTGAACAATAGGGTCATGGTAATGTGATTGCCACTTGCAGAAAAGCACAATGACACCATCATTAGTACATGTACTCCCACCATGATGAACCCTGATGAAATTAAAGAAAAAACTTTATGAAGGTCTTAAGACCCTAATTATCAATTGCAAAAAGAAACCAACTTATAATTCCAGGTTGACATTAATGTAAAAGTAGACAGACTACCATATATGGCAGTGAGTCTTTGGGAGGAATACTGTTGGAAATAGCAACTGGTCATTTACTACTGAAGACTTGTGCATCTCATGACTTCATCATCAACACTCTTCCATTTCCCTAAATGCAATAAAATTTCATGGATGTGCCCAAGTAGCAAACATTGCACTTAATAGACAGTGTCACAGTAAGAAGAGACAGATAGGATGAAAAAGTAATGAGAGTGATATGTGATCATAGACTTATTTTCTCCAAGATATTGACATTCAACAAAATCTATAGTCCTAAAGTAAGAAATCTACAAGAAGACTCAATGTCAGTAGATTAGAGCACCTTTCCTAGCATCTACAGTTCATGGCTAACTTGGAGAGAAAGCTAAACCAACAACATGGTTGTCAACAGAAAGCAAAAAAGGAGTGGGCACCTTTCACGATTTGATATATATAATTATATTTACTCATATGTACCAGCACATTAGTAAACACTAAGATTAGTTTGACAAAAAATTAAGAAGCTGGTAAATGAAAAATGAGAACTCCACAGGATTTATAGCAGGATAGTTCATTTGTCTCTGTAGTATAAGTAAAGCAAAGAGAAATGCAGGATTCTTGATTCAGTAAGAAGGTAGATAAAATTTAGTTTTACTCTAATAATAATAATTCAAATTTATGAAGTCCTGAATGCTCTTTGTGGACCAAAGACTTATAATTCACTTAGACTACTCACTGTTGATGGAGTCACAATGATTAGTGAGAAAGAAATGATCCTGGAGAACTGGGCTGAACCCTTATACCATGTTCTTAGCAGACTATCATCAATGAGTTTTAGAGTCATAAACTATAGATCTCAGGTTAAAGTCCATCATCTTTAGCCAAATTTCCAGTTAAAGAAGTTTTTGAATGCCATTTGGATCCTCTTGGGTGATGAGAGTTGAGTGAATCAAGTGAATCAAAGGGAGAAAGCATCCCTGAAAAGAGCTTGTTAGCCCTCACACCAGAGATATAAGTCTGCCCTAAATACATTCTAGACCCCAACATGTTTGTAGTCAGCAAGAGAAAAAATGAAAAGTATAATCATAGGCAAAGAGAAGACAGAATTATGCTTATTTGATTTTCCTAAGAAACATATTCCTTTTTCCTCTCTTAATATTTTTAAGATCACTGAAACAAAAAAAAATAATAATCTTGGATCCTTTTTCTATTTTGACTTTCCCAGTGACCCTTAATGAAATGATTTGGGGGAGTCACATATGCTATCTCCCCATATTAGAATGTAAACTATTTGCACTTATTTAGTCTCTTTTAATTCATCACTAATGTATACCTTCTCATACTTCTCTTGATTCTTATATTTGCATTTCAAAGTTTCTATACATCTCTAGAATTCATCAAGAATATTTAGATGTCATTTTTCTTTAAAAAATAATTTTCTATGAATTTCACTTTGAGATTTCTTTTAGCAGGTAAATTTTTTTCTATTTCTACTTTGCCCTCTGGTTCTAAGATCTCTACAGATTCCTTTTATGATTTCTTGAAATATGATGTCTAAATTTTTTTCAGGTCATGGCTTTTAAATAATTCAGTATTTCTCAAATGGACTCTCTTTAATCCATTTTTCACATAAGTTGTTTTTTCCATGAGACCACACTGATATTTTTGTTTTTTTTAAAAACCTTTTTAAAATATGTTTCTTGTTGTCACACAGTCATTATTTTCTATTTGAGCCATTTTTCTTATCAGGGAAGTTTTCTCAAACCAAGATATTAATTCTACTTATAATTCTTTCCTAAGATTTTATTTCTTAAAAAATGAGAGTCTGCTGCTCTCATTTTATTTATAAAAATATTTATAAACTCTTAAAAAACAATTCTTGCATTATCACTTCCAGGAATTCATGTTGAACTTGGGTAAGTTTCTAATTTTTCTTTGAGGCTTTGCTTGTAAATATTTTGTCTTCTTATGGAACTGTGTCTCAAAAATCCTTTTTGTCATGGGCTTTTTATATTGTGATTTTCTTTTTATTTGTTTATTCTTTCATCTTACTATTTGGTTTTGGAATTTTTCTCTAGGCATGACTTTGTGGACTAAACTTTTGTTCTCGTTGGTCCTGCTTTTTCTTTTTTGGGGTTATTAAGTTATGCATTATTCCAGAATCTCAAAAACAGCTTAAGTTGGGGACCTGGAGCCTTTCAATACTCTTAAAGGACTCTGATCCATTATAAAGTACAGTCATTAACTTTCTAGTCTGCAAGTTCCTGACTTGTATGCTTGTCCCAATTGGAGTGGATTGCTGCTACAAGCCACTATTAACCAGCAGAGAAGCTCTGATGATACAGTAGTAAAAAGGCTTCTTTTTGGTCTGTGGCTCCTTCCATGGTTATTTTCTTACAGACTCTGTTCCAGGAGGAAATGAGATCTGCTCTTCATTGCTCAAGTCAGAGCCACATGGTTGCTGTTTACTTCTCAACTTGTTCTTTCTTCAATACATTACTTATATCTCATGATAGCTCTTCACCTTGGCATGCCCTTTGTAGGCAAAGATCCTTTGTTCAGGCTGTCTTATCTCTGTGGCATAGGACTGAGTAATGAGTGACATCACTGTCAGTTGGTATTTGCTCCTGTTTCTTGTACAAAGTCATGCTCTAGCAGGGACCCTAACACTTTTTCAGTCCCTAAGTTGGAATGCTCAGTGTAACCATTCCTTATACTTTACTTTCAATGCCTCTCCTACTTTTCTTATGCTGAACTAAGGCAGAAAGAAATGAATTCCTGTTCCTTTTTCTTGGATTTCCTAGACAAGACTACATCAGGTGTTTTAAGTCTTAGTGGAAAAACTATTGGAAAGGAACTACTGTACTTTTTCCTATTTGTCCATTTTGTCTCCTACATTTCCTGAATCTTTTAATATTTTATCTCTTCTTATTTTGAAGAATCACTATCATCTATGTATTAGAAGAGGAATTTCTTGAGATCCATTTTTTCTTATCTAAGAAATTTATATAATAATGGAAATGATGTTTCAAATACTTCCTTTCTTTCCAAGAAATGTATATAATGTTGGAATTGATGCTTCAAATAATTAATTTATAAATGCATCTTTTTCTGTTTTGGGGGGAGGAATTCTTTTAAGGCTTCTTCAGCTTCTTTTCCTAAAATCAGATTATTTAAGTCTTGCATTTTTTTCTGTTAATTTCAGCATTTTATATTGTTGCAAATATTCATCTATGTAATTTAAGTCATTAGTTTTATTTATATATGTTAGACAAATAGTTTTAAATAATTTTCTTTATTTTTATCTCCTTTTTGTTCCTATTTCATTTTTCATTCTGATAATTTTTTTCTTTCTCTTAAAAATTAAATTGATTGCATTTTACTTATTTCACTGTTCCATACTAATTTAATAATCAGAGTCCCTAGCAAAGCTTGCACAATGTAGATGAGTCCCATTAAAAATAAATATTCTTTAATTGATAGCAATGAGCAGCTATTTGCCTCACATTAAGGCCAACCCATCTTTCTTAGTATAATCAATCATAATGTTCCTGCTCTAACCCTACAACCTTTCACTTTTTTTCCATACCTACCAAGATCCCTTCTGTACTGTGTGTCAATAATAAGGGTCATTGGCTTTACTGCATTTGTCAGTCTGATCCTCTTTATTAACACTAATATCATGCCTATTAATAAACTGATTTTGCTCAAATCTCTATACCTCAGTTTACCTTTAATTTTATTTGCCACACCAGAGAGGTGATAAATTCAAAATGAAAAATAAGTATGAAGTGTTTTTTTTTTTGGAGGGGGGGAGGGCTGGACATGGTTAATGTGGGAAATTTTTTTGACCATGCACATTTGTCATAAAGTTTGCCTTTTAGTCTTTTTCATGGGGGAGGGAAGTAAGAGGGGCAGAAAATAAAATTTTGTTAATTTTTTAAATTAAAATTTAAAAGAGTTGATTAGATTACTGAGAGGTTAAATGAATTGTCCAAGATCATACAACTTTCAATTATAAGAGCAGGGGCCCTCTTCATTTTGTTTATTGATTTCATATTAATACATTACATAAACTAAAGTCATTATAAGGATAAGGAGACCTTTAATTACACAATGTAAAGGCTAAAGTACTGATATAGGCATATATAAAACATAGACATAAAATCAGAGATTTTCCAAAAAAGAAGACATCATATTATAGAAAGAACAATCAATTTAAAATCTAGAACAAATTTTTAATACTCTCTGAAACTTACTCCTTAGAAAAAGATAATTCTGGGCAATTCACTTAATACTTCTGAACTTCATTTTAAAAATCTGTAACATGAATTGATTAGACTACCCTTTTTTTCCCCCTTGTTCTACCTCTGTGGTCCTATGAACAACTATGCACATGAAAGAAAAAAGTGGGGAAGTCACTGAAGTGGTATAAGACAATCCATTCAAATGGGAAAAGAATATAAAAAAGGTTTACTAGGTTAAAGCAACCTTTGCTTACTTCACAAATTTGCTTAGGGTTAGCCTGGGCATTATACCTGGGTTCAGCTCATTGCAGATAATTCTTGATCAGAAATTGTATGTTACTTTTTCTGCTGGACTTATAAACCAGCTCATGGGTTTCATAGGGCTGCATTTGGGAGTCACGTAAAGATCACATGCTTCCTCTTAACAGCATTATATGCCCATACTATTCCTCATAATCTTCTAGCAATATATGTACTCCCACCCCAGGAAGTTTCTCTCCCATATCCTACCTTATCTTCTTTTTTTCAATCTCTATAAGGAAAAGAGCCATCATTTCTATCAGTTGGATTACTCCCTCACAGAAAATGTTGTAGCTAGTAATGGCTCTACTTTTTTTTTTTTTATCAGTTGTAGGGTTACAGCAGAAAACTTACTTGAATGAAGTAAGAATGAATGAAAATGAATGAGAATGAAACCAAATTGTACTTGAGAAAACAATGTCTTATGCAATCTGAAACAAGTTTATTGAGAATTCAAGAGATTGAGAATACAGAAAAGATCAAAGTGATGAAAAATTCATGAGAACTCCAAGTTGAAGTGCTGAAATTCTGGAGATATCCAAATGAATAATAGCCAGTTCATTCAGCTTGATGTAAAGTTGGCCAAACATAATCTTCCAGGTTTTCAGACTCTTCCTACAGTAAACATGATCCTAAGTCAGAAGAGCAGCAGTGTTAGAGATGGTGACCAGATGCAGACTCAGTAATTCTCAGCTGTTTAAGTCAATCAATAGAGTCCAAATGACCAATATCTTCTGTAGCCATATGGTCCACAACCACAGTATCCATATCCATGTCCATAGCCTGGTGGTGAATAAGTGCTGCCATAACCACAGCCAACACTGTAGCCCAAGGGGTAGCCACAACTGCCCCAGTAGCAACCTGGATAGACAGATCCAGGGAAAACACTGTAGTTCATTTTGTCAAGAGTTGAAGGTTCAGCTAAGGTAGGAAACTTTCTTGGATGTGATAGATTTCCTCAGTGCTGGGACTTCTTATATATGCTCACTAAAGGGTGTGGCAATAACATAAATCCTCTATTAACATTCTTTATAGCAATCTGAATGAAAAGAGATCATTAACTTGTTGTGCTTTTATGTCAAGATGGCATAGTTGTTAAGGAAGTTTTTTATGTAATTTACCACAGAAAATAAATTTCTTGAACACATCATTTCCTCTCACTGAAAAATGTTTACAATGTGTTCAAAGCACTTCAACAGAGACCTACCATAATGGGTCTTTACAGAATCCAAAAGTACTCTGAAATTATTCTTAACTTCTAACTAGGCTCAACTATTCCCCTTTGTTATTCTAAAGCAAGTGGAAACAGCTACAAAGTCAAGGACTTATCCATTCTTTAATTTTGATTTGTTTGAATGAATATTTACTTAACATGGGAGATGCTCAATTTTTTAATAATTCATTCAACTGAAGTAACATATAACTATAAGAATTTTTTTTCTTTTCTTTTTACTTCATTTGTATGAAATATGGTACTAAAGAACTAAGAATTAGATTCCTACTTGTTAGGTCCTTAGGACATTATTTGACATATTTCAGATTAAGAAAGTGACTTATTCAAACAGGATGGGTAAGATTTTAACCCACATCCTCTGACAAAATCTAGTTCTTGCTTTACCATACTAAGTTGCAGAAAGTTTGTGACTATAAACAACGAATTGAGGAAGCAAATATGTGATTATTTATTAACTATGGTCTTTTGTTGGAAATGAGATATAGAAAGGAGAGAAATACAAGGGATTATACAGTTTGGAAATACTTGCCTTATCTAGACCCCAAAACTTTATTTTTCATGTACATGGAATAGATGACAACTCTTTGGAATAGATGACAACTCTGTAGCAATCCTCAAAGTAGAATGTACAAAATATCAATTTTATTTGAATCTTTCAATAGTATGAATGTAACATTTGACTCTTTACTAATGGTATATATTGAAATTGAGATTTTCAAATCAACATTGCCTAAATAAATGTTCTAGTATAAATTCTAGTGTCAACTCTACTACTAACTAGTTATGTAACCTCAGCCAAATACTTTAGCTTCCCTGGGCTAATTTTTCTCATCTAAAAATGAGGAGTATGCCCTAGATTTCAGTGATCTCTTTCTTTTTGTAAAATTCAAAGTGTCTATTATTCTACACTCACATCTATTGATTAGCTCACACTCATAATTTAAGTCTCTTTTGCCAAAATTTAGTCAATTAAATATAATTCTGGTAGTATTCTGTATAATCATTTTGACTGCATTCATTCTTTCTGTCATTCTATCCACAATTAGAATTCATTTTAAATTGTTAGCTAGTGTTATCCTTTCTGACTTAAAGAGGATAGAAATATTGTATAGGAGACAAATAGATAACTGATCCCAGGGTTCAATTAGAATAAACATACATTTTGCTTACTATGTGCTAGGCACTTAAAAAACAAATATTATTTCAAACGTTCTTCACAATAATCCTCCAAGGTTGATACTATTATTATTCCCATTTTAAGAAAACAGATTAAGTGATTTGCCTAATGTCATACAGCTAGTGAACATCTGAAGGAGGATTTGAACTCAGGTATACAGGACCAACACATCATCTACCAGGCTATCAATTACCTCTAAAAGAAATTCAGGAAGACTTGAGTTCAAGTCCCATTTTCAACACATACTGGTTGAATGACCCTGGGCAAGTTATATTCTCTCAGTGACCTAGGAGTATTAGTAGAAGAAGTTCCTCAATAGCAGTTACCTATATCAATCCAAAGAAACAGAGAGAAAAGGAGAAACAATTTGGAAATAGCTACAGTAAAATCTGGCTTTCATCTGATAAACACATTTTTTTTTTTGCAGACCTCAGCTGAATCTCTAGGTACATTGAGATAATTTACACAGCCAAAAATAAATGACAACTTCCTTCTACTCTTGACATTTTTGTGGCTAAGCTACTTTTCAATTTCTCTGTGGTTACACCAGACAAATATGACTCTACATTTGATGTGGACCATGTAAGGTATTCTTGTTAAACATTTTCACATTTTATTTCTGCTTTGCTGTATAATGAGCTTACTAGGTGCCACTGAAAACATCTCAAATAAATAGCTATCAGATGGTTCACAATATAATTTATAGGAAGAAATATTTATAGGAAGAAATATTTGCTTTAATGCACTCTATCAATGGTAAATTATGAAAAATGCTGACAACATTAATAAAGTTTGGGAACCCCTTCACCTTGAAATATTGGTAGTCATATGCAAGGATATAAAAACTGGTAGTTTCTACTTATGACATCATGGAGGTATCAAAGCAAAAAGCCCAGAAACATAAACTAAACTTATATACATACACTTCTGTGTTTGAGCTCAGTGATAGAAGTATAGAGAATAAGAAATAGAAACCAGCCCAGCCACCAAGGTGACATTTGAACTGCTGCTAACATTGTCCTTTCATCATTTCTTTCTGCCTAACCCTAAATTTTTCTTACCATATTCTTTCTCTTATCCTCTCCAGTATGCAGAATACAGCTGCATGAAATCAAGTAACTATGCTGATTAGTTCTATTATAAATTTGTTTTATCCAACCTCAACTGGACCCTTACTGTTGCATGAATACCACTTTCTCTGTGCTTTTCTGAATTTTAACTCATGGTCAGGACAGATCCACAGAGAATAATTGATTACTACTTTCAAGATTCTAAGGGAAATGCTGTGGGACTAAGTTTCAAATATTTGTAGCTTTCCATTATTATTCAGACAGTAACTGATTCGTTGGTAGATGTTTACAGAAAGATCAGTGGTTATAAAAGCATTTGCCCCCAAAAGTCTAGAGTTCACACTTCTACAACATTACATTCTAAGTTTGAGCTAATTTCTGTGTGTGTGTGTGTGTGTGTGTGTGTGTGTGTGTGTGTATGTGTGTGTGTAATGACAGGGCACAAACTTACATGTGCAAATTTTTTTACTCTTAAAACAATAATAATAACTATCATTTATGCAGTGATTTATTTTTCCTTTGCATATATAATCAATTCTGTAATATTCCTAAAACTTAAAATTGCACAGCAAAATCACAAAGCTTTTGGGAAAAGTGAAGTTAGGAGAATGATACTCAGAAATCATATTTTTTTTTTAAAAAAAAAGACAGGAACCCAATAAATAGTATTACATATGTTAAATAGTACACATAAGTATCTATGGAAGAGAGCTGTCTTCACCAATTGAGGATGGCAATAGAGGGGTAGTTATGTCCCTTCTTCTTTTATACTTCTTTTAATACCTGTGTTTGTATGTCATATTTTCAAATTTGAATCATGAATCCTTACCCTTAAAAGTGAAAAGGGAAGGAATAAGCTAAGCAGAAGGGAATACGGAAACTGGGAGGGAAAGGGGTAAGATAGGGGAAGGAACTCTAAGGTGGGGGGAAGGATACTAAAAAGGGAGGGCTGTGAGAAGCAAGTGGTGCTCACAAGCTTAATACTGGGAAGGGGGGTAAAGGGGAAAGAAGGGGGAAAAGCATAAACCGGAGTTAACAAGGTGGCAAGTAATACAGAATTGGTCATTCTAACCATAAACATGAACGGGGTAAACTCCCCCATAAAGAGGAAGCGGTTAGCAGAATGGATTAAAAGCCAGAATCCTACAATATGTTGTTTACAGGAAACACACCTGAAGCGGGGAGATACATGCAGGTTAAAGGTAAAAGATTGGAGCAAAATCTACTATGCTTCAGGTGAAGTCAAAAAAGCAGGGGTAGCCATCCTGATCTCAGATCAAGCTAAAGCAAAAATTGATCTAATTAAAAGAGATAAGGAAGGGCACTATATCTTGCTAAAGGGTAGCATGGATAATGAAGCACTATCTATATTAAACATATATGCACCAAGTGGTGTAGCATCTAAATTCTTAAAAGAGAAATTAAGAGAGCTGCAAGAAGAAATAGACAGTAAAACTATAATAGTGGGAGATCTTAACCTTGCACTCTCAGATAAATTAGATAAATCAAACCACAAAATAAATAAGAAAGAAGTCAAAGAGGTAAATAGAATACTAGAAAAGTTAGATATGATAGATCTCTGGAGAAAATGTAATGGAGACAGAAAGGAATACACTTTCTTTTCAGCAGTTCATGGAACCTATACAAAAATTGACCATATATTAGGACATAAAAACCTCAAACTCAAATGCAGTAAGGCAGAAATAGTAAATGAATCCTTACCCTTTAGTTTGTAAAAAATAATAATAATAATAATAATTTCCTACCCTCACTCCACCATAAAACTGTATTCAATTTTTCTGGGTAGTTTATTCTTTTTGTGAACCCAGATCATTTGTACTCTCGAATATCATATTATAAATTCTTTCTTTCTTTATAATGGTAACTGCAAACTCTTGTATAATTCTGAAAGTAACTCCTTGGAACTTGAATTCTTTCTCTTTGATTGTTTTCAACATATTTCCCTTCCCTGAGAGCTTCAGATTTTGGCTTTAATATTCTTGGAAATGTTTATCTGGGGGTTTCTTTTAGAAGGAGTCTAGTAGAATCTTTTTGTCCCTGGTTCTAAGAATTCTTGGTGGTCTTATATATAGTTTCTTGAAATATGCTAGCAAGGCTCTTTTTATTAGTAGCTTTATGTACTTCAGTAGTTCTTAGATTATCTTTTCCTTTGCTACAAGAAGGAAGAGAAAGAAGACAAGAAGAGAAGATGAAAGAGAGACAGAGAGAAGACAGAGACAGACAGAAAAACAGAGACAGAAAAACAGAGAGTTCAAAATGTTATGTTTTAGCTTAGCACATATGCTTCATCAGGAAGGATGGCTCTTCCAATGAATCCAGAATCCTTGCACATAAGTTGGCTTATCTTCAAGGGATAACCCTAGTCTCTGAAGCCCAATCAATAATTCAGCAGTACTTGTGCTTATTTATACTCTATTTATAATAAATATTCATGACAAACAGAAATGCAAAAAAGAGACCAACCTGAGAAAATATCTCTTTTAAGTCATTTTCTGATAAAGTTTAATTCCCATGATGCCTATTTCAATCGAGTTCTGAATTTTTAAGTTGCTGTATTTTCAGAATTCATCTTAAATTATTGATATTAAAATTATTAGAAACTTTCATCTTACAATTGGGTTCATATCATCTTGTTGTTATTCACTTGTTCATTTGTGACTTTTGTGATCCTCATGGACCATAGCATGCCAATGTTGTCCATGGGGTTTTCTTGGCAAATGTACTGAAGTAGTTTGTCATTTCCTTTTCTGGTGATTAAGACAAACAAGTTAAGTTGCAAAGCTAGTAAGTATCTGAGGCTGAATTTGAAATCAGATTTTCCTGACTCCATGTTAAGCACTCTATCTACTGTGTCTTCTAATTGCCTTTTTATCATCTTAGAAGTTGATATGATGAAGTTAGTCTTCTCAGAGAAAATCAATGATTTTCAAAGTTTCTGCTTACAAATCCCCATTGTTTTTAAAAAATGTTTTGATTTATTCAACTTCTTTCTTCTATAATTTCACTGCCTATTGTCAAAAAAATTAGTGTAAGAATATATTTTAGAAATTTATATCTGAAAAGGAATCCAAACTATAACATATCCTACAAGTAGTCTTCCTCACATTCACTTCCTAAGGCAGCCTATGCCAGGTTGTTATAATTTTAATTGTTTAAAAAAAGTTTTTACATGTATGAAACCTAAACTTGTCTCTGAAAATTGTACTGTATATGGCTGTTTCACTATATGGCTAAACCAAACACACTTGTTCCTTCTTTCATGTAATAGTCCTTTTGACTCTTAAAGAAAGCTAGCATGTTACTAAATCTTCTCTTTTCTGTATTAAATATTCCCAATTCCTTTTATGTATCTTCCAAAGCAAGAATGTGAGGTCTTTCACTGTCTTTGTCTGTTTTCTACTGTCCTTGTGCTATTCACAGTGATTTAAATCCCTTACTCCCATATCTTATCAAAGATTTTGTCCTGTGAGGCCTCAATCTTGCATCATTCATAATATCTGCTCATTTTGCTTTTATTCATATGCTGCTGAAATAAGATATAGGAAAAAAAAAACATGCTGACTGGATGAACTACAAACCTGCCTCATATTTCACCAAATTACTGAAGTCATTTGCTGTACCCTCTTCTTCATCTCATATTTCTCAAATGCCTTCTACAACTTATTTTCCCTTCACTCTTGTCTCATAAGAAGGGATTCAGCTAGCATTTTTAAGCAGATGATTCTCAGTTCTGAGAACAATATACCTAGAGATGATAACTGAATACATGGGAAATGACAAGAAAACCAAGAGAGATAACACAGTAAGGCAAAATAGAAGGGCTGAGAACAGATCCCTAGGAACATCTATAATGGGAATGATCTGTGGAAAATCCAGCAAAAATAACCTAGAAGCAGTCAGAGAGGAAGGAAGAGTGAGAAGTGCTTAAAAAGAGAGTCTTTCTGGCCTCAGACACTTAATACTTCCTAACTGTGTGACCCTGGGCAAGTCATTTAACCCCAATTACCTCAGCAAAAAAAAAAAAAAAAAAGAAAAAGAAAAAGAAAAAGAAAAAGAAAAGAAGAGGAAGAAGAAGAAGACAATGATGAAGAAGACAACAGAGAAGATGATGACAAAGTGATGAAGATGAAGACAAAGAAGAAGAAAATAAAGGAGAAGGAAAAGAAGAAGACGAAGATGATAATGAAGACAAAGATGAAGATAACAACGATAAAGTTGAAGAAGAAGAAGAAGGAGGAGGAGGAGAAGGAGGAGGAGGAGGAGGAGGAAGAGGAGGGAAGAGAAGGAGGAGGAGGAGGAGGCTTATCCAAGAGAGGAAGGTGATTGAACAAGAGCACCAGTGGCTATAGGAACACCAAATAAATGAGAATTAATAAAAGGTCATTATCTAACAAGAGATCAATAATAACTTTAAAGAGTTTTAATTGAATAATGATGCCAGAGCAATGCTGAAGAAGGTGTAGAAGTGAATGAGAGAAGATAAAAGAGTATTAAAAATGTGAAATGGATAATTTTTATTACATTAAATTAAGAAGGCTTTGAATAAACAAAACCAACACAAACAAAATAAGAAGGGAAGAAGAAAATTGGGAAAACATTTATAAGTATTTCAGATAAAGATCTCATTTCTCAAACATATATTGAACTAAGTCATTTCCCAACTAATAAATGGTCACAAGATATAGTCAGTTTATAGTTGAAGAAATCAAATCTATCTAAGTTATATGAAAAAATGTTCTAAGTCACTTTTGATTATAGAAATGCAAATTAAAACAACTCTGAGGTATTATTTCATAACCATTAAATTGGCTAATATGACAAAAAGAAAATGATAAATCTTGGAGAACATGTGGGAAAACTGGGACTCTAATGCGCTATTGGTGGAGTTGTGAACTGATCTAGTCATTCTGTAGAACAATTTGAAACTATGTATACCCAAAGTGTGGGCAAGCTGTGCATGTCCTTTGATCCAGCACTACTAGGTCTGTATCCCAAAGAGATAAAAAAGGAAAAGAACTTATATGTATCAAGAAAAAATATTTATAGGACCTCATTTTCTGTTTGCTAAGAATTGGAAATTAGGAAGATATCTATCAATTGGAAAATGATTGAACAAGTTGTGATATAGATGTAGATATATAATGGAATACATTTGTGATATAATATCACAATGATGAACAGGTTGATTTCCGAAAAATCTGCAAAAACTTGCATAAATAGCTGATGCAAAGTGAAGTGAACAGAACCAGGAGAACATTATACACAATAACAGCAATATTATGTGATGAACAGCTATGAATGACTTAGCGTTTCTCAACAATATGATAATCCCAAAAAATTCCAAAGGACTCATGATCCCAGAAAATTCCAAAGGACTCATGATGAAGCATGCTATTTACCTCCAGAGAGAGAACTAATAGCATCTGAATACAGATGGAAGAGTACTACTTTTCACATTCTTTTCTATTTGAATTTTCTTCCATAAAATTACTCATATGGAAATGTTTTACATAATTGCACATTTAAAACCTATAACAGATTGCTTATTGTCTCAGAGATAGGGCAGGTAAGGGAAGGAGGAATAAAATTTGAAGCTCAAAACTTTAAAAAACCTTGAATGTTAAAAATTATTTTCATATGTAATTGGGGAAAGGGTTATTTTAAAATAAAATCAAGAAGAAATGAGTTAGAGGTATTAATTGTTAGTGATTTTCTTAAAGGACTTTAGCCATGAAAGTTAGGAGAAAAATTATATGATAACTACTTAATATCAAATTTATCAGTTAAGATGAATTGAGACTCTGGGGTAGGAACAGAGTACTTGCAATAGCATGTTTCCAATTGAAGAGGAAAAGTTTGCTTTTGGAAGAATTGTGTTTGCATTTAAGGGAAGTTCCTTGGAGAGCATGGAACATGCATAAACATTTTCAAACTGGTTCCACTTTATTAACTAGACAATTAGAGTCATCTTTTTTTTTTTTTTATTGGAATCGAAGTACCTTCAAAAAGGTACAAATAAATGTTAGTTATCTCTCTTTCTTTTGGTTTCATTTGGGAACTCAGTTCTGCATATGGAGCTTAGTGAGAGGCAACGTCCTAAATAGAGAGGCTCTAGGGACTCTCCCATTCTAATCATTTAACCTTAAGAAATAGATTTCAGTTCTTGGCATCTTTATTTGTTTTTCACTTGAAACATAAGAAATGAAGTCTCCAACCTTGGAAATTTCAAAAGATTGAGATAAAAAGATCCACTGGAATTCAGGAATGGGACTCCAAGCAAGTTTTTGTAGCATTGATGCCCAAAGGATAATGATCCTTGAAACAACTTTTGGGGTCCTAATCCAGTCACAGCTAAAACAAGGAATCAACTGACAGAAATGCTGCCTTTGGATGTCAGTATAGTAGGACCAACATTATGTAAAAAAGACAATGATGTAAAGGAGAATAAGCCCCCTGAAGAGAGGAGGAAATGCTCATAAATTAATTTTCACTTTATCATTCAAGTAAATATTCCTCTGTAAAAGTAAGTTTATGTTAAATGATTAAATGCACCTGGAGCTCTAGTTACAGACTCCCCAAAAATAAGGGAAACATGATTAGTAGAGAAGATATCCAACAAGCTCTAAGTATTCTACAATTCTGTTTCAGCTTCCTACCTTCATGGCCCTTGGAACAACTTCTTCTTATCTACCCATTGTGCTAGGGAAAGCCTTCTCATGCTTAAGATAGACATATACCTAATTCAGTAAGGAATTTGTCCTGTAGGTTACCTTCAACCTGCTTTAGCCTATTTGCTAAGACAATTTTTGTAGGGATGTTGCTGCTGCAGAAACTATAGCTTCTTAAAGCAAGAAATGAGAGCTACATGACAGATGAATACCAAAGATTGATGAATAAACCTGAAAAGGGCTCAGCAAACCCTCACACCACAGCTATTAGTCTTCCATGAATACCATACTCTTCTAATAATAGTCAATTAAGTTATATATCCCTGCTGTCAAGGAACCCAGAGCCTAAAGGGGAGAGAATGTACCAACATCTATATTTAAGGGGGTTCAAAAGTAAACATTACAACAAAAGTCAACAATGAGATGATGCTTCCCTTTATCTAAGGCTTAGATTCACAGGGTTTTGTCATAGCTCCTTCTGCTGTTTAGTAACTTTGACTGCCTAATTAGAGTAAATCAAGAGCCCACAGTGATCTAATCAGGACAAAGACAATGTTGGGTTTTTTTTTTTCAAATGCAGTAGTTTTATTAGTAGGCTAAATCCCAGACACCCTTCTCACTCCCAACTTGAAATTCATCAAGGCAGAAGTAGAGAAACAAAAATCACAGAGCAAACAGAAAAATATTTCTTTCATTATTGACATGAGGAAAAATTTGTCATCAATGACTTTAAGTGAATTTTAGTTCACGTGAAGGAGTTCTGAGGTATCAAGAACTGAGTTCCGAAGCATCAAAATGGTAATCCAGCACAATGTTAGTGAGTAGTAGATGAAATCTGATTCTTCCAACACTTCTTGGAACCTCTTCTTGGTCTATAGAATATGCAGTTGTTCTAAAATTGGTCACTCCGTTGTCTGTCTTCATGTCTTCAATAGGTGCTGTATCCATAGCCAGAACCAGAACCCCAGGGTCTACAGCAGCTGCCTCCATAACAGCAGCCAAGGTTGCTGAAGTTGCTACCACCAAAGCTATAACCTAGTGAGCTGTAGCCATTGCAACCTTGTCCATAGTTCAGGGGAGAGCCCAGTGGCACAACACAGTTCAAGGGAGTGGCTCTGAAGCTTCTATGCCAGTTGGTACCATAGCAAGGATACCCTGGGAAATAGTTTCCACAGCAGAAGAATCGAGTCATGTTAGCAGATGTTGAAGACTTGGTTAGATTGCTAGAAGCAAGTTACCAAAGTTTGAATTTCTTCTTCTGCATGGAGCTTTTATATATTTGACTTGGGAATGTGACACACCTCTCCAGCTTTTTAAAATGCTAATTTACATGAAGAATCCCATTATTTTCACTGATAATGACATATAAAGAGGTTTTTAAACTCATTATAAAAGATGTAGGTAGCTTTACTGGCTAGATAGGAATGTGCTGTGTCTTCAAAGAATGGTGGCTGCCTTTGAGGTACAATTCAATCCATTTAATCAAAGTTTTGTTGCTTAATTATTATTTGTTTTCTATCGTGTTATTGCCGACTTCAGGTTTTTAATTTATTAATACTGACCTCCCAAATGTAAGTAAACTTTATATCAAGTAAGAAGGCACTTTTTCTCCCTTTTAACTCAAAGCAAAGATGAGTTGAGCAGGTCTTTTATTCATTGATAATAAGGTATTTGAGAATGAAGTGCAACAGAAACATTATTGTATTTAGAGTCAGTTCTCTCTACAAGCCTTGACACTTTTTGCCTTCATGATTTTAGCAATATCATATAATTTTTCCAAGTAGTTTTATGTATGAAGTAAAAATAATGGAAAATATTTCTACAGGGGTCAGCTAGGTAGTATAGGAGATAGAACAGCGGGCTTGGAATCAAGAAGATCTGAGTTCAAATTTGGCCTCAGACACTTACTAGATATGTGACTCTGAGCAATCCACTTAGACCTTAACAGTTTGTTAGCTATAAAATTGGGTCACACTGAAGAAGAAAATGGAAAACTACTACAGTATCTTTGCTGAGAAAACTCCATTGACAAAAATTCATGAGGTTGAGCAGACATGACTGAATGACAAAATAATAAAAACATTATTGATATAGCACTTTAGTGTTTTCAAAGTGATTTAAATTATGATGCCAAATTCAAAACACTAAAGGCCATATAAGGATCCCTGCAGACGGTATTTTGACTTAGAAAACCACATATTAACATATCTATATTATATTATGTTTTTATTTATTTTGTTAAACATTTCCCAATTGTATTTTTATCTGTCTGGGATTTTACTAGGGGAATACTGCAACTGCAATATGCCCCTTGGCCCCCTGCTAAACCCCTCTGCTTTAGAATCTCATAATAACCCTATTATTATTTTGTTATTTCTATTATTAATGTGTTATTATCTTCTTCATTTTATTGATAAACTGAATCCCAAAAAAGACAATGACTTGCTTAGGGTCATACAATTAATATGTGGGGCAAGATCCAACTTCAGATTTTCCTGACTAAATCAAATGGAACCACCTAATCATGGTGCTATTTACACTTTATCTCACAGGGTTGTTGTGAGGAAGGTATTTACAAAGAACTTTATATGTATGAATTATTAACATTATTAGAGCAGTATATGATTGCTTGCACCTGGCTTTGTGTTTCATTTGATAACATAAACAAATAGAAGACACACATATTGTCATTTAGATGGCAGCATAAGGTGAGGCTATAATTGTCTCAAATCATGGGATAGCTCAAGTTAAGCTACAATTCTTGTATTTATGGGCATCCATTTAGTTAATAGCACAATTGTTTGAACTATCCCACCCTACCTTTTTTTTCAAATCTCTTTAAACATTCTGATGCCTTATTAGAGAACAGCTACACTGTTGAAACTTGAAGGAACTCAGATATCAAAGTGATAGATTGTTATGCTTGGTGGTTAACTATTCCTGGGAAAGCAAGTTTGAATGTTGTAATCAATTATGGGTAAGAATGTAACAACACTAAGTTCTCCTTTTCTTTTATGACTCCTGTGATCATTGCTTGTCATTGTGGTGAAAATAAATCTCAAGGACCTGTTTTTTTCCCCCAACCTGGCTCATTACATAAAATTCAAAGCTTTTTCTGAAGCAAATTTTGCTTCTGATACAAACAAGAGAATTCTAGAGTATGAATTTTTCTTGAACTTGGCAAACATTAGCATTTATTCATACAAAGAACAAAAGATTATCATATATGATTCCACAAACATTTTTCACATAAAGATAATATATTTTAAATTTAACATGACAATTTCAACACTGCTCTTCTGAACTTCTTTCAAGTTTTCTGAATGTTTTAAAATATTTCATTGAGAACATTTTCTTTCTTTTCTTCTTTTTCTTTTGGTATCACTTTCACTATCTTTTCCCACTCTCTTACAGACAGGGGAATAGAATGTTGCCTTATCCCCTCCCCTCACTCCACAATAAATCTCCTTTGTAACAAATTTTTTTCAGCCCCTTTTTTGTTTATTTATTTATTTTTAAACCACATTGCTTTATAAATCATATTGGAAGGAAAAAAAAATCAGACCAAAAGGGAAAAAACTATGGGAGAGAGGGAAAAAAAGCAGAAAAAAAGAAGTGAATATAGCATATGCTGATTTACATTCAATCTCCATAGTTCTTTTTCTGGATGCAGATAACATTTTTCTGTCCAAGCTCTATTGGGATAGCTTTAAATCACTGAACCCCTGAGAGAAACTAAGTCTTTTCATAGTTGATCATCACGCACTTTTGCTGCTATTACATACAGTACTTTTTTGGTTCTGTTTGATTTGCTCAGCATCAGTTCATATAAATCTTTCTAGGCCTTTCTAAAATCAGCTTGTACATCAGTTTTATAGAAGAATAATATTCCATTACCTTCATATATCACAACTTGTCCAGCCATTCCCCAATTGATGGGCATTTACTCATTTTCCAATTCTTTGCTACCACAAAATGAGCTGCTAAAAACATTTTTGCACATGTGGTTCTTTTTCCCTCCTTATAATTTCCTTGGGATACAGACCCAGTAGTGAACTATTGGGTCAACTGGTATGTATGGTTTGATAGCTCTTTGGGCATAGTTCCAAATTGCTCTTTAGAATGGTCTAATCATTTCACAACTCTACCAACAATGCATAGTGTCTCAGTTTCTCCTTCAACATTTATCATCTTTTCCTTTCATCATAACCAATCTGAGAGGTGTGAATTGGTACCATAGAGTTGTTTTAATTCATATTTCTCTAATCAGTAGTGATTTAGAGCATTTTTCCATGTGGCAAGTAATAAATCATTCACAATTATGCAGAGGGCAGTTTTAGTCAAATGATGTTATCAAAAACCAAACTGAAGAATAAAATAAGAAGGGAGGAAGTGAAAATAACTATCATGCTTATCTTTTATATAGAGTCCATGTAAAAAAAGGAGGAAAAGCTGATATATGACACATGGTAGGAACTTGAGGATTTTTCAAGGATGAGGGAAACATAAGCTGCTTATAAATAAGATTCATTACCAGTAAAAGGAAGATATAAAAGATTAGAAAGAGGTTAGAGATAATAGTGGGGTCTCCTAGAAGAAGAGAAGAGGAAATAAGATTAAGAGAACATGAAGAAACTAACGTTGGCAAAACAAAGTGCTGTTTCTTCATCAGAAATTGAATTGGAAGAGATAGTAGGTGGTAAAGTTAGAGGAATATGTTATAAGAAGAGTGAGCTGTTAATAACTTAAATATATGTCAGTGACATATAGTCTTTGTCCAAATCATTATTACTCCAGTTGTCTGAGTTGCAAGAATGAGAGCGTGAAATACAGAGCAACGATGATAAGGATTGAATTTGGTGCAAAGACTTTTCTTTGAAAAAGGTATAAACAATGAGAAGTTATGATCCTATGGTCCTCATTTGGCAACCTATCCTACTGATAAGGACAGTAACATTTGGCAGAAAATTAGTGGAGAAGTTAGGAGTGATTTGACCTATAGGGTAATTGCTCTAGAAATTGGTATGGTACCAGCAGTTGTAGTAGCAGAATGATAAAAAATAATGATACCTTAGTGATGACAATACTGGTAGCAGTGGAAGAGTGATTGATATTGGCAATGATACCTATTTCACAGTTCTAACAATATCTGCAACAATGGAAAAGATAAAACTACCTAGTTTTCAGGCTTTAGCCAGCTAGGGAAAGTGTTATCCCACCTCATTGTGGGATAACTTCAGAAATACCCAGGGCTTTAGGAGCTATAAACAGTCCACAGAAGCTGAGTGGACCAGAAATCTGAAGTTTTAGTTAACTGTCTTAGGTCCTAATCAATTAGATGGCCCTCTGGGCCACTGGAAACAGTACTAGCCTTAGTAAACTGTGTGGATTAGCAACAGGAATAGAACTGATAGACTTTTTTTTTTATGGAACCCTAAGTTTTGCTTCAATGATAAGCACCAGAAAGGATATTCACCAGCAAAGGAAGGGTATGGGGTTCAGCATCCAGCTAATCTTTGGAATCCTATGTCTAATGGGAGCTCAGAAAAACAACAATTGAGGCTTACTTGAGAAATCTCCATAATGTTAACAAGTGGAACTGGCTTCTCATCAGACTATCCTTTAGCACGCTAAAGGTAATGTTCCCAGTTCTCCACCTAGTGGAGATTTTTACCATTCACACTTGTCAGACCAGTATTAGTAGGCTCAGTGGACAGCATGTTGGATCCCAGCATCAATGGACTACAATGCAGCGACAGCAATCAAAAAAAGTTGAAAGTAACATATGTCTATCTTGGTGGCAGCCAAGTGAAGATTAATTCAAGCTCCAGTTGAGAGTTCACTTATAGGGGCTATACAGTACAAGTAACCCCAGTGTATCCCTTTGCTTATTGTAATGTAAAACTGACTAATAACAGCCCTCCATATTGCTGCCAGGCTAATAGCTGGTAAACAGAAATCAACTCTCGAAGGGATGTTTGAAGGACCAAGGGGTGGATATGTTGGGAGTCACCTTTCTTTCTGGTGACAAGGGGAAGAAGAGAGTATCTATCCAGTTCCCATATAAGAAAAGATAATTTTTTGGAAGAGGCTTTGCCTCCATTAAATTCCTAGAGAAAGGGAGGTCCTGAATGGTTGCTCTGAAACAACTGAATGGATGATGACAAGAGGTTGTTCTTGTAATTGTAATAGACAGGTTCATGCCAGAGAGAAATTTCTTCTTTGTTTCTTTGCTAAATGTAATCCTAACCTACTAGAAGTATCCTTGATTGTATTATAGTAAAATGACTATCTGGTGAGGCTTTACTAATAGCTGAGGAAAGAAGGAAAGCAAAAGATAGAAGAGAAAGGGAAAAATACACCCAATTAAATGAAGAATTCCAGAGAATAGCAAGGAGAGCGATTTTCTTAAATGAACAATTCAAAGAAATAAAAGTGAAAAAAAAACATAATGGGAAAGAAGAGATCTCGTCAAGAATATTAAAGATATCAAAGGAAAAATGCAAAAATAGGTATCATAAAAGTAAAAGATGGTAGGAACTTAACAAAAGCAGAAACAATTAAAAAGAAGTGGCAAGAATACACAAAAGAATACAAGAAAGATCTTAATGAGACATATAATCAAAATGATGTGGTTTATGTGGCCCTAGTGGACCCTTGGAAGCATTATAAGGCTACTAAAGGTGATGGAATTTCAGTTGAGCTATTTAAAATATTAAAAAATGATGCTGTTAAAATGCTGCACTCAATACTGGACTGGAAAAGACCAGTTTATGTCCCAATCCTAAAGAATGGTAATGTCAAGAAATGTTCAGGTTACCCAACATGTGTTAAATTCACATGCCAGAAAAATTATGCTTACAATTCAATTATTAAGTGAATTAAGAATTATCAGAAGACCAAGCTGGTTTTTGAAGAGGTAGAAAGACCTAGAAACAAAATTGCTAACATTTTCTGGATTATGGAGAAAGCAAAGGAATTCCAGGGGAAAAGAAAAATCTACTTCTGCTTCATTAATTATGCTAAAAAAAATTATGCTATGAGATTTGTGATGGTATATATCACTACAAAAAGTGGCAAGTCCCCAAAAAGATCTTGGGGAGAAGGCTTACTCTGTTAATTTTTTGCATTGTAGCTTTATCAAACTGATACAAACTGATATACAAACTTGATAAAGCTACAACTTATCATACTGACCTGTGGACACAGTTACAACAATGACTTTACCTTGAGTATAGGTCTTATTTTGGGGACTTTTGAAAGTTCATAAGAATTGGAGAAAATGTATTGTCTTTTTTCTCATGTAGTCCATATACATCAAAGATAAAGCAAACAAAGAAAACTATGGACTAATGTAATTAATGAATAAAAATTTGATTTTTTAAAAGTCCAAATAACTACTAATAATTTATCTAGAAAACATATCTATATAATCAGTTTAAAAGATAGGGAAGTAATGAACATAATTAACTACTTCAAAACAAAAACATTCAATAGAATCAGAAAAAATCTTTTCCAAAGCATGATGTCAAGTTGTCCTAACAACATACAAAACATAGGCATAGATGGATATTTTTTAAAATTTTAAATGCTTTCATTGATTTTTCATATCATCATATTTTCCCCAGCATCATACCATATAATAAAGAATATTGTTAAGACAAAAGAAAAGAAAGAAGAAAAAAAATAGTAGAATGGATGAAAAATATATAAGAAAGAAACATACCACATGAAAATAAGAAGCTGGAATCACATTTACTAAGTGTCGGGCAATTCCAAAATTGAATGTCAAACATACTATCAAACAAGATAAAACTGAAAAATTTTGCAATTATCAAGAGAGTTAAATAGAATACTACAAAGTGATTAATGGTACCATAGACCATAAAATGAGCTTATTCTAAAGATGGACCAAATGAAATGTGTATAATCATTTTGCCTGATTTCCCCAGTGGGTCAGAGAAAAGGTCTAAAACATGTTGTAGTTCCAGAGAAGCCATTTTCTTCTTTCTTGGAAGAGATAGGGTTTATCTGAATTCTGAGATTGTAAGGTAGGATAAATTAAAAATCCTAAAGCTATAGGAGTGTTTGACTGTGGTAGTGGAGAGGTGAAGATGAAAGCTAAATATATAATGTTAACAGCTGCCAATCTTTGCTTGCAAGACGTAGATGATGGGGAAGCATATGATGGAGTTAAATCTATTGCAATTCTCAAAGAGTCACAAATAGCCATATCTAGTCCCAGAACCTGCATTATGCAACAACTACAAGGATTTCTTTACTCATCTTTGTGAATATCTCCTGAGGGGTTGGGAGTTGCAAAGGAAGTGAAAAGCTAAACTTTTGCCTAAGATGGCCAGGATTTCATTCCAGTTGGGGAATTTTGATCTGAGAGAATTTTTATGGTATTATAAATAGTTGTTATATCATAAGGATAGGAATGAGATTTGTGTGTATAGAATTCCTAGATAAGTAATCCTCTGCCAACAAAGGCAGGTATCTTCTCTGAAGTTTTTTGTTGTTGTTGTTGGTGGTGGTGGTGGTGGTTTTTTTTTTTTTTTACTTTATTGTTTTTCCCCCTTTTATCCTCACCTTAAAACAGGCTATAATTTAAAAAGTATATGTTTATATATACATATGTATGTGTGTGTGTGTTATTATGTTTCTATGGTGAAGTTCTTTCTTCTGTGCTGACTCAATTTTTTAAAATTTTATTTTTGTAAGCATCTCATCCTGGGGTAGGGGAGATAGTGTCTTTGGCTTCACTTCAGCATTCCCCTCTGACTAGGAACCCCAAACCAAGAGTTCCACCCTCCTGCAAATGCCACAGCCAGTAGCATCTCTGCCTCACTACCTCTGCACTCCCGGGTATGCCAGTTGCTTCTCCCCTAGGGCCAGTTCTTGCAGCACAGCTGGATCCTGGCATTCTTAATCTGCCAAAGTTCACTCAGTCTTGCCAGACTCAGACACAACTCCACAAGCTGTCCTGGAGGTGAAAATTTCTGTATTATCTGCTGAGGCTCCAGCCACACCCTGCTCACCCCAGGACTCTATACTTGGTGTTTCTGTGGAGCTAGTACAGAAATGTTTGCACTTCACAGGTTAAACTTCAGCACCAGGTCTTTCTTCTAATCTTCTCCAATCTTTTTTTTTTTTTTTTGACCCGGATCTTCTCAGGTTGTTTGAAGGAGACCCTGTTCTATCTTAAGTTTTCTTGATTTTTCAGAAGTCTATGTTCACCCTGAGGTGCAAATTTGTTCTCTTTGTGGGGGAAATCAGAAGAGCTTGAAATTTATCATCCCACTCCATTATCTTCCCAGTACCCTCCCCTGCAACATTATTTTTTTAAAGAGTTGTTCAGAACAGGGAGAAATTCAATGGCTTATCCAGAGTCACATAGCCAAGGTGTGTTGGAGATAATATTTGAGCTAAGTTCTTCTTACTTCCTGGGCAGCTCTTCATTTGTTATGCAGTATCTTTCATAATAAATTTTTATAGGCTCCTAAATATAACCAAAGGAGATATTCTTCTTTGTTCACATGGATGAATTATGTTCATTAGTCTAGGCTAAAATGATTCAACCTTGAATAGTTTCAAGTGTAACTAAAAACACAGGCACATCAGGGAAGCCTCAGCCCTAATGCAAAGAGAGTGAAATAGGATAATAGACCAATGTAAGGATATACCTTTGGGAGGACTGGAAATATCTGCCAAGCCCATTGTCCTACAATGGGAAAGCGCCCTTTCAAGTAAACCTAATCTCATAGTGACACCTGCTGGTTACAAATGGGAATTGTATCTGAGTTAAATACATTTACATGTGTATTTATTATTAATGCATGTATATGACAATTGCTTAATGAGAATTTTAAGCAACAGTTATAACTGTGTACATATAGATATAGATGACAGATGAAATTAAAGGAGTATACATATGATAAGGTACAAAGTAAATGATATATACGTGTATTACATATATTTATAGCATATCATAGATATTATATGTATATACTTTATGTCCCATTATATGGTTTGTTTAATCCTGGGAAATGTCAATATATACACACACATGCATTTATAAATATATTTCTAAGCATTAAATTATACTGTAACAAAAATTAGATATATAGTGGGATGCAAAATGCTTAAAAACAAATGAAGATGAAATGTTAAACACATCTCTTACTAACCATAACATAATTTTTAAAATAATGAACAAGGAAAATTTTAGGAAAATATTCAAAATTAAGTGGAAATTAAATTATATTATTTATATAAACTATGTTAATAAATTTCAAAATGAGCACATTAAAGAAAAATCATAAAAAGCAAGCAAAATATTGTCAAAGATAACAAAAATTTGACAAAATAGGAACATTTTGGGGATGCACGCAAAGAAATCCTCTGGGAAATTTTTTTTTGTCCAAAAACATTAAAATGTTTTCTTAAAATGAGAAAGGAGAAATTACTGTTAATGGAGGGCAAACAAGGCCCACATTGTCAGAGAAGTATTTTGCTCAATTATATACTAAAAAATGAAAATAAATTACTAGGGTTTCAACAAAAATATCAAAAAATTTTTCAATCAACTTCTCTAAGTAAAGGATTCTGAGGAGACTAGTTCTTTGAGAAATAGGATATATAAAGGTAGTATCTTGAAGTATAGATATTCTATAACTGATTTCATTTGAATCACCATATGGTGAGGTGAATTCTTTTTAAAACTGCTGGTGTAGTTTCCAATATTTTTGTCCATATTAAAAAAGTGGTGTAACTAAATAAAATGTGAAGGAAATTATGTAAGTAATTTGGAGTGATTTGTGCTTTGGAACCAGTTAAGAAGTTGAGTTTTTGCAGAAAAAAAAATTGTTATAATTTGGAGGAAATCAAGGACAATTTAAAGGATCACCTTTAAATTCAGTTATTAGTTTAGATTTACTTTCTGTATTGAAATGGAATGTGTTTTTAACACAAGATTAAAAATAATTTAAGAGTTCCAAAGAAAAGAAAAGAGTAGAACCTGGAGAAATGAACTCTTAAAAGAAAGAAAGAAAGAAAAGAGAAAAGGAAAAAAAGAAAAGGTGAATGTAATTTTATATCAGAATCTGAATTTTTCTCAAAATAACCAATAACTGTGGAGATGGAGTTTTTCCCAGTGATGTACACTCTTTGCTCCCAGTCAGTGAAGACTAAAATCAATGCATCATTCCCTGTGATTCTAATGTTATATAAAACATGCTAACAACTGGAAACTCTGTCTTGTGATTTAGTGTTATATATAGCTATAACGGTCAGAAGGTCAGAAAGAGTCCTCCTGTACTCACAGTGGAATATATAGGAGTGAGTGATGAACAATGAATTCTTCACAGGTATTCAGAAAACCAATGGAAGTAAATATGACAATATTCTAAAATCAACCCAAAAGAAGAGGTAAAAGCAAAGAGAGATATGTAATCTAAAATTATAAAATTTCCCTTACTCTATAGTTATTGGCAAGCTAGAAGCCTGAAAACTAACAAAGAGAGAAAAGTGATTAGCCATTTCAGTTCATTGGGATTTCTCTATCATGTGCCCTATTTGTTACTATATATGGGTTTATCTTGCCATGTGTGTAATGATCATGTAATGATCAACATGTTACATGTTGTTGTTATTCATTAAGTTGTGCCTAGTTCTTTGTGTCTCTGTGATTAGAGCATGCCGATATTGGTTTTATTGACAAAGATCCTGATAGTAGTTTGCTATTTCCTTCTTCAATGATTAAGGCAAACAGGTTAAGTGACTTGTCCAGGATTATAGAGATATTAAGTATCTGAAGTTAGATTTGAACTCAAATCCAGTGACTCGGGACAGCTAGGTGGCATACTGCATAGAGTATCAGCCCTGAAGTCAGGAGAATGTGAGTTCTATGTGATCCTAGGCAAGTCACTTGACCCCAATTGCCTCAGGAAAAAAAAAATTCAGTGACTATAGGCCCAGTGCTCTATTCATTGAGCCACATTACTCTTACTCCCCCCATGTTATCCTTATACAATCATACATGCTACATAAAAAATACATGCTACAAATAGAGATTAAACAAATTAGTAGTGTAGATTTATGTGTGAAGAAAATTGGTTGTAGAGGGTGACTTTGTGTGATTGATTTTAGAGCTGTTGTCAAAAATCCAAACCACTTTCTCTAAATAAACTACATTCTTATGGAATGAAAAAAAAATTGTTAATGACATTGCTGAGTTACTATAAATGATATGTAAAAGATTATGGAAAAAAAAGAAGAATTACAAGGATGATTGATGTTTCTACTTTAGGAAGGGAAAAATTTAAAAAAAATTTTTAAAAACCCTGCCAAGTATAAACAAGGGATTTAACTTCAAATATTGTGAAAATTCTAGGCTATATTTTAAAAAAGCTAATAGGTATATAACCAGAAAGGGAACTAGAGATCCAGAAAAAGTAGGAACCAGTACAGCCTAGCTCTCCATAGAACTACTACCACAAAAATCTAAGAAGAGCACCAGAAATACCAGTGAATTATTAGTGGAATAGTGAACCGGTATAACCTCTCTGGAGAACAATTCAGAACTAGGTTCAAAATGTTAGAAAACTGTATATACCCTTTGGCTTAACAATATCACCATTAGGCTTTTACTCCAAAGAGATTCAAAAAAAAAAAAAAGAAAACATTTGGTCATGAATTCTTTCCTTCTCCATAGATCTAACATTTTAGTATTGATAGTACTTCGTTATCTTTTTTTTTTTTTTTTGGCAAGATATAGTTTCCTTCCTTATCTCTTTCAATTAGATCTATTTTTGCTTTTACTTAGTCTGAGCTTAGGATTGTTATCCCTGCTTCTTTTTTTTTTTTTAACTTCAGCTGAAGCATAGTAAATTCTGCTCCAGTACCTTGCCTTTATTTTGTATATGTCTCTGTTTCAGGTATGTTTTTTGTAAACAACATACTGTAGAATTCTGGTTTTTGATCCACTCTATCTGCTTCTGTTCTGTGGAAGAGTTCATACCATTTATATTTATATTTATAAAGACTAACTATGTATTTCCCTCCATCCTGTTTTTCCTTCTGTTTGTTCTCTTCTACTTTTCCTCCTTTACCAGTGTTTTACTTCCATCTGTTGTGTTTACTGATCTGCTTCTCTTTCTGTCAGTGCATCTTCTTTCCTTAATCTTTTCCCCTTCTATTTCCTGTTGGGTAAACACATTCCTTTATTTAACTGATTGCATATATTATTTCCTCTTTGAGCAAATAATGATGAGAGTAAGGTTAAAGTGATGCCCATTGCCCACTCTTCCATTTTTCTCTCCTCTGTAATAGGTTTTTTCCACCTCAATGTGAAATAATTTACCCTATCCTACCTGTCCCTTCTTTCTGCACCCAATTCACTGCTTACTCCACTATCTTAACTCCTGGAGTCTCAGTTATTGTTATTTTAATTATGTATTAGAATGGGTCTTCAGATTTAGCACTGTGGTTCAGACTAAGGATATACAAGACTGTGGTCAGAGACATACTGTTAGAATTACCCAGAGGTCATTCATTCTGTGGAAGTTTTTAGTATACCCAAAATAAGGTCTAGCATCTAGTAAGTCTAGGAAAGCATACATCAAACTGATCTGAATTACATCGAAGACAAGATTACAAGGGAAGCAATATACCTTTTTCTTGGCAATACGTGATACCTAAAAACAAAAATTGCCTATGTGTTAGGGCATAAAAACCTCACAATCAAATGCAGAAAGGCAGAAATAGTAAATGCTTCCCTTTCAGGCCACAATGCAATAAAAATTTTATTCAATAAAAGGGTTGGGAAAGATAGACTAAAAACCAATTGGAAATTAAATAATCTAATTCTAAAAAATGAGAGGCTCAAACAACAAATTCCAGAAACAATCCATAATTTCATCCAAGAGAATGACAATAATGAGACCACATATTATATCTATGAGATGCAGCTAATGCAGTTCTTATTATTAAGATAATGCAATATCTTAGAGATATTCATTATATATCTCTAAATAGATGAATAAAATAAAGAGGAGATTGATGAATTAAGCTTTCAACTAAAAAAAGCTAGAAAAAGAACAAATTAAAACCCTCCAATTAAATACCAAATTATAAAGTTTGAAACTCAAAGGAGAGATGAATTGAAATTTAAACTAAGAAAACTATTGAACTAATAAATAAAAATAAGAGTTGGCTTTATGAAAAAAAAAACAAATATATCAATCTTTGATTAATTTGATCAGAAAAAGGAAAGGAAAAAATCAAATCACCAGCATCAAAAAGGAAAAGCATGAACTTACTACCAATGACAAAGAAATTAAAGCAATAACTAGGAGCTATTTTGTACAACTCTGACAGCAAGTCTTACAAACTAACCAAAATGGATGAATATTTGTAAAAACATAAATTTCCCAGGTTAACAGAAGAGGAATTAAATTACTTAAATAGTTCCATTGTAGAAAAAGAAATTTAACAAGTTATTAATGATCTCCCTAAGAAAAAATTCTCAGGTTCAGATGGATTCAAGTGCATTCTTCCAAGCATTTAAAGGACAATTAATTCCAATACTATGTAAATTATTTGGAAAAATAAATAAAGAATATTGCCAAATCCCTTCCATGGCAAAAATATGCCACTGATATCAAAACCAAGTAGAGCCAAAATAGATAAAAAAAACTACAGACCAATCCACCTAATGAATATTGATGCAAAAATTTTAAATAAAATATTAGCAAAGACATCACAATAACTTATCAATCCACTATTCATAGGATAATTCACTATGACCAAGTAGGATTTTTACCAGGAATGCAGGGCTGGTTCAATATTAAAAATTATTTCATAATCAACCATATCAATAACAAAACCAACAGAAATCATATAATATCAATGCATGCAGAAAAAGCTTTTGACAAAATATGGCTCCTATTCCTATTAAAAACACTGGAAAGTATGGGGATAAAGGATGCTTTCTTTAAAATAAAAAGCAGTATCTACATAAAACCTACAGCAAGCATTATTTGTATTGAAGAGAAGCTGGATACATTCCCAATAAGATCAGGGGTGAAACAAGGATGCCCATTATCACCACCATTATTCAACATTGTACTAGAAATGTTAGCTTTAGCAATAATAAAAGAAAAAGAAGTTAAAGCAATTAGAATAGACAATGAGGAAATAAAACTATCTCTCTTTGCAGATGATATGATGATATTTTTAGAGGATCCTAGAAAATCATCCAAAAACCTACTGAAAATAATTTACAGCTTTAGCAAAGTTGCAAGATATATCAGCATCATCACAAATATTAGCATTTCTATATATTACTGGCAAAGCCTATCAGCAAGATATAGAAAGAGAAATTCCATTTAAAATTGTTATAGACTAATAAAGTATTTGGAAGTCAACTTGCCAAGACAAACTCAACAACTATATGAACACAATTACAAAGCACTTCTCACACAAATAAAGTCAGATCTAAACAATTGGAAAACTATCAATTGCTTATGGCTAGGCCAAGCTAATATAATAAAAATGACAGTTCTGCTTATATTAGTTCAGTGCATACCAATCAAACTGCCAAAGCATTATTTTATAGAACTAGAAAAAATAATAGCAAAATTCATCAGGAAGAACAAAAGGCCAAGAATATCAAGGGAACTAAAAAAAAAAAAAAATACAAAGGATGATGGCTTAGCAGTACCAAACCTAAAACTATATTATAAATCAGTAGTAATCAAAATCATTTGATACTGGCTAAGAAATAAATTTTGATTATATTAAGTTAAAAGTTTTTATACAAACAAAATAAATGCAGCAAGATTAGAAGGGAAGCAATAAACTGGGAAAACATTTTTACATTCAAAGGTTCTGATAAAGGTCTCATTTATATAATATATAGAGAAAATTGGGACACTAATACATTGTTGGTGGAACTGTGTATGGATCCAACTATTCTGGAGAGCAATTTGGAATTATGCCCAAAGTGTTATCAAACTTTGCATGTCTTTTGATCCAGTAGTGTTTGCACTGGGCTTATATCCCAAAGAGATCTTGAAGAAGGGAAAGGAACCCACATGTGCAAAAATGTTTGTGGCAGTCCTATTTGTAATGGCAAGAAACTGGAAACTGAATAAACGCCCATCAATTGGAGAATGATTGAATAAATTATGGTATATGAATGTTATGGAATGTTATTGCTTCATAAGAAACTATCAGCAGGATGATTTCAGAGAGGTTTTGAGAGACTTACATGAACTGATGCTAAGTAAAATGAGCAAAACCAAGAGATCATTATACATAGTAAAAACAAGATTATACAATGATCAATTCTGATGGACATGGATCTCTTCAACAATAAGAAGATTCAAACCAGTTCCAATTGTTTAATGATGAAGAGAGCCATCTACACCCAAAGAGAAAATTGTGGGAACTGAATATGGTTCTTAATATAGCATTTTCACTTTTGTTGTTTGCTTGCATTTTATTCTACTTCTCTCTCTCTTTTTTTTTTTTTTTTTTTTTTTTTTTTGTTACTGATTTGATTTGATTTTTCTTGTGTGGCATGATAATTGTATAAATATCAATAAATAAAATTGAATTTAGCATATATTTCAACCATGTTTGACTGACTATTTGACATCTAGAGGAGGGCATGGGGGAAGCAAAGGAAAATTGGAACACAAGGTTTTGCGAGGGCTAATGCTGAAGAATTATCCATGCCTATGTTTTGAAAAATAAAAAGCTTTAATAAAGAGAAAAAAATTTAAACTCATTATTGATTAGAAAAGTGCAAATTAAAACAACTCTGTGGTACTACCTCACACCTCTCAAATTGGTTAAGATGACAAAAAAAGATGGTAGATGTTGGAGGGGATATAGGAAAATTGGACACTAATGCATTCGTGATGGAGTTGTGAAATGATCCAACCATTCTGCAGAGCTATGTACAAAGGGCTATCAAACTGTGTATACTCTTTCATCCAGCAGTGCCATTCCTGCATATGTATCCCAAGGAAATCATAAAGGGGGTAAAAGGACCCACATGTGCAAAAATATTCGTAACAGCTCTTTTTATGATAGCAAATAGTTGGAAAATGAGTAGATGACTATCAATTAGGGAATGGCTGAATAAATTGTGGTATGGAAGGTAATTGAATATTATTGTTCCATGAAAAATAATGAACAAGCTGATTTTAGAATGAGCTGAAAAGATTTACATGAACTGATGCTGAGCAAAACAAGCAGAACCAGCCTTTCCCCTAGACGGCAGGTAATCCAATACATTAAATATGTTAAAATATATGCTAAATCCAATATATGTATATATATTTATACAGTTATCTTGCTGCACAAGAAAAATAAGATCAAGAAGGAAGAAGAAAAAGAACTGCAAAAGAAAACAAAATGCAAGCAAATAACAGAGAGAGTGAGAATGCTATGTTGTGGTCTACACTCAAAACTAAATCATTCTTAAAACAATATTGTTACTGCTGTATACAATGTAATGTGGTTCTGCTCACCTCACTCTTCATCATTGTTCAATTCTTTTCTATTCTAATTAAAACAGAAGTTTTAAAGACAATATTCTTGAAAAGTTATGTATCTGATGAAAGAAATTCTTTTTTGTGGACATTTTATACAGTTTTAACCGATCTTTTTGACAATTTTGGCATAAATTTTGAAGCCTTGATATCTGAGAGTTTTCTTTTTATTTTACTGTCTTGGAGAGAGTCCTGATATGGCCAAGTGATTAGAATGTTCTTTGAATAACTAATTGCATTCAACTTCACATTTATCATTCAACCAAATCTGGTGATCTAAAACCAAGAACTAGAGACATAAAAAGACAGAATTCCTTTGGGTTTTAAAAAAAAAACTTATTTAATATTTTATTTTGTCAATTACATTTTTATATAATTATAAATTTTTTAAAACAATTTCGATAGCCTTTTTTAATTCTTGGGGCAGTTAGGTGGTGCAGTAAATAGAGCACCAGCTCTAAAATCAAGAGGACTTGAGTCTATTGACTTGAGTCTCAGACACTTAACACTTCCTAATTGTGTGACCCTGGGCAAGTCACTTAACTTCAATTGCCTCAGCCAAAAACCCCAAAAAATTAATTCTTAACTCTATCTCTTCTCTTTTTATGGATCATGATTTTTAGGTAATCTAATAATTCTTAAATTATCTCTCCTGGATCTATTTCCCATATCATTTGTTTCTCCAATTCTATTTTTTTCATTCTTTTGATTTTGTTGGATTATTTATTGATGTCTCATAAAGTCATTAGCTTCCACTTCCATTAACTTTCAAGGATTTATTTTCTTTAATGAGCTTTTATATGTCCTTTTCCATTTGACCAATTCTACTTTTTAAGGAATCCTTTTTTTAGTGAATTTTTATTGATCACCCTCCTCATTTTAGCAAGTTCTTCTTTTCAAGACATTTTTCTCTTCATTAGATTTTTGTGCCTTTTTTGACATTTGATTTATTCTGTTTTTATTATATTATTTTCTTTAGTATTTTCGTGCCTTCTTTATCAAGCTATTGACTTTTTCCCCATTATTTTCTTACTTCTCATTTCTCTTCAAGTTTTCCCCAACTTCTCTCACTTTATTTTAACTCTTCCAAATCATATTTTTCTTTGAAGCTTAAGGTATGCAGAAATTTTTGAATCTGTTGTTTTCTTCTGAGCATGTGTGTGATCTTCCTTGACACCATAGTAACTTTCTATGGTCAGATTTTTTTCCTGTCATTCTCTCAATTTCTAACTTATTTCTTGACTCTTTACTATGCTAAAATGAGACCCTAGTTTCCAAGTAAAGGGGGCACTGTTCCAAGTCTCAGGGTTTTTTTTTTTGTTTTGTTTTGTTTTGTTTTGTTTTTTGTGCAGCTGTCTTTAGAGATAATTCTGGGTACTTGTAAGTTCTTTATTTTTCTGAGGTGGTATAATTTAGGAAGAGATTGTATTTATTATTGTCCTGTACTGTGCACTGGTTTGAGAGAGATAACAAGGACTCTTTTCTGCCATGGAACTGTGACCAGAGTTTCTATTCCCCTGTGCCCAGAAGCTCAGATTTGTGTAATACTTCTCATCACATTGAAATTAAGATCCATGACTGAGACCCAGATCTAAGTAGAGGTATTGCAACAAAGTGATGCTCCTGGTGTCACCAAAGGGAACCCTGTGAATCTCCTTCTGACCCACTTTTCAATTCCCTTACTATGTAGGGGTTAATTTGTATGCTTATTATATATTATATACTATATACTGCCATAGCTGCCATTGATTCAGTCATCCTGAAGCTTGTTCCTGGTTTGCTGGGGCCAGTCTTACTGGGGCTACATGCATAAGATTGTGGTCCTCTCTCACCCTGGTGCAATAGACCTTTTCCACAGACTTCCAAAGTTGTCTTGGGCTAAAAAATAATTTCACTCCATCTTTTTTGTGGATTCTGCCACTCTAGAATTTATTTAGAGTCATTATTTTAAAGTATTTTGAGGAGTTTTGGGAGAGAACTCAGGAGAGTCTCTACTGTTACTTCATCATCTTAACTCTGTCTCCAAGAGTTCTTTCAATATAATCACATTATTTAATTTGCAACATATCTTCACCATGCCACATAACCAGTGCTAATTGAGTTTGTACTAAAGCAAATAGTTTACCAGTATCTGGTAAATTCTTAAATATACATATAAATATAAATAATAAAGACAGAAAAACTCTGATGACATTGTTTGCAATGACAGTTAATGCAACTTTATTCAGAAATACACAGCAAGACACTGAAGGAAAAGAAATATAGTAAGCTTGAAATGTCAAAATCATCAAAACATATGCTTACATGGAGAATGTCTGAAAATATTTGAAGATTCTATTGATTCAATGAGCAGCCTTTAAGATAAGCTTCACTTGGCCAGGAAACTCGTAGGTAACCAAGAGTAAATTTATGGATAGCTGGTAGTCAGAAGTAGTTCAAGTAAAAGTCAGCAGTCAATAATCAGTTGTAGATTGGGTAGCATGCAGCAGATCCTAAAAATGCAGTTGATGGGTCTTGCTCATTAGATCCTGAATACTCAGCACGTTGGACGACAGTTGGATGTACAAGGTCGTTCATATGGCCTAGTGATGTTGCAAGTTGGCTGGCAGACACTGGAGACACCACCACATGGTCGGCAGCTACTGGAGACAAAGGTGCATGGACGACTGAAGGAAACCTGCAAGGGCCTGGAGGTATGACAAGTTCCTGGTTGGCAGGAAGTTACTTGGCTAGAGCCAGAGGTGCAGCTAATCGTTGGATAGCAACTTGACTGGCAACTTGTGGACTCACTGCAGGTTTCTCGACAGTGATCTAGGAGCCAAGAACTACCTTGGAAGGAACTGGGTAAATAGATTCCATTCTGGCATTCTGCCTCCCTTGATCCAGCAGAGACAGCTGGAATGTTGCATGGTTCTCCACGAAACCTAGGTAAGTAGCTTCTAGAGGAGCAATTGTACTGCATGGTGTCAGAAGAGAAGGTTTGGTTTGATTACAAAGACTAAGAACCCCAAGTGTGAATGTCACCATTTGTGCTAAGGCTTTTATACTTTTCTTGCTAATGGGTGGAGTATATTATTCAGCCTCACTTCTTTCTCATACCTCAAAAGAATTTGCTTTACAACATCCCATTAATCTATGGATTAATTGCCAGTACTGACACTCATAAAGAAAGTTTAGTAGTTTGGTTAATAACTATGAGTCTGTTCTATTGAACTTTGTTCCAAGAATCAGAGGATTATAGAGCTTCAAAGCTTAGGTCATTTAGAACCAAATTTCATCTCATAATACTCTTATTCATCAATGAGACTGTGCTCACAAGAGTGCCATGGACCTATGACTACACAATCTCTCCTTTCTGACTAGGGGTAATTATTTATAGGAACCATATCATTTGCATATTTTAAATATGCTATAATTAATCATTGTTCTGGAATCAATGTGATTTATAGTAGAAATTATATCCTATTGACAAGTCAATATCTACTAGTAAAATACATGAAGGTAAGATTCTGAAGTGGATTCAGGCTTTTAATATCAACAAAAAAAACTATTTTGGTTCATCTACTAGAAGTAAGGCATTTAGGGGAGATCTTAAGGGGTAATTCAACCTTAGTGTGGGGTCATAGTACAAAATGAATTGTAAGCAAATTCTGTGCAACTTCATTTATAGCCAAGACTTCTTTTAATAATTAAACTTTTAATCTAATAAAAAAAAATACTTTACAAGTAGGGAAAACTCAGGAAAATTATTTATATGTGATCTGAATAGGCCAAATGAATTTTAAAATTGTTATAATTATAGTTGAAGTGATCTAGTTCCTTTATCCCAAGAAACAAATATTACTGAAAAGTTGCTTATTCCATACACCTCCATAGGATGATAGGAAATATTTTAAGTATGAAGAAATTAGTTGAGACAGTGACAACATAAAGCTGCCACAACAGTGACAATGCAACATCATTATGAAATATCACAACACACTTTGTGATCAGAACTAAGACCTGGGTATGTGGGTGAGTGTACTACCTGCCTCTAGCATACTCTTTCCTTCCAGATGAATTTAGAAAATAATAGTGTTCAAAAAGTGTACAAAACAAAATGTACAAAAAAAAACAGATTTTTTAATTCTTCCTCGCAGCTACTAGTGGACTTGATATACAACTACAACAGCAACAAAAAAGGAAAATAGCAAAAAGGGATTTGAGAGCCTAAGGTAACATGGTCTTTTTAAGGGCCCAAAGTGCAACAAAGGCAGAAAATCCTTCTGTTTATTATACTTCAACATCAATTTTTCACAAAATTTCAAAAGGTTTCAACATGACTCATCTTCAAAAACAATTTTTTCCCTCTCTTATCTTCCTACTTACTGTCCTGACTTTACCAACCTAGTTATAATCTTGGATGCAGATCAACTTTGTCTTCTGAGATGCTGTATCACATTTTCCTTGCTTTCTAATTATATCAGTTATTTGATAAAAAGTAAAATTTAAATTTCTTATATGAACTAAGGATTCATTGGTAGAGGCTGCTTCCAGTTGCTCTTATCAACACAGAGACATTTGAATAGCTGGTCTTTATATATTTGTTTGGAGCACAGTTTCAGGGTTTCTTTAAAAAAAAAAAAAAAAAGGTCCACTGAGCACCAGATAAAGTTTTCATAAATCTTGTATAGTTTCTAGTTATACCAGAAGAGGAAATAACATCTACCAAAAGAGAAAGGGAATATTTCAAAGATAAATTTTAAAAGTTTATAGCAGGTCAATAGAGAGTAAAGATGTTTACATATCAACAAACAAGAGAGGGAAAAAATACATCAGATCAAGTTGTAAATTGATAGAAGATACTGAAAAGAAATAGTCTGGAATGTACAACTAGCAGTGGATATCTTAAAACTGAGTCAGAAATTATTTTAGCCTTAACCAGTCACCAAAATTCCACATAATGAGGAAAGCCTTAGTGAAATATGTGATTTTCCTCATAAATGAACTGGTCATGTTGGGTCCAAATAGGAAAATTTAAATTTATGATCATAGATAGACATGTGAAAATTGAATCTGTAACCATATTTTTCAATATCTTATTTTTTTTTAGATTGATAAAAGAGGTTTATTATTGGGTAAGCAAAGTTAAAGTATAGGGGAAGAGAGATAAATAGGGCACTGGACAGAGGGTCCAGTGGACAGAGGGTCCTCACATGCTAGCCATGTTTGGAATCTCTGCCTCAATATCTTATTAAACTCCTCTCAGGGTGCCTCAGAACAAGTTATCTGACAAGCATTTTCATAGTATTGATCTAATATAAAAATTGGCCCTTTAATTCAACAATTGGAGGACAATACATATTTTAATTTTTTTCAGTGAAATGCTATGAACAATTAGTCCATTTGGTATATAAATTTCAACAAACCAAGATACAACTTTTTTCTAAAATTGCATGCTTTAGGATTGTCCTGTTTCTGGTAATACTGAGGAACAAAGGTATTTTCCTTTTCTTTTCCAAATGTATGGACATATATGTAGTTCTAGATATAGTAGTGAAAAATTTCTTGGCAATTAAAACCAATTCTATACATGGGAGTTTCAATCCAACTTGAAATTTTATCAACAATCACTAAATTATATTCAAGACAATTACTAACAATATATTTAAAGCCTCTTACTAAAACACATTCAAAACCCATTAATAAACCATATTCAAAGTGTGCATATTTTAGCACCTGTATGGATAAATGTATATGAATTTACAAATGAACCTGAAAGAAACTTAGTAACTGTCTGTTATCTCTGAAACAATAAAAAATATATCATTTAGACCAATTCTGGATTTGAAGGCATACTTATAAAATAGTTCATACTTTCACACACTGCCCCCCAGATAGAGAAAAAAACTCTCTAACACCTTAGAAAATTATATATTTTTTCTGATCATCATACCCTTTAAAAATTTCTCCAAAATAGGTCTTTCATGTTTTGATGGAAGACTAGAAAAGGTATACCTATATTGCAATGGTAGAAAAAGGAAAGTTGGAGAAGATTATCTCACATAATAAGGGTGCACAATTAGAAGTCTATACAAACAAGGAGGAAAATGTCAGGGCAAATGGATGATATTTTAACTTTAATCTCATCTGAACTGATCAAAGGAGGGAAAAATACATACATGGATATAGCAAGTACAGAAATGCATTTACTTTATTGAGGTAATAGGAAGGAAAAGGCAGGTGGGTGTGAAAAAGAGGGATGCTATATCAAGGGAGGAATTAGTCATAAGTACACTAAGAATGTACCAAACATTTTATAGCAGCTCTTTTTATAATGGCAAAGAATTGGAAGCTGAGGAGGGTAACCACTAAATGGGGAATGCCTGAACAAAGATTATATAAATTTTGTGGATTACAATTGTCTAATAAGAAATGTTGGGGAGAGGTTAGAGAAATTTTAGAAGACATGATTATGTACAGTGAGGTGAACAGAACAGTGAGAACAATTTATATAGTGACAATACTGCAAAGACAAATAACTTTGAAATGGAGGATGAAATGTTTATGTATTATTATATAATACTATAGTAGTACTATATAATAAATTTTCTGGTACTGGGTTATGTGATTTACAAATATTGTCTTACTTGATCCTCACAATCCTGTCTGTGATGTAAATGTTGTGATTACCCTCATTTTGCAGTTGGGGAAACTGATCTCAGCTAAGTGTTAAGTAATTTGCCTAAAGTTACAGAGCTAGTAAGTGTCTCAGTCCAGATCTGAACTCAGATATTGCTGACTCTAAGCCTAGTACATTATCCAACACAGTATCTAGATGCCTCAAAAGACTGAAGAACTCTAATCAATACAATGACTAACCAGACAGAGGGTGCTCATGATAAAACTTACTTCCTGATAGAGAGGTGATGGACTCAGAATGCAGATTGAGGTATTTTTCTGGATATGGCTAATGAAAGTTGAACATAACATATTTTTGTCAGAGAGATTTTGCTTTTACTATCTTTCTCAATCGATGTGGAGGGAGATGGGAGAGAAACAAGACAGATTTTTGTTAATAAAAGCAATTTTTAAGAAAAGTTTAAAAAGAAAGTATGCCTCTTTGATATAACTCCTGATCCATAAAACCATTTCCATGACTATTCTCCTTGATGAAGACTGATTATTCAATGCTATATACCTTTGAAAAACATGGAATTGGCAAGATCTTTCAAGAAGAGAGATTTTGGCTTTATGATTTCTATCTTCAAGAGAGAGGAAACATAATCCCAAACTCTCTTTAGGTCTTTTTTGGTAGAGAAAGACTGTGGAAAGAAGGCCACTTGTAGATGAGCCAACAACCTCTATAGTATCCCTATTGCAGGTTACTACACTAGAGAATTTAAAGGATTTCCTCGTGGATGAGATCTGGTACTCTAAATCTTGGTTGAACTATCTTCCTCCCATTAAGGGAGTTCTTCCCTTTTTGTATATTGTCTCATTTATATATTCTCATAGGTATACCTTGTTCATTGTGGAACTGCCATATAATAGGAAAGGAATGAAGTTCTGGATACAAGACTTGGGATGCTCCTTTCTTGGTAAAGTATAGTGATTAGGAGTGCAGTTTGATGCTATATATATATATATATAATTTTTTCCTCTGGTTTAATAATATTTAAGGGAACAAAAAGAGGAAAAAAATGTAGAATAGAAGCTCTACAGATATTTATTTTTGCCTCCATGTGAACAATAACTAAACAGTTCCATGTTTCATCTTTGCACATGACCTTCATGGACAAAAACATACATGTGCATTTTTTACAATAAAATCTATGATTAATCATATTTATTTTGTGCTGCATGCTTATATGTTAATTCTAAGCTTATGAAAGTGTATAGATTGTGTTGATCTGGAAGATCTAAATCTCTGTCCAAAACACTAGAGTATCAGCTGGGCACTCTGTGAGCTATGTGTGAGAAGAGGACTTTTAGATTTAGGATTTGATTAATAATTTTATAGATCTCTAAAATAGCAAGGAAATACTAATAATGATTCATTCTAAGTTAAAATAAAGTGAGACACTGATTTAATTAGCACCAAGAATCTTAGATCATACAGTATTAGGCAAATCTCCTGTCTCAGATCACAGTAAAGTGTGGGGATGGGGGATAAGATGTAAGTCAGGGATAAAATGTAATCTTCTTCTGGGCTTCCCAGTGGAATGTTAAAAGCAGAATCTGGAAGCATTCTGTTCTACCTTTTTTTCTGTGTGAAGGAAGGAATCAAAAGAGAATAAGTTTCCAGTCAGATTTTACTCCAAAGTGACACTAGCTGGTTACAATAAGTATATTTCATTTATATTTATTCATAAAAAATAAATTTTAATGCTTTTTTTTAGTTTATATAGATTTTAGCAAAACATTTGATAAAATTAATCGTACTATTGTTGTGAAAAAAATGACCCGATGTAGACTTGATGGTGAGCCATTAGGCTGGCTCCAATAAGGTTAAATTTGAAAGGGATAAATAAATGAGGGCTTAAATATATCAGAGTTTACACAAAATCAGTTTCAAAGTGTCAAATGATTGAAGCTTGTTCCAATAACAGCTTGTCTAAAACCATATGAGTATTCTATTTAAATGTGATGAAAGCCACCTGTGGGATAGGGCAGCTAAGAAAACTACTGTGATTTACAACTGAATTAAGAAGGATATAGTTTTTAGGACTTCTTTCCTTTCACCAATATTTTCAGTATCTAGTTCACCAAATGTTTTCTCCACTACAAACGCCTTCAGTTCCTCAACTCCTCAACTTTTATGACCCTTGCTTCCAGTCCATTTCTATCTTGCACTGGAATGGTCATATCTTAACACTTCCTCTACTCCCATTCTATAATTATTCTGTCCTTATCCCTGTTATCCAAATAAATTTCTTTCAGGTATCAGAATTTCTTGTTACAGCTCTGTGGGCCAGCCCAAAATAGTATGAATTTAAAATAAAATAAGTTTTCTAAGATTTGGAACTCTCTTGGTGGAATTGAAATATTTTGCTTTCAGTACAAGAATTAGTTTTACTCTCAGTATTGTTTGACTTATTCTTATCTATATAGTGTCCCTGCTTTCTGTTTGCTATCAGCTTCAATAAGTGGATTTATTTGCTATTCACTCTTTGTATGTAGTCTTTATATTGCTGGCATTTGGTGAAAGAGAGTGAAGCCTTGAGCACTTCTATCCTGTTAAAGGCTATCAGTAAGGAGCATAGCTTGAAACTAAAATAATTTTCCATATATTAATATTTAGGGAAGGAGATGGATAAATATGATTCTAGTTCACTGCCTCCTCTCTGAAGAATGCATAGTGGCCAACCTCCTGGTCTTAATCTCTTATTCCCTCCTTTCAGGAATTAATCTCCCTTGAAGAAGGATGCACAGAAGAGCCTACAGAGAAATATAGTCATACTTCCCTTTGAGTTACATCTAGACAAATACATGTGAAAACCCATAAATTATATGAACTACACATATACACTCCTACTTAAATGTTCATTATTCTTTTCTATTTGCATGTCCAACTCTTGTGTGTTTACAACTATTGTCTTTTTATAGACATGTTAAGATAGACAGATAAGATTTGACTCTTCACAATATTAAGAAGTCTAAAAATTCAGAAAACTCTCTTAAATGCTTAATTTGAAAGGCAATTTTCCTCATGATTTTGGTTCCAGAAAATAAATCTGAAAAATTTACAAAGAGAATTAATTATTTGGTTTAAGACAACATTGGAGTAAGTCATCAAAATAATTATTCTTCATTGCGAAACACACCCATTAAGTGGCTCCCTGCTAACCTTTCCTAATTCCTTACTCTTTTAAGGGGTGTGAAAAAGATTCATGTGGGTTTTTTTTGACTTAGCCTTTCCCACCAAGTCACCGTGTGATGAGCTTCTCAGAGTTATACTCATATTACAGAAATCTCCAGTATCATTTCTTTTCAGAAATCATGCTTTGAACAGGATGATAAACCTCATTCAAAAAAAAAAAAACCTTATAGCCACAAGGACTCAAAATAATTTTAGTTAGTTGTTGGTAACATTAAATTATGATTTAAAAATGGAAATAATGGGATGTGCTCTCAGGAATGGTATGAACACTCTTTTATGGTTTTTAAAATGCTTTGTGAATAATACATTAAAAAGTCATAGGAAAGCAAAGTGTCACCAATCATAACAAGCTTGTATTCCAATTATTTTTAAATAGTGAGAGATGGGCATTCTAAGCTTTTAAAACAGAGTAAAGCAATGGTTTATGTGAGTGAATTTCATTAGCTGAAGTCACTTCTATAGGCCAAATTCTTTCTTTTATAATTCTGACTTTTTTTCTTCTTGAATCTCTAATCCCCTTATCTTATCACCGGTTACAATAGCCAAACCCTAATCTTGGATCATTCCCACCATATGATGCTTTTGTAACTATTCCTGTAGGAACAAGGGTGGAAAAAATCAAGTAATTATTCTGACTACAGTCAGAATATGGATACATCCACTAAAAATTTTTATATAATCTCAACTAGGCACTCACTGCTACTAAGCAATCCTATTAACCTTCCTTATGAACTCACTATCAACTTTCCAAAGTGGCTCTTCCAAATCTTTTGATCTCTTCTCAAATCTCCCATTATTGTCCCTCCCACAACTCTCTTGGTTGAGAATCATGCCTCATATTTTACAAAAAAAAAAAAAAAAAGTGGCCATTCTCTGTGAGCTCCTTCATTTTCTTTCTTCCTCATCTCTTATCACTCATATACCTTCTGATATGTTTCCTCCTTCATCTCTGTCTCACATGATGAAGTTGCCTTATTCCTAACCAAGGCTAACCCTTCTACTTGTCCAAGTAATCTCATCCTATTCCATCTCTTCAACAAATGGCATTCAACCTCTGCCATTCCCACTCATTTTTTTCAATCTATTCCTCTCAACTGAATCATTTCCCACTTTACCTATAGACATGTCTATGTCTACCATAATTTGAAAAAAACCCCACTTGACTATTCCATCCTTGTTAACATGTTAACAAAACATCTTTTGTAGCTAAACCTTCTGAAAAAGTCATTTTTTTTCTTATCAAAGGATTACCTAATTGAATTCAATAAATATTTATTAAACTAATATGATGGGATATGAGTGGAGATAAAGGGCGAAAGTAAAGCATAGCTCCTGCTCTTGAGGAGGTTACTATTTAGCTGGGAGAGTAGAAAGTATACAAACTACCTCTGTCCTAAATATGATGACAAATGTTATAAGAGTAATACAAAGAAAATGTAATTATAGCACTTTCTATAACCATTTCCTATTATTCCTAATCAAGGAAAACTTCATGAAGGAGGATATTGAAATAAAGCCAGAATTTAAAGAACAAATGGAGAGATATGCATTACAAGATGAAGTAATACCATGAACGAAGCCATGGAAATGGGAAAGCATATTTGTTAGAAGGCAAATAACCTAGTTTGACTATGTTATTCATAAAGAGAATGGAAGGAGAAGAATGACTTTACAGAGAAGATTAGAAATGTGGCTTAGGGTCATCATATGGAGAGTACTGAGTGCTGAGAAGCTTGGATTTTATTTTATGGTCAATGAAAAATCATTATATGATGTTTAAAGAGTGTGGTTTTACTATGCTTGATTCTATTTTATAAATTTGCAATGTGTGACTAAGCCATAAGTACAAAACAGAATCAAAGGCTTTGAGATCTCAATAAAGGTAGTGAAAATTGTATTGTACTTTGGAGTGACTTGTTCTATAGTTGATGATGAATTGTTAATGAATTGCTTATTTTTTGAAATCCCTGAGACTTTCTTTGCTCCTCAGCTTACATAATAAATGAGACCAGAAAGTCTCAGGGATTTAAAAAAAAAAAGGCAACATATCAATTCAATAATTTTTGTTATGAATGTACATACAACTGATATGATTATTGTGTCATTCATTATATTAATTAGGTTTTTAATGTATTGTACAATTTGTATTTTAGTATTGTTTACTAATACTAAACTAATACTAAAATTGCTAAATTAGTAAAAATACTAAATTAGTATTTAGTAAATTTAGTATTTAGTATTTAGTAACATAGATGCTCAGAAATTTTCTGCATTCTCTTTAGAGAATCTCACCTTTAATTTCTTCTTTTTATTTTTTGTAAATTTTCTATTTATTTTAAATTAAATACAAAATGAAAAAAGAAAAAATTGCCATGTACACAGCAGAACATAAGAGAGTTTGCAATATAAAACAATAAATTCCCATTTCAAGATAGCTTATAAATATCTCGCATTGTTTTTAAAAGCCATCCAGTTTTTCTTTGTATCTTTGTAGGTTTTCTTTTATTCCCTGTTGCACACCTTTTGTTTCATTTCTCCTTTCTTTCTAACCTGTTAAAGAAGGAAATAATTAAAAATACTTAGAAAAAATATATATACACATATACATATATATGTATGTATACACATATGTATGTGTATATATACATATACATAAAAATACACATGCACTCAAATATTCATACACATGTATGTAAAATCATATTATGCTTTTTTCCTACTTGTCTTCAGTTTCTCTGAAGATGGATAGTATGTTCTTTCATAAATCCAAACCTTTGCATATTTTTAAAATCAACCAATTTCCTACACCAGAGCAATATTCTAATCCAATTACATCCTATCTGAAAGATTGTCCAGGAAAGTTTTTGCCCAAATTTTCTGCATTTCTTCTACTCTTGGCTACATAGTATATATATATATATATTTTATATGTATATATATACACACACACATACATATATAATATATATTAATATATTCATGTAAGAAAGTTTTAATTTAAAATAATCAAAAATATCCATTTTACATCTCAACCATGCTCTCACCTTGTAAAATAGCTTAAGATCTGATACTGCTGAATCTGCTTCCTTTACATCTTTCCCCTTGCTTTCTTGACTGTTTGTTTTTTTCAAGTGAAGTTTGTCATTATTTTTTCTGACTCAGGAATATATTTTTTAAGTAATTGAATTAGGGTAGCATTAAAGAAATAGACTAATTAGGTAAAACTGTCATTTTGGGGTCATAGTGACTTTTACCTACTCATGAATAATAAACATTAACTATTTAGATCTGATTCTATTTGTATAAAAAGTGTTTTAAGTCTATGTTATATAGTTCCTGTGTTTGCTTTGGCTGGGGAATTTTATGTTAATTTCATATTAATTTTATTTTAAACTAATTTATAGTAATTATTTGATATTTTATTTTTATATTAATCTCATACTAATTTTATTACTAATTACTACTAATAATAGCATTTATACTAATTATTTTAAATGTTCTAAAACAATATTGAATAATATTGTTGACACATAATATAGTTTCCCTATTTTTCTCTTTTTTATTAAATCTACTTAAGCTTTAATTTTATCTGAGATCATGATTACTATCTCTGTGCTTTTTTTAAAGCACACTAAATTCTACAATTGCCTTTCTTTTAAATCTTTATATGTATTTCTCATTTTTACAATGTTTCCTGAAAGCAATGTATCAAATTTTTAATCTACTATCAGTTTGCATTTTATAAGTAAATTTATCCCATTCAATTCTATAATTACTTTTGTGTAATTTTCTCTTTTCTCTTTTTCCTCATTATTCTACTCACCCTATTCCTGTTTTTCTTCACCCTTCTGTTTTACTTCTACTTGCACAACCTTGCCTTCCCATTTACATACATACACACACACACACACACACACACACACACTCACACACAAACACAATATATGCCTTGTTCTTTCTTAACCCATTCCTGATAAGAGTAACTACCTGCTCCACCACTAGCTTTTGTGTATCAATTTTTCCTTTTATGCCTTTTTTTGTATGAGATAATAACTATTTTTGTCTCTCTGTACAGTTTTGTGTAATTTTCTCTTTTCTATTTTTTCTCATTATTCTACTCATCCTATTCCTGTTCCTCTTCACCCCACTGTTTTACTTCTACCTGCATAACCTTGCCCCCTCATTTACATATATATGCCTTGTCCTTTCTTAACTCATTCCTGATAAGAGTAACTATTTGCTCCCCACTAGCCTTTCTGTAACAATTTTTCCTTTTATGACTTTTTTGTATGAGATAATTGCTATTTTTGTCTCTGTGTACAATTTTATTTTTTATAACTAATCCATCATTTCCAGATCAAACTTTTCTTTCAGGCTACCCAAATAATAATAAAAGGCAAAGGAAATAGGGCTGAAGCTAAGAATCAATTGTCCAGCAAAATTGAGCATTATTTTTCAGGGGAAAAAATGGACATCAGTTAAACAGGTGAATTTCATCTATTTCTAATGAAAAGACCAGAGCTAAATAGAAAATTTGATCTTCAAATACAGAACATAAGGGAAGCATAAAAAAGTAAAAAAGGAAAGAAAAAAAAAAACTTTCTTTTTAAAGTTAAAAAGCTTATATCCCTATATGGGAAAATGGTATGTTTAATTCTTGAGATCTGTATCTCTTTATGGGAATACTTAGAGGGGGCAGGTATAATTTGATTTTATTGGGATGATATAAAAAAAAAAAAAACTAGAGAAGGAAAGGGGATTCTACTGTAAGAAGAGGAAAATGGAGTTTAAATGGGATACATTATATCTCATGAAGAGGCAAAAAAGGGGGGCTAATAGAAGGTAGAAGGGGAAAGATATAAGAAAGGAGGAAAAACTCTAAAAGGGAAAAGCTGTTTGAGGACAGTAATAGTTGGAAGCAAGTTACAGGGGAGGAGGTAAAAGGGGGAAAAAAGAAAAGTATAACTTGGGGTAAACAAAATAATGAGAAATACAGAGTTAGCAATTTTAACTATGATTGTGAATGAGATGAATTCTCCTATAAAATGCAAGCAGATAGCAAACTGGATTAAAAGCCAGAATCCTACAATATGTTGTTTACAAGAAACACATTTAAAGTGGAGTGATACATTCAGAGTAAAAGTCAAATACTGGAGCAGAATCTATTATGCTTCAGCCGAAGTTAAAAAAAAAAAAAAAGCAGAGATAGCAATGCTGATCTCAGATCAAGCAAAAGCAAAAAAAAAAAAAAAATCTAATTAAAAGAGATAAGAAAGGAAATTACATCTTGCTTTAGTAGGAGTATCATAGACAATGAAGTAATGTCAAGACTAAATATAAACATACATGTACCAAGTGGTATAGCATCCAAATTCCTAGAGAAGTTAGAGCTGCAAGAAGAATAAGGCAACAAAACTATACTAGTGAGGCATCTCAAACTTGCTCTCTTAGAACTAGATAAATTATACCATAAAATAAAAAAGAAAGAAGGTAAAGAGGTAAATAGAATTCTAGAAAAGTTAGGTATGATAGACCTTTGGAGAAAACTGAATGGAGACAGAGAGGAATATACTTTTTCTCAACAATATATGGAACCTATATAAAAATTAACCATGTATTAGAGCATAAAACCTACAAAATCAAATGCAGAAAGGCAAAAATAGTAAATACATTTTTTTTCAGTTCATGATGCAATAAAAATAATATGCAATAAAAATTCAGGAGAAAATAGATTAACAGTTAATTGGAAACTAAATAATCTAATCCTAAAAAATGAGTGAATGAAACAACAAATCATAGATATAATCAATAATTTCATCGAAGAGAATGTCAACAAGGAGGCAACATACCAAAATTTATAGAATGTAGCCAAAGCAATTCTTAGGGCAAGTTTTATATACTTGCATAAAAGAGAAAGAGAAGATCAATGAATTGGGCATGAACAAATTAAAACCCTCAATTAAATACCAAATTTGAAATTCTGAAAGTAAAAGGGGAGATTAATAAAACTGAAAGTAAGAAAACTATTGAATTTATAAACAAAACTAAGATTTGGATTTATGAAAAAAAAACAACAAAATGCATAAACATTTAGTTAATTTGATTAGAAAAGGGAAAGAAGAAAATAAAATTGTTAGTCTCAAAAATGAAAAGGGAGAACATTCCACCAATGAAGAGGAAATTAGAGCAATAATTAGGAGTTATTTTGCCCAATTATATGTCAATAAATCTGATAATCTAAGTGAAAGGAGAACTACACACACACACACACACACACACACACACACACACATATATGTATGTATGTAAGTATGTATATTGCCCAGATTAACAAAAGAGGAACTAAATTACTTAAATAATCCCATTTCAGAAAAATAAGTTGAACAAGTTATTAATCAAATCCCCTAAGAAAAAATCTCCAGGGCCAGATGGATTACATGTGAATTCTACCAAACAGTTAAAGAATAATTAATTCCAACACTATGCAAACTATTTGAAAAAAATATGAAAAGAAGGTGTCCTACCAAATTTCTTTTATGACACAAATATGATGCTGAAAGCTAAACTAAGTAGGGTTTAGAGAAAGAAAATTATAGACCAATTTCTCTAATGAATATTGATGCAAAAATCTTAAATAAAATATGAGCAAAGACATTACATCAATTTATCCTTAGGATAATACACTATGACCAAGTAGGATTTATGCCAGGAATACAGAGCTGATTCAATATTAGGAAAACTATTAGCATGATTAGCTATCTCAATAACCAAACTAACGAAAATCATGTGATGTAGGAAAAGCATTTGGCAAACTCCAACACCCATTCCTATTAAAAAACACAAAAGAATGTGGGAATAAGTGGAGTTTTCCTTAAAATGATCAGTAGCATCTAATTAAAATCATCATCAAGCATTATATGTAATGAGGATAAATTAGAACCATTCCCAATAAGATCAAGGGTGAAACAAGGTTGTCCACAATCATCATTAATATTTAATATTGTATTAGACATTTTAGCTTTGGCAATAAGAGAAAAAAAGAGATTTAAAAAGTTAGAGTAGGTAGTAAGGAAATCAAATTATCACTATTTGCACATGATGTGATACTGAGTGTCCTAGAAAATCTACTAAAACTACTAGAAACAATTCATGTCTATAGTAAAGTTGCAGGATGCAAAATAAATCCACATAAATCATCAGCATTTTTATATATTATAACAAAATCCAGTAGCAAGGGAGACAAACAGAAATTCCATTGAAAATAACTGTAAATAACATAAAATGTTTGAAAGTCTACCTGCCAAAGCAAGTCAGGAAATATATAAACACAACTACAAACCACTTTACACAAAAATGAAGTGAGATCTAATCAATCTGAAAAATATCAAATGCTCATGGGTTGCCTGAGCTAATATAATAAAAATGGCAATACTACCTAAATTAATCGAATTATTCAGTGCCATACCACTCATACTCCCAAGAAATTATTTTACAGAACTAGAAAAAATAATAACAAAGTTCATCTGGAAGAACAAGAAGTTGAGAATGTCAAGGGAATTAATAAAAAAATGCAAATGCAGGTCTAAAACTATATTATAAAATAGTGGTCATCAAAACCATTTGATTCTGGCTAAGAAATAGAATAATCAATCAATGGAATAGGTTAGATTCACAGGACAAAATAGTCAATGACTATAGCAATCTAGTGTTTGACAAACCCAAAGATTCCAGCTTTGGGGATAAAAATTCACTATTTGACCAAAACTGCTCAGAAAATTGATAATTAGTATGGCAGAAACTAGACATTGACTCACATCTAATACCCACACAGACACACACACACACACACACACACACACAAACACACATATATGCCTTGTTCTTTCTTAACCCATTCCTAATAAGAGTAACTACTCCACCACTAGCTTTTCTGTATCGATTTTTCCTTTGATGCCTTTTTTGTATGAGATAATTACTATTTTTGTCTCTCTGTACAGTTTTGTGTAATGTTCTCTTTTCTATTTTTTCTCATTATTCTACTCATCCTATTCCTGTTCCTCTTCACCTCTTTGTTTTACTTCTACCTGCATAACCTTGCCCTCTCATTTACATATATATGCTTGTTTTTCTTCTTCTTTGGCCAAAGAACTGGAGTACATTATTGAATACAAAATGGATAACTTGGATCATGTTACATTAAAAGGGTTTTGTGCAAACAAAGCCAATACAGACAAGATTAGAAGGGAAGCAATAAACTGGGAAAAACATTTTTATATTCAAGGATTCTGATAAATGTACCATTTCTAAAATATATAGAAAATTGACTCAAATTTATAAGAATTCAAGCCATTCTCCAATTGATAAATGGTAAAAAGATATAGACAATTTTCAAATGATAAAACTAAAGTCATTTCTAGTCATATGAAAAGGTACTCTAAATCATTATTGATCAAAGAAATGCAAATTAAAACAACTCTGAAGTATCACCGTACACATCTCAGATTGGCTAAGACAACAGGAAAAGATAGTGATGAATATTGGAGGGAATGTTGGAAAACTAGGACATAATACATTGTAGGTGGAGTTGTGAACTGATTCAACCATTCTGCAGAGCAATTTGGAACTATCAAACTGTGTATACCCTCTGATCCAACCATGTTTCTATTGGACTTGTATCCCAAAGAGGTCACAAAATAGGGAAAGAGATACACATGTGCAAAAATGCTTGCAGCAGTCCTTTTTATAGTGGCAAGGACCTGGAAATGGAGTGGCTGCCCATCATTTGGAGAATCCCTGAATAAGTTATGGTACATACCATATGCTATATATATATAGTACATATACATACATCTACAACAGTCATATGTTGTAGAATATTATTGTTCTATAAAAAACCGATCAGCAGGATGATTTCAGAAAGGCCTGAAGAGACTTACCTGAAATAATGTTAAGTGTAGTGAGTAAAACCAAGAGAACATCATACACAGCAACAACAAGATTATATGATGATCAGTTCTGATGGACATGGCTCTTTTCAACAGCAAAGTGATTCGGGCCAGTTCCAATAGTCTTGTGAAGGAGAGAGCCATCTGCACCCAGAGAGAGGACTATGGGAACTGAATGTGGATCACAACATAATATTTTCACTCTTTTCATTGTTGTTTGCTTGCTGATTTTTCTTATACAGCATGACATTTGTGGAAATATGTATCAAAGAATTGCACATTTAGCATACATTTGATTACTTGCCATCTAGGGAAGAGGGTGGAGGGAATAAAGGGAGAAAATTTTGCAATAAAAGGTTTTTCAAGGATTAATGTTGAAAATTATCCATACATATGTTTTGGCATTAAAAAGGTTTAATAATTTTTTTAAAAAGAGGTGATGGGAAAGACTTTCTGTAAAAGATTTTTATTTGAGAATTAAAGGAAGTCAGGGAAATCAGAAAGTAGAATTGAGCAGGAAGAATTCCAGGAATGGAGAACTTCTAGAAAGAATGCCCAGAACTGAGTATCTTGCTCATGGAATAGCCAAGAGGTCAGTGTCATTGGACTAAAAAGTACATGTAGGTAGATAAAGCATAAGAAGACTTAAAAGAGTAAAAGAGAGATAAATTATAAAGAGCTTTGTATATAAAACAGCACTTTGTATTTGACTCTATAGGTGATAGAGAGCCAATGGAGTTTATTTACTAAGAGGGTTGATATAATCAGATCTGTTATCACTTTGGTGCTGATTGAAAGATCAACTATAATGGAGAAAGATTTGAGGCAGACCTACCAATAATCCAGATGTAAAGTGATGACGACTTGGACTAGTAATGTCAGAGAAAAGAAGAAAATGTATTGGAGAAATGTTGAAAAGGTGAAATTGACAAACTCTGGCAACATATTGAACATGGTGGGAGATGGTAAGAGATAGTAAGAAGTCAAGGATAACACCTAGGTTGTAAATCTGAGGATCTAGAAAGATAGTGTTGCACTTTACAGTAATAGAGAAGACTGGGAGGAGGTTAGGAGAAAAGATAATGGTCCAGCTTAGAACAAAATGAGTTTCATTTCTACTAGACAGCCAGTTTAATGTCTAAAAGACAGTTGAAGATGCAAGATTGAAAGTCAGCAGAGAGTTTAGTGCAGGATAGGTAGATTTGAGAATAAGCATAGAAATAATAAATAATAAGTTCACCAAGTGAGGTATTATAGAGAGAGAAAAGAAGAAGGCCCAGGACAGGCACACCTAAGATAACAGGGGATGGTCTGAATGAGGATCCAGTAAAAGAGATTGAGAAAGAATGATCACATTGATAGAAGGAAAATCAGGAGAGGGAGTGGTGTTCCAAAAACCTAGAGAGAAGAGAGGATTAAGGAGAAGAGAATGATGAATAATGTCAGAAGCTGCAGAGAAATGAAGAATGAGAATTGGGAGAAGGCCATTACATTTGACAACAACTAATTTATCATTAGCAACTTTGGAGAGAGCAGCTTCTGTTTTGGAAAACCAGATTGTAAGGAGTCTAGGGAGAAAGTGAGGAGAGAGAAAGTGGAGACCTTTTCAAGGAGTTTAATACAAAGGACAGACTAGAAATATATAGTGATTGAAAGGTTCAAGAGAAGGGTTTTTGAGGGTTAGACAGTAGATGGAGTATTAAAAATAAGTGAAAGTGGGAATGATAATGTGATCCATTTTTTGTAGGAGACAAGAAGGAATAGGATCAATCACTTGGATGGGTTTAGGGGTTAGCCCTGGCAAACAGTAAAGCCACTTTATCATGTAAAATGGATGAAGAAGGAAAGAGTGGCAGAAGACACCTGAGTGGTAGGAGATAAGGAAGAAGACAAAAAAGGGAACTAGTACTGAATGGCCTCAGTTTAAAGCATTAAATATGAGGAAGGATCTCAGCTAACAGTCTGAGGGAGGTATGATGAGAAGTATGAAAAGGAATGAAAAAGTGTAGAAAAATTACTATGAAAAATGGGATAGTGAATTGATAACACAGATATAAATTTGCTTAGTAGCAGTGAGGGCCTAGTTGAGGTTGTGTAACATAAATTTGTAGTGGAACCAGTCAGAATGCTTGGGAAATTTTCTCCACCTTTTTTTCAGCAGTACTATATCATCTCTAAGGATTTTTGCAGCCATAATGATTACATGGTTACAAATTAGTAAACTAGTTAAATAAAAAATTTTCATCTCAATTTAGAAAAAAAATTTTTTTTTTAAAAACCTTCTACATCAAGTGCAAAACCATTACTTTCTTTTGCTTTACTTGGAGTGTCATATGGTTAAATGGTGGCTCTAAAAATAATACACTATTTAAAATTATAATTATCTAGAACAGGGGCTAACCAGGCAATACTAAGGTGAGGGCACAGGGACTACAAACCTTTGTCATTCATTGTCCTTAAAATGCCTTGATAATTTTCCCTAGATTTTTATGGAACTATGGTCCATGATGTTCCAGTTCAAAATTTATACTTTTGTAAACTAACTCTTTTGTAATTTTATTGTTATGGCAACAAATCTGTAATAAATACGGTTTCTCTATCCCACCTCACATTCCTAAGGAACAATTCTATTTTTGACTCTAGTCTAAGAGTCCCTCCACAGTAGGAAGTCAGAAAGTTAAAAAAAAATAGTACCAAGAATATAAACATAAATCAAGTATGGAATAGTCAGTTTTATGCTTATAGAAAGGTAATACTAAGCAATAAAAATTATTGTCCACTGAGAGGCCACTATTCAAGCCTTGTGAGCTATTTAATTAGAACTGTTTATTAGTTACTTTACATTTTACCAGCATTGAGTACAGCTTGATCACTGATGCTACAACTGAAACTGATTCACCATTGCTCAGGTGCCTAAAAACAGAAGAAAGATAACTAGCTGCCTTTTGAGATTTCACAAGATCATATACCAAAGGAAATACAAACAGGAAGTGACTCCAAGTAAGCTTTCTTTGGAGTCTATGAACTATGTGGTTGAGCCCAGGGGAATTAGAGAATGGAGAGAGCATCCTTCCACTCACTATCTGGATCTCTGGGAATAAAAGTCCATTCCTTGAGACTCAGGGTCACAAAAAAGAAGCCTAAAGGGCAGGGATTGCTCCTTTAACATATCCACTGAGTTCTGATTCAGTACTCAGTTAAAAATGTCATTAAGGTTGGTGGCAACAGAGGATATTTGTTATGAAAAGAAAGGTCCCCTTTATCACAAATCCCGAAGGAGTGCTATACTCAAAACAAGAAAATACCATATCAATGTATTTTTACAAATGTTTATTGTAAGAATAAAAATTGATTCTATGGTAAAAAAAAAAAATTAACTTTCTTTTATTCTCTAGTCTCTTAATATATATCCTTTCTTTTGATTTAACTCAAATAATGCTACTGGCAAATTGTTTTATCTTTAAACATTTTATTAAATGTTGACCTTATAAACTGTATATAAGTTCATACAACTTCATATTTCCACATTAATAATGACTAATAACCTATAAATTATGTAATAGTGTTGACTCAGAAGTTTGAAGCCCTCCCAATAACTGACCCAGCTTTTCATTTATGAGACCTCATTTAAAAGTTCCCTATAGAACCTAAAGTGAGTAGAATTCAATGGCCTACACATATTTATCTCTTTCTTTCTTTCTTTCTTTCTTTTTAGGAGAGAAAAAGCCTTAAAATGACAATAAAAAAGGAAGAGAGGCAAATTTTGAAGGGGGACTGGGAAGTTATAAAAAGTTATTTTTATAATACAAAAAAGTAACTCAAGAATTCTCAAAAGCTATGATGATGAGTGCAACTCTTGTAGTTCTACTATATATGAAAATTTTCAAGTGCAATACTGGCAACAGGCTGTGATTACCTTCTTTCTTTCTTTTTTTTAAAATGTATGTATTTATTTGTTTGAAATTTAAATACAAAATGGAAAAAGAAAAGAACTGAAAAAGAAAAAAAAACACTGAACAAAGCAAAATATGAAAGGATTCAAAATAGGAAACAATAAATTTCCATTTCAAAAATATATATATAATAAACACTAATATTATATCCAGAACTATCCATCTTTTCTTTCTTTCCTTATATGTTTTCTTTTGTTTTCTGTTGTGCACTTTTTATTTTATTCCTTTTTTCTTCTTTCCTACATAGCCCTCACATCCCACGAAAGGATAACGGATATGGAGATATATACATTCATATAAATACATATAGGTTTATACATACATATATTTATGTATATGCATAAACACATACATATATTCATATAAAGTTGTGTTACATTTGTTTGTTCTCTATTTCTCTAAAGGTATCATCATCCTTTGAAGTCTTTCCATATTTTTCTAAAACTACCAGCTCATTATTTCTTATACCACAGCAATATTCCAACCTTATATGATCTAGTTGTTTTAAATAGTCTAAAACAATATTGATTAATATGCTTGACATATAGTGTAGTTTCCCTATTTTTTTGATTAGGTCTATTTTAGCTTTGACTTTAAGATCATTATCCCTAATTTTTTAAATAAACTCTACTCCTGATCATCATTATTATTATTATCTTGTTTCCTATCCCTGCTCTTTTACTTTACTTCTGCCTACTTCCTTTTCTTGCTATGCCTTAAACTACCCCACCTCCAATTATCTCTTCCTTATTCTCTTCCCACCACCCTTTCTCTATCTCTTTATTACACTCTCATTAATCTGCATACCTTATCCTATTCCCATTAGTCTACTCACCCTTTTATACCCCTTCATCCTATTTCTTTATCTCTTCTTATTTCTTTATAAATGTAGAAGACTTCTATAACCTTCTAGATAGGTATGTATTATTCTCTCTTTAACCCATTCCCAATGTGAGTAGGATTCTAAAACTACCAACTCTCCTCCTCCATCTAATTCCTTTCTAACAGTTTTTGCTCTGATCATTTGTGTAACATGTATATTCTTTTTACCTTTTCCTACATGATTGCTTTTTCCTATTTTGCTTTTTTAAATTTTGCATTTAATTTTAAATAAATTAAAAAAAAACAAAACATGAGATTTTAGTAGAGATCTGAAGGAAGTCAGAGAACAAAACAAAACACTGTCACATTCCCACAACATCAGAAATGATTCAAAATATATAACAATATAAAAATATATAATGATGCATTTTAGGAAAGTATATGTAATAATAGTAAAGATTATATATTCATGACTGTCCAGCTTTCCATCCTTTCTTTGCTTCCTTAGAGGTTATTTCTTTATTCTCAGCTGTACACTTTTTCCACTTTCATACTTCTTATCTCCCACAATCAGGCTACAGTTGAGTAAACACATATATAATAAACACAAATATATCTATATACATGTATAGCTAAACACACACATATATCTACATACACATAAAAACATACCTACATGCATACATGCACACATATACATATGCATTTACACGTATGTAGACATGTATTTAAAACAATATTAATATGGCTGACATATACTGTAGATTTCTCTCTTGACTGAATTTTTAAGTTTGACTTGCTCTGACATCAATGATTAGTAGACGTACTTTTTTTCCTAATGAATTCTTTTTTAGAGCCTTCTATAGTGTTTGAGTATATCTTTTATTTCCTATCCTTGCTAACTCTTCTACTTTAATTCTACTCCTTAATTTACCTTGATAATACTTAACCTTCCCCCAGGCATGGATCTTTCCCTTCCCTTCCCTTCTCCCTCCACCTTTTCCTTCCTCTTTATCCCATTCCCTTTAGTCTATATACCTTATCCCACTTCCCTAAATCTCCATACTCTTCTATGCCACACCTTATCCTAAATCAACCTTTCCTTCCCTTTCTATCCCTTTCCTATTAACCTACACACTTTGTCCCACTACCATAAATTTACACACCCTTTTATAAATTGCATCTTATCCTATCCCTCCTTCCTTATTTTTTTATAGGTTTTGAAGGATACTATACCCTTCAAAACATATCTATATCTATATCTATGTATATATGTATCTACATATATGCATGTATATTTGTATACTTATGCATGTATGTTTGTATACATATATGTGTGTGTGTATTGTTCCTATTTAACCCATTCTCTATGTAAGTTTTCACAACTACCAGACCTTCTCTCCCCTCTAATACTTTTGTGTCCATTCTTCCTCTGCACCTCAATTGTTTAACGTAATTGATGCGGGTGTGGTCCCTTTAAGAATTGACTTATTCCTTTCTTTCTGATTCCCAACCCCTCCTAGTTGGTGTAATTATCAATCAAGGACATTTTGATTCACAAATCCTGGTCCCTTTGAATGCCAGTAGAAGATCTGGGCCTGTCCCAGCCCCACAGGGATCTGAGCCAACTTGGGACTACACCCACAGGTCCTTCTAGCTAAATCTCCCATTAAAAAAGGGCCAAGCTGGGACCCCCTCTTTGTAGAGGTTCCAAACATGCTAGCCTTATGCCTGACAGGCCAGGATCCTCTGTCCATTGTGTTCAGTGTCCCTTTATCTCTACTTTCACCCATTTCCTTAACTATACTTTAACCTTACTTCCAAACTCCATAATAAACCTTTTTTTATCAATCTAGCTTTTCAGGCCAATAAATGCTTTTATTGGGGATTCCTGCTGCGATTAGACTTCATTTAACTCAGTATCCTTGTGCCAAATCCAAAGGGGTTGCAGGGGAACTCTATTTGACTCCCTGCCCCCCAAACCTGTCCCTAGCCCTCAATTAATCCTAATTTCATTTAGGTACCCCATATCTAGACCTCATCATAATTACTATTTTTAGTTTTTCCTAGACATTTTTGCTTTTCAGAGTCAGATCATATTCAGTTCTGCCTCAATCTTTTCTTCTTAGCTATTCAGTTACCAATGTCAATCTTAAACATATAGTATACATTTCCATATAACAAACACAAACAATTTGTCCTTATCGAGTCCCTTGAAATTACTTCAATGTTGGCTGTTTTATGTTACATTTTCTATTAAATTCAAGTTTGGGTGAAACAAAGTCCTGATGTGTGGAACAGGTTGAGTGCAAGACCCTCTTCCCAATGAACTAATCAGAGACATCATCAGGTACAAAGAGAAAGCATTTATTTAATCCCTGAAGGGAGAGGCCCAGGCACACCTGGGAGTCATCCCAGCTCCTACCATGTGCTCCTGGAACCTGGCCAGCTTCCACCTTGTCCAAGATTTAAAAGCAAAAGACTCCAGCTTTCTCATTGGATAAACTAAAAGGACGTAACCATCCTTGACCAATGGTCACCAATGCTGACTGCCTCCCACAGGTCATGTCACTTCCTGCAACTTCCCGTATCTCAGGGTTCAACGTTCATTCCTCCAGAGATCAAATGACCTCCCCAAGGTCCCAGCTCTGGGAACAGGGATCATGTGACTCAATACTGAGAAATACTTCATCCAATCAGTCCCATTCATTGATAATATCTTCCCTCAAGAAACATAGATTCAGACCATAAATCCTGAAGTCTTAGGTCATCCACTAAGTAATCAAGGCAAAAGTGTCAAAAAATCTTCCAATCTATGTCCCTGAACCTACAAAGCATTCCAGCTAGGTGATACAGATTTAGATAGGAACAGAATAAAAGTGTTCAAATCAGGATAAGCCTTTTATCTGCAAAAAGGAAGAAAAAATAGGATAAATGATAGAGATAGAGGCCTCTGGATACTGCTGCTATCAGAACCTCATCCCTTGATAGTAAGATGCTCAGAGTCTTCTTCAAAATAAAAGCTCAGATTGAAGGGGCCAATGTAGCTAAAAGTGTATTACAATGTAATATGTTTTCTCCTTCCTACATTATATGAAAATAAGAAATATTTTTACAAAATGAATAAAAATATAATAATATAGATCATGTTGATTTTTAGTTTTCTAAGTCAATATGTGACCCAAAGGGATCATTTCTATTTGAGTTTGACATCACTGGTCTAGATAACTTTCACTTGTTAAAAGACTTTAGACTTGTCCTTGGACAACATTAATTTTAAGTAAGCAAGAAGGCTGACATAAGAAAAACTAAACAAGAAAAAAATAAAATAGAAAAGTATTTTAAAATGTATATATGTATATAGGGGTGTGTGTGTGTGTGTGTGTGTGTGTGTGTGCGCGCACACATATGTATATCCCTGAAAAGTGACCAAATATGGAAAAATGAAGACCAAAAATCCCTCCCTCTTTTAAAAAAGACTGATCATTAAATATAAACAGGGAAGTTCAAGTGGTGGGTTGATGTCAAAACTTTTCAGTTCTCAATGGATCTCTTGATATAAAGCACTGACCACAAACAAGAATACCCAGTCTTTAGAGAAAATGATATTTACTACAAAGACATTAATCTTCATTTTGGGTTAATAACCTCTACATAGTAAGAGAACTAAAATGATTATTACCTTCTTTCAAGGACTATCTTTGGCTCATTACCAAGAATTGTCCCTCATTATCACCCACTTAATGTTTCCTGGCCCATCATTCAGGACCTTTCAAGACATTCCAGTCTTTGGAGCTTCATAGGCTTATAAGTTTCTAAGAATTGTTTTTGTTTTTAATATTTATTTTATTGTTTCAGTTAACAGAAATTTATTTTCTCATCCTCCTACATTGTTTCCTCTATTGGGGGAGATGTATAAAAAAAGCCTTATAATAAATATGAATAATTGAAGGAAATAATTTCTTTCATTGTCCAGTCCATATACATATATGTGTGTGTATGTATGTGTATATATACTCTCCTGTAGTTTGTTTTATTTTTTTCATTTTTTTTTTTTTACAATTATGGCTATTTATGGTGTTGATAAGAGATCTTAAATCATTCAAATGTTATTGTCTTAAAGTATTATTGCACAAATAATTCTCTGGGTTCTATCTTCTACCTTGCAAATCTTTATCTTTTCAGATTTCTCTAAAATCACCCTCCTTTACTTATAATACACTATAATTCTATTGCTTTTATATGACAATTAGTTCAGCCATTTTCCAACTTATGGGTACCCTATTAGTTTCCAATTTTTCCAACACAAAATAAGGAAAGGAAAAATATGTTTAACTCTTAGATTTGAGTTCATTGGCTTTCAAGAGTTAAGCCTAATCCTTTCTGAAAATCTGAGATCCTTTTGGACAGCTGACTATCTCGGGATATTGGATTGCCTTCTGGGCATATATGAAGAGATAGATGTCCTCAAATAAATAAGTCGTATACTATCTCTTCTATAGATATCTAGGTCTAAAATCATTAATAATAGTCTATATCAAGAACAATAGAGACATATTTCTTTAATTGGCAAATCAAAGAATGCCCTTTGATCAAAGGTTTCAAAAAACACTCTTTGATCATAGGTTTTTTGTTTTTTTTGTTTGTTTGTGGTTTTTGAATCTCCCTAAGAATTTAATGGTTTGTCGATATTGATGGTATTATGAGAAGCCTGCAAGAAAGGTGGATGGGGAAGAGCCTGAGAAGGGATTTTTGAATGTTTATTTGGTGTGCACTTGTAATTCATAGGCTTCATGATCTTTCCTGAAGTCTGGAGGGCAGGAACCTCTTGAGGAGAAGGTACAAGGAGGAAAGGAGTCGCATGAGGGAGCTGGGGGAGACAAGAGTGTCTAATATAATTTTCAAAAATCATACTACTAAAAATCATAAGACCTCTTATGCTGTTATTAGTTCTCCTTTAACATCTTCCATTTGCTTTCTAATCATTTCCTCAACATTTTCATTGTAGCTGTAGAGTCATTTTTTTTCCTTAAAAAAAGAAGCAAAAAGACATTAGTTTCATTTTTTTTTCCAGGAACTCTAGTTGAATTGATGCCAAGTTGAGATTTCCTTTGAGGCTTGGCTTGTAGTTATTTTAGAGTCATTATCTTATGGATTTGTGTCTTGGGCATTCATGTCATTAATAACTCTTTATGGTCAGATTCTTTTTTATTTACTCTTTTCCTCCTGCATTACTTTTAAAATTACATCCTAAATTGGGACCTTGTGTTTTGGGCAATTTCTGTCAATTTGTGGAGGTCTTCACTTTGTTTGACCTTGTTTTATATTCTCTTGGCATCAATTGCTTCTTCTTTTGGATATAGAATGCCATATTCTTCAAGGATCTCAGATGTGGGTCAGACCTAGGAGTTTTCAGTGTACCCAATAGAGTCTGATCCAGGGATAATTGCTTCTTAGATGTCTTCTCATCACTTTTTCCCCCAAGGTTTGTTAGCTTCTGACCTAGATTTGTGTTGTATAACACCAAGTATGAGCTGGCCTTTGTTAAGAACTCCAGTAGACTTGGCTGACCTTATCCATTATCAGCTAGCTGGAAAGCATTGAATATCTTTAAATTACTTTTAAACAATAGTACTGAAGACTTCCTTTTGATCTGAGTTCCACTGAACTGTAGCCCTTAGGAAAGAGTGGGGGCTAGATCAGAAACCCCATTCCAGATGCAAAGCCACAATGATTTTTGCTTATTTCTCTTCCCCCTCTTTTTTTAGAACAAAACTTGAGGGCACGACCCCTCCTTTGTTTGGATTGGATCTGCTACTTAATTCTACAGTATAAGAAATAGACTTCCAATGGGCACTTGTTCTTGCTTCCTGCACAGTATCAGATTTACCCTTGATGATTCCATTACCTTTCCTTGCTTTAATGTACAGTCTGGGCCTAATTGTGAGGAGATACTTTTTAAACAATTGCAAAATACTGAGGGCTGTATTGATAGAGACAATTTAATATCCCCTTAAGTGCCTCAGTAAAATTCTGGCATGAATATTTAGAATAGTGCTTATTTCTGGAAAGCATTTAGTATAACCTTTGTTTAAAGACCTGTAATTCAAGTCTTTTGATTCTTAGTTCATTTAAACAAAATATGCTGTCACTGAAGTTACCATAAGAAAAACATATCTAGAAATATTAGATGAATAATTTTCTTGCTTCTGACTCTGTCATCAACCTGTGTAGATCCTTATTACCTAGCATCTGGTTTACTACAGAACCCTTCTGGTTTCTCTGTCTTCCACATGCTTCTCTTTACTCTAATCCATCCTCCACCAGCTATCAAAATGATTTTTCTAAAGTGCAAGTATGACCTAGTACTGAGCATGCTACTGACCTGCTCAATAAATGCCAGTTGCTCCCCATCTCCTCCAGGATCAAATATGGGTTTGGTTGTGTTTGGTTCAAAACCCTTTACAATCTGTTCCTTTCCTCTCTTTTCCAATCTTCCTACACCTTTTCCCCCTCCCCATATTCTACAGTCCAGTGACACAGACTTCCTTGATATTTCTTGAACAAGACACATCATTTCCAGACTTTGAGCATTTTTGCTGGCTATCTCCCATACTTGTTAATTCTCTCTAGCCTCATTTTTCCCTCTTGATTTCCCTGGTTCCCTTTAAGTTACACTTAAAATCCTATCTTTTATAGGAGTCTTTCTTAATCCTTCTTAATTCTATTGCTTCCCTTTATTGATTATTTCCAATTTCTCCTTTATATATCTTGTTTTTAAATTGTTTTCATTTTGTCTTCCCTACTAGATTATAAACTTCTCAACAGAAGGGGTTGTCTTTTACCTTTCTTTATATTCTTGGCATTTAGCACAGTACCTAGTACATAGTAGGTATTTAATTAGTATTTATTCATTTAGTTGATTACATTAAATTACTAATTAGACTTGGTCTTCAGTGTCCCCCTGGATATTTGTTATTTGTTATTGAGGTGATCATATCCAGAGCCAATCTAACTTGTGACTATCACTTACCTCTCTGAAGAAGAAAGTGGCTAGGAAAATGATTCACTGATTTCTATTTGGATTTCCCAATGGTTACTTGATCTGGTTCTTTTCTGAATCTCAACTGGAGTAAGGAGTTAGGAGGGGATATGTGTGTATGTATGTGTGTGTGTGTGTGTGTGTGTGTGTGTGTGTGTGTGTGCGTGTAGAAGAGATGAACTAGGCTATAATTCTTCCTATTTGAGTACTTTGGATGATCTCTCCAAACATTTTCTCAATAGGTGCTGAATAAGACACTTTCTTCTCTACCTTGTCACTCAAGGTAGAAAGCAACTCACTTCTTAACAATGAGTTTCCTTGCTTTTCTACACTTTCCCTAAAAAGTGATAAATTGTCTAATACCCATTGGTATTTAGTGGTATTTTGGAAACATCATGGAAGTGCCAATTCATGCTAGATAATAGTAAGCAAAGGGCTATACTGAGCACGCCTTTGGTCAAGCTAGTGGTGCTTTTGTGTCAGTCCATTCTATTGCTATGGATCATGCTCTGCTAATGTCTCAGTTCAAACTTCTATGTCTCAGATTCTGAGAGTTTAAAAAAAACATTCCTTTTACTAAAAATGTATCCCAGTGCCTTCAGGTAAAAGCACTTCCAAGGAGAGTTAAAAGCAATTCAGGGAGATTTAAATAGATAAAAGCTGTTGACAAGAAGGTTAAGGGCAATTAGAAATAAGAATCCCTCTCATCTCAGAATATCATTGAAGTTCTCCAATTGAAAAATGGTCAAAGGATATGAATAGACAATTTTTGGATAAAGAAGTTGAAAGTATTTCTAGTCACATGAAAAGGTGCTTCAAATCATTATTGATCAGAGAAATGCAAATTAAGACAACTCTGAGATATCTCTACACTATAAGATGATAGGAAAAGATAATGACAAATTTTGGAAGGGATATGGAAAGACTGGGACACTGATACTTTGTTGGTGGACTTGTGAACGAATCCAACTATTCTGGAGAGCAATTTGGAACTATGCTCAAAAAGTTATCAAACTGTGCATTCCCTTTGATCCAGCAGTGTTATTACTGGGCTTATATACCAAAGAAATTTTAAAGGTAGGAAAGGGACCCACATATGCAAAAATGTCTGTGGCACCCTTTTTGTAGTGGCTAAAAACCGGAAATTGAATAGATGCCCATCAATTGGAGAATGGCTGAATAAATTGTGGTTTATGAATGTTATGAAATAATATTGTTCTGTAAGAAATGACTACGAGGATGATTTCAGAGAGGCCTGGAGAGACTTACATGAACTGATACTAAGTGAAATGGGCAGAACCAGGAGATCATTATACACTTAAACAATAATACTATATGATGATCAATTCTGATGGGATGTGGCTCTCTTCAACAATATGATTCAAACCAGTTCCAATTGTTCAGTAATGAAAAGAATCAGCTACACCCAGAGAGAGAACTATGGGAAATGAATGTGGACCACAACATAGCATTTTCACTCTTTCTGTTATTGTTTGCTTGCATTTTTGTTTTCCTTCTCAGGTTTGTTTGGTTTTTTTAAAACCTTCTTTCTAGACCCAATTTCTCTTATGCAGCAAGATAACTGCATAAATATGTATACATATATTATATTTAACATATTTAACATGTATTGGACTACCTGCAATCTAGGGGAAGGGGTGAGGAAAAGGAGAAGAAAAGTAGGAAGAGATTTTGCAAGGATTCATTTTGAAAAATTACCCATGCATAATAAATAAAAAGCTATTAAAAAAAAAAGAATATCATTGAAGACCTGAGGACTTTAAAAATATTTTTCTTAAAACTGAGTTCCAGATCAGTTCATCTAGAGGCAAAGTTAAATCAAACTTTCCCAAGTTTGTATTATAGTAGTCTTGGGTCATTTTGTAGAAGTATAAGGAGTTCGTTAATAATTCTCCAGTTCCACTAGTATCCTAACTTGACAGTTTTCCACTGACATTGTCACTATGGACTTCCATCCTATTACTACCAAAGAGACCCTGCACTACTTATTGCCACTATTAGAGGCAGTTAGCTGAGATAGTAGAGTTCTGAATCTGGATACAAGAAGACCTGAATTCAAATACAATGTCTGAGACTGTAAATCAAGCTCTGTTTGTCTCAGTTTCCTCAACTGCAAAGTGGAGATAATAATAGAAATTACCTTTTTGATTTGTTGTGAAGATCAGATGAGATATTTGTAAATCACTTAACAAATACCTGGCACATAGTAGACACTTAAAATGTTCTTTCATTCATTCCCTGATGATAAGATTGGTATTTCTTTTAATGTAGCCACTTGCTACATTAAAAGATCTTGCGTGATTTTAATTGTAGCTCTGACTTTTTTTTTTTTTTGATTTTTTTTTCTTGTTGCTTGTAGCATTTTCTCTTTGATCTGCTGGTTTTGGAATGTGGCTGTGATGTTCCTATAGGTTTTCTTCATAGGATCACTTTCAGATGGTGATCAGTGGATTTTTTTTTTCCATTTCTATTTCCCCCTCTTTTTCTAACACTTTAGGACATTTTTCTTTATTTCTTATACTAATATGTCAAGATTTTTTTTTCTTAGTTACAGCTTTCAGGGAGTTCAATTGTTCTTATGTTTTCTCTTGAGCTGTTGTTTTCCATCCTTTATATTTTGTTTTATTATTTCCTGGTCTTTTATAACTTTTCAGGCTTCTCTTTGAGCAATTCTAGTTTTCAAGCAGTCTTTTTCTTTCTTAAAATTCTGGATCTTTTTTTTCTAGTTGGTTGGCTTTTTCCCCATAATCTTTTTTTTTTTTCATCCCCCCCTCCTTTTTTTTTTTTAAGTTTTCCTCAATTCTCATTTGATTTTTAAAGTCTTGTTTTAGTTCTTCTATGAATTCTTTTCAGGCAGGTGACTATCCAAGATTATTCTTTGGGGTAGGAGAGACTTTTTTAAAATTTCAGTATCCTCTTCAGAAGTTTAGTCCTGGTTTTCTCTATTCCCATAGTAACTTTCTATGGTTGGGTTATTTCTCCTTTGCATGCTTTTTTTTTTTTTTTTTTAATTTGTAGCTTATTGGTGTAATCACTTCTTGTCCTGACACATACAGGATGATGCCTCTGGTCTTATGATCTCTTTTAGTTTTCCCCTCTGGCCTGGAATCCAAAACCATTTCTGCCATTCTGTAAGTACCCATAGCCAGTAGCATTCCTTCTCCACTGCTTCTGCCCTCACCAGGGTATGCTGGTTCCCTCTTATCCAGGGCTGTATCTTGGCAGCACTGCTAGGGCTGGCATTCCTTAACAGCAAAAGTTTCTTCAGTTTTCTCAAATTTAGACCCCCAATTCCCAACACTGTCTGGGAGATGAGAATTGCTGTGGCTAGGATTGGAGCTACCTCTCAACTCTGCTATTTCCCCACTTACAATTTCAGGGGAACTAATGTGGAGGTGTTTACTCTACACAGGGGCCAAATCTGATATCTTTCTTCAGATGTTCTTTGATTTTCCTAGGTGGATTACTGTTCTTCCCCAGATCCAATTTATTTTTACCACTCTGTTTGCCCCGAGGTACATTTTTATCTTATTTATGGGGGAAATATGGAGAGTTTTGAATTTTCTTGCCTACTCTACCAGCTTCCTAGGATCCTCTCAGGCATTGTATTTCTATTCACTCTCCTGCCTGACCCAATATCTATTTGCTTGGGGGCCTGAGCCACTGTTTACTCTGAATTGGGGCAGAAATACTGCCATTACTGGGACCTGATTCTGCTTCCATATGTGATCAATCTCTTACTCTGGGAACTAAATTGCCTCTATCCTCATTCCAGAGTTTGTTTTTACCCCCAGGTACTATGGCTAAGTGTGATATCCTTTTCTAAGGTGGCGTGTCTCTCCCCCCCACATCATGCCAGAACTTGTCTCTGACCGCCCACCCATGCTGGTCAGAATTAAGTCTCCCCATTTCAGATCAAATATTTTCCCCACCCCTCATACTGAGTCAATACTCCCCTGTCTGGAGTCTGAGGATTATTTCTGATATAGGGTTCCTGCCTCATTTTTAAAGGGAAAGATATGGGATGGGCACTAAAAGGCATTTTTTCCCATCTATAGCAAGAGTTTAATTCTTCTGGAAAGGGAAGAATGCAAATTACTGAATTTGATCATAAACTGCACAGCATAGGGTTTTTTTTTTTTAAAATCAGACAATGAAGCTTAATAAAGAGCTACCTAGAATTTGACCATTGTGCTTCTCTCCTCCTTCCCCCCACAAAAAAAAAAAGAAAGGAAGGAAGGAAGGAAGGAAGGAAGGAAGGAAGGAAGGAAGGAAGGAAGGAAGGAAGGAAGGAAGGAAGGAAGGAAGGAAGAAGGAAGGAAGGAAGAAAGAAAGAAAGAAAGAAAAAGAAAGAAAGAAAGAAAGAAGGAAGGAAGGAAGGAAGAAACAAACTGCAGTAGGTATGCCTCTGGATATGAAATATTAAAACTTGGAGAAGAGCATAAGATTAATTTTATAAGTACCCCTGTTTTTAATGTCTTACCTATATAACAATACTTTTTGGTTGAATCAAATAATCAGGACTGAGTGAGAAGAGGGCCTCTAAATCTTCCTAAATCAATCAAAATAATTATCTGATCTTGGATAATAAAAGTTATCTCAGAACTAGAGATTCCGATGATCTGAATTTGAGTGGTTGAAACACATATGGAATTTCCAGCATAGTTTTGGGTAGCAAAGTAGCAAAGGGAGGACTGAACTGCATTTTCCTGAAAGTAATCTTTGAACAATTGTGACAGAATTAAGAACTTTTCACCCAAAATAAATTACATAATGCCAAAGAAAAGGAAACCAGATGGAATTTTAGGAGTGAACTAATCATTGAAAGAATGTTATTTCATATTACTTCATACCATCCAAGATCTCCTCCCATATCATTTGGGAACCAGGGTTACAATTTGGATCCCATTCCCTGAATATTCTGATTTGGATATCTTACCCTGTGACTGCAACCTTATACAAGTGTTATTCTTCTTCCTGTGTAACCCAACTTATTGAAAGCAAAACTTTATTGTTAGCAAAGATTTGGAAACAAAATAGATGCCCACTGATTGAGGAATGGTTAAACAAATTGTAGTACATGCATATTATGACATACTACTCTATTATAAGAAATGATTCATGTAATAAATAACAAGAGTATTGTGGAAAGTTCTGTTTGAACTGATAAAAAATGAAGTAAGCAGAGCCAAAAAAATAATTACAATAAATTACAGCAATGTAAATGGAAAGAACAGTGACATACCAAAAAATCAAAAGTGAATATAACAAAATTAGAAAGATAAAGTGAAATGTGAATGAATAACTACAGAAGATGCCTCTAACCTACACCTTTTTAATTGTAGGCGGTCCACAGGTATTATACATTGAACATTTTCAAACATTCTCAATGAATCAATCAATTGTGCTGACTTTGTTTTTATTCTCTTAAAAAAATTTATTTGGGATGGATTTTGAGGAGGGAGAGGGAAAAGAATATGTGGGATAGTATGGTGATATAAGAAACAGAAAATATAAAGTTATTTTTAAAATATAGTCAAAGTGAATAACCTTGGTAACATTAATATTCCATTTTCAGAAAACAAAGAATAAAATTATAGAAATAAACTAAATAGATGGGGGGGCAGTATAACATCTAAACCCATTATCTTTTTAGATTCCTCTTTAGAGCCTTCTATAAAAGTCTCCATGTATATAACAAGAAATTTCTGTCATGCTAAATATGGCTATAGCATCTTGTTATGACCCATCTCCTGCTCTGAGAATCCCAAATGCTCTCTGTGATTACTGAATTACTAGACATGAACACCATCCAATAAAACTACTTGAATTTCAAGGTGGTAGTTCTTATGATAACTAACTTCATGATAACAGTTTCCATTTCATTGTAAAATAAACAGTAATAAGCTACTTTCTTTTGTTGAGACTTTTCTTTTAACTCATTGGTCTACATGGTCAAGAATGGAGAAAAGCATCTAAAGTCAATGACATATTAGATATTGATATTTTACAGCAGCCTAGTAGTTGTTACTTATTTTTCAATTTTAAGTTCATCTCTCCCACATAGTAGAAATTAAAGGTCTTGAAGATTATTTCACCACACTCCAGGTTGTTCTGGAGATTGAAATGCTTCTTATGTAAATCAGAAGAAGGCTTCAAAGGGATAAAAAATGATATGAGGTAAAGGAGAAAAATTTTGGCTCTGCTCAATATGTTAGAGAATTGAAGAATGTTTTATAGAGAGTAGAGTGAATTTCCCTGTTGATGAGCATGCCCTACACTTTCAATTCTTGGCCTGTATAAAAAGGGCTGCAAAAAATTTTTTGTACATATAGGTCCTTTTCTTTTTTATTTGATTTCTCCATGATGCAGAATAAATAGTGGTATTGCTGAGCCAAAGGGTATACACAGTTTTACAATTATTTGAGCAAAATTCCAGTAGAATTATTGGAACAACTCATAACTCAATCAACAGTTTATTTTTTTTAATTTAATTTTTATTTAATAATTACTTTATATTGACACTCGTTTCTGTTCTGATTTTTTTTCCCTCCCTCCCTCCCTCCACCCCGTCCCCTAGATGGCAAGCAGTCCTTTATATGTTGGATATGTTGCAGTATATCCTAGATACAATATATGTTTGCAGAACTGAACAGTTCTCTTGTTGCATAGGGAGAATTGGATTCAGAAGGTATAAATAACCCGGGAAGAAAAACAAAAATGCAGATAGTTCACATTCTTTTCCCAGTGTTCTTTCTTTGGGTATAGCTGCTTTTGTCCGTCATTTATCAATTGAAACTCAGGTCTCTTTGTCAAAGAAATCCACTTCCATCAAAATATGTCCTCATACAATATCGTTGTCGAAGTGTATAATGATCTCTTGGTTCTGCTCATTTCACTTAGCATCAGTTCATGTAAGTCTCGCCAGTCCTCTCTGTATTCATCCTACTGGTCATTTCTTACAGAACAATAATATTCCATAACATTCATATACCACAATTTACCCAGCCATTCTCCAATTGATGGGCATCCATTCATTTTCCAGTTTCTAGCCACTACAAACAGGGCTGCTACAAACATTTTGGCACATACAGGTCCCTTTCCCTTCTTTAGTATTTCTTTGGGATATAAGCCCAATAGAAACACTGCTGGATCAAAGGGTATGCACAATTTGATAATTTTTTGGGCATAATTCCAGATTGCTCTCCAGAATGGTTGGATTCGTTCACAACTCCACCAACAATGCATTAGTGTCCCAGTTTTCCCACATCCCCTCCAACATTCATCATTATTTTTTCCTGTCATCTTAGCCAATCTGACAGGTGTGTAGTGGTATCTCAGAGTTGTCTTAATTTGCATTTCTCTGATCAATAATGTCAATCAACAGTTTATTAATCTACCTATTTTCTCTTACTCACTTCAGCATTTGTTATTTCTGATAGGTGGTACCTCAAGGTTTTGATTTACATTTCTCTAATCAGCAATCTCTGATATAAAAAAAAAGAGTATTTGTTATATGACTATAGCTAGCTTTGGGGCAGTTAGGTGACACAGTGAATAGAGTGCCAGACCTGAAGTCAGAAAGATGTCCTTTCTAGACTCATTTTCCTGAGCTCTACTCAATTCTAAGAACTTACTAACAATGTGACCTTAGGCAGGTCACTTAACTGTGCTTGCCATAGTTCCTCACCTGGAATCTGCAAAAGGAAATGAAAAACCTACCTAGTTTATTTACCAAGAAAATCCCAATTGGGTTCAAAAAGAGTCAGATCTGACTGAAATGACTGAATAACAAAAACCAAATAGTTTTTATTTCTTTTTTTTTGAACACTGATTGTTTATATCTTTTGATAATTGATCAATTAGGGGATCACTCTTATTTTTATGCTTAATTAATTCTTTATATATTTGACAAATGAAACTTTTATCCAAGAAATTTGACCTTAATTTATATATGTGTGTATATATATATATATATATATATATATATATTAGGGAAACATTTAATAACATAGGGTTTCCTTACTTATTTTCTTTAATTAAGTCAATTTTTCTTTTGCTTTGAGATCATTATTACTATTCCTGTCGGTTTTTTTTTTTTTATTTTTATTTCAACTGAAGCATAGCAGATTCTGCTCCAACTTGTTATTTTAATTCTTTGTGTGTATCTTTCTCCTTCAAGTGTGTCTTGTAAACAATATATTGTTGAATTCTGGCTTGTAATACATTCTGCTATCCAATTCCATTTTATGGATGAGCTAGTACCATTCACATTCAGTTATGATTACTGTTTATTTCCTCTCCATCTTATTTTCTTCTGTCTCTGATCACCGCCTCTTTTAATCTGCTCTCCCTCTTCTCTCTCTCTTGCTAATATTTCTTATTTCATTCCCCTCATATTTCTCTATTCGGTTGATTATTAGTTTTCATTCTTAAAAAGGACAACAAGATTACTATGTTGAAACCAAGGCATAGTGTGCCTGACTGTGGCTGTTCAGAACAATATGAACTCAGAACCCTCTACCACAAATAGCCCATATAGATATTTGGAATGGAGATGTCTTTAAATTTGTGCATCTTATATTTCAAAGAACTACTGTAATTCCTCTTTGTTTATACAGCATAGTTTCTTCTTTAATGAAGGCACACACATGCTGAGCAGTCCTTTCTCAGCATCTCTCACATCACTCAATTAACTCCATAATTCTTCAGAGAGACCTGGGTGTCCTTGTATCACTTCTTCTGATACCCTCCTTTCCTGACTGCTAACCTTGTGTTAGTTCTCCATAAAATAATCTTTTAGTCAGATGCACTTTTAGGCAGCCCATCAAAACTGCACTCTCATCAGTAGAGTCTGAATGCTTGGCAATTCAGTTCAAGAGAATAATTCAGTGTGGTACTTTATCTTGTCAGGTATCATCAGAATCTTTCTAAAAAAATTCAAATGGAAATGATTTATTTCTGGCATGGTCCTGAATACTGTCCAGGTTTTACAATATACAATAATGAGGTCAGTACAATTGCTTTATAAACCTTCACATTTTCCTTCAGAGCCTCCCAAGCATTGAATTAGCTTTGATACTGCATCCATTAACCTCATTATTCGTGTGGACATACCTGGAAAGTATATTCCCAAGTGAGTAAACTTATTCCGAATTTCTTCATTTCTGTTACCAGTGGTTCATGCTTGCTAGCGTAGAACCTGTTTTCTTGGATTAAGCTAAAATTGGCACAAGCAGCATAGAATCAGTTCATACTTTATTGTATCTTAGCTGCAGAGGTTGTATATATTCACAACCAACTGTGAAGAAAAATCATGTACCAACTCTCCCTCCATTTTATGTTTGGCTTGTAAATCTTTTCAAGTTAAATAATTTACCAGTAGTGTGGTATCTGACTGTGATGTTTCACATTGCTAAAAACATCATACTAAAAAACATAAGAGCAAACATGTTTCCACTCCTTTGGTGACTGGGAAAGTACAAGAGCATTATTTATTATCCACCAACGCTTTGCCACTTAAAAGGAGTATAATGACATTCACAACTTCTTCAGTTAGAAATTTGGCTAGGGAAGAATTGACTTTAATCTGAGGAATATTATCTTAATGGTTTCAGCATTGATTGATGATGATCTGTTAAGTGAAAGTGTTCAGGTCATCTCTCCAGAATGATATCCTTCTCAGTGATCAATGTGGCTCCATTAGGACTGAGTAGTTGAGATGCTGCATAGATCTTTGGCCCACAAATAGTGTTCAGGGTACATTAAAAGCACTTTGGATTGTTCTAATCAGAGTAAAACTAAATTTCATATGCCTTCTTATAGAGCAATAATCATGCATCTCTCCAAGCTTTGCTTGCATTTTACTTTTGATGGAGTTAAATGCTGTCTTCTTAGAGATGGATGGACTAGCCTGCTGGTAAAGCCTGTACAATTCTCACTTTTAGTTTAACAGCCTATGAATTTCCATATCATTTTTGTCAAATCGATCTTGATGTATAAGTAAATGCAGTGTTGTTTACCAAGTCTCTGAAAGTTGCTCATTCATTTTCTGCTCCACTGTAGCCAGACATGTGTTGGCTCAGCTTTTCAACTAAGGTAGCAATGAATTGTTCCTGCTCAGAGAAGTATTCTTATCTGTTGACATTAAATATTCTGGTAATCATCCATCACTTTTGTTAAATATGAATATTTAGCTTGGAGAACTAAATATATGATTAGTCTGGCACTCTGCCCCACACATACCTTTTCTCATACACACATTCTGTCTGTATCTTCTCCTTACAGTGATATGCTATATTAAATAATGACGTATTTTATTCTACATCTTACAATTGCAGTCTTTTATATGCCAATGTGTCCTTCATGGATGCATCCACAAAATTTTATCATGGCTAGATAACTAGAAGACAGTATTGGTGATAAGAAGGTCATAAAATGCACAAGTCTTCCCTAGCAAGTAATCATTGCTGCTACTGTTTCTCCTATTCCTACCAAGGACTCTCTGGCTTGTCTAATAACCTTGCCTAATCTAATTTTTAAAGAATAATTTTCTTGAGTCAGCTTTTATACTTTTTTTCTATTTAGCTAGTTTTGCTTTTTAAGATGTTTTTTCTTCAGTGAATTTTGGTACTTCTTTTTACCATTAGGTCAATTCTGTTTTTTAAGGTGTTATTCTTTTTTGTATTTGTGTGTGTGTGTGTGTGTGTGTGTGTGTGTGTGTGTGTGTTTACTGATGTATTGTTTCTTTTCACAATTGTCTTATACCACTCTCATTTTTTTCCATATCGCCCCTCTACTTCTTCTATCTCTTTTTTTAGCACTTCCAGGAATTCTTGTTAAGCTTGGGTCCAATTAACATTTTTTCTTCAGGCTTTATTTGTAGTTATATTCACATTATTGTGTTCTTCTGGATTTATGTCTTGGTTTTTCCTGTCACCATAGTAGCTTTTTTATGGTCAAATGATTCTTTGTTAATTTTTCTAGCCTCTTTCTTAACCTTGAATGCTATGCTAAAATTGGGCTCTGCTCACCTGAGGCTGAGAAGGTATCATCACTAGATTCAGATTTTTAAATACTGTTGTTTTCAGAGCTAGTTCTGGAGATCTGCAAATTTTTGGTATTTCTAAGGTGTGTTATGCCACAGTTCTCTTTAACTGTCCTGACTCAGTTTCCCTGTCTCAGTTTCCTTAACTGTTCTGTCTCAATCTCTTATAAATTAGCAAGATAAGAGAGTAGATTCCTGACTGTTTTGTGTCCTCAAGGATTTACAATATTCCTTTAGAATATTCCAAGATTAACCCATGATATCTTTACTTCTTTGTCTCTGGATTTTTTAGAGTTTTATGGCTTCCCCTCCCTGATAAAAACTTTCCCTCCCTTTCTCTTCTTTGTCTCCAAAAAGGTATTTAAGAAGTTGGGGTTCCTCCATTCATTGCTGGAGTATGGCGGCTGGCAGTTGTATGCCGGACTCCTCCAGCCCTGGGACCAATATGGATTCCTTGGTCCCAGTATACTTATCTCTGTCTGACTGGATAATCTGAGACGAGAGTCCTGTCCAGTCAATCTTACTCTCCCATTAATAAAAATATTAAAACTCTCTAATCTCTCTCCTGCCTCAGTTTCTCCGGCATTACAGGTGGAGTGATCAGAGAGAGCACTTTTCTCCTCTCTGTACCCAGGGTCACGGATCTTTCCTGCAGACCTTCTAATTTATCTTCATCTGGAAAAAAAAATCTCACTCTGACCTTTTGTTAACTCTGACACTCCAAAATTTGATGTGAGGAACTATTTAAAGTTGTTTGGAAAGGAATATGGGTGAGAGAATTCAGCAGGGTAGTTATCTTCAATCTGCTATCTTGACTCTCAGCTATTTGTTTTCTAAAGACTGATCTATTAAGGTATAGTAAGAATGGTAGAATAAAGACAAAAGTCTCACTTAAGACTCCCCCAAACCCTTCCAAATACCTTTAAGGAGTAGCTAAAAACAAATTCTAGAGTAGCTGAATCCACAAAAAGGTGGAGTGAAACACTTTTCCAACCCAAGATGATTTAGAAGGTTGACAACAAAGAGCTGTTTTACACAGAAGATAGGATCACAGGCCATGTCAGTACAGATCAGGCCCCATCACACCAGGAATAGTCCTCAGTATAACTGAATCAATGGCAGCAAGAGTGGTTTCAAGAATTTTCAGGCTATAGAGAGTAAGAAGATCAGAAAATGGAGCATAAGAAGATTTATAAGGGTGTATTTGTGAGCACTGGAGCAGGACTCTGCTCTTTTGGATGTGGTTCACAGTCCTGTGTCTTAGTCCCATTGTGAGGAAAAATGCTAGCACAACAGAGCTTATGGGCACAAGGAAGCAGGGATTCTTGTCAAAGTTCCAGGGTTGAAAATAGTGCATGTGGTCACTCATGAACCAATGTACAGCATAGGAGAGTAGTAAACATGCCTCTCCCTAAAGCATACCCCCATAGAAGAGTAAAAACCTTATAGGACTCCTGAATTACCTCTGGAAACAGCTGTACAAAAATTTGAAGCTTGGGACAATGCCCCCTCCAACTGGGAAGCAGAGTCCTACTTTATCAAAGAGTTAATAATGAAGAAACATTTAAGAATATAAGCAAACAACAGAGAAAAAAAGACACTAGAAAGTTACTATAGTGACAAAAAAGATCAAAACATAAACTCAAAAGAAGACAATAAAATCAAAATTGCTGTATCCAAAGCCTCAGGGAAAAAAAAAAAATTGGTCTCAGGTCATGGAACAGCTTAAAAAAAAAAAAACTTTAGAAATCAAGTAAAATTTCCAAAGTTGGAGACAAGATGGCTGAGTAAAGTCAGGAAGTTGCTGACTCAGTTTCCCTCAAAAACCACATGAAAAGCCATTCTCCAACTCAAGATAGACTGAAAAAACTTCAAGAAGGGTGAGTCTCAGTGGGGTGAAAAGGGTGTCCAGTTGAGTTTACATAGACTTTAAAAAGCCAGTGACAGGGTCTTAATCACAGCAAATCATCAACTAAGACCCTCAGTCCTGGCTCAGTAGAGGAGTAAATCAGAGGGGGAGCTTCCAATCCCAGCTCAGAAGGCAAACTCTGGGAAACCAGGCTGGTTACTGAAAAGAGCAGGCAAAGCTACCCCATGCATACACAAGGGGCTCTTGTGTTCATTAGAATCTGTCTCTCAGTCCCTCTGAGTCTGAACCAGTCTCTCCCAAAGTGCAGGAAGGAGAGCCACCAGGAGCCTTTTCAAAAATGGAATGTCTCTGGCTGAGTTTGTCCCAGCTTAGATGCTCTATTTTAATTATATCATCGTAGGTGTGAATCTTGTAGAACTATATTAAGTACTAAGTACATGTACTGAATTAGAGAACTATTAATCACATACTAAACTAGATAACCATTGTATTATCAATTCCACTGACTCAACACCTTGTTAGAATCCTTCTTTCAAGTACAGAGTTCTGTCCCATAACAAATTTCAACTGTTTAAATGTGGAAAAACCAACAAGTAGGAGATTCTACTTATGTTTGGCTTCTTACTAAAATGGAGAAACTGGTTACTAGATCAAAAATTATGAGAACTCTGGGAGGAAGTCACCATCTTTGCTAGAGTTTTTGGTTGAAGAGAAGTATCTTCTGCATAATCTGACATGAACTTTGGATGTTAGGAAAACAGATTCCAAAAGATTCAAAGGGATAATGGGAAAATCCTTTGGTCTAACATGTTATGTTAGTAAGAATAGTTATTTCCCCAACATTCTCCCTATATCCTATACACATACATTAGCCACTCAAGTTCTTAGAGTTTTGCTATCTACATCTCCTCTTCCAAGTCCTAAGGTAGCACTAAGAATTTAGGGATACCTTTCTTTTATGAGATCAGCATGAACCAACATTCTGGAGTATTTTCCTTAGTTAACCACCAGTGATTAGTGCACCAGTTCCATTTGTACAATTAATATCAATTGGCTTTTTACAAAATAATATGGGCTGAGATAATATTGCAAGAATACTAGTACAAATATTTCTTCCAGACACCTCAGGATACACTTTTCCCTACATCACCTTGGTCCTTGAAGAGTGTAAATTAAATGTAACATAGCACCAAATTTATTTCCAAAGAAGAAACTTCTTCTTTGCTGTTTTGATTTGTAACAGGTCAAGCAAGTCACTTGAGTTGGTCACATTGCTTCTCAGTATCTGTGCTAGAAGCAGAATTCAGCATGGACTCAGTCTCTGAGGTTTCTGTTTGTTCAAATCTATCTCCCAGAGATGGCTCACCATTCTGACTTTCCAACATTTGAAGCTCACCAGCTCACCACCAAGCTCACCAGCATGTCCAATATTTCCTTCACCTGAAAGCAGATGGAAATGGATAAAACTTAGGCAAAAGCAACAGCAGAGTCATATGTTGTTGTCATTAGGCTTCAGATAACAGAGATCCTGGAGCACCTGTCCTAAAAAGGAGATCCATAGCAGTTCAAACCTCAAACACACAGGAAAGAACTAAACCAATCAAGATAGACCAAAAAATTGTAATTTAGCTAAAGTAACCCAAATTTTGCTTCATAGTAAGTTAAAAATGATGTTTCTAATCACAGGAATCTAGTTGGTAGAATCTGATCATAATCATATGGTCAGTAGACCAAAACTAATTACAGAATGTCTTCGTGCTCCAGATAGTGGACTTTTCCAAAAGCAAACAGACTCTTTGCCATTAAGATTGTATCAAAGGAGTATATCAGTGATGCTCACTAGTCCTGACCCCTATGACACCACAGGATAAGTCATTTCTGTATGGCTACAAAAGACCTGGACTGAAATTCTTAAAACAAAAAAGAAAATGTTTCTAGTGGGTAAAAAAAATTAGAATTTGTCTGAAGTGATAGGTATGGATACATGAAAAAAGTAACCAACAATTGAGTTAAACATATATATATATATATATGATAGAAATAGGGCTAGATAGTAGAGGATAAGCATCATAGTAGAATGTAGGACTTAAAAGATTGCCTCAAGAGAGCCAACACTCAGAATGATCTGAAGAAAGTGAGGAAAGCAAGGTTCAACAGAAAAGATTACAAACTTTTACTGGGAAATCAGGAGAAAAAGGAAAATCAAAGAAAGGAAAATATTTTTGCTTAGTTGGATAGAACCAGTGAAGTTGACAAGAAAGGGAAATCAGGGAAGCTTATTGCTTCTTTTTTTGCAATTTTTCTGACAATTTGTTCCACTTTGCTGACACACTTTTGCTCAGGAAATAAGAGAACAAAATCATGTATATGAGAGAAATGCTTAGATAAATACCCATTAAGAGAATATCTAACTGCTCTTGATGAATTCAAGGCACCTGACCTAGTAAACTACATTTATTACCAAAAGAATTGGTAGAAAGAAATAACTGACTTCTATAAATGATATTTGAAAGATTACAGAAAATGAGAGACGCCAGAAGGCTATAGACATATAAAATATAGGTAATAAGATTCTCTAATTCTTAGGAAAATTCTAGAATACATAATTTAAAAACTTAGGGAAACAGTGTTTATAATAAGACTATAGCTACTTTATGCCATGTCAAATTAACCTCATTTAATTTTTAAAGTATTACTAAACTTGTGCATCAAAGGATTATTGCAAACATAGCTTAACTAGATTTCCCAAAGCTTTTGATAAGCTATTTCATACTATTTTCATAGAGAAAATAGAAAATTTGGATTAAACAATAGTACAAGAAGATGGATTTATTACTGTTAAGATGACAAAATTCAAAGAATAGTTTTTAAAGCTTTAATGTTGAGGGTGGTATAGTCAAAATGGCATTAAACTACCTTGGAAGCACTGAAAACATACAGGTTACAAGATTGAGTTAAAAACTGTCAAGTCTGTCATCTTCCCCAAAAGGTGAGTACAGCCTAACTCTGACATGAAGTTCAAAATCAAAATATAGGCTGGAAAAATGAACAGATCACAAAAAGGAAACTTGGCCATAAAATGTTTCTATGGTTACAGGGAAGCTTAAGGCACTCACTAAGAAAACAACTTGAAAGCAAAGCCTCAAAAAAGAATGAAGATTGAAAACAAACTCAATAATAATTCTTAAAAGAGCTCAAAGAAAGATGCTACACACCTCTCAAATTGGCTAATATGACAGAAAAAAAATGATGAATGTTGAAAGGGATGTGGGAAACTGGGACACTGATATATTGTTGGTGAATGTATCCAACCACTCTAGAGAGCATTTTGGAACTATGCTCAAAAAGTTATCAAACTGTGCATATCATTTGATCCAGCAGGATTTCTACTGCTTATATTCCAAAGAAGTCTTAAAGGAGGGAAAGGGACCCACATGTGCAAAAATGTGATAGCCCTTTTTGTAGTAATAAAAAACTGGAAACTGAATGGATGCCCATCAATTGAAGAATGGCTGAATAATTATGGTATATGAATGTTATGGAATATTATTGTTCTGTAAGAACCAGCAGAATGATTTCAGAGAGTCCTGGAGAGACTTATATGAACTGATGCTAAGTGAAATGAGCAGAACCAAGATTCATTATACATCACAACAACAAGACTATATGATGATCAATCCTGATGGACATGACATTCAACAATGAAATGATTCAAACCAGTTTCAGATTCAATTTCTATGATGTAGAGAGCCATTTCCACTCAGAGAGAGGACTGTGGGAACTGAGTGTGGACCACAGCATAGCATTTTCACTTTCTGCTGTTATTTGCTTGCATTTTGTTTTCTTTCTCAGTTTTTCTCCCTTCTTGCTCTGATTTTTCTTGTGCAACAAGATAACTTAAATATACATATATTGGATTTAATATATATTTTAACATATTTAACACTACCTGTCATCTAGGGGAGGAGGTAGAGGGAAGAAGGGGCAAATTTGAAACAGAAGGTTTTGCAAGGGTCAATGTTGAAAAGTCACCTATGCATATGTTTTGTAAATAAAAAGTTTTAATAAAATAAAATTTTTTTAAAAACTCAAGAAAGAAATTAAAAGGAACAAAAGTTATTTTTAAAACCAAATAATAGTAGTAGAAGAAAAATTGGGAAAGGAAATGAGACTCTTGCAAAAAAGAAGATGCAACAGCAACACAAAAATATTGAGGAAATAACCCTTTTAAATTAATATTTGGCAAAGACAAAAGACAAAATAGGTACAAAAAGATACAAAAGTATCAAGAAAAATAACTGCTTAAAAATCAGATCTAATCAAGTGAAAGTTAATGACTCTATGAGAGAACAAGAAACAGCAATACAAAGTCAAAAGAGTAAAAAAAATCAAGAAAATGTGAAATATCTTGTTTTTCCTAAAAACAAACAAACAAACAAAAAACAGCTGACCTAATGAATGGATCAAGGAGAAATAATTTAAGAATTATTGAACACCTGAAAGCCTTGATTAAAAAATAAAAGTTGTGATATCATATGTCAAAAAATTATAAAGGAAAGCTACCAGATATTTTAGACAGGAGACAAAAAAGAAATTAAAGAAACCACTAATCATCTCCAAGTAGAAATCTCAAAAGAAAATCCCCATGAATATTATAGCTAAAATAAAGAGTTCCAAGGAGAAAATATTACAAGCAGCCTGAAAAAATTGGAGCTGGATTTATGAAAAAAAAAAAAAAAAGACAGACCATTGACCAATTTGGTATTTTAGCCCTAGAAGTCAAGCATTATAAGTAAGACTTGGCTAAGATACCATATAATTACATAATAATGTTACAAATAACAAATGAATGCTATTGTAAAACATTTTGCAAATGGGGAATTCATGTGTTTATTATGCATGACAATTGCAATGTTAAAAATTAATAATTACACCTGATGAGCAATTTTGAAAACAGCAGGCAGCTAGAGTTGGTCTTGCAAACTAACTTATAGATTTGAATTATCTATAATGACTAGAAATTCAGAATTTTGTTTTGCCATTAAAAAAAATATATAAAGCTGCCATGAAAAGACAATAAAACTAAAAAAATGCTTCTGACCTAGTTTTTACTCAAAGTTTGATCACTAATATACTGAATAATCTAGGAGAAAAATCACTTTTCCTTCTCTCTGAAGTGTATGTAGAACATATAGGTTGCAAAAATAATTTTTTTCAAAATCCACGAAAATATCTCAATGTTTTAACTTGTACAGTCATGTATAAAGTGTCCTCTGCACATTTGTTTTATTATAGCTTTTTAGTGACAAAACATATACATGGGTAATTTTTCAACATTGACCCTTGCAAAAACTTCTGTTCCAACTTTTCCCCTTCTTCCCTCCACTCCCTCCCCTAAATGGCAAGTAGTCCCATACATGTTAAATATGTTAAAGTATATGTTAAATACAATATGTGTATACATATTTATACAGTATTTCCCTTCCTTAATATCTCTTTGGGATAAGCCCAGTAGTAACACTGCTGGATCAAAGGCTTTGTTACATAACTTTTTGAGCATAGTTCCAAATTGTTCTCCAGAATGATGGGATCCATTCATAACTCCACCAATAATGTATCAGTGTCCCCATTTCCCCACATCCCTTCCAACATTTATCACTATCTTTTCCTGTCATCTTAGCCAATCTGAGAGGTGTGTAGTGATATCTCAGAGTTGTCTTAATTTGCATTTCTCTGATCAATAATGATTTGGAATACCTTTTCCTATAGGTGGAAGTAGTTTCAATTTCATCATCTGAAAATTGTTCACATCCTTTGACCATTTATCAATTGGAGAATGGCTTGATTTCTTATACATTTGAGTCAATTCTCTATATATTTTGGAAATGAGGCCTTTATCAGAATGTTTAACTGTAAAGATTTTTTCCCAGTTTATTGCTTCCCTTCTAAGCTTGTCTGCATTAATTTTGTGTGTACAAAAGATTTTTAACTTGATATAGTCAAAATTTTTTATTTTGTGATCAATAATGATCTCTAGTTCTTCTTTGATCACAAATTCCTTCCTCCTCCATAGGTCTGAGAGGTAAACTATCCTATGTTCTTTTAATTTATTTATAATTTCATTCTTTTTTTTTATTATAGCTTTTTATTTACAAGATATATACATGGGTAATTTTTCAGCATTGACCCTTGCAAGACCTTCTGTTCCAACTTTTCTCCTCCTTCCCCCCCACCCTTCCCAAGATGGCAGGTAGACTAATACATGTTAAATATATTAAAGTATATGTTAAATACAATATATGTATACATATCCATACAATTATTTTGTTGCACAAGGAGAATCATACTTTGAAATAATGTAAAATTAGCCCATAAAAGAAATCAAAAATGTAGGTGGACAAAAATAGAGGGACTGGAAATTCTATGTAGTGGTTCACATTCATTCCCCAGAGTTTTTTTGCTGGGTGTAGTTGGTTCTACTCACTGATTAGTTTATTTCATTGAAGAGAGTCACATCCATCAGAATTGATCATCATATAGTATTGTTGTTGAAGTATTTAACGATCTCCTGGTCCTGCTCATTTCACTCAGCATCAGTTCATGTAAGTCTCTGCAGGGCTTTCTGAAATCATGCTGCTGGTCATTTCTTACAGAACAATAATATTCCATAACATCCATATACCACAATTTATTGAGCCATTCTCCATTTGATGGATATCTACTCAATTTCCAGTTTCTATAATCTCATTGTTTATGCCTAGATCATGAAGCCATTTATCTTGGTGTACAGTGTGTGGATCCATGCCTAGTTTCTGCCATACTAATTTCCAATCTTCCCAGCAGTTTTTGTCAAAAAGTTAATTTTTATCCCAAAAGTTGGGGTCTTTGGATTTGTCAAACACTAGATTGCTATAGTTATTGACTGTTTTGTCCTGTGAACCTAACTTATTCCATTGATCAACTAGTCTATTTCTTAGCCAATACCAAATGGTATTGGTGATCACTGCTTTATAGTATAGTTTTAGATCAGGTACAGCTATGGCAAGTATGGCTAAATTTAACAGTTCAATTCAGAAACAAGTTCTGCAAGTGATCAGGAGGAAAACATTCAAATAAAAAGGAAAATAAATCAGGATAATACAGGACTATTCTGCACTCAACACAAAATGCAAGAAGGAGTGGAATAATTTGTGTTGAAGACCAGGGACTCTGATTTACAAATCTTAGCTTAATCATATTAGGGATGCTTCAATTTTCCAGTCACTATTTATTTTAGGCCAAATATGCCTTGTTATTGTTAATTTGAGTTTTTTTACTTAGAATTAATATATAACTTGGTCTAATTTGGAATAGTGGTGTTGAAGTAAGCTTAAGACCACCTTGTAAGTATCAGTAGTTAAATTTTCAATGTGAGAACTTAAAACTTAGAAATTGGCAATTGCTACAAATTGAGGGTTAATTTATTGCTTTGTTGATTTTCTAGACTTAATAAAGTCTATTTTTGGAAAAAAATTTAATAATGCAGATTAAATTTAAAAGTGTTCTACATATATGTAAATATATGTGTTACATATATAATATGTATGTATATATATACATATATACATATTTTATTTTTATATATATATGGGGACAGTTATTAACATTTAATTAGTACATCCTTGAACATAAAAGTACTTTAATGGAAACTGAGATGTGTCCATTCAATCGCTTCATTTTACATGTAGCCCAGACTCACTGTTAAGACATGTACATAAGATACTCCTCATTGACTGAGAGAATAGGACTATTTATGAATGGAATTACAGATATATTAATTTAATTTTAAGTATATAAAAAATAGAAACAGCATGGTCCAGAACTCAACACCACTAATTCACTGCATAACTTTAGGCAAATAAATGACGGACAAAAGCAGCTATACCCAAAGAAAGAACACTGGGAAACGAATGTGAACTATCTGCATTTTTGTTTTTCTTCCCGGGTTATTTATACCTTCTGAATCCAATTCTCCCTATGCAACAAGAGAACTGTTCAGTTCTGCAAACATATATTGTATCTAGGATATACTGCAACATATCCAACATATAAAGGACTGCTTGCCATCTAGGGGAGGGGGTGGAGAGAGGGAGGGGAAAAAAATTGGAACAGAAACGAGTGCAAAGGATAATGTTGTAAAAAAAAAAAAATTACCCTGGCATGGATTCTGTCAATATAAAGTAATTATTACATAAAAATTTAAAAAAAAATAACTTTAGGCAAATAATTTAAGTTTTCTTTAACTGTAAAAATGCAGGGATTGAACCAAATGATCTTTAAACATTCTTCTAGCTCTAACCTTTAATAAGTCTATGATTCTATGAATTAGTATTTTTATAAGTGGACTTTGTGGTATAGTCATATTATTGTTGAGCAGTAGAGGGCACTAATAGTATATGTAAAGCCAGCATAACTTCCTCAGAGGATGAGATCAAGGGTTTCCTTTTCACTGTCTCTTAGAAATAGAAAGGACTTAACAGCTCATCTAGTACAACCAAACTCTATTTTACATGTAGCCAAGTCTTAATGCTGAAATATTTACTTAAGACTCTCCTCATTGACTGAGAGAATGGTAACTCCATATGTACTTGTCTGAAAGGCAGAGCTATTGAAAAAGCTTTGATATTATTCTTTCTTGATTGGAAACAAAACAGGTAGTTACATTTTTCTTTGGGTAGAAGAATGGACATTGGAAGAGAAATGTGATGACTGCATATTTAAAATCAGCCGGAGTCAGGAATTCAGGTTAAAGTAAAAATCTTCAATCTTTATTCTCAGTAGAGGTGAAGAAGGATTGCGATAGCAATATGGACAGCTGCAACAGGAAGCCAGCTAGCAGAGGTGAAGGGGGATTACAGGTGAAAAGGGAATCAGAAGTGAAGGGCGATCGCGATAGCAATGTGAGCAGCCGTGACAAGATGCCAGCCAGCAGTCTCTCTTTCTGCTTCCCTTTCCATTCCCCTGCCTCCACCCACCAAAATCATCATTTCCTGTACAACACATCAGGACTTGCACAAAGAATGGGTAGGGGCCATTCTTTCTCCAAACTTATATATTAATAGAGTATGGTCCAATTACTATTTAGCCTCACATGCTTGGGACCTCAATGCATCAACTCAAGCCTCAGCCCATTACATCTCCTGCTTTCTTTTGTTTTAGAACACAGGTGGTCATGCCATCCCTGACTCCTCAGGGAGGTCAGAGCCCCCAAGGGGAAGTGATCACACTTTCCCTGACTTCTCAGGAAAGGAGGTGAAAGCATCAAAAAGGAAGTGATCACCACCCCCCTGATTTCTCAGGAAAGGAGATAAAACCCTAAAAAGGAGATAATCACGCCCTCCCTGACATCTCAGGAAAGGAGATGAAAAGCACCAAAGGGAAGTGGGGGTTGCTAGCAGGTTTCTGGGCTGAAGGGTCTTATTATGCACAAACCCATCAGCATGGGAGGTATTACACAAGCACATAGCAATAACACAGAGGCTATTAGTGATGACTCTCCCCACAGACAGTGCAGGTTTGATGTGGTGTAACAAACATGAATTATAAACCCAAGTAATGGTATAACAAACAATATAAATCAACATGGTGTTGGAAAAGATTGCCAGAAGTCCTAGAAGGAGGGTATGTAAACAGCAGTCACACATATGCCTTCTTCAGCAGCCAAGAGATAGTCCAGAACCAATCTATTATCCATTGCTTCACATGTCAGGGAATCCAATGATTCCCCCCAAGTTTTTGAAGTCCTCAAAAGTCTTTTTATGTATTAGGGAATCCAATGATTCCAGCAGATTTTGAAGTCCTGTAACAGTCTTATCATTTCTCAGAAAATCCAAAGATTCCTGAGAGCTTTCATGTCTTATGTCTCAAAGAATCCAATGATTCCTGAGGGTTTTCAAGTCCTTCAACAATCTTATGTCTCAGAGAATCCAATGATTTCTGAGGATTTTCAAGTCCTACAATAATCTTATCATGTCTCAGAGAATCCAATGATTCCTGAGGGTTTTCAAGTCCTACAACAATCTTAACATGTCTCAGAGAATCCAATGATTCCTGAGGCTTTTGAAGTCCAACAATTTTCTATGTCCATGAGTCAAATGCCATAACTGCCACGCTCTTTCAATGGTGAGCACAATCAACAACAGAACCACTGGATATTTCTTGGGTCTTCTCTTTCATTCCAAGGGTCTGCTCCATCTCTCTGCGATTGACAAGACGAATATGGCTCATTGGTACTCATCTGATTCCTTCTCCACCTGTAGAAATACAAGCAAACCCTCTCTCCCAAGCAGTTAGCCTATCTGGTCCCTTCCATTCACCACTTTCTGGGTCTCTCCACATCACCTGGTGATTATCTAAAGATAGTGGAGTTGCACACCCAAAGAAAGAACACTGGGAAATGAATATAAACTGCTTTCATTTTTGTTTTTCTTCCCAGGTTATTTATACCTTCTGAATCCAGTTCTCCCTGTGCAGCAAGAGAACTGTTTGGTACTGTACACATATATTGTATCTAGGATATACTGTAACCTATTTAACATGTAAAGGACTGCTTGCCATCTGGGGGAGGGGGTAGAGAGAGGGAAGGGAAAAAATTGGAACAGAAATGAGTGCAAAGGATAATATTGTAAAAAATTACCCTGGCATGGGTTCTGTCAATAAAAAGTTATTTTTTTAAAAAAGAGAGGACATATAGTACAGTAAACAGAAGGTCATCCTTAGAGATGGGAAAACCTACCTCTTACACATATTGTTTCACTGATACTGATCCAGTCACTAAAATTTCTCTAAACATAGGAGACTATGACAATAAAAGTTATAAAAGATTAAAAAAAAAAAAAAGATAGTGGAGCTGCTCGCACTGGACACTGCCTTTCTGGTGGGTTATAAAACCTGTCTGCCGGAGCCAGTACATCTTTGTCAAAAATCAAGAAGTTAATAGTATAAAGGGCTAGCTTTAGAAGTTCTCTAGGGTTACCTGTGGCTCCCCTTTTCTTTTGTTTTTGGAGCAGCATCTTAATGTCTCTGTTTCTCCTCTCTACTATTGCCTGTCCTTGAGGATTAAGGGGTATGCCAGTGGTGTATAAAATCTTATACTGTGCACAAAAGTGTGCAAAATGTTTGGAAGTCTATGCAGGACCATTGTCTGTTTTTATTGCTTGTGGCACACCCATAAAGGCAAATGCTTGTGTGAGGAATTCAGTGACCACTCGGGCTGTCTCTTTTGCTGCTGGTATTGCAAAAGTGAATCCTGAAAAGGTGTCTACCACAACATGGATAAAAGACAGACAACTGAAAGATTTATAATGGGTCACATCCATTTGCCAGATTTCATTGGGTCTCAAACCACAAGGGTTCTTCCCTGGAGGCAGTGTAGGGGCGTGGAAAGGAAGGCAAGCTGTACAACTTTTTACTATGCTCCTAGCTTCCTCTCTTGTTATTCCAAATTGTAAACGTAAAGCTCGAGCAGCCTGATGATATTTATAATGAGATGCCTGCACTTCTTGGAATAAAGGAGTATTGACCTACATAGTAGAAGGCTATCTGCCTTTGAATTACCATCAAAAATGGGACCTGGAAGTCCACTATGAGAGTGGACATGCAAAATATATCTTACCTGGATGCTTTCTCACTTGCTCTTGAAGTTTCTTAAAGAGCTGATATATATTAGAGGATGTAAATTTTATTTGGGCTGTGCCAATTCTTAGTACCACACCTATTGAATAGGCCGAATCAGATATTATATTCATGTTTCCTGGATAATAAGTAAGAGCTAGAATGATCGCATACCATTCATTCTGCTGAGTGGACTGAAAAGGAGTTCTGACTACTCTCTTTATAGTTAAGTCATGAGAGTATACAGCACAAATATTATGTTTGGATGCATCTGTAAAGATGGTTCATCCTTTAAGAGGAACTTTAGAAACTTTTTCTTCAAGAATCCATCATCAACTATGTAAAAGTCTGGTTATCTTTAATGGAGACCTATATGTAAAATTTGGAGCCATGGCTAATAAAATTTGCCATTCTGGGATGGTCTCACAGACACAGACAAATTAATTAATTTATTGGTGTAAAAGGTGTATCTTGTCAGGTCTTGTCCCAGATAATTGTACTGCTCGCTTAATGGCCTTTAATAAAATTCTAGCCACAAGCACTGGGTAAGGAGTAAGGCTTTGTTCTGATTGTGCTGGGAGGTTCACCCACTCTATTACACTGTCTCCTTGATGAAGGACTGCTGTGGATGCATCTTGTGTGGCAAAAACTGATATTTCCAAGGGTTTTTGAGTGACTCTTTCAACCACATTGGATAAAGCCAGTTCAACTTTTCTCAAAGCCTCTTGAACTTCTTTTGTAAGCTGACGTGGTGAATTTAAAGCACTGTCTCCCCTTAAAATGTCATATAATGGTTGTAACTGATAGGTAGTCAAGCCTAACACTGGTCACATCCATTGGATATCTCCTATCAATTTCTGAAAATCATTTAAGGTGTTTAGCATCTCTGCTTTTAAGGACAGTTTTTGTACTGTAAGCACCTTAGGGTATACTTCGTATCCTAAATGTTGAAAAGGAGCATGTCTTTGAATTTTTTCTTCAGCTATGTACAATTTGTAATTCCTTAGTGTTCTAACATTTGTTCCTCAGGTGCACATCCCAATATATCATCCATATAATGTAATAGCATAACTTTTGGAAATGCTTTCCTTACTCGAGCAAGAGCAGCAGCAACATACATTTGACACATAGTGGAGCTGTTTTTCATTCCCTGTGGCAAAACTGTCCATTCATATCTTTTATAAGGCTCAGCTAAATTAATGCTGGGCACTAAAAAGGCAAATCTTTTCATATCCTCCTTATCCAGAGGTATAGAATAGAAACAATCCTTAATATCTATGACCCAAAGAGGCCATTCTCTAGGCAATTGAGCAGGAGATGGAAGTCCAGGCTGAAGAGTTCCCATAGTTTCCATCTGTTCATTCACTTTTCTTAAATCAGTGAGCATCCTCCATTTTCCAGATTTCTTTTTTACAACGAACACTGGGGAATTCCAAGGACTTAGAGAAGGTTGTAAATGCCCTTTTTCAAGTTGCTCCTGTACTATATCTAATAAGGCCTGAATTTTATTGCTACCTAAGGGCCACTGTTCTATCCACACTGGTGTATCAGTTTTCCATTGGATAGGAACAGATGAAAGTGTTGGCAGGCCTTCAACAGCAGCCCTGCTTAAAAAACCGAAGTACTCATTTTTAACCCTAATTGCTGTAAAACGTCTCTTCCTCACAGATTGATGGGGATTTTTTCAACTATAAAAGGAGTAAAAACTCCTATTTTGCCTTCAAAAGTCCATCTCATAGGGGCAGCACTAACTTCAGCTGCTATTGATCCTCCTACGCCAGGCATGTAGGTGTCTGCTTTAATCTTTGGCCAGTGACTGGGCCAATTGGCACCTCTAATGACTGTACGACCTGCACCTGTGTCTACCAATCCTTCTAATGGTAGGCCATTTATATAGATCGTGAGCATAGGTCGGTCAGCTGTTACAGCTGCTGTCCAGTATATTCCTGGATTTTGTGGTCTGGAGTCAGAATCTGGGTGACTATCACCAGGTTGCTTATTAGGATTCTGTATGAGTAAACCTGATGCTCCTACTTCTCCTGGGTGATAAGTCACACATTGTCTACCTGTGTTAGTGACTGGGATATTGTCTACACATTCCCCAGTTTTCCACATCAGTGTGTGAATGGACACTGTTTTGTACATACAAAAAGGAGGTGAAATGATCAAGCCTACTGTGCCTGGAGGCAAGGGATCCATAGGCTGGAGAGGAACAGATTTCACCTCTCCAGGGGGTATCTCAGTTGTCCCAGCTGTATGCAGTTCTATTCTCCCCAATTGTAATTCCTTTCTCCCATCAGTTTGCTTCCTGGCTGGTTGACTGTGTAATCCCCTTCTCCCATCATATGGCTTTCTGGTTGATTGGTCATGTCTGGGTACTGAACTTGTAGGCACCCTCTGGGTACACCATTGGCTGCCATCATGCCCCAAGTGTTTTTTGCCTTGGGCCCTGGGGCTGGGCCCCTCATCCTGTTTCCTTGAATCTGTCTACATATGAGCTCCTCTAAAGAAGTATCCTTGTGCAGTCCTAGTATAATGCTTCTGCAAACCTTATTAGCATTTTCCTTAGCAAGTTGCCTTATGAAAATGTCTGTTACTGCATTTTCCCCATTTGTTCTTGTGATAGCTGTCTGCAAATGTCCCACAAAGTCAGCAAAGGGTTCATTTGGCCCTTGTGTTATTTTTGTGAAGGCCTCACCCTTGTCATCTTTATTGTGAAGAGAAGCCCATACTTTGATAGCATTAGCAGCAATTTACTTATATGCTGCTATGGAATAATTAATCTGTACTGCAACATATGCATAGGAACCTACACCTGTTAGTAGGTCATAGGTGATTGCAGCATGAACTCCACTTTGACTATTTTGTTGGGCTTGTATCCTACAGAGCTGACTATATTCAGAAAGTCACAAGTAGTTTTGTCCAGGTTCTAGGCATATCCTTGATATAGATTTCCAGTCATTAGGGGTCAAGATTTCAAAAGCCAAATTCTGTAATAACATCTTAACATAAGCTGATGTAGCCCCATAAAGAGTGCAAGCCTTTTTTAGGTCTTTGAGGATTTCTATATCAAAAGGACCATATTTTCTACTTTCTTGATTTGAAGAATTAAACTGTTGAATTACAGGAAAAATGTGGTGTTGAAATTCCAATACATCTCTTCCTTCAACTTTGGCCTTAATTAGTCCCTTTTGCAATCTAGTCATAGGAGCTGCTGGATGCTGGGGGGGAGGTGCTGGTGCTGTCACTGCCCCCCCCCCACTACCCTTCCTCCCTCCATCCTGGAGGGTGGAATTGACAGAGGAGGGTCAATTACCTGCTCCTTAGGTGGGGCTGAAGCTGCCTTAGATTCACCACACCCTTGAGCCTCACTTAAGTCTCCATGCCCGGTGGGGATATGGTCATTAATCTGTTCTTTGTCTCCCTCCTTTATCTCAGGCTTCCCCATTTGGCTATTCCTAGAGTTTTTCCTTTTCTTCTATAACTTATCTGATTTCTTAAGGCCAACTGTATTATATCATATAAATAGAATGCCTCGATGGAAATTGAATGAGGACCATTTTCGTTGTAATATGCAGAGAGCTGTTGCCCAATTAATGTCCAATTATCTGGGGAGATTTGCTCTTCCTCTAAGAACCAAGGAGAGATGTGTTTTAATGTACCAAGAAGTCTAGCTGTCTGTTCCCAAGTTATAAGTAGCCCTTGATCTTCTATCAGCTTAAGCATGCTTTCTATAGCACCACTTCTGGGTGGGGATGGGGGTTGGGAGGTTTGGGGTGGGGGATGGAGAACCCTTAGCTAGGATCTGTCCCATTTCAGCCAAAAAAGGTTACTGGTTTAGTCTTTAAGAAAATAAGTTCCCTGTTTGTCTATTATATCACCTAAGTTCCTGGTCACTGGAGACTTCTTCAGTGAAAGTAGGGTCCTTGGTTCCCACACTTGGGTGCCAAATGTGATGACCGCGTATTTAAAATCAGCCAGAGTCAGGAATTCAGGTTAAAGAAAAAATCTTCAATCTTTATTCTCAGTAGAGGTGAAGAAGGATTGCAATAGCAATATGGGCAGCTGCGACAGGAAGCCAGCTAGCAGAGATGAAGGGGGATTGCAGGTGAAAAGGGGATTGGAGGTAAAGGGCGGTCGCAATAGCAATGTGAGCAGCTGTGACAAGATGCCAACCAGCAGTCTCTCTTTTCACTTGATTTGTTATACGTTAGAGTCAATTCTCTATATATTTTGGAAATGAGGCCTTTAGTTGATAATTTTTTTAACTTTGTGAATCTCCCATACTTGTGAACTCCAATGAGTACTTAAATACATTAGTGAGTTAGAGAATTTGCTAAGTACCATGCTAAATTAGATAATTATTGTCTCTATCAACTCGAATGAGTTAACACTTTGTAAGGATTCCAACAGCCTTGAGATTTTTTAAAATAAAAATTGACATAAACAGAAATAATATAATTTTGAAAATTAAGAAACAATAAGATTTCAGAATTGAAAAAAAAAAAGAACCAAAATGGATTCTTGGAAAAGATGAATAAAACTGAAATCCTTTTAGCCTAGGAGCAGTATAGCCCCTTAGGTCTCTCTAGTTCTTTCCCCTTCTGCTTTATGGAGTTTATATTGCCAAAAAAATGTCAATAGTTCTATCACAATATCTAAAGAGTCTCTGTTTAGGAAATTCCTAATATCTAGGTAGACATTTGATTCTCTGCTCTAATATGAATTTTTTTTTTTATTTCTAGTTGAATCCGTTCTCTTTATGGTTAAAGCAAAAATTAGGGTTATTTGAAACTGCAGCTTGTAAAATAAAATGTATTAACAGCATATTAATGAGTAAGAATCAAAGAGGAGGAGTTGAAGGAAGAACAAACCTTTCATTCAAATTTTCCTCAGTCCTTGAGGAAATGAGTGCAACCAGTGGCTTCAGCACAAGTTTTCTGTTTCAAGATGCCTGTAGGGGCTAATAGTTCCTTATATCTATGTCTCTTATGCAGTACTTCAGTATTATTCTTCCTTCTTTTGCCTGGTGCCCCTGTGCCATTCATATTTTCAGACTCAGCTCTTAAGGTGCCCCTTCTTCTTTTTTCTATGAACATCTCTTAAAAAATTCAATTCTTTCTTCTAGCTCAAAATTTGAGATAGCCCCAAAATATTCTTTAGAATAAGAAAGCAATATGTGGATCTATGAATTACAAATGACAAAATGCTGACCAGTTCTCAATTTAATATTTTAAATGAAAAAAAAAAAGATTCAGTAAAATAAAGACAGAAAAGAAATAAAAAGAATTTTCAGAACCTACTATAGTTAAATACCCATAAAATGAGAATTTAAAATAACTGTAGAAATACTTAGAAAAATCTAAAATTATTTAAATTAAAAATATTACTAAGAAAGCAATAAACAATAAGAAAAAAAATTAATTAGTTTTAAGAATAATCAAAGAGGAAAAATATATTTAGATCAGAATGATTTTACTGAAGAATATCTATTATTTCTATTATTTTTTTTTGTATGTGGATGTTTTTGACTTTTTTGTTTTTCTTTATTTATTTTTTAATACATATTGCTTTATGAATCATGTTTGGAGAGAGAAATATCAAAAGAGAAAAACAATGGGAGAGAAAAAAACAGGAAAAAGAAAATTTTTTAATTTAGTGTTATCAAACTTGTCCATTTTGCCTTTGATAATGTTCTCTAGTTCTTCTTTGGTCATAAATTGCTTCCTTCTTCAAATATCTGTAATTATCCCTTGTTCTCCTAATTTGTTTATGTTATCATCTTTATGCCCAAATCATGTATTCAGTTTCACCTTCTTTTGTTACGGGGTGTGAGATGTAGGTCTATGCCAAGTTTCTGACATATTATTTTCTAGTTTTCCCAGCTATTTTTGTCAAATAGTGAATTCTTATTCAAGAAGCTGCAGATTTGGGAGTTATCAAATACTAGAATCCTATAGGCCTTCATTATTGTGTCATATATTTAACCTATTCCAGTGATCTATTACTCTATTTCTAGCTAGTACTAAATACTTTGAATTACTGCAGCTTTATAATATAGTTTTAGGTTTGGTACTGCTAAGCCACCATTCTTTGTATTTTTTTTTCATTAAATCTCTTGATATTCTTGATCTTTTCTTCCAGATATAAAGTTTATTATTTTTTCTAGTTCTATAAAATAATGTTTGGGCAGTTTGATTGATATGGTACTGAACAAATAGACCAATATAATCAGAATTGTCATTTTTATTATATTAGCTCAGTCAAGTCATGAACAATTAATATTTTTCCAATTGTTTAAATCTGACTTTATTTATGTAAGAAGTGTTTGGTAATTGTGTTATTACCAAAAAAATTTTTTTCTTGGGTTTGTCTTGGCAGATGAACTCCCAGGTATTTTATTTTGTCTACACTTATTTTAAATGGAATTTCTCTTTTCTATCTCTTGTTCATGGGCTTTGCCACTAATATATAGAAAACCTGATGATTTGTGGAGATTTATTTTATATCCTGCAAATTTGCTGAAGTTGTGAATCGTTTCCAGTAGATTTTTTTGGATGATTTTCTAGGATTGTCTAAGTATATCATCATATCATTTGCAAAGAGAGATAGTGTAATAGGCTGAGGGTTGAGTTGATGCACTGAGGTCCCAAGCACATGAGACTAAATAGTAATTGGATCATACTCTATTAATATATATGCTTGGAGAAAGAATGGCCCCTGCCCACTCTTTGTGCAAGTCCCGATGTGTTGTATAGGAAATGACGTTTTTGGTGGGTGGAGGCAGGGTGGGAGGAGTGGAAAGGGAAGCAGAAAAAGAAACTGCTGGCTGGTGTCTTGACACAGCTGCTCGCATTGCTATCGCGACCCCCTTTCACCTGCAATTCCCCTTTACCTCTGCTGGCTGGCTTCCTGTCGCAGCTGCCCATATTGCTATTGCAATCCCCCTTCACTTCAAGAAGAATAAAGATTGAAGATTTTTCCCTTAACCTGAATTCCTGACTCTAGCTGATTTTAAATACATGGTCATCACAAGATAGTTTTATTTCTTCATTTCTTATTCTAATTCCTTTAATTTCTTTTTCTTTTCTTATTGTTCAAGTCAACATTTCTAGTATAACATTGAATGATAGTGGTAATGGGCATCCTCATTTCACTCTTGATCTTATTGGGAATGTATCCAGCTTCTCTCCATTACAAATAATATTGGCTGTAGGTTTTAGATAGATACTGCTTATTATTTTAAGGAAAGTTTCCTTTATCCTTGTGATCTCTAGAGTTTTTTAATAGAAATGGGTGCTGTATTTTGTCAAAAGCTTATTCTGCATCTATTGAAATTATCATATGATTTCTGTTCGTTTTGTTATTAATATGGTCAATTATGGCAAAAGTTTTCATGATATTGAACCAGCTCTGCATTCCTGGTATAAATCTGACATGATCATAATGTATTATCCTGCTGATAAGTTACTATAATTGCTAATATTTTATTTAAGATTTTTGCATCAATATTCATTAGGGAGAGTGGTCTATACTTTTCTTTTTTTGTTTTGGTCCTTCCTGGTTTAGACCAGTGTCATATTTATGTCATAGAAGGAATTTTGCATTACTCTTTTTTAAGCCTAGTTTTTCATATGGTTAACATATTATTTGAATTAATTGTTCTTTAAATGTTTGGTAGAATTCACTTGTGAATCCATTTGGCCCTGGAGAGTTTTTCTTAAGGGAGTTCATAAATGCCTTGTTCAATTTCTTTTTTCTAAAATTGGCCTATTTAAGTATTTTATTTCTTCTTTTGCTAACCTGGGCAATTTATATTTTTTGTAAATATTCATCCATTTCATTTAGATTGTCATACTTATTAATATAGAGTTTTGTAAAATTGCTCATTATTTCTTTAATATCTTTCTCATTGGTGGTTAAGTTCACCCCTTTCATTTTTGATGCTGGTGATTTTTTTTTTGTTTTGTTTTGTTTTGTTTCCTTTTTGCTGAACAAATTGACCGAAGGTTTATCTTGTTAGTTTTTTCATAAAAACCACTCTTAGGTTTGTTAGTTCAACAGTTTTCTTAGCTTACTATTTTATTAATTTCTCCTTTGAGTTTCAAAATTTCTAATTTAGCATTTAACTAGGGATTTTTAATTTGTTTTTTTCTAGCTTTTTTTAGTTGCATGCCTAGTTCATTGATCTCCTCTTTATTTTATTTGTGTATCTGTTTAGAGATATAAAAATTCCCCAAAGAACTGCTTTGGCTGTATCCCATAGATTTGTAGTATGCTGTTTCATTATTGTCATTCCCTTGGATGAAATTATGGATTGTTTCTGTGATTTGTTGTTTGGCCCACTCATTCTTTAGAATTAGATTATATAATTTCCTATTGGTTTTTAGTTTATCTCCTCTGATGAGGTCTATCATATCTAGGTTTTCTAGGATTTTATTATCCTTCCTCATTTCTTTCTTGATTATTTTGTGGTTAGATTTGTCTGACTCTGAGAAGGGAAGGTTGAGGTCCTCCACTAATAGAATTTTGCTGTATATTTTTTTTCCTGTAATTGGCTTAAAACCTTTTCTAGGAATATGGCTGCTCTACCACATGGTGTGTATATATTTAGTATTTTACTACTTCTTTGTTTAGAGTATCCTTTATCAAGATGTCCTTTCCCTATTTATCTCTTTTAATAAGATCTCTTCTTCACTTTTGCTTTCTGATCTGATCTGAGATCAGAATTACTACACCTGCTTTTTTACTTCAGCTAAAGTATAATAAATTCTGTTCCAGCCTTTTACCTTGATCTGTGTGTATTTAGCTGTGTCGAATGTGTTTCTTGTAAACAACATCTTGAAGCCATTCTGATATTTGCTTCTGTTTTATGGGAGAGTTCATTCCATTCACATTCATAGATATGATTGCTAACTCTTTATTTTCCTCCCTCTTATTTTCTCCCCTGTATATACTTTCATTCTCTCATTTCACCCTTAGAAGTGGTTTTTTTTTTAACCCTTCTGACACATTACCTAATCTTCTATCATCCCTCCCCCCTTCTTGTACCTTTTTTCCTAGTGTTTCTGTCCTCTCTTCTATTCTGCCCCTCCCTTTTCTTTCATCTTTCTCCTCCTATTTCTTTATAGGGTTAGATAAAATTTTATTCCTAACTGAATGATTAAGTATTCCATCTTAGAACCAAAACTGATGAGATCAAGCTTCAGACAATGCTCATCTTCCTCCCTTCTTTTTCTAGATTGTAATAGGTCTTTTGCAATTCTTCATGTGATCTAATTTGTTCCATCATGTCTCCCCTTTCCTTATTTTCCAGTACAGACTTTTTCCCACTCCTTTTTCTTTGATATCATCACATTAGAACCCATTCACAAACAGACCCTCTGTTCATGTGATGTCATCCTCTGTCTGTCCCAGTGACAGATACAGTTCTCAAGAGTTATAGACATCATTTTCCCATCTAGAGATGTAAACAGTTTAACATTTAAAGAATATGTATATTTCCCATGTTTTCCTTTTCATGCTTTTCTTGAGTCCTGTGATTGTAGCTTAAAATTTCTGTTTAGTCCTGGTTTTTTCAATAGAAATGATTGAAAGTCTCTTACTTCATTAAAGATCCATCACCTCCCCTGAAATATGATGTTGAGTCTTATTGATTCTTACTTGTAAGCCTAGATCCTTTGCTTTATTTTAGGCCGCTGGTCCTTTATTGTAGAAGCTGCAAGATTCTGGTAATCTTGACTGTTTCTTCTTGATATTTCAATTGCTGTTGTCTGCATTTTTTTCCTTGAGTTTATAGTTTTGGAATTTCACAACAATGTTCCTTGTGGTTTCCCTTCTGGGATCTCTTTACATAGGTGATTGATGAATTTTTTTCAGTAAGCATTTCCCCTTTGTTTCTAGACTATTGGAGCAGTTTTCCTTAATGATTTTTTAAAGAAGGCTCTTTTTTAAAATTATGGCCTTCAGGTAGGACAATAATTTTTTAATTGTCTTTTCTGGATCTATTTTCTAGGTCAACTCTTCTTCTAATGAGGTATTTCACATTTTCTTCCATTTTTCCATTCTTTTTAGTATTGTTGGGTTGATTCTTGTTGTCTCCTAGAGTCATTAGTTTCCATTGGCCTCATTCTAATTTTTAATGAGTGATTTTCTTCAGTTTCTTCAGGTTTTGTATCTCTTTTTCCATCTGGTTTATTTCACTTTTGAAGGTGTTGTTTTCTCCAGTAGATTTTTTTGCATTTGATCAATTGTATTTTTAAGGTGTTTTCTTTAAGCAATTTTCTTTTCTTTTTCAAGATGGTGATTCTCTCTTGCATATTTCTTATTTCTTTTCTCATTTTTTTCTTCTTCTTCACTTATTTGCCCTTCAAAGAAGCCTCTTTGTATTTGAGACCAATTCATAGCACTCTTTGAGATTTCCTCTGTGGACATTTTATCCTCTTCTGAATTGGTGTCTTGTGATGACCGTGTATTTAAAATCAGCCAGAGTCAGGAATTCAGGTTAAGGGAAAAATCTTCAATCTTTATTTTTTTTGAGGTGAAGGGGGATTGCGATAGCAATATGGGCAGCTGCAACAGGAAGCCAGCCAGCAGAGGTGAAGGGAGGTCACAGGTGAAAGGGGGATTGCAGGTAAAAAGGGGGTCGCTATAGCAATGTGAGCAGCTGTGACAAGACACCAGCCAGCAGCCTCTCTTTTTGCTTCCTTCTCCGCTCCCCTGCCTCCACCTACCAAAAACATCATTTCCTATACAACACATCAGGACTTGCACAAACGATGGGCAGGGGCCATTCTTTCTCCAAACTTATATATTAATAGAGTATGGTCCAATTACTATTTAGCCTCACGTGCTTGGGACCTCAGTGCATCAACTCAAGCCTCAGCCCATTACATCTCCTGCTTTCTTTTGTTTTAGAACACAGGTGGTCATGCCATCCCTGACTCCACAGGGAGGTCAGAGCCCCCAAGGGGAGGTGATCACACCTTCCCTGACTTCTCAGGAAAGGAGGTGAAAGCACCGAAAAGGAAGTGATCACGACTCCCCTGACTTCTCAGGAAGGGAGGTGAAAGCACTAAAAAGGAGATAATCATACTCTCCCTGACATCTCAGGAAGGGAGATGAAAAGCACCAAAGGAAAGTGGGGGTTGTTAGCGGATCTCTGGGCTGAAGGGTCTTATTAGAAACAGGTATGCAGAAACCTATCAGCATGGTAGGTATTACACAAGCACATAGCAATAACACAGAGGCTATTAGTGATGACTCTCTCCACAGCCAGTGCTGGTTTGATGTGGTGTAACAAACATGAATTATTAACCCAAGTAATGGTATAACAAACAATATAAATCAACATGGTGTTGGAAAAGATTGCCAGAAGTCCTAGAAGGAGGGTATGTAAACAGCAGTCACACATATGCCTTCTTCAGCAGCCAAGAGATAGTCCAAAATTAATCTATTGTCCATTGCTTCATATGTCAAGGAATCCAATGATCCCCCCAAGTTTTTGAAGTCCTGCAAAAGTCTTTTTATGTGTTAAGGAATCCAATGATTCCAGCAGATTTTGAAGTCCTATAACAGTTTTATCATTTCTCAGAAAATCCAATGATTCCTGAGGGCTTTCAAGTCTTATGTCTCAGAAAATTCAATGATTCCTGAGGGTTTTCAAGTCCTTCAACAATTTATGTCCCAGAGAATCCAATGATTTCTGAGGATTTTCAAGTCCTACAATAATCTTATCATGTCTCAAAGAATCCAATGATTCCTGAAGGTTTTCAAGTCCTTCAACAATCTTATCATGTCTCAGAGAATCCAATGATTCCTGAGGCTTTTGAAGTCCAACAATTTTCTATGTCCATGAGTCAAACGCCATAACTGCCACACTCTTTCAATGGTGAGTACAATCAGCAACAGAACCACCCAATATTTCTTGGGTCTTTTCCTTCGTTTCAAGGGTCTGCTCCGTCTTTCTGCAATGGACAAGGTGAACATGGCTCGTTGGCACCCATCTGATTCCTTCTCCACCTGTAGAGATACAAGCAAACCCTCTCTCCCAAGCAGTTAGCCTATCTGGTCCCTTCCATTCACCACTTTCCACATCACCTGGCAATTATCTAAAGATAGTGGAGCTGCTTGTACTGGACACTGCCCTTCCAGTGGGTTATAAAATCTGTCTGCTGGAGCCAGTGCATCTTTGTCAAAAATCTCGGTTTTTTAAGCAGGGCTCCTGTTGAAGGCCTGCCAATACTTTCACCTGTTCTTATCCAATGGAAAACTGATACACCAGTGTGGATAGAACAGTGGCCCTTAGCTAGCAATAAAATTCAGGCCTTATTAGATATATAGTACAGGAGCAGTTTTAACAAGGGCACTTACAACCTTCTCTAAGTCCTTGGAATTCCCCAGTGTTCATTGTAAAAAAGAAATCTGGAAAATGGAGGATGCTCACTGATTTAAGAAAAGTGAATGAACAGATGGAAACTATGAGAACTCTTCAGCCTGGACTTCCATCTCCTACTCAATTGCCTAGAGAATGGCCACTTTGGGTCATAGATATTAAGGATTGTTTCTATTCTATCCCTCTGGATAAGGAGGATATGAAAAGATTTGCCTTTTTAGTGTCCAGCATTAACTTAGCTGAGCCTTATAAAAGATATGAATGGACAGTTTTGCCACAGGGAATGAAAAACAGCCCTACATTGGGCTCCAAATGTGATGACCATGTATTTAAAATCAGCCGGAGTCAGGAATTCAGGTTAAGAGAAAAATCTTCAATCTTTATTCTTTTTGAGGTGAAGGGGGATTGCGATAGCAATATGGGCAGCTGCAACAGGAAGCCAGCCAGCAGAGGTGAAGGGGGGTCGCAGGTGAAAGGGGGATTGGAGGTGAAAGGGGGGTTGTGATAGCAATGTGAGCAGCTGTGACAAGATGCCAGCCCGCAGCCTCTCTTTTCGCTTCCTTCTCCACCCCCCTGCCTCCACCCACCAAAAACGTCATTTTCTATACAACACATCAGGACTTGCACATAGAGTGGGTGGGGGGCCATTCTTTCTCCAAGCATATATATTAATAGAGTATGGTCCAATTACTATTTGGCCTCACGTGCTTGGGACCTCAGTGCATCAACTCAAGCCTCAGCCCATTACAGTGTCTTGGTCTTCCCTGTTACCATAGTTTCTATAGTCAAGGGTCTTTTCTGTTTCTTCCTTATTTTCTTTCCTTTTCTTTTGATATCTCCTCTCTTTTACTTTTATTGTTGAGTTCTTCTTCTGGGATAAAGAAGGTACTGTCCCAAGTTTCCTGTGCAGCACTGAGCCTTGGCTTTGAGCACAGGAGCCCTTTGTGTTTGCAGAGGGTAGCTTTGCCTGCTCTTTTCAAGAAACAGCCTGGTTTTCCAGAATTTGCCTTCTAAACTAGGACTGGAGGCTGCCCCACTGATCTGCTTCTCTACAGAGCCAGAACTGAGGTTTTAATCATTAATTTGTTTTCCCAGAGTCTTTCTAAGCCAGTCTGAATACCCTTTGCACCTCAGTGTGGCTGAAATTTCTTGAAGTTTTTTCAGTCTATCTTGAGCTGGAGAACTGTTCATTCCTTCAGACACTGTACAGAGGCTTGTTTCATGTGGTTTTCAAAGGAAACTAGGAAAGTTTGACCAGCTTCCTGACTCTACTCCACCATTTGACTCCTCTTTCTTGTCTATTAAACTTTTAAAGACAGTTAATAATCTGTATTTAAAAACATTCCATTAATTGAGAAATAAAACACTTTACCAAACTCCTTGTTTATGAAACAAATATAGTCCTGCTACTTAAACCAAGAAAGAAAAAAGAAATAGAACTACAGACCAATGGAATTAATATTAATTCATGTCAATCAACAGTTTTATACAGTAATAAAAAAACAAAATTGAAGTAATAGAATTCTGAATAAGTTCCTTTCAAAATAATTAAATAGTAACTAAAATATCAGAGCATCAACTTACAAATACACATCCACAGTTCAATAGACATAATTATAAAATTTTCTTTAATGATGTAAAGAATTAATTAAATAAGTAGAAAAATATTCTGTGTTCATGTTTTGTTATGCTACCATAATAAAAATAAAATTCTACCAAACAGATTACTATTCAAATGCATTTTTATAATTATATTTTACAAGGAGACATGTGAAAAGAAGATACATTTATATATTGTCAAATGTAAATATATATTGAAACTGTCATCTCCAGGAAAAAGAGAGATTTATTTAAATATAGAGGACAGGTACTATACCTGGGATTTCAATGTTATAGCATGCTCCCTGATCAGAAGATTCCCAGCTTATGTGATTTATCTAGGTTCCAAGGCAAGTTCTAATTTTCTTATTTTGTGTTGTCTCTATTAAGTGGTACTAGACTTAAAATAATTCTTTTAGAAGCAAAGATAATAATAAAATTAGATTTTCCTTTTTTTCTCCCAATTCACTTCCTTTCTTTCCTTCACTTTTCTTCTTAATGAAAGCAAATGATCACTCTTCCTCCTAAAAAAGAACAAATTCAATTCACATATCATGAGCATCTTCAAAACAATGAAGAGAATTTAAGTAAATCTAATTAAGAACCTCTGGATGTAACTGCAAGGAATGAATTACTAAAAGGTAATGAAAATAAAATATGAAGATAAACAAGTGATTTAATTAGCACAAGAGAATACAGAAGCTTAAATATAAATAATCATTGAAAAGAAGAAATGGACATTTTGAAAGCTTAGGAATGAAAAGCTAATTTTACATCAAGCAATGATTGTCAATTTCTAATTGGTTGGTTTGTACCTTAATGTAAATAATTATCAAGCACATTTTAGTCTTTTATTTGTTTAAACCAATAAGGGAGGAAGCCATTAAAACTAATTTAAAAAAAAGAAAAGTATTTTTTTTTGTCTTTGGGTTATTTATGGTATTAAGAAGAAGCAGAAGTTTCTTTCTTAAAAGAGGTTGAAGGAAAACAAATCTAAACTCATTTAATATAATTTTTGCAATACTGAATTTTGGATAATCAATTGAGAATTATGTGTTTCACTTGAAAATATCTGAGTGATTTCTTGTCACTGAATAACTTGTGGATCACAAATGCTTTCATAAGCTAGACATTTGTTTCACTATTTTGCTGAGGGAAAATATAAAAGTGTTGTTTATTGACTAGATTACATATAAAAGGCTAAGCCACAATGGATACAAATTTAGTAATGGTGTCACCTCAGAGTGCTCTGTAAAGTATATATTCAAAAGAGGACCCCAATGTGTAAGAAAGAAGTTGTCATTGTGTGTCTCAAAGAGCGGCTAAATAGACATCTCTAATTTCTTCTCTCCCTATTTTTCTCCAAAGAAGACTTTCATTTCTTTCATAAGGGAAAGCACAAAATTGATGCCTAAGGCCACTCTGCTCTCTTCCATAAGAGGGGTTATTGTTCTAGAATTATATCTATGTGCTCTCTTCAATAGTATTACTCATGGGGACATGATCTAGGGGCTCAATCTGATTTCTGATTGCTTTGTCATTTTTAGGAAGGAAAGAGAACTCAAAGCTTAAGAGTTTCTCCACCAATATTAATTCCACAATAAACAAAGAGAATGACAAAGAAATACATTTATCCATATCATAGCAAAACAGAAAACAGAGAAAGTATGCATAGAGAACATAGACCAGACAAAAGACTGAAGGAGCTCTCCCATTGAAAGTAAGGTAACATAATTCAAAGAAGACATCCTAGATTTTACCTAAGGGAAAAAACTCCTGAAAACCTAGTTGGAGATAAGGAAATGATGGAGACTACCAGTTCCTCTCATGTTTTTCCAGAATTTTTTCTTTGGTCTCTTCTATCTTGTTTTTTGAATCTGGAAGCCAAGCAAGGACACTTGAAGAACCTCAAAAGGCACCTGGTCTTGAAGTTGCTTTTCACCAACTCCATCAACTCCTCATGTAGAGGGCAGAGAATTCAACTCTACCACTAAGGAGAGAACTTTAGACCAGAGTTACAGAGGCATAATACTTTCAATTTGGAAAAATAAAGTATTATTTAGCTTCCTTGTGGAGGTGGATCATCCACTCTTTGTGAATCACAGGGTCACAAGTAGAAAGAGCCAGATTCCTACTTATCCTAAGTCTAAAATCTTTCTATTAGCTTGTTGCCAGGCCCTTCTGTCATGAGCCTTCTGAATAAGCAGTGTAACAAACTTGTTTCTGGTTTTTACTTAGAGATTGACTGTCTATAGCCACTTCACTAGCAGCTTTTTATTGACTAAGTAAAACAAAATGTGTGTGTATTATATATGTGTGTGTGTGTGTGTGTATGTGTGTATGTGTTAATATATCCCTAGTTATAGAGCCTTAAGCAAACAGATCATTGAATTCTTTATTTTCCAGTGAAAATCATAATGGTTTTTAGAGAAACATACACATTTGAGAGTGCAATTGAAGGCTTCACAATAAAGTTTCAAAGTAAGAAAGCTACAACAATATGATGGAAAATGGCTGCAAAATCAGGAGCTCAACCTGGGGATGAAATAAAAAAGTGAACATGATTAGCCTTGGCTCTTCCCTTAAAATGCAGACTCTTATAGAGGAACCAGGCAATCTGAGCAAAGGACCACATGGACAATGTGAATTACCAGGATGCTGTTATAGCATTATGAATAAAGTCTTTAGTGTTAGATGAGAGCCCAATGAAAGTCCAGTATTAGAAGGCTACTGAGGCATGGTAGAAAAATTCATTAGTCAGAAGCTAAGACCACAGAGAAATAAAGTAGCTTGTTTGCTAGTGAGAAACTCTCTAAAGAGAAAGACTAATTATGAAGAAGTACAATTTCCTTCCAGATTGAAATCACATTGGTAGAGTGAACTTCAAGAGTGAAAAGGTTCAGGTGAAGAGTGATCTTCTAGAATGTAATGGATGAAATCTGAAATAATTGAGAAAACAATGGTTCAAACTTCTGAGAATATTGATTTATTAAACAATGAATGCCAATTGCATAGCAAATTGGATCCAAACCTGTTAGCTGGTGTTAGATCCCAAATGCCAGGGAAGAAAGATTTTTATGCATTACAAGAAAACAATAACAGGATATAAACCACGATCCAAGATTATATGATCTGATTTCTAAGAGGAGGAAAGATTAAGGACATTCTGAGTTGGGAAGGAGATGAGATGAAATTCCACCAGCAGGTGAAATTTGTCAGAGAATAAACTTAAATCTCAGTTTTATAAGATTGAAACTGGACAATTCTCTCAAAGATATGGAGGCTATATAACAGGTTAAAGAAAATTCATATTCAGGAACAAAATCCAAAATGGCTTGGAGGAGAAAGTATTATTGGACTGAGCACTTTTTTTTTTTTTTTAACATGGAAGTACTAGAAAGAATTACCAGTGAGAAGAAGGGGCTGCTTGGGTGGAGTGAGATTCCAAAGATGAGAGACTGCAGAAAATGAGTGTACTTTCAAAATGAGAAAGCCTCAGGAGAAAAGTAAACTTTAAGGATAAGAAGGTTGCTGTAATATGGTGAAAGTCAGTGCCCAAAAAGGAATGAAGGAATTCTAATGTTGGTCTTGGGTTTTTAAATTTGTTTTGTTTTGTTTTTTAGTTGTTTCAGTAATATCAGATTTTTTGTGATCACATTTAGGTTTTTCTTGACAAAGACACTGGAGTGGTTTGCCATTTCCTTCTCCAGTTTATTTTACAGCTAAGAAAATTGACAGTTAAGTGATTTGCCCAGGGCCACAGAAATAGTAAATATCTAAAGATGAATTTGAATTCACATCTTCCTGACTTCAGGCCTGCTTCTCTATTCATTGAACCTCACATGTATTGCTTTAAAATGTATCTTCTAGAAGGTACTGAGCAAAAAGATGTCATAGGGATCAATGAACTTTCAGGGTGAAGAGGATGCTACGGTATAATGAAAAGTTTTACAGAAGGATCTGAGTAGAGCTTGTTAGTTTAAAAAATAATTTTAAAATGTCTTTATATTAATTGATATCAGTATATCAATCTAATTTCTATTGTTCATTTTTTATTTTTCATTATCTGTTATTTGTTTAGAGCATTCAAGATTGAATTGTTTTACTTCTAGATCATACTATTTTATCATGATTTTTTCTAGCTTTTTATTACTTCTAATTTTTTTGTCTGATAAATTAATAATCTGATAAAAATATAATCCTATTTTTTTGCTGATATTATCTGGTGCTTGTTAATCCAGTATTTATTATAATACTTATCTACCCAGATAACTTAAGATGGAGACTGGGCACTCCAAGAACCTGCTTTGGGGAGTCAGGTAAATTGGTGCATGGACATTGCATTGAACTATCAAGTCAATGTGAATGATCTCTTTCTACTTATTGGATAGCCAGAATGTCCAGGATCTTTAAATCCACATGATTAAAACACAGTCACTCACTGTTACACAATGACATCCAGAGGCTAAAGGATCATGCAGTAATGGGGAAAGTTCTCAGGGTACCATTATGTGGGGCTTAAGGTACTCTTTTTTTGTCATTTTCAATTCTTGGTGCAGGGAATAGAATGTCTTTCCCTGAACTCTTGAGCTATGGAAATCTAGGAGCTAAGGATTACAGCAGGATGTTATAATTCGCCAAGAAGGGATGTCTTGAAAACCCAGGTTGCCAGAAGAGAAATAAGGGAGTAATACAGGGTATTAACCTATGAAAAAGTAACACTTGGGATTTGATGGGACTATAAACTATATAACAATTGAACTAAACTTTGAATTTAATTCCTTTCCCCTCTTCAGAGAACAAGGTAGATTATAAACCTGATGTGTTGGAGAAAATTGCTTTTCCTTTATTTTTGAAGTAAATATTCCTTTTGTAAAAGCTAATTTAAATAGCTTGATAAAGCTGGGGTGCTTATGATTGGGGGGATAATCAATATGGGACCTAGGAGCTGATCTAGTGGCTGAGGCAAGGTACCACTTAGCTCTCTCAAGGTAGGAGAGAGATACCTAAGGGAAGGACAAAATAAGACATCTATCTGGTCTGCAGGCAGTAGAGCAACATTTTCTTAAAGTATTCTCCTTATAAAAGTATGCAGTTTCCATTTAGTTCTTGATCTTTTCATTCTGGTCTTCCCCTAGATTCATACTTTCTGTTTTGGGTTTTTTTTAATTACTCTGACCTACTCTCACTCTTACTTTGTTGTGACCAAGTATAAACATGTTTCTGTTTTTGTTTTTTACTTAATGTGTAAGTTCATTGATGAAAAAGCTCCTAATGAGGACTTCCTCTCCCAGTGCATTTCAGCACCTTCTCTTTTCTTGGAAGCAGGAAAGCATAAATGACTTGCCTGAGGAAATACTGTCAATATTTGATAATTTGGAATTGAACACCTTGGCTCTTCTCCAAAGTCAGCTCTTTAATTACTATCAAAATTACCTTTCTGAGTAAATTTAGAAGTCTTATCAAGTCTTCAAGACATTCTATTTTGGTATCAAATTTATTGATACTTGTGGTCTTTTTGCAAGTACTTTTATCAGCAACCTTTCTAAACATGAAAAAACACTGTTGCCTATGGGCATATATTAAAAATCAAAGAAATTCTTTTTTACCTCACACCTGTGAGCCACCCTTTGCTTTAGTTGCAATTCCTTTCTCCCTTCTTGTTTCATTTATGTCAAGAATTGCAATATTGATGTAATTCTGTTATTTAATGAACATGTGCACTAATTGGTCATTGGGTGAAGTTGTGTTTTTGATGCATAATAGTTAGAGATAACCTAAAATCTGTGTCATTCTTAGACACATTGTAATGCCCAAATATATATGGAGTTGTAATTTACTGTACATTACCTCACACTTCTCATGTAGCATGTGTACACATTTAGTCTCTGCCTTGGTTTATTAATTTCAACCTGCACTCATACTGGCATACTGGCATAGGTTTCCTATGACAGAACATGATCATATGATGACACATTATCTTGGGGATTAAGAAAAATGTTATATGGGGAAATTCTAGTCATCCCTTTAGTTTCTGAGTCCCTTATTGATGTGTTTTGATTTGCACAAATCACCCACTAGTAATAATAATAACATTTTTAGATCTTAAAAATAAATGTTTAATAGCACCAAAGCAAAATAAATAATACAATAGATATTCATATTCATAGATATATTAATATATTTCTAATAAGTAATAAAATTCATTGTAATATTCACACTTAAACATGAGTCATACTTTCTCAATAATACATTTGATGTACTTGGTGATGAATGGGTACATACTTACAAACACAACCCAGAGAAGCACTTAAAACTTATAAGGTCAAGGTAATCCATATGGTCCTTTGAATTTAAATGTTCTTGGTCTGTTAGTTCATTTGAATACAAACTGCTTCTCTGATAATTGCCTTTCTGCTGACTTTTGAGCTTATTAAGTACTCTTCTATATATGAATCAATGTTGTATTTACAAGTTCTTTACACTAATACTCAGCTTTAAAATGGCCCTGAAAAATTGGAAAAAATTTTAATTTAGAAATTCCCTTTAAGTCATAAAACTGAAAAATTCATCATTATGGTTATTGCAAGATTATTGTTGTTGTTCATCCTTCATTTTTGAAAAATACCAATGATATCACAGGATTATATCTTGATTTGTGTGTGAATTGGATTGTGAATTGTTTGCAGAGTTCCACAAAATCATCAGCCTCCATTTCTCTTCCTGAATCACTGAAGTCCAGTGGAAAGACAAAAGTCAAAAGGACTAAGGATGGCTCATGCAATGAATGACTTTAGTGTCTTTGATGTCTGACAGAACTCCACAGAAGCTGCTTCAGCTTCTTTCATGGCACATGCCCTAATTCATGTTCTGGTTTGAAGTCTATTGTTTACCCTCGACCTGGTTTACTCCATCTACTGAGATAGTTTTACTAGGGCATGGCCACTGCATATGCTGTAGTTTCTTGGAGCCAAAGGTAAGAATTGAGTGCCAAGTGGATACCAAAAGTGGATGAAGAGTGCTGAAAAGATTTTAGCAAACTTTTACATCAGAGGAGTTAGTCCTCCTTTAACACCCTATATGTCCCATTACCAACTATTCACTCAACCAAATTCTATCAAACAAGTTCACAGTAACATAGCTGAAGTTTATTTAACTGGACAAGCAAGGATCCTTATTTATGTAATTTGCTGCTTGAAAAGCAGCAATAAAACTTCCCTTTCCACTTTTTGGTTTTCTCTATCATACTAGAGAGGGCAGAAAAAAACAAAAGGCAATTTGGGGAAGCTTTGTATCTTCTATCTCTTGGTAGTGCTAAAGAATCATAGCTAGAATTGCTATCTTTTATTTAGGCAATTAGGAAATAGAAATCAGAGCCTTTGCAGGTTAATATTCATGCTGAAGGACTAGTCAAACTAGTCAAACAGTTCCTAAGAAGCTGCTTCTCACTTGCTTATGAATCTTCTAACTATTCTTCAGTCTCTGCAAAGATTGATCAATTGCCTATTATGAATCAGACATGATGCTAAAAGCTCTGGGAATACAAAAAAAAAAAAAAAAAAAGAAAAAAAGAAAGGCAACAGATAACTTCTGTCCGCAAGGAGCTTATGATGTAAAGGGGAGAAAACATGTGAACAGTATAAGTAGGAAATAACAGAGGAAAGGCTCTAGAAATGAGGAGTTAAGGAAAGCTACCTATAGAAGATAGAATTTTAATTGGGAATTAAAGGAAACTAGGGAAATTAATAAGCAGAGCCAGCAAAGCAGATATGTAAAGGAAAAGCCCAGAACCAAGAGATTCATGGAACAGCCAGAAGGCCAGGATCACTGGATCAAAGAGTACCTGTAGGAGAGTAAGATGTAGGAAGACTGGATAGGCAAAAAGGGACTAAGTTATGAAAGCTTGGAATGTCAAACAGAGCATTTTGTATGTAGCCCCTGTCCCCAAATCCATTAGTATGGGACTCTTTCCTCACTGGTATATATGAATGCCCTGGCCTACTTCAGGTAGAATTGGTGAGAATGGTAGAATTGTAGACTTCTTCAAAATAAGTTGAATTTCCTACCAACTATGGCGCTTCTGGCTTCTACTTTCAAGAAGAAATATGGTAGAAGTCAGCTCCACTTCAGGTGACTAAAAGAAAAGACTCTGGAAATATATAAGAGCTGACAGTCTCCATTACTTCCCTATCTCCAGTGTGCTACTTTTTGGGAAACTTCCCCTTGCATAAGACCCAGAATATTCTCTTTCTTAACTCAGTCATCTTGCTCCCAATAGAAGAACTCCCTCATTGTTTTTCCCTAGCATATATTCTTTGATTTCTGTTTTGTTTTATTTGCATAAATTGGTTTCTTTGCTATTTGCTAAGTGTATTCATTGTGGAACTAGCATTTTGTGAGAAAGGAATAAAGTCTTGAGTAGAGATTGAGGAATTCTTTATCTCCTTCATAATGACAAAGCAATCAGAAGTTAGTTTGAACTTGATTATACTGCTGGACAATATTTAAGGAAGCAGATAAAGTTCTGGCCCGGTACTCCCTTTCACTGAGTAAAGCATTGGTGACCTATGACCTCAACTTTCAGCTTCCTGGGAAGATTTTAAAATCTCTTGGAAGGTTTTGGTAATTTTGAGCAAAGAACAAATCTCAAAACTTGAAATAATTTTACAAAAAAAAAATTATTAAATCATTTGACAAAGGAAAAAAACCAGAAAAAAAATGAGATTCCCTCTTTGAGTCTTCTGAAGCTATTTTATGTAGAATTCAGACATGGGTATGAGGACATTTACCTGATTAGCGGCAGGTTGGCAATAGGGCAGTTTGATCAGGGTAAGCTTAAATATCCAAATTTGGGGAACCCAAAACAGAAGTTTTGTGTGGACCCAAAACAAGACTGGCTGTGTGGGATCTAATTATTCCCTGCAGCCACCTGGTTTCCTGAGAAACTCTGAGGTCAGTGTGACCTCCATCATAAGCTAGAAAATTTTTTAGACATGTAAAGTTAGATTCAAACAGTATTTATAAAAAACAAAAAATAAAATATTTTCCCACAATTTCCTTCTTTGGGCTTATTGAAGTCCAACATTGTTGTAGCAGAGAGCTGAGCTAACGTTGCAAAGAAAGTTCATTAAAATAACTCAATTCAGTGAAGACATCCTTCTAATTATCTTCTCTAGAGCCTGATAGAATTACTTTAAAGAGGGGAAGGGATCAGGTTAGTGACAAACTTCTACATAATATGAGGAGATTTTTCAGGCATTGAAAGCAATGGTTGAAAACAATTCATTAGACTGCAAATTTTCACAAAAAATTAATAAATTTAGTTAAGCAGAGTCAAAAATCTCATATCCCTTAAAGAAACAAATATTGTTAATATACTTTATAGGTAAACTAAGTCAGATTGAAGAGGCAATTAGGGGGCCCTGCCTGCCTCTGGGAATTTAGCATGGAACAGGAAGTTGGCCATAAAACCACAGAAGGGACTTTCCTGAAATGATGCTCATGCATATTCAACCCTCAATTATCTTAATGTCTTAATTCGTAATCTAACAGCAACCAAATTAAAAGAGTTGATTTTCTAATTATATAATTCTAGCCTCCATTGGTATCATTTTTCAAATTAGTGGCATTTCCTATATGATGATTTCCCCATAATCACAATACAAGAAAAAATTAGGTGCCTATCAATATCATATAAAATACTATGGATTTTAAAAACACAACACCAAACTTTTTGCCAGTCAAGTTACACCAATTCAATTTAATGCATTTCCAAATCTTGTTATGTAGAAAATCATCTCATCATTCTATCAGTTTTTCACTCTATACCAATCACATTTAAAACCAGTTTAGGAGAATTCTACTTAACAATAGTTAACATTTATATAGCACTTACCATGTGCCAGACACTGTGCTAAGCACTTTGATGCAATAACCACAGGTAGTAGGTATATTATTATCCCCATTTTATACAGGAAGAAAGTAATCAGACACTGTCTGAGATTAGATTTGAACTCAAGGTTTCCTGATCCATAGTGTTTCCAAGCATATCACTTCAGTGCCAAATAACAAATGTATTTTGTGTTAAGTTCTGATCTACCACAATAATCTTAATTGGAGACACATATCGCTTTAAAAGAGACTATATTATGATTAAGTTTCTGGACAAACTTCAATCAAATCAAATCTGGATTTACAAGCACAAATAATAACATTCAAAACCTCAGTTTTCCCAAGGATTATTAGCTGCAGGACTTCAAATTATGGAGGTCTTTGTTTTCAGTTAGCTCATTTTCAAAGATTTATGGTGGCAGTCTCACATTCTTATCCCATGCTTTTGGAACTCAGGAAGCTAAATACTGGGACATCCCTTCCAATTGTCATTCAAAGATAGAATTTTAGTATACTGTATTTAGTATACTGTATTCAAATGATTCCATGCTGCACATTTATTTCTAGAACTTCTATTTGATAAATGTTGTAACCTCATATAATATGGTCTATCTGAAATTGCTAACAGGCAATCTCCAAAAATGTTTTTTCATGTCCAAATGATAAGGTTTAGATTTAGGGAACCAAAATGAAATTAGGGTTTCTGGTAGTCAGGGAGTTAAATGATAATGGCAAGTTTGGGGTTCAGGGAACCAAATGGAGAGGTTTGGCTCCCCTGCAATCCCTTGGGATTCACCTCAAGGGTAGGGAGTTTTGGAAACTCCCTTCTGGCGATGCAGAGATTCTCTGTAAAGGAATTTACAGACCTGAAAACCTAGATTGATAAAAGAGGTTTATTATGGGGATTGGAAGTAAGGTTAGTCCTGCCAGAGAGGCATAAAGTCTGGTTAGGAAATAGGTGAGGATAATGAGAGGATGGTACTGGAAAGAATATTCCAGTGGACAGAACCTCCTTGGCATCCCAAGCATGGCATAGCTAGAATGTTTGGAACCTCTGCAAAGAGAGGGTTTTAGTTTGATTCTTTTATATTGAATGTTTTAGTGAGGGTTGGGACAGCTCAAGTTGGCTACAGAGCTGGGGATTGTTCTTGAGAGGGCTGAGGACAGCTTGAGTTGAATTGAATGGAAGATTTACTTTTGAATAGGGTTGGAATTCTCTAGCTCAAGATTCAACCAGCCCTACCTAGGTAAATCACTTTATCTGATTCCCTGGGTGGTCTCTTACTGAGGCAGGATTGAAGGAGATTTTCTCCTTCGAGGATTTTTAGAGTTTCAGGGTGCCCTCTTCACTTATCTCAATAATAGTAAAGAAAGAAACCTTCTCAAACTTCTTTCCAAAACTTTATTTCTTTATCTTTGTTTAATATGTTACCCATTCTCTTATTACTTCTACATATTTAAACTTTCTCTCTTGCAGTTTTTCTTTCAGTAGTCTTTAAAACCTTAAAACTTCAAAATTGCATCTTTCTTATTATATTCTGATTCAACACTTCACTTTATTTTTCACTACTTTTTAAAGTCTATCTCTTTTCCTTTTCCTTCCTAATCATATTCTAGTCTAATACTCCACTGAATCTCTCCTCCACAGATTTCCTTCTACAATACCAATTAATTGCTAAACTTTTATTTCTCCAATTACATAGTTTATTTCAATTTAGGTGAGTTTACAACTGATTTATCTAAACAATGAATGATTATTGAATCATTGCAAGCTAGCTTCAGATTAGTTTATTTCTGATTCTGGATCACCTTCTAATAAAAAAAAAAAAATGCATCTATTGCCTTCCAGAAAGGAGAGAGAGTAATAGAAACAGGTGCCCTGTGTTTAATCTTGATCCTAGCAGCAAACCTCCCAAAAATCCATCTGAATTTTTCAGCAGGAGGGGCAGTTAGCAAATAAGAAATGAGTTCAAATCCGTTCTCAGACACTACACTTAACCCTTACTAACTGTAACCCTGGGCAAGTCACACTTAAATCAGTTGCCTCACACACACCACCCCTCAAAATTTTCAGCAGCCATAAAACAAAAACAATATAAAACCTATTAAACAATAATTTTAAAATTTACACTAAAGATAGCATATTCCAGTCACAGATTTAGCCTCTAGTTAGTTTACATGTTGTGCCAAAGTTCCCTTTTAATGTTGTGACCTAGTTTCTCCAATTGTCCTATTTAGTTATTCTGCCTCAGGTTATAACCTTTCCCTCTTAATGTTTGATGAGATAAAGTTCTACCTTAGTTGGCTCTGCCCCAAAACCCCAGGCTATAATCATTCCCTCTTAAATGATTGATGAGATGAAGGTTTTATATCTTTAGGTTATAGACATTCCTTCTTAATGTTTGACAGGATAAAGGTTTATCCATTTTAGATGTCATTAGAATATTAGTAACCTCCCTCCATTGTGTCATCCTAGGGACCTCTCTCCACCTAGGTACCCTCCCCATTATGTCACTGTTCTTGTTATCCTATAAAAAAGCTTGCTGTCCCAGACTCAGGGCTGGACGAGACTATCATCTCAAGATCCTTTTGGTCCCAGTATTTCTCTCTATTTAATAAACTATTGAATTGGTCTCTAATCTCTGTCTTGCTCAGTTTCTTTGGCATTACATACAATGCCTCAAATTTCTACACATTGAGAAATAGATCTCTGTGAGCTCTAAGGTGCTTAGGGTTGTGATGATAGAAAAAAGGACAATAAACTTGTGATTGTATTTACCTTGGAGATTTTTGAAGAATACTATCCAGTCCCTCATAAAGACTGTTATACATAATTGCAGAAACTTAGATGGCTGGGGAAAAAAAATGAATTCTTAAACAACTCTTTTAGCTATGTTAAGCAAAGACTTGCTCTTACTGATCTTTTGATTAAACTTTCATTGGGGGATAAGGAGGAAAACTGCAAGTTTACTTTCTTTCTATCTTCTCTAACCTGGGGTTGGCCCTAAGTGACTGAACATAGGATTAATATTGAGAAACTGATTTGACTGGTTCATCAAGGTTCCTCAATCAAGTAAATGAGGGCAAGACAAGACAGAAATATCTTAATAAAGGGTCTAGTCCCTTCCTGAAAGATCATGAGGTTTAACTGGTGCCCCTCACTCAGTCTTGGGTCATAATGCACTGTTCAAGAGCATGTTGGGGCATCTGTTTGTTAGTTTAAAAATGAGGTATCATAGGAGGATTTAAGGGAGAAATACAGAAGAGAAAGAAAAAGAAAGAAAAGGTCAAATTTTAACTGAATGCAGTGCTTCCCCTAGAGTCCTCTGGTCCAAGGAAATTACAAATTTACAGTTCAGGACAGTTTAGTTAATTCTAATCCATCTGAGCCTCTGAGTTAAAATAAACACAATTCCTCAATTTTCTAGAGACTTATAGTTAGTTCTCAATTCTGATCTTCTTACTCTAGGGTGGTGACAGTGTTTGATCTGAACTCAATGGCACTTACCCAGTTCTCAACATATCTGATTTGATTCTATGCTTTTTGGGTTCTACCCAAGCTCAATTCTCAAATCACAGTGATTTACTTAGATTTTGAGGTCTTGAAGAACCTTCTAGTTTACTTGGACCAACCAAAAAAGAATCCCACTTCTGGCACAATAATTACTGGTAATTGTGGGTGGAGTGACAACCTCAAAATCTCAAATAATTTTAGAAAGAATTTTATTATGTCATTTGACAAAGAAGGGAACCAGAAAAATGTGTGGCTCTCTCTTTGAGTCTTTGTGAGGCTATATCATAAAGAGTATAAGGAAATTTGCCTGATTGGCATAGGCAATAGGGTAGTTTGAGATGTATATCAGCAGATAGGTATAAACATTCAAATTTTAGGAATACATAACACAAATTTTGGATAAACCCAAAACAAGATCTAGATGGGATCTAAGCATTCCCTCCAACCATCTGACTTCCTGAACATCTTTGGTCAGCTGACCACTACCATAAACTTTGAAATTTTTCTATGCATATAAAACTATGTTCAAAATAATACTAATAAGTAAAAAAATGTTTTCCCACAAAGGGTGAGGGGACAAAAGACTAGAGATGTCTATTCTGCCTCCCATTCTACAAGTGAGGGGATAGTGCTCACCACAAATGGGGTCCACCCTCATATATATTTGATCATGGAAATAATAGAGAGCTGCTGGAATTTGCTGAGTGTGTGTGTGTGTGTGTGTGTGTGGTCAATAGGTAGGGACTGGGGTTAGTGGGAGTGACATGATCAGACCTGTACTTTAGGAAAATCATTCTAATAGCTGAAAGAAGAATGGATTGGAATGGGAATAGGCTTGAGGAAAGCAGAGCCACCGAGAAGTGATTGAAAGAAACTGGCCATGAGATGATAAGCACCAGCATTAGAGTAATAACTGGTACCTTTCTCATATATTTCAATGACTTCTATTATAATCTTTTCGCACTCAGTGATTTGTCTTCCACTTAAAAAATAATTAATTAAATTTCCACTATTAAATCAACATAGTTTATTTAATTATACCTTACTTTTCAAATTGTTATGTGTGTTCCCTTTTAAAAGTTTATCCAACTGAATCTTAGAACAATTATATGTAAACAAGACAAGGGGCAATAATTCTTTATTGCTCTAAGTCCTAAAAAAAAAAAAAAAATTTATCATATTAATGAGATTTGGTTCCCTTCGATTCTCAATCAGGGAGCTAAATGATGAGGTTTGGCACAAGGAAGAGAGTTGTAAGAACCCCTTTCTGGTGGCACAGGTCCTTTGTAAATGAATTTATGAACCTAAAAAGATAAACTGGCAAAAGAAGTTTATGATTGGCATTGGGAAGTCAGCCTTTGCTAGAAAGACTGGATTCCTTGGTGTCAAGGTCCCAACAAAGGGATATAAAGTTTTTAGGAGAAAAATCCTATTCTAGCAAAGCAATCCTGGCAGGAAGGTAAAGGGGACATAGTCCTATTAGGGAAATAGGAGAGAGAGATAAAGAGGGAGTAATACTGAAAGAGAATGTCTTTCAGTGGGCAGAGAGTCCCTCACAGGTAGCTATGCCAAAGGAGGTCCCTTGGCCTGGCATGATTCCTGCTTTGTGATCCTCTACTGCCAATGATTGAGCCCACCTGACTCCTTTTATAATTGAATTCTTGGCTAGAAGCTGAGGACTGGGAGCAGTGTGTGCTGGAATCAGAATAGAAAATCTTAGAATTGAATGAGTATCCCTGGACTAATCTCCAACTCAAGAGAGTTGAATAGAAATCTATATCTCCAGCTCAGGCTAAGTAGGAGTGGTCCTGAGTCAACTAGTCCCACTCAGATAACAAAATGAAACCACTTTATCTTGATTCCCTGGAATGGGTCTCTCAGGGGAGAGCTTAGCGTTTTCTCCAAAGTTGGAGAGAGAGAAAGGGAAAGAGTTTCAGGGCTCCCCTTGTCAATAACAGTTTATGTCTTTGAAATTTCTTTATACTCATATTTTCTAACTTTAATAAATAAAATTTTCCTTCTTCACTTTTAAACCATCAATTTACACATAAAGGTTATATTACCTTACATTTTTCACACTTATTTATATCATTATATTTATTCTACTCTTAATTTGCTGTTCAATAGGGCTCAAGCCCAATCCAGAAACTGCTTTTTTCACATACACATTTTAGTATTGTTTATTGGATGAAAATTAATTTTTCTACTCCTTTAAGGCAGCAAAATGTTCATTTGTGACAGCAGTAATACCTACATGTATTACCAAGTGCTGTATTTTTTTAATATAAAATTATTTTTTTCTTCTCTTTTAAAGATATGAAATGCTTATTGTAGAAATATATGAAAGGGGAAGTATTTTAGAGAAGTACTTATAGTTATGTTTTCTTTTTCTACCAGCCACTACCCTCATTACAAAAGCAAAAAGGATGCCAATTTATATTTTCTTTGTTTTAAATATTGTCATGGCTAATGAACTCAACACCAAAGAAGAGCATATCTATGCTTAATTATTCTTGTTCTTGAAAAGTTAAGTTGATCTGTTCCAGAAGCTGTACTTGAAATCTCTTCTGCCAAAGGTCCTCAGGACCAAAGGGTCACTTTCATACCACAATGAGACATCATAATAAGGCTTTGTAAAGATTTCAAATTAGGAGAGCAAGGGATGATTTACCTATCAGATTATTGGAGAAAGGAGGAATTTATGACCAAAGAAGAACTAGAGAACATTATGAAAGGTAAAATGGAAAATTTTGATCACATTAAATTAAAAATGTTTTGCTCAAACAAAACTAACAGAAACAAGATTAAAAAGGAAGTAGAAAGCTGGGGAAATTTTTTTAATAGCCAGTATTTCTGATAAAGGTCTCATTTATAAGATATATAAAGAACCATATCAAATTTATAAGAATTAAAGTCATTCCCCAACTGATGAATGGTCAAAGGATAGGAAGACAATTTTAGATGATGAAATTAAAGCCATCTATAGTTATATGAAAAAAATATTCTAAATCACTATTGATTAGAGAAATACAAATTAAAACAACTCTGAGACTCCACTTCATACCTCTCAGATTAGCTAAAATGACAGAAAAAAATAATGATAAATGTGGGAGGGAAAGTGGAAAAACTGGGACACTAATGCATTGTTGGTGGAGTTGTGAAATGATCCAACCATTTTGGAAAGCAATTTAAAACTATGCCCAAAAGGTTATCAAACTGTGCATACCCTTTGACGCAGCAGTACCACTACTTGTCTCTGTCCCAAGGAAATCATAAAGAAGAGAAAAGGACTCATATGTGCAAAAATGTTTGTAGCAGCCCTTTTTGCCATAGCAAAGAATTGGAAAATAAGTAGATGCCCATACATTGGAGAATGGCTAAATAAGTATATGAAGTTAATGGAATATTATTGTTCTATAAAAAATGATGAACAAACAAACTTTAGAAAGGCCTGGAAAGATTTACATGAACTGATGCTGAGTGAAACAAGCAGAACCAGGAATACATTGTACAAAGTAACAGCAGGAATATGCAATGATCAACTATGAAAGACTTGGTTGTTCTCAAAGGTTCAGTGATTCAAGACAATCCCAATTCACTTTGAATAGAAAATGTCATCTGCACCCAGAAAAAGAACTATAGAATTTGAATGTAAATTAACATATGCTATGTTCACTTCTTTTTTCTCTTTTTTTCCCCTCTCCCATGGTTTTTCCTTTTTGTTCTGATTTTTCTCTCCCAATATGATTCATAAAGCAATGTGTATTAAAAATAAATAAATAAAAATTATATTATATCTGTTCCTAGACATAGTATTTTTAGGATTCTATACTCATTAGAAACCAATAATACTTTCCACTGGATTAGGACAATATTTTCTCTAACTTACATTTCCATATCAGCAATGAAAATAAGATAATATTCTGTTCACCTCTATAAAATTTTTTTTTACTCTTTCAATATAATAAATGAAGAAAATGGGATGTATTAGTGCTTCCTGTAATTCAGAATGGTGCTCACAACATGCCAGTAAAGGACACAAATAGTAAAACCCTCTTCTCAAAACTTAAATGAAGATTAGAATCATTATAACAGTATTTTTATATGTCACAGTCAAGTATTAGGCATTGTAGAACTAAAGCAACTGAATCTTAGAACAATTATATGTAAACAAGACAAGGGGAAATAATTCTTTGTTGCTCTAAGTCCTAAAAAAAAAAAGTTGTTCTATACACACAAGTAACTAAGATTGATGTTATGAAGTTGACTGATTTCACTGTTAACTGATACAGTCCTTGCTTTGTGTGACCAAGGTAAGTTTAAAATTAGATGGATTGCAGCAATCCTTGAGCAACCAGAATGTAATTCTGCTACTTACACAATCATAAGATCACTCCTAGTTCCAGTGAATTCCCTAGTTGATACTTTGGATTTTATCCTTTTTTTTTTTTTTTAAGCATTTTACATCATGATTCACCCCTTTGTTATATGGAATGAATTTAAATGAAAACCCTCAACTTGATCCAGTTTTACTCTTAATTTTTCCTTCTTGTTTCATCCTTGAAATTTTCAAATCAGAAACATTAGAAGATTAAGTCATGACAGTGAGACCCAATATAGTATGATTACAGAGACTATGATAGGGTTTCAAAATACTTTTCTACTTGCTCACTAATTTCCAAAAATCCTTTCATAGGGAATATCTGATTTGACAGGCAAATATAAAAATTAGAATACAAACATTTCTGGGAAAAGAAACATATTAATTAAAATTTCTCAGGAAAATGTATATGACTCAGATATTTGCCTGATAGTAAGCTTTGAGAAAAAAGTTTCTGAGTGTCTAAGAGAGGGCAGTAGACAGGAATGCCATTGAGGAGGAATAAAGAGCCTAGAATGAGAACCTTGGAGACAAAATTTGTTGCATTCATGCTTCTGCTATGATACTGCTTTATAGAGGACATTATTTGGTCAACTCTCCTGAATTCAGAAGGTCCTAGAAGAGACTAAAGACATTAGAGTAAGTAGCTTAAATGAAGAGGCCGTCAATGTTTTCTGTGACAAGAAAAAGAAGCAGAGACAATAATGATGCAGAGGAGTTTTGAATCATGAAGGAAAGGAGTTGAGAGTATTTATATGGGATAAGATCAAACTTCATTGATTATCCTAAATCAGGTGCATAAGTGTATGTATTTCTTGGAGTTGTGGAAAGGTTTAAAACAATCATCGTGAAGAATAAGATAGGAAGTCAAAGGGGGTAGAACATAAAACTATTGGACAACTTCACAACTCTCATATTGGTTAAGATGATAGGAAAGGATAATGATAAATGATAGAGAGCATGTGGGAAAACTGGGACACTAAGACATTATTAGTGGAGTTGTGAACTGATCTAGTCATTCTGGAGAGCAGTTTGGAAATATGGCCAAAGGGCTATCAAACTGTGCATGCCCTTTGATTCAGCAGTGTCTCTATTTGGTCTATATCCCAAAGAGATCATAAAAAAGAGAAAGGGACCCACATGTGCAAAAATGTTTGTAGCAGCTTCTTTTTGTAATGGCAAGGAACTGAAAACTGAATGGATATCCATCAGTTGGGGAGTGACTATATTAGTTATGATATATGAATGTATTGAAATATTATTATTCTATAAGAAATTATCAGCATGCTGATTTCAGAAAGACCTGAAGAGATTTACATGAACGGATCCTAAGTGAAATGAGTAGAACCAAGAAAACATTGTACACAGCAATGAGATTATGTGATAATCAACTCTGATGGACCTCATTCTTTTCAACAATGAGGTGATTCATGCCAAATCCAATAGTCTTGTGGTGGAAAGAGCCATTCGCATCCAGAAAGAGGACAATGAGGACTGAATACTGCAAGAATATGGGATTCTGCTGAAAGGGAGCACCAAGGCTACCTCGATCTTTGATGCACAGTTGAGTTTTCTGCCACATTGCAGAAATGCCCTTTTTGAGCAAGGAGCATTGATTTGTGATTGTGGGAACTAGTGTTGAACCAGAAGGTCACACAGCCAGTGGCTACGTGAACAGGGATGCCTGAACAGGGCCTCTCACCTGTGAGCGAGCTGCTGAATTGCTGGACTGGCTCTTCTCCTATTGGTATATACTATGTATACACAATGCCTATGAGCTGCTTCTCTGAATGGTGATTGAGGATTGCCTACTGTCCACACACTGATCACGCTTGCAAAAATGTATATCAACATGGTTCTATGGCATAATAAACTCAAGCTCTTTTCACACCCTATGAGTCTCCCTCCTCATTCATCTTGCCTCTGAGATCAAAGCTCATATGCCATGAGCTCTTAAAAGCCAGCCTCAAGAGAATGCAGATCCTAACATAGTATTTTCATCTTTTTTGTTATTGTTTGGTTGCTTTTTTATTTCTCATTTTCCCCCTTTTGATCTGATTTTCTTGTGCAGCATGATAAATGTGGAAATATGTTTAAAAGAATTGCACAAGTTTAACCTATATAGGATTACTTGGTACCTAAAGGAGGGGGTAGAGAGGAGGGACAGAGAAAAATTTTGAACACAAGATTTTGTGAGAGTGAATGTTGAAAACTATCTTTGCATTTATTTTAAAAATTTAAAAAGATTATATTATTTAAAAAATAAAGTTACACAAACTAGTCCAAAGTCACATAGATAGTAAAACTTTGAGCTGTCTTATCTAGATGCCTTTTATAACATAGTTAGACATTTAATATATAGAAAATATAGGCTATAGCATTTGCTACTAATATTCAATGTCTCTAAAAGGTAAATAAAAATATTCTAAACCCTCAAAAAACAAGACTATTGGACAGCAGGACCCAACTAGAAATGACATTTCCTCTGCTAATCTTTCATTTTTCTCTACTTGATTTCTACCATGTACACCATGTGTATACCTCATATTCCCAAATTAGATTAAGACTGCATATCCTTCATTTTATTTTTTTAATCCTCCAAAACTTGTTCTTCTTCACTCTGCCACACATAAACCTGTTGAACTCAACTGAATTAAATTAATGTATGTGAGTGTGGTTTGGTGCATATACTCTCAGATTTCATGATTATTTTTGCTGACCTGTTTTTTTTCCCTTTGAATGGTCCAGTATGTAGAAAATGATATATTCAGAAAGTGAAATTGATATAAAAATAAAAGAAAGCACCACATACTTAAAATTTTAAATAAATGAATAAATGTGAAGTATTTAAATTTTTTTTCCTACAAAAACCATGCTGGGTAAATGCATTGTATGTGAATAATTGAAAAGCTATAGATATAGAATAACACTCTGGGGCTGGAATGTAAAAAAGGGATGTTTTCTGCTCTGACTACGAATTTGGGAAGAATAGCTTCCAAAGACAGCCTTCTTGTTATTTAATAAAGAACAAAGACAGAAACAAAAACATGATTGGTCTTGCCAGATCTGAACCATGATGTTGCCAAGAATTAAGCAGATTATGCATAATACATCTGTAGAAAGACAATACTTAGTTGTATTTATACTAAGTAGATCTGCTTTTGTTCTCCAACCATTGCTGCTACTTGTGGATTTGAATAACCACTCCACCAGGAGAAACTAGCTGAATGCACACATAAACTGATCATCTAGGCAGTGATTGTAAACAGTTTATAGTATAAAAGGAGGGAGAGGTCTGTTCAATTCAATGAGAGGGCTCAGGAATCAAATTTAAGACTTGTCACATATGACTATAATGCCAGAGAAACTGAGGCAAGACAGAGATTGGTTTTTCATCTTTTAATTGTGGAGAGTATAGGTTCGCCAGTTAAATGGAACTCATGTTCAAAAATCATTCAACCCTGAACAACTGAGGGATCTTTTATAGAATTTTTTTTAGCTAAACAGGATATATGACTTGAATATACAAGGCAGATAAGCAGGGGTAAAGACACTAGGTGGGTGTACAAGCTATAATTCCAGAGAGGACATAACTTAGTCCTGACAGAATGCGGGTCAAGATAAGAAGGTCGAGGGCAGGAGACAGTGAGGCAAGAGACAGTACTCAAAAGGAGAGGGGATTATCCCAGCAAGGATTGAGATAAGGCACCTGGAGTTTTATGACTCAGTGGTATTTCAAGGCTTCTTTTCTGACTCAGTTCTCTCAGTCTTAATGGCATGGGGAGGGGAGAACTATGATAATTTTATATAATAATTTTATTCAGGACAAAGAGATTCATGTCGTGATAATTCAGGGCAAAGCATGATGAAGTTTTAATGTGTAAATAAAATTTACCTATAAGCATCTAGGTGGCCCAGGGAATAGGGCTGCACCTGAAGTCAGGAAAACTTAAATTCAAATTTGACTTCAGACAATACCATCCTGGGCTGATCCTGTTTGTCTCCATTTCCTCATCTATAAAATGATGATTATCATAGAGAATTAGAGAAGTAAGTGGCACATCATTTACCAAGAAAACCTCAAATTGGGGTCACAGAGAGTTGGACAGGACTGAAAGGACAGAGCCTATGCTCTGATTTCTACAAGATGTGGACTTTTTTGGGTTTAGATGGGAAAAGCAGATTAGCTAACAAAACAAACTAACAATACTTCTAGGGAAATGGAAAAATTTTAGTAATTGATGGAAGAATGCATTTAGTGGAAGCAAATCTTTGCTCCCTTAACCAGAAGGAATGGGTAGGGAGTGTGTAATGAATCCAGAAAACATTACATTTCTCCTCCTCACTCTGAATCACTGACCATTTCATCAAAAAAACTGGACTAATACTAGAAAACTAAATATTTTGTATATATCTTTAAGGAATGAGAAACCAACCTCTTATAAAAGAATTACTTGACTTTATATAGTTGGCATTTAAGGTTGATTGCTTTAAATTTATAGATGATATGGATTACAATTTAAATCCAGATTTAATTGTGTTTTATAAGTGTGTGTGTGTGTGTGTGTGTGTGTGTGTGTGTGTATTGTTCAGAATAACCCCAGATCAATTTAATGAGCATCCAGGTTTGGTCCCTTGCCTGAACACATCTCAAAGGCACTTCTCATGGATTTATATGAGAAGCACTTCCATTTGATATTTTGTTGAGAGGACATAGAAATCTTCCCTTCCCTAATTATTTTGAATATTTGAGGTTGACTTCAGAATAATTAGTGACTGTCAAAAGAATCAGTCTATGGAATATGAAAATACGTTTAGCAGAATTGCACATGTTTATATTGGATTGTTTGCTGTCTAGGAGAGGGGAAAGGAAGAAGAGAGGGAGGGAGGGAGGGAGAAAAATTTGGAAAACAAGATTTTGCAAAGGTGAATATTGAAAACTACATGTATTTGGAAAATTAAAACTCTATTATTAAAAAAATAATTGCAAAAATAACAAAAAAAGAAGTGTTACATTAAACAATGTGTACATTTCAAAAGAGAATCAGTCTATAAAAGTGAGATTTTTAAGGTTTTATTCTATTACTCTCTGGATTTTCATTTGGTAGTACAGCAGAGTAAACCTTGTGAGAAGGTGGGAGCGTAAGTGTGTGAGTGAGATGGAAAGAGACAACCCTTTTCCTCTTTCCTTCCCAAAGTAATTAATAGTACACTCAGGAACCTGGCTTCCCCAAGGTGACACTGATTCTCTGGATATCTTCACTAGAATAAAATGCACTTTTCCCTCATACTCATCTATATATCCTATTTCCCCCATACAGGCTATACCTATGTGGACATTATTCAATAAATTCTCCATTTTTGAGATTCTTGAACTTGCAATATAGCACAGATTCCAATTCCAGCATCAGATTATTTTTAAATTTAACTTTATTAATTAATTTTAACACATTATTTAATGAATCATTTTAAGACAGAAAAATCAGAACAAAAGGGAAAAACCATGGGAGAAGAAAAAAACACACAAAAAAAGAAGAAAATATAGCATGTGTTGATTTACATTCAGTCTCCATAGTTCTTATTCTGGGTGCAGATGACATTTTCTATCTAAAATCTGTTGGTATTGCTTTGGATCACTGCACCATGGAAAAGAAACAAGTCTTTCATAGCTGATCATGATACATTCTTGTTGTTATTGTGTAAAATGTATTCCTGGTTTTGCTTGTTTTGCTCAGCATCAGTTCATGTAAGTTCAGTAAGTTCCAGGCCTTTCTAAAATCAACTTGTTCATCATTTTTTATAGAATAATAATATTCCACATACCACAGCTTATTCAACCATTCCCCAGTTGATGCTCATCTACTCCTTTTCTAATTCTTTGCTATCACAAAAAGAGCTGCTACAAACACTGTTGCACATGTGGGACCTTTTCCTTTCTATATGATTTCTTTGGCATACAGATCAGTAATAGCATTCCTGGGTCAAAATAAATGCACAGTTTGATAGCCCTTTGGGCATAGTTCCAGATTGCTCTCCAGAATGGTTGGATCATTTCACAACTCCATCAACAATGCATTAATGTCCCAATTTTCCCACATCCATTCCAATATTTATCATTATCTTTTCCTGTCATCTTAGCCAATCTGAGAGGGATGAGATGGAATCTCAAAGTTATTTTAATTTGCATTTTTCTAATCAATAGTGATTTAGAGCATTTTTTTTTCATGTAACTATAGATGGCTTTAATTTCATCAACTGAAAATTGTCTTCATATCCTTTGACCACTTATCAATTGGGAATGACTTGTATTTTCATAAATTTGACACAGATCTTTATATATTTTAAAAACAAGACCTTTATCAGAAATATTGTATGTAAAATTTTTTCCCAGCTTTCTACTTCCCTTTTAATCTTGTTTCTGTTGATTTGTTTGTGCAAAACCTTTTTAATTTGGTTTAATCAAAGTTGTCTATTTTACTTTATGTAATGTTCTCTAGTTCTTCTTTGGTCATAAATTCCTCTCTTTTCCAAAAATCTGATAGGTAAATTATCTCTTGTTCTCCGAATTTGTTTATGATATTCTTCCTTATACCCAAATTGTGTATCCATTTTGACCTTAGTTTGGTATGTGGTATAAGATGTAGGTCTACGCCAAATTTTTGGCATATTACTTTCCAGTTTTCCCAGCAATTTTTGTGAAATAATGATTTCTTAACTCAGAAGCTGTAGTTTGGGGGTTTATAAAATACTAGATTAGTATAAACATTATTGTGTTGTGTGTATATAATCTATTCCCTTGATCCACCATACTATTTCTTAGCCAGTATCAAATGGTTTTGATGACAGCTTCTTTATAATATAGTTTTAAGTCTGGTACTGCTAAGCCCATATATTTTTTTCATTAATTCTTTTGATAGTCTTGACTTTTTGTCCTTCCATATGAATTTTGTTATATTTTTCTAGCACTATAAAATATTTTTTTTGCCAATTTGATAGGTGTGGCACTGAACAATTTAGGCAGAATTGTCATTTTTATTACATTACCTCAGCTTATTCATAACCAACTGGTATTTTTCCAGTTGTTTAGATCTGACTTTATTTGTGTGAGAAGTTTTATAATTGTGTTCAAATAGTTCTTGAGTTTGTCTTCGCAGGCAGATCCCCAAATATTTTGTTTTGTCTACAATTATTTTAAGTGGAATTTTTATTTGTATCTCTTCCTGATGGGCTTTGTCAGTAATATATTAAAATATTTTTGATTTGATGTGGATTTATTTTATATCCTGCAACTTTGATAAAACTGTGAATTATTGCCAGTAGATTAAAAAAATATTTGATGATTTGTGTGGGTTTATTTTATATCCTGCAACTTTGGTAAAACTGTGAATTGTTTCCAGTAGATTTTTGGATGATTTTCTAGGATTCTCTAACTATACCATCATATCATCTGCAAAGAGTGATAGTTTTATCTTTTCATTGCCTATTCTAATTCCTTTAAGTATTTTTCTTTTCTTATTGCAAAAGCCAACTTTCTAGTACAATATTGAATAACAGAATCCTTGTTTCACCCTTGATCTTATTGGGAATGCATCCAGCTTTTCTCCATTATGGATAATGCTTGCTGTAGGTTTTAGCTAGATACTACTTATTATTTTAAGGAAAGCTTTCTTTATGCCTCTGTTCTTTATTATTTTTAATATGAATGGATGCTGTATTTTGTCAAAAGCTTTTTCTGCTTTTTGTTTGATTTTTATTGGTTTTGTTAGTGATAGGGTGAATTATGGCAATAGTTTTTCCTGATATTGAACCACCCTTGCATTTCTGGTATAATTCCAACATGATCATAGCGCATTATCCTGCTGATAAGTTGTTGTAATCTCTTTGTTAATGTTTTATTTAAAATTTTTGCATCAATATTCATTAGAGAGGGTGGTCTATAATTTTCTTTCTCTATTTTAGCTCTTCCTGGTTAACATATCAGTACCATATTTGTATCATAAAAGGAATTTGGAAGTACTTCTTTACCTATTTTTCCAAATAGTTTACATAGTATTAAAATTAAATGTTCTTTAAATGTTTGATAGAATTCACTCATAAATCCATATGGCTCTTGAGATTTTTTCTTTGAGAGTTCATTAATGGCTTGTTCATTTTTTTTAATTGGACTATTCAAATAATTTATTTCCTCTTTTGTTAATCTGGGTAGTTTATATTTTTTGTAAATATTCATCCATTTCAGTTAAATTGTCAGATTTACTGCCATACAGTCAGAAAAAATAGCTCCTAATTATTGCTTTAATTTCTTTTTCATTGGTGATAAGTTTACCCTTTTCATTTTTGATGCTGGTAAATTGGGTGTTTTTCTTTCCTTTTTCTGATAAATTAAGCAAAGGTTTATCTATTTTGATGATTTTTTTCATAAAACCAATTCTTAGATTTATTTGTTAGTTCAATAGGTTTCTTGGCTTCAATTTTATTCATCTATACTTTGAGTTTTAGAATTTCTAATTTGTTATTTAATTGGGGGGTTAATTTGTTCTTTTTCTAGCTTTTTTAGTTTGATAGCTTTTTTGGGCAATTCATTGATTTCGTCTTTTACTGTTTTATTAATGTAGCTATTTAGAGATGTAAAACTTCCCCTAAGAACTACTTTGACTGAAACCCATAGGCTTTGATATGTTGTCTCATTGTTGTCATTCTCTTGGATGAAATTACTAATTGTTTTTTTTTTTTTCTGTTGTTGTTGTTTGATACACTCATTCTTTAGAATAAGATTATAAAATTTCCAATTTTTTTTTTTAGTCTATCTTTCCATGGTCCTTTATTGAACGTATTTTTATTATATTGTGGTCTGAAAAGGAAGCATTTAACATTTCTGCCTTTTTACATTTGATTGTGAGATTTTTATATATTAATACATTGTCAATTTTTGTGTAGGTACCATGTATTGTTGAGAAGTAGGTGTACTTTTTTCTGTCTCTATTCAGTTTTCTCCAGATGTCTATCACACCTAGGTTTTCTAGGATCCTATTTACCTTTCTTTCTTATTTATTTTGTGGTTAGATTTGTCTGATTCTGAGAGGGTAATTTTGAGATCCCCCACTAGTATAGTTTTGTGGTCTATTTTTTTTTTTCTGTAACTGGTTTAAAATCTTTTCTAGGAATTTGGCTGCTGTATTACTTGGTGTATACCCATTTAATATTGTTACTACTTCATTGTTTATGCTATCTTTTATCAAGATTTGCTTTCCTTCTTTATTTTTTTATTAGATCTAGTCTCACTTTTGGATCAGGATGGCTATCCCTGCTTTTGTTGTTTCAGCTGAAGCATAATAAATTCTGTCCCAAGCTTTTGCTTTTACTCTGCAGGTGTCTCTCTTGGTCAAAATATGTTTCTTATAAACAACATATTGTAGGATTCTCTTTTTTAATCCATTCTGCTATTCACTTCTACTTTATGGAAGATTTCATCCCATTTACATTCACAGTTATGATTACCAGTTCTGTATTTCCCTCGATACTATTTTCTTTCCTATATATTCTTTTGTTTTCTGTTTTCCTCCTGTGCTTCCTTAGTAGTGATTTTTTAACCACCCCACCCACTATGCTATACTACCATCCTACTCACTACCTTCTCTTCTATCATGTCTTTTCCTCTTCTCTTACCTTTTCCCCTAGTTATCCCACTTTTCCCTTTTTTCCCCCTCTTTCTCCTCCTACGTCTTTATAGAGTTAGATAAATTTTTATATCCAACTGAATAATTCAAGTTATTCCCTTTTAGAGTCCAAACCAATGAGATCAAGCTTCAGATAATGCTCACCTCCCCTCCCTTTTTTCCCCTGTATTGTAATTTGTGCTTCTTTATGTAATCTATTTAGTCCCATTTTACTTCCCCTTTCCTCCTCTTTCTGTACAATCCTTTTTCTACCCCTTAATGTCTTTTTATTTGATATCATCACATCAGAGTCCATTCTTATCCACACCCTTCATTCATGTATGTCCCCTCTAACTGCCCCAATAACACATAGAGTTCTCAAGAGTTACAGATATCATTTTTCCATCTACAGATATAAACAATTTAACCTTTAAATAATATATTTTTCCCCTGCCTACCTTTCTATGTTTGTCTTCAGTCCTGTATTTGTAGATTAAATTTTCTGTTTAGTTCTGGTTTTTTCAATAGAAATGATTAAAAGTCTCTTACTTCATTGAAGAAAATTCACCTCTTTGGGTAGTTAATTCTTGGTTGTAACCCCAAGTCTTTTGCTTTCCAGAATATAATATTCCAGGCCCTCTGATTTCTAGGTTCCCCCCTTTTTTGTTGATGCTGCCTGATCCTTCATAATCCTGATTGTCATTTCTTGATACTTGAATTGCTTTTATCTGGCAGCTTGCAATATTTTTTCCTTGAGATTATAGTTCTGGAATTTTGTAAGTTTTCTTTGTGACCAATGAATTATTCCAATGACTATTTCCCCGTCTATTTCTAGAATACAGGGGCAGTTTTCCTTGATGATCTCTTGAAGAATGCTATCCAGGCTCTTGGTCATGACCTTCAGGTAGACCAATAAATTTTAAATTGTCTCTCTTGGATTTATTTTCCAATTTGGCTTTTTCCCCCAAAGAGGTATTTCATATTATCTTCCAGTTTTTCAATCTTTTTAGTTTGTCTGACTGATTCTTCATGTCAAGTAGAGTCATTAGCTTCCATTTGTCCCATTCTAGTTTTTAATGTATGGTTTTCTTCAGTTAGTTTTTGTATCTCTTTTTATATTTGGTTAATTCTACTTTTTAGAGTTTTGTTTTTTTCAGTGGATATTTTTTGCCGTTGGCCAATTGTATTTTTAAGGAATTGCCTTCCTTTTCCAGGTTGTTGACTCTCTCTTGCAGGCCTCTATTTCTTTTCAAATTTTTTTCTTATTTGCCTTTTGAAGTCTTTTATGAGTTCTTCCAAGATGCCTTTTTGGGCTTCAGATCAATTCATATCACTCTTTGAGATTTCCTCTATGGACATTTATTCTTGTCTGAGGTAGTGTTCTGGTTTTCTCTGTTACCAGAGTAGCTTTCTATAGTCAAGGTCCTTTTCTTTGAGCAAGGTTCTTGCTTATTTTCTTTCCTTTTCTTTTTTGCATTTCCTTCTTTTTTACTTTTATGCCAAGTTCAGCTGTTGGAGCAAAGGGGGAACTATTCCAAGCAACTCTGAGCCTTGGCTTTGAGCACAGGGGCTCCTTGTGTTCACAAGGGTAACTTTGCTTGTCCAGGAAAAACCTGGTTTCCCAGAATTTGCCTTTTGAATTGGTACTGGAGGCTGTTCCACTTGTCTTCTCCTCAAATGAGCTAAGACTGAAGATGTCAGTTGCTAATTTTCTGTGATTAAGACCTTCTCACGGACTTTCTCAGACTCAGTCTGAGTTGGGCTGATTTCTCATTCACTGCAGTGAGAGTGCCCTTTCTTGAAGTTTTTCCAATCTATCTAATGCTGGAGAATGGTTTGGAGACTTGGTTTTATGATTTTTGAGGAAAACTGGGAGAGTTTGAGCAGCTTCTTGGCTTGGCTCCATCATTTTGGGTCCATCCCTGGAAGTGATTATTTAAGATTTCTGCTTGGTTTTCTGATAGTTTGGATAGTTTATGAAGAGATTCTTCTATTTCTTTTATATTCTTATTTTTATTGGTATATAATTGTGAATAATATGTCTGATTATTCTTATTTATTTCCTTTGGTTTAGTTGTGATTTTACATTGTTTATTTGCTATTTTATTGAGTTAATTTTCTGTTCTCTTCTTTTTATCATATTAGCTAAGTTTCTTGTTTATTTTATTAGTATTTTCAAGAAACCATCTTTTAGTTTTATTTATAATTTCAATTTTTTCCCCAGATTATTTCTCCTCTAATTTTTAATTATTCCTTTATTGTGCTTATTTTAGGATTTGGGAGTTTGGTTTTCTAATTTTATGCATATTCAGTTTATTTATTTTCTCATTTTCCATTTTGTTAATAGATAGTTATAAGGAAATAACTTTTTTTTCCTTTTTTTAATAGGTTTTTTTATTTACAAGATATATGCATGGGTAATTTTTCAGCACTGACAATTGCAAAACCTTTTGTTTCAGTTTTTCCCCTTTCCTCCCACCCCCTCCTCCAGATGGCAGGTAGAGCAATACATGTTAAATATATTAAAGTGCATGTTAAATGCAATATATACATACCCATACAGTTGTTTTGCTGCACAAGAAGAATCAGACTTTGAAATAATGTACAATTAACCTGTGAAGGAAATAAAAAGTGCAAGTGGACAAAAAAAAAAAGGGATTGGAAATGCTATGTAGTAGTTCACATTCCTTTCCCAGAGTTTTTTTGTTTTTTTGTTTTTTTGTTTTTTTTTTTTTTTTGTTTTTTTGCTGGATGTAGCTGGTTCTATTCATTACTGAACAAATGGAACTGATTTGGTTCATCTCATTGTTGAAGAGAGCTATGTCCATCAGAATTGATCATTATATAGTACTGTTGTTGAAGTATATAATGATCTCTCTCTTTTTTTAACTTTTTAATAACTTTTTATTGATAGAACCCATGCCAGGGTAATTTTTTACAGCATTATCCCTTGCACTCACTTCTGTTCCGATTTTTCCCCTCCCTCCCTCCATCCCCTTCCCCAGATGGCAAGCAGTCCTTTACATGTTGAATAGGTTACAATATATCCTAGATACAATATATGTATGCAGAACCGAACAGTTTTCTTGATGCACAGGGAGAATTGGATTCAGAAGGTATAAATAACTCGGGAAGAAAAACAAAAATGCAAGCAGTTTATATTCATTTCCCAGTGTTGTTTCTTTGGGTGTAGCTGCTTCTGTCCATCCTTGATCAATTGAAACTGAATTAGCTCTCTTTATCGAAGAGATCCACTTCCATCAGAACACATCCTCAAACAGTATCATTGTTGAGGTATATAATGATCTCCTGGTTCTGCTCATTTCACTTAGCATCAGTTCATGTAAGTCTCGTCAGTCCTGTCTGTATTCATCCCACTGGTCATTCCTTACAGAACAATAATATTCCATAACGTTCATATACCACAATTTACTCAACCATTCTCCAATTGATGGGCATCCATTCATTTTCCAGCTTCTAGCCACTACAAACAGGGCTGCCACAAACATTTTGGCACATACAGGTCCCTTTCCCTTCTCTAGTATCTCTTTGGGGTATAAGCCCAATAGAAACACTGCTGGATCAAAGGGTATGCACAGTTTGATCATTTTTTGAGCATAGTTCCAAATTGCTCTCCAGAATGGCTGGATGTGTTCACAATTCCACCAACAATGTATCAGTGTCCCAGTTTTCCCACATCCCCTCCAACATTCCACATTATCTTTCCCTGTCACTCTAGCCAATCTGACAGGTGTATAGTGGTATCTCAGAGTTGTCTCAATTTGCATTTCTCTGATTAATAATGATTTGGAGCATGTTTTCATATGTCTATAAATAGTTTCAATTTCTTCATCTGAGAATTGTCTGTTCATATCCTTTGACCATTTATCAATTGGAGAATGGTTTGATTTCTTATAAATTAGAGTCAATTCTCTACATATTTTGGAAATGGGGACTTTATCAGAACCTTTGACTGTAAAAATGTTTTCCCAGTTTATTGTTTCTATAAGAAAATAACTTGCCAACTGCGGAATTCTTTACCTCCCAGAAATTTTGGTATGTTGTTTCATAATTATCAATTTTATATAAATATTATTTGTTTTTGTGATTTCTTTTTAATTATTTAAATTGCATTGTAAAGTCCCCATTTGGGTCTGTATTTTTTGTTTGTAGTCCCTGAACAAATTTCTATTCTTACTGCATTATGACTTGCAAGGGACATGTTGATTATGTTATGTGGCACAGAGAAATATGTATATTCACTTGCTATCACATTTATAAGATACCAAAAGTCTTTTAGCTCTGGTTTTTCCAGAAAAAAAAATTTAGCTCCATATTTTCCCTTTTGTTTACAAATGTAAATAGAAATAGAAATAATAGAAATATATTAGACTTTTCCAAAACTGAGAGTGAACTATTTAAGTCTCATATTACTGTTGTGTTACTGTTTGTGGTTTCTTGAAGCTAAGATGATGTTTCCTTTATGAATTTGGATACTAAGGCATTTGGAGTTTATACATTTATTAGTGATATTGGTTAATTTTCTATGGCTCCTTTCAGCATAACGTAATTTCCTTGTTTATCCATTTTTTTCTGAATGTTTGCTTTTGCTTTCTTTGATAGTATAATGATAACTCTCTTTTCTTTGAATTAGCTTACTTCAAAGTAAATTTCCCCCCCTCTAAGTTTTATTCTGTGTGTATATTTTTTTAAATGTGCTTCTTATAAGCAAAAAAAAAAAATTTGTAGGATTTTGTTTTCTTATCTAATCTGTTATTTTCTTACCTTTTTATTGTTTCTTTAATCTATTTACCTTTGAAGTTATAAGGTTGTGCTTATATTTTCATCCAGCTACCTATTTTTAAGTTATGATGTTTCCCTTTTCTACTGTAAATACCCTATTATGTCCCTTCAGTTACTTTATTTTCATCTTTTTTTTTTTTAATGTGATCTTCTTCTCACTTGCTCTCTACTGATAAAGTTTAGATTTAGGGAACCAAAATGAGATTAGGGTTTCTGGTGGTCAGGGAGTTAAATAATAAGGTCTAGTGGCAGGTTCAGGTTTCAGGGAACTAAATGGAGAGGTTTGACTGCCCTGCAACCCCTTGGGATTCGGCACAAGGGTAGGGAGTTTGGGGGACTCCCTTCTGGTGACTCAAAGGTTCTCTGTAAAGGAATTTACAGACCCAAAAGCCTAGATTAATAAAAGAGGTTTATTATGGGGATTGGAAGTAAGGTTAGAAATCCTGCCAGAGAGGCATAAAGTCTGATTAGGAAATAGGTGAGGATAAAGAAAGGATGGCACTAGAAAGAGTATTCCAGTGGACCTAGGCTCCTTGGCATAGCATGTCATAGCATAGCTGGCATATTTGGAACCTCTGCAAAGAGAGGGTTTCAGTTTGGCTCTTTTATAATGGGAGCTTTAGCTGAAGGGAATTCATGGGTGGAGTCCCAAGTTGGCTATGGTTGGGTTTCAGTTTGTGCTGTAATTTGAATTGTATTCAATGAGTTTCAGGACTGAGCCTACACCATCTAGATAAGAAGGAAAGAATTGTTTGTCCCTTGGGGCAGGGTCCCTCTCTGAGGCAGAGTTGAAGGAGATTTTCTCTTTTAAGAATTTTTAGAGTTTTGGGATCCCCTCTTCACTACCACTGTCTATTTCCTTTCAATGTTCATTGATCTTTTCTCTTCTTTCTCTTTTTAGTTACTCTATCCTAATTTTATATAGGATATTATATATATATATATATATATATATATATATATATATATATATATATATGTCTTATATATGATATATATATATCTTATATATTCTTCTCTCTCTTTGCCCTCACAGTAAGAAATCCTTTTCCCTCTCCTCCCCTCTCCTTCTCCTGTTCATTATTTTTTAAATTTCATTTTTTCATCCCTTTACAAAAAGTTTTTTTTTCACTTTCATTATCCTTTTCCTCTTTCTGTTTACTCTAGACTCTTATTCTCCAATTCATGACCCCTTTTATTTTCTGGTTTCTCTCTTTTTTTCTGTATTCTTCATTCAAAGTTTCCAAATTATGTGTTCTAGATTCTGGCCTCTAGAGTTTTCTGCCATAGTTCCAGTAGGGTTTCCGTCTCACCCCCGACCAATGGCTTTCTCTTTTCCATGGTTCCTTACTCTCAGAACAATGCCTATTATTATCATTTGTGTCAGAGAGGACATTGTTCTATTTTAGTACTCTTCTTTTCCTTTCTTAGTTGATCTATGCTATCTCTTGTTTGTTGTAATACAAGGCTCAAATTTCAAAAATATGTGGGAGTTTGGGGCTGGTGTCATGAAGTGTCTCAAAAGAATCTAGAGACTCAGACAATCTCCATATCAGGAGGGAAAGCTTTTGTTATTATGTTGGCAGTGAGGTGTAGTCCAAAAGGAAGTTAGCAATTAACAAAAAGAAAAAAACATGGGCCAAGTTCCTTATTGGCACTCACCACTAAGAAAGGGAAAGATTCCATAAGATAGGCTAAATTCTTAGAGAACCTGCTGCCATAATGCGGACAGTTCCTCATGAACTCACCATCATGATGTTTAGTAAGTAGGTAAAACTTAAAAAAACAAAACAAAATTCTCCATTACCTCAGAGAAAAATTGGAGTAATGACCTGGTGCCATAAGATGGGCTAAGTTCCTAATGAACTAGCAATATCACAAGGCAAGCTAAATTCCAACAGAACTAGAGCAGGCTAGGTTCCTAATAAACTAGACATAACAGGGAGAAAGATATCATAAGGCAGGCAAAGTTCCAGAAAACTTGTGCTACATCAGCAGCGAGTTCCTGTAATATTTAGAAAGCTAATGAACCTAGTCATTGTGCTGCTTAGTAAGTGGGCTAAGTTCCTGAGAGGAGTTAGTAAAGAAGTGGGATATCAATGGGTTTTTTTTTTTGGAAAAAAATAACCTTAGAAGTTGACATGTATAACTTGATCTTCTGATTGAATATAGTAACTGTTAGGTCATGATAATTTTGTCAAGTAAGAAATTAAACAAGGGTCTATGGCAATAAAGACCACTTGAATTCTATTTAAATTCAACAAAACCTTTCTCATGTCAATACCCCTCCCTATAACCTACTTAGCAACCAATGACCTGAGGTCTTTTGCTGTCGTCTTATTCACTCCATCATTCTTGACCTTTTTTTCTTAATTTGTCTGAAAATTCTTATATCCCTACTTTTTTATTTGTGCAAGTATTAATTGTTTCCAGAAGTTTCAGTTACCTACTTCCCTAGATAAGTAAACTTTTTTTTTTGATACCAAATCCCCCCATATATATGGACATCATCCAGATTAAGGTCCTCATTGTCCTTCACACATAGGAATATTCATGAATAAATACAACACCAAAATAAGCTCTCTTTTCTTTTCTTCTCTTTTTAGTCTTTCTTCCCTCTTCCTCTTCTACTCCCTTGTGGGACTTTCTCTTTCTGAGAGCACAGAGGTCACTTTTTCCATTATTGCTAGCTCTTGAGCCAACTCTGGTGCATCTCTCATTATTCTCTGTTCACTGGTTCTCCCCACCGTTCATAAATCCTCCCATATTATAATGTAATGCCACAAAATATAAATTCATCCTATTTGGTTCACAAAGCTCACATCTGCCTTTTCTCTCTAACAGATTCCTGCATTTACCCTTCTTTCCTTGTGTACTTTTAGAAAGCAGTCTTTTTACCACTCTTTTGTGACTGTTTGTATTTATTTACTCTTTCTGCACTTCTGTTTTCTGTGGTGTTTAGGAAGTAAATAATCTTTTGAATTCTGGTATTCTTCTTTTTTTTCCTCTTTTTTATTATTATACATGTTATTTTTTTAAATAACTTTTTATTGACAGAATCCATGCCAGGGTAATTTTTTACATCATTATTCCTTGCACTCACTTCTGTTCTGATTTTTCCCCTCCCTCCCTTTATCCCCTCCCCCAGATGGCAAGTAGTCCTTTACATGTTAAATAGGTTACAATATATCCTAGTTACAATATATCCTAGATACAATGTGTGCAAAATTGAACAGTTCTCTTGTTGCACAGGGAGAATTGGATTCAAAAGGTATAAATAGCCTGGGAAGAAAAACAAAAATGCAAGCAGTTTATATTCATTTCCCAGTGTTCTTTCTTTGGGTGTAGCTGCTTCTGTCCATCCTTGATCAATTGAAACTGAATTAGTTCTCTTTATCGAAGAGATCCACTTCCATCAGAACACATCCTCAAATAGTATCATTGTTGAGGTATATAATGATCTCCTGGTTCTGCTCATTTCACTTATCATCAGTTCATGTAAGTCTCGCCAGTCCTCTCTGTATTCATCCTGCTGGTCAATTCTTACAGAACAATAATATTCCATAACGTTCATATTCTGGTATTCTTTCTAAAATATTTCAAATTCTCCTTTATTATTGAATATACATCTTTTGTTCTGTATGGTTAAGCTCAGATTTGCAGAATAGGTTATCCTGAGCTGTATTCAGAGTTTTAGTGCTTTTCACAACATATTATTCCATTTCTTCCTTTTTCTTCTAGATATAGACTAGGTTTGTCTTGTTTAAATGTCCTTTTCTTGCTATTTGAAGATCTTTTTCCTGAAGGCTTGTAGAATTTGTTTCTAAATTGAATTGTTGGATATAGTCACTGTCTTGCAGTTGGCAGTCTTGTCTTTGTTTTTTTGGTTTCCTTTGTTTTTCATGGAAATAATATGAATTCTTTCAATTTCTTTCAATAGGAATTCCATTTTCTATATCCAGAAGACCTGACTAGTTCTCTTCTTCTGATTCTTTCATTATGGTGTTAAGATTTGTTGTTCTGTCATGTTCTGGGAGACTCATGATCTTTAGATTATCGGTATACAGCCTGAATTAGTGATCCATATATTTTGCTATTTTGCTTACATAATGAACATATTTTATTTTAATATTATGAGGGTTTTTTTCCTACTTTGTCTTTCCCATATATTATTCTCTTTTTTGTTTCTTTGATAAGGCTTGCTATTAAGAAATTCAAGTTTTTCTATTATGCTTATCATTTTTGCAGTGCAGTAAATTTTACTCTCATAATACTCATTTATCTTAACCACTCAGTAATAAAATTGAATGAAATGAACTGTGAAAGCTGTCTCACAAAATGGAAACAGTATTCTAAAAATTGAGTGAAGGTTGGCTATGCCCCAGGCCCAAGTTTTTTCCTTCCAGAAATCACATGGTTTACAAAGAATGGGATCATATAGTCCTTTTTTTTTGTAAAACTAAGTTGGGGCCACCTTGGCATTAAAACTTCCATATAAGGTAATTTAGTAATCCTAAAGATGTGGTTGGGTTTGAAGTTTTTCCTCATTTATGACTTAGAATGTGAGGTCATTTGTTCTGACTAATCAATCAGGGTATAGGTCGAGCCTATAAGGAGTGTTGCCCCAGATGTGTATAAAACCCTTGTCTGTTTTTTGTACTTTGCCTCTCCTTGCCTAATTGCTTGTTGAGAGAGAGATGCTCTTTCTCGCAAAATCATAATAAAATTCTTTTCTGCTTTTACTTTGAGAAATCTCCTTGATTTGTTTGAGTGGGTGGTTTTTGTCACACACAGCAAGTTGTGGTTCCATGTTCTTTTCAACTTCCACTGAGTCTTCTGTCTCATCAAGTGTTGGATTATTTTCCTTCATTTGCATAGATGCTTGAACTCACATATTAGATCTCGAAATCATTTTTTCCTGTTGATTTATCTGTTCAAGATCTTTGAAATTTATTTTTCCTACAATCATTGGTACTTTTCTTTTTTTTTTTTCTTTTGCATCTATTTTCCTTATAATTTACTTTAAATTCCCTTCCTTCTGTGGTTTCCTTTGGTGCTGAATTTCAAAGACTCCGAGTTTCTTCCCACACGTGACTGTATAAGACTATGATTCATTAAATTAATCTGGGTGCTATCCTTTTCCTTCACACTTGATGAAGAGCTGCACAATCTTGCCTGCCTCCAGCCCATACAGTCCTGTCCTGGTGATCTGTTCCATTTGTTCCGTTTCTTAGTTCCTTGACCGGCACTGTCAGTTCACATCCTGCTGGCATCAGTGATTCAGAGGCTGCTTTTTCTGGCACTACCATTGATTTTTTTCAGGTTTCAGCCCCCATCAACCTTTGTTCCTGAAGGGTTTTATTCAAACTAACTTGGGGACTGAGGAAATTTCCAAAACCTGAAACGGGGTTCTATGGTACCAAAAAGAAGGAGGAGGAACTGAGATATAATAATGGATTTTGATGCTAATGCAGCTTTGATGCCAGTAGCATGGGAGGTGTAGAATAGGTATTTAGTGAACAAGATCAGTAAGCACAAGTTCCTGAGATTTTTGGTTCTTTTTTAAAAATTCCTTCTTTTGGACTCCATGTATTTCAGATCATGGAAGTAGCCAATCTGTTTTCCTGTTTTCCCAGTAGTTTTTGTCAAATAATAAGTTCTTGTCCCCAAAGATATAATCTTTGAGTTTATCAAACACTAAAATGTGATAGCAATTTACTATTTTGGGGGGTACTTAATTTAATCCAACCTTGTCCTGTTCTACTTCTTAAGTAGTACCAAGTAGTTTTGACAATTACTGCTGTCTAATATAGTTTGAGATTTGATATGGCTAGGCCATCTTCCTTGGCTTTTTTTTTTTTCCATGAAGTCCTTTGATATTTTATAATGTTCCGGCTAGTTTTCTGGAGGGCTTTGAGACCACACTTGGTCCCAGTAGAATAATAACCATGAGAATAATCAGGAATAAAGTCCAAAGTCTTTATTATCTCCTTCAGTCTCCCAGTCTGAACCAATTTCCCCATTTTACTATTGTAAAGTTTTCTGTAATGCCAAGGATAAAAAAATGAAAAGAAAAAGAGCAAAATAAATGAAACAAAATGAAAATTTGGCTGATCAAAGATAGAAAGTTTCTCTGTAAGTCCTTGTTGGTCCTTATATACCTTATTGTAATTATATCATTACAGCATACTGATTATGTGTGAACTTAGAGAACCATTACATCACCATGCTAAGTTCTAAGTATATATGTGATCTAGAGAACAATCATCTTATCAATTCCACTGAGTTAACTCCTTGTTTCAAATATATTTGTTTCAACTATACTTTTCCAAAGTACAGCCCTCTATGATAGTCTTGACATATTATTTTTCCAGATAAATTTATTATTAGCTTTGAAGCTTTGTAAAATAAATTTAGTTAGGTTAAATGGTATAGCTTGCTGTTTGGGCATTCTACAGCTAGAAAGGGTCAGAGGCCAGATTGAACTCATAAAAATGAATCTTTCTGATTCTCCACTTTGTTACCATGCTGCCCAAATTGGTATAACACTGCATCAGTAAAATAATTTAAGGAGGATTGTCATTTTAATTGTATTGATTTGTCCTGGCCATGAACAATTAATATTGCTCTGATGTTTAGAGTTGACTGCAAAAACTGTTTTGTAATTTTGTTCTATCTTGGGTTTGTCTTGGCAGGCAGAATCCTAAGTATTTTATATTGTCTCAACTATTTTAAAAACAATTTCTCTTTTTATCTCTTGCTGCCAGATTTTGTTGGTAATATATACCCATATATACCATACACTTTTGCCAAAGTTGTAAATTATTTCAAGTAGTTTTTCAGTCGATTCTCCGGGATTAAGATCCTGGAGAATCGACTGAAAAACTACTTAATATCATATCATCTGCAAAGAGTGAGAGTTTCATTTCTTTATTGTCTATTTTAATTCCTTCAATTTCTGTTTCTCCTATTATTTTTATAGCTATCATTACTAGTACGATATTGAATAATAATGGTGATAATGGACATTCTTATTTCACCTCTAATCATATTGGGAAAGCTTCTAACTCATCTCCATTAAAGATAATGCTTTCTGATGGTTTTAGCGAGATACTACTTATCATTTTAAGGAAGGTTCTACTTATTCCTATGCTCTCTAGTGTTTTAAAGAAGATTGTAACTGTTTTCCCAAAAGCTTTTTCTGCATCTATTGAGATAATCATGATTTATGTTCTTTTTTTATTATATGGTCAAGAATATATATATTTCAATCCACAATTTCAGTACACAATAACTATATGTTGTTCCTTCTTTTTTGCCAATTCCAATGAGAGTGAGGTTCAAGGATTACAATCCACCCACCCATTTTCCTCTTTAACATAATAGTTTTTTTCATATCTATTTTATGTGAGATAATTTCTCTATTCTAGCTCTCCCTTTTTCCCAGTTCATTTCTCTTTCTCACCCCCAAATTTTTTGGGTGTGATATTATTCTATCATACTCAATGGATATCCAGGCTGTCTATGTACACTCTCAATTGCCTTAATACTGATAAAGCTATTAAGAGTTACAAGTATCAAGTAAACAAGTAGGAATATAAACAGTTTAGCCCTATTGAAGCCCTTTTGTTTTCTTTTTCCTTATCTTTTTGTGATTCTCCAGTCTTGTATCTGAAAATCACATTTTCTGTTCAGCTCTGATCTTTTTACTGAAAAATATTTTGACAGTCCTGTAGATCATTACATATCAATTTCCCCCTGAAGTATTATACTCAGTTTCACCGAATAGGTAGCAGGTGATTCTGGATTATAATTTTAACTCCTTTGCCTTCTAGAATATCATATTCCAACTCTCTGATCTTTTAACATAAAAACTGCCAAATTCTATGTAATCCTGACTATGTCTCCCCAGTGTTTGAATTGTTTCTTTTTTGGATTCTTGTAGTAGTTTATTCTTAAGCTGGGAACTCCAGAATTTGACTATACTATTCCTGGGAGTTTTCATTTTGGGGTTTCTTTGAGCAGGTAATTGGTGAATTTTTTCCATTTCTATTTTGTCCACTAATTGTAAGATATCAGGGCTGCTTTACTTGATACTTTCTTTTATTAAAATATCTATACTTTTTTAATCATGGTTTTCAAGTTGTCTAATAATTCTTAAATTATCTCTCCCAGATCTATTTTCAAGGTCAGTTGTTTTTCCAATGAAATATTTCATATTTTCTTCTATTTTTTTTCATTTCTTTGATTTTTTTTTTATTGCTTCTTTGTGGAGTCATTATTTTTCACTTGTCTAATTCCAATTTTAAAAAAATTCTTCAGTAAGCTTTGTATCTTCTTTTCCATTTGGCCAGTTTTACTTTTTAAGGAATTATTTTCTTTAGTGAATTTTTGTACATCTATTTTCATTTTTTGTGTGTTTTCTTTACTAAACTGTTGACTCTTTTTTCATGATTCTCTTGCATCACTCTCAATTCTTCTCCTTCTTTTCTCCTACCTCTCATTGAATTTTACGTATATTTTTTAAAAATCTTTCAGGAGTACTTTTATATTTTGATACCAATTCACACTTTTCTTTGAGGCTTTTCATATAATCATTTAAACATTGCTGAACTATTCTGTATTTGTATTTTAATTTTCCCTGTCACCAGCTGGGAAAAGAAGCAAATAACCCTAAAATAGCAGCAAAAAGAACCAAAAAGTGAAACTGATCATAGGAAGCTACCATAATGAAGGTTAGTAAGTTTTCAGTTCTTTCAAAATGATATAATCTAAGGAAAGTTGTGGTCACTGATCTCCTAGCCTATGTTTTGATCTTTGAACAACCACTAGCACTCTTTTCTACCATCTACCTATGACTGGGATGCTTTTTTTTCCTGTGGCTATCTGCTCTGGTCTGTGAGTACTTCTTCTCACCCTGGGAATGGGACTTGGGTCTCTATTTTTATAGTCACTCCAACCTTGTTATTGATTATATATTTCTTATGAGTGCTGACATGCCCCTGCACAATTGTATGTAACAAATTTCCTTCATTGATCCTAACTCCAAAAGGGAAAACCTTGGATCATCTGGTCCTAGACCCTAGACTATTTGGATCCCAAAACTAGGGCTACCACTCTAATTTAGATGAAAATATTCTTTGATCCTCAAGGCTCTCTCATAAGCTATTCAGCAGCCTGGTTTCAGCTCAATAGAAAACTTAATAAAATTCCTATAACCTAAGATATCCTGTGTTCATATAAGTAGCAGTTAAAGTCCAATAACTTCCCTTTAAGACAGAACCAAGGCAAAATGGCATTTCTCAGGAGCTAGAATCTTTATAGGTAAGGAACATTGGACCAAAGGAGAAAGTAGGGTTCCAGAGCCTAGACTAGAAACTCTGGCATAGTTGCCCCCATTTTTTAAGGTCTTATATACCAAAGAAATTCAGGTAAGTTTGATTTCTAATGTACTATTTCCATTTAGTCATAGAAACTGCTAATGCTCTACTTTTTTTTTTTTTAATAATTTTTTATTGACAGAATCCATGCCAGGGTAATTTTTTACAGCATTATCCCTTGCACTCACTTCTGTTTTGATTTTTCCCCTCCCTCCCTTCACCCCCTCCCCCAGATGGCAAGCAGTCCTTTACATGTTAAATAGGTTACAGTATATCCTAGATACAATATATGTGTGCAGAACCGAACAGTTCTCTTGTTGCACAGGGAGAATTGGATTCAGAAAGTATAAATAACCAGGGAAGAAAAACAAAAATGCAAGCAGTTTATATTCATTTCCCAGTGTTCTTTGTTTGGGTGTTAATGCTCTACTTGTTAAGAGTAATGAATTATCTATAATAGGTAATTCTAAAAATCTGTGTTATCTGTTCAGTACAAACAGTCCCAGTAATAGTCAAGTGACTATTTTAATAGATTTTTGCAAATTGCATTTATAATTTTAACATTAATTTTAAAACAATATTGAGTTTCATGGCCAAAGGGCTAGAAAACAATATATATCCTGTGACCTGGCAATATCACTATTAGGTCTGTATTACAAAAGAATTTTTTTAAAACCAAAGGGGAAAAGGACCTATGTAATGTCCAGACTAGTTCTCTGGAGGACTTTGGGATCAGCCCAAGTCCTTGGTCTTAGTGGAGGAGTGAAGGAGGCAGAAGGACCACCATGAGAGCTGGTCAAAGATGGAGTCCAGAGTCTGGAATCTGGAGTCTGGCATCTTCTCTTGTTCTGTGGCTGAGAGCTGTGGCTGAGTGTGTCTGAGATTCCCTTAAATACCTCAGTGCCATTACATTACTATAGCACACTGAGCATGCGCAACCATTACATCACCATAAGTGCCATGCTGATGTAGATTCAAGTACACCTGTCCAGAGTTCTGGCTCTCTACAGACCTATATATACAAAAAATATATATTTCTAGTGACTCTTTTCTGGTGGCAAAGAATTGAAAATTGATGGAATGGCTATCAATCAGAAAAGGGCTAAACAAATTGTGTTATGCAATTATGATAAAATACTATTGTGCTCTAAGCAATGACAATCAGGAAACTCCCAGAAAAACCTGGAAGGATTTAAATGAGTTGATTCAATGTGAAATATGCTGTGTGCAAAGTAGCTGCAATATTGTAAGATGATCAGCTATGAATGATTTAGCTGTTCTCAGTGGTATAATGATGATTAAGAACAACTCTGAAGGTTTTATTATGAGATTATCCCCAGAGAAAAAAACTAATAGTGTCCAAATACAGATTGAAGCATGCAGACACACACACCACAACTTTATTTTTCTTCAGGGTTGGATTTTTTGGTTATGTTTTCTTTCACAACATGACTAAAATGAAAAGATTTTACAATCTTCATCAGATTATTTGCCTTCCCAATGAGAAGCGGTCTAGAGAGAGAAAGAGAGAAAATTTGGAATTCAAAAATTTAAAAATAAATGTTAAAAAGATTTTTACATAAAACTGGGGGAAAATAAACTACTAAATAATTTTAATTCCTCCCCAAAAATGACTTCCAAATTTTTTCTCTCCCTCTCTCATATTTCCTCTTCTACGATGGTAAGCAATTTGACATAGGTGATATGTATGTGTAAAATCTATTTTCATATTAGTCATGTTATAAAAGAAGAAACAGCTAAAAGAAAAGAACCACAAAGAATATAAAGGAAATGAAATGGTATCCTTTGATTTGTATTCAGACTCCATCAGTTCTTTATCTGGATGTAGAAAGCACTTCCATCATGAGTCTTATGGAATTGTCTTAGATCATTGTATTGCTGAGAAGAGCCAAGTCTTTCATGGTTGAATTTAGGAAGGAGTGCCATTTTTATTCTATTGCTTGGAATAACAATAGTAATTAATTGGTATTTTTCCAATTGTTTAGGCCTGACTTTATTTGTGTAAAAAATATTTTTGTAATTTTGTTCATATAATTTTTGGATTTGTTTTGCAAGGTAGATTACCAAGTGTTTTATATTTTCTACAAGTATTTTAAATATAATGCCTCTCTTTAATCTCTTGCTGCTGGAATTTGTTAATAAAAATAGAAATACTGATTATTTATGTGGAATTATTTAATGTCATACCTCTTTGTTAAAGTTGTTAATTATTTCAACTAGCTTTTAGTTGATTTTCTAGGATTCTCCAAGTATAACATCATATTATCTGCAAAGAGTGATAGTTCCGTTTATTTATTGCCTATGCTAATTCTTTTCATTTACTTTTTTAAAAATTTCTACAGCTATCATTTTTTTTTAAATTTATCTTTGTGGGGCAGCTAGGTGGTATAGTGGATAGAGCACCAGCCCTGAAGTCAGGATTTGAGTCCAAATCTGGCCTCAGACACTTAACATTTCCTAGTTGTGTGATCCTGGGCAAGTTACTTAACTCCAATTGCCTCAGAAAAAAAATATTTTATTTTCCCCAGTTACACATAAAAATGACTTTTTTTGTTAGATATATGTATTCTTTTTTTTTTTTTTTAACATAGTTCCTTATGAATTATGTTGGGAAAGAAAAATCAGAACAAAAAGGAAAACCATGAGAGAAAAATAAAATGGAAAGTTTTTAAAAAAGTGAATCTAGCATGTGTTGACTTACATTCAATCTCCATAGTTCTCTCTCTGAATGTGAATGACATTTTCCATTCAATGTTTATTGGGATGCCTTGGATCACTGAACACACAGCTATCATTTCTAACACAATACTGAATAATAGTGGTGATAATTTTTGTCTTGCTTTATCTCTGATCTTTTATTGAGAAGGCATCTACCTGACCCTGGTATAGATAATGGTTGCTGATGACTTTAGATAGATACTGCTTATAATAATAATAATAATAACAGGAATGGACAGAATGTTTTGTGCCATTATCATTGCAATATTCACATAGTTACTCTCCTATTAATTTCCACTCCTCTGGATCTAATTCTTTTTCCTTTGAGAACCAAGGAGATGTGTACTATACTGTTTCTAAAAGTTCAATGATTTGCATCCAGTTACAATCAAACCTTGATTTTTCATAAGTCTAACAATGCTCTCTATACATTTTCCTTGAATTGGAAAAGGTGCCTTTCTAAGCATTTGTCCCATTTCAGCTGCAATACTAGTTTAGCCCTTAACAAAGTTTCCTTCTTGTCTGTTTTTGTACTTACCCTAATATCTGGGTCACAGATGTAGGTCCTTGGTTCCACCTTCAGGTGCCAAAATGTAATGTTCTTGGTGGTTTTCCAGAGGTCTTGGAAGCAGCCTTTGTTTCAGTCAAAGTAATCACCACAAAAGTAGCCAGGGGTTAAAGTCCAAATGCTTCATTATCTCTTTCAAAGTCTTGTCTCCTTTCTTGGGGCCCAATTAGCTTTCTTAAAGACCTTATGGACTCTTGGTTTCAGTGGAGAAAATGCAGGAGGACAGCCCTGCCACCACAGGATGGGATGAATGAATCTGAGTCTAAGGGCTTGTGCTTCAGCCTCCAGTCTGCTTGTCTTCCCTACCTCTGAATGAATCTGGCTGAGGGTCTCCCAGCTTATATGCTCTATACTGAGTAAAGACAAATCATTATATCACTAGGAAACCATTATTTGTTATAAGATTGAATCAATCATGATGAACTTAGAGAAGTATTAATCACCATGCTAAACTAGATAACCATTGTCTCATCAATTCCACTGACTTAACATCTTGTAAGAATTCTTGTTTCAGAGTTCTGGCCCATAACAATTGCTACCTCTGATTCTAACTTTTTTTTTACCTGCAGTTGAAGATTAAGAGATTCTGATATAGCCCCTTCCCTTTACTCAGTATGTCTCTTTTTTAAATATGTTTCTGGAAAATCACATTATAATCAAATATGGTTTTTAATCCACTTTTCTATTCACTTCCATTTTATGGTGAGTTCATCTCCTTTATATTCACTATTTTTTCCATCTTATTCTCTCTCTCTCTCTCTCTCTCTCTCTCTCTCTCTCTCTCTCTCTCTTTCTCTCTCCTTTCCTTTCCTTCTTTGCTTCCTTATTGGTGTTATGCTTTTGATCACTACCTCCCCCAGTATGCTCTCCCCTTAATCAGTACCTCCTCTTTTTTAACCCTCTTTCTTCTCACTTTCCTGTAGGGGAATATAAATTTCTATACACAGAAATAATGTATGTTATTTCTCTTTGAGGTAATTCTGATGAGAGTAAGTTTCAATCAATGCTTATCACTTACCCTTCCATTTTTATAGGACTTTTGTACCTCTTCATGTTAAATAATTTACCCCATTCTTTTTAACTCTTCCTTTTCCTTTAAATTTAATCTTCTTTTTCGTCCCTTAATTTTTTATATCATCTCCTGAAAATCATCTTATACCTGTAATTTCTTTCTATGTTGACTCCTTTTAACTACATTAATAGTGATACAGTTCTTAAGAATTACAAATATCAACTTTGTTTTCTCTCCTTTTCTTACTTTGTTATGCTTTTCTTGAACTTTGATATCGATTTTTTTGTTGTTCAGCTCTGATCTTTTTTCATCAAGAAAGGTTGAAAATTTCATCCAATAACCATTTTTCCACTTGTTTTTCCACCTGAAGGATTATGCTCAGTTTCACTGGATAGGTGATTTCTGGTAGTAATCTTGGCTCCTTTCTCTTCCATGCCCTCTGATATTTTAATGTAGAACCTGCTAAATGTGAATAATCTTGACTATGGTTTTCCAATATTTGAATTGTTTCTTTCTGAAAGCTTGTAATATTGTCTCCTTGATCTGGGAGTTACAGAATTTTGGTATGATGTCCCTGGGGGGTTTTCTTTTGGGATCTGTTTTCAGAGGTGAATGGTGGATTCTTTAAATGTCTAATTTGTCCTCTGGGTCCAATATGTCAGGGCAGTATTCTTTGATAATCTTGAAGTATGATGTTCAAGTCTCTTTCTCAATCATGGATTTCAGGAAACCTAATAATTCTTAAATTAGCTCTCTTGGATCTACTTTCCAGACTAGTTGTTTTTCCAATGATAATCTTTCTTTTTTTTTTTTTTTTGTATTTGTTCATTCTTCTGATTTTGTTTAATTAATTATTTTTTAAATAATTTATTTAAAGTTTATTTATTTTTAAATTTTTTAAGTTTATTTATTTAAAACTAAATACAAAATAAGAAAAAAAAATAGAAAAAGACAGAAAAAGGAAAAAAATTGTTGTGATGTGCCCAGCAGAACATCAGGAAGGATTTGAAATATGTAACTATAAATTTCCATTTCAAGAAAGCATATATAATAATAGAAAATATTATAATTATGAATGTCCATCTTTTCTTTGCTTCCTTGTAAGTTATCATTTTGTATTCTGCTGTGCATTTTTATTCTTTTATTCGCCTTTCATTCCCTTTCCCCTCTTCTCCAAACAAATTCCAATTAAGTATGGATATAGATAAAAGATAGATACAGATATATAAATAAATATCTAGATATATTTTGTTTATTTCTTGTAAAATTTTCTCTTTGACCAGAGATTTCAAAATTTAACAATAATATTCTTATGTATTTTCCTGATAGGATCCTGTGAGATGACGATTGATGAATTTTTTTTCTATTTTCCCCTCTTATTCTATTACTTCAGGACAATTTCCTTTTATTTTTTCTTGCATTATTATATCAGGATTCTTTTTTGGATTACAGTTTTTAGATAATACAATTATTCTCATGTCTTCTCTTCCTGATCTGCTCTCCAGATCTGTTGGTTTTTTAAATAAGATGTTTCACCTTCTCTTCTATTTTTTCATTCTTTGTGTTTTGTTTTGCTATTTGTTGGGTATCTTATACCTTTCCTGGCTTTCCCTTGCCCAATTCTAATTTTCAAAGCATAACTTTCTTCTTCAAGACTCTTGACTCAAGATCCTTTTCTAATTTGTTGACTTTCTTTTTATAATCTTGTTTTTCTTGGATGGTCACCTCTAATCCTTGAGTAGGGGTCATGGTGATTTGGCTTTACTTCATCTCTCCCCTCTGGCCTGGAACCCCATATCAAAAGCTCCAATTTCCTGGAACTGCCCACAGCTGTCAGCTTCCCTGTCCCACAGCTTCTGTACTCATTAGGAATGCTGATTTCTTTCCACTTAAGAATGCATTTCAGCATCACAGCTGGATGTAGCATTTTTTGTCAGTAGAGGTTCCCAGATTTTCCTAGATTCCTTTTAGCTTGTGACCTTGGAAGACCAAGAAGTTGTGACAGGTAAGTCAGAGCTAACTAAGTCCCCGGAGCAGCCTTGGCCTAGGACTACAACTTGTCAGCTAGGTTTGTGAATTGGGGAACAATGCTATTATCAGAGAAGCTAATGCCAATCACAACAATCATTCAGGTCCCAGGAGCATATTTGTCTTTTGTTTTCTTGACAAAACTTCTTTAAATTATCAGTGCAAGGAAAGAAACTACATCAGAGAAGTGTTGGTTCTATTATATCTTTTAACATATGGGAACAAACTTACACTAGTTGGTCCAAAATGTAGCATTCTCTATGGTTTGTTTTTTGAATGAAGCAAAAGCATATAATGAAAAAGACCATTCTTGAAGCTATAACAGTATTCCAAATGATGTAACAGGTCACACAACAATGCACCAAGTAGAGAGCAAACATAGTAGTCATAAAAGACTGATTCTTCATCTCTTTATTCCCTAGTAGTATTTAAAAGGATATGTAGATTTATAAGTAGCAATAAATCAAGGTGATCCAATTTTAGCATAATTGTAAATTTATTCTGCTTGCCAGATGGCTGAAAGACAATGTGATCCCTTTAGCCATAGTAATCATGGAATATTCAAAATCCATTAAATTGATTTGTTTAGTATTAGTCTTATCTGGAGAGCATACTTGCTATTACTTGTTGAGTCCAATAATTTCTATCAAGTCCTGTGAGTATATCTTTATCTCAAAATTTTATGCACATTGCTTCTGGTTGATAATAAAAGTAAGAAAATTTGCTAATTCCCTATTTCATACCAAATGTCAAACTAGTCATGTTATTTTAGGAGCACTTACTATGAACCAATTAGAGTAGGTGGTGCAGTGGATAGAGCACTGGGCTTGTAGTTAGGAAGACTTAAGTTCAAATCCAGCCTTTGACACATATTAGCTGTGTGGCAGCTCTGTCTCAATTTCTTCATCTGCAAAATAAGCATAATGAAATCACCTACCTCATAGGGTTGTTGAAAAGATCAAATGAGATAACATTTGTAAAGTGTTTAGCACATTGCCTGACACATAGTAGTATGGGAAAACTTTATTGCATTGTTTAAACATAGGCTAGGAAACTGGACTCATTGCTTAGAGACCAAATTTGTTTAATGCTTAACTCAGAATCTAGGTTATATAGACCAGAAACCCAGACATATCAAATTACTGATGTGAGAAATGTAAGGTGTTTTTTACTGTTATTTATCTAAAACAAATCACATATATTGTCTGAAAATCACCTCCATGCTGGTCAATCAATTATTGTTGCTTTGTTTCTTTGATTTAATCCTATATAATGTGTGACTTAACACTCAGAGGGAATAGACCATCCTCTCTCTGATTCTCTGTCTCTGTCTGTTATGATGTCTCTCTCTGTGTATCAAGATTTCTCTCTCTCACCTAGATGATTTATAAATTTCATTCTAAATTATATCACTTGTGAATTTCATTCTTAGTTTTAAAAAATTCATATTGAGAGCAAAACTACAAAACACTTTCCACACAAATTAAGTCAGATCTAAACAACTGAAAAAATATTAAGTGTTTGTAGACAGGTCGGGCAAATATAATAAAGATGAAAATATTACCTAAACTAATCTATTTATTTAGTGCTATACCAATCAAACTCCCAAGAAATTATTTTACTGACCTAGAAATAATAACAACAAAATTCATTTGGGAGAACAAAAGGTCAAGAATTTCAAGGGAATTATTGAAGGAAAAAAAAGCAAATGAATATGGCCTAGCTGTACCAGATCTAAAATTATATTATAAAGCAATAGTCCTCAAAACCATTTGGTACTGGCTAAGAAATAGAGCAGTTGATCAGTGGAATAGATTAGGTTCACAGAACAAAATAGTCAATGACTATAGCGATCTGGTGTTTGACAAATCCAAAGACCCCAGCTTTTAGGATAAGAAATCACCATTTGATAAAAACTGCTGGGAAAATTGGAAACTAGTATGGCAGAAACTAGGCATTGATCCACACTTAACACTACATACCAAGATAAAGTCAAAATGGGTTCATGATCTAAACATAAAGAATGATATTATAAAAAATTAGAAGAACAGAGGATAGTTTACCTCTCAAATCTATGGAAGAGAAAGGAATTTATGATCAAAGAAGAGCTAGAGATCATTATTGATCACAAAATAGATAATTTTGATTATCTTAAATTAAAAAGGTTTTATACAAACAAAACTAATGCAGACAAAATTAGAAGGGATGCAATAAACTGGGAAAACCTTTTTATATTCAAAGGTTCTGATAAAGGCCTCATTTCTAAAATATTTAGAGTATTGACTCAACTTTATAAGAATTCAAGTCATTCTCCAATTGATAAATGGTCAAAGGATATGAACAGACAATTTTCAGATGAAGAAATTAAAACTATTTGTAGTCATGTGAAAAGGGGCTTCAAATCACTACTGCTAAGAGGAATGCAAATTAAGACAACTCTGAGATATGACTATATACCTCTCTGATTGGCTAAGATGACAGGAAAAATAATGATGAATGTTGGAGGGGATGTGGGAAAACTGGGACATTGATACATTGTTGGTGGAACTGTGAATGGATCCAACTATTCTGGAGAGCAATCTGGAACTATGCTCAAAAAGCTATCAAACTGTGCATACCCTTTAATCTAGCAGTGTTTCTACTGGGCCTATGTCCCAAAGAGATCTTAAAGGAGGGAAAGGGACCCACATATTCAAAAATGGTCCTATATTCATTTACTTAGGAAACCTCCAGAGTAATGAGGGAAACTTATACCAGATCATGAGCTTCTTATTGCAAAATTCAGATTTAAATTGGAAAATCATAAACCTATGTAGGTATGACCTCAATAATACTTCTTGTGAATTTGAAAGGGATGTGGGGAATAGGTGTAAGAGATTAGTTCTGATAGATAGATGAGCCTATAGAGGTATGGAGATTTTCAATATTATATATGAGTCAAAGACAAAAAACATCCCAAAGTTCCCCAACTGATAAATGGTCAAAGAATATGAACAAGCAGTTTTCAGATGAAGCTGTCAAAGTTCTCTATAGGAAAATTAAGACTGTGTTCTAAATCAAATGCAAATCAAAACAAAATGAGATACCATCTCATATCTATCAGATTGACTAAAGTGACAAAAAATGAAATGATAAATGTTGAAAATGATGTGGGAAAGTTGGGACACAACTTCATTGCTGATAGAGCTGTAAACCGATCCAACCATTTTGGAGATCAATTTGGAACTATGCCTAAAGGGCATATTTACAAAACTGTGAATACCCTTTGATCCAACAATACCATTACTAGGTCTGTATCTCAGAGAAATCACAAAAAGAGAAAAAGGACCTACATATGCAACAATGTTTATGATTAATTTCATTCTTTCTCATTTTTTTCTTTTGATCTGTTTCTTCTTTCACAGGTGTGACTAATATGGAAATATATTTTACATGATACTACATGGGAAGGAGAGAGTAAGAAAAATTTGGAATTCCAAGTCTTGTGAAAATGAATGCTATATATTGGATTATTTACCATTTTGGGGAGGAGGTAGGGGCAAAGGAGGGAAAAATTTGGAACATTAGGTTTTGCAAGGATCAATGTTGAAAAATTATCCATGAGTATGTTTTGAAAATAAAAAGCTATATTTAAAAAATAAAATAAAACATTTTTTTAAAAATTAAATGCTAAAAATTTTCTTGACACATAATCTGGAAAAGGATAAACTACTATTAAAAAAAAATCCCGAAGAAAAAGAGTAAAAAAGTAAAATGAGACTTTACAAACATCTGAGAAAAGAGGAAAAGTAAAAAGTAAGGGAGAAAAAGAAGGTATATCACCCTGAATGCAGAATTTCAGAGAATAGTAAGAAATAATTAAATTTTCTTAAATGAGTAATGGAAAGAAATAGAAAAAAATGATTAAATAGAAAAGTCAAGAGATGTCTTCAGAAAATTAAAGATATCAAGGGAATGTTTCTTCATGCAAAAAATGGACATGATAAAACTTTAAAAAAAAAAGAAGAAGAAGAGGTGGCAAGAATACATAAAAGAACGATACCAAAAAAAAAAAAAAAAAAAAAAAAAAAAAACAAAACAATCATAACATCATTGATTACCAGGATAGTGTACGGTTACTGATCTAGAGCCAGACATCCTGGAGAATGTAGTCAAGTGAACTTTAGGAAGCATTGTTAATAATAAGGTGATTGGAGGTGATGGAATTCCAGTTGAGCTACTTAAAACCCTAAAAGATGATTAATTTTAAAAGTGCTGCACTCAAGATATCTTTTCTTGAACTGGTAATTATGATATATTTTCAATATTCCCTGATATACTGCTGAGCACTTGACAATGTTTTGTTTTGTTTTCTTTTTTCTATTTTTTTTTAAGAAAATAAATTTAAATTGTTAAGCAAAAAAAGGAAAATATAAGTTTGTATCCCAATCCTAAAAAAGGAAAATGCCAAGTAATGTTCATTTCAATTGATCTCATTTCACATGCCAGAAAGGTTGTGCTTAAGATTCTGCAAGTTAGGTTTTAATCATATGTGAACTGAACACAACAAGACCAGGCTGGTTTTTGAAGAGGCAGAATAATTAGAGACAAAATTGCCAGCATCTGCTGTATTATGGAGAAAGCAAAGGAGCTCCAGAAAACCACCTTTTTCTTATTCATCAAAGAATTTCCTTATGGAACACAACAAAATATGACAAGGCCTCAAAAAGATGTGGATACCACATCATTTGCTTGTCTCCTCAGAAATCTTTATGTGGGCTAAGAAGCAACACTTAGAACTGAATCTAGAAAAATTGATTGGTTTAAGATTGGTAAAGGAGTACAACAAACCTGCATTATCACCTTATTTATTTCACATGTGCAGAGTACATAATGCAAAATGGCTGGCTGAATGGATCAAAAGTTGGAATTAAGATTTCTAGGAGAAACAATCTTAGATAAATAGATGATACCACTCTCATGGCAGAAAGTGGAGAAAAATTAGGAAACTTCTTAATAAGGGTGAGGATTTAAACTTGGGAAAACACATAAATAGGTAAATGCTATGAAAGGAACTGTAAAATTATCAGTTTTTGTTTCCCAATAATCTTACTGCTCTAAGACTTCAGCTATCTGATTGCCACAACTTGATTAGCACTTGAATATCCTTCCTACTAGGAGAAATGAGCATTATTGGCAACTGTAAGGGGAAAAAAAACACTGAAATTTCAGTCTGGAATGTACAAAAAGGCCTTGAAAAAACTACTAGTTAATACAACTAGAAAAGCCATAGTCCTTATAACAATAGTTTCTGCTAAGATGAAATCCAAATGGATTTATAACTTAGATATAAAAGGTGAAATAAAAACAAATGAAAAGAGCAAGGAAGAAATTATTTATATATAATCAAGGGTAGCTTTCATGACCAAAAAAATGAATAAAGTGAATATTTTTGATTAAATTTTTTTTTTAATTGTACAAACAAAATCATTAGAGCTAATGCTTTGTAAATAGCAGGTAAGTGGGGGGAAATCTTTGCATCCTATTCATCTGATAAGATCACAATTCTAAAATATTTGAGAAACAGATTCAAAATTAAAAGAATAAGAGCTATTTTCCAATTGATATATAATCAAAGGACATGAGAGCAGGGAGGTGAAGCAGTGGATATAAAACAAGACCTGGAATAAGGAATATGTGAGTTAAAATTTGACCTCAGAAACTTACTAGCTGTGTGACTCTGGACAAGTTACTTAACTCTTGTTTTGCCTCAGTTTCTCATGTATAAAATGAGCTAGAGAATGAAATGGTATATCACTTCAGTATTTTTGTCAATAAATCCCAAAAGGGGTCACAAAGAATCAGATAAGACTGAAATCAATCATTTCACAAAAGTCATGAACAGCAATTTTCAAGGGAAGGAATATAAACTACTAAGTACTATATGAAGACATATTACAAATCATTAATAATTTAAGAAATGCAAATTAAGACAACTTTGAAGTTCCATATTATACCCATCTGTTTGACAAAGATGACAAAAACAGAAAATAACAAGATGATATGGTTCTACTGGTTGGATTGATGTCCTTCATGTTTGAAGAAGATCATAATGAAATTATATTAGCATCAAGCTGCTGTGTGTCCTACTGTGGCTGATCAGACCAAAGAAGACTTTACTACAGGTAGGAGACAAAGAATCCATATGAACATTCAGAAGAAGATATGGCTCTAAATTTGCACATCTCATGCTTCTTTTGAGCTACTATAATCCTGTTTTGCTCAGAGAATCTAGTACCTTCCTTGTTGCATTCACACCATGTTGGGCTTTCTTATATCAGTGTTTCCCATGCCTGATAATTGATTCCAAAGTTCTTTAGAGAAATCTTGAGAATTTTCTTATATTACTTCTTCTGACCTTTATGTGAACATTTACCTTGTGTGAATTCTCTGGAAAATAGTCTTTTAGACAAACAAATATTTACCATTCAAATAATGCTCCAGGAGAAAAGAATATTTTTCTAAGATATGTGCAAGATTTCATGAAGTCATTGGTTCCGTGAATATGGAGGATAAATAACAGCATACTCTCCAAGTCTCCCCATCTTTGTGTTCCAAATAAGTTCTGAGCATCTTTATCCTAATTCCTTCTTTTATAGAAGAGTCTCTGAGAAAGGTTATATGTCTTCCTCCTCATGATTCTGAAATATCTCTGAGGAATCAAGGTAATGTTCTAAGTCCATTCACTTGAGCACTACCAGTGTGCTTCCCTCCATGATTATCAGTTGAGGATAATTTAGTCAGTCAACCCTAAGAAGCTTTTAAAAAGTGCCTTTTACTAAGGTGGCACAGTAAGAACAGTCAGTACAAGTGATCTCCCCAAATATCTATGACATACTTCCCCACAAGTACATATAGATCCCAGAGGAAAATGGGCTCAAGCTTAGAGAGCATAAGTGATAAAGGAATAATTTACAATTTTATTTTCAACTTTTCAGGTATATAGATTGCTTGTAACATAATTGATTTGTATGTGGTCTACCCTATTAGACTGTGAGCTCCTTGAGAGCAGAGATCATTTTTGTTTTGCATTGTTTGCTATTCTTTGTTTCCCCAGTGTACAGCATAGCACTAACATAGGTATTAATAAATTTTTATTGATTGGTTGGTTGCTGGATATCCCTTTTTCTCCTTAGTGCACTACTCAAGAGGTTCCCAGTAGGCATGGTATAGTTACTTTGCTGATCTTTGTCTTTGACTCTCACTACAGACACTCATGTCAGCTATTCTGGGGATCTCCCCAGGATACTAATGTAGAGATTAGAAATCCAACACCTTTCAGACTTTTTTGAGCTCAAAGCTCTCCTTGAACCAAAGTGAGAGCAGGGTAATGATAGAAAACTTAGGCAAGACTGAAGCTCATGGCCTCTTCTTACCATCTCTCCCTCCTCCCAATCCTATGACAGTTCTTTCTCAGGTTTACTGGAAAGACATGCTTGCTCCAACCTCCCAAATAATTGGATAATTCCACTACTTGTGGAACTCCCTGGTACTTTTATACAGAATATTAAGGATCTGACAAACATCAGCAGCCAATTAGAACATAATTTTTATCTAGCATCAGACATTTCATGCAACTCTTTTTTAAATTGATAAATGTTCTCACTTAATTAAATACCAAAAATAAGTTGCATGGTGTGGTTTTGAATTAATCTTTATTTTGGTCAGATAGGGACATCTTCTCTTATAACACATTAACAACTATTGAAGTTTCTTCAATCTCTGTTTGCATGAGCCTGTGGATATTAAGGAATATGACCCTAGGAAATGGCTTATGTTTGCACTAACTTCTTTTAGATTTTTTCTAAAAAAAGTTCACAAACACTTGTTGATACTTTTGCTCTCATAGTAATTATTGTGAGTTGATAGTATTTTCCTTTGAACATATGAGGTGTGGTGTTTTTCTTCTTTGTAATAATATAATGGTTCTCTCTGGGAGCAGGTTTCTTGGGGAGGTTTTCTGGAGGCAGCCTTAGTTTCAGTTAAAAGTAATAATCACCTCAAATACAGCCAGCTGAATAAAATCTAAACGTTTATTTCTTCTCTCTTTCCAAGCTCGGTTAGCTTTCTTAGAGGCCTCTCTCTCTCCTTGATTGTAAGAGCTCTTGCAGCTTTGTCCTTTGTCTCTGCCTCTGCTTTCTTCAGCTTCCAGCCAGCACAAAGGTGGAAATTTGGAATGAATCTCTCTTGCCTCCAAGAGAAGGCTTCTGGCTGAACTCACTTGATGCTCCCCTCTCAATCTTTTCAGCTCAACTACCTTGACTGGCTCACTGAAGCTCTCCTTATGCTCCTTCTCCAAGAGAGTGAGATGATGGGTTTCTTCCCAGAGTGCTGTCTGGCCCTAAGAGCTTCTTGCTTATATGAGCTCTCTAAAGGTGTGAACACAAGCATTGTTTTTATCAGTACTACTTAGTACTTTGTTTCTTCTGGCCCATAACATCTTGTAAGATCAGATCAATCACACTGAACCATGCTAAATTAGATAATTATTGTCTCTATCAACTCTAATGACTTAACACTTTGTAAGGATTCCAACAATGAGGTACAACTTTCACATTTCTAATTGACATCCTCTACTATTCTGACCAAGAAAAATCTGTTCAAGAGTTTTCTCTTGACCCAAATATCTAAACCATCATGTAATGCCTTCATGCATAAAGAACAAAATTCCTTGGAAACTACTAGATGCTTGCTAATATAAAATATAAGATTAATCATAGACTAGTATATCACTCCATTCATTGTATAAACTTAATGCCATAGTCTCAACAAAAAGTACCCCTCCATGAACTGAAGTTTTAATTCTTGAGGGTTAAATCAAAAAATGTTGATAAAGGAATTAATATTTCAGATCATCCTTAAAAATATAGAGATTTTGACAATCATCTAAGGATAAACAATGTGGTTTAGCTCCCTCAGTATTACCCTGATCTCTTGGAAATCACCACAGTTTTGGTGTTATATAGTTTCTGCATCTATGCTACTCTTCTTTTGCTGGTATCATACAATGAATTTGTAATTAATTGGTATAGCTACTCAATTCTGCCAGGCAGTATACAACTTTGTGCTTACTAAAATATACTAGTGGGTGATTTTCTAGCCCTATCCTCAAGAAGTTCATACTATTCATAAATCAATATAATACTAATTACAAAGTAATTAAGATAGATAAAAACTTCTATGAGAGTACAAAAGGAAAAGAATTCTATTTAAAACCTAGAGATAACTTTATTTATAGTGGAATATCTCTAAAATGTTTTCCAATGAGATCAGGGACAATTTTTTTTTTTGTCTAAAAATGGTTAAGATGGCAATAAGACAAAAAAATTGGGGGAATAAACACAGATTAAAAAAAAAGAAACCAAAACTATTTCTGTTTTTGTGGATAAAAGCATGTCTCACTGAAAATTCTAAACCAAGTAAAATTAATTGGAACATTTAATATGTTCCACAAAGTATTAGGGTAAAAATTGCATTATTTAACATGATATAATATAATAAAGACAATGTAATTTGTAGATTTAAAAAATCTATGTATTTATATTATAAATAATAAATATAATTTGTTACATAAAATACACCTACACAAAATCATGACTCCTTCAATATAAGAACAATAAAATTCAGTAACAAGAAACTGAAAAAGAAATTTTGCTCAAAATAACTACAGAATATAAAATATCTGGGAGAATACCTATCAAAAACACTTGGGAATTATATGATTATATCTATAAGAGATTCTTAAAAGAAATAAAGGTAAATTTAAAATAATTATAGAAATATTTATTATTCACATTTGGGCCTTGTAATATAATATAAATTATATTTTCACCAGTGAAAAATGGTTTCACTGGTATGAACCTAGTTTCCCCATTCCACCTCTTACTGGGATAGTAATATTAGGAGTAAGGTTTTTATTTCCCTGATCCTCATTCTTCCCTTGTTACTAGGTAATTTTAAAAAATATCTTAATTTTATTAGTCCTATAGATAACAGAGAGGTCACTTGTTGGTGTCCTAGTGGTTCTTTTACTCAAATGATAGATAAGGTCAAATTCTGAAGGTTTCTGGACCTTTTACTAGATATTCCTTTTATATGCTGCATGCTTCCAACATGAAAGATGCATGATAACTGCTAGCAGCTATTTTCTTTCCTCTTTTATATTAACAATAAAGTTTGTTAGAGTTGTTTCTGTGGGAAAAAAATTTTTCATCTGATTTTCACTGTAAGACATGAGAAACTACTAAATAAATGTGTATGCCATATTATTGAAACTATCAAGTTTTTATGTTATCAAATCACTTAAAATAATAAAATTCATCTGAAGGAATAATATGTCAAAAATGTAGAAGAATCTAATGGGGAAGGGAAAGTCAGAATGAAAAGTGTCTAGCATACCAGATCTCAAAATATATTACAAAGCACTGATCATCTAAAATTGATCTTTGGAACAAATCTATAAGATATAGAAACAATTGTACATAATATTATAATGCTTATCAACAGGCAACTTTCAAAAGAAGAAATTAAAACTATCAGCAACCATATTGGAAAAAATGCTTCAAATCACCAGTGATAATTGAAATACAAATTCAGACAACTCTGAGATTTTACCTCACACCCATCAAATTGACAAAAACAACTAAAAAAATTAATAATTATTATTGTTAGGGATATGGAGAATAGACAACCTAATGTACTGCTGATTGAGTTGTGTAAAATTATTAAGAATTATACTCTCAAAGTTTCTAAACTTTGTATTACCTTTTAACCAGCTACATCATTAGGAGGAATATACACTAGAAGTAAAAGACAGAGGAAAAGCAATCACATGTACAAAAATTGTAGAGCAGCTTTTTTTTTGGTATAGCAAAATAATAATAATAATAATAAAGAGGTGCTCATTAACTAATGTAATGGAATATCATTACACTAAAAAATCTGAAAAGGATATATTCAGAGAAGATTATATAACCAAATATTGAGAAGGGAGCAAACTCCAATGAGCGCTATAGATGGAGAATATTTAGGACAGGAAGTTAATGGATAATAACGGTGAATTTTTTAAAAGAAGGAGGAAAATGACTGACAAAGTGAAATAATTAAAATAGTCACAGAAGAGAACAGAAGGAAGTTTAGAAAGGTACACAGTCGGCCAAGCTAGTTTTGTTTCTATTGTATTGAATTTAATATGCAAAAGTGGACAAAATATGCAAAAGTAAATAAACAAAGTGGATATAGCAGTTTAGTTTTATATGTAGTCCTCTTTTTGTCTTATATGTATATTGAAATGTTTGCTGATGATTCCGTTTATAATTTTAAAAAAATAAAAAGCACAGCCAAAGTTTTGCCTCTTGAGTTTACAAACTAAAAGAAGAAATGCAATAATCTGGATATGCACCCAATCTAAGTATATATTTTATAGTGTAAAGAGAGTTGAAACTTGAAGTCAATAAAGGAATTCAAGTTCAGACTCTGAATTAGCCTAGGGAGTATAGAGAAGTCAACCTCAGGTTCCTCATCTGTGAAATAGGGGTAATAGTAAGCATTTGCATTCCTTATTTCACAAATGAATTGAAATGAATAAAATATCAATCTGTCTTATTATTCAGTCTAAGAGCACCCACATTTTTAGTTCAGAGGCTATCAAATTTGCATAACTTGAGAACTAGAAGACACCACAAAGACCATCTATTTAAACCCATATATGAAAGAATTCCCTTTCCCCCATAACACTTTAAGTTTCTGTACTTGAAATCTCCAAGGAGAAGTTCCTATCACCTCTCAGTCCATTTTCCTCTTTTGGATAGTTATAATTTTTAGGAAGTTTTTACTGATAGTAAGTTCAAATTGGCCTCCTTTCAATTATCCCTCCTGGTTTAGCAATCAGGGGCCAAAAAGAACAAATCTAATTTCTCTTTCCCATGACATTCTTCAAATATTTGAAAACAGCTATCCTATTTTCCCGACAGTTCTTCAAATATTTGAAAACAGCGATCCTATTTTCTGGTCTTCTCTTCTCCAAACTAAATACACTCAGATTCTTTAACTCATCTTCACAAAACATGTACTACAAAGCTCTTCATTCTAATTGGTTTTCCTGTGAACACTCTATTTTTTTCGATATCTTTCTTAAATCAGAACCGATAACAATAATTTAATTGCTATCTTCAGTTAAATTTCAAACAAGTTTTTGGAAAGATTTGTCAATACGTACTCTAACAAGCACCAGAGTCCTCAGCACTAGCATCTCTTGTTCTGAACATGCATTCTCCCTTCCCCCTGCCCCCACCCCGGTTCTCCTTTCCCCGCTTCCCTATCTACACACCCAGAAAGGGGTGAGGGGGGGATGCCGAAAGATAAGGAAAAACCTCTTTGAGAAATAATAGAAAAGGAAACTAGTGAATCACTCAGATGGAAAGGAGGAAAACAAGAGCACGTTTACCTGCAAGTAATCCCGCCCCCTCTCTTGGTTAGTCCAATCACTGAAGCCTATTTGGAGACAGTGAAGCACTGAACGGTGCATTGGGGGCAGGGAAGAGGGAGCGCTGGTAAACAATAAGCCGGAGCCTAAAAAGGTGTCTCTTCCCTCCTTCTTCGTCCCTCTTCCCTCCTCCCTTCCTCCCTCCTCCTCCTCTTTCCTCTCTCCTTCTTTCCTCTGCTGGGGCTGCTTTCACCTTCTGCACCACCGCCTGCAGCAGGAACCAGGCGCTGTTGTCCCCTGGCCACCGCCCCCGGGGCATGGCATATCTGATGGCAGCTTTTTCAGTGGGCACGGCTCTGGTAAGTGAAGATATCCTCTGCAAATAGAGTCATTGCCTTTTTTCTTTTCTTTTTTTTTTCTTGGAAAAAAAAAAGCTCTGATACACTCCCTCCATCTTCTCTTCCCCTAAGTATAGAAGATACTGCTTTTGGGGAACAGAGGAAGTGTTAGGGGGGAGGAGGAATGAGGTAGGGAGGTAGATGATGATGAAGTCAGTTATTGTGCATCACTGACACAGGCATCCTCTGATGTCCCGTTTCGGTGCCTAAGTCATTGTCTGAAGATCGTGGAAGAAGCCACGGTTGTTTCAATGTTCCGAGGTTTCAGTCTTTTAAAGAAGGGCAAAATCTTTTTGAATTCCCACTACCTCAGCAGACGTTCTTGTGGGACCTGGGATAGGAGACAGGAGCTGGAGGAAGCTTGTAGATCCAATTTCTCTGTTTATCAATGGGAAACTTTTTCAGCAGGGCTTTAGCAATAGTGACTATTGGTGGTGATTTTCCTCCAGATTGTCTCTTTGCTCTGGGAAATGTCGGTCCAAAACAGGATAGTATCCTTTCCTCCCCCTGCCTATCTTGAGAGATCATCTTCCCCCCAGACCAAATAGGGTTAAAATCTATGATATCTAGTGGGAAACTATGGTGGGGAAGCCAGGGGAAACCTTAATTCCTGCCAAGAACGGTTTTTTGGCATTTAAACTTCGGAAATTGTATATTTAAAAAAGAAAGAAAGAAGGAAAACTGTTATATTTCTCACAAAGTATATCAGATAAAGAATTCGGTAGTGATGGGAAGACTCTTATTTTAATGAGGAGCCAGGGTACCGAAGGACAAGAAACTGAGTTGTACTCAACGTTTTCCAATGGCAATGATCAAAACTCACCCTCTCAGCCATCTTCCCTTGCCTCCATTTCTTTTTATATACACATACTAGGTGAGGGTGAGGGATGGAGTATGTGTGCATTGCACTGGACAAACTTCCACAATAAAGTCTTTCTATAATTAACACATCAATATTTTATTTTCTCATGTGAATTTCAGCTCATGTAAACTATGTATAGACATTACCCTAGTTCAATAAATTACTTTTCTCTTCTCCCTCCCACCACATGTTGACAAAGGCTTCATAAATATAGATTTATTAGCCAATGGTAACAACACCCACCCATTTTTTCATTCTCCTCTTCTACGTTTTATTATTTTTTTTCATCTGTAACATCCTGAATTTGAAGTAAGCTGTACTCTGCAGGATTTGACCTACAGTTACCTCTTGCTCTGAGCTCATGGGGATTTAAAAAAAAAAAAAAAAAAAAAAAAAAAGGCTTATTTTCTGAGCATGCTCTGTGTTGCACAATTACCTCCTGTGATTCCAAACAGGTTTACTGTGAAATAACGCCTATGGTTGCTAGCTCAATATAGAATAGATTTGCTTTAAGGCTGATGAAATGGAATTCAGAGAAATCTGATTAGAAGCTGGTAAGGAAGTCGAAAACATTTAAGAGATGTGTGCAGGTGCAACTTTTTATTTTTCTACCAATTGCTTTCTTTTGTAATTCTTTATCAAAGCCCCAGAAAACTCATCATTTTGCAAAACCACTTCAGCTGTGGTTCTCACACCTCCTCAGTATCCCTCTATTCCTGTGACTCTTCTGAGTAGAGAATAGAGTGAAAAACTCAAAATCTCTAAGGAGGGCATCAGGACCATTACTCCATTTTCCACCAAGCTTGCACAGCTCTTGACATTTCATCATGCCCCCACTTTGGGTACTTTTCTCTTTCCTCTATCTCCTGCTTCCCCCCCCCTCCATTTTTCAACTTTCTTTTGTGTATTGTCTTCCTTCATTCTTGAAAACTGAGACTGTCTTTATGTTTTCTGATATCCTTAGCATTTACCATAGTGTCTGGCATATAGTAGATGCTCAATAAATGATTGACTGGGCACTTATTGTTGTAGTTTGTTGTTATGAAAAATTTAAAACCCTCAAAGTTAAACTTTCAAATCAAGCCACATGAAATTTAGTTTTGTCTAGTTGAATACTTGGATTAACCCTCCTTTAAGATCTCTTGACTTTATATATATTTTTTCTTATTGTGGATTCTTAAATCAGATATCTTTTTGTTCGCAATTAACTTTCAAAACATTTAAATCAAGAAGTTCTTAAGGTCTTTTTATGGCCCCCAAAATTGGTATCTAGTCATGAAAAGACATTTGAATTAGAAGTTGTTATTATTGAGTATAGATATGTTTATCCAATCCATATACAAAGGGGAGGGAGAATAGTTTAGCAAAACCAGTTAACACATTGAAAAAGTCTGATGTTATATGCAGGATTCCAGTCATAAACTCCCACTTTAGCAAAGGAGTTAGGAAAGCTTTCTCATATCTTTTCTTTGCAGACAAGTTTATTAGAATTTCACAACATTCAGTTTTAATAGTGTTATGTTGACATTTACATTTGCTTTGTTATTGGGTGTCTTTCCTGAATCTACTTATTTCACTTTTTATCAATTCTCATAAATTGTTCCATACTTTTCTATATTTATTACATTCACTGTTTCTTATAACATGCAATTTCCAAAACTGTAATGGATTTTACATTATGTTTTTGGATTACATCCATTACATCTATATACCACATTTTAACCATTGTTCAATCAATGGGCATCAACTTTGTTTCTGGTTTTTTTTTTCCCTACCACACAAAAAGGGTGCTACTATAAATAATTTTTGTCCATGTGAAGCCTTTCTTTTTAATCATTGACCTATAGCAAAATCTCTGGGCAAATAAGTATGACATTTTATTAGTCATTTTATTTGAATAATCTAGATTTCTTTCCAGAATGGCTTATCAATTGATATCTCAGCAAGAAATATGTTAATGTAACTGTCTTTTAATATTAACTATTCCTATCTTTTACTAACTTTTCCAATTTCCTGAATGCAAGATAAAGCTTCAGGGTTATTTTGATTGTCATTTCTCTTATTGTTAATGTTTTGGAGCACCTTATCATATATTTTTTAAAAGTTTGCAATTCTTTTGAGAACTCTGTATTAATACATATCTCTAATAGAGAATGGCTTTTGGATGGATAGATAGATAGGTAGATGGATAGATAGATAGGTAGATAGATAGATAAATAGATAGATATGTATCTTGGATTACAGACCCTTTTCAAAGCTACTTGATATTAATATTTTTCCACCAATAAACTTTTTATTTTTATCCTAAATGCATTAATATTCTCAATGTAAAAGTTTTTCAATATTATATAATCAAAATTATATACACATGTATACCCCCACACACATACACACACATGCACATACCCCCCACACACACACACACACACACATTTGGTTATTTATCATCTCTTCCATTAAATTATAAGCTTCTTGAAGGCAGAGATTATCAGTGATTTCTTTTTGTATCTCCACTTTTTAGCACAGTGCTTTGCATGTAGTAGGCGAATCAGATTTTAGATGCTTCTAAAACATGCCAAAGGTGTCTGCAACAAAATAGGATTAGTGTTGACAATTTTTTTTACTCTGTCATATTTCTGTTATAGTCCTGCTACATAACATTTTATACTTGTTTCCCTTTTTTTTTTTTTTTGCTATAAAAATTAGAAGATTTTATTTGATAGTCAAACCCTAGACCCCATTTCAGAGCAAATTAGCCAAAAGTTTGTGATTTCCAAATTTGGCAAAATATATTAATGGGTTATTAAACTCCATAATGGAACAATTATTAGCTAGAATAATTACTAGAGGCTGATTATTAAGATTAAGCTATTTGAGTTTGGATAACCTCAAGCCATTCTGATTTTCCCCCCAGGGTGATTTATTTCATCAATTAAATTGTTAAATAGAATTTGTGGTCACTTTGAGAAAAATCTTTTCTCTGTATTCCTTTTGATTTTTTAACTGTTAATAATAATATAAAACTGCTCCTTTAAATAAAGGTTTCGAAAAATCTATGGTGAAACCAATGGGATTTCAATCCTATTTTGATCAAACATTAATATAGTTTTGCCTATGTCTATGTTGTAGCAGTATGATAGTAAACTGAATTTCTATTGGTGAGTTATATATTATCAAGGTATAGGAAAAATAACTCAAGCAGTATGAGAAAAGCGTACATGCTCATTTGAAACTATGATATTTATTAAATGTAAAGTTTTAAGAAAGGTATCTTGTTTGATAAATTAGGTGTATATCTTGAGTTTCTTTTGTATTTCATAGTTACTAGAATATTATTTATTGTCTGAGGACTATTATTCCATTTTTGCTGTTTGTCACAAAAATACTTTGGGTTCTTGATACCTAAATTATGATTAAACCATCAAGGAAGTTTTGAAAACCAAAGGTTGATTTTTAAAAATGGGGAATGGAAACACCAGACAGTTGTTAAAAAAAATTAAATTCATGAGTCCATCAGCAAGTTGATTGTGTAATCTCAGGCCTCTCTGTGCCTCAGAATTTTTGTGAAGATAAAATGGGATAATAGAAGAATAAAAAGAAGAAAAAAAGTGATAACCATTAAGATATTGAATGAGAGATTGTGTAAAAGGTAAGAAAAGAACTATTTTTAGGTTTATGATTACATTTACTTTATTTGCCTTCCCTATTCTTTCACTTAGTCAATAAATATTTTTCAAGATGATGTCATTGTTTTATATTTCAAAGAAAATATTTTATCACAATTATGACTATTTTTGTGATTAACCTTTTCACATTTCAATTAAAAAATTAATCTAAAAACTTTAGAAAAAATCAACTTTAAGGCTCTTTTAAAAACAAAAGCAGATCCACTCTTGTTTTTAATAGGATACTAGTTTCATTGGCATTTTCTTTATATTGGTAGTTGCTAATGACAAAGAATTTGCTTTCATCTCTGTAATTTACAAGATCTTATTGCCTCCTTTCTCCTCCACTAGAATGGCAGCAGTTATTCTTCAGGTGTAACAGAGCCAAAGTCAGTGTGTGTCTCAGTGGATGAGGTGGTTTCAAATAGTATGGACAGTACAGAGACCGACCTGCTGAATGGACACATGAAAAAAGTGGACAACAATCTGACAGAAGCACAGCGTTTCTCCTCCTTACCTAGGAGGGCAGCAGTGAACATTGAATTTAAGGATCTTTCCTATTCTGTTCCAGAAGGACCATGGTGGCGGAAGAAAGGTGAGGAAAGCTTATCTGTTGAAATTTAGTAAGAAGTAGTAGGGGAAACAGAGCTTAGTGAAAGAAGCATGAAACTGTGGTTGTTCGGTATATCTGTTGAATAAAGTATTGGATGTCTCACTGTGTTGTTTTCTAATTGGTAAAACAAGAAGGTGGAACTAGATTATTCAAAGTTCTAATAGATCTGATTCTATGATATATTGTAGTGAAGTGTTCCAACCTTGAGAAATTAAGCTTTAGACTAACTTCAGACTTGGATCATGTTCAATTAATATGAAAAAGAAAACCTTAATGTTTTAAAGATATTCATTCATCTTTTATTGTACATCTTCTTAGAGGTCTTAGCACAGTTTGATTTTCTAAGAAACTAGAAGTAGCTCTTTAATATCTGAAGATTTATACTTTTATTTTCTCCTTCAGGCCAGCAATTTCTTCACATATTATCTGCTTAGTTTTAAAAGAATAAATTTAGCCTTTAAATTGTGGGAAAAACTCCTTTTGGCCAAAGATTTCATTCTTTTTGCCACATATAAATAAATCTGGATTTTGTCTTCACCAAAACACACTCAGATGTGTCATTTAGATTATATGAACTTTGGTGTACATGAAAGAATGAAGACTGAGAATTTTAATTCAAGCTAAATAAATAGAGAAATAATAACCAAAATAACAAAATAAAAACTTTCAAAGTAGATTTTAAATTTTTTTCACATTTTTATTGAGAATTAATAAACTTTTTGATTTATGAAAGTCGTCATTATAATTTTCTTTTCTTAATGTGACTGAATCAGGTTAAAAGAACTATTTTATATATAGATTTTATGATTGTTTTTTATATTAAAGTTAACTTCTAAGACTTAATATCAAATGAAAGACAAAATCTATTATAAATTTTTTAAAATAGTAATGTCTACTAGTCACTTGTTTATGATAGATCTTTTAAAATACTTTATTATTTCAAGTCTGAAGACTATTAATGAATTAAATTGAATCATTGGGGTAGTAAGCAAAGAAATAGAAAGACACTTGCTTATCTTTAAGTAGTTGGATTAGGTATAAATTTATGAAAATTTTTTTGAAGTTGAAGGGAATCAATAACATGTGAATTTTCAGTTCTCTCAGGAATATGGTTACCTAAGTCTCTTCCTCGTTTTTTATCTCCAGAGTCATGAAGTATATTCTTGGATTAACATTTTATTTTCTTCATCCTGACCTTTTTGTAACACTGGCTTTCATTTTCCCATATGTTTTGCTAAATGTAGCTTTCTTGTAAATTTCCCATAAGATATTCTTTCCTCTGCATGAGAGAAAACTAATTAAGAAGAAGTTAGAACACAGGTTGAAGAATACTGCACAGGAGCCTAATAGACAGACAGAAAAAAAAGGGAAAGAAGTGATAAAGATACCAATGGAAAACTATTTTTCATTAAGAAAGCAATTTAATTCTAATCTCAGCATTTTTTTTTTCTTTTTGAGGAGAGACAATTATTAATATTTTATTTTCTATGACCACTATTTAGTTTGTGTGGCCTTAAAAATGGACTTTTGTAGGACTTTTGCATTTGAGGTATTTGAACTTATTTAAGAAAATACTTGCTTCAAAGTACTGTGCAAAAGATGCAACGGTGAAAAATGATGTGAGCTCTACACTCAATGAGTTTATTTAGATTTAATAAGGAGAATAATACATAAAGGAGAATGTGATAAGAGATCCCAATAATGTATAATGAAGATTTTGCAAAAGAACAAATTGCTTCCAACTTACTAAGGGACAGAATGCAAATTAGAAAATGCTTCATGAAGAAGATGGGAATAAAAGAGAAATAGAGGTATGCAGATTATGAAAGGAACCTGTTTCATATATGAATGATGGCTTGCATGTTTGCATTGAAAGTAAGAGGAAAGGCTAATATTGAATGAGCAGTTATTACTCTGATTAGGCTGGCATCAAGAACATTTGAAGAGAAATAATTAGAAATAAAATTAGAAAAGTAGGTTGAAAACAAATTGTGAAGAGCATTGAATGGCGGGCTAAGGATTTTAAAATGTTATCCTATGGATAATTATTTTTTGAATAGAGAGTTAAATGACCAGAAATGTGCATTATGCAAGTTATTTTGGCAGTAACATGAAAAATAATTGGAGAGGGAAGAAAAAATCCAGGAGAACAGTTAAGAATCTAACACTATAGTTTAGGTAAGAGAAAATGAAGACCTGTTCAGTAGGATTGTGGTTGTGTAGATGGAGAGGAGATTTTGAAAATAGAAACTTTGTATGGAATATTATTGTTCTGTAACAAACAACCAGCAGGATGATTTCAAAGAGGCTTGGAGAGACTTACATGAACTGATGTTAAGTGAAATGAGCAGAACCAGGAGATCATTATACACTGCAACAACAAGATTATATGATAATCAATTCTGACGGACATGGCTCTCTTCAACAATGAGATGATTCAAACCAGTTCCAATTGTTCAATGATGAAGAGAGTCATCTACACCCAGAGAGAAGGCCACAGGAACTGAATGTGGTTCACAACATAGCATTTTCACTCTTTTTGTTGTTGTTGATTGCTTGCATCTTATTTTGTTTCTCTCTCTCTTTTTTTTTTTAAACTAGTTTGATTCGATTTTCTTGTATGGCACAATAATTGTATAAATATGTATGCATATATTGGATTTAATATATATTTCTACCATGTCTAATATATTAGACCACTTGCCATCTAGGGCAGGGTATTAGGGAAGGGAAGGGAAAATTTGGAACACAAGGTTTTGTAAGGGATAATGTTGAAAAACTGTCCACGCATATGTTTTGAAAAATAAAAAGCTCTAATATTAAAAGAAAAAAAAAGAAAATAGAAAGATTAGGATTTTGCAACTGACTGTCTGTTGTGGGTGAAGGATAAAGAAAAGCCAAAGATGACTGAGGTTATAATCTTGCATAACAGGAAAGATGGCAATACTACCAAAAATTTTTATTTTATAAATAAAATTATACATATAATATATAATATATACATTATATATATATATACAATATAATAAAATAAACTAGACATAGTGTGTATGGCAGGGAATTATGCTTTTCATTTTGAGCAGTTTAAATATTAGTGTTCAGTGAATATCCAAGTGGAGTTATTTTTCAGAATTGCAATTGAGGAGGTTTTAGCTGGATATGCAGATTTAGAAATCACCTGGGCTAGGTTGAACAGTGAAAACTATCTCATTGGGCCTGGAATCAAGAAGTAAGTTCAAATCCAGCCTCAGACACACTAACTGTGTGATCCTGACCCAGTCTTAACTCTATCTGCCTCAGTTTCCTTAATTACAAAATGAGAATAATGGCACCTACTTTGCTAGGTTATTGTGAAAATTAAATGTGATAGTACTTGTAAAATGCTTAGCACAGAGCCTGATACAGTAGACACTATATAAATATCTCTTTTCTTCTTTCTTCTCTAAAGTGATAATAAAATGATAATTATAACAACTAATATTTAATTTTATTTATTGTAATTGTTATATATTTAACTAATGGGAGTATATATATTAGAAGTTAGAGACAGAAGAGATCAGGCCAAAGGATAGCATCTGGGGAAAAAAAAGATGCAGCAGAAGGTGATGAACAATGTTTATAGATAGGTATAAACCAGGAAATAGATACCACAAAAGTGGAATATATAAGGAAGGAAAGAAAAGTCAATAACTTTGTATATTGCAGAAAAGTTAGGGATAATAAGTATTGAGAAAATTCCATTGGATTTGGCATTTCAAACTTTTTGGTTGTATAGTTTTGCTGGATAAACTTGCAATGGGATAAGTTTTATTTTTGGAAATGAGTTGGACAAGATAACTATTAAAATCTCTTCAGCTTTAAGATTTTATGGTCAGGAGAAGAATTTTATATTTTGAATATCTACTAGATGGAATCATTATCTAACATTTACCTTTGTGAATGATTAAAATTTGTTTTTGTTTGTTTGTTTTTTAATTTTCTTGACTAGGCAGTTGGGGTTAAATAACTTGCCCAGGTCACACAGCTAGTAAGCATTATGTGGCTGAGGCCAAGAGGTTTTTGCTATGTTTGGGTTTTTATCATCTTTAAAATAAACTATTAAACTTTTGTTCTAAATAAAAGCTTCTTAAACTGTGGGGGTCACAAAATTATGATATTGTGTAACTGAATGTGGGGATCACAAAAATTATGATTTATTATCAGTTTTTTGATTTATATACCTACTTTATATACATATATATCTAAGATTACCAAAAAAAAAAAAAAAAAAACTTCTTGGGTGAAAAGGGGTAACAAGTGGAAAAAATTTAAGAAGCCATGGTGTAGATAGTATTTCTAGCAGCCTATTATTTGCACCTGTAAAAACTTTGCCTGTTGTCCAAATGTTAAAGTTATCAGCACCATGTACAATAAATATACTTATCAATTAACTAATCATCTTAGGGAAAGTATACTTTGTAAGGGAGTTTGAAAGTATGCCAAAATATATTTTTGTATCAATAAATTAGAAAAAAATCAATAAACTGAAGAATTAATTTATACTCCCCCTAATTGAAATTAAAAATGAAGGTAATTCCCAACTCAGAAATTTAAGAATTTTGAAATTGTGAGCAGAATCTCATTTTGAATCTAATTTCCATTTGGGCATGTCAATTTTTTAAAGTAAAATATAATTCTAGACATTAACAATTTTAAGAAGTACTTATATTTTTATCTAATAAGCAACTGACTATAATTTTTGACATTTGGAGAAACCATCAGGACTGGTCATTCTACACAGTTTGCGTTTTATTTTTCAGTGCTTAGTTCAGATTATATACTTTGTAATATATACTGACTCTACCAGAAGTTAAAAGTGAATCTTTCCTTCTTTAATTTCTTAGTATTCTCTATAAGACTCCCTTTCATTTAATCTTGTTCTTACTTTTATTAGAGGAATATGGGATGGCAGACAAAACATTGAATTTGGAGCAGGAGGCTTAATTTTGTTATGTCACATCATTATAATTACAGATTCATAGTACAAGATTTGAACATTAAAATCTCTCACTTTACTGATGAAGAAATAAGGCCTAAAAAGGTTATCTGACTTGTCAGTATCACACAAAGTCATCTATAAAAAGTGAATGAGGTTTTCAGCACCTTCATGATTTTCAAGAAGCAGATGATCAGGAAAATTACCTAGGTGTCTTGGGACAGTGATAGAAACAGAATTTGAATCCAGCTTCTCTGACCTCAAAACCAGTACTATTTTTATTATTATCCCCCCCCCCTTCTCTCTTTCTCACTCTCTCTCTCTCTAAAGATCTTTTTGATTCAATTCCTTTATTTCAGATGGCTGTGTGTGTGTGTGTGTGTGTGTGTGCGCGCACGTGTATATTTGGGGTTCCAGGTAAGCAGGAAAAATAGAAAATAGAAATGTTAACACTATTTCTTTGAAGTCAGAGAAAACAGAGATTATCTTAATTAGTTCAGAGCCCCATGTGACATATTTTGGCAACTATGTCCAAATACTTATCAAAGAAATAATACTCTAACCCTGTTTTTATGATATTTCCATAGATCTGGAGCTAAGGTTCCTCTTAAGGTTTTGACCCTTTTATACTTATTTTTGTTAGATTTTTGAAATTAGTTTTTCAGATTTTTGGATTTTTGCTGCCCCATTCAGCTCTGAAACAATAGAAGAGAAAGGTTTGAGCTTTTTCTTCTGGGGGGAAAGCTTATGATGACATATCTCACAATAGCAGAGCTTTTATATTTTCATTTTCTCTTTTCAGTGCATTTCCAATTTAGTATTCTTTCAATGTAGTTTCAAATAGACTTCTTGTCTATCTTTTTCAAACACATTAAATATAATGCTGGTATTTAGCACTATCCATTAGAACCTGATTTTAAAATACTTTGATCATAAAATCATAGAAAATCATCAAATTTTAGTATTGGAAGAATCCATAAGTTAGTCAACCTTCTTTATTTCACATTATCAGACCCAGAAACTCAGAGAAATAAAATGATTTATCCCAAAATCATACAGCTAGTTTGTAGCAGAGGTGGAACTTAGATTCCAGTCTGTGTAATTTTCATTCCCTTATTCTTTTCAGCTACAAAATTCAAATCTGCCTTGGGTGTTATTGGAACTATAAGGAGGGTAACCATTATTTCACCTAACACAAAGATCTTTTGTAGTAAACCAATGATAGTAAGAGCTATGAAAAGGAAAGTAATACCATTAGCTACAATAAGACTATGAAACAAAGCAAGAGCTTTGAAATACCTCAAAGAAAAAATTCTTTATCGGAAGAAAATATCTATTTATTATTTTGTGGGGAGAAGACCAAGCTTTAACTCTGTTAAACTCTTTTCAAATATACAAAAGCTTAGAGGCATATTGCTTTTTCAATTGCGTTTATGCTTTTTTCATATGATTAATGACCTCTTTGGAGAGAAACCTAGATCATGTAATGGATTCCCAGTAGAGAACATAATTCTGAAAGGAATTATGCTCAAGAGAAAAAAATATAATCCCTAAGGACACCTTCACATACTTCTCATGTAGTAATTACTTTCCCACCAGGAATTAACTCATGTAGCATAAGCTGATGGGACAAAATCATTTGGAAGAATATTGAACTCCACTGACACTACATAAACTGTCATTTCAGGACACAAACAGAAAATTTTTCTTTTAACTTGCTTTTTAAAATTTGAACTTTAAAGATTTAAAAACATTTCCATTGGTTTTAAATCTCTTCCAAACTTGTTAAAAATCATGGAGATATTGTAAGAGTTCTTTTTGGCAAGATTTGACAGTCTTAGCTATGATGTCTCATAGGATAGAATACTGATAACACATATAGATACTCTACATCAATTAATCAAAAGACATTTATTAAGCATGTCTATGTGTCAAATACTGCCTTACTGAGTCTTTAATTATTTTAAAGTTGGCTCGTATATTAACAGTTATAAAACAGGGTTTTTTTTTTTTTCCTCTTATCTATTTAGTCAGGTGGACAATGCAAGAGGGAGTTTGATTTTACTAAAGAGAACATCTGTCCTAAGTATCTATCCACCTGTGAAATGAATCTGCTATGTATAGCTTGTATCTTTTAAACCAAAGCTTCCTTTTTTTTTTTTTTAAAGTAGCTTTTTATTGACAGAACCAATGCCAGGGTAATTTTTTACAACATTATCCCTTGCACTCACTTCTGTTCCAACTTTTCCCTTCCCTCTCTTCACCCCCTCCCCCAGATAGCAAGCATTCTTATACATGTTAAATATGCCATGGTATATCCTAGATACAGTATTATGTGTGCAGAACCGAACAGTTCTCTTATTGAACAGGGAGAATTGGATTCAGAAGGTAAAAATAATCCAGGAAGGAAAAAAAATGCAAACAGTTTACATTCATTTTCCAGTGTTCTTCCTTTGGGTGTAGCTGCTTCTGCCCATCATTGATCAATTGAAATTGAGTTAGATCTCTTTGTTGAAGAAATCCACTTCCATCAGAATACATCCTCATACAGTATCATTGTATATAATGATCTCCCGGTTCTGCTCATTTCACTTAGCATCAGTTCATGTAAGTCTCTCCAAGCCTCTCCGTATTCGTCCTGCTGGTCATTTCTTACAGAACAATAATATTCCATAACATTTATATACCACAATTTACTCAACCATTCTCCAGTTGATGGGCATCCATTCATTTTCCAGTTTCTAGCCACTACACATAGGGCTGTCACAAACATTTTGGTACATACAGGTCCCTTTCCCTTCTTTAGTATCTCTTTGGGGTATAAGCCCAGTAGTAACACTGCTGGATCAAAAGGTATGCACAGTTTGATAACTTTTTGAGCATACTTCCCGATTGCTCTCCAGGATGATTGGATTCGTTCACAACTCCATCAACAATTCATATGTCCCAGTTTTCCCGCATCCCCTCCAACATTCATCATTTTTTCCTGTCATCTTAGCCAATCTGATAAGTGTGTAGTGGTATCTCAGACTTGTCTTAATTTGCATTTCTCTGATCAATAGTGATTTGGAACCCTTTCATATAAGTAGAAATAGTTTCAATTTCATCATCTGAAAATTGTCTATTCATATCCTTTGACCATTTATCAATTGGAGAATAAGCCAAAGCTTCTTAAACTGTGAATCTGTGGCATAATTTGGGATCTAGTAACTGAATGTGGTGGTTACAAGATTATGATTCATTATTGGTAAATTTTAGTATTTAATATTAGTATTAGATTTGTATACCTATTTGTACACACATACACACACACACACACATATACCTGGGGTTGCATAAGAATTTCTCTAGCAAAAAAGGATCATGAATGGATAAAGTTTAAGAAGTTCTGCATAGAATACATTGTTGTAATATTTAGGTTGATAACCAAAGTAATGAAGTAGGACAATTTTAAGTAATATGTATATACATAATATAGAATTCTAAAGTCAATTCATCATTTTATAAGGTGAAAATAAATATACACCCCCAAACCCCTTGAAATCCTGCATTTCAGAAATATTACTTTTCCCTAAAAATATCAGGTCATATTTGTTAAATTATCTTTAATAATTGCACTTCATTTGTAAAAATGCTTTTATATGTCTTTCTCAAGCAATTGATATTAACCAACCTTGGGGTAACAACTTAACAACTAGTTTTGTAAAGAACAGGCTGGTGGAAAATGAGTGCAGTTTATTAACAAATATCTTTTGGGAACCTTAAGAAGAGAAATTTCCCTTCTATCCAAATTTATTATGACCCTATCAAATCCTTTTGGATGGGGTTTTTCATCAAGAAAATCCACAGTCTTGTCCATTTCTTGCCACTTTCAACTGATTTCTCATTTTGTTCATTTTATGCACTTTCTTACAAGATCATTCTTAAGCAATGAACATTTTAGTTCTTAATTGGTCAAGAAAATAGGAGTCTCTATGAATATAGGAACATTGATTCTGATTTTTTAATAAGGATTTCTTTAGAAGTGTATATTACACAACAGAACTGTATATTATACAACTGAATCATGTCATTCTGTGTGATAATTTGCTTTTATTAATTTGTATCTCAAATTTGGGGATACAGGTGAGGGGTAAGGTAATTTTTCAGAATGAAATTGCTTTAGAAGCATGAAAGGGATTGTGGTTGCCTTAATGAATGCCTCTCAGAATTCTGGGGAAATATAATGCTCAGATTTGGGAGAGGAATATTATTGCTCAAAAAAAAATATGTAACAGTGGGGCCATGGTAGCCCAGTAGCCCAGCTTGGGGATCTCCAGGCATCCAGGCCCCGCCCTGCTGCTTGTAGCAGATAAGGACCGGACAGAGTCCGCCCAGCTCACTTGCTCTCCCAGTGGTCTGGATGGCCCTGACATCTGACCCTTGCTTTCTGATGTCTCCTTCTAGCTTACCCCTCTGCACTTTGTTTCCCTTATTTCCAGCCCAGCACCTAGGGCAGGTACCTCCATTCCCCAGTTTTACAGAAGGAAAAACTGAGGCCTGGAGAGGCATGTGACCGACCCAAGATCACCCAGTGGGTTCTCCATCTCTAGAGTCCCTCCTTGTGTTCTTCCTTGGGCTGTGCCCAGCTCTATCTTCAAGTCTAGTTCCCAACACATCTTACCCTTTTTTGCCTTCTCTCTAAGGAGACGGTTCTTGTGCACTTGACATATAATAAGCATTTAATAAGAACATGCTCCTTTCCCCTTCTCTATCCTGTCTTCTCCCCTTTCTCTTTTGTGCATAATTCTAATTACTGAGTAAGTATTTAACAGCTTGCTGTATGCTGGGGACTCTGTCAGAGAGGCACTGACAAATAAATAGCAGGTGTCTTGTGATTTCTGGCATGGTGTGGGGGGGCAGTCTTGCAAAGGCATGGAGGTGGGAGATGAAATGCTGTGCTACAGAAAGAGCGCACACAAGTGGAGAGCTATGAGACAGATGAGGCCCCAGAGGTCCCAGGTGCTCCCAGAGGTTTCTTCAATGCTTTAAAAGAACCTATGGGGAAGCAAAGAGATGCAGGGGAGGGTGCCAGTGACATGGATATCAGATGGACAGACTAGCTCCTCGGAGTGGACCCCCTACTCTTTAAAGTCTTCTCGGGCTCTGCCCTTCTGCGTCTGGGGCTGGATAGCCTTCCAGATGGACAAAGTGAGATAGAACAAGTTTGAGCCACAGTAGACAAGAGTCTGTATACCAAGTCTGTTCCAGTTCTTTTTGCCCTATAAGAATTCAACTCCAAATTTGGCTTCAAATTTCCTAGCCCAGTAGAGAGAAGTTGGTGTTACCATACTTGCCTTTTCACTTCAGTCAGAGATAGAGACACAAGTATTCTTGGCCACCTATCTTTCTCCCCAGTTGTGTTGGTAAGTGAGCTGCCTGGGTCACTGTGCAAAGGAAATCTATTGAGCAATTCACAAATTAGATTACAGGTAATTGGAAGGTGATGATTGATAAAATATAACATTAAACTGTGGATATTTTCTTCTCTGACCTTGGTCTTATAATATGATGGCAATGTGGAAGAAGAAACTGAAGGACCAAAAAAAAAAAAAAAAAAGACTAAATGACTCGATGAATGGTAGTGATGGTCAGAAATGGCAGCAAACTTGAATCAAATTCTTGTGCTTTCATTGTGGATAATTGGCCTTAGGTTATAGACCACCCATAATAGTACAATTTAAAAAAAACTCATGGCTTCAAAATGCCTGGTGTTCAGCTGTCCAACATGCAACTGGGGGGGAAGGAGGGGAGAGAAGGAGGCAGCTCTGATGAAAAAAATTTTTTAATGTAATAGTATATTATTGTTTTTACCATTCATTGTCTTCATCTGGAGTTGGTTCTATAGTAACAACCTATTCAGTTAGATCCCTTTTTTAAAGTGGTAAAGGCCATTCAGAACAGATAGCCAAAGACTTGCTTGTCCATCACAGATTTGGAAAGACCATAAATTCTGATAATTTGGGGATGAAGAAAGTGGTCGAGCAAGAGACAGGAAATCTGGACCAGAAAGAGTGTCATCTAGATATTTGAGATAAGCCATCTAGAGTTTTATGACTCTTTGGAATATGAGAGTGGCCAGAGCTCCACAACCCTAATTCTCTCAGTCCTAATGGCCCGGAAGTGGGGTTGGGAGGAGGTAGACATACCATACTAACTCAGGGAAACTGAGATATTATAATTCATGGAAAATAATGCAGGGAAAATGAGGTGGGGAAATTGAGTCAGGGAAACTGAGGTATTTTGAAAGGAATCCCACTATAATATACTTGACAAGTAGTCATTTAAATTTTGCTGGCCGGCCTCCAAGGAGGGGGAGCTCCTCATCTCTCTTAATGTGTCATCCTACTTTTGGACAGCTCTAATTGTTGAGAAGTTTCTCCTTATATCAAGCTTACATCTTTGCAACTTCTACTTTTGACTTTTGATTTTGCCCTCTTAGACCAAACAAACAGCCCTTTGGATATATTTTTTAAATTAATATTTCAATTTATTCTTTATTTAAACATTCTTTTCTTCTTATATTTTGAGTTTCAAATTCCCTTCTTCAGCTACTAAGAAGGCAAGCAAGATGTTATAAATTATATTTGTGAAATCATGCAAAACATTTTCATATTTGCCTGTCTCCCCCCCCCCAAAAAAAAAAAAAAGGAAGAGAAATTTAAAAGAGAAAATTATACTTCATTTTGTGCTCAGAGTTTATCAGTTCTCTTTCTGAGGTTGGATGGCATTTTTAAAAAATCATTAGTCTTTTGGAAATGTTTTAGATCATTGTGTTGATTAGAGTTAGTCTTTCACAGTTGGTCATTATTACAAACATTGCTGTTACTATGATCCTCTTTCAAAAAAAAAAGTTGTTAATTAAATTCCTAAAAACCCCATTTTACATGTTAATGTAAATGCAAGGCATGTGCTCCTTTCTCCTCCCCTCAGTACCTCAGCAAAATAACTCCTTTCTTAATATAAAGAATCACATAAGTTTCATAGTTACACGGTGACTATTAAGAAAGGAGTTTCACTGGTTTCACCCTCTAGGCATGAGTTTCATATAGACAAGCTTAAGAGGCCCTAAGGTACTGTCTGAGCTCACATTGTGTGTGCACCTCAGATAAAGTTCCAACTCCTCCCCTTACACATACCTACACCCCTCTAAAAGTTGTATAATCCACACCTCTTTACTGGTCAGCAAAACTTAACCAGAGCAGACCAGCCAGCTTGGTAACTAGGGCTGACTTGCTACTGGAATGGGGCAGCCTATGTGGCTCTGTACAAGGGGAGTAACAATACAGTAGCTTTAATGGGGTGATCCTGTACCCCTGTTAGCATGGACAGCTCCTGGCATATAGCTTTCATCAATCTTGTCCAACACCATTCCTGGCCCTAGGCATTTACAATTGTCTTTACAATAAACATCACATATTGTGCATCACTCCTGACTAGACCTGAGTAATTTCTTCACTTTACCTCAAGTAACACCTCCCAGTTCTCACTTCACTTTGCATCAATTCATGGTTGTTTGTTTTTTTTGTTGTGTTTTTCTAATAGCACAATAGTACTACATCACAATCATATGACACAATTTGTTCAAGCATTCCCTTATTGATGAGCATATCCTCAATTTCTAATTATCACCACAAAAAAAGAGCTATAAATATTTTTTGTACATAGATAGTTACTTTTTAAAAAATATCTTTGAGATATTGACCTGGTAGTGGAATTGTTGGGTCAAAGACTTTGCATAGTTCTATAAAACATTTTGGATCTAGTTCCAAATTCTCTACAATGGTTACACCAGTTTACTATTCTAAAACTAATTTATTAGTATACCTGTTTTTCCCTCATGCCCTTGAGCATTTGCAATTTGTAATAGATATGAGATAATTTCTTCAGATATGTGAATATAGTCCTCCTGTTTTCTCTTCTAAATATACTCAGTTCCTTCAACATATATGAACATGTGTCCATATGACGTAAGCTCAAAGCTCTTTCTCATTCTGATTGCTCTCCTATGGACACTTATGAAGCTTATCAATGTCCTTCTTATACCATGGTGCCCAGAACAAAATTCAAAATTCTATATAAGGTATAATGAAGACATAGTAGCATGTAACTATTACCACTCTATTCTTTGAAGCTATGATACTCCTTAATGTGGTGGAAGAATGTGTTAGAACTTTTTTTTTTTTGGGCGGGGGAGGCAATAGCTTAGTTTTTCTAAGGCCCTACCCCATGCAGGTTAGGCTACTGTTTTTTTTTTTTTTTCTTTAAGAAATACTGAAACTCATCTTGATAGTTAATTGGCTCAAGAGACTGGTTCAGTTTGTTGATATGGCTTCCTGTTTGCTTGAACAAAAAAGGCCACTGGGAGCTCCAGGTCCCTCTCTGAGGCTTCTGACTCTGGAACCACAGTATGATTAATACAAGGAAGCTGTGTATCCCTGCCTGAATCAATGTGGATGTTCTCACCAAATATCCTTGTTGATTGTCTTTTTATTAAGCAAAACTCTTTTGTTAATTGTTAAATACCTATGAATGACTCGTTTTTTCAGGTCTAAATTATGAGAAACTGGATTAAATAAGTTAAGCCTATTGAAGACTACTCCATCACATTGGTGATATTTCATATTGACCTTGAAACTAGGACATCATTTTTCAGAAAAAAAAATGCTTTTTAGCCATGGTTCTCACATTTTCTAAAGGTGAAGTTTTTTGTACCCAACTTTCACTTTGCAATTATCCCTATTGAATTTTGTCTTATTAGCTATCCTGTTCTAGACATTTTAATGATGCATTCTAGAATTACCCCTAGGAATTGAAGTCAAGCTCATGGTATTATGGGTTTTCATCCTTTCTTCTCTTACTATTTTAAAAATGGGACATTTGCTATTTTTCTACTCTTTCAAATATCACTAAGCCCTCTCAAAGATGACATCTTCTAATTTATTTAGAACCTGGGAATGAAGTACATCTAAACTGTTGTTGTTTAGTTGTATCCAACAATTAATTCATTACCCCATTTTGAAATTTTCTTGGCAAAGATACTGGAATTCTCCAGCTCATTTTACAGCTGAGAAAACTGTAAAGTGACTTGACCAGGATTACAAAGCTAAGAAATAATCTGAGGCCATATTTGAACTCAGAAAGCTAAGTCTTCTTGATTCCAGGGCAGCACTCTATCTACTGTCACTTACTTGTCCCCTAGATTAGGTGATTTCAACAGATCAAGGTGGGTAAGTGTTCTCTTATTATCACCTTACTTACCTATCACTTACTGATTACTTTATTACCTATTGCCTTACTTATCAGCTTATCAATAATCATTTTTGTTATCATTTCTATTATAAAGATAAATCTCTTTTGCGGAGAAAAAAATAAAATATGAATTTAACAGCTTTACTTCTCTCTTTTGCCAGTTATCATAGTCTCATCCATTTCAGGCAAAAGGCCTAGCCCTTCTTCAATCTTATCTTTCTTGCAATATAGCTTTAAAATTATTATTTATTTATAGCTTTTCTCATTTACCTCATTATAAATTGTAGCATTTCTTATATTATTTTTCCAGGATGGTGACAAATTCCCATTTTAACTTTCTATTACTTGTCCTTTTTTCCCTCTTCTGTATATTTCCATTAAAATTCCAAATTGATTGTTAAGTTGCCTGTGTGTCCATGTTTGTCTCCTATAACAAATTCCATTTTTCCTTCTCATTGGAATTGTCTCTTTAGAATTTTTTTCTTGAGTATGCTTCAACCCTCCTGGTTAGTTTTTCCTGAAACATTTTACTCTATGGAATTTTACCTACTTTTAATTTTGAACCTTTTGACATTTGCTTTCTCCATATCTAGTGTACACCATCATATTGTCCAAATTTTCTCTTTTCCTTTATGACAAACTCTAGGAAATAGTGGTCCTTTCCTTCATCTCCCCCATCACTTATAAATTATTTTTATTAATTAAAAAAAAGTTTCCTTTCTCTCATAGTACATTCTTTTATCATTTCTACTCTATCAACTTGTTAGTAAAAATCAGATCCCAAATGGAATTTCCTCTTTCTATTTCTGCCATCTTCTGAAGGATTTATTTATCACTAAGTCAATTAATGAAGTTATTACCCAGGCTGTTTTTGATGAGAATAGGGTAGGAGAAAAGGAAATGAGGAGGAGATAGATCAAATCTCACCCTATCACTACTCTATCATATTTCTTTACTGAGCTTGTAATCTATTTTTAAAAATTCATTTGTTTCTTCTTTTTTTGTCCCAGCTAATCTAGAATGAAAAATATAAATAATTTCCTTTTCTAATATTCTGATCTTCACCTAAATATTCTCCATCATATTTTTCTCCTCTGTTGGATTTCTTCACATCTTTAATATATAATTCTACTCCATCCTCCCTTTTACCTATTCCATTTCTTTTAAATAAAACATATCCAATCAGATTTATTGTCCAGTCAAAATCTAGTCATAAGTGTTATCTCCTTGCATTAGGACCTTTATGTTCTTGTCTAAACTTTGAACATTTCTGTATAGCTATTTGAGGCCATAGCTTTTGTTATTGACTCTATTTTCTTAGATTTTGAGTCCTCTGAAATTTTGTGTATTTCAGTTGCTATATTCCTTCTTTGAATTATCCTACAATATCTAACTTAGGAAATATTTGTCGTTATATCTATATCTATATACATCAGTTGCTCTTACTGTATCCTATCTATTTATCTATCTATCTAATCTTTTCACTCTTCCATTTTTTTTCATCTAAGGTACTATAGGCTTTAATCCTGGGATTCTATGTTGAATATTCAGCAGTTTCATGTAATATTTTTCTATTATAACAGAATTAAACTCACTAAGCTTAAACATTGAGCATAGGTGACATTTTACTTAGTATAAAACCCCTTATTTTATTTACAAATTGGCATAAAATTGTTTACCAAATCCTTTTGGAGAGTCAGTTAATTCTAGAATAAAGAGATTAGATTATTTAAGGAATAAAAATGACATGAGTGCCAGAGAGCTTGTATATTATTGGCAAAATATGCTCTATCAATGCTGAGTTTGTAAAGATGTCATAGTGAATAGAGAATAGTGACTTAGAGTCAGGATGGCTGAACTTCAAATTCAGCCTCACATTATCTGTATGATCCTTTGCAAACTGTTTATTTCAGTTTCTTCTTCTGTAAAATGGATTAATAATAGCACTACCTCAAAGAGTTATTTTGAAGTTAAAATGACAGTGTTTGTGATGCGCCTTACATACTTTTAAGCATTATTTAATTTTACCTATTATTAATATTGTTAATTAACACTAAATACTATAATGCTTAAAGGAACTGAATAAGAAAGTCTGATCATTAATGAGATTATGTTTTAAAAAATTATGAAACTCCTATTTTGATACAACATGGCCTCCAGAGAAAAGTACTATAATGTTTTTGCTTCTTAATCTTTATGTGGCGATAATTGGCTGCTATACCCAACTGAGTAAGTGATATGGATTCCAATTTGATATATAGCAAGATAACTCAGAAGTTTATGACAGTTTTCAAATGAGATGTGATTAGAAACAGAGGCTAAGTTGGAAAACACTACATAGATCAATTAGTGTAACTAACTTTCACCCAAGCAGGAATTCCTGCAATATAAGATCCCTTATAGATGGCATTCTCGGCTTTATTTGAAAATGGCTGAATGTACACCAAGTCATGCAGCAACTCCTCGCATTTTGAATCAATTTTAAGTGTTAGAAAATTCTTGCTTATTGACCTCAAATCTAACTTCCTATCACTTCCACAAACATGGCTCCTACTTTCTTCTCTGGGATTACATTATATGCAGTTCTTTTACTAATATAAATGCTTATGACTGGAAAAAGGAGGACCAACCTTAACCCCAAATGCGGATAAAATGTAATCAGTTTCTTCATACTGAAAGGTTACTTCAGCCTGGAATTCCCACATTAGAAGTATTCTCTACTTTGTCCCCTCCCTCTGATTGAATGACTTGTCCCTAAGCTTTCATTTAAGTGAGGGTGCCACTCATCAAATTACATTCTGAACTAAGTCCATTAGTTTTGTATATCAGTTCCATGACAATATGCTTTGCACAGGTTCTGAATAGTAGACGATATTCTTGTTGCTTTCCCAGTCACCAATGGAGTGCAGCAGGTATGTGTGCTTGTTTCCCTGCTTTCTAGCACCATATTCTCCACAATGTTGTCAGATACCTTTTAAGAGGATGAAAATCAGGTCAGCTACCACACTAAAAGTAAATTATTTAACTTGAAAAGGCCACAAACCAAGACTAAAGGGAGAGTTGGTGTACAACTTTTTGTTTATAGATGATTGTGCACAATTGCAACCTCTGAGGCTGAGATGTAACAAAGTATCTATTATCTGTTACCTCTGCTAATTTTGGCCAGATAATTGACACTAAAATAACAGAGGTTCTCCATCAACCTGCATCACACCATCCATCCATGGAACCATCATTCATAACAGTTGTAAAATTTTTGAAAGCTATGGATAAGTTTACTTACCTTGACAGCATATTTTTCATAATTGTCCCCATAGATGATGGAGTGATATACACATTTCCAGAGATGTCCCAATGTTTGGGATTCTCTGGAAAAAAAGTAGAGGAGGAAGAAGAGGAGGAGGAGGAGGACAAGGAAGAGGAAGAGAAAGAGGAGGAGGAGGAAGAGGAGGAGGAGGAGAAGAAGAAATATAAGTGTATTCTCAAAGTTCTTCTGAAGAACTTTGTAACTGATTGTGAGACATGGAGAGTCATTGGCATAGGACCCACTCAATATGCCATACCTGGGTCAAAGAAAGCACAGTAGTCTGTGAGCAGGTCAGGATTGCAGTAGCTCAAAAGAAAAACGAAATGTGCAAATGTAGGCATATCTCCACTCCAAATGTTCATATGAACTATTTGTGTCCAGCTTGTGGTAGAGTCTTCTGGGCTTATATTGGTCTGACACAGTTGCACATACTGCACCTTGACCCAAAACGTACTGATGTCATTTTGTTCTTCTTTGAGCATGAACAACCAATCATGTCCCCAGTTCTCTTTCTCTTTTCACTTTGGAATATGAACTCCTTAGAAGCAAGAACAAGAATTGCCTTTTTCCCCCGTTTTTCTCAGCACTTAGCATAATGATTGGCACATAGTAAATGCTTAATAAATGCTTCATTATTTATTCATTATTCTAAATTTGTGTCTAATGATAGCCACGTCTAAAGCAGAGAGGAAGGAAGGAAAAAAGCAAAAAAGAAATTTACATGATAACTTTATTATGTATTTTTAAAAATAACAAGTTGTACATAATAAATTTGCCATTTCATGTGTAATCATCTTAAAATTATACCACATTATGGAAATGTTTTTGATTCCATGAAGTAAAAGCAAATATTTTTTTAAAAATTCTTCTTAAAAACAAAACAGAACAGACGCATTAGTATCTAGAAAATTTGCCATTTGGAGAAATTAAATAAAACCTAGTTACTTAGCTTAGTTTTCTCTTAATTAAAAAAATCTTCTTATAAATTGAAGTTTCCTAAATAACTCCTAGGAGATCTGTATTCCTCTTATATGTGTTTATTTTTCCTTTTTCTGACCACTGGGGTTTATAGCAGAAAACTTCCTTATAGCTTGATTTACTGAATTCTTTTTCCTTTTCTCAGCACCTCTTTATGATTTTCTTCAAATTACCTTTTCTTTTGTGATAGCTCTGTTTTCCTTTGTTTGAAAAGCAGGAAAAAAATGGCTGGGATTCTTCTGCATTTGTCAGAATGTCTAAATGGATTTGAGATAAATATCTTCTAATTCTTTACTAGGATATGGTTACAAATGCTTTCAAGCAACTTTCATTTAATTTGCTTGTGTCTCTGATGTGGACTACCTGAAACATTTCCTTGTTTGAGAGACCTATTTTGTAAATGATCAGAAGTAGAATTTTCTTCTCAATTTTGTGATAATATTTGGAGAGAGAAATTAGTAAAAGGACTGTTCTTTTGTGATTAGGTGCACTGCAGCAGATTCTTTGTCGCATGCCCAGAACAGGATTCTCTCCCTGCCTTAAGTAGAGTGTTACTTTCGGTCAATGCACTACAGTAACCTCAGTTATGATGCATTATCTAGAGGAAGTACATTCTGATTGGCTGTTCTTTACTCTGTTGCTAAGTTAGGAAAAGATGCCATGTAATAAGAGCTCTCTCCTTTCCCTGGCTCTTCTCCCCGCTCCCGCCCCCTCCACCTTCCCTTCCCCCCTACTCTGGGCTTTTCCCTTTTCTCCAAAGTAGACAAATCATTTTATAGGCTTTGGGTTTGAATAGACTGCTTAATCAGGAGCATAACACTTATACATTTCTATGATCCATGGCAGAATGATGACTTATCATGTTATAGGATCCAAGTTCAAAAACTGTTTCTGTCACTTATTATCAGTATGACCTTGACTAAGTCAGTTCTTCTCTCAAAGGCCTTAGTTTCCTTATATATATATATATATATATATATATATATATATATATATACATATATATATATATATACATATATATATATAGATTACAACAAACGAGATCTCTAAGATTACTTCTGATCTGTATTATGATCTGTAATTATGAAAAACAAGAATATTTAACTTCTTTGTCAATAAAGGCTATATATTTTAGTTTCTCTATTAGCATTTCAATTGGCTTAATTTTTCTTTTAATGACTATACCAAAATAGATCTAATGAAAAGTTTTAATCTAGAATGATTATTTTCTATGTCTATAGTTGCTTTCTTTTTTAAATCTAGTAAAAAAAAAAAAACCCGTGATATTTTTATTTATATGTAAATAGCATTTAAAAGTCAGAATTACCTTTTCCAGAAAAAATTATTGTAATAATTTAGTATTTTTAAATTACCATACCTCAACAACTTTAAGTTTGAAATATTTTTGAGATTGTTTTAGCTTTCACATTTTTGTTATGAAAAATTATATTTTTTCTACTTTAAAAAGGTGAATTGTACAATTAAAGATTGGAAAATTTGGTTTGTGGCACAAAGAAATAAGAAGGAAATTACTTTAGGAATTTAAGCACAAAGTATCTTATAATGAGGTGTTCTGAATGAGCAGCTGAAAATGACCATAGCAAATTCTAGACAAAAATTAGCATATTTAAAGAAGTTGAAGCAATGAACATTAAATTGCAGTCTTATTGTTTCCTAATTTCCCTGATAGGTCAGTTCTAAAATGTGATTATTAGATAAAATAAGGATTAATAATATTTTGATTTTAAGATGTTTCCTGGTGATATTTATTATGTATATATTTTTTAAAAAATCAAAACTCTTGGTGGCACTGATCCCTAAGCAAAATATATTTAGTATCTTTCTTTTCTCATTAAAAAAAAATTTTTATCAGTTTTGTTTCATTAAAACTTTGCTTATTGAGTGAAGTGAGCAGAACCAAAAGAACATTATACATAATAACATCTTGATTGTGTAATGATCAACTATGATAAACTTAACTCTTCTTTACAATCCAGTGATCGAAGACAATTCCAAGAGACTTGGGATAGAAAATGCAATCTGGATTCAGAGAGAGAACTATAGAGGACTCAGTGCTGATTGAAGCAAACTATTTTCATCTTTTTTTATCTGTTTGCTTTTTCTTTCTCATGGTTTTTCCCTTTTGTTCTGATTTTTCCTTCACAACATGACTAATATGGAAATATGTAAATGATTGCGCATGAGGTTCAAATATGGCCTCAAACATGTAATACCTCCTAGCTGTGTAATGCTGGGCAAGTCATTTAACTCCAATTACCTCAACAACAACAACAAAAAAAAGTATAACCTATATCAGATTGGTTGTTACCTTTGAGAGGGGAAAAATAAGAGAGGGAAAAAGAAAAAAATTTAGAACTCAAAATCTTCTAACACTATCTTTACATATATTGGAAAAACAATATAATAGTGAAATTTAAAAAAAAAAAAAAGCACACAATTTTGCTTATGTCCTAGGAGCCTTCATAACTGGAGAAGGTGTGAATAAAATCATAATGTAATAATGTTTTTAGTGTAGAGGGCTGCAAATAGTGGAGGAATGATGAGTGAGGTATAAGACCCTTCAGCCCAGAGGAAATGTATTAAAAATATCTGGTTTCGCTCCCCATTTTCCCTGTGGAATTTCTTACCTCCCTCCTTGAGAAGTCAGGGAGGGTGTGACCATCTGTGTTCTAATTGAAGCAAGGATACTTACAGCAGGGTGCTTACTCAATGTAATTGATGAGATCATGGTTCTCTAGTTCACATTTACTTAGTATGATATAATGATATAGTTATCACTCTAGTATATACAATGATGTAATCACTCTAGTTGTCATATACTTAGTGTGATGTAATGATGTAATCAGACTGAGGTATTTAAGGGCTGAGAGGATGGAGATGAGGGCTCAGAGCTGAAGCTCAATCTCAGACTCAGACTCAGACACAGACACAGAGGAGACACAGAAGACAGAGATAGAAACAGAAATCCTGCTGGTGGCTCTCCTGCCTTCATCACTTCTTCACCTAAGACCAACACTTGTCCAGAGATCCTCCAGAGAGCTAGTCTGGACATCACAGTTTAGTGTTTTGAGAGTTTTACTGGATCAAATGAGAATTGTAGATAATTTTTACTACAGGTTTTAATCTGGAATCCTGTGTCTTTAAGGAGTGATATTTAATTTTAAATATAACCTAAAACATTCTGTTATAGAATATATAATTCCTAAATATAAATTACACAGGTAGGAGGCACAGGGAATAGAGCATTGGACCTGAAGTCAGGAAGACCTAATTTCAAATATAGCCTCAGACACTTCCTAGCTGTGTGACCCTGGGCAAGTCACTTAACTCTGTTTGCCTCAGTAAAATGAGGAGAAGGAAATGGCAAACCATTGCAGCACCTTTATCAAGAAAACCCCAAATGGGGTCATAAAGAGTCAGAAAAGACTGAACAAAAACAACAGTCTTAAGTATAAAATCACTAAATTGAAATTGGAATATAGGATTGTGAATTTTCCATGATGGTAAACCTAATACTATAATAATACCTTGCATTTGTAAAGCACTTTAAGATTTACCAAGTTTTTTCTTAAAGAACCAAATAAGAAGTGAGTAGAGAGATAGTTTTATGTGGATAGAGTGCTATATTTGTAATCAGGAATACCTGGGTTCAAATTCCATTTTTGGCATGTACTGGCTATATCCTCCTGAGCATTTAATCTCTCAAGCTCTCTCCCCTTACATCTCTCATTCAGTAACCTCCATACAATCCATTTTTTTTTTTTACTCAATCATAATTCTGGGAGGTATTGTTTATATACTTCCAGGTTATTTCTCTTCCTTCTTTATTGAGTTCAGTACCTAGTGTTAGAAATAACACTCTTGACACTGAAAATCAGATATCAGAGAAAAATTATTAAAGAAGAATCTTAAAGAATCATGTTAACATTTCTGGTCAGAAGTGCTTCTTCAGGAAAAGGAGTCAGAAGCAGGAGAAGCTTTATAATTGCTTGCATGATGCAGCCCCTCCCATCAGAGATAGGATTGATTCGTTTTAATCCAGGTTACAGTGTTTCTGATATGCCCTCTACATGTTTCCCCTTAATATGTATAAAACATGTTTCTCCCCCCCCCCCACATCATACATCTCATGTTCAAAAATGGTAGGACACTTCTCCTTTAGGGTGAGTTGTTTAATATTCAATGCTTATTAAGTAGGTCCAGTAGTGATTTGGTCAAGTCAGGTCATTGACCCCAACTAGTTTGGGATAGATGAACTATTATCTTAAGTTTGTGATTTTCTCAAAACCACAAGACTCTTTCTGATTCAATGAATCCACCTGTGCCTTCCTACCCCCCCCCCAATTTCTTGTTTGCTTACAGTTTCTCTTGATCATTTCATTATTCTATGAATCCTAATCTTTCTTAACCTTTCATGTTCTAAAAACTTCTTGGTCAATAGTATATACTATCCCATACTACCTCAATCTTCTCTCCCACCTAAGTGCTCTCCCAAAGATAGTTATCCTCTTAATTTAGCAATCATATACAAAGGTATCATTTCTAAATTCAAGAACTCTAAAATTCCTTTATTTAAACAGTCTACTGATTTTCACCCTCTCCTTTCTTCCCATACCAAAGCAAGAGAAGAGTAGGATACTCTTCATCTATCGCTCCCTTTCCTTAACCCCTTCTCTCCAAAATCATCATACCTGTATAAGTCAATTCTTTTCTTTTTCCCCATCTTTATCTCTTGGTGAACTAGTTAAAACTCTACATTGCCCTCTTCCCTTCGGTCCCTAATCTCCACATTTTGTTGCTAGTTGTGCTTTGTCAAGCCTCAACTTTGAATCATTTCCACCATTTTTTACTTTTGGTTTTACACATGTTACTGAATGAAAATGATAAAAAGTCATGCAATTCTTCTGTCTGGGCCCACTGCAAATATATGTAATCCAATTGTAACGGGGCCCTCCCTCACTGCTGCTAGGCAATCTTAATCTTTCTAGGTCTCCCTAATCAATTCACAGTCCCACTCTCCATAGCAACTCTTGTAAATCTTTTCATCCTTCCTCCTCATGACTCCTCTTCTTACTTTCTCAGCTGAGAACTTTGCCTCATATTTTATAGAAAAAAAAAATTGAAGCTATGTTCTCTTCACAGGGATTTCAAATTTACTTTTCTTGTCCCAATCTCTCTGGTGACTTCTAATGTCACATCTCTAATTACTTTTCAGATATCTCAAACCAGATATCCAGTAGATATCTTAATCTCACAGAACGCAGCATCTTTCCACATACCCCCAACCTTCCTTTTTACTATAGAGGGTAATGCCATCTTCCTGGTCCCTCAGGCTCACAACCTAGGAATTATCTTGGACTCCTCACTGTGTCATACCCCAAATATCCAAACTGTTTCCAAGGCCTGCTGATTTCAAGTTTTGCCACATCTTGCAATTATACTCCCTTCTCTCCTCTGACACTACCACAACTCTAGTATAGACTCTCATTACCTCATGCCTTGCTTTCCACAGTAGCCTGCTGGTGGGTCTGCCTGCCCCAAGTCACTCATTCCCTATTACAATCTCTTCTCCATTTAGCTGCTAAAGTGTTTTTTCTAATGCACAAGTCTGATTATGTCACACATACACCTCATATCTGCCCCTCCCAATTCAATGAACTTCCTATTGCTTTCAGGAACAAATATAAAATACTATTTGGTGTTGAAAATCCTCCATAACCTAGCCCCCTCCTACCATTCCATTTTTCCTAAAGCTTACAGCTCAGAATTTACTGTTTGGTCCAGTGATACTATCTTTCTAGCAGTTCCTAACAGTTTGTATCTCTAGTGTTTAGCTCAGGCCCTGGCACATAGTAGACACTTGATAAATGTTTATTGAATTGAATTTAGATGCTAAGATATTCAGAGTATTGATGTTTATTAGTGATATTGCTTTGTTGCCTGTGGTTTCTTTGGACATAATATACTTCTCTTTATTCATCTCTTTTTAAATTTGGAATTTTCTCATTTATTTGTTTTGCTTTGTCAGATATTATGATTATAACTCCTGTTTTTTTTTTCCCTAGATTCACTTAAAGGATAATATCCTCCTCCCCCCAATCCCTAATTTTATTTTGTGTATGTTTTTATTTTAAAAATATGTTTCTTATAAGCTGCAAGTTATAAAGTTTTGTTTTCTTGTCAAGTCTCATACTCTTTTTCATTTTATTGGATTATTTAATAATTCATCTTTAAAATATGAGTTAGGTTTATATTTTCTTTCATTTTCAAAATGTTTTCAAGCTATTATTTCTCCCTCTTCTGCTATAAGAACAGTATTTTACTCATTCAGATACTTTATTTTCATCTTTTTTTAAAGGTGATCGTTACCACAATTCTATCCATCACCTTGATGTTTTTGTTTAGTACCTTTTTCTCTTTAGTATTTTGTTTAGTATTCTTTTTTCTACTTATATTTTATGACCCTATTTTTTTCTCTCTAGTTCCTCATTTCTCTTTCCTTCAACTAATCTTGTTCATTAGTTTTTTTATTTTTTATTTTTGTGCACTTTACCCAAATATGATTGATTTCTTTCACTCTCTTTATTATCCATCTTCTCTTTCTATCTCCAGACCCTCATATTCTGATTCATGATCTCTATAATTATCTAGTTTCTCTCTTTTTACCTTTGGTGTCAATCTAGTACTCAATCCTTACCTATGACTCTACGAAGCTCTGACATATGCAGTGGCTACACCTTAGTAAAACTGTCTCATTTAGGTGGATTAAATCAGGTCAGGGGCAACTAACAGGCCTCAAACCTGTTAGTGAGTTAGGGGATGTCTACTCTCAAATATGTGAAGGCTTCTCCTGGCAGAAGGGATGGATCAGAAAAATTTATTTCAATGATCATGTGGCAGGTGATTGTAGAATATGTAGAATTTGGTCAGAAATGTTAAAAATGCCAAGATCACCAAAAGATTCCTGTGCAGAAGTCAGTTGTCTTTATTTTTGTCTCGCTACTGGACTTTATAAGAGAGAATGGGACTGATGACTGTGTAACTATTGCTCTCTTAATTTTAATTCGTACATGGATCAAAACATTGCCCCTTGTTATCATTGGAACTCTTCAAAAAGAATGGAAAACAACAAAAATTCCTGAGATTATCTCCAAAGAAACCATTGAGAAGGAGAAAGTCCTTATAAACAAAATATTTGTAGTATCAATTTTTATAGAAAAAAGGATGACAGAAATGTGGCCCATCAATTATGAAATTGCTAAATAAATTGTGGTGCATGAATGTAACAGAATATTGCTGTACTATAAAATAATGCATTTGATGAAGAGAAGAATAGAAAGATTTATGTGAACTGGTGCTGAGCCAAGAAAATTATTTATACAATGAATACAGCAATGCAAGTGGGGAAAGCACACATATACACACACAGTTTACAAGTGGATATTGCAAAATTATAAAGAACAAATGCAACTCAAAATAAAAGTTAGAAGACACAACAAAGCCATCTTTTTGTAGAGGTTGAAAGTCCACAAATATAGCACATTGGTTTCTTCAATATATTGATCAGTTAGACTTATTTTCCTCTTTTCTTTTTCTTTTTCAAAAATACTGTTTGTTTTGTGGATGGATCTCAGGATAGAATGGATGGAGTAAATTGTGTTGACATAGAAAAAATCCAAGATATCAAATAAGAATTTTTTTTAAAAAAAAAAGAACGGCTATTGAACTGCTTTCAGATGAAAGTGAACTTCTTCTGACTAGTCTCAACTATAGCCCCATACCACTGACCCTAGACTTGTACTGTCTGATTTAGTTCCTTGGTACCGATTTCCCTGCACAGATTTATTAGCACTCTTTTGAAAGTGGCTTTGGGGAAAAACATAACTGATTCTATTTCTCCTATATTTTCCATTATTATTCTTTTTGTCTTTTTTGAGTGATGTCTTTTTTATAGTTACTGAATAGCTCCTTCTATTTCTTCATTTTCCCCAATCATTTTAAGATAATAAAGGAAAACCAATAGGACTTTGAATAATTCCAGAAACTCGCTTCCTTTTTTATGTCATTAGTTGGTTAGCTGTCATCCATTGTTCTCAAAAAAGACCAAAATGACATCACTTTGTTAAGTCAAGTTACGGTAAGTCTTATTGTAGCTGATCAGAACAATATGAGTTCAGAATGCTCTACTACAGATCATGCATAAATCATCCATGTGAACATTTGGGGTGGATTATCTAAATTTGCACATCTTTTTCCTTTGAGTTACTTCAATTCTATTTTGCTAGCAGAGCATAGCACCTTCTCTGATAAAGGCATGCCATACTAATTAGCCCTGTGCCTGTGTCTCCCATGTCTCACATCAATTCCAAAATTCTTAAGAGAGACCTTGAGAGTGTCCTTGACTTTTTCTGACTAGGATGTGAATACTTGCATTGTATGAGTACTCTGTAAAATAATCTTTTGGGCAAGTGGATGTTTGGCCTTTGAATAACCTACCAGCCCATCAGTGTTGTACCCTCTGCAGTAGAGTTTAAAGTTTCAAAGCCATACAATAATGAAGTCAACACAAAAACTCTGTGGACTTCCAGTTTAATAGTTAGTCTATTACCTCTTCTCTCCCACACTTTTTTCCAGAGCTTCCTAAACACTAGGATAGCTCTGACAATGTGGGCATCAACCTTATTATTAATGTATACATCTTTGGAAAGTATTCAGTCAAGGCAAGTTAACTTATCTGTGGTATTCAAAACTATTCCATTTGTTGTAACCAACAGTTTCATTTATGTATGGTGTAGTGTTGGCTAATGGATCACTTGGGTTTTCATGATGTTAATTGTTAGGCTAAGATTAGCACAAGCAGCAAAGAATTGAGCCACATTTTGTTGCATCTTAGCTTCAGAGGCTGAAATGAGTACACAATCATCTGCAAACAAAAAAAAATCACACACCAAATTTTCCTCTTTTTAGTGCTGGTCTTTTCAAGTTGAAGAATTTACCATCAGTAGTGGAATATTATTGTTCTATAAAAAATGATGAACAAGTTGATTTTAGAAAGGCCTGGAAACATTTTCATGAACTCAGTTGAGTGAAACAAGCAGAACCAGGAATGCATTGTACACAATAACAGCAAGAATGTATGATAAGAGTTATGAAACACTTGATTCTTCTCAATGGTTCAATGATCCAAGATAACCCCAATAGATTTTTGGATGGAAAATGCCATCTGCATCCAGAAAAAGAACTACAGAGATTGAATGTAAATCAATACATGCAATGTTCATTTCTTTTTTCTGTTTTTTTTTCTCTCCCATGATTTTTCCCTATTGTTCTGACTTTCTCTCCCAAAATGATTCATAAAGCAATGTGTATGGAAAACTAATTAATTAATTAATTAATTAAAAAATAAGAATTTACCTTCAGTCTGATAGCTAACCAATGATCCTCATTTGACAATGTGGCTGAAAACATTATGCTAAAAACATGGGAGCATATACACAGCCTTGGCTAAATCCATTGGTGAATGCGAAAGCATAAGAGCATCGTCTATTATCCAGAATGCTGACAAACATGCCATAATGCAAATGACATATAATACTGATGAATTTCTCCAGGCAACCAAAGTTTGATGTAATTTCCCACAAAACCTCATGATCGACAGTATCAGAACCCTTGGTCAGATCTACAAATATTGTTCACAGACCTCTGTTCTGTTCCCAGAATTTCTCTTGGAGTTGTCAGGTCGCAAATACCATAATGACCTTTTTTTTTTTTTTAACCTTTTCTGAAGCCACACTGACTCTCAGGTAAGAAGACAATCTTCTAGATGAAGAATAAGCCTATTAAAGAGGATAATGGCAAGAATCTTGCCAACAATGACTAAGAGACCTACCTGTGATTGTGCAGAACAACCGGTTGGACAATGGAGATGTCTTTGAATTCCTGGAAAATAACCTTCTCTTATCATGTAACCTGGAGAATTTCAGTCAGATTTTGTGTAAGCAGTAAAACCCCACCTTGTAAATTTCAGTTGGAATAGAATCAGCACTTGGTGTTTAACCCACCTACAAGCATTAAAAGCCTCTTTTTCAGTTGGAATTTCAGCTAGGGTGGGATTGACTTCAGCCTGAGGTAAACTTTCAATGGCTTCAGCACTGATTGATGACAGTCTCTTGAAACTGTCCAGCCCATCTCTCTAGGACAATGCCCTTATCACAAATCAATGTGGCTCCATCAGCACTGAGTAATTGAGATGAACCATAGGTCTTTGGACCACAAATTGTCTTCAGGGCATCATAAAAGTGCTTTGGATTGCTATCATCATAAAACTGAATTTCACCTGCCTTCTCACTAAACCAAGAATCCTACAACTCTAATCTTTGCTTGAACTGTACTTTTGATGGAGTTAGACACCATCATCTTAGGTAAGCTCTGTGAAGTTCTCAGTTTTCATTCAGTAGTTTCAGCATTTTCCCATCATTTTTATTGAACCAATCTTGGTGTTCTGACCCAGAAGAACAAATGCAGTGCCATATACCAGATCTTTGAAAGCTGCCTACTCCTTTTTTGTTTACTGTTGCTAACTGTGTGTTGACTCTAGGTTAGCAACTCAATTGTTCTGGTTCAGAGAAGTTCTCTAATCTGTTGATATTAATTCTTCTAGTAGTCATTTTTGCCCTGGAGCTACCACTTTTGTCAAATGCAAACATTTAGCTTGGAGGGGATGTCTGTGTTCGCCTAGTGCTCTGCTGGACACCTTGCCGTCATTATTTTCACATCCTGCCTGTCTCTTCTCCTTACAATAGTATAGTGTATTAAATGTCAATGTTTGTTGTGAGGATGCTTCCACAAAGTTTTATTGCATTAAGGTAAACAGAAGACAGTATTGATGATGAGGTCATGAAATGCACAGATATTCATGCTGTTACTGTTTCTACTTCCATTCCTCCCAACGACTCCCTGCCATGCCTAGTAGTCTGAGCCTACTTTTACACTGAAGTCACCCAGAATTATAATCTCATCCTCTTTGGGTACATTAATGATAAAGGTTTCCGGATCTTTATAAAACTTTTCTTACCTTATCAGGATTCATTATGGTGGAAGCATAGGTTCTGATGATGGTAGCATATCATTTTCCTATAAGTGCCAATCACATTATCATGAATCTGTTGTTCTCTTCTTTTAGTAGGCATTCAAGCTTGTTGACTAGATTAGTTTTGCTTGTAAAATGTTCAGGGGACTGATGAATCCCAATTCTGCTTCCAGTGAAAAAATGACCCTGTGCTCCTTATATGCAGGTTTGTGACTATAGCTTCTCAGTGCATAAATACTTGATCACTTGCCTGTAAGGTAAAATGGCATCAATGACATCTTTTGATTCATGCATTAATTGTATTTAAATGATGCGGATTTGCACAAAGTTGTCAGTTTCACTCTTTCATCTTAATCCATTGGCAGGACAAAGTCAAGATAACTGCTAATGGTTCAAGATGCATTAGATGATCTTAGAGTCTTTGATGTCTAACCAAGTACCTAGCACTCTACACAACCTACTTAAGTTGCCTTCATGGCCAATGGAACAAATTGTTCTCCTCTGTCTTTTCACATGCTAGGGCTAGACACCTCTCCCCTCTATTTTACCGATAAGTTAAGTTTGGGACCTATTTTATTATTACAAAGAAAACACATAGGACTTTGAATAATTCCAGGAACTTACTTTTTTTCTTTATGTAGTAGAAGTTTTAGCAAATGTTAATTAACTAAGGTAGAGCATTTCTTTTGATTCAGTATACATATCTATATTTAAAGGATACATTCTTTCCTTTATAACAATTTAAATTGTATCATTTTTTCTTTGTTTCTTTTAAGTATCTTTTCTTGACTAGTATCCTACCTGGCCTCATTTAACACTGCTTTGTAAAAAAAAAATTTCTCCTTGTGTATACATATTTACACCCCCCACAGATATATGTATATATATAATATATGTGTATGTATACATATATACATGTGGAGATGTGTGTGTGTGTGTGTGTGTGTGTGTGTGTGTATGTAACTAGCACTGGATATAGATAGATAAACTTCAGTAGATCAGTACAGAGGATGGCATATACCATTAATAGATAACTGTCACAATTCTACAGATTATATATGTAAATACACTTTGCATATTATTTCATTGGATATTTCATCCAATATCATTGGATATGATAACCCTGTGAGGTAAGTGTATTATTTACTCAATTTTATTGATGAAGAAACCAAGGTTCACAGAGATTAAATAACTTACCTAAAGTCAAAAATTATTAAACATGTTAAACAAACAAACATTAAATATCTGAGATAGGATTCAAACTCACTCTTTCCTAACTATAAGTTTAACAGCATAGAATAGGGAAAAGAACATTATCTTTGTAGTCAGAGGAATGGAGGTGATCTATGTGAACTTAATTTCAGTTTCTTCATCTGTTAAATGAGATGGTTGGACAGGATAGCATTTATATATTTTCTCTCCTTTTTTGCCAATCAGATGTATCAAAAACATAACAGAAAATGCTGATACTGGGAATAACTGGGATTATGTATGATGCACAATGTTTGATATTTGTTGTAAAGGCAGGGCTAGAAATGGTATTGGGCAAGACCAATAGAAACTGTCTCCCAAGAGCTGTCCTTGCTTACATGGATATGGGATCACCCCACTAATGCTATTGGATTATCTTTTCCTTGAGCAGAGTCAGGTGGGCTTTCCCAACCCACCAGAAAGTCAGCCTAAGTGACTAAGCTGGCTGGTCTGCTCTGGTTAAGCCTGGATGATTGATAGGGGGAAAAATGAGTTTCTAATGCAGTTTTTATAAGGGTACAATTATAAGCAATGGAAGTGATTAGATCTTCATCTGGGGTATATACCCATAGTGAGCTCAGACAGTAGCTAGGGGTCCTTTAAACTTATCTATATGAAACTTATGTCTAGAAGTGGAACCAGTGTATGTGACTATGAAAAATATTCTTCTTTATATTAAGAAAGGAGTTATTTTACTAACGTGGATGAGGAGGGGAGAGGCAAATGCCTTATAATTACATTTACACATAATATAGGGGCTTTAGGAATTTCATAGATTTCATAGATGGTTGTGTGGAAACTACAACTTGTTTTCTCTTGCATGTCTTTTATTTGTTAATTAGAGCCATGGGATTACTATCAATATAAAATTCTTCTTTTGGAAATATTGACTAATTCAAATTTGTATTGAACACTGCCCACCATTAGACTTTGAGTTCCTTGAACACCTTGACTTTATTTGTTTGTTTTCCTTTGCTTTACTTTTTGTTCACAGTTCTTAATAAGATGCATGACACTCTGGCAGGTATTTAATGCTTGTTGGATTGACTACATTGCTTTCTATTTAAGTATTTTGTCCCTAATCCCCCGTTCAGTCTTTGTTCATCCTTTCCCAAATCCTAGCCATGGATTACTTCCATCATCTACCTTCTTGCCTGATACCCACATGTTACTAAACATTAGTGGAAGATGTCAACAATCATATTTCCTAGGTCCATTATACATTTGTGTTATTTGGTCTTACTATAGACATGACAGTCATCATTCTATATTTGAACACCTATGTATTTTGGCCAACATAACTATGTGAGGAAAATTTGCCAAGAAGACTACTTTTAAAACTAACTATTTTCCTTCATATTTTAAAACATTTATTTGTACAAATGCTTTTCAATTTGTATGATCAATACTGTCTATTTTATATTAACAATTTTCCCTATCTCTTACCTTGTCGTAAACTCTTCCTCTATTTATGATGGTAAAAAACTGTATTCCTTTTCCCTATAATTTTTTAATGATATGACATTTTATTACCATGTCATATATCCATTTGGACTTTGCTGTGGAATATAATATGAGATATTGGTCTAAATCTAATTTCTGCCATTATATTTGTCAGTTTTCCCAGCGCTTTTTATTGAAAAGTAAGTCCTTATATCAGTAGCTGTAGTCTTTGGGTTCATTTAATGTTGTGTTACTATGTCTACTTGGTTCTGTATTCTGTTTACCTAATCTGTTCCATACATTAATGTTTCTGGTTTTTTTAAGCAGTATCAAATAATTTAGATGATCATTGCCTTGTAGTTTAGAATGAAATTGTTTCTACAAGTTCTGTTTCCTTCTTATTTTAAATTCTCTTGAGAACCATGATTTTTGTTGTTCCAGATAAATTATATTATTCATTTCTGTTTCTATACACTATTTATTTGGTAGTTTAATTGGTATGCCACTGAATACAGAAATTAATTTAGATAATATTGTTTTTATTTGTACAAGCCAACCCTGACAGATTAATATCTTTACTCTCATTTCAGTCTGGCTTTATTTTTGTAAAGTATTTTGTAGTTGTTATTTGTATAGTTCCTACATGTTTCTTAGTAGGTGGACTCTATGTATTTCATTCATTCTAAAGTTATCTTGAATGAAATTTCTTTTTTTCTGGATTTTGTTTTAATCCATAGAAAGGCTGATGATTTATATGAATTTTATTTTGTATTTTTTTTACTTTTCTTTATTTTTTCAGTTAAATGTTTACTTGATTCTCTGGAGTTATCTATGTATACTGCGATATTTTACTTTTTAAAATGTTTTGTTTCCTCTTTATTCTCATTTCCTCAGTTTCTTTTTATCGAATTATTGCTATATCCAGTATTTAATATGTTAAATAATAGGGGTGATAGCAGATATATTTGCTTTACTTCCTCATCTTATTTAAAAAGACTTCTAGTTTATTTCAATTACACATAATGCTAATTCTACTCGTCAAATCATCAGCAAATATTTATTAACCCCTTGATGTTCCAGGCACTGTGCTAAATGCTGGGCACACAAATATAAACAAGATAAAAGACAGTCCTTCCCTTATTTTTTTATTCTTTCTATTTATACTGTAATATACACTATATATGTTTTCCTATTCTACTTCTAGTTCAGCAACTTTATGGAGACAATAATACATAAAAGGTATCTAAAAAGTGAGAAAAGGGTTTGAAGATACTCAGAATAGGTATGTGGTCTATTGTATGAGAACTTGACCTAAATAAGTATGATAGGACAAGGAAAAGAAAATCTTGTCTTGGTAGGAATTGAAACATGATTTATCTGGATTTCCTCCTTCAAAGGAAGAGTCTGGGAGAAACCAGCCAACCAGAGGGAGAGAGAATATTTTTCAGAATTAAAGTGGATACTTCTAATGTAAGAAGTAATGAGTGATAGAGTAAACTTCTAGGATGAAGAGATTTCTTGATGTGTCAGAGAAAATCCTGTGAGAAGAGTCAGAAGTGTACCAATGAAAGTATTCAAGGGCTAGAGTGATCTTCTAGGATGAAGAGGTTTCAAAGTCCTGTAGATATAGATCATCAGTGAATCCTGGAGAGATTCATGATTTTAGATAGATATGACATATATACAGGAAAGGTTCATTTATTTCTATGCTTTTAAGTATCTTTAATGGAAATAGATATTCTATTTTATCAAAAGCTTTTTTTTTTTACATTTATTGATATAAAGTGATCATGTGCTTTTTATTAATAATTCACATACAGTATCATATTTATAATTTTCCTAATATTGAACTAACCTTGCATCCTAAGCTTTAATTATGCCTTGTTATAATATATATTTAAATGTTTTGATAGGTTGCTGTAGTTGTCTTCACTAATATTTTATTTTAAAATTTCTATTTCTATTTCTTAGGAATGTGAATCTGCAGGGTTTTCTCTAATTTGTCTCCTAGGTTTAAGCCAAATTTGTATCTTCAGAGGAATTGACAGAATTTCTTCTTCTCCTGTTTTTGCAAATAGTCTGTGTAACATTGGAATCAGTTGTTCTTTGGATGTTTGATAGTTTTTCTTTTCTTCTTTTGGAAGCTCATTTATAGTTTGCTCAATTTTTCTTAAGATTGGGTTACTTAAATTATCTATTTCTTATGTTAATCTGGGCATTATAATTTTTTGTATTTACTCATATGTTTTATTAAAATTGTCAACTTTTGGAGGGATATAATTGAGCAAAGGTTTTTTTTTTTTTTTTTTTTGTTTTTTTTTTTTTTTTTTTTTTTTTTACTATTCTATTTTGTTTTCATTTTGTGTGATTTTTCTTATCTCATTTTGCATGTAGATAATTTGGTGCCCTTCATACCCCTCCTTTAAAGGGACTAAATAATGGTTTGTCTATTTTTTTGGCTTTGTTTTTTAAAAATAGTTTGTAATATTATTTATTAGTTCAAAATTTTTTCTTTCAATCTGAATAATATCTAGTTGAAGTTTTTATATCCGTTGTAAGCCTTTATTTTTTGGCTTCTGGAGTATTATATTTCAAGTTATCCTTTCCCTTATGATTGTCAAGTCTTGTCTGATCTTGATTGGATTCTTGATACTTAAACTTTCTTTCTGACTGATGGTAATATTTTATTTATTTTTTTTTATCTCAAAATTCTAGATTTTCCTAATATATTATAGTAAACATTGGAGTGGGATTTGAATCAAGTCCTTTTGAATAGAATACCAGATCTAGAATCAGAAAGATCTGAATTTAAATTTGGCCTCAGATACTTTAGGAGCTGTGTGACCCTGGGCTTAACCCTGTTTGCTTCAGTGTCCTCACCTATAAAATGAGCTGGAGAAGGAAATGGCAAACTCTTCTATTATATTTACCAAGAAAACTCCAAAGGGGTCATAAAGTCAGATAGGACTGAAATGACTAAATAACAACAATCATTTGATTTCTGCACAATAGGTCCTTTTTCCATTTCACTTTATTGCCTCTCTTGTATACCTGACTGAACCAAAATTTTTACTTGGTAATTTTTTGTTCAATTTCATTTGATTGTAATTCTAAAACTGATAAATTGCTCTTGTATGCTTTGTTTTGAGACTCTATACCTTGTTTATATATTTCTCCATTTTTTGTTTTAAATTGTTAAGACATTTTTATTTCTTATTTAATGATCATTATAAAATGCCTAGATAGTTAATTATCCTATAAAATATAGGTGATTCATATTTGTTATTCATTCATTTCAGTCATGTCTAACTCTTCATTACCCCATTTTGGGTTTTCTTGGCAAAAATACTGAAGTAGTTTGCCATTTCCTTTACAGATAAGGAAAACGAGGCAAACATGGTTAAGTGACTTGTCTAGAATCAAACAACTAGTAAACATCCAAGACTAGATTTGAAAGCAGGAAGATGAGCCTTCTTGACTTCACACTTGCCAGTCTAGCACTACATAGCTGTCCTGGTGATTCATATGCTCTAACAATTATATTACTATCATACTATTCACAATATACTTCCATATTTGAAATGTAACTGCAAGTCGGAGAATATATATGCTTGTATATAGGTTATAAGTTCTGGATATAGGACTTAGTCTTCTGACTCAGTGGGAATGGCAGAGGGATCTAGAAAAAGAATTTCAGACAATTTAGTAAATGAAATAAAATAAAATGAAAACTATTGACTATAAAACTGTTTTCTGGATTAACTAATCTGTTTATGGAACTTTCCTTCTGGAGCCAATGAATCTAATTAACTCTGTAGAGCTTTGAATCCTAACCAGAATGCTATCGGTAAGAAAGAAAGAACTTAGCTCATAATTATATTAACATGATATCATTTGAATAAGTAGGTCTTAGTTCTTTAGCAGTTCATAGTAGTTTTAGGTTCTTTGTTTCTTATATTTTCCCCTATCTCTACTCTTAATGCAAACAAGTCTTTGTCCCCCCCATGTAAACACTTCGTCTCAGTAATGAGTTGTTATTACAGTAGTGGTTCTTTGTCTTTTATATCCACCCCTCATAGCATCTCTTAAACAAGACCTTAGGGACTTGTATTCAAAGTAAGACTATACCTGAAAAAATTGTGAAATGTAAAGAAATGGCTGTGAAATATGGCTAAGGACTGCTTTCTAGAGCAAAGCTTCTTAAACTGTGGGTCACAATCCTATATGGAGTTATATAATTGAATGTGGGGGATCATGAAATAAAAGATATCAAATATTACATGAAGATTTAAAACACATCCATCTCATCAGTATATACATTTGCTTTTATCTTTATTAAAAAGTAAGAAGTTTAAAATAAATTTCTTTATAATTTATTATCAGTAAAAGCTTGATTTGTATATTTTATATACTTTTGTGCCCTGAGTTATATAAAAATTCCTCAGATGAAAAGGCATTACAAGTGGGAAAAAGCTTAAGAAGCCCTTATATGTAAGAATGATACAATATTAAAGATCCTGAGGAAAGATGTTTAGCTTTAGAATTAGAAAAGATTCAGATTCTAATATTAGAGTTAACATTTATTAATAATGTGTCTTGGTCATGAATGCAAGTAGCTCATAACCATAGACTAAAGTAGATCAAGCCTATAGGTCTAAGTTTCGGTTTCTTGAAACCATGGACTAAAGTAGATCAAGCTTACAGGCCTAAGTTTTGTTTTCTTAAAAGTCATATGGTGGGGGGGGGGAAAGAAAGATTTATAACCTGTAAACATTCCAGTTCCCAATCAGGGAACACAAGCTATATAATCAATCAGAATGGATGGGTGGGTTGGGGTACTCTGTATAAAAGTTACAAGTGGGCACTGGGTGGTGGCTCTCTCCTGGCTCCCAACACATCCCTTTTGTTCGGAGTTTAGATGACCACCTGGGTCTTGTGAGGTCCTAATAAAGTTTTTGTTCTATAACTTGAGATATCCCTGCGAGTTTAATTTTGCATAAAATTGTCCCACACAATCACATCATTTATAACCATCAGTTTCCTCATTTGCAAAAGAGGGATAATATAACATTTGTAATACCTTCCTCACAAGATTGTTGTGAATAAAGTACTTTGAAAACCTTAAAGCACTATATAAATGTATATTATTGTTATGATTATCTAATTGTTTTCTTTCATATTTCATTATTTTGGTTTTGGAATATAGACTCCAAAAATGGAGACATTATTGGAAGTCTGTCACCACATAACTAAAAAAATAATATTTTGTGAGTTTCCCCCAAAATCTACACAGTTCTTTTATAATCATGGAATCTTGGATATTTAAGTATTTTTTCTGATTTTTTCTATAAGGACTCAATCTAAAAGCTTTGTCTTTAAAATCTATGGCTTTCACTTTAAACTTAACAATTTTTCAGATTATTTATTTAATAAAATCAATACAATCCTAGATGATATAATCCTTTTTATGCCCTCCCTCTACTATTTTTGTCTAAGATAATTTAGGGCTGAAATTTCATATACACTCAAAAGAAATTGTCTATAGGATCATAATAAATTAATTCAAATTTAAGGGTTTTAGAGGCTCTTGTATACCACTGAAATTCCACTGGGAAAAAAATAGCTTTAAAGAAAATCACAGGGTCCATATTGTTGCTGAAACCATGGTGTTAGATATTGACTCTATGCCTGGAGTTAATTACTGGATTTATATAATTTCATATGGTGTGTGTCAATTTTGCTGTGTATGTGTTTGTACATATGGGAGTTTAAAGTAATTATGTATTATGTCTAAGATAATAAAATATTGGTGTACTTTTTTCAGGATACAAGACTCTTTTGAAAGGAATTTCAGGGAAATTCAGCAGTGGAGAACTTGTTGCAATCATGGGTCCTTCTGGAGCTGGAAAATCAACACTCATGAACATCCTGGCAGGATACAGGTGACTAAAAGGGAAAATAAGAATGCAAGGGCTTTACCCAATCTGTTACAATTGCACACCTATTGCCATTGAGTAAATGTTAAGTGAAACAGCTATTAATTGAACCCCCTGCTGTTCTAGGTGCTATAGGACTTTTCTTAAACTTTTTCCACTCACAACCCCTTTTCACCTGAGAATTTTTTATATAACTACAGGTATATAGATATATAAAAAAGGTATACAAATCAAATATTTACTGATAATGTCGTAATTTTACAGCTCCCACATTCAGTTATGAGACCCCGTATCGAGTTGGAAACTACAATTTAAGAACCTAGAACTACTTCAAGATACAGAGAACTAAATCTGCATTTAGGGTGCTCACACTTAAGTTAAGGAAACAGGACCTATATAAATAAAAAAATCAAATAATGATAATAAGAGATAAGCATGTGATAAATATTAAATGCCTATAAGTGTCCTTAGTTCAGGGAAAAGTGATTTTATTATGGATTGAGAAGACTTCACGAAGGAACATGGTGGAGGAAAAAGAACATTGGTTTTTACATCATGTCATTAGGATAAATCCTATGTCTGATACTTAGCATTTATTGTGGGAAGTTATCTTGCCTATAAAATGAAGGGGTTGGAGAAGGTGATTTTTAAGGTATAAGCCTAGATCCAGTAAAAAGGGGTTTTCCCTGGCCTTAGGTTTTGAGGAATGATTAAAATGTATGATAAGGATTTGAGATGCATTTTGAAGATGAGAAGTGGCAATGAGAACAAAAGTAAAGAAGCATTAAAGAATAAGACATCTTAGGGACTGCTGAGTAGTGCAGTGGACCTGAAAGTTAGAAAGACCCAAGTTCAAATGGGACCTTCAATGCGTAGTAGCCTTCTCACTTTGGATAAGTTATTTCAGCTTTGTTTGTCTCAAGTTTCCTCAACTATTGTTATGAGGATCAAATGAGATAGTTGGAAAATACCTTTTCTTCCTTCCTTCTTTTCTATCCTTCCTTTCTTTCCTCCTTCTTCCCCCCCTCCTTCATTCTTTTCCTTCTTCCTTTCTTCTCTCTCTTCTTCCTTCTTTCCCTCCCTTCCTTCCTTCCTTCTTTCCTTTGTTCTTTCCTTCCTTCCTGGTTTTCTTCTTTTCTTCTCTCTTTATTTTTTCCTTTCCTTCTTCCTTCCTTTCCTCATTTATGTTTTTCCTTTCTTCCTTCTTTCCATTCCCAAACTAATAGATGGTATACTTCATTGGAAACTGATAATTTGTGTAGCTTTTATTTGTATTTTATTAAAAAAATCAAAATCAGATCATGGGAATTTTGTGCATTTTTATCCCATCAATGTTAGCCATTATTAATTATAATTGTATAGAATCAAAAAAATCAGAATCACTAATATTTTTCTGAATGGAAGCACTGAATTATATTATTATATTATCTTATATCAAGTTTCCAATTAAGAATGGTAATTATTGCAAGGCTAGCTAGGTGGCATAGTGACTAGAATGTCAAACCTGAATTCAGAACTCATTACGAACTCTTTGGTTTTCAGACTCAGTAGTGAACAATGAAGGGACATAAAGTATGTACAGTTTTACTGCCCTTTGGGCCAAAACAGTTGGATAATTTCACAATTCCATTTAATTCAACAATGCACTAATGTTCCAGTTTTTCCACATCTCCTCCAACATTCATTATCTTTTCCTGTCATCTTAGTCAATCTGATATTTGTGAGATAGTACCTCAAAATGAATAGGCAATTTTCAAAAGAAATAAAGCAAACTATCAAATAGATACAAAAATTTTCAAATCCCTAATGATAAAAATTCAAATACAAACTATTCTGAACTTTTGAACTTCTTTAGACCTCTTCATCATATCTTGCTTTTTCAGGAAACATCATTGGGAAATCTTGTTTTCTTACAAAAGTGCATCTATCTAGTATTCACTTATCATCAGTATTTTCTCCCTCTCTGATTGAACTCTAACTAGAAGGTAGGGCTATAAGCCCCAGCACTTCCATTTAAGAAAGGGGCTTGGCACAATCTTTTCTCAGTTTTGTGCCAGCTATGCTGCTTTTGTATTTCTCCATAATCAATCTGTTCTAGTTATCTTCTTTCCTCACCATCCCCTCAGATTTTCCATTTTCTTTTGAGTATTATCTTTCCCCATTAGACTGAGAACTCTTTCAGGGTAGGGATGATCTTTTTGTAATTTAAATTTTTTTTCTGGCATTTAGCCCAGTGCCTGGCACACAATAGGCATATAATAAATGTTTATTGACTTAATTATATTTAAAAATATGTAGTACAATATATATAGTGGGAGAAAAGTCAAGCAAAACATCACAATTTCATATAACCAGCTTCCCCTTTTTCTGTATATATCATATTTATTAGGCTCATAATAAATTCTCACGACATTTTTTTTAGTGTGTAGCATTCACAGTTCAAAATCAAACTAAAGTTCCTAAAATTACATAATATATGGTGTCCCAAAAGACTTAGTGCAGTTTTAATCTACTTAAGCTTTTATATATTATATTGTATAATTCCATATCATATACTATACATATATATTTAATTTTAAAAATATTTTAATAATGTAAGCTATTAGCGCTTATATAGCTTAAAACTATACTATGACTTTTTGGTCACCGTGTTTCACTTATTATCCTATATAATAACTTGCATATTGGCATTTACTAAGTAAACAAAATAAAGTTACCTTTTGTATAATTAGGTATTTATTAAATATCATTTTTGATACTTATTGGACAAATATTCATAGGATCCTTGGGTTATAGGTTGAAAGCTGGAAAAAAATTTCAAAATCATCTATTAACCTCTTAATTTTAAAGATAAAGATATTTTTAAAAAAGAATTCTCTGAGGCCCAGAGAGATGACTTGCCTAAAGCTACTCAGATAGTAATTAGAAGAACCAAGGTTGTAGTCTCAGTCTTCTGGTTCCCAAATCTTTCTACTAAACTATGAACTAATGAGAAAGAAGTTAGCTTAAATTCATTTCTTGATGTGAAAGATCCTTCACTCTAATCAGGGATGGGGATATTCTTTTTACTTGGCCATTTGAATATTTTAAACATTATTTGTGGGGCATACAAAATTATCAACTTAATAACTCAAGCAGTGGGAAATTGTCTTACCTAGCTTTTAGTTCATCATTGCCTATGGTTGTCTTGGCTGAGACAAAATGATAGGAATGAAAATGAGAATTGAATTGGCTTCATGGAATCTCAGATCTTTCTGTTCTCTATAGAATATAGGAAATGATACTGAATAATTCATTCCTAGTTGCCTTATTTCGAAACACAAAAGCCACTACTTCGTTCTTTTTTTTTTAAGCTGTCAAAGCACTAATGAATTTCATGCTATTTTTTGCTTTCAGAATTGGGCCTAAGTTAAGTTCAGTAATATTCATCATATCTTCACATTGGCTTGGTTATGCTGCTCCTAAGAAGTCTTGAATTTTAGTCATTCTCAGAAAGTGTTATAAAAATCAGAGAATATTTATTTCATCCTCAAGGAGTATATTTAAAGGCATGCATGTACATCTGTTTAATAGATTTATTTAAGAAATCATTATGACTATCTTATAAAAAGCCATATGCTTGATTTCACTTTTCTATGCTATTCATTTTCCTTATTTAATAATATGAATGGTTACTGAGTTGTGTCAATTGTCATTTAAAACCATTTAAAATTTCCTTTGTATGGTGCAGGTAACAAAAAAGCTAGATGTATCCTCTCACCTTCCCTTCTTCTCTAATGTTAGGTAATAGGAAAAATGAAAGAGTTTTATCATTTTACCTTTTGGCTTACTGGTTTCTTTCCTTATTGGCATTTTTAGAGAGACAGGAATGAAAGGGTCAGTTCTCATCAATGGACTGCCTCGGGACCTCCGCTGTTTCCGTAAAGTATCATGCTATATTATGCAAGATGACATGCTACTTCCTCATATTACTGTGCAAGAAGCCATGATGGTAAGATTTCACAGCTCTGTAATTCTTTTCCTGATATTTTCACTGTTTTTTGGTTTTGTTTTAATTGTCATTGTAAGACAATATTTATCAAGAATACAACTATGTTGTATATCAAGGATTATAGTCTAATCATATGATCTAACCCCTTCCTTTTATAAATAAGGAAACAGGAACAGAGCAAAAAGAGGTAACTTGCCCAAAGTCACATAGCTAATGACAGTTGAAACCTGAACTCAAGTCTCCTGATTGCTGATCTAGAGCTCTTTCTATTCTGGACCCTATATTTGGGAATATATTATATGAAATCTGTCCCACATTACATCTATATATATTAATTGATTGTGACCATTTAAAAGAATGTCTGTGCCATGGGAGGAGAACAAATATCAGAGTTCGCATAAAATAAATTATAGTGGTTGTTTACTGGGATGATGGGACTAGAGCACTAGAATGTTTACTATGCCTTATAATTTGGGTTTATATTATTTACTGGGTAACCACAACATTCAATAGCAAATTGAACTCTACTGTCACTTGAAGATCATTTCTCGCTATTCTTAACTTTTGGTGTAGAATGCTAACACTGTAATTTGATATTAAACCAGGATTTTTTTATGCTAGAGGAATTGGTCTCTAGGACATCTCTTTTAGTCTTCAGAAGACTAATATTCCCTTCTTTTTAACTAACTTGCTTGCCCATTATCTTTATCTGTTTATGCTAATTTTCTATCAATTCTTTTTTTTTTTCAGACAGCTTTGAAAAAAGCTGGCTTCCCAATCATTTGTTCATCTTTTGATTTGACAATACTCATTTGCTTTTATTTGAGTCTTCTATGAAAAGGTCTAAGATTTAGGAATTTTTTTTCTTTAATCTTTTTCATAATCTCGTAGATAATAGAGATTTTAAGTATATTATATATACTTCCTTAATAACCACTGCCTCTGACTGGACAAGTTCTTCTAAAGTACAGATATGCTTAGGTTACAATCTAAGCTTAGATGTGTACACAGCCAAAATGAAACTTATCGTCTGAACCCTCCCCTCCTCCTAACTTTCCTATTACTGTAGAGGGCAATGCCATTTTTCCAATCCCTCAGGCTCACAACCTAGAAGTGACATTGGACCCATCACTATTTTTAGTGATCCCTCCTCCTATCCAATCTATTGCCATGGTCTGTTGATTTTACCTTTGCCATATCTTCACCATCTCTCAAATATGCTCCTGTCTCTTCTTAGCCATTGCCACCACTCTAGTCCAGGAACTCATCACTTCATACCTGGACATTGTAACAGCCTGCTGGTGAGTCTACCTGTCTCAAATCTATCTCCATCCCAATCCATCTTTCATTTTGCCATCAGAGTGGTTTTCCTAAATCACAAAACTGATCCTGTCATCCTCCTGCTCAATTAGTCCTAGTGGCTCTTCCAAGATCAGATATAAAATGTTGTATTTGGCATTCAAATCCCTTTATTACCTGGCCTTCTCTTACCTTTCCAGTCTCCTTACATCTTAACTTCACCATATTCTCTTCAACATTTTTCAATATAGTAACAGTGGCCCATTGGCTATTCCACAGTTTCCATCTCTCAGCTGGAGATATTTTCTTTCCCCCATTCTTGAACTACTCTCTCCATTCTTATTACTGACTTCCTTGAATTCCTTTAAGTGTCAACTAAAATTCCATCTTTTACAGGAAGTTTTCCCTAACCTCTCCTAATTCTAATACCTTTCCTTTGTTAGTTTCTTTCTATTTTTTCATTTGTATAAACTGACGGTGTATATATTTGTTTTCAGATTGTCCTTCCCATTAGATTGCAAGTTCCTTGGAGGCAAGAACTTTTCCTTTTTTGGGGGGAAGGGTATTCTTAATGCTTAGGAAAGTGCCTGGCATTCTGTTAATATGTTATATGAAACTCTTCTCATCTAGGACTTGCATTTAGCTTTGTTTAATAGGGTAGGCATCATCATCATATCTTACATTAAAATAGCACGATAATGTTTGCAAAGTGCTTTGCAAATTTTACCTCCTAGGTTCTTCAAAGTAACCCCATGAGGTAGGTGCTACTATTTTCCTAATTTTACAGAAAAAGAAACTGAGGCAGAAAAAGTTAAGTAATTTTCCCAGTATCACACAGCTAGTAACTATCTAATTCATAATGTGAATTCAGATCTTCCCAACTAAGTTCACTGCTTATCACTGTATCATCTGGATGCCATAGTGAAAAGTTTGGATTTAGATGATATGTAATCACTCTGCCTCAGGTGATTATAACCTATTTGACCTTGGACAAGCCTCTTATTTTCCCTCAGTCTCAATTTTATCTGTGAAATGAGTTGATTGAACTGCATGGCTTCTGAGTTCCTTCCAAATTTAAATCAGTTTTTTTGATTTTTAGAGTTTAGACTTTGTAACATTCTTGCTAGTGTTAGGTATGTATTTATGCAAGTGCATACATACATATATGCATATATGTATGTATGTTTATGTTATATATACACATATGCATACAGTATAGACTAGGAGATACCAAAGGGTCCTAATTCATTAAAATATAGGAATTTATTTTAGGTTTTTCTGATATTTGTTCTTCCCCATAGCACATTATATGAAGACTCTTAAAACCCTATCCTTCAAGGAAATTTTCTCATTTCACTTGATTATAAATGTGAAGTTTGTGTTCCAAATCACTGCAAGTATTAGTCTATATTGTCAGAAGGTTCATTTGTATCTAAAGAAGATCAATGGCAATTTGGGCATAGAATCTTCAGGTGAAATACTGAAAAGAAATACTAGGCATTATGAATTTATAAATCCATTCCATTAAATATTTATGTGATGTGTATGTAAGATTTTGTTGCCAAGCACAGGAGAGACAAAGAATAAATGAAAATATAATCTCTAATCTTAAGGAGTTAGGAAGATATACCATTTGAACAGAGAAGTATAGATAATTGTTTGAGGGAGAGAGGAGAACATTAATAGCTAGAAGGTAACAGTGAAATTATTCATTTTTCTATTATACTTATGATCCAGGTACCCAGTATGTTTATATTATTATGTGCATGCATTATATCATAGATTGACTATGCCACTTACAAAATAGATTCTCTTTAAATAGTCTTTCAGAACTCAGAGCTACAGTTCTTGATTGAATCTAATGCATTGTGAAGTCTCTGAAAGTCAAAAAGTTTTGATTCCCAGAACTATTAATGACTTTTTCTTGTAACTTTATTTGTATTGGTTAGGATCTTTTATAATCATTTGAAACTATGATATATTCTGTCTTCTTTTAAGATAAGTATAAAATAATCTTACCTTTGATACTGACATTTTTTTCCTCCAGAAACTTTAACCCATATCTTATTTGATCATAGCAAGTGAGGAAACTAAGGTTCACTCAAAGGGGTTAGTTAGTCAATAGGTATAAAATGCCTACTATGTGCCAGGTACTGTCTTAAACACTGAGAACACAAAAAGAAGCGAAATACAGTCCTTGTCTTCAAGTAGATCCCAACCTAATTGGGGAGACAACAATCAAACAAATATATATAACCAAACTTATACAGGATAAATAGGAAATGATTAAAAGAGGGAAGGCTTGTAGAAGTAAGAGAAGTTGGGAAAGACAGCCTGTAGTACCCAACTTATTAAACTATGGTTCACAACTCCATATGTGGTCTCATTACTGAATATGAAGGTCACAAAATTATGATTTATTAGCAGTAAATGTCTTTATAACCAAGGTAATATAAAAATTTCTTGGGCAAAAAAGGGGTCTCAAGTGGGAAAAGTTTTAAGAAGCTCTGTATAGAAGATAGGGTTTTAGTTGGGATTTAAAGAAATTCAGGAAAGTCAAGAGATGTAAATGAGCATTGAAATAAGAGATAGCCAGTGAAAATACCCAGAACTGAGAAATGGGGATAAGGAGGAAAGTCTTCTTTATAGAAAAGCAAGGAGGTCAATGTCACTGGATCAAACAGCATATGATGAGGAGTAAGATATTAACAAAACTATAAAGGTGGAGGTAAGGGATTATGAAGGACTTTAAACACCAAACAGGTTTTTTAATTTGATCCTGGATGCCATAGAGAACCACTGGAGTTTACTGAGAAGGGAAGAGACATAGATCTATTTTTTAAAAAATCTCTGACTTTCATGAACTGATGCTAAGTGAAATAAGCAGAACCAGGAGAACATTGTATGCAGTATTGGTAAGATTATGTGATGATCAGCTATGATAGATTTGTCTTTTCTCAAGAATGCAGTGATTCAAGATAATCCCAATAGACTTGAGATGGAAAATGTCATTCTTATCCAGAGAAAACTATGGAGACTGAATGTGGATTGAAGCATAGTATTTTCACTTTTTTGTTTGTTTGCTTTTTCTATCTCATGATAATTCTCCCTTTTGGTCTGATTTTTCTTATACAAAATGATATATATGGAAGTAAGAAAAAAAAAGAAAATCACTTTGATGGATGAATGTATTAGAGTGGAAAGAGATTTGAAGCAAGCATACCTATCAACATTCTAATATAGTGATCCAGGAATGAGATGTTGAGGGACTTCATTAGAATTGTGGTAGTGTCAGAGGAGAGAAAGGGTTGTATTGAAGAGTTATTAAAAAGGTAAAATTTACAAGCTTTGGCAGAAGATTGGGTATAAAGGGGTAGTAGAAGTCAAGGATAACTTCCAGATTATTATAACACCTGAAGGCCAAAAAAGATGGTTTTACCCTATACAAGAATAAGGAATTTTGGAAAAGAGATAATGAGTTTTGGACATGTTGAATTTAAGATATCTATTAAGCATCCAATTTGAGATACTTAAAAGATAGTTGGAGTTGTGAAATTGGAGGTCAGCAGAGAGATTGGGGCAGTAAAATACATAATAGAATCATCAGCATACAGAAGGTAACTAAATCTAATAAGATCTCCAAGTTAAGTAATATATATAGAGAGATATGAAGAGGCCTCAGGCAGAAGGCTGCGGGACATTTACAGTAAAAAGACATGATCTAGAAATGAATCCAGCAAAGGAGACAGAGATGAGGTGGTCAGACAGATGGGAGGAAAATCAGGAAAAAGTGCTATCTCAAAAACCTGGAGAGGAAAGAGTTTCAAGGAGGAGAATGAGCACCACTGTCAAAGGTTGTAGAAAGATCAGGAGAATGAGAATCAAGATTTAAATAGCTTGTCAAGATCACACAAGGTAGTGGAAGAACTGAGAACAGAAGTCAGTTTTCCTATATGCCAATACATTCTTGGATTTAGAAATATTATATTTGAAATTTGTGAAAAATTAAGATAATTTAAATAAGATATCTGGAAATGTGATATTTCTGTTCTATAACAAGCTTTTTATTCTAATAAGGGAACTGGAACATTAGATAAATATTTAGATGAAAAAGGCAAACTCTCTGAAGTTTTCTTTTCAAAATTCTCTCTACAATTTCTACAAAATACAAAAGTAGTTGAGTTGATCTGAGAAATGGCACAAGATGCCCTTTAAATTGTGTGGGACTTTTTGTTTGCTTTGGTCTTATTATTTACAATTTGGCTCTTCCAGATACAATTTCCTTCTACATAACCTTCTCTGGGTTGTTTTTGTCCTGTTTCAGGTTTCTGCTCATCTAAAACTTCAAGAGAAGGATGAAGGCAGAAAGGAGATGGTATGTATAAGTCTTAGAAATGAATATTATTAATACTTTAAATCAAATTAGGCCTTGTATTAGTATGGCTAATGCCTTGTTATTGCCCAGTACTCATAGCTTATTGGACCTAAAGAAGACAGAACAATGTCTGGAGAGTATTTGTGAATAATTCTCCCTTTCCCAGATATAAAGATTGAAGTTATGGCATGACTTATAGAGCACCAAATGATGCTATTTAGGCCTTAGACACCAAATGTAGGAGTTTGGTCATGTGAAAAATTCACAATGGCCATTCTCTTTGACAAAAGGAGAAGAGGTTTCAGACAAAATAGAGAAATACAACATACAGCAAGAATGATAAATATGAAATAGAGTAGGAGAGCACACAGCAAGGAAAAGGGTTTTAAAAATTAATTATGGAAAAGATAAGTTCCCTAGTAGAATTTACAATGAGCCAGGAGAAAGGAAATATCTCATGAGGTTGGAGTACACTATTAGTTGGCTAATGGGGATTTAACACCCAAAAAGAGCTAGTTAGTTATAAGGAAGAGAAGTAGGATCTGAGAGGAGGGATGCTGTAAAGGATTTAGGGAAGTTTGGAGAGATACCATATGACAAGGGGAAAGAGGAAAGGGAAAAACAGCACGGAACAGTGTTCGGGTGCACTGACCCAAAAGAGATTCAGCAAAGATGGCATGGGTCATAAACTGATTTATGGGGGAAATTTAATCTCAGAAACATGACTGGATTTTCTAATAAGACATAAGTGGGCTGCCCATGACCTCCACAAAGGATGAGCCTCAGAGGTTTGACATAACTTGGATTTCTGACTGGATAACCTCCACCGAGGGTAGGACCATGGAGCTCAGTTGATCTCTATCAGATCCTTTTCCCTGCTTGCCCCAGGGAACAATTTTATCAGTGCTCCATCAGCACTCTCCAGGACCTCATCAATTAGGTATCTCTGAGGGTTTGGAATTTTGTTTGATTGAAGAAGATGAAGTGAATTACTCTTACTTGATCTTTTTGAATGTGGTTCTAGCTGGTCCTGTTCAGGAATTCCTCTTCTCTCACTAGGCAAGATTTTCCCTTTAGCATTCAATTCTCTCAACTCCTAATTAGTTGTATACATTTTACATTTCCTTTTTTTGTGTGTAATTTCTCCCTGCAACCCCCAATAATGGAAAAGGATTATTTATTTTTATTTTTGAATCCTCAGTACCTAACAGAGTAGGTCACTTAGTAGATGCTTAGTAAATGTTACTTAAGTGAATACAAAATGAATTAAAAATCTCTTTAATTATTTGAGAAGGTAGTATGGATAGGAAGCTGACATGAAACCCAAAATATCTGAGTTCATATCTTGACTTTGGAATACTGGCATTGGAATCCCAAGCAAGTTTTTTTTTTTTTGTTTTTTGTTTTTTTAGCAACTCTCTAAGATTAAACATTGCAGAGAAAACATTGAGCTATATTGATAGAGGAAGTTTCTTCATTTGAGAGTTACACATGCCAGTAAAATCACAGATCCATTCTCTTTCCCTATCCTTTATTTTAAATTAGGGTTTCCTATTGATAAAAGTTTAATAATTAATATTAAATAATATCAGAGTTTCTATAAATGCTATTCTAAAGCTGTGTTTGTTATCTCAGATATACAATATATGTTCATTTCTCAGGAAGGTGAAACTTTTACATAAGCAATCATCCATTCTTCATGAAGATAATCTAATAAAATAATTAGATACAAACAAATTGCTCTGATAGTTATTTGATAAATTCTTTCCCAGATGAATCTAGTGAAGAGAAACTAATTATTTAATTCATCTACAACCAATAAATTATGGAAAGATAAAGTAGAAAGGAAGAAACTTTATTAGCATTTTCACAGGAAAAAAATCTTAGCAATAAGAATCAGGATCTGACTTGTTGGCATTCCTTTTCCTATTTTGTCCTATATTAATGAAATATAGTTTAGAAATGTCCTCTGCATTCTATCACTAAAAAAAACATTTTGTGCCAACCAACCCTGAATAATTAAGAAACCTAAAATAGTAATATTCTTTCTTGTGAGTTCTGTTTTCCATTAACCTATCTCCTAGTTAAAATAAAGTAATTGAACTCAAACAATAGTACCTGGAATGCTCAGCTGGTAAGGACCTACATTAATAGGAACAGTGATAAAATATTATACACTAGCAGTGTCTTATTAAAGTTGCCTATGGCAGCTTACCTAGATATGATACTTTGCAGATAAAAATGAGAGGTGACAGGTCTTTGGTAAACTCCATTTCAGTTCAATTCAGCAAGCATGTTTTAAGTGCCTAATGTATGCCAGACATCTAATTAAGTATTGACTATATAAAGACAAGGTCGTTCTGCCATTAAGGAGTTTATATTCTGTTGTGTATATACAAAGTAATTTCCAGGAGGAAGGACACAGTTCCAACATGAAGGATAGTTTATTAACAATAGAATAGGGGACCGAGATAGCAACAGGAGAGTAGAGGGAAATAAGATGGGGATATTTGATTTATGGGGCTGACATGTATGATTATTAAGAGAGTAAGTGGTGGTGTTTTTAAATGGTTTGGCTCTATTTTTATTTTTGTCACTTTTTATAAATAGCTCTTTGCATGAGTAATCAAATTGTAGACACTGATCTGAAATAAGAAATATGTACAATTCACAAATGTGCATCAGTGTTGATGTGGAGAGTGAGAAGATTCTGCAGCTGTTTTTAGGAGTTTTAAATACTCTACCTATATTATAAGAAGGTTAATTTGAAAGTTTTGAAATAGAAAAGTGACCTTTGTATTTAAAATAATTTGAGTAATTTAATTGTGCTTCCTATGTTTTGACTTTAGCAAATATTATAGTTTGAATGTGGTAATGGCACTTATATTTTTGAATTAAACTTCTAGGTGAAAGAGATCCTGACAGCATTAGGTCTGTTGCCCTGTGCTAACACAAGAACAGGAAGTCTTTCTGGAGGCCAGAGAAAGCGCCTTGCCATTGCCTTGGAATTGGTGAACAATCCACCAGTCATGTTCTTTGATGAACCCACTAGGTGAGTCAGAAAAATCTGTTGTAACTAAGACTTTTTTTATGAAAGACAACAAAGGTAATACTAAAGTTAAATTATGAGTTCACTTTGCTATGTCTATGAATTCATCCCTATTCAAAGTATTCCTTATATCAGTCTTTTCTAAATTAATTTTAAGGGAAGGGCAAAAAAGGAAATAAGCATTTATATAGTACCTACTATGTGCTAAATGCTGCATAAATACCTCATTTGATCCTCACAACAATCTTCTAAGTTCTTATCTATCTTACAGTTCAGAAAACTGAGGCAAATGGAGGTTAAGTGATCTGTCCAGGGTCACACAACTACAAAATGTATGAGGATGCATTTGAACTCAGGTTTTTCTGACTCCAGATCCAATGTTTTTGTACATTGTGCAAAGCAAATCATAACTGTGAACAGAAGCCAGCATAAATCCCAAGTACAGTTGCCACAAAGAGTTCTGCTTTATATTTCCCTATTTAATGTGATTATAAATGACTTGGCTAAAGGTATATAATCCATTTACAGGTGTTATGAAGCTGGGAGGGAGAGCTAACATCCTAGGTGATATAATCTGAATCTAAAAAGATCTTGAAAGACCAGAGCTCTGGCTAAGCATGATAAGAGAAATTAAATAGTTTACATTTGGGTTCAAAAAATGAACCTCATAAATACAACATGGAAGAAGCATAGTGATCATCCAGGTCATTTGTTTGACAAAGCAAAGGAAACTAGTTAGGCAGCTTTCTCAAATAATTTGGTTTTGAAGGGGATGAGAGATATAGAATGATATCTATAGAGAATCATGGTAATCTTTTCTTGAGATGGGTTGGTTTATAGTTATCAAGCTATCAAGGAAGAAAATAATAAATAGTGAAAGTTCAAAGATAAGGAGAATAGGAATGATCATGGAGAAGATGGGCAGAAACTAAAGTTGAACATAAAATAGGGGAATCTTTGCCTTTTTGTATGTCATGAACCATTTTAGCAGCCTATTGAAATCTGTAGCCCCCTGCTCAGAATAATATTTTTAAATGTGTGAAATAATATATATATGATTACCGAGTAAAACAGTTATATTGAAATGCAGTTATCCAAAAATCATCTGTTTTTAATTCATGAACCCCAGCTTAAGGACTCCTGATATGAAAGGAAAAGGACCAACTTTTTATTGCAAAAAGGAATGAAAGAGGAAATAATTGTCTGAATGATGTAAGTTGGGGAAAAGAGGAAGATCTCAGAGAATGGCATAATTTTTTAAATTAAAGTATGCGATGAGATCTTCAGCAAAGAGTTGTATGGGAAAGCACAAGGAGAGACGAGAAAGATTAGAAAGCCTCTAGAAATGGAATAATTCTCATTCTTATTTAAATTAGAGAGCATAAATTTGTGGTGGACCCAATAAGCATGGTTTAGTTATTTACTCCACCTTCATTCAACAGCTGAATGGGTGCAATGGAGATAAATGGTAAGATTAATTCAAGATTCAGATTGGTAAAATGGGAATAGTGACAGGACAAGAGGCAAGGGATTTTAAAGAGGAGAACACTATAGAGTTAATTTGGTTCACTAAGGGATTCAAAAATGGGAAGAAGGAGAGCCAGTGTAAAGGGGATGGCTTGGGAAGGAGCTAAAGGGTTGATAGGAATGCAAGTCACAATGCAGCATTCTGTATTATAAGATGAAATGTTAAAATATTATGATCAGATAAAAAAAATTTGAAATTCATAAGCATGGGAATGGAATATTTGTGAGTATTGACAAAATCAAAGCTATCATTTCTGTGTATAGCTGAATAGAATACTTATGAGTATTGACAAAATCAAAGACATTTCTGTGTAGTAGAATAGCAGAGTCTTTAGAATTAAGCAGATTGAAGAACTGATATGTTAGAATATTTAAGTAAGCATCAATATGTATCTTGAAATCCTCTTGTATAAGACCGAAGAGAGAGGGCGGTAAGCCAGTCATGAGAAAAGGAGAATATCCTTATTATAGATAGATGAATGTCACTAGTATCTGGATTAGATGATAAAATGACTAGTATAGTCTTCAAAAGAGAAGTAGCTGAGTGAAGACAGCAGAGGAAGAGTCTGGAAGAGACATTGGGGAACAAGAAGTATTATAATCATCTCACTATAACCAGTGAGCTGGGGTATGACTGAAAGTACAATTGTCTTGGAAAGAGTATTGAGAGAAATAATATCTTTAGAAAGGCACTATGTCTTAATGAATGCCAGGAAATAGAAGGAATGAGAAAGGGAGAGGTTTAAGATGAAAAGAAAGTGCTAGGGTAGGGAAGCCAGGATAGGTCATATACTGGATTGTAAACTGTATAAATTTATTAATACCACCGGTCAATGAATTAACTTTTTGCCTGTCACTACAGAACTGAGACTAGATATAGAAATAATGATGTTTGGAAAGTAGGAAATAGTTGATGGTCTGAGGATTGAACTGAAAAAATGGCTTCCTAAGTATTCCTTATTCCCAGCAGCAAATAGCAGACTTTGTATGTTATGATCCTTTGTCATCAAATGCATCTAATGAACTTTTATCTGCACATAGAGCACTGCTAAAATTTAAAACATGTATATTAACCTCATACTGACTATAATAGGAAAAATATTTGTAATATATTTTTGAAGGCCTTCCTGGAAAGTTATTAAAGCATCTTCTCATACTAGGATTGCTTGAAATGTTCTCTGTCCTGTATTAGGCGTGTGTTTCTGAATCATCAGATATTTTGCCAAAAAAGATATCAGGAGAGTATAGAATATGTCAATATTCATAAAACAAGGCATAAAATGGTTCTTAGAATATATTTTCATTACACTTGAGGCTGCTGACCTTCCTACAGCAGAAAAATGGAAGAATTTGTCTCTCAACATTTAGCTCAGTCTTCTGTTTTTCTGACTACTGATAGATATCCATATGTTTCTTGATCTTTTTCTTCTTCTCTTTCAGTGGTTTGGACAGTGCCTCCTGTTTCCAAGTTGTCTCATTGATGAAAGCTTTGGCACAGGGGGGCAGATCAATTATCTGTACAATCCACCAACCCAGTGCTAAACTGTTTGAGCTATTTGATCAGGTACACATCATTTTACCCAATAGATATATTCTCTGAAATTGTATTCACATTTATTGTCTTTTTTATTGACATATCAGATGGTGCATTGTTTATAACTATAGTTTTAATTTTATCTCTATCAACTCATTTTTTAAAAGTCAGAATACCTTGGCAAACATTTGTTTGATTGAGTTGGATCAAATTGAGCCAACAAATAAAATTGTATGAGATGAAATAGTTGTCTTTTCATATTCTTTGACCATTTATCAATTGGGAAATGACTTGTATTATTATAAATTTGACTCTTCTTTCTATAAATTTTAGAAATGATTCTTTTTCAGAAACACTGGATGTAAAAATGGGTTTCCCAACTTTCTGCTTACCTCCTAATCTTGGTTGTATTGCTTTTGTTTGTAGAAAACCTTTTTAATTTAATGTAATAAAAAGTATCTGTTTTGCATTTCATATGTTCTCTACTTCCTCTTTGGTCATAAATTTCTCCCTTTTTCAAATATCTGATAAGTAAATTGTTCCTTGCTCTCCTATGCCTACATCATGTAGGTCACTTTTTGCCATCTTTTGGTATGGGGTGTGAGATGTAGGTCTATGCTGAGTTTCTGACATACTATTTTCCAGTGAAACAGTTTCATATAGCTACTTCAAAAGAGAAATATGAAGCTATATTAAAGTGAACAAAAACCAGTCCATCTGCTGACTCTTCTTGTCTGGGGCATTTATCCCTTTAAGGTTTCGCTAATACTTTTTATGGAAAATTGAAAGTCCATGTAAAGATAAGCACTTGTACAAAAAAGAGCTTTCAAACCCTCATTACATAAAGAAAAAAAGCACTATACCATCTTTCCTTCTCCTTTCTCTTATATTATTTCATTTTTTTTCTTTCAGCTTTATGTGCTCAGTCAAGGACAATGTGTATACCGGGGAAGAGTTTCAAATCTAGTACCTTACTTGAGAGATTTAGGTTTAAACTGTCCAACTTACCACAACCCAGCAGATTTTGGTAAGTACAAAAATTAATCCTCTCTTTTGTTCATTTTTATTCCAATCAGCGGGAAGGAAAAGAATAAGAGTAGCATTTACTTTTTCAGATCTTTGTACTTTTATCTGAAGTCTCTGCATCTGAAAGAAGTGATTTTCTTATCCTGGAAGCTTTGCCCTACCTAGCTATACAAACTTTTTTGATGGAGTAGAAGGTATGGGAACAATAAGCTTGGAGCTATGGTACTTTTGGAAGAAGTGAAGAGCTCTCTCTTTCTTGCTTAATAACTTTGTTTCATAAATCCCTAGAAATTACTGCTCCCAAAGATCTGGTGCATCAGTGTCCCTTTTTACTTGACCAAAGCTTTTAGTATAAATGAAAAGAGATTTTTTTTAAAAAAATGAAAAGTTAGATAAAGTATACTTTAAGCCCTTTATTGATCTAACAAGATAATTTGAGATTTTTTTTTGCTTTGGTTTTTTTTTTAAAGGGCAATAACTTTAATCCCTCAAAAAATTGGTTTGCTAAAAGGTTATCACTCTATTCTTAACTTGAAATATTCAGGGTTGTTGGTTTTTTATATATCAAGTAAAGAAGCAACTGACATTAGTAATTACTTGTCAAAAATAATTAGTTTACATCCTTATTAAAGTGTTCTCTGAACAAACCCAGGGCCACTAGTGCTCAATTCAGGCTTCTTTTTATGAAATGGCTAAAGACTTTTCTGAGTCTAGCAAAGAAGACCTTGATAGTAATATTAAGTTACTATAGAGTCTGTTCCTTACAAAAAGTATAATGCAGATTTTCCTGATGTTGCTTAATGTAGACAGCAGTTAGAAAATAATTTTCCAAGTGATTTTGCATAATAAAAGATTCACATAAAAACGAGTCTGAAATTGGGAAAAGTCAAAGAATGACAGAAGTAAAAAAGAAAAAGGCAAAGAGAGATTTAGGAGGTCAGATAAGACAAAAAAAAAATACAATACATAATTTCAAAAAGGTTACAATAGCCAAAATAAATAGAACAAAAAAATATGGAACGAGTATATTGTTTTTATTTAGTTTCAGTGGTGTCTAATTATTTATGTACCACTTTTTTCACTTTTTCATTATTTTATTTTTTCTAATTACATGTAAAAACATTTTTTATATTTTTTAAACTTTGAGTTCCAATTGTTTCCTTTCTATCTTCTCTCATCTCCCCCCTCATTAGAAAGGCAAGCATTTTGATACAGGTTATACATGTGCAATCATGCAAAACATATTTTCACATTAGTCATATTGTGATCATTGTGAGTATAGCTAAGTTATTCACAGTTGATTATACTACAATATTTTTACTATGTTTTCCTGGTACTTCACATCAGTTCTTGTGTCTTTCCAGGTTTAGAAAACATCCTGCTCATCATTTCTTATTGCAAAGTGTACTCCATCACAATCATATACCACAACTTATTTAACCATTTTCCAATTTAGAGGTACCTCCTCAATTTCCAATTCTTTGCTAGACATAAAAAGACCTGCTATAAATATTTTTGTACCTTTAGGCCCCTTTCTTTTTAAAATCTTTTTGAGACACAGGACTAGTAGTGGTATTGTTGGGTCAAAGATTATATATAGTTTGATAGTCCTTTGGGCTTAGTTCCAAATTGCTCTCCAGAATGTTTGGATCAATTCACATTCCATCAACAATGTACTAGTGTCCCAATTTTCTCATATTTCCACCAATATTTGTCATTTTCTTTTTCTGTTTGATTAGCCAATATTATCAGTGTGAAATGGTGCCTAAGAGTTATATCAGTTTTATTTCTCTAATCCAGAGTGATTTAGAATATTTTTTCATGTGACTAAAGAGAGTTTTGATTTCTCCATCTACAAACTTCTTATTCACATCCTTTGCCCATTTATCAGTTGGGGAATGACTTGTATTCTTATAAATTTGATACAGATGTCTTTATATTTGAGAAATTATGCTTTTATTGGAGAAATTTGCTGTAATTCTCCCTCTACCCCAGTTTTCTGTTGGCATTGGTTTTGTATGTACAAGCCCTACTTAATTTAATGTTATCAAAATTATTCATTTTATCTTTTCATATGATGAAATAAAGATAGAAAGTATTAGGAAATTCTATGCTATGCAGTAAAGCAGAAAGAGGTTCTACATTCAACAAAGAGGGACCCAAACTTGTGTAGGATAGATTTATAGTATTATAAATCAGCAGCTAGTTTCCTGTGATCTAGGGAAAAGAGTATTTTCTTTGCACCCTAGACTATGTCCTTAGCAAGAAATAACTTTAGAAGCAAGCAGCAACTGTGTGTTTCTGACCCTAGGAACAGGCCCAATTCTCAGATCCAGCCCTTATCTTAACCTACAGCCTGGAACAAATTCAATTAGAATTCTTGGAAAAGATGAAATAAGACTTAAAAAATAATTTTAAAATTTTTTATATAAAGAAAATTAGTAGAAGAAAAATTGGAAAATTATGAGTGTTGTAGAAAAAAGTATTAGATATGGAATAGAAAGCTTGGTATGAGAGGCGCTAAACCAGATAATAAATCCTATGAAGATGAGAATGGAGCAAACAGAAGTTAATGATTCCATGAAATAACAAGAAGTAATTTTTAAATAGTTAAAAGACAGACTGGAAAAATAGAAATTGTAAGGTATCTCAAAAAAAAGACAACTGACTTGAAAAACAAACTGAGAATAATTTGATTCATTAGACTACTGAAAGTCATGACCAAAAAATAAAAAGAATCTAGATATCACATTTCAATATTTTAAACAAAAACTTCTCAGGTCTATTATTAGAATGCAGTGATTATCTACTGAAAGAAATCCCGAAATTCAAACTCCATGGCAGAAATCCATATCTTTGAGGTCAAAGAAAAAATATGTTGCAAACAGTCAGAAAGAATTCAAATGCAGAGTAGCTATGGTCAAGATCACATGATTCAGAAGTTATCAGTCTAAAGAAGAAGAGAGCTCAGAACACAATACTCTAGAAGACAAAGGATAAAAACTTACAGCCAAGAGTAATTTATCCAGAAAATCTGAGTATAATCATAGGAGAGAAAATGATTCTTTAATGAAATAGAGAACTTCCAAGCATTCCTGATGGAAAGATTAGAACTGCCTAGAAACTTTCAAGTACAGGCAATATGAGTCAAAACAAACAGAAAAGAGTAAAATGAATGGTCATATAAAATTAAGACAAGAATAAACCATTTGAAGTATAACATTGGGAAGTGATACATATTTTTATTGTTCAAATTATTTTTTAAATTATGTCTGACTCTGTTATTCCACTTGTTATCCTATTTGGCAGAGACTCTTCAGCTCATTTTTCATATAAGAAAACCGAGGCAAACTGGGTCACATAGCTAGTGTTTTTCTGGACTAGATGTGAACTCAGGTCTTTCTGACTCCAGGTTGCTCTTAAACTCAAGGATTCAAAGATTGAACAAGCTATTGTTAATAAATGTTATGGAATAAAATTGTAATATAAGAAATGATGAGAAACATGAGTTCTAAGAAATCTGGAAATATTTGTATAAATGGATGCAGAATGTGATTAAATAGAACCAGAATTTCAAAGTTGTTATGAGGACAAAATGAAATATTATTTGTAAAGTGGCTTTTTCCAGAGCTGGCTGTGGAATATTGAGATCTCCGTCTTCTACCTCCTGTCACTAATCCCATGAAGTCCACTTTTAAGAATTGTTTGCCAAGGGGGAAGGAAAGAGGGGAGAGGGAGAAAGGTTCTGTTGGTTGCCTAAGGCACAAAAATTTTCAATTATGGCTGGTAATATATTTCAAACTCATACTAAATGCACATATTTTCTTTTAACAGGATAAGCTTAGTGTTAGCTAAATATAGGGTGTGTATAGAGAACTATGTAGAGACTACAAAAGACATTTATATTTCAAAACAAATTAAATGATTTGATTAGAAATTAGTGTGTGGGACAAGACCACCGGCTCAAATAAATCAAATAAATTAAGGAAATTTCTCAAGGCAAAAGCAAAAAGGAATTTTATTACAATCTCACGGGAAAGGGCATCTCCCTCCCCACAAGCAATTAGGCAAGGAAAAACAAGGCCCAGATAACAGACAAGAATTATATAGGGGCCTATAGGCTGCATCTTTGCCCTGATTAGTCAAGACAAATGACCTCACATTCTAGGTCATAAATGAGGAAAAACTTCTTAACCAACCACATCTTTAGGATTATTAAATTACCTTATGTGGGAGTTTCAATACCAAGGTGGACTCAACTTAATCTCACATAGAAAAGGTCCCACTCCATGTAAACCACTTATAGAGAAAGAAACCTGGTTCTGGAGCACAGCCAACCTTCACTCTTCAGAACTGTCTCCATCTTGAGAAACAGCTTTCACAGTTCACTAGGATAATGTCAAAGGACATGGTAATATTCTCACAAATATAATAGTTGGTCCTTTATTTATTGAGTTGAAAATAACATATTAGTGATTTTTGCCTATAAAGACATCTCCCACAGTGGATAAAAATAACATGGGCTATAACTCATGTCCCTATAAAGAAGAATTAGATATTAGGGAATTAAACTTCATAGCCTTGATAGATTCTCTTTTGAATTCTCAAGTCATTTATATCTGCCCTGATACTTAATCTAAATGTGTCATCATTTTGTTTTATTTTTTGGCTTTTGTTTTTCTCTTTGGTTTTGCTTCTCATCCTCTTATTAAGTAATCAGCTATAACAGTAACTATGTCCTCAAACAATTCTTGGCATTGTTTTTAATTTGTGGAATTGTTTAACCCCATTTTATTGCTGGATATATTTTTTAAATGACATTTAAAATCTAAACTTCACATAATCTTGGAGAGGGAGATGAAGATAGATGGGGGGAGGAAAGGAAGAGACAAGAATAGAGACCAGAGACCAAGGAAGGGAAAGAGGGAGGAAGAGAGAGAGAAAAGAGAAGAGACAGAGAGAGAGTCAGAGATAGAGACAAAGACAAAGAGAAGTTCAGATGTAATTTAAGGGCTAAGGTTAAACTGTCTAAATATTAAAGCAAATCTGAGAGAAACTATATTTAATTGTGTAGGTCTGGCAAAGATCTCAAACCATAGAAAGCTCAGGAAATATCACGGGTTAGAAGGGAATAAAACATAAACATTTGTATTTATATATTTTTCTTGGTTGATACTTTTTTGTGCATTGAAGTTTGAATAGAAATCTTTGCTTTTTCCTGAGAGGATTAAGTTAATTGGAAAGGGATAAACTACACCCTGAAAAGGGAATGAGCTGCTAGGTTCCATCCATGAGAAAGGAAAGAATTAGGTGTTAAATAGGTATCTTTAAATAAATCCTTTGAGAAAGGATATGTTGACAGCTCTTTTTGCCTACCTTTCCAATATCTTCTATTACTTAAATGACTTTTATTTTTTAATACAAGATGAATATAACAATAGTAACATGTAAAATTTTAGCAATATTACTATTAATATTTGTTTATATTACATTAACATATATAACATAATTGTTTTCAAACATACACAATATTCCTCCTTCCTCCACAATAGCAATCTCACTGTTTTGTAGTAGTGAAATGTCTTGTATACAAATGATGTTGGTACATCTCTAAATATTTATTGGCATACTGTGACTAAACTTCATTTCTAAATATTTCATCTAGTAATGGAGGTTGCATCTGGTGAATATGGTGATCAAAATAGTCGCCTGGTGAGAGCTGTGCGGGAGGGTATGTGCGACACAGAATTCAAGAGAGAATTTGGGGGCGATGCTGACTTGAACCCTTTTCTTTGGCACCGGGCCTCTGAAGAGGTAAAGTAGACAAAATGATTTAAGGGATTTCAATAGGAAATCTCAATCTTTTGAAATGGGAACAAATGGGAAAACTGAATGTTATATTGCATACTCGGGTACATGTGGCATTTTGGCAAACAAACTAAAACACTTCATTTTGGAGTTTGACTTTCTGTATTCTTTAATTTCTTCAGAACTCCATTTCTTCTGAAGGCTGTCACAGCTTTTCAGCTAGCTGTCTCACTCAGTTCTGTATCCTCTTCAAAAGAACATTTCTCAGCATCATGAGAGATTCGGTAAGGCTACTTTATTTTGCTCATATGCAAAAAAAAAAAAATTCTATTTGTATCTTTTTAATAATGTCTTCCAGAATATTTCTATGCTTTGAATAGGCATTCCAGTTGTGATTGCTTAATCATGCCCAATTGTCTATGGCCTCACTTTAAGATTTTCTTGGCAAAGATACTGAAGTGATCCTTTCCTTCTGTTCATTTTACAGATGAGGAAACTGAGGCAAACAGGGTTAAATGACTTTCCTGGCATCTCACAGCTAGTAAATGACTTCTGCTTCTGAGGTCAGACATGAACATCTAGAATGAATCTTCCTGATTCCAAGCCCAGTGTTCTATCTATTCTATCACCTAGCTGCCCTATGCTCACTCTATGATTTCTAGAAATTATATTCTTTAACTAGGGTAATTGGAAGTTTTAGAAGCCTCAAGGAGACTGATTTTTAGCTCATTAATTATGGTTCATTGGGATTATTTCCTTTCTTCCCTCCCTCTACTCCACATAGACAAATCCTATCCATCCTAGGAAGTGCAGGGCTTTTAAAGGCAGAGATAGGAGAATAATATTTTCCACTGAAGTCAAACAACCACTATCACTATTATTTGAAATACTATCTCACATTAGATCCTAAAAGAGAAAATCCAGAAATCTTGAGCTAAAAAGCCTTGTGAATAGCAGTATCCCCAAAAGCACCAAATGTGCTACCATTAATGATATATGAAATCATTGTGGAGAGGAAGCCTATCTTCCCTATTATCTTCAGTAGCAAGTACTGATTAGAAACCAAAAGTCAAATGGACAAAGAAGCTGTGGGAGTCATATCACTCCTAGACCACTAGTCTTACTTCCAGTTCAACGTTTACAATTCCTGTGAAGAGTCAGCTGTTCTCACCAAGTCCTATTTTTCTATTATTCTTCATCCCTTCTATATGATAGACTGCCTTCTTTTCCGATTATATCTATTTTGGATGATGTTTCAATGTCATTTTTTTGCACATAAGTCATCTTTGGCAATATATAATAATCTTTTTGCTTCTCTCCAATTCCCCTTTTGTTGATTCACAAATCTGATTCTTCAACTATTATACTATACTATTCCATGAGTTTGAAGCTTTATAGATCAATGCAAATATATTGACATTAAAATGTTAGATCTTTCAGGAAGAATATTAGAGTTATTGAATATGGTACATTGAAAGTACTATATAATTTACCAAATTCAACAGTGATTATGATAATAGTGATAATTATATATTAATGAACCAGGCTTCTTGATCAAAGAAGATCATGCAAGGAAACAGGAAAAGCTGCTACAAATCACTGTAGGTTGCAAATATTTGACATCCACTGAATAGCCAACAAAACAATTTGGTGAACTAAATTATTATTCAGAAGCTAATTTACTTGAATAAACTAACAGGTAATAAGTCCCCATGTGATAGAGACTTTCAAATATACTTGCAAATTCAACAAATAAAGTGTAAAGAACTATAACATTATCACAAACAAAAATGATGGACATAATCACATTTCACTGATCCATAAAAATTTAATAGCAATATTTTATGAGATTGCACTACACCAAATACTTATTCTCAAAGCTATATAGAATAAAAAATGTTTTTAAGATGTAAAGCATTAGTGGAACAAATCAAAACTGTGTGGGAAACTAGTTGAAGAAGAGAGCATTCCCATTACCCTGGATGCATCTTGTTTCAAAAGTTATTTCAGTGAACCTACAAAAGATGTTCTTATATCCTAGTGTTTTTATTCAATTACAAAAAGCAGTTATTTTAAGCATAAAATAACAATAAGATTGAGACATAATTCTAGTTTTTGTTTCTATTCTTATCCATTTCTAACTGAATTCCATCAAAGGCTGACTCCTATATTGTGAAACAATGATGGAGGATAGTGACAGAAGACATCTCAGTGATAAGAGATGAACACAAGCCACAATTTCCTTGCTAACCAATGAAGAGTTCCTTCCCACCCACCCACCCAAATGCTAAGCATTCTTTAAATGCTACCATTTTATTCCATTATATAAAAGAAAATCCAATAGTTACTAAATCTTTATCTGTTGTGATTAATACTGGCATGGAAGCTCTACCCATCTATGTTCTATTTAAAGAGATGAGAAACATTCATACTTTGGTAGAGCAAGGGGAGGAAGTACAGCCACAGGCACTTCAAGTTCCAAATGTAAGGGAGGTACATTGAAATTCTGTCTCTAAGTAAACATACATTTTCAAAAACTGGAAAGCCTATAATAAAATAAAAATTATATACTTTATCAAGCTGCTTCTACACTTAGAGATAAGTTCTTGAAACCAAAGGAAACAAAAGTTGACAGGGTATTCTTTGCAACCCATAAATTAGAAACTCTGTTATCCCCAACCTTATTTTTTTGTTTGCCATTCTCTATAACCAAAATGCCCTTCATGAGTAAATGATCATACCTCCTAAAAACTATAAACTTGAAGGCAATCTTTCCATTTTTTCTTTATATGAGAGCCTCATCCCCATTCAATGCTATATTCATGAAAGTGATTAAAAACATGAATTTTTCAATCATATGCTAATACTATACTGTGTTGATACTCCACCAGCTAGAATAGCAATTTTATAAAGAGCTAGCATTACATAATGATGTCAGGAAGTAAAATTATAAAGGAAAACTAGAAGTCATTTCCAGACTGTCCCATAAATTAACATAGCACAACAGTTTCCTGCAAACTGTCTCATAAATTAACTAAGGCTATATCCTGAGACTGTGCACCAAATTAAAGGAAGCTAGCTATCTAGGCCTTAATGTAAGAGTATCTTGGTTCTGCTAACTGCCTTTAATTTTTAAGTTTCAGAAAAGCTCCAGGTATATACAATTAGAGCAAAACATTCCAGAAAAACAATATTATGTTAATGAACTAACTCTAAGGTGCTGCTTATAATTTTGAGAAGATATGCATATATTAATGAACTCGGCTTAATCTGATATGGATAAGAGTTAGTCTATCTTCCATCATCAAATCTCTACAAAAATGGAACCCCAAATCCATGTTCCATTCAAATAATCCTCCACCTACAGTTATTTAGTCTATTTTTCCTCCCCCATATCCTCTATCCTCACACTTTGCACCTCTTACTCCCTAACTTTATACTCCAGTATAAAGCAATCACAAGGAATACTAAGTATTCTGTAATGCTTAGTAGATAACAATGAACAACTCAATTAAGATACTTTTGTTCAGTTTAATCAACTTGAAAGTATTCTCAGTACATTCCCCTTTTGTATATCCTTCTCTTGCTATAACTAAATAAGTTAATTTTTAATTAATTGCTTAATGATCCACAGTGCATCATTTTGTTCTACGGTGGATGCTGGTCTGAATCAGGTCCAGAGCAGAACAGATAGCATCACAGAGGAAAAAATACCTAAGCTGAATGTTGAGGGCAATATATAAATGATAATCTAAACAATAAAATGTTAAATGGTACAAGAAGTTACTGACAAAATTTCATTATTACCTATTTGTTTTTTATTTTATAATGAATTTAATACAAAATTAACCAAAATAACAAGAGTAAAATGTGTTTTCCTTTAGGTATTAACACATTTAAGGATCACATCACACATTGGGATTGGACTTCTCATAGGCTTGCTATATTTAGGAATTGGAAATGAGGCAAAGAAAGTCTTGAGCAACTCTGGTTTCCTCTTCTTTTCCATGTTGTTCCTCATGTTTGCTGCACTAATGCCTACTGTCCTCACCTGTGAGTAACAATAGCAGAAACATCTGCTATTAATAGTTATTAATAGCATTAGTCTACATTTTCACTAAATTCAGGAGTTGTTATTGGAAAACTGTTTGAATATGAAATATGTTCTTAGAAAAAATACTTTTCATAAGCTGAAATATTTGAATTTTATAAAAGGACTACAAAGACATTGCAATATTTAATTTAACCTAAAGAAATGTATTTCTTATGGAATTTTGAGTACCAATATCAGTGGTGGTAGAGATACTTCTAAAAACCCTTCAAATCTCATTCAGTGGCAATATTGTAACTATCTATTCTAGAACTATATGAATCTTCTATTGACTAGTCCTTTAAAGACTGATGGTGCTTTTGATAGGCTATGTTTGTAATATCTGTTTGTAATATCTGTTAGAATTAAATATCAGGAGAACACAAATATTTTTGGAAAATGTTTTTTTATTTTGTTTTGTTTTGTTTTTGCTGAGGCAATTGGGGTTAATTGACTTGCCTAGGGTCACACAGCTAGGAAGTATTAAATATCTGAGACCAGATTTGAAATCAAGTCCTCCTTACTTTAGGGCTGGTGTTCTATCCACTGTGCCACCTAGCTGCCCCCAAAATGGTACTTTTTTAAGTTTGGAAAAGCAATCCACACTATGTAGTTGATTCTGTTCTCATTCCAGATCCATACTTGGAGGTAGGGGAGAAGGAAATATTCAACTGATCTGGAAAGAATTCAAGCATAAAAATCAAAATATTTATAATTAAAATCTAAAATGACTTAGTATCAATATATGACTCTCATTGTCATCTGACTTATTACAGTTATCCCTTCCACATCACAAAGGTTACGATCGTGATGCTCTCACAAATTAGAAATCCACATTAAAAAATTTGGCCCTCCCTTTGTACCAGATAAAAAGTCTGATTTTTTTTTCCTTTTCCTTTTATGGGGTGTTTATGGTACTATATGGCAAAATTTGGGTTCAATATTTGGTCGTAGGCTCTCTGTTACCTGCTGGTCTTCATGTGTCATCTGTTGCTTCTTTTCAAATTCCCATTTAAATTCTCATGCTGACCCGTGACATACCGAAACCACTTTGGGGAAAGTCATGATATGGAAGGGATAATTGGATTTAGATAATTATAAAATATTTTAGCAACTTGACTTGAAAATAAAAGGTCATGTCATTAAAAGACAATGGGATATTAGATATGTTCTGCAATTACAAGATGAGAGAGAATTCATGACCAAATGGGGAAATAGAATAGATCACAAAAAATAGAAAAGATTATTTAGTTATATGCAACTAACAAAATCAGCAAAGTTGGGATAAGAAAGAAATCTGTTAATGGGGGAATATATTTGCATAAAATATTCTTGATAAGAGTTTATATCCAACTTATATATATGAAATTAACACAAATATTGATCCCAAACCCTATTTTATTGGATTAGTGGATATGAAAAAACAATTCTCACAAAAAGAAATGAAATCTGTTAACAGCCATATCAAAGACTTAGATCACTGATAATAAAAAGAAATGCAAATCAAAGTAGCTGTGAGTTTTTTACCTTTTATGTAGGAAATTGGCAAAAATCACAAAACAATAGAAACAATAAATGTAGGAAGATTGTGGGACAATTAATCCATTAATACACCATTGATGGAATTATGAATTTATCTATACATTCTGGAACTAAATTTGAAATTATGCTTTTAAAAAGTGACATATTTCCCTATACTTTTAGTGTAAAGATAATGTTCTAAGCATATTGTCCAAGAAAGTCAAATGGAGAAAGACAAGTTTTATATATTCAACTCAAAATTATTCTTAAGAGCACTTTCTGTGCTAGTAATTAACTGGAAACAAAATAGATGTCTATCAATTAAAAAGAGCTAAACAAGCTAGAGTACATATTTATGATGAAATATTATTACTTTACCATAAGAAATAATGAATATGAAAAATTCATAGTAGCTAAGATTAAAATGAAATTCTAACCAGTAAAATAAGTAGAACTATGACAACAAAATGACAGTGTACATAACATTATTAACAAAAAATAAAATGACAGTACTACAAATTTAATGTTCTCTAATTATAATGACAAAATTTGATCCAAAAGATGAGTTTTAAAAATGTATCTCTCAAAAAAATAAAATGTACCTCTGTTCTTTTGATGAGGTTTGGGTTTTGGGGTTCCCTTTAGTAGGGAACCAAATGATAAGGTCTAGATTTAGGGAACCAAAGTGAGATTAGGGTTTCTGGTGGTCAGGGAGTTAAATGATAAGGTCTAGTGGCAGGTTTGGGGTTCAGGGAACCAAATGGAGAGGTTTGGCTCTCCTACACCCTCTTGGGATTTGGCACAAGGATAGGGAGTTTTGGGGAACTCCCTTCTGGTGTTGCAGAAATTGTCTGTAAAGGAATTTATAGACCCGAAAACCTAGATTGATAAAAGGTTTATTATAGGGATTGGGAAATAAGGTTAGAAATCCTGACAGAGAGGCATAAAGTCTCATTAAGGAAATAAGTGAGGATAAAGAGAGTGTGACACTGGAAAAGAATATTATCCAGTGGGCAGAGGCTTCCTTGGCATAGCATGGCATTTAGAACCTCTGCAAAGAGAGGATTTTAGATTGGCTCTTTTATAATAGGAGGAGCTTGTCTACAAACTGAAGGGGGCTAGTGGGTGAAGTCCCAAGTTCACTCATCTACTAGATGGGTTTCAGCTTGAGCTGGAATTTGAATAGAATTGATTTGGAATTCTTTTCCGAAGGACTGGAATCAGCCCCACCTAGATAGAATGAAACTGTTTGTCTTGTTTCCCTCGGGCAGGATCTCTCACTGAGGCAGAGTTGAAGGAAATTTTCTCCTTCAAGGATGTTTAGAGTTTCAGGGTCCCTTCTTCACTTTTACTGCACAGATAAAATAAGGAATATTTCATTATTGGATATTATGTTGGTTGGCTTTGATAAATTGCCTTGTTTTTCCTTGTGTTAAATTATTATTAAAAAGAATGACCCATAAAGTTGGAAGAGAAAATATATATTAAAAATGGATGTGATTTTGAAAATTTTAAAAGACATCAATAAAAAGATATTTTAAAAAGGAAAACAAGATTTATTGGAATTTTTTTCAAACTAGGGATACATTTTGTGATGTTAATTTTTTCTAATACAGTTAAGCTTGAGATACTTAAGATACAAAGTATTAAGATTCAAAGTATTCAAAGTAAGATACAAAGATACAAAGTATTGTAACAGCTTTTTCTCTTTTAACATTGATAGCTGATACTGAGTCATTGTATTGGACAAGATCAGAAACTATAAATCCATCATATTTTACATGTCATAGTATTCATTACTAATGTTTGTTTCATATTCTCTGTAGTTCCTCTTGAGATGGGAGTTTTTCTTAGAGAACATCTGAATTATTGGTACAGTCTAAAGGCCTACTATCTGGCCAAGACCATGGCTGATGTTCCCTTTCAGGTAAATTAATATTATAGTATTATTTGAGAAGGGAAATATTTTCTATTTTCTATTGTAAAGGATGGCAAACCATTAATTTCATTAGATTGTGGTTTTCTAGAGAAAAAAAAAACAGAATAAAAATAGAGTAAGCTATCACATTGCAATGGTGTTTCCTGTCTTAATTTCCTGTCTGAGCAGAAAGTATGTGTTGTCTCCTAATTTCCAAGTAGCAAAAAAAAAAAAAAAAAAAAGTTATTTGATAGAATGTTACTGATCAACTAATTCTACTAATAAGCATCATTGCCACAGAGCACAATATATAAGGAATAGAAGTGTAACATAATTAAATCTTGTTGCTTGGGCTTTATCACTTTATGTATGGAAAACATCTCCATGTTAATAATTCATGCATTTCTTTGTCAGATCATGTTTCCAGTAGCCTATTGCAGTATTGTATACTGGATGACTTCTCAGCCATCTGATGCTCTCAGATTTGTCCTATTTGCAGCATTGGGGACAATGACATCACTGGTGGCTCAATCTCTGGGTCTCCTGATTGGTGCAGCCTCCACATCATTACAGGTATAAAGTAAAAAGAAAAAAACAACAACTATAGACTTGTATTTTATATTTTAAGTAGGTATTTGAGATAGTTATCATTTTAACTGATTGTTAATCTACATATGTCTTCCTAAACTTCTAAGGAAATCCTAAAACTGAGCTCATGAAATTATGCTTAGATGATATTTTGTGTTTATTATGAACTGAAACATAGAATTTTAGGACTAGAGTGTTTTGTTATTGTATCCAAAATGAGCTTCATCGAACTGATTCTGGATTTATTTATTCCTGTTTTGATAGAGGGTCATAGGTCAGAAAATCACTTCTTCACCCCCACTGTCACCCTGCCACAGATGTGCACATTACTTTTCTTCTACCAGAGAGTCCTAAGACTTGACTCAGTTTACTTTACTGTTTTTTTTTTTATTATAACCAATCTTTTGCCTTTTGGATTCTTTTTACTCAATTTCCAATGGAAAGGCCTTAGTAGTTTAATCAGTCTATAAAACCAGCAAACATTGATTAAGTAGTGTGCCAGGCATTGTACTAGGTATTAGAGAAACAAACAAACAAAAAAAGTCTCTTGTCTTCAAGGAGCTTACATTTTATCAGAGGAGATAATGTGTACTTATTTATACTAAGCAAAATAAAACAAAACACCACTATACACACTACAAGATTATTGGGGGGAGGGTGGGGAAGACAAACTTTTGGCTGGAGGTATGAAAAAAGACTTTAAGAAAGTGATATTTGGCATGAGTTTTGGGGGAAAAAAAAAAAAAGGACACATAGTTGGAAGAAAGGAGGGAGAATATTCCAGGTTTGGGAAACTGCCAGAACAAAGGCTCAAAACAAGATCTGAAATACTATATGCGAGGAGCAGCAATAAAGCCTGTCTAGCTGAACTGAAGACTGCAGCAAAGGGAGTGATATACAACAATGGCTATATATGGGCTAAGGAGGGAGATTTCACCATCTCCCTCTCCACTAGAGGGCTCCACTCCTCTGAGTCCTGGATTTATGCATACAAATAAACTGAGTTTAAACCTGGGGAAACCTGACCCCTATAGGGAGGGGTTTTGACTTTTATTTTCTTATGTCTTTGAATCTTTATATCCCTAGGGGAAAATACTTAAACCTAAAGGTTTAATTCTTGGAATTAACAATGATAATAATAATGACCAGTATTGGTATAGATAGTACTTTAAACTTTAGTGTACTTAAAGTATACTATACTAGTATAAAAGTTAAGTATAAGTTTTAGAAAACTTATCTATGCTATCTCATTTGATCCTCAACAACCTTGGGATGCAGGTGAATTATTTTCCCCATTTTTTCAGATGATGAAACTGAAACTGTGTGAGGTTGAATGACTTTTCCAGTCACACAACTTGAGAATGTTCAAGACAGAATTTGAGTTCATCTTCCTCAGTTTAAGTCTAATTCTAAGACATCTTATATATTTAAGGTTTTTACCAAATACCCAGTATATAATGTAGATCAGGTATCTCACTGCCTCTACCCTAAGAAGTGCTTAAAACATACAAGATCCACAAAAGTTCATTGATACAAAAATATAAATAAGCTTAAAATTGCTATTCTATTCTCTTGGAGTTTGATACTTAAAACATCAAATAAATCAGCAAGTACTAAGTGCTTACTATGTTTTAAGGAATTTTTCTATGTGTTGGAAAAATTGAAAAGAAATGCAAAACTAGTGTCCCTTATTTAAAGGGACTCACATTCTGTTGAATATTGTATACAATCTCGGGATTACTTAAGCAGTATTTTATATTCCATCTTGACTCTATACTTATCCATCTTATTTCCTCTATGTCTTCTAGAAAGCTAAGTCAGGTAGTGGACTTATCCTCTGGCTAGTGATTGTCTTTTCTAAGATATGAGAGTTGATGCAATCAATAATTAAAAAAATATAGGTAGAGAAGAGGGCCCATGATAGAACCTTGGTTCAAAGACATAGCTAAGGGGTATAATATTGATTATAAAAACAAAAGAGATTGAGAAGGACAAATTGGACAGCTAGGAGAAGAAAGAAGAGAAAACAATATCACAATAATGAGGAGAAGATATCCAGAAATAGAAGATAGTTAAAAGTGTCATGTGCTGCAGAGAAGTGAAGCAAAATGGTGACTAGTAAAATTCCTATTAGATTTGGCAATAGAGAACTTGTAACTTTGAAAAACACAGTTTCACTTGAGTAATAAAGTAAAAAAAATGATGACAGTGGCTGAGAAGTGAATGAGGAGATAGGTGGAAGCAAAGAGTGTGGGAATGTATCTTCTGAGCATCTTTTAAGGATGTGAGGGTTTCAGGTATGTTTTTAGATAGCAGATAAAAAGCTGATAGAAAGTTAGAGATTAAAGAGTAGAAAGAGAAGGAATAATTAAGGCAGACATCTTTTGGAAATGATAGAAGGGAGGAAATGATGCAGGGAAACCAATCACAAGACCATTGAAATAGTGCAGGCATGAAGTGATGATGTCCTACACAATGGTAGTCTCAGTGTCAGAAGAGAGAGGGGATATTAAGGTGGATACAACAGGACTTGATAAATGTTTGAATATAGAGGGTAAGAAAGAATGAAGAGTCGAAATTGACACCTAGGTTACAAATCTGTGTGACTAGGAGGATGGTGGTACTTTTGAGAGTAAGAGGAAAATTAGGAAGAGGAGAGATTGGATTTTTTTTTTGTTTTGTTTTTTAAGATGGGAGAAATGCAGATTAGTAAGTTTGCTTTTGAACATGGGGAGTTCAAGATTTCCAGTAGACAAATGGAGACATAAAACTGGGTACTAAGAGAGAGGTTATTGTTGTTATTCATTCATCCAATCATGTCTGACTGTGTGACCCCATGGACTTTATCCAGGGGATTTTCTTAACAAAGATATTGGAGTGGTCTGCCATTTCCTTCTCCATTGTATCCCCATTTTACAGATGAAGAATTGCAGCAAATAGGGCTTAAGTGATTTGCCCAAAGTTGCCAGGCCCAGTGATCTATTCATTAAGCTACCTAACTGCCCCAAGAAAGAGGTTAGGGCTGGACAAATAGATATGAGAATTGCCTAAAAATTGAATCCCTAGGAGTTTATGAGAAATGAGTAATTACTCATGAGTAAATGAGTAAAGAGTAATGAGAGGAGAAGAGGTCCCAGAATAGAGCTTTGAAGAACACAAACAGGTATGATCTGGATAAAGAACCAGTAGATAAGAGTCTCCTCTTCATCAGGAAAGAAAAGTGACATGAAAATCTTGTTGCTTGTCCTTGGTACTCAAAGAGGACCATGACACCAGAGAAGTGATACCATGACATGCAAGTGAATTGGATTTAAGTGAGAGAGGGCTGGGCAAGGTCACCTGCCTCACTTTCCCCTCCAGAGTAAATGGGGTCACATCAAAACTGCTGGATATGCCTAGAGAGAAGAGAGTAATCAACAGTATCAAAAGCTGCAGAATAGTAGGGAAGGATGAAAATACAGAGAACGGTTTCACTTGAAAGATGAGGTTGGAATCTCTATTTTCATAAGAGAAGATCTCCATGAAACTGATAGAATGAATGTGAAAATAAAAGCTAAAAATTTTATATATAGAAGAAACATTTCTAAAATCAATAAAGAACATATATTGTCAGAATCCATTTGTCAGATGGCTGTGGTTAGCTAATTTTCCATGGTGAATGTGGGGGTAGAAGAGAGTATGCAAGAAAAGTATTATTTTATAAAAACAAAAGTCATCAATAAAATAGTTTAGTAAAAATAAATAAATAAATACAGAATGAAAATAAAATGCTAAGACAATTCATTATGCCTTAGGTGAGTCCAATTAATCATGAGCTAAAATTCACACTCTCAAAGGAGATAAAAAGGAAAACTAAACTATTTTTAAAGTTTCCATAGAAAAAACACAACCTCAATAGTAAACAAATATGTACCAAACTGAATAGCATTTAAATTCATAAAGAAAGTTAATGAATCACACTTGGAAAAACATATTTAGCAAGTTAATAATTGTAGGAGATGATGTTCTTCAAGAGATAGATAAATCTAATATAGATATAAAAGAGAAACATATTGAATAATATAATTCAATAATCAACATAACTCAATTTTATTGAATTCTATATACTGTTAGAGAAACTAAATTCTAAAATTAAACATTAAAAAAAATCTATTTTTATTAACACTGTTACTATATTACTATGACTTGGTCCTAATACTATATTGTACCTTTAAAAAAAAATTTCTATGCAGAGATAATAGTCAATGAAATGATAAAATGTACAAATTAATTTTTAAAACTTTAATCATAAATACATTTTTAGAGACCCTAAAACATACAAAAAGTATTAATATAAGAAACAAGCAAAATTTACAGCTTTAAATGAAGTTCGTGATGTTGGCTAGAATCCTAAATTGGATAATTGAAACAACATAACTATGTAAGAGAGACAAAAGCTTAGATAATATGCCAAATTTTCTGAAATGCAACTTTAAAGAAGAGCTTAAAGGAAAAATCATATTTGGGGGGAATATGTATTAATGAATTGGAGAAAAACAATATTAAGTATAAAAAGTAAATTTTTTTTAAAAGAGAAAAAATACCACCCAGAATAATAGACCCAGTTCCCTTTTCTACTTATGATCTACCTAAATCCTACTCCCTCAGCCTAGAATAGCAGCTAGGCAACAAAGGCAAAATTGTCCTCGGCCTTTTGCTCCACACCATCATCCTATACAAAGTGGAAACATTGTTTTTTATCTGTCATCTTTCTTCTTTCTGTGACTTGCAAACTTTTACCTTATCACTATAATATTTCATCATTGACTATGCAAGAATGACACTTCAGTTACAGACAAGGATGGCTGGACTCCAGATCTCACCATTATCTAGAAGTATTTCACTTCTTTAATAAAAGAATATCGTTTTATCTGACCACAACTTTCTAACATTCTAGAGGCAATTGATGGCATAGTAAATAGAGCACAGGAATCTGGGAGTCTGGAAAACCTAAGTTCAAATCTGGTCTCATAAATTTACTAGCTCTAAGCTTGGGCAAGTCATTTATCTTCTGTCTGCCTCAATTTTCTCAAGTATAAAATGGAGATAATAACACTTACCTTGTAGGGTTGTTATAAAGTTCAAATGAGGTAATATCTGTAAAAAGCACTCAACACAGGCCCAGGGGCATAATAGATGATATATTAAATTCTATTCCCTTCCCATTCTTTTCCATCTCTTCCCATGACTTACCCTCCTAAATTTATTCTTCACTTATATGACAACCTTAAATTTCTCCACTCCTCAATATTTTTCTGTTCCTGAAGGAATGACAGAGAAACTTGTTGAAAAAGACAGAAGGGGATGGAATTTAAAGGGCACATATAAAAATATGTAAAAGAGTAGGGCTCAGTGAGGAAAATGAATCTATCAATATCAGCTATAGAAGGAAAAGAAGAATGAATGAGGTACAATGTTAAAGACTTTTAAGATAAAAAGAAGAGTAAAACAAGGAGTTCAGTAAAGAGTCTTATCCTTTTTCATATCTGGTTATATCACCCTGTCTATTAAGTAAAATCAGTGGATTGCTTTTAGGATGTAAGAATTATCATTTGACTTTTAAAGCTCTTTAAAACTTTATTCCGTGCTAATTTTTAGTCTTATTATATATTACTCCCAATCCTACACCCAGTGAATCAGAAAGCTGGACTCATCTCATTTCTATAATATAGCACTCAATCTTTCATTTCTGTGGGTTTTTTTGTATAATCTTTCTCCCAATATTGGAACAAACTTCCTTCTCACTTATACCCACCTCACTAATATTCCCACTTATACCTCTTTTCTCCTAGGTATAGATCACAAACCTTCTACAATAAGCCTTCCCCCACATAAATTGCCAGTGCCTCTGTCTCTAACTTCTTTGTGTTTATTTTATTTTTATTCTATATATACCTATATAATAACATTTTGTTTCTCCCATTAGAATGTAAGCTCCTTGAGAATAGGAATAGTTTCATTTTTTTGTGTTTATATCCCCAGCACCTAGCTCAGTGTTTGGCCTAGAGTGTATCTTTACTGATCTATTGGAAGCACTTTAAAAACAACTAGAATACAAAAATGATTTGAAGTTATTCTATCACAACATATACAAGACATATAATTAAAACCTTAAAGATATAAGGAATGATTAAAATAATGTTATGAATATTCATTTCTCAAGGTTTGAACTTGTTAGTATAATAAAAATGACTGTATTACTTAAGTCAATTTAGAGAATTAGCTGGGTTGATGCAGTGGATAGAGTACAATCCCTGAAGTTAAGAGGACCCGAGTTTAAATCTGGCCCTGGGCAAGTCACTTAACTCCAATTGCCTCAGTTTAAAAAAAAAAAAAAGAAAGAAAGAAAAGAAAAGAAAAATTATTGCTGTCTCCCCTAAAAGATATTCCATCAAAACGACTGAACAACAATAACAAAATATAACTAACAGAAAACATAATTGACCAGAAGTTCTAGGGGGTAATCTATCAATAGAATACTAACAAACATCTTCACTATAGTTCAATCTTTTGAAAACTGGAAAGCAAGGCATAGACGTTGGTTCCCAGATAGAAACTCCTTTGTCTCTGATCACTGAGAGTTGAGTTCCCAAGAAAAGACTCAAAATATTCTGTTAAATGCAAGGCTGAGGGAAGTTCTGGAAAATGTGAAATAAACTCACAAAACTCAGCAACAAAGTGTTTCAGACTGATATTTTACATCTTACTTTTTACATATTTTACATCACAGCTACAAGACGGTAGATATACCTCTGCACATAAAAGCAATGTGGTTACTCTTAACTTCTCTTACTTCAAAATACGAGAGTAATGTCAGGTAACTGCTTTCTCAATACTCCCACTAATACATAATTAAAACCCTTAAGTTCTAAGTGATATAAACTTACTTCCTTTTTGAACAGCTCTTTTCTTTTTTTAAAATGGCTTTAGAGAAAAGAAATAATTTTTATTTTCTCATGAATAACAATGATAATATTAACCAGCATTTGTGAAAATCTTCTGATAGGCCAGACAATATGCTAAACATTTTAAAATGTTTCATTCGATTCTCACATCAACCCAGAGAGGTAGCTACTATTAGTATGCTATTTTAAAGTTAAGGAAACTAAACCAAACAAATTTAGGTGGCTTTCCCCAGTCCTACATTTTTTCTACCTACTAGACATCTCTACCATAATTTCCTATAGACATCTTGAATTTAACATGTCCTTCATCATTTCCCCTAAAGCTAATCTTCCTTCAGATTTTCTATTCCTGTCAAAAAATGTAACTTTCTCCTAAAATGAAAGTTCAGAATTTAGCTTTGGGACTACTGCCTTAAGGTTAAAAGTTCTCAATTAGTGAATCAGTGCAAATTCACCTAATTTCTCACTAGCTCCATCCAGAAAAGTCACCTCCAGTCAGGTTAGTCACCTTCCTATTCCCATTTTGGTGTCTTCATTTTCTCTGACACCATAATACCTCATTTGCCACATAATGCTGTAGAAATAGTAAAATACCATCAAAATATGGCAGAGAAATCACTGCTTACAGCTCCATTAAGTTTGTTAATTTCCCAGACAAAATAGACCACCATTCCCCCTAATATATCCTGTCTCCCTGAACTGGAATGAAATAGATTACAATCTATTTGAAGACAAGGACTGTCTCACTTTTGTATTTGTTTCCTTAGAATTTAGCTTCATACTTAGCATATAGGGGATACATTAAATGCTTTCTTTTGTATTCATTCATTTTTATTCCATCACATGTTACTTCCCTGTTCAAAACAAACAAAACAGTGACTCCCTGTTTCCTCAATGATTAATGATAAATTATTGAGTATTTTTTTTAGATCCTTCATAATTTGGCTCTAACTTAAATGTAGCTGTGGAAATTGAGTCAATCACTTAATGTTACTAGTCTCCACTTAAATCTTTTAAAGAAAAGTAACTAGCCCTAATGCTTTTATCAGACAAGAAAATAATCAAATCATTCAACCAAGCTAAGGCATTAAATAAATGAATGCCCACTCCAAATCCTTGTGGATTTTCTTTAATGTATGTAGTAAACTCAGAACCAGGCATTCAAGTATCTAACAGAATATAGTAGAGAACCATTATCTCTGAGGAAGAGGTAGAGCATGTTCTCTTTCTCCCCTGCTTAAAGAATCCTCTCCTCCTACCTCCCCTGATTTACCCAGAGTAATCTTGTGAGCTTCAGAGACTGGGAAAAATAGAACTATTTATCAAGGATTTGGCAGCTGGATCTACATTAGAAGCTGAGAGCAAGCTAGAAACACTGAAGAAAGGCAGCTTCATGACTTTATAAGTTCCCCTAGGAGATAGCTACATCGTATTTCAGGAGAGAACAGATTGAGGACTTCCAGGCTCTATTAGTTTATCCTTCTGGCATATGAACACTCTAAGTTTGCACTCCCTTTTTCTGTAAATCATTGTTGCTGTCTGTCACAGGCTTTTGGGAGAACATTTTGTACAAACTCTTCCTACTCTGCCACTTTAATAATATTCATTTATTAACACAGCTAATGAAGTCAGGGAGCTGTTTAATGATTATCAAGTGATAATCAATGTGAAGCACACCAGAAGGTGCTTATGAGCCATAAAATTATAAAAACACTCTACCTCAGCCCTTCATGGTCTTTTACAACAGTAGTAGGAAACTCAAATAGAAATGGATTGTAGGTTTTGTGGCTGTTTGCAGCCTACCACAAGTTTGAGCCAGACAGCCTAAGAAACTGAGCTGCCAGTGTAAGCAGGATGTGGGAAGAGGAAGTATAAAGCAGTGTTTCATAATGGGGCCTGTCCCAGATAAACACTGGGCCCTTTACACTTGAGGAGCCGCTAGAGAGGATCTTCAACTAATACTTTTATTTACTTGATACTCTAGTTTTCAGGATTTCCTAGGGAGGTGGGAAATGGCATTTTTTTTTCTCTTTTGTTTAGACTGTAATTATACAGTAAGGTTCTGGTATGTTTTCTTAAAAGCTAAACTAATTTTTTCCTTAATGACTTTCAAATGTTCATATTCTTAATTTATTAACATTTACTGTATTAATCTGTCCAATGAGTATATTGACTCATTGTCATAAGTATTATGAAAATAATTTGTTTTATATTCCTAAAATACTTGTGCTTAGAAGTTCATATAAAGCATGCCATATTAGGTCAAAAATATTCATTCATTTGCTTCTTTTTATTTTCACAATGTTTTACAATTCTTGTCTTACTCATGATTCAGCTTATCTGACTATAAATCTGTAAAATAATCTATGTGGCCTAGAAATTCTGAAAATCAACCATTAAGTAAATTCTCTTTGGGGGGTACTATTCATCTTTTGAAGGCCATTCTGAGTATTTTATCCTAAGTGAAGCTACTTATCCTAGTGAGAAGAGAGTTTGAAATTTCATTGGAATTACCCTTATAGTAGGAGGAATCCCTTGAAAGAAACTTTGGGTGAACTTTGATATAGGACCTAGAGAAAATTTACCTGGATCTCAGAGATTTGCCTCCATTAAGAAAAGCCCTGGGGGGAAGTGGGGGAAGAGAAGGGAGAGAATTGGTATGCCTTGTGTAGAAAAGGATTTTTAGAAATGTTTTTCCTTGGTCAGGATGATCTTATTCATAAAAGGAATTGTGGAAGTATTTTCATCTGGACAGTTTGGCTTCTCCCTTAAAAGGTGAGGGGGTGACTTGCAGTTTCTTCAAGATCCATAGCTATATGGAAAGAGTTCCATATATTCTGGGATCTCCTTAGAGACCAAGTTTTTCTTCTGAGTTAAGAAATTTGATTTTCTTTTCTTTTTTGAGTTGGTCAATAATTAAACCTGGCCTTTGTGTTTGGGCCCAGAGTAAAAGGGCCAGACAAAAAGCATTTATTAAGTGCCTTCTATGTGCCAGCTTAGTGTGATAACATTTACAAATATTATCTTATTTGATCTTCACTACAATTTTGGAAGAAGGTGGATGCATTATTATCCCCATTTTATAGATGAGAAAACTGAAGCAGAGGATAAGTACTTTACACAACCCTTTGTTATTTCAGGGGGAAAAAAAGCCAAATTTGCTTGTTATCTCAGTTGAAGGAGTGACATGAATAGGTATGATATATTTTCTTCTGGGTTACTTGTAGAATCTTGAAGCTGCTATCCCTCCATGTTTCTAGTTTATTCTCAATTCACAATGAAGACATTGCTGCCAAACTGCTACTCTCCCAGGATGTTTTCAGGACACTGATGAGAAGTCCAGGTCTTCTAGCTCTCAGAAGTTCTCAAGATCATTCTCTGCTCAAAGCAGAGAGGAGGAGGAGATGCTGTACCTCTCCCCATCTCTGCTACACAATAATTTCCTTTCAGGGGCTGGCTAGAATGACTCTTTTCTCTGTGCTGTCAGACTCTTGAATTTCTTGGTTGAACCATTTTATACACACAATCTGCAGAGCATGAGGGAACTTGACATAATATTTAAATGACTCAGATTGATCAAATGATTAAATAAATGTGTTTTTATCTAATCTAATGTACAAAGTAAATTACTTTAAATGAAGGTAAGAAGTGAGCAAATTAATCAAGAAAGTAAATTCAGAACATGTGCTTCTGTGCAGTTTCAGTCTTATTTCACATTATTCTCCTACAATCTATAGTTTGGCTAAGCCAAATTTCTCAGTATTTCCCAAATTTAGGAGCTGATTTATCTTTGTGCATTTTTGTAAGGGTGGCCCCTTTTCCTAGACTGGATTTCTTCCTAATCTTCATCTCTTAGACTCCCTATATTTCTTCAAGGTATAGCACAGGTGTCATATTTTCTGTGAATTTTCCCCTAATGTCCTTCAAACTACATATATTTTCTTATGTGTTTCACTTATTAAATAATACATAATCATCTCTTTAAGAAATGACACTTTATTATCTCTATTTAAAAACTAGCACCCAGTTGTTAGAGTCCAGCTCCAGTGAACACAGAATGTGTGAATATGAATTAAATATCTGAGGCCAGATAAGAAGATGTGCTTTGCAAACTTCCTTTATTAATCTGAGAGACAGGGTTTATATACTCTTTAAGCTAGTGCTACATTAACCCCAGCTACCTCCAGGTGATGCCATATACATTCCAGGGTTAATGCATAGACCACACTTTGACATTTCACTTCCATTTTAACTAGCAATAACAAATTATTTATCGTAACAGGGTCATAAATAACTAACTATTAATAATAAGGTATTTGTCGAAACAGAGTTGTAAATAGCATAGTTGTGATGCTTTGTTCCTGTCACCTGCATTCTCCATGAAGATTATCCTAAATTTATCTGGAGTATGTCTTTCATTCATTGTTAATGGAGGTGATGAGGCAATACTTTGAATTGTTTGCCCTTACAGAGAGCACTTCTAATGAAATACCTGAACTGAACTCTTCAGTACATAGACTTATTCAATACTGGCCTTATATACTTAGTTATAATATCTTCTGTGCTTAACATGAATTTCATAAATGTTTGTTGAATTGAATTGTTGAAGAAAAAATATTACGACATTTTCTGGTTTTCTGGTTTTGAATCAGCTCCCTTTATTTATTTATTTATTTATTTTTACTTCCATTTTCTATAGGTGGCAACATTTGTGGGTCCTGTGACAGCTATCCCAGTCCTCCTTTTCTCAGGATTCTTTGTCAGTTTTGATACAATTCCAGCATATTTACAATGGATGTCCTATATTTCCTATGTCAGGTAATTTGTGGGAAACCAGTTGATTTGTCTTTATTTTTAACTCTCATGAGGAACAAGAATTCTATGTTATTCTATAATTAATGTTTTACATATTGGCTAACTAAAGCTAGCAAGATCCTCTTCATTATTTTAGACAGAAATGCCTTTTTCCAATTAAATGGAATCTCTCACACTCTCACACTAATAAATGAATAAACAAACAAGTAAATATTTGGCATTCTTGTGATATTTTTTCTCATATAAAATAAGAAAGATAAAATATATTGGTACATAACCTGCCTTAATTTTATACTAAAACTGTAGACTGTTAGCACTTAAAATACTCTTAAAGATCATCTAATCTAAGGATTCTTGAGCTATTTTGTATGAATCCTTGTGAAAATCTGGTAATGCCTTGGGACCCTTTTTCAGAATTATGTTTTTAAATTCATAAAATAAAATGTATAAAATAATACTTGAACCCATTTATATTGAAATAAAGATTTTTTTTCTTCTCATCCAAGTTCATGGACATCATAAAATTTATTAACTCTTTGGGAATCTGTGGACCCCTAGCTAAGAGTCTCTGATCCAGTTGATAGCCTCATTTTAGAGAATGAGGAAACAAAAAAGTTCTCCAAAATGTTATAGCTAGGAGATCTAAAACTCCAAGATGTCTTCTAGGGAATGTTCCAAGATGACCAAGATAAAAATTCTTTCCAAGGCTTCCTCAAAAAAATAGCAAGAAAGGGACCAAGGTAAAGTAGCTCAAATTGAAGAAGAATAAAGAGAAATTTCCATCTAGATAACTAACTCAATGGAAAATTGAAGAAGAAAACAAAACAGAAAAGATTCTGTTATACATCTCCCACTCTACCTTTTTCCTTCTCTAACCTTACAGTGAATCCTAACTCAGGATTATGACTACAGTAGCTATTGAGTCAAATAAATCTAAAAGCTAACTGTAGTTGGAGAGAACAATAAAACTAACACTACCACTGCCTATTCTACAATATACCACAGCAGATCCTTGCTTAACACCTTTAGCTTGTGACCCAAAGAGGTCATGAATTCTTACTTTCTAGAAGTGGTGACAATAACTACTGAATCAAGGAATCTTTAGAGGCAGTGAGGTGGCATAGTGGTGGATAGAGTGTATAGAGTGCTGAGACTAGAGTTCAATTCAAATCCAGCTTCAGACTTATTAACTATGTGATCCTCGATGTCACTTAATTTTTGTCTAATCTGGTTTCCTCATCTGTAAAAATGAGGGTAACTATAATTTTTATCTTGTAGGGGTAGAAAAACATCTAATGAGATAATTTTATAAAGTGCTTAGCACAGTGTTTGGCACATAATGGGCACTATGTAAATACTAAGTATTATTATTTTGAAATTATATTATTATCATCTTGTTCACATGGCACAAACATTCCATACCTGGTGTAGACTACACTCATAGCAATTCAATTAATCTTTACCCCATTAAGAAGGTCACATTTAGGAGTTTAAACCTCATGGTTTGAGGCAAATAATGAAAGAAAGACTAAGAAAATCATAAAGAAAGGAAAATAAGTAATACAACAAAGAACTATTATGAGGTTAGAGATTTCAAGAATAAAACTACATGGAAAAATTATTTATAATACACCCAGAAAAATCACAGCAAAGGGAATAAAATCATAGCAAGGTTTTAGCAATGTTGCATACTTTCTAATATCAACAAATCAGATGTTTTTAAAATGTATATCATCAGATAGAGCTATAGGTGGCACAATGGAATCCAGAATCCAGAAGACCTAAGTTCAAATCCAGACTCAGAAATTTGCTAGCTATGTGACTCTAGTTAAGTCACTTAATTGATTGTCTTCAATATAACAACCAAAAACAAAATGTCTGTGATCTGATGTAATATGTTGTGTCATATAGAATTCCTTTAGATAAAAAAAAAAGTTTTAGTTTTTTTTTTTGCAAGTTGCTCAATCAAGTATTAATAATACATTGTTTAATATCAAATTATTCAGAGCATATTTTAAAGTTCATTTTATTTATGCCTTCTGTCTTTTAATTGCAGGCACCTTTTAGAAAAAAAATTCCTCCATACCTCTAGATTGAACACTTATTTATGAGAAAAAACAATTAAACTAAAGCTTCTAATACATTGAATTCACTTGATAATGTACATAAATATCCTGCCCTATTAGTCCCCAATCTCTTTTCCATAAGATCCTTCATATGTTTTATTATCAGAGCATATTTATTTATTAAAGCCAAATTGTTCTTGCTTGCTGATCAGGGTATTCTAAGGAAAATTTTTCTTTAAAAGAAAAAAAAGAAAGACTTCTAGATAATTCAGAGACATTCAGATAATTCAGAGATATTATATAAAAGAATAGTATATGTTGCAATGTTAAATATATTTGTGACAGGAGAAAAGAGAATGAGATCTATATAGATTATATTATATCCTTCTCATAAATGAGAAAATGTGGAGGATTAGGTAGCCTCGTGTAACCTAAAGAGTACTAGATCGGGTATCAGGAAAACAGTGTTGCAATGAAGATTGACATTGAGTAGATGTGCAAGCAAGTCGGTCAAGTTACCTGTAACAAATAACTTTAATTATGTTGCCCTCAATTTTCTTATTTACAAAATGACCAAGTGATTTTTAGCTTTGTTCCAGTTTTAAAATTCTAAGATTCTAGGTCAGTGTAATAAAGAAAGTGACCATAGTTGACTTGGTGTGATGGTGAAATTCTTTGATTAAAATCAATGCTTTCCTTCCTAGATATGGGTTCGAAGGAGTCATTCTCTCCATCTATGGTTTGGATAGAGAAGATCTTCATTGTGACATTGAAGAGACTTGCCACTTTCAGAAATCAGAAGCCATACTGAAAGAATTAGATGTGGAAAATGCCAAACTTTACTTGGACTTTATTGTTCTTGGGATTTTCTTCATCTCCCTTCGCCTCATTGCCTATTTTGTCCTTCGATATAAAATTCGGGCAGAGAGGTAAAACATTCCAGTAGGGAGAAAATTAAAAATTGAAATTAAAGGCATTTGTCTTGTGTTTTCAGGTCAGTATCTTACCCAACTTTTAAGAACTATATTACATTTCTGGATGTCAAGTGTTCAACTTCTCAGTCCAGTTGGGTTGGGTCACCTCTCCATTGCCCTTTATAATTTTAACCAGGAAGAAGATGTAGAAGAGTTTGGTTTTTTAACAGCATTTAATACTCAAGGATGACATAACTAAAATATTAATGGTGACTGGATTTTTCCTTTACAAAATTCTTCTTTATAACAAGATGACTTGAAGTCCTGGACATGGAATTATAAAGCAACTCCCTCACAGAGAACTTTTTCTGAAACTGATTACTATGTATATCAGGTTGGGGAGAAGGGAAGCTGGAACACAGGGTTATTTTTCTTTTTATTTTTCTTTATTTAAAAAATCAGTTTCAATTTTCTAAATGTATGTCTCCTTAAGACTATTTTTCTTAAGAAAGAACTTTCCATGCCAAAAATGTACAAATCTCACTAACATTCAAAAAAAATGTGTCTTTTAAATATTATTTGTGGAAAATAATTTAGATTAGAGAATGGTAACTGACTTTAAAAGAGTCTAAGAATTCGTGAAAAATTAAAAGTATTTCTGGTTAAGTCAAGTACCTTAAACCACATTTAAAATTTGCATAGCACTCTGACTATAAACTTAAAAAAAAAAAAAGACAAGGGAAATATACATAAAAGTTGATCAACTCATCTGAAAAAAAAAATTGTCTTCCACATGCTTCATGTTTCAAATGATGACGATTAGTAGCCTTTTCATTTTTATGTAGGGTATGCTTCCTAGGCATATCGGACCAGTATAAAGGGAAAAAAATTAAAGGTTAAATTTAAAAATGAATTTTAAGCTAAGACAGTGAATGTGAAATTGACATTCTAGAGTTGAAACACCATATATTGACTATATATCATTAGCAATTATTGTAATTTGTGTAGAAGTAGTTGAGATATTTATAGGGCTATTTCCTGGAGCAGATTATGTACTTCTGGGTAATTTTACTAACCATTTTTTCCTCTGAATTTCAGCTATATTACACAAAAGGGAAAATATTTTACCCTTTTCATGTAGCACTAACTATTGCCATTTCATCTTACAAACTCTGAACCAGGTTGGACTCATAGTGGGTGCTTTTCAGCCATTTGCATTGTAAGAAAGTGATATAACATTCTTTGCAGTGGAAATTCTTAATATATCTTGCAGGGATACCAGGGAATGTTTGAAAAATTTGATTTCAATAATTCAGGACTCTTCTCTCTATATTGTACACATATTCTCTGACCACTACAAAAGTTAGTAGATAATTCCAAGGTAAATCAACATCTTTTTGTGAAGTTTTTTGCATTAATTGACAGTCTCTTAACCTTTTTCAGGCTCACCATGTACTCATTTATAAAAAATGAAATTTGAGCTAGATTAATTTCAAAATTACTTCCAGTGTTGTTGGGTTTTTAAAATATTCAATGAAGCCTTTTCATTTAGTTATTTTGTATAGTAGCATAAAAATATGTTGGTCAATTAGGCAAATTACACTGCTGATTGAATGGGAGTTAGTAAATAGTGCCTCTGGCTCATTTGAAGTCAGACTATAACTTAAAATGCTTTTAAAAATTAATATGCTCAGGTTGCTAGTACTTCTTAGTGACACCTTCATATATCCTAGAAATATTAAAAGTATCAATATTGCTAACCAGATTTTGTAATCTTGGTAGTGTTGGAAACTTTTTTTCCTTCTCTTAGGCTCAGAAAAGGATAAAAAAAACTGGAATTGTACTTTAAAAGCAAAAGTTTAATGATTTAGTGGACAAATATACATCAACATCTTTTTTGTACTTTTCAATTGGCTTCTACATATATGTCTTGAATAGTAAGAAAATATTTATAAATATTAAGATTAAATTTATTTTTGAAAAGTACTCTGGAGTTTTATAATTTGAACAGTGTCTAATTGTCTAAAGTAGGCCTTTATAGGTTTTGTTTAATCACAGAATAGATTTGCTTTAGAAATGAGCAGAAATGAAATGAGCAGAAGCAAATCTTGAATATAGAGACTTCATGAACAATCCAACCAAAAACAAAATTAGAGAAAGAAAACTGCTTTTTCTTTTCCCGTGATAACTTGGAGATAAATATATTTGAAGATTTTCTTTTGAAGATCCCTTATTAACAAGCCAGTTCATTCATGAATTAGTGCTCAACAGAAAGCTAAGATTTTTTATTTGGAGATGTGTGTTTATGTATGTGTATGTATATATGTATGTGCAGATGCATATACATATATACATATGTATATAAATATTCATATGTGGATTATATAGATAGATAGACAGATAGATATATTTGTATGTCTTAGGGGTAAGCCATGTAGACATTATGACAATTCTAGTTTTGTTGGTGGTGCTACTTCCATCTCGAAGCCTACCCTCTTATTTATTGGATCCGTTGCTGTTCTTCTCATTATACCAAGTGTCAGAAGATGGTCCTCTTTTAACTTTCATTTGATTTTCTTGTATTTCAAAAGTAATGAAGTCTTCCAAAATAATGATTTCTCTAAAGTTTTATTTTTCCTGTTTTTTTTTTTTTAATTTCCTTTATAACTTCAAATATTGAGAGCATTCAAAGATAGCTTCCTAAGATGTCTGGAAAAGAGGAAGAGACTAAATAATTGGAAAAATTATAGACAGAATTATTATGAGAAAAAAGATTGACAATATTGATATTCAGCAACTCACATATCTACTTTTACATCTCTACAAAACACTGATGAGAATAATCTATACATATGTGAAAGAAACCCATATTGAAATATGAGGTAGAAATAAATTTTCATAAAAGATATCCTATCACAGATTATATATTTATAATCACATGATTAACTGAAAGAAAAGTACAGAGATTATAGGATCCTACTTTGTCTATTTCTTATTCATTTTATGTGTGTATATATATGTGTGTGTTATATGTATGTAAAATGTATACATATATATATATATATGAACATACATTCATATATATATAGCATTTGGTTGGGCATAGCAAAATGCAGCCTTAAAGGTTCTCTTTGGTTAAAGTTAATACTGTAGATTTTGATGTAAAAGGTATATGAGAGGTCATCTAGTCCAACTTCCTCATTTTACAAATGATAAAACAGATTTAGAGAGGTTAAGCCCAAATTAATCTAGGTAGTGAATAACATATTTCAAAATTTCCAAATTTAGCACTCTTTCTGCCATATCTATAGATATCATTATAGTGGCAATTATTCAACACTCACTGCTTCAATTATTAAGTGAGGGATAAACAAGGACATGCATATTAGATAAATGATACTTACTGTTGTCTTTGAGAATCTTTAGGGCAAATCTTTAATGGAGGACATATTTCATTCTTATGTTGATATTTTGTGTACTGACTAAAGAATTAAGATGTTATGAGGAGGAATACTTATTGTTAAAAATGAAATGTAATTGATTACTTAGACCATTAACTGGATCCACCTGCACATATATCTTGAAGAAATATTGCAGATAGATAATAAGCTAGGCTGAGAATTAAGCAGGAAAAGACAAGGCTTCTAGCATTTAAGATACTGGCACATTCAGCAATCCCAACCTTCTCTTTGAAGCAAAACTATTTTTTCCCAGTAATGATATGATAACTGAAAACTATTGCATATAATAATCTCTGAAGAATCAAAATTACAGTATAGTGTTGTTATTGTTGTTTGTCCTTCATTCTCAAAGAGGACCATAACATCAGGGAGAGGATGCCCTGACATGCAAATGAATTGGATTTAAGTGAGGGAGGGCTGTGTAAGGTCACCTTTCTCACTTTTCCTTCTAGGACCATCTGGGTCCAATGGCAAGATATAGCTCAAGACAATGTCTACTATTTCTGTGTAATATAAGATCTAGTGAAAGACCCTCAGCAATTTAGGTGAAACTCATCTAGAGAATTTATGGGAAGACATAGATAAGATTTTTATACATTAAGAAAGCATGAATGGATTATTGTCTATACTATAGGAGGCCATGCCCACATCAATGAGATCATAACTACATCAAAATATTTTTGAAAGAAGTAATAGTCTTTCTTAAAGTCTTCTGAAATGTTTTATTCATGTGCTTTCAAAAACTTTATCTTTTTAAGGAGTAATTCTGTTCTTCATCACACAGATCTGAAATATGATTTTTCTAAGAATTCTGTTTTTGTGTAGTTTGCTGAAATGTGTCATTCCAATGTTTTATGATATTGCCTTAGCAAGCAAATGAGATATTTCTTATAAAATGCATCAGCCTTCTTAAATGTGCAACTTTGCCTTATTTTTTGAAAATAAAAAAATTATTTGGAGATCTATTTTTTACTCTAGAGAGGCATTCTTCCTTATATTGCCTAAAGTACTACTTTTTTCCTTTAAAATCAAAATCTTTATTAAGAGTCTAATTCTTCTAAGGCACCTCTTCTCAGAGATGAAGTGAAAGGAAATCAGTGCTTCTGTCATGTGTCTTAATTGACCTATATAACTAAATCAATTAGGAGAAAAGAATGAAACATGTATAGTTTCTACCTCCTTAAGTTTTTATCTAAGTTCCAGGGGTCTGTGACTAGGAACAGGGCAGAAATGAAAGTACATAATATTTTGGGGATTCTTTCAAGGTAGATGTATAATTTATTTTTTTAATTTTGGTAATATTTTATTTTTCCAAACATATGTGAATATAGTTTTAAACACTGACCTTTGCAAAATCTTTATTCCGAATTTTTCTCCCTCTTTCTCCTATATCTCTCTCCCCTCCCCCCCCAAAAGACTATAAGAAATCTGAAACATGTACAATTGGAAGATGTATAATTTATAAATTTTGCTTGGAAAGCTTCAGCCTGGCTAACTCCAGTCATGTTGGTGAACTTTAAAATTTATCTTTATTCAAAACTTTTTGAGCCCCTTTTTTTCTGTATCTCATTATTTATTACTTTTATGTTCTGTATCCGATTGCTTATTACTTTTTAAAAATATTATTTAGGGTGATAAGTTCCTCAAAAACTCCAGGTTGGCTAGAAAATTTATGAGAAATTAATCTCAAAAATAACATTTAAAAGTGTCAAAAATGATAAATGTATACATTGCCTAAAGCAGGGATTAACAAACTACAGGCTTTTGCTTGCTCTTTTGTTTTTACTGGAAGTAATTTAAGAATTTATTTTTTCATTTTAAATAAAGTTCTACTATATCGAAAAATGTAAAAATTAGTCTTAGCTTGTGGTTGATTAAAATATAGGCACTGGGGAATAGTCTGATGATCCCCTAACTAAAGGAATTCAATAACAGTAGCTGTTCCTTTGAAAGTATCCTAGGGCCCTAAAAGATAGGGCTAATTCCTCATTTAATCCAAAAAAAAATTTTCCCCCCTCAAATTAGAGAAAAGGAAATGCAACATGTAACATTAGATGGATTCTCTGATTTCCTTTCCACCTCTTAGGGCCTATGATGTTATATGAGATGACAGGTCTTTCTAGTCTCATTCAATGACTAAAAGTGACATAGGGAGACTTGGATCTTGTATAGAATCCTTATTAAACCTACTGGTGGAGCCAAATAGACTATTTAGGATGAATCTATCAGCAAAAAGGTTTGATCCAATTCAATGAGTATTAGTTACCTATAAAGTAAAGATCTCAAAGTCAAGATCCACTGGTCATATGAGGCCTACAAAACTGCCAAGTAGGGTCTGAACCCGATTAATTGAGGAATATTTAACAAAATAAAAACACAATATAATGTCAATTTATGACCAGAAGGGATCCATTTTTATTTGAGTTTGATATCATTAGTTAAGGTATCAAAACACAAACAGAAAATGATAGAGTCCCTCACCCTCAATGAGTTTACATGGTACTGGATGTTATTTCCTTTCATTTTGTCCTAGATTCTGACTTCTTCGTAGAGCTCTGCTCTAAACTAAAAAGTGATGATTCCTATGATTTCTACTAATTCCATGACAATGATATGGGGTGGAGGGGATGGGGTGGGGAGAGAAATGAAATATTTAGAAGCTTCCAGAGCTTATTGGTTTGTTTTCTTAGAGTTGTGACAAAAAAAAAAATTTAAAAAACATGAATTCGAGAAAGTTTCAAAGTGTTTATGGAAATAGAATTGTTTGTTTTTGTTTTTGTTTTAACAAATAAGGAATTCTTAAAAGCATTTTATTTTTTCAATTTTATTTTCTTGTGTTTTGGCTTAAATGCTTGCATTTCAGATTCCCTAAAGACAATTCTTTTTGCACAATATTTCTAATATCCCTTATTCTATATTTTGAAAGATTTTACTTTTACTTAAGACCTAAAAAAGTGAATCATAACATTTATGATCTTTAATTGGAATTCTTAATGTTCTATTTAATGTTATATATATAAATATTTAGTATTTCTCTTCCTACAACACACTTTCAATCTGCTGCTCTGTGAACTTCTATAGCCAATTTTGAAAAACACAATGGCATAGTCAAATTGTTTTCTTCCAAATCACTTCACAATTGAAGTTACCTCAGCTACCTCAGTAACTACCATTAACCTAGTGCCTATGCTTATTTTTGTTTCAGTGATGTAGGAACACAAATTTTTTTAGTTTCAATATTTGCAGATTCAGCTACTCTGTCATCAGGAAGCTATCCCTTTTTGGGCATTTGTGAATTCATGTCATTGAGTTGACTCAAGGGTATTTTAAATGTTCTGTTTTTATGTAAGTGTCCTAGTTGGTAGTAAAATGTGCCCATAATTGATCTAAAAATTGCTAATAGAAATCACTAGATTGGCACTTTCCTTAATCAATTTTTTCCTTTAAAAATAAATAAATTCTACAAAGGAAATTGATACTATAGTTTTTTTAAAAGGGAATATTGTGTTTATTTAATTGTTATCTATTTTTCTCCATTATCTCCAAAACCAAAATTTTCATATGAAATTATCTTAAAAATTCATTCTTTAAAATCATTTTCTACTATTTACTCTGCTGCCTTGTGTAATTGGATTAGTCAGGTTAAAAACCCTGACTTTTCTGATTTACTGTATGTGGACTGGTTAAGAAAGCCTAAATTTGCTGAGATTAATTTGAGATCATAGAAATAATGCCTTTTGTCCATCCCAGATTAGTTTTGTTTTCTTCTGATCAAGTATAAGCTCACTTACTTGAAATCTTCTTACCAGCAAAAGCAGAGGGTCTAGGACTCATCAGATTTTTCAGCTTAATTTTACCTTCACTATATCTTGACTCTCAACTTTCATTTAAAAGAAGGATCCTTGTTTGAAAAAGAAAAACATATACAAAAATTGGACACTTTTTTTTGTTCATAAATGTTGTAATGGAAATTTTTCTGAAAAAAAGGTTTTATGTCTTTTATTAATTTTTATTATTCAAAGCCCAGGGCCATTCCTTCTGCAACTTTTTGATGGAGATCTATCTTTTGTTGATATTAGCCTCATCTTAATGTCTGTGTGTGTGTGTGTGTGTGTGTGTGTGTGTGTGTGTGTGTGTGTGTAATCAACTTGATTCATGGAATAAGAATAGTATTAAGGGAAGATGTGACATTCCTGAGATAAGAAACCAAATAAGAGGGAAAAGGGGAAATACCAATTTAATTTAAAAGTTTCCCTAGATATTTTATTTGTGAAGAATTTCCCTTGTTTTCAATTAGTCCATGTGACTGTAATATGTAGCTTTATGGTTAATAAGTGTAGGATTTTGCAAACTCAATGTTTAATTTATAACCAGATTTAATTTATCTATTAGTATCTGCTTAATTTTCCCTAGAATGTATTTGAGATTATGACTCTTTTTAACTAAGTTTGTTCAACTTCTATGACATTAAGGAAGCATAGGAATCTATAGATTTTTTTTTTAATTTTTGTGACCTAAAAGGAATAAACAAGATTGCATTAAGTAAAAGAATTATTTCTCTGTGACTTAGGTAGGTTTTTTTTTTTTTTAAAGGCTTTAGCCTTGTTAGCATCTTAATTGGGAGTCAGGTTGACTTTTCCTCTGAGATTTGAACCTTTGATTAAGCATGATAAGCTCCAGGTTTGTCTTACTTCCACAATTTCTGAATTGTAGGAATTTTATTTCAGCAATAATTCCCTAATACATTAACTTTTAAGAGGAGATATTTCTCCCATAACACTATCAAGTTTGATGTCAACTATTTCATTTTCCTTCTCTTCCCATTCCCTCTACATTCTATCCCTGATCCTGCCAATCTTTTAGTTGAACTAAGTTATGGAATAGCAAACATTTTCTGAGCAAATGGGTCTCAAACCAAAGAAACTGATATCTGAAATAGCAGTCAGAATTTAAGTATGGACCTGACAGATCAGCCTGAGGTGACTATTTGATTTATTAGAGCCAGTGAAAGAAGAGACTTTACCTTTTTTTTGAGGGGTGGGGTTCTGACAATATTTCTAGAACAAAAAAAAAATCTTCCATACAATAAAAAAAAAAAAAATAGAAGTGAGTATTAAATCATGTATAGGTGAATTGTTCTATGTTTATATGAGGAAAGCCATTGAAATTTTTGTTGTATATTAACCATTGTAAGTATAAAAAACGTTAAAACAAAACCAAAAAAAACCCCTCATTTTACTGGAAATCAGCGCTGAGAGCTCAAGCCTTCAGTTGTTGAGTTTCCCTTCAAACTAATTATTCATTATGAGTGAACAATTTAATAAAAATTATTCTGTGACATATGGCATTGAATCTGGCCTATCAGCTATCTTTTACTATAACTGATGTAAGTAATACAGAGTTTCTGTTCTTGCTTTTTTTAAATGACAGGTATACATTTTTTGTATCATTTATTAGACATCTAATCTTTCAGTCAAATCTTAAAGAAAGGTATAATATTTAATACCCTCACTCCACTATACATTTCAACAAATATTTCTTTGAACAGTAAGGCTATCATTTCTTCTTTAGTATATTTATAATGAGTACTTAGATATGGCTAATATGCTTTTGAAAAATTCAAAGGTGTCACTAAGTTTTGCATGTAAATGTAAATATATCACTAATGTACATATTTCATCTTATTTTTCATTAGAAATACCAATCTAGTTAATTTTACTAATAAAAAAGTTACTTTTTTACATGATGCCATTCTTTAAATGTAATAATTTTTAAGGTGTGGTTTAAACATCTCCAAGAATTGTATAATATATGTTAACTATTTAGTATGTCATTTCTTTGGTAATTTGTTCATTGGTCTCTGTTGTCACCTAAGGCCAATTCTCTTAAATTCAGAGGAAAAACCATTAGCTATATACTGCCCATATCAGTCCCTTTTTAAAGATATATTATTCAATATTGAAATTTAGATAATCTTTATACTTTATAAGACAGAGCTTTATACTCATCTGGCTGCATTCTGCATTATGAACGATAAGAACTTGGTTCAAATGTTGAACACCTTTTGACAAAATCCTCTTATGTAGTACATACACACACATATACAACATACATGTATTATATATGTGTGTCTATATACATATATACATACAAGTGTGGGTATTTATTTATGCACATGGGGTAAATTCCCCTAAAACCTTGGATCTTAGAGATTAGAATGTGTTGCTTAAAACAACATGAAGCATCTTGATGCTTCTGAAAGTGATATATTTTTGTGAATTTCTTAACTTCAAAATTTAACTTATTTTTCAGTCTTTACATTTTCTCATTAAAGAGATCTGTTACTGTATACTATTGATAGTCTCTAACATCAAGAAGTCAGTCTATGTGAATCTAATTTTTCTTTCTTTATGGTTTAGTCCACTACAGCATTTGGATTTAAAGTCTGTCATATAAATGATGATTAAAAAGTAGTGCAAAATGATTGTAACATACTGAAAAACTTAAGGTATCTGACACTTTATCTATGCTATTTAGAATTAATGGTGCCATGGCAAGACCTATACATTCCTATAGGGAACTCCTTGGTGAGAAAGTCCCTTCCACCAATACAGGTCGGCATCTTTATTGTGACTTATAGTATTAGAGAATTGCCCAGAACTGTGGTGTCAGATTCAATTAAAGACTGTGGTCTCTTAAAATAGAAACCATACATAAGAATCTCTGCCAGCCATGTATTGATGTAGAAAACCAGATCTTAACATTATCTGTATCCTATATGGGCATCTGGGTGGTGCAGTGGATACAGTGCCTGGCCTGAAGTCAGGAATACTCATCTGGCCTCACACATTTAGTAGCTGTATGACTCTGAACAACTCACTTAATTCAGTTTTCCTCAGTTTCCTCATCTGTAAAAATGAGCTAGAGAAGGAAATGGCATACTACTCCGTGTCTCTGCCAAGGAGATCCCAAATGGGGTCACAAAGAATTTTAAATGACTGAACAATAACAATGTCCTCTTGTATTTTTTTTATTTATTTTGTTAAATATTTACCAATTACATTTTAATCAGGTTCAAGCCACAGTGTAGAATGTTGATGGTATAAATACACTGTGTGTTTTACACTTCTGGCCTAGAGCATTGAGGGGATAAATGACTTGCTTTGTCCCACAACAATGAAGTATCAGATGGAAGATTTTATCCTTGGTCTTCATGGCTTCAAAGGTCAGAATTCTGTCCCTTGTGCCTCTAACATATAATTTATTTGAGTTTAGTATGAAAGGTAATCCGTCATTTGGTTAGGAATTATTTAATATTTTTTCTCCCCCACCTCCCTCCCCATTTCCCTTAAGCAAAAATCAATGCAAGTAATATTTTAAAATCAGTGTCCAAAGGTGTGAATAGTCTGTATTTTGGTGTAATACCTATTTTTATGATGCTGTATACATAATTTTGATTCATTCCTTTAGAAGCTTCTGCTTGCATGCTGTGATATATTTGCACTACTGTAGATAATACATAGACACAAAATATATACATTTGTAAAATAGTTTTCTTTTAGTTCCTTGCTTCTTTGCAGTTCACTTGAACTTGAACAATGTACTTCACTTGAACAATGTACCTGAGCAAAACTGTAGAATGTGGGGCATTTTAACTAGTTCTTAAAAACAATGATTAATCCTTTGTATATTTCTGTATAGTTCCTGTAGAAGATTTGTATGTGAATTTTTCCACATTTCCAAAATGTGAAATTTTGGCTTTGTTTTCTGAAAATAGCTGACATTTATGATATAACAAAAACCAAATAAAATATTATTTTCAGATTGCTGTTTTTATTCTGTGTAAGCTAATAAACATATTACATAAAAGTTGTAATTAGAATTTGGTTAGGAATTGGGATAGGGTACAGTTTTACTTCTTATTTGAGGAGCTTTTAAAAAAGAATACAATGTATTTTACTGAAGTTGGGAAAGAAACCTGATATTTTAATTTTTATCATTGAGCATCTTTTAAAGAACAAGCTGTCTAAATGCCGAAAGAATTTTATCTCAAAATAGAAAAGAAAAAATAACACAGCCACCTTTTGTATTAACTAAGGCTATTCAAAATCAGAGTGGATTTCTCCAAAAGATACTGAGTTCTCTTTTACTAGAGGTCTTTTTTCAGGGATATTAGAATGGGAATTACTCTTCATTTAACAGTTAACAGGATAAAATGAGCTGGAAAGGACCTAAAAAGCCAATGAAAGTTTATAGATGATCAAAAAACTGTTGTTGTTGTCAATGATGGTGGTGGTGGTGGTAGTGTGTTATACAGATCTGCCATTAGTCCTATTGTTAAGGACAATTGCTTCCTTAGGTTATAATGACACTTCAGGTTTATCATCTTCATGTGTAGCAGAACCCAGTATTCTCATAAGGGAAGATAGAGCCAAGGGATTGAGCTGAGATCAGAAATTGGAAGAAGAAAGAAACTCTTCATTCACATGTCCAGTAGGTCTGTTTCCAATCTAAAAAATAGATTTGGCTAAGTAGCATAAATGGATATTTGCAAAAAGACTATTGTGAAAACAATTATGGCTTATATATTAAGCCAGTTGCCTAAGTTGAAGAGGTAGAGCAATTCTACAAAAAACTTGGTAAGACCCTAAACTCATGGATACACTTTGATGATTGATGGCATTATTGCAAAAGATGGGAATAGTGGGAGAATGGTGTTGAATACATTAAAAATCATGAATTGCTAATAAGGAGAAAAAAAAAAAACTGCAGACAACCAAAAACAAAACCTTGCACCTTTGCATTTAGAATATATCCTTTGAGAAAAAAGAGGGTCCCTGGATATTATATCTTAAACACATTCAGAGAGTATTTCCATAACTCTAATAGCTCAGATTTCACTAAGACTTTTGGAACACTCTGCCCATACAAATCAGAATAAGACTTTAGGAGCTACATCAATATATATTTATGATAATCCATAGGAAATATATATTTACCTATCACTAAAGTATTTCTTTGAAACATTACCTTTGTGTGGAGATGAACTTGGATTTGTGAATCCTATGTCAGATATTCAGGCAATGTCTTGAAAACTGAAAAGATAATTCAATCAGTAAATATTTATTTATTATCTACTATATGCCAGGCACTATACTAAGTGTTGGGAACACAAAAGAGCCCAAGGCAGTTCCTGCTCTCAAGGATCCTGTTTTCAAACTACTGTTTTTTTCTTTCAATGTATTATTGTAAACCCTGATCATAGTTCCTCAAGCTGCTATTCTACTATAACTTTCCCCAACAAGGGTTCTCTTCAGGTGGTTATGGGAACAATTCGTTTTTGAGCTACTTAAGAGAATCTGTTTCCCACTTTCTCATTAATACTTTTGCCTCTTCCCTTCTAGACCATCTCTTCATCATGTCATCACTTTCCAGTCAGGTTTAGGGTTCAGAGGAAAGCTTCTGCAAGAACACTTTTATCTACTTTCCATTGTCCTTCAAGACAGCTGGCCTGGGTTATGCAGGCCTATTCTCCTGTTCTAGCCCATGATAGATGACAGTGTAAAGTAGAAGTTATGGGGAGAGGGTGTGAGGTAGGAAGACAGTAAAAGATTCAACAGTTTTTAAAATCAACAAATCAGCTTGGTTTTCATGCAATAAAAGCTTAATAGTCCCTATGAACAATCAGTGGATAAAGCTTATAGACAATAAAACACTCACCAGTTTTATTCATAAGTAATTTTTCCAGGGTCAACCCTACTTCGGGCTTCAATAATCAAGAGGTAACAGAAAGGCAAGGGCTCCACTAATAGGACACAAGCAGTCCCATTGCTTCTCCTTGTAGGTACTGCCTCCCTCACTAGCTCCACTTACACAAAATCAGCACAGCTCCTCTCACTCTCTGAGAATAAAAATACATCAGATACCACCTGCCCTGTTGCTCTACTTATGCTGAAATATTCCCTATCTGTGTTGTCTCTCCCTATTAGAATGTAAGCTCTTTATTATCAAGGGCTATGTCACGTTTTCATTTGTATGACCAGCACTTAGAGTGCCTAACATAGAATACATTATCACTTACTATATTTTGTTGTTGTTATTGTTCAAAGAATGAAGACAGAAGAAAACTATAAGTGGCTAAGTTACCAAAATGACTGCATTTTATATCTTGTCCCTGATTCTTATCTACCTTAGGGTCCTGCCCATTTTTATGGTCCTTTGAGTTTTAAAACAGTTTATGCTCTTACTAACAGATGGTGCAACTTATCCTTCAATTTTAATTGTATGCCTTTTTGATAACCATGAGACAGCCTGGAGCCACCTGGAAAGTCTTGCTTCTTTGCCCTTGTATATAAAAATCCATCCCCACAAATGTGTGATCATAGTTGTAAGTAGATTGTCTATAATGAGGTATATTCTAGTGATTGCTATTTGTCTAACTTCATAAACAAGTTTATTTTCATTTTCCACCAGTTTTAATTGTACAGATTTCACTCTACATAACTCATCATGGAGCTGCCATTCACAGATTTATTAAAACCATTTCTGAAGTCATGATGTTAATGCTTTCACCCTCTACACCTTTTGTGGGAATCGAAATCCATGGTTTTACTACTGTCTCTGTAAATTAATATGACTGGTTTCAGCAGCACAAAGTCAGGGGCTGTTTAATAATAATGTACATTGAGAGAAAATGTCAAGTTATCTCATTATGATCCACTGGGTGGCAATATTTCTTCACCAAATATTACTTCAAGAATTTTTTTTTTTCTTTTAGTTTCAGGTGGAACATTGAATTTGTTACAAAATGTTTATGGCATTATATTCAGGCATAGTACCAGCCATTCGCAGATTTTCTTCATAAATGGACCTGACAACATAATAACGAAGATTTATCACTGGTAAAAAGTTTTCTAAGCATTTGAATAAATTCAATATCATCTGAGTTCATGATGTACATGGAAAAATGGGAAAAGATAGTTAACCTGATGGAATTTAAGGGATAAAAGTATGAGTTCATTGTGATCTTCTTTTACTTTGAAATATATGAAGGGAGACATAGTTAAATGATTAAACAGAGGAAATGTTTTACAGAGTAAAAAGAAGAGTAGAGAATAGGAGCAAGCATAGGAGAGAAACAAGTTTGTTAAGGCATGGAGATTCTGGAATGGTTGGGTGTGAATCCCCACTATGGTTGTGACTGCTCCTTATATGGTTAGAGAGCTGAAGAAGGGCCCTTTTCAGAGTTTCCCTTGGGGGTAAGTGGAGGCTAGAATTTAGAAATGTCATAGTAAATATCATTTTAAAACTTCCAAGTTCCTCACAGAACAAATTTTTTAAAGACTCTATAGCATCCATATAATGCACAATTCAATAGTCTTTCATTTGACATTACAAGATTAATTTTCATGTAGCAAGAGTAAATCAATGTGTTTAAAAAAAAATGAAACAAGCATTAGCTAACTTAAAGTCCATCTGTTGGCAATTATGACAATAGTATGTCCAGTGAAGAGGGTTAATGCAATTAGCTTTCTTTGGAAGAAGTACACACAAGCATACACACATATGTGCTCCTTCCTATGCATGTTGAAAGACTGTGACAGAGACAGAGATAGAGAAAAAGAAAGTGAAAGAGGACTATCACCATAGTTAGGATAGGAGTATTGCTGGAGTGCTTACAGGGAGGGAGGACAAATATTTTTAGCTTCTCCTCCCCACCCCCATCCTCACTCTTGTCTTACGGAGATTTTAATTCCTACCAAGACAGAATAGGAGATTGGGGCCAGAAGACATTATTCTTGTCTCCTCAGAGAGAGAGAGAAATCAGGTTAGAATTATATCTACCTGCTCCTTTGAATATTATCAGTCTAGGCCTTTAGATTCAAGCTAACCTTCTGATTACTATTCATTACTGTAGCTGCACGATCCCAAGTTTTACATTCACCCTTTCCCCTCAAAATAGTAATTCTACAATGAACATATACATCAATTAGCAAAGAAAATCATTTATCTAATTTGAAAACCAAACTGAAATCAGAGACAGACAGACAGACAGACAGAATATGGAAACTACTGGAACTTGAGCCCAAGGGGATCTTGATCTAGAAATTGTTGCTATGCTCTATAGATAATGAGTTAACTATGAACCTATTCCTTTTCCCTGCCCAAGAAAATGAGAAGGTACAAAAGGAGAGAGGAATTGTACTTCCCACATTTTGAGGGGATTAAGTTTGTATTTTTGTGATGATATCTTTTGAAATAAATATTGCTCTGTAAAAGTTCCTTTTGTTACATAGAGGACCTTGTCTGGAGTAAAATTGAGTCATTTGCATTTATACATAGGTATCCCTGGAAAAATTCTCTAAATGGAACTTCTGGTTTCTGAGATAACTTAGACTGTGAGATCCTGGAAAAGTTTGGAAAAAAAATTTTTTTTAGGTTATAAATATACAATTGGAGATTTTGTTCTTTTTTTTCTTTTTTCATGGTATTTCATTACAAGAAAATTTTGTAAACTTTTCATTTGTTGATTGAGTATTTAAATACTGTTATTTTTGTATTATTAATTCTGGATAAGGAATAACATATTGATATGTTTTATATTCCTGTATAGTACTGATGTTATGTTTACTGTGAGGATTTTGGAATGTCTAGACTGCTGATTTCTAATAGATATATTCATATTGTCTTTTTTGTTCATCTTTTGTGAAAGAAAAATTCTCTACAAATTCTTAGGTTTTGTACCTAAAACTGACAAGTAGCTGATAGTCTTTGCTACTTCTCTCATTTGTCTTTTTGCCCTGATGGGAAAGTTTATAATTCCATTTGATTTGCCCTGACAGTCACAAGCATTCATGGGGAAATTTTGGTTTTCCTTCAGGAAAGGGAATTGGAGAAAATTTCCTGGACCTCTATGTGGATTATCCAGACTAGAAGAACCCACAGAGAATTTCTAAGTAGAAGGGGAAACATTTTGTTTTGGTATGTCCTGTGTAGAAAAGGATACTTTTCCTACAAACTTCAGTTGGATGACTTTATGCAGTGAGGAAATCATTAAGAATTATTTATTTCACCTGAGACAGATTTTTCATTTGAGAAAACAGGAAATGCCAAGGTGACTCCAGGTCTCAAATTTCTGTGGGAGAGCTCCATGTACATTAGAAAGCTAAATATGAACCAGGTTTCTATATTAAAAAAAAAAAAAAAGCCAGTGTTGTCTTTGTTTTTCTTTTGTTTGTGGGTTAAGAAAGATCCTATAAGGCTAATAGGGTCAAGTAAGCAGGTATATTTAGCAAACTTTGTTAAAATGCTTGGTCTCCTTCATTTCTCCTTCATCTCCTATCATACAATTTCTGCTGCTATCTCCTCTTTCACTTTTGTCTGACATGATGATGTTGCCTTACTTCTTACTAAGGTTAACTTCCGACAATCCCATTTTATCCCATCTACTTTAATAGATTTCTCCCATTGTCATAGCCATTCTATCACTTACTTTTAGTTTTTCTATTGGCTCATTCCCTACTGACTAAAAATGTATCCTTCTCTGCCTTATCTTCATGATCCTTCCATATGTGCTAACTATGATACTATGCATATTCTGGCCTTTGTGGTTAAATTCCTTGAAAAGGAAGTCTGCAAAATGTATCTAAATTTCTCCCCTTTCACTCTCTTCATAACCCCATATAAGTCCTTTAAAATCTGTCTTCTGACATTATTACCCTACTAAAACTGCTCTCTTCAAAGTTATCATTGATCTGAGGTGCCAATGCAATGTCCTTTGCTCAGTCCTCATTCACCTTCACCTCTTTTCTTCTGTCTTTTTTGCTCAGTCCTTTTCTAGATCATGCTCTTTAAATCTAGTTTTGTTTTTTTTTAAGGGTTATAGCTTGGGACCTCTTTTCTTCTTTCTGAGCCTTCTTTTCTGGATCCTCCTATACTACTTCATTTGGTAACTTCATCACTTCCCATGGATTTAATTACTTGCCTCTATGCTGATAATTCTCAACTCTACTTACAAGTAAACTTTCTGCTGTCCTCCAATCTTGCATCTCAACTATATTGCATGTGGCTTGAAATGTCAGTAGATATATTTGAAAGTAAACATGTCCAAAATCAAACTGATCATCTTTCCCTGACCCCACCCCTACATCCTACCATACCTTCTCTATTTTTTTTAGAAGGCAACATCCTCCTCCTCACTCAGACTTAAAACCTTTCTGTTATCCTCTCTTGTTCACTATCTCTTAGCTAATCCCTTCATACCCATATCCTGTTGGGGGTCACAACCCCAACTCCAGAGTGGAATAGGTTTTATGTGACCAGCACTACCTGTCCACTTGAATAGCAAAGACTGTAAGCAATGAGAGGTGAGAGCCAGGGTGGTGTGAGACTCTGTTTATTACACAGACTGCAGGTCCTTTTTTCATCTCGGTGCTTGGTTCTAGTTACTACCTCATATGTAATCACATTCTAGCCTATAAGAAATACGTGATTCTCTATAGGGAGCTACACGTAGATATGTAGTGTGCATTCCTTTTCTAATTAGGATATTCAAGGTACTCTCCTCTAAGGTCTAGAACATCTCCCCTGGGAACTGCCACATTGTTCCTTAGGGTGGGACCCCCTTCCTCCCAGGGCCATCTTGTTCAGTCTTATAAGGCTACTCTCAGATTACCTGATCTGTGCCCTGTGCGATGTCCAAGGCTGGTGGGGGGTTGGCAAGCCCTCTTACAATATCCCATCTGTTGTCAAGGTCTACTGAATTTCACGTTGGCCCCCTTATCTCTTCGAACACTACCATTGCCCTAGTGTAGCCTTTTATTACCTCATGCCTGAAATTTAGTAATAAATGGATGGTCTGTCTGCTTCATGTCCTTTCCCATTACAATCTATACTCATAAGAGATCAAAGAGAAAAAGGATACATAGATACAAAAATATTTATAGAATTCCTTATTGTAATGGCAAAGAACTAGAAACTAAAGAGGTGCTTGTCAACTGGGGAAACAAATTCTTCTATAAATATAATCAAACACCATAAGAAATAGCAAAAGGGACACTTTCAGAAAAATTTGGGGATTATTATTTGATACAATATAAGAATCATTACAGTCTGATGGAAGTTGCAGTTAGTAAAATAGGAAAACAATTTATTCAATAATGACATTGTAAAAAAACACAGCTTTGTAAGACTTACTAATGATGATCAAAGAAATCATCAAGAGTAGATGAATGTTGAAAATCATTACCAACCACCTGATGAAGTGATCAGACTCAAAATGTACAATGAGACATATTTTTACATGGCCATTGTGGGTGTTTTGCTTGACTATGCATTTTTCTAAGAAGAGTGTCTTTTAAACATTTTTTCCCATAAAGAAAGGGGAAAATAAATGTTAATGGAAACAGTTAAAGACAATAAAAAGATAAAGAATACTGTAAAGGATATATTAGTTCAAAAGACTATATTTTCTTTTAAATTTATTCTTGTTCTCTTCTATTCATTATACTTTAAAAACTGTTTTTTTTTTTTTTGGCATAACCATTACCCTTTTATCTCTCCCCAAAATAAATACCCTCCTTCTATATATATTGACCATGACCAAAAAATATTTAATTCATTTTGGATAATTCATTATTGATGGCTATTCATTACTTTTAATATATTAATTGTAGTTCTTATATCCCTCAAAGCTACTCTTCCTTACTATTGTTACTATATAAAGCATTCTCCTAGTCAAACTCATGTGAAACATCAGTTCATAAAAGTCCTCTCAGATTTCTTTTAATCCATTTCTTTCATCATTTCCATTATTTTCATCATTTATATGCCATAATTTGTTTAATCAATCCTTTAATGAGCACCTTGCAATTTCTAATTCTTTTACTATAACTAAAAGTACTATTACTGTTATAAATAAGAGTCTTTTCCCTCTGCTTTTTAGTTTAGTGACTTTGTGGAGTATGTTTACAAATCGTTTTGTAGAATTATTATATCAATTTGTAGCTCTAACAACCTTTCATTAATCTTGTACCTATTCTATCACTTCTTTGACAATTACTATTTTCTATTTTCCCAAAATTTGTCAACATAATAAGTTTTCTTAATATGATTTTTCCATGTTTTTCATGTTATTAGTATGAGCATTTTTTCACATGGTGGCTAATAGTTTATTTTTCTTTCCTTTGAAAGAAATGGTACTTTTTAATATATATTTGAATTGATCCCCTATATATTTTAGACATCAGAGAAACTTGCTGCAAAAATTTTTTCTCCAGCAAAATATTTCTTATTCTGATTTTATATTTATTTATTTTATTTGTGCAAAAACTTTTCAGTTCTATGTAGTTGAAATTGTCCATTTTATGTCTCAGTGGTTTCTTGTTTGAGGCTAAAAGTTAGATGGTTCAGTGGGTAGAATAGGTAGAGTAATGGACCTGGAATCAAGAAGAACTAAGTTGAAATCCAACCTCAAATATATATTATATAGGAAGAAACATACATACATGTGTATATACATATATGTAATCACCATTTTGAAAAGGAAAACATTAAATTATATTCTTAATGGTCTTACTTACTGTAATGGTCATCCTGTGTGGAGGGTCTTAATGGTCTTACATACTGTGAATGGTCAAAGACATTGACTCTTTTCTTAACCATACAAGTGAAGTATATGGATGTGAATATATTCAAAATATCTTGACACAATTGTCCAAGTATGTTATTGTGATTTACTTATTGTTTCTATTCCTCTATGCTTCCAAAAAGGGAGTTAGTCCATTCACAAAATTAAAATCCATATTAAATGCACAAACATGAAAACAAGAATTAAAAGAACCAAAAAAAAAAAAAAAAAAAAAGGAAAAAAAGTCTTTCCTATATGTCTTTACCATAAAACTTCAGTGGTAGTATTCTGTTCAAAATTACAATTGCATAATCCCCACAAACTCTTTTAAAAATCTGTGTGAAAGACTACAATTGCTTTTTAAGAAAGAAAGCCTCTAAGTAATAAACAAATGTTTGTATGCTAAGTATGCCATTTTAATTCTTTAAGACATACTTTTTACAAATTCAACATAAACCTTTTATACTAAAGTTCTCTGGATCAAAAACTGATATTAGATTAGAAAATTCAATAATCATCTGAGAACATTTTACAAGGTACAACGATTTGATTACTGATTTGTCTGATGATATCCAGGAGAAGACATCTTCATATTAAAATGTGCATTCTAAAAATTGAAAAAAAAATTGAATAAGTAAAATTAGTGGTATTATCACTATCTTCTTATCAAGTTTCAAACTTACCAAAATAAACTTTCAGAATTATATTCATGGTAAGCACAGCAGTCTTTTCTCTTTTTCTTTTTCAAATGTTATTTGAGAACTATAACATTTGCTACCTTAGAATAATACCCATTTAAAAACCTTAAAGAATACTCATTTAGCAAGATAAGACAGCTAAGCAAGACAACAGATGGCATATGGCTAGTAATGATAATAATAATGATGATAATGAATATTAGATGAGATATGGGACTAGTAGCTGAAACATGAACTTAGGCACTGAATGAAACACAAAGGTTCTTCAAGAAGGGTTAAAATAAGATTTCCTCGAATTGTCCTTTTTTCCTACTCTTTATCATTAAACTTTGCTTCCTTGACATGTTGATTAGCCACCAACTGTGTTCCCTCACTTGGAATGGAATAGACAAGAATTAGAAACTTCTCGTTTTTTTTAAATAGGAAAGCAACAGAGGCAGATAATAAATTGAGTATTAATTCATTAAAAGTTGATTCTTTGCCTAACTTTTGGAATGATACTAAATTTTGTCAATATTAACTCTTGGGCTCATACTCAACAAGGGAAGGTTAGAAATTAGGGATGACCCTGAAAGAATATGGCTATATTTACAAGGAGCCCAATCATATACTAATTTCCAGGATGCAGCTATCTCTTCTGTACTGTTTAAGGAAAGAAATGACAATAACTTAGTGAAAATTTGGACACCTTGAGAAAATGACTGATCTACTTTAAGTCATGAAAGACAATATTGTGTAATGGCAAAAGTTGTGGAGTTTTCATCTCTGCTTTAACTTTACTGGCGACTTAACCTTGTCAAAATTCTTTCTCTCTCTAAGCTTCAGTTTCTTCTTCTGTAAAATAAAGTGATAATACTTGTAGATATGTTTTCCAAGGTTGATGTAAGCCTCTTATAAGATATGCAGCAGCATTTTGTAAGTATAAACTGGTATATTAATATATGTTATTCTTATTTTTACAGAAAGAAATGTTGAAATGTAGCATTCATCTAGCAGTATATCAAGATTCTCCTCAAGATCAACTTTATAATCGAATAAGAAAATTAAATAGGGATCTGATTAGGAAAAATGAGATGGGCCAAAAGTTTCAATAAAATGAACTTGTACATTTAGTATCTAAATACAGATTCCTGGCTTTGCCATTACCCATGATTGACTAAGTTTAATCAATTTATTTAACTTTTCTAAGCCTTAGTTTTTCACATCTGTAAAATAGGAGCACTGGAACAGATGTTCACAAAAGTATCACTTACATTTTAAAATCTCTGAATCTTTTGTTTTCAAAGCAGAGCATCCAATAAGGCAATATATTCCATCTAACTGTCACTTGAAGGATTTGCAGGGGGTGTAGGGAGTGGGAAGGTAATTTTTTAAAAGCACAAATTACTTATAAAAAGGAAAGGAAGATGATTGCTTGATTTAAAACTTCCTAGGATGAAATATATGGAACTTGATTAGGCTAATGAAAGAGTGTAGCAGTTCATCTCAAGTGCTCTGATGTTTGGGTTTCAGGAGAAAATTCCAATTAGAGATGCCCAAAATTGAAATGGGCTTCCTCAGGTTATACTATGTCCTCTATTTATCGAGGTTTTTCAAGTGAAGGCTTGATGACTACTTGTTAGGGATGTTCTAAGATTCATTCTTTTTCAGAAAATTGTTCTCTGATTTCCTTCCTAATCTAAGAATCTATACTTTTACACTGGTAGTTTAATAAATAATACTTTCTCCACCATATTAAAGGTACTAGACCAAGTTGATGATGCATTAACCTCCCATATCCAGTCCAATTTATTACGCAGACTAACTACCACAATCCCAACAGTCATTGATCAGTGACTGTCTAGCTTCTTTTTACCCTCAAAGTCTATAGGATTTTATTATTCACCTTGCCACTTTGCTTACTGGATCCTAAGCACCTCTTGGCCTTTCCATCTGCCATGAAACTGAACTTTGCTTTATACTTTTCTCTGCTAATTGAAGTGGGAACTTCTTCAGAACCACCTCTCTAGACTTTTTTCTTTGTATTCCTAGCACTTAACATAATATTTCCAATTTAGTAAATGTTTAATAAATTATTTCCCAGTAATAATTTTCCATTAATAGTTACCTGCTTCTTGAAGAGGTTTGAAGCACCACGGTACTTCAGGGATACTGGAATCAAAACAACACCCTCTGTTATTGCATTGTTCTGCAGTAACTTCAGGGTAGCCACAATCTACTCTCTCACTGGCTGGGATGGCACATTGATTACCAGCTGTTCCAAGCAAAAAATTGAGTTAAATTTCCTGGGAAGTATTTTCTCTTTCTTTGGAGAAATTTGTATTCAATACTACTCTAAATTTAAATTATGATGACACATTGCTTATATAAAACAGGTCTTTAAATTACTATCCACTTTCAATGTAAATGATTAAAGAGGAAAAAATCTGTAAGGATCACAGGTGTTAATATCAAAAGTGTTCCACGGAATAGTCTTAACTATAAGCTTTTAGACATGGTTGTTATACATCCACTTGTTTTTCTCATAAATCTATTAAAGAACAACTATATGTAAAATACATTTTTGGATAATAATTTGCCAAGCAACTTATAGCAATTTGATTTGCTTTTACATAGATTTAATAAATGAAACTTGTATTTTGCTGAGACTTTTCAGTCATTCCTTTATTTCCCCATATTTTTGACTATGCACATCTTCTCATTATTCAAATATCCAACCTACAAGATTCACTAATAACCGACTAAAAAGGTTGATACATTGTTTGCTGATAACATTTCTCTTGATTTCACTGATTGAAAGTTTTCTTAGAAGAAAAATAATTGTCATTTAAAAATAATTGTCTCTGGAATGCTCTTTTATCTAACGTTTAAAATTAAGAACCACTCTAATTTTCTTGCTGTTTAAAAAAAAATAGTACATCACTTCTTTGCTTACCTTCCTTGTTTTGTTTCCCTACCTGCCTTATTCCTTATAACTTTCCCAATTCTATTTCTATCTTCACTGCACTAAAAGAAAATGAGAGAATATACTTACATAAACCAACATATTCACCAACTGTACTGGAGAACCCTAACATTAGGGCAAATGCCACAAAGCAAAGACCTTTGAGATCCATTGCAAACTGTAGACTTACAAAGCCTGCAATCTTCAGAAATATAGAAAAAAAATAATATAAGAGCCTCATTTATACTCCTAGGTTTGCACAGTAATTCAGGATGTTTATCTTGGCAGGGTTTTTGTCTGTGTGTTCTAGCTCCACCTCTTTATTATATATGAATCCAAAAAGATATCCAAATCAATTATCTTCAGTAAGAATATATTATATTAAATAAGCTAGAGAAGGAAATGGCAGACCATTCTAGTATCTTTGCCAAGAAACCCCAAATGGAGTCAGGAAGAGTTTGACATGACTGACAAATGACTTAACAGGAGAAAAAAGGAGAACAATTAGTAAGAAAGATAATGTTTTGGTAAATATTCTGTGACACTGGAAGAGTTCACCATCTCACCAATTGTTCTCAATAAATTAATTATCACAAATTATTTCAAGAAACCCATTTGGGTTGACTACATTACCAAATAGGAAGAAGAAAATGGCTTAAGGTATCAATCCACAATAATTTTAGAAATGCTTTTTATAGTCCTACAAGTTTTTTTTGTTAGATGTTGGATCAATTTTCTACATTCATTTTAATGGTCTCCAGGATCTAAAATTCCATTCAAGTGGAGGATGCAATATTGAGTAAGAGATACCTCTTGGTGTTTTTCAGTGCTAAGTTAGTATGTGATATTCGGAAAGATAAGATAAAGATTTGAATTGATGGGGAGCAGGTGAATTTATTCCCTAATAAATAAGGGATATTAATTATTTTTAAATTTCTTTCATATTTCTACTGTGAATAGAGAATTTTTAGTTTACAACACCCAGTATACCTTATCCTTTTGTTTCCTAACAAAAATTTTACTTAGAGCAAGTACCAAATACAGTAATTATTATTTCTATGACTTTGGAACTGGGCATCTGTATATAACTATCTGAATGATAGTTTAAAATTACTTTGAGACAGTGTTATACAAACAGTACTGGATTGATAGACAGGTGACCTGATATGTATGTAACTAGATAGCATGAACTTAGGCATCTCACTTTAACTCCCTATACCTCAATTTTCACATCTTTATTTACAGGAGATTTCAATTTTCTCCAAGGAGCATCAGTTTCATGACTCCTTTCTCTTTTGCCTAGATATTTGATAATTAGGTTAGCTAATTGGATAACTCTATGTGTTACCTAGAGAAAATGTAAGTAGAGGTGCAAAAAAGGAGTATATAGTAAGTCCCTAGTCAACTAGAACCAGCAGGGAAGTACTAACTTGAGAAGGTGACACATTATTCTGTGACTTAGGGGGAAAAACAGATTCAAATAGTAGCAAAACACCAGGAGTCTACATGAAATCTAACTTTAAATCAATTGTTCTTTTTTTTTTTTCTGAGGCAATTAGGGTTAAGTAACTTGCGAGGGTCACACAGCTAGGAAGTGTTAAGTGTCTGAGGCCACATTTGAACTCAGGTCCTCCTGACTTCAGGGCTGGTGCTCTATCCACTGAGCCACCAAGCTGCCCCCAAATCAATTGTTCTTTGAATTGGGAAGAAAAGAACTCTTCCAAGATGAAAGAAGCAACAGTTCCTTCCAGTAGTTTCTGAAACTGTTCTGTGAGGTCCAGGGCTAAATGGACCAGTATACAAAAGAATTTTTGTACACACTGTGGTGTAAAGGGCTGAAACTCTGAATAGGTGCACTTGAATCAGACAACCAAGCACTTAAGGCTAATTACCTATTTGACAATGACTCCATTAGCATATGTTTGGAATTGTCTCCTCACAGTCAATGCTGGCTCAATGTTTGGGGTTAAGAGAATTGTAGGTAAGGATTAGAGGGTGGGGTGAGAGAGGCAGAGAGCTTCACTTTGCAGCAGGATGAGAAGGGAAGTTGGTGGTGAGCCTCATGGAGGTTTGTCTGTCTCCTTCACTTCTCCTAAAGTCCTAAAGACCAGGGACTTTTACTTATCCTGACTCCAGCTGTTCCAATCACACCCACGATACTCTTTCCTGACAGGACAATTATTAAAGTTGTTTCCATGGGAAATGAAATAAATTGTGTTTACTGAAGGTTACTGAAGGAAGAATCCCTTGCTAATGAATAATGTTTCTTTCTTTTTAAAATTTTTATTTATTTTATGTTTTAATTTATGGAATAAAACAAGCATTTCCATAACATAGTATAATAAAAAACATGACTGCACATAAAATTGCAAATCCATCAAATACAACTTACTATTCCTTTTAAATATGTAATAAAGTTATTGTGTAAATTTTTTTTTCCTTCTCCCCTTCCCCTAGAAGTGGCTACCGTAAGACACAGATATGTGTGTGTGTGTGTGTGTGTGTGTGTGTGTATGTATGTCTATCATCTATATGTGTGTGTATACACACAGATATATACATACATGCAAAATCATTCTATGCATACTTCTATTTATTAGTTCTTTATCTGGATGCAGATAGTGTCTTCCTTCATATTTCCTTTTCTGGGCCTCAAATGTGTGCCCTGTAAAATGTAAATAAAATTGCTTAGCTTTATTGATCAATGTGATAGTCAAAGGTAACCAGGAATTACCCTTGATGTTAGACACTGAAACTTTCAGATCGGCATGGGAGCAATAAGCTGGAGAAGTGAAGTTTTCAAGGTTGGTGAGCATTTTTGTGTAAGGAAAGGGCCTCTGACACAAGTGTAAAATAAACGGCTTGGTTAGATAAGTTATCTGCCAGCTGTAACATATTCAGGAGCATAGCAGTACTATTGGTATTTCTCATCATGCATTCTCCTCATACCCCATTATAAAGGGATATGCAAAGAAGAGATTTAACAAAGGTTTTCCCCAACACATATTTTTAATACACTCTTTTTTTCCTACCTCTGTAATATCTCTCAGATAAGCCCCCTTCTCTCCTTTGACACTACTACCACTCTAGTGGAGGCACAATCTCTTCTTCTTTCCATCTATCCTCCATTCTTCTTTCAATTTGTCCTCCATTTTTCTAATAAACTGATTTTCCTAAAGTCCAGGTCTGATCAGGTCCAGTGGCTCCCTATAACCTTCCTCCAGAATTAAATACAAAAGCCTCTGTTTGGCATTTAAAGTCCTTCAAAATCCACCCACACCCATACTTTTTTTATTTTAAACATGTGCATTTCTCCTCCCCCACACTCAGTTTTCTAGCTTTCTTTAACCTTACTGCCTGCTATGTCGTCACTGATACAGTGATATTTGCCTCCTTGCCTTTAATCCATGAATAAAACACTCCATCTCATGGCTATGGGCATTTTCTTTAACAGTCCCTCAGCTTGGAATTTCTGTCTCATTTCTGCCTCCTGACTTCCCTCAAGTCCCAACATAAATTTTATTTGGGGGGGGAAATTTGAAGGGGGGGATTATTTTAGGAAAGGAAAGCCTTTCCCAACCTCATTTCATTCTAGTGTTTTCCCTCTTCTAATGATTTCCTATTTATCACATATATAACTTTTTGTACATGTTTGTTTGCTTATTATATCTTCCATTAGATTGTAAGCTTCTAGAGGGCAAGGATTCTCCTTTGCATCTTTTTGTGTTCCCAATAGTGTCTGACACATAATAAATGATATGCTTTTAATAAATGATGATCAGAAGATTTCTAATGTTCAATATGCAAGATATTTAATGTTATTCATATTCCAAGGTGAAGATGATCAAGAGATCGCATTAGAGCCTGAAGATATTTTTGTTTTGAATGAGGGAAATATTTTATTTGCACAATAAATGCTTTTTTACATAATTTAATGTGTATAAATATCTAGTTGCTTGAAATACTGAATGGCTTTCCGACAGCAACATCAAGTCTGGAAAATAGAACTGCAGTCATCATTTTTTATCTAATTTAGATTGTCAAACAGAGAGATCAAATGTGTGCTGAATGAAGGCATGAATGAAGGTAATTTAATATCTGAATTTAAGGAAAATTTCCTGGAGGATAACTTTCTTTCATCAAATAAACTATTTTATTAGAAAAGTTATTGTTTGAAAGAAAAGAAGTAGAAAAGACCAAAGACATGGATCAGTTAGAAAATTATGATCCATCATAAGAAAAGTCCACACCATTGCAATGCAGCATCTTCTCAGAGGTGAAGTTTGATGTTAAAAGGCTTAACGTGTTAAGATGTTGAGAGGTCAATGAATACTCTTCATTGTAATTCTGCCTATTGTATTCAATAGTACATGAGTGGAATACAATTATTTTAACATACTCACTACTCATTATTGTTTTTGTAGCAATATTCAATTATAATAGTGCTATAAAAGTTAAGAAAGTAATATAAAATGATGATAATTTCTGATGTTCAATATACAAGATCATTTAACATCATTAGTTATTTACTTAAAGAAGATCCGAAACATGTATCAATGTATATATTCAGTGTCTTTGATTTAGACTTCATTGTTAATCAACAATGTGTATAAGTTCATATATAAATTTGTCAAACTCTAAAAGTAAAATGTTGCATTGAAGTTGCCATCAAAAATAAGAGATTATATTGGAGGCTTCAAAAGATAAAGAAGCATGTAATCAGGGGGAAAAAGATATTGGTTTGGGTAATAAAAAAGAAAATCATTAATGATTTTGGAGAAAATTCTTTCAGAAAAATTGTGATAACAACCAGACTACAAGAGTTCAGTAGCGAATAAGTCATTTGGAAGTGGAAATAGCAAGTGTAGACTGTTTCAAAGTTTGGCTCTCAATGGAAAGCAAGAGACTGCTAGTTTTGAGGGAGATGCATAGTCATAAAGGAAAAGTTTTATTCATTTACTTTTTAGAATATAGTAGATATAAGTATGTTTATAGGGTGAATGGAAGGGGATAATGAAGAAAAAGATTGAGTTATATGAAAGAGAAATATTGATTGATAGAGCAATGAGAATGGGAAAAAAATGTGATCATTAAGTATATACAGAGGGTAGTATATACAGAGGGTTGATTTTAGTTTTCTTTTCCTTGTTGTGCATCAAGTGAATCATTTTAGTTATATTAACTTTCCTAAAAAAGTGATTGTGTCTATGTCCTAGAGGTGAAAAGGGTGGGAAGAGGAAGAACATACACATACTACCATATAAAGTTTGCAGTAAATAGTCATATGTTATTGACTCCACATTAGAGTAACTGTATTTGTTGATATCAGTTAGACAATAACTGATACATAAATTATCCACTCAACAAAGTAAAATGAGATTTTCAGGACATATATGACATTTATGTACCATGCTGTTTTTCATTTTAATATAGTTACTTCTTCATCAGTCATTCCATTGAAGGACTTTATGAATATGGATAATAGAAAATCATATATTATTTGCTAATCTTGGTTAGACTAATCCCCTGACAGTCAACTGCCATGCTTTTCAGCTGTCTTAAGGTCACTGCCATACCAGGCAATATAATTTTCTACAGAACAGTAACTGCATCCCAGCTGCTGAATGATTCCTAAACCTTAACAGATGATAAAGATGTAAATAATTTGTCTTGGCAAAGCAATATGCACTGAGTTGGCAGAATATCTACCATTAAAAAAAAAAAACTTAATTAGCCAAGATTTTAAGGAAAGGAACAAGGATGTTGTTCAAATTTTTAAGTACAACTCTGTGTCTAAGTAACAAGGCATGGTAAGAAGTGTTCATACTTCTTGAATACCAGTCTGTTATATCACAGATTGGCTCAATCCATGCCTCAATTTGCATATCTGTCTAGTGGTCTGGAACTATTGTTACTATGAAGGAAAAAGATAAATGAGATCATATAAGAAAAAGTCTTTGAGCATGTTCAAGTCAATTCATTCAATGCAACAAATGTTTATCAAGTACTTACAAGTCAGAAAGCAAAATGCCAGGTGCTTGGGATACAATACAATAATTACTCCAAAATAATTTACATTCTACAGGTGTAAGGCATGATTAGAAGTGGGAATAGAATTCATAATGTAACCTCATGAGCAAAAACAAAATATATACAAAGACATGTACAAAATAATTTCAAGTGAGAGAGAATCCTAACAAATGGGCAGATCAGGAAAGATTAAAGGAGAGGAAGAAATATGTTCCAAACATAGGGAACCATCTATGAAAATTATGGTTGCAGAAGATGAAATGTAGTGTATTGGGAACAGTTTTCTGTTTTTTCCCAAAAATATGTCAAAGGAAGAAACTTGAAGAAAAACTTGTCATATAGATTTCTTTCCTTTGCATGAGAAAGTACTTCTTAAATTTGATAAATCTATTTGAACATTTCTCTTCTTTTGGAACCAGATGAGTCTGATTTGATTGGAGTAGAGAGCATGAAAAAGATACTATGCATTAGACTAGAAAGGAAGGTAAGAATTATCTTTTGATGCACTTTAAGTATCACAATGAAGATTATGTATTTTATCCTAGAAAACCATTAAAGATTTTTAAGTGGAAGAGTGACAGATGTTTAAAAACATATTCTCATGCTTTAAGAATAGCAACTTGACAGCAGGCAGTTGGAGGGTTGTAAAGGGAAAAGAATGGGAACAGGGCCATCAATTAGGAGATTACTGTAATAGTAATGAGAACCAAGAATAAAAATTGTGATAAATTTGTTTGTCATAAAGAAGCACATTGAAGTCACCAACAATTGTCTTATTATCTCAGCCTTCATTAATTTAACAAATATTAATTATCTAATATGTACAAGATACTCTGATATGTTCTTTGGATACAAAGATAAAATCAAAATATTCCCTACTCTGAAGAAGCTTATAATCTACTGGAAGGATACTATATATACAATAAAGAAATATAAAACAATAAGAATTAATTTAAATAAGGGGAGAAGTGCTAATGACTAAGGGAGAGAAGAAATAAATTCAGGTCTTGTGAAGGCCATAAACTGTGTATTAAAGGAAAGTTTTAGAGATTCTTTCAGTTAGGAATGAGAAGATTGTATATTCTAGGCATGGAGGACAACTTAGACAAAGGCAACATGGTACTGATACCTGAACCAAGAAGAGCCAAAACAGAGAAAGAAAATTACAGACCAATCTTCTTGATGAATATTGATGCAAAAATTTGAAATAAAATATTAGCAAAAAGATCACAGCTATCTGTCAGAAGGATAATACTTATGGATATAATCAAGTGGGATTTATACCAGGAATGCAGGGCTGATTCAATATCAGGAAAACCATTGCCATAATTAACCATATCAATAACAAAACCAATAGAAATCATGTGACAATCTCAATAGGATGCAGAAAAAGCTTTTGCCAAAATATGGCACCCATTCCTATTAAAAATATTAGAGAACAGAGGAACAAAGGATTATTTTATCCTTAAAATAATAAGCAGTGTCTATTTAAAACCAACAGCAAGCATTATTTAAATGGAAAGAAGCTGGCTACATTAACAATAAAATCAGGGGTGAAACAAGATGCTCATTATTATCATTATTATCAGTATTGTACTAGAAATCTTGGCTTTAGCAATAAGAAAAAAAAGAAATTAAAGGAATTAGAATAGGAATTGAGGAAATAAAACTATCACTCTTTGCAGATGATATGATAATACACTTTAAGAATCCAAAAAAATCATCTAAAAACCTACTGGAAACAACAGCTTTAGCAAAGTTGCAGGATGCAAAATAAAACCACACAAATCATCAGCATTTCTATATATTACTTACAAAGCCCATCAGTAACAGATAGAAAGAGAAATTCCATTTAAAACAACACTAGACAAAATAAAATATTTGGGTGTCTACCTGCCAAGAGAAACCCAAGAACTATATGAACACAATTACAAAACACTTCTCACACAAATAAAGTCAGATCCAAACAACTGGAAAAATATCAATTGCTCATGGGTAGGCTAAGCTAATATAATAAAAATTACAATTCTGCCAAAATTGATCTATGTGTTTAATACCATACCGATCACACTGCCAAAAAATTATTTATAGAGCTAAAAAAAAAAATGACAAAATTCATCTAAAAGAACAAAAGGTCAAGAATATCAAGGGAATTAATGAAAAAAAATACAAAGGATTGTGGCTTAGCAGTACCAAATCTAAAACTATATTATAAAGCATCAATCATCAAAACTATTTGATACTGATTAAGTATTAGAGTGATTGAACAGTGACATAATAATCAAGGTCTATAAATAATTTAGTATTTGAAAGACTTCCAAACTCTAGCTTCTGGAATAAGAACTCAATATATGACAAAAAATGCTAAGAAAACTGGAAAATAATATATCAGAAACTCAGCACAGACCTACATCTCACACCCCAAAATAAGATCAAAATGGGTGCATGATTTGGACATAAAAGATAATATCATAAACAAATTAGGAAAGCAAGGGGTAATTTACCTATCAGATCTTTGGAGAAGGAAGAAATGTATGACCAAAGAATAATTAGAAAACATTACGAAAGGCAAAATGGACAACTTTGATTACATTAAGCTAAAAAGGTTTTTTGCACAAACAAAACCAACAGAAACAAGATTAAAAGGGAAGTACAAAGCTGGGGAAAAAAATCTTTACAGCCAGTATTTCTGATAAAGGTCTCATTTTTAAAATATATAAAGAACTATGTCAAATTTATAAGAATACAATTTATTCCCCAATTGATAAGTGGTCCAAGGATATGAACAGACAATTTTCAGATGATGAAATTAAAGTCATCTATAGTCAAATGAAAAAATACTGCAAATCACTATTGATTAGAGAAATGCAGATTAAAACAACTCTGAGGTAAGATAACAGGAAAAGAAAATAATAAAGTTGGAGGAGATATGGGGAAAACTAGGAATTAATGCATTGTTGGTGGAGTTGTAAAATGTTCCAACCGTTCTGGAGAGAAACTTAGAATTATGCCCAAAAGGCTACCAAACAATGCATACCCTATGATTCAGCAGTGCCACTACTTGGTGTGTATCCCAAGGAAATCATAAAGAAGGGGAAAGGACCCATATGAGCAAAAATGTTTATAGTAACTCTTTTTGTGTTAACAAAGAATTAGAAAATGAGTAGATGTTCATTAATTAGGGAATGGCTGACTAAACTGTGATATATGAAGGTATTATTGTTCTACAAAAAATAATGACTAAATTTTAGAAATGATGATCTGATTTTAGAAAGGCCTGGAATGATTTACACGAACTAATGCTGAGGAAAACAGGAAGAACCAGGAATATACTGTATACAATAACAATAAGAATGTGTGAAGACCTACTAAGAAAGACTTGATTATTAGTAATTCGGTGATCCAAATCAGTTCTAATAGACTTGGACAGAAAATGCCACCTGCACCCAGAAAAAGAACTATGAAGCTTGAATGTAAGTCAAAATATGCTACATTCACTTCTTTTCTCTGTTTTTTTTTTCTCTCCCCTGGTTTTTCCTTTTTGCTGATTTTTCTCTCTCAATAAATAAAGCAATGTGTATTAAAATTAATTAATTAATTAAAACCAATAAAATCATTGTAGATAATATAAAAATATAGGGTATTAGAAACAGCCTGGGGTACAAAATGGTTGAATCAGAAAGTTGTGAATCATAATCACACATCAGGATCAGATTGTAGAAGATTTTAAATATAGCTAAGTATATTATATTTTTCCTAGAGGCAATAGATATTTACTGGAGATTTTTGAGTAAGATAAGGATATGGCCAGATCTATATTTTAGAATTACAGAAATCCTTCTGTAAGAAAGATAGTTTGGACATAAGGAAGTCTGGAAATAGGGAGATAAATTCAGAATTTATTATAATAGTTAAGATGAAAGATGATAAAGGTCCACTTGATGATCAAAAAAAGACGTTAGAAATGTCATAAAGGTATACTGATAATATTTGACAAGTTACTGAATATGGAACTAAAAGAGAGAAAAGAACAAAAGATGAAACTAATATTGCAAACCCAGGTGACTGGAAGGATAGTGCTGCCACCAATAGAAATAAGGAAGTTTAAAGAATTGTAGTTAATGAGGAAATATCTAAGTTTTGTTATGGACATTTTGAGTTTGAACTCCCAAGAGAATATCCACAAAGAAATATCCATCAAGCAGTTATTAGTGTGGAATGGAAACTTAAGAGACTGTTTAGGTTCTCATTTAAAAATCAGAATAAATGGATTTTTAAGATAGAATCAATATTGTCTTGCAATTTTTTTTTGTTGCATTTTGATATTTGTTGCACCAACAATAGAAGATAGGGACTAGATCTGTGATACTACTGGTAAAGGGAAATTTCTTGATTAGAAAATTCTTTCTAAGCAGGTCAAAGTTTTGTCTATACCTCATAATTTTAGAGAGTTGATTAGATTCAAGACTGTCAGAGTTGAAACTACCAAAACTTTTCAGTGTGACCAAAATCAAATTAAAATATAACTGGGAAATTTAACAAAATGAATAATAATAATAATATAGAATATTAATTTTTAATTTTTCTAAGTCAATATGCATTCATTTCTACTTGAGGTTGACACCAGTAGGCACTGACTGATTAAATGATTTGTCTAGGGTTACAACTAATCTGTGCCAGAGGTGAAATTGAATACAGATCATCCTGGCTCTGAGGGCTAATTTTCTGATCCCTTTGCTATGCCATCTATCTACTTTGCTATATTACATTAAAAAGCAACATCTAAATATTCCATATAAATATTACAGGGCCATTGGATGTGTGGAATATGGTGTCAGGCATACATGCTATTATGGCAATAAAATTTTATGACTATGTAACTATCACCCTCAAAACAGGATCTTAAAAGGAATATATAAATTGCTTTATAGCTTACTAAAGCTGATAACTTTGCCAGGTGTGATTATAACATACCATCCCTTTTCACTCTCTTACAAAGAAGTTTCAAGTTTAAATTCAAGTCAGTTTAGTTTATCAAGTAACCAAACATCTTGCTATCCTGTATATAGAGCACATGAATTATTCCAACTGAATAAATTAAGGAATTAGATCACAAAAAGATAAAAAAGTGATTTGGCTTTTTTTCACTATCAGTATCATTCTCTTCTTTGAAGGAAGTCATAAACCAAATTTTCCATATGGTACAATGGGAATTTCTTGTTTTCTGTAGTTGTTATTCTTTTTAGGAAAGACAGGTTTTTGAAATCTCTATAATTTGTCTCCAATTTATCTTTCTAAGGTTATTTCCTCCATTTACTTTTTTTTTAAAGGTTATTTCCTATATATACCTGAGCTGAACCTTTGATCATTCTAGAGCATTGAGTTGGAATTTCTTTTGAGAGTGAGTAAAACTAGGTGATTACTGATGTTCTTTTTAATTCTAAATTTCTATAATTCTGTGATTCTGTTTCATGCTTGTCTGCCTCCATGCCCTTGCTTATTCTTTGCCTACCCTACTCAATTTGAAATTTCCTCCATCTAAAATGCTCTATTTCAGATTTCTGCCAATCTCAAATGCTGTCTATTTAATGAAATCTTCCAAGGTCGATCTAAAAACACATAAGACCCAAAGACTTCTCTTATTTCACTAATAATATTGCATGCTTATGATTTAGAAAATGAACAATAGTTTTAGAATCAGAAGTCCTGAATCTGAGTTTCTTCTCCATTATTTACTTCTCTGAACTTCAAGTTTCTTCATCTTATAAGATAGAATTATTAATTCCTTTCTCACATATTGTTCAATCATAGTGGGAATAAAAATGAGATAATGAATAGAAGACAGCATGAGACAGTGAAAAGACTATTTATAATATTTAGAATCAAAAGTCTGGCTTTGAATTTCAGTTCTGTTATTTGTGTGACTTTAGGGAAGTCATTTAAAATATTCCCCATCTACAAAATTAAGAGATTGAACTAATGACTTTTAAGTATAACAATCCTGTTTTTTTAAATTAATGTTATAAATGAGATTCTAGCTGAATTTATATTCGTCTTTATTACTATTATTACCACCACTTATGGATTAAAAACTCCTGAAGTTCAGGAATAATCTTATTCATTGTTCTACCATTTTAGTGCCTGCCTTAGTTTATTATCTATAATTGGTGCCCAGCCCCCATCATCACCAGGAATAACTGCTAACAAATTGTCACCTAGAAGCAATCAAGCAAACTAGACTTGAGGATCCTTAAAAAAAAAAAAGGAAGGTGTCATGTGCTAGATTGGGCAGACCACCACCATTACCTTGCTTGCTACTGGTAGAGATAACCCAGGACTCCAAGCTCAAAAGACCCAGTATTAGCAATGTGATGCTCTGCTTTAATCCAGGTTACCCACAGCCACTGTTAAGGGAAACAATCTGTGTAGATATAGCCTACCAACATGACTTTTGCAGGTCCCACTTCATTTAAGACCTAGGAAAAAAAGTTATTGAAAGGAAATTTCATGAGATTTCCAAATGGTTCAGGATTTTTAAAAGGATATTATTTATCAATTGAAATTATATTAAAGAATATGCATTATCATTTGTTTTCCTAATTTCATAGAGCATCTTAAGAATTATTAAGACTTTTCCTCTGACTTGCAGCCAAAAACATACATTTTTATGTTAGAATGTGGACTCCCTAAGGCCAGAGTCTATCTTAATTTCCTAATTTTGTTCCCAACCCTCAACAGAATGTTTTGGGTTTTTTTTTTTTTAATTTTTTATTTAATAATTACATTATATTGACACTCATTTCTGTTCCGATTTTTTTTCCCCTCCCACCCTCCACCCCCTCCCCTAGATGGCAAGCAGTCCTTTATATGTTGGATATGTTGCAGTATATCCTAGATACAATATATGTTTGCAGAACCGAACAGTTCTCTTGTTGCGTAGGGAGAATTGGATTCAGAAGGTATAAATAATCCGGGAAGAAAAACAAAAATGCAGATAGTTCACATTCGTTTCCCAGTGTTCTTTCTTTGGGTGTAGCTGCTTTTGTCCGTCATTTATCAATTGAAACTCAGGTCTCTTTGTCAAAGACATCCACTTCCATCAAAATATGTCCTCATACAATATCGTTGTCGAAGTGTATAATGATCTCCTGGTTCTGCTCATTTCACTTAGCATCAGTTCATGTAGGTCTCTCCAAGCCTCTCTGTATTCATCCTGCTGGTCATTTCTTACAGAACAATAATATTCCATAACATTCATATACCACAATTTACCCAGCCATTCTCCAATTGATGGGCATCCATTCATTTTCCAGTTTCTAGCCACTACAAACAGGGCTGCTACAAACATTTTGGCACATACAGGTCCCTTTCCCTTCTTTAGTATTTCTTTGGGATATAAGCCCAATAGAAACACTGCTGGATCAAAGGATATGCACATTTTGATAATTTTTTGGGCATAATTCCAGATTGCTCTCCAGAATGGTTGGATTCGTTCACAACTCCACCAACAATGCATTAGTGTCCCAGTTTTCCCGCATCCCCTCCAACATTCATCATTATTTTTTCCTGTCATCTTAGCCAATCTGACAGGTGTGTAGTGGTATCTCAGAGTTGTCTTAATTTGCATTTCTCTGATCAATAATGATTTGGAACACTCTTTCATATGAGTGGTAATAGTTTCAATCTCATCCTCTGAAAATTGTCTGTTCATATCCTTTGACCATTTATCAATTGGAGAATGGCTTGATTTCTTATAAATTTGAGTCAGTTCTCTATATATTTTGGAAATGAGGCCTTTATCAGAACCTTTAACTGTGAAAATGTTTTCCCAGTTTGTTGCTTCCCTTCTAATCTTGTTTGCATTAGTTTTATTTGTACAAAGGCTTTTTAATTTGATGTAATCGAAATTTTCTATTCTGTGATCAGTAATGGTCTCTAGTTCATCTTTGGTCACAAATTTCTTTCTCCTCCACAAGTCTGAGAGATAAACTATTCTATGTTCCTCTAATTTATTTATAATCTCGTTCTTTATGCCTAGGTCATAGACCCATTTTGATCTTATCTTGGTATATGGTGTTAAGTGTGGGTCCATGCCTAATTTCTGCCATACTAATTTCCAATTATCCCAGCAGTTTTTATCAAATAATGAATTCTTTTCCCAGAAGTTAGGGGCTTTGGGTTTGTCAAACACTAAATTGCTATAATTGACTATTCTGTCTTGTGAGCCTAGCCTTTTCCACTGATCCACTAATCTATTTCTTAGCCAATACCAAATGGTTTTGGTGACTGCTGCTTTATAATATAATTTTAGATCAGGTACAGCTAGGCCACCTTCATTTGATTTTTTTTTCATTAATTCCCTTGAGATTCTCGACTTTTTATTGTTCCATATGAATTTTGTTGTTATTTTTTCTAGATCAATAAAATATTTTCTTGGAAGTCTGATTGGTATAGCACTAAATAAATAGATTAGTTTAGGGAGTATTGTCATCTTTATTATGTTCGCTCGGCCGATCCAAGAGCACTTAATATTTTTCCAATTATTTAAGTCTGACTTTATTTGTGTGGAGACTTTTTTATAATTTTGCTCATATAATTCCTGACTTTCCTTTGGTAGATAGATTCCCAAATATTTTATGGTATCAACAGTTATTCTGAATGGAATTTCTCTTTGTATCTCTTGCTGTTGGGTTTTGTTGGTGATGTATAAAAATGCTGAGGATTTATGGGGATTTATTTTGTAGCCAGCTACTTTGCTAAAATTATGAATTATTTCCAATAGCTTTTTGGTAGAATCTCTGGGGTTCTCTAGGTATACCATCATATCATCTGCAAAGAGTGATAGTTTGGTTTCCTCATTGCCTACTCTAATTCCTTTTATATCTTTCTCGACTCTTATTGCCGAGGCTAGTGTTTCTAATACGATATTAAATAATAATGGTGATAGTGGGCAACCTTGCTTCACTCCAGATCTTACTGGGAAAGGTTCCAGTTTTTCCCCATTGCATATGATGCTTACTGATGGTTTTAAATATATGCTCCTGACTATTTTAAGGAAAAGTCCATTTATTCCTATGCTCTCAAGTGTTTTTATTAGGAATGGATGTTGGATTTTATCAAATGCTTTTTCTGCATCTATTGAGATGATCATGTGGTTTTTGTTTGTTTGGTTATTGATATAGTCAATTATGCTAATAGTTTTCCTAATATTGAACCAGCCCTGCATTCCTGGTATAAATCCTACTTGGTCATAGTGTATTATCCTGGTGACAATTTTCTGTAATCTTTTTGCTAATATTTTATTTAAGATTTTAGCATCAATATTCATTAGGGAGATTGGTCTATAATTTTCTTTCTCTGTTTTCAGCCTACCTGGTTTAGGTATCAGTACCATATCTGTGTCATAAAAGGAGTTTGGTAGGACTCCTTCAATCCCTATTTTTTCAAATAGTTTATATAACATTGGAGTTAATTGTTCTTTAAATGTTTGGTAGAATTCACATGTAAATCCATCTGGTCCTGGGGATTTTTTCTTAGGGAGTTGATTGATAGTTTGTTCTATTTCTTTTTCTGAGATGGGACTGTTTAGGATATTTACTTCTTCCTCTGTTAGTTTGGGCAAGCTGTATTTTTGGAGGTATTTTTCTATTTCATTTAAGTTGTCGAATTTATTGGCATAAAGTTGGGCAAAGTAACTCCTAATTATTGCTCTAATTTCCTCTTCGTTAGTGGTGAGTTCTCCCTTTTCATTTTTAAGACTAACAATTTGATTTTCCTCTTTCCTTTTTTTAATCAGATTTACTAAGGGTTTGTCTATTTTGTTGGTTTTTTCATAGAACCAACTCTTAGTTTTATTAATCAATTCAATAGTTTTTTTACTTTCAATTTTATTGATCTCACCTTTTACTTTTAGAATTTCAAGTTTAGTGTTTGACTGGGGGTTTTTAATTTGTTCCTTTTCTAGCATTTTTAATTGCAAACCCAATTCATTGACCTTCTCTTTCTCTATTTTATACAAATAGGCCTCTAGAGATATGAAATTTCCCCTTATTACCGCTTTGGCTGCATCCCATACATTTTGGTATGATGTCTCATTATTATCGTTTTCTTGGGTGAAGTTATTAATTATGTCTATGATTTGCTGTTTTACCCAATCATTCTTTAGTATGAGATTATTTAGTTTCCAATTATTTTTTGGTCTACTTCCCCCTGCTTTTTTGTTGAATGTAATTTTCATTGCATCGTGGTCTGAAAAGGATGCATTTACTATTTCTGCCTTACTACATTTGAGTTTGAGGTTTTTATGTCCTAATATATGGTCAATTTTTGTATAGGTTCCATGAACTGCTGAAAAGAAAGTGTATTCCTTTCTGTCTCCATTACATTTTCTCCAGAGATCTATCATATCTAGCTTTTCTAGTATTCTGTTTACCTCTTTGACTTCTTTCTTATTTATTTTCTGGTTTGATTTATCTAATTCTGAGAGTGCAAGGTTAAGATCTCCCACTATTATAGTTTTACTGTCTATTTCTTCTTGCAGCTCTCTTAGTTTCTCTTTTAAGAATTTAGATGCTACCCCACTTGGTGCATATATGTTTAATATAGATAGTGCTTCATTATCCATGCTACCCTTTAGCAAGATATAGTGTCCTTCCTTATCTCTTTTAATTAGGTCAATTTTTGCTTTAGCTTGATCTGAGATCAGGATGGCTACCCCTGCTTTTTTGACTTCACCTGAAGCATAGTAGATTTTGCTCCAACCTTTTACCTTTAACCTGCATGTATCTCCCCGCTTCAGGTGTGTTTCCTGTAAACAACATATTGTAGGATTCTGGCTTTTAATCCATTCTGCTAACCGCTTCCTCTTTATGGGGGAGTTTACCCCGTTCACGTTTATGGTTAGAATGACCAATTCTGTATTACTTGCCATCTTGTTAATCCCGGTTTATGCTTTCCTCCCTTCTTTCCCCTTTCCCCCCCTTCCAAGTATTAAGCTTGTGAGCACCCCTTGCTTCTCACAGCCCTCCCTTTTTAGTGTCCCTCCCCCCGCCTTAGAGTTCCTCCCCCTATCTTACCCCTTTCCCTCCCAGTTCCCGTATTCCCTTCCGCTTAGCTTATTCCTTCCCTTTCCACTTTTCCCTTCTCACTTTTCAATGAGATGGGAGAAGTTTCACCATAGATTGAATATGTCTTAAGATTTTTCACTTAAAGCCAATTCTGAAGGCAGTAAGATACCCACTATATTCATCCCCCTCCATTCTTTCTCTCAGATATAATAGGTTTCCTATGCCTCTTCATGAGATGTACTACCCCCACTTTACCCTTTTTCTGGTACAATGTCCTTTCCACATCAATTTCTAGAACAAGGTATACATGTATTCTTTATACATCTATATAGTCAAAATATAGTTCCCAAGATTAATCTTTACCTTTTTAGATTTCTCTTGAGTTCTATATTTGTAGATCAAACTTTTTGTTAAGTTCTGGTTTTTTCATCAGAAATAGATGAAATTCGCTTACTTCGTTGAATGTCCATCTTCTTCCCTGGAAAAAGATGCTCATTCTCGCTGGGTAAGTTATTTTTGGTTGCATACCAAGTTCCTTAGCCTTTCGGAATATCATATTCCAGGCCCTTCGATCTTTTAATGTGGATGCTGCCAGATCCTGGGTGATCCTTATTGTGGCTCCTTGATACTTGAATTGGGTTTTTCTAGCCGCTTGCAATATTTTTTCTTTCATCTGAGGGTTCTGGCATTTGGCCACTATATTCCTTGGTGTTTTGATTTTAGGATCCCTTTCAGTGGTGATCGATGAATCCTTTCAATGTTTATTTTTTCCTCTGTTCCTATGACTTCTGGGCAGTTCTCTTTGATAATTTCCTGGAAGACGGTGTCCAGACTCTTTTTTTCATCATGTTTTTCTGGGAGTCCAATGATTCTCAGATTGTCTCTCCTGGATCTGTTTTCCAGGTCTGTTGTCTTCCCCAGAAGGTATTTCACATTTTTCTCCATTGTTTGATTTTTTTGGATTTGCTTGACTGATTCTTCTTGTCTCCTCGAGTCATTCAATTCCACTTGTTCAATTCTGATTTTCAGTGAAGTATTCTCTTCACTCACTTTTTTTAAAATCTTTCTCTAATTGTCCCATTGAGTTCTTTTGTTCTGTGGAATTTTTTTCCATTTCACCAATTTTGTTTTTTAGAGAGCTGTTTTCTGTTTCCAGTTCACTAATCCTATTTTTCAAGGATTTTACTTCTTTATCCACTCTCTCTTTAACTGACTTCTCCAGGCTCTTTTGCCAAGCCTCCCTCTCCTTTTGCAGAGCCTCCCTCTCCTTTTCCCATTTTTCTTCTAGCTCCCTTGTGAGAGCCTTTTTAATCACTTCTATGAGGTTCATCTGTGCTGAGGAACAGACGATCTCCTCCTTTGGGGAATCACCTGGGACTGCCTGTTTTTAGTCTCCTCAGGATTTAGAGTCTGCTCTCTATCTGTATAGAAGCTGTCAAGGGTTAAAGTCCTCTTCAGCTTCTTGCTCATTCTGTCTATTAATCTGAGACAAACTACCAAAGAAAAACAGAAAAAACTGGAGTCTTTCTTTGGGGGGGGCTGGGTGTGTTATCGAGCTTCCTCTACAGACTGCAGGGGGCAGCAGTGAGGCACTAGCAGGACTGTGCTGCGCCTGCGCTCTGAGATCCCAAAGCGTGCTGAGTCACTGAGGGGAGGAAGGGGGGGGCGGCCAGGTCCTGAGAGACTCCAGCTGTTTGCGGTTGTATTCTTCAGCCCCGGTGTTTTTAGCTTCTCTGCTGGGCTGTTGACTTGCTGCAGGTTCCAAACCTGTAGCGAAGCTCTCCCCGCAGAGACGGCTACGATCACTCTCCACCCCCTCTCCAGTCTGCTCCCGTGCTCTCACTGCCGCTGCCCTCAGCCTGCGCCCGATCTAAAACCGCCCCAGCCCTCCAGTAAAGACAGACCTTTCTTGGCAGATCTCAAGGATGGCTTCTCTTGGTAACTATTTGTGGGTTTTTTTCAGTCAAGCATTGATTCAGAGGCTTGTAATGAAGTGGATAGTGAGAGAAAGCGCGGAGCTTATGCAACTGTGAGCCTCCTCTCCGCCATCTTAACCGGAAGTCCAACAGAATGTTTTGTATATATTAAGCATGTAAATGCTTTTTTAATTCACTCAGTAAATGTATGTTGAATTTAATCATGTATAAAGTGTAAATATCAAGCAGTGACAATGATTTGCATGCATGGTCTCATTGTTTTGTAAACAGACATAGTAAATTAATGCTTTTTACCACTTAGTGACATTAAAAATCCTATGGAAGTTATTAACTAATTTATCTTTTCTGTCCACCCAACAAGATATCAGTTTATTTTTCTGGACAACTGGCACCAGCGTTCTGTTTTAATTTATCACCACTATAATAAGGAACCCAATGGCTGTGACAAGTGAAAGTCCAAGAAAATAGAGTCCCAAATTTTCTGAGTCTCACAGAAAATATACCTTCATTCATCAGGAAGATAAAATATTCAAACAAATTGCAGTATTTGGGGCAGAATATTCAACTGTGGTCCTTTTAACTTCTGTTCAATATAATGTAAATCTAACATTCCCCATTTTAATTTTCTTTATATCATGGAATATGATCATATCATCTCTCCAAAGGCTTGCCATTGCTTACTAAATTCAAATTTAAGTTCCTTTACAAACAGATGTCATTCTATTTATGCCTCTCAAACTATCATCTCCACCATTTTTTTTAAATGTCTAACGTGATGTTAAAACATTTTAAAGTCTTTATGGATTTTTATCTTTTGGTGAATTTTAGGCATATATAAAGCTTTTTTTTTTTTAAATAAGGACTCTATGATGTTAAAAGTGACCTCTTTATAAGCATGTGGAATATGAAGCACAGAAAAAGATAGTAAGGTTTTTCTCTGTTTCACAGCCAACTGATAGATTTCTTTTGAAAAGGGTTGTAATACCAGTTCTCTAGAATCAGTTTACTGGGGAACAGAGGGTTTAATATTTGTAGATCTGGTGATTCTGTATTCCTGGTTGTCAGCTTTTCTTCCCAGACAGTTTGATGAATTTCCTCATTTAAGTGAAACTGAGGGACTCACTGTCACTCTATCTCCCTCTTCTCTTTCTCTCCTCCCTCTTTCCCTGGCCCCACCCTCTTTTTCTTTCCCTGTCTCCCTCCCCACCCGTGTGTGTGTGTGTGTGTGTGTTGTGTGTGTGTGTGTGTGTGTGTGTTGACTTAATGGGAAAGCTCATTCACTTGATGACATTCCAATTTGAGTAATTTCTCTGATTTTTGTTTGCCATCTACTTGCATAAATGGATTGATTTTTAATTCACTTTTCATACTTGTCTTTTCTGTAACATGTAGTAGAGAAGGGAGTTAATTTTGAATATAAGTTTGGTACACTCCTGTTAAAAGAAAAATTTTTGTTCAGGCTTTCACCCTAATTAATGAAGCAAAATTTGGGACAAAGAGAAGTAAAAATTCATCAAGGTAGCAACAGATTAAGGGAAGATCACTGAAGGATTTAAAATGAAGTCACCTTTAATTGATAATTTTCATTATGCGACAAAAACCTAAATAGGTCCAAATTTGCAAAAGAGATGACTTTCTGACCCTTTTTTTCTGCTTCTATCTAATCAAACCAAGAGGTCATTTAGAGAGGGGTGGATGATATTTCAGATATCTCTAGCCATACTTCCCTCTAATATGCATTTAGATGCAAAGTCATGTACATGCACATGGAAATAGGACAATATACACACACGTGCGCGTGCACACACGCGCATGCACACCCTTTACAAACAAAAATATAATATGGACCAGAGAGATGACTTTTAACTTTGATATTTTAACTCTACATTATATTTTTATAACACCTTACAGTTTATAAAGAATTTCCTATATGTCATCTCATTTTAAATTTAGAAAAACTCTGCAAGACAATTAAGAACTATTATTATTATCCTACTTTTACAAATAAGTTGCTTGAAGACCACACAAATTAAATGATTTGTTCAATCATTAAGTGACAGAACCAAAACAAAAACATGAGTTTTTATATCCCATCTAAACACGAGTTTTAACACTTTCTATAAGACTTGAGCAAGGCAATGCAACTGTCTAGGCCTCCATAATCTCATCTATAATATGAGGTATTAATTGTACTACTCATTAAAAAGGGTGGGGGGTGTCTGATATCAGTGTATCTACTTAGGTAAGTTACTTGCTTTCTGTGAGCTTCAGTTTCCTTATTGATCAAAGACTATTTTTTTTTAATTTTTATTAAAACTTTTTATTTACAAAGCATATGCATGGGTAATTTTTCCAATATTGATCCTTGCATAACCTTTTGTTCCAAATTTTCCCCTCCTTCCTCCCACCCCTTCCCTAGCTGGCAGCTAGTCCAATATATGTTAAATATGTTGAAATACATGAAATACATATACATGTATATACATACAGTTATCTTGTTGCACAAGAAAAATCAGATCTAAAAGGAAGAAAAAGAAAAACTGAGAAAGAAAGCAAAATGCAAACAAATAACAGAGAGTGAGAATGCTATGTTGTGTTCCACACTCTGTTCCCATGGTTCTCTCTCTGGGTGTTGATGGCTGTCTTCATCACTGTACAAATAGAACTGGTTTGAATCATCTCTATGATGAAGAGAGTCACATCCATCAGAATTGATCATCGTATAGTCTTGTTGTTGCCATGTATAATGATTTCCCGGTTCTGCTCATTTCACTTAGCATCAGTTCATGTAAGTCTCTTCAAGCCTCTCTGAAATCATCCTGTTGGTCATTTCTTACAGAACAATAGTATTACATAGCATCCATATACCATAATTTATTCAGCCATTCTCCGATTGATGGGCATCCACTCAGTTTCCAGTTTCTTGCTACTACAAAGAGGGCTGCCACAAACATTTTTGTACATGTTGGTCCCTTTCCCTTCTTTAATTCTCTTTGGGATGTAATCCCAGTAGAAACACTGCTGGATCAAAAGTTTGATAACTTTTTGAACATAGTTCCAAACTGCTCTCTGGAACGATTGGGTCTGTTCACAGTTCCACCAACAATGTATCAATGTCTCAGTTTTCCCACATCCCCTCCAATATTCATCATTATCTTTTTCTGTCATCTTAGCCAATTTGACAGATGTATAGTGGTATCTCAGAGTTGTCTTAATTTGCATTTTTCTGATCAATAATGATTTGGAGCACTATACATGTAGCTATAAATAGTTTCAATTTCTTCATCTGAAAATTGTCTGTTCATATCCTTTGACCATTTATCAATTGGAGAATGGCTTGAGCTATTATAAATTTGAATCAATTATCTATATATTTTGGAAATGAAGCCTTTATCAGATCCTTTGGATGTAAAAAGATTTTACCAATTTATTGCTTCCCTTCTAATCTTGTCTGTATTAGTTTTGTTTGTACAAAAACTTTTTAACTTAATATAATCAAAACTATCTATTTTATAATCAATAATGATCTCTAGTTCTTCTTTGGTCACAAATTCTTTCCTCCTCCACAAATCTGAGAGGTAAACTATCCTATATTCTTCTAATTTGTTTAATATTATTCTTTATTTCTAGATCATGAACCCATTTTGACCTTATCTTAGTATCCAGTGTTAGGTGTGGGTCTATGTCTACTTTCTGTCCTATTAGTTTCCAATTTTCCCAGCAGTTTTTTGTCAAATATGAATTCTTATCCCAAAAGGTGGGGCTTTTTGGTTTGTCAAATACTACATTGTTATAGTCATTGGCTATTTTGTTCTGTAAGCCTAACCTATTCCATTGATCAACTAGTCTGTTTCTTAGCCAATACCAAATGGTTTTGACAACCACAACTTTATAATATAGTTTTAGATCTGGTACAGCTAGACCACCTTTATTGATTTTCTCTTCATTAATTCCTTTAAAATTCTTGACCTTTTGTTCTTCCAGATAAATTTTTTTGTTATTTTTTTCTAGTTCAGTAAAACAGTTTCTTGGGAATTTGATTGGCATAGCACTAAATAAATAGATTATTTTGGGAATATTGTCATCTTTATTATATTTGCTTAACCTAACCACAAACACGATATTTTTCCAGTTGCTTAGATCTTACTTTATTTGTGTGGAAAATGTTTTGTAGTTTTGCTTATATAATTCCTGACTTTCCTTGGCAGATAAATTCTCAAATATTTTATATTATCAATAGTTATTTTAAATGGAGTTTCTCTTTGTATCTCTTGCTGTTGGATTTTGTTAGTGATGTATAAGAATGCTGGTGATTTATGTGGATTTAACTTTGCTATAATTGTTGCTTATTCTAATAGCTTTTTAGTTGATTCTCTGGGATTCTATATATCATCTGCAAAGAGTGATAATTTGGTTTTCTCATTACCTACTCTAATCCCTTTAATCTTTTTTTCTTCTCTTATTGCCAAGGCTAGCATTTCTAATACAATGTTGAATAGCAATGGTGATAGTGGGCAACCTTGTTTCACTTTTTATCTTATTGGGAATGGTTCTAGTTTATCCCCATTACATATGATGCTTGTTGATGGTTTTAAATAAATGCTACTGACTATTTTAAGGAAAAGTCCATTTATTCCTATACTCTCTAGTGTTTTTAATAGGAATGGGTGTTGGATTTTATCAAATGCTTTTTCTGCATCTACTGAGATAATCATATGATTTTTGTTAATTTGTTTATTGATATAGTCAATTATGCGAATAGTTTTCCTAATATTGAAACAGCCCTGCATTTCTGGTATAAATCCTACTTGGTTGTGTTGTATTATCTTGGGGATGATTATCTAATCTCTTTACTAATATTTTATTTAAGATTTTTATAGCAATATTCACTAGGGAGATTGATCTATAATTTTCTTTCTCTGTTTTTGTCCTACCTGGTTTAGGTATCAGTACCATATCTGTATCATTAAAAAAAATTGGTAGGAGTCCTTCATTCCCTATTTTTTCAAATAGTTTATATAATATTGGAGTCAATTGTTCTTTAAATGTTTGGTAAGAATTTACATGTAAATCCATCTGGTCCTGGGGATTTTTTCTTAGGAAGTTGATTAATAGCTTGTTCTATTTCTTTTTCTAAAATGGGACTATTTAAGTAATTTATTTCCTCTTCTGTTAATCTGGGCAATATATACTTTTGTAAGTATTCCTCCATTTTGCTTAGGTTGTCAAATTTATTGACATAAAGTTGGGCCAAGTAACTCCTGATAATTGCTCTAGTTTCCTCTTCATTGATGGATAGTTGACCCTTTTCATTTTTAAGACTAACAATTTGATTTTCCTCTTTCCATTTTCTAATCAAATTAACTAAAGGTTTCTAATCACATTAACAAATTAAACCAACTATTCTGTTGTTTTTTTTCTTAGTTTTATTTATTAATTCAATAGTTTTTTTAGTTTGAATTTTATTGATCTTTCCTTTTATTTTTAGAATTTCAAGTTTGATACTTGATTGGGGATTTATAATTTGTTCTTTTTCTAGCTTTTTTAGCTGCAAACCCAATTTATTGATCTTCTCTTTCTCTATTTTATGCAAGTAAGCATCAAAAGATATAAAATTTCCCCTTATTACCATTTTGGCTGCATCCCACAAATTTTGTTCTGTTGTCTCATTATTGTCATTCTCTTAGATGAAATTATTGATTGTGTCTATGATTTGCTGTTTCAATCATTCATTATTTAGGATGAGATTATTTAGTTTCTAATTTGTTTTTGATCTATTTTCCCCTGGCCCTTTATTGAATGTAATTTTTATTGCATCATGATCTGAAAATAATGCAGTTGCTATTTCTTCTTTTCTGCATTTGATTTTGAGGTCTTTATGTCCTAATATATGGTCAGTTTTTGTATAGGTATACACATATTTTGTATAGAAGAAAGTGTACTCCTTTCTGTCTCCATTCAATTTTCTCCAAAGATCTATTATATCTGGTTTTTCTAGTATTCTATTTACCTCTTTAACTTCTTTCTTATTTATTTTGTGGGTTGATTTATCTAGTTCTAAGAGTGCAAGGTTGAGATCTCCCACTATTAGAGTTTTACTGTTTATTTCTTCTTGCAACTCTCTTAACTTCTCCTTTAGGAATTTAGATGCTATACCATTTGGTACATATATGTTTAATAGTGATATTGCTTCATTATCTATGGTACCCTTTAGCAAGATATATTTTCCTTCTTTATCTCTTTTAATTAGATCAATTTTTGTTTTTGCTTGATCTGAGATCAGGATGGGCTACCCCTGCTTTCTTTACTTCACATGAAGCATAATAGATTCTGCTCCAGCTTTTTACTTTTACTCTGTATGTATCCCTTTGCTTTAAATGTGTTTCTTGTAAACAACATATTGTAGGATTGTGGCTTTTAACCCAGTTTACTATCTGCTTATATTTTATGAGGGAGTTCATCCCATCCACATTTATAGTTAAAACTATTAATTCTGTATTTCCTGCCATCTTATTAATCCTAAAATATACTTTTCTCTTTCCTTTCCCTCTTTTCCTCCTCCCCAGTATTTTACTTATGAGCACTACTTACCTCAAACAGTCCTCCCCCAATAGATACCCTCCCCCTTTCTTATACCTTTCCCCTACTATTTCTCTTTTTTTATTTAGCCTACTCCATCCCCTTTCCCCCTTTCCCTCCCACTTTTCTATAAGATGAGAGATATTTCTCAGTGAAACCAAATATATCTAATATTCTTTCTTTGGGCCAAATCTGATGAGAGTAAGATTCACACAATATTCATTACCCTCCCTTCTTTCCCTCAATTATAATATGTTTTCTTTGCCTCTTCCTGAGATGTAGTTTCCCTCATTTTACCTCTACTTTCCCCTTTTTTCTGTTACAATCTCCTTTCCATCTCTAGATTATTTTTTATATTATAACAGTAAAATCAGATTATATATATACTCTCAATGTATACCACAACAGAAATACAGCTCTCAAGAGTTTTTGTTTTTGTTTTTGTTTTTGTTTTTTTACCTTTTTATGCTTTTCTTGAGTTCTATATTTGAAGGTCAACTTTTTTGTTTAGTTCTGGTCCTCTCACCAAAAATAAATGGAATTCACCAGTTTCATTGAATGTCCATCTTCTTCCCTGAAAGAAAATATTCAGTTTAGCAGGGTAATTTATTGTTGACTGCATTCCAAGTTCCTTCAACTTTCATAATATCAGATTCCAGACCCTTTGATCCTTTAAAGTAAAAGCTACTAGGTCCTGAGTAATCCTTATTCTGGCTCCTCAGTATTTAAATTATTTCTTTCTAGCTGCTTTTAATATTTTTTCCTTGGTCTGATAGTTCTCAAATTTAGCCCCAATATTCCTTGGGGTTTTAATTTTGGGGTCTCTTTCAGGAGGCATTCGGTGAATTCTTTCAATGGTCATTTTACCTTCTGATTATATGATATCTAGGCAGTTCTCTTTAATGATTTCCTGAAAGATAGTGTCTAAACTCTTTTTTTCATCATCTATTTCAGAAAGTCCAATAATCCTTAGATTGTCTCTCCTTGATCTATTTTCCAGGTCAGTTGTTTTCCCAATTAGTTATTTTACTTTTTTTCATTTTTTTGGTTTTGCTTGACTGATTCTTGTTGTCTCATTGAAGTCATTCATTTCCATTTGTTCCATTCTGAATTTTAGTGAATTCTTTTCTTCATTTACTTTTTTTTAAATTTCTTTTTGTATTTGTCCAATTGAATTTTAAATGAATTATTTTGTTCTATGGAATTTTTTTCCATTTCACAAATTCTGTTTTTTAAGGACTTATTTTCTTTTTCTCTTTAACAAATTCTGTTTTCCTTGGAGTTGCTTTCTTTTTCCATTTTATCAAATGTATCTTCAATGAGTTATATGCCTTTTCCAAACTTTCTTGCAAATTTTTCATTTCCTTTCCCCATTTTTCTTCTAGCTCTCTTTTAAGATCCTTTTAAATTTCTTCTAGGAGAGCCTTGTGTTATGGGAGAGCCTAACCTTTTGAGGCTTTATCTGGAGACAATCTACCTTTAATCTCCTCAGGATCTGAAATCTGTTCTTCTCTTTTGCCATAAAGCTGTCTATCATCAGAGTTCTTTTTACTTTTTTACTCATTTTTTAAAAAAAGTTAAGGTCTGCCTTTAGAGCAGGGGAGATTTTCCAAGTGGCCACGCTGAGTTCAGTGCTGATTTATTCTAGGTGGTGGGTGGGTATGGCCAGGTCCCCTGAGATTCTGGCATTTCCGAGTTTACTATTGTCTTTTGTGTTTGTGTTGGATGTTTTATAACTTCTCTGCTGATCTACTGGCTTACAACCAGGACAGAGTGGCCAACACTACTATAGATTCCTTCCCATACATTCTCTGCCACAGGGAGTCTGCATCACCCCACAGAATCTGCATTGTCTCAGCTGGCACTTGTACTCAGCTGTTTGTGCTTTGCTGCCTCCCTCCTGTTTCCTATTGAAACAGACCTTTTCTGGTCTGTTTCCTTCCCATAGAATATGGGAGAGGGTGGCATCATGAATACCCACACCAGGAGTTGTCCTTGTAGGGTACAGAGATATAGAAGCACTGAACCTCCAAAATATATGGGGTTTCAGGATTCTCCCCATACACCAATCTACCAAATATTGGGATGAGTTGAACTGCAAAAGTATATTAAGGTTCTAGGCTGGTGTTGCAAGGTATCTCAAAAGAATTTGTAGGCTTAGACTATCTCCAAATCAAGAGCCTAAATTCTAAAAGGGAGTTTTATTTATTAACAAGGGGAATGATACCAGCTAAGTTCTCTAATGGAAACTACCATTTACAAGGAAGAAGACTTCATTAGGCAGAATAAGTCCTAATGCACTTGCTGCCATAAGATGAGTAGTACCAAATGAACCCACATAGAAAGAGGTATAGATAACTTTTTTTAATAGGGGAAAAATAACCTTGGGAATTGACGTCATAACTTAGCTTTATGATTGGATTCAGTAACTATGAGGTTGTGATGATTTTTTCAGTGGAAGAAATTCTGCAAGAAATTCAACAACCCCTTCCAGCTTACCTCAAGAAATAGCTGTGGGAATTCAACTAGATCCAATTGCAACAAAGGCTCACTTAAATTCCACTTAAATCCAACAAAAGCCTTCTCTGTCAACTCCTTCCCTTGTAGCCCACTAGACACTTCTAGCAAGGACATGGTCTTTTGCTAGGGTCTTACTCACTTCATCAGAAGGATATCTTATTACAATATAGTGAAATTTGAACTAGATTGGTGACATAGTGTATGAAGCACTGGACTTAAGAGTTACAAATATCTGATTTCAAATTCAGACTTAGATACTTATTAATCATTAACTCTGGCCAAGTCACTGCTATTTGCCTTATTTTCTTCATCTGTGAATCAGAGATAATTATTGTACCTACCTTCCACAATTATTGTGAAGGTAAAAAAAAAAGTTGATAAGAAGTTAAATAATGCACTTTTCACACCTTAAGATGGTATACAAATGCTAGCTATTTCAAGATTAGGAGGAGGAGGAGAAAGGAGAAAAAGAAGGAGATGAAGGCAGAGAAAAAGCTAGAAGAAAAGTAAAGAATGAAAATATGACAGGATGATGTCAAGGGATTTGGAAATGTATAAAAGGGGAGGAGTGAGCTTAGAAAAATGATTACAATCTTTTTTGATAAAGTCTGAGATGAAGTCCTCAGTTGAGAGGATGGGAGAAGAAGTTGCCTGATGGGCTTGAGAAATAAAGAGGTTTAGAATAGCCACTATGGTGAGTTGGATAAAGAATCAACTATGTTTAAAAATAAAGATGTGAATGCTTGTATTACATTATATCATAAGATTGTTTTGAGGGGAACATTTTGTAAAATGTAAAAGGCATATAAATTTTAGTTAGTGTTACTATTGTCATAGTGATACATTTTATGGGCCCCACTTGGTCTGTGAAGCAATGAAAACCAGTTGATTGGCATGGCCTCAGGCTCCTAAGATGAATATATGGTGAAGTTAATAAACCTAAAGATTGGGCATTATCCTCACTTCCCCAGAATTTTGCTGACTGACACATTTAAGACTAAGTTCCCTACATCTCTGTACCTTTTTCTTCATTATTTATTAAGTAATTTTGAGAATACCACCATTGTACTGTTTTTGACTATACTACTATTTATCTAAAGTTCTCTATAATTTTAGGCTCTGAGGAGCTCTGGGCCTTCTGGACTCTGGCATGTGAAAACCAAACTAGTATAAAAGGACTCTCTTCTCTGGACTTTTGTACTTTGAGAATACTCTCTGTGGACTTATTTTTTTTTTAAATAAAAAGGCATTCCATTTCTTTATTCAACAAGCAGCAATACCATGTTTATCATTTTAATGTATCTACAATTATTAAGTTATCTTGTCATATTGCAATATTTAGGTTTTTACTTTATATCCTTTAAGATAAGAAACACATCAACTGCAAAAATAAGGGAGGGGGAAAAAAGCATGGTACCGAACCAAATTTCCACATTTCAGCTATACTTCACTCATTCATTTAGTAAAGTTTTAATAAATGTCATGATGACATGAGCTTGAAATATCTATAGGCACTTTCATTGATGCTCATGATGTGGCATTGGGGATGTTGTAAATAGCAGAAAAACAGGGGCTGCCAAGTGACCAATTATGGAGGCATAAACCTGCTTCTTCCCACAGGAATATACCAAATAGTGACTGTTATAATTTTCTTAAAAGCATACCTGCAGGGCAGCTGGCATCATCATGTGTGGACTTACTTTTTCAGAGACAACTGAATATATTAGAATTTCCAGAGGGAGAGTGCTATTGTCTTTTTAGGTAGTAGAGAAGATAACCTATTGACATAAAAACAAATTCTGTGTAGTCAACACATAGATGGAGGAAATAATGTTCTTAAAGGAAAATCTATTTCCACATATATCATGCTGCACAAGAAAAATCAGATCAAAAAGAAATAAGAAAGAAAAAATAAAGCAAGCAAGCAACAAAAAGGTGAAAATACTATGTTGTGATACATATTTAGTCCCCAAAATCTTCTTTTTGGATGTAAATGACTCTCTCCATCACAAGTCTGCTGGAATTGGCCTGAATCACCTCATTGATAAAAAATGTCAAGTCCATCACAGTTAATCATTACATAATCTTATTGCTGTGTAAAATGTTCTCTTTACTTCACTTAGCATCAGTTCATGCAAATCTCTCCAGGTCTTTCTAAAATCATCCTGCTGATCATTTCTCATGAGACAATAATATTCCATAACAATCATATATCATAACTTATTCACCCATTCTCCAACTGATGAGCATCTACTCGGTTTCCAGTTCCTTGTCACTGTTAAAAGGTATGCTACAAACATTTTTGCACATATGGATCCTTTTCTGAAGTATCTTCTAAAACCTCTGCCCTATTTGAATGTTTTAAGGTAAGTTACAGAAAGAAGTCCATGGGAAGAAGGAGTGCTATGGACTCAGTATTTGAGCAGGCCTTTTCAGTAACCTGCAGGCATATTAGTGGGTAGTACCAAGTAGAAACCCTTACAGTTACCTAACCTTCTGAATTAAGTTAATATATGCAGTTTTAGGTCCCTAATGGAAAGAGATGGTGGGGGCAAAAAATATTTCTTCTCTAGTGATGGAAATAAAGAATATCAGAGAATTTCATTGTGCCAGATTCTTCACTTTAAACCTGTGGTATTTGTAAGAAAGGTATCTGACATCTGATAACCCATAATGGACTACAGAGAACTGTACAAAATCATAGGGCCTATGTCTACAGTTATTCTTAATTTCTTCAGGGTTGTAGACTAGTGATGACAAACTCAAATAGAAAGAGCCACTAAAGCATTCTAAAGTATCCCTAAAGGTTACTCTTAGAAAACCATATATTTACATTATCTATATTCTATTACATATTTTTTGTTAAGCATTTCCCAATTACATTTTAATCTAATCAGAAAATATTGAATTATTTTGTGGGCCAGTTTGATCCCTCTGTTATATGGCACTACTTTGAATGTTGAATGGGCCAGATGAGATGAGCTCACTAAGTTTGAGGAAATTTAATAGGTGAGGAAACCCAGAAGATTTCAGACACAATTTAGAATCAATTTACTGATACTTGACTCTCTTTGGATTTAAGAAGGAATTCTTTTTTTTTTTAGGTGAGGATTTTCTTTTCTTTTTTTTTATATAACTTTTTTTTAAAATAACTTTTTATTGACAGAACCCATGCCAGGGTAATTTTTTACAACATTATCCTTTACACTCACTTCTGTTCCTATTTTTCCCCTCCCTCCTTCCATCTCTTCCCCCAGATGGCAAGCAGTCCTATACATGTTAAATATGTCACAACATATTCTAGATACCATATAGGTGTGCAGAACCAAACAGTTCTCTTGTTGCACAGGGAGAATTGGATTCAGAAGGTAGAAATAACCCGGGAAGAAAAACAAAAATGCATACAGTTTTCCAGTGTTCCTTCTTTGGGTGTAGCTGCTTCTGTCCATACTTAATCAATTGAAACTGAGTTAGATCTCTTTGTCAAAGAAATCCACTTCCATCAGAATACATCCTCATACAGTATTGTTGTTGAAGTATATAATGATCTCCTGGTTCTACTCATTCTAAGAAGGAATTCTTGATATTTATGGAAAACTAAGTTTTGCAGAATCTTAATTCTTCACCTAGATAACCAGATAGACCCCATTTACTGAGTCACCTATAAGTCTCTGTATTCCATGTGGGGGCCCAGAACAATCTAAACCTTCTATGTACAAACATAGAAAGCAGGATATCTAGAAGTCTTACCTCTTGAACCCTTTTGGCCTTGCAAGAACTGTTTCTGGCATCTCTGTCATTAAATAGCAGGATGCATCGAATCTTTGACAGACATCAAGGTGTGGCCAGAATAAACCACTATTAGACATATGGAGCTTTATCTTCTCAGAAAAGCCTTTTGCTATGCTACTTTGGAAAAACAGTTGCTTGGTTCTTAGGGACATAATTGCTACTGACCAGATGACATAGGATCATATCTTTGATCTAGACTTGGATAGTACACATGGATTTGGCCAAGTGATGTAGGGTCCAGAAAGCACAGGTTATCCTTTGGGGTCAGAACCAATTAGGGAATTTTGCTGATGTAGCATATCAGGGCTCATTAAAGATGCTAAATAGCCAGGTTCAAGCTGTTTAAAAATAGCAGGGCTTAAGTAATGGGTTATATGTCAATTTGGATGTTGATACTATGTTTCACTGGATGCAGAATCATATGATCCCTCTCATTAAGGACAAGACAATTATTATTTAATCTGAGCCCTCAACTATTAGCAAAATAGCATTCTCCCATCACAGGGTGCATTGTTTGCTCCTATTGATAATGATTGCATCATCATTTATTTGGCTACATCTAACTGACCATGTCAAGTATCTGTCTAATCTTTCCAAAGCTATGTGTGTAACATATCAATTCCATCCAGTGATGGAGAGAAAGGTTTCTCTTAAAACTTATCTGAAAATAATGGTCAATTTTTTAAAACATAATTCTAATTGATTCTCTCCAGTTCTTTCTATTACTTCCTCAGAATAGAGTTGCCTTAGCCACAAGGCCCTGGTTACCAAAAAAAGGTTTCCTACACTCTGGAGAAGTATCTCAGGTCCTCAATTGACTGATTTCCTTTCCTCTCAGATGGGTTCAATTAACTCCTTCTCAGAAAGGACTTAGGGGAATAAGGCATGATATTGGAAAGCATCTTTTTTAAAACATGGAGATGTAAAATTGTTGCCAAATAATATTTACCTGATGTATATACATTTACATGGAAGAAAGAGCATCCTTTAGTTGATTTGGTGATAATTATGAATCACTGGACAACAATGAGGGCAAGTCCTAATTTAACTACTAATAAAAAGGGGGGAGTACTCATCCACAGAGGCCTCTAAGGGGACAAAGGTGTGCGGGAGTTTTTTGTGTTTTTTTTTTAATCAATGACCTGATATAGTCTTTAGTGGGTGAAATGTTTTGGCAAGTGAACTAGGTAATATTGAGTGCTTGGAGGGATAGAGGGAGAGGTTTGGTATCAATTTACAATTGAAGACAAATAACATTACACATCTTACTGCAGATGACCCTGATGTGGGATAAAGTATTTTTGGCTGTATCAATGTCCACACAGAGACTCTGATGTTCCTAGAGCTCTTCCTGCCCAAATTACCACCTCACCCAAGGAGAAGAAATCTGTAGCTAAACTAGAAGTGCTATTATCTGTGTTGTGGTTCTGATGTTCTTTTGCTGCTCTGATTCATTATCACAAATTTGTATTAGGAAAGTCTCTTTTTTATTCAATAGTGTTTTATTTTTCTAATCATATGTAACAATAGCTTTCAACATTCATTTTTGTATTATTTTGAGTTCCAATTTTTTTTCTTCCTCCTTCCCCCTCCTCAAGATAAGCAAGCAATTTGATATAGGTTACATACATATAATCATTTTAAATATTTTTCATATTAGCCATGTTGTGAAAGAGAAATCAGAACAAAAGGGAAAAACCATGAGAAAGAAAAAGCAAACAAGAAAAGATGAAAATAATATACTTTGATCAACATTCAGGCTCCATAGTTCTCTCTCTGGATGCAGATGGCATTTTGCATCCCAAGTTTATTGGAAATTTCTTGGATCAATAGGTTGTTTAAAAAAAGCTAAGTCTATCATAACTGATCATCATATAATCTTGCTGTTTACAATTAATATAAATATTGTTTTGTACAATGTTTTCCTCACTTGTTTTAGCATTAGTTCATGTAAGTCTAAGAAAAACTCTTGGGAATTATAAAGATATGGTGTCATGAAACTTTGAGACTGTATTTTCCAAGGAAGAAAGAAAGGTTTAATGTTATTGGCTTTGTTCACTTGCACAATTTTGTTTTGTGTGTTTTAATTTTTTTCCCTTTTTTTCCTTATTTGTTTTATTCCTTTCCTTCTTTCCTTTTCCCTCTTTTAGGACTAACCCTACAGGAAAACTATAAAAGCCCTATCAGCATTTATTTGGTGAAACATTCTCTTGAAGATCCTTAAGACCATGTCATCAAGGACTTGCATGTGATAGGATCAGTAGTTTCCTGATGCTACTTCCTTTAGAACCAATTTCTCTGGTTGTATTTATATTCTACTAAACTGAAACTTTCAGACCCCAAACCCTATAGTCCCCATTTCTCTCTTAAGGGAAGAAAACACACTCCAGATATTGATCATCTGTCCTGATTTCAACCCCTTCATATTATATAAACAGGAATAGGTATGGGCATGGTATCTCAACTATGTAGCTTCTTGGGGGCAAGATTGGGGACTAAGTTCCAATGACTATGCATTGACTAAATAGGGTTATTGGACATTTTCCAAGTCCTTTAGATACTGGAATCCAAATTACTGTAGTATAAGTTTGCTCAAGTGTTATAATTCCCTGCAGCAACTTCAGCTCCTAAATGACTACAAAAATACTAATGAAACTGTAATTAAATGGATGTTGACTACTATAATTTTTGGCAAATTGGTAAATCTATTTGTAGTGGCAATCTCCACTGAAAAGTATCTAATTGGAGGATCAAGAGTAACCAATATGGACTGGGGAAAGGCATCTCTGTGGGTCTATGCAATAAGCAAGCTGAAAAACTGATAGCTATACATTATTTATGACTCCTCATAAAAAAGAAACCTTTCTCTGGAGTCTACATGGAATGACATATGTGATCAAATTGCATCTGACAAATCTTTTCAGTAGCATTATGTATCCATGCCCACATTGGCCAAAGAAATAAATACATTATATTGAAGTAGACCCACAAGAAAAGACCTTCACCTCCCCCAAGAATAAATCAAGAAAGTAAGTACTAATTGAACTTCTTGCCAGCTTCATGGCCAAGTAAAAAAGGATCCTTCATGAAGATCCTCTGATGGAGAAAATGCTATAACTAACTAGCTTTTGATAATTAGGTTATGTAGGCCTTCTTTCATAATAGTGGGAAGGGGAACAGGGATCCATGATTTACAAAAGAAGTAGGAATCAGAGGGAGAAACTTGAAAGTAGATAAATTGGTTCCCATTAAGATAGTGGAAAAAGAACTAGGGGAACATTGTGGTTTCTGTCCACAGGATAGTCTACCTATAGGCTAATGGATAGGGAAGTGACTAGATCCAGGAGAGAAAATGTGGGCTAATGAGGAGAACAATGCTGGCCTAAACTCCTTTCTGCATATGACTCAAATAGCAATAGGGACTAACTTCAGCAAAAAACAAAACACACACCAAAAACAACATCTGGCTCTAAGAACTTAAAAAGTCATTCTGAAGTACCCTCAAAGTCAAGTTGCCAAATCCTAGGGAAGGCTTTTCTTGATCCTCCTTGCTCCTCCCTTCCACCCCAATGAAATTATCTTATATTAATATGTATGTATGTATATGTGTTTGGTATAATTGGATCCAATATAAATTTGTTGAAGAAAAATATTCATTTACATTTTTATATCTCCAACACTAAAAAAGCATATAAGTTAAACAAGTTAAATAAGTCTTTAAAATATGCTTATTCCTTGGCTAAATCCTTCAGTCAAAATAATCTCTCATCCCTCCTACCACAGAAAGTATTGTTTGTCTCTTTTATGAAGTTATCAGACTATATTTTATATTGTAGTGAAGCAGGTTGTGGTCCCTTTAAGAAACTGTATTTTCTATTGATTTGTGATCCCTTTCAAATTTGCAACTCCTCCTAAGGAAGGCGTATCCTCCCCAGATAAGTTATCTTTCCAGGATGCTAGGGCCTTTGATTCGTTTAGAAATCCTGTTCAAAAAGCATCCCTTTGAAGTGTTGTTAAGTCCAATAGAAGATCCGGGCTGTCCCAATCCCAACTGGGTCTGACGTGCTTGGACTGTCCCAGCTCCCACTGAAGCTGACTTGCTTGGGATGTCCCAGCCCCCACTAAGACCCAATATGAAAACTTCCTTCAATAAAGGTCTTTTGCAGATGGACTCAGAAAGCTCACTCAGCTATCAGGACCCTTCTGTCCACTGAGAACTGCATTCTCTAAGTGCAAAACTCCATTTTCCAAGAGATCTGCCATCACAGAAGTCAGTCTCTTGGTAAACTGATTTCTATCCAACAATAAACTTTCATTTTGCAACTAATAATTCGGGAATGAGTGAATTCTTTCACTCCTAGAACCTGCAGCCGATTTAAAGGGGATTCTTAGCAACTCTCTTATTGCCACTAACTTCTAGACCACCAGGAATCTAGACCACTCAAATCTCATCAGTAGTTGCTTGTATTGTTGTTGGTGGTGGTTAGTAGTTTCAGTCAGTTCTGACTCTTCATGACCCCATTTGGGATTTTCTTGGCAAAGATACTGGAGTAATATAGACATTTTCCTTTCCAGTTCATTTACAGATTAAAATAGAAGCAAATAGGGTTGAAGAACTTGCCCAGGGTCATAGAGTTACTAAGTGTCTGAGACTGGATTTGAACTCATGTTTTCCTGACTCCAAACCTGACACTCTATCCATTGTACCACCTAGTTATCATAGTTAGTCATGTACCATATGTTATTCCCTTTCCTAAATTGTAGACTATTATCTACCACAGTGCTTTATACATAATACGAAATGTTTGTTAAATTGAATTGTTGAATCATTTTTTTAGTTAATCTATATACACAAGATTTCATTCTACCTTCACAAATTTTTCATGGCATTTTACCTGATTTTCTTTTACCCTTATCACTAGTATAAGGCTTATCTTCTCTACCTTTACCCCCCATTAGATATTAACTTTCTTGAGACCAGGAATTCATTAGTGCTTTGCCCATAGTATGTGCTAAATAACTGTTGAATTGAAATATAGTATACTGTTTGGATCATGTGTGGACATTTTTTACAATGTGTTACATTACCACTGATGCTTTTTCTGTAGTCTCTCTAGGTTGGCTAGTATTTCAAAGGATGTTTTAATATTGTAGTAAGACATTTATCTTGTTAAATGTTTAATTTATCAGGAAAAACAAATCCTAAATGGAATAGTTACTTTTGCCATGAAAGGTTACATGAAATCACAAAGAATATTTCCTCATAAGCAATCTCCACAAAGTTTTTCTGATTTCAAAAGTCCTCACAGAAATATTTATAATCACTTTGTCCCATATACTAGATGGCAAGAGACCATATAGCCACATTTCTAATTGCATAATTTATAACCCCATATGTAAAGTAATTGTATGATATCTTACTTCACAAGTTTTAAGAAGCTTGTCCAAATTGTCAGCTAATATTTACTGAACACATATGGGTAAAATTAAACATAATTAAACAAAGAAGTCAGTCAACCAACACTTATCAAGAATCCATTAGGAAGTCATATGCTATGAAAAGTTATAAAAGAAACTGAGATGCTTATTGCTCTTGAGCAACTTAAAAAACCTTTGAGGAAACACATTGCATAATGATGAATAATAAAAATATCCAAAACCAAACATGAATACAACAGGGTTTCAATTTGCTTACAAATCTAGAATATGAATAGATAACACATGAGATTCCAAAACAAATATATTTTGTTTTCAAGAGAAATGCAATTATGGTTCTAGATCACTGTGGTTGTACATTGCTTCATCATAGAAGCTTTTAGGCAACAGACAGACCTAGAATTGGGCTCAGTCAGGCAGTGGGGGGACAAGTATCTTTTCTGGTCAAGGAGCATGAAATTATTGGATCAATGAGTTAAATAAATCTTAGTTGTATAAGAGGAAATTAATTATGATCAGTAAAATGATAGTTTCCTCAAGATGCAAGATTAGTGTAGGGTAGTTTGGAAACAATTGAAGAACTATTTGATATTTATGTGATGACATAGTCTTGGGACAGGCCCCAAATAGAAGGCTCTCCAATCTTCTATTAAGTGGTAACTTTCCCCTTCACAATACAAGGAATAATCAGGCCTTCATCTCCAAAGACAATGCTCTTCAAAATCTATGATTATATATACACATACACACATTTATATATGTATATGTATACACATACAGACAGACATTTATATATGCAAATACATATGTGTGTATTTATATATAAATAAAGTTTTCTAAGAATTCTGAACTTAATAAATATCAAATAAATAGATTTCTCTATGTAAAAGTACAAATTATGGTATTGGAAACCACAGATCTCTACTGCATAATTTTATTTTTTGTATTGAAAATAATAAATACATATTTTATTTTTAGCTCCTCATCAGTTTCCTTCTGAACTCTATGCTATGTTTGCTTTTGTACATTTTGCTCCAAACCCTTTTTTCTTTAGCAATAATATTATTGGCTCAAATCTCTCTCCTAAAGTTTATCTAACTTTTAAAAAGAGAAAAAGAAAAACAATCTTTGTAACATATATCCATAACCAAACCAAACAACTCCCTGTATTGACCATACCTAGAAAACAAACATACATATTTCTGACAATCATTTTGTCAGGAGTTGGATAGAATATTTCATCATTATTCTTTTAAACTTGTGGATGGTCATTTCAATGATCACATTTCTAAAGTTTTTAAAGTTATTTTTCTTTGCCAAGTTGTTATCGTGCAGATTTTTTTTTCTTTTGTTTGAGCTCACCTCAATTTTATTGTTTATGTTTGCATCATGTAAATTTTACTAGCTTTTTCTGAAGCTATTTATCCTTGCTGTCATTTCTTACTGTACAGTAACATCTCATATACAAATAAACAATTATTTGGTTAACCAGGCCCCAATGAATGAATATCTTCTAGATTTCAATTTCTTTACTATAGCAGAGCTGTTTTAAATATTTTTGCTTATATTAGAGAATAGTATTGCAATTGCTTTCCAGAATAACTGGATTAATTCACTGTTCTACTAACAGGGCATTTTTCATCTATTTTGCTGCAGTACCTGTAGCAATTGTCATTTTGACAATATGGTAGGTATGAGATGAAATATCAGGTTTGTTTTAATTTATGTTTGTCAAATTATTAGTGATCTGGATCATTTTTATATATGGCTTCCAATTATTTGAATTTCTTCCTTTAAGAACTGTTTGTTTTATATCCTTTGATCATTTGTATTTGTTGGGGGAAATTATTTTTCCATAATTTGAATCAGTTCTCTAAACTATTAAAGATTAAAACTGCATAAAAACTTTTAAAACACTGTATTTTAAAAATAAGAATTTTTATCAGAGAAACTACAAAGATTTTTTTCAAAAAATTAATCACTCAATTCTGTTGGTGCAAAAACGTTTAAATTTTACACAATTAAAATTGTCCATTTTATTTTCCGTAATCCTCTCTAGGGAGCAGTTGGGTGATATGATGGATAGAGTCCTGGCCCTGAAGTCAAAATGACTTCAAATCTGGTGTCAGACACTTACTCACAGTGTTACGTTGGACAAATAATTTAACCATGTTTGCCTCACTTATCTTTAAAATCAGCAAGAGAAGGAAATGGTAAACCAGTCTTTAGCAACAAAATTACAAATGAGGTCACAAAGAATCAGACATAACTGAAATGGCAGAACAGCACTTCTCTTTATTTTTACTGGTCATTAATTATTTCCCAATCCATAGCTATAAAAGCTATTTCCTTCCTTGTTCTTCTAATCTGTTTACAAATGAACATTTTTTATATTTCATGACACCATTTGGAGCTAATCTTGTTTTATAGTGAAGATATTTATTTAAATCTAAATGGTTCCTTAGTAGTGCCCCATTCTCAAAAGTTTTGTCAAATAGTGAATTCTTGCCCTATTTCTTAAGATCCCTGTGTTTCTTCAACACTGATACTATTTTTGTTTTGCTTCTGTATATTGTGTATTTAACATCTGCTGATTGAATAGTCTATTTTTGACTAGTACTAAATAATTTTGATGATTTATTACTTAGTAGTGTGCTTTGAGATCTGGCACTAGTAAACCCCATTCTTTCTCATTTTTAAAATTTTTTTCCTCATATTCTTGAAATTTTGTTCTAATTAAAATGTATTATTTTTCATCTCCATAGTCTATTAGTAGTTTGTCACTGAATAAGTAAATTAATTTAGTGTTGTAATTTTTATTGTATAGGCATGTTATAGCTATGAAAAACCTATAATTTTCCTGTTATTTGATGCTGCCTTAATTGCTATAAGGAGTGTTTATGGTTTTATTCATATAATTTCTTTATACGTCTTGATATGTAGTCTATCAAATAGTTTATAAATTTGTTTTGTATGTAGTCTATCAAATAGTTTATAAATTTGTTTTGTTATAAATCCCTACAAATGGCATATATTTACATTTAAGGGATTTTTTTTCTTTCTGAGTTTTTTTTTCTTCTGAGTTATGTAGGTAGTATAATGATAAGTTCATGATTTATATATTTTTCTCATATATATGCTGCTAATTTGCTAAAATTATTGATTATTTTTCTTTTTTATTTATTTAAAACTTAAATACAAAATAGATAACTGAGTTCAGTTTTTTGTACTTCCTTCTGGAAATGCATGATGGTAGTCATGGAGGGCTCTGTCCTCCATTTCAGTTTCTGTGTATGTATTCTGCAACATTCCTATGAACTTACTTGGTTATGATAAAAAGCCTTTTTAATTGGCTGACAAGATATATATGAGAGTACAAAACAAAAGAATCCATTATCTCTCTCTCCTGGCAGCTTTGGAGTGTAAGATAAGAATATGGTACTTTCCCCCAACCTGAAAAACCTATGGGCATGAGCACATCCCTGTTCTTTTTATTCCCTTATGTCTTTATTGTGTTTATTCTTCCATAATTCCAAACTAATGGATATCAGAGACATATATTTGTAAGCTTTAAAATAGATCAAAGAAAGGAGAAAAAGTACTCTTTATTAATAAGAAACTCTTTTGTAGTGGTAAAGATCTAGAAATTAAAAAGGTACCCACAAACTGAGAAATGGCTGAACAAATTATGGTTTATGAATATAATGAAATAGTAATATGATATAAAAATGACAAAGAAAACTTTTATGAACTCATGTAAGGTGAAGTAATCTTGACCAGTTCAATAATTTATACTTTAATACAATAATATTTTTTTAAAAAGCAAAAACTTTGAAAAACTTAAGAATTCTGTTGAAAGCAATAATCTGCCAAAACTTCAGAGGACTGATGATGCTACACACTTTATGACAAAGATATGATGGACTAACTATGAAAAATGAGAATATTTTTTAACATGGCTGATTTGGGAACTTATTTTACTTTATGTATATTTGTAACAATGGTTTGTTTACAGAGAAAAGGAGAATATATGTTTTTTAAATGAAAAGAAAATTTAAAAATACAATTTTGAGGCCTTATTAATTTTTTGTCTCGACTTTATGGAAGTCTAATTCTTAGATTACCTCTCCTTAATCTGTTTTACAGGTAATTTTTATAAGACATTCCTTATATTATCTTCAGTTTTTCAGTCTTGATTTTTTTCTTATATTTCATTTTGTATTATGCAATAATTTATTTCTCTTTGAGCCATTCTAATTTATAAGAAGTTCATTATTTTTAATGTGAATTTTATTCTTCTACTAAAAGGTGTATTTACCTCTTTCTAATTATTTTCTCTAGTTATCCTTTAATTTCTACTTAAATTAATTATATTTGTAAGCATTATGTGAAAAAAAAGTAAAGCTGAAATAAATGGAAGCTTTTGAGAAAAAATAAATACCACAAAAAAAGATCCTAAGAAGGGACAGGACCTCTCCTTCAGAAGGGATGGTATGATGGAGAAGAAGCACTCTTATTTTAATTTTGTTTTTTCCTCCATAAAGAATGATCTTTGGATCAGAAAGAACAAAATAAACATGACTGATAGAGAATAGATGCCAAAAAATAAACAAAGAATTAAAAACATCCTAGATGGTTATTACAGACCTTTGGGGAGCTTCAATAAAAATCCCAGCCATGTTGATATCAAAATATTAACAAATAATCATTGAACATGAATAATATATTGGAGGACTAGACATTTTCTCCTATTGGGCTAACCTCTCAAAATTGCCAAGACATCAAAAGGTCTAATGAGATAATAACATGTCACAGAGAAACTAATCCCTAATACATGCACATGGTACTTTCCTCAGCACTTATCTAGCAAAACAAAATGTAATTTTACAGAGGGAAATGAATCTTTAAAGAAATAGAAGTCACATTTCTAAGGCCAAAGCACATGAATAATTGTGAGATTCAAATACAGCAGTCAAGAGAAACAAGGAAAAACAAATACAAGTCCATAATAACATGGATGGAAAAAGAATGAAGTATTTATATTCTGTTATGGAAAGATGATACACTTATTCCCTCAGAATCCAATTTTCAACAGAGGTCAAAGAGAATGTCTGATAAGATAGATGGTCTAGGATTGATTGTGTCATGTTCTATTTTTGTGTAAATTGTTTTCCTGAAGTGCTTACTTCACTCTGCATCAGTTCATATGTTTTCCCAAGTTTTTCTGAAATACTTTCCTTCATACTTTCTTACATGACAAGAGTGTTTATTATTTACTTATTTATTTATTACTTAGTAGTATGCTTTGAGATCTGGCACTATAAACCCCATTTTTTTCTCATTTTTAAAATTTTCATAAATTATAACTGGTTTAGTTTCTAATTCTTTACCACACAAAAGAGCTTTTATAAATATTTTTAAACATATACTTATCATTTTTTGTTTTCCTTTGGCCCCTGAGGGATATAAATATAGATAAATATATACTATAGTAGTAGTATTACTGGATCAAAGATTATGCAGTTTTATGGCTTTTGCTGCTTTTTCTTCCAAACTGCTTTCCAGAATGCTTGGACTAGTTCACAGTTCTACTAACAATGCATTAAAGTGCCAGTTTCCCACATCCCTTCCAACATTCGACATTTTCCTTTTTTATTATCTTATCCAATCTGTTTGGATAAAAACCCTGAGGTGATAACCAGATTTGCATTTTTCTAATTATTAGTGTTGCAGAGCATTTTTTCATATTTCATATTGGTAATCTTGTTCATTTTTCCCCCTTGAAAACATCCTGCTTCATTTCCAGATTATCATTCAAAGAATGACTCTTATTCTTGTAAATTTGGCTCCATTTCTTATATATTTGAAAAATGAGAGAAAGTTACTATAATGATTCCCATTCCCTTGCAGTTTCTTACTTTATCTCATTTTGGTTAATAGAAAGGAGGACAAATTGGGTGAGGGGTTAATCAGAAGGAAAAAAAACACTTTTGAGGAGGTACAAGGGACAAGAAAAGAGAAAGAAAAGAACACACAGGGAAGAAATAATTAGCAAGAGTAAGTGTGAAAAAAATTTGAAACCAGCTTCTCTGACAAAGGCCTCATTTCTCAAATATGTAGAAAACTGAGTCAAATGTACAAAAAAAGCCATTCCCCAATTGTTAAATTATCAAAATATATGAACAATTTTCAGATGAAGTCATCATAGCTATCTAAGCCAGATATTTAAAAATATATTATTGCTTGGAAAAATGCAACTTAAAACAATTTTAAAATATCACCACATACTTATTAGATTGATTAATAGAGCAATAAAATATTAATAGAATAATCGAAAAGGAAAATTACAAATATTGGAAAAGATATGGAGAAAATAAGACCTTAATGAATGGTTGGTAAAGTTGTGAACTGATTTAATCATTCTGCAGAACAATTTGGAATTCTGCTCAAAGGGCTATAAAAACCATGTATAATCCTTGACCTAGCAATAATACTACTAGGTCTGTATCTCAAAAGAGATTAAAAAAGGAAAATGATTTTTATGGGCAAAACCTATCTCTAATTGCTCTTTTATAGAGGCAAAGAATTGGAAATTAAGGGGATGCCCATCAATTGGGGAATAACTAAATAAATTATGGTGTGTGATTATAATGGAATTCTATTCTGCTATAAGAAATTATGAGCATAATACTCTCAGAAGACCTTGAAAGACTTCCATGAGCTAATGCTTAATGAACTATACTGTGTACAAAATAACAGCAATATTGTAAAATGATTAGCTGTGAAGGACATAAGTATTCTCAGCAATACAATGATGCAGGACAACTCTGAAGAACTTATGATGAAAACTACGATCCATACACCGAGAAAAAACTGATGGTGTCTGAATGCAGATTGAAGCATACTTTTGAATGATTTCATTTATTTTTTGTGTGGGTTTTTTGTTTGTTTTCTTTTACAACATAAGTAATATGGAAATATTTTGCATGGCTACACATATATAACCTATACTGAATTGCTTGCATTCTCAATGGGAAGTGGGATGAGGAATGAGAAAAGAAAGGAATCTAGAACTCAAAGTTTTAAAAGCAAAAGTTAAAAAATGTTTTTACAGGTAACTGGGGATGGGCAGATAAAATACTAAACAAACAAAAAAGAAATTTTTAAAGAAAACCACTCTGATATAATAAAACTATAAGGTAAAATAGAAATTGAAAAAAAAATCACCAATCACGTTCTGAAAGAGATAACAAATGGAAAACTCTCAGAGATATTATAGCCAAATTCAAAGCTCTCAGGTCAAGGAGAAAAGACTGCAAGTAACCAAACAACAAATTTGAATATTGGAGAGCCACAATTAGGATTACACAGGATTTAGCAGTTTTTAATGTTAAAGAACTGGAGGAATTGAAATATGATGTTCTACAAGGCCAAAGAACTAAGATTAAAATCAAGACTTACCTGCTTAGGGAAATGTAGCATAATTTTTCAGGGGAAAAATGTGTATTCAATAAAATAGAGGATTTTCAAGCATTTCTGGTAGAAAAGGCCAGAGCTAGAAAGAAAATCTGATTTTCAAATACCAAACACAAAAAAAACAGGAAAGAAACATTATAAAGCACTGATATTTTTAAACTGTTGACATTCCTATATATGAAGATGATATTTGTAGTGCCCAAGAACTTCATTAGAAGAAATTAGAATTAGAATTAGAATTAGAATTAGAATTAGAATTAGAATTAGAATTAGAATTAGAATTAGAATTAGAATTAGAATTAGAATTAGAAGAAATTTATATAGAGAGCACATGGATATAAGTTAGGAAAGTCCAAAGAACCCACAAATTTAAGGGTGAGAAAAAGTATTGCACTGAGAAAAGAGGATATGAAAAGGTAAAATGAGGCATATATCTTAGATAAAAAGACATGAAAGAACAATTATAGTAGAGGGAAAGATAAGGGGGTGATGTGCAGTCCTGAAACCTTAATCTTATCTATCAGAATTTTCTCAAAGACAGAATTATATACATAGTGAGTTGGCTATAAAAATCTAACTCACACTATGGCAAGGTGTAAGGGGAAGGCAACATAAGGAAACTGATAGAAGGGCGAGGGCAAATTAGTGGAGATTTTGGTCAGAAGCAAAACATTGTGAGGGGGGAATGGGAAGGAAAGAATAAGAGGAGAGAGAGAGAGAAAGAGAGAGAGAGAGAGAGAGAGAGAGAGAGAGAGAGAGAGAGAGAGAGAGAGAGAGAGAGAAGGGAAAGAGGGAGGGGGAAGAGAGAGACAGAGTCAGAAAGAAAAAGAGAGACAGAAATAGAGCAAGGCAGAGAGAGAAAGAGACAGAGAGAGAGACAGAGAAACAGAGAGCAGGGAGGGAGGAAGAGAGGGAAGGAAGGAAAGGAGAAGAAATAATGTGGAGCGAACTATACAATTAGAAATCATAGCTGTGAATGTGAATGGGATGAACTCACCCAAAAATGGAATTATATAGCAGAGTGGATTAAAAATCAGAATTTACAATATGTTATTTACAAGAAATACATTTGAAGCAGAACGACATGCATAGAGTAAAGGTAAATGGGTAGAGTAGAATCTCTTATGCTTAAGCTGAAGTAAAAAAAAAATGTAGGTGTAGCAATTATGATTTCACAAAACAAAAGAAAAAGTAGTATAATTTTAAAAGATAAAGAAAGAAACTATACCTTGCTAATAAGTTCCTTAGACAATGTAGTAATATCAATACTATCTATCTATTATACACACATACACACACATACACACATGCATAAGTTTTTTTTTATTTTTTTATTTAATGATTACTTTATAATGACAACATTGTTCCTTGCACTCATTTCTTTTCCGATTTTTTCCCCCTCCCTCCCTCCACCCCCTCCCCTAGATGGCAAGCAGTCCTTTATATGTTGGATATGTTGCAGTATATCCTAGATACAATATATGTTTGCAGAACCGAACAGTTCTCTTGTTGCATAGGGAGAATTGGATTCAGAAGGTATAAATAACCCGGGAAGAAAAACTAAAATGCAGATAGTTCACATTTGTTTCCCAGTGTTCGTTCTTTGGGTGTAGCTGCTTATGTCCGTCATTTATCAATTGAAACTTAGTTAGGTCTCTTTGTCAAAGAAATCCACTTCCATCAAAATATGTCCTCATACAATATCGTTGTCGAAGTGTATAATGATCTCCTGGTTCTGCTCATTTCACTTAGCATCAGTTCATGTAAGTCTCGCCAGTCCTCTCTGTATTCATCCTGCTGGTCATTTCTTACAGAACAATAATATTCCATAACATTCATATACCACAATTTACCCAGCCATTCTCCAATTGATGGGCATCCATTCATTTTCCAGTTTCTAGCCACTACAAATAGGGCTGCTACAAACATTCTGGCACATACAGGTCCCTTTCCCTTCTTTAGTATTTCTTTGGGATATAAGCCCAATAGAAACACTGCTGGATCAAAGGGTATGCACAATTTGATAATTTTTGGGGCATAATTCCAGATTGCTCTCCAGAATGGTTGGATTCATTCACAACTCCACCAACAATGCATTAGTGTCCCAGTTTTCCCGCATCCCCTCCAACATTCATCATTATTTTTTCCTGTCATCTTAGCCAATCTGACAGGTGTGTAGTGGTATCTCAGAGTTGTCTTAATTTGCATTTCTCTGATCAATAATGATTTGGAACACTCTTTCATATGAGTGGTAATAGTTTCAATTTCATCCTCTGAAAATTGTCTGTTCATATCCTTTGACCATTTATCAATTGGAGAATGGCTTGATTTCTTATAAATTTGAGTCAGTTCTCTATATATTTTAGAAATGAGGCCTTTATCAGAACCTTTAACTGTGAAGATGTTTTCCCAGTTTGTTGCTTCCCTTCTAATCTTGTTTGCATTAGTTTTGTTTGTACAAAGGCTTTTTAATTTGATGTAATCAAAATTTTCTATTTTGTGATCAGTAATGGTCTCTAGTTCATCTTTGGTCACAAATTTCTTTCTCCTCCAACACATGCATAAGTTAAATGAGGAAATAGAGTAAAACTATATTAGTGGGGGACTTCAACCCTGCCCTCTCTGAATTAGATAAATCTAACCCCTCAGAAAAAGAAAAAGAGAAGAAAAAAAGTTAATGAGGCTAATGAGTAGAATTTTAGAAAGCTTAAATATGACAAACTTCTAAAGAAAATTGATTGGGAATAGAAAGGAATATATCCTCTTCTCAGTGTTATATGGCACTTACAACAAAATTGACAATGCAGTAGAGTATAAAAACCTTATAACCCAATGCAGAAAAACAGAAATATAAAACATATCCTTTTCAGGTCATAATGAAGTAAATATTACATTCAACAAATGATCATGTGAAGTAGATTAAAAATTAATTGGAAACTAACTAATCAATTCCTTAAGAATGAGTGGATCAAAGAACAAATTATAGAAACAATAAATAATTTCATTAAAAAGAATGACAATAATAAGACAACACTCCAAAATTTATGAGAAGTAGCCAATGCAGTACTTAAGTGAAATTTTATATCTCTGAACATTTACATCAATAAAATGGAGAAAGAAGAAATCCATAAATTTGGGCAGGAAAATTAAAAAAAAACTAGAAAAATAACAAATTAAAAATTGTTATGGACCAGAACTTGAAACAAGGTGTTAACTCACTGGAAATTGATAGAGACTTTGGGAGATTCACATGTTCAGTGGAGGAGATTCACAAGTCACAATTCCTACAATCCCACACTCAGAGGAGGAGTCAACCTTTGAGTTCACACCTCTAAAAGAGTATATAAAAGGACAAGTCCACTAAAGGAGAAGCCCACTAGAAACTCTTAGAGGAGGAAATAGATTCATTCCAACTTCTACCTTTCTGCTGGCTGGAGGTTTTGGATTCAGAGAGAGCTAGAGGCTAAAGGACAAACCTTTGGAGTCAGAGATATTCGGCGGGAGCTCTTGGAACCAAGGAGAGAGATAGACCTCTAAGAAAGCTAACCGGGCCCAAGGAAAGAGACAAGACTTGGAAGGAGAAAATAAAGATCTGAACTTTTAACAGTTGGCTGCATTTGAGGTGATTATTACTTTAAAGTGAAACTAAGTCTGCCTCCAGGAGCTCCCCAAGAAACCTGCTACCAGAGAACATTATATTTCTAGAGAAGAGAACATTACCAAAAAATCTCCAATTAAACACAAAAATGGAAATCCTGAAAATGAAAGGAAAGATTAATAAAACTAAAAATAAAAAGTCATTGAACAAATAAATAAAAGTAGGAGCTGTTTAAAAACAAATTATAAAATAGATAAAGCATTCATTTGATAGAAAGAAAACCCTACACATTACCAATATCAAAAAAAAAAAAAACTCCATCATTGAAGAGAAAATTTAAGTAATTATTAGGAATTATTTTATCCAATTATATGTCAATAAATCTGAAATTCTAAGTGAAATGAACTAATAGATACAAAAGTGTAAACTGACTAAATTATCCAAAGAGGAATACCAAATACCTTCATTTTAGACAAAGAAATTAATTACACCATCAATGAGTGACCAAAGAAAAAGTCCCCAAAGCCAGAGGGATCCACAAGTATATTCTAGTAACTATTTAAAGAACAATTAACTCCAATGCTATATAAATTATTTAGAAAAAATAGCTTAACACCATAAACCAAGATAAGGACAAGATGGGTTCATGATCTAGGCATAAAGAATGCAATTATAAATAAATTAGAAGAACATAGAATAATTTACCTCTCAGACCTGTGGAGGAGGAAGGAATTTGCGACCAAAGAACTAGAGATCATTATTGATCACAAAATAGAACATTTTGATTATATTAAATTAAAAAGGTTTTGTACAAACAAAACTAATGCAGACAAGATTAGAAGGGAAACAATAAACTGGGAAATATTTTTACAGTCAAAAGATTTGATAAAGGCCTCATTTCCAAAATATATAGAGAATTGACTCAAATTTATAAGAAATCAAGCCATTCTCCAATTGATAAATGATCAAAGGATATGAACAGACAATTTTCAGATGAAGAAATTGAACCTATTTCTAGTCATATGAAAAGATGGTCCAAATCATTATTGATCAGAGAGATACAAATTAAAACAACTCTGAGATACCACTACAAACCTCTCAGATTGGCTAAGATGACAGGAAAAGATAATGACGAATGTTGGAGGGGATGTGGGAAAACTAGGACACTGATACATTGTTGGTGGAATTGTGAACACATCCAACCATTCTGGAGATCGATTTGTAACTATGCTCAAAAAGTTATGCATACCTTTTGATCCAGCAGTGTTACTATTGGGCTTATATCCCAAAGAGATCTTTAAAAAGGGAAAGGGACCCATACATGCAAAAATGTTTGTAGCCCTTTTTGTAATAGCTAGAAACTGGAAATTGAATGAAGGACCATCAATTGGAGAATGGCTAAATAAATTGTGGTACAAGACAAAATAGTCAACTATAGCAATCTAGTGTTTGACAAACCCCAAGATCCTAACATTTGGAATAAGAATTCATTATTTGATAAAAACTGCTGGAATAACTGGAAATTAGTATGGCAGAAATTAGGCATGGACCCACACTTAACACCGTATACCAAGATAGGATCAAAATGGGTCCATGATTTAGGCATAAAGAACAAGATTATAAATAAATTAGAGGAACATAGGATAGTTTGTCTCTCAGACTTGTGGAGAAGGAAGAAATTTGTGACCAAAGATGAACTAGAGACCATTATTGATCACAAAATAGAAAATTTTGATTACATCAAATTAAAAAGCTTTTGTACAAACAAAACTAATGCAAACAAGATTAGAAGGGAAACAACAAACTGGAAAAACATTTTCACAGTTAAAGGTTCTGATAAAGGCTTCATTTCCAAAATATATAGAAAATTGACTCAAATTTATAAGAAATCAAGCCACTCTCCAATTGATAAATGGTGAAAGGATATGAACAATTTTCAGATGATGAAATTGAAACTATTTCTATTCATATGAAAGAGTGTTCCAAATCACTATTGATCAGAGAAATGCAAATTAAGACAACTCTGAGATACCACTACACACCTGTCAGATTGGCTAAGATGATAGGAAAAAATAATGATGAATGTTGGAGGGGATGCAGGAAAACTAGGACACTGATGCATTGTTGGTGGAGTTGTGAACGAATCCAATCATTCTGGAGAGCAATCTGGAATTATGCCCAAAAAGTTATCAAACTGTGCATACGCTTTGATCCAACAGTGCTACTACTGGTCTTATACCGCAAAGAGATATTAAAGAAGGGAAAGGGACCTGTATGTGCCAAAATGTTTGTGGCAACCCTGTTTGTAGTGGCTAGAAACTGGAAAATGAATGTATGCCCATCAATTGGAGAATACTTTATATTGACAGAATCCATGCCAGGTTAAATTTTTTTTACAACATTATCCTTTGCACTCGTTTCTGTTCCAATTTTTTTCCCCTCCCTCCCTCCACCCCCTCCCCTAGATGGCAAGCAGTCCTTTATATGTTGGATATGTTGCAGTATATCCTAGATACAATATATGTTTGCAGAACCAAACAGTTCTCTTGTTGCATAGGGAGAATTGGATTCAGAAGGTATAAATATCCCGGGAAGAAAAACAAAAATGCAGATAGTTCACATTCGTTTCCCAGTGTTCTTTCTTTGGGTGTAGCTGCTTTTATCCGTCATTTATCAATTGAAACTCAGTTAGGTCTCTTTGTCAAAGAAATCCACTTCCATCAAAATATGTCCTCATACAATATCGTTGTCGAAGTATATAATGATCTCCTGGTTCTGCTCATTTCACTTAGCATCAATTCATGTAAGTCTCGCCAGTCCTCTCTGTATTCATCCTGCTGGTCATTTCTTACAGAACAATAATATTCCATAACATTCATATACCACAATTTACCCAGCCATTCTCCAATTGATGGGCATCCATTCATTTTCCAGTTTCTAGCCACTACAAATAGGGCTGCTACAAACATTCTGGCACATACAGGTCCCTTTCCCTTCTTTAGTATTTCTTTGGGATATAAGCCCAATAGAAAAACTGCTGGATCAAAGGGTATGCACAATTTGATAATTTTTGGGGCATAATTCCAGATTGCTCTCCAGAATGGTTGGATTCATTCACAACTCCACCAACAATGCATTAGTGTCCCAGTTTTCCCACATCCCCTCCAACATTCATCATTATTTTTTCCTGTCATCTTAGCCAATCTGACAGGTGTGTAGTGGTATCTCAGAGTTGTCTTAATTTGCATTTCTCTGATCAATAATGATTTGGAACACTCTTTCATGATCATCATACATTTCAACAACAATACTATATGATGACATGGCTCTTTTAACAATGAGATGATCCATTCCTATGTTCCAATTGTTCAGTAATGAAGAGAATCAACTACAGCCAGAGAGAGATCTATGGGAAATGAGTGTGGACCACCACATAGCATTTCTACTCTTTCTGTTATTGTTTGCTTACATTTTTGTTTTCCTTCTCAGAATTTTTTACCTTCTTTCTAGATCCAATCTTTCTTGTACTGCAAGATAATTATATAAATATGTATATATATATATTGTATTTAACATATACTCTAACATATTTAACACGTATTGGATTACCTGACATCTAGGGGAGGGGGTGAGGGAAAGGAGGAAAAAAGTTGGAACAGAAGGTTTTGCAAGGGTCAGTGTTGAAAAATTAGCCATGCATATTTTTGTAAATAAAAAGCTACAATAAAAAAAGAAAAATAGGCAAAGAAGGCAACCTCCCAAATCTTTTTTCTGATATAAATATGATGCTGCTACATAAACTATGGAAAGCAAAAACAGAGAAAGAAAAATACAGACTAATTTCCCTAATAAATAAAACACACATATGCATTCATATTTACTTTATAAAGTATACACTCACACAAATAAAGTTTATCTTGTTCATTGAAAGACCTTTTTTAAATAGGAAAGAAAGCATTATACATACTACTATGATAAAATTTGCAAATTCCCAATCCTAAGGGATGGTCACTTATTTTCAGACACAATCACTTTCCACCACACAATATATATATATATATATATATATATATATATGTATGTATGTATATACATATACATACATATATATGTATATACATATACATACATATATGCATGCATATAAACCACTGCTAATAGCAAACAGGAGAATGCCAACAATCACCACAGAAAGAATATCATCTGCTTCCTGAAAAACAGATGTTATTACAAATCTTCACCAATCAAAAAATAAGGGTTTAACCTGATTTTAGTTCCCTTTAGAGTGGAAACAGGGGAATAAAACTCCCTTCCCAAAGATGGGTAAGGTGGATCTCATGAAGAGATGGCTATAATTCAAATAAACCTAGCCTATTAGATACTTGAGTCACCATTCTCCAACTCCCTTGATCTATATGGGAATTGTGTGAACCAAACTAACTTCATAATATAAAACTGACTTTATTTTGAGACCTAAATTCTACCTGCTTGCTAATCTGGGATTTCTTGTTTCACATCTGAAAAAGTCCATCTGCTCATTGTCCCTTTCTATCTCTTGAAATTCACTTACCCTCCTCCCCACTCAAAAAATGATGTAATTTTATAATCTGATCACCTAATCTTGAATCCTGGTTATATCCTCTTTAATTGTTTTCTTTCTTTCTTTTTTTTAATCTAGTGTACTTTTTTCCCCTGAAGAGCCACTTGTTTTTACCCCCTCAAAAATATTTTTCCCCAAATACATGTAAAATAATTTTCAACATTCATTTTTGTAAAACTTTGTTTCCAAATTTTTCTTGTTCTTCCCTCTCCTCCTCCCTTCCTAAAACAGCAAGCAATCTGATATAGGTTAAATGTGTATAATCCTTTCAAACATATTTCTATATTTGTCATGTTGTACAAGAACTATCAGACCAAAAGTGAAAAAACCATGAGAAAATAAAAGCAAACAAAAAAGGTAAAAATACTAAATTTTAATAGCCATTCAGTTTTCATAGTTTTCTCTCTGGCTGTGGATGGCATTTTCCATTACAAGTCTATTGGATCACTGCATTGCTGAGAAGAGCCAAGTCCATCATTGTTGATCTTAATTTTGCATTACTGTGTACAACGTTACCCTAGTTCTGCTCATATTACTCAGCATCAGTAAGTCTTTCCAGGTTTTTTCTGAAATCAGCCTGCTCATTATTTCTTATAGAACAATAATATTCCATTATATTCATATACTATAATTTATTCAGTCACTCCTTATTTGATAGGAATCCTCTCCAATTGTTTTCTTTTAATGCATAAAACTCCATGTCCCCTTATATTTTGGTTTTAATCCCTAGCTGATAATCTTGGTCCCAATTTGCTGTGCAATTGTATACTCTATCAGTAAACAAGTATGATCAGGAGCTCAAATTTTTATTTCCTCAGTCATTTTGATCAATTTACATGCAACATCTATTCAGTCATTTCTGCTCCCAAACAACAGTCACGTGCCACCTTGTAATCTCCTCCCCTTTATCAGTCTTTAACCCAGCCAGCATTTGTGGAAATCTTTTAAATTTACAAATTTTGTAAATAGCAAAACTTTTAATCTATCATCCTGATATATCATCCTGAGAAGAAACTTGTGGAGATGCAGTGTAATAACTGCTCCTACAAGCCTTGCATTGAAGACCCCCCCAAAATCCTTAACATTGTCAAATGGATCAGTATCAGAAATTGATGTGATTTTATTAGTAGAAATGACACTGAAGAAAAGGCAATGCTATACTTTGCCACTGCATTATGAGGATTGTGAGTTATTTTCATCTGAATTAAAGTGAACCATTTCATATGGATTGTCTCCCCATCAGAATATAAATCCTTAAAAGCAAAAACCAATTTACTTTTCTATTTGTATCTCCCATATTTAATACATTATTTCCCATGTTTTAAGTCCTTAATAATTTTTTATTTTCTTCATATTTACATTTAATTAATAAAGAAACATTTATTAAGCACTTAATACATTAGGCATTATACTAAGTGCTGAGGATATAAAGACAAAATTGAAAAATCTCTAATCCTTAAAAAGCTTTTGTTCTTAAGGGAGGGAGAAGACATAAATATTTTAAAAATCTAATTTGTTAATGTCATACATAAGAACAACTAAAATGTGGTATCTTAGACCTCCTTATAGAAGAGCCAAAGTACATGAAGAAAGGAAAACAAAAATCCCCACCCAAGATGACAGGAAAAACTGCTGTTGTTTATCTCTATCATCTGAAGTCACCACCACTTCCGGCATAAGGAAGTGGGTGAGCTATTAGTAAGCTCAGAGACAGTAATAAGTATAACTGTATTTTTCCTAGAGCCAGACTAAGATTTTTTTCTATTGTATGAAAAAATGGCAATTTAGTAATTAAACTAACACATTCTCAGTATTGCAAAGCAGAAAATGAATAGTACTATTTTTTCTTTATTGTGACATTGTGCCACAATATTCAAATACTTCTTATTTAATTTGCATAATTGCAAATTACTCATTTAATTTTTCTTAGACATTGTACTGATTCCTCTGTCTAGTTCTGGTTCAAAGTTCCATTATATGATAATTGGGGGAAATCAAAGTTGAAGTAAAATTACTGGAAACTGAAAAACAGGGGAAAATACTAATGGATCACAACTCAGAATTAAGAGGAGAGTGTATGTGTTGCCCATATAGTTATGTCTTTTCCCATATGAATTGTCTAAATACAGCTCGTGAGGTGTAATAAATATCTCTGCAATACTGCTCATTTCTCAAAGAAAAACTGATATTCCTTCTTTAAGAGGAAAATACCAGGCCAAGACTTTGACTCTTTTGGGATGTGTGTATAAGTGTGTGTGTGTGTGTGTGTGTGTGTGTGTGTGTGTGTGTGTGTAAGAGGGATGAAAGAAATCAGATTAGATTTACATCTGCTCCCCTAAGTATTTCTAGTCAGAGTTGCTATGCACAATTTTTAGGTCAATGGTCAACTTTGTTGGCTATTTTCTCTTGATGGAGCAGCATATTCCAAATTTATGCCTCTGGTTTTATTTCCTCTCCCCTACAAAAGTTTCCCAAAAGATCATTACAAATATTGCTTGTTTTTGGGGTGGGGGAAAGGGTTGCCAAGCAAATAGCAAATAGATCTCAGGCAAATTACACAAATTAGAATATGCCCAAAAGATCAGCCAAAATTGAGGAGTCAAGATCTCCCCAGAGCTTCCAGGTCTTCCCAACAAAAAATTTTTAAATGTATCATACTGAATTCTACCTGAGAAATCCAGTAAAAGTCACAGTGAGTCACTTTCTAGCCCACTTTGGCAATGGAAAATACATAAGGTTGAAGAATTTATGGGCAAGTTGTAGCAAAGAGAACAGTGTATAGTGCAGGGATTATCAACTCCAGTAAATCAGAGCAGGAAAAGGTCTCAGGCACAAAGAGACATATTCAGCTAATTGGAGCAGACGACAACTAGCACCTCTGTTGCTTGAGAGCTAGTGCTGCCTTATGGATCCAGTGCAGAATAAGAAAGGAATCTGCACCTAGATGTGGCAGTCCAGAGCAAAGAGAGTCCATAGGGTTTAAACTGTCTACTAAGCAAGGAACAAGTGCAGAAAGAAGACTGGATTTTGACTCCAGTAGCATAGATAAATTTCTGTTCCAGCTTATAGTCCATTCTGAAATCTTTAGAGTAACCAGGACAAAAAATCCAGACCTGTGAGAAAGCTGAAGTCCTGTCACTCTGTACCTTTGAAGTTTCCCATCTGTGATGATGGCTGAGCTCAAGAGCAATCCACTATATCACAATCAAGGACAGACTACACATATGTTGTTCTGCTTCAAACCCAAACTACATCCAGAATCAAATCTCACTGAAAGCTTGTAAATCTCAAGCATAAACAATCTGGTAAGATTCTGGAATGATAAAAACACTAAATACTCCATGAAATGATCAGCACAATCCAAGAATACACAAGCACAACCTAGACGTTCTTTCCAGAATTGTAGAGAACTTCACCAGAAGATAAAGTTTGAAGTCAATAAGTGGATTGTAAGACAAAAAAAAACAAAAAACCTCCAAACATAAATATCTATTATGCTGACAAGGAGGGCTAAGACACAAGCACAACATTTATGAACAAAAACAAAATACGCACACATCCCTGGAATATAAATTAAATGAGAATTATTGGAACAGATGAAACAAGAAAAGACTCAAAATAATTTTATAAATATAATGAGTATTCAAAAGGAAAATTCATTCTATTGACTTAAAATTCTAGACTTAACAACAGATAACAATTTTGTTGATCTAGCAGCATGTTTCCTTTATTTCTAATTTTTTGGTAATTTTCTCCTGGGATTCTAGATTTGTTTTTCCTTCAAATAAGTTTAGTTATATTTATTTAGTTCTATAAAATACTCCCTTGGTGGTATTATTATTATAGCATTAAGTCTGTAAATTAAGTTAGGTAGAAATATATAATTTTTTTTTATTTCAACAATAAGCAATGGACTTCTAGTTATTTAAGTAATTCTTTATCTCTTCAAAAAACATTATGTAATTATCTAGTAAAACTTAGTGGCTGGATTATCTGAAATTTTGTCAGTTTATAAATTATTTTGAATGAGATTTTCTTTATTACTTTTTGATGGATCTAATTATTGTTATATAAAAAAAATTGACTTTCCAAAAATTTATTTTGTATTCTATTTGACTGAAGGACAGCTAGGTAATACAGTGAATAGAGTGCCATGCCTGGAGTCAGGAAGACTTCATTTCCTGAGTTCAAATCTGGTCCCAAACACTAGCTGTGGGATCCTGGGCAAATCATTTAATCCTGTTTACTTCAGTTTCCTCATTTATAAAATAAGCTGCAGAAGGAAATGGAAAACTACTAAAGTATCTTTGTCAAGAAAACCCCAAATAGAATCATGAAGAATCATACACAACTGAAATGACCAAACAACAACAATCTTGACTGAAGCTATGAATTGTCTCAATTAAAAGTTTCTCTGCTAATTCTCTAGAGTTTTCTAAACAAACCATCCTTTATCTGCAGTGATAATATTATCTTCTTTTGGTGTATATGTCTTTAATTTCAATCTTTTATCTAATTGCTATAACAGATATTTCTAGAGCTATATGTAATAATAGTAGAAAATAAGGCATTTTCTAATAACAATGCATATTGACTAAGAACTTGCCCAAATTGTTTATGATCAATGAAACATATATACAAATCAGGTGACCAAATTTGGAATACATTTTGTGGTCATGAACTGGAGTTAATGTAGCTGGTTTACAATGAACAATTAACCAACAATTATAGACTATCAAGCTGGGATTTTAAAATATTGAGCTTTAAGGCAAAATGTTGTCTATAACAACTACCAATGCAACTATTTTTTAAAATAACTTTTTATTGACAGAACATATGTCTGGGTAATTTTTTTTTTTTTACAACATTATCCCTTGCACTCACTTCTGTTTCAACTTTTCCCTTTCCTCCCTCCACCCCCTCCCCTAGATGGCAAGCAGTCTTATACATGTTAAATATGTTGCAGATCCTTTAACTATAAAATGTTTTCCCAGCTTGAACGAAACTATTTTAAATTAGTTTTTCATTTAACAAAAAATATTTTTCTGTTTCTTACTTCATTCCAACAATTCATTATAAAAAGGCAAATTATACCCTTGCAATAAATATGTATAAACAGGCATATGTGTGTGTATGTATGTATTTTTCAGACAAGGCCAAGGTACGAATATATATACATATATTTGGCCTTGTCTGAAAAAAGTCACTGTATGCTGAATGCATCATTTCTCTCTCAGGAGATAAGGAGTATACTTTATCATCAATCCTCTGGAATCATATTTGGCCATTATCCTGATAAGAATTCTTCCATTTTTCATAGTTTTGTTTTTAAAATCTCAATGTATAAATTGTTCTCCTGATTTTGTTCACTCCACTCAATATCAGTTCATACAAGTTTTTTCAGGTTTCTCTGAAAATACCCCTTTCATCCTTTCTTATAACACATTAAATATTCTGTTACATTCATATACTGTAATTTGTTCAGCCATTGCCCTACTGAGCACCTACTGAGTTTCCAGGTTTTTACTGCCATACACAAAGCTGTTATAAATTTTTTTGGCTAAATGATCTATGTACTCTTTCTGAGTTTTTTGAAGATAGAGGCCTAGAAGTATTTTGCTAGACAAAAGGGATTGCACAATATAGTAAGTTTAGAAGCTTAATGCTAATTGTCTTTCTAATGCACCAATTCATAGATACACCAAAAGTGCATCAATGAATCAATTTTTTATGAAATTAAATATAAAATAATAGAACTGATTCATGGCTCCAGCAAAAATACACTAGTGATTATCCACAGCTCCTTCAACTTTGACTATCTTCATTTTTTTGTTATCTGAATTAATATTGAAATCTCAGCAATGTTTTGATTTGCATTTTTCTTATTAGAGATTTGGAGCATTCTTTAACATGGATCTTAATTATATGTGGTTCTTCTTTTAAGAAACATCCAAATTTTTTGGACAATTTATCTTTTGGAAAATGATGTATTTGTGTTGCTTACATGTATTAGATATGCTATCAGAGAAATTTCTTGAAACAAATATGATCTTTTCCCTCTTCAACCATTTTGCCTTGTTAGGTACATTAATTGTGTTTGTGCAGAAGTGTTTCAATTTCATGTAATCAAAGTTAATTTATTTTTCTTCTGCAATATCCCTTGTTTGGTTAAGAATTCATCTCCTACCATGGTTGTGAGAGATGTCTAACTCTTAAATTTTTAAATAGCATAATCTTTAATATTACAGTCACTAATCTATTTAGAATGTACTATGGCACGTAATATAAAGTATTGATCTAAACCTTTCTGAGTGTTTTTAAGCTTTCTCTGCAATTTTTATCACATACGGAATTCTTTCCTGGGTAATTTGTGTTTTCTGGTTTATCCAACATTTGGGTAGTTGAGTTCTAATTTTTTGTTTTTCCCTTATTTAATATGTTCGAAATAATTCTGATGACTGCTTCTTCATGGCATAGTTTGAGATCTGGAAGTTCTCTTCCTGTTTTATCCCTACCATTTTTCATTATTTCTTTCTATTGTGAATCTTTTTATTTTTCCCAAATGAGTTTTGTCATTATTTTATTGAGTTCTATAAATTAAATGATCATTTGATTGGTAATTGTAAACTAACTATCATAATATTATTTTTATGACATTGACATGGTCACTCATGAGCCCTAAAAATTCCTCCAGCTTTAAAAAAGCACTTTGCAAGGCAGTTAGATGGTGCAGTGGATAGAACATTGGCTGTGAAGCCAGGAGGATCTAAGTTCAAATCTGATCTCCAATACTTAGTACTTACTAACTGTGTGACCCTGGGAAAGTCACTTAACTCTAATTGCCTTGCAAGAAAAGAATAAAAAAGCATTTATAGGCATGTTTTTGTGAGGTTTGGTAGTTCTTTATTAATTTTGTTATTTGGAAGAGGATATTTCTTTCTATTATTTATTGCCTCTTGGGTTTTGTGTTTGTATATATTATTTTCTTTAAAAAAAAGTTGTTATCTGTAAGCTTTTTTTGTAATTATATATAGGATTTTTGTTATGTCTAGAATTATGTAGAAGCTTTCTAATTTTAAGTAATATTTAGTTCATTAATCCTTTTTCTAGTTTGTTAGTATATGTTTATAAAGATTATTAACTGCATACCAGACATTTGTAATGCTAATTCTTCATTATAATTTTTGTTCAAATAATCATTGTTTCCAAGATTTGTTCTTTTAGATACTCTAAGGCTGAGTGGCAACATTTGGAATGTCATTGTTAGGTCTTAATTTGTCTTTGTCAAAGTCTTGGACTTGGTTACTTTGTTATTTTATGAACTGTAAGAAATATGTTTTCTATTTGTGTCTTTTAAAAAGTATTTGCCGTACCTATCTGGCTTAATAGTCAAATTTTGAAAAACTATTCATATATTGCTGAAACATTTATTTTTTGGAATATTCATCTTCTAGAAGTCATAAGCCTTTTATCTCTATCTAATTCCTCCAGAAATTTGTTCTTTACTATTTTCCCTTTTGTTTATCTTTGTATTGAATTTGTCCAGAGTTTAAAAAGGTGCACTGTCTGTTATTGTCTGTTAATGTACATTGTCTGTTATTATTGTATTGCAGTCTTTATATTCTTATATTTAAGTCAGTTTTGTTTTGTTTTTGCTGAGGCAATTGAGGTTAAGTGACTTGCCCAGGGTTACACAGCTAGGAAGAATTAAGTGTCTTAGGTCAAATTTGAACTCAGGTCCTCCTGATTTCAGGGCTGGTGTTCTATCTACTGTGCCATCCAGCTGCCCCAAGTTTTTTCTTTATAAATTTAGAAGTTTCCTGGCATGGATTCTGTCAATACAAAGTTATTATTAAATAAAATAAAATTTTAAAAAAAGTATATAAAAAAAATAATAAAAAAAATAAATAAATAAATTTAGAAGTTAAGGCATTTGAAACATATTCTTAATACTGATTTTGTTTGTTTCTATGGTTCATTTTGTCATCATATAGGATTTTGTTTTGTTTTTTCTCTTTTATATTGTGAATGTTTTATCTCTTTCATAAAAGATTATTCCAACTTCTGTTATTTTGAATTCACCTAAATGCACAGTAAATTTCTTCTTCTCTCTCATTTTGATTTTGTGTATGTCTGGTTTTTAAAATATTTTTAATAAGTAAAAGATTTTGGTAGTTTAAATTTTAATTTTAATTTCTCACATTTTTTCTCTTTTCTCTAGATTGTTTGATTCATTGGCATTCTAAATTATAAGAATTAGATTATACTTCCCTATATTTGCTCTATGTTTCCTCCTTCCTCTGTGAAGAAAATATCACTCATTTATTTTTAGCTTAATCTACTTTAATGTAACCCTTTTTCTATGATATTTCTTCCTTTTTCTCTCAAGTCCTCTCCTTCATCCTTTCCTCCTTCCCTTTCTTTAGCTTTGCCATTTTATTGATTTATTCTTATTTTTTCTTCATTTTAACCTAGTTATTTAATGTTCCTCCTTTTTTCTTTCTGTTATATAATCAAGTAAATTTCTCCTTAACTCCCCCTCAAGTTGTATTTTCTTTCGTTTTTTTTTCTTTTTTTTTTAGTATTTTATTTTTCCAATTAAATGGAAAAGATTTTATAAGATTTTGAATTCCAAAATTTTTCTCTCCCTCCCTCTTACCTCCTTCTTCCCTAAGACAGCAAGCATTCTGATATGTTATACATGTACAATCATTTTTTAACATATTTTCATATAAGTCATGTTGAGAAAGAAAAATCAGAACAGAAAGGAAAAATCATGAAAAAGAAAAAACAAAACAAAATAAAAAAGGTGAAAATAGAATGATTGGGTGAAACAGCAAATTATAGACACAATTAATAATTTCACTCAAGATAATGACAATGATGAGACATCATATCAAATGAAAGAGTCCTATATGCATTCAGTTTCCATATATCCGAATACTGGAATTGTCTTGGATCATTATATTGCTGAGGAGAACTAGGTCTATCATATTTGATCATCAAATATTCTTGCTATTATTATTGTGTACAATGTTATCATAGTTCTGCTCACTCCACTCAGTATGTCTTTCCAGGCTTTTCTTAAGGCTTCCATCTTTTCTTATAGAACAATAGTATTCCATTACATTCAAATATCATTACTTATTCATCCATTCCTAAATGATAAGCCTTCACTCAATTTCCAATTTCTTGTCAACACAAAAAGAGCTGTTACAAACATTTTTATACATAGGAGTCCTTTTCCCTCTTTTATGATATCTTTGGAACACAGACCACTAATGATACTGCAAAATCAAAGAGTATGCCCAGTTCTATAGTCCTTTGTACATAGTTCCAAATTGCTTCCCACCCTTCCATCCACTGTCTAACCCCTCTTAAACACTTTGGCACATGTACCCTTGGCCACTTAGGTACTCCTTTACCATCACTAACTCATTTAGCTACAGACATTAGGCTAGCTTGGAGACTGAATCCAAGACATTGTTCTTAGATCAGAAGCATTAAACTGCTGCTCTTGTTTTGCTGTACCTTGAACAGTACACAAACTATGTATCTCTTGCTATGATGAAGCCACAAGTTGGTCACTTCTATGTTCATATCTGGTGTGTGTAACAATTAAGACTTAAACTCGAGTCATTATTCCATACTGGCACAATAAAGAAAAATACAACTAAATTGCCTGATTTAGTCTAACAGATTTAGTAACCAATCACTACAGTTTATTAATAATGCCTTACATTATTTAAAAAATATATTGTCTATAATATTTTTGGGAAAAATAGATGTTATGAAACATTACCCCCCATTCATCTGATTCTTGAGCCAAATGTCTTAAGCAATTGATAGATGTACAAATTCAATACATGATAACCTATATCAGACTATTTGCTATCTTGGGGAAGGATGAGGGGAAAAAAAGAAGGGAAGGAAAAAAAATTGGATCTAAAAATCTTACAAAAGTTGAAAGCTATCTTTACATTTAATTGGAAAAAAATGAAATTCTATTAAATAAAAATAAAATTAAAATTAATATATACTGATGCTTCATATTATTTTGCTTAATCACCAAGAAGCAGTATTTTTTGTATCAAAGAGCTATACAGGAAGAACCCATATTCTAGTAATATCATGCTCATAAAAATTAAATAAGAAATGTTTTATATTTTTTAAAAGCATACTACCATTGACTAGTAAGAGGAGAAATAACAGAAGAGGAAGAGAAATTGTAGAAATTTGCACAAAGATATTAAAATAAGAAGTCAAACGTAAGTTTAATACATATTAAGAAAACTTTTTATTTGAAGAAGTTATGTTCTCAACCATTGAAAAGAATAAGAAGGTGAAACCTCTAATTTATACACCATAAAATTATTGTAATTACAGAAAATGAAATTTAGGGAGATGAGTATGTTCTTTTGTTTCTTCTTTTCTCAGAATATCTAATGGGGAAAATTAATTATCTGGAGCCAGTAGTTTTAATAATGGCATTCTGGAAATTTAAAAAAAAATAGCAAAATGATTAGTAAAAGCTAGATAGAAATCAAGAAAGCATAATAAATTATGAACACAGAGGGTATATGATTGCCTTTTAAATATTTTTTTGAAAACTATAATTATTCTTACATAAAATAACACAGAAGCAAAATTTTCTTTGTAGAGTTTATCCTCACTGATCAGTGGTCTAGTGACTTATATATTTTTCAGGTGGAACCTAGCCATAGAGGAATCATCTCAAAGAATTTTTGGAATGCAGTTATGATAATGCCATTTTATTATAGTCTTGGTCCCTCCACCCCCCTCAAAAAAGTGTTTTTTTAAGTAAATATTTCCTTATGTGCTAAGTTTCTGAATTTTAAAAATAATATGGACAGTAACTTTAAAGAGATATATCACAATATATGTCCAAGAAAAAAATTGACTGAAGAAAATTTAATCCAGGATGTTCAAAAGCTAGAGACACATTTTTATTATTTCAGATATAAATTTTTTATAATTTACTAAGATATTAAATTATTAGAATCATATTTATAATATAGATAATAGTTATACTTAACTGCATCAATAGTAATAAAATTATTTTTGTCATAACAGCTGGTATTTATTAAGTGCCTATTTTTGCCAGGTATTATACTAAATGGTTTACAAATATCTTATTTAATCCTCACAACAACCCAGAGAAATATATGCTATTATCATTTTCATTTTATAGTTGAGGAAACTTAGAGAGACAGAGGTTAAATAGTTTACTTAAAGTCACATGACTAAAAAAAATCTGAGACTAGATTTGAACTTGGGTATTTCTCTAGGCCCAGTGTTCTATCCAACACACAGGATAAACCAAGAGTCTGCAATGTAGCATATAGTTCAATGGACTACTTTTAGTGTTAATCCATCAGCACATTTGTCTTGGTCAGATACTTCAAATGTATAATATTCTGGTCCCAGGATTGAACAAGAGCATGAGGATGTATTTGAGGGACAGCACACATAGTCCACTGGCATGTACAACAGCCCAAGATATCTAAGGGAAGATCCATAAAATATGGCATTCTATGTAGGATTTGTGGGGAGATAAGAACAATTCACAAAAGATGAGATGGATTGCAATATGCATTTATGGCAGAAATACCCACATTGAAGAAGGCATGGAAGCATGAAAGTATGGGCACTCCTTTCTTTCCCAAGCATCAAAGAGGATTATTACAAAAAAAAAAAAGATTGGTATTAATATAGCTAGAACATACACATATATGTAAGCTACCCTATGGGAATCTAACTTGCCTGTAAGAATTGGAATAATGAACCTAGAGAATATGATACACATACAACTAGGGTATTTCAGGGTAATTTGAATTAGAAAAATTAAAATATCCCTCCCACTGCTATGTAAGTGAGATGCTTTCCCGTAAGCATAATTAACCTCTCTGGTAACAGTATTGGGTGATATACCAAGGTTTATAAGTAAATTATATTTAATATCTGGACTCATAAAAGAAGACAAAAATTTATAGTAACATACCATATCTTAACCATCTAAAAGGTTTCCTTCAAAGAATTCCCTTTGGGAATTCATCCTAATATAATTTCCAATAATATTTCCATTAAGCAATATATTTTTGGGATTTTCTTTGAGAGTCACAGAAAGATATCTCATAAACCACACTTTAACTTGTGATAAATCCTTACTGTCTTACCTTAACTTTACTTCATTTTGAATTTTGTAAATTGTATTACCCAGATAAATCACCCACATGATTCTTGAGACTTGATTTGGGATGATGTTTCAATTTTTTTTCAAAAATCAAATCAATTTTTAAAGGATAATGATTTGTAGCCACTGAGAATATTCGATGAATTTGACTGTAGGCTTATATTTACATAGGGTTTTAAAAAAGAACATCATGATGGATGAATAAGAAAACAAGCAAATATTCTTAAGTGTAACTGCAGACTTTAGTATCAAGAAATGATTATTTCCACCTTCACCAGCCCCAGTCTGTCTAGTCATTTTGTTAAATCCTGAGGTATTATGTTTCCTTGCTATATGTGTATGCACACATATACATATATACATACATATATACAGATATAATTACCATTTACAGGAAGAGGGTAGAAACACCAAGGTACTTCAGGGATCTGGTCATCAAAGCAGCATCCTCGTGATTTGCATGTCTCAGGGGAAATTGCTGGATATCCACAATTTACTCTTGCCTTTACTTCCATGACACACTCTTCAGACTCTTTGAAAATTTTATTAAAAGAATGTTAAACAAACCTAATTTGATTGAGGTTTTATAACTTTTTATTCCATATTTTTCTAGGATCATCATAGTGTTAGGAAGTTGGAACAAGTCATTATAGCTAAAAGTATTGTCCTTTGTTTCACAACATTATGGAAATTGTCGTTTGATTTCAACATATTTTTATCTTTCTTAAGTCTGTTTTATTACCTGACAATAAAGGTATTTTCTTATTCCTAGGGAAAAACTGAAGCTGTTAAGCATTCTTAAAGATATTTTCATTGCCAGAATAAATATATTAGAGTAGATGTAAAGTTATATTCCATTTGAGAATATAACTAAGGATTTATGAAGTTGCAAGTGACTGAGTTGCAAGTACTTCTTAACTATAACCTTTAAGTATAAAAATAAAACCTATATCTATATCTATCTATATAGATATACAATTGATATAAATTTCATTTGTTCATATCATTAAAAACTGATATCATCATCAAAAACCTTTATAGTAAGTTACAATCTTCCTAATTTATTAAAAATTTAGTTCAACCAACCCAAACTAGTTACATTTAACTTAAGAAATTTTTCACAATTCATAGATCCGGATAAGTAATTTTTAGATTTTTTTTAGAAGGGGTAATTATTCAAATCATCCCCTTATTGAGTAAACCAAAGTTACCTCATACAGATACATACATAGCTGTAACACACAATCCTCTTTTGTGAAAATCTACAAATCTGACTTTAAAAATGGAATCTATGCTAATTTCTGAAAATCTATCTATCTTGTGACCAGTTGTAATGTATTTTGATTTTGCAGCATAGAGATGGTTAGGCTATATTACCTTCCTTTGGCAGAGGAGTGAAACACCAGGGAACTCCAGGAACCTGAGTATCAAAACAACATCCAGAAGCAAAGCATTCTTCACCAGAAATCCCTGGGAATCCACAGTTCTTTCTGTTCTTTGGGTCCAGTCTTGAACACTGACATGCAGCTATATAAAACAAAGTTAAGTTTACTCTCAATCTTTTGAACTATTTCTGCAAGGATTTTTTAAAAATCAAATTCTAATTTTCATTTGTAACTTGACTAATGTCTTGGTAAACTAACCAATTTGAATATAAAATTTATTGTTACAGGAACTATCATATTTGCTACAGAAGTTCCTTAACTGATACAATATTCATAGGTTAAGGTGGTAAGTTGTTGGTGTTTTATTGTTTTGTTTTAACTTTTTCTATTATAGTGATCCAATGAATAGACATCCTCTGCCTCCAGTAAGATCCTGAGAAGCCCCACAATCTAACTTTACTTTTTTTTTTTGCATGGTACTTAAATTCTTTTGATATTTAATTAAGGTAACAAAAAGGAATGATAGAAAAACTCAAGTCAACCAAGTGTTTATATAGGACTTTCTTTCTCATCTTCCACCTGGAATCAACATAAAATATGTGGCTTGAAGCTGCATGAGAATGAGTCGTGAGAACCATATTTTCCAGTAGCGAGGTAGCCATATCTTAGGATATTTTGCATCAAGACAGCTTGAATTAACTTCTTAATTTAATTTTCCCATTTTTTTAAAAGAGAAATAGAAATAAGGACCACATAAACTGATAGTCTTGTTAAAAAGGATTCATTAAAATTGCATTTACATAGCTTTAAGTCAGTCAATCAAACAAGTATTTATTAAGCAGTTACTAAGTACTGGATCCCATGTAAACCTTTGATAAACTCAGTTTTCTACTTACATGGTTTCTCCCCTTCAACTCCAGTGCACAGGCCTAGGATAAAGAGAATCAGCAGGAACCAAGGACTCTGAGGTTCCATTTTGGGTGCTTAGCCTTCACTTGCCAAAGGAGAAAGTGGGTCCTGACAGTGTGAACTTATTGCACATATCTTGTTGTTTGTTTGTTTTTTATAATCTCTCCTGTGTTTGCTCAGGAAGCTCAGATAACCTTGTCTCTTTCCCTACTCCATTAAAGTTTAAAATTCTTTGTTTGAGAATAGAATTCAGATAGGCATGCTTAACAAGACATGGCAATGAGAAACTGAGATCAAAGAGCCTCAGTGGAAACAAAATTGCATATTTAAGGTGATGACTCATCAACTAATCATCTAAGAAGCCCAGAAATTAGTTAAGAGAAAAAAAAGCACAATGAAAATATAACAGAATAAAGCTAGTATCCCAGAGGCAGAAAATTTGCTGTGTACACAAATTCAAAGCATGGTGTATGCTGCTGTTCACTACTAGCCAAAAAAAGTTAAACATTTGTGATAAAGTTTATAGCTGCAAGGAGGGGAAAGTTACTTATTAAAAAAGAAAAAGGGAAAAAGAAAGACAAGCTGGGGAAAATAGGAAATTTCAGCTTTAAAAAAAAATCTCTTAATATATTGTTTTCCCTAATACATATAAAAACAATTTTAATTTTTTTTTCAAATTTTGAATTTTAAATTCTCTTTTTCCTTCCTTCCCCCCACATTGAGAAGGCATGAAATAGGTTATACTGTATAGTCATGCAAAACATATTTCCATTGTAACTCATTCAGTGAAAGAAAACACAGACAAAATTTTTAAAAAGGAAAAGAAATAAAGAAAAAAGATGTTTTATTTGTATTCAGGTTCTGAGTTCTTTCTCTGGAGATGAACACTATCTTTCATCAGAAATCCTAGAGAATTATATTGAATCATTGTACTTCTGAAAATAGCTAAATTACTCATAGTAGATTATTATACAAAATTGTTATTAATATTCTCCTGGTTCTGCTCATTTTGCATCAGTTCATGTCTTTCCATGTTTTTCTAGGAGCAACCTACTCATCATTTCTTAAAGCACAAGAGTTTTCCATCACAATCATATACAACAATTTGTTCAGCCATTCTCCAGTTGATAGACATCCTCTCAATTTGCAATTCTTTGTCACTACTAAAAGAGCTACTATAAATATTTTTGTACACATAAATCCTTTTCCTTTTTTTTAAATTATCTCTTTGAGATACAGACCAAGTAGGTATTCTTTGGCCACTTTTTGAGCAGAGTTCCAAATTGCTCTCCAGAATAGTTGAATCAGTATACAATTTCACTACTAGTACATTTATGTCTTGATTTTCCCACATCCCCTCAAATATTTGTCATTTTTTGTCATATTAGGCAATAAGTCAGGCATGAGATAGTAACACGGAGTTGTTTTAATTTTCACTTCACTCATCAAGAGTAATTTAGAGCATTTTTATGATTATAGAGAGCTTTGATTACTTTACCTGAAAACTGCCTATCCATGTCTTATGACCATTTATCAATTAAGAATTGGTTTATTTCTATAAATTTACTCAATTTTCTGTATGTTTGAGAAATGAAATCGTCTTCACAGTAATTTTCCCCATTTAGCCTGGTGTGTGTGTGTGTGGGTGTGCTTTTACCATATCCATTCTCAAAAGTGTTTTGTTTCTGACTTTCACTTCCCCAAAACTGTCCTTCCTTATATCAACTCTTCCCCCACTTTTTCTATTTCCTTTCATTATTTTCTTATTAATCTTCCCAGATAGCAAGAGATTTCTACATCTGAGTGTGTATAATTGTTCCTTTATTGTGCCAATTTTGATGAGAATATGGTTTATATGCTCCTCTCCCCACTTCTCGCATTTCCTCCTTCACTGTACAATCTCTTTCAGGCCCTTTATTCAAGGATAGAATGTATCCCATTCTATCTATTCCTCTACCTTCTCCCAATGCATTTTTCTTTCTCATCCCTTAATTTTATTTTTCTTAGATAATTGTGCCATTTCATTCAAACACACCCTTGCTGGGCATACATACCCCTTTTAACTACCTTAATAATGAACAAGGTTTTAGGTATAATTAACATCATTTTCCTATGTAGAAATATAAAGTTTATTGAATTCCTTATGATTTGTTATAGTTCTTTGGCATTTGAAATTCAAATTTTCTATTCAGTTCTCATCGTTTCATCAGAAATGCTTGAAAGTCCACTATTTCATTGAATATTTCTTTTATCCTAAAGGATTGTATTCAGTTTGATGGATGGGTGATTCCTGGTTGTAATCTTACCTTTTTTTTGTCCTTTGAAATATAACATTTAAAGCCCTCTGACCCTTTAATGTAGAAGCTGCTTTATCTTGTCTTCTATTGGTATTTGAATTGTTTCTTTTTGGATGCTTGCAGTATTTTCCTCCTGACCTGTTAACTCTGGATAATATTCCCAGGAGTTTTCATTTTGAGATCTTTTTCAATAGGTGATCCATGGATCCTTTCAATTTCAATGTCAGCCTCTGGTTCTAGAATATCAGCTAGTTCCCTTATTTCTTGAATGGAGTGACTAAGATTTTTTTGATGATGGCTTTCAGATAAACCAGTAATTCTTAATTTTTCCCATGTCAGTTGTTTTTCCAAACAGATATTCCACATTTTCTTCAATTTTTTTGATTTTTTTTTTTTTTTTTTGGTCCTGTAGAATCATTGGTTTCCATTTGTCCAATCCTCATTTTTAAGATATTATTTTCTTCAGTGAACTTTTGTATCTCCTTTTCCATTTTTGCAATTCTACTTTTTAAAGAAATCTTCTCTTCTTAGTCTATTACTAATTGTCAAGATGAACTTAGGCAATCCATTTAGTTTTTCTTAGCTTCATTTATTAAAAAAAAAAAAAAGAAGAAGAAGAAGAAGAAGAAGCAGTAGTACCAATACAAACATATCACAGGATTGTTCTAGTGAAATAGTTTTGCATAACATAACAATTGCATGAATGTTACCAATTAATATTGATGGTAATATTTCAAATACCACTTATCAACGCTTATAATATTGTTTGCAAAAGTAAACTGTATCTGACTGAAGGCCTTCAAGTTTCTCATATGAGGAAAAAGCACGAGCATTTATTTCATGAATTTTTGATGGCTAGAGGTAATTTTTCCCTTGGGGGGTCTCAGCTGCATTCTAAACAGTGAGGACTAATAGTAAATGATTATCTTAAAAGCAAAAATGAAACAATAGACCAAAATAAAAGTAAATCAACACATTAAAATTTGGGGTATGTAGTTCAAGTCATCTTCAGAAGGAAAGTATATCCTTAAAAACATACATTAATAGAAAAAGAGAGGATTGAAATTAAAACTTATTAAAATATTAATTCCCAACATACTATCTTAAATAAGTACTTTAAAATTCTTTAGAACTTTAAAATTATTTTTTTTACTATGTCAATGGGAGAGAGATTAGAAATTTGAAGTGGAATAAACTGGAAAGTAAAAATACATATAAATAATAAATAGTTCTAAAATTTGTTTTTCAGAAGACTAATAAAGCCAATAAACCTTTAAACTAACCTGAATAAAAGAAAGAGGACAAAAATCAAGTCAAGAAAATAACGATGGAACAAGGCGAAAGCATAATAAAGTCAGATGTAATGAAAAGATGGATTTATACAATTGCATACTAACAAAACTGACAATACAAAACTAAACCAAATTAACAGAAATTCCAAATAGAAGTCTTCAATGTTCCAATCTGAATAACTGTAAATGAAAAATGAAAGGAAAAACAAAAACTCCTGGGTCCTGATGGATTCAAAGGAGAATTCTATCAAATTTGAAAAAACGGCTTACTACTCCTTATTACTACCAATACTACACAAATTTATCCTCAAAAGTTAGGATTTTTTGGTAAACTCAGCTTTCTACTTACATGGTTTCTCCCCTTCAACCCCAGTGCACAGACCTAGGATAAAGAGAATCAGCAGGAACCAAGGACTTTGAGGTTCCATTTTGGGTGCTTAGCCTTCACTTGCCAAAGGAGAAAGTGGGTCCTGACAGTGTGAACTGTCAGATTTCCTTTATGATGAAAATATAGCTATGATGTCTAAGGCAAGGAAGGATAATACATAGAAGGAAAACTCCAGAATAACTTTAATGAATATTAATTTAAAATTGACATCCCATCAGATGATAGAATTTCATTAAAAAAAAAAAACATTCACCATGACCATGTTGGATTTATATGGGGATCCAAGGATGAGTCAACATTATGAAAGCAACCAATTTAATCAATCATATTAAAAACAAAAATATCCCAAGCTACATAATTATCTTAACAGTCTTTGACAAAAGTATTTATGCTAAAAAAATTTTTTTTTCAAAATATAGAAGGAACTTTTTTAATATCCTTAAAATATCTATCTAAAACCAAAAATAAACATATGCAATGGAGTTATATCAATTGATAAACATTTTAAAAAACATATTTAATATGCCAGGCAATGTACTTAGTAGTAGAGATACAAAAAGCTTCCAGGCAGTCCCTACTTACAATCTAATGGTGTGGAGGGGACAGCATGCAAACAAATTTATACAAAGAAAGTTACAAGCAGAATAAATAGAAAAATAATTGACAAAGGGCATGCACTAAAATTAAGAGGAGTTGAGAAAGGCTTCCTATAAAATATGTCAAAGATCATGTCTTTCCCAATAAAAACAGAAGTCTTTAACTTCTAGATATCCATTATCTTTGCTATAATTTAATGTAATTCTGGAAATGTTAGCAATAATAATTAAGCAAGGAAAAAAAGATAAAAATCAGCAGAGAAAATAAAAATATCCCTATTTGCCAATGATATGAAGGTTTAATTGGAAAATTTTTGTAGAGGGTGAGAAACTGAAAAGGTATACTTGAATGAAGGACAGCATGGTGCTTATAGTTAAGCACCTACTTGATGTGAGATAATGGTTACTTAATGTGTGATGTAATGGTGATTGGCCCACACTCAGTGTACTGTAGTGATATAATCATACTGAGGTATGTAAAGGAGTCTCAGACACAGAACACTCTCTCTGCCACAGACACAGAGAAGACTACAGGCTCCAGACTCCAGATTCCAGACTTCATCTTTGACCAACCTGATGATGACTGTCCTGCCTCCATCACTCCTCCACTAAGACCAAGGATTTGGGCTGGTCCTGAGATACTCCAGAAAGTTAGCCCAAACATTATAAATCTTCATTGTGCTTCATTAAAGTTACAGACTACTAAATAAACCCTCAAAAATCTATATGGTATAAAAATTACTATAAAAGCTCTTTTGTGGTAGAAAAGAATTGGAAACTGAGAAGGTAATTGATGATTGGGAAATGATTGAACAAGTTACCTTATATGAATGAGTGGATGTTATTGTGTTGTGTGAAATGATTAAAAAAAAGAGGAATTTTTAGAAAAACTTGGAAAGATTTGCAAGAATTAATACAAAGTGAAATGAGCAGAACTATGAGAACAGTTTATTCACTGATAATGGTATTGTAAAAACAAAAAAGCTTCGAAGATCTAATAACTCTGATTAACACAATGAATCAATAACACTTCCACAAGACTCATGAGAAAATCTGCTATCCAACCAGAAATAGTGAGATAATGTGGATTTAGAGCAAAAATTTAAATGTTCACACACAAAGAGACAGAGAAACAGAGAAGGGGAGAGGGAGGGAGGAAGGAAGAGGAATAACTAATGTAGAAGTTTACCTGACTACACATATTTGTAAAAGGTTTTACACAATACACACATATATGCACATACAAATACATGTATGTGTATATATCATAAAAAATCATATCCCAATAGATGAGTGATCAATGGATATGAATGGAAAAAACATTTCTCAAGGAAAAGTTAAAATTATTAAGAACCATATTAAAGAATGCTGCAGATCACTGAAATTAAATAAATGAATATGAAATCAAACCTGCTTCTTCATCTGAAAATTAATAAAAACAAGAGATGAGAGTAGTTGGTATGGAAATAGTGAAAGATAGGCACATTAGTACATCATTGCTGGAATCATGAATTACTTCTACCACTTTGGAAAACAATTTAAAATTTTGCAAATAAAGTAATTAAAGTTTCTGTACTCATTGAGCCAGAAGTCCCATTCTTAGGTTTATAGCTCAAGGAAGCCAGAAATAGAAAGAAAAATATTTATTGCAGCACTTTTTGTAATAGCAAAGAACTGGAAACATAGTAGAAGTCCATTAGGAAATAGCTAAACAAGTTTTAATATATAAATATAATAGAATATTGTTGTGCTGTAAAAAAAAATGATAACTGTAAAGAACCAAATAAAGATTACTTGAAAGGGAAGTAAGCAGAACTAAGAAAACAATAACCAAAAAAAAAAAAGCCTATACTAGGTTAATTGGAGAAAAGAGACGAGCCAGAAAATGTCAAAATTGGATCTTGTAAAATTTTAAAGGACAACATAGAAGACACCTCAATCTCTTATACTGATTTTTCCCACCTTTTTCTCTTTAAAAAATAGCATTTTTAGATGGGATGATTCCTGGCAGAAGAAGGGGGAAGAATACTAGGAAAAGACATGGTTTTTCACAAGGGCAATACTAATTATTGTAAAGTCACATGTGCTAAGAAAATAGAAATGGATCTTTAGAAAAATCCCTACATCCTGATCTAACAATAGACTAAACAGGAACATACAGAGATACAACTCTACTTTCCTGTTACCATCTTAATGTTTTCTTCAAATACAGAGGGACCAGTTTGTAGAATAAACAAACAATAGTTACAAAAATTTTCATTAAGTCTGTCTTTAAAAATAGAATCATTTATTTGATAAATGCAAATAAATTATACTCAAAATGAAAATTTTAGAATGTTTAAATCTGTTGCCTTTCATAGATTTTTCTGTACTCATTTGGGTCATTTAATATCATAGCACATTTATTTTGGTACTCAACTTAGAATGGCATAGACTAGAAGAAAACTCAGGATAGTGTGCTTGTCAGACAGGAACTGTTAACACAATCATAAATTAAGATACTGATTTCATTTCATATTCCATCTATAATCAGATATTTAAATCTTAATCCAGAGATTTGGGACCTCAGCTATGATTCTTATTATTCTTACTTAGTAAGAGAAAATGTGCTTGAAGTCAATTCACCCATTTAAGCCCATTTCAGAAATGGGATAACCATATTTGTACTACCCCAAAGAATTCTCCACTGTATAGCAAGTGGAGGGGGGAATATCCAAAATATCAGACATTGAAATAGAAAAAGCTATCATTAATACATTTTATAATAAGTTACTCCAATTAGTGTTACTCTCTAGACTGTATGGCATGGAACTATTTCTCTGAGTTCCCCCTTTATAAAAAGGAAAAAGAGAGGGACACTTTCCCCATCTCCTAGAACTTTTGTAAGGCTCACACATACTGCTCAGATTAGTTTGGTCCTTGACTGAACCCTTATTGTACTCACCCCCCCTCAAAAAAAAATAACCCTGAAAAACAGCTATTTTAAAATTTTAATTTAAACACCAAAATAGGAATTCTGAAAAATCAAAAATATTGCAAAAATGGAACCAAAAGGAAATCAATCAATTAATTAAAATTAATGGCTTATGTTTAAATAGATAAATCTATTATCAATATTGAAAATTTTAAAACTCACAGCAAATGAAGAAATAAAAAAATTAGAAAATGTTTTTCTTCATTATATCTCAATAAATGTTAAAAACATAAATGAAATTTTAAAGAATAACAAAAGTTTAAAAGCCTTGGTTAATAGAACAAGAAATGCATAATTTAAGTAACTCAATCTCAAAAAAAGAAATTGAATAAGTCATAAAGAATCCCATACAAAAGGAAAAATCCAACCCCAAAGTTCTAATAGTACATAAGCTTTTTTCAGAAAAAAAAAAAGAGATTGAAAGAGACCTATCAATTTTGGGTAAGTAATCAGAACATGCCAAAAGAAAGAAATAAAAGTACAGGCCAGTATGACATTGACAATTTTTTTTTAGGAATATATTAGTAAAAAGGCTACAGCAACATATCACAAAGATTATAACTATAACCAAGCTGAATTTTAAAAAAGAGAGGATTGGTTAAATACTAGGGAAAATTCAACAATGATAACATTAATCATAAATTGAATAAAAAGTCTTATAGCTTTATTAAGAAATACATAAAAAACTTTTCATACATTCTATTTTTTAAGTATAAACACTGGAAAACAGGAATAATAGGACCTTTTGAAAATATGATATTACAACATATATATTACATATAAAGGAAGAAGCAAAGATGTTAATTATCAGTAAAAAGCAACTCAAAAAGTTTGACAGAATAAGCTTAGGGAAAGAAGAACTGAAATTTTTGCTTTTTGCACATAATATAATAATTTACCTAGACACTTCTAGAAAATCAACTAAAATTAATTTCAAAAATAACATCAACATTTCTGTATATTACCAATAAAACCCAATAAGAAATAAAATAAGAACCTTCACTTAAATTTAATGTAAAATATATAAAATTTTAAGAACCACACAAGAACTATATAAATATATAAAATTCTTCTTAGAAATAAATAAGGTTAATAAAGAAGGTTTTATAGCACTCAACTATAAAATATATGATAAAAAGTGATTATCAAAAAAAAAAATTAGCACGTATGTGTATCTGATTATACATAGAGAGACAGACAGACAGACAGACAGAGATAGAGACAGAAACAGGGACTGAGAGAGAATCTTATCTTTCTAGGCACACAAGTTATTTTTCTCTAAGAGAATATAATCTCCTTCAGAAGTATTTTTATTATTTCATTTTTATTTTGTTTTGGATCTCTATTGCCTAAAATGCAATAAGTATTTAATAAATTAACTTTTCATTAAAATGAAACTACTTTATCAGCTTGCAAGTTCTTGCATATTTCAGGGTCATGTATGCTTCCCTCAATAAAATTTGGCTCTAAGTAAATTGGCTCAGATTTTTTCCTTAAATTAGACTATAGCTGTGTAACAGATCATTTAAACTACAGACACTTGAAGGTAGCTTATCAATGAGCACTTGGCTTTCTTAGGCAACTTTATCTTTTCTACCTTATTTTTTTTTCTTCCATTGACGTCTATGGAGTTGTACATAGTTCAAGGATTCTAGGACTTAGCTTCAGAAGAAACAGTGAGCTAGTCATTTAAAACAATGATATCAAACCATTTCCTATTTTGCTTAATGGTCCAGAAAGCCAGGGGGCAAGTTAAGGAGCAGTGAACTAAAAAAAAAAAAAATGCTTCTTTTATTGAAAAGCTAATTGTGATCTACCAAAGTTTAGTGGCAGGCAGGAAGTAATTGAGGTAACAAAAGAAACTTGGAGATCATTTTATAAAAAATTTTATTCTCTAAAGAAATGAGAGACTTGCCTGTGATCACGTTATAAGTTACTGCTGAAATGCTGAAAGAATTCAGTTTTCAAAATATTCTTACTAGCTCTTTCCAGTAAACTGACTGACACGGGGGTGGTGGACGGGGAAGAGGATGGAAGATTTCTTATATGTAGAATTTGGGGATAAAATGTCTCAGTGAGGAAAATTTCAATTTTATTCATTATTTTATATTTTCCCTTATTTTTTTTTTTAATTTTATTTTATTTAATAATAACTTTGTATTGACAGAATCCATGCCAGGATAATTTTTACCCGACATTATCCCTTGCAATCACTTATGTTTCGTTTTTTCCCCTCCCTCCCTCCTCCCCCCTCCAAGATGGCAAGCAGTCCTATATATGTTAAATATGTTGCAGTATATCCTAGATACAATAAATATTTGCAGAACCGAACAGTTCTCCCGCTGCACAGGGAGAATTGGAGTCAGAAGGTAAAAATAACTCGGGAAGAAAATCAAAAATGCAAATAGTTCACATTCATTTCCCAGTATTCCTTCTTTGGGTGTAGCTGTTTCTGTCCATCATTTCTCCAATGAAACTTAGTTAAGTCTCTTTGTCAGAGAAATCCACTTCCATCAGAATACATCCTCATACAATATCGTTGTCGAAGTGTATAATGATCTCCTGGTTCTGCTCATCTCACTTAGCATCAGTCCCTTATAACTGTTATAGGAGCTTCCGGTTTATACTTTGACACAGAATCTCAATTCCCCTTCTCCAGGGCAAGGTATTTTACAAGACTGTATTGTTGGCAAACTGACTGGTTTAAACCAATTTCTTTCTCCTTTCTACTCCTTTTTTTTTTTAAATAATAGCTTATTTTCAAAATATATGCAAAGATAGTTTTCAACATTCACCTTTGCAAAGCCTTGTGTTTCAAATTTTTCTCCCTCCTGCCCCATTCCTCCTCTAAACAGCAAGTAATTCAATATATGTTAAACATGAGCAATTCTTCTATACATATTTCCACATTTATCATGATGCACAAGAAAAATAATATCAAAAAGCAAAAAAAAAAAATAAAAATAAAGAAAAAGCAAGCAAACAATAGAAAAAGTGAAAATACTATATTGTGCACATTCAAACTCCATAATCCTTTTTCTAGACACAGATTTCTCTCTCCATCACAAGTATATTGGAATTGACCTGAATCATCTTATTGTTTAAAAGTCACATCCAATCAGAGTTGATCATAACATAATCTTGTTGCTGCATACAATGTTAACTTGATTCTATTCACTTCACTTAGCATCAGTTCATGTAAGTCTCTCCAAGCTTTCAAAAATCATCCTGTTGATCATTTCTTATAGGACAAATAATATTCCATAACATTCATATACTATAACTTATTCAGCCATTCCCTAACTGATAGACATCCATTCAGTTTCCATTTCCTTGCCCCTACAAAAAGGACTGCTACAAATATTTTTGCACATGTGGGTCATTTTTCCTTTTTTATAATCTCTTTAGGATACAGGCCCAATAGAGACAATGTTGGATCAAAGGGTATGCACAGTTTGCTGGTCCTTTGAGCATCGTTCCAAATTTCTCTCCGGAATACTTGGATCAGTTCACAGCTACGCCAACAATGTATTAGTGTCCCAGTTCTCCCACATCCCCTCCAAAATTTATCACTACATTTTTCTGTCATCTTAACCAATCTGAAAGGTATGTAGTGGTACCTCAGAGTTGTCTTAATTTGCATTTCTCTGATCAATAGTGATTTAGAGCATTTTTCATATGATTAGAAATTATTTTAATTTTTTCTTCTGAATATTGTCTGTTCATATTCTTTGACCATTTAGCAATTACAGAATGACTTGTGTTATAAATTTGAGTCAATTTTTATATATTTTTTAAATGAATCCTTTATCAGAACCCTTGAATATAAAGATTTTTCCCTAATTTTCTGCTTCTCTTCTAATCTTGGCTGCATTGGTTTTGTTTCTACAAAAATGTTTTAATTTAATACAATTAAAATAATCCACTTTGCATTTCATAATGTTCTCTAGCTCTTCTTTGGCCATTGAATTCCTTCTTTATCCACAGATCTGAGAGGTAAACTATCCTTTTTTCTCCTAATTTGCTGATAGTATCACTCTTTATATCTAAAACATGAACCTATTTTGACTTTATCTTGGTATAGAGTGTTGGTATTGGTCAATGCCTAGGTTCTGCCATACTATTTTCCAATTTTCCCAACAATTTTTGTCTAAAACTAAGTTCTTATACTAGAAACTGGGGTCTTTGGGTTTATCAAACACTAGATTACTATAGTCAATGACTATTGAGTCTTCTGAACTTAACTTATTCTGCTGATCAACTACTCTATTTCTAAGACAGTATCAAATGGTTTTGATGACTGCTGCTTTATAATATATTAGACCTAAAATACAGTTAGGCTGTACTTTTAGTTTCCATTAATTCCCTTGAGATTCTTGACCTTTTCTTCTTCCAGATGAACTTTTTTATTATTTTTTCTAGCTCTATAAAATAATTTCTTGGCATTTTAATTGGTATGGCACTGAATAAGCAGATTAATTTAGGTAAAATTGTCATTTTTATTATATTAGCTCAGTCTACCCATGAGCACTTGATATTCTTCCGGTTGCATATTTTATTTGTGAGGAAAGGGATTTGTAAGTGTGCTCATATAGTTCCTGACTTTGTCTTGGTATGCAGATTCCCAAATATTTTATAATATCTACAATTATTTTAAGTAGAACTTTTCTTTGTATCTTGTGTTGCTAGACTTTGTTGGTAACATATAGGAATGCTGATAATTTATGTAGATTCATGGTGTATTCTGCAACTTTGTAAAAGTTGTTAACTGTTTTTATTAGCTTTTTAATTGATTCTCTAGGATTCTCTAAATATACCCTAATATCATCTGCAAAGAGTGATCATTTTATTTTTTCATTACCTACCCTAATTCTTGTAATTTCTTTTTCTTCTCTTTCTGCTTACACTAACATTTCTACTATAATATTGAATAATAATGATGATAGTGGACAACCTTTTTTCACCTCTGATCTTTATTAGGAATGCTTCTGGTTTATCCCCATGGTTTTAGATAGACGCTGCTGATCATTTTAAGGAAAACTCCATTTACTCCTATGTTCTCTAGTGTTCTTAATAGGAATGAGCATTGTATTTTTGTCAAATGCTTTTCTGCATCTATTGAGATAATCATATGATTTGTTAATTTGGTTATTCATACAATCAATTATGCTAATAGTTTTCCTAATACTGAACCAGGGCTGCATTCCTTCTTAGTCATAGTGTGTTATACTGGTGATATTCTGCTGTAATCTCTCTTCTCTTTTTTTTTTTTCTGAGGCAATTGGGATTAAGTCACTTGCTTAGGGACACACAGCTAGGAAGTGTTAAGGATTAAGTGTCTAAAATCAAATTTGAACTCAGGTCCTCCTGACTTCAGGCCTGGTGCTTTATTCACAGCTCTACCTAGCTTCCCTGCTGTAATCTCTTTGCTAATATTTTGTTTAAGATTTTTGCATCCACATTCATTAAGGAAATTAGTCAATAATTTTCTTTCTCCATTTTGCTCTTACCTGGCTTGTTTCAACACTATATCTGTGTCATAAAAGGAATTTGGTAGGACGCCTTCTTTTTCTATTTTTCCAGATAGTTTGCCATAGCACTGGAATTAATTGTTCTTTAAATGTTTGATAGAATTCACTTGTAAATCCTTCTAATCCTAGAGATTTTTTCTTAAGAAGTTAGTTAATAGCTTGGTCAATTTATTTTTCTAAAATGGGACTTATTTAAATAATTTAGTTCCTTCTCTCTTAAACAGTAATTTATATTTTTGTAAGTATTTATCCATTTCACTTAGATTATCAAATTTATTGGCATACAGTTAGGAAAATGGTAAAAAATTCACTTTTTCATTTTTCATACTAGCCATTTTATTTTCTTTTTTTCAACTAAATTATTTATTTTGTTGGGTTTTTTCATAAAACCAACTCTTAGTTTTTTTTAATTAGTTCAATAGTTTTCTTACTTTCAATTTCATTAACTCTTTTATTTTCAGAATTTCAAATTTGGTTTTTAATTAGGGATTTTTAAATTTGTTTTTTGTTAGCTTTTTTAATTGCATGCCCAATTCATTGATCTCCTCTTTTTCTATTTTATGCAAGTGAGCATCTAGAGATATAAAATTTCTCCAAAAAACTGCTTTGGCTGCATCCCATAAATTTTAGTATTTTGTCTTATTATTATCATTTTCTTGGATGAGATTATTGATTGTGTCCATGATTTGTTGTTTCACCCACTCGTTCTTTAGAATTAGATTATTTAGTTTTCAATTAATTTTTGGCCTATTTTTCCCTGGCCCTTTATTACATGTAATTTTTATTATATCATGATCTTTAAAAAGATGCATTTACTATTTCTGCCATTCTACATTTGATTTTGTCCTAATACATGGTCAATTTTTGTGTAGGTTCCATTTACCACTGTGAAAAAAGTATATTCCTTTCTGTATCTTCAATTTTCTCCAATGGTCTATCATACCTAACTCTTTTAAAATTCTATTTACCTCTTTAAGTCCTTTTTTATTTACTTTATTGTTTGATTTGTCGAATTCTGATACAATTGCAGCTCTCTTAACTTCTCCTCGAGGCTCCAATCAAGAAGAGAGGCATTCTTTTAGAAGATGGAAGTGAATCACCAGCTAAAAAGAATTGTCCAGAAAATCATACTGCCTTACTACAATGCCTACGGGATGTAGCTAATGACAGAGGGACCCATTAAGGTTAGTCCCTTATATTGAAGCTGTCTTCTCAAAAAAGTACTGCAGTAGAAGCATTTAAGATATGCCAAAGTTTGGGGCTCTCTCCCTTAAACTAGTCCAGCCTTGTTTAAAGAAGTGAGAGAGATTCTTTTCCCAGGAGATTGCAGATCTCTCACATTTTGCTTAAAAAAGTATGTGCTCAGTCCAGCTGCCATACCCAAGAAGCTTTACTGTTATTTCCTCATGTCTATACAGCCACAGTCCCCAGAAAAAAAAAAAGACTAGTTAGCTTCCATGTTTTGATTATAAGAGATTTTCCAAGGAAGCCTTTATGTAAACTTGTTCTTATCTACAGAATATTCTTCTTAGGAGTGTTTTTAATAGTACATTTTGATAAGTAGCTGCTGCATTAGAGAAGCTACATTTCAAACTCAGTCTTCCCTATTCTGCCTCACCCCAAACATGTACATAGGTGAAAGTTTTAGGGTAAGCTGTTGCATGAATAGAGGATTTATGCAACCTTAAGGGAAAATCAACAGAAAATAAAAAAGTATAAACTATCAAGGATTATTTAATGTCTCTTATTCCCTTAAGAATTTTGTATGTGGTGGGCTTTTAAAAATTCTTGGGTACTTTGCAATGTGGACAGTGATTATTTTACGTATCTGTGCAATGTGTAAAAGTGAACTTGTATAAGATGTGGCACTTTAGGGCTGTAAAAAGCATGATTTTATAACCCAGATGAGTTATTTTTTGCTATGAACTTGCAATGGCACTTTCTTACAATGTGAACATTAAGTACTGGACTTTATCCAGGATAAACATTAAAAATTCTTTTTAATCTGAAAAAAAAAAAAAAAAAAAACTTCTCCTCTAGGAAAGGTGATGCTATATCACTTGGTCCATATATGTTTAGTAATTGATATTACTTCATTATCTATAGTACCCTTTAGCAAAATGTAGTTTACTTCTTTCTCTGTTTTAATTAGATCTATTTTTTGCTTTTGCTTGATCTGAGATCAGGACCACTACCTCTGCTTTTTTTTACTTCAACTGAAGCATAATAGATTCTGCTCCAGTCTTTTACTTTTACTCTGTATCACTCTATTTTAAATGTGTTTCCCTATAAACAACACATTGAAGGAGTCTAACTTTTACTCCAGTCTAATATTTGTTTCCATTTTGTGGAAGACTTCATATCATTAATTCACAGTTAAAATTACTAACTCTATATTTCCCACCATCTTATTTTCCTCAAGTTATACTTTTCTCTTTGAGCCAAATCCAATGAGATTAAGATTCAAACAATGCTCATCTCCTCTTCTTTCTCTCAACAGTAATAGATCTTTTTTGCCTATGTGATGTAATTTATCCATTTTATCTCTCCTTTCCTTGTCTTCCAGTACAATCCATTTTTCACCCCAGTATCTTTTTTTTAATATCATCACAATAAAGTCAAATTATACCTATATGCTCTAAATATACCTCTAACAAAGATACAGTCCTCTAGAGCTAAACATAGTATCTTCCCAGATGAGGATGTAAGCTATTTAACCTTTAAAAATATATAATTTTTCCTTTTTTATATTATTATGCTTTTCTTGAGTTCTATATTTGAAGATCAAATTTTCTATTCAGTTTGGGTCTTTTCATCAAAAATAATTGAAAATTCCATACTTTATTGAATGTCCACCTTTTTCCCTGAAAAATAATGCTTAGTTTTTCTAGACAGTTAATTCTTGGCTGCAGTCCAAACTCCTTTGCCCTCCAGAATATCATATTCCAGGCCCTTTGATCCCATAAGGTGTAAGCTGCTATATCCTAAATGATCCAGATTAAGGCTCCTCAATATTTAAATGGTTTCTTTCTGTTTTCTTGCAGTATTTTCTCCTTAATCTGATGATCCTGGAATTTAGCTACAATATTCCTTGAAGTTTTCCTTTTGGGTCTTTTTCCAGAGGAAATAGGTGATCTCTTTCAATAGCTATTTTACCTCCTGGTTCTTAAGACATCAGGACAGTTTTCCTTTATGATTTCATGAAAAATGTTGTCTAGGCTCTTTTTCTTGTCTTGGTTTTTAGATAGTCCAATAATTCTTAGATTGTCTCTTCTGGATCTATTTTCCAGGTCAGTTGTTTTTCCAATGAGATATTTTACATTTTCTTCAGTGGTTTGCTTTTGTTTGGCTGACTTTTGATGTCTCATTGAGTCATTTCCATTTCCATTTGTTCAATTCTAATTTTTAGTGAATTATTTTCTTCAGTTAGCTTTTTTATTTCCTTTTGCATTTGGGAAATTAAATTTTCAACTGGGTTGTTCTATTCATTGGATTTTTTTCCATTTCACCAATTCTAATTTTTAAGGGATTGTTTTCTTTTTCTGTTTCAGCAATACTATTTTTCAAAGAGTTACTTTCTTTTTTCCATTTTGCCAAATCTATTTTAAGGCGTTTTTCTTCAGATAATTTCTGTGTTTCCTTTCCCAACATTCTTTTCTTCATTTTTCTCTTTTATTCTCTTTTAAGATCTTTTTAGAATTCTTCCCAAGAGAACTTTTGAGTTAGAGACCAACTCACATCACCCTTTGAGGCTTCATCTAAAGATGTTTTTTGTCTTTAAGCCCTTCAGGGTTTGAGGTCTGTTCTTCCCTGTCTCCATAATAGCTATTTATGGTCAGAGTTCTTTTTGCTCTTTTGCTCCTTTTTGAAGGTTGAGATCTGCTTTTAGGGCAAAAGGAAGATTGCTCCAAGCTTCCTCTACAGGCAATAGCTTCGTTCTTCCCTGTTGCTGGTGCTGCCCACTTCCTTCCTGTGCTGGGTGGATGTGGCCAGATCCTGCTTGTCATGCTGGGGCTCAGGAGCTCATTATTTGCCTTCTGTAGTTGTGTTAGAGGTCTCACAGCTTGTCTACTGATCCACTGGCTTCTGAACTAGGACAAAGTAGCTAAAGCTTCTATATTTTGGTTAATAACCTCATACTAAATTCCCCTGGCCTCCATTGCACTATGTTTACACTTAGCTGCCTTCACCCCTGTCCAACTGAGACATACCTTTCATGAAGTTCTTCCAAAATATCTTTTGATGGAAATTTGTTACACTTCAAATATTTGTGGATTCTGTCACTATAAAACCCATTCACAGCCTTGATCTGGTGTTGATTCTGAGGGAAGCAAGGAAGAGTTCAGACAAAGACCTGTTTACTCTCCACCAACTTGGTTCCACTTCTGTCTCCTTTCCACTCCCATTCTCCCAGAAACAAACAAAACCAGGACACATCTCTACAGTGCTAGGACCAAAGATTTTGACCCAGAATAAGGCACACACATATATAAAAAGAGTTGAGTAGGGATCATAAGCATTTCTTTAAAATGCTTCCAAGAATACAAGGTCCTATGTGTGTACTTTTTCTGTGGAATCACACACACTTTTCACATTTCAATAAGCTCTCTTTTCATCTGAGAAAGAACATAAAGCAGAATGAATCACATAAATTAAAGAGAAGTCCCTGAACTGATAACCATATTCTATGGTTAATATTTTCAGAAGAGTATCAGATTTTAGCAATTTAGTTCTCAATATTTTCTCATGTGCCCCTCACATTCTCTGAAATTATGGTAAATCAAAACTCTAGATGATCACATTCAAATTAATTTGGTATTCATGATATCTTTATTTTAAAATTCAAATAATTCAAGTTGTTAATGAAAAAGTGTATATAGCTGTGATAATGAGTTCAAATCAAAGCATTGTGACTTATTCATGTGACTTTGAGAAATTTACTTCATTTTCTTTAATGTGAATTCCTTTTTCTGCAAAATAAGGGTTTTAATCCTTTCATCCTGCAATAACATTTCTAAGTCTATATCCCAAAGAGATTTTTTTTTTTAAAACCCATTTGTACAAAGAAGGAAGCAAGGAGTGAAGAAGGGAGAGAGAGAGGCAGGAGACAAAAAGAGAATAAAAGAAAAGAAGAAAGAAGAATGAGAGTTATGTCACAATCATTAGTACAATCTCAGATAAAATTTTCTTGGCTAACTAGAGGAGTAACTAGAAGGAATGATACAAGTGGTTTAAAGAGAAATTAGAACTAGAATAAGAATTTTGGAGAAGAAAATTATTAATGGTTGTTGTGAGGATCAAATGAGATAATATTTGTTAAGTGCTTAGTCATTGTTTCTTTAAAAAATCTTGCACAATTGGGGCAACTAGATGGTGCAGTAGCTAGAGCACCAGCCATGAAGTCAGAAGGACCTGAGTTCAAATCTAACCTCAGACACTTAACACTTCCTAGCTGTATGACCCTGGGCAAGTCACTTAATCCCAATTGTCTCTACCAAAAAAAAATTTTTTTTAATTTAAAAAATAAAAACATGAACAATCAAACTAAGTTGGATTTAAACCATGAATGCAGCATCGATTTAATGTTGAAAAGCAATAAACTAAATAATAATATATGCAATTTAAAAAAAACTATTTTTTGAGGAGTTTTGCAGAACATTTGTGGAAGTTTTAAATATACAATACTCATTTTGATTTTTAAAAAATATTAGAAAACAATAATAAATTGACTTTTCTTTAAATTGATAAAAAAAAAATTATCTGAAACCAAGAGCTGCTGATGCAGAGTGAAATAAGCAGAAACAAACAAAAAATAATAGAATACCTCATTTTTATAAAAAGGAACAGATGAACAATAAAATTAACCAAACTAGGAGAACATTTTATAAAATAATGGCAACAATATAAAAAAAAGTTCAATGCTGTAAGAAAGAGATCGATATGATAACCATTTACAAATTGTTTCAGAAAACTGATGATAAAGTACTATCCATTATAGAAAAGTATTGGATTGGCAGTACAAAATTGTGTGTGTGTGTGTGTGTGTGTGTGTGTGTGTGTGTAAATGCATATATATATATGCAAACATATATTTGTGTTTACTCATTAAGTGAATTTGTTTTGTTTTGTTTGATTACTCATATTTGTTATGAAGTTTGCTTTCTTCTTTTCTTTGTTTTTTAGTAAGAAGATAAAAAAGAGAAAATAGATTTTTGTTAATTTTTTAAAATAGAGCAGTTGCAAAGTAAGAAATGTTAAATTTTGCTGACATTTTTTAGATATCACTGTATTGTTAGTTTTATTTTAACTTTTATTTTGTTACAAAAGATATCTCAAGAAGTTTGTTACAAGAAATATATAAAGAAGTCTGTAAATGTTTGTAATATAAAAACAAAATACAACAATAAAACTTTTAAAAATATATATCATTTCCCATGGTACTTTTCAGTAAAATATAGCTTTTCTGTTATCTTTTAATCATCTTCTTTTGCTTTTAGCAAAATATAATTTTGCTGTTATTTCTTAATCAATGTGTGACTTGATTTGCTTATTTGAAATAATGATTGCTACCCCTATATTAATTCATTCAACTGAAGAAAAAATTTATTGCAACTCCTTCCTTTTACTCTGTGTAACTACATTTCAAGTGTATCTTTTGTTGACGATCCATTACTGGAACTGTTTATGTTTTTACATGGAAATGTAAACTATGTTTGATATTGATATCAGCAATTGAGTAGTTCAAAAGAAAACTGAGTATGATCTGATGCTAAAAAACAAAACTTTCTAGGAAAAGTAAAGTAATTATGCTATATGAATGAGGTGTAGAAGAACAAACAGAGAGAGATTAGAGGGGGCAAAGAGGGATTCTGAAAACCTACTCACATCAGGAAAGGTTAAATAAGGAAAAATACATACATATATATGTATATATGTGTATTAATTATATATCAAGAGAAATATATTACTTCTAAAATCTATAAAGAAATAAGGGGGGGGGGGGGGGAGACAGAGCCAAGATGGCAGAGAAGGCACACTTGACTTTCTAAGCTCCTCTCATAACCTCATGACCAATTATTAAATTCAACCTCAAAAATAGCGCTTGACTGGTAAAACACACGAGGATTAGAAATACAACAACTCACCAGTCGAAGATAATCTGAAAGATTGCCAGGAAAGGTTTGTCCTGAGGAGCACAAACAGACCAGTACAGGCAGGGAAGTAGGAAAGGCTAGCAAAGAGAGGTGATGGGAAAGGGGGTGGCCTTTGTGGTTAGAAAATTACAGAGGCGACTCTGGCATACACTGATTGCTCTGCCTTTGTTGCAAAACAGCAGATCAGCAGAGAAATTAAAGCCAAAGGCAAAAAGTACTCTAAAAAATGCCAGAACCTAACAGGATCTGGCTATACCCACCTAAAACCAGAAGTGAGGGACTCAGCACAGACTGTAACACAGCTCTGCAGCCACATTCTACTTGCTCGGGGCAGTTACAAATCTGCATGGCAGGTGGGCACAGCCTGGGGCAGCCTCTAATCTGCACAGTGTGGGGCTCGGCCTGGGCCAATAGAATTTCCACAGTGCAACTGTGCTTCCCTGGGCAGAGATACTTCCGGTCCATGAAGAGCTATTTGCTGGTCATCTGCTAATACCCACAATCTCCCTCCCTTTTCTTCCTTCCCCCTTCTGTGGGCTTTGGCCTAGGGTATTGACAATTTCAATGCTCAGTCTCTAGCCTCAGGGCACTTTCTAATCTGCACAGTGGGGTTCTTCACTGGGCACTTGCACAGCTGGACCTGTACTAACCAGGTCTGAATCACTTCTGGTGGAGGGGGGGGGACCTTTTTCCCAGAGCACTCCCATATCTCGCTGCTCTTTGCAGCCCATTTATACCTATCCCTGATTTGCAGAGGAAGCTGGTAACCTCCTTGCCTTGAAGGCAGAACCTAAAGGTTTTAAAAAATGAATAAAAAAAAAAATCAAAAGGACAAACAATATCTTCTATACAGAAAGAGAGCAGGTTTGCAACTCCAAGGAGACTAATAGCAAACAGTCTCCAGACAATACCCCAAAGGGGAATGTTACCTGGCCCCCATCACATAAGAAACCAATAAAATTCTTAAAAGAGAGTTAGAAGAAAAATGGGGAAAGGAAAGAGAAGCTATGCAAGAAAGTAACAACTTCCTGAAATGTGCATTGGAAAAGGTAAAGAATTCCCAGGAAGTACAGGAAAACAGAATTTGTGAATTGGAAAAGGTAAAAAAAAAAAAAAAAAAAATCCCAGGAAAATAGAATTTGTAAATTGGAAAAGATAAAGAATTCCCAAGAAAGTAGGATTGGTGAATTGGAAAAAGAAAATAACTCACTAAAAAAAAAAAAAATTTGTGAAATGGAAAAAAAATTTCATAGAGCAAAACAACTCATTTAAAAATTCAATTTGGACATGTACAAAAAGAAGTTTAAAAAAAAGCTAATGAAGAAAATAACTCATTAAAAATCAGAACTGAACAAATAGAAACCAATGATTCATTGAGACATGAGTCAAGCAAAACCAAAAAAATGATAAATTAGAAAAAAGCATTAAATATCCACTTGGAAAAAAGACAGACCAGGAAAATAGATCTAGGAAAGATAATCTGAGGATTATTGGACTTTCCAAAAATTATGATAAAAAAAAGAGTCTAGATACTATTTTATAGAAAATCATCAAAGAGAACTGTCCAGATGTAATAGAATCAGAAGGTAAAATAGGCAGAATTCATCAAACACCTTCTGAAAAAGACCCTAAAATAAAAACTCCAAGGAATATTGTGACCAAATTTCAGAACTATCAGATTAAGGAAAAAATATTACAAGAAGCCAGAAAAAACAATTCAAATATCGAGGCGCCACAAGATCTGGCTGGCCTCCACATTAAAGGGTCAAAGGGCCTGGAATCTAATATTCCAAAAGGCAAAAGAACTTGGAATACACCAAGAATAAACTACTAAGCCAAGCTGGACATTTTCTTCCAGGGAAGATGGACATTTAATGAAATAGATAAATTCCATTTGTTTCTAAGGAAAAAACCAGAACTAAACAAAAAATATGATCTCCAACCATAGAACTCAAGAGAAGCAGAAAAGGTAAAAAAGAAACTCTTGAGAACTATATTTCTGTTGTGGATATACATAAAGACTACCTGTATAATTTGATTTTACTAATATGACATAAAAAAGAGAAGTAGAAATGGAAAAGGGATAGTGTCAGAAAAGGAGGAAAAGGGGGATTAAAAGAGGGAAACTACATCCCAAGAAGAGGCAAAGGAAACCTATCATATCTGAGGGAATTTAGAGAGGGGGAGGAACATTGTGTGAATCTTACTCTCATCAGAGTTGGCTCAAAGAGAAAATAATTGACATGTTTGTTTTACAGAGAATCTTCTCTCACCTCATTAAAAAGGAGGAGAGGAAAAAGAAAAAGAGTAACAAGGGAAGGATACAAGAAAGGAGAGGAGATTCAAAGGGGGGCGGGAGGGATCCTAAAGAGAGTGAGCAGCATGATACAAGTGGGGCCCATAAGTTTAAAACTGGGAAAGAGGGTTGGGGGGAGCAAGAAAAAGAAAAGCATAATCTGAGGATAATAAAATGGCAGGAAATACAGAATTAGTAATTTTAACGTAAATGTGAATGGGATGAACTCTCCCATTAAGCACAGGCGGATAGCAGACTGGATCAAAAGTCAGAATGCTACAGTATGTTGTTTACAGAAAATACATTTAAAGCAGGGAGATACATACAGAGTAAAGGTAAAAGGCTGGAGCAGAATCTATTATGCTTCAGGTGAAGTCAAAAAAGCAGGTGTAGCCATCCTTATCTCAGATCAAGAAAAAGCAAAAATCGATCTAATTAAAAGAGATAAGGAAGGAAATTATATCTTGCTGAAGGGTACTATAGACAATGAAGCAATATCAATACTAAACATATATGCACCAAGTGGTATAGCATCTAACTTCCTAAAGGAGAAGTTAAGAGAGCTGCAAGAAGAAATAGACAGCAAAATTATAATAGTGGGAGATTTCAACCTTGCACTCTCAGAATTAGAAAACAAACCACAAAACAAATAAGAAAGAAATTAAAGAGGTAAATAGAATATTAGAAAAATTAGCTATGATAGATCTTTGGAGAAAACTGAGAGGAGACAGAAAGGAATATACTTTCTTCTCAACAGTTCATGAAACCTATACAAAAACTGACCATATATAGGACAAAAAGACCTCAAATTTAAATGCAGGAAGGCAGTAATAGTAAGTGCTTTCTTTTCAGATCACGATACAATAAAAACTACATTCAACAAAAAGTTAGGGGTAAATAGAGCAAAAAGTAATTGGAAACTAAATAATCTCATCTTAAAAAATGATTGGATGAAACAGCAAATTATAGACACAATTAATAATTTCACTCAGGATAATGACAACGATGAGACATCATACCAAAATTTATGGGATGCAGCCAAAGTGGTAATAAGGGGAAATTTTATATCATTAGATGCTTACTTGAATAAAATAGAGAAAGAGAAGATCAATGAATTGGGCTTGTAACTTAAAAAGCTAGAAAAAGACCAAATTAAAAACCCCCAATCAAATACTAAACTTGAAATTCTAAAATTAAAAGGAAATTATTAATATTGAAAATAAAAAAAAAACTATTGAACTAATAAAACTAAGAATTGGTTTTATGAAAAAAACAATAAAATTGATAAACCTTTGATAAATCTGATTAGAAAAAGGAAAGAGGAAAATCAAATTAGTAGTCTTAAAAATGAAAAGGGAGAACTTTCCACCAATGAAGATGAAATTAAAGAAATAATAAGGGGTACTTTGCCCAACTTTATCCCAATAAATTTGATAATCTAAGTGAAATGGATGACTACTTCCAAAAATATAGGCTTCCCAGATTAACAGAGAAGGAAGTAAATTGCTTAAATAGTCCCATTTCAGAAAAAAGAAATAGAACAAGCTATTAATCAGCTCCCTAAGAAAAAATCCCCCAGACCAGATGGATTTACATGTGAATTCTAACAAACATTTAAAGAACAATTAACTCCAATGCTATATAAACTATCTGAAAAAATAGGGAATGAAGGAGTCCTACCAAATTCCTTTTATGACACAGATAGTACTGATACCTAAATCAGGTAGGTTGAAAATAGAGAAAGAAAATTATAGACCAATCTCCTTAATGAATATTGATGCTAAAATGTTAAATAAGATATTAGCAAAAAGACTACAGAAAATCATCTCCAGATAAGACACCACAATCAAGTAGAATTTATGCCAGGATTGCAGGGCTGGTTCAATATTAGGAAATCTATCAATATAATTGGCCATATTAATAACCAAATTAACAAAAACCATATGATCATCTCAGTAGGTGCAGAAAAAAGCATTTGATAAAATCCAACATCCATTCCTATTAAAAACACTTGAGAGTATAGGAGTAAATGGACTTTTCCTTAAAATAATCAGTAGCATCTATTTAAAACCATCAGTAAGCATCATATGTAATGGGGACAAACTGCAACCATTCCCAATAAGATCCGGAGTGAAACAAGGATAGTTTGCCCACTATCACCATTACAATTCAATATTGTATTAGAAATGCTAGCTTTGGCAATAAGAGTTGAGAAAGAGATTGAAGGAATTAGAATAGGCAATGAGGAAACAAAATTATCACTCTTTGCTGATGATATGATGGTACACTTAGAAAACCCCAGAGATTCTACTAAAAAGTTATTAGAAACAATCCACACCTTTAGCAAAGTTGCAGGATACAAAATAAATCCACATAAGTCATCAGCATTCTTATATATCACTAACAAAATCCAACAGTTAGAGTTACAAAGAGAAATTCCATTTAAAGTAACTACTGATGGTATAAAATATTTAGTAATCTATCTGCCAAGGTAAAATCAGAAACTTTATGAGCAAAACTATAAAACACTTTCCACACAAATTAAGTCTGACCTAACCAACTGGAAAAATATTAAATGCTCTTGGATAGGACTAGCAAATATAATAAAGATGACAGTACTACCTAAACTAATCTATTTATTTAGTACTATACCAATCAGACTCCCAAAAAAACTATTTTAATGACCTAGAAAAAATAACAACAAAGTTCATCTGGAAAAACAAAAGGTCAAAATTTCAAAGGAATTAATGAAAAAAAAAAATCAAATGAAGGTGGTCTAGCTGTACCAGATCTAAAATTATATTATAAAGCAGCTGTTACCAAAGCCATTTGGTATTGGCTAAGAAATAGACTAGTTGATCAGTGGAATAGGTTAGGTTCAAAGGACAAAACAGCCAATAACTTTAATAATATAGTGTTTGACAAACCCAAAGACCCCAGTTTTTGGGATAAGGACTCACTATTTGACAAAAGTTGCTGGGAAAATTGGAAATTATATGGCAGAAACTAGGCATTGACCCATACTTAACACCATACACCAAGATAAGGTCAAAATGGGTTCATGACCTAGGCATAAAGAATGAGATTATAAATAAATTGGAAGAGCATAGGATAGTTTACCTCTCAGACCTGTGGAAGAGGGAGGAATTTATGACCAAAGAAGAACTAGAGATCACTATTGACCACAAAATAGAAAGTTTTGATTATATCAAATTGAAAAGTTTTTGTATAAACAAAACAAATGCAGACAAGGTTAGAATGGAAACAATAAACTGGGAAAACATTTTTATAGTCAAAGTTTCTGATAAAGGCCTCATTTCCAAAATATATAGAGAATTGACTCTAATTTATAAGAGATCAAGCCATTCTCCAATTGATAAATGGTCAAAGGATATGAATAAACAATTCTCAAACAAAGAAAATTAAAACTATTTATAGACATATGAAAATATGCTCCAAATCATTATTAATCAGAGAAATGCAAATTAAGAAAACTCTGAGATACCACTACATACCTGTTAGATTGGCTAGAATGACAGGGAAAGATAATGCAGAATGTTGGAGGAGATGTGGGAAAACACTGATACATTGTTGGTGGAACTGTGAACACATCCAACTATTCTGGAGAGCAATTTGGAACTATGCTCAAAAAGTTATCAAACTGTGCATACCCTTTGATCCAGAAGTATTACTACTGGGCTTATATCCCAAAGAGATTTTAAAGAAGGGAAAAAGACTTGTATGTGCAAGAATGTTTGTGGCAGCCCTCTTTGTAGTGGCCAGAAACTAGAAACTGAGTGACTGCCCCTCAATTGGAGAATGGCTGAATAAATTGTGGTATATGAATATTTTGGAATAGTATTGTTCTGTAAGAAATGACCAACAGGATGATTTCAGAAAGGCCTGGAGAAACTTGAATAATACTGAATGAAATGAGCAGGACCAGGAGATCATTATATACTTCAACAACAATACTATATGATGATCAATTCTGATGGACGTGACCATCTCCAGCAATGAAATGAACCAAATCAGTTCCAATAGAGCAGTAATGAATTGAACCAGCTACATCCAGCAAAAGAACTCTGGGAGATGACTATGAACCATTACATAGAATTCCCAATCCCTATATTTTTGTCTGCCTGCATTTTTTATTTCCTTCACAAGCTAATAGTACGTTATTTCAAAGTCCGATTCTTTTTGTACAGCAAAATAACTGTTTGGACATGTATACTTATATAGTATTTAATTTATACTTTATCATATTTAACATGTATTGGTCAACCTGCCATCGGGGGAGAGGATGGAGGGAAGAAGGGAAAAAGTTGGATATAAGGTTTGGCAATTGTCAATGCTGTAAAATTATCCATGCATATAACTTGTAAATAAAAAGCCATAATTTAAAAAAAAAAAAGAAAAGAAAAAAATAAGGGGGGAATAAAATAAGGTGAGGTATGGAAGGGTTTGTAAATTTATGGCAGTGGGACAAGGTGTGTAGATTAATGGGAAAAGGATAAAGAAGGAGAGAAAGAGTGACAGAGAATAAGAATACAGAAGGAGGGAGGAAAGTTCAGTATTAGCAAGGCATTAAGGAGGAGAATTGAAGTAAAAGAGTTAGGGAGGTATATAAGAGATATATAAAACAGTATAATAAAAATCAGGACTAGAATTTATTAGAAAAAAAGGAGGACTAGTAATCATTGATCTCAGATAATGTCAAACTTCAAGATTCAATTAAGAAATAAATCTAGATAACATATCAGCCATATTATTATTTTAAATGCATGTCTACATATGTGTAAATGTGTGTATGTGTGTGTATGCATGTAGGTGATGTATATGTGTATATAGATATATGTATGTGTGATGGTGTGAGTGAGAGCAGTTTATTGCCAACTTGGAGGATAAGTTGAGCCAACCCACAGTTGGCAACAGTGGAGCAGAAAAGGAGAAGGCAGTTTTCAGAGATTTGATGTATATCACTGCATTTGTACAGTGGGGTCAGAATACTCACAAGCATCAAGACTGATTTGATGAAGATGATGGGAAAATTCAGAAGCTAGTAAATGAAAAACGAGAACTCCACAATATGGGACAGCAGGATAATTCATTGATCTCTAAGAAGATAGCTTTCAATTCCATCAAAAGTAAAGTAAAATTGAAATTTAAAGAGATGAATAATTCTTGACTCAGTAAGGAAGATGAAATTCAGTTTTATGCTGATAGTAACAATCCAAAGCATTTTTATGATGCACTAAATGTTATTTATGGGCCAAAGATCTATGATGCACTTCAACTACTCAGTGCTGATGATTACTGACTGCTCTTTTCAGCTATTTGTTAAATGCTTCAATGAGGACAAACATGGAATCAAAGTCAGCTGCCACATTGATGGTAAATTCTTCAACTTAAAAAGGCTACAAACCAAAACTAAAGTGGAGGGAATATTGATACATTTTGTTTGCTTGTTTGTTTGTTTGCAAATGATTGTGCATTCAATGCTGCCTCTTAAACTGATATGAAAAAAAATTTTTTTTCCACTGCTTGAGCTAATTTTGGCCTAACAATTAACCAGAAAACACAAGCATTTCATCAGCCAGCACCACAGCATCCATATGTGGAACTATTAGTTATTGCAAATGGTGAAGTTTTGTATGATGTGGGTATATGTTCATTTACCTTGGCAGTATACTTTCCACAAATATTCACATTCATAATGAGATTGACACACACACTGCCAGAATTAGCTCAATATTTGGGAGACTTTGAAGAAAAGTGTGGAAGAGAAGAGGTATTAGACTGACTGCCAAACTGAAAGTTTTCTAGAGCCATTGTGCTGACTTCATTTTTGAATGCCTGTAAAACCTGGACAGTATATCAGCACCATGCCAGGAAATTAAATTGCTTCTATTTGAATGGTCTTAAGAAGATTCTGAAAATCACCTGGGAGGATGATACCAGGCACTGAGGTCCTTTCTTGAAGTAAAATGCCAAATACTGCAATTCTACTGCAGAGAGCAAAACTCTGTTGAACTTGTCATATTATTCAAATGTCAAATGTACTCTTGTCAAAAAGATCATTTTATGGAGAACTTACACAGAGTAAGCACTCACAGGGTGACCAAAAAAAGGGATACAAAGACATTCTCAAGATCTCTTTTAAGAACTTTAGAATCAATCGTATGACATGGGAGACATTAGCCTAGGACTGCCCAGCATGGAATGCCCTAATCAAAGAATGTACTGTGTTCTATGAGCAAAGCAGAATTGAATTAGCCCAGAAGAAACAGAAGATGCAAAAAGTTAGGAAAGCCACCACAAATGTTCATAGGGATTGTTTGTATTGGACTTGTGACAAAGCATTCTGAGCTCATATTGGTTTGATTAGCCTCAGTCAAATACACTGGAACTCAACTCTAACTTAATTAGGTCATTTCGATCTTCTTCAAGAACAAAGGTCAACAACCAATTAACCACACACATATATTATATATAAAACCATGTTTAATTGTAGCCTGCTTGAGAAATATGGGGGAAATGAAAGGGGAGAAATGAATTAAGTAAAAAGTGCATAGCAGAGAACAAAATAATAACGTATGAGGAAGCAAAGAAAAAATGGACAATCATGAATATAATTTCTTCTATTGTTGTATATACTTTCTTGAAATAAAAATTTATTGTTACATATTTTGAATCCTTTCTGATATTTTGCTGGGCACATAATTTTTATTTTTTTGTATTTTAATTTTGTTTTTCTTTTTCTATTTTGTTTTTTCTTATTTTGTATTTAGTTTTGAATAAATAAATATTTTTAAAGAGAAATACATATGTAGTTAAATGAAATTTTGCATTAAATTAAATGTATCATTGTTGGATTCCACTTTGTAAATTTTGTTATCTTTCCTCATTTCCTCATGGATCATTAATTGATTAATTATGAATAATAATTATGTATTTTTCCTGGCTTATTTTCTCTTTTTTTATTTTGCTCCCTTTCTCTCTTTAAAGAAAAAGAGAATGATGAGGAAAAAATATGCTCAGCATCAGATATTCATGTTTTATATAATCTACTTTTTTTTCTCTCACAAACCACAATTACTCTTTCTATCTTGCCTTTTGAATCTTTCTTTATGAGCTATTCTTTGAGAATAGTTTGTTTTGCTTATGAGTATTCTCTTTGGTATCCTTGCTTTTATTCTACCCCTTTTCCTTGTAATGTTCTCTCTAAAATGTAATGTTCTCTGTTGAGGTTTTCTTGGTGGTCTTTAGAGGCAGCCTTCGTTTCAATTCAGTAATCTCCACAAGTACAGCCAGGTGTTAAAGTTCAAAACTTTATTGTCTCTTTCTGTAATGCCAGAGAAACTGAGGCAAGATAGAAATTAGAGAGTTTTTAAAATTTTATTAATTGGAAAGTATAATTTTCTGGATAGGACTCTCGTCTCAAAGTATCCAGTGATGAATGGGAGAATCCCAAGTCTTTTTATATCTTTTTCAAATAAAGAAAGAAAAGAGTGGGAAGTTTTTCTGTCAGGTTCTGTCAGAATGGGGGAGGCTATAAATTCTTACTAGAAGCCAGAGTCAGGATGTCTGAATAAACAGAAGTGAAGATGTCAATGAGGTATCTGGGATAGTCATATCTTTTAGAATATTTTAGAGGGGGGTAGTGTCATAAATTCATGAGGGCAGAAGAAGTTAGGAGCCAGGAATTCTGATCTCCCCCTCATCTTGAGTCCCACATTGATAATTTATAACCTTAGAGCAAATGGTCCTCAGTCTTAATGGACCAGAGGGAGGTTTTACAACTAAGGGGATTGAGGCAGAATCATTAAGGAAACTGAGGTAGAATAATTCAGGGAAACTCAGTCAGGACAATAAGGAAAAATAGTGCAGGGAAACTGATGTAGAACAGTTCAAAGAGACTATGGCATAACATTTCAAAGCCTTGTCTCCTTTCCTGGGGCCTGGTTAGCTTTCTTATAGTTCATATCTTTTATTATCTCCTTCCTGGGATTGGGCAGCTTTCTGGAGAGCCTTTCAGTCTGGCCTTGGTCTTAGTGGGGGAAGTGCAGGAATCCAGGCCAGCCATCAGGAAGATCGAAGGTCGAATTGAATTTCTCCCCTTGGTTCAGATAGCTTGAGCTCCTGCCTCCTTCTCTGCCCACTGAATCTCTCCGAATCAATCCTGGTTGAGGCTTCTAGTGTATATGCTCTATACTGAATATACACCAATCATTATATCACTAGGAAACCATTATTTGTTGTAGGATTAAGTCAATGCTAAACTAGATTTAACCATTGTCTCTTCAATTCCACTTAGTATCTTGTTTCAAGTCTGGCCCATAACATCTCCTTGTAGGATTAAATCAATCATACTGAACCATGCTAAATTAGATAACTATTGTCGCTATCAATTCCACTGACTTAGCTCCTTGTAAGAATTCTTTGTTTCAAGTTCAGAATTCTGGCCCATAACATTTCCTCTCATCAGTCTTTCATATTTGCCTATTTATATAAATGTATTTTTACCCTCACTGTGTGTGTATGTGTGTATATGTGTCTTCTACCATCCTTTGACCAGTTCAAAGTATGATTGAGAGGCTACCTGAATCTTCCTTCTTCCTAATTTGGACAGTTTTCTATTTGAAAACTTCAAATATATGAGATGTGTTACTTGACCCTTCATTGTCATTTCTTTTGTGTATTCCTTTTGTCCTCCCTCTCCTTTTTTAAGATTATCAAAACATAAAAAAAAATATTCCTAGGCTTTCTATTTCAATTAATTCCTTTCATATCCCTTAAAGGGATATATATCTGCTTTCCCATTTCCATTTGAATATAATTGTTTTGTCTTTAGTCCTTTCTGACTATTCACTAACAGTTATCTTTTTTTTAATGTTTCTTTTGATGTCTATATTTGTGCATCAAAGTTTTTACCTAGATGTTGTCTTTTCATCAGAAATGCCTAAAAGTCCTTTATTTCCCTTTCCTCTTCCAAATTGTAGAATTACATTCAGTATTCATGGACTTGCTTGTGAGCCTTTTTAAATATATTATTCTGAACTATTGGGAAAGTAAGTGGCACAGTAAACAATGCTGGACCCAAAGTCAGGAAGACTCATCTTCCTGAGTTCAAATTTGACTTCAAACATTTACGAGTTGTATGATCCTAAGCAAGTTCTTAACTCTATTTGGGTCATCTGTAAAATGAACTGCAGAAAGAAAATGCAAATTGTTCTAGTATCTTTAGCCAAACAAACAAACAAACAAACAAACAAAAAAAAAAAACTCCAAGAGAGTCAGACATGAGTGAAAAACAATACATTAAAAAATCTGAACTCTTTGTCAGCTCTTCTATAGTAATAGTTACTAAGTCATATATGATCTTAATTGTGGCTCTGGCCCTTGAATACTTTCTTTCTAGGTACTTGATATATTTTTTACATTGAGAGAGATTGCTTTTGACTATTGCATTTTTGCAATTTTCAGAAGATGACTGATGGGTTTTTTTTACTTTCACTTGACCATCTGATTGTAATAAAATTAGGTAGTTTCTTTCAATTTTTTTTAAAATAGAATGAGCAGCCTCTTTGATTGTGACTTTTGGATTAATTATCTTAAATTATCTTTCCTGAAATTGTTTTACAGATCAATTATTTTTGCTAAGAAAAACTTTCTATTCTCCCCTCTAGTCTTTTGACTTTTTTATATTTCTAGCTGGTTTGTGGCATCATTAACAGCTCTTTAGTCTATTTTACATTTTAAGGTATATTGCTTGAGTAATGTACTAAATTCTATTTCTTCTTCTAAAACTATCTTCTAATGTTCTCATTTCTTTCCTAATGTCCTCTAATACTCTAATTTAATTTACAAAATTATTTTCATCTCTTAAAAAATGCAAAAATCTTTATTTATTCTAGGAATTATATAAGTTTTTCTTTAAATCATTTTTCTTTGAAACATTGCTTACAGATGCTTTGGAATAATTTTATTCTTCAAAGCCTTCTATCTTGGGCATTATTGGTACTATATTCTGAGAATCTTTTTGGTTTACTTATTCTTTTAATCCAAATTGTCAAATCAAGATTTTATATTAAGGCTAGATACTACTCAATTCTGTAGGAAAAGTTTGGGCCTTATTTGGTCCAAATATATATTCATTCAGTTTATTTTGCTTAGGACTGATTAATCTCTCTCTCAATTTGCCATCCTCTTAATTCCCTCTTTAGAACTAGATGGGCAAATAAATTTTCTTTCTACATTAAACAGGAGGGAGGGATCTGGGAATATTACTATTGTCTACAAAAAATCTTTTATATATATTTGTATGTTTGTATGTATATGTGTGTGTATGCAAATATATATGAATGAAAGAACATATAAATATAGATACATATATTTGCATACACACAAACTTACATTTAGATTTTATATATACATATATTGTAGAGGGCTGGAACTATGCACTGAGGGCAGGACTGCCGAGCACTTGAGGCTAACTACTGATTGTACAATACTCTATGGGCATATGCTTGGAAAATGATCCTTTCCACTATCCGTACTGGCTCAATGATTGGTATATAGAGGATTGTAGGTGGGACTAGGAGATGGAGTAAAGCTAGCCAGGGACACACTCTCAGTGATAGATGAGGAGAAGGCAGCTGCGGAGATTCTGCTTCCATCCTGTTCAATTCTGAGTCTAAGACCAAGAATAAAGATGGACTTTTGCTTATCCTAATTCTGGGGTATCTGGGTGCTAGCGTGGTTGTTACAATATATCATATATAAATATACATTAAAATGTAAAGCAATTGTATTGACATCGATGAATAATGTGTATTCTTTATTTCTTAATCTCAAGTCAGTGAAGTATATTTCTCAATGTTTTTATAGCTGGATCTTGATATATTACATTTACTCTGTAATCATTATGTACTTTATTTTATATTTTAAGAAAACATTCTGAGTATGGATCCATACCTTCCCAAAGAAACTTATGACACAAAATAAATTAAGAACCTCTATTTTACAACTTCCATGAATTCCTTTATTTTTCTGTTTTCTTTGGGATTAAATAAAGGCTGTCCTCTACCTATAAGTAGTTATAGTGCTTATTTTAGAACGTGAGATTCTGCTGACCACATATGTGGAGACCTATATAGGAGGATATTCTTCCCCAACCATAAATTCTAGATATGATAACAAAACACAAAATAGAAGCTAATCTACAGTCACATTGTTTCCAACTAAATATATTTTAGCCACTTTTTTCTTTACTTATTTCATTTTTTTTCAATGAGATATCTTAGGCTGCAGGGGTCCTCAATTTTTTTAAATAGGGGGGCAGTTCACTGTCCCTCAGACTGCTGGAAGGCTGGACTATAGTAAAAACAAAAACTTTTGTTTTGTGGGCCTTTAAATAAAGAAACTTCATAGCTCTGGATGAGGGAAATAAACATCCTCAGCTGCCACATCTGGCCTGCGGGCCATAGTTTGAGGACCCTTGTCAGAGTTTTTAAGATGAGGTCAAATGCTAGAACTAGAAAAAAATAATAACAAAATTCATCTGGAAGAACAAAATGTCAAGAATATCAAGGGAATTCATAAAAATAAATACAAAGTATGGATGCCTAGCAGTACCAAACTTAAAACTATATTATAAAGCATCAGTCATCAAAATCATTTGGTATTGCTTAAGACATAGATAGAGTGGTGGATTAGTGAAATAGATTAAATACACATGACAATATTCAAGGTCTATAGTAACCTAATATTTGGTAAACCCCCAAACTCCAGCTTCTGGAATAAGAACGTATATTTGACAAAAATTGCTGAGAAAACTGGAAAATAATATGTCAGAAGTTTGGCACAGACCTACATTTCATACTCCATGCCAAAATAAGGTCAAAATGGATAGATGATTTGGTCATAAAGGATGATACCTAAAACAAATTAGGAGAACAAGGGATAATTTACCTATCAGATCTTTGGAGAAAGGAAGAATTTATGACCAAAGAAGAGCTAGAGAATATTATGAAAGATAAAATGGACAACTTTCATTACATTAAATTAAAAAGGTTTTGCATTAAAAAAAAAAAACACAACAGAAACAAGATTAAAAGGGAAGTACAAAGCTGGGGGGAAAGTCTTTTCATTTATTTGTTTGTTTGTTGTTGTTATTATTATAGCTTTTCATTTACAAAACATATGCATGGGTAAATTTTCCACATTGACCCTTGCAAAACCTTCTGTTCCTAATTTTCCCCTCCCTTCCCCCACTCCCTCCCCTAGCTGGCAGGTAATCCAATACATGTTAAATATGTCAAAGTATATGTTAAATCCAATATATCTATACATATTTAAATAGTTGTCTTACTGCACAAGAAAAATTGGATCTAGAAAGAAAGGGAAAAAAACCTGAGAAGGAAAACAAAAATGCAAGCAAACAATAACAGAAAGACTGAAAATGCTATGTTGTGATCCACACTCATTTCCCATAGTTCTCTCTCTGGGTGTAGATGACTCTCTTTATTTCTGAATAATTGGAACCTGTTGGAGTCTTTACAAACTGCTAATTCATTAGAGTTGCTGTTTTGGGCCAGAACCTGAAACAAGGTACTAAGTAGAACTAATTGATACAATGCTTGTGTTCACACCTTTACTCATTGGAGTTCACAAGTATGGGAGATTCACAAAGTAAACTTTGTTTACTTCTCTCTCCGAGGAGAGAGAGATTCATTCCATTTTCCACTTGGTTGGCTGGTGGCAGAAGAGAGTTCAGTGGAAGATTGAGAAGGGAGCATCAGTTCAGTTGAGGAGAAGCACTCTCTTGGAGGCACAACCAGATTCATCTTCATCTCATACCATTGTGGTGGCTAGGCTCTTGCACTTCCCTCCTCCTCCTCCTCTCCCGCCCCCCCAGACCAAGCTGGTCTGAAAGACTCTCCAGAAAGCTAGCAGAGTCCCAAGTGAAGGAGACAAGAGATTCTTTCCATCTTTGTGCTGGCTGGTGGCTGAAAGAAGCAGAGGCAGAGGCTGAAGGACAAAACCTTTGGATTTGGAGACATTTGGAGGGAGCTCTTGGAACCAAGTAGAGAGATAGGCCTCTAAGCTAACCGGGCTATATTAGAGACAATAAAGATCTGAACTTTTATCACCTGGCTGCATTTGGGATAATTATTGATCTGAACTGAAACTAAGACTGCCTCCAGAAAACCTCCCTGAGAAACCTGCTCTCTCTCCCAGAGAGAACCTTTATATTATTTTAAAGAAGAAAAAGAACACCACAGAAACCGGTTTGAATCATCTCATTGTTGAAGAGAGCCATGTCCATCAGCTCTGATCTTCATATAGTCTTCTTGTTGACATGTATAATGATCTCCTGGTTCTGCTCATTTCACTTAGCATCAATTCTTGTAATTCTCTCCAGGCCTTTCTGAAATCATCCTACTGATCATTTTTTACAGAATAATAATATTCCATAACATTCATATACCACAATTTATTCAGCAAATCTCCAATTGATGGGTATCCATTCAGTTTCCAGTTTCTAGCCACTACATTTTTTCACACATGGATCTCTTTCTCTTCTTTAAGAGCTCTTTAGGGTATAAGCCCAATAGTAACACTACTGGATCAAAGGATATGCACAGTTTGGTAACTTTTTGAGCATAGTTCCAAATTGCTCTCCAGAATAGTTGGATCCATTCACAATTCCACCAACAATATATCAGTGTTCCAGTTTTCCCACATTCCCTCCAAGATTTGTAATTATTTTTTCTATCATCTTAGCCAATCTGAGAGGTATGTAGTAGTATCTTAGAGTTGTTTTAATTTGCATTTCTCTGATCAATAATGATTTGGAACACCTTTTCATATAACTAGAATAATGACTAGAATATGACTTGAAAATTGTCTGTTCATATCCTTTGACCCTTTATCAATTGGAGAATGGCTTGATTTCTTATAAATTTGAGTCAATTCTCTATATATTTTGAAAATGAGGCCTTTATCAGAAGCTTTGAATGTAAAAATGTTTTCCCAGTTTATTGCTTCCCTTCTAATCTTGTCTGCATTAGTTATGTTTGTACAAAAACTTTTTAACTTCATAGGGAAAAAATCTTTATAGCCAGTATTTCTGATGAAGACTTCATTTCTAAAATATATGAAGTACTGTATCAAATTTATAAGAATACAAGTCATTCTTCAATTGATAAATAGTCAAAGGATATAAACAGACAATTTTCAGATGACAAAATTAAAGCCATCTATACTTATGAGAAAAATGCTCTAAATCACTATTGATTAGAGAAATGCAAACTAAAACAACTTTGAGGTACAACCTCAACCCTCAGATTTGCTAAGATGATAGGACAAGATAAAGATAAACGTTGGAAGAAATGTGGGGAAACTTGGACACTAATACATTGTTAGCAAAATTGTGAAATTATCCAACCATTTTGGAGAGCCATCTGGAACTATGCCCAAAGAGCAATAAAACTGTGCATAGTCTTTGATCCACAGTGCTATTACTGGGTCTGTATCCCAAAGAAATCATAAAGAAGAGGAAAAGGATCACATGTGCAAAAATGTTTGTAGCAGCTATTTTGTGGTAGCAAAGAATTGGAAAATGAGCAGATACCCCATCAATTGAGGAATGGCTGAACAAATTGTGGTATATGAAGGTAATGGAATTGTTTTTGCTGTTGATGTGCTGCATGTTTACATTATCAAGGATACTGTTCAGTTCATCAGGTTTTCTGTTTTGTTTTGTTTTTTAAACAAATTGCTGTCTGGTCATGGATCTTTGTTCTACTGTTAAAACTGATTTGTTGAAGACAAAAGTAAGACCTCACATCTAATTTATTTAATTTCATTATTTTGGTTATGACAAAATTCTCTTGGCAGTCAAGATTATTATAATCTTAACTGTAATCCTATTTGTTAATACTATATCCCATATCTTTGCCAATCACAAATTTAATAAGCAGGCTCTCTTTGGCTTTATCAAAATTATTAATAAAAAATAAAACAAGAAACTTTAAAAAATGAAGATAATGGAATATTACTGTTCTATAAAAAAAGATGAAACAGCTGGTTTTAGAAAGGCCTGAAAAGATTTACATGAACTGATGCTGAATGAAGCAAACAGATCCAGGAATACATTGCACACAATAATAGCAAGAATGTGTGATAATCAACTATAAAAAACTTGGTTCTTCTCAAAAGTTCAGTGATCCAAAGCAAACCCAATAGCCTTTGGACAGAAAATGCCATCTGTATTCAGAAAAAGAACTAAAAAGACTGAGTATAAATCAGAAGATGCTATGTTCACTTCTTTTTTCTCTTTTTTATCTCTCCCCTAGTTTTTTCCCTTTTGAGCTGATTTTTCTCTCCCAACATGATAACAAGGCAATTTATAAAGCATAAAGACTAATTGATAAATTTGTAAAGCAATGTGTGTTAAAAAAAATAAATTTCAAAAAAATCATAAAGAAAAAAGGAGGTAAGTAATAATTCTACATACACACTAAAATACATATGCCAGTATTTACTGTGAAAACACAGAATGGGACAACAAAAAAATCCTTGTTCAGTGATTAGAAATGAAAAAATTATCATATGGTGCATGAATGTAATGGGATATTACTGCACCATAGTAAACTACAAATAGGAAAATTCCCAAAACACATAAGAAACCTGCCATGAACTAATACAAAAGAAGAATTCTCCACATATGGGAAAAGAATAGTGGAAAATGCTGTTATTTGTCATTGTTGTTGTTTTCCCGCAGGCATATTCCTGACTTCAAATTATGACTCTGATATTTACCACCTAGGGAACAAAGGGAAATTCATCTATTTTCGTGTCAGTTTCCATATCTGTTAAATAAATAAATTACTAAATCATCTCTTTTTTAAAAAGGCAAATACAAATGATGACAAGAATCATCTCTGCTTCTATCCTAATTTTATTGAAAAAACTTACAGATCCTCTATTACAAATAATGTATATTCTGATTGGATCAGAAGTTTTTAATTCTTTTTTGTGAATGTCACAAAATCATTACACAGTGTGGTGAAATATATAGACCACTTCTCACAAATAAAACAAAAATATTACTTTCTTTCATGTTCTTTATTAATTACCTTCCCTTTCTGTCTTTTCTAAATTATTCTGTAATTGAATACTCTCATAGCTTTTTATTCTTTTTTTTAGTCTCTGTGTTCATGCTTCCTCTCCATTTTTCTTCCTACTTTGTTATCCCCTCTTTTTAAGTTTTCCTTCAGTAGACACTCCTAAAATGGCCTCTATCAAAATCAAAGAATAACCCCAAAATGATAACTATTTACACCTCAATAGCTCTGCATTCATTCACTAACAAATTGATAGGATCATTGTTTCTATCTCCATGAAGATTCCTGTTCCGTTTTTATCTTTAGAGCTATGCATGATACCCAGTTTCATAAGAGGTACTTGGTGATTGATTGATTGACTGAGAGAAAATGATATTTATATAGCAATTTAAAATTTATATTGGACTTTCCTAATTATAATCCCATGAGTTAGATTGCTATGACCCCTAATTTGTTAATGTTTGAACTGAGGTTCAGATAAATTGAATGACTTGTCCATAATCACACAGACACTCAACATTAGGATTCAATCCTATTTCTCTTAGCTAGCAGTCTTAGTGCTCAACTGTGGTGTTCTCTTCTTTTCTATAATAATGGTTCTCTGGGAGCAGGTTTCTCAGGGAGGTTTTCTGGAGGCAGTCTTAGTTTCAATTCAGAGTAATAATCACTTCAAACGCATCCAAGTGATAAAAGTTCAAATCTTTGTCTCATCCAAAATAGCCCAGTTAACTTTCTTTGGTTCCAAGAGTTCTTGTTGCTAGTTTCAGCCTCCAGCTCTCTCTGAATCTTGGTTCTACTCCTCCGAATCCTTCGCTCTGCCCAAATGCAGTCTCTAGTTTGTCAATCTTCCGAACTGTCTGACTTCTGGCTTTCAATCTTTTTCAACTGACTGACTGATTGAACCTCTAAGAGCTTCTTATATGCGATCTCTTAAAAGTGTGAACCCAAAGGTTGACTCCTCCTCTAAGATAGTGGGATTATGGATTTCTGACTTGTGAATCTCCCGAACTTGTGAACTCCAATATGTGAGCTAACCTATAAACTCTCAAAGGTGTGAGCTCTAATGTGTGAATTCTCCCAAAGGTGTAAATCTTAAGTACACAAGCATTGCTTCCATTAACTCTAATGACTTAAAACTTTGTAAGGATTCTAACACTCAACACGTGGAAAACTCATCAAAAAACTTTTATTTTGAGCAACTAGTGCAGAGCATGTAAAATGAGGCACAGAATAAAGCTAAAAAATAAAGAACCTGGGACTAGCACAAAGTATGCTGACCTTGAAGCAAATGAAAATAAGAAATAAACACACACACACACACACACACAGAGAGAAAGAGAGAGAGAGAGAGAGAGAGAGAGAGAGAGAGAGAGAGAGAGAGTCAATTCTTCATATCAGTTGTAAAGATTGATATTGGCTAGAACACCTGTATAATAAATGATGGATTTTGTATCAATGATCAATTCATTTTCATGATCAATTTGTATCAATAGCTAATTTTATTGCATTTCTTAAGTATTCTTTACACTTTAGATTTATAGTATGTAGGGTCTTAAAGTTTATGTTATTAGTCCTATCACTTCCTGCTGCTGCCTCATAACCAGTCTTCTCAGCTAAGAAAACCTCACATTGTGGGTATACTAGTGTCCTGAGCTTCCTATTTCCTGCTAAGCATAGTGTATTCCCTGTGGAAATGTTACCAGAGGTCATATCAAACATTTTCCATTTGTCCCAAATCAACCACTTCTATTTGTATAGCATAAGGCATCTTCCATCTCCTCCTACCAACCCAATCTCCCAGTTTAATTTAGAGAATGTCCAGTGTAAAGAATGTCTCCTGGTTAGAATGCCCTTTGAAAGTAGAGGAGTGATGTCCCCACTCAGTGAGCATAGTTTCATACCCTAATCATTCAACCTGCTGTCCTTATTAGTTACTCTTTCATGCCATCTTAGCCACACATTCAGAGTTATTGCCTTAATTTTGTCATCATTCACTAATGTACCACTTTCACATCCAAGAATTCTGAAATCATCTTACCCAACAATAACCTATTGGCTTTTAATCTTTTTCTCAGTTTCTTTTTGTGTAACCCTATTCTTAATCCTCACCAAGACCTCTACTCCCTTTGACTCTTCAATTCTTCCCCAGGTCATATTATTCACTCCTCTTCTCTCCATCTTGATTTCTTAATAAGCCAAATGAACTCTATACTATTCTCTTCTCTTGAATCCTTCACCCCTTATAATATTATCAATTATGCCCATCCAATCTTCATCTATGTATCATTCTCATCATAAGGTGACTTCACACTTTCATGTATACTGCCTGCTCTACCTATTGTATTATTATAGAGGGCAACATCCTTCTCCCAGTACCTCAGGCATGTAATTTAAAATTCATCCTACATTCTTTACTACCTCTCACTGCCTTCTTAGTCCCCATCCCCATCCCGTTTCCAAGCTTTTGCCAAGTTCTGTCAACAACTTTGAAATATCTCTCACATGTTTCCTGCTCTCCTCTGAAACTGGCAACACTCTAGTGCAGATTCTCATCACCTCAAGCTTTGATTACTGCAAGAGTCTGGTGGTAGATCTGCATGCTTCAGGTTTCTGCCCACTCCAGTTCATTCTACATTCATAAAGCCATGAAGTTGATTTACCTAAAACCCAGCATATCTCCCAGCCCCATTCAATAAAATCCAGTAATTTCCTTATTCCTTCCCAGAGCAAATATAAAACGTTCTGGTTGTCATTCAAAGCTCTTGATAACCTCACCTTCTCCTATCTTTCCATTATTCTTATACCCTACTTCCCAATATAGACTCTTGGATGCAGTGAAACTGATCTCCTGGATGTTTCACCAATAAAACATTTTATCTCTCTGATCTGGGCATTTTCTTTGGTTCTCCCTCACATCTGCAATATTATCCCTCATCTAGTCTGACTACTGACCTTTGTGTTTTTTTAATCACAACAAAGTCCTATATTATATTCTTACAGAGAGTTTTCCTCAATATTCCTTAATTCTAGAGCTTTTCCTCTTATTTCTTTTCCCCTATGTATAGCTTACTTATATATTTTTCTGCATGTTGTCTCCCCCATTAAATTTAAGGTGTTTTTTTTTTCCAAGTCAAATATTGTCTTTTATCTTCCCAAAACTTAGTCCAGTGCCTGGCACATAGACAATTACTAATAAATATTTATTGAATAAATAAATTATTATAGCTATCCAAAAAAAGTAAGGTACCTTTCTGTGCCTACTTCCCTATGATATCAACTCATCCATTTCTTACTAATGAATACTAACAATGTTTTCTTCTGAGATCCTATATTAGGAAACAATTTGCAAATAGATATGCAAATTTTCTATTTCTCAAGAATTAAAATAATTTTAGACATTTTTAAAGAAATGAAAAACATTTGTTAAATTTTTCCATCTTCTTTTATTTTTTTAATTTTTAGCCTAAATTATATTAGCAGGGAAATATTTGAAGAGAAGTGATGACTTCTGTCACTATAAATGTCAAGTTAAAAGTGACACACACCCATAATAAATCTATAGAAAATTCAGTAAAATCTATAAACATCTTCCATTGATATAAAGTAAGGTTTCCATTGGATCAAACAAGCAAGGTCTTCTCATGAGTTTGTTAGCATTCTAAAAGACAAAAAAAATGTATAATTTTGTTAGTGAAAATAAATATCATTGCTATTTGGAAAAAATAAAATTATTTCAATGAATTTAAATGTAAATTTAATTCTGTAAGAATCATTGGCTAATTTCCCCCACATTCCCACCTAGTCTTTCTCCTATAGTAAAGTAGCCAAAAATCAAACCAAATGTAGTTGGTCTTGTCAAAATCATTTGGTGAAACTGACAATAAAATTGTCTATATCTTTTGACCCAAAAATACCACTAATAGGTATATATCCCCAAAAGATCAAAGAAACAGGATATTTATAGTGGCTCTTTTTGTGGTGGCAAAGAATTAGAAATTGAGAGTATACCCATCAATTGTGGAAGGGCTGATTGTTGTTATGATTGTGATGGAATTATCATGTGCCATAAGAAATGATGAAGGATATAGTTTAAGAAAGATCTGTTCACTTCAAAGTTAAATGAGGAGAACCAGGAGATCATTGCACATAATAATATTATGATGATAATCAACTGTGAAACATTTAGCTACTCAATTAAAATAATAATCCAAGACAATTCTGAGCAGCTCATGATGAAAAATGCTATTAGCCTTCAGAGATACAATTAACAAACGCTGAGTATAAATTGAAATGTAACTTTTTTGCCTTCTCAATAGAGAAGGAGGAATGGATGGGAAGAAAAAAATGGAACTCAATTAAAAAAAAGAAATTTAAAAATAAATAGATAATTCAAAAACTTAGTGAGAAACTTGTAGGAAAAACTAATGGCAGAGGTCAAAGTACTGAGTATCAATATGATAAATTGTTTCTTCTTTCCAAGATCTTTTTCTTCCTTCTTTTAAAATCATAATTCCTGGTCATATCATTGAATTAATGATATTTTTAGTTATAGATGACTTTCTCTCAGCACTCATTTGGCTCCTTCATGTGAAAATATTATCATTGTAAGTAAGGAAAGTTTTTGTAATTTTACATTGTCTAATCACCAATGTCCCATCTCAAATATTTCAATAAATCTGTGATTTCATTGGTGTGAATATTTTCTTCCTTGATGTAGAATATGACCCTTTTACTTGTTAGTAAGCATTTTCATACATTGCCAGAAACACTGATAAACTAGTGCTTGTACCAGTGTATTAAGATATCTTTATTAAACAATATTCAAGTCATCTTCAAGCTTATATCAAGTCTTTCCAACTTTGTTTTTGTTTCACTGGTATCTATGGTATCTAACTCTTTGTGACTTATTTTGGGGTTTTCTTGGCAATTACTGAAGGGGTTTTTTCTCTAGCTCATTTCACAGATAAAGCAGATGAGGCAAACTGGGTTAAGCAAGTAATTTGCTCAGAATCCCAAAGCTAATAAGTGTCTGAGGCCAGATTTGAATTCAGAAAGAAGACCACTTCCTGACTCCAGGCCCAGCACTCTATTCACTCTGCCATCTAGCTGTTCCTTTAAACATGACATCTATGGAGCAGCTAGATGGCACAGTGGAGAGAACACTGACCCTGGAGTCAAGTGGACCTGAGTTCAAATCCTACCTCAGACACATAACACTTGCTAGGTGTGTGACCCTGGGCAAGTCACTAAATCCTAATTGCCTTTCAAGAAAAGAAAAAGAAACAAACTTGGTAAACAGGTCAAAGCTTGCACTTCACTGATATAATCTTCCAAATATACAAATAATTTCACCATAGAGAAGAATAAAGATTATGTGTGTGGTTGTATGAAGAAACAAACTGATATAAGTTATGAAAGCTACCATACATGGCCTGATAGACTATCATATTTTTATTAAATTTGCAGATAGCGAAATGAAATTCATTTTTCTTTCAACTTATTTTTGTTCAGAGACACTTATATTATCTTAGGATTTATAAACCTTTTTAAAAATATTTTGATAATTATTTTTATACAATTGGTTTCTTTTGAAACTATATATTTTATAATATGCATTTAAAATATTATTCTGACTTGCAAAACTGCCAACAATATCCATGTACTCCTGCTTTGAAGCTAGTAGAATATTTTAGAGATAAATGTGAGCTGAGATTCTTTGGGAGAAGTTGTTAAATTATATTTAACTAAAAAATGGCAATTTGCTTCTCCATTCAGTATATTTTCTATCAGAGGCCTTTTCTTTATCATGTATTATTTATACTTTTAGTATTAAACTAAATTTGTCTATAATTGTATTCTACTTTTATTTCTAGGATTACCATAGATTTTGATGAGACATCAGAGTAGCACTTGATAGAACAATAGACTTTAGATCTGGAAAGAAGCATTACACATCACCCAATTAAACCTCTTCATTTATTGTAAACCTGAAGAAGTTATAATCACTTTCCAAAGATACATACCATTATCTTCTATTTCTTGCCGAGGGGAGAAGCACCAGGGATAACCCCTAATATTGCTGTCAAAGCAACAATTTCTTTCTTGACATTCTTTTTCTGTGATACCACTCCAACCACAATTTTTCCTCTCCTGTGGAGTCATATTACATGTTTCTGAAAATATGTAAAAATTAAAAGAAAACAAGCATGTAATATCATATAGATTTCATCCACTGAACAATATCCATCCCAGAATATCAGCTAATAATTATCTCAGAAATCATCTAGCCTGATCCTTTTTGTAGGACTTATGGGAAAAGGAAACAATGAAGGGATGGTCTAGAGCTGTGACTTACTCAATGTGGAGAACCCCTATCATGGAAACGTCCTACAACAATACCAGTCAGTAACTAGCACTTATAACTTACATTCTCATTCAATTCCCTGTTGCAGTGTTACTTAGAGGTTTAATGATTTGCCCATGATTATGCAAACCAATACGGAATAGAGGCAGGGTTTGAACTTATTTATTTTCAATTCTAGGTCCAATCCATACTTGATAAAGAATAATAATAATGATTTTAAAATAATTTACATATAGCATCACATTTGATGTTTGGAACATTGCTGTTAGGCAAGCATTTTAATATCAGTTTTACAGATGAGAAAAAAATAACGTTCAGAGAGGTTTAGTGGCAATCATTGTGTAGCAAGTGTGTATGTCAGAATTAGTCTTGCTCACTTCAAGTCCATTTTTATTTCCAATACAATAAACAGTAAGATTGCCTATAACATATCCAAATGTTCATTCAGCTTTTGTCTACTGAAAGGAAACTTAAAAACTTCTGATAGCCCTATTTACTTTTGGGGAACTTTAGTTATTGGGAAGATTTTCCTTATGTTAAAATTATATTTGTCTCCTTGCAATATCCATTATTTTTCTGGTTCTATTTTCCAGGTCAAATTGAATGAATGTCATTTCCATTCTACAGTGAAGCATTTAAGTATTCTAAGACAGTTATCCTGAAGCTATGCTGACCCTAAGGAGATTATATTGAATCAGGATAGATATAAAGTTTTTATATTGGGTATCAAAGCATCAATTTCACAAGGACAAGATAAAAGAGGTATGCTTAAATATGAAACAGAATACCCTGTTCTGTTGAACCACAGACTCAATGTGAGTCAATAATACAGGATGATGTCCTCCCCTAAAAAGAAAAGCCTAATATATTTTTAGGCTGCCTTTAGACTAAGACTTCTGTCTTTCTCTTAAGCTAAATATGCTCAGTGTCTTCAGTTGATAGGACAAGGTTCTTTACCATTTTAATTGTTTTACTCTGTTGAAGGAATAATATCCTTATTAAACCATGGCACTGAAAACTTAATACAATAATACTATGTTTTAACCAAGGAAGAATATAGTGGAATTATCAACCTCTGATTTTCAGATATTGTGTTTGTTTTAAGGAAACTTAATACTTTTTTGGTTCGAATCATGTGGTTAATTCACATTGAACTTGTAGTCTGTTCTGCTTTAAACAATCTCCTATCTAATTATTCCTCTTCTATCTTGTACTTGTGAAGTAGACATTTTGAGCCCAAACATAAGAACTATACTAGTATCTATTCAGTAACATTTTTGATTCAGCTAAGCCTTTATTGAGATTATTTTGGGGCTCTATTTTCAAACATCCTTGGTAGCTTAATATCTTCATGGCTGTTAATAAACATACTGTTTTATACCCTTAAGCCACTAAGAAAAATGCTAAATAGCATAAGGAAAAGAATAGATATTTAAAACACTAGTCCAAGTACCTTCTTTCAAACTGACATAAAACCATTGATCTGTTCTATTAAGTTATTCGATCACTTCCAAAAGGACCTACCTGTGATATTGCCTATCTCATATTTTTCCATAAGAATAATATGACTAATTTGTCAAATTATTTGATAAGACATATAAAGCATTCCACTGATGTACTTGTCAAAAAAGAAAAGGAAAAAAGATTAACTTAGCAAGGTTCTTGGTAAGTAAACATTGGTTTAATGTCTTGATGACAGCTAGATCCAGATAGGTGGTACTGCGAATTGAGTGCTGCAGCTACTGTTAGGAAGATCTGAATTCAAATCCAGTCTCAGTCACTAGTTCTGTAACACTGAGAATGATGCCTAAGTTCCCTTTACTGTAAAATGGGGGTAATAGCATTTACCTTTCAGGGTGCTGTGGTGATCAAATGAGGTAATATTTATAAAGTGCTTAGCACAGTAGTTGGCACATATCAAAGATGCATTAGATTTAGTCCTTTTACTAAATATATAGTCCTTATATTACTAACTCTTCTACTATTAGCTTTATTTTCAGCAGATCAGTAGATATTTATAGTGAAACTTTTCTTTTTCATTAATGTTTAATAGCTATCCATTTAATAATATTTTCTTGGAATTTTGCCATTCCCTTCCCTATTTTGAAAACTGGCATAGCATTTGTTGTCCTGTAATCCTGTAGCATTTTTTTTTTATCTCTCAGCCACTCATTCATAGATGCATGTAATTAAAGTTGGAAGAGATCTCAGGAGTCACCAGATTCAATCCCTACCCATATCATGAATATCATCTAAAAAAATCACCAAGTGGTCATCAGTATCTTTTTTAAAGATCTCAATGAAGAGTTCTAATTACTAGAAAATTTTTCTTAATGTTAATTTTAAATCTATCTGCTTATTATTTTCCTTCATAGTTCCTACTTTTGCCCTCTGGACTCAGCAATAGCCTTTGCAATAACTCTTAGCCAAACCACTAGGCTTATCATTACTCCATTTATATCCCATGCAAAATATCTTTTCAGAAACATATTACTTCTAGAAATAGTGTTAATGGCAGTTGTAGTGATGGTATGGTGATGATAATGTACTACCAGTAATAATTTAGAAAGAAATTACTTATAAGAAATTATATTTTGATCCAGCAGTGTTTCTATTGGGCTTATACCCCAAAGAGATACTAAAAAAGGGAAAGGGACCTGTATGTGCCAAAATGTTTGTAGCAGCCCTGTTTGTAGTGGCTAGAAACTAGAAAATGAATGGATGCCCATCAATTGGAGAATTGGGTAAATTGTGGTATATGAATGTTATGGAATATTATTGCTCTGTAAGGAATGACCAGCAGGATGAATACAGAGAGGCTTGGAGAGACCTCCATGGACTGATGCTAAATGAGATGAGCAGAACCAGGAGATCATTATACACTTCGACAACAATATTATATGAGGATGTATTCTGATGGAAGTGGATTTCTATGACAAAGAGACCTAACTGAGTTTCAATGGATAAATGATGGACAGAAACAGCTACACCCAAAGAAGGAACACTGGGAAACGAATGTGAACTATTTGCATTTTTGATTTTCTTCCTGAGTTATTTTTACCTTCTGAATCCAATTCTCTCTGTGCAACAGGAGAACTGTTCGGTTCTGCAAATATGTATTGTATCTAGGATATACTGCAACATATTTAACATATATAGGACTGCTTGCCATCTTGGGGGGGGGTGGAGGGAGGGAGGGGAAAAAACGAAACATAAGGGAATGCAAGGGATAATGTTGTAAAAAATTACTCTGGCATGGATTCTGTCAATACAAAGTTATTATTAAATAAAATAAAATTTAAATTTAAAAATAAAAAAGAAATTATATTATACATTCTTGGGTCATATGTATTTGCCTATTCTCTGGGACACTGCCTCCCTCTTGCCCCAATCTTAGAATTTGAAATAGGAAAAAACATCACTTTCCAAGAGTACAAAAACTAAGACATCTAATCTATTATGTCTGGAACTTCAATATGATAAACACAAAAAATAAATTTGTCTTACCAAAGACTCCCTGGGTCAGCACATTGTACCCCAGCATCAAAGTGATGATCAGTGTGCAAAACACCTTGTACTCCATTCTACTCTTCTGTCTTCTTTCTCTCAAGCCAAAAGAAGAATTGGTGTCAAGGGCAAGAATCAGCCTAATTTTTTTTATTATATAGACCCAGGTATATTTGCTTAAAGAGTTTTAGATAACATTTACCTAAGGAGGGTCTGGCAGCCCTCTGCTTGAAATAATCTTTGTTGATTAAAAGGTATTTTAAAAATTAGAAAGGTGTTTAAAAAAAAGGTGTCACCTTTAAAAAAAAGGTGACTACTAAAAGTCAACTAGAAGTTTGGTGATAGAGGAAAATGCCATTTTGTATAGTCATCTTGTAACAGGATTGTTTTACAATAAAGATAGTCTCCCTTATCCTATGGGAGTATCCCTTGACCTGCCCATGATCCATTTCATATCAGTTAAGAGCTTTTCAGGAAATTTTAAATTCTTTTAATTAAAAAAATGATTCATACTGATAGATGAACCAAACAAGGAGATGTTTTGTTAATAGTGTTTCCATCGGTTTCATTTTTCTTCTACAGTGGGGCAAAGAAGATAATTTTAGCCCAGACTGATGAAATACACCTTCTCAGATATTGTAGGATTTCAGAATTCATGGGACAGCAACTGCATGGACAGAAATGATGATCCTAAGTCAATAGGATTAGTTATCCTTCCAAAGAATATTTTTTAAATAGTTAGGAAAGGTCTTTCTTTGCTCAAATTAATATTTTTTCAAATGCCCATTTTCTTTAATATCAGATATCATTATTTTCATCTAATGCAATATTTACTATGAACTTAAATAAGCAAAGCACAGTTACTTTCTATCTTATCTTAGCAATAGTTATATAGCTGCTATATTACCTTGTAGTCACAAATACATAGCATTTTTAATAGTTAATGTTTATTTTTAATCAACAAAAATTGGTCTTCTCTTCATCCTTCTGCTCAATAAAACTCTTCCTCCTTTTTGAAGAGAATATATAGCTCCTTTAGAGTGATGTAATCTGTATTTTTATTAGGGCATTTTTCTCTATAAAGAAAGAACCATCTTTATATCACACTCTCTCTTTATCTTCAGTGTCATATAACCAGCTAACTCCAGGACTTCTACATTTGGATATCCTGTAGTCATCTCACATGACCAAGCAAGACATATATTTTCCCTCTAAACCCATCCCTCTTCCAAAAAAGTACACCATACCTAATAAAAATAGGGCATTTTCCATATCTCTTCTGATTTGTTCTAGTGTTCTGGTAAGTTCGAGAGTCTTTCAACGTAATTAGTCTGCTTTGCATAAGTGTTATTTGTTCTTCTCTTTCAAATTTCAAGCGGCCACCAAATCTCTCTATATATTTTTGGTTGATGCCACTACTAGGATTCCAAAGACATCATTTAAAAAGGGATTAAATATATATATATTATATATATATATATACACACATACACACACAAATGTTTAAAGTAGCTCTTTTTGTGGTGGCAAAGAATTAGAAATCAAGGAGATACCCATAAATTAGGATTATGGATGAATAAATTGTGGTATATGAATATAATTGAATACTATTGTTCCATAAGAAATTATAAGTAGGCAGATTTCAGAAAAATCTGGAAAGACTTACATGAACTGATGCTAAGTGAGCAGAAGTAGGAAAGCATTGTAAATAGCAACATCAACATTATATGATGATAAACTCTAATAGAATTAGCTCTTCTCAGCATTACAATGATCTAATTCCCAGAGATTCATAACAGAAAATGCCATTCACATCGAGAGAAAGAACTATGGAGTCAAAGCATAGTATTTTCAATTTTTTGTTCTTTTTTCTTTCAGTTTTTTCCTTTTATTCTGATTCTCCTTTCACATGTGGAAATATATTTAATTTGATTGTACATGTATAACATATCAACTTGCTTTTCATCTTGGGGAAATGGAAGGAAAGGAAGAAAGGGAGGAAAATGAAATTCAAAATTTAATAAAAGTAAATGTTGGAAACTTTACATGTAATTGGAAAATGTAAGTGGAATATATATACTTGATAAGTTTGGCCTGAAGAACAAAGTATTTGTCTTATCTTTATACATTTATTCAATTTGACCTCCATATTTGGATTTGAATATGGAAGTCAAATTGAATAAAGAATAAAGAATCCAAATTCTTCAGTTTATAGTCTTCTTTTGCATATTTTAAGAATTTCAGACTTAGTGAGTCAAAGCAGCATTTTATATTATTAAAGAAATTCCACAAGATGAAAGAGTTATTTAATATTTTTTCAGGAGCCAAATTTGACATCATCCACATAAATTCAGTAATTAATATCATGCTTTGCTATAATCTTTCATTATTTTAGAGACCCTATTCAATTCTATCCTGAAAAATTTCTAATGGGTTTAAGACTAAGTAGAATCATGAGTATAAACTGTCTCCCTAGAAAAATGAATGGTTTTGTATCATACATGAAACTAATGTATTATTGTAGATTTCTATGTAAATGGTCAGCTCTGTAACACAATGGATAGACTACCAGATCTGGAGTCAGACTCATCTTCCTGAATTCAAATCTGGCCTCAAACATTTACTGGCTGTGTGAATCTGGACAAATCTATTTTCCTCTGTTTTCCCACTTGTCCAATGAGCTGGGAGGGACATAAAACATAAGATATCTGTCCATTTACAGTAGATTATAGGAATTTGAACAAAGTTACCATGCCCATCATTATAGATTATCCTGACTTTATTAATATTGTGTCCAAGGTGAGTAGTTTAAGGATATCCCTCCCCAATCTACACCTGTGACAAAAACTATTTAGAAGGAGTTTTCTTTTGTCTGGAAAAAAAATGCCTTCATTCTTTCTCCAGGGTTGCCTGAAGCCTCCTTACACTGCCACATTATAGTGGGAAGAGAGACTGTGCCAATGGGTAGGAGAAAAGAAAGATAATAGTCACCATTGTGATCTTCCATTATCATAATCCTAAATCTTGCAGTGTACTAATAAAAGAATAAACTGAATGTGATAGTATCTGAGTGGCCCTGACCCCAGGAACAGAGCAATGGCTCAGTTCTAGCTTCAAGTCCAAGCTAAAGCTGATAGTGGAATCCCAAACCAAAGAGGAATCTATTATTCAATCTTTCTTAACCTGCAAGATTTCCTGGTGGTTAATAGACTAGTCCAAGTATCTACTAAAACTTCAAACTGAGAACAAACCAATAGAGATCTTTCTCAGACCCAAACCTGGTTCATTAATGAACAAAACTCAGACTAGAAGACATTGAATACTGAAAACTTGCAAAATCCCATAGTAGTTTTTTATGGTAAAGTTTTTTGTTTGTTCTTTTTTCTAGCCTATTTCTTCACTTAGAGATTTATTTTAAAGTCTAACTCATGGGTATGGAAAAGCATCATATTTTTCTTCCATGCTACTGTTTTCAGAGCTAGTTTTGGGTGGGTCTGCAAGTTTTGGGTGCTTCCAAGGTAAATATGATTTGAGGATAGATGTGATCACTGTTTTCCTTATGGGTACTTTGTTCCTTATCCAGGAGGGGCCCTTGCTCCCCTGCAGCTAAAAGCACTAGTGCTCTTCTTGACCTTGGAACTGTTATCAAGTCCTCTGCACGTTTGCAGCTGTACTTAGTATCTGAAAATTGTGTTCCATAATCTCTTTTTGACTAATTGTCTCACCCCCTTGCTATTCCTGGACCGAGTTCCCAAAACTTGTTGCCCCTTCTGCTACTGCCACTTTTGGAGATCTCCCAAGGGCCATCAATAGTGCTGCTGCCTCACTTGGGCTTGCCTTTCCCTGCAGTATCATAGGTAGTTCCTGCTGACCTCCTAAATTGTTTTAGGCTGGAAAAAAATGTCACTCTGACCTTTTGTTAAATCTGCCACTCTGAAATTTAATTTGAGGAACTATTTTAAATTTGTTTAAAAGGAAATTTTGGAAGAGCTTAAATGGGTACTATTTATAATCTACCATTTTGGCTCAACTTTTGCCTGTTTTAGACAGTTAACAAGGAAGGAAGGTATATTCTGTACTTAAGAAAATTCTTAATTGTATACTTAGGGTTTGTTTGTTTAAAATTTCTTATTCTTTGAAGCTCATAGCTTCACAAGGTTATCTATCAAAATAGCTACAATGGAATACAAATTGGTATTTTCTATGGCAAAAATTTATCCTCATAATAATTTTTTTGTTTTTCTTATTTAAGTAGAGAGGAAATCAAAGTTCTACATTTACTGCAGTTCTTTTCTTTCATCAAACATCTATCTATTTTAGTCATATTATAATTTTGCTTAATTTTAAAGATTTTCCCAACTTTAGCAATAAAAATTAACTATAACATCATAGAGAAACTTTTTAAAGTCCATTGGGTTTCAATTTCTTCACTCATTAAAAAAAGGAAGGCCACTAATTCATCTTAAGTTCATATCCTATCTGACTTCTCTGATTCTAAGTCATGAATTTAATTTTATTCTAACTTCTTATTATCCCTATCCCCAAGCAGAACATAAATGTTTCATTTTTATCTTTGTGTTCTCAGAGTAGCACTTACTAATATTAGCTGAATTTAATTGTTGAATTGAGCCTATCCTTGACAAATAGTTGTTCCTCAGGCCTGAGTCAAAATAAGTATAAACCTTAGGCTAGAGCAAACATCTTTTATAAGTGAAGGAAGATGATGAAAGGAAATTATAATGGTATACCTGAATGAAGACTGAAAGGAAACAATGAAGCCTCAGCCAAAATGTATACTCTCTTTAAACTCAAAATGGAAAGAGAAAACAAGAAAATTACCAAAGACACTGATAGGGATAACTTGAGAAAGAACTTTGCTTGCATGAGCCATTGGTCTGCAAATTATGACATTTACTGCTTACCATTTCTTTCCATTCTCAATAAAAGGCAATACATTCTGAAAGTTTCACATATGCTTTATCCAATTGGTTTTTCTTCTTGCATTTTAAAAGAAAAAATAGGTTACCCCATAACACTACTAAGCATAAGCTAAATAAATTATCTAAAAATGAATGTTGCTTAATACTGATGCCTTTAAAATTAGTTGACACTGATTACTAATGTTGAAGGCTTAGTCATAAAATAGTTCTTTCGCTTTACTTTGGCTAATACATAATTATCCAGGCTTATTCCAAATTATTTTTCTTCATGAAATCCATATTCAAGACTAATTTGACAGCTCATCATTCTCTAGACTTGGTAATCTGTCTCCTGTCTCTTTATATTTACACAAGGTATTTCACATACATGAGATGTGTCCTTTGTCTTCAGACAAAGGATACTTTACAACTCAATTCAGGATCAGCCTTTGCAAAATCTTTCTTGATCCACATCAATTCATTGTTAATATTGCTTTCCTTCTCAGTTTTCCTGGTACTAAATTATTTGTCATATAAACTATATATACTGTTTCTCTTTTACCTCTAAGAATCAAATAAAAACGCCTTTTATTGGCACCCAACATTCTTCACAGTTTACCGCTAAATCCACTTTTCTTAACTTTAAGCATTGATCCCCTTTACATATTCTGTAATCCATCTAAATAAGCCTTCTTGTTGTTACCCCCACATTACACAGTCTCTTAATCTCTGTGCTTTTGCAGAAGCTGATCCAATGTTTGGATACAATTTTTTCTATCTGTTCACCTCTTGGTATTCCAACTTTCCTTTAAAGTTCAGTTCCTTGAATACTTTATTGATTGACTTAACTATGAGTGTCTTTTCTCTAACCTTGTCCTTTATTTGTTTATTATAAGGATCAGTTTAAGTCAATCAAATTATCCTTAACACACAAAGTAAATGATAAAATGATTTGATACTTTGAGGTGAAAACAAATCTTAATTAATCTCAATTGTAGGATTTCAACAAAGAGGAAAGAGTTCTTAGAACTGAAATTTCACAGGAACTGTGTTGAGAATGTCTGAAGAAATTTGGTCACACCATAGGAATTATCTATATATTGGTTCAGTATTGAGATTATTACAAATTAATGTGAGTAAATCATTCTTGTCAAATCTATGTAGAAGAGCCATTTCAGGGTGAAAGGACATATTTTGGCATAGGTTGGGTTTCCTTCATCAATTCCCTTTAACCAGAGAAGAACTTTGTGAACTTCAAATGGTGTAAAGAATTTTGGACTTCCCATCTATATCTTAGCAAAGTTCGTGGAACAGCCAATTACCATGACTTTCAGTAGCAAAGGACAGATAGGATAGACATTAATTACTCTACTAAGTTATCAGCAAAAAATCTGTAGTATGCCCAAAGGAAACTCACTGAACACCTTACAGTGGGATTAAGGGGAGAACTTTAATTTTAATAAGTTTGCGTTATTTTCTTTTTCTTAGTATCTCATATATTTGCCTCTCCTTCTCAGAGTTATTCGATGACAAATAATATATTTTGAAAGAAGAAAGTTATCACTACTGATTAACACACTAAAAAAGTCTAAAATCCTGTGCAGTGTGCAAACTCCAAGACTATGTTGGAGACGTCTTCTCATATGTCTTCATTTTAGTACCATTTGATCTATGTGATTTTGTTATATTTACATTTTATTTTTTTGGCATATAATTGTTCTTTGAATTTACATTGGTGTAGTCATAATGTTTATTGTTTCCTTGGCTTTGATTATTTTAATCTGCATTGATTCATATAGAGCTTGCTTTGCTTCTCTGTATTTACCATACAAATCTCAGTAATATTCCATTATAGTAACGTATCCCAATTTGTTTAGCCATCCTTCAAATTGAAGGCATATATTTTATTTCCAAATCTTAACTACCACAAAATGTGCCACTATAAATATTTTGGAATATATGTAAACTCTTTTCTTTTTGATGGTTTGATTTGTAGTCAAGTAAGAAACCTGTAGAGGCACAATGGAGTGACTTTAGTCCTGGAAATTAGTAGGGTATATTAGTGGGGGGTTTTATACCCTTCAAATTAATTTCATCATGTGATCATTAACTTTTGCCTATCCACACATTGGATTGAAGACAGTATCCTATATGGGAATTGGCACTGACTGGGATTAGATTGGAGTACCTTATTTCAATTTTCACTTTTGAAACTTACCTTCTTTATGACCTTGAACAAATCATTTGATATTCTTTGGATATTAGTTTTGTCATCTGCAAAATGAGTAGTTTGATTATATGGCCTCTGAATTGTTTTTTAATTCTATATCTATGATGCTATTATCAATAGGTTCTGTTTATAATACCTATAAAACACAAAGGAAAGGGCAGTTTATATATGGCAAGTAAATCTCAAACCTGTCCTTGGATTTTAGATTGTCTCTTCTGTACGGTCTCTTTCCTGATCTTAGATAAATAAACATTGATCCTCAGATGGAAGCTTGCAGACTTGGAATCCACTTTGGAAGTTCAAGAGGTTTATCAGTCCTGTATTCTTTGGTTGAAGCTGATGGCAATATATACCCAACAGTAATATGGCAGAATGTCTGATGTTTAGATGATGTTAAAACTTCTCAAAAGAATACAACAGAATTTATTTTTTTCTTCTTTTACTTCTTTTTAAAGGCTTTCTTTCAATGTGTCTTTGTGAGTGTTTTTTGTTGACTATTTATTTTGTGGGTAGATTATGTGTATATTACTGTATAATATAATGTATATATTAAAGCAGAGAACCTTTTAGTGAAAGAGAAATGGAGAACTGACCCAAACTCCAGGCCCAACAGAGGTTTTCTTAGATTTACGTAATTATTGAGCACTAAGTTAAAAAAAAAATAAGTTTGCTTTCCTTTTAACCGTAAGTTTCAATACTTTCATAATACATAAGGAATTTAGCTTTTGGTTTCTCAATACTAGCAGACTTTTGATTGTCATTTAATTCCATCAAGATTAAACTAGTTTTCCCTTCAGAGAAAACTTTAAAAAATTTCAAAACAAAAACAGCAACAATTACTTTTTAATACATGAAAATGATTTATTAATGAACATAATTTTCACATGTAAATAGATCTTGAAAGAAGAAAGTTTTAAGTTTTCTGGTTTCTGATGCAAAGGTATTTAATTAACAATAACACTTCTCTTTAATTCCAAACAGTATTTCATTCAAATGATTGTAAGATTACTTTTTGTGTAAATTTATCCATTTTCCCAAGAAACCAGTGCATTTGTGTGGTTCATACTATTTGTAATGGATAGAAAAATGTATTAAGTGCTTCTTCTGTGCCAAGCATTACAGTCATTACCCAAAATGTTCTTTACAAATGAACACAATAATCAAGGAAAATAATGAAGGGATCTGATCTTAACAAGAAGCTAAGTTTTACATATCAGTCCACAGTAGGACAGTACAGCTTTTGTAGAGTGGGAATTCAAGGTGAGAAAAATAATCCTGTTGCTCATCCATGAAATCTTCAAATTTTTAGTTCCCTCTAAAAATAGAAACATTGGTTAATCTTTTTAAATGTTTAACTTTCTATTCTAGAAGTTTTAGCTTTCTATTCAAGTGAGCTTTTCCACTCAGTGATATTGAAACTGTTGGACACTATTGAAAAATAATTTCAGAGATATAAGTTATAGAACTATGTTGTTAATTCTTTTGTAAAACATTCCCAGTTACTCCAGATATAACTTATCATAGTTAGCAGCTTATTTGCAGTAGCATCAAAGGCAACAGATCTATGAATATCTGAAAGTCTACATTAGTCCCATTTGTGTCTAGAAAACGATAACATAGTTTTCATTAGATCTTTCTATATTTTTTACTGTCTACAGATATTCTTTTTATAAGGCTTTCAATAAGCTGTATTAACTAATTCAATATTCAACTAACTTGGAAATGTACTGATAATTAATTAATTTAGTTCTCCATTCCACAAACATTTATTAAACACAATGTACATGCGGTTAGAGCCTATCATATGTGGTAGGCTCAAAGATTAGACTGCTAGATATGACAATGACTATATTCTCAAGAAATGTATACTCTATTGGTTATCTGGTGGGAGACTCACATACCTAAAAGCAATAACTACAGTATAACAGGAACATAAAATGAATAATCCAAGCAAAGTTCTCTCTGAGAAATTCAAAGAGAAAGAAAAAACTTCCATTAAAATATGAAAATGAGGAGACTATCCAGAAAAGCTACAACTTAATTGGAAAAATAGAGGAAGAATTCATTTAAAGACAATTATAGAGAGAGATGGAAGAGTGATAGAAAGCAATGTAGTGAATTCTTCTCCACAATTTCCTCTGAACAAATACTAGAAAATTCAGAGAAAGTTACATTTTAGATGCCTTACTAAACAGGCAAGTGGTGCCATCCGCATACAGAGAACTATGAAGATTGAATGTGGGTTGAAGTATACTATATTCGCATTTTTTGCTTGTTTGCTTTTTTTTTCTTTTGTTCTGGTTTTCATTTCACAACATGACTAATATGGCAATGTGTTTAAAATGATCAAGGAGGGGGAGATAAGGGAAGGGCAAAGGAAAAAAATTTTGATTGTCATTTAATTCCATCAAGATTAAACTATCACTCAAAATATCATAAAAATGAATGTTGAAAACTATCTTTAAATGTAATTGATAAGATAAAATACTATTGAATTTTTTAAATGAATATGATCCTCTTTCCTCTGACATTATCACCACTCTAATGAAGGTCTTCATGATTTCACACTTAGACAATTGAAATAACCTGGCATGTGTGCTACTTTGAGCTTCTTTTTACTCCAATCTGTCCTCCATTCAGCCACCAAAGTGATTTTCCTAAAGTGCAGTTCTGACTTTTATCATCCCTTATTCAAAAAACTCCAATGGTTCCTTAATACCCACATAATCAAATATAAAACTTTGTATTTGGGGATCAAAATCCTTTATTAGCTAGCTCTCTCTAATCTTTGCAATCTTTTTCTATCACATTATCTACTGGGTATTCTTCAATCCTGTGTTATTGACCTCCTGGCTCTAGGCATTTTATCTAGTGTCTTCCATGCCTTTGCTCTTTTTTCAAAACTCAGCTTACTGAATTCCTTGGCTTCTTTTCAGTCCCCACTAAAATCTCATCTATTGGATACTTTTCCTAATTCATCTTAATTCTAATACCTTCTCTTTTTTAATTATTTCCTTTTAATCTTATTTATAGCTTATTTGTAAATATTTCCTTGCTTGTTGCCTCCCCCCCATCAGATTGTAATTTTCTTGAGTGTAAAGACTATCTTTTGCCTTTTTTGTACACCCAGTGCTAAACAAAATGCCTAGAACATAGTAAGTACATAATAAATGTTTATGTCTAAGTGTTTGAGTTCTGTGCAAAGGAAAGAGAAGCGTGGCAAGGGAGCAGAAGCAGATTGTATCAGATCTAGAAAACTAATGCTAAACACACAGTTTCTCTTTTATCATTTTGTTCTTTAGAAAGCGAAAGCAGCAAATATATATATTTTTAAGTATAAAAGAATAGCCTGGAAGAAGTATCAATTTAATCATTCTATCTAAGAAGATAGAATGAACTCAGCCATAAAAAGAGCGTAACAGAATGGATTAGAAAGCAGAATTTAACAATACCTTGTTAATAAGAAACTCACTTTAAACATCTTCATAGAGAACTAAGAGGGACTGGAGCAAAATCTATAAAGATTCAGCTGGATTTTTAAAAGGTGCTGGAAGAAATCATGATCTTAGACAAGAAAAAAGCTTTTCCAAGCTCAATTAAAATAAACTGACAGGAAAATTAAATTTTTGCTGAGAGATGATCTAGACAATGAATTTAATACCAAACACACATGTACCAAATGATACGGCATCCAAATATTTTATTATAAGGATAAGATGAAGAAATATAGCATAAAATTATGATAATAGGGTAACATTATAATCCTGAAAGATTTTGATAAATTGAACCAGAGAAAATAAATAAGCAAGAAAGAAGCTAAGATACTGAATAGAAATTTAGAAAAGTTAGATATATCACACTTGTGGAGATTAGTTAATGGCAAAAAAACAAAACAGTGTACACAATGCTCAACTATCCATGGGAATTTTACAAAAATTTACCCCCCCAACATGCTATCAACCAGCTCCCAAAGGAAAACAAAATAAAATTCTAAAACAAAATGTATTTACAAGTAAATTCCAAAACCATTTTGGAAAATAATTCCAATTTTATTTTTTAAAATATTTTAAAAGGTACTTAATTCCTTTTTGTTGTTGTTGTTGCTATAGATATGACCTTTATATCTTAACCAGGGGGTATCATTTTAAAAAACAAAGAAACCTATAAACCAATATATTAATGAGTATTGTTGTAAAAATTTTAAATAAAATATTTTAAGAGAGCTATTATACCATATCATAAATCTTGTACATAATAGCCAGGTTAGATTTATATCAGGAATGTAGAATTTTTTTCAACATTAGGAAAACTATAACTGTAATTGATAACATTCATAATAAAAGCAAGAAAGAAAATATAATTTAAGAAGTACAGGAAAGTCTTTTGACATGATGAAATACTTGATTTTACTTTGAAAAAAACACTAGAAAGCAGAAAGTAATACTATGTGTAACTAAAATACATGCTATCTAGCTAAAACCAAAAGTCAACATTTTTTTGTAATGTGAATAAACTAAAGGCTTTTCTAGTATGATCAAGGATTAAGCAAGGATATTCATTATCAGTGTGACTATTTGATATAGTTCTAGAAATGCTAGTTATAATGATTAGATTATTTTTTAAAAAAGATTGGATGAAATAAGTAGTTAAAGAGGAAATAAAAGTATCATTTTTTGCAGATGACAGGATAGTTGACTTGAAGAACCACAGAGTCAATAAAAAATTGAATGAAATAATTAGTTGAAATAGCTTTAGCAATGTAATAGGATATAAAATAAGCCCCCACAAACCATCATCATTTCTTCAGAAAGAGATAGAAAGCTTCCTTTAAAACTACAGAATGTATAATATATTTGAGATCCTACCAGTCAAAATATTCACAAGAACTATGTAACTACAAAATATACTTTATACAAAGAAAAACAGTTGTAAATAATTGAAGGAATAATAAATGTTCACAGGGAGGTTGAATCAACAAAAACTATGGTACTTGTTTTTGCCTTGCTTAGGTCATATAGCTAGTAAATATCTGAGGCTAGATTTGGACTCAGGAAGATGACTCTTCCTGATTCCAGGCCAAAAACCCTATCCACTGCATCATGTAAATTAATTTAGTCAATGTTAAGCCAGTTGTACTACTTAGGAAAAAAACAAAAGCAAAAACAAATCAAGAATTTCATGAGAAAGAAAAAAATGTTGAAAAGGAGATGCAGTAATGCCAAAACTATATTACAATAAAACTGCACAAACCTTGTGACCAACAATATAAGTAGTAGATCTATAGACTAAAAAATTAAAGAAAAAGGAAAAAAACCATATTACAAAATTATCCATAGCAGTTCTTTTTGTGATGCAAAGAATTGGAAATTAAAAGAATGTTCATCAATAAAGGAATGACTGATGAATGGATGCCCATCAATTGGAGAATGGCTGGGTAAATTGTGGTATATGAATGTTATGGAATATTATTGTTCTGTAAGAAATGACCAGCAGGATGAATACAGAGAGGACTGGCGAGACTTACATGAACTGATGCTAAGTGAAATGAGCAGAACCAGGAGATCATTATACACTTCCACAACGATATTGTATGAGGACATATTTTGATGGAAGTGGATTTCTTTGACAAAGAGACCTGAGTTTCAATTGATAAATGACGGACAAAAGCAGCTACACCCAAAGAAAGAACACTGGGAAACGAATGTGAACTATCTGCATTTTTGTTTTTCTTCCCGGGTTATTTATACCTTTTGAATCCAATTCTCCCTATGCAACAAGAGAACTGTTCGGTTCTGCAAACATATATTGTATCTAGGATATACTGCAACATATCCAACATATAAAGGACTGCTTGCCATCTAGGGGAGGGAGTGGAGGGAGGGAGGGAAAAAAAAAATCGGAACAGAAACGAGTGTCAATATAAAGTAATTATTAAATAAAAATTTTAAAAAAAATAAATAAAGGAATGACTGGACAAGTTGTGGCATATGACTTTGATGTAGTGCTATTGTGCTATAAAAAAGGGCAAGAGAAGTGGTTTCAGACAAATGAACTACTGCAAAGAAAAGTGAGCAGAAGCAGGAGATCATTATATACACCAACAATAATATCATTATGATGATCAACTGTGAAAGTTCTAACTCCTCTCAGCAGTGAAATAATCAAGATAATTCCATAGGACTCATTATGCAAAAATACTAACCACCTTTAGAGAGAGTAATTATGAACTCTAAATGTAAATGGATTTTTTGCTATATAGCTAATTTTGAAATGTATTTTGTATGCAGTCACATGTATTAATGACATCATATTGCTTGCTTTCTCCAATAAGAGAACAGTAAGTAATAGATGAAAGTGTGGAATTCAAAAACTTTTCTAAATTTAAAATAAATAATGCGATTTTTAAAAGAAAAATTTAAGTCAAATGTATAGATAAACTTCTTTTTGATTATAATCATTCAAATCTAGAATTATTAAGCTGTCTTGGGAAAATAGCTCTTCATTGGAAATTTAGAAGGAAAGATTAGATGACCACTTTTCAGATATATGGAGAGAAAAATCTATTTAAGGTATGTAATGAACTATTTGACTTTTTAGGTCCCTTTCAATTCTGAAATTCTGGAATTCTAAGATATCCCATACAGAGTTGGAAATATGGAATCTATGCACACATACATATTTGAGAATTGCATGCATTATTGAAGGTATTGGGAGTAGAGAGATCTTGTAGGAGGGAGAGCATAGAGAAACAAGAGCAGGGGGCCATAAGCAAAGGGACAACCACACTTAGGGGGGAGAGGATGTTAGAAGTCATCAAAAAGGAGGAAAATTGTCATGGAAGCCTGAAGTATAAAAAAATGAGGTTTCCTTAGAATAAATAAAGACGGTTGGATTTAGTGATAAAGTGCTCATTTGTGGTCTTAACGAAAACTGTTTCATTAAATGAAGGGAATATAAAGGGAAAGCCTTATTCCATGGGTTGAAATATAAATGATGATGAAGCAGACACAGTTAGTGAGAATGTCCTTTTTAGAAGCTTAACCAGGAAAAGGGAAAAAGAGAAAGCAGCAGGATTAAAGAAAGGGTCATTTTAATTGTTACTGTTGTTTAAAGCTACATCAAACTGATAATATTTATATGCTGGGGGAAGGAACCAGAAGAAAAAAAGAAAGTGAAAATATCTGAGTGAGAAAAAGTGATTGAATGAACAATGGCACAGCATAGGATGAAGAGGTTCTGTGTAAGTATGTGTGTGTGTGTTTAATTTTTAACATCAATGGAGAACTCTCTGCTTTCCATACAAACTGAGATATTTCTTCATTCTAAGTGGACTGCAGTAGTATTTTAGATAAGATTACTTTATTCAGGTATTTTTTTTAACTATCATGGGTTTATAGATTTAAAGATGGAAGCGATCTTACAAGAAAACCAACTCCCTCATTTTACAAATGAAAAACCTGAAATTCAAAAAAAAAAATTAAATTATTTGACCAAGGTCATACAAGACAGAGCTGAGATTCAAACCCACATTCTGACCTCAAATCTAAAGCTTTTTGCATGCACCATACTTCTGTCTAGTTAAACAGCAACTTTATGAGACACACCTAACAATATTGATATATTATCTACAGGCTAATCTATAATGATTATGAGTAGTGCCATGATATTAGTTATTTGTCCATGATTTGTAAATACAAAGCATATCTGTGCAGCAGGTTCCCACCTATACTACAATTAACTAACCAAATGAAGTAAAGTTGTTGTTTAAGTAGGTCTCAAAGTATTTCATACTTGTCTTTTCCCCATATTAATGTTTTAAAGAGTTGATTAATTTTGATGAATTTTATATCATTCAAAAGAGTATCAAAATGAAGCTCAATTTTAATTCATGGATTATTTGACCATTTTTATACAAAAGTTTTCAAATGGAACATATTCTAATACTATAATGTATGCATTATATCTCGGATTCATTAGATACATGAAGGTAACTTAGTCATGTAGCCATTCATAAAAAATTAGAGGGAGAGAAAAGAAATAACTTTGGATGTCTTAATTTTTCATTTAATAATTTCCCTCAAGGGGCAGCTAGGTGGCGCAGTGGATAGAGTATCAGCCCTAAAGTCAGGAGGACCTGAGTTCAAATTTGACCTCAAATACTTAACACTTCCTAGCTGTGTGACCCTGGGCAAGTCACAACTTTAAAGGATGAAATCCCCTGTCAAAAAGAGGCAACACGGAATAGTAAAAGAACAATGAACTTGGTATTAGAGAATATAGCTTCTTTATCACACCTATTACCTGTGTGATATGGTAGAAATCACTTTACCTTCCTAGATCTTAGTTTTCTTATTTATAAAGATAAGAGAGGTTGTACTCTATTGTCCCTTATGTCCCTTCCAGATCTAAATCTTTGATCCTATTATCTTATTAACAGATAAATATGTATCAAAGAAAATCAACAAATATTTGAGTGGATAATATGCATGTATGTGTTAATATCCAAATTGTTACTCTACCTTATTCTAGTACCTTTGGAGATTCTAAACATCCAAAACAATGGTTCATCTTATGAGACATTTGTCAGGTGAAGGAATAATCCTTAATTATTTTTTATAGGAACTGATGGAGTCCCTTTAGTTTAAAGCAGAGAGTTATATGGAGCTTGGAATTCGGCTAAGATTTCAACATAAATAGAGGAAACTAATTATAGAGTTGGATACCAACCTCCATCTGTTCATGTATCCAGTCCAGGAAAGATGTAATACGAGTGTAGACTCCTGGTTTATTTACATCAGCACAACCAATTCCAAAGCTTGTAGCTCCCACCAACTTCCAGATCTTCATCTCTTCACAAACTAAAGGTCCTCCACTATCACCCTTAATGTGAAAACAAAATGAAAACAACTACCAACCAATATGGGTACAGTAAAATTAATCTTATATACTGGGTCACATTGTTGACTGAGCATAAGTGAGCAAATAGCAAGCCTTAGAAGCAATCTTAGGAATTTAGGTTGAAGGATTACTGGAGACCCTCCCCATGATTCTGCAGTGGGCACCACTGTTGAAGTGTGCTTTACATCTGTTATAGATCTTGGAGATGACTACCAGTAGGACAATGAATCCAAACTATCGCCCAAAGTATTCTGGACTTTGAGGGACTTGGACAGTGCAAAGCCAAATTAAAATAAAATGGTTGCTTATCAATCATAAAAACTGTTTCACACTTTTATGTTTTAAGTCTTACTCAAGAAAGTATGATAGTTTACTGCTACTGCTTATTTAAGTGCTTGTCAAAATGTGTTTGTGTGTCTTTTATGTCAAGAATTTCTTTTGTATGGAAGAAATAAATAGTTATCTTACATGACTTAAGCTGTACATTATTTTATCTCTCTTTTGGAGAATCCTTAGAAATGAACCAAAACATAAGATTTATATGATTCACCCCAGGCCTCGATGGCAGGGATGTGTGCTAGGAAAAAGCATAATCCTCTCTAGAAGCTAAGTTTTTCCCAGTACAGAATCTAGTCCAGGTAGGTTAAGAACTGAAAGAGATTTCATTTCAAAAATAGAGGGCAGGGGAAGCAAGGTAGTGCAGTGGATAGAGCACCAGCCCTGAAGACAAGAAGAGCTGAATTCAAATTTGGTCTCAAACACTTAATACTTCCTAGTTTTGTGACCCTGGGCAAGTCACTAAATCCTAATTGCCTCAGCTAAAGAAACAAAAAATGGAGAGGGCATTGTCTCAAGTCTCTGACCCCAGAAATAATTATGTAAATTGTTATATATGTATACATAAACACATTTATACTTAGAAATATGAAATAATGGGCCTTTTGTATATGTTAAGATCTTTGCAAGGGAACTTTTTTCCTCCCAACTTTATAGAATCTGAGTTGGCATGATATGTAGAATCCCACTGGGAAAAATTATGAAGTCCTTCTATTAGAGGTTTGTAATCCTTATTTTGAGAGAATAATACAGATTTCCTGGCTCTGGTCAAAAGAAAAAGAAATAAGATACAATTCCTTGGGAAATTTAATAATTATGTTATATACCTACTATTCTGAATGTCATAATTTTTAATTGTTTCCTTTTATCATCCTGATATCAGCTGAAAACCAGGTTTCCTAATTATCCAAATTACAGTTTCATCTATATGTCCACCTAGACACAAACAACGCCATAGCACCCAGGATCACAGATAAACCTTCTACATGTCCCTTGTTAGCCTATTTTGAATAGACTAAAAACATTCCAATTCCATGTTTTCATCTACCCTCAACTAGTTACTGAGATCAAAGATACCAAAATAGAGAACTATAAGAATAAGTAATAACAAGAAGGTACCTCTTCACCAAACCTGGAATCTCCTCAAAAAAAGAATAAGAAATTTTACTCCATAGTAGACATGGAACTTTTCCTTTACAAAATAGAGAAATCTGGGGCGCTATTTTGATAGCTATCACAGGGGGATGTTGGAGTCAGTTTATTGTGGTTCTGAAGAATTAATTAATAATTTTTCAGAGTATCTCTTCTTTAAAAGAGCAAATGCTAAAAATCAGGCTTGATTCTTTTTTTTTTGTTTGATTTTCTACACCAAGGATCAGCAAACTGCCCCACTCTCTCTATTTTTGTCAATTTTTCCATACAATCCTTGAGTTAAGAATAACATTTTAAATTTTATTTTATTTAAAAATGTAAAAGCTATTCTTAGCTTATGGCCCATACAAAAATAAAGGTAGTGACATCTGTGTAGGAATAACAGAATAAATTGTGTTTGGACACCTAAATCTTAAATATAAAGTTTTTTTCCTTTTCATTTATCTAATATGGACCTTGAGATACAGTGATCTTAACTTACCAAATGTAGAAGTTACATGGGAGGTAGATTCTGTCTCATTTTTTAAATTCTTCAAACACTGAAAAACTTGATTTAAATTTCTGCAATTAATATTTCTAATTGAAGCATACATTAAAAAGATCAAATAACATCCTTTCAAGCAAATTCTTTGGCGCATTTCTGGACCTTTCAATGATCCATAAAATGATTAGATGTTGGTAATGTAAATAACATAAAAATTCCATATAATCTATAGTACAAACGTATTTTTACCAGCCACGCTTCATTTTATTGTGTTGATATTTTAAGTAACTATGAATAAATTTTGATGAAAATTTCTTACCTGACAGCTGTCCACACCACCCTTTAAATAGCCTGCACAGAGCATTGAAGGAGCAATGATTCCACCATACACATCCTTATGATTGCAAACTTTGTTTGAAATTAAAGGAACTGCAGCATGGTTCAAGACTGGTGAGGCATCTCCTATTTCAAAATAAGTATCGGTATGTGTCAGTAGAAGCAAATTTCCTCATAAAGTAAATTTAGTTAAAATTGATTGTTTTGTTCAAAGGGGAGGAATGAATATGATGTAAACAATCAAGGGGAAAAGTCTGAGTAGGAAAACAATATATTTTATATCAAAATAGCATTGGACAGGCAAAAGATCTTATGAATTTGTCAATTTCTTTATAATCAAAGTAAGCATATTTGGCTTTATGTGATAGAAATACTTCATAAGAATGATACATATATCAAGTTTTGGTTAAAAGGAGAGTTCTATAATTTGAAAAATGAATCCTTAATTTATATTTTTTGCAAATTCATATTTAATCATAATATGTTTCCCTAAGTTAAGAAATGCCATCTACTGGACATGGCTCTCTTCAACAAAGAGATGATTCAGACCAGTTCCAATGATCTTATGATGAAGGGAGCCATCTACATCCAGAGAGAGGACTGTGGGAACTGAGTGTGGTTCACAACACAATATATTCACTCTTTCTCTTTTTGTTTGCTTGCATTTCATTTTCTTTCTCATTTTTTTCCTTGTTTGATTTGATTTTTCTTGTGCAGCAAGATAATTGTATAAATATGTATGCATGTATTGGATTTAACATATATTTCTACCATGTTTACCCTATATTGGACTACTTGCCAGGAGGCAAGGAGGAGGAAGAAAAGGGGTGGGGAGAATTGAAATAGAAGGTTTTGCAAGAATTTATGTTGAAAAATTATCTATGTATGTGTTTTGAAAATAAAAAGCTTTAATAAAAAATTTCAAAAAATGCCATCTACTTGTACCCTAAAAAAATAGTAACAGTAATAATCATGAACACAAAGAGGGAATAGTTCAAATAGTTCTTTTTGAGTGGATTTTTGAATCTGCACCTCCATTTCATCTAAAATTATCACCAAGAAGGCACATAGTTTTAAAAGATGGAAATTTTACACTGTCAAGGGGAGTAAATTAATCCAGTGTTATAAGGAGTGTTATAAGCTTGCCAACAATCTGGCTTCTTAATGTCTTTTTTAAAAACCAACAAAACTTGATTGTCCAGTTTCTCGGAAAGAATGACTCATAAACTTATTCCATGACACTCTTAATAGATTAAACTGGGGATGAAAAAATATTCACCCCTTCTACAAAAATATATTGAAGGATTACAGATAACTCTGACAGATTACTGACATCTCCAAGAACCTGATACTTTAAGTGATTAAGGTCTGGAATGGAGGAAAGTAGATTTGGGTTAAAAGTAGTTAAAGCTATATTTTCATATAATATCCCATAGGAACAATTTTAAAACAGAGAAAGGGCTTTCATAGTACTAAGTTCATAATAAACACTTGATGGCTACTTGTTGACTGATTGATGGACTGTATTGCATTGTATTTCTCTAGGTGCTGTAAGGCAACAGCATGGTCATTTTAAGGGATTTGGGAACATAAACCTAGCTGACCCAGAAAACTAAGAGGAAGGAAAAGAAAGAGCCTTTTCTTTTGTAGGAGAAACATGATTTCTTCCTCTTGAACAAGGAGAATCAAATCCAAAAGCTGTTATAAATAGGATCCTAGAACCTAACATTTTTCAGAGGAAGAAAAATAATATCTGCTTGAGAATAAAATTGCTAAGTCAATCACAAATTTCAAAAATATTAAAAACAATGAATATGGGGTGGGGTGGGAGGATAAATGTATACTTCTATGACATATACATATTGGATTCCAGTCTTCTGTCCTGATCCTGATATGTATTAGGTATATGTGAGGTCTAACTTGGATATACCTTATCCTTTCTAGGACAAAATATTGACCACAAGCAGCCCATTGTTCTCATTCTCTTCATCTCAGGGACACTTTTTTAATTCTTATGAAGTATGTAAGCCATGCAGACATACTTTACAAATTCATGAGTTATAAATAAATAAAATAAAAATATATATCCAGGTTGGTACAATTTATTTGGTTCCTAATGGCTGCAGATAATAGAATGAGTTAATTTGGATATTTCTGTAGGAATTTCATCACCCGTCAGCCTAGCCCATCTCCTTGAAAAAAAATTAGTTATGACCAGCTTGCATCAAAATGGAACCCATTAATCAACAAATAGGTCTAAAAATGAAATGGAGAGATACAAAGGAGGCTTGTTAAAAGAAAAACATTAGAGGGCAGCTAGGTGGCACAGTGGATAGAACACCAGCCCTGAAGTAACCCAATTGTCTCAGCAAATAAATAAATAATGACACTAGGAATTTTAAAGCTCAAAACAATCAGCAGAGAAATAAAGATTAAAAGAAAAAAAGAAATAAAAAAGGAGGCTGAGGAAGATTTTAATATAAACTATGAATAGCTTATATTAGGACCAAAAATTGGTATAGATAGGACTATGATGATAAATTGTACAGCCATCAGAATTACCCCATTCTGAAAGAACTGATTGATTATTATGCTTCAAGAGGACAAAAATGACATCTCCATTTTGGGATAAAAGTACAGGGTGTCTGACAATAACTGATCAGACAAATATGAGCTTTGAAGGCTCTACCACTGCTTCATAGTTCATATGAACAAATGGACTCATGACATGAAGTGAAGATGCATGTCATATTTCTTTTGAACTACCACGTTTATGCTTCAGTCATAAAGCCCAGCACCATCTTTGATGTGGTCATACTATGCTAGGCAATCCTGTGTTAGTGTCTCCCAATCAATTCCAAAGCTCTTCAGAGAGAACTTGAGAGTGTCATTGTGTTGCTTCTTTTGAACTCTATGTGAGCATTTGCTTTGTGTAGTTCTCCATAAAACAACCTTTTAGGCAAATAAACATTTGGCATTCAAAGGATGAAGCCTATCCATTGAAGTTGTGATCTCTGCATTAAGGTCTTAATGCTTGACATTTCAACTTGAGAAAGGAGCTCAGTGTCCAGTAGCCTCTCTTGCCAGGTTATCTTCAGAAGCTTCTTAAGACAATTCAGATAGAAGTGATTCAGTTTCCTAGAGTGCTGCTGATAGGCTGTCCAGGTTTCACAAGCATACAAAAATGAAAACAGCACAGCAGTTCTGTAACCCTTCAGTTTCATAGTCAGTCCTAATACTTCTCTCCCATACTTTTTTGTATGACCTCCTGCCTTGTAAAACTAGCTGGAATATTATCAGCACTAGATGCTTTACCACATAAAAGGAGACTAATGATATCCAAAACCTTTCATCAGTTGGAAATTTAATTAGAGAGGGACTGACTTCAACTAGAGCTATATGATCAATGACTTCAGTGCTAGTTTATGATGATGTCTTAAGAACATTAATTAACCCATCTCTGCAAAATCAAGTTTTTATCAAAAATCAATGTGGATCTATGAGAACTGAGTAGTTGAGATGAACCATAGGTTTGGGGCCATATATAACTTTCAGGGTATGATAAAAGAGCTTTTGGAGTGTTACTGTCAAGATAAAACCAAATTTCACTGCCTTCTTATAGAACCATGAATCCTGCATCTCTATGTTTTACTTGAACTTTCCTGATGATATAGTTAAATGATTCTTTCTTAGAGATGAATGAATTAAGCCCTATTGAATTCTTTTTCTTTTTGCTAGCAACTTTAAAATTTTCCCATCACCTTCAGTAAATCAGTCTTTCTGTTTGTGCAAGATTTGCTCCAGATGAACAAATGAAATGTTATACATCAAATCTCTGAAAACTATCTACTCCTTTTAGCAGAAAAGTGGAACAGCCACTGTTGCCAACTTTGTGTTGGCTCAACTTTCCCTCAAAGCAATGAACTGTTCATTCCCAGAGAAGTAAGTTTTCTGGCAGTCATATCTTGAGGCCATTGCTTTTGTTGAATTTGAATATTTAAGTTGGAGAGGATGTCTATGATCAGTCCAGCACCCTGTGCCATACATTGCCTTTGTCACTCACACACCTTTACAATAAATGTCAGTGTTTGCTCTGAAGGTGGCGTCTATGACGTTTTCTTACATTTTAGGTAATTAGAGGATGATGTTGGTGATGAGAAAGTCATGAGATGCGAAGTCTTCAATTGTTAATGACCATGGATGTGGCTCTTTCCAATTCACTTCTTCTCAAGGACTCCCTAACTTATCTGATAATCTGAGTTCATTTTGAAGACACGCATAATTATAAGATTGTTCTCTTTGGGTACATTGATGATGAGGATTTCCAAGTCTTCATAAATTTTTTTTTTTTCATTTCATCAGAGTTCACCATGGTGGGAGGGAATGCGCTGATGATGTTGGCAAGGTACTTGTTGTCAAATGATATTCACCTTGTGATGAATCCATTTACTTCTTTTGATTAACACACAAGCTTGTTGACTAGATTAATTTTGATTGCAAAATCTACACCAGCTTCATGGTAGCATCCTATCACTGCAGTCACTCCAGAAAAACTTGTATCCAATTCTAACTCTGAAAATCTGGCCTTCATTTGCCAGCCTTGTTTCACTCAGAGCTGCTATTTGGATATAATAACTGCAAATTCTCTCACTAGAGATGTTCATCTTTGAGGTTTACTACATTTCTAATTGTCATAAGTGTGTTCATGTTCCATGTACTGATGGTGAATAGAATCATCTTCTGCACATTTTATATTTTTTGTTTTTTTATCTTAAAGTAAGATCCCTGCCTGCCACAGCAGGCAGGCCAGATTTGGTTAAACAAAGAATTTTTAAAGGTACCTTTCCTAGCTCCTTCCTTACACCAGGAGGTGAAGAGAGTAATCTTAAAAAAAAAAAAAGTTGTAGAGATACTCAGAGATCTACCTAATCCCACTGATGCTTCAGTCCAGCAAGATGTCTTCATGGGCTAGGCCGCCTTTGTGCAGGATTATGATGAATAAAACTTCCAGTGTATTTGCATCTGCTGCTTTCTTGTCTGTTGCACAAGAGAACTTTGAGGAAAGTAAAAAATTTTAAATGGTACAGGTGATGTCTTTTGACTGACACGCAAATCAGTTTTAAGTGGAATTGCAAGAAGTGGTTGGTCTTACATACAAAAATGTGTATAAGAGCTCTCAGAGCAAAAAGATGGAAATTGAGGGGATGCCCATCAATTAGGGAATGGTTGGATAAATTGTGGTATGTAATTGTGATTAGCATTTCTGGAATGATCAGCTATGAATTACTTTACTGTTATAAGGAGTACAATGATCCATGACTATTCTGAAGGACTTATGATGAAAAATCTTATTCACAGTGATTGTGCATAAATACAGATTGAAGCATTCTCTCTCTCTCTCTCTCTCTCTCTCTCTCTCTCTCTCTCTCTCTCTCTCTCTCTCTCTCTCTCTCTCTCTCTCTCTCTCTCTCTCTCTCTCTCTCTCTCTCTCTCTCTCTCTCTCTCTCTCTCTCTCTTCTCTCTCTCTCTCTCCTCTCTCTCTCTCTCTCTCTCTCTCTTTCTTCTCTCTCTTTCTGCTCTCCTCTATGTCTCTTTTTCTGTTTCTCCGTCTCTGTCTTTGTCTCTGCGTGTGTTTGTGTGTCTCTCTTTGTATCTCTCTTTATTACTTGATGAGTTTTTTTTTAAAGGAGAGATATATGTTTTCTGGCACAACATGAGTTTTATGGAAATGTTTTCCAAAATTTCACATGTGTTTTATTAATGGGGGCTGGGGTGGGAAGAAGAGAGAGAATCTGAAGCTCAAAAGTTTTAAAAACAAATTTTAAAAAATTATTTGAAATGTAACTGAGGGAAAATATTAAATAAATACAAAGACATGGAAAGAAAAAAAAAAAAACGTGGTTGATCTCACTCTCTTCCAGAGTCATTGAAGTCCACAGGTTAAAAAAAAGATAAAATGATTGGTGATAGCCTCATTTTTGATGTCTAACCAAGTTCTAAAACCACTCCACAGCACCTGCTTGAGCCCTTTCTGACCATTGGAACAAATTATTCTCATCCACCTATTTCAGTGGGGGAAGTCTTCATGGTTGGGATAGATACCCTCCTAACTCGATGATGGATTTTGAAATGTCTCAGTTAACCTAAACATGGTTTAGCATATCCACCATATGTGTGTGTGTTCAGTTTAATATATGCAAGGAAAACAATATAGAGTATTTTACTTATCATCTAGTTCTTATGTGTACCCCAACATGATCCCTTCTCTCATCAGCTCTTACCAAAGATGGTGTACACATTTGGGATGGGATATACATGTGTATACCAGGTTAATGGTGGGAACATCTTACTGCAGGTATTTCATACTATGCTATTTCATGAAACAATTTTCCTTTGAACTAATTATGCCTACTAACTGATTCATAAAAGTAAACACATTGGTAGGGAATTGTGAGCTATGGTTATGGGTAGATACAGATCAGTAGATTTTTTTTTGAATTTTAAGTAACTTTTGGCAATTCATATATGAATGAGAATGATCCAAATACTAAAAAGTAAAAAGTAAAATTCTATCCCTTAGAAGGCAGGAGGGAAACATGTCAGATTTTTACAAACAATTAAGATGTTAAAAAGAATTTTTTTTAAAGAATGTTAAAAACAAGATAATGATTACATTGGTGATAATGAGCCTACTTTCCCCATTTATTCCTCTTGGATGTAACATAAGAACATCCAAAATTACTTAAAGAAAAAAATCTTTCCAATTCCTCATGATGCTATAAAAATCTCTGGATTTTCATAAGATTCATATTTTAGTCTGAAGGTTTCATAATATTAAATTCTACAATATTTACCTCCCTCTTCTGTGGCCCCCCACCCTGATGTCCAGCACATTTTCCCATCAGGAAAGTCCTCTTCAGAATTAGGCAGACATATTGGTTGAATCATATCTGTTTACAAAAGAAATAATGTTTTCTTTAAACCTAACTAAAAAGAAAAGATAAAGTAAAAATTTTTTTCACTTTAGCATTTATCAATTTAGATTAAATGAAATCATATGGAAAATATAACTTCTTGGTAATGTTAAAAGCTATCAATTCATCCCAGGGTTACAATAACAGCCTAGAATAGGACAAAGATGACCACAAGTAATATGTCAGTCATTACAGTAATATTCTTAATATAATATTGATTTCTATTTTCATATATTTTGTTACCTCCTTTCCTCTTTTTACACTTATTTAATTTACAATCTGCTATGTATACATGCATGCATATTATATATATATATACACATGTATGTATGTATGTATACATGCACAGATATATATTAAAGCAGGTCACATTTATAGACCCCTTTGCCAAGGATATATAACAAAGTAGGAAAATATATTTTATTACACTACCTGTGGGGGAGGGAGAGTAATTTTCTATTTTAATCTGAATCCAAAAGATTTCACATATGTCTAAAATGTTCCTTTTTATTTGCAAGCCTTTGTTAAGTATAATCCAATATGACATAATGTCTTCTGGACCATTTTCAAGAATTTATTAATCTCTTTAATCTCTCATAGAACACCGTGAATATAATACCATGTATTTTGGTGAATTCAGAAAATTGTGAAACTCAACTCAGAAGGGAAATAAAGATTATATTTTCAGAATAGTTTCAGGAGGAGAAAAAAATTGTGGAAATTTTTATTATTTTAATTTAAAAAGCAAGAAAATAAGGAAGCTACACTTTAAATTACCATCAAAAGTGAGAGGTATGGCTAGTTTCATTAGAGCAATGTCATTTCCCAGTCTCTTTGGCTTATACTTGCTGTGGTATATGATTTTGTCCACTGAATAAGAAGGAGCTGGTGTATCTATTAAGGTCACCAAGCCTACTTGTATGGTCCACGAACTGGGCATATAAAGGCTGAAATGAAATTAAAGATGGTAAAGGTACAGAAAACAAAAATGAAACAAAATATCCACCCACAAATATTATGAAAATTAATCCTAAAAAGGCTTTAGTAAATGCTAACATTCATATCAAATATTATGTTACTTGTTTGTTTGTTTGTTTTTATTCCAAGTAAATAAGAAGCAACACCAAGAATCACACAAAATTTCAGTCACCACCATAAAGGAACAGAAAACTTGGGATGAAATTTTCCAGAAGGCAAAGGATACAAACTTCCAAGCAAGAATAAGATACTCAGCAAAACTGAGCAAAATGTTACAAGGGAAATGCGGAATTTAAATGAATAGATTGGGGCAGCTAAGTGGCACAATGAGTAGAGCACCAGCCCTGAAGTCAGAAGGACCTGAGTTCAACTCTGATTCAGACACTTAACACTTCCTAGCTCTGTGACCCTGGGCAAGTCACTTAATCCCAATTGCCTCAGCAAAATAAAATAAAATAAATGAATAGATAAACTTCCCGATTAAAAAAAAAAAGCACCAGAGTTGTGTAGAAAATTTGAGATTCAAACAAAGGAATAAAGAGAAATATAAAGGGGAAAACTTTAATGAACAATTTTATGGGATTAAATAAAAATAAAATGTTTACATTATTAGGCCTATTGATCTAAGAGAAAAATGGAAAGAGATGGGGGAAGGAATATATAACAAAGGATGAAGGACTATAGAGAGAGCATTATCTAACAATTACAGTGAATAAGTAGAAATCTGTACAAACAAGGGATGAGAAGGAGTTGGTAATGCAAAAATATTTATAGCAGCTCTTTTTTTGTAGTGTCAAAAATGGAAACAAAGAGCATGTTCATCAATTGTAGAATGACTAAATAAGTTTTTATATATGAATATGGTGGGATGCTATTGTGTTTTAAGAAATTATGAAAAGGGGGGGGGGGGCAGCTAGGCGGCTCGGTGGATAGAGCACCAGCCCTGAAGTCAGGAAGACCTGAGTTCAAATCTGACCTCAGACACTTAATACTTCCTAGTTGTGTGACTTAACCCCAATTGCCTCAGCCAAAAAAAAAAAAAAAATTTAGTTACGAAAGGGACAGGAAGGCACCATTTAAGGAGCAATAAGATAATCAAAGAAATCAGTACTCACTCATAAACACAGTGTGCAGCAGTGACAATCCACACAGGAGTGATGAGAGATCCACCACAAAGATGATATCCTTGGAACTGGAGACTAACTTGCCAGGGCCATTGCATAAGGGATGACATGTTTCCCCCAACTATACGTGGGCTATAGCCTATCCTCACACCACAAGCTGAAGGAGTGAAAAGAAAAAAAAGAAAAAATATACATACTCAACGACCCATCTCCAATTCACTTTTCACTGCCTCTTTCTATTTCATGTTTCAGATAGATTGCCGCCAGAGAGACAGTTATGTTACATAAAACTATATAGTCAGATGAATTAAATCATTTCTTCAATTATAATCTCCTTTTTTCTCCTCCCCTCACTCTTCCTCAATTCTATTTTCCCCTAGACTCATATCAATTCTGGCTCATCACTCTCTTTTCATAGTCTCAATCTATAGACAGTTCAACAAAACACTCCCTTGTACACATTCTAGAATCCTTGATCTCTTTGCCTTCTCACTGCTCTTCTATTAATATCTGTGTCCTGTTCCAGAGCCATAAAATTTTGCCATATGCATCTACACAAATACATATTCTCTAATTTCCCATTACCTAGTTATTTCCTCATTACCTACAACCATAGTCAGATCTCTCCTTTCCTTAGCTCTATCAACTCTTGGCTATCATCTTTTTTTCTCTTCATCTTTCTCCTGTACATCCTATTTGTTTAATCTCTCTTCGTCAGTCTCCTTTCCCAGAATCCAACATCTGCCCCCACCTCATAAAGACATATGCCAAACACTCTCCTACGATATTTCAATATTCTTTCCCTTCTGTGCTAATCACACTTCCCATACCAAAGGGTTATATTGAGGGAAACATTTTGGAATTCTCTATGGAAATCTGATCTGTTGTCAGATATGGAACTTTTTGTCTTTCTTCACGTTCCCAATACTTAACACAATCTTAATTGCCCTTGATATTACTTGACTTGATTTGACAAAAGTAGAACTAACTCCAGAAAACAAAGAAACAATTTCCTGGTTACTTGTAAGGAAGGAACAACAATCTCCTGTCCCAAAACTGTTACTTAAATAAATATCATGGTAATGTAGCCTTCCTTTTCATGAAGGGACTCCATTCTGACTCCCTATTGTTTGTTTTTTTTTTTTTCATTCCAAGTAAATAAGGAGCAACAGCAAGAATCACACAAAATTTATCAGTCACCACCCTAAAGGAACAGAAAGCTTGGAATGAAATCCTATAAGATTTTCTATAAGATATTTGGAACAAAATAGTTTTCTTACACTGAAATAAACTTTACATATATATAAGATTAGAAACATAATGGCATATTAAATAATATGAGATTGGCAAATAGACAAAACTATGTGTTAGTTCTCCTAGAGTTATTCCTTTTCCATTTTCAATTCTTTGATATTGCAAAATACTTACTCACACACTTTAAGATGATTACACGTCCAGAAGAGCATTTCTCCCTAAAATAAAAATAATAGTTAGCCTAATTTTCAAAATACAATTTCCATGAAATATATTTCTTGGTTGGTGATACTATTAAGTCTTATTTGATTCTAGGATAATGGTTAACTAAATTTCCCCGAAGGTAGAATAAGAATAATGACTTCAACATATTTTAAAAGAGATACTTATGAGATTTAAATAATAAAAATTACAATAAGGACAACACTAGTGTCCAAGTGCTGTATGCAAATAAACAATGAGTCAAAAAGATGGAAGCCAAACCAAACCACATATCTCCAGGCAATGAAGGGATAAATATAACATTGAGAATGAGACACATATTTTTGTCATAGGAATTTGTTTTAGTGAACTACTTATACTCATTATGTTTTTTAATTGTTCATTGTGGCAGATAATCAAGTTCAATTGAGTCAACAAGCATTAATTATATATTTTGTGTCACACATATGTATCGTGAGGAAGACATGTATGTTTTGCATATGTGTATATATGTATTGTGTATGTGTATACATGTGTGTGTATTATTATTATAAACTTAGAGATGATCTTAGAAGAAAGCTACTAGTATTAAAGGGTATAAGAAAATGCTTCCTGAAGAAGGTTGAATTTTAACTAGGATGTAAAAAGGGAAGACAAGAAAAAAATAATAGAAATAATTATAAGAATGGAGGAGAGCAAATAAAAATGCATAGTCAGGAGATGGAGTATTAAGTTCAAGGAAGAGCAAGGAAGCTAATATCATTGGACTAGACTGTGTGAAGGGAAGGGAATCATTAATTAAGGAGTTATAAAAGAATTGCCTTAAATGAAGTCCCAGTAGATATAATGAAATATAAGTGTGTAGTGAATGCATTCAACACAGTTTATTAATTTTCTCTATTTTCATTCAGCAGCACTTAAATAGGAACAAAGGCAGCAGCAGATTGTGAGAATAATCCAAGGCTGATGATGAACAGGGCAAGATCACTGAGCAGATACAAGAACAAGAAATTAAGAAGAAGAAGACAATGTAAAATTGATCTATTTCTAGAAGCAGAGCCAAGATAATGGAGTAAAGGAATCATTCCAGCCAAACTCTCCTAACAATTCCCTCTAAACAAATTTTTAAAAATGAATCAAATTGAATTCCCAAGTGCCATGGCCAACAAAAGAGTGAGATTGTTGTTTTCCAGTCCGAAACTTTAAGTAATTGGAAGGAGATGATTGGCCCAAAGTGCAACATAGTGGTCACCAGCATTGGAAATTGTAACAATGGTGGCAGCAGTAGCAGCAGCAGCAACAGCAACAACAATTCCAAAGTTCTTGCCTCCCAGAAACAGTAAGGGGATTATAAAACTGGTCAGAAAATTAGTAGAGCAGGCCCCTGTGTATGCACTAGATGTAGGATAGGGTATTGTTTGGTAATTCTTTTGCCTATTATCTGGTCCAAAATCACATTTCCAGGATGGAAAGGAGGATTTGTGATCACAAGGGAGGAGGGATCCTGGTAACAATTCTATGATGAAGAGAGAAAGCAAGAGCTCTAAATCCTATAGCCATTCCAGGGCAGAGAAAGAATTGTTAGTGCTTATGGTCATAAAGGAGCAAGGGCCCTTCCTGAGTAAGGATCAGAATACAGATCAGGAAAGCAATGACCACACCTTTTCCAGATCATATAACCTTGAAAACACTGAAAACATAGACTTGAAGAACTATGAAAATATCAAGGTGAAAAAGCCTAAAACTTGGTACAATGATACATGATCAGAAATAGTTGATGAAAAAGAAGTTCAAAAAATAAACTTAGATGAAAACAGCAATCTGAGAATATCTGTGATGACCACACTAGCACCCAGGATGCCCCAGAATCAGCTAGAGTCAGGATAAGCAAAAGTCCTTAGTCTTTATTCTTGGTCTTTAGACACAGGATTGAACAGGATGGAAGCAGAATCTCCATCACCCTTCTCCCTTTTCTACCATGAAGTGACTCTGGTTAGTCTTACTCCACCCCCTAGTCCTTCCTACAATCCTCTGTATAGACCAATCATTGAGCCAACACAGGATAGTGGGAAGGACCATTTTCCAAGCATATGCCCATAGAGTATTGTCCAATTAGTAGTTAGCTTCAAGTGTTCGGCAGTCCTGACCTCAGTGCATTGACTCAATAGTTTCAGCCCTCTACAAATATCTACATGTAAACCCTGAAAGAAAAATGTAGATTGGACACAAAACCACCACCAACAACAAAAAACATTTTTTTTTAAATTAAATGAGTGGTAGAGGAAAAGTGCTGATAAAAATGAAAGCAATGCTAGGAAATCATGAAAAGAGAGAGAGATCCACAAAAATCCAATTCCTTAAAAATCAGAATTGATTGAGTGGAAGCTAATGATTCTTTGAGATTTTAAAAATAACAAAAACAAAATAAATTTTTAAATAGAAAACATGAAATATCAAATTGGAAAACTATGTACTGAAAAATAAATTAAGGAAAGATAATGTGAGAATTATTGAACAACATGAAAACAATGATTTAAAAAAAAAGGAAGAAAGAAATTTCAAGAAATTATAAGGAAAATTTTCTCAGAAATATTAGAAACTGAGGGCAAAATAGAAATTGAAAGAATTCACTGATCACTTTCGTAACTCAAAGTGAAATCTCCCAGAAATATTGCAACCAAATTCCCAGACCATGGGGAAAATATTTCAAACATGGCAGGAAGAAGAGAGGAATCTATTTACATACTATGGAGTAAGGTTGCACAAAATTTAGTAGCTACCATTATAAAGAAACAAAGATCTTAGAATATGATATTCCAGAAGACAAAGGAGCTAGGATAACAACTAAAAATAACTTTACCTAGAAAAATTAAATATAATCTTTCACAGGAAAATAGATATTTGATGCTATAGAGAACTTTCAAGAATTTCTGATTAAAAAAAAACTATAGTTGAATGGAAAATCTGACATTCAAATACAATGTTTAAGAGAAGTATCAAAAGGTAAACATAAATGAGAAAAAATAAGACCTTAATATGGTTAAATTGTTTGTAATCCTACATTAGAAGATGATATAGAGGTAGAGATAGATAGATATATAAGATTTTATTGTCAATAGGGCAGGTAGAAGAAGTCTACATAGATAGCATGAATTTGAGTTCAGTATGTTGGAATGAGTCCCCCTCCAAAAGCATGAAAGGATGAAAAAGAATTGTCCAAACGCATAAAATGGGAAAAGGGATATAGGAAAGGAAGAATGAGGAAAATTATAACTAATGCAAGAGGCATATCAGGAAAAGATTATACAGTGGAAAGAAAAAAAGGAGAGATAGGCAATTCTTAAATTTCATTTTCATCTAAACTGGTTCAAAGAAAGAAGAAATACAGACATACACACACACTCACATACACACACATTATACTCTGTTGAGTATAGTATCTTGCAAATCAGAAAAGATTAGGGGAAGGAGCTAAGAAAAAGAGGGGCTGATAAGGAGAGCAGATCTACGGGAAGCAAAAGGCAGAAGCAAAACAGATTTTTGAGGAAGGACGGAGAAAACAGGGAGAGAAAAGAATAAACAAAAGAAAAGAGAATGTAATGAAATGCACAATTAATAATAATAACTGTGAGTGTGAATCAGATGAACCCATGAATAAAATGGGAGTGGAGTGAAGAATGGATTAGAAACTATAATTCAGCAATATGTTGTTTACAAGCAACACACTTGAAGTGGGAAAATATATACAGTTAGTAATTTGGGTTTTTCAGCAGAAGCAAAAAAGACAGGGATAGCAATCATTATCTCAGACCAAAAAAGGGGGGGAGGGGGAATTGACCGGATTAAAAGAAAGAATCAAGTAAATTAATTTTGTTTAAAAGACATCATAAATAAAACATCCATACACCAAATGGCATAGCATTCACATTTCTAAAGGAAAAATTAATGAATTACAAGAGGAGAGTAAAATTATACTTGTAAAGGCAATTTATTCTTCTCAGAAATTCATGAATGTAACCATAAAATAAACTTTTTAAAGTTAAGAAGATAAATGGTTTTAAAAGTGAGAAAAGAGTAGGCTTCTAGGTAAAAAATGAATAGACATAGAAAGGAATTTACCTTCTCAACTGTCATTTTCACAAAAATTTATCACATTTTAGGTAGGGCATAAAAATTTCTTGAACAAGTGTAGAAAAGAACGATATTAAAATCACCTTTTTCATACTATAAGGTATAAAAATTACATTCAGTAAAGTTTTATAAACATAGATTAAAAATTAACTGAGAAATTAACAATCTAATCCTAAAAAAAGAAGGTGTCAAGGAACAAATATTAGCAATAATAAATAATTAAAGTTAATGACAACAATGAGGTAATGTACAAAATTTTCATAAGATGCAGCCAAAGAAATCCTTAGAGGAAATTTTATATCTCTAAATCATTATATCATTTTTTTAAAAAGAATGTGTTAATATATTAGGCATGCAACTAAAAAAAAAAACTAGAAGAGGAACAAATCAAAAATCCCCAACTAAGCACAAAAATAAAAATCCTGAAAATCAAATGAGAGATTAATAAAACTGAAAGTGAAAATTTTCTAAAATAATAAATTAATAGATAATATTGAGAGCTGGAATAATAAAAATATTAATATAGATAAATAATTCATTGGTTTCTTTGATTCTTAAAAGAAAACCAAATTATTAATATTAAAAAATGAAAAAGGTAACGGTACTACCAATAAAAATGAAATTAAAGTAATAGCTTAGACATAAAGGTTGATATAAACAAAATAGGGAAGCATGAAAAAATTAATCTAGATATTAAAGCTATGGATAAGAGAAGAGTTTATGGCCAAACAAAAGACAGCGAAAAGTAAATAGTTTTGATTATATGAAATTACAGAGTTTTTGCACAAACAAAACCAATGCAGCCACAATAGAAGGAATATAGGAGACTGGGATGAAGGGTAAGAGAAATTGCAGCAATCTGCTCAAATAAAAGTCTGATTTCTCAAATATATAGAGAACTAAGCCAAATTTATTTTTAAAAATAAATAAATAAATAAATAAAATGAGTGTTTCTACAATTGACAAATAGTCAAAGGCTATGAATAGGCATTTTTCAGAAGAAGAACTCTAAAATATCAATAGCCATAGGAAAAAAAATTCCCTAAAACACTAGTAATTAGAGAAATACAAAATAAACTCCTCTGAGGTGTTGCATTACATCTAACTTCTTGGCTAATATAACAGAAAAGGAAAAGGACAAGTGCTAATGGGGATGTCAAAAAATAGATACATTGATGTATTGTTGATGAAATTGTGAATTAGTTCAGCCATTCTGAAGAACAATTTGGAACTATACCCAAAGAGATATAGGGATATAAAACAGAATACTTTTTGATCTACCAATCTATCAATACCACAACTAGAGAATTGTAATGTCCGGGCTAACTCTCTGGAGGATCTCAGGACCAACCTTGGTCTTAGTGGAGAAGTGAAGTAGGCAGGAGAACCACCAGGAGGATGGTCAAAGATGGAATATCTCATTTCCAGTTCTCTCAGCTCTTAAATATCTTGGTATGATTACATCATTACAGTACACTAAGTATGTGTGAATTAGAGAGCCATTACATCACCAGACTAAATATTAAGTATATGTGAATTAGAGAACCATTATCTCATCAATCACACTGTTGTATCTTTGCTTCAAGTATACTTTTCTCAGAGTTCCCCAATATCTGAGGTCCTCTACAGAGAATAGAGAATAGAGAAAAAGGAAAGTCATGCATATTTACAAAAATATATATAGTAGCTCTTTTTGTGGTGCCAAAAAAATGAAAACTGAAAGAATGTCCATCAGTTGGGAAATGGCTGAACAAAATATTGTATGTGATTCTTATGGAATTCTTTTATGCTATAAAAAAATGAGGGGAATTATGGGTTCAGAAAAACCTGGAAATAATTACATTAATTATTGCCAAGTGAATTGAGCAGAACATAGTAACAGCAATATTATAATGATATATTATGTAATATTATAATATATGATGATTATCACCATGCAGTTATGCAAAAAAAATGAATTTCAAAGGATTCATGGTGAAAAATGATCCACATTTTTCCACATCCAGAGAGAGAAATGATGACATATAATTACAAATTAAAACATTTTTATTTCCTTTATCTTTCTTACTTTCTTGTTAAAATGAAAGTATATTTTGATTACTACATTTGTAAGATAAGTATTATATTATTTGGCTTCTCAATGAGTGGAGGAGGGGACAAAAGAAGGGAAAAATTTGGAAATCAAAATTTTTAATGAATATTTTTTAAAAGTATATTTTTCAAAAATATTTCACCAAGTATTCACCAAGCATTAAAAATGTTTAAAGTACTCCAGATGGGTGAGTCTAGAGTGGATAGTCATTACATGGGGCAATAGATTGGGAAAGAACTGAGAGAAAGAGGCATTAGAAGTCATAGTGAGAATGAAGAATAGGGTTTGGGATTTCAAGGCAGAGGGAAAGTGGAGTGATAATAGATTATGATCATATAAGTAAATTTCAGAGTTCATACCTATGCTAAAAGAACATTTATGTACGATGGCAAGATCAAAGATATGACCTTCTCTGTGATAAACTGAAGTGGGATGGAGAAATATGTCATAAGAAATGAGTAAACTAAGAAACTAGAAATTTAAACTGTTTGAAATATAAATAAGTATGTTAAAAACACATTAGTATGAGAATAAAAGTTTGGGGAAAGAATAAGCCAGTCATTGAATACATTGAGGAAGAAGGAAAAATGTCTTAAAGGCTATAGATAATAACTACTAGAATCTTGATTGATTATAAATGTGGAATGAACAAATCTCAGTGGTGGTGGTGGTGGTAGTTAGAAAGCTTTAATGTGACAATGAAGAGTGTTTAACCTTCCCCATCACAATGAGTGAATTGAGAATTTGAGAGAAAATGCAGCCAACACTGGAAAAGGTGCCCAAGGACTCTGTGTCTTTATGAGGGAATCAGATCTTAGTGAATGCAATAACATGAAAAGAATAAAGAAAAGGAACATGTGTTATCTATGGAGCATTCCAGTGAGCATAGCAGAAGGGTTGGATAGCTTTATAGTAGAATATTGGGTAAACTGGTTTGTGAGGAATAAAAGACTGATTAGTGGAAAATAAAAAATTAGATTTGAATAAATGCAGTGCAGGTTTAAATATCTTTAGGATGATAAAGAATGTTTGTCCTTCTTTCTTTTTTTTATTTAGCAAAGTAATCAAGATTAAGTGATCTGCCTAAGGTCATATAGCTAGGATGTAGCTAGATTTGAACCTGACTCTTGACTCCAGAACCAATACTCTATTCACTGCACCATCTAGCTATCCTTTGTCTTGTGACCAATAATATCAAAGGGTAATGATTTGACTGTTGCATGAATTGGATTTCAGTGAGGCAGAGTTACACAAAGTCATCAGCCTCATTCTCTCTTCCAGAGTCATTGAAGTTCAGTGGGAAGACAAAAGTCAGCATGACTAGTGAGGGCCTGTAATTCAGTGAATGACTTTATTGTTTTAGGTGTCTGACTAAGCTCTAAGTGTTCCATACTACTTGCATGGCCATTGAAACAAATTGTTCTAATCCATTTATTCTGCTGGGGAGAAATCTTCTCATGCTTAGAACTGACAACCTCCTAAATTACATTAGGTTTAAAACCCATAAGTTACCCTCAACATGGTTTAGCCCATCTATTAAAATGGTTTTCCTGGGCTGTGACACATGCTACAGCTTTTTGGAGCTTCAGGTGAGTGTTGGATAGCAGGCAGACATCAAAAGTAAATAAGTAACCCTGAAAAGGCTTTAACAATCCCTCATATCAAAAGTGCTAATCCTCCTAAATGGGCCAGAAACCCCAATGATAAGGATATAATGATAAGGGTGTAAGGCAATAGGAGGAATGAATTTAGATGTCATTATTGTTAGGGTAAGAGAGAGAGATTTTAAAAGAAATAAAGAAACAGATCGTGAAAAAAACAAATATATATTATATACTACATTACTGATTAATTTGTTTCTAGGATTTACATATAGTACCTTTTCCATGTAATAAAGATAAATAAGATAGGTCTCTTAAACAAATATTGACATGACACAAATATTTCTGGTTATTCTGCACACAATTTTCCTGAAAATTTTAACCCTACATGTAAGAAAATATCACTGAATTCTTGGAGAATATTAAATTCTCTTTGGCATGAACTTAGGGCTCATATACATCAGAGTTAACTTTCCTCTCCTTACATTGTGTGATAATCCTTAAATTGGACAACATTCTTTTTGAAAGAAAGTGAAATTGTGAAAAGGACATCAGATTTGGAATAAAAAGGATATTTTGGTTCTTATTACTAAATATTCTGCATACAAGCTATGTGATGATGGTCAAGTCCCTATGTCATGCTTGCACTATGTGACAAGGCTCAGAGAATCATAGATTTAGAATTGGAAGGAATCATAGTAGCCAGTTAAATCCAATCCCCTCATTTTCCAGAAGAGAAAATTAAGTTCCAAGGTGTTTAAGTGAATTGAGTATAGGATTACATAAGTATCCAACATTGGATTTGAACCTTGATCTTCTTCATTCAACATATGATGTTGTTTCAGAGATTGTTGTGAAGAAACTACGTTGCAAATTAAAAAGTACCATATAAATGTAAGCTGTAATTATTCAGTATTGTTTAGAATGAGACGGGGGAAAGTCTGACTCTTTTTATACAGCATAATAACTATTTGGACGTGTATACATATATTGTATTTAACTTATACTTTAACGTATTTAACATTATTTATTGGTCAACCTGCCATCTGGGAGAAGGAGGTGGGGAGAAAGAGGGAAAAAGTTGGAACAAAAGGATTTGCAACTGTCAATGCTGAAAAATTACCTATATATATATTTGTAAATAAAAAGCTATAATAATAAATAAATATGTAAATAGTCAAAAAAAAAAAAAGAATGAGACAGGGGAAAATGTTGTTTTTTTAATAGCATGAGAGACAGATGTGAAAGTATTTATATTTTACTCCAACATTACAATTTTACCTTTAGATATATTTGAGTTGGAACTCAGGATCCTGGAGATGAAATATTTCCTTTAAAAATATCTTTATTTTTTAAGGTATATTTTCCTCTCATGTTGTTGTTCAATTGTTCAAGTGTATCTGAACTCTGTAGTTCACATTTGTTTCCCAGTGTTCGTTCTTTGGGTGTAGCTGCTTATGTCCGTCATTTATCAATTGAAACTTAGTTAGGTCTCTTTGTCAAAGAAATCCACTTCCATCAAAATATGTCCTCATACAATATCATTGTCGAAGTGTATAATGATCTCCTGGTTCTGCTCATTTCACTTAGCATCAGTTCATGTAAGTCTCGCCAGTCCTCTCTGTATTCATCATGCTGGTCATTTCTTACAGAACAATAATATTCCATAACATTCATATACCAGTTTACCCAGCCATTCTCCAATTGATGGGCATCCATTCAGTTTCCAGTTTCTAGCCACTACAAATAGGTCTGCTACAAACATTTTGGCACATACAGGTCCACAAAGGAAAGATTTCAAATGAAATGTTTGGGATGCTATGGGTGAAGAAGAGATTCAGCAAGTCATAAAGGCTATTTGTTAAGATATGGAGGAATTTCAATATGTGTTGGTGGAAGAACTATATACATCAATGAAATTATGAACTTACCTTACATATACTGCATGGTGTAAAGAGGTCACTTTATTTTCTGGTATAAGGTGATTGATAGAAACAAATTCCTCTTGCAACTCCTCCTCAACTATGTCTATCCTCATGCTGCGTGAACTTACATAGCTGTAACCAAATGAAAAATATAAACCACTGTCATTATTGTTATATTTATTTCTATCACTCAGATGAATTTAACTCCCACTATTTTTCATCTTTTATATGTTAGGCCTTCATAGATGAAAGAAAGTATTAATTTTGGATTAAAATATTCCTTATAAATGAATGTTCAGGTTTCAAATAAGGGCTCAAGTAGAATTGCTTAGGCTTCAGGCAAAATAAAATTTTAAAAACTGAAGGTAGAAATAAGAGTCTCAGACAATGCAATGGTTTAAAAAAAATAGATGTACTATAAAAAGGTAAGTGAAGAAATTATTATGTTTATAAACATCAGGGATAATTAAATAGTATCATTGGTTAATATATAAGAAGGAGAATGGATTAATATATAAGAAGTAGAATTGGTTAATATGTAAGTAGAATAAGTTAATTTATAAGAAGTAGAACTGTTCTTGGAACCAGGAAAACTTAGATTAATGTCTTCCCTCTGATACATGCTATCATTTAGCCCTTCAGAGATGTGGGCAAATCTTCTTAAAATTTTTTGTGTCGTGAACTCCCTTGGTAGTCTAGAAAAGTCTGTAACTCCTTCTCACGATAATAATTTAAATGTACAAAATAAAAAAGGATTACCAAGGAAATCTCATATTAATACAATTATCAAATATATATAAACAAATTCATGTACCTTGGGTTAAGTATCCCTGCTTATTAAATTGAAAAAAAATTGCCACTTTGAAAAAAGTTTCTTCACCTGGAAGTTCCCTATACCAATGAAATCATAGATGCAGTGCCTATTCATATCCCTATTTATTATATACTATATATTATACATACTATAATAATTACAGTTTTTGATAGACCTCTTTTAGACACAAACATAACAAAAAATGAGGATATTAATGACACAAATAGAAGTTTAGAAAAGTTGGATATGACAGATTTCTGGCAAATACTAAGTAAAAATTGGAAATAAATATTTCACAGTCAGACATGGCAACTTAAGAAAACAAAAAACAAAACCCTAGCTACATGTACAAAAATCATTACAATTAAATGGTGATTGAAAAAAGTAATTTAATCCTAAACAAGTCAAAGAACAAATTGAAGAAATGACAACAACAACAAACAAAAACAAAACAAAACAAAAACTGAGTTGCAAGGCAAAGTTCAAGAAAAATATATGTCCTCAAATATTTTAATTAATAAAAGAAAGTACAAATCACAAAACTGACCATACAGCAAACATTGAAAAGCAAATGAAACACAAAATTAGAAATTCTGAAAAATGAAAGAAAAAATCAATTTTTTTTAAAAAAATTGAATTAGCAAAAATGAGAGCTGGTTTAAAAAGCAATTAAATAAATTATTAGCTAACAAGTTTTAAAAGAGGAAACAAAAAAGATATTAGCAAAAATTAAAAGGAATAATTCACAAGAAATGAAAAGAAAATAATGAAATTTATAAATTAGAAAAAAAATTTTAATGGAATTCAGGACACAGAATCAGGAAGACTTGATTAAGTTTGAATCCAGCTTCTAATGTTTGTTCATTGTGTAATCCTAAACAAGCCACTTAATCTCTAAATGACTTAGTTTCTTCAGCTCTAAAATGGAAATCATAGCAACACTTGCCTCCCAAGATTGATGAGCTAACACATGTAAAGCAATTTGCAAACCTTTAATTTACAATGGTTAACCATTATTATAACCAAATTAGATTTACATCAGAGATGCAAGGATGATTCATCTACAATTTAATATAAAAAATCCCAAACCACATGATTTTCTCAATAGATTTTTAAAAACATTTTTATAAAACTTTTAACTAAGTAAAATACTCATTTATATGAAAACGTCCTTCAAAATTTTACATAAACAAAAATTGTCTTTCTAAAACTAAAAGCAAGAATCATATTCAATAAGGATGTATTATAAGTTTCTCCAATACACACAACAGTAAAGCAATTATACACACTCCCTATTATTATTTGATATCATTATAAAAATTATACCAATAGCAATAAAAGAAAAAATAAAAGTATAAATATAAGCAAAGAAGAAATAAAAACAAAACCCACAAGCTTGTGAGGTGATATTTGCTTAGAAAATACAAGGGAATCAGCAAAGAGATAATTAAGATAAGTATTAGCTTCAACAAAATTACAAACTAAAAATAAAAAACCCAAAAAATCAAATTTTCCATATGGCAATAAAACCAAAGAGATAATAATTGAAAGGGGAAATCTCAATCCAAATAACTACAAAATACATGAAATATTTGTGGGAGAGTCTAATAAAGTACTTACAAAGTGTTCCTTAATGAAATTAACAATGACATAAATTGTAAGAGGAATATCCAGTGTTTATGGATGGTCTGTGCCAATGTAATAAAAATGACAATACTATTAAGGTTATTTTCAATTTTGATGCTATACCAATTAAATGATTAAATTTGTTCTTTATACAATTCAATAAAATAACAAAATTCATTTGGATGAACAAAAAAACCTAACATCTCAAGGGGAAAATGACAAATGGCAATAATGAAGAAACAAAAGCACTTTCAGACATTAAATTATATATAAAATCGTAGTTATAAAAAGCAATTTGGTGTTAATTTAAAAAAAACAAAGAAGTAGATCAATAGAACAAATTAAACAAGGGATTCAGAAATAACAAAACTCAGTAATTTAATGTTGGAAAAAACTGAAAATATAAATTACCTAATGTGAAGTTCTCTGTTTGATACCACATTATTAGAAAAATTAGAAGTTATTCTATCCAACTTTTTCGTACCATACTCTACAATAACTAAAAATGGATATTTAACCTGAATATTAAAGATCATATCATAAAAAAATTAACAAAGAAGTAGATGGATTGACCTATCACCAAAAGCTATTTCCCAATAGATAAGTGGTCAAATAATATGAATAAACAATCCTCAAAAGAATTGTAAACTATTTATAAATGACTCAATTCACTAATAATAAGAGAAATTCAAATAAAAACAACCTAAAGTTTCGCCTCACACATAGCATATTGGAAAAGATGACAAAAGATAGTGAAGGAATTTATGAGAAGATAAACACAACCATTTTAGAAAGCAATTTAGAATTATATAATTTTTAAAATTATAAATAGATAGAGATGTAAACTATTCCTAGTGTTTGAATCCAAAGTTTTTCTACTAGGTATATATCTCAAGGATGTCATTGATAAAGAAAATATACACCAAAGTATTTATAGCAGTACTTTCATACTTTGAATAATGGTTAAATAAATTATGTTGCATCAATGCAATGGATTATTTCTGTGCTATAAGAGAGAATATAATAAATGCAGAGAAGAATGGAAATATTTGGATGGACTGATATAGAGTGAAATTATCAGAGACAAGAAAACGATATGCACAATAATAACAACAATGTCAATGAAAAGAACAACCAATACAATACAATTTTTAAAAAAAAGAATGCTGCAAAATTACATGGAATAAGCAGTATCCCAAAGTTAGATATGAAAAGACATTTCTTTATCTACTCTTTTGGATATGGGGAAGGTCCAATGGTTGTAGAACATCACATACATTTTCATATTTTTTGAAATACTGATTTTTTCCTCTCTTACTCTTTTTTTTTCTTTTTAAATTTTTTGTTTTGTTTTTTGAGATGATTCTCTATAAGAAGGGAGTAAGGGAAGAAACAGGGTGAAATTTAGGCAATGGAAATGCAAATGATATTAATAAAAGCTTATTGTTAAATAATCTTTATTATCTGGAATTGTTCTTTGGGAATAAAGGAATGGATACAAGGAAAAAATTTAGTTGCATAAAATAATAAATGTTTAAAACTAGCTTGAATACTAAAATTTATCTGAAATCTCATTGGTTTGGATATTCTTTCCAACATTATAGATTATAATGCATTCACGATTGTCCATACTGGGAAATTGTTATTCGTGGACTCATAATTTCACCACAATAATGGTAAAATATTGATTTTAGAATATATTAAATAAAATTAAAAATGCCAAAGAGAAGTACAGAATGTAAATAATCTTAATTTGTATACTAAATAGGTCATCTAATTGTACTACTATGTAAATACAACATATTATATTGCAAGAGAAGTATTGCAAGAGAAATTCAATATCAGGCTGAGGTCTTTTGAATCTAGAAAATCTTTTCATGATATGTTATACTGGATATGTGACATATTAAGTCATTAACAATAATTTATTTGTCACAAGGATCCACAATCTTTTTTTTTTGAGAACTTTTTTTGTAGAAAACTTTTTGATATTCAGTTAAAGAATCCACAATTCTTATGAAAACTGGCCCTACTCTAGTCAATCAATTATTGTTTCCAAGTTCCTTTGATTATTTACAGACACCTGAAAAGAGTGGGACAAATCATTTTTTTCTGAATTCAGGTAACTATATCTGTTCACTCTCTGTATCCAAACTTGGAGAGTCCCTAATATTTCCTCCAATTAAAAATCAGATGACCTAAGGTTTCATTGTTTGATTTAAAGTATGGAAGTTTATATACCATCGTATTCAGAGTCCAGGCCTAAGATGAGGGAGTCTAGTCCAGTTTCTTGGATAATTATCAAGCATTACTTTAATAAATTCATGTGCTTAGAAGGTCAGACCTTTGTTCCCTCAGTCAATTCAACTTTTGTCTCCCAGATTTTTGGCTGAGCCAATAAATTTAGTAAATTAAATTTGTCCTGGGGATTGGAGTGGTTCCACCCACTACACTTTCATGCAAAAATCTATTATCCTATAATAATCAGATCAGCAAGACCTTAATGCAATGGGACACAGAACAGGTTTGATGAGAAAAGAAAGCATTGTGAAAAAGCTAGCAATCTATCACAAAGGTTGTTGTTTAGGACCATGACATCATGGAGGTGATGCCATAACATAAAAGTGAATTGGATTTAAGTGAGAGAGGACTGTGCAAAATCACCTGTTTCACTTTCTCCTCATAGCCATTTAGGTCCAGTGTGAAAATATAGATCAAGATGACTGGTGAGGACAGTCTATCAACCAAGAAGCAAAAGCAGGTATTAGGACAGAGAAATTGCTAGAGTATATGGGAAAGGAATGTTTATTTCATGGTTTTATTTAAGTTCTATATTAAAACTGTTACTATGAATTATAGCATTTCAAAATTTTGGTCTATTGCATTTAACTCTTCAAAACAAACATCATATAGGCTGGAATTTTTTTCCCTTTTACCTTGAGAAACCTAATTGTTCACAGGCTATAAGTCCATATTGACCTTTCCAGTCATCCGAACACATAGTTCTCCACGCAGCAGCAACAAACACCTGAAGCACTGCATTACGGCCACTCACACGGACTGGTAGAGCATATGAAGAAAAATATGGTTAGCTGACATAAAATTTTAGGATGAAAATAAAGATTTTATTATATAATATCATTCAAATAGTACTTTTTATTTATCAAGTTAATCACAATTATTTCATTATTTGTCTGTTTATTTTTACTAATCAGATATCATTCATAATCCTGTTGTAATCCCTCTTTTCTTGTTGCTATAATCAATAGTGATTTGTACTACCATAGCATTTGTCTATATTACTTATATACACATATGTATAAATACATATAAATAGATATGTATTTATGCAAATAAGTAGATATGTATATCCTCCTCAACTAAATTTTTTGTGGGCTGAAAACAAAACTTTTTACAGATAAGATAAAGGAGTAATTGAATTGGTTTTCTCTCACTCATAACACTAACAGTAATAAAAAAGAGTAAATCAAATTACCACATCTGTATTCATCCTCTCCATCTTTACAGTTATATACACCATCACACCTTTCTGTCAGTTCAATACACTGAAAAGATGATCTGCACCTGTATTTCCCAGAGCAATTGAAGTGTACTAAAGGAATTGAATTAAAAAAAAAAAAAACAGAATGGAACAAGATTACAGATTTAAGCCCAAGGAAAACAAACCTCTATGTTCAAAATACAACATGCTTTGTGTTTAAAAAACAACAGGAAAGTTCTTGCCCAGACTTGTTTAAGTTAATAATAAAAATTTGTTAAAAAAAAAAAAAAACTATAATTTTTTTGCTTTCCTTTTTTTTTTCTGATTTCTTTCAGCTTCTATTTCTTAAGCCAAGAAAGATATAGCTTCCTCTCACTAAGTAGAAACTATCTGAAAACTTAATCTGAGAAGGGGAAATTCCAGAACTTAAAAGCACTGGCTGGATGGAGTTTAGTGATGGAGTCCTAAATGTGTCCATTTATCCTATTCTTTCTTTTTGTTCCTTCCTTATTCTGATCAGAAACAAATGAATGGTGGTTCCAGAAGGTCTTCTGACATATTAGATCATTATTTCAGTAAACCCAGTTGATGAACAATTTTTTTATGACAGCCTCTGAAACAATGAATTTTCACTAAAATTGCCTCTAACTTGTTTTTCAAATAGCAGAAATGTTTGATAAATTAATGAATGGAGTTCTTTGTATGTGTGGGTATTCCAGCCAATATTGACACACCTGAAAATATTCGATTACAGTATCTCCCTTTGAATGTTTCTCACTGTTTCAATTTCCTTAGTGACGTAGCCCTTTTTTTTTGCCCATACTTTTCCTCAGAAACAGTAGATTGACCTTTCCAACAGGACATTTGCTTCAACAATTAAGTGTATGTGGCAGCAAAACACTAATCTAAAAAGGAAGCTTGTGAACTTTTAAATGCTTTAATAATTGTTTTAAAAACTATTAAATAATAAATGGTACTCACTGCCCAGACCAATGGCCACTGCTATGATCAGTGCAATAATTCCAATGACGATGATTGGGAAAAACTTTAATGGAAGTAAAGAAAGGATCTGTGCAGCTAGTGCATCAGCATCTATAATTCAAATGGAAGAATGAAAATAATAGTCATAATTGAAATTTAATATTTACCTCCTAACATCCTCTAAATCACTTCCTCTTTATGTTGAGCCCTATTTAAGCCAATCTTCTGGTGATTTACAATGACACCCAAAACATATTCAAGAATTACTAAAAAGTGAATTATCATTGTCAATAGTGATAAGCATTGAAGACAGTTGATTCAAATAAGTAAAATTGAGTTATCCAGCATAATCCACCAACCAAGTACCGGAGTGTCCTTGGTGTTCCTCTTAGTTGTTTGGTACCAGAGCAACCTGGTAGTGATATCAAAAGCCTGAATTCATATTTAGCCTCCTAAACCAATATAGTCCCAAGGATGGCCTTAATACCTCGGGGGAGGTAGGGGGTGGGGATGGGGAGAGGAAATGAATAGAAGGAGGATACTGCTCTCTTTTAGTAGAGACTTTGCCTCTTACTTTACTGAGAAAATGGACATAGAAAATAGAAACCACCAGTTATAAACTCTTCCTTCTCCTCTAATACATGTATCAAAACCCCATGAATATTATTTGCCATTCTCTCCTCTACATTCAGACAAGAAGGGAGCCCTTCTTACAAAGTCAATCTATCTATTTATGCCCTTAATTCCAGGATCCTCCAGAAGTTGCTATCCATGTCACCTGATTTCAAACCTAGTGCTCTTTCTACTATTATTACAACGGATAATGAAATTATTATTATTACAATAATGAGCACCTGAAAGTCTAATCTGTCATTCAATCTATGCATGTCTGGGACAAAGGGAGGAATAGGAGGTTAAAGGTAAGGATTCTGCTGACTACAGTGATGTACACTGAGACTCCAAATGTCTGAAGCTTTTAAGATATCTGTGGCTTTCTAAAATACTGGTGAATAGAAGAAGAAGACAGAATACAGTAAATTCCAAGTTCTTCAGGTCTCCCCCACGAAAAAAGACAAAATAGCACCTTAGGCGAACTTAGAGTGGTAAAAACAAATGAGCTGGGGCAAAACAGTGGGCCTCATACAGCAACTAGAGAAGACCTGAAAAAATATACCAGAATGGAGCTTTGTCCTTTGTGAAGTGTAAACACCTCCAAATTAGTTTCACTGAAACAGCAAATGGTAAGCCCTGAAGTTAGCTGAGCATGGAGATAACTTCAGTCCCAGGCATAGGAATTTTCACCTCCTGAACATCATGAGTGCAGAAGCAGTGAGGCAGAGATACTGATGATTGGGCAATTATTGGAGAGCAGGTTCTTGGTTTTGATTCCAGGACAGATGGGAGAATTGAAGGAGGACCTGGAACCAGAAGCACCATCCCCTACACCTCAAGATTAGAGATGATTACACTAACAAGCTGCTCTAAGGTTTAAAAAAAAATAAGCAGGCAAAGAAGAAAGAACCCAACCATAGAAAATTACTATGAGAATAGAGATCAAGGTTCTTCTTCAGAGGAGGATATTGGAGGGGGAAAAAAATCTCTTCATACCTCAAAGAGTAACATTAAATGATGATCTGCCCAAAAAGACATAGACAAACTCAAAAAAACTTTAAAAATCAAATGAGAGAGATTAAGGAAAAGCTTTTTAAAAATAAGAACAATCCAATAAAAACAAGATTATGAAAAGAAAGTCTACCAACTAGAAAAGGAGATCCAGAACATTAAGGAAGAAAATTACTCCATGAGAAATAGAATTGGGCAAAGATAAGCCAACAAAGTTATATGAAACTAAGAAATAACTAAACCAAATATAAAGAAGGAAAAATACAGAAGAGAATGTAAGACATCTCATAAGAAAAATAACAGATATGGGGAACAGATCAAAAAGAGAAAACAAGCTATGATCAAAAAAGAATCTTGATACAAAAACACAAGAAATAATTAAAGAAGATTGTCCTAAACTGTTAGAACAAAAGGGGAAAGTCAAAATAGGAAAAAATCCATTGATCACCTCTTGGAAAGAGATTCTACAAGGTAAATCTATAGGAACATCGTAGTCAAATTCAAAATCCCCCAGATCAAGTTGAAATTATTGTAAGCAGAAAAAAAAAATTCAAATATGATATCGCCACAATTAGAATCAGAAAAGATCTAATAGAGACTACATTAAAAGATCTCAAGTCTTGCAACCCTGTACCCTGAAGAACAAAAGAACAATGTTGTGGACAAAAATATCATATCCAGCAAAATTAATCATAACCCTGAACAACAACAAAACAGACATTCAATGAATTTTCAAACTTTCAGGATTTTGTTGCAAAAAGATATGACCTTGATAGAAAATTTGACATACAAGATCCAAGAGAAATATAAGATGAAACATCAAAAACAAATTACAAATTACTCAATAAGACAAATTGTTTTTATGTCTTATATGTGAAAATTTAAACCATGTGTCTAAGATTGTCCTTAATAATTGGGTACTTCAAAAGAAAGATTGGATTAGAGCTATGTAGGATGTGATTCAAAAAAAGTAAAACTATATAGGAAAGGCAATGGAATTAGAAGGGGAAGAGGGCTAGTAGTTTTGGAGCCCTACTCTCATTAAGAATAGGTTAAAGAAACAACATACAAACATACACACACACACACACACACACACACACACACACACACACAAATGCTACTCACTTCAGATCAGGATTAAAGAGAAAACAACTTTTATATTTAGAAGGGAAAAAATCTTCTAAATTTATAAAGAGTGAGGGTATAAGAGACCATAGAAAGGTATATAGAGTAATGGGAATGAGATAAAGTGGTAACAATATATATATTTGGAAGGCCATAAAAGTCTTCTAAATTTAGGTAGAAACAAGAGGGAAAGAAGCAGGGGAGAAAGAGAATAAGAGAGGGATCCTTGGATGAGGGAATATGTTGAGTAATAGAACAGCAAGGTAGTAGAGAGAAGTAAATCAGAGAAATCAGAAGAGATAGGAAGAGAGATACACACAAACATAATAATAATGATCAGAAGTAAAAAATTGTTAGGTTAAAAAAAAGCAGAGGTAGTAATCATGACTTTAGATAAAGTTAAAACTAAAACGGATTTAATCAAAAGAGAAAAGTAAGAACGCTGTACAATATGTCAGTGATATTAATCAATATTATTTTAGACTATTTATAATAACTAGATAATATAAGGTTGGAACATTGCTGTAGTATAGGAAATAATGAGTTGATAGAGTTACAAAAATGTGGAAAGGATGGTGCTTTCCACCTTCAGAGAAACAGAGGACAAACAAGCACTGTATGGTTTCACATGGGTATATATAAATGTATATGTGTATATATAGTATGATTATAGATATCTATATATTTGTATATGTGTACATATAGATATATAAATGTATCTGTGTTTAAAAGATTAGGGAAGAAAGGAGAAAAAAAAAGAATAAAGTAAAAAGTGTTCAGCAGAAGACAAAAGAAAACCTACAAGGAAGCAAAGATGGACAGTTCTGAACATGTATTATTTATTATATAAGCTTTCTTGAATTGGAAATTTATTGCTTTATATTTTGAATTCTCTCATGCTCTGTTATGCACATGGTGATGAGTGTTTTTTTTTTCTATTTTGTATTTAAACGTTAAATAAATAAATAAAAATTAAAAAATAAAATACTGATGAATTGAATTCTGGAAATAACATTTCCTGTATTGCCCCCACAGTTAGAGTAATGAAACTGTTTTTAAAAGTTAAAAAAAAAACTGGTAGGGCAGCATAAGTTACATACTTAGTCTACTCAAAACTGTCATCATAAACTAGATATAGAGAAGCTTTCCCTAAGCTTTTAGTTAACTATGGCAAAATGCACAAAAACAATCAGAAATACCAATTAATGCTCCTGTGCAAATAGCATTCTCACCTTTTCGTTTAAGATGTGATGTCTCTGACTGATGCTGACATGTACCATAAATAATTCTATACAGTGGGAGGTGTCATCAAAATTCCTCCTTTTAGTTCTGATCTAAAACAGCAGAGTCTCATTGTCTAAATCCTATGTTCTTCAGGCTGCCCTTCACTTGATCTGCAGGCTCAGGCCCAGTAATCAATGTAGATGGAAGATTGTCTTTGACCCAACCCTCAAGACTCTTACTTGACTTCCATAAATTTTGGAGCTAAGCCCACTGAAAGAACCTACATTTCTTAGGGGAATTTTACTAAACTAGTAACTATTTAAATCCAATTATGTATAAACTCATAGTGGATGGATCAATCTAGTCAACCAGTCAAAAATAATATTTCTCATAAAATTGATTTACCATCTTTTGTTCCTCATATGGGCTAGCATCTGACCTTGGACCTGATTCACTATTATCTTTTCTGACTTAGTCAAATATTATGTCATTATAAGGGTATGCATTAATGCCACTGGAAAGGTCTATGCCCAAATTAATGTGGTACCATGAGGGAGAATAGTTATCAATTGCTTTATTGTCAATCCTGTTGTAGAAGGCACATCTAAAAGTTCCTCCAGAGGAAGATGTCATTGTACTTTTCCCATCTATCAGGGTGATGGGTTCTGTGACTACTCCTTTCATTCCCAAAATATATATATTCATTGACTACAATCCTTCCAAAGCCACAACTCTCCTGATCAATTTTCACTGGTTAAATAGACCAAAATTGTGTAATTGTGTATTAAGAAACATATATAGGTAAAGTCTAAAGCCATTTTGATGAGACTCTACCCTTAAGGAGAATTCTAATATCCTCCAAGGTATACTGGTCCTAGAAGCTATTGTGGCAGGCTATTTGGAATGAGAGATAGTTTCATAGCTTCAATCTATGAAAATAATTTACATTAGGAACTGAATCTTATTCCTTTGCTATACCCTATCAGGGAGTCAGCTTAAAGAGAAATTCATCTATGTTGAGCAAAAGGCAAATATCTAATTATATCAGTTAACAAAAGGGAAACAAAGGCTGGCCTCAGTCTGGAGACTTTAATTGATTCTTAAAGTATGCTTCCAAAGAACTCCCCAAGCTTATAAAACCCAATCATAAAGAGAGTTTTAACAATGACCGTCATTTCCTCAGGAACCATAGCTCCAATAAATGATTCATTTGTGTTTGAACTTTTCATGCAACCTGCTCAGTTCCTTGGTGCTGAAAATCCACCTGCCCCCTATTCTCCCAATGAAGGAAATAGTTCTCCTCTTAGGAACAGTAATAAAATGAGATTATTGCTATTATCACCAAAGGATATTTCCAAGTTTCTTCCTCTCTTCTGCTTTCAATCTCATGTCTCATAGATCTGATTAAAGCAGGATATATGAGTTCTTTGCTGTGACTAAGTCAATGCACAATACTTTAAAAGGAATTCTTTCAACTGCACTGTCACCAGTTGTATGAGCTGCCCCTCAGCCTTCATTGCACATTGCTTGCTCTCTGAGTAAGAGCTTGCTTTCTAGTAGTTGAATGGACTAAACTAGTTAATTTTCAGTTTGATATTTACGGTAGCAGTTTAGTTTCTGCAAGTCAACAATAAGGACAGGATATTGGAATTGGAACTTTCTTTACCCTACCTGGAACAATAAGGACAGGATATTGGAATTGGCACTTTCTTTACCCTACCTAGCAGCCTCCATAGTGCCCATAGAATAATTGCTCCATCTAAAAAAATACCAGCTGCTTTTTCCACAGGGAGGTTTCCCCACACATAATCAGAAGCACTTTATCACCAGATTTCATCTTGCTGAATTCAGTCATTTTATCACTCCACTGTCCAGATTTGTTTTGCTTTTCCCCCTATGTCAAACATGATATAAGACACAGAGGCCATTTTATTCCAATCCTAAAGTACACCAAATAATAGGGTTACCCCTAATGCCCACACTCTCTTACTTCAGGTTCAATGCTGGAATAAAATGAGGTACTTAGAGGTAATTAAAGAGTTAGCTAAAAGAGATTTATTTAGGGGCAACTAGGTAGCACAGTGAATAGAGCACCAGCCCTGAATTCAGGAGAACTTGAGTTGTAATCTGGAATCACTTCCTAGCAGTGTGACCCTAGGCAAGTTACTTAACACCAATTGCCTCAAGAAAGAGAGAGAAAGACAGAAAAAGAGGGGGGGGGGAGATGGGGGAAAAGAGAGATTGAGATTTACTTAGCCTTAACATATCAAAGATATAGCATTTAACACAAATTCCATGGTCATGCCTCCTCCTCCCCTCCTAACTCCTATCTCCATTTATTTAGCAAGGGAGAGCATGGCAATCCATGTGTTATAAGGTATCCTCCAAGTTGGAGGGGTGCTGACCCCATGTGAATGAGATCATTTCATGTCTTCAGGAGGTCAGGAAACCCCATTCAACATAGCTAAAGGACCCCAGAAATGGTTTCTAGGAAAGTACAACTTAAGCCTTGTCTCATCCCATAGGGCTAATCAAGTCCTGACTTTTTCTCCTTTTAGGGCTAAAGTCCTGTTGAAGGAGGGGTAATATCTCTTGTATATTGTTCCTTTCACACACATGTACATACACATTCATCATAGTATCTAACAATGGAGCTATTTGTCAAGAAGGAAACATCTCAAGGACAAATCACTTGGAAAGTTAGTTTGAGAAAGTTTTAGGCATAAATGAGAGAGTACAGACATATTGGCATGTATAAATCTTCCAGGAGTGTGATCCTTGCTAACAGAGATGGGATATGGATATGGACTTAGGAACTCCATAAAAGTGACAGTTCAAAATCAGAACTGAGTTGTAAAGAGAAGCCCTATTAACTCAGCTAAGCAAATCATCCTAAAGAGATCTTCTACCATTTGAAGAACTTTATGAGGCTTTCATATAGAGCAAAAAGTCACCATGGACCTGTTATATTAGACTTTTTAGTAGTCTTGGCCACAAACATTCCCTATATATATGCTTTATTACCATTACCCAAATAGTATTTGTTAATGGCATAATATTCTAAGGTTTGTAGAAAAGAAAATTTTAACAATTTTATTTATTTTATTTTTAATTTTTGAAATAACAAGCATTTGTATTACAGTGGAATTTTAAAAGATGATTCCACATAAAACTACAAATCTATTATGTACAGCGTGCTATTCCTTTTAAATACATAATAAAGTTACTATGTGATTTTTTTTCTTTTTTTTCTTCCCTTGCTTTATTCACACAAAAACTTTTTACTTTAATGTAATCAAAATAACCCATTTTACACCTCTTTACACTTATTCATAAATTGTCTGCCTATTTATAAGGAGTAATATGTTCTATGTTCTTCAGATTTTCTAGTAATAATTCTCCTTATGATGAGGTCTAGATTTGAGGTACCTAAATGAAATTAGGGTTTAATTGAGATCTAGTGGCAGGTTCAGGGTACAGGGAGTCAAATAGAGCTCCCCTGCAACCCCTTTGGACTCAGGGCAAGGATCCAGAGTTAAATAAGGTCTGGTAATGGTGTGAGAGTCCCCTGTAGAGGAATTTACAGGCCCCAAAAGCTAGATTGATAAAAGAGGTTTATTATGGGGTTTGGAAGTAAGGTTAAAGTCTAGTTAAGGAAATAGGTGAAGATAGAGATAAGAGGACGTGGGAAACAGGATTCCAGTGGACAGAGGGTCCTTGGGGTGCCAGGCATAGTGCCACCATGTTTCAATCCTCTACAAAGAGAAGGCTCCAGCTTGACTCTTTTATAAGGAGAGATTTAGCTAAAGGGGCCTGTGGGTGGAGTCCCAAGTTAGTTCCTCCCTGGATTTCAGTGGGGGCTTAAGTTTGCTTGGTGGGGGTTGGAAAATCTGAGCAGATCATCAGAATGGGGGCTGGGACAGACCAAGTTGGCTCAGATCCAGGTGAGGGGCAGGCCCGGATCACCTATTGGAATTCAAAGGGATGCTTTTGACCAAGATTTGTGAATCAAAGATCCTAGCTTCCTGGATTGATAATGCATCAGCTAGGAGGGGTTGGGAATAGTTTCTTAAAGGGACCATAACCCACATCACTTATACCTAGAGCATGTGTCTATTTTGATTTTACTTCAGTAAATGATGTAAGATATTGGTCTATGCCCAATTTCTGCTATACTGCTTTTCAGTTTTCCCATCCTTTTTTTTTTTTTTTTGCCAAATAATGCATTTTTATATATCTGAAATGTAAGTCTTTATACTTGTCACTTTAAATTTGTCAAATAACAAGTATTTGCTGCTGTAAATTGTATGTCTATTTTGTTTTATTGATCTACCTACTTTCTATTTCTTAGCCAGTATCAAATAATTTTGATAATTACTACCTTATAATATAAGTTAAGATCTGGTACTGCTAAACCTCCTTCCTTTACTTTTTTTTTCATTAGTTCCTTTAATAGTCTTGTTCTTCCAAGTGAATATATAGTTCTGCCAAATAATTTTGTCATGTTTTTTTTCTAATTCAGTAATTTGTATAGGATGACATCAAAATTAGTTTAGGTAAAATTGTCATTTTTATTATATTTTCCCTAACTATCTATTAATAATGACTATTTCCCCAATTATTTAAATATTTTACTAGCATGAAAAGGGTTTGCTTGGGCTTTTTAATATAATTTGGTTTATATGGTTCCTGAGTTGTTTTTAGCAGGTATAGTCTCAGGTATTTTATGCTACCTAGAGTTATATATTAAATGGGATATCTTTTACTATCTCTTCTTGCAAGATTTTGTTGTGATATATAGGATTGCTGATAATTTATGTGGATTTATTTTATACATTTTTGCTACTTTGCTAAGGTTGTTAATTATTTCAACTAACTTCCAACCAATTTTTCATCATATCATCTGCAAAAAGAAATAATTTCATTCCTTATTCTGATTTCTTCTATTTCTTTTTCTTCTCATTGCTATTTCTAAGATTTCCAATACAATATTGAATAGTATTGGTGACAATGGATTGGTAACAATTGATGACACCTTGAATCTTACTACACCTCACTTACTTACTACAAAGGCTTATCTTTATTACAAATAATGTTTGCTAATAGTTTTCAAGTATTTTTAATAGAAATTAGTATTCTACTTTATTAAAGCTTTTTATGTATCTATTGCTATAATGATTTTTTAAAACTTTTATTATTGATATAATGAATTATGTTAATAGGTTTCCTTATGTTAATGTATCCCTGCATTCCTAATATAAATCCCACTTTGTCATATATTACTGTAATATTTTAGTAGTATTTTATATAGGATTTTCACATCATATCCATTATTGAAATTGGTCAATAATTTCCTTTATTTTTATTCTTTCTGGTTCAAGTATCAGTATTATATTTGTTTCATAAGAGAAGTTTAGTAGGATGCCTATTATTGACTATTATTCCAAATAGTATATTTAACATTGGAATTAGTTGATCTTTAAAAGTTTCATAGAATTCACTTGTAAACATATCTTATCCTGTTGCTTTTTTCTTAGGAAACTCATTTGTGGCTTGTTCAAGTTCTTTTTCTAAAATATGTCTACATAGATGCTTTATTTTCTCTTCTGCTAATCTAGGCAATTTATATTTTTGTAAATATTCTTCCATTTAAATTGTTAAATTTAGTGGCATATAATTAGGCAAAATAACTCCTTATGATTGGGCATAATAACTCCTTATAATTGTATATATATAATTGCATAATTATAATTATAGCTATTGTTCTTACTATAGTATCTTAATAAATTGAGACCTATGAGATAAGGTAGTAGGAATGCTTGCATCCATTTGATTCACTAACTATTGTGTCTCTGAGAACTTGTCCTGCAAACCTAAATATTAAAATGTGAAAGTATCTCAGAGTGGGATGGGATGGGATAGAGGTGGTAAAGCAGCTAAATGGTGCACTTACCCTGATTTCAAATCCAGCCTCAGACATTTGCTAGCTGTGTCACCCTGTACAAGACACTTGACTAATTGCCTTCCAAAAAAAATTTTAGAGATCCTACACTTGAATACTTTCATTTTGCAACAGTGCATAATTTGAAATAGATCTTACCATTTCTATGTCAAGAATAATTGCAGGTCCAATTCACATAATATTTGCTTACCAGAACAAAACAATAAAAAAAAAACTAAGTTTATATTATTTTTAAAAAAAGAGATAAAATTCAAAACATTTAAACATATTTCCAAATTTGTCATGTAGTGCAAGAAAAATTAGTTCAAAAAGGAAAAAATGAGAAAAAAAGCAAACAAACAACAAAAGTTTTTCAGTCGCCATTATTCTCTTGATGGATGCAGATGGCATTTTCCATCTCAAGACTACTAGAATTGCCTTGAATCACATTGTTGAAAAGAGACAAGTCTATCACAATTGATCATCACATAATCCTACTGTGTACAATATTGTCTTAGTTCTGCTTAGTTCACTCAACATCAATTCATGTAAATATTTCTAGCCTTTTCAGAAATCAGCCTATTCAATATTTTTTACAGAATAATAATATTCCATTTCATTCATGTACCATAACTTATTCAGTCCTTGACCAACCTCAGTTGGATGAATGCATCCATTCAATTCCCAATTCCTAACGACACAAAAAAGAGGTGCTACAAATATTTTTGTACATGGGTGTCCTTTGCTCTCTTTTTTTTTTTTGATGTTTTTGGGATACAGACCAAATCTGAAATCTGAAAAGGGAAGAGGTACAAAACCTAAGAACATAGAAAATTTTCACTTAATGAAATCTCCAAAAATTGTACCCAGTAAAGAAACAGATGACAAATATTTCACAATGTCTCAAATGGAAAAGAAGTGGACATACTTAGACTGGAATTTTGAATCACCATTTTTGGTCTGACATTATAAATCCAACTTGCAAACTAATTAGGATAAACAGAGTAATTTCAAAAAAAAAACTTGTATCTACTATAACTAACATGAATGAATGCATTCTCCCACAAACTTTTGCAGGAAAAATAAAAATATTTAAGTATCAGCACATGACTATCTATGACATGGTCATTTTCATGATAGGACCTGTAAGATGAGAGGTGAAGAAATATTAATTGTTTAGTTATTTCATTTGGTTTGTTTCTCTTTACTCCACTTAAAAGGAGTCAAACAGTTTCACAGGAGAAGGAAAAAAAAGATTCATTGAAGAACTAAAGAAAGGAACTATAAGATTTCAGCAATATTTTGTTGGTACTTGAAGAAGAAAGTTGAATACATATTTCCCACTTAAAGACAAAAAAAAAAAAAAAGAAGAAAACACAACAAAAGTTCATCTATTAAAAGTAAAAGTCAGTAAGTTCAGGCTGTACAAGGAGTTAAAGGAGCACAAAAACAAAATAAACAATTCAGCATCAATCCAAAATTTGATTACAGAGGCTTAAGAACTAAAGAAAACAAAAATATTGCAAAGCAATTTGGAGAACAATTTGGAACTATGCTCAAAATGCCGTAAAACTGTGCATGCCCTTTGATCCAACAGTGCCACTGCTGGGTCTACATTCCAAAAATATCATAAAAGAAAGGAAAGGATGTCCATGTGCAATAAATGTTTGCAGTACTGATTGCCTGATTCAAGGCAATTCCAATAGACTTGGAATGGAAAATGCCATCTGCATCCAGACTGAGAACAATGAAGACTGAATGTAGATTAAAGCATAATATTTTCAACTTTTGTTGTTTGCTTGTTTGCTTGCTTTTTTTTCTTTCTCATGTTTTTTTTTCTTTTTGAACTGATTTTTCTTGCTCCACGTGACAAATATGGAAATATGCTTAAAAGAATTGCACATATTTAACCTGTATCAGATTGCTTTCTCTCCTAAAGAGGGGGAAGGTTAAAAAAAAAGGGGGGGGGAATTTAAAACACAAAGTTTTACAAAAATGAATGTTGAAAAACTATCTATACATGTATTTGGCAAAAGAATATATTACTTTAAAAAATAAATAAACAAATAAATCAAAAGATCTGAAAAGACATGAACTAATGCTGAGTAAATAGAACAAAGAAAACACAGTATGTACACAGTAACAGCAAAATTGTGTGATAATCAACTATGATAGACTTAGCAATACAATGATACAAGATTTTGAATTCCAATAGATTTTGAATGCCAGTCACATCCAAAGAAAGAACTGTGATGATTGAATGTAAATCAAAATATACTATTTTTACCTTGTTGTTTTCTCTTGTTTTTCTCCCCTTTTATTCTAATTTTTCCCCCAAAACATAACTCATGGAAATATGTTGAAAATTGAATGTAATGTAAAAACAATTATTTTTAGCCATGCAACTAGTGGGAGGGATGAATTAAATACCATTAAAAAAAGAAAAAAAGAAAGAAAATTGTCAATTCATAAGTCTAAATGGCTACAAAATTGTCCATATCCTTTTTTTCCCAGCTATTAGCACTACTAGGTCCCAAAGAGATCATAAAAAAAGGGGAAAGGATCCACATGTACAAAAATGTCTATAGGAGGTCTTTTTATGGTACAAAGAATTGTAAAGAATTGAAAATTGAGGAAATGTCCTTCAATTAGGAAATAGCCAAACAAATTGTGGTATATGATGTAATACAATTCTATTGTTCTATAAGAAATGATGAACAAACAGATTTCAGAAAAATTGGAAAGACTTACATGAACTGATGCTGAGTGAAATGAGCCAAACCAGGAGAACATTGTACACAGTAACACAGTAGCAATGATCAACTTTGATAGACCGCTCTTCTTAGCAATGCAATGTTCTAAGACAAATCTAAAAGACTCATACTGGGAAATACTATCCACAGACAGTCTTGTCTATGGAATCTAAAAGCAAATCCAGGCATACTACTTTCACTTTTTTGCTGTTGTTCTCTTTCCCATAGTTTTCCTTTATGTTCTGTTTTTAAATAGTGGTAGGAACTTTGTTTTAATTATATTTAATGAAATTATGTATTGTTTCATGACATTCTTGAACCATTAGTATTTTGGGGTTTTTTAGTCTACGGATAATTTTAATCCTTGGCTTAATGTCCTTTTATTAATTAAAATGTTATGAAGTGTTCAATAAAAAAATACATTTAATATGTAGAATTTTACAGATTTTTGTGAGTTTTTTAATGTCTTAATTGTGGCCAAGTTTAAAATATGCCATGTGATTGAGAAATAAATATTTATAGGGGAAAAAGAGAATTGTGTGTATGTGTGTGTGTGTGTAGATAAAAAATTAAAATATACAATAAAAATAAAAAATATACAATGTATCTATTTCTACATAAATATATTTTATATAAATACATACATATATACATACATGCATGTACATGTGTATATGTATATATATATATGTATATATATATTGTGTACATATACACATACACTTGTATGTTTTCCAATCAGCAACCTCCAGATAGGTAAACTTTTTAAAATTCTATTCAGGTCCTTAGCTCCTGACATTTGTTTGCTCTTTTAATTTTTAAAAACACTCTCTCTCTCTTTCTCTCTCTCTCTCTCTCTCTCTCTCTCTTTCTCTCTCTCTCTCTCTCTCTCTCTCTCTCTCTCTCTCTCTCTCTCTCTCTCTCTTCTCTCTCTCTCTCTCTCTCTCTCTCTCTCTCTCTCTCTCAATAAAATATTTCCAAAGGCAAAAGATGTAGGCTTTCAATCAAAGATAATTTAGCTAGACGGCACAGTGGATAAAGTACTGGCTTGGACTCAGGACTACCTGAATTCAAATCCAGTCTTGTATACTTAATATTAACTAATTGTGTGATGATGGGCAAGTCATTTAATCCAAGAGTCTTGATAAAAGAAAAAAAAATTGAAGGAATAATTTAGCCAGGGGGTATACTGGAATCTGTAATTTAACCATGTAGAAGAAGATAGTAAGGAAAATTGAGTATGCAGAGTGTGACTAGTATATGGCTTGATTCTGCTTCTCTTCCTTTTATTGAGACCACAAACATGAGTTCTTAAATATTCCCTTTCATTATTTTGAAACCCCTCTAAATGATTCACTCTCCAAGTGTATGTAGTTTTTTTATTATGACTAATATCTCCATGAGAATGCCAACAATCTTTACATTCTCAGTTCTGTCCTCTATACAACCCAGTTTCTTTCTTTTCTTTTAAATTGAATGTATTGTTATATCAAACTTATCTATGTGTGTATCTTCTACCTTAGTTTGTTCAGTTGAGATGGAATTGAGTTTCAAGGATATCTCTATCACTATCTCTCCTTCTTTTTTGGCATAATACATAACTAGTATGCCTCAGTTATATAAAATAGAAAGCCCCCCAATACACACAACACACACACACACACAAACACATATACACACACACACACACACCCCTTCCTTTTTTCTCTACTATCTTACTTTTTTGCCTCCCCCATTCCTTTTATTATTTTTAAAAAACATATAAAAATGATTCCAGACCCTTTCTTATATTTAACTCCTTTTTTGACACTCCCCTCTAATGGTATTAGAGTTGAAAAAGGATTATTTCTTCTCAATCTATCAGAATGCAAATATTTCATCTTTGTATTATTCCTTCTATTATCCTCCACTATATTTACACTTCTAGAGTGCTCTTGAGTCTCATGTTTCCATTTCAAAAGCTCTATTCACCTTTTATTTTTTCATCAGGAATGCTAGGAAGTCTTCTATTTCATTAAAGATCCATTTTTTCTCCCTGTACAAGTATACTTCATTTTCCTAGCTAAATCATTCTTTCAATTTTTTTTTTCTTTTTGACAAGGCACTTGGATTAAGTGACTTGCCCATCGTTACACAATTAATTAGTATTAAGTATACAAGACTGAATATGAATTCAGGTAGTTCTGAATCCAAGGCCAGTGCTCTACCACTATGCCATCTAGCTCCCCATGGTTAAATTATCTTTGATTGAAAGCCTATATCTTTTGCTTTTGGAAATATTGTATTCCAAATTCTCCTTAGTATAGTGGTGAATACCATTTTTTTTTTTTATCTCATCTGAACTTGAGCTTTTTTTCTTTGGGGCTGCTTGTTGTATTTTTTTTAATCATGGAAGTTCTGAATTTTGTTAAATACTTTGCTGGAAATAAATTGGAGGATATTAAATTATTTCCACATAAATCATTAGTATTTCTGAATATTACAAATAAAACCTAGCAAGAATAGAAAGAAAAATCACATTTAAAAGAATCAGAAAACATATAAAATACTTGATAATTTACTTATCAAGATACAAACAAAAATTTCATAAACCATCTGAAAACACTAGGATTATTATAGACAAGTCAACAAACACTTAATAAGGACTTACAACATGGCAAGTCCCTGTTCTCAAGGAGTTTACAATCTCATTGGGAAAATAAAATGCAAACAATTATGTACAATCAAAATGTATATAGGATAAATTTGAGATGATCTCAGAGGGAAAGGATTCACATTAAGGGAGACTGGGAAAGGCACCTTGCAGAAGATATGAACTTAGCTGATATTTCCAAGAAAGCCAGATGGTGAAGATGGAGGAAGAAAATTCCAGCCATGTGAACAATCAATCAACATGCATAGGAAATGGAGTGTCTTATATAAGAAATGTCAAGAAGGCAAATCTCATTGAATCAAAGTATATGTAAAAAAGAGTAAAATGTGAAAAAATAAAAAAGTAAATAAGGAACCAAATTATATAGAATCTTAAAAGTTAAAGAAAATGTTATGTTATATCTTAGAGATAATAAGAAGTTACTGAATTTTACCAAATGAAGAATGACGTAGTCAGAGCTATATTTCAGAAAGATCATTTTGTAAGTGAATTGAGAAAATAAAAAACACCTAAAGAATTATAGAAATATTAGTTATTCATGTGTAGACTGGACAAATAAAAATGATATTACTTAAATTTATTTATTCAATCTTGGGTCCAGGAAGCTGACAAAAGATTATTTGATAACGGTAGAAAAAATAATTTAAAAATTCCTCTGAGGAAACAAAGAAATACTATCACATCTTAATGCTACTAAGCAATAATAAAAGCAATTTGATACAAATTTAAAAATACAGAAGTTGGTCAGTAGAACAGATTAGGGTCATAACACAAAGATAGCCTAGGTTACCAAAGACCTCAATTACTGCAATAAGGACTCACTATTTGACAAAAGCTACAGTGAAAACTGGAAAGCAGTTGACAAAAATTAGATTTAGATCAATACCTCACAACATATATTAAGATAAGATACAAATTTCCACATAGATCTATGCCTTAGATTTTTTTTTAAATCACATCATAAACAGACAAAAGAAAAAAAGAATTATCTTTCAGAGTGCTCCAAATCACTATTGATAGAGAGATGCAAATTAAGACAACTCTGAGATACCACTACACACCTGTTAGATTGGCTAAGATGACAGGAAAAAATAATGATGAATGTTGGAGGGGATGCGGGAAAACTGGGACATTGATGCATTGTTGGTGGAGTTGTGAACAAATCCAACCATTCTGGAGAGCAATCTGGAATTATGGCCAAAAAGTTATCAAACTGTGCATGCCCTTTGACCCAACAGTGTTACTACTGGGATTATATCCTAAAGAAATACTAAAGAAGGGAAAGGGACCTATATGTGCCAAAATGTTTGTGGCAGCCCTTTTTATAGTGGCTAGAAACTGGAAAATGGATGGATGCCCATCAATTGGAGAATGGTTGGGTAAATTGTGGTATATCAATGTTATGGAATATTATTGTTCTGTAAGAAATGATCAGCAGGATGAATACAGAGAGGCTTGGAAAGATTTACATGAACTGATGCTGAGTGAAATAAGCAGAACCATGAGATTATTATATATTTCAACAATAATACTGTATGAGGATGTATTCTGATGGAAGTGGATATCTTTGACAAAGAGAAGATGTAATTCACTTCCAATTGATCAATGATGAACAGAATCAGCTACATCCAGAGAACAAACACTGGGAAATGAGTGTAAACTGTTTGCATTTTTGTTTTTTTCCCCAGGTTCTTTTTACCTTCTTAATCCAATTCTCCCTGTGCAACAAGAGAACTGTTCAGTTCTGCACACATATATTGTGTCTAGGATATACTATAACATATTTAACATGTATAAGACTGCCTGCAATCTACGGGAGGGAGTGGAAGGAGGGAAGGGAAAAGTTGGAACAGAAATGAGTGCAAGGGATAATGTTGTAAAAAATTACCCATGTATATGTATTGTCAATAAAAAGTTATAATAAAAAATAAAAATAAAAAAAGAATTAACTTTCAGATTTAAAGCTAGAGTTCATAATAAAGCAAGAAAAATTCAGGATTATAAGATATCAAATAAACAATTTTGATTAATAAAATTTAAAAATTTATAGACCAAAAACAACTCCCAATGCAGCTAAGATTAGACAAGAAAGTTAACTAGAAGAAAGTTATCAAATATGTAAGAATGAATCCTTCTTTGACATTTGAGAAGATTAACACTGTCCCACTATCATCTTTATTTTCTTCAGCAAGAGCATACTCACTTTCCCCTTTTAATCTGTTTTTTTTCAATTTCCTTTTACATGCTTCCTGATAAAATAGTAAAGGATATGAAAAGGCAGTTCTCAAAATGAAGAAATTTAAACAATAAATTGCCATATAAAAATGTTTCAAATCAAGTGTCAAATATATGGCCTGCAGTTTATATGCAGATCCTAGTATTCCCAAGAATAATATGAAAGAAAATGCAATTGAGAAATGGTTAACAAAACAAAAATACAATAAAACATGGATAATATTATATTTTAAAACAAAGTCAATGTATAACCTGTAGCTTTCCTTCACTGGCCCCTCTTTGAGTTTGACATCACTGCTCTAAATCACTGATAATTACAGAAATGCAAATTAAAGCTACTTTGGAATTCTACCTTAAACTCATCAAAGAAAAAAGAGGAAATGAAAACTGTTTGAAGGGTTGTAGATGTATTAATGGATGCATTGATTCATCATAAATTGGTCCAGCCATTATAGAAAGCAAATTGGGACAATACTTCAAAAGTTATTCAAATGTGCACACATTTTGACCCAGTAAAACCTCTAATGGGCTATGTTCCATTATATCATAGAAAAAGAAAAGAGAACTTATATTATATAATTAAAAACAACAATACTAGCTAATGATGTAATAAGGACTCTTGTGTCTCCCTGATCTTTGTGGAGAGTAGGCCATCTGCCCTGGGGAAATTCCTGGACATGATCCCCACCCATCTGAATCTTCCTTGGGAAAGCTACCTGGTTTCCCACAGGAATCACCCACTTCCAATTGATCTGATAATCATTTTGATCTGGAAAACAATGACTACCCTTTATTGAATTGAAAATCAGCCCCTAATTGCTCCCTAGCCCCAAACCATAGAAACCTAATATAATCAAAGGCTATACCCCAAATCTTTGCTAATTTCCTAACAGGATTTGGCCTACTGGGAAGTTGTTTCTAAGAGTAAACCCATCTTTGCCAAAAACCTACCTTTGCTAAATTCTTTTGGAACTAGCCCTCTGGGAAGTTGTTTCTCAGTGTAATAAACTTTTTTTTTTTCCAAAAAACTTGCCTGCATATCGGGACTGTAAATTCTTTTGCAAAGACCTGTGACACAGGGGTCATTGCTGTTAGGGTATCTCTCATCCTTCACTTCTCACACCTCAACACTAACATTTATATAGTACTTACTCTGCACCAGGCATTGCACTAATGCTTTACAATTATTGACTCATTTGATCCTTACAACAGCACTGGGAGATATGTATAATTAATACCCCCATTTTACAGATGAGAAAGTGAGGCAGAGATTAAGTTACTTGTTCAGGGTCACAGAGCTAGTAAGTGACTGAGATTGAACTCAAGTCCTCCTAAAACCAGGCTTTGAGCTCTATCTACTAGAACCAATCAACTGGCTCATATATAGAGAAATTTATAATAGCTTCTTTTACAGTGGCAAAGAATTGTAAATTCAGGAAATGATTATCATGGGGAATGGTTGAACAATTAAGGTATATTAATGCAACTGAATTCTATTGTGCTGTAAGAAACAACAAAGGAGACAATCTAAGAGAAACTTAGCGAGAATTATATGAAATGATACAAAGTGAAACGAGTAGAACCAGGAGAACAATTTATATTATAATGAAGAGGCTTGGGGTTCTTGGAGGTCAGGGAACCAAATGAAGAGGTCCGGCTCTCCTCGATTCCTGGTGGTCAGGGAGCCAAATGAAGATGTTTAGGATTGTACCCCCAAATGATGAGGTTCGGCTCAGGGCAGGGAGTTGTGGGAACCTCTTTGGTCAGCACAGAGGTCCTTCGTAAAGGAATTTACAAACCTGAAAAGCTAGACTGGCAAAAGAAGTTTATTATTGGCATGGGGAAGTCAGCCTTTGCTAGAAAGACCAAATTCCTTGGTGGCAAGGTCCTGACAGAGAAGTAAAGTTTGAAGCAGAGAAACCCCAGCAGGAAGATATAGAGGGCATAGTCCTTTTAGGGAAATAGGAGAGAGAGAGAGAGAGAGAGATAAAGAGAGAATAATGCTAAAAGAGAATATCATTTCAATGGGCAAAGGGTTGCAGCTCATGCCAAGGAAAGAGAGAGGTTCTTTGGCATGGCATATTAAGTCCTCTGCAAAGAAATGAGTTTAAAATTGCCATTTTTATAAGGAAATATGAGACAGAAGTTTCAACCGAATGAGATTTCCTCAATGCTGTCACTGCCCCCAGGCCTCTATGAGACCACTTATTGGGAGTGGTTTTGAGCCAATTTTCAGCTCAATAGGGGTCAATAGAAATCTAAATCTCCAGCTAAATGAGATTACTTCAACTAGTCCCACCAAGATAAACCACTTTATTCCCTGGAGCGGGGTATTTCACAGAGGCAGGATTCAAGGAGAATCTCTCCTTCAAGGAGCTTCTTAAGTGTTTTACTTCATGGCTCACCCCCAAAGTCAGAGAGAGAGAGAAAGAGAAAGAGTTTCAGGGCTCCCCTCATCAATAACACATTAAAAAAAAAAAAAAACACACACACACACACAACTTTTAAAGGCAAAAATTCTGAACAATGAATGGCCAAAATTCCAAAAGCCTATTGATAAAGAATGCTACCACTTCCTAAATGAGAATGCAGAATGTGACATAGTTAAGGCCAAGGTAGGAATTTCTTTTGCTTTATTACATATATTTGTTTCAAGGATTTTTTTTTCTTTTTTTTTTCCTAGTGAAGGGACATGTGAAAGTGAGGAGAGAAAATAAATGCTTGATAATTAAAAAAAAAAAAATTTAATTTAAAAGACAAAAAGAGTAGAAGTAAGTTAGTGACATGTTCCATGACCCTCTCTATCAGAACACTTTGAAAAAGATGTGAATAAGAAGAAAAGAATAACTATTATAATGCTCAGAAATAGTAGTGCTTTTGTAAAACACTGTATGTAAATTACCTTATTTTAACCTAGCAAAAAACTTTTGAGGTACTAATACTAACTGTATTTTACAGGATGAGGCAATAATGCTTCAGAGTAAGTGACTCATTCAGTATACCACTGCTAAAAAAATGTATCCAGGGTAGGATTGGTGCCAAAGGTTTTCTGACTCCAGATTCAGCATTTTATTTACTATGCCCTATTACTTTTATTAACAAGAGAAAATGTTTCCATTGTATAATGTGTAGATTTGTGTATCTGTCTTTTAAAATGTATAAAGTTCTGACAAAATGTTAAATAGTGTCTGGGGCAAGATCATTTATGAACTGTTCTCTAAATTCATCTCACTCTTTCCTCTTTTCCTGACCCAAAATGATTTTGGTTATGGGAATTTTCATAGCAATTTGTTCATGTCTTCTACAGACTTATTACTTTCTATTTTGTATTTTTCTTCCCTGTGTACAGGTTTTTTATCTCTGTTTGGATAATTTTCTTATTTTTATTAGCATATCTTAGTGCCTTGTAAATAGCAAGTGTTCAATAATGGTGTAGTGGAAAGGGAAATGGACTTAGAATAAGACCTGGATTTGAATTCTAGAATAATAGTGTTGTCAGTGGCAAGATACCCAATGTCTCTGAGCCTCAGATTCTTCATTCATAAAATAAGAGTAATAATAATACATGGTTTTTAAGAGTTTGGGAGGTTTGCAAGTCAAAATGTTGTTTGAATGTGTTATGACTGAACTGATGCTAAGTGAAATGAGCAGAACCAGGAGATCATATATACTTCAACAACGATATTGTATGAAGATGTATTCTGATAGAAGTGGATTTCTTTGACAAAGAGACCTAACTCAGTTTCAATTGATCAATTATGGACAAAAGCAGCTACACCTAAAGAAAGAACACTGGGAAATGAATGTAAACTATTTGCATCTTCCCAGGTTATTTTTACCTTCTGAATCCAATTCTCCCTGTGCAACAAGAGAACTGTTTGGTTTTGCATACATATATTGTATCCAGGATATACTGAAACATATTTAACATATATAGGACTGTTTGCCATTTAGGAGAGGGGATGGAGAAAGGGAGGGGAAAAATCGGAACAGAAGTGAGTGCAAGGGATAATGTTGTAAAAAATTACCCTGGCATGGGTTCTGTCAATAAAAAGTTATTATAAAAGAAAAAAAAAAGAAAAGAATGTGTTATGATTAATTTGCTATATTGATCTCTTGAAACTCTAAAAGGATACAAACTCAAAATTCAAGAAAAGAGGTTTGTAAAGAGAAAAAGAAAAGAAAAATAAGTAAAAGCAAGTTAGGAGAAAGGAAAGGAAAGAAACATAAAGACAAACCCAAGAACTTATATGAACACAATTACAATTACAAGTGTTACAAAACACTTCTCACACAAATAAAGTCAGATCTGAACAATTGGAAAAATATCAATTGTCCATTGCTAGGCTAAGATAATATAAAAATGATAATTCTGCCTAAATTGGTCTACTTATTCAGTGCCATACCAATCAAACTACCACAATTTTATAGAGCTAGAAAAAATAATAACAAAATTCATCTAGAAGAACAAAAAATCAAGAATATCAAGGGAATTAATGAAAGAAAAATACAAAGAATGGTAGCTTAGCAATACCAAACTTAAAACTATATTATAAAGCAGCAATCATCAAAACCAGTTCCCTACTAGCTAGAAATAGAGTGGTGAATCAGTGGAATAGATTAAATACACATGATACAATAATCAAGGCCCATAGGAATCTAGTATTTGATAAACCTCCAAACTCCAGAAGTTCCAAATTCCAACTTCTGCAATAAGAACTCACTATTTGACAAAAATTGCTGGGAAAAATAGAAAATAATGTCAAAAACTTGGCATAGCCCTTCATCTCACAGCCCATATCAATATAAGATTAAAATGGATCTATAATTTGGGCATAAAGGATGATACCATAAACAAATTGGGAGAGTAAGGGATAATTTACCTATCAGATCTTGGAGCAGGGAAGAATTTATGACCAAAGAATTAGAGAACATTATGAAAAACAAAATGGACTACTTTTATCACATTAAATTAAAAAGCTTTTGCACAATCAAAACCAACAGAAACAAGATTAAAAGGAAAGTACAAAGCTGGGGGGAAATCTTTACAGCCAGTATTTCTGATAAAGGTCTCATTTTAAAAATATATAAAAAACTGTGTCAAATTTATAAGAATACAAGTCATTCCCCAATTGATAAATGGTCAAAGGATATGAACAGACAATTTTCAGATGATTAAATTAAAGCCATTTATAGTTATATTAAAAAATGCTCTAAATCACTATTGATTAGAGAAATGCAAATTAAAACTCTGAGGGACCACCTCACACCTCTCAGACTTGCTAAGATGATATGAAAAGATAATGATAAATGTTGGAAGGAATGTGGGGAAACTAGGACATTAATACATTGTTGGTGGAATTGTGAAATGATCCAAGTATTCTGGAGTACAATCTAGAACTATGCCCAAAAGGCTATAAAACTGTATATACCCTTTGACCCAGCAGTACCATTATTTGGTCTATATCCCGAGGAAATTACAAAAGAGGGAAAAGAATCACTTATGCAAAAAAGTTTATAGCAGCTTTTTTTGTGAGAGCAAAGAATTGGAAAATGAATAGATGCCCATCAGTTGGAGAATGGCTGAACAAGTTGTGATAAATAAAGGTAATGGAATATTATTGTTGCATAAAAAATGATGATCAAGCTGATTTTAGAAAGATCTGAAAAGATTTACACAAACTGATGCTGGGTGAAACAAACAGAACCCAGAATATATTATATACAATAATAGCAAGAATGTGTTATGATCAACTATGAAAGACTTGGTTCTTCTCAATAGTTCAGTGATCCAAAGCAATCCCAATAGACTTTGATAGAAAATGCCATCTGCATCCAGAAAGAGAACTAAAGAAATTGAATGTAAATCAATACATGCTATGTTCACTTCTTTTTACTGTTTTTTTTTTCATCTCTCCCATGGTTTTTCCCTTTTGCTCTTATTTTTCTCTACCAACATGATTCATAAAGCAATGTACATTTAGAATAAATAAATGAAAAGGAAAGGAATATAAAGATTGAATGTCAAATTAATGTTCATACAGAAAGTGGGAAGTTAATGGGTAAAATAATTTTCATTCTCAAGTAATATAGAAACAGACTGTTCAATAGAAGAACAAAGTGGTAGATTTGGAAGATCTGGAGAAAAACCTTTTCCTCATCAGGGATTCTTTTTCCTTCTCAGTGGAAAAGCCTGAGAGAGAGGGAAGGGAAAAGAATTTCAGAAGATATTGTTCTGGTAATTATTAATGCTTTTCTCTAGATCAATAGCCTAGATTGCTTAATAAAGTCAATTAAAGCACATCCACTTAATTATTCTTGGAGATTTAGACCAAATCCTCGCAAGATTCTTTCTTTTTCTGTGACTGAATTATATAAATCAACGGATTGCTTTAAAAAACCTTAAGTGATTTCTTACTCCTGCCAACTACTCCTTGCCCTCTTCAGTCCCACACCAAAGACTTTTTTTAACTTAAAGAAGCTCCTACTGTAAGACACTATTCTTCTAGTTAGTGACTATTTTTCCCAGAATACAATTTCAGGAAAGCTACACCTTACTCTCTTGTCTTTCACTACCTCTTCTATAATCTTCATAGAAAAAACTCTTAAGTATAAAGAGTCCACACATAAGGAGAAGTATGGCCCAAAGAAAGGCAAAATAGATGTCTCTAACCTCTTCTGTGCCCACTCTTCTCCAAAGTGAGAGTAGAGGAAGGGATTCATTTCTGCCAGAGAAGGAGGTAGAAGCAGGAAGTTAAGTCCAGAAGCTTCTCAGAAAGAGAGAAGTCTAGGACTAGAATTATATTTAGTTCCCCAAATAGTATTACTCCAAAGGATATCATCTAGGAGTCCAATCTAACTTCTGATCTCTTTGTCATCATTATCAAGGGGAAGGTGGATCTCAAGCTTTATATCCAAGGTTTGAATATATTCCATAATGAATACACAACAAATAGCAAAAAAAAAATCATTTTTCCAAATTATAGGAAGACAGAAACCAGAGAATGTATGTATGAGGGAATGCATAACAGAAAATACATACTTAAGAAGCTCTCCCATTGACAGTAACATAACTCAAGACAGTCCTGTACTTCACCCAAGGGGAAATATGTGGCAGTCTCTAGTTTGGTAAACTGGGATTGGGGACATTAGGGAAACTAATAACTTCACTCATTTCTTCCCTGAGTTCTTTCCTTTAGTAAACTGAAATGTGTTAACCCCTACAATATTCTCTCCTAAAGATACAAGCCAAAAGCATCCAAAGCAAACTCAAAACTTAAAGGATCCAGGGGGGAAGAAGAACAAGAACAAGAACAAGAACAAGAACAAGAACAAGAACAAGAACAACAACAAGAACAAGAACAAGAACAAGAAAGAAAGAAAAGAAGGAGGAGGAGGAAGAGGAGAAGCTTTAAGGATCGAAGAGGGCTAAAGCTTGGAGAGTCACAAAGGGAACTAGCCTAGGGAGGTAAAACTTTCTTGCCTCTCACCAACTCCTGTTTGCCTTTCATACAAGGCAGAGCATTTATCTCCACCAATATGGAACCAGTCCCATGCCAATGAGCCTTAGGATGGAGTTACATCTCTTTAACAACTAACTTTCCCAGATCACTTTTCTTTCCCACTCACCTTTAGGTATGAAACTATGAGCCACTGATGATCATATCAAACCTGTTAGTGCTTCTGGATGAAGTGGGTCAATTTATTACCCAATGGCCTTATTCACAATTTGGTCTTATTCACAATTCCAGATAATATTCTTAGTCCAATATTCTCCTTTCCTGCCACTAATGGGGATGTATAGAGGATGGACAGAGGATTCTTCCATATTAGAATGCAAGTTACTTGAGGGAGGGGCCTATTTTTGCTTTTGTGTTTGTATCCCCACTCTCTTGGCATGAGCTTGGCCCATAGTAAGAGCTTGTTGATTCTATTTCATTCATTCATTCATAATTTATACAGTTTGCCTTTCCTATGCATCAAAGAATAAAGTGCAAAATACATCTTGCTCATCCTCCCTCCCAACTTGCTACAAATATTTCTGGAAACTTACAATCAACCACCTGATTTCACATTAGAAGCAATCTGATCTGAATTGAAGTAAATGAGGGATGATGATTCATTTCTACAAAAAGCTTAAGGAGGGACAATCATATTATTATGACATACACTGTTGCAAATTTATAAAATACTTTGTATAGTGCTTTAAGGTTACATAGCACTTTCTTCATGTTCATTTAAACAACTCTTTGATATATATAGTATGATTCTATTATGTTCATTATACTAATGAGAAAATAGTGTCTCAAGAGAAGTACCTATGGTAAAACCACATAGCTAAATGTGATACCAGTACTTAAATCTCTTTTATATTTAAATTAAATGTTCTTTCCTTTACATCAAAATACCTCTGGTGCTTCCTTACTCCTAGAATACTAACAGAGAAAATGAGTGTTAAGTTAAAGTAGATTTGTTTAAACAGAAGAAAGAATTAATAGCCTGAGTAAAAGTCATGTGTAAATAGTAGGTAATTTGCTTCAAAGAAAGAAAAATTTGAGTTTAAATCCATTCTCTGACCTTAAGCATGTAATATAATCTTAGAACCCTCTAACAATTTTTTAAGAAAAGGAACCCATCTGAAATGATACAGGAAGTTTCCTCACAAAAGTCAGGAAGACCTGAGTTCAAATCTGATCTCAGACACTTAATACTTCCTACTTTCCTACCTGTGTGATCCTGGGCAAGGCACTTACCCCCAATTGCCTCAGGAAAAAAAAAAAAAGATGAAAGAGAATTTCCTTGTTATAATAAAATGCTGCAACAAGCTACATAGAGGAAAATTTCTATCTAGAAATCTTCAATAAGTAAATTCAATTGTACCTAGTTAAAGGTGGCAGGAGTGTTGAACCAATAAATCACTTGTTTTTCCTTTTGAATCTACCATGATTATAAGAAATTTATGTTCTATTCTCAATGACATAAGAACATCTGGAGAGAGATTATTAAGAGGCATATTCCATAGCATTAAGTTTTGGAATAAGAAAAAAACGTACCTGGTCCAAGATCACTAGGTTCCATTTTTAAATCATCAAAACCAAAAAATGACCTAAAAGAAAAAGGTGCCTCAGTTGTTGACAATTCAGGATTAGTTACAGTCACTACTTCAGAATTTCCACGGCTTGTCTCCAACTCCACTTCTGCCTCCTTTTCAAGAAAGAAAGAAAGTGGAAGAGAGAAAATTTTCAATTCTTTGATGACCCTCTATCTAGTGATTATCCTTAGGCTATTTTTCAATAAGTAAATCCTATGACTTTTCAAGAGTGCTGTCTGTAGCTATGCTAGTGCAACTACCATAAAATTTTAATTTTGAAGACAATTCTAAATATCGGCATTCCTTAAAAAAAAAATTCTGGTCATTAGACATATGGCCTAATTAAGAGTGAAAATAAATGCTTGGTGCTGTTTCTCTATGTGTTTTTGTCCTCTTTGTCCATTATGTAACAAAGTCTGAAGAAGAATGTCATTTCCAACAATTACAAGAGGATAGGTTTTTTCCTTAATCAAGGAATTCTATCTTTTCCCAATTGCAGAGATCAAGAACAATTGCATAGCTATAATTTATACAAATTTAAAACATATTTTAATAAATGGTTGGCAGTATCCTTTATCACTTTAATTTTGTATTCCCTTTGCTTTAGTAATGTTTCAAATCAGTTTTTATTAAACTATATAAACATATAATAGGGAGGCTGGGACTGGACTTGGATGATTGGCCAGCCCCGTTCCCTGTTGCACAAATTTAATCTTTTAAAGAAGTTAATCTTTTTTTAAAATGAACAGTTCAATTCCAAATAAAAACAACATGCTGATATTTTCTTTTTCTCCTTGTTCATTCTATCTTTGTGGAATATCCAATGCAACTCATGAATTTAGCTTCAGCCATTTTGGTTTTTTATCTTTTTTATCTTTGCAGCTTATTATTGGCATTCAGTAAATTATTTAGAGGAAAGAAGAAAGGAAGGAAAAAGGAAGGAAGGAAGGAAGGAAGGAAGGAAGGAAGGAAGGAAGGAAGGAAGGAAGGAAGGAAGGAAGGAAGGAAGGAAGAGACAGACAGAAAGAGAAAGTATGTGGAAGAGAGAGGAAGAGAAAAGTAGAAAAAGAAAGGAAAGTATGTGTAAAATGCTTTTTGAAATGTAAGACATGAGTATAGAAGTTTTTCTCTCTCAGTTAGGTAATTGAGTATATAGAACACTGAGTATAAGGAATTCTTCCTTGCAAACATGCGTCATTGCCCACCCCCATGTTACTCACCATTTCTGGAGAATCCATCATTCAAAACAAAAGGGCTTTCCTTTTTCATTATAAAAATCAACTCAATGAGAAACTAATCTAACAAATTACTCCACTTTGGAAATATTTTCACCAATTCACTCAGCACTGCAGGCTCAGTAATTGTAGCAAATGACATTATTGCTGTAGTCTGTGAAATTTAAGCTATCTACGGCTATGGATATCTGATAGCCTAGATGGCAGGACTACAGAAATGGGGAAGGCAAAAGAAAAAAAAAAAAAAAAGACTGCCTCTTTTTTAATTAGTGTGAGCAGGTAAGGTAACCGAATCCTTCTAGGGGCCTCTCAAAAAAAGAATCTTTTGAATAGTGTTTTTATTTTCATTAAGAATAGCATAGTTTCCTGGGGACAATGAAATGGTAGTTTCTCACTAAAGATGACGCTGAACTTTTCCTCTCCCTTTATTTAACTGATTCAATAAAAATGGTGATAAATAGTACAGGAGTTAAAATTTATAGTTAAAGAATTAGAATCTTTACCCAGATACTCACTACTCACACTCTGCCTCTGTTCTCTCTGGTAAAAATGAGGCCTTGAATTAAATTATCTCAACAGACTCTTCTATCTCTATTATCTACAATCAACAGACTCTTCTATCTCTATTATCTATAAACTACAGTATACATTTAAAGTTGTCTACTATATTCATGGAAATATTAGGCACTAAGACAAGACATAAAATTTCCCCCTATGATAAAACTAAATCTCTGATCTCAAGGATCTTACAGTCTAATGTAGCAGCTCGTGACTAAAACAAAAATAAGTGAATTGGTATGGATGTCGGCCCCCATCCCCAGAGTGTTCTCAAAATGACATAATTTAGAGATTAGATGTCATTTGAGTCCAAGTCTATATCTCTCCTCTGTAAAGAGGCAGACTAAAGGAATTATATCATCTCAAAGCCTGATTATATGTAGAACTTGACAAAGCAAATTATATAGATATACAGTTCAATCTGTTACTTCATATAGGTTTAAGTTCATATCTATTCAGTTCCTCTACCTGTGAGCTACATTGGAAAGAAAAGAATAAAAAGCCCCCTGTTGGATTGTGAAGATGTGGGTCTCTTATGATCATATTCTGTCTATCTTCTGTCTAGTATGAAGCATCCTATGAGGAAGAGAAAAAACACCATTATAACAACAAGTTTCCAGCCTTAGCTATGATCTTTGGGAAGGAGAATATCATCACTGCTTCTGTTCCATTTTTTTGTTTCTTCACCTGAAATGCCCATGACTTTAAAAGAATTCCAACCTGATGTCACAATACTACTGACAAAAAATCACTCGCCCAATGATTAAACAATAATATCTCTACAATCTTTCTAAAAGTCTTTGCAGGTTTTGACACTTTCTATCACCCTCTTGTCTTTTATGTTCTCTTCTGTCTAGGCTTTCCTGATCCTCTTTTCTCCTGGTTCTCCACCTGTGTATTTGATCCTTCTTTTTCAGTCTCCTTTACTCAATCCTCATCCACATCATTCTCAGTTACTAGAGGTATCACATAGGGTTAAGTCTTGGGCCCTCTATACTTCTCCCTCTGTATTACTTAACTTGGTAATCTTATTATCTTCCATGGATTCAAATATGATTTCTGTGCAGATTGTCAGACTTATTTTTCCAGCCTCAACCTCCCTGCCGACCTCTAGTCTCACACCTCCTTTCAGACATCTTGGACCATATGTCCAATAGATATTTTAAACTCACCATGTCCAAAATGGAACTTATCTTTTCCTTTAAACCTATCTCCCTTAAATTCCCTTTTACCACCATTCTCTCAATCTTTTAGGCTCACAACCTTTTTGTCATCCTCATCTCCTCAGTCTCTCATTCCTTCCCCTATATCTAATCTGCTATAGAGGTCTTTTGATTTCACCTTTGCAACATCTTTCAAATATATCCTTTTCTCTGATACTGCCACCACCCTGTTGTACTCATGTCTGGACTACTGCAATAGCCAGCTAGTTGGACTCCCTGCCACAGGTAGTCACATCCTCACTACAATCTATTCTCCATTAAGCCATCAGAGTGATTTTTCCCAAAGCTTGCATTAACAAAGTCAAGTGGTCAGATGTGCATTTTAGAAAAAATCATTTTGACAGTTGAATGACCAAGGAGAAGGTGAACAAGACAAGATAGTAAGATACTCACATCTTTATTTCCCACTTCTACTAGAATCTAATCAACCTTCTCTTACTGGTAGATAGTCTGATCTCTCAGTCCAAGTAGAAGTCAATAAGAGTTGTAATGCCTCATCTCAGATGTTTTTCCCTTTCATCTGAGTAGGATTCTAAGTGCTTACCATATAACAGATGGTACATCCAATAATGCATTTTGATTGATTGATTCTTTGTTGCTCATTAAAAACAGTGCTCCTAGGTGCAATTAGATGGCACAGGAGATACAGTACCAGCCCTGAAATCAAGAGAACCTGAGTTCAAATCCAGCTTCAGACATTTAACATTTCCTAGGTGTGTGACCCTGGGCAAGTCCTTTAACCCCAATTGCCTCAAAAAAAAAAAAAAAAAAAAGAGAAAGAAAAAAAGTAAAATTAATTTTAAAGAACTTTTTTAAAGTCCTTTTCTTTATCTAGATGTAATCTTCAGTCCCTATCAACTTCATGATTGGTATCATGGTGATTTTTCATTGAGATTAACTCCCAAAACACATTCACATAGTCCTGATGAGTATAAAACAGGATAAATTGGGCTCTTGTTTGTTCATATAGACATTTCTTGTTCCATTGTTATAACTGATTGCAATTACATGTTTGTGTTGAGGTATGAGAATTGAAGATTGAGACATCCACTCTAAGAGCAATGGGGTCCCTCTTGATTGGTCGTAGGTTTTGTGAAAGAATTCACAAACAATAAATAGAGGCATGAGATTTGTGGCAAGAATGGGTTTATTTACACTAAGAAGACAGCTTTCTTAGCAGGCAAACTCCTGATAGGAGTTAGCAAAGATGGGTTGACAAACCTTTGGTTATGTCAGGTTTGTCTTGAACTGGAGCTGGGGAGCAATTGATTTCCTTCGGATTTAGATATACTACCCACCTTCTTATAGAGAGATGAAAGACTTGGTGTATAGAATGAACTATATGTATGCAATTAGCATAAAGATTTATTTTGCTTGACTACACTTATTTGTAATGGGTGGGAAAGAAGATAGCAGAATTTTGATGATTGAAATGTAAGACATGAGTATAGAAGTTTTTCTCTCTCATTTAGGTAATTTTTAGTATTATAATCATCTTATACATCTGATACTGGTTTTTTTCCCTACCAAAAATCAAATGTGGATCAAATGCAGTATTTGTAAAAGGAATTAGTACAGTGCCTGGCACATAATAAGTACTTAATAAATGCTCCCTTCCTTTAGTCTTCTATCCTTCTCCTCTTTCCTTCCTTCCCTTTACTTTGTTTTCCCCAGAAGCAACTACGGGAATCAAAAGGCATGATTTTCAGAATTATAATGCATTCCATACTCCTACCCCCCTGATTAATCTACAGTTTCTAGCAATCCAGTATAAAGATTTAAATATTATGAGGGGATAGTTCTTGCTTTAAGAGAGAAAAAATAGAATGTAATTCTTATAATAATAACAACTAGCTGCTTTATAAATATGATCTCATTTTATCCTCACAACAATCCTGTGAGATAGATGCTACTTTGTTCCCAATTTTACAAATGAACACAATTAAATCAGGTTAAAATGATTTGCCAAGGGTCACACAGCCAACAAAGATTTAAGGTTAGATATGAATTCAGACCAATCATGATTTCAGTTCTATTACTTTATTCACTGTGTCACCTAGTTGCTGCGTGATATTTTACCTGGATGTAATTTACTACACATGCAAGCTGCAATTGTGGAAGTGGGGAGGAATAGGAACAATCCTGATGGAAGTCTTTCTTGGGAAAAATACTTTAAGCCAAAGATATTTTCCCCAGCTAGATAAAAGAAAGATCATCTTCACTGCTTTCCTATATTTGTGTTTTTGTAATACAGAGAGAGGATGAGAAACCTCTGAAAAAAACAAAATTCAACTGGATATAAGATCCCCCTCCTGGTTTGTCAACCAACATAAAAACATTTTGTGAATTCAGTTTACTATTTGTATATTCAAATATTTGGAAGTTTTGTTCTTCATGGGGTATATGTATTTGTGTGTGTGTGTGTGTGTGTGTGTGTGTGTGTGTATGTGCGTGCGTGTGTGCACGTGCTTTGAGAATTTCCCCCAAAGAAGTCTGGAAGAACTAAGCCTTAGATTTTAATCTCCACTTCCTGAGCTAATTTCATTTTTTCCTAGATGGTAGTTTGCTTTGCGTTAGGAATCTCTGGGGTTTTTTTCTATCAATCTAAGAGAGGATAAAGAGAGTAGTGACCTCAAGAAAGATCATATCCTGGCCAGCCACAGGGATTTCTGATGAGCAAATATTCTATTAGAAGCAAACATCTATAAAAAGGAATAAATACAAAATTTATGTAAAATACATAAAAGTAATATCCAAAGAATGGGGAAGGTACTAGAAAGTAAAGAAGAGGCATCAAGCTAGATGAAAGAGGCAACAAAATTAAGCTTTGAAGGAAACTAGAGTTTCTACAACAGAACAAAGTATGGAGTATCTTAACAGACATTAAGAACAGCTTGTACAAAAGTGAATTAGATATAAGTTTTGTTTACAGAGAATAGCAAAGAAGCCAGTTTTATTATAATATAATATGCATGAAGGAGAAATTTAATATCTAAATCTGATGGAAAGCTAAGGAATCTATTGCTACACATGTTTTCCATAGGGTGAATGAAATGTTTTAAGATTAAGTAATTGGGGAAAATCTTTTCTTTTCAGTTTTAGAATAGGAATTTCATTCTTCAAATTTTTAAAAGTGGACAAAAATTGAAGCTGGGCCAAAGTCAGATCCCTCAAACAAATTAATCTTTTGGTATTGTTTTTCAAAGAAATAAACACAATTTTAACACTCTTAGAAATAATTTAATTGTTTTTCAGTCATCAAAACTCTGCTATCTTCTTTCCCACCCATTGCAAATATGTGTATTCAAGCAAAATAAATCTTTATGCTAATTACATATATATAGTTCATTCTATACACCAAGTCTTTCATCTCTCTATAAGAAGGTGGGTAGTATATTTTATCATTAGTGCTCTGACAAAAAATGTCATAGGTGCAAATTTATTCCTCTTTCATTTGTTTTTAAACTACTTTAATTATATAAATTGCTTTTTCCTTCCCTCTAATTTCTCTTCTTTACATTCCTTTCTCTACTATTCCATGTTGAGTAAATGTATTTCTGCATACAGTTGTGTGTGCATATCCATTTCTCCTTTAAAAAGTTCATATGAGAGACCACTTAAAAAATCAACTACTTCTCCAATCCCTTCTTCATTGTTAGTATAGATTTCTACTTGCACACTCAGAGTGAGGTAACTTTTCTTAATCTTCCTTTTTCTTCTATCACTAGTGTATTCCTCTTCCCCTTTCCATTCTTCTCTTAAAGCCATTAAGATATAACAAATTGACTCCCAGGTCTTTTCTAATTAGACTTCCACTATGAACCTTGATAATGATAGGATTCAGAGGGGACACATTATGCTCTTCTTATAATAGAATATAAACAATTAGGCCTTGTTTAATCTCTTATTATTGTTTCTTTTTTTTTTTAATATTTCTCTTCACTCCTGTGTTTGAACTTCAAAATTTCCAAGCAGCTTTGATCTTTTCATCAGAAATGATTGAAAATCCTCTGTTTTCCAGCTTTTAAAACTGATTCATAACCCCATATGGTATCTTATAACTGAATGTTACAGTCATGAAATTATGAATTTTTTGTCAGTAAATGTTTAATAATTGATTTGTATATCTATTTTATACATCTATATACCTAGGGTCACATAGAAATTCCTCTGGCCAAAAGGGGTCACTGTTAGAAAAAGTTTAAGAAGCCTGCTCTATTTTATTAAAAGTCTATTTCTCTTCCCTCACCACCTCCACCCCCCTTTTCATTATACTCACTTTTTCTGGAAAAGTTGTTTATTTGGTTTTGGTTTTGGTTTTGAAACTATGAGCCTATTTCCTTTGCCTTCTAGAATATCATGTTCTAAACTCTTTGTTCCCTCATTATGGGCTGCAAAATTACATGTGGTCTTGATTGGCTTTTTAGTTTATAAATTCTGTCTACTTGCAGTATTTTTTTTTTCTTTAAACTGGAAGGTCTGGACTTTGATTTTATGGGAGAGTTTTCATTTTTCTATTTCTTTCAAGAGGTGACCAGTAGATTCTTCCTATTTTCACTTTGTACTCTGGCTCTACGACATCTGGACAATCTTCTTTTATGATCTTTTGAAATATGATGTTTAAGTTCTATTTTTTAACATGATCTTCAGATAATCCAATAATTCTTAATTTTTTTCTCTATCTGTTTTCTAGGTAATTTGTTCTTGCTCTAATAAATATTAAAACATCTTTTTTCAGTCTTTTGACTTTATTTTAATATTTCTTGTTGATTGACATCTGTTTTATCCATTCTAATTTTCAAGGAATTTGTTGTTTGGCTGAGTTTTTGTATTTCTTGTGCCAAGCTATTAATTCCCTTTATTATTATTTCTTCCATGGAAATGTTTTTCTTTCAGCTCTGCTATTTCATTTAAGTTGAAGTTCATTAAGGTGAAGTCTAGTTTAATTTGTGCTTACATTGGTTTTTATTTTTTCTTTAAGGCTTTACTTATAGATAACTTAGGGTCATTGTCTTCTAAGTTTGTGTCTGAAGCATCCTTGTCACTCTAACAGCTTTTTATGGTGATTCTTATTTGTTGGTTTATTTACTCATTCTTCTAATTCTTTCAATTCAGTGTTAATGCTGGGCTCTGCAGCAGTTCTGGAAGAAAGATCTGCATTTCTCCTGCAGCTGCCCTCTTTGGCCATTCAATGTTGTAGTATTCTAGGATGTCAGGGAAAGCTCAGGCTGGCTACTTGCACAGTTTTGATGGGGGAACCCTGAAACTGTCCTTCTAGACCGTTATGGTGAGTCCTGAAACTCTTCTGAGTTCAGAAGGACCTAGCTTCTGGGTAGTTAAGTGGTCTCATTTAGCTAGAGATTTGGACCTGACTCCTGTTGAGCTAAAAATTGGCACAGGAACACGTCCAGTAAGTAGTTTTTCATTCAACTGGAAATCTAGGCCTGGGGGCAATGACAGCATTGAAGAAATCGCATTCAATTGAAGCTTCAGATCTCTTTTAAAGGGCAAATTTGGGGCTCATTTCTTTGCAGGCCCAAAAGCAGGGCTATAGCAGGCCAAGGAATCCCTCTCTCTCCTTGACATAGCTGTCTGCCAGGACCCTGCCTGCTGAGAAGACACCCTCTTCTCAATATTAACACCCTTCTTTATCTCTCTCTCTATACCAGAATTTCTCTGCTACACCTTTACTTCTCTGTCAGGACCTTGCCACTGAGAAAGTCAGCCTCCTAGCAAAAGCTGACTTCCCAGTGCCAATAAACTTTTTGCCAGGCTAACTTTTTGGGTTTGTGAATTCTTTCACGTTAGACTTGCGCCGACCGAAAGGGGTTCCCACAACACTCTGCCCTGCGCCAAACCTCATCAGTTTCAATGCTTTCAAAGTAGTTTGATCCAGGACAAAGTATAATTGCTGCCCACCCTGATTTAAGCTCTACAAGTCCTTGAACTGTGTGAGAAATAATAGGTAGCTACATAGAATTCAGCCACTATCACCTAGCTGGAAAGCTCTGCTGGTTCAGAATAACAACTATAGACTTCCCTTTAGTCTGGGATTCCTGCCCTAGTTAATCTTCTGTGGGTTTCAGGCAGGTCTAGAATCTAGGTCTGAATGAAATGCTGCTAAGCTCCTGCAGTCAAAGCCACCCAGCTGTTGCTTACTTCTAAAATTTCTCCTTTTAGAACCTAGCCAAAGGCCTGTAACTGTTCCTTAACCTAGAATACCACTCTGAGTCATATCTCTTCCTCCATGTGCCTCTGAGTCTTTGACTTGTAACTCTGTAGGATGTAACAAACATGTCATTTAGCACCTGTTCTCACATCCTCCACGAATTTAGGACCTTGGATCTGGAGATGCTTTTTGACCTAATACATTGCCTTTCTTTGCACTAGAATTCTCTGTATATTGAGGTTCTGATAAGATTTTGTCCCCAGAATCCACAGACCTCTCTCTATATCTTCTATGCTTCCTTGAGGTATATAAAAGATCCACCATGACTTTTTTCTAGGATTTCCTAATCAAGACCTTGGTGCATTTTCTTGATCTGTTTGGAGGAGTTTGGGGATAGGAGGGACCTTACTATATTTCTTAGAACTTTGCCATCTTGGGTCCATGCTACAATGTTAACTACTAAGTTGATACGCAATAACCATAAATTCAATTCTCTTAAAAGTAAAAGTAACTCATGAGGCAGCTAGGTGGCACAGTGGAGAAAGCACCAGCCCTGAAGTCAGAAGAACCTGAATTCAAATCTGGTCTCAGACACTTAACACTTCCTAGATGTGTGATCCTAAGCAAGTCACTTAACCCCAATTGCAAAATAACAATAATAATAATAATAAGTAATTCATAAAAAAGAAAATACATTTAATAAGAGATTGAATCTCAAACATCAAATTTGTTTCATTCTGTGGAGAACTGATGTTTATTTTCATTCTAGCAGGGTCAATTTAAATCAACTGGCTATGAGATGATTTTCCCCAAAAAAAGTCACGCCATAAACATGCAAAAGACAAAGAAATCAAAAATGATTACTATAACCATTCAGTTCTTTCTTCCAAATAGGGTTCCCCAGCATGGGTGTGATTGAACAGCTAGAGACTTGTTCAAGTAAAGCATATAGTAGGAAAGGAAAAAAAAAAAAAAAGAATTCATGTAACTTAGAGGAAACCACTATCCTGCAAACAGGATGTCAGCTTTGTCAGAGAGATCACAAGTAGATGTAGGGTTTGGTATTAACAACCTCAATCTCTCTTCTTTTATAAAATTAAATATACTAATTTTAGTCTATCTGGTATACCTATTTAACTTGAAGTAGCAAAGCATGGCTGCTAAAGAAACTCAACTCTACACAAAGATCTCTAAGAAGTTTAAGGACCAAATGACCTTCCCTTTTTTGGAAGCACTTCTGGCTATGGGGTTCCCAGCACATACTGCGTGAGTACTCTTTTTCAGAAATTTTGCTTTTGATATGCCTGAAAGTTTGCCTTGAAGAACCTGTAACTTTGAGCTCTTTGAAATTCAAGCCAGAGGCATCTGTTACTACCACTTTCTCATTCTTGGCTTAAATCTCAAGCTTGAAATTCTTCCTCCAGAAGTTTCACTGAAGAGTAGATTCTTCATTTTCTTTTTTTAAAAATCCTTTAACTTTGTTTGGAGGTAAATATTTTCAATACATGCCCCAACTAGTTCATTACCTTACAGAAATATTTTGCTTAATGAAGATTATCATATAGAAAGTCTGTGTGTCAAGGAGTCCTGTGATCAATCAATAAACAATTTATTGACTGTCTACTATATGTTTCAGCAGTTTTGGAAATGCCAATTTTTATTAACTATCAAAATAAAGTAGTAAATAGGTTTGTATATAGCTATGTTTAATTGTAAATGATCTATCATACGTTTCTTGGATTCCTTCATCTTCTGCCATGTCAATATGTTTTCCATCAAAAAGTTACAATTTATTAATCTCCATTTTGCAGAGGAATGAGACACTATTATCATCAATAACTCATTATTTATTGGCTATCATGTGGTTCATTTAAATTAAGATTTTCTATATTAAACTGACTTCAAGATTTGTTAAAAGAATATGTTTTCAGGTCCATAATTACCAGGATAAAAATTCTACAAAATGTACCTTTAGAGCCCAAAGAGGGTCTGAGATTTTGGTTAATGATAATCTTTTAAATTAAATCTTAACATTAAAACAGGGCAATTTGAATGAAATAATCTTTCATGCTCACATCTCTCTCCCTAAACTGAATTTCATTATTATTTTAATCATCAAAAAATTGTTTTCCATTTGAGTATGGAACTATGCTAAATAGCATGGTAAAAGAAATAATTTATTTCAATAAACATTTGAAAGTCATTTCTCATTTATACCACAAATAAGTCTCTTATTTTTGTTTTGGTTGTTAGTTAGGGTAATATAATTCAACAAATAAGGGTTTCTAACATAGATAACCTCTTTTTGTACCTCAGCAAATATCCTGACTTGTGCCTTAAAAACAGGCATCATTGTGTGGTGGACAGAATATTGACTTAGAGTAAGAAAGAGCTGGGGCTCAAATTCTGCCTGACATCCATCTGCTGTTTGACCCTAACCAAAAGTGATCCCATTTTAATATAATGATTTAGTATTTATTTATATGAGCATTTATCTTTCCATTCCATTGTACCTTTCTCCCTTACTTCCAGCAAAACAATTCACACATTGCTCACATCCAAAACTGTTATATCTCATCTTTAAAGTCCATCTCAACAAACACTTAATAAGCATCTTAATAAACATAGAGTTCAAAATATTTCTTGCAGAAAACATAAAAATGAATATTTAACATCTCAAACTCTTGTCCAAATAAAACTCATCTTTCCCCCAAAACCACCCCTTTTCTGAACTTTCTTCTTTCTGCCAAGATTTTGACCACTGTTTTAGTTGTCCTTCATGTTATTCCACATTTTTTATCCCTCTTCCACTCTGCCTTTTGCCCCATCCAATTAATTGCAAAATATTTTCTTTTGAGCTCCTCAGAGATTCTCACATATATCCCTTTAGCTCTACTTGGGTAACTGTTATCCTGGTGCAGGTCCTTACCACCTCTGGCTTAGACTAAAATTAAATTAGTCTCCCTATCTTAAATCTCTCCCCGGACCAGTGCATTTTCCACCCAGCTGCCAAAGTGAATTTTTGAAAGCACAAATCTGATCATATGACATGCATAATTAATCAGCTCCAGGGTCTTTATGAATAGTCTCTGATAAGCCTTTAAAGCACTTCACAACCAATTTACCATGGTTTTCTAACCATGTGTATATTATCACCTTTCTCTTACTGTATATTCTATCCAGAATTTGGAAAAATTGACTTGTAATAACTAGAGATTGTCATAGTTTCCTGGAAAATAAATGCAACCCAAATTCTCTGGTATATGATCTGACATTAGTCCAGAAGGTATGTGTCATTTTAGATCAGTATCTGCATCCACTAAATTACATGAGTTTTCAGAGATAGAAACAAACTTTGTAATTCATTCAGAAATTGAGTTTCCTAAAGAAAAACTTGGGATCTTTTGGGAATATTTATTGGTGTAAGCTCCATTCACTTTTCAAGAGCTGTCAATGTCAGGTCAAAATATTATTAATGATAGTTACATGTTCTTATTTCTGAAGCAATATTTCTCTCTTTTAACAAAATAACTCTACAGACATAATGGGCACATTTTTAGGAGTTTTCACCAAAAAAATTTAGGTGGAAAATCAATCAATTCTTGGAATTATAATTATATAGGCTTTTATAACAGTGAATCTACTTTGGAATTTAGGATCTTTATAGTAATAACATCTTAATTAATCATCATCACTTCTATACTACCTTTACTCTACCATCTACATCACATTTATTACATAAACAAATACTATACATTAAACATTATAAAACACATATATGTGTACATATGTGTGAGTTTAGATGAGTTTAAATTATCACAGTGTTTTTTTAGTCTATGATTCTCCATCTTTTGTGCCTCTCATTTTTTGTCATGTATTTTATAATCCTTATTAATTTTATCTATTTAAGTTCAATAATTAATGGGAATGATTATAGAATATTTAAAAGCTATATTACTTTAAAAATAATGAAAAGATAAACTCTTTAAGAACAAATGAGATGATAGTTGTCATTTATATCCATCTCATTTTCTGGATTTTTAAATTTAGCTGGGACTAGATTTGATAAATAAATAATTTCCTGATTTCCTTTTGCTTGTGTCTTTAAAAGTCTTGGTAACAACTATAAAACATCATTAGGATGTTTCTTATTTTCCTTCTCAGCTGTGTGATTTTAAATCTTCAGCTCTATTCTATGCTATTTTCCAGACAAAAAGCATTGGCAGCCACAGGAAGAAGGACAATAGAAGAGGCATCAGAATGGTGAGTAAATTTGGATTTTGTGTTGAGTTTATGGCAATTCAAATGGTTCTCCCCTCCTCCCCCCAAACTTCTATCTTTTAACATAATATTATTGAACTCAATTGCACATAGTGTTAGGTTATGTGTTCAGAAGTTGTTGCTATTTGTCCTTCATTCTTGAAGAGAACTATGACATCAGAGAAAAGACGCCATTATATGCAAGTGAAATGGAGTTAAGTGAGGGAGGCTGTGCAAACTCATTTACCTCACTTTTCTCTCTAGAGCCATCTGGGTACAGAGGTCATATAAATTATGTCAACTGGAGATGTAAAAATTTAATAAACTATCCACTAAGAATTAATGTATATCAAACAGTAGATAGGTTAGAAAACAAACTAAGTAGCTGGGATTTTTTTTAAATAAAGTATAGTCATTTGTATAGCAAAAATTATAACTAACTTTTGTTCTCCTTTAAGGAAGGAAAATGTTAATCTACGTAAGTTTCTTTTAAAATTTTTTTAATATATATAAATACATAAAAAAGATGTAGATTTATAGTTTTCTTGATGGAGTTAGTCAACTAAGAAGAAGATTTATATATTAGAAATTGTGCTTTCACTTTGCTATTTTAATCATTTGTGAAAATTTGCATTTTGTCATTTTATTATGCTCAAGAGCATATGTGTGTACATACATATATGTTTTTGATCTAATAAAGAATGGTACATATAAATGATTTTGTTATATATATGTGTGTGTGTGTTTGTGTGTGTGTGTGTGTATATATGTATACATATATATATATAATATTCCTTTTGTGAATTTTTTCCGTCTCACTACTATTCTGAAGCTACTAGTCAATTAAATTAGTTCATTTGCTGATTTCCTAGCATTTTCTAAATATGTCTTCACATTGTCTAAAAACAGAAATGATTTTGTTCTTGCTTTATTCATGTTTTATTGAGAAAACTTCTAATATCCTTTATCACAAATAGTGCTAGGAATATATAAGCATATATATGTGTAATGACCGCGTATTTAAAATCAGCCGGAGTCAGGAATTCAGGTTAAGGGAAAAATCTTCAATATTTATTGAAGTGAAGAGGTGAATAAAGATTGCAATAGCAAATATAGGCAAGAAAGATTGCATAGCAAATATAGGCAGTTGCGACAGGAAGCCAGCTAAGAGAGAGTGACGCGAGCCAAGCCAACCGTGGCAATGGCAATCCCAAAAGCCTCTCCTCCCCTTCCTTTTCCACTCCCCTGCCTCCACCCACCAAAATCGTCATTTCCTATACAACACATCAGGACTTGCACAAAGAGTGGGTGGGGGCCATTCTTTCTCCAAGCTTATATATTAATAGAGTATGGTCCAATTACTATTTAGCCTCATGTGCTTGGAACCTCAGTGCATCAACTCAAGCCTCAGCCCATTACATATATGCATGTATGTACATATATAGGTATGTATAGATAAAGATATAGATATTATGTGCATGTATAAACATTTGTTTGTTTATTTATTTGGAAATAATACATTCAAAAAGATGAGGTTAAAAATTTGCTCAAAGTATATTATTTACAAAAGAGAAATACCAGAACTTTGCCTACTATAAATACAGAGAAACAAGAATATATCTTTTAGAGAACCAGAGATAGTGAGGGAAGGAACTCTGGGTAGTATGTACACTATAATATCCCCTCCTCTCTTTTATTAAAAGTTCCAGGTAATATAGTATTTAAATGAGAATTATTATTAACTAATTTATTTATATTAATTAATATCAAAAATATTATTATAGTATTAAAATGAGAGTCGAAATTAAAAGTATAAACACGAATATAGAGATAAAATTGTCCATATCCAGAAAATCAACAAAGAAATTAATTGGTGAAATTGTAAACTGACCTTCTTCTGGAAAGCCATTTGCAATTCTGCCCCCAGTGTTATAAAACTGCACCCACCCTTTGACCCACTTATATCATTGCTATATCTCTCTATCCCAAAGAGATCAAAGAAAAAGGAAAAACCCATTTGTATACACATATTTATAGCAGCTCTTTTGAAGTAGCAAAGAATTAGAATCTAAGTCTTTTCTCCCTAAATTAGGAAATGGCTGAACAAGTTATGGTACATAAAATTAATGAAATACTATCATTCTGTAAGAAATGAAGAAAAGAATAGTTTCAGAGAAACCTGGGAATATTTGTATGAAGTGATACGACTGAAGTGAACAGAATCAGGAGAGCCCTTTTTTTTTAATAACAACAATATCATAAAAACAAATTTTTGACTAAAACTTTTCATAAACACAATCAACCACAATTCCATAGGATCTGTGATGAAACATGCTACTCACTTTATATAGATTCACTGGGCAGATTGAGAAATATACATATGCATATCAATGTATATATGAATGTGCTAAGTGAGAAATTGTTTTATTTGGCTATACACGTATTGGGTTTTGTTTTTCTTGTTTACTCAATAGTTGGACAAAGTAAGAGAGAGAGCTAGAGCTGAAAATAAAATAAAAATCTTAAAAATATTTAATACCTGTTTTTAAAATAGAAAGGTAAATCAGGGAACAGACTAGATGAGTAAGAACTGAGAGTGGGATGGGGGCTTAATACACACTAGTCCAGTAACTGATAAACTCCAAAATATAATTTATTGAGAAATTTTACTTGAATTTCTGGGAAAACTGGAAAGCATTTTGGCAAAAATTTTATGCAGCAGACCACAATAAGTTTCAAAGGAGTACAACACTAATATAATTGGTCACATTTTTTTCTTTTAAATTAGACAACAGGAAGAGATATGTTTCATAGAAATGGCTAGGGGAGGAATTCTTTTAAAAATTTAACTACACAAGGACTGAAGTTTCAAAAGAATGAATCATGATAGAAAAGCAATCTACACATCACTAGTAAGAAAAATGTAACAAAACTAGTCCAAATCCCTGTTGCTCAGACCCAAATCAGCATCCTCCAGTGATTGAGGTTTGTGTTAGAATGTAATGATACTTTTAAATCATAAAATTCAATAACTTAATAATAAGTAATCAAAAGATTATAATTTCAAAGTTAAAACATTTTCAAATAAAATGTATATTCCCTAAACACCTCATATTTTCCATGACAGTTGTTCACATTGTCAAAAAGGCATTAGTTCTCCTTGATCAGTAGAAATTCTACCAAACCTCCAACATTAATGTCCCATACGCTATGTTTTTCATGTTCAAAAGAATTGAAAGTAATGATAATCCCCAAAACAGCCTTTCTGCTGCCTTATAGTGAAACCAAATAAGTTTACAGAAAACAAATGTTGCTCTTACTATAAACAAGACCTTGGAGATATGGTCCCGAAAATATTGAAAAAAGATCTTCCACCACTAAAATAATCTGAACCAATGATTAGAAATGAAAGTTCTAACATAAAATTGAGCAAATAGCACAGTGCCACTCCTGGAGTCAGGAAAATTCATCTTCAGGAGATCAAATATGACCTCAAACATTTAGTAGATGGGTGGCTCTGGGAAAGTCACTTAATCTTCATTAATAAAATGAGTTGGAAAAGAAAATAGCTAATCACTCTAGTATCTTTGCCAAGAAAACCTCAATTGAGGCCATAAATGGCCTCTATTGAACAATGGAAACTATGAAAAATGATTGAACAACAAAAATAACAATGAAGGAAAAAGGTTAATAAATTTTAAATAATTCTTTTAAAAATCAAAACAACAAAATAATACAATCATCTAAAATGGTACAACTTGTGCAGTGAGATAATTTGAAGGACATAGAGATTTCCTGCCATTAAAGTAAAAATGACATCCAGCAATAGCAACAAGACCATCACTAGTGCCCACAATAATTTTTGAAAAGAAATTTTCACTTCCTATATATCAGAAAAAGCAAAATATCACAATAATCCCACTTTTTAACCTTGCTAAAGACTTCATACGAGCTTGTCCAAATCATCTCTGAAGAAAGGAAATCTGCCAATTAAGAGGTAGTTAAATCATTCAAATTGGACATTATAGAGAACAATTTAATCCTAAATTACCAATCATTATCATGGGTAAGGGAGGTTTCCTTGTGATATGCCCCACTTAGTGTTCCCTGGCCAACCAGGTAACACTTCCTCCTCCCTTCTGAGTACATAGTATGAAGAGGATCAAATATGAAATCTACCCCCTATGACAGGTCTCTGAGAGACTTCCTCCTTTCTTCTGTGAGAGCCAAATAGAAAATTCTTCTCTCCTTGTTACCAGAAAGCATGACTCCTAATAATGTCATTCATCGTTCCCTCCAAGTCCTCACTGGGGATTCTTCTGGCAGCAACATAGAGGGGCCAATCAGTATTAGATTATAATAAATAATAATTGACAATTGTTCTGCCTTTTGCTACTATCCATGTGGGTGCTGATTCATCTGCTGAGGTACTTTTGGTACTGGGGTCCAATTCTGTCGTCTGCTCTCCTAGCGTCTCCTTCTCCCAGTAGAGCCCTCATCTCTTTCTGCCAGTCACTGCTATTGGGACCCATAGCAGAGAGGGACTCCGTCTGGAAGACTGCTATTCTTCTGGCCCATATGTTATTTTGAATACAGCCAATGCAACCCTTGAGTCTTACATCCTATGCTGGAGTCAGAATGTCACTATGACTTGCTAGTGCTCCATAGCTGAAATATATTATAAAGTATATCACCCCTTCCTCTAATTGGCTGGTTCCTCTAAGAATCTCTAAAGAAAAATTCTGTATAAGATATGTCTTTATTCCTCTTGAGGATCTACTCCTGACTCCTCATTCTGGAAATGAACTCTACTCCTGGGCTTCACACTGATAGCACCCTCATTCCTGCAGACCCTAAGTGAGTCAATCAATAAATATTCTCAAGGAATGTGTCAGGTGCTGAAGTAAGAATGGAAATTTTTTTTTTCTTTTAAAAATATTTTTATTTGCTTTAATTAGGCAAAATCTGCTTTCTTACCCTCTCATATCAAATGACACTCTCCAAAAAAGAAACCCAAACCCTTTAAAAAGCTTGTCAAACAAAATTAATTTTCACATTGGCCATGTCCAAAAAAAAAAAATTAGTGTTACATTGACTTTCTCACCTCTCTATCAGGAGATGGATATCATGTTTTATCACTAGTCTTTTGGAATTATTGCTGATCATTATGCTAAAAGAATTCAACATAATAGATTTTCATCATATTTCTATATCATAACTTTTTTATTCCCCAATTCATGGACATTCATCCATATTTCTATTATTTGTTACTTCAAAAAGAACTATAAATATTTTACATGCTTAGAATTTGTTTTGTTTAGAACTAGTCTCTCTTATCCATTTCCTCTTTTCATCTGACTTCCCTCTTGAATCAAAGTTATTTCTTTACCCAACTCTGTGTGTGCATGCACATTTTCCTTTTGACCAATTCATATAAAAATGAGGTTCAAGTATCAGCCCCCGTATAAATGTTCATTTGTACTTTTATACTCCAATTATGTGAGATAATTTTCTCTAACATTGCTTTCACTTCCTCTTCTTCTCCATCCCTACCATGTGTTTATTTCTATTCTTTCAATTCTTAAGATCATAAGGACATAATAGAACCACTTTTCTTCAGTCATTTTCAGTTGGGGTTTTCTTTGTAAAGGGCTAAAATTATGAAAAGGTGCACTTGAATCAGACAACCGAGCACTTAAGGCTAACTATCTATTCTATGTGAAACAATGACTCTCTTAGCATATGTATGGGGAAATGGCTGTTCTCACCATTACTGCTGGCTCAATGTTTGATGTTAAGATAATCATAGGCAAGGATTAGAGAGTGCGGTCAAAGAGGCAAGACTTCACTTGGCTGCAGGATGAGGAGAAGAAAGATGGAGATTCTGGACTCCAGAATCGAGAAAAGATCTTTCACAAAATTTCTGGCAGTTTGCCTGCTTCTCCTCCTAAAGACCAAGGACTTTTACTTATCCTGACTCTGGCTGATCCTGAGGCCTCCAGGAAGCTATCCCAGACTTTACATTTCTTGACAATGATATTGAGATGGCTTGCCCTTTTCTTTCTCCTAATTCATTTTATAGATAAGGAAACTGAGGAAAACAGAGTTAGGTGACTTGGCAAGAGTCACAAAGCCAGTAAATGTGAGAGGCCAGACTCATAAAGATGAGGCTTTCTCATTCCAAGAACAGCACTCAATCCATCGTGCCACCTTGCTTCCCCCTTGACTTCATTAAGGTACTACTAAATGTGAACTCCATGAGAACAAGAACAATGTTATATATACTTTTTCTTCATATAGTAGATACTTAGCAAATGTTTATTGAATTTGTTGATACCAGTTCATTTGGCAGAAAGTTTTCTAGTTTCTAGAGATGGTATCTATTTATATTTACTTCTCAAGTCCCTAGGAAAAATGCTCTTGCTTTTTGCAGGTGATAAGAGTCAGTTCTCAAATATTAGAATGATATTTAATTGATTTGGATAGTCTCTCCAATAATACAGGTTATATATAATCATGATTCTGGGTGACTATTGTCTATATCTTCTCATTTGTTTGTCAGAAAGAAGGTAGTCTATTCAATGACATCAGGAGTAATTTTAGGAGCCAAATAAATGTTTTTTTTTTAAACAAACTTTTCTATACTCTAAAAAGAACTTGGTCCATGGTTTGGCATCTTCAAGTTCTGAATTAATAGTGTAACCTTGAGGGTTCTTAAATATTTAGTACTTAGTTTATTTAATTAGAAATAAGTACTTAAGTATGGACCTATATTTACTTCCATGATTCCACTGTGTATTAAATAATATATTATTTTATTATAAACATTATATTATATATTATTATTAAAATAATAATTAAATAAATAATTTTCTAACTCAAATTATTTGTGTATACTTCATTTCACTTCTACTAGATTCTAAACTAGTTTAGTATTTTATTCATTTTTAGTTTCTCCCACATCATGTAGTAAGTGCTTCATCAATATTTATTCAATCAAAATCATATTCCTAAAATTATCTTTTAAATATCAATTATAGATTATGCTTATTTTGTGCAAATCAGAATTGGAGGATATGCTTAAAATAGTGCCAATGTGTACAAAAACATTAATTGTAAAAAAAAAAAAAAAAAAAAAGAATTGAAGAATTATTCTTTTCTTGAAATCTAATACCATTATCAATCATTTGCAGCCACCAGTCAATAAGGTAGCAAGCCTGAGAAAATTAATGCTAAGATGGGAGGATATGAAAAGATTGACTTCGAAAAGTTAGAGAACAATCAGAACTGAGCCATTCTTAGGAATATAATCTTGTTAACCAAGAAAATTTGGGCCAAGATAGGTGAACTGACTTTCCAAAGTTGTCCAGTGAGTTCAAAAGACCTTTGGAGATGTAATACTCATTTCTTTTACATTTTTTTCTTAGGACTGTTAAGCAAATGAGACACTAATAAATGTCAGGAGGCAGGAAACTGACTATAGTAGAAGAGAAGAACTCAAATACTGCCTCTGAAAGAGACTGGTTGTGTGATCCTGGGCAATTCATTTCATCTTTGATGTCCCAGGCAACTTTCTAAGACTAGATTAAAAAGGGTTATTGGTTTGCATTGGCAGAGAGGATTTAGGAAACTGAGTTTCTTACACTAATAAAATCAAAAGCCAAGATCAAAAAAGGAATAGGAAGCAAGTAAACATTATCCTTCCTAGTCACAGTAACAATTTCCTGTTGCCTATTACTTGACCCTTTCATTACTTGAGAGTAGGGTTGGGCAAAAGTATTTACCTATCAATATTTGATTTGCTAACTCACTGTACAAACAGGCAAGTCACTTCGTTTCTCTGAAAGTTAGTTTCCTTATTTGTCTTATTGAGAGGAATGGATCAAAAGATTCTTAAAGTCCCAGTTTTAAATTATGTGATCTTACAACATTCCATAGTTATGTAATCTAAGTTTCTTTTTTAAAGGACTGGGTGGAGAAAGAATTAATATCATTACAAATGTGAAAACTCTTGGCCTAGTTTCATGGGAGTTTACTAAATCTGTTTTGTGAGAGCCACATTGCCTTGCTCTGGTGATAAATTTATTATTAAAACAAAGATAAAGAAAGTGTTTTATATTTCAGTCATGAATAAATTATCGGGATAAATGAGAAAGCTTTTGGTACCTGAGTTAAATCTGCTTTAATAAGACATCCAGAATTAAAACTAATGTTTTAAAAAGTGAATTGATGCTTACTGACCCTAAACTTACTCAGCAATCCTCTTTCACTTCCCACACTACTAATAGTGAGACTAACTAACTGACTGAAGGACAAAGAGTTACAATAAAACCCAAGTCTATACACAAGTTCCTACTTTTTCTTTCAAGTTCACTGAAGATCCTGGCTATGGAAATTTGCCCCGCTCATGACAGACAGACACGTGGCCATAGCTCCTTCAAAGCAAATGCCAACTAAAGCTCCCAATCCTATAACTCTAGTACTTCAAAACTCTGAACTTCAATGTGGGAGTCAACAAGCCTGTAAAACCAGCAGAACCTGGAGCCAAGCCAACTACTTTGTAAAGACAAGAGAGCCAGTATCAAGACAGACAGTCTTGTAAGAATCGCTTAGTAAAGATCTATGCTGGGTACTAAAGAACTAAGGAATAAAGGGAGCAGAAGAGTGCCACAAGATAGAACATCATGTGTGGGAGGCTATGCAGCGTTCCATTAAGCTTGGGGTAAAGGGCACAGTATCCAGCTGGAGTCACTTCTGACCATGAAGTCAGCTGGAGCAAAGATTTAGGCTGGTAAACCTTGAGTTACTTAATGTTTAGTTACTAAGACACTTTGAGATCCAGCCCCCAAAAGAACCACTATGAGAAGAGAGTCATAAAGTGAGTAATAGGGAAAATGGGTGGGGGGGGGGGGGGAAATATCAAAGATATCAGGAAGAAGAAAATTCAAAGACCATAAACAGATAAATCACAGGAAAGGAAGTATTAACAGAAGGAAATATGGCCTCCAGATCTAATAAACAAGTTCAGGCATAGATGAATGGCATCTATACAAAAAAAAAAAAAAAAAAAAAAAAGATTCAACATTGTTGAAAACCTGTAGAATTTGAGGAAAATATTGAAATACAATTTGCTGTTCCTGAGGGTTCAAAAGAGGTATGAGAATGATCAAATCAGAATTTATGGCATACACAGCAAAAATAATGGACAGAATAGAAAAATGGAATCTGCAATGGCAAGGGTCACCAAAGATACAAAACAGAAAACCATCAACTATGAATGTAAGGACAATCTAGAAGAAAAACATAAAACAATAACATTAAAAGAAAAATTTTTTCCTCTGCAAGCACAAAACATAGTGATCTACAATATAGTATATGTAGAAACAATAGGTCACTCAGAATAACACAACAGAATAAAAAAAAAAAAAAGCCCACTTAAAATCATAATGCAGGCAATAAGAGTAGAAAAATATCCAGAACTCTTGAACATAAAAAATGAAATTCCAATTGAAAAAATTCATAGATCACTTCCAGAAGAAAAAAAAAAAAAAAAGGCTACAAAATCTAAGACACACAGTGGATCAATTTAACAATTCAACTTGGAAATAAGTTCTTCGAGGGATCAAGAGAAAGATTGTATCACAATAGGATTGCTACAGGATTGTCTATCCTGGCACTGACTTTCTTTTTTTTAACAAGGTAGTTGGCCTGATTCCAGGCTCTGCTGGTTTTAAAGACTTATAAAATAAATGAAAAAAATATTTAAATAATACAAGACTATTTTGCATTCTCTAGACAATGTAGGAGCAAATAGAATAATTTCATCCAAAGAGTAATGGAGTTAAGGATGCAGCCCAGGGTGAACACCCCTGCAAATCTGAGCTTAACCATAGAAGGAAAAAAAAAATGGACATTTAATAATAAAGAATCTGAAACATTTTAAGAAAGAAAACCAGAACCAAAGACATTATTTGCTTCCTGAACACCCCAAACAACAGAAACACAGAAGTGAACAAATGAATAAAGAAAGGTCAACAATAACAACAGAATGACAGTGTAAAGAACTAAGAGTTTTTTTTTGTTTTTTTTTTTTTTTTGATGTATACAAGGAGACCAGGGTAAAGGTGGAAATCTGATAGATACTGAAGAGACATTCAAGGGCTATTACAGATAGAACCTGGTGATACCTTCCCTAAAGGTAATCTATTTTGGTAGGACTAAATTGAAATATGGGAAAGTACATGAAAGAAGGAAAGGGAAGAGTCTTTGATTTGGGGGTTCGAATCAAGAGCTAGTATTGAAGGAAATATTTCTGTAGTTTCAGAAAGAGAAGACTGTCAGGAAATGGTTGAGGAGGGAAGCATTAGAAGAATGGGAGAAAGGAAAAAGATTTTACTTTGGTAATGGGAGGGGATTCCACTGATGAATCAGTGTGTATGATCTATGATCACACATCCTTTGTATAAGGAAATGACAACCTTACACCGAATGTGATTTAAGGAATTTACTGCTGGAAAAATCTACTCACCCCCATATTGGTAGAGTTTGAGAACCCCTGCAGCAAATGGCATCTAGGGGAATAAGAGGGCATGGACATGGGGGGAGGTGGGGAGAATTTGAGGCAAATGTCAAAAAGAAAAAAAGATAAACAGGAAATAAATGATGTAGATCAGTGGTGGACTGTGTAATTAGGGATATGGTAGGGGAAGGGCCCTATTATAAAACAGTCTCTCTAACAACTGCAAAATTAGGCATAATTTTGTGAGTTTGGAAAATGGAATAGGGAAATATGGAGGGCAAATCCTACAAGGCAGTGACAGAAGGTACCTAGAGGGAGAATTTAGGAGGGGTACCCTGAAAGCTCTAATTACATGAGGAATGCAGAAAAAGAAAGACTAGAGGATTAAAGTAGTCATAACTCAAAGAATGATGTTTTGGAGTAGATAGAAAGAGAAGGATAATGAAGAGTGAGAGAAATTCTTTTCTGTAAAAGATGCGGACTGCTTTTTTTTTTTTTTCATGTTTCATGATTAGTTGAAAAAGAGTACAGGAAGAGAGAATCAATTTGACTTGAGAGGGAAAAAGAGGGGGAAGAATTTTATAGCCATAAAAAAGCAGAAGAATAAAAGGAACTAATAAACAAAATCCCGAAGAGGTAACAAATAAGAACGGGGAATAAGGGATAAAGAAAAGAGAGCCAGTAGAAACAAAGCAAACTTTAAATTAACATTAAAGTAACTGAAAGAACATCATGCTATATAGTTTCTAATTTTTTTTATAATAGCCTTTTGTTTTTCAAACTATATGCAAAGATAGTTTACACCATTCCCTTTACAAAACCTTGTGTTCCAAGTTTTTCTCCCTCTCTACCTTCCTTCCCCATCCTCTGGATAGGTTAAATACATGTAATTCTTCTAAACTTATTTCCATATTTATCATATCAAGATGGGGGGTCAGTGATGACGCTGTATCAAGTGAACCCAAAAGAAGCAGAATTTCCCTTCATGTTATCAGATAGGTAAAAACAATCATTCAAAAAGTAAATAAAGAAAAATGATAAACAAGAAAATTACATTATGATGAAAGGAAACCATAGACAACAAAGCAAAGGATAAGAAGGGAAATATTTGAATGGGAAAAAAATCTTTGTACCAAATTTCTCTAATAAGGGTTTGGTGTCCAAATATATATTGAATATATATAATTCTAAACAAATTGTGGTAGATGAGTATTATGTAATATTGATATGCTAAAAAGAAATTATATGTGTGCTGAATACAAAGAAATATGTGTGTATACATATACATACACTGATACAGAATAAAGTGAAATAAATAAAAATAAGAAAACAATATATGCAGTAACTACAACAAGATAAATGAAAAGAACACACCTGAAAAACCACAAAAATAAATGTAACAAAATTATAAAGATCAAACAGAACTCAAAGAGATATAAGATGATACTATCAACCAACCAATTCATGGAGATAGGAATTAACCGTTGTTACACATTGCACTTGTTTTTCAGACTTTTTCAACATATTGATCAATTTTGCTGATACTTTTTTCCTCCCACAAAAAATACTCTTAAGATATAATGTGTGATGATTCTCTGGGAGAGGGAAGAAAAAATATACTTCAGAAAAGTCTGGCAATGTAAGAATCAAAATATTAGCAAAATTTAAGAAACAAATAACTTCCAGATGAAACCTCAAGAAACCAAGAATGTGAAAAGGCTATTAGAACATTTAGAGCCAATCTGAGAGCCAAATTTTGATTTCTTTTCTTTGGTTTTGCATCAGTCCCAGTGAAGAAATTTCTTTCTAACTTGTAAAAGGTCAATTCTTCCTTACAGGTTGCATTTTCATTACAATGATCCTTCTTTAGATGATCCAATCCCTCAAGAATATGCCCTCTACCTGTGCCCCACTGGACCTCTATTAGAAAACCTACAGGAATTTTGGAGAGAAAGCAAACGTCAGTGTGGCAAAAATAGAGCACATGAAATTTTCCCCCATGTGACACTCTGTGACTTCTTCACGGTAAGACAATTTCTTTTATTTCTCAAAATACAAATTCTCTAACTTGGCTTTAAAGGTCTTCCATGATATGATTCTAACTTCCTTTTTCATGCCTTTTTTCTTATTACTCTCCTTTACATGCTCTCTGCATTAGCCAAGTTGGAATACTAACAATAGTAAAAGTTCTATGACTTGTCTTGCTTCTTCCTACCTATGAATATTTGCACACATTGTCTAACATCCCCCCCATATTATCCCATAAGGCTCAGATGAGGTGCCCCTTTCTTTATGAAGTATTCTCTAACGAGAAATGATTATTTCTCTTTGTAAATTACTAATGTCAGTTTTTAAAATCTCTCTTACTCACTAGATTATATTTAATTTGTGTCATAGCTATTTATACATTTCCCTGATCTACTCCCTACTCTGATTCAATTGTAATCTCAAGAGCAGCAATTCTATTGTTTACATGCCCAAAAAGAATAGGAACAGCTTCATGGAAAGGGAACATTTCAAGATTATAGTTGAATCTTGAAACAGATTCCGTCAGAATTGTCAGGACCACAAATCTTCTCTATTATATACAGAATCATAACAGGGTTAGAGGAGATAGAGCTTTGTCCCAATGTGGATCGTCTAGGGCTGATCTTCTTCTCTATTTAGAAATTTTCCCTGAATCCATATCATAGACTCCTCTTTAGGCCATTTACTATGATATATCACTTCAAATGATATTTACCCTTTCCAAGGGCCTACCTTAAACTTTATTGTGCTATATCTTTCTCAGAGGTTTTGGATAAAGAATCAGGGAGCATTATCCATATAGAAACTGAAGAGGAGAGGCAAGGAAGCTTCCATCTGACCTTGTTTCTTCCTTAGTGTGATGAGAAATCCACTCATATTTCTAGCTCACAGAATCCAATTCCTGACTGATTTCCAGACTCCTATAGAAGTCTGGGAGAGGCAATAGGCCTTCCATTTGGCCATGTGTATGCTATCATGCTGTGTGCATCTCTTGTCTGCTCTATAGCCTGCTCTGAAATTGGGAAGAGGTCGATAGCTTATCTTAGTAGCTGCACATATCTTACCTAGTCGCCAGACTCTTATGGGAAGAGAAATACTATTCCATATTATTATTCTATAAGAAATGATCAGGAGGATGATTTTAGAGAGGACTGGAGAGACTTACATAAACTGATGTTAAGTGAAATGAGCAGAACCAGGAAATCATTGTACATGGCAACATCAATATTATATGATGATCAATTCTGATGATCATGACTCTTTCCAACAATGATATGACTGATCCCAGTTCCACTGATCTTGTGATGAAGAGAGTCATCTACACCTAGAGAAAGGACTATGGGAACTGAATGTGGATCACAACATAACATTCTCAACTCTTTTTGTTGTTGTTCTCTTGCATTTTGTTTTCTTACTCATTTACTTTCTTTTTTTGATCTCATTTTTTTGTGCAGCAATAGAATTGTGTGTGTGTGTGTGTGTGTGTGTGTGTGTGTTAATACAAATTGGATTTAACACAGGAAAAAATCTAAAACACAAGGCTATGCAAGGATCAGTGTTGTCAAATTATCCATGCAGGTGTTTTGAAAATTAAAAGCTTTTTTAAGAGAGAGAGAAATACTATTCCAGTCACTTGTTGCTGAGATGTTGGGAGAGGCACTCTTCCATCAAGTTTGTTTGCAACTTGATTTCTTGTCTTGCTATCATTTAAGTTATAATTGCATTTTTAAAATTAATTTGTTCATATTTTGATACTGACAAAGGTTTTAAGAAAAAATAATTTACAGCATTTCTCTTTGTGCTACATAGGTTCAGAGTAGTGGGCAATTAGAAATTGAGGGAAGGGAGGAAAACTATCACAGCTTTTCATATAGGAAAAATGAATGAGATTATCTGGTAAAACATAATAAATATTTATAATATTAAAACCATGCATAGTATTCCATCAGTTCTCATCTGTGTTCTAAGTAGGCACTATAAGTTCAAATTTAATTTAATATATAAACTTCATACGACTGAGGACCTTTTATTTCATGTAGTTTTAATGCCTCTAGAAATTCCATCTGAATGAAGAAAAGATGTTTCAGGCTTTTGCTGTATGGGTCTCCAAGGAGTAGAAATCTTTGTCTTAGTTCTCAAGAACACGAATAAAGTCCATGATTTCTAGTATTTTTGCTGATAAGACAAAACACATAATTTCTTTAAAGGATCTTTGTTGTCAAGACATAAAATATTCCTTTCTCCTTTATGCTATAAGCTTCAGAAATCAGTGATGACAAAAGGATAAATAACATTTCCATCAGATCATTATGACCTAAATATAATGTACTAAAAATAAATATAAGTATGATTTCCTTTTAATTTGTATAACTTGGACATTTTGGTTTGTAGTCAGGGGATACATTTTTTGAATCAAAGGAATGGAAAATTCATAGATTACTTGCTATACTAGCCTGGTTATTTTTCTAAAATATCCTCACTGCACAAGTATGTTCTTTGTATACAAAGAAACAGTTAAAATGTGATACTATTTATTGAAATTTCAGATTTCCTTCTAATGTTTAATTATTTTGATTTTATTTTGTTGTTCCTTTATATTTAGTGAAGTTATTAGCTCCCACTTGCCTGATTCTAATTTTTAAGAAATTATTTTTTTCAATGAGCTTTTGACCCTCCTTTTCCATTTAGACAATTCTACTTTTTAAGTTCTTTTATTCAGTGAATTTTTTTTACATCTTTTTACATTTGGCCAATTCTGCTTTTTAAAGCATTCTTTACTTTAGTAAATTTCTGTCTTTTTAAAAGTCATTTGACTTATTTTATTTTTAAAGTGTTATTTTCTCTAGTATTTTTTTTAACCCCATTGCCAAGCTAGTGTTCTTTTCATGATTTATTTTTTGGTATCACTCTCATTTCTTTCCCAAATTTTCCTCTACCTCTCTTATTTAGCTTTTTAAATCCTTTTTAAGCTCTTCCAATAATTCTTTGAGAGAGGGGGTAAGGGAGATGAATCCAATTTGCATTTTTCTTTGACACTTTACATATAGTTGTTTATTGTCTTCTGAGTTTATGGTTTGATTTTCCTGCCACCATAGTAACTTTCTATAGTCAGGTTCTTTTTGTGGTTGTTGTTTTCTCATTTTTCTAACTTGTTTCTTGACTTTTAACTTTATGTGAAAGTTGGGCTCTGCTTCCAAGATAAGGGAGTATTGTCCCAAGTTTCAGGTTTTTCACACTACTATTTTCAGAACTAGTTCTGAGAATTCATAAGCTATCAGTTTGTCCATGATGGCATGATAAAAGGAGAGGTATGGTCATGTTCTCCTAACCTCTGCTCTGGTTTGTGAGCCACTAGCACTTTTTTCCACCCTGGAAGTGTCACGAGAGACTCTGCACCTCTGTGGGTGAATCCTGTAGAATACTAGTACTTCTCCTCAACCCTCACAATGGAACTGAGTCTTAACACCAGTGAAATTAAAGTGTTCCCTGCTACCTCCTTCTGACCAATTGTCTGATCTTTTTACTATTTGTGATCTGGGAGCCCTGGAAGATGCCAATACTGATTCAGTCACCTCCAAGGCTCCAAAGCCAAGGCTTTCTGTGATATGGCTTGCATTAGACTGCCCACCATTTTAACCATAGAGAGACAGACCTTTCCTTCAATCTTCTAAGTCATAACCCTTATTTTGTTCAATTTAATTATTAGTAAAGCAAGGATAATAATACTTCCCAGGGATCAAATTATATGACATTTCTAAATGTCTCAGCACCATGCCTAGCATATATATAATGCTATATAAATGTATGCTATTATTGTGATTTAGATTGTAGAAATAGTATTACCTTGAACACTGCTTTGGAATGTGGGTGAATCTTTGACCCATATATGTGGAAACTTAGGTTCTAAATTATATTTAGATTTCACGACAATAAACTTTGAATGGATCCATAACAAGGCAAAGATAAGGTATTTTGAATGAACTCCATAAGATATAATCTTATGATTCAGCATCCCCATTTACCTAGCAGATCAATCAGGAAATATGTATTTATTAAAAGCTCATTTTATTTCAGGTATTGTGCTAAGTACTAAAAATACAAAAGGGAAAACTGTTGCTGCCCTAAAGATGCTTACAATGGAATAACCAAAAAAGTCTGTCATCCCACTCTCCCAGGACTGTCTATTCTATTACACAACTCCTGTATGATTGGGACTTAATCTGAATGGTGTTTTGGTTAGAATTATCTATCTGCTGATTCTTTTGCAAATTGTTGATGTGGCATTATTATATTTACATTCTCTTTAACCTAAGAAGGCCTTCCTAATTAAAATTTTTAAACCTTCATCCATTTTGTTACTGGTTCATCTTTCCTGAGGCCATCACTTCCCCCATCAACAGGACAGCTGCCATGGCAAACTTTTTTTTTTAATAACTTTTTATTGATAGAACCCATGCCAGGGTAATTTTTTACAGCATTATCCCTTGCATTCACTTCTGTTCCGATTTTTCTCCTCCCTCCCTCCACCTCTTCCCCCAGATGGCAAGCAGTCCTTTACATGTTGAATGGGTTACAATATATCCTAGATACAATATATGTGTGCAGAACCGAACAGTTTTCTTGTTGCACAGGGAGAATTGAATTCAGAAGGTATAAATAACCCGGGAAGAAAAACAAAAATGCAAGCAGTTTATATTCATTTCCCAGTGTTCTTTCTCTGGGTGTAGCTGCTTCTGTCCATCTTTGATCAATTAAGGCTCTCTTTATCGAAGAGATCCACTTCATGGCAAACTTTTTGTCTAAAAATCCAATCAAAATCTATACACCCAGTTACTATGTATACTCTAGATATGTTGAGTAACCCTTACAAAGGCTTCAGATGATATTGAGTGTAATATTTGAGAAATAGCCAGTAGGTAAATTTATCTGGATCTTAGAATATATGGAGCAGAATAAAATAGCAAAAGACTAGAAATAGAGGGAGAGATGAGATTATGAAGAATTTTCAATACCAAACAGAGCATTTTATGTTTTATCCTGGAGCTAATAGAGAACTGGTGGGAGAGATTCAGATCTATACTTTAGGAAACTCACTTTGAGAGCAGTGTGAAGGCAGGATTGTAGTGGGCAGAGACTTGAGGTGGATGATTAATTAGAAGCCTTTTGAAATAATCTGGATGATAAGAACCTGAACTAGAATGAGAGTTGTATGAGTGGAGAGAAGGCAAATATAATCATACAGTATAGCAAATTGATCAAGGAAGTTCTCCAGGCAACTCCTATGTTTGTTACTAGAATAAATACTTTCTTTTAACAATAAACTCTGTGAAGACAGAGGCTACTTGATTTTTGAAACCTAATGCTTAGTATATATTCTAAACATATTTCCATATTCATCATTGCTGTGCAAAAGAAAAAAAATCAGACCAAAAAGAAAAAAACATGAGAAAGGAAAAAAAAAAAAAAACAAGCAAACAAACAACAACAACAAAAGTGAAAATACTATGCTTTGATCCACATTCAGATTCCATAGCTCTCTCTCTGGCTGCAGATGGCACTTTCTATTGCAAGTTTATTAGAATTGTCTTGGATCACTTCCCTGGTTTAAGGAGCTAAGTCCCATCACAGTTGATCATCACATAATCTTTATGTTGCAGTGTACAATATTCTCTTGGTTACTTACTTACTTTACTTAGCCTCAGTCCATGTATGTCTTTCCAGGCTTTTGTGAAATCAGTCTATTCATCATTTCTTATAGAATAATAATATTCCATTATTCATACATCATAACTCATTCAGCTATTCCCCAACTGAGGGGCATCCACTCAATTTCTAGGGCCTAGGCCACTACAAAAAAGGCTGCCACAAATGTTTCTACACATGTAGGTCCTTTTCCATATTTTATGATTTCTACAAAGAGATCTCTTATCCTAATCAGATAATTGCCTAGACCACAGACTTTGAATCAGTAATAAATTGACAGTGAATTGGATAAACTTAATTGTAACAAGTACACTGGCTGGATTTTGTTGGCTGCCCTGAAATATATGAAGGGGCTTTTAACCTAAATTAAGGACTAACGATCTCTCAGCCTAGTTTTATTAGGGAGAGGTTTTCTAGTCACTCCACCAAGGTAAATGGCAACAAAGATTCCACAGAATTTTCCTGAAAACATAAAGTTCATAAGGATAACAGTAACTTAATGGTAGAAACTAAATAGAGACCACAGGAGATAACATACTCACTAAAGACCAAAAATGAAATATTGATAATGGATAGCAAATAATAGCAGAATGGTATCACCCAGAGAACATTGGAAGTGTTGAAACATTAGAGGAGTATTTCCCTTCACTATACATATTCATTCTTTTTACATATGTGCCCTCAGAGCAAGTTTTATGATCATGTGTTCTCCATAAAAATTCTTTCCCACTGATGCAATAATTTGTGAGACATTATATCCAATAAAGGATAGCTTTTCTGGAAGCTAATATGTGAGAAAGAATGTTGCAGGTGCTCCAAAACTTTTTAAAATCCTGACTTGATCTATAAGGATAATAGGTGGAAGAGGGAAGCACCTGCTTGTACTCCAAAGTGATATTATTATTCGTGAAATATTATTCAGTAAGGATATTGTTGAGATTGGAAGAGGATCCCAAAAGGTTGGAGTCATAGACTAGTGTCACAAGGTGTCTTAAAAGAATTTGCAGGCTCAAACCCATTTCCTGGTCAAGGGGCATAGTTTTATTATAAATTCCAAGACAATTTAGCAAAGTCCTAAGAGAGAAGAGACATCTTTATCTATCTTTCTATCATGGACATGCTAATTCTATGACCCAAAGGTAGGGCCAGGGTCAGGGAGTGGTCTCCAGAATTTGGTTCTCACTGGCCAGATTATCAGTCAGCTAAGAATTGAGGAGTGGTCTATTCTGAAATTCTTAGATTGGAAGTGTGAGAAGTCCCTGAGGCAGACTCCAAAGCCAGAAAATTTAGGATTACTGTTTTACTGCTAGAACAGAAGCCCCCCTAAAATCAGGGGAACCGCAAAAATCATTGCTATATTACATCAGTATCACCTTAATTGTCAATCATAATAGCTATCCATTAGTTATATATAAAGTTTGTATGATTCCTCTCAGGGACAATGCATTTTTTACTTGTTTTTTCTTAGTGTGAAGACCAGAAAGTGGAATATCTCTATGAGGCCCTGAAGAGAGCTGGTGACAAGATTTTGAATTCCTTCCCTTCTACTATCCCTTTAAATCTCCATTCTTCTATCAGTTACCTTGGATTCTTCATTAGTGATAGTTCTGCAGATGTTATTCGAGAATTTGCCATGAGTTTTGCAACGGAAGCATCTATATTGGCAGGTAGGCCACCATTATCCATTGAAACTACAGAGATTATTCAATAATGAAATTGTTCATTTGTAATATTAAAATAAGCCAAGGCCATAAAAAGGAATTTTAGTACTCATAGGAAATTCACTTAATGACACAGGGGAAAGAGGAAATCTAAGGTACATGTATGTAGTTTCAAAGAAACCAGAAACAGGGATGATAAGAACTGAGAATTTTTTTGAGATAAAACAAACAAACAAACTAGAACACCAGTGTGTTCAATAAGGGTTAGGGTCAAAAGAGACAAATGTTAATAAAGTAATGAGTTTATTTTTGGAGAAGAAAATGACATGGAAATTCATACATACATGCATACATATATCATGACAGCAATTAGAATCTGAACAGGATGCTTAGATTTAATTTTAAAGAAGGAAATCCTGCTAAGTGATGGTGATAAAGGGAGTTTCTGAATGAGAGAATGTAGAGTTGCTCAATTCTTATTTTGTTTCTTACTAAAGAGAATTGAATGACTTTTCTATTGGAAATGCAAAAATAACAAATTGGGAGTTGACACCCAAGATAATTGAGGAGACAACATGAGAGCATCTAGTTAGCTTGAAGGAATTCAAGTCACTTGGTTAAGATAAAGAATATCCTCAGGTACTAAAAGAGCTAATGAATGTAATGACTGAACCATTGTCACAGGATTATGGAAAATGATGAGGTATTGTATGACTGAAGAAGAATAAATGTTTTCATGATTTTCAAAAAATGAAGGAGGATAAAGTTTGCAAACTTTATTTAAACTAGTTTTTGTTATTCATTTATTGTTTTACTTTTATTTCTTGCTATACTAACAAATTTAACTTTGATACCTGGAAAAGTTATATGATAGATTGATGTAAAAATGACTAAGAACATTTAGCAAAGAGTCATCATAGTTTCATTAAGAATATAGCATATTGGGGCAGCTAGATGGTGCAATAAATAGAACAGCAGTCCTGAAGTCTGGAGGTTTTGAGTTCAAATGTGACTTCAGACATTGCCTCAGGGGAAAAAAAAAATTAAAGAAAGAATAAAGCATACTGTAAGCTCTTTCCATCTGTGATGTATAACTTTTTTTTATCTAAATGAATGTTTTACTTTGTGTGATTTATGCTGATATCTTCAGACTACTTTGAGATTTTCAGAGAATATCTATAAATATAACAATCTACAATTAACTAACTAAAAAGAAAATCTTTGTAAGCAAAAACAAAAAAGTCATACTAAACTAGTGCCATTTTCTCTTGCACAGATTAGTAAACTAGTAAAGGCAAAGTAATGCTCTAGATATATTTTAAATATGCCATCTACGGCACAAAATGTACATGGTAACTTTAATGCCTGTAGGATCAGTTTCAGTCTAGTACAATATTCCATTGCACAACTACAGTGGCATTCAATAATTGCATAGCTCCAACTTGGCTCATTTTTTAACATTAAAAAGAGCAGAAGTGTCAAACTCAAGGAGCTTACTTTTAAATGCTATCCGAACCAGATTTGGATGACAGGGGCAGTGTCATTCAAGATGTCAGTGCAGAGGAAACTGATCATTCTACCTCATAAATACAGTTATTTTATGTACTATAAATGATAACATCAGGATTCACCGAGTCCTGGGAAATTGGAAGTAGACAAAGAGACAGAAGCAAATGCATCTCAAACAGAGGCTAGAAACTACTACAAAATGGAGTAAACCTACATGGATGATTTTGGACCATAACAATGATGACTTTAATGAAAAGGTAAAGCAAATGATTGATATCACAGGCAAGAACTAGAATTAATGTGTGATTGTTTTACATGACTGTAATAGAAATGTCAATATAATGAGGTCTAGATTTGGGGTACCTGAATGAAATTAGGATTTAGTTGAAGTCTAGTGGCAGGTTTGGGATACAGGGAGTCAAACAGAGCTCCCCTGCAACCACCTTGGATTTGGCGCAAGGATATGGCAGTAAATGAGGTCTAGTAGCGGCCTGAGTCCCCAATAAAGGCATTTATCGGCCCAAGAACTAGATTGATAAAAGAGGTTTATTATTGGGTTTGGAAGTAAGGAAATAGGAGAAGGTAGAGATAAGGAGGGCACTGAACAGAGAGTCCAGTGGACAGAGGGTCCTCACATGGCTAGCATGTTTGGGACCTCTGCAAAGAGGGGATCCCTTTTATAATGGGAGATTTAACTTGAGGGGCTTTTGGGCCCTTTTGAGTTACAAAGAAAGGAATCTTGCCCGCATCAAATAGAGCTATCAATGTAATCTGGAAGAGAACCCAGATATGCATTCCTGGAAAATGTTTGGCGATAAAGGACTGTGAGGCAGAGAGACAGTGGATAGATGGAATAAGGAAATCAAAGATAATCAAGACCAAGACAGAGACTACGGAAGGAGACTTGATGAAATACCAAAGTGTAGAGGCACCAATCATGGATAAGAGTTTAAGGACTACATGGTGCTAAGATTGAAAGTGCATCTAAAAGAGGTACAAGTGGTAGGAGGGAAGGATGGGTTTCTGCCCAAGAAACCTTTAACCCAGCCAATTATGCAGAATTGATTTGGGAAAGATTCCTTTCTTTGTGACTCCCAAACCCTCCACCCCCCAGTTAATGTAATTACCCTTTAACTCATAAATCCTGGTCCCTTTGTATTCCAATAGAAGATCTGGGACTGTCCCAGCCCTTTCTCCCCCCATCTGAGCCAACTTCGGGGCTATACCCCAAAGCCCCTCCCGAGTTAAATCTCCCATTATAAAAGGGACAAGCTGGGATCCCCTTTTTGCAGAGGTCCCAAACATGCTAGCCATGTGAGTACCCTCTGTCGAGTGCCCTCCTTATCTCTACCTTCACCTATCTCCTTACTTCCAAACCCAATAATAAATCTCTTTTATCAGTCTAGCTCTTGGGCCAATAAATGCCTTTACTGGGGACTCACGCTGCTACTAGACCTCATTTACCGCCATATCCTTGCACCAAATCCAAGGGGGTTGCAGGGGAGCTCTGTTTGATTTCCTGTACCCCAAACCTGCCATTAGACCTCAACTAAATCCTAATTTCATTTAGGTACCCCAAATCTAGACCTCATCAGAATCATCTACACCAAAGGAAGCTAGATGGTCTGAAATCGGGAAGACTCATCTTCATGAGTTAAAATCTGATCTCAGAAACTTCCTGGCTATGGGGCTCTCACTAAGTCACTTAAGCCTGTTTGCCTCAGATCCTCATTTATAAAATGAGCTGGAGAAAGAAATGGCAACCAAATCAAGTCTCTTTGCCAGGAAAACCCCAAATGGGGTCACAAAGAGTGGGACATAACTGAAAAATGATTGAACAACAAAAAACCACCACTAGTGAAAATTGTGGCAATGTGATACAATGCTTGCCATTTTGAGCCAAACAATAGGATAAATGCATAGAGCACTGTGACAGAGGAATGGGATACAGAAGATTGGAATTAATATTTTTCTGAGACCAAGAGCTTTACTGCCTCTAATATGTTTTCAGGGTCTTTGCTTACAAAAAAAGTGATAATCACCACTTGTTAGAATGACCTTGCTGTTTTATAAGGGAAAACAACTTCAACACAGAATGAATCAATCAAGCTGATACATATCAGGCTCTTTTCTTTTCCCAGTCCATGGTATTCAGTAACTCAGGGTAGAGCACCATATCACAACCTGTAATAAAAAGCTCTTTCTTCCATTATATCTTAGTGAGCCTCGTAGGAAAGGGATTTGGAAATGTCAGCAAAGCTGAAATTGGTAGCACCACAGGCTCTCAATTTTAGAGCAGTTTAAGATAGCCCAAATTTTAGCCCAGTTAGCAACTTAGTACTCAATCAGGTGGGAATAATGCAGTTAGTGGCAGTGCAAAGGGTTGAGGTATAAAAATCCCCTTCTGGTCGGTACAGGTTCAATGTGAAAGAATTCACGAACCCAAAAATGTTGAGTGGCAAAAGGGAAATTTTATTGTTGGCACTGCAGAAGCCAGCTTTGCTAGAAAGACAGACTTCTGAGTGACAAGGTCCTGAAAGAGAAATAAAAGTTTTCACTGAGAAGAGGGTCTCTTTATAATGGGCAGGAATCTTGGCAGGCAACTATTCCAAAGAGAGAGGTTCCTTGACAGGGCATAATCCTGCTTTAAAGATTCTGCAAAGAAATGAGTTTAATATTGCCTTTTTTATAAGAGATCAATTGAATGAGATTCCTTCAATGTTTCCAAATGAATGAGACCACTTATGGTAGAGCTAAGTAGGAGTGATCCTGGACTAATTTTCAACTCAATGGAGAGTGCAGCTAGTCACCACCAAGATAACAGAATGAAGCCACTTTTTCTTGATTCCCTGAAATGGGCCTCTCCCATAGGAGAGTTTCTCAGAGTTCACCCCAAGGCTCCCCCCACAATAGTCAGGGAGGGCAATTTTAGGGTTCCCCCCATCAGGTGCACTATCACTTTCTCTTGGGACACAGACTCTACAACACAATTCTCATTGCTAATGCAATATGATTTGAAGGACCCAATAGATTTAGGAGTCCAAACTAACAAACCTTGCTGTAAACCTTGCTATTAACAAAGCACTAGGCTTTCACTTCATCTTTAGCCATAATGAAAATGTTCCTGCAGAAAAAGCCAAACTGCTATAACCACTTCTTTAGCTACATCTCTGCACCTTCCTCTCCATTGCCAAGCAAATCTACTTCAGCTCCACTCATGTCCCCATGGTCTTCAGACATCCAGATCTCTAACTTTCAGCCAACTCAAAGCCAGAGACAAACCTCAAAGACTTCTGCTCTGGAAAAGTTGATGTCTGGCTCAAGAGATATACCAAATTTAAACTTTCAGTTTGGAGCATTACAGTTTTGAGTCAGAGATTGTCCTATAATCTACTCCTACCAAGACAACCTCCTCCAGTCAGACCACAGGTAACTCCTGTACTAGCACTGAAAGTAAGTTTTTACACAAAATTACATCCAACTTCTAGCTACTGAAGCAGCCCAATTCACTCAACAATTCAAATCCCCCAATATTACTCAAGGCCCATTATATGAACAGATATCCACACAGACTCATCAGTATCCCAACTCCATCTCCTCATCTTCTCAGAATGACCTGACTCATGCAAAAAAAAAAAAAATGGATTCAGCTTTATGCAAGCCACAGTTAGAGATTATATAGTCTATTAAATGTTCTACTGACCCTGCAATGAAATCTAATTCACTCTCTGTTCCCAGCATTTCTTCCTGTCAATGATACAATATCCACACTTTCTTGCTGATTAAAAAAAGAAAAAACAAAATAGAAAAAGAAAGACAAAAAGGCAAAATTTAAAAAAAAAAAAAAAAACGTGCTTAGCAGAATCCCAAAAAGGAGTCAAAATATGTAAAAATAAATTTCCATTTCAAGAAAACATATGTAATAATATCTTCATGACTGTCCTTCTTTGCTTTCTTGTAAATTATTCTTTGATGTTGCCTTTTCTATGTTAATTTTTCAATTGTGTTCATGTTTGGTTAAGGCAAAGTCTTGAAAATCTGCAAGTTCATTGAATATCCATTTTTTTCATTCAATATTATGGTTAGTTTTGTTGAATATGGATATTTTTGACCAGAAACCTAGTTCTTTTGATTGTTGATATATATTATTACAGGACCTGTAGTAGCAGTGCTACTATAGAATGTATCTCAAAGAGATCATAAGAAAGGAAAAGAGACCCATATGTGCAAAAATGTTTGTAGTAGCTCTTTCTGTGGTGGCAAGGAAATGGAAATTGAGTGGATGTCCATCAACTGGAGAATGAATAAATTGTGATGTGTGATTATGGTGGAATATTTTTGTCCTATGAGAAATGTTGAGTAGGATGCTCTCAGAAAAACCTGGAAAGTCCTCCATGAGCTCATGCAAAATAAAATGTACTGTGTACAAAGTTCAAGTGGGGAGGGGAGAGGTTTGAACAAGGAAAAGCATAATGTTCTGGAATTCTCCCCAAATTCCCAAAACAATTTAATTTTCTTTAGTGTGATGTTTCCCAATATGCTTTCCTTAACCCCCATATTGTTGAAATTATAGCCAAATAGGATCCTCTTAGAAAAACTTGAAAAGTCCTCCAAGAGCTCATGCAAAATGAAATGTACTATGTACAAAATAAGAGCAATGTTCTGGGATGATCAGCTATGAATGATTTTGCTGTTCTCAGAAACACAGTGACCCAAGACTACTCTGAAGGACTTATGATGGAAAATTGGTTGTGTCTGAATCCAGAATGGAATTTTTTTTTCTTTTATTTTTGTTGAAAATTGGTTTTCTTGAGAGGATGAGGATGGAAATCTATGTTTTCTTTTACAATATGACTTTTATGGAAATATTTTGCATAACTTCACATGTACCTTCTTAGTGGAGAGGGGAAGGAGTAGGGAAAGAGAGAGAATCCAGAACTTAAAATTTTAAGAACAAATGTTAAAAATCACTTTACATGTAACTGAAAAAAAAAACACCAAATAGTCTAAAAGAAGGATTTTCAGAATAAAATACTGAGAATTCTACTATACTCCACATTTGGAGTATTGTATTCAGTTTGAGTTGCCACATTTTAAGATGAACATTGATAATAATAATAATAACTAGTAATGGCTGTCATTTATATAGCACTTTAAGTGCTTTACAAATATTATTTCATTTTATTCTCACTACAATCCAAGAAAGTAGTTATTATTATTTCCCCAATTTCACAGACAAAGAAATGGAGACAAAAATGAAATGATCTGATTATGATGACATAGCTAGTAAGTATCTAAGTCTAGATTTGAACTCATGTCTTCCTGACTCCAGTTCCAGTGAAGTCATTGTGCCATCTAGCAGTCTGACACATTGTAAAATAAGCAGGGTATACTTATTTAACAATTGATTTACAGTACGGTTGATTTAACAATCAACTCTCCAAAAACATGACATACTTTTAAGTTTAACCTACATTATTAATATTTTATGCATCACTTTTGTAAGTCTAAAAATTTTTTTTAAAGTAAAATCTCAAGTTGTAGCATTTACTGATTTCTATGATATAACAGTAAAGAGTGAGTCTTTAAGAAACTTCAAGAGCAAGAAGTCCACTATGCAAGTGGACATGCAAGTGAGTTTAACCACAACCCTCCAATAAAACCTTGAATATCCAAAGAAGGGCAATGAAGATGGTGAAGAGTTTTGAGTCCTTGACATGTAGTTCTATCTGTCTTCTTATATTTAAAGATCATGTAAAAGAGAGTTTCTACTTAACCCCAGAAGGCAGATCCAGGCAAAAAGAGTAAAAGTTGACAAAAGACAAGTTTGAGCTTAATATAAGGAAAATATTCCTTATAATTAGAACTATACAAAAGTGTAATGGAAGCAATTTATGACACTCACATTGGAGAACTTCAAGTGGAATTCTATTTATATATGGCTTATAATAGATGATCACTGAGATCCACCCACTCTAAAATTGTATGATTATATGAAAATGACAGTGGGAAACAAGAACTATTATAACCCCTCTGCCTCTTGTATCTGTGTTTGAGAGAATATGGGATAATCTATATTAAAGTAGGTACTGAGCAATTGAGTGTTTTCAGGAATGGTGGACACCTCAAGTTACAGTAGATACCATAAGATATTAGGATAATAAGAGGAAGAGGAACATAAATTTATAGTTAGAAGGGATCTTGTAATTCATCTGGTCTAATCTTTTTTTTTTTAATAAGAGGAAACAGACTTAGAGAGATGAAGTGATTTTCCAAGATCACACAGTGGTAGTATTTGAAATCAGATCTTCTAGACCAGTGATCTCCAGTTTTTTTTTTTATATCATATACCTGTTTTTTTTAATTAAATACATCCACATTTATTGATAAATTATGTACATAATACATGTACTATTGTATTACAATATTGTGTTCATAATAAATATATAAAGAATAGAATTTAAGAGAATAAAATAAAATTTAAAGAAATATTTAAACAAATTTAATATTTTAATGAGAGCAATGTATTTAATATGCTTTGTTATTTTTTAAATTTTGATATAATAAGTGTACGGTTCTGGTTCTGAGTTTAGTTTTTTGTGATACTTACCAAAAGAAAAGGAAAAGGAAAAAATTCACCAAAACATCAATCCTGGCATAATCTTCTATGTCAGCTACTTGAATATGTAGAGTAATATTTTATATAAAAATGGCAACAAAAAATTTTAATGCTTTTAAAAATGGGAGCTAATGTGATTTTATATAAGAAATAAAGAGGTAGGCCTAATTGTTGTGGAATGAAATGAGAACTGGATTTCAAGTCAAAGGACTTATTTGAACCTATCTGTGCAACTCAGCAAATAACTTAATTTCTTTGAGTCTTAACTTTCTTCCTCATTTATACACGGTGGAATAATTCTTTATCTACCTGTTTCTCAAGTTTATTATGAAATTTCAAAAAACAAAATATTTAAGTAACTGTGATTTAGAGAGGTTAACAAGTATTGCTGATAATAAATTATTTTCTATATAATATTATTCTGAGATCGTGTCCTTTCCTAAGTTCAGTATAGGGTCTTCTAAATAATCACAATTATGTAAAACTTCCATTTAGTATTTTCTCTACCAAGTAGAAATCAAAAAACAAATAGCAAAACATGTGATGTGAACAAGAACAGACTAATAAATTAGATAACAAGAGAAAATTCTCTGTCTCCCTACATGAAGAGGTACAGTATTCCACAGCGGTCCAGTCTTTGGAGAGATAGAACATTTCCAGGATTGTTGCTGGTTTCAGGGTAATATTGTAAGTCCATTCTTTCTGCTTTGGTTTGTCTTGGTCTGTCTTTGCAAATGCTTTTTATCTCTGCCTCTCCCTAAGCTACTGCTGCCATCTACTGCCACTGTCCACTTTTTTTTCCTCAAAAGAAGAATGTGAGCGTGTGTGTGTGTGTGTGTGTGTGTGTGTGTGTGTGTGTGTGTGTGTGTGTGTGTAAGAAAGAGATAGAGTCAGAAGCAGAGAGAGACTGCCCATATAACTAGGAACTAATGAACATGTCTTTATCTCTTTTGTTAATCATTCCCACATCCATGTTCGGCAGACATTAAAAAAATAAAAGATTCCTCAAAGTCTATCCAGACTTTTTCCCAATTTCACTTGAATCCTTTCAATAAAGTGTTCCTAATATCCCATTACGTGTGTGACCCTGGGCAAGTCACTTAATTCCATTTGCCTCAGTTTTCTTATCTGAAAAATGAACTGGAGAAGGAAATGGCAAACCACTACAGTATCTTTGCCAAGATAGTCCCAACTGGGTTCATGAACATTTAGACATATCTGAACCATGATAAGTGTAACACTAGAAAGACCAAACCAAAGTGGAACTGGCCTACATTCTTCCTACAGACATGGTCCATGTTCCTTTTTACAAATGGAGACTTGTGACTTTAATTTATGACATAAAGGCAAGGATCCCTCTTTTCCCCACCTGTTAAACAGAAAACTTTTAGAAATCTTTTTATACTTAGTTTATACTACCCAGAATGGAAATTACTATAAAGAAAAAAAATTCTACTTAAGGCTTGAATTACTTGGTACAACTATCAATATGAATTCAATTTAATGGGCAATTATCAAGCAATAAAAGTGTGCTTAAACTATAACTTAGAATGTTAGAGTTCTTTAATCTAAAAGATATAGGAATAATAGGTCTGGTTTTAGACTTCAAATATCCCCCCACCCTCTTACCGTAATCTTGATGTATGTTCTGCTATTACATATTCCCTTCTGAGACTCTTGATTCTGCCCTAATTTAGAGTGGATTTGCTGCCAGGCTTGGTGGTACATAAACTTTAACATTCTTCTATGGGCTTAAATAATTGTCACTGAATATTATTTATCCTTTTGTTTTTGAAAACAACCAATAGGGGCAGCTAAAGGTGGAGCAGTAGATAGAATATCAGCCCTGAAGTCAGGAGGACCTGAGTTCAAATCTAACCTCAGATACTTAACACTGCCTAGGGGTGTGATCCTGGACAAGTCACTTAACATCAAATGCCTCAGCAAAAAAAAAAAAAAAAAGAAAGAAAGAAAGAAAAGAAAAAGAGGACTTCCATGTCCAGTCCTTTATCTTGCCAAATGAACTTCAGAATCTTCCTAAGACAATTCAAGTGGAAATGGTTCTGATTATGGCATAGCACTGATAGGCAGTCTGGGTTTCATGTTCATAGAACAATGAAGTTAGCACAATTGCTCTGTAGACTTCCAGGTTAGTAAGTAGTCTAATATCTCTTTTCTCCTGCCCCCCAAACTCTGAGCTAGCTCTGTGGTATACACATACCAACCTCATCATTTATGTGAACATCCCTAGAAAGTATAAGTGAACTTATTTACAGCATTCAAAATTTCTCCATTTATTTTGACCAATGGTTTCACCATGGATTATGTGGTTAATAAAGAACCTCTGTTTTCTTGGTATTGGTTGTCAAGTCAAAATTAGCACAAGGAGCAGAGAATTGATCCATACTCTGTTGCATCTCTATCTCAGAGACTGCACTGAGTGCACAATGATCTGCAAACAAAAGGTCGTGCACCAACTCTCCCTCCATTTTGGTTTTGACTTGTAGCTTTTTCAAGTTAAATGGTTAGCTTACCATCAGTACAGTAGCTGGCCTGGATGCCATTTTCATCTTCACTAAGGGTATCTGACAACATTGTAGAAATCATCATTCTAAAGAGCTTAGAAGCAAGCATATAGCCCTGTTTCACAGCATTGGTGACTGAGAAAGAATGAAAGCATTGTTCTTCATCCAGTGCATGTGTAAGTATGCCATCATGAAACTGGCATACGATACTGATGAACTTCTCCAGCAACCAAATTTTACCATGATTTTCTACAACTTTATATGAAAAGCAAATGATTATACTGATCTTCTCTATTTTAAAGTAGTCACTCTTTATTTATTTTTTTAATAACTTTTTATTGACAGAGCCCATGCCTGGGTGATTTTTTTACATTATCCCTTGCACTTATTTCTGTTCCGATTTTTCCCCTCCCTCCCTTTACCCCTTCCCCCAAATGGCAAGCAGTCCTATACATGTTAAATAGGTTACAGTATATCCTAGATACAATATATGTGTGCAGAACCAAACAGTTCTCTTGTTGCACAGGAAGAATTGGATTCAGAAAGTAAAAATAACCTGGGAAGAAAGACACAAATGCAAGCAGTTTACATTCATTCCCAGTGTTCTTTCTTTGGGTGTAGCTGCTTCTGTCCATCCTTGATAAATTGAAACTGAGTTAGATCTTCTCTTTGTCAAAGAAATCCACTTCCATCAGAATACAAGTAGTCACTCTTTAAAAGAAGAAAAGATTTGATTCAGAAATCAAAACTTTTTGAATTAGTACTAGAATGACTATCAGGGGAAATCTGGCCTTTCCGAGTGTACTGATGACTAATGTCTTATAATCCACCCCATCTTCATGCTTAGTAAATTATCACTTAGAATATCTTCCAAACCTACGGCACTCTAAAGGGTTGTATTTTTATCATCTTTGCTAGTTCAGAGATTGCTCATAAGTACTTGACATTTTCATGATTGACATTTACAGCATATATATCTGACACATTTGTAATGCTGCTAACTTCTAAGTTGTTTAATTAGATATTGCTATCATTCTAACTCCTTTATAGTTGGAAATTGATTATGCAGAAAAAAGGCGACCTTCACAAGGTCATAGAGTAGCCAACTTCAAAGTAAACTGTAAAACTGCTAACTCAGTCTCAACACTGAATTCATTCTGATTATCAGATAAATGTCTTTAACTTTGTTAAAGAAACCTTGTGGGAAACTGTCTTAGGTCTCTTCATGTCAAAAATAAGAAAATTTACAGGAGAGGCAGTGTGGTATACTAGCTAAAGAGTCAACCTCAAATGATGGTAGGTCTAAATCCTGCCTCTTACTTGTTATAGTGAAAGGACCAATCCTGTATGAGTAGGGGTTTCATCTACTGGACTTACAACTTTCAACAAAATTATAACTACAATCCCTGATCTCAAACAATATATGTTAACCAAAAAAAAAAATGGCATGCTACAGCAGAAGTACTGAGAGATTCAATCAGACAATCTCAATAAATTGCCATACACGATAGTGATTAAGTGACTTACTGGAAGTCACTCAGAATTTATTCTTGCTTAACTGTAAAAGCAACAAACATGGCAAAATGGCTTAAAAACAGATTCAAACCCATTCTAGATTTATTCATATAAAAATACAGAGAACAACCCCTCTAAGTCTGAAACAGAGCTGTGTCCTCATGATTTCCTTCTCAGTCAAAGGAGCCCTTTCTCAACTCTGAACTCATAACAGAAACAAGCCAGATTTTGTCTGAAGGGAACCTGAGCTCCAAAGAGAAGGGAAACTTTTACTTATTTTTTATGACTTTTTGCACTCTTTATCTAATCTCAGGGAGAATTACTTACAATGAGATCTAGCTTATGGCTTTGTATTTCCCAAAAAACAAGGAATAGAAAAACATACAATAATTAAGACATCAGCTTGCCCAATCAACAATTAGAGATCCATATGAATGTTTTTCTTTGGTTTTGTTATTTTTTATTTTGTTTTTCCTAATTACATGTGAAGAGGAGTAGGGCAAATTATGATTTAATCATAACACAGGTGAGAGGATGTTGCTGATTTATGTAGAAACCAATAGACTTTATATAGGAAAGGAAGTATAGTTACTGCCCAGAATTCTCACTGGAGAATCATGAAATCAGCATTATAAAGCAGAAAAATGGGAGCAAAAAATGTGCTTGAGAATTAAGAATAGCTAGTGGTCTTAGTTTTGGACTTATCCTATTATTATCTTCTAAGACAGGGGTCAAGAATGTCCAGCCTGAGGGCTATATAAGGCCTGCAAAATCATTTGCTAAGGCAACCAATCACAGATGATGATGAGCTGAAAGTTAGAGAGAAGTGATGTAAATTGTGTCCCCTTTAATATTTGACAGGGGCCCTGATGTAAATTGTGTTCCCTTTAATCTAAGGGGGAAGGGTTAGAAAGGCGCTGATATAAACCATGGGGGAAGGTGGTCCTGAGTCTCAAACCCTCTCTGCCTCTGGGAAGGGTCCATCCTTCTGTCCATAAGGGCAACTCCCAGATAAGTAATCTCATTCAATTGGAAAGCTCGGCCTAAGTCATAGCCAAGGCCCTTCATTGAGTTGGAGTTTAGTCCCTCATTCATCTGGAAATTGGCCCCTGGCTTGGAGTCAAGGAGACCCCATAAAATCACATGCTATGTACCCAGGTTTTCACAAAAATAATCTTAAAAGGATTCTCTGCCTACTAAGAAAACTGTCTTCTTAGTGTGAATAAATCCCTTTTTGCCACAAACTTCAGGTTTGCGAATTCTTTCCCAAAGAATCTGAGACATCAACCAGATGGGATCTCTCAACCCTCAATTCTTACATCTCAACACAAGAATATCCCACTGCTTGAGTATCTATAAGTTGATAATTCTGTATAGTCCATGAATGATCTTATAAATATCCAAATGATCCTTGGCCAAAAAAAAAAAAAAAGTTTTCCACCTCTTTAATAATGACTCCCTCCCATAAAACATCAGGTCACGAGTAGACTTTCTCTAAGAGAAATTTTAGATTGGTCCAAAGAGAAAGGTTTAAATAACAATCTACATTATATAATAATTATAACAGTGATTAGTGAACATGGTTTAATGGGAGCTAAGATTTTTCTACTGGCTGCAGAGTTCCACTAGTTCAATAAGTGTCCCTAACAAAGATCTCATTTCCAAGAAATATAAGAAACTGATTCAAGTATGGAAGAATAAGGATCTTTCCTTATATTTATGCAAAGATTTTCTCCAGCTATATGAGAATTAATTTCTAATTATTAACTGCATTAGATTTTTTTGTTTTTGTTGCCTTTAGTCACTCAGTCATGTCCTACTCTTTGTGACTCCATAGACCATAGCACATTGAGCCCTTTTCTCCTCCACTATGTCTCAAAGTCTGTACAAGTGTATGTTGTTTCCATAATACCATCTATCCATCTCATCCTTTGCTGTGATCTTTTCCTTTTGCCTTCAATCCTTTCCAAGATGAGGGTCCTTTCCAATAAGTCCTATCTTCTCATTATATCATCTTCAATATTTGAACTTCCAGTGAATAGACTGAAATATTTTTTTTAAGTATTGACTGATTTGATTTCATTGCTGTCCAAAGTACTCTCAGTCTTCTCTGGCACTACAATTAAAAAGTATAGGTTATGCAGCTCTCAGCTTTTCTTATAATCTGACTCTCATAGACATATATTGCTACTGGAAAAAAAACATAGTTTTGACTCTACAGATCTTTTTCAGCAAGGTGATATCTCTGCTTTTTAGTAGACTGTCCAGATTTGCCATAACTTTCCTTCAAAGGAGCAAACATCTTTTAATTTACACTCTCCTCTTTCACTCCTGTCAAGAGATGTCTTAATTTCTCTTCACTTTCTGACATCAGAGTGATATCATCTGCATATCTGAGACTGTTTTTATTTTTCCTTGCAACCTTAATTCTAGCTTTTGAATAACACACCTATGTCATTTTTCATGGTATACTCTACATATAAATTAAATAAATAAGATGACAATATACAGCCTTGTCATATTTCTTTTCCAATCATAAATTAACTAGTTATTGCATGTTTGGCTCTAAATGTACTTTCTTGGCCCACCTACTGGTTCCTCAAAATTCAAGTATTGTATTTCCATCCTTTTGAGGATTTGCCATATTTTAATGTGAGTAGTGTAGTCAGTAAAGCAGAAGTAGATTTTTTTTTTCCTGGAATTCCTTTGCTTTCTCCGTAATCCAATGAATGTTGGTAATTTGGTCTTCACTGATTAGCCAATAATAGGTCCCATTCCAAGACTCACTTGCACATTGTCTAGGTTTTGATGGCTCAGAGTGAATATAAATCATAATTGTTTCTAGTCTGGCCAGAAATTCTGAGGGTCTCCCTTCTCAAACTGATTCTTTTATGATAAAGAAGGACATGTTTTGCTTCCATTCTTATCTAGCTTTTAATTACTGATGGGCATTGCCTCAAACAAACTGAGATCTAGGAAAGATCTTAACTTAAAAAGGTCAATGATAATTTTGTTTCCTTCTTACTGTGCTTAGCACCTCTACCTTGGTACCATGAAGCAATGAGAAACTTGCCAAGATTGTCATACCTGACATTGTTCTAAGTATCTTTCTGGAAACTAGTCACATTAAAACTCATTTCTATTTGCTTCTATCCCAAATATACACCATTTCTTTTTTTAAAAAAAACAAGAAAATTTTATTTAAAGAAAATTTTAAAATAAAAATAAAACTTGAAAAGCTTTCTGTATGACATCATGCTAAGATAATTCCATCAATTACTTCTAGTCATTGTTGGAGCTAGAATTTTTATACTACATTGAATAATAATTATGATACTGCATATCCCTGATTTACCACTTAGCTTATTGAAAAAGCTTCTAGTTAATCCTCATTACATATAATGCTTTGTCTTGATTTAAAATATTGTGATAGCATCTTAAAATCTCCTTTTTAGTAAAATTGAAAATAGTACAAAATTATTTTTCTACAAAGTGCTTTCTAGACTTCAGGAGAAAAGTCCCTTAGAAAGATAAGGAATAGGTTGTAAATAAAAAAAGTTTCTTCTTAAATAATTAGATTGAGTGACACCCAAAGGTTTAACAAAGAGTAAGTCTTTTCTTATTTACTTCATAGCTTCCCCACCCATTGGGAGCAAATTGACTCCTTGACCCACCCTTTTCCACTGTGAAAGTATATTGACTTTTAGGAAAGGAGGAAAACCTTTTATTTATTCTGGCTTTCATGGGAGTGGTAGAAGAGGGAACCTGGTGATGGTCAGTAGTTCCATAACTTTTAACTCCAATTGTATTTCTACATATTGTGATCTTTTCCTTGTTCAAGGCTCCTATAAATGTTGCCTAAAATAACCATGGAACAGATAGTTATGTTAGAGAGCAAGGGAAAAGTATACTAATTTGGACATTTCTGTCTCTAAGCTAGAAATACTTATATATTAGATTAATACTAAGTTAAACAAAATATTAATATGATATTTTCTTCCATAATAGATATTACGTATAATTTTTTTTGAGGAAGGAGGTTGTGTGGCAATTTGGTTTAAGTGACTTGTCCAAAGTCACATAGTTAGTAAGTGCTAAATGTCTGCGATCAGATTTCAACTCAGTTCCCCCTGACTCCAGGGATAATACTCTAATCACTGTTCCATCTAGCTGCCCCACTTTTTATTTTATCATTTTAAAGAAAAATATATTTGTTCTTAAGTTTTATATTACATATATTTTAAAATAGGAGTGGGTGTTTTATCTTGTCAAAAGCTTTTTTTGCATCAATATAGTCATCATTTTAAAAAAATTGATATAATTGTTTTCATATTTTTCCTAATATTGAACCAACCCTTAATTTCAGGATATCAATGTAAAATCTTTGTATATGATGCTAACATTTTGTTTACTATTTTTCTTTTAATGTTACAGTTTTTGGTTTTCTTCTGTTTTGACTCTTACTGGTTTAAGTATTAAAATCATTTTTATGTCAGAGGAAGAACTTAGCAATATCATGTTTCTTATATTTTAAATAAATGTAATACTAGAATTAATTATTCTTTGAATGTTTAATATAACTCTCTTATAAATTCATCTGTTCCTAGTTTCTTTTTTTTTCCTTTGAAAATTCATGGATAGGTTATGTAAATAGGGTTGTGTAAGTCTTCTATTTTTTTATACTGTTAATGTATTTTATTAATTTTGTAAATATTCCTGAATTTCATTAGTGTCTAATAATTTTTATTATTTCTTCTTTATTTCTTGTGTATTTACCTTCTTTTTCATTTTAAACAACTCATCATTTAATTGTTCTCTTTTTAATCAAATTAAGTTTATCTCTTTTATTTTTTTTGTTTTTAAAAATCAGCTCCTAGTTTTATTAATTCTAATAATTGTGTTTCTTTTCAATCTTGTTAATTCTTTATTTTTCAGAATTTTTCTTTAGATATTTAATTGAAGTTTTTAAATTTGTTTGTTTTCTAAGTATTTTTCCCCGGTTAAATCCCAATTCACTAATCTTTTTCTCTTTTGTAAATGAATGTATGTAAAGGTATAATATTTTGCTATGAATTAGTTTAACTATATCCCCAAATTTTGTTACATTTTGTCACTATTATCATCTTTAGAGAAATTATCTATTATTTGTATGATTTATTCTTTGAACCATCCATTCTATCAGATTAAGTCATTTAGTCTCTAATTTTGAATCACTTATTCCATGACCCTTTATTTAATATAATTGTTTGTTAAAATATATATATATTTAAATTTCTCCCTTCTGCATTTGTTCATGAGATTTGTATGCCCTGATATTGGTAATAGATCATAGATAAGGGACAGAGAATAAACATTCAAAAGTTTCTTTTGAATGAATGAATACTCAAAAGAGTAGTTACTGGAAACATATACAAGGACTGAGTGGAAGGAAAATCTTATGGGGATAAAAAGGGGAGTCATTTGGTGTCCAAGAGTGAAATCTTCCTTATTGTGATTGTAAAATTATAAAAATTTGTTCATTTTGTTTACATGGATTAGATTTGCTAAAAATGAAGTTTGTTAACCTTATTTGAATTAAATAAAGTTTGCTAAACTGATTATAATCAGAAGAACCTTGCAGTATTTGCTAAAATAATACTGACTGGTCCAAGATTGGATAGAGAAAAAAACCTGGTACATAGACAGATTAATCACTCGTTAAAGGTAGAGTCAGTTTTTTTTAACTAGGTTTTTCAATAAGATGATCCTCTCAAATATGTGGACAATTTTGTAAAGTTACTGTGAACGGTTAAGATTATATATATATTCCTTTTAACTCCCACTTCAATAATCACAAATAGTTTATAACAAAAAACTTCTATTGAAGACCTAAACTTCTTTATCACTTATATTTTTTTTAAATTGACCCAAAAGGGTCCCCAGGTTGTTGGGATGCTAAATCAGGCTAGGACCAGAGAAGACTTCTGAGTCATTTTTTTCTTACTCTTACAGGGGTTCTTGGTCATTTTCACACAGGGTTCCACCCACAGGTCCTCTCCTATTCTTGTGGAGTTATGAACAATCCCCCTTACTGGACTCAATAGGGCTTTTCTACCCTTTGCTATAAGTTTCACTACTTGACATGAGGCCCTAAGCCTTTAACTGATGGGTGCTTCGGCCCTCTTCCTCACCAAAGACCTCATCTGATTGTTTCTTTCCATTTGTCATGAAGTTACTCTGAGTTGATCTTTCTACCCACATGGGCTTGTTTCTTCAAGATTTATGTAGAATTCTAGCAATACTTCTGTTCATTGCAGGTCTACATAGAAGAATCTACAAGTGTGTCTTTTTATTCCTTTTTTAAATGCTTCATTTTTAAACTTCACTAGAATGTTGCTAGTAATCTAGAATCCTCTGCCATGCTGCCATCTTCCCATGATCTTTTTCTATATTTCCATCCAGTTTTCTCCAGAGAGTTATCATATTTAATGTTGTCAAAATTCTCTGCAGATCCTTAACTTCTCTGTTGATTTTTGAATGTAGCTATTAGATTTATCCAGGGGTTAATGGGGCAAATTGAGGTTTGGTATTATTACAGTTTTATTGTCTATTTCTCCTTGTAATCATTTAATTTTTCCTTTAAGTATTTATAAACTATGCCACTGGGCATATATATGTGTGTGTCTGTATTTATATATATAATTGAAATCAATTAATTTCTCTGTTATCTTTAAGCAAAATGTAATTTTTCTCTTTGGGTCTTTAAATTAAGTCTATTTTTGTTATTGTTTTGCCTGAAATCATAATTATTACTCTTGATTTTTACTGTAAAAACAACGTTGTAATCTATAAGAACTGGGATCAATACAATCATCCATCATTCGTGATTACAGAAGATGAATGATGAAACTTGTTATCCATTACAGAGAATAATGGATTTAAGGTGAAGACTGAGACATATATGGTAGAATTTGCCTTGCTGATGATGATGCATATCTATTGTAAGAATTTTTTTTTAATGAGTAACAGATGAGAGAGAAAAAAGATCCTTGTTCATTTTGAAATAGATAGGTGGGAGTTTTACTGATATAAAATGTTTCAGTGAGGTCACCATAATATTTGTTTTACTTTACTGTTATTGTTGTTTTGTTGTTGTTGTTGTTGTTGTTGTTGTTAAAAGAAACTTCTCATAAAGTGGAGAAACTATAAATATGTGAAATATAAAAACAAAATACCATCAATAAAAGTGAAAGTTACCAAAAAAAAAAAAAAAAGAAGTAGAAGAATGTTGATATTAAATGGTAGCATAAGGCACTTTTTATATGCATGTTGAGATAGCTTTTTTTTAAGGTGACAAGGAGGATATTCTTACGATGTGATATGATTTGGGAGACTAGGATTTGAACCACCAGTGTTTCTTTTTTGCTACCTAAGGCATAAAAAGCAGTCTAGATGTATATATAGGGAAACAACCTACATTTAAATTAGGAAATAGAAATTATATCATTTTAATCTTTAATCCATAAATTTATTTTTATTAAATTTTATTATTCATGAGTATTTTATTGATTTCCAATCCCTAAGCTGAATTATTATACTGGACTAAGTTAAATCTCTCCTAAATACCTGTAAAATGAAGGGCTTTGAATAGATAATTTCTAAAGCCATTTCAGCCTCTATGTTCTATTACTCTGTGTTTCTGTGTGCAAATGTGCACTGCAAGGGACACAAAGAAGTGTAATACAGATTCTTGCACTCAAGAAACTTACAATTAAATTAGGTGGAATCACAAATACAAAAAATGACTTAACAGTTTAAGAATTAAATAACAGTGTGGTACTGCCACATGAGATATCATGTTTAATTATTTTTTAATATATTAAATCTCTAAAATAACTTTGTGATATTTAAAATTTTTTTATAGATTGCACTGTAAAGCCATGTACTAAACAACTCCATCTTACTCTTGCTCATAAATTTTATCCCCATCATCAAAAGACTCTGGAACAATTGGCAAAATCCATTGATCAAATATACAATTGTCAATGGACTGCAGCTCTGTATTCTAGGGATATGCGCTTTGTGCATTACCAGGTAAGATTTAAACTTCTTCCCCATGAAGTTTCAATTCCATGGAAAGGTTTTGCCTTTAATATGGGAGGTAGGAGTGGAAATGAAGAAAAGGTATCATATTAACTAAGAGAATTCTTATGTCTCTATGTGCATGTACCTGGTGTGGATACCCCTTAATTGGGACATGGACCACTCACTTTCTAGGTTAGCTCATTCCTCTCAATGTGCGATTTCATTGGTAAGTCTCAGTTCTCAGAGAAGAACCACCACTGTGGCTATATTCAAAATCGCTCAGGATTCTAGGTAAAACATATTCTTTCTATAAGTTATTGTCACACTTGACAATATATATGCTTCAGATTCACTACTATAACACTTATTGTGGAAAAAAATAGGTTTTGTATGATTCAATTTATACAAAATCAATTATTCCTAATGATGATACCCTTAGATCTTAAACATAATCATTTACTTAACAATAAAATAAACATATTAATAACCAGTACAAAGATAATATAAAGAAATAAAGGAATCATGATAGTTAACATTTACATAGCACTGAATATATGTCAGGTACGATATAATGTGCTTTTATGGATATTATTTTATTTCATATTCATAAAAATCCTGTGAGGTAGTGGTATTAATATCCCCATTTTACAGATGAGGAAAGTTAAGTAAACAGTTTAAGTTACTTACTCAAAATCACATAGCTAGTAAGTATCTGGTGTGACATTTATGACTTAGGAACCTGGATACCAATCTCCCACCAATGCATTCAATCTCTATGGAGAGAGAGGACACATATTTAACGAAATATAAACATAAGAGTCAAGAAAATCATATCATAACTCTAGAGTGTATTCAGGCTTTATTCTTTTCATTTGGAAACATCTATACCACACAAAACTGTTTCTCCAATAACTGTTGTCCTTCTGGTCCTCAGAATTCTCTAATTAAGCAAATCCAAAGCATTTACATTATATCATCATGGCTGTGCCATATGAGGAATTTGTATCAGTTGAATTTATTGATATGGTCAATACATGTATCAGTCCCTCATTACACAAGCAATGTAAACAAGTCCTGTCAGTTCTTTATTCACCCCTAGATTCCATTTCTTTGTCAGCTAGCCTATTCAACAATAAATCTACTGCGAAGCTTGTCTTAGCCATTTCTAATTTTTCTCTATTTAACCAGCAGAATTTGTAAGACACATTTGTGAGAGAATTCACATGTAGATGTCATTAGAAAGTAGTTCACCAGCTCCAGCAAATCAGGAACTTGCAGCTGGAGCCTTTGTGTTATCTAGTCTTCCTACTGCATTTTTTTTCACTCAGTTCTGCCAGAAACTGCTTTTTTCCTTCTCATTCAATCTTTACTGCCTCAGTTCTCTTCTGCCCATTCTTGATTGCTCTATCCAGGTTCTTCACCACTTTCAGTGATTCAATTAGTGCCTTCTATTATTCAGTAATTCATCTTTCCCTTTATGAGGTAAAAAAAAAAAAAAAAAACTAACTTCCCTTTTCTGTTAGTTATAAAAGCAAAAGGCTTCATAGTCTTCAGTTACCATATTTGATATTTTTGTGAGTTTTAACCTAAGCCTTAAAAATAGTTATACAAAAATGAATTGTAGGAACATGAACACAACATGCAGCTTCACCTATTTCTCAGTCCTCAGTCCTCTTAATATTCAGTGTCTCTAAAAACTTTATTTCTTTATACTTGCATTTTAGTAGTTTTTAGGACATAAAAGTTTGTTTTCTACTACCTTTTACCTAGCAAACTCTTTTAATATTAAAGGACATCATTTTGCATTCATTACAAGAGTATAAAAACAAAGTATAATGTAAGCCTTTTTGCTTATTCAAAAGTTCATTTCCTGTCTTTTTTGGTAAACACATTTCTTCCATTTTTTCTGATTTCTTTGCCCATATATTTTAGCTATTTTTATAAAACAAAAGTTCTTTTTGTGAACCTTTTCAGCTACAAAACTATTCATCTTCTAGAAAAACTTGACATTCTTCTCAAGTTGATTTCTTTTTTCTTCTTTTGTCAGCAACTAAAATTATCACATCTTAAAGGAACAGTACTTACACTTATATCAAGGAAGTTATCCTTCAAGCTGACTCTTTCAAATGAAAGATTATTTCTTCATCCTAAATTCAATAAAAACTATTTTGTTTCTTGTCTACTAAAGATGATGGAACTAAGGTGGTTGAGCCAAAAAAAGAAAGATTTCTGTCCTACAAAAAAAAAAAAAATCATTGCAAAATACAATGTTACATGATAAAACTATTTGGCATCTGAGATTTGTAATTGAATGGGAAAACATCCCCTTTTCCTTGAGAGCAACCATGATCTCTTTTGCCAGAAGGCAGGATTAGGTAGTGACACAGAGTTTAAAAGCTCTAAAATTTGTGACAAGACTGAATGGAATAAGGGAGCCCTCAACAGGTAACCAAAGGAATTAGTAGCATGGAGGCAATAGGCAAAAGGGAAAGAAAAAAGAAACCTCAATTGTGGCAAAGAAAGAGATTGAAAAATTTAATCAGAATTGTAGAATAGAATTGGATTTTCCAATTGAAATTTGAAATGGAAATTTTTCCAATTGAAATTTGGAATAGAATTGAGACTTGAAGCTACTGGTCTATCCACATCTTTAAGCACGGAAGAAATTCTAAGAAAGATTTGTCTCAGCTATCCTAATCTAGGTACTAAAGGCCTGTCCCCAAAGGTGATCCCTTAATATTTAGAGTATCAATGCTGCATTGGCCACAAAACTTTGCCTTGATTCAATCTCTTCCTGACCTTAAAATATGGTCTTCACCTGTCCCTTTCAAAAGGCCACAAAAGCCTCAGAAGAAGAAAATGCTAAAAAGGATTCTCTCTTAATACTGTTTCTTATTTGACATTTTGAATGAGGGATTCACTACTATCCACGAAGAACACAGTTGAAAATAATGAAGCAAAAAAGGATAGAAGATGGATGACTAAAGCCTTTTAAATGCCACTTCAACCAAAGAAGGAGCCTCCCATGTATCATTCTGCAGGATGTTTATGCACAGCCCACAATCTTTCTGATATATTTCCCTTACAATGCATTATGAGTTTCTGTGAAGGAAAGGCCACAGTTTTCCCCACAAGAAGAAATGTTTTTTTCAGCTACTCAACATATACTACAGATAATACAGTTATTACACAGAAGATTAAATTTTATGTGATTGTGTGGTTTATTAAACCTTGTAAAATCACAAATGTACTCTGAATGGAACACAGACATTGGTCTTCATATCTCCTCCTCCTTACCTTCTTTAAGGTATATGGGGAAGAATCCTTCACCAACTACTACCACAAGAACATGGGAGGAAGTAAAGGAGTGTAGTGAGTGAGATCCCAGACTCATCAATGGGATAAGAATGTCTAGATCAAACACAGCAGTTTTCTGCGTTAAGCCCTGAATGGCTGCTAAGAAATCTCTCTCAGACTATGGCTTCATAATACACATAATCCACAATACCAATTCCTGAATTCAGTTGCCACTAGCTTGGATAGTTTGACTTCCTCTATTAGCAAGTAAACATGTTCATGTTTCTTCATGTCATGGAATGAAGAGCCTAAATCTCATGGATGAACTAGTATTCAATATAGCATACTTATGTCCAGATTCATCACTACTTTTATCTTCTCTCTTGAACACCTCTGTTACAAAGCCAGCTTTCAAATCTTTCCATATCATCTTCATCCCTAAGCATTACTTTATTCCTGTTTAGCGCAGCCCTGCTTCTGAGATTTTCTTTTTAAAGAAAATAATAATTGTCATCAGTGTTCCATCATCTTTTTTTATGACATGAACACCACAGGCCCAAGGTCAAGTAATAATTTGGAAGACAGGGAAATGGCAGTCTTAAACAAGAATTGGGAAATAAGGGAATGAAATTTGTCTAAATCACACATACTACATGGGTGTTAAATGTGCCACCTGAATTAGATTAAAGTATAATTGGGAAATAATGAAATAAATAAAAGTGCAACAAAGCATAGGTAATGTTCATTTGTGTTTTGCTTTTTGTAGTCTTCAAAAACCCTTATGTATGGTTTAGTTTCCCCTATTTCTATTTGAGTTTAACACTCATATACATATGAGGTGTACACCACCTCATAGTAGAACCTGGGTTCAAGTCTGTTTCTGATTGTATGTTTACAAATAATATAACACATTTAAAATAATTTAACTATTCTGAGTCTCAGTTTCCTTACCTGTGAAATGGAGATTAATACTTTTGGTCTTGGAGAATTTGGGGGAGATGGTTGAAATTATAGTGTCTCAAAAACATTGCATAAGTAAAGAGCACTGAGAGGCTAAGTGACTTTACTAGCATTATATAGCTAGTTTGAAGTTAGATTGCTTTTTTGTCTGAGTCCAGTTTTGCAATGATCATTTCATGCTGCTCTCACAAGTAGTCATTAGATTATAAATTGTAGAGAGTGACCAATCCATATTAGTAGAGGAAATCTCCTTACCAGGAGTTAATTTCCTTTACCAGTGATATCACAGATCTAAGTGAGATTGCAATGAGGACAGAAAGAGTTCACATGTGTAAAGTACTATAGAAACTTTAAAGTATAATATAAATCTTATTTGTTATTATATTCTTGGTATCTTAGTAATCTATTATTCTTCATGTCAGGTAGTTGATAATGGCTGAAAGCTCTCTGAAAATCTAGTTTCAAGACATTTCATATTAGAGGGAGGTAACTGTCAAAATGTGATTACCAACATTTATTTTTTAACTCCCATTTGTGTTATGATTAGTTAAGGAAAGAACTTTTTTGTTAGATTTTTGATAGCCCAATAAAGTTTTTTTTTAATCTTCTTTAGACTTTGGAATGATGTTGGAGGGGCAAAGCTATATCATAGTGTGTAGAAATTCATAGAAGCACTTCATTATTTATCTATGGGATAACATTTTTATTCTATACTTAGCATATAATCATTAACAAAACAGTTAATAAATGTTTTTAAAATGAAAAAATAATACATAAAACCACAATCTTAGAATTCTTTATAACTAGTTTGTAAAGTATACATTTTTGTTTGCTTTCATGGCCCCTTCTGATCTCTTTTTCTTTAATGTATTTTAGTTTTGTTTTGTTATTTTTCCCATACACAATCATTTTTATTGAAGGTGTCAAACATGCAGCACATAACACTACTGAGTAGAGCCCAAAGTTTTAAAAATGTATTTGGGAAATGCTTAATAAAATAAATGAAAATACAATAAAAGAGAAATTATATTTTAAAATTAAGTCAAATGTGACCCACAAGGATTTGATGTACAATTTAGTGGCCCCCACTTCTATTTGAATTTGGCTTTTGTTGTTTAATCATTGTTTTTACTTGTGTTCAACTCTTTATGATCTCTTTTAGGATTTTCTTGGCAGAAATAATGGAATGGTTTGCCATTTCCTTCTCCAACTCATTTTACAGATAAGGAAACTGAGGCAAACAGGGCTAAGAGACTTGCCTATGGTCACACAGCTAGTTAGGGAGGATGCCACGTTGTCTGTATTTTCAGTTTGACATTGATAATTTACACTATATATTGTTTTGATTCTGGATATGGATTTTTAAAGTTTTCTTAATTTGTATATGTTGCGATTGCTCCCCAAAGCAAATTGTTTTATGATTCCTGAAAAGAATTTCCTACCTTTCTAGACACTGAGAGCACTATTCCAGTATAAGCCTCAAAACATGGATGAGTTGATGCTTACTGCAGGTGAATACATCTTTGTTGATCGAACCCAACAAGCTGAAGCCAGTGAAGGTTGGGTTATTGGGATCTCCCACCGAACAGGCTGCAGGGGCTTTGTGCCTGAGAATTACACAGAGAGAGCCAATGAGTCTGATACTTGGGTTAAACACAGGTTAGTGTAAATACTGCCTTGGAGTGACAATTACACCTCAAATTAGAGCATGTATATATATGTTTATAAGAGGGAGAATGTATTACTTTCTTTCCATTTAACTCACAAAATATATCTCCCAAACTGCGCTAAATCTATGTGTGTGCATGTGTAGTGGCTTTAGAATTATCTCATTTTTATTAGATGATTTGTGCTTCTTTATTGATTTGTATAAGTTTATAGTAAATTTCCTGGTTTGTTCTTAAGATTCTGCAGCCATCATTGAAAAAATGCAAATTTTGTAGTTTGAAAAATGTCACCATCTAAAATTTATGAGCATTAAAGAAAACAATATAAGCAAAAGCACTTAATAAATAGGAAAATATCCAAATTAAAGGTGTTTTCATACTTTAATGCATTTGTGATTTTATCAATGTGAGTATTCCTTCCAGTAGTGAAGATTAAGTCTTTCTATTGGTCTATCCTTTGTACATTTTCTCACAAATCATTCTGGGTGAATCCATTAAAATTACTAAGGATATTCCTTTAATCTCTTGACATTTCTGGAATATCAGTGGTACATGAGGGTTGTGTGTGCTCTTATCCTTACCACCTAATTGACCTTCCTTCTTTTGCAGTCTCTCATAACTTTCTAAATACCACTTATCTTATTAAGATGAAGTTAGTTTTATTTAGCAGTATGCTTATGCCAGCAATGCTACTTTTGGTTAATTCTAAATTTTAATTTGTTGAAAATATTTATATAGCATGATTTGCATAAAGTACCACCAGAAGAACAGTTTTTTTTAAAGTGGACTTTTCTTTCCAAGAAAAGTTTGTTTAGGATCACTAAAACACTGTAAAGTCTCCCAAAGACAGTCCTGAGCACTTCTTCTTTTTTCTTAAATTTTGGGAGCCAGTTAGCTGTCAATATGTAGCATCTGTACAAATTATATATCCAGTTCCTTCTATATTAATAGGAATAGGTAGGATAAGTAATGCACATGCTCATATTGCAGAGTAGCCCATATGGCAAGTGTCTCTCCTTATATATTTCCAGCCTCTTTTCCCCCTACTCTTCTCTGAGGGAGATTTTCATTTCTGTCAGGAGAGAAAGCAGAAGCTTGAGACTGGAGGCCATCACCCTGTTCTTCTCAAAGGCAGAGGGGCTACCACACAAAAAATTATATCTGGCTGCTCCCTTAAATATTATAGTCTAGGAGATATGATTAGGTTCCATCTAACTTTTGTTAGCTTTGTAATTTGGGGGAAAAAAAAAGAAAAGCCCAAGCTCTATATCCAAGGCTTGACCTCTTCATCGTTTAAAACTAGTTTCACAATGAACATATATAATGAATAGTAAAGAAACTTATTTATCTAAATCATAAAAGAGAATCATAGAAGAATGTGTAGTAAACAATACAGAGTGAAGGAGTTTTCCTATTGGGAATAAGATAATTCAGTTCAACAGAAAGAGTGCCCTGGATTTCACCCAATGGACAATTATCCCAAGACTCTAGAGAAGTAAGTTAGGGATAGGGACAATGTGGAGACTGTCAATTCTTCTAATGACTCCAGAGTCAGAGTCAATTTGAAGTGGAGTTGAACTCTTCCATCTTTTTTTCCCCCCAAGCTAGAAACCAATTAGGTGCTATGCTTTAAAAAGATTTATTTAGAGAGTCCCAATGTGGGAATGGCATAGGTTGAGCCTTGACACAGGGGTTACACTGTAACTGCACATCCTAATCTGGACAGTAGACATTCATCATCCATTTTATTTTTCATTCACTTGATTGGTTATTATGCTGAGCTTTTTTGAGCAATAACAGATCTTATTTAGGAAGCTCTGTAATATTCTGGATGGTGCTTGATTACAATCAGTATAATATCATCCAAAAACAGCATCCTTTAGGGGATCTCATCATCTACATGAATTGTTTTCTCCATTTGGACTTTATGTGGGATATCTTCTTTTATGCTGATCTACTTTTATTTTTTTTTATTAAAGCTTTTTCTTTTTCATTCTTTTTTTCTTTCTTTTTTTTATTGCAAGGCAATTGGGGTTAAGTGACTTGCCCAGGGTCACACTAGGGAATGTTAAGTGTCTGAGGTCAGATTTGAACTCAGGTCTTCCCAACTTCAGGGCTGGTGTTCTATCCATTGCACCACCTAGCTGCCCCAATCTTTTATTTTCAAAACATAAGCATGGATAGTTTTTCAATACTGATCCTCGCAAAACCTTGTGTACCAAATCTTCCCCTCTTTCCCTCAACCCCCTCCCCTAGATGGCAGGTAATCCAATATATGTTAAACATGTTCAAATATATCTTAAATTCAATATATGTGTACATATTTATACAATTATATTGCTGCACAAGAAAAATCAGATCACAAATGAAAAAAAAAAAATGAGAAAGAAAACAAAATGCAAGCAAACAACAAAAAGAGTGAAATACTATGTTGTGATCCACATTCAGTTCCCACAGTCCTCTCTCTGGGTGTAGATGGTTCTCTTCATCACAAGATCATTTGAAATGACCTCAATCATCTTATTGTTTGAAAGAGGGTGACTTACTTTTAGGAAGTATCATTTTTCCCATTTTTATATTATGTTGACATTAATAACTAGAAGACCATTGAACCCAAGTGGTCTCTTGTTTATTTTTTCTGTCATGAAATTATTGACTTATTGAATCAAATGTATATGTATTTTTAATAGTTGATAAACTAGTTAATAGACAAAATAAAAGTAGAATTGAGGCTGCTAGATGACACACACAGTGGATAGAGCTTTGAATTTGGAGTCAGGAAGACACAAATTCAAATATCTGTCACAGATATTCATTAGATGTTTGGCTCTGAGTAAATCATTTAATATCTCTGGACTTAAATTTTCTCATTCCACCATTTCTCTTTAATCTCCAAAAAAAATTATGGTATCTCTGCAACTAATCACAAGAAGAGCTCAGCTTCATATGCTGTCACCACTCCCTTCTTCTGTCATATAACTACAATGCTTCAAGCTACAGCTTGGAATTTCATTAGTACATGACATGAATATTGCTGAAAATATCAGCTCTAGAGTCCTCAACCCATGTCTGATATACTCTCCAAGTGAGTAATTCTTCATACTTACTGCTACATAGGTATTCAATATATTTTGTTAAACGGTATATTGAAAATAGCAAAAAATGAAAGTAAACAATTTGAGGGCTACTAGATGGGGACGGGAATGATTTTAACATAGCAATTCTATGAGCTAGGTGTTACTATTGCATTCTTTTTACAATTGAGAAAACAGAAGCAAACAGTATTTAAATGATTGGAGTATTGTGTTTGGAGTTACATTTGAATTCAGATCTTCTTTACTCCAGATCTAGTGCTCTAGCCACTGCATCTGAGCTTCTTATAAAATGTTTCCAATTATCTTCTAAAAATTCTTTTTGCTTGTAATAATTTGGAAGCCTGGATTGCAAGGAAGATGGAAGTGCCCTTGACAGTAACAGAAATGTTCATGAAGCAGCTAGATGGCACAGTGAATTTGTTCATCTAAAAAGTGCCTGTTTATATCTTTTCACCATTTGTCAATTGAGAAATGATTAATAGTATAGATTTGACAAAGTTCTTTATATATTTTAGAAATACCTTTATGATAAAACTATCTATAAAAATGTTTTCCCAATTTTCTGTTTTCTTTTTGATCTTGGCTGCATTTATTTTATTTATACAAAATCTTTTTAATATCATATAGTCCAAATTATCCATCTTCTACTTAACTTTGCTGTCTCTTGTTTATTAATGAATTGTTCACCTATCCATACATATGAGAAATAATATGCTCCATGTAAGTTTTTTGTAATCTCTCTTTCTATCTAGGTAATGTATCCATTTTGGTTTGGGGGTTTTGTTTGTTTATTTGTTTTTTATTAAAGTTTTTATTTTCAAAACATGCATAATTTTTCAATATTGACTTTTTTTTAATTTAAATTTTATTTTATTTAATAATAACTTTGTATTGACAGAATCCATGCCAGGATAATTTTTTTACAATGTTATCCCTTGCACTCGCTTATGTTTCATTTTTTCCCCTCCCTCCCTTCACCCCCCCCCAAGATGGCAAGTAGTCCTATATATGTTAAATATGTTGCAGTATATCCTAGATACAATACATATTTGCAGAACCGAACAGTTCTCCCGCTGCACAGGGAGAATTGGATTCAGAAGGTAAAAATAACTCGGGAAGAAAATCAAAAATCAAATAGTTCACATTCATTTCCCAGTGTTCCTTCTATGGGTGTAGCTGTTTCTGTCCATCATTTATCCATTGAAACTCAGTTAGGTCTCTTTGTCATAGAAATCCACTTCCATCAGAATACATCCTCATACAATATCATTGTCGAAGTGTATAATGATCTCCTGGTTCTGCTCATCTCACTTAGCATCAGTCCATGTAGGTCTCTCCAAGCCTCTCTGTATTCATCCTGCTGGTCATTCCTTACAGAGCAATAATATTCCATAACATTCATATACCACAATTTACCCAGCCATTCTCCAGTTGATGGGCATCCATTCAATTTCCAGTTTCTAGCCACTACAAACAGGGCTGCTACAAACATTTTGGCACATACAGGTCCCTTTCCCTTCTTTATTATCTCTTTGGGGTATAAGCCCAGTAGTAACACTGCTGGATCAAAGGGTATGCACAGTTTGATAACTTTTTGGGCATAATTCCAGATTGCTCTCCAGAATGGCTGGATTCGTTCACAACTCCACCAACAATGCATCAGTGTCCCCGTTTTCCCGCATCCCCTCCAACATTCATCATTATTTTTTCCTGTCATCTTAGCCAATCTGACAGGTGTGTTCAATATTGACTCTTGCAAAACTTTGTGTTCCAATTCCCCCCTTCCTTCCACATCCTCCCACTATATGTTAAACATGTAACAATATGTGTTAAATCCAATATATGCATCACGTATCCATTTTGACCTTATCTTGGCAAATGGTGTGAGATATTGGTCTATGGCAAGTTTTTAGTTATTATTTTCCTTTTTAGGCTCTCTTTTCACCTTATTTCTGTTACCTTACCTCCTTTCCTCTTATTCTTCATTTTACCCAGCTCTCTAAAGGTTCCTCCTTTATCTATTCACCCTACCTTCCTAATCTTAATCTATACAACCTTCTAAAATTTTTTATTCCACAGTTTTTTCACCTCTGTAGTAGTTCAAAAGACTTCTAAACTTCTTCATAGGAATATATTGTTTCCTCTTCAATCCAGGTGAGAATAAAATTTCAATATCACCAGCCCTCCACTGCCATCTGCTTCCTTTCTATTAGTTTTGCTTTTCATGCCCCATTTTCATGAGATAATTTCTCCTTTTAATTTTTTCCTACTCTGTTTTGATTTTTTAGAATCATTTCATCATAACACAACTCAGCCACAAGTTTTCTTTCAAATTAACTCAGTAATAATAATGATTTTAAGAATACTGAAAACATTTTCATATATCATGAAAGATATATGAAAACAGTTTAACCTTAATTAGTGTCTTATAATTAGCCTTTGATGATTTCCTTATATTTCTTCTGGATCTTTTATATAGAATTTCCATTGAGTTCTGTTCTTTTTGTTACAAATGCCTGAAAGTTATTTGGTTCATCAAACATTTTTTTTTCATTTAGAATTATACTTAACTTTGATGGATAAGTTATTCTTAAATGCAGCCCACCTCCTTTGCTCTTCAAAATATAATATCTAAATAGTCAAAGACTATAATAATCTAGTGTTTGACAAACCCAAAGACCCCAGCTTTTGAAATAAGAACTCAGTATTTGACAAAATCTTCAGGGAAAATTAAAAACTAGTATGGCAGAAACTAGGCATATCTAATACTATATACCAAGATAAGATTAAAATGTGTTCATGAACAAGATATAAAGAGTGATATTATAAGCAAATTAGAAAAACATTGTTTACCACTCAGATCTGTGGAGAAGAAAGGAATCTGTGATCAAAGAAGAACTGGAGATCATTATTAATCACAAAATAGATAATTTTGATTACATTAAATTAAAAAGTTTTTATACAAACAAAACGAATGCAGACAAAATTAGAAGGGAAGCAATAAACTGGGAAGACATCTTTCTTTTTCTTTTTTTTAAATATATAAAGAATTGACTCAAATTTATAAGAATTCAAGCCATTCTCCAATTGGATAAATGATCAAAGGGTATGAACAATTTTCAGATGAAGAAACTGAAACCATTTCTAGTCATATGAAAAGGTGCTCTAAATCACTATTGATCAAAGAAATGCAAATTAAAACAAACTCTGAGATACCACTACTCACCTCTCAGATTGGCTAAAATGACAAGAAAAGATAATGATGAATGTTGGAGGGGATGTGAGAAAACTGGGACACTAATACATTGTTGGTAGAATTGTCAGACATCTTTCTAAAACAATCACTTTAGTCACAATGAAGTCACAGGCAAAAGCTGAGTTAACAATTTGTGCCATCAAACAGAACAATAGTCACTTAATTTTTGACACATTCTTTTTTCCCCAATAATATTTTATTTTCCCAAATATATATAAAGATAGTTTTCAACATTCCTTTTTGTGAAGACTTTGTATTGCAAATTTTATTTCTTCCTCCCCTCTCCAAGATAGTAAACAATCTGAGATAAGTTAAATATTTGTAATCCTTTAAAACATATTTTCATATTTGGCATGTACAAGAATAATCAGACAAAACGGGAGGGGGGAGGAGGAGGGAGAGAAATGAGAAAAACAAAACTAAACTAAACTAAAAGGCAAAAATATTATACTTCAACTCACATTCAGTCTTTATAGTTCTCTCTTGGGATGCATATGGTATTTTCCATCCCAAATCAATTGGAATTGCCTTGAATCATTGCACTGTTGAAAAAAACCAAGTTCATCACAATTGATTATCACATATTCTTGTTACTATGTACTATGTTCTTCTTGGTTATGCTCACTTTACTCAGCATCAGTTTATGTGAATCTTTTCTCAAATCAGTCTGCTGATCATTTTTTATAGAGCAATAATATTCCATTATACTCATGTGCTATAACTTATTTAGTCATTTCCCAACTGGGGTATCCACTCAATCTCTAATTCTTATTGGCACACATTTAACACTTTTGTTTTCCTAAAATTATTCAATCCCTCTTTGACCACATTCTTCAAAGGGTCTCCTCTGTAGCTATTCAAAAGTGAAATATTTCTCCTAAATAAAGTAATTAAGAAACTTATTCCATCTAATCATTATGCTAATCTTTTCATGGCATGAATGAATGAATGAACTAATGAAAAAAAGTCTATGTAAACAAAGATAATACTGCTTTCAAGAAGCTCATATTTTAACGAGTAAGACAACACATATGGAAAGTTTCAACTTTATGTCAGAAAGAAAAAGTCCCATAATTTTTAGGGTACAAGAGCAAACCTTTTTTAAAATGTCATTTCCACTGATAAAATCATAGTTTCTGACAGAACCAACTTTTTTGGGTTTTTTTTTTTTTATTTTTATCAAGAACTTTCTTTTCTGGGTCTTCAGCAGTTATGGCTATAGTACCTGCAGGAAAATGTGCCAGGCTATGGGCAAGGGCTGCCCTAAGGCTCTGGGGTTCACAATACTGAGCTGTCTCCATTGGAATCTTAAGGGAGATGGTAGTCAAGACAGTGATTTGATTTACCTGGCACATGGTGTCTCCTATCTTTCTTTCAGGGTGCCTTGCGATTTCAGCTAAGTCATCATTCCTGTCCTATGAGTGGCAATTGGTTAGCAGTTGAATAGTATAGCTATCCCCTTCCTCACAAGAATTTTTTCTCTAGATAATGGCTGTGAGGACTGATTTAGAAGCAGGACTTGTGTTCTGGGGCTCCCATGTGTCCACTTCTCCTCCATCTCATGTGACTATTTGCTTGTTCTTGTTAGTTGGTCAGCAATTGTTACTGGTTCCTTCACTACAATGAGCACTCTTTTCTTTTTTTTTTTTTTTTATTTAATAATAACTTTGTATTGACAGAATTCATGCCAGGATAATTTTTACACAGCATTATCCCTTGCAATCACTTATGTTTCGTTTTTTTCCCCTCCCTCCCTCCTCCCCCCCCAAGATGGCAAGCAGTCCTATATATGTTAAATATGTAGCAGTATATCCTAGATACAATACATATTTGCAGAACCGAACAGTTCTCCCACTGCACAGGGAGAGTTGAATTCAGAAGGTAAAAATAACTCGGGAAGAAAATCAAAAATCAAATAGTTCACATTCATTTCCCAGTATTCCTTCTTTGGGTGTAGCTGTTTCTGTCCATCATTTATCCAATGAAACTCAGTTAAGTCTCTTTGTCAGAGAAATCCACTTCCATCAGAATACATCCTCATACAATATCGTTGTCGAAGTGTATAATGATCTCCTGGTTCTGCTCATCTCACTTAGCATCAGTCCATGTAGGTCTCTCCAAGCCTCTCTGTATTCATCCTGCTGGTCATTCCTTACAGAGCAATAATATTCCATAACATTCATATACCACAATTTACCCAGCCATTCTCCAGTTGATGGGCATCCATTCATTTTCCAGTTTCTAGCCACTACAAACAGGGCTGCTACCAACATTTTGGCACATACCGGTCCCTTTCCCTTTTTTAGTATCTCTTTGGGGTATAAGCCCAATAGAAACACTGAGCACTCTTTTCAATAGCGACTATGAGGCTAGAATTAAATCTGATTAGATAACAATTAGAACTGGTGGTCTGAGGGCATTCCTACCATTTCAGATGCTCTTGAGTTTGATACCATGCTATCCATATTGGAATCTGAGGGGAGATAGAAGTCAAGGTGGAGTTGTTAATTTGACTTGCCTAGTGCTACATCCTGTCTGTTTGTCAGGGTGCTTTGCTATTTTTATTAAGTTTATTTGCTTGCTCTCTTTGTGTCAGTTGAAAAGAAAGAATCCTGGCTTCTTCACAAATTGCTTCCCTCAAATGATAGCTATGGAGATCAGGGGCACAGAGAGAATGATATCAGTGCCTGGGACTCTTGTACTAAGCATAAGGAAAGACATATCTTAAGATATTTCCATTCTATGTCTAATTATGACCAATATTCCATTTTATAGTACTTTAGTGTTTTTTTCTTTCTTCTTTTTTTTTATAAAAGTATTAATAGAAGGCATTGTTTCCTAAGAATTTGAACAAATACTGATAAGATTTCCTTCATTTAGATAAGTCTCAAAGGACTGGACTAAAAATTATTTTTGGTTAAATGAAAAAGAAGGCTTTTTAACTTCCAAACCTTTCTGACTCTGTGTTTTTAATGCCTTTACCTACACGTGGGTAAATGCTTTTCTTAGGTATTTACTGCATTTGCTCAGTTTACTTGCCTTCAAGATACAATTCAAATATCTTCTCTGTCAGTCTTCCCTGCCTCTCTGTACCTAAATGTGAGAGAATTCTTTCATATCTAACTCTTCTAGTATGTCACATCTCAATACATTGTCATCTTCCTAATTTTCAGAGCTTTTTGAGTTTAGGAAAACTTACCAGAACCTGCACTCTGATTTCCTAACCCTCAAGAATTGAGTCACTTTTACCTTATAATGAGTCAATTGAGTAGGACTCTACCTTTGTAATAGTTATTTTATCAGCAACGATTTATTTTTTTGTATTCTTCACAATATACATACTGAGGACTTGACAAATGCCTTATTGAATGCATTTACTAATAATAATCTAAGTTTTGAAAAGAGCAGATTTTACTATAAATAAAAAAATTATAGGTATGTACATACAGGCTTCATAGATATTTTTATAATGGTATGGAAAGTGTTATTTTTTGAGACACAAACCTCTGATTGGATTTCTCAATGTTTCTCTATTGTTTCTATTCCTATCAGAACTTATACATTTAGTCTTGCCTTTGGACTGGACTCCAAGGAAAGTGACCACAATACTACAATGAACTATAAATCCCATCATTCATTAATGACTACAAAGGCAAGCAAAATACAAACTTTTCAGGTAATCAAAATCTTCATATTAAAACTACTTACACATTGTCAATCATATATTTGAATTAAATATCACATTTGTAAAGAAAATTCATTTAAAACATGTTCCATTGAGTCCATCTCATTTTTTAAATGTTAATGTTTTTTAATATTAACTTAGAAATTATGCAATATTTGCACAAAAGTTTATACTATGAAGCATAAAGCATAATTACCTCACACATGTCCTATATCCTTCTGGTCCCTACTGAAAGGGATCATCTTTATATATGAACTTTTTAACAAATAATAATATCTGGCATTTTTATACCTCCGCTGTCAAATTGCTGAGCAAGGATTATAACAGAGAACTGAATCTGGCATAAAATTCTGCAATTGTGGACTCTTGCCTATGAAAAGAGTACATATAAAGTGAGTTCTAAAGAATACTTGGTTCTGAAAGTTTGTCGATCTGATTAAGATGTCTTTAAATTGAAAATGGAGGAAGAGGGGGAAAGTGTCTCTCTGTAGACACTTAGACATTAAGCTAAATACATAAGAGAATAGCAGGCTTATACAACATAAAAAAAAATGCCAGGCTTGCAAAGGTGTATTCTAAATTGAACTGAATTAACATGAGACCAAACCTGAACAAGAATACTCTTTATCACATGCTAGAGAAGTGTTCATTAAGCCTTTGCTTAAAGACTTCTAGAGAAAGGAACTCTTAAGAGGAAGTACAATCGAGTTTGAAATAACTACCATAATAAAACTATGTATCTTATCAACCTACACACAAACCACTGGTGAGATAAAGACCCAAGGCCTTAATATCTTTTGAAGTCATTTTCAATTCTTGCTTAGCAGTCAATAGAAAGGCTCCTCTTAATTCATATGGCAAGCAAAATAAAATCAATATTTGTACATGTTCTGAAATCCACGTGGAGATTACATTGGCTCACTGACCAATCAGTTACATTAAGAAATTTTTCCTCATATCAAATCTAAAATTTCATTTGAACCTAATTCTGCCCTCCAGGACAACCAAAAATAAATTTGAACCTTTCACAGGAAGATCCTTCAAATACTTGAAAACTATTATCATATCTTTCCTTATACTTTTTTCCTACTAAATAAATACCCAATTCCTTCAGCCATCCTCAAAAATAAAGCTTAAGAGACCTTTTACTATCCTGGTTGTCCTTCTCTGAACAATCTACAAATTTTCATTACATTTCCCAGGAATAAATATGAACCAGATATAGTCTGATTAGGACAGACTACAATAGGACTATTCCCTTCTTTCTGGGCATTTTGTCTGTCTAATTTCAAACTTGATATATAGGTAGGAAGAAAAAACAATGACATTAATGAAGAGAACGAGGGAAATAGAAGGGAAGAAGATGACACAAAGCCTAGAATCTAAAAGCAACAAAGATTAACTTCTCACCTTTACCAGGGAAGGCAAAATTTTCAACTCAGAATTTCTCCCTCTCTTCTTTTCTGTTCTGTGACTCTTAGTTCTTTGGGTGGGGGGGAGAAGGAGGAAATAACCTCCCATGCAACAATTGTACCATGATAGTATATATGCAATTTATTTAAAATTTTTCTCATTTAAGAGAGAAATGTTTTAAAACCTCAAAACCAATGCCAGTAAAGGTGGGAATACCAGCAAAGATGACACTAGGAAAGAAAATGATTAGCATCTAAAAATATATAAAATGCTCCCTTCCAAAAAAATCCATGAAATATTTTATATGACCCAATCTGAAAAAAAAAGTTATGCAAGCCTTAAATGAATAACCAAAGAAAATCTCTAAGTCAAATGTATTTACAAGTATATTCTATCAGATATTTAAAGAGCAATTAGCTCATACTTACAAAAAACTACTCTAAAATATAGTGATAGAAAGGATACTATCAGACAAGAAAAAAAGAGAAAATTATAGACTACTCTACCTAATGAACACAAACAGAAAATTTTAAAATAAAATACTGATGGGGCAGCAAGTTGGTATATTGGATAGAGCACTAGACCTGAAGTCAGGAGGACCTGAATTTAAATCTGGCCTCAGACACTTAACAGTTCCTGGCTGTGTGACCTGAGCAAGTCACTTTACTGCAATTGTCTCAGCAAAAAAAATAAAAAATAAAAAATAAAAAATAAAATAAAATACTTAAAGAAAATGGTTCTCTATTACCAAGAAAGATATATAGCATAAATGCAAGAAAGATTACACATTAAACAGAATAATTAATATAATTAATCAAACAGATTACAAAGATAACAAAAACCATATTAAGCAGCAGAGAAAATTACAAAAAACCAATACTTAATATATTAATACCAGATGGTATAATAGCTAAGTTCTCAACTTGATTAAAAAGTTGGTTGAATTACTTGGAGAAATAGAAAGCAAAACTATAAATTTTGGTATCCTAATGTGATCTTTAAAAACTTAGATTAATTCTAATACATTCAATAGAGGAAGAATTTTGGATGATCCTCAAAATAGTCCTTGAAGTAAAAAACTTTCTTGGAGGAAATAAAGGAAAACAATTCCAGAAAAAAGAGGCAGAACATGCACAACTCAGCGTCTTCTAAGAGGTCACAATTTTCAATACTTTTTAAATTTTTCCAAATATTTGTCTGTCCTATATAGAAGCTGTGCAAAGTGTCCTCTGGGAAATAAAGAACTACACAGAATTTACCACAATTATAGAGGGAAAATTCCTATGAATGTTCTATTTCTATTTTAGCATGCTGCAATATTATTAGAAGTTATACTGCTTAGATAGAACATTTGGTTTTAAAAAGCATACAGTGTTTGAAATCAGAAGACTTGAGTTCAAATGTAGTTGTATGATATCACATATGGGGCCATTTCACATCTTTAAGTTTTCACTTTCTCTTCTGTAAAAAGAAAATAACAATACTTATCTTACCTTCTTCCTAGTGTGCATTTGAGGATCTAAAATGTAGAAAACATTTGATAGTTTAAAAGCACTTTACATATGTAAGGTTTAAAGTATTATAGAACATGTTTGATGTTGAAATACTGATTTTTTTTTCTTCTTTCTTAGGCACTGACACATAGGAGAAGTCTTTTGGTGGTACGTCATGGGGAAAGAGTAGATCAAATTTTTGGAAAGGCTTGGTTGCAGCAATGTTCAACTGTAGATGGTAGGTGAAGTCATACCCTGAATCCAAATTAGATTGATATGTTGAAATCAATTCTCCAACCATTACATTTATCTATATCATTCCCTGATACACATTGTATATTATATGACAAGTGCTCCAAATTGTCATCTTTAGATTCTAATTATCTTTAGTTTCAAAATACTGACAAAATATTGGTCTTCCTTCTCACTCTGATTGCATCATGCTTTTCTCTGCCTCCCCCCGCAAAAAAAAAAAAAAAAACCAAGCCATTAATTGTTTTATTAGCTACACAACATATAATTATGGTAAAACAAGAACAATTTATTTAATATCGCAAGCTTACTCACCAAAGCAATGCTTATTATCAACAAGATCTACTTGATAATTACTCACCAACAAAATCAGGTATAGGAAGGGCCATCCCATGCTCACCACAGTGGCATTCACTCCATACAACATTTAAGAGAACTCAAGAAGACAAAGCCTTTTTGGTCTTTAAAAGGCTGGTAACATTTGACAATTTTATCTCTTTCTGGGACTCCACTGCTTTTTTTCATTAATTTAGCAGATGTAGTTATGGCAGATTTACTCAATCATTATAAATGCAAATAATCCCACCAAGAAAATCCTACATCCTTCCATCAATTTTTTGTTACCTCTAAGAAGAATCCTAATTACATGCACTTATTAAAATGATGCCTATCATACAGGCCACAGTTATTAACTTTCAGGCATAGATCAGTAAAAAGAACAAAGGTAATAAATGGAACCTCTACTGCATGCTAATAATAATATTTATGACAATTAGTATTTGTCTATAGCTTTAAGGTTTACAAAGGGCTTTATGAATATTATTTCATTTTAGCCTCAATAATCCCAAGAGAAAAGTCCTATTATTATCCCATTTGACAGAATAGGAAACTGAAGCAGAAGATAAATAATTTTTCCCTGGTCACACAGCTAGTCAATATCTAAGAATGGATTTTAATTCATGTCTTTCCTGACTCCAAATCCAGCACAGTGTGACATGATAAACTGCTTCTTCTGACTTAGGAACTCTTTAGATCAGTATTAAGAGATAGTTATGAAAAAAAATTTAAAAAAAAAAGAGATAGTTATGATCTAGCCTACAGTTTAAGTGCCTAAGCTTAAAGCAATTAAGTGTACCTAGTACTGCTCTTTGAAAGTAGAAAGATCTGTGTTTAATCTGCCTCAGACACTTAACCTGTTTCTCTGGGCTTTACCTCTCTCAGTCTTCTCATCTTTAAAATAAGGATTATAATAGCATCTACCTCACAGGGTTCTTACAAAAATCAAATGAAATAAAATATGTAAATATGCACATAATGTACACAATTCACAAATTATAAATAAATATTAAAATGAGCTAAAAAATTAAAGTGCTCTGAAACCTTAAAATGCTTTTTAAAGGTGAGATCATTTTGAGACTCAGGCTCACATGTTTCTGCCAGGATTTTTACTCAATCCTAAAGTAGAAATCAACCAACACCTAAAACAGATATCAGCAAAGCTTCCCTATCAGTTCAGGAAAGGTAAAATCACTCTGAATGCAGATGTTGATTTGTCCAAAGGGCTTATTGTGGTTTATCTGAGCATGATCTAGGACAAAACTCAAAGCTGGTGCTTTTTTGCTTTCTGTCCCTTTACTGGTGGTATTTGAATTATGTTACGCAATTCTTCAGTAACATAATGATGGAAAGAAGTCAAGAGCAGCCTTGTATAAGGCCTTCATTCTGTCTCCATTCTCTGTAGCTCTTAAAATTTGAAGTACTTGTTATAGTAAACCTTCAGCTCTTTCTGATCTCTGTTTTTTGTTTTTTGTTTTGTTTTGTTTTTTAATTGAAATAGTATTTTATTTTTCCAAATATATGTAAAGATAGTTTTCAACATTCATTTTCATAAGATTGCATGTTCCAAATTTTTTTCTCCTCTTCCTTGCTACCTTCCTCCCCAAGATAGCAAGCAATCTAATATGGGTTATGCACATAAAACATTTTAACTATATTTCCATATTAGTCATTTTGTGAAAGAAAAATCAAAACAAATGGGAAAAACAATGAAGAAAAAAGAGCAAATCAAAAAAAAAAAAAAAGGTGAAAATAATATGCTTCAACTTGCACTCAATCTCCATAGTTTTCTTTCTGGATGCATATGGCATTTTCTATGCCAAGTCTAGGAAATTATCTTACATCACTGAATTGCTAAAAAGAATTAAGCCTATCATAGTTGCTGATCTCAGTTTTTTAGGAGGAGTTTTTGGCTTTTCAGGTACCATAGCAGTAATCATATTCTATGACTCAGGAGCAAGTAGGGATGCTTTAAATGGATTAGGTTTGATCCCAGGGCCTGACCCCAAAGAAGTCAGATTTCTTCAAGGAAATCTGAAATGCAAAGCTTGTATGATTCATATTTAAGATTTTCCCTAAAGAAGATAGTAGTCTTCCACATATGTGTCTTCAGTATGGGGCAAGTTTATTTTTAATTTTTATATAATTATTTTAATTACAGAAAAAAAGATGCAATGCACTAAAAGATAAGAAACATTTTTGTTCCCTTTTTTCCAGTTGTATTCAACTCTTTGTGACCTCATTTGGGGTATTCTTGGAAAAGATACTGGAATAAATTGCTATTTCCTTCTCCAATTCATGAGGCAAATAGGGTTGAGCCTTGCCTAGGATCAGCCTGTTAGTTAAATGTTTGAGGACAGATGTCTATCCAGGGAAATAAGTCTTGGTGACTCCAGACTGACTCTATTCGCCTAGTTGCCCCAAACAGGAATATAAAACAATTAAATAGTGTTAACATAATGATGTTCAATATATTCTTTCCAAAAGGACTAATGAACCATTATTTCACATTCACATTAAATTTATACTGTCCATTCAAATCATAGATATTATCTTGAAAAATTGGCAGCAATCCAGGTTGAATAGTATTTTTCAGCTATATGGTATCTTTTCCTTTAAGTTTCATAGATATTCTTCTTGCAGGCCTCTCTCCTGATCTGAGTGAACATGATTATTCCCATTTCTCATTCTACTGTGTTTTATAAAAGCTCTGAATCTCTTTTCGGTCTTTGCATGACTCAACTACTTTCTAGCATTAGCATAGTGCCAGTGGTTTCCTGCAAAAGGCACATGGATGCTACATCTTTCTAGGTCAATAAATAAGAGTTTCTGTATCAGTATTCTTTTCATAGTGATTGGCCAAAACCAGAAGTAAGCTCAGGTTTATAAACACTATCTATTCTTAAGTATCAACTCAATGAATAACACTGTTGCTACAGTAAAGCTGAAATGTTAAATTAATACCAAAAGATGTAGAGAGTAAGATTTTAGCTTTGTGTAATTTAAAATATCCTAACTGTTACAATGGAATGGATTGCCTAAGGAGTTAATGGATTTCACATCAAGGAAATTTTAAGGTAAAGCTTAAATGACAACATATTGGTAATATTATGGAGGAAATTCCATATTGGTATAAATTTGGTTAGATGATCACTGAATCCATCTGGAATCTGGAGCTTAAACAGTAAAATGTTTAAAATACAAATCTTCACCAATTTGATGGAATTAATTGTAACTAAAACATTAATTTATACCTTAGGAAAATACTATAGACCAGATATGAACTTCCCTTCTAATCTTCCAGAAAGGAAGAAAGGACTCAAAAATTTTGAAAATGATCCACCTTTATCCTCTTGTGGTATTTTCCAGTCCAGACTTACAGGTATGTATTAGATTTTTTTCTTTAATTAGCATTAATACCAAGAATTGAAATTTTAAACTCTCTATATAGAAAGTATAAAAAGAAGGGAAGATTCACCACTTGGTATACAATTTATTTTTTAATAAAATTATGCTTTACATTTTTTTCAGAATCTATTATTTCTTTTTCTTCAATTTTAATAATTTATTCAGTGAGTTAATGTTTTTAATTTAGTTGATTTCTTCTTTATTTTAAGAATTTCTATCTTGGTATTTAATTAAGAGGATTTTTTAAACTGTTGGCTTTTAGGTATTTTTAGTTTCATTTTCAATGCATTGACCAGTTCTTTCTCTTTTTAATTAATCTATTACTTTTTCAATTCAATATTATATTATTCACACCTAAAATTTTACTTTCTGCATTGTAGACATTTAGACTATTTAGAAGATAGGAAAATTGATAATCCCAAAAACTGGGGAAGAACTCACTTATATGACCAAAATTCTAAGGAAAAATGATTAGTGGTCTGGCAGAAATTAGGCTTAAACTAACTTCATATTAAACAAAAATATAAGTACAAATAGATAAAAGTCTGAGGTATAAAAGACCACATCTTAAATTAGAGGGAAAAGAAAGAAATTATTTTTGGAATCTATGAATACAAAAATATTTTATGCCTAATCAAGTGATAAAGAGAAACATTGAAGGAAAAATATAAAATTTTAAAAATATAAAATTTAAAAGATTTTCCACAAATAGTTTATTTTATTTTATTTTTTATTAAAGCTTTTTATATACAAAATATATGCATGGGTAATTTTTCAACACTGACCCTTGCAAAACCTTCTGCTTAACTTTTCCGCTTCTTTCCCCTTCTCCTAGATGGCAGATAGTCCCATGCATATTAAATATATTCAAGTATAACACAAATAGTTTTAATGTAACCAAAACTAGAAAAGCAATAAGTAGCTGGGGAGAAGGAGGATAATTTTTTAGAACACTGATAAAAAACAATCATAAACTACAAATCCAAAAAAATGAAGATGACACATGCCACTTGCACCTTGAAAAGAAGTGTTGAAACTAAAATACATAAAGAAACACATTTTCCAAATTAGCTAATGAGTTTTGCTGAACTATGCAACAATGTATCGAGAACTTTTTTGATTTGAACTTCTTTTTTATTTTCTTCTCAGTGGGGTTAGGGACAGTAGGAGAACTAAATTAATTTTTTAAAGCTCTTTAATTTAAAAATTAAAAATAAACTTTTTTAACAGATGAGAAAAATTAGTCAAATAGAAATGAAATATCCTATTGCAGGTCACAAAGTTAATGAGCATCAAAACTAGAACTGGAATCTTGATATCCTTAAACTCAGATAATCTCTTTCTGCAGTATTTCAAACTACTGTTTGACATCTTTGTGTCTGTATACATTTGTCTGTGTAGATGAGTGACTGATATAAGCACAAATTTCTACCTATAAATCAACTTTACCATCTTATGCTCATTCTGATATTTTTTTGTAGTAATGACAAAAAGTTATCAAAGGAATAGACTCTATAGCAAGAGGTATCATGTTTTCCATTTTACTGAAGGAGATTTTGGTTGAGTGTATGTCTCTTCTCTCTGCATCAGTTAGAAAAACAACTATAACCACACCCATGGCAAAATTTAGTTTAAAAAGAGGAATTTAATGTCTTTTGTTTTCAAGGAGAAGCTCTATTAGATAGTGGCATCAAAATTAGCTATATGTACTGTTCACCAGCACTGCGATGTATACAGACAGCAAAACACATCCTAGAAGGTAAGTTAAATATTTAAATGGGTTTCTATCATTTCACTGAGAAAATTATAATGATTACTCACAGAATTTTATATTGTGTGTATGAAAATGGAATTTAGAATTTATCTAGTCTAATTCCTTCTTTAATAATTGAGGAAACTGAGGCTCAAAAAGGCCAAATTATTTTCTCAGGGTTATATAGCTAATAAATGGTTGACAGATTTAAAATCCAGGCTTTCTGACTTACAGCCTAGTGTTCTTTCCCTTGTCGCATACTGCTTCTTTCCAATGGCAAAAGAAAATCGAGCATAGCTGAGAATTTAATGATAATTAATTCAGAGATAACTCTTTATCTACTCTTTAAGAATAATCAAAAGTTATAAAACAAATTTTTTAAAACTGTGAGATATCATTGTTATCAAAATTTCTCAATAGAACAAGACAAAGAAAAATAAGATACTTCCACAGAAGGAGAAAATACATATATAATATGTGTTTCATGCTGCACACTTTAGCTCATTTCAGTTCTGTTGCACTTATAAAGGGAGAGCGAATTTCTATACATAATGGAAAGTTGGATTAGATGAACTATGAAGTCATTGTCAATTCTAGAGTACTTCTCTAGATCAGAGGATTAGAAAATTGATTATAGGCACATCTCTCAAAAACAACTACTAAGAATGTAGCAGAGCAATACTTTTATCTATTAAAGGTTGTAGTATATTCTAACAGAAAGAGAAAAGAAAAGCATTATTTAATAGTAAAAATAGTTATCTCAGACAGCTAGATGATGCAATGGATAAAGAACCAGCCCTGAAGTCAGGAGGATCTGAGTTCAAACTGGTCTAAGACACTTAACACTTCCTAGCTGTGTGACCTTGGGTAAGTCATTTAATCCCAATTTAAAAAAAAAAAAAAAAAAGTCATTTCATGGTCAAAAGTCCCAAATTCCATCTATTAATTTATCCACTAAGTAACTGTTGGCTTGACCTATTCACATTCCTGACTTTCTAGTTTTTCATCTGTGTACAAATGTATTTGGCTTAAAAATTTAGTAGTTTTAAATATTTTTCATTTTTCTGATGGAAATGCCTGGCAAGACAACATTGTTGGACAGTTTTTAATGATAGAGAACTTTTTATTGTCTTCTATTGTAAAGAAATCAACTTGCCTATGTTAATCACCCATTGGGCTCCAGTGCTTTCATGCTTTCTTTTTGTTAGAACACTCTCCTGTAATGCCATTTTTCAAACATTCAATTCTCTCCAGCATTTCTTTTAGTATTTCTAATCTTAATTAACAAGGAATAAAGCCAGGGAAATAATTTTTGTGATAAACATTATTATCATACTTCTAAAAGGTGAAAGTAAAATCAAATGTAAAATTTAAATAGAGTCCTACTTTATTAAAAGAGATAGTATTTTGGTAAGGCTGGGTTAATACTATTTAAGAATTAATATTGAGAACACACATTTTGTACTTGTGCCCTCTTGGGTGCATCTAGGTAAGGTGCACACTCCTTTTGAATTATAAAGTTCCAAAAAAAAAAAAAAAAAAGAATTATAAAGTTCCTGGTTCTAAACCCCTTAATGATATAACAATACAAGAATAAGCATTTATATGAAGATCATAGAAGAAATTTTTTACCTGAAATGCTTTTTAGGCCAGGTTGTATTTTCCCCCATCTTTTTGTCAGCCAATTCAGAATTCATTTTAAGGCAATATAGTAAAGTTTTTTGGAAGGGAATTTGGGAGAACTCAGATGAATCTCTGCCTTTACTCCAACATCTTGGTTCTACCTCCAGGTTAATTACTTTTTGTAAGGTCCTCAACTAGTCTATGGAGTTATTTAGTAAAAAGGAAAGTTACTTAATCTCTCAATAATGTTTACAAATATTCACAAATCAGATCTACTCCATCTATGAAACTGCCCAAAGCCTATGCACATTATCTCTGCAGCTAAATCCTAAATCTGGCTAGTCTGAAAATTAACAAGTATTTATTAAATGTTTACTATATGTCAAGCATAGAAGTTGTAAAGAAAGGCAAAAGCATAATCCCTGGCCCACAGAAAATGGGAGATTATCTCAGAGAAACAGCTTTAGCACTAAGGATCATTAGTTTAGCAATTAAGAGATGATTGATTAGCTAAATAGAAATATGTTTTATATGATGTCATATGTATACATTTCTTTCCTTCTTAAAGAGGAGAGGTACTGGAAAGAGAGAGAATATAGAATTCAAAATTTTTAAAGCAAATGTCTATAATACATTAAAAATACATTTTTAAATCAAAAACATAGGGGGAAATGACATCATTGGTAATTGTAGAGAGAGTGATATTTGAATGATGAGTTTAAAGCCAAATTTCTTTTTTTTGCTGAGACAATTGGGGTTAAGTGACTTGACCAGGGTCACACAGCTAGGAAGTGTTAAGTGACTGAGTCAAGTCTGAATCCAGGTCCTCCTGACTTCTAGGCTGGTGCTCTATCCACTGTGCCACCTAGCTGCCCTCTAAAAGCCAAATTTCAGAGGGATTTGAAAAGAGTCAAAAGAAAGGTAATGGACACTCCTGATTGTACATGGGTTTTTTCAAGGAGTTTAGCCATGAAAGGGAGAAGAGTTATATGACAATAGCTAGCAGGTTGGACAGAGAAAACTACATCTCTTTGACATTGTTCTATCCCATAATCCCTATTAGGGTAATGGTTACACTCTTTTCTTAGTTCCATATATCAGGAAACCTCTTCTTCTTGTTCTCCCAAGAACAAAGGCAAGAAAGTCAGCTTGGAATCAAGTCACCATCAACAGAAAGAGTTTCCTTCTCCCGAGGCTTTTGAATCACTGCCCCTGGAACATGCTATAGACCTATTAGATTAATATGAAATCTCAATTACCCAGAACAACTTCATCTTTATTGTTACTCTCCCATGTGGCATTATATTAACCAAATATTCAGTTGTCAAAGAAAAGAAATTTTGCCCTATGGTACTATCTTAAAGATGTTTGATAAATGCTGTGGTTAATAGTAGGTCTTTGCATATCACTCAAATTACATGGTTTCTTAGATTAGATAATATTTTTATTTCTTCTTTGAATCAATTGTTCATCCTTATATTAATAACATTTAGTTTGCCTATGTAATTGTACTGATTTAAATTGTAATGATTAAAATGCCATGATTCCATTTGCATTTTTAACTTTCTGGTTTCCATGCTCTGTGATTTTACTAGACTCACTAATGACTCTGATATTTATTGGGTTATACAATTACGATAACAAATGTAGAATTTATGGGGTCATTCATTACCTTCACAATGATGTGATTTGTTGTACATCTGAGTTTTCAGCAAAATTTTCACAAGAGCATCACATATTTCAACCTATCTTCTTTAAAATATGATATTTGGGCATGTTTATATGCTAGATGTTGGAATCTAAGGTTCAACTATATATAATCCAATCACCACAAAATACGTCTTTTTTTGAATCCAGAACTCAAACAGGAGAAATCATTGAAAATAAGAGTGGAACCTGGACTCTTTGAATGGACCAAGTGGGAAATAGGTGAAACAATACCTTCCCTCATGACACTGACTGAACTAACCAAAGCAAATTATAATGTTGATGTTGATTACAGGTATGCCAGAACTTCTGTTTTTCCCTTGAATTTTCTGTGCTCTCATGCTTCAAATCATTTAAACTTTAGACTACTCTTCTAAAATTGAATTAATGAAACACACGAGCACCATACTTAACGTGCTACAGTACATACTTTAGTATAAGCATTCTCTGGGCCCTAGGAATACAAAAAAACAAAGTGAAACAGTCGGTGCTCTCAAGGAACTTACATTTTAAATACATATCAGTTTGTTGTTGTTATGCTGTCAATTAGTCATGTATGATTTCATGACCCTAATTAGGACTTTTCTTAGCAAAGATACTGGAATAATTTACCATTTTCTCCTCCAATTCATTTTACAGATGAGGCAAACAGGGTTAAATAATTTGCTCTGAGTCACACAACTAGTAAATGTCTCAGGACAGATTTGAATTCAAGTCCTTCTAGTTCCAGGACTGACACTATATTCACTATACCACACCAGATACCCATGTACAGCAACAATTGTGTACAAATTATATATACATATTTTTGTAAAAAAATAAATATAAAATAACTTTGGAAAGAGCTCCAGCAATAGTTAAGGGATCAAAAAAGTCCTCCTTTAAGAAGAATTTGAAGAGCATTTGAATTGTGATGTACATAATATTCACTCTCTGAATATAAGAAAGAGTATTCCAGAAAAAAGAGATTGGAGTTTTAAAGATGAAGTCTTTTCTAGCTATGTAGCCAACCAAAAGAAGCTGCTCCTATTCAGGTGACAGAAGAACACAGGATATCTCCTCATAGAATCAGAGCACCTTTGTATTATAAGTTCTAGGTATGTTCCAAATTTCCATTATATTAAAAAGATCATTTTGGCAGCTTTATAAATGATAGATTGGAGAGAAATAAGACAAGAAAGAGGAAAACTAATGAGGTTATTATAGTTAAGATGCAAGGTGATGAGGGTTGGACTAGTTATTAAATATGTGAGTAGAAATAGAACAAATATGGCATCATGAATGTAGAAATGACTTGATTTGGCAATTTATTGGATATGTTGGGTAAATGAAGAGTGAGAAAATGAAGACAGTGTCTTTATGAAAGAAAGTGAGTGTTTGAAACAAAAGTTTCAACTTTTTAATTGTCAAGTATTCTTAAATAACAGCATTGAACTGTCAGATATATAATTAACAAAAGACATGATCTGTGCTTTCAAATCAATTTGTTAAATATCTCTAGACAGTGTTCTAAGCATTATAGATACAAAGATAAAAAACCAAGACTACCACTATCATCACCCCCAAAGAACTTACATTTGGTTGGGCAGATATAATATATACACAAATAAGAAATAACTGAAAGATCAAAGAAAGTTTCATAATGGAGTTAACATCTGAACTGAATTTTAAAGGAAGATGAAGATTCTTGGGAGATGTAGATAATTCTGGGTATTGGCAAACAGAAGCGGCAACAGAATTTTAATTTTTTTTCCCAAGAGGAAAACTAGGAGCCAAAGGAATATATCAGGTGGTCCTGAATTCAGTACAAGGGAGACAGAGAGAAGTAACACTTAAAATTCCTGATCCTTTCCCAAGGGTAAAATTGGAGGGAGAAAAAAACAAAAGAGCATCAAATTTCCTATTACCTCCCATCAGGGGTAAATTAAAAGCCAAAGAGAGTGGAGATTTAGACTCTGACAACCTTAATAATCTGTAGGCTAATCTACACCCAAAGAGAAGACAGTAGGAACTGAATGTGGGTCACAACATAACATTCTCGCTCTTTTTGTTGTTGTTCACTTGCATTTTGTTTTCTTACTTATTTGCTTTCCTTTTTGATCTGATTTTTCTTATGCAGCAAGAGAATTGTATAAATATGTTTACACATATTGGATTTAACATATATTTTAACATGTATAACATAGATTGTATTGCTTGCCATCTAGGGGAGGGAGTTGGGGGGAAGAAGGGGAAAATCTGAAACACAAGGCTATGCAAGAGTCAATGTTGAAAAATCATCTATTCATGTTTTAAAAATAAAAAGCTTTTTAAAAAAATCTATAGGCTAGAGAGGCAAGTCAAGGGCAGAATTGGGAAGGAATAGGAGAGTTTTTAGTATCCTTCTCCATATCCCCAGAAGGCAAGTGCTACTTTGTCCCTCTAGGATCTAAGACATCATGCCTCCCTTCCCCAGAAATAAAAACAAACTCTCCCAAAGTAGGAAGACTTTGTATATGGTTTGGCAACAAGATGACTATTGATTTAGGACTAAGTATTAAGAGACTCAAATTGTCCTTCAGGAAATAAATTTTCGGGGCACAGAAAACTATTAATGGAATAAAACATGGTCTCAGTTCTATGTGGCCCCCTCCCCTCAAACCACATCTTCACAGCCATACTAGAAAGAATTTGACTTAAGTGGGGGAAAATGTAGCTATAAATGCTCTTTTTGATCAAGGTTTTTCTCATGAGCATATTCACAGCATATAAGATTCCTTAATATGTGTAACTTCAAAGATAACTATTCTATGATCTTTTTATCAAGATCTGGGAAATATTCCTCAATGACAATTTTGTCATTGCTACAGAAGATAAGCCGAGCAAAGTATAAATGAAAGAAGAACCCTATATAACAGGGCCTCTTAAACTTTTTCCACTTATGACCCTCCTTTTTTGTTTTACAATTTTTCCACAACCCCATTTCAAAACTGAGCCAATACAGTTCTAGCAGCTTTCATGCATGCACAGTGCAAAGTGTGCATGTTGTGTGTTCAGAACCAAGACTGCAGTAAAGTCACATGATGTAACACAGGCAAGTGCTGCCAGAAGCACCTCAGTTCATCATATGTTTGCTTTTGAATAAATTTTTAGTCATTGCATTCAAAAACCTTCTATTGTTGCAAAAAAAATTTTTGTGACTACCACATTCAGTTGCAACTGCATAACTTGGAATTGCAACCCACAGTTTAAAAAGTTTTGTTCTATAGGAGTTGATGTTTACTAAAAAGATTGTTTGTTGATAAAGATTGTTTGTTGATAACTTTGGGCTACCTACAGCCAATCTCAAAACACCACAGGGTTTAGTGATAAGATTCATGGACATTCAAAACCAATCAAGGAAAATTCAAATTATTGAAAAGGTGAAAACTTAGGTTTTCACCTAAGAAGTCTTATATTTCTGGACCATCTTAAAATATAGGACTGATGGAAACTTTTTGAAAAATGAAACAAACCTAAGAAGAGCCAATAAAATAGATTTTGCAATTGACAAAAAAATGCAGAAATTAAAAAGATTTAAATCCAGACTACTGGTTCAGACCATAAAGACCATAATGACCATAAAGAATCTCCCACATATAATCCAGCAAAGTTCCATAAAAAAGTATCAGATTAAAGAATAACCAAGAAATTCATAGGGAGAAAAAAAAATAATAAATTCCTTAATCCAGTCCATTAGTATGCAAAACGACAGGCAAAATCTGCAAGAATTAGAAGCCTCAAGGGAATCAGTTAAAAAAAAAAAAAAAAACCTCAGGTAAACAGCTCTGAAGGTGATAGAAACACTGAGCAAGGATGGAAGGATGAAGAAGACCACAAAGCTTTGGCTAACAAAATATAGAGAACAGAAAGACCATAAAGCTCTGACTAGAGATACCACAAGAAAGGCAGAAATCCACAGACTAGTTCCCAGAGTAAAGTGAGCAGAGGTAGAACAGTTAAAACAATTTGTGGCCAGTTAAGACCACAGAAGACCATTGATGAATCATTCAACCAACCTCTTATCACAAGTTAGTGAATTACGAGACTTGATTTTCAGACACAGCCAATACATGCATTTCTTTTTTCTTACTATATTTCTTGCAAAACAAAAGTTTTTTTTTTTTTTTTCCATTTAAAAAGGTAGTAAAAAGCCATCCTCCAATAAGTGGTCAAAGAATATGAAGACAATTTTTAGATAAAGAAATTAAAGCCATTTCTAATCATGACAAAATGCTCTAAATCACTATTGATTAGATAAATACAAATTAACACAACTCTTCAGTACTACTTCACACCTCTAAGATTGGCTAAAATTACAGGAAAAGATAATGATATATGTTGAAGGGGATGTTGGAAAACTGGGACATTGAGGAGTTGTGAACTGATCCAACCATTTTGGAGATCAATTTGGAAGTATTTCCAAAAGGCTATCAAACTGTCCATACCCCAGCAGTGTCTCTACTAAGCCTATATCCCAAAGAGATCATAAAAAAGGGGAAAGGATCACATGTGCAAAAATGTTTGTAGCAGCCCTTTTTGTAGTGTCAAGGAACTGAGTGATTAGCCATCAGTTGGGAAATGACTGCATAAGTTATGTCTATGAATGTAATGAAATGTTATTGTTCTATAAGAAATGATCAGCAGGCTTATTTCAGAAAGGCCTGGAGAGACTTACATGAACTGATGTTAAGTAAATTGAGTAGAACCAAGAGAACATTGTACACAGAACAACAATATTATGTGATGATCAACTATGATGAACTTGGCTCTTTTCATGTTATCTCATTTTTTTTTCACTTGATAGTATTTTTTTCCCAATTACATGTAAAAAAATGGTTTTCTGTTATGGTCCAGAACTCTGTATTTGAAACAAGGATTCTTACAAGGTATTAAGTCAGTGGAATTGATAAGACAATGGTTATTTAGTTTAGTATGGTGATTAATAGTTCTTTAGTTCAGTATGATTTTATTAATATTACAACAAATAATGGTTCCCTAGTAATATAATGATTGGCTTATGCTCAGTATACTGCATATAAACTGGGACAAACTCAGCCAGAGTTAGTCTTGGGAAAGATAAGGGCTCAGAGACAGACTCGGAAGGGGACTGGAACAGACTGGGGGAAGACTGGCTGGAGGATGGAGCACAAGCTCTCAAACTGAGACAGACTTCAACAAGAGACCATTGTGGTGGTCCTCCTGCCTCTCCCACAGAAACTAAGACACATTCCAGAGGATCTCAAGAAAGCTAGCCAAGCCCTAGGCAAGGAAACAAGACTTTGAAGGAGATAATAAAGAATTTGGACTTTATCCCTGGCTATTCTCGTGGTGAATACTCAGCTGAAACAAAGGCTGGTCCAGAGACCTCCAGAAAACCAACCAGAACACTACAATTTTCAACATTCATTTTTGTAAGATTTTGAATTATAATTTTTTTCTCTCTCCCTCCCCTCTTCCCAAGATAGCAAACAATCTAGTCTAGGTTATACATATGCAATCATTTTAAACATTTTTCCTTATTTTTTTCTTTAGGAAACTCCTTAGAAACTTAATTAGATTACTGTTTAGGAAAAATTCCCAGATTTTTTTCTAGGACAGCCCAGTTTCATCATGAGATTAAGTAAAGCACTAAGTTCAGAGGGAGAATAAAAATAAGGCATATTCACTAGCCTCAAAGAAATAAACAACAATCCAAATGGATATCAATCAGTCAAGTAGCACAGAAAGGTGAACCTTTGCACCCTTTTCCCCTTGCACCAGGAACCAGATTAAAATATAACAGGGAAATAAATAAAAAGATATAAAAGTATAGATAACATTATGTTTTAAATTAAGTTCATAAACAGCCAGCAAGGATCATTAAGTACAGAACAATGGCCTCCGTTTATTTGATTTTCTAATATAGCGCAACTGAGACATAACCATTGCATATATAGATTCATGAGCACGTCAAGAAATCTAGAAGACCCATTAGGTCAATTTCTTATGAGGATATACAGGAAAACATAAACAAGAATCTCATAGGACAAATATGTACATATGAACTATGGCCTGTAAGGCAATGTCATCATTACCTTACATCCTCATCAGTGAGATCACAGAACCATCATTATCAGAAGAGGGAAAGGGAGACAATTCTTTCTGGCATGGAGGTAACACCACATGATTGTTCCCTTTATCTTCTTTTTTAGATCTGAATTCCCACTTTCCTCCCTGATGCCATCAGAAAGTTATGATGATTATGTAAAAAGGTGTTCTATGACTGTGAAGCAAATTGTTGCTGCTTGCCCAGGTAAAAGCAATTGTTTTTCACAATGTATATAATTATTTTCACTTCCTATATTTTCAGAATCTTTATCCTGTATTATAAACTAGCCAAGAGGGGAAGCTAAATAGTACCGTGGATTGAGTGCTGGCCCTGGAATAGGAGGAACTGAGTTCAAATACAGTCTCAGTCATTTCCTGTGTAGTGGTTAGATGACTCTGGGCAAGCCATTTAATCGCAACTACCTTGCAAAAAAAAAAAAATGAAAGAAAAAGAAACCATCAAAATAACTATTATCTAAATAAGTTAGTATCTTTTTCCTATAGCAGAATTATGGTGCAACATTGGGTTTAATTCAGTGGATTGATTTAATATTTGTCAATCTTTTTGAAGTTATACTCCTCTCCTTTTTTTGTGCTCTCACTCCCCATATCCAAATATATCTTGGGTCAGAGCAAAGATGTTAGAGCGAATATAAGTAAAGATATCAAATCAAAATCAAATCAGCTCAACTTTTTTTAACTTAAAAAAATGCTATTATAATAATACGCACTGTTAATGGTGGGTATTATGATCACATTTGGTAAGGGGCCCTGCTCACTCTTGACCATAAACTGATTTGCCCATAAAGCTCTACCATTATGCTGATATACCTTACCCCCTCATTATTCTCCAGGTAATCTCAAGGTTTGGGAGGAATAAAAAATACTTTCATCCAGGGGGCTTGCAAAAACCAAATGTTAATTCTTCAGGGTGAACATTTGTTTACTTTAGAAATGAGCAAATACTAAAAATTAGGGTTAATTTATTATTTTTGTTGAAAAGAAAATGATACAGTAACAGCAAGATTATGTGATAATCAATTATGATATTCTTAGCTCATCTCAGCAATGAGGTGATTCAAAATAATTCCAATAGACTTGGGATGGAAAATGACATCCACATTCAGAGAGAAAACTATATAGACTGAATGTGGATTGAAATATGATATTTTTACCTTTTTGTTTACTGTTTACTTTTTCTTTCTTGTGGGTTTTTCCCTTTTGGTCTGATTTTTCTTGCACAACATGACAAATATGGAAATATTTTTAAAGGATTGTATATATAAAACCTATATCAGATTGTTTGCTATTTTGGAGAGAGGGTGGTAAGGAAGAAAGGGAAAATAAAACTAGAATACAAAATCTTATAAAAATGAATGTTGAAAACTATCTTTACATATATTTGGAAAAATAAAATACTATTGATAAAAAAGAAAAAAATAATAGAGAAGATTAAACTTAAAAGTATTTGATCATAATACCCATTATTAACAGTAGCTGCTGAATCTTCTCTTTTTAAGTATGATATTTTCAAAAAGTTGATTATTATATATTTGCTTGCACACTTCTGACTTCACCCTACAAACTATTTGAGGTATCCTGACCCAAACTTTGAGTATTTCAGTAGTTATTACCTTGGTTATTTTTCATTTTCTTTTTTTTTTTTTTTTAGGTGGTATAATTTCAATTGTAAGCCATGGCTCAGCTCTGGACTCCTGCACTCGACCTTTACTTGACCTCCCACCCAGAGACATCAGTGATTTTGCCCAACTAGTCAGAAAGGTAAATAGATTCTCTTATAGGAAATCTATATAGAATGCTATTTTCTCTTTAAATGCTATACTATGTCCTAATGCCTGCACCAGTCTTGATCAATGAGTTAGTAAGAAACTAATTAAATGGGTAGTATAATCTGGAAAAAAAATGAATTTGAAGCTAAAAGAATCCTTGTTTTGAATACTGACTCATGTGATCTAGAAGAGATCACTTTACATCCCTCAACCTTGCTCTTTTCATATAGAAAATTAGAAGGTTGGACAGAATGAGATCCCTTTCAGCTCTAGATACTATGATCCCTTGCCTTTACCAACCTAACAATGATTCAATTGGTTTTCTCTAAGGAGTAGGATTATTACTTTACCTTTCTTTACAGAAATAAATGTAAGAGGATTTTTTTTTTTTGGCTCACTAATGTAATGAGTATAGATGGTGGACATAAGTACCCAGGGCAACCCATGTGGAAAATATATATATTTAAATATATGGATCTGTGAAGCCTCATTACACATCTGCAAAGAATGCTGCTATTTCCATCTTCAAATAGAGCAGAAGGGCATTTACAATCCATTCTGTCTCCAAGAGGGACATGGAGATAAAATTATATCCACCTACTACATATCAGATATATGCAGTCTTTTCTGAAGTAGAATAAAAACTAATTTCTCTGGCCACTCTGGGTGAGAAGAAATCCTGCCTTAGATTGAGAGAATAATAATTAGCTTACTCTCAGACAGTTTAGTTCCCTCAAACCAAAAATTTGACACACACACAATAACAACAACAATAACAATAAAATTCACTACAAATAGCTAGCAAACATTTATCTAAGCAAGGAGTAACACAGAAATCACAAACATTATACACATTAGAATAAATAATATTAAATAGGTTCTTTGGCTTAGGAATGATGAAAAGCATCTGGGATTGCTAGTTCTAAGAATCGAGGAATATATTTAGTGGATAGCTTTCTCCACATATCTGAGGCTCTAGAGATGTCCATTAGCTATTTCAAAGCTCATACTTTATCTCTCTATCCATATTTCTTTCAAACTACTTCTCTCTCCTTGATGTAGGCCATATGTAGCAACATGAGATCAGAGGTGTCTCAGGCATTGCTTTGTGTTTACATAGGTATTTTCTTCAGGAAGCAGTCCAATATATCTGAGTGTGGGAATGAGACATAAAAATAAAATTAGGTGTTCAAAATTACTGAAAACGGCAATGGAGAAGGACCAAAATAATGTTGGATCAGGGAGTAGACTGGTGTTTTGATTAAAATAGATATCTTCTAGATGAATAAATTTCACAAATAAAATTAAATACTTTCTCTGCAACTTACAGCTTGAAAGTGACTTAGAACACTAAAGGGTTTCATATACATTGGGCCACATAGAATTCCTTCCTCTGAAAATTGTTTCTTCATATTCTTTGATTGATTATCAATTGGAAAATGGCTCTGATTCTTATAAGTCTGATCAAATTCCCTAAATAACCTAGAAATGAAACCTTTTTCAAAAAAATCTTGATGCAAATATTTTCCCCAATTTCCTACTTTTCTTCTCCTTTAGCTCCACTGGTTTTGTGCAAAAACTTTTTAATTTTATATAATCAAATTATCATCATACGTCCTGTCAAGTTTCCTATCTCTTGTTTGGTCATGTACTCTTTCCCAACTATAGATCTGACAAGTAATTTCTTCCATACTCCAATAAATTGTTTATGATTGTTGTGCCACAGTTCCCTTTTAATTTCCTGACCCAGTTTCTCCAGTTGTCCTATTTAGTTACTCTGCTTCAGGTTATAACCTTTCCCTCTTAATGTTTGATGAGATAAAGGTTTTATATCTTTAGCCTATAATCTTTCCTTCTTGATGTTTGACAGGATAAAGGTCTATCCATTTTAGACATCATTAGAATATCAGTAACCTCTCTAGTACTTCCCTCCATTATGTCATCCTCAGTGCCTCCCCACATTAGGTTATCCCCATCCAGGTACCTCCCCCATTATGTCATTGTTCTTGTTACCCCGGGCCGGATTCTTTGAGACAATAGTCTCGGTCAGCCCTGGGACCAACCAAGATCCATTTAGTCCCAGTATATCTCTCCATTTAATAAACTATTAAATTGTTCTCTAATCTCTGTCTTGCTCAGTTTCTCCGGCATTACATGATGTCAGTCTTTGGATCTAAATGTGTAACTATTTTGAACTTATCCAAGTATATGATATAAGATGTCAATCAATAACTAATTTCTGTCAGACTATATTCGTTTTCCTTATAGATTTTGTTAAGTAGTAAGTTCTTGCCTCAATAGCTGGGATTTGGGGTTTGTTAAACAGTAGTTTAGTGTGCTCATTTGCTTTCATATAGTATGCACCTGATCCAATACTATTTCTTGTTTGTTGCTGATTAGTCATTTCAGTCATGTCCAACTCTTTATAATCCCATTTGTATTTTCTTGGCAAAGATACTGAAATAGAATACAGTACCTGTAGAGGACAAGTATTGAATAAGTCCATGAACAGTAAGAATCCCCTTGAGATTTTATTTGAGATCTGATCTGTTAGGGCAAGTAATTCAAACTATTGGCTCATCATCTTCCTAAAAATGAATTATAAAGATATGAGATAAATTTAAGACAATCCTGATGGAGAATGCATGAGACAGGAATAAGACATTTCAACTATACTATTTACCCCTTAACAATGAATTAAGGACATGAAGTAAATACATTACCATGATAATTTCTGCTATTTATTTCTTTGTTTTCACAAGTACTTTGGTATTGATAAACATCACAACTATTTACAATTCTGTTGGTATTGATGAGCATCATAACTATATTATTTACAAGTTCTATGTTGATAAGTACCTTGATATTGATAATTAAGTTGAATAAATGTCAAAGTATGGTCTTTGAATTAACCCTGGAAGGTATATGATTGTCACCTGAAGGTAGCTAGTAATAATGTAACCTAAAAGATATATAAACTCTGGCTCTCACATTAATAAATGGAAATTGCAAAGTATATCTTCCATCAGGCCTGGGATATTCATTCACACTCTAGGTATTCATTGGAGCTGGACTCCAACAAATACCTACTACAAATAAAATCCTTGAAAAATAGGATTAGTGAACTGAAAACAGAAAATAGCTCTCTAAAAAACAAAATTGGAGAAATGGAAAAAAAAATTCCATAGAACAAAAGAACTCAATTGGACAATTAGAAAAAGATATTTAAAAAGTGAGTGAAGAAAATATTTCATTGGAAATCAGAATTGAACAAACGGAGTTGAATGACTCCAGGAGACAAGAAGAATCAGTCAAGCAAATCCAAAAAAATCAAACAATGGAAAAGAATGTGAAATACCGTCTGGGGAAAACAACAGACCTGGAAAACAGATCCAGGAGAGACAATCTGAGAATCATCGGACTCCCAGAAAAGTATGATGAAAAAAAGAGCCTGGACACTATTTTCCAGGAAATTATCAAAGAGGACTGAAACAGAAGTCATAGAAACAGAGGGTAAAATAGACATTGAAAGAATTCATCGATCACCTACTGAAAGGGATCCTAAAATCAAAACACCAAGAACTATAGTGGCCAAATGCCAGAACCCTCAGACGAAGGTAAAAATACTGCCAGTGGCTAGAAAAACCCAATTCAAGTATCGAGGAGCCACAATAAGGATCACCCAGGATCTAGCAGCATCCACTTTAAAGGATTGAAGGGCCTGGAATATGATATTCCAAAAGGCTAAGGAACTTGATATGCAACCAAAAATAACTTACCCAGCTAGAATGAGCATCTTTTTCCAGGGAAGAGATGGACATTCAACAAAGTAAGCGAATTTCACCTATTTTTGATGAAAAAGCCAGAACTTAACAAAAAATTTGATCTACAAATCTAGAACTCAAGAGAAATCTAAAAAGGTAAAGATTAATCTTGGGAACTATATTTCTGCTATAAAGATGTATAAAGAATACATGTATACCTTGTTCTAGCAACTAGATGTGAAAAGGACATTGTACCAGAAAAAGGATAAAGTGGGGCTACTACATCTCATGAAGAGGCAAAGGAAACCTATTATATCTGAGAGAAAGAATGGAGGGGGATGAATATAGTGGGTATCTTACTGCCTTCAGAATTGGCTTTAAGAGAAAAATTTTAGACATATTCAATTTATGGTGAAACTTCTCCCACCTCAGTGAAAAGTGAGAAGGGAAAAGTGAAAAGGGAAGGAATAAGCTAAGCAGAAGGGAAAATGGAAACTGGGAGGGAAAGGGGTAAGATAGGGGGAGGAACTCTAAGGTGGGGGGAGAGATACTAAAAAGGGAGGGCTGTGAGAAGCAAGTGGTGCTCACAAGCTTAATACTGGGAAGGGGGGTAAGGGGAAAAGAAGGGAGAAAAGCATAAACAGGGGTTAACAAGATGGCAAGTAATACAGAATTGGTCATTTTAACTATAAATGTGAACAGGGTAAACTCCCCCATAAAGAGGAAGCGGTTAGCAGAATGGATTAAAAGCCAGAAGCCTACAATATGTTGTTTACAGGAAACACACCTGAAGCAGGGAGATACATGCCGGTTAAAGGTAAAAGGTTGGAACAAAATCTACTATGCTTCAGGTGAAGTCAAAAAAGCAGGGGTAGCCATCCTGATCTCAGATCAAGCTAAAGCAAAAATTGATCTAATTAAAAGAGATAAGGAAGGGCACTATATCTTGCTAAAGGGTAGCATGGATAATGAAAAAATATCAATATTAAACATATAGGCACCAAGTGGTGTAGCATCTAAATTCTTAAAAGAGAAATTAAGAGAGCTGCAAGAAGAAATAGACAGCAAAACTATAATAGTGGGAGATCTTAACCTTGCACTCTCAGAATTAGATAAATCAAACCACAAAATAAATAAGAAAGAAGTCAAAGAGGTAAATAGAATACTAGAAAAATTAGATATGATAGATCTCTGGAGAAAATGTAATGGAGACAGAAAGGAATACACTTTCTTTTCAGCAGTTCATGGAACCTATACAAAAATTGACCATATATTAGGACATAAAAATCTCAAACTCAAATGCAGTAAAGCAGAAATAGTAAATGCATCCTTTTCAGACCACGATGCAATGAAAATTACATTCAACAAAAAGCCAGGGGAAAGTAGACCAAAAAATAATTGGAAACTAAATAATCTCATACTAAAGAATGATTGAGTGAAACAGCAAATCATAGACATAATTAATAACTTCACCCAAGAAAACGATAATAATGAGACATCATACCAAAATGTATGGGATGCAGCCAAAGCAGTAATAAGGGGAAATTTCATATCTTTAGAGGCCTATTTGTATAAAATAGAGAAAGAGAAGTTCAATGAATTGGGCTTGCAACTAAAAATGCTAGAAAAGGAACAAATTAAAAACCCCCAGTCAAACACTAAACTTGAAATTCTAAAAATAAAAGGAGAGATCAATAAAATTGAAAGTAAAAAAACTATTGAATTAATTAATAAAACTAAGAGTTGGTTCTATGAAAAAACCAACAAAATAGACAAACCCTTAGTAAATCTGATTTTAAAAAGGAAAGAGGAAAATCAAATTGTTAGTCTTAAAAATGAAAAGGGAGAACTCGCCACTAATGAAAAGGAAATTAGAGCAATAATTAGGAGTTACTTTGCCCAACTTTATGCCAATAAATTTGACAACTTAAATGAAATAGAAGAATACCTCCAAAAATATAGCTTGCCCAATCTAACAGAGCAAGAAGTAAATATCCTAAACAGTCCCATCTCAGAAAAAGAAATAGAACAAACTATCAACTAACTCCCTAAGAAAAAATCCCCAGGACCAGATGGATTTACATGTGAATTCTTTCAAACATTTAAAGAACAATTAACTCCAATGCTAAATAAACTATTTGAAAAAATAGGGATTGAAGGAGTCCTACCAAACTCCTTTTATGACACAGACATGGTACTGATACCTAAACCAGGTAAGTTGAAAACAGAGAAAGAAAATTATAGACCAATCTCCCTAATGAATATTGATGCTAAAATCTTAAATAAAATATTAGCAAAAAGATTACAGAAAATCATCCCCAGGATAATACACTATGACCAAGTAGGATTTATACCAGGAATGTAGGGCTGGTTCAATATTAGGAAAACTATTAGCATAATTGACTATATCAATAACCAAACAAACAAAAACCATATGATCATCTCAATAGATGCAGAAAAAGCATTTGATAAAATCCAACATCCATTCCTAATAAAAACACTTGAGAGCATAGGAATAAATGGACTTTTCCTTAAAATAGTCAGGAGCATACATTTAAAACCGTCAGTAAGCATCATATGCAATGGGGAAAAACTGGAACCTTTCCCAGTAAGATCTGGAGTGAAACAAGATTGCCCACTATCACCATTATTATTCAATATTGTATTAGAAACACTAGCCTCTGCAATGAGTCGACAAAGAGATTAAAGGAATTAGTCATTGAGGAGACCAAACTATCACTCTTTGCAGATGATATGATGGTATACCTAGAGAACCCCAGAGATTCTACTAAAAAGCTATTAGAAATAATTCATAATTTTAGCAAAGTAGCAGGATACAAAATAAATCCCCATAAATCCTCAGCATTTTTATACATCACCAACAAAATCCAACAGCAAGAGATACAAAGAGAAATTCCATTCAAAATAACTGTCAATAGCATAAAATATTCGGGAATCTATCTACCAAAGGAAAGTCAGAAATTATATGAGCAAAATTACAAAAAAAGTTTCCACACAAATAAAGTCATACTTAAATAATTGGAAAAATATTAAGTGCTCTTGGATAGGCCAAGCGAATATAATAAATATGATAATACTCCCTAAACTAATCTATTTATTTAGTGCTATACCAATCAGACTTCCAAGAAAATATTTTAATGATCTAAAAAAAATAACAACAAAATTCATATGGAACAATAAAAAGTCAAGAATCTCAAGGGAATTAATGAAAAAAAAAATCAAATGAAGGTGGCCTAGCTGTACCTGAGCTAAAATTATATTATAAAGCAGCAGTCACCAAAACCATTTGGTATTGGCTAAGAAATAGATTAGTGGATCAGTGGAAAAGGTTAGGTTCACAAGACAGAATAGTCAACTATAGCAATCTGGTGTTTGACAAACCAAAGATTCTAACTTCTGGGATAAGAATTCATTATTTGATAAAAATTGCTGGGATAACTGGAAATTAGTATGGCAGAAATTAGGCATGGACCCACACTTAACACCATATACCAAGATAAAATCAAAATGGGTCCATGACCTAGGCATAAAGAATGAGATTATAAATAAATTAGAGGAACATAGATAGTTTATCTCTCAGACTTGTGGAGGAGAAAGAAATTTGTGACCAAAGATGAACTAGAGACCATTACTGATCACAAAATAGAAAATTTTGATTATATCAAATTAAAAGGCCTTTGTACAAATAAAACTAATGCAAACAAGATTAGAAGGGAAGCAACAAACTGGGAAAACATCTTCACAGTTAAAGGTTCTGACAAAGGCCTCATTTCCAAAATGTATAGAGAACTGACTCTAATTTATAAGATATCAAGCCATTCTTCAATTGATAAATGGTCAAAGGATATGAACAGACAATTTTCAGATGATGAAATTGAAACTATTACCACTCATATGAAAGAGTGTTCCAAATCACTATTGATCAGAAAAATGCAAATTAAGACAACTCTGAGATACCACTACACACCTGTCAGATTGGCTAAGATGACAGGAAAAAATAATGATGAATGTTGGAGGGGATGCGGGAAAACTGGGACACTGATGCATTATTGGTGGAGTTGTGAATGAATCCAACCATTCTAGAGAGCAATCTGGAATTATGCCCAAAAAGTTATCAAACTGTGCATACCCTTTGATCCAGCAGTGTTACTACTGGGCTTATACCCCAAAGAGATAATAAAGAAGGGAAAGGGACCTGTATGTGCCAAAATGTTTGTGGCAGCCCTGTTTGTAGTGGCTAAGAAACTGGAAATTGAATGGATGCCCATCAATTGGAGAATGGCTACGTAAATTGTGGTATATGAATGTTATGGAATATTATTGTTCTGTAAGAAATGACCAGCAGGATGAATACAGAGAGGCTTGGAGAGACTTACATAAACTGATGCTAAGTGAAATGAGCAGAACCAGGAGATCATTATACAGTTCGACAACGATATTGTATGAGGATGTATTCTGATAGAAGTGGATTTCTTTGACAAAGAGACCTGAGTTTCAATTGATAAATGATGGACAGAAGCAGCTACACCCAAAGAAAGAACACTGGGAAACGAATGTGAACTAGTTGCATTTTTGTTTTCTTCCCGGGTTATTTTTACCTTCTGAATCCAATTCTCCCTGTGCAACAAGAGAACTGTTCAGTTCTGCAAACATATACTGTATCTAGGATATACTGCAACATATCTAACATATATAGGACTGCTTGCCATCTAGGGGAGAGGGTGGGGAGAGGGAGGGGAAAAATCGGAACAGAAGCGAGTGCAAGGGATAATGTTGTAAAAAAAAATTACCCTGGTATGGATTCTGTCAATACAAAGTTATTATAAAATAAAATAAAATATATTAAAAAAAAGAAAGTTACTCATTGCTTATAAACTTGTTTGCCTATGCTTCTCTCAGCTTTGCTATGGGTTCCTGAATAAAATCCATGTATTTCTTGAGGGGGCAAAGAAGCACATTATAATTATTCATTTGATTTCCTAATTATTATTCTATCCTATATGAATTTAAAATTTTTGTTGAAGTAAGCATGTGGGAATTTGATGCTGCTCTGCCTCCACTGAAGCAGCTATCTTGGCCAAAAATCCCCATTAACAAGCTATTAAAATCTCTTTTCTAGATCCCTTCACTTGGCATGTGTTTCTGTGAAGAAGTGGAAGAGAATAAATGGCAGCTGAACAACCCACCAGTTAAAACACTAACCCATGGGTCAAATTCAGCATTTAACTGGAGAAAGTGGATACAGGATTGTTAAAAGCTTTCCATTATTAATGTAATGAAATGTAATAAATAAGAAATATTTCCTTGTGACAGCACCTTATGGAACTACAAAATATTATGATTGTGAAGTTTTCTTTTTTGTTCTCTTGGCATGAATTTATAATTAAAATTTACATTTTTAGATTGTGGTATGGCTAGTAGTAATTTTTGTTCTATAGAACCCCATAAGAAATCTCATATTGTATTTTTGATCTAAGCTTAAGTTATATTGGCATGTATCTTTAATGTGTTCTGTTGTGCCACAGTTCCCTTTTAATGTCCTGATCCAGTTTCCCTAATTGTCCTACCTCAGTTACTCTAGGCCCAAGATGTCAGGCTATAATCATTCCCTCTTAATGTTTGATAGGATAAAGGTCTTATATCTTAGACATCATTAGAATATCAGGAGCCTTTCCTGGATCTCCCTCTATTATGTCATCTTCATCTGAGGTGCTTCCCCCCATTAGGTCATCCTCATCCCAGGTATCTTCCCCATTATGCCATCATTCTTGTTACTTTATAAAAGAATCTTGTATCCAACATATGCAGCTGGATTCTTGGAGACAATAGTTTCATTCAGCCCTGTGACATGGATCCATTTGGTCCCAGTAAATCCCAGTAAATCTTTCTCTTAAAAGTAAAATATTAAATTGTTCTCTAATCTCTATCCTGCCTCAGTTTCTCTGGCATTACAGTTCTAAGTATTAAAAACTTCAAAATAAAATTTCCCACCTTTCATCAAAATAATGAAGTAGACAATAATTTCCAATTATCCAAGGCTCACAGGTATATAAGTATTTTATTTTATATGCAATGAGTATTCTTTGGCCTCATTCTTTAAGACTGAGACCAAATACTTCTACTTTCCTAGAAAAAATATTCCTAAGGGACTGCAGACAGCTCTTCCTTAATGCCAGAAACTTGAATACCCATTCTAAGTGTGTTCCTTTCCCCTCAATAGATGTCAGTACTCCCAGTCTAAATTTATCCAATTCTGATAGTGATTAGGTTTTATAAATGGATCTTTACTTATTTATTTTAAAGATATATCGAGAGCAAAAGTACAAACATTTCCTCCCATGACATCTAAGAGGTATATGCTGTTGCGCCACAGTTCCCTTTTATTGTCCTGACTCAGTTTCCCTAATTGTTCTTGTTATGCCACAGTTCTCTTTTATTATCCTGACTCAGTTTCCCTAATTGTTCTGACTCAGTTTATAATTGTTCTGCTCAATCCTGTAAAACCACCCCTCCCTCTTAATCATAATATTTGGTAAGGATAAAAGATCTTATATTTTAGAATATCAGAATGCCTCTCCCCAACCCAAGCTATCAGAATATCAGATACCATCTTATCAAGATGCCTCTCCCCATCTCTGGGGTTCTTCCCTCCATTATGTCATCCCATCTCTGGTGGCTTGCTCCATCCTGTCAGAGCCCTGTTCCCACTCTCAGCACCCTGACACCACTCCTGCCTCAGTCTACCCCTTGAGTCTGAGCTATGTATATATATGTCATTGAGAACTCACATTGTTTGCTGTGGTGAGGAGCTATGTTTTCATAGATTCACAGGTTCTATGAAAGAGAAAAAGAGCTCTTTAAGTCTCTGTCCTTAAAACAATTGTCTTTTATGTGTTGCCTAACTGGAAGAAGTAAGTTAGAGAGAAGTCAAAGTAAAAGAAAGGTCTAAGACTAACTAAGGCTTTTTAATCTTCCTGTTTTCTGGTGCACAGCCAATTAAAAGGATCCTATTCAATAGATGATTAAGAAACAAAAGCCAATTATAAAATGATTGTTCATGTTCCAAAGCTTTCTTAAGCCACTTTCATTAAACATCATGATGACTCTCCCAGATACAGGTTCCACAGCCTCTGCCATATTCATAAGATACATCAATGACACCTTTCTTGTCTTTAAGGACTGGGGTCACAGATCTATCCTTCATTAAATATTTTTTCCTAATCTTTCTTTATATATCCATTCTTTAAAGATCCTGAACATGATATTTTCAAAGAAAAAAGATAAAATCTTGCAACCAAGAACAAAAACGTGAGTACAATATTATATGGGGGGAAGGGGGGGAAGGGGAGGGGGGGGGGGGGGGAGGGGAGAGGAAGGGAAGTAATAGGAATTTAATGATATAAAGAATTCTCAAGTATTTCTAATGGAGGTATGAGAGTTGAGGAAAAACTTTAAAATTCAAACACAGGAGTACATAGAAAAGTAAATAAAAATGTGAATAAAAGAAAGGAGTTAAACAATAACAATTTGCTTACATTTTAATAGGGAGAAAAAAGAAAAAAAAAATCTTTTCATGTCCTTCAAGGACATAAAGGAAATTAAATAAAACAAAGAGAGGATTGAGGCACTATTTTTTTGTTTACATGGCCTAAAGAGAAAAAAGAATAAAGATGGAAAAAATTTCATTAAAAAGGAGATTTTATTAGTGAAATGGAATCTCACAAAATCTAGGTGGATGACAATATACAAACATAGTGAAGGGAATAAGGAAAAGGTCAACATTTTGATTTTGGTTTCAACAAAACTGGACGAAAAAATGTTAAATATACATAGAATTCAAATTGGAATAGAGAGAGGAGATTGGTTACATGAATGGTACAATTGGAAAGAAAATTGTCATGAGAAAAATAAATTCCAACTTGAGAGAAAGATCATGAATAAGGAATTGATGGGGAAATGATGATAAAAATGTCTTAAAAAAACCTGAGAAAATATAACGTGATGGATGAGAAAGTAAATTCCAATAATACATTGTTTACAACAAATATAAAGATTCATAAACACTTAAAATAAGGGCAGGGAGCAAAATTTATGACTCAGGTCAACTCCAAAAAGCAAGAGTAGCAATCTTGAAAGCAGCAATAAAAATATACATAGTTAAATGAGATAAACAGGAAAGTAATGTTATGTGTAAAATGGTTATAAACTGTTAATTAATATAAATAATTAACATATGGGCACAAAAAGTATAGCATCTAAAAATTCAGATGAAAGGTTTAACAAATTATAGAAAGAAATCAATAATAAAATTGTTAGGACCCATATTGTATACTTTTAAGAAATAAATTAACCTAACAAAGAAAAACAAAAAATAAATTAGAGACTTGAATTTATTCAATACAAAAAAATTAGTAACTCTCTGGAAGTTACTTAAAGAGAAGAAAAAAGTGGGAGGGGGGCTAAAACTTCTCATAAATTCAGAAAAGTAGAAATATTGAATACATCTTGTACTGACTAATAAGAAGATCATCATAGAATGATATAGAATAGAAGAGATTTGAGACACTTTTTACTCAAATATCATTATTTTATAAATGATAAATGAGAAGAAAATAGTCACTTGACCATGGTCACAAGCTATGTAAGAATCAAATATGGGATTTCCCCAAGCCTTTTAACTCCAGCATCAGTCAATATTTAATAAAAGATCTTTGAAGAAAATTTCAATATTAATTGTAGTCTAGATAATTTAATCCTGAAGAGTTAATTAATTCAAAGGAAAATATAGAAACAATTCTAACAAAGTTAATTTTAACAATAGGAAAATATAATAACACTTTGGCATATAGTCAAAGCAATCCTTAGATATTTCATATCTCTAAACATTTTCATTAGCAAAAGAAAAGAAATCAGCAAATTTGATACACAATAAAGAAAACTAGAAAAATCAATAAAAAAAAAACTCCAACTAAACACTAAAACAGAAGTTCTCAAAATCAAAGAGATTAACAAAATTAAAAGCCAAAAAAAGAATATTTTTTTAAACCCAGAAAATGTTTTGGGGGATAAAACTAAAAAAGTTAGATTGGAAGTTACCTGGTCTAACTTGAAAAGAGAGAAGAAAATAAAATTACTACTGTCAAAACTTTAAACCCCCCCCCCAAAAAAAAAGAAAACAAAAAGGAAATAACCAAACAGATTTTTTTTAATAACCAAAAGAACTGAAAACTTATATGAGTGACATATATGAATAAAAGTATAAAATATGTAGTCTTATAGAAGGAGAATTATACAATGTATGCAACCAAAAAAGAGATTGAATAAGCAATAAATAAATGTTAAAATAAAAAAATAAATCCATTACCAGGCAGATTTACAAATTAATTATCTCAAAGATTTCAGGAAAAATTAATTCATATATTGTTTAAACTACATGAAAAACTATGAAACTCCTATGATGCCAATATAGATTTGATGCCTAGTTATGGAAAGATAGAAAGCTATAGATCAATATCTCTAATGAACAAAATATTGAAAACAATATTAGCAAAAGGTCTGCAACTGTTAAACAGATTAATTAAATAAACAAAAAAATAATTTGCAAGATTACACATTGGTAGTATTCCAAGGAAACCCTCATTAGAAGGGAAAAATTTGTTTCAAAAAGTGTCTCAGCCTCCTCTCACATTAAGTAATTCATAATTCATTTGCCTAGATCTCTGCCCCAAGTGTCTTCTAGGAGATAGAATTGGTTGCAAATACACACTAGATTTGTTCCTTCAGTCTTAATGTAATACCATATAGTCCCATGCAGACAAATTCAGCCCTCTCTTTCCTCTGTTTCTCAGCTTTATAGCTTTATAGTCACAGAGATTCCCAAGTTCATACAGAGTACTATGTCTCACTCTTTGGGCCTCATTTGGGGTTTTCTTTGCAAACCATTTCCTCCTCTAATTCATTTTATAGATAAGAAAATTGTGTAAACAAGGTTAAGTGACTTCCCTAGGGTCACACAGCTAGCAAGTAGTGAGGTAAGATTTGAATTCAGAAAGATGAGTTTTCCTGACTTCAACCAATCCATTGCACAACCTTCCCTGGTATACCCTATGAATGAGACTGGATGAAGTTTTCCCAGCTTGAGACTAAGTCACATGATCTTTATTCCCAGACCTTGAACCCTGGGACACAGGAAGTTAGTGAAGTTATAGGAAGTGACAGGACACTGTAGGAAGCAGATAATATTGGTGACCATTGGTCAAGAATAGTTATGTTCTTTTAATCTATCCAATGAAAAGGCTTGAGTCTTCTGTTAGTTAAACCCCAAAGAAACTTGTTGTTTGTCCCTAACCATGGCACTTTTAATTCCCCAACTTCTGACTCCTATATTCCCTCATATAGTTGCTAGGCAGGTAAATTCTGAAAAGACTGTCAAAAAAAAGCCTGCACATGTGCACCCTTGCAGGGATTTCAAACCACTTTTGGTTTTGTTAATGCCTACACTAGATGGGCAAAAGTCTTCCCTTGTAAGATTCTAGGGGTTTTGCTGGGAGAGATCATACTCCCTAAAAGGCACAATATTCTACCCATTGCACCTATTCCTTTGAGGAAACAAAAGCAAAAATTTGGGGGAAATATTCTTTAGTAATTATCCTAGGAAAAACTGAAGGAAAGGCATTTATAATAGCCTCATCTAACCCCTCTGCCTTCCTCTGGGTGGGATTCCTGGTTACTATCCCTAGTAATCTCCATATTAACTATATTTTTGTCTATTCTTTTCTTTTGCTCATATTTAGTCCTTGTATTTTTATTTTATTTTATTTTGGTTTTGGTTTTGATTTTGGTTTTTTTTTTTTTTCTGAGGCAATTGGAGTTAAGTGACTTGCCCAGAATCATACACCTAGGAAGTCTGAGGCCAGATTTGAACTCAGGTATTCCTGGTGCTGGCATTCTACCCACTGAGCTGCCCCAAGTCCTTCTATTTTTAATATACTTGTGAGAGTTGCTTCTTCCAGACTCCAAGTCATGAAATTCCAACCACTTGGTCAATTTTAAATCACCTGAGACCTGATTCTGACATTCAACTCCAGATGCTGCTGACACCACCTACAAGTCACTTGTCTCCCCTCAGGCTGAACCCCACTGGATAGTGCCAGCTCTACTCCCCTTATCAGCCTGAAGAAGCTTCAGAAGATCAGACCTTCGTCCCAAATGAATCTGGGTCTGGGCTGCTTGAGATGGGGATGATGTGACAATGGCCCTGAGGCCCCTGGGGCCTCCTCAGTGCTGCTAGATGCCAATCTGTTCTGTGATGATGGGGTTTCCAAGACAGACAGTGGGAGTTGGTGGAAGTAGGGTGATTCCTCTCATTGAAGTAAGCAGCAATATCCTGTCACCCACTTGCTTATGCACTTAATCATTAGAGTAGTTCAAGATTTAGCTAAGTTCAGAAAAAGCTAAAATGGTTCCTAAAAGCTTCCATTTATGTGTGGGTGTTGGTTCTAAATGGTAGAGGGTAGTCAGTACTGAAGAGGGACCAGCCCAAAGGCTTGGGTCACAAAGATGCCCTAGTGGAATACATATATTGGGGAGAGAAACCTTCAAATGGATTGAAAAAGAGGGGGGATTGAATGGAACTGATTGGATGAAGTTTTCTCAGTTTGAAACTAAGTCACATGATCCCTATAACCAGGCCTTGAACCCTGGGATGTAGGAAGTTACAGGAAATGACGTGACCTGTGGGAAGCAGACAATATCGGTGACTATTGGTCAAGAATGGTTATGTCTTTTTAGTCTACCAAATGAAAAGGCTTGAGTCTTTTGCTATTTAAATCCTTGAGAAGCTGGAAGCTGGTCAGGTTCCACAAGCACATGGAGGAGCTGGGATGGCTCCCAGGTGTGCTGGGCCTCTCCCTGCAGGGACTACATAAATGCTTTCTCTTTGTACCTGAAGATGTCTCTGATTAGTTGATTTGGGGGAAAGGGATCTAGCGTCCCACACACCTATAATCAAAATACTCTGCATGGGCCTAGAGAATACTACCATATTGCAATCATAGATTGGATATGTAGAAGGTGGAACTTTGAAGAAGTATACTTGAAACAAGACATTAACTCAGTGGAATTGAGATGATGGTTCTCTAGTTCACATATACACTTAGTACTTAGCATCATGATGTAATGGTTCTCTAAATTCACACATAATCAGTGTGCTGTAATGATGTAATTACAATAAGGTATATAAGAATCAACAAGGACTAGAAGAGAGACATTCTATCTTTGACCAACCTCATGGTGGCTGTCCTGCCTCCTGCACTGAGATCAAGACTGAGCCAGAATAAAGAATCTAGATTCTATTCTTGACCATTCTCATGGTAACTATCCTGCTGAGACCAAGGCCCATCTGAAGGACCTCCAGAAAGCTAGCCCAAACATTCCAGGATAGATTTCTGCTATTTGGCGTTTGGATCTCCATGTAACTGGTAGCAGAGTGTGAATTTGAGGCTCTATCATAAGCCTGTTCATTTATACTGCCCTGGTTCCTCTGTTCTTCTGATCAGGCAGAGTTCTGTTAAAGCACAGAATGGTCCTGAGCAAATTTCTACCACTTCTACTTTAGATCTACTTTCCTTTGAAAGGATTGAAGGAGAGTTTGGCTTATGAAGTTCAGTTTTGTTGCAAGCTTGTGATCAGGATCATCCAGGAAGTGTGATAGAATCAAGGGAGAAAAACTGTTCAGTGATTATTTATTAAGGGTTAGGTTACTTATTGTTAGCTCACGGAGTTTTTAACTTGTTTGGCTTCTTGATAACCTACCTAGAATATGGAGACAGCTGAAATTGCTTCATCTATACTGTGAGAGATTGGAGAGGTGATAAGGATTACAGATAATGCCTACTCTGCTATCTCCTTAGCCACGTGACCAGGAAGTCTCTGTAACTGAATTTCTAAGAAAGATTAAATGAGATGATGCAATAGAGAAAAAAGCGCATAGGAAAAATACTATTTTATATTATTTAATATGTGGTCAATTTACATGCAAATGTCTTTTTTTAAGTCCTAGGTATTAACTTGCTTTCTCCAATAATCATCTCTGGTTAATCTAACCCTAGAAGTTTGGGGGTCTTTTTATTTTTATTTTCTTTTTTAAACTCTTCCTTTTCAAATTTAGAATTTCATTTTCTATCCCTCTATTCCTCCTTCCCTACCCATTAAGAAAACAAGCAATATGATATAAATTATACATGAAAATTATGTAAAACATTTTCATATTAGCCATTGTTTTTAAAAAGGGATAAAATTATACTTCAATTTACATTCATGTCATTAGTTCTGTGTCTGGGGGTCATTGAGAGTCTTCAGGAACTTGTCTTTAAGAAAGTAGATAGATTAAGTAGCAGGGCCAGGGAAAAGAGTGCATTCTTTTTCATCCCAAAGTGTGTCTATTACCTTTACTGGATCAATCAACTGGGAGCCAAGGAAATCCTAGAAATGGGAGCAATATTAAGGAAACACTGGAATACTCAGATTTGAATAGGAAGAAGCTCAGTAGAAAAGAGTGTAAAAATTACAAAAGAATATAAGGGGGTGATCCCTGATGTTATCCTCTTTGACTTTTGGGGTGAGCTCTGAAACTCTCCTCTGACAGAAACCCACCCTTCAGGGTAGTTAAGTGGTTTCATTGAGATTAGCCCAGGACCACTCCCTACTTAGCTGGAACTTAAGATCTCATTCAGCTGGAGATCTGGACCTGATATAACTTTAGTGGTTTCATTTAATTGGAAATCTAGGCCTGGGGGCAGTGACAACATTGAAGGAATCTCATTCAATGGAAGCCCTACCTCCAGACTTCTTATAAAATGACCATTTTGAACTCCAAATCTTTGCAGAAGTCCTAACTAGGAATTATGCTTTGCCAACAAAACTCTCTTCTTGGCAAAGCTGCCTGCCAGGACTCCTGGTGTGAAGAGACTCTCTCTCAGTGATAACCTTTTGTTATTTCTCTACCAGGACCTTGTCACTGTCTTCCTAGCAAAGCTGGCCTCTCAGTACCAATAAACTTCCCTTTTGCCATTCAGATTTTTTGGGTTCGTGAATTCTTTCACACTGGATCTGCATCAACCAGAGGGGATTCCCACAAATTTCATCACTGCCACTAACCACATCAAATCTATATTAGATTAGGTTTAGAGCTAAAAATAATGTAAGCAATAGTTATTTTACAGATAAGGAAACTGAGGTCTAGAGAGGTGAGTGACTTACTCAGGATCAAACTAATGTCTAAAATGAAATTTGAATCTTCCTGAATAAAGTCCAACATTATCCAATTTTCCATTTTGCCTCTCATAAAGTCTTGAATACAAAGGAGATAATAATAGACAAAGTGGGTGGTTTGGAGAACATGACATGTGGCCTCTAGGAACTTTAGGCAAACCCAACCAAAACACACAGAACAAAATCAAAGTATATTCCCTGTGGGAAGAGGGGGTGGGGGGAGAACATGCAAAAAGAGATTGTTGTGATATACTTTAACATATTTAACATGTATGGGTCTACCTGCCATCTAGGGGATGGGGTGAGGGGAAGGAGGGGGAAAGTTGAAAAAGAAGGTTTTGCAAGGGTCAATGCTGAAAAAATTACCCATGCATATATATCTTGTAAATAAAAAGCTATAATGAAAAAAAAAAAAAAAAAAAGATATAGCAGCAAGAGAATATACAAAAAGAAAGGTCTTGAGGACACCTTGAGGTAATTTGGATAAGCAAAGGTCCCTTGCTGGGATTACACATTTAGAAAAATTCCCTAAGGCTGCTCACAACTGTTTTGTATTCAGCTGGAAAAGAATCTATATTAAAAGTCTGAGCCTTAGTCTTGGGCTAGCCAAGTCTCCAGGAATGGACTCATATTTGTGTTCCAAATTGCATTATTAAATCTTATTGCCATAGATAAAATTTTTAGCTCTGTGATAAATAAGGTTGATAATGTACATTTGATCCTTATCATATTAGAAAGGATTCTAGTTTATCCACATTAAATGTAGTAAATATTAAAAAAAAAAAAAAAGAGGTTGTTGTGGACAGTGCTACCATACTCTTTTATAATTTGTGGGATATAGTTATAGGTTTTTCCTTCTCTATAGAAGTGCTTTTTTACATTGATAATTGAGGCAGAAAGGTAAGCAGATGGATAGACAGGTCATGCCATATGACTCCCAACTAATTGGAATGCAATATTTATACAAGCCACTAGATGGTGCTCAAATTTTAAACTACTCCAATCCTTCCCTTTGCACAAATGAGACCAGATTTCTCTGGGTCCCCCATATACCACATTTTTAATAGGTTAGAAATCAATCTTTTTATTGCCTCTTATTTGGTTTAGGGGGAAAAGGTGATTATCATAATTTATTTGCTTTACCTGTTCTATCACCATTAAGATTCTAATGTCCCCAGTTTCTAAGGAACCACAAAGTACTAACTTTGAAGTATATATACTATGAATGGAAATAAAATTAAAAGATGACATCAAAACAACTGAGCAGCTAAGTGTACCTGCTTCTACAAAAGTCTCAAATTTCTAGCCTCTGAAATAAGGATTGAAGATTTAGATAATTTGTAACTGTACTTTCCTAAGAGAACAGATTCTTCCAGAGCCCTTTTACAAAGAAGCAGGAGGAAGACACCATTAAAACCTGGCAAGTGGGGAATTACATAGTTAACGCTAAAAGGAATTTAAGATCCTAAAAGGAGTTGGTTGTTATAATTATAATCTGGGTGTAGCTGCTTCTGTTCATTACTGATCAATTGGAACTGACTTGGATCCTCTCATTGTTGAAGAGAGCCACTTCCATCAGAATTGATCCTCATATAGTATTGTTGTTGAAGTGTATAATGGTTCTGCTCATTTCACTTAGCATCAGTTCATGTGAGTCTCTCCAAGGAGAAGCATATTTTTTTTTCAGTGTAAGAAGGCATAGGATAAGGATAGACTTGAGATGGTTTAAAATCAAGCCATTATACTAATACATGCTAGTCATATAGGATTGACTATATTACACTTGAGATAAAAGGTAAGAAATTTGTGGGTTCAGAGGCCAAAAGACCAGTTTCTAATTCGTTCTGCTCTCAGTGCTGACATTTTACCTTGAGGCAAATTGACAGCAGTTTTTAATTACTGACCTCAAACATTCTTTTAGCTTCTACACAGGCATATAGCCACACTCGTTAACTTGTTTATACAAACTCTGCTTATTCATGTAGACCTGCCTTTTGTACGCATAGAGAAAACTCTATCATTGAATGCCAATATAGTTCTTCGACATTATATCAACTTCATAAAATCACACTGAAATTTTCTTTTTATTGTCACCAATAGCATTTCAAAGGAACAGATCTTACCTAGCAACAGCTTTAATACCTATCATATGTAAGTAATAAAAATGGACACCTTAATTATATCTGTTGCTTTATCCACTAGCATTGAAAAATAGAAAGATTTTTGTTTCTCAAATTAATTGATCTCAAAGCAATCGGTCCTGAAATTCTTCAAACATATAGGCAATTCTTTATCCTACCATATTGTTTGCAAATAGAACCATTCAAACTATCACTTAATTTTGCATAGCATGATTTATATTAATCCAGCATAGTTTTTATTATACCAGGAACTGCAAGAATACTATCACTTATCAAATATCCTATTTCCAATAAAGAGAAGGTTTTACACTTATTAATCCTGTAAGCAATCTTGTATGAGGTAAGTAATCCTTCCAGTGTGAAAGAGTTTTTCAAAAAGTCTTTTTAAATTAAAAAACATCTAATTTTTCTAGAAAAAATATTTGTCTTGCCAATGTATATTGTGCATATTTTCTTTTCTTTTCTTTTCTTTTCTTTTCTTTTTTTCTTTTCTTTTCTTTTCTTTTCTTTTCTTTTAACTGAGGCAATTGGGGTTAAGTGACTTGCCCAGAGTCATACAGCTAGGAAGTGTTAAGTGTCTGAGAATAGATTTGAACTCAGGTCCTCCTGAGGGTTGGTGCTCTACCCACTGCGCCACCTAGCTGTCCCCATAGTTTCAACATATTTCAATTTGTTAATTATAAGTGTGTAATTCAGGTCAATGACCATCATATAATTTTTTTAAAATTGAAGATAACTCCAGGTGCAAAACAAAGGTTTATTATATGTTTTCCAGAGAAGCAGGTGTCACTCCAGTGGAGAAAACAATACAAGGGAAGAGGCACTTTAGAGAGAGATGAACAGATTAAACAGTCCCTAATTCAGAAATCCCTTCTACCACTGACCCTCATCCTCATTGGTTGAGAGTCTTACATTCTAAACTCAGGAACTTCCCCAGAAAATTGAATTTTGGCCAATAAGACCATAGCTGCCTATATTTAGTTTAGGTTGAGGAAGGAAGAAAATGATATCATGGAAGAATAGCAGGAAGGGGATGTAGGTATTTTCTTGGGTGTTGGTTCAGGGCCTACAAGCTATCTAGTTAAAGCATGCATACAAGGGAAATAATTTTTCTTATTCATCAATAAAAACCATGATTAATACCAGGGATAAATACAATAAATTGTATTTTCTGGATCTGGGCTTTTTACTTTAGATTTCTGTATTTTCATTACTTAGTATTTTTCTTTTTTCTTTGCCTATACTAGTTTCAGTAGTCCAGTTTCAGTTGGATTTCTCTTAAATTGACTATGTATTTTTTATCACAAAGGGATATTTTATTTCTTAAAAACAAAAAGCAATAAAAGAGAATAGAATTTAAATTTAATTATTCACAATTTCAAAAATATTTGATTATTCTCAAATTATTTCAATTTTTTAAAAGTTGCATGTTTTTTAAAACAATCTTACTTTGTTATATTTATCCAAATGAAAAGCATTAAAACATGTATTACAAAACTCTCAATTTTCCATACAAATAATCTTTGAATTTACAAATTGCAAACAGCACAATAATAGAACTTGTATACATTATGATTGTCAGAGTTGATGGCAGATTGTATCTGCATTGAGATTCAATTTGCACCAACAAAAATTTGACCTTTCTTCTTACTGAAAAGAGATGATGTAGGAGGTGGGGAAATGATAACTAAATTCAAAGTATTTGAAAGGCTATCATATGGGAAAGAGATTAGACTTGTTCAGTGTGGCCCTTGAGAATATGAATAGAGTTACAGAGAAACAGTTTAGACTTGAGATAAGGAGGAGAAAACTTTCAACTGGATTTGTCCAAAAGGGAAATGGGTTGCCTAAGAGAATAGAGAATTTCTTCTCACTGGAAGTATTCAGAAGTTGATGACTACATGTCATGTATTTTATAGAAAGCATTCTTTTTAAGGACTAAATGACTTCTGAGATTTTTTTCAACTCCCCCATATGGGGACATGAAACATCATACATGACTGAAAGAACTGAATAGCAATAACAACAACAACAATAATAAAAAAGATTCCAATGTGATACAGGGAAGTCCAGATGAAATATCATCCCACACAATGATCAATTTAACAAATTTTATTGCTACTCACAAAGGGAAGAAAATAATATTTACTAGTAGGATCAGTGTAATTGTGCACTCTTCCAGTCCGTAATAGGTAACACATGGAGGAAGAGATATTGATGCTACAGTTGAAGACTCAGAGACTATCTGGGTGCAAACATTTATCATTTAATACAAAGAGCCATTATGATACCAAGGGATACCTATAAATTATTGGACCAGTAAAGTGACAATATTTTCTAAATTATCTACTAAGGAATGCAGAGCAAGGGAGTGGAAAGGAAGAGCAAGAAAACAGGAGATTTAAGTCTTAAGGTAGCATTTCAGCAGGAACCTGAATGAGGAAGAAGAGAAGGAGTTGGGGCTGGACCAGTCAAACCAGTCCAACTAGTTTTCATTGGCTCAAAACCAAGAAACCCCTTAAGGCTTCAGATGACAGAGCAGGTGTCAGTCTGCAATGATAAAGAGGTTTCCTATACCTAATTATATCATAAATCCTGCTGCTCACCTGAACATGACACACACACACACAAAGAGGGAAGTTAAAAAAAAAAAAAAAAAAGAGGGAAGTATGCTATGTCATAATGTAGACTAATTCTGGACTTAAGAGTCAGTTAAAATGTTTAGACAGCTGGTAACTGAAGTGTATAAAAGAGCGCTATAAACTGGGACACTAATACATTGTTGAAGGAATTGTGAAGTGATCCATTCTGGAGAACAATTTGGAACTATGCCCAAGAAGCTACCAAACTGTGCATACTCTTTGATCCAGCAGTGTTTCTACTGAGCTTATATCCCAAAGAGATATTAAAGGGGGAAAAGGGATTCATATGTGCAAAAATGTTTGTGGCAGCTCTCTCTGTAATGGCAAGAAACTGGAAACTGAGTGGGTGTCCATCAGTTGAAGAATGGCTGAATAAGTTGTGGTATATGAATATTATGGAATATTATTGTTCTATAAGAAATGATCAACAGGATGATTTCAGAGCAGCCTGGAGAGATTTACATGAATGGATGCTAAGTGAAATGAGCAGAACCAAGAGATCATTATACATGGCAACAACAAGATTATATGATGATCAATTCTGAGGGACATGGCTCTTTGCAGCAATGAGATAATTATATCATAATTATATCATAAATCCTGCTGCTCAGGGAACTGTGGGAACTGAATGTGGATTACAGCATAGCATTTTCACTCTTTTTGTTGTTGTTTTCTTGCATTTTATTTTATTTATCATTTTTTTTCCTTTTTGATTTGATTTTTCTTGTGTAGCAAGATAATGATATAAATATGTATGCCTATATTGGATTTAACATGTTTTTACCATTTTTAACATATATTGGATTACTTGCCATCTAGCGGAGGGAGTGGGGAGAAGTGAGGAAAAATTGGAACATTATGTTTTGCAAGGGTTAGTGTTGAAAAGTTATCCATGCATATGTTTTGAAAATTAAAAAGCTTTATTATTTCTTATATTTTATTTTATTAAAGCTGTGTTAGTGCTAGAAATAAGGAATAGCTAAGTTAGAAACCAGTCTCAAACATTCACTTTGTGAGTCTGGACATGTCACTTAACCTTTCTGGGACTCAGGTTTTTTTATATGTAAAATAGGGATAATATCACCTACCTATAAGATTGTTGTCATGATCAAATGAGATAACATATTAAAAAATACTTTGCAAATCTTGAAGTATTATACTGATGCTAGGTATTAGTAGCAATAATAAAAACTTTTTCATGTATTAACTTTTGTCTATCTTAATTTTTCTTTTTCTTAATCAGTTTTCAAGCTTTTTATTTTACCACATTGTTTTAATGGCTTAATTCACAATCTAATAGTATTTGAATTGAAACAAAAGTTACTTTTCTGACTATTTCTGATATAATTGTTTCCCAAATTCCATAATATAAAAAAATTAAGAAACACAATTATATCATACATGATATCATGTATTTAAACACAAAACAAAATTGATTATCAGTCAAGTGACATCAGTTCAGCTAAATACATTTATCTTACATAGAAAAATCATTCATACTTTTTTTCTTTTTTGACATTTTATATTCATTGCATTGAAGGCCAATATAGAGTATTTACACTTACTAGCATAAATATAATGTTTTTCATGTGTCAAATACTCTGCTAAGAACTCTACAGTTAAATGTTCCCTATAATAATTCTGGGTGGGTGGTAATTATTATTTATCCCTTCTACAAAGGAGGAAACTGATAGAAACACAGGTAAAATAACTTGTAAATCACATAGCTGATAAATTTGAGACCAGATTTTAACTCTATTTTACCAATCCATGTGACTTTGTAGTTTTCTTCATATAGTTTTCTGAGCATTTCTCCTTTCTGTTAATAACAAATGTTTTTTCCATTAAATTAAAATTTACCACAATTATGCTGGTAGGAGAATACATGCCACTGTAAATAAGATCATATTTTTTTTTTTTAATTTTCAGGGCCAAATTTCAATCAGTAGAAATTTGGATTTACAATCTCAAATGAATTGTCATATTTTGAACCTCAATTTTTCCAAAGGCTCTCCATTTTTTATTAGTACTTCAAATGACAGAGCCAGCTATTTTTAGTTAGTCTATTGTCAAAGGTTTAAAGTGAAAGTTTTGTATTACCCCATTTTAGGATTCATCAAGATTTTTCTGGAACATGGAAATTGCAAACATATAATAAAATTATAAATGGATATCCTTTACACTAGGAGTAAAATATGTCTTTCTAATAGTCCTCCTAGGACAGAATTTTGTCGTGCTATCTCTAAATAATTCAATGTTGCAAATATCTTTATATTTTCCATATTATGAAAAATAACTAAAATTTTTCATATTCTTCTTACTTGATTGAAATCAAAATCCTTCCTCAAAATCTTTGTTCCAAAATGTCCAAACTCTTTACTTTTAAACCATCCATTTATACTAAGTATGAACAGACAACTTTCTTAGCTTTCTACCTATTTCCTCTTATTACTACATGTTTAAACTTTCTTTTTTTATATATCATACCCTTCCAGTGAACTTTGATGAAAACTTTTCAAAACTGCATCTTTCTTTCCATATTTTCATCTGATACTTTTGTTGCTTTCTTCTACTTGGTTAATTATTCCATTGTTTATTTCCTAATCACATCCCAGACTGTCCATAGAACTAATATTTCCTCCATTGAATTTTTAGTTCATAATTCATCACTTTTTAAAATAACTTACTTTTTTTACAATTAAAAAACTAAGACTCTGCTACTCCCTAGACAATACTTCTCATTAAGTGTTAGGTTTCAGATTAGATCCTCAATGTTCTCCTACTAGAACCAGGTTCTTTCCACTGTCCCATATATTGGACAACAATATTACTTTCAAATTATCTTCAAAGACTAACTGGTCACTTGAAAGTTGAACTAAATGATCATGATTTTAAATTTTACCCATAACATAATATATATCTCACTTTTCAACACCTAGACCTTAAGTTGTAGCTTTATGGGCATTATTCTCAAGAACTGATTCATTAATTTCTAGTTGGTGGTTATTAGTTCAATAAATATTTTACCACTATCTAGTGGTACAAGACCAATATCTAGTGGTGAAAGAAGGCAATTTCAAGCTATGTGGTAACTACATGTAAGAACTCTCCCTTTGCCCATCACTTCAATCAATGAGGTTAACCACCCTACTCTTATGGCATGACTTCTTTTTTCCTTTTGTGACTTCTTTTTTCCCCTAAAAGGATGAAAAATTGATATTTTTCTTTAGCATAATTTCACTTGTTTCAAAAATACTGGAGACAAAGGAGTATACAATCTAATTTTCATTGGACTTTTCAGCCTTCCAAGGATAGCTCTGGAAGGGGGCATCTCAAACAGTCCTTCCCCATACAAGACTATAGTAGCTGAGCTTTGATTACTTATTGTATGTCCTGTACATCTAATTTTCCCACTTCAAAAGAAGAATTCTAATCCTCAATCCCTGCACTCAGTGCAAGATCACTAACTTTTAAAACAAGAAGTGCCAAAACCAGTGGTTTCCTAATACAGTTTCTCTAACCCTGATTTAGCTTCCTCCCTATATGTAACTTGGTTGACTCTAATTTCTTTGCTGAAAGCTTCCTGGTTTGGAAGCATAACCAGTCCTATTTTTCTGTAGTAGATCCTTCTCAGATTTGGTGGATCCCTGAGACCTTGCTATACTCTAATTGAAGAGGGAACTCCAAAACTGAAAATCCTTCGATTCTGTCTCAATGAGGGCACTCCACCCCAAGAACAAACAGTTTCATCTTTGTTATCTGGGTGGGGTAAGCTCAGTCCTGAAACCCATTGAATTCAATTCAAATTCTAGCCCTAGCTGAAACCCAGCGAGGAGCCAACCTGGGACTCCACCCAAGTCCCCTTCAGCTTGTAGCCAAAGCCCCCTATTATAAAAGAGCCAAACTAAAACCCTCTCTTTGCAGAGATTCCAAACATGGCAGCCCTATGCTTGGCAAGCCAAGGGTCTCTGCCCTCTTCTCTTTACCCATACCTATTTCCTTAACTAGATTTTAACCTTACTTCCAATCCCCATAATAAATGTCTTTTATCAATCTAGGTTTTCAAGTCTGTAAATTCCTTTACAGAGAACTGGTTGTGCTGCTAGAAAGGAATCCTCAGAACTCTCTACCCTTGTGCCGCCATTAGACCTTATTTAACTCCCTGATCACCAGAAACCCTCATTTCATTTGGGCACCCCAAATCTAAACCTCATCATAATGACTGACTGACCAGACATGCTTCCAAATGGGGATCAAGGACAGCCCTTCTTCTTCTTCTTCTTCTTCTTTTTTTTTTTTTTTTGCTGAGTCAACTGGGGTTAAGTGACTTGCCCAGGATCACACAGCTAGGAAGTGTTAAGTGTCTGAGGCCAGATTTGAACTAAGGTCCTCCTGATTTCAGGGCTGATATTCTACCCACTGTACCACCTAGCTGCCCAAGGACAGCCCTTCTGGAGAGAAGTGAAGTGCCATCATTTTCTTGTATAATCTTACTGTATTAGGATGAGGAAAATTTCCTTTGTCAAATAATAAATGACATGCAAGTACTTCATTTTGTCTCAACATTGACCCTAAACTAAGAGGGTTCTAGATTTAGAACCATGCCTTCAACAAAGGGACCAGATTGTTTAATAAAAAATCATCTCGTTTAACCTCTCACTTTATGGTCATAGTCACACAATTAGTGGAATAAATGAAAGTGGAATGAAAATCCAAGTCTTTCAGCTTCAAATTCAATGCTCTGTGTATGACACCACACTGCCTCTTCCCATTTAGTGAACATTAAGCATTTTTAATACATTATCTCCTACTGAACACTTGCTTTTCAGAGTGCAACAAAGTATCCCCTTTGTCATTTTCCTCCCCTTCTAGAGGCTGCACAAAGAAAAGAGAAAGACCAGAAATATTTTATGTTCTTCCCCTTTTTCTCTTCCTCTTCCAACTTCTTTCTTTATGCCTCCTTTCCACGATTCTGACATGACTCTGTTTCCTCAGAATCATTTCTCTTTAGTGCTCTGTTTACAACTGATAGGAAACTGTAACTTGAGGAGGTTGAGAGGCAGAGCTGATTCAGAATTCTATATATCTTCTACAAAGAAAGTATTGGACCACTAAGGTCCTTCTTTAATGTCTTTAAATCTATGATACTAATTTTCCAGAGACTGGTCCTCCTGCTCTTACTCATCATTACTATCTTTATCCAGCAAATATAAGCTATATATAAACCATGCTCTCACCATTCTCTGTTATCTCCATTTCCTGGCATATACTTGTCTGAGTTATTACAACACTTTCAGTTCCTAACTTCATTTCTAAGAAATCACCATGTTCCTCCTTCCCAGCATGTATACTAAATCCACAGCTGAAGACTATATTTAATCTTCAATAACTCAATATGGTAGAGAAAAAAATTTGTAATCATTTTATAGATGTGGGAAACTAAATTTCAAAAAAAATTAAGTGAATCCCCTAAGATTATATAGCTTGCAGAGCTAGCATTAAGACTAAATTCCCTTGACCTCACAGCATATTTGCAGAATAAAGAAGAAAAGTAGATTTACTGAAGTGGTAGGCTGGTCTTGGTTGGTAAGAGAAAATAAAGAGCATCAAGTCCAACTTTATCCTGGTGGATTTTCACTTGTTCAGACTAAAATATCTTTAACTTCTTCACATGATCCTCATAGGCCATGTATTTGAAGCTTTTCATCCTGGTTGTCTTTTTCTGGATATTCTCAACATCCTTTCTAAAATGTATTGTCCATGCTTGCCATCTTGGGGGGGGGGGGGGGGAGTGGAGGGAGGGAGGGGAAAAAACAAAACATAAGCGATTGCAAGGGATAATGTTGTATAAAAATTATCCTGGCATGAATTCTGTCAATACAAAGTTATTAATTAAATAAAATAAAATTTAAAAATAAAATAAAATGTATTGTCCATAATTGGAAATAATAATTCATGCATAAGAAGAAGTTGTCCTTTGCTTTACTCTTTTACCATTGGTTCTGTTACCATTCCTTTCTGAATGGAACCAATTGGATTGGTATGTATCTTTATGATAATCATAAATGACCCAACTTCTGTTTGATCAGACACCTCCAACCTTCAATCTGCCTTCCTCTAGTTCAACTATTAAGTTTAGCACTCAGATCAATGGCTAAAAGAGTTTCGTTCAGCTAGAAAGGAAGGTGGCTGAATGCACTGCAGCAAAGGAAAAAAAGAAGACATTACTAATATCTGTAAGAGATCTGCTTACTCTATCCATGTCCATTAACACATTCAAAACAATGACCATATTGAAAATAAAACCATAGTCTGTACTTAACAGAACTTTGCACTTCAGAAGAGCCACCTTCAATTTAAAACTGGAAAAAAATTTATTTTATATCTATCTTTTTTTATTTCATATCTATCTCACCATATATATCTAATATCGTATCTCTCTTTTATTTCATATATCTCAGTTCTCTATTTGGATGAACTTTTGAGGGATATTAAAAAACTATGAATACCTTAGATTATTCAGGACAAGCATGATTTCAATTACTTTTAAGAAGATTTGACTGTTTAAAAAATCTTAGACTCCTACCCCCCAAAAATGACATTTCTTCTGCTTATGATCCTAAAGTCAGCAGCATAAAAAGTTTTTCTCATCACTAGAAGAAACTTCAAGGACTTCTTGTTTATGTTGTCAAATGTAAAGAAGAAGAATTATAGTGAATAAAGTTGCTGCTTTAGAGGTAGCTTTGAATTTTGGTAGGAAGATTGAAGTAAAATTGATGAAAAAGAGGGAAGAGAATGTTGGGAAAGATGTGGGGAAAAGTGGGATACTGATGCATTGTTGGTGAAGTATCCAACCGTTCTAGAGAGAGAGCAATTTGGAACCATGTTGAAAGGATTGTAAAACTATCCTTTGATCCAGCAGTACTATGATTGGATCTGTATCCTAAAAAGATCATAAAAGAGGAGAAAGGATCCACATATGCAAAAATGTTTATATCAGCTCTTTTTGTAGTGGCAAGGAGCTGGAAAGTGAGTGATGCCCCTCAGTTGGGGAATGACTGAATGAGTTACTGTATATGAAAGTAATGGAATATTATTGTTCTATGAGAAATGATGAGCAGATTGATTTCAGAAAAACTTTAATGAACTGATGTTAAGTAAAGTGAGCAGAACCAAGAGAACATTGTACATAGTAACAAGATTATTTGATGATCAACTTGTGATCGACTTGATTCTTTTTTTCTTTTTCTTTTCATCTTTTAAAAAAAAATTTTCTATTTGCATATGTATGTTAATTGTTTTAATACCCATTTCTTTATGAATAATGTTGAGAGAGAAAAATTACAACAAAAAGGAAAACCACATGAGAGTGGGGGAAAAAAAACAGGAAAAAAAGTAAACATAGCATAAGTTGATTTATATTCAGTCTCCATAGTTCTCTTTCTGGATACAGATGACATTTTCTGTCCAAAGTCTATTGGGATTGCTTTGGATCACTGAACCACTGAGAAGAACCAAGTCTTTCAAAACTGATCATTGTACAATCTTGGTGTATTTCTGGTTCTGCCTGTTTCACTCAGCATTAGTTCATGTAAATCTTTCCAGGCCTTTCTAAAATCAGCTTGTTCATCATTTTTTATAAAACAATAATACTCCCTTACCTTCACATATCACAACTTCTTCAGCCATCCCCTAATGGATGGGCATCTACTTATTTTCCAATTCTTTGCTACCACAAAAAGAGTTATTACAAACATTTTTGCACATGTGGGTCCTTTTCCCTCCTTCATGATTTCCTTGGGATAAAGACCCAATAGTAGCACTGCTGGGTCAAAAGAGATACACAGTTTTTATAGTCTTTTGGGCATAATTCCAAACTGCTCTCCAGATTTACAACTTTTCTTTCTTTTTTTTCCCCCCTGAAGCAATTGGGGTTAAGTGACTTGCCCAGAGTCACACAGCTAAGGTGTTAAGTGAGGCTACATTTGAACTCAGGTCCTCCTGACTTCAGGGCTGGTGCTCTATCACCACCTAGCTGCCTTAAATTTGGATCTTTTCAACAATGAGATAATTCAAGGCAATTCTAATGGACTTGCAATGAAAAGTGCCATCCACATTTAGAGAAAACTATGGAGGCTGAATGTGGAACAAAGCATAGCATTTGAACCTTGTTGTTGTTGTTGTTTGCTTATTTGGTTTTTTCCTTTCTCATTTTTTCCCCTTTTGACTTGATTTTTTTTTTTTGCTCAGTATGATAAATATGGAAATATATTCTTCTAAATTGCACATGTTTAACCTATATTGGATTGCTTGCTGTTTGGGGGAGGAAAGGGAGAAGAGGAAGAAAAATGTGGAACACAAAGTTTTGCTAAAGTGATTGTTAAAAATTATCTTTGCATGTATTTGGAAAAATAAAATACTATTAAAATTTTTAAAAACAAAGAAAAATGTGGAACAAGATAACTGTATAAATGTGTATGCCTATATTGGATTTACATATATTTTTTACCATGTTTAACATATATTAGATTACTTGCCATCTAGGGGAAAGGATAGGGGGAAGGGGAAGAAAAATTGGAACACAAGGTTTTGCAAGGTCAATGTTGGAAAAATTATCCTTGCATATGTTTTAAAAATAAAATGCTTCAATTAAAAAATAATTTCATGTTAAAAAAAAAAAGAAAGGAGTAGCTTATACTTTAATGATCTGGAACAATTTTAAAAAAACAAAGAAAAAGAGAGGAGATTGCAAAAGAAAAAAGAAAATGGGAGAAATGATTACAGAAGGATTTTTTTTAACTTATAGAAGAAAACAGTAATCTTTCTGTTTTTTTTTTGAAAAGGTTTCACAGGGAATTTATTATTATTAATTTTATTTTAAAATATATTTATTGAATTATTTATTATTAAACCATAATTACAAATTTATTATTAAAAAAGGAAAACAACCTTACATAACAAAATTCAGATACAATCTTTTTCTCCTCTACTTTCTATATGAAAATGTGTTCAGAATAAAAAATTAAATAATGGATTTGATACCAAATCATGGCTGCTTCTAGAGTATATAAAAGAACAGAATATGATGTTAATGAGTTTTCTATGTGGGAAGTGGTTATGTGCCTATACCCAGACTTTACCCTCAAGCAATTTCAGAAACCTTATATTACTTAAACATGGAATATGATTTCATTTCATTATGTATCTGTTTGATTTCATTATGTATCTGTTGGTCGTCTTTCCTAGTTGTAAAGATTTTTTTTTTTAAAGTGGGAGTCGTTATTATAGCTGTGAATTCATAGGTATAGGGAACTCTCTGTGTGTAAAATCTTTCCACTGGTTTTCTATTATCTCATTTTCTCTCCATCCACCCAATTTGTTACCAAATCTTGCTGTTTTTTTCTTCACATCTTTAACTTGTTTCCTTCTACCTACTCAAAAATCTGTCATTTAGTTCAAACCTTCACCACCTCTTACCTAGATTATTAAATATCCTTCTGCCATTTGTAACTTATTCATTTGAAATTTATCTCTCCAAAGTTATTAATGATCTCTTAATGGACAGACCATATAGTATTTTCTTAATCCTTGTCTTTTTCAACCTATCTGATTCACTCTACCCCTAACTACCTTTTTCCTCTGGATACTCTCTCCTCTCAGTTTTTCATTCTCTTTCTGCCTACCTGAAAGCTCCTTCTGTTTCATTTACTGATTCATCTTCTATATAATATCCTTTCACTGTGGCTATTTCTCAAGGTTTTGTCTTCAACAATCTTCTCTTCCTTTCTTATCCCTAATCTCTGTTCCAATTTTCATCCCACATGACCAATTGCTTAGTAGACATTTCAAGCTGGAAAACCTGGTAACATATTAAACTCAACATGTTCAGAACAAAATTCATTATTTTTCCCCAAAGTGCTATCCTCTTCCAAACTTTGTTATTTCTATCAAAGGGCCTCGGGGTTCATAACATCAGCACTATCCTGTAATCTTCACTATCTTTCATCCCATCCATCTAATTAATTACTAAATCTTACCACTTCTACTTTGATAATATCTCTTCCATATGGTCCCTTCCCGCTCCTCCAGAACCTTAATTCAGGACTAGATTATTACAACAGCCTCCTAAATTATTTTCTCTGTCTCAAAATATCTCACAACTCTATTCTTACAGACGATTTTCAAAGTAATTTTTGGTAAGCACAAATCTGACCTTGTCACTCCCCAACTCCATCAACTGTTTACTTCCCATTTTCTTTAGTATTAAATTAAATTCCTCTGTCTATCATTAAAAGTTATATACAACTTGGCTCCAGCCTACCTTTTTAGTTTCATTGACTATTATTTCAACTCTGTACTCTATGGTTCAGCCAAATTAGATATTCAAACTCTCTGTTGCTCACACATGACACTCCATCTTTCATGTCTGTGCCTTTACACTAATCATCACACGTGTCTGGAATGCATTCCTTCCTTATCTCTATTTCAGAAGGCCTCTTTTCTTTTAAGAAGTCAGCAGATCAAGAGTCATCTTCTTCAAAAAGCTTTTCTTGATCATCTCAATTACTAGTGTACTTTCTCATAAACTACCTGGTAGTTAATTATGTACTTTGTATGTATTATTATTTGTTCAATTTATATTTGTTTTATTTGTTTTTGTATACACTTGTCTTTTCTATTAGAATGCCAGCTCCTTGCAAGAAGAAATAGTTTCATGCTTTGTATTTGTATTGCTAGTATCTAGCAAAGTGCCTGTCATATAATAATACTTATTGATTATACTTGGTTTTCTGGGGAAATGAAGGCTGAAGGGATTGAATGGTGTGACCAAGATCCCACAGTTATTATGTGCTAGATGTGGGACTTGACCTTACATGCTCCTGATTTCAAGTCTTATCCCCTATCAACTACAAATGAAGCCTTTCTTTTATGTAATTAAGTCTCCCATGTGCTGAGAAGATATAGGTGTAAAAAAGCACAGTGACTATGCCTCATATGAATAAAACTAGCTTCTTAATAATGCTTGTCTCCATTGGATTTTGAAAATGTGAAGCTAATATTTTAAAGTATCATACATATAACATATTCAGCAATGGATAGTTATATTCCTTTTGCTTTTGGTAAGAATCTTAAATAAACAGGGTTGAAGTTATGTTGTATCAACTTTCCTATCTTCTATTAATTCCAGTACTTTAATTAATCTTATAAATGTGAGTAATTCCTCTAAACATCTAGATTGTAACTCAACCAAGCCAGTACATCCTTTGTAACTCTTATTAATGTTAATCCATCATAGGGGTCATTCCAACAATCTATGCTTCCACCACATTTGTTCTTGGTATTATAGCATAGTGAATATAGGAGTATCTTGTAAAACAGGAAGACTTGAGTACAAGTTCTGCCTCCAAAACATAATGTCTCTAATGGGAAATCACTTAACCTCTCAGTACTCTAGGAAATTCTCTAAGAATAAAAGTTTCAAATTGTCTTATTATACATTAGTAGAGGGTACATCCATTCCTAGGTATTCATTATTGCAATGCAATCATATGTCCATTCTCTATGGAACATCAAGAGAATGGATATTCTAGTGGATGTATAAAAGAATTAAGCCCATTCATTAATTAGAAAGTTAGGCGTAGCATCTAGGAGAGGGGATGGGGGAAGAAGAAGAAAATCTGAAACACAAGGCTATGCAAGGGTCAATGTTGTCAAATTATCCATGCATATGTTTTGAAAATAAAAAACTTTATTAAAAAGAAAGAAACAAGGAAAGAAGGAAGGAAGGAAAGAAGGAAAGAAAGAGAGAAAGAAAAATAGAAAGAAAGAAAGAGAGAAAGAAAGAAAGAAGAGAGAGAGAGAGAGAGAGAGAGAGAGAGAGAGAGAGAGAGAGAGAGAGAGAGAGAGAGAGAAACTTAGGTTTAGGAGCTCTTTCTGGGAAAACTCCTGCCAGACAGAAGGGACTACCTTTTCTCCCTCTCTCATTAGCCACATCATCAGAATTATTAAACCAATAAAAAAGTGCATCCATCTGGGAGCAGAGATATATATGCCCAAGAATAGACAAAAATCTGAGAGATAAAGAAGCTTCAAACAGCATGACTGCTAGCAACAAGGAAGAAACTCAAAAAAGAAACAGATCCTGGGAACCCAAATAAATAATCCACACAGCAAAGATGCTGAACTTAAGTAAAGCTGTATAAGGACTCTAAAAGAGAGAGAGATTGAGAAAGAGAGAGAGACAGACAGACAGAAAGACAGAGGAGGAAGGACTTTCAGGTCAGGAAATATCAACAGTTATTGAGTTATTCTTTTCCACACTTGAATCCAACACATGTATCACACTACCACTGCTTACTCTTCCAATAGATATTATGTAAACAAGTGGAAGAATGTACCTCAGCTTTGTGGGGAAAATGTTTTCTAGCATCTGTCCTTATTATGCCACCTTAGTAAATGTCTTTGTTAAAAGTTAATTTACTCTATTGGTCTATATTTAAATGGAATCACTTGGAGGCAGAAATGTCAATAATAGTAATGCCACTCTTTGGCTTTAGGATTAACCCCAGAATCTGTGACGACAGTCACTCTCTGGGGACAGAGTGAATGCTACACATGTATACTGATGGAAGAGACCTACTGGCTATTCATTTAATTGGCTGTCCATAGGCATGCTATGATCTGTAAAATAAGAATTCTTTTTCCTTTCTAAATGATTAGATCAAATTCTTGTCAGTATTTAGTAGTAATTGAATTACCACAGTTGGACTCTAATATAGCAATTGCAGGTATGTAGAATTTCATTCAAGAAGTTCTGCTGTGTTCTGGGGGCTTGATGCAACCAGGATGATGTAATGAAGAACCTCAAATATGATCTAAATTCTGTTTTCATTATGGATTCTGTATTTATTATCTTCTATGATAACGGTGAATAGCTTTGGCAAGTACACGATGCCCTGTCTTATGGCTTATACTCTTACATATCACCTGATATAAATGATCAGAGAATCACTAAAAAAGTTATCTCTATCATCTTTTAAGAAATAATGCATAATACTGATGTATAAGAGACATCATGTTCAAAGATAATTTTTACGGAGGCATTTTGCTCTACTAAATTTTTTTCTAAGCAAACATAGTAGCTTTCTCCTTATTTTTCACTCAATTGTGTGATAGTAAAGCTATTTTCTACTAGGGACCATTGCTTGTGGTTATCTATCTAGATGCATGTGTATATTATTCTCATAAAAAATTTACATAGAAAAGATTTGTGTAGAGGAGAAAACAGTCATGTAGATTAATAATTATCAATATTCTGTCAATTTTCTTTTTTTTCATTAATAGGATCCAAAATAATTTCACGCCTTTGCTACCTTCTCCTCTCTCAGATGCTTTGTAAACCAGTTCTGTAATGCCTTTGAAATATTATCATCCCATGCACTGATCTCCCTTAAATGTACCTAGTCTAAGAGTTTCCCTTCAGGATCATTTCTACATACCTGGAATTGCCATGTTAGAGTCCAATTGTGGTAGTTCAATTTTCCAAAATACTTTGGAGACCTTTTTTGTTCTTTCTTCTATTGACTCTCCTCTTTCCAAATCATCTTCAGAATGATTTGTTTCAGTGAATATCTCACCAAGTTTTTAAAATGGTTGTTAACATACTCCACTTTCTATTTTATAAGACAATTCTGCTTATAATCCACTACATTGTCTGTATTTTTCATTTTATCAATAGCTTTTATTTTTATATATTTCCAAATATATCCCTTCCCTTAAACTACCTACTGAGCTATTCCATGTAGCAAATAAATATATAAACAAATAAGTAAATAAGCAAATGAATGAATGTATGTAAATAAATATAATTAAGAAGGGGAAAAGGCCATTCAGCAAAACTAACAAATACACTAAGTAAAAGTGACAAAAAAAGCAATGTCTGATAATTCTAGTTCTTTACCTCTACAAAGAAGGAATAGAGATGCATTTTCTTAACTTTTATCCAGGGTTTATCTTAATCATGATTAGAAAGCACTAAGCTTTTTTTCTTGTTCTTTGTATTTTAAGAGTCATTGTGGACACTGTTGAATTGGTTCTGCTGATTTCATATAGTATCAGTTCATATAAGTCTGCACTTCTCTGAGTTTTTCATATATATATGTATATATTTTTTTTCCCACAACATAATAATATTCCATTTTAATGTTGTACCAATCTGTTTCCCAAATAATGGGTTACCATTTTCTTTGCAGTTCATCACTTTCACAAATTTTTTTTGTCTAATTTAATTTTAATGTCTAATATTTAATTTATTTAATGTCTAATTTAATGTCTAATGTATATGTGTGTGTGGTTTTTATATCTCCTTATGAAAAATTCTGTCATTTTATTGTATAAATCTGAAATTTAACTAACTTGCATTTACTGGAACAAATTCTTTTTATATCTATTCAGCATAAATGTATGTACATACATGTGTATATGTGTGTGTGGTTTTGATGATTATAGCTTCATTTCTGATTTCTGAAAGTATTGTTCTCCCTTTAGTAATTCCTTGAGACCATTGCCATTTTGTGTCTCAAAGTGAATTTTGAATTAGTTTGTCTAGCTCTATAAAGTCTGCTTTAAATACTTTGATCACATAGTACTAAATCTATCAATAATTTAAACAACACAATCATTTTCATTATATTGACAGCTCAACATGATTAATATTATGTATATGTATACATAATTTAATATGTATATAATTACATATGAATATATGTGTATGTGTGTGTATATATAATACAATTTCCACTTATCCACATCATTATTTCTTTTAAAGGATGTTTTGTGCTATATTTACATCTTTTTTATATCTTAGTAAATTGATTTATTTTGTATTTTGTTGCTTAAGCTATTTTCTGAATTTATTATTTTACATAATACTGATAATTGCACACATCTTCATAAATGTGCCTTTAATTTCACTGATTTTATTGCTATGATTAGCTTTTCTCAAATTATGTTATATAATAGTAGGGAAAAGGTGAGACATCCTTGCTTTATTCTTATATTTATTGGAAAAGTTTCTACTGCTTCCCTATTACATATAATGCTAACTCTGTTATTGTAAATATAGCAAAATTTTGGACTGCCTATTGAATTTGATTGGTACTCAGAGATTTTCAAGATGGGTCCATAGAGAGTCTGACATTTCTAGATTCTAGGGTATCCAATCAGTCTAGTTTTACTATATGTCATGAGTTTTACCAGTATGTTTCTCATTAATAGAAAAACCATATGTGCTATTAGCTATCGCAAAAAAAGCATTTAATAAGATGACATAGTAAAACAGTAGCAATAGGAGATTCCCCTCATAAAGTTTGAAGTATATACTACATGGTCTCTCTATATTAATGCCTGACTAGAGTATGTTTTCATCCCTTCAAGTGTTTCTTCAACTGTCTCAACCTGATTTACTCCAAGGTTGCCAAGGCTTGAAGTTTCAGTGTAATAGAAATTACTATCTATACCTGAAACAGAGAATAACAAACAACAACAGAAAAGAAATGTTTTCTGTTAACCCTTATTTCTAAAGTCACACAAGGATAAAAGACTATACTTTCCACTGAACCATGATGCCTTCCAAAAATTGGAATTGTGCAGAAAAAGATCCTAGTAATTCTTTCTTATTTTCTCTGTTATAATTTCACTTTCTCCATTTTTGAGGTAATTTTAAATTTTAAGCTAATTTTAAAGTAATTTTATTTTCCTCCATTTTTTCCTGATCAGGTTAGCTATTTGTTTTGTTAAGTTCTTCAAACAAATAGCTTTTAGTTTAGTTAATCAGTTCTAGAGTCTTTGTTTTCCATTTTATCTCTTCTCCTGAGTTCATTTTTATTGATTTCCTACTTTTTCAAGAGACACACTAAGACTAAAAGTATCTTCTTTTTCTATTTTGCTCATTCATATTACCAATGCATTGCATTGTCTCCCTGTCTATCTTTATATTTTTAAATTATAGGACAATGACTAAACCAGTTATTTCTTTAATAAAGGGATGGTGAAGAAATTACATTTCCTAAGGCAGTTTGATTCTCTTTCTCCAACTTATAATTTTAAAGAGTTACCTAGGGAACTAATAAATGGATTGCCTTGCTCAGGATTCTATGTGTTAATAACAGAAGTTGAACCCAGGTCTTTTGTGAGGCCTTTCTATCCACTTTTCTGTGTTGCCTCTCATTAGCTACATTTTTAAAAATTCTTTCTTCCTAAGCAATTCTTAAGGCTTTAGCCAGATTTAACCTCCCTTTTCTATTCAATTTCTGTTACTGTTTTTATAGTTCTTATTTAAATATTTAAAAAAGGAAAACAATGTAGAATTGGAGCAGTATTGCTTGGTAAGCATCATTGTATCTCAAGTCACAAAACCTCATCATGCCCTTGCCATTATCAGTCTTCATTCCTAAGATCATATTATCCTACCACTGAGGACCTATTACTTTGGATGCTAGATGTTTTTAGGAAGAGGAGGGAATGGGAATAGAACAAGCATTTTTAAAGCATCTATTATATATCAAACACACTGTTACTATCTCATTTGATCCTCAAAAGAATCCTCCAAGACAAGTGCTATTTTATATTTGAGCATATTGAGCAAATAGAGACAAAAGGCATTGCCTAGGATTGTATTTGAATCAGAACTTCCTGACTCCAGACCCAGTGCTCTATCTACTACATCATCAGCTATCTCTTAGGAACTCACAGATCTCTTCTCTGTTGGGGGTTTCTGTCAGGGGAGGGAGGGGGAATAACTTTTTCTCAGAGAAGTTGGTCTCCTACTGTGCAAATTCACTCCAGATAAAACCAATTAAAAAGTCCCTATCTCTCAGTGAAGACACAGGTACCCTCTCTCATTGAAATATTCTTTAGTAGGACTTTAATCTTTCTTCTTCTGGACCATGACACCTTCTTTTACTCTCCCTATCCTATTCCCTTTCCTCCATTACTTTTATCCTATTCTCCAGCAAATCCATCTCTTGATGATAGGACACAAGAATTAATTTTTCATTGTTCAACTATGGATTTTCTAGACTTGCTTCATCTGTCTTCCTATATCCTCTACCTTTCTCCCTTATCTCCCCTCTTCCCATTCACAAAACATTAAAACCATTATTCCCTCTAACAAAAGCTAAATTGATTAGAGGGGTCAGAAAATTTAATCTGTAGAATTTCAATTCAAATCTTCCATCTTTCTCCTAATTCTTTAGGTTTCTCTTAAATCGTTAGTGCTTTAGGTTTCTTTTATAAGTCTTTCTATTCTTTTATACAATATATCAATTTTTCTCTTTAAAAATAACTACAAGGGGCAGCTAGGTGGTGCAGTAGATAGAGCACCAATCCTGAAGTCAGGAGGACCCCAATTCAAATATGATTTCAGGTTCTTAACACTTCCTAGCTGTGTGACCCTGAGCAAGTCATTTAACCCCAATTGCCTCAGCAAAAAAAAAAAAAAAAAAAAAAGAAAAAAGAAAAGAAAAGAAAAGAAAAAGAAAAAGAAAAAGAAAAAAGAAAGAAACAAAAAATAACTACAAACATGAAAGGTTTTTTGGTTAGTCTTTTCTTGATATTTTTACTTCATCAGTACTCTTATTTTCTTATTGCTTGAGGTATTTATAAGTCATGTCTGGGGGGAGGGATTGGGTTTTTTTTTTTTTTTAACAAATTTAATTTTTTTTCTGTTTCTTAGAACAACAGTTATTGTAAGTATCACTCCCTCATTTCTCAAAGATAGGTACCATATATATAAATATTATGGAATATTATTGTTCGGTAAGAAATGACCAATAGGATGATTTCAGAAAGGCCTGGAGAGACTTACACGAACTGATAATGAGTGAAATGAGCAGGGCGAGGAGATCATTATATACTTCAACAACAATACTATATGATGATCAATTCTGATGGACCTGGCCATCCTCAGCAATGAGATGAACCCAATCAGTTCCAATGGAGCAGTAATGAACTGAACCAGCTACGCCCAGCAAAAGAACTCTGGGAGATGACTAAAAACCATTACATTGAATTCCCAATCCCTATATTTTTGCCTGCCTGCATTTTGGATTTCCTTCACAGACTAATAATACAATATTTCAGATTTGGATTCTTTTTGTACAGCAAAATAACGATTTGGTCGTGTACACTTATTGTGTATCTAATTTATACTTTAACATATTTAACATCTACTGATCATCTAGGGAGGGGGTGGAGGGAAGAAGGGGAAAAATTGGAACAAAAGGTTTGGCAATTGCCAATGCTGTAAAATTACCCATACATATAACTTGTAAATAAAAAGCTATTAAAAAAAAAAAAAAAAGACAGGTGCCATAGGTGACAAATAGTATTTTTAGACGGGGGAAAAATCAGCATAACTGATACAAATATTGAAAAAGTCTGAAAATGTGCCTCCACAAAAGAGTAGGCTAAGATGTCTTAAATCTCTTTATTCAAATCCTGCTTGATTATAATTTTGTTAAATTTACTTTTGATTTTCTAGTGCATAACAAATTTATAGTTACTCTATGTTTCTTCTTGGCTCTGTATCAGTTCATATAGATCTTTTCACTCTTTTCTATATTCATCATATATCATTTCATAAAGTACAATGATACATCATATTCTTATATGACAATTTGCTTAATCACTTTTTAAATGATGAGTACCTTCTTTCTCCCCAATTCTTTGCTATTATAAAAAAAAAAAAAAAAAAAGCCCTTTACTTGGCAAATAAGTCAAGCATTGACTAAAGCTCATTGTCCTCCACAATGGAACTAATGTACATCAGTTAATTTGATTTCAATTGGTGTATATTTCCTTTCTTCCCTCAAACTCCATTTTTTCACTAGCTAATTTAAATCCATCCCACTGTATTATGTTACATGATACACTTCTCTTATTTTTATTCCTTAGTCTAACTTTATTAATTTTGATCTTTTCTCTGCTGAGTCAGTGGTCTGACTAGACCCAAACAGTTAATTTAGAAATAACTTTTACACCAATGTTGTTTCCAGTCTTCTAAGACAGAATTCAATTCAATGTTTGTGATGTTATTCAGAGCTCCTTATGTCCAGTTTGTTGATTTTTTTTTTAATATTCAATATATAGTTAACATCATTGCTCAAAAACAAAATATGAAAGATACAGTTTCTGATGATGAAAATTAAGCAAATAAATGAAACTTTAATATTTATGAGAATTGAATATGTGGATCATTAGTTGCATCTTCTATTAAATAAATATATAATTACACATACACATACACACAAGAAACGGGCAAATTTATTCTTTTTTTTTTACATAAAAATCTCACAAATGCAGAAAAGCAGCAATATTATATACATCCTTTCCTATTTATAATACAGTAATAATTATATTAAATAAAAGACTGTTTTTTAAAGTATTTTAAAAGATTTAGATACTAAATAGCTTGATCTTAAAGAAGTTGTGAGTCAAGGAACTATTAAAAGATAAAATAGCTAATTACAATAAATTTTTAAAAATAAAAACTTTAGGAATGCAGCCAAAGCAATATTAGGTGTAAACAACAAAACATAGTTATTAATTAAAAAACAAAAAGAACCAATCAACAAATTGGACATGAAACAAAAAATAGTAGAAAACAAATTAAAAGTTACCCAATACCAGATAATAATCCTGAAAATTGAAGAAGAAATCAAGAATAATAAAAAATAATGGAATTCATTTTAAAAATAGGTTAAAGGTGTTTAAAAAGAAAAAAAAAGAATATTTCCAAAAACAGAAAATACCAAAATTAACAGAACAAAAATAGCAAATTTAAACAACTACAATTAAGAGAAGGAAACAGGATATACCATAAATGAAGCCCCAAAGGGGAAAAAAAACTCCAGTAATAGACAGATTAATTTGTAAATTCTATACAATTTTCAAAAAAGCAATTAATTTCATTACTTACAAAAATCTCAAAATTCCTACCAAATTATGTCTAAAAAAATGTCTAAAGACACTATGACCAAATTGCATTTGTACCTGGAATGCAAGGTTAGTTTAATATTAATAAAAATACTAAGAATAAGAATTACCCATGGATGAAGATTGACAATGTCAGAAGGTCAGGGGTCAAAGAGTTCTAGAATACATTTTAAAGAAATGGGATTGTGAGCATTTCTATTGGTGGATTCATAAAACTATGAATGGATTCATAAAGAATAAGTTATACCAAACTAACATCCTTTTTTTTTATGAGGTTATGAATATAACTGTAGATCAGAAAAATGTCAATGACATTATCCCTAAATTTCAGCAAAGTCTCTCATATATTTTATTCTTTAAATGTTCCAGTCATAGTCTTTATCTATTATATCCAATATATTGTTATGGATCATAGCTATTTTTAATTGTAAATCACAGGCAATTTTATTGTACAATTCAACCTGGCGAGAAGGAATTAGGATGTACTATTTTTTTTAAAGATGATTTAGAACCCTCTTGTTTGCTATGACCAGCTCTTTTTAAAAATTGTTTAATATTTTATTTTCCCCTAACTATACATAAAAAAATATTTTTAACATTTGTAGGTTGGTTTTGTTGTTATTGTTTTGGTTTTATGTTTGCTTTTTGTTGTTTTTCCTTTTTTTTGAGAAGCAAACAAGATTAAATGACTTAGCCAGGTTCACACGGTTAGTGTCAAGTAGCTGATGCCGCATTTAAACTCAGGTCCTTCTGACTCCAGGTCCAGTGCTCTATACTCTGTGCCACCTACCTGCCCCTTAATATTTGTTGTTGTTATTTTTAATTTGAGAAAAGGGTATGTCCGGTTAGGAGCCACTTCCTACACTGTGATAAGAAGTGAGGGACTGGAGTGGGGAGAGGAAGGGCGGAAGGTAAGGACTATTATCAAAGAAAAGAACAGATTTAGAAACTGATTGGATATAGAGTTAAGAAGAGAGGATGTAGAACTAAGAAGAGGAAGATTATCAGGTTCCAAAATTGGGTAATGCTTGGCTGATATGTTTAACAGTAATAGTAAAGAAAAAGGCAGTTGATCAGTGGAGACAGACATATAGAAAACAGAAGTCATTGGGACATTCATGCATCAGAGCAGGTAATAACAGAAGAGAAGGAAGGTGCCAGAAAAGAGATAAACCAGAACAAAAAACTGTTAAAATGGCTATTAACCCTTTTAATAAGCCAAAGCAAAAATTAGTCAGACACAAATGTCTCTCTTTCTTGGCCTTTTATTAAGCCTCACCTCACCTTCTTCCTGAGGCAATTCTTCCCTTCCTCCTCCAAATGCTCAGAGCTCAGAAACAACATAACACCACTACCACACCATCAAAAGTCAAGTCTCCTGCCAGCTTGGACAAAGCAGACCCACCAGCTTTCAGTTATTGACCATCAAACCTCCTTAGACAATAAGGATTCTCCCTCTTCTAACCTCGGATTAGTCCCACATACCATCCACAAACTCAGTATTTCCTTTTCCTGCTGGGTGTGGCTAAAACCAAGAGGTTGGACCAGAACAAAAGATTCTAAAGAGGGGGAGGAGGAAGTGTTTATATGGGAGGAGAAAGCAGTGATGAGAATGCAGCCGTTGCTGTAGCAACAGAGACAGTCTGTTTCTTTTGCCTACCTCAGAGGAAGCTAAATATCAAGGAGAGGGGAATGAGCAGAGAAGGAATCAGAAATCTATATAGACTCATGGAATCTCAGAAATAGAATAGACCCAGGTTCTTCTTATTCTTTCTTTCCGAAGTGATTGTAAACTCATAATCCCCATCCCACATTGGGTTACCTCTAATTTTAGGGAATAAAATTTCTTATAGGGAGACTAAAGCTGCCTTTAAATTCCATCCATTGTTCCTGGTTCTGCCCACTGGAATCAAGCATAATAAAACCAATCCATCTTTCACATACAATAGCTCTTCAAAATGCTTAAGGTTATCATGGCATCCCCAAGTCTTTTATTCTTCAGGCTAAATATTTTCCATCCTTTCATTTCATCCTTTAGCTTCCAATTTTTCACCCAGTTGACTTATGTTTGGACACTCAACTTCTCAATGTCCCATCCTAATATTTGGTTTCACTGTTATTCAGTTGTTACAATCATATCCAACACTTTGTAACCCCATTTGAAGTTTTCTTGGTAAAGATATTGAAGTGGTTTTGCCATTTCTTTCTCAGGCTTATTGAACAGATTAGAGAACTGAGGCAAACCGAATCAAATGAATTGGCTGAGGTCACACAGCTAGAAATTATCTGAGACTGGATTTGAATTGGAACATTAGCTTTACTGCCAGCAGTCAATGCATCATGTGATAAACTCAGCTGACTGAATTTGACTTAGTCCCCATTTCCCAGCCCTAAGAATTACCTGAGACAGTCCCTGACTTTTGCAACCCAGACTCTGCCCTCCAAAGATTCCCAAGCTTTCTCTCTCTTTTTTTTCTTTTTCTTCCCCAAGCTTTCTCTATGGACTTTTGCTAATTATGTAAAACAACTTATCTAGTGAAACTGTGAAAAGCCTCTAACTTCTCCCACTTGCAGTTAAGCCATTCCTTTAGCCTCATCTCTCCCTAACTCTACTTCCTGAATATCTTACATAAACCTTGTTCCCTACTCCCACTTTAAATATCTGAGCACTTGTTGTGTGACACTCACAGCTTCAACTCAAGTTTAGCCAATGTGGGCCCATAACTAGAACTAATTTTTTAAATTTAGTTATTGGTCTGCTTATGGGTCCTGACAAAGATCAATTTCAGGCATCTAAAACTCTAGTATTCCTCATATTTAACAGTGTTGAGGTTCAAAAGGAAACTCCAAAAGATTGGAATCGCAGACTGGGGATCAAGATGTGTCTCAAAAGAATTTTCAGGTTTGAACCCATCTCCAAGGCAAGGAGCAAAGTTTATTGTAATTGTAATGCCAATTGAAGCAGGCTAAGTTTCAACAGTATTTAGCAAAGAATCAGGAGCAAGAAGATAAATTTATTGGAAAAGACTGAGAGATGGGATTCTTCATGTCACTAATATGCTAGTTTTATGACCCAGATGTAGAACTGAGGAGTACACTGAACACTATTGTCTCAAGAACTTGGTTATCACCGTCCAGCAGATTATCTGACATTCAGCAATATTTGTAGGACTATCCTAAGGCCAGAAGACTTTAAATAATTGACAGATTTTTAGATCAATATATAGCATTCTAAGGTCAGGGGACCTTAGGATTACTACTATATTTCCCTTAAAAACTGTATCCCCTTCAATAAGAGGCATTTCAGACTGACAGTGACATAGCAGATGATCATATCAGAAGGAAACCCTGACTTCAGCTGGACAGAGAGGAACTTGTCATGGGTACCAATAAATCTTAATTACTGATTACCAGGACTTCTACATTGATGGTTTGTTCCTAAGAAGGATTAGGGTTTGTTTTCTTTAAAACATTAATTAATAAGTTTTGATTGACAGTATTGAGGAATATAAGCCTAATTAGTGTTTTAGTAGTACTTGTTGGCATAAATAAAGGTAAAGCTAGCATAAATAAAGTGATTGTGAGCCTGCATTGTCCATTATGTCTACAGGGTTTGAGAAGGCCTGAGTTCAAATCCACCCTCAAACTCTTGCCAGCTGTGTAACCTTAGTAAATCACTTAATCTCTGTATGCTTCATTTTCCTCAACTATAAAACAAGTGATAATAGCACTTACCTCACACTCATGAAAACCTGATGATGAGGTCCTTAGTAAATGGCAGAGAATGGAGCATTAATGGAATTGTTCCCTGGGGCAGGCAGGAAAAAGGCTCTGATAAAGATCAGTTCAGCTTTGCCCTACCCTCTATGATGCTCCTCCTTCTTCCTGTCCAGCAGCTGTCCCCACTCTGCTATGTCCAGCCAAGAAATCCCAGTCATATCCTGGAAATTAAATTTTCCCCCTATAAATCTGCTTTTGGCCTATACCATCTTTGCTGAACCTCTTTGGAGTATTAGACCTTATGGTATCTTTCCCCTCATCCTGCCCACTTGCTTTATCGTGTCTCTCCTCTCAAACCCCACCATGCATTATGGTGTCTTTGTCCTTAGCAAGCAAATGGCATGCCCCAACCTCATGGAGTATGCTCTTTTTCCTGGATAATTGTGAGTTCCACTAAGGAACTTCGTTGTTTCCATCATTAATTTATTAAAAATCCCTTTCCTCTCCCAAATTTATATTTACCATTCCCAGGATTGTAATGGGCTGAAACTCGAGTTGATGTATTGAGGTCCCAAGCACATGAGGCTAAATAGTAATTGGACCATACTCTATTAATATATATGCTTAGAGAAAGAATGGCCCCCACCCACTCTTGTGCAAGTCCTGATGTGTTCTATAGGAAATGACGATTTTGGTGGGCAGAGGCAGAGGGGCAGAGAGAGAGGCAGAAGAGATTGTTGGCTGGCGTCTTGTCGCAGCTGCTCATGTTGCAATCGCGATCCTTCTTCACTTCCACAAAGAATAAAGATCGAAGATTTTCCCCTAACCTGAATTCCTGACTCCAGCTGATTTTAAATATGCGGTCATCACACAGGATCTATTGTATTTTTATTTTATCTGTAGCCTTGATGCAGCTTCTATAGGAAGCATATAAGTGATGGGGTCCCCTGAATTTAGGGTGCTTTTGTTCTAATAATCTAATTCTAAAATCTTCTGGCCTTAGGATAATCCTGCAAACATTGCTGATTGTCAAATAGATAATCTGTTGGTCAGCAATAACCAAATTCTTGAGACAATAGTGAATAGACCACTCCTCAGTTCTACCTGAGCATATCGGTGACATGAAGAACTGGATATATTTGTCTTTGCTCCTGGTTCTTTGCTAAATCCTTTTGGAATTTAGCCCACTTCAACTGGCATTACAATTACAATAAACTTTGCACCTTGACTTGGAGATGGGTTTCAAGCCTGCAGATTCTTTTGAGATACCTCCTGACACTGGTCAGTGACCTCCAACTTTTGGGGGGTCCCTACTGAACCTCAACAACCTCTTCTTCTAAATACACCTACCTTTTGCCAAAGAGAATGGCCATCATAAATTCTTCACATGACCAAACCCCAACATTTGGTACCTATATCAATCTCAACATTTGGTGCTCTCCTAAATCACATAATCTGGTGCCTACAAAGGACATCATTTGCCTCCTCAACCACAGCACTAAGTAACTAGGTAGGCATTAGCATAGCAAAGAAAACCTCAGCCTTAAGAGGGTCTTTTGTTCAGATGGACTTTTGATTATGGTCTCTCCCCAAATGGAGGTCTCTACAAACCCCACCTTTACTATATCTGATCAGAAAGCTAAGTGATGATGCCAAAACCCTGAGATTACATTTTCCCTATAAAAGATCTGCTCATAACGCAGATCTTTGCTTATCTCTGAATTCAGCCCACCAGTCTGTGGTGTACTCCTTGTTATAGCTAGTGTTTATCTTTCTCTTTATTAATTGCTGAAACCATTTTCCTTGCTATATCCTCTTGGAATTTAGTCTGCTTTTAGCAAAGTAATAAAACCTCTGCCCTTTGATTTGGAGAGCTCTGCTTAAAAATCCTTTTGGGATGAATTGTGACACTTCCCAGAGATAAGATTAGTCCCTAAATCTCAAGTTTCTCCTAAACTCCTTCTTAAGGTATTTTGCTACAAAATTGTCCTAGGAACTTTTGACCTTTATTCATTTATTTTTTACCTAGATTTATTTGGAGCTGAGACATCATTTTTTAAAAACATGTGATGGGGGGGTGACTAAAATAAAATTTCAATCAGAGGAGGAAAAAGTCTGTCCCACCCTTGAGATATAAAACTCCTCCTTAGAGGAGGTATTAAAACTGTTCTCTGACTTCTGCTAGTTTTTTTGAAATGAGAGGTGCCAAGCATCCCTCCAAGGTCAAGACAATGAGACTCAAAACTGCTTTCAAGAAAGTCACAATCCAATTGAGATAGATGGGGGGAAAAACCTATATATAAACAAGCTCCATACAAAACAGGAAATAATCAATAGTGGGTCAAAAAAATTTTCTATAAAAGATCAGATTGTAAATATTTTGTAGATATTTATTTTATTCAATGTGAGAAAACAAATTTCCACAAAAAAAATTGATGAAATCCAAAATGTAAAAATAATAATTCAGCATAATTTTTCTGGTAATATTGGTCTACTAATGAGAAGAATGGAATTCTTGGGGGGAGAATTTTCCCTCAAGTAGAATTCAAAAGTAGTGTTCCATATCATCAAAACTTGATTTAAATATTCATCTGTTAATGCTTATGTAAGGAGATTTTATATATTTCATCATTGAAAATATGTTTTCACATAGACAGATACTGCCAAATACTGATCAGTCCACAAGTATAAGGTTTTAATTGAACATATTCACTACTTGGAAAGCATTCATAAATTTCTAGATTTTTCTCTCGATATTTGTCTTTTAGCATGATATTACACTGCAGATTAATCACTTCCAATTGAAACGTAGGTGGAAGCTCTTCAATTTCATAATGGATTTTGGCATATGAAATTTTCTTTTATATTTGCACCAGAGTCAAAAAAAAAAAAAGAAAAGAAAAGAAAAGAAAAGAAAAGAGAAAAGAAGCCACTACTAGAACTCTTGTATAGCTCAGAAAATAAATCCACTGCAAATTTGTATGGGAAAAGTGATCTCATCTCTTGTTTTTTCTCTTGACAGATCAGGATGTGTATTGACATTATTTATGATTCACAGAATATTAGTTATTTCCAATTGATTTTTCTATAGCACGAATTTCACACATAAAAGCTTTATAATTTTAAGTTGAATTCATTAAGAAACATTATTAAATCTAAAGCAAAAGCTAATTTCTGAACACATTAAATATTTAATAATAGTGGCTCCAGGCACTTCCCTTTCAGAAAAATTCAGTCTCTAATCTGAACTCAAAATATTGTTTTTTTTTTCTTTTATTGGTGTGACATGATGAGTATGTACTAATAATTTCTTTTTTAACTCTCACAATACAGTTACATACAAGCACTCAAAATGATATCAGGTTTTAACTCCATGACTGCAACTTGCAGTGTGCCAAACAACAGTGCAAAGCAATTGTATTTTGCTATTAGAATTCAATTCTGTTGTTGTAGTTTAACAGCCATAGATAATATAGAAATGTGTTTCAATAAAACTATTAAAATGGAGAAAATTCTTAGCATATGAGCCATACAAAATAAGTGATAGACCAGTTTTGGCTGGCAGGTTATAGTTTACTGATTCCTTCTCTAGAAAAAGGATCAGGAAAGGTTGACTATCAGAAATGACATTCTAGATGTAAAGGAAGTAAGGGAATCTAGGAGTCAGAGATGATGAAGTAAGAGCATTCTGGGCATAGGGAACAGCCAAAGAAAATGCCCAGATATGGGCAAATATGGAATACAGTAAGGAGGCCAGTAGGATGGGGGTTGTGTGAGGGAAGGAAGTGCTTTGTACAACTAACAGAGAAATTTGTGTTTGATTTTGGAAGTGATAGGGAGTCATTGGAGCTCATTAAGTAGTGGGGGAGGAGAAGAATGATATGATCAGATCTGTGTTTTAAGAAAATCACTTTGTTAGTTGAATGGAGGATGAACTGGAATGGAGAGAGACTTGTAATAGAGACCAACCAGCAACTCCTGCTTTCTTTTGTTTTGGAACCTAGATGGTCATGCTGTCCCTGACTTCTCAGGGAGGTTAGAACCCCAAAAAGGAGGTGATCATATCTTCCCTAACTTCTCAGAAAAAGGGGTGAAAACACCAAAGGAAAATGGGAATCAAACCAGATTAGCAGGTTTCTGAAGAGTCTCACTTGAAACAGGTATACATAAATCCATCAACATGGGAGATATTACATAACAAACAACATGAATCAACATGGGAATTATATATTTCCATAAGTCCTAGAAATAGTCCAAAACCAATCTATTGTCCATTACTTCATGTGTCAGGAATCCAATGATTCCTGCAGATTTTGAAGTCCTGTATCAATCTTATCATGTCTCAGGGAATCCAATGATTCCTGCTGGTTTTGAAGTTCTGCAATAGTCTTATCAACAATTTTTCATCTCAGGAATCATTGGATTCCTGCTGGTTTTAAAGTTCTGTAACAGTCTTATTATCAACCAAACTCTTTTAGTATCAGATGTTTTTTAGGTCTTCCCCTTTGTTTTGAGATTTTTTTCTCTTTTTCTGTCTCTCTCCAGGTGCTCTTTGGCACCCATCTGATTCCTTCTCCATCTGTAAAGAGACAAGCAAACCCTTTCTCCCAAGCAATTAACCTATCTAGTCCCTTTTATTCATCATTTTCTGGATCTCTCCACATCACCTGGCAATTACATTGGAGCTGCTACCACCCTTCTGTAAGGTTAAAAAGCCAATATTCTCCCCAATTGTAATCTCTTTCTCCCATCTCATTGCTTCTCTGCTGATTGATCATATCAGAGTATTGAAGTTCTAAAGACTCTCTGGGTGTAACTTTGGCTGCCATCATGCCCCATCTGTTTTTTCTTGGAGGTCTTGGAGTTGGGTCCTGCCTCTCATTTCCCTGGATCAATCTACATTCTAAGGCCCAGCAGAAGCCTTTATTGCATTTTGGACAGAGGGTTTTGAGTCTTGTTCTCCCACCCTGTCCTCTCACTCTATATCTATGCCTATATTGAACTGTCACATGCCCTACTTTACCACAATGAAAGCATCAATGAGTCTCTCTGGAAATCTCTTGCCATGAGGGACCCTGTCTTCTCATGTTCTGAATCATAGCTGGGGTATAAAAGACATTTGTGTAGCACAGCATCTTATGATCTCCTCTAAAGGAACATCTTTGTGTAGTCCCCATAAAATTCTTCTACAAATCTTATTAACATTTTCTTTAGTGAGTTGTCTTATCATAATTCCTGAAGCTGCATTTTCTCCAATCATTCATATGACAGCTGTCTGCAGATGTCCCACAAAATCAGCAAAAGGTTCATTTGGACCTTGCTCTATTTTCTGTGAAGGTTTCCCCTCTATCTTTTTTTCCAGGAGGGAGCCCCATGCTTTGAAAGTAGCAGCAGCAATTTGCTCATATGCTATCAAAGGTAATTAATCTGTGCTAAAACGTCTGCATACTGACCTTTACCTGCTAGTTGGTCAAAGGTGATTTGTGTATTAAATCCAGTTTGCCTATTTTGTTGGGCTTATATTCTACAAAGTTCACTACACTCCAAATGCCACAACAAGTTTTGTTCACATTCTAAACATGTCCTTGTTATAGATTTCCAATCATTAGTAGTTAAAATTTCATAAGCCAAATTCTCTAATATCTTAACATAAGATGATGTAGCCCCATAAAGAGTGCAACCCTTTTTCAAATCCTTGATTTTTTTCCAGATCAAAAGGAACGTATCTTCTCCTTTGTTGACCTGAAGAATCAAACTTTTCAATAACAGGGTATGCATTTATCAAATCAGATATAGCCTGTCCTTCTTTTTTAGCTTTAACTTGTGCCTTTTGTAATCTTGTCATCTGCAGCTTCATAGGTGGTGCTGATTATGTTACTGCCCCTCACCTTCTTCCTTCACCCTTCAGTTAATTAAGGGGGGAGGGTCATGAGATGGGGAATGCCCTAATGGCTCCTGCTGTGAAGCACCACACTCCTTAATTTCATCAGAATTATACTTATCTCCTTTCTTGTCTAATTCTTCATCGTTTCACCTAGTTTGTCAGTATCATCTCCCTCTTATTCTTTCTTCTTTTTTTCTATTCTAATACTTATATAATTCCTTAAAGCCAACTGTATTAAATTATACGTATAGAGTGTTTCTTTAGGAATTGAATCAGGACCATTATCATTGTAATATTCACTTAGTTGCTCTCCTACTAATTTCCACTCATCTGAATCTAATTCTTTTTCCTTAGATAACCCAGGAGATGTGCATTTTAATATTTTGAAAAGTTCAATGATCTGCATCCAAGTTACAATCAAACCTTGTTTTTTTATTAGTTTAACTATGCTTTCAACATATTTTCCTTGAGGTGGAAAAAGATCCTTTCTAAACATTTGTCCCATTTCAGCTGAAATACTTACCCTAATTTCTGGGTCACTGAAACTTTTTTCACTGAATTCAGGTTTGGAAACTTTTCTACTAAAATCAGGATCAGAGGCTTTTCCACTGAACTCAGGATCGTGTCAGTCTGGACTACTGATTGTAAATCCTCAATCCCACATTCAGATGCCAAAATATAGTGTTCTCGTTGGTTTTCTGGAAGTCTTGGAGCAGCCTTCATTTCAGTTGAGTAATCACCACAAGAATAGCCAAATGTTAAAATCAAAAGTCCAAATTCTTTATTGTCTCCTTGCCTGGGGCTCAGCTAGCTTTCTTGAGGCCCTTCAGATGGGCCTTGGTCTCAGTGGGGGGAGCAGGAGGGTAGGCAAGGCTGATGAAGATGGAATGAATCTGCTGAGTTTGTCCCAGATTATATGCTCTATTCTAATTACATTATCATAGGTGTGAATCTTGTAGAATAGGTGTCAATCTTGTGGAACTATATTAAGTACTAAGTACATGTACTGAACTAGAGAACTATTAATCACCATGCTAAACTAGAAAACAATTGTCTTATCAATTCCACTGAGTTAGCACCTTGTAAGAATCCTTGTTTCAAATACAGAGTTCTGGCCCATAACAAGCAACCACCACAAAGAGGCAGGCAGGAGGTGATAAAGACCTGCAGCAGGGTAATGGCAATATCAGAAAAGATATGACAAGTCTTGATAACAGATTGGATCAGAGTAGAGAGGGATGGGTAAGTGAGAATGAGGTATCCAGAATGACACTAGGGCTTAGGAGAATTTGGCAGTGCCCTTGACAGTAAAAGGGAAGTTTGAAAAGGAAAAGAATCAGGGGAAGGGAGGGAGGGAGAGTATAATTAGTTCAGATGTGAACATGTTGAGTTTAAGATGTTAACAGGACATCCAATAGGCAATTAATGATGCCAGGTTGAAGGGCATTGGAGGTAAGGACTAGATAAGTAAATTTATGAATTACCAGAAGAAAGATGATTGAATTCATGAAAGTATGAGATCACCAGGCAAAATATTGTAGGCAGAGAAGAAAACTCAAGATAGAACCTTATGAGGCATCCAAGATTAATAGGAATAATCTACCTGAAGATACAGGCAAAGAAGATTGAGGAGTGATGAAATAGGTAGGTAGCCTAGGAGAAAGTTGAAATAGGCCAGAACTTTTGATGAAATGTACTTAGGCAAGGATTCTTACAATAAGATGTTAACTCAGTAGAATTGATTACAGTGGTTATCTAGTTTAGCATGGTGATTAATAGTTCTCTAGTTCAATACATGTACTTAGTACTTAATATAGTTCTACAAGATTCATATCTATGGTGATGTAATTAGAATAGAGTATATAAACTGGGACAAACTCAGCCAGAGACATTTCATTCCATCTCCCATCTTTGTGGTGGCTGGAGGCTGGAGCACAAGCCCTCGGCCTCAGACATATATTCCATCTTCCACCACTGTGGTAGATGAAACAGACTCAGAGAAGACAGAGGACTGGAGGCTGGAGCACAAGCTCCCAGACTTAGGGAGACTTCAAGACAGAGACCATCGTGGTGGTCTTCCTGCCTTCCCCACAGAAACCAAGACACATTCTGGAGGACCTCCAGAAAGCTGGCCCAGGCCCCAGGCAAGGAAACAGACTGTGAAGGAGACAATAAAGACTTTTGGACTTCATCACCTGGCTATTCTCAGTGGAACTGATAAGACAATTGTTTTCTAGTTTAGCATGGTGATTAATAGTTCTCTAGTTCAGTACATGTACTTACTACTTAATATAGTTCCATGTTGAAAAAGGTTAAAGGGGACACAATTTACATCATTTTGTTGGTAACCTTTTCTAAATAAACCTATCTTTTGCCAAAGAAAACGGTCATTGTGAATTCTTGATCAAATCCCAATATTTGGGGCCTGCATCAATCTTAACATTTGGTACTTTCCTAACTTATCATTTAGTGATTAGTAAGGATATAAGTGCTTGTTTCACTTTCCTACTCTCTTCTATTTTGTGTGTGTGTGTGTGTGTTTGTGTGTGTGTGTGTGATACTACTCTGATGTTCTGGTTAGTTTTCTGGAGGTCTCTGGACTCAGTAATCACATGCACACCAAGAAGCAGGATCAGGCATGAGAGAAGAAACTCTATGAACTATTAGAGAGTAGTGAAGACATCAGGAGACAGAGAGTTGTGGTGGGCTATAACCTCAAGAAGGAATCAGCAAAGATGGCATGAGCCAAGGACAGGTTTACAGGGGAAATTTAACTTCAGGGATTTTTATAACTTGGACTTCTTGACTGGACAAAGCAAGGTGGGGCCATCCACAGAGAGGGGACCTCCAAATTGATCTCCATCAGTGTCCTTCCCTGCCTGTCCCAGGGAACATTTTTATCAATACTCCAGTATTGATACTGCCAACCACACCCAGGTTACTGAGGATCTCCTCACTATGTACTAGTGCTTTACAAATATTACTTCATTTATTTCTCACAAAAACCCTGTGAAGTAGGTGCTATTATTACCATCATTTTGCAGAGGAGGACACTAAGGTTTAGAGAAGTGACTCAGAATATTACAGCTGTATTTGAATGCAAGATTTCTAGACTGCACTTCTAAATCACACACTGCTCCACCTAATTGCCTAAGATTAAGACAAACAGGCAAAGTCTGTTTGGTACACTCTGAAAATTGTTTGCTTAAAAAATGACTTAGTAGATGTGTGATCCTGGGCAAGTCATTTAACCCCAATTCTCTCACCAAAAAAAAAAAAAAAAAAAAAAAAAAAAAAGGAAAAGCAAAATGACTTAGAAATGATTTATAGGAACCATTGTTGGCTTTTGCAAATCAGAAATTTTTTTCTGCTATTTCTGAGACTAGAGCAATTTTATATCAGAAAAATGACTACTAGAGAGTTCCCTATTATTTCTGAAGAAGTCTTGACACAATCACCATAGTTATTATGGCCAGAAGCCTTTAAGCAATTATCTGTCAACATAGACTAGGCTTCAGACTAATCTACTTGGATCTATTAAATCAGGAATCAGGATCAGGAAGATGCTATCTGTATCCAGAGAAATAACTGATAAATAGAAGTATGTGTAGAATTATCCTAAATATATTATTTATTATACACATACACATACATACATAAATACATATTTGGGTCCAATGGTAGTCATCACTAAGACTAAGGGAGAAGAGGAGAAAAAAAAGGGGAAGGAGAAGTTTCATGATAACTTTATTACATATTTAAAAGAAAGAGCAAATTGTACATAATAGACTTGCAGTTTCAAGTGCAATCATGGTTTCCTTTTTCTATTCTATTATGTTATAGAAATGTTTGTTTTATTTCTTAAGTTCAGAGTGTTATGCCACAGTTTTCTTTTATTCCTGACTCGTTTCCCTAATTATCCTGACTTGGTCTCCCTAAATTAATTTCCCTAATTGTCCTGCCTCAGTTTATAATTGTTCTGCTCAATCCTGCAAAACCACCCCTCCCTCTTAATCAGAATATTTGATAAGGATAAAAGATCTTATATTTTAGGATACCAGAATGCTTTTCCCCAATCCAATCTTATCAGAATATCAGCATCTCCGGGGTGCCTCCCCCATTACATCATCCCCATTTTGACTCCCCTCACCCTATCAGAACTTGATTGTCAGAGTCCCATTCCTGCTCTCAACACCCTGATTCCATCCCTGCCTCAGTCTACTCCCTGTGTCTGAGCTACGTGTATATATGTCATTGAGAACTCATTTTTTGCTGGATTCTTGAAGATGGTAGTCTCATTCAGCCCTGGGACCAAACCATGGATCCATTTGGTTCCAGTAAATCTCTCCCTTTCAAATAAAATATTAAATAATCTCTATCTTGCCTCAATTTCTCTGGCATTACAAGAGTAAAGCAAACAAAAATTTGAAAATAGATGGACAGATGAATATCGAACAAAAATTGTTTTAAGTACTTACTTGTTCCAGGCATTGTGTTAAGCACCAGGAAAGAGAAAGAGTGGAGATTGGGGGAAGAGGAGAAAATCACAACCTTTTTCCCCTTTTGATAATCGAAGACAACACACAAAGGGTCGAGATAATATGGGGGAAAAATTTTGTTCTTATGAGGGGAAAAGGTGGTTTGGGGTTTGGGTTTGGGGACAGAGGAATAGATGGTAAGAAGGCCTAGATGGATGAATGGTTAGAAAGGTGTGTCTTAATCATGGTCTGGTGCCAAGGGTCACTTCATCAGACAAAGAAGGCTAAGTGGGCTAGTTTAATATTACACATCATGAATCTACTAGATCAGGCTCTAGGGTGGAAGCTCCTAAAATCAATGGATTAAGATCCCCCAATGACTGGGGATTTGCATTCTGGAAGACCACAATGTAGAGACCCAGCTAGAAGGAACAAGTTAGGAAGGACAGGCATATGGCAAGATGATCTAGGTAGGTAGATAGAATGGTTTTAATTGAAAGAATAGTATAATGATCATTTGTAGAAAAAGAATTTGAAGTCCTGAGAAGATAGATGTTTTATCCAAGATTAAACAATTAGGGAATAACAAAAAACATGTATTTGAATTCTGGATCCCAATTCAGTGTTCATTCCATTATATTATGCTGCTTTTAAAAAGGAAAAAATCAAAACTTAATGCTTTTTACAAAAATTCTCAACATAGCAGTCTTTTAAATTATTTTGCTTATTTAAAAAGTTACTTAATTTAAATATTCAATTTATTCACAAATTTTCCTGAAATGAAAGGCATGTAATGAAGTGGAAAGAAGATGACCTTGGTATCAAAAAAGACTAGGATGATTCTACCTCCAATGCTATATAACTGTGAATAAGTGGTTTAAACACTCTGAGCATGTGTTCATTCATTTATAAAATAGGATTAATGATAACTATGAGACTGAGCTCACAGGATTATCTTGAGGATGAAAAGAAATAATGTATAGAAAGACAAGCACTTTAGCTGTTTTAAAGCAATTTACATCTACATTATTGTCAAATTCTTTCTTTCTTCCTTCCTTCCTTCTTCCTTCCTTCCTTCCTTCCTTCCTTCCTTCCTTCCTTCCTTTCTTCCTTCCTTCCTTCCTTCCTTCCTTCCTTCCTTCCTTCTTCCTTCCTTCCTTCCTTCTTCCTTCCTTCCTTCTTTCCTTCTTCCTTCCTTCTTCCTTCCTTCCTTCCTTCCTTCCTTCCTTCCTTCCTTCCTTCCTTCCTTCCTTCCTTCCTTCCTTCCTTCTTCCTTCCTTCCTTCCTTCCTTTCTTTCTTCCTTCCTTTCTTTCTTCCTTCCTTCCTTTCTTTCTTTCTTTCTTTTCTTTCTTTCTTTCTTCCTTCCTTCCTTCCTTCCTTTCTTTCTTTCTTCTTTCTTTCTTTCTTCTTTCTTTCTTTCTTTCTTTCTTTCTTCTTTCTTTCTTTCTTTCTTTCTGGCAATTAGGGTTAAGTGACTTGTCCAGGGACAAGCATTTATTTATAAGCATATTGTTGTTATGAGAATATGTGGATGTATATGTGTGTGTGTGTGTGTGTGTGTGTGTGTGTGTGTGTGTGTGTGTGTATCAGCACCTACCACATGTTAGGTGCAGAGAAAACAAAATAACAAAACCAATCCTACTCTCAAGACTAATGAGAAAGACAACATACAATTATGTTACAAATTCAATATATACAGGATAAATTGGAGGTAATAAAGAAAAGCACTAATATTAAGGAGGCTCCAAAAAGGATTTTTGTAGAAGGTAAGATTTTATCTAAAATTTGAAGAAAACTATTTTCTTTCTTTTTAATTTTTTTTCCCTGAGGCAATTGGGATTAAATGACTTGCCCAGCATCACATAGCTAGGAAATATTAAGTGTCTGAAACCAAATTGAACTCAGGTCTTCCTGACTTTAGGGATGGTGCTTTATTCACTGTGCCACCTACCTGCCCCCCATTTTCTTTTTTTTAATGCAATCAACAAACAATAAATGTAGCAAAATCATTCTTTATGTCAAAATTTATCACAGTTGTTTCTGTGAGAGTATTGTTTAACAATACCAAATGATTTAAGTGAAAATGATGCGGGAAAGATTCCTTTCTAGATTTCCACCCTCTCCTAGTTAATAATGTAAATTGCCCTTTAACTCACAAATCCTGGTCCCTTTGAATTCCAATAGATCTGACCTGTTCCCTGCCCCACCCCGATATGAGCCAACTTTGGGGCTACACCTGAAAGCCCCTCGAGCTAAGTCTCCTATTATAAAAAGGCCACGCTGGGAACCCCTCTTTGCAGAGATTCCAAACATGGCTACCATGTGAGGACCCTCTGTCCACTGGACCCTCTGTCCAGTGTCCTCCTTATCTCTACCTTCGCCTATACTTTAACTTTGCTTACCCAATAATAAACTTCTTTTATCAATCTAGCTCTCTGGGCCAATAAATGATTTTATTGGGAACTCGCTCCGCTACTAGACCCCCTTGCGCCGAATCTGTACCCCAAACCTGCCACTAGACCTTAAGCCTAATTTCATTTAGGTACCCCAAAGCTAGACCTCAACAAAAACACTTCTAATTTTGTATAAAAATATTATACTTTGTATACAAAAGTGGTATAAGAAGGAATGGAAAGATGGAACAGCTCCTCATGAAAGAGCAAAGGATGGAATGAATCTTTATTTTTATATACCAACTGTTTCACTTTTTTGGGTTGTATGTCTACGGTCAAGTTATTGACCCTCAATTTACTTTTCTATAATATGAGAATTCACTCACTGTGCTATTGTAGGGATAGCATTTTGAAAAAAAAAAAAAAGGCTCAGAAACTATCAATCAGTGTTCACATCATAGGGTAAAGAGAAGAAGCCATCTGGCAGAGTAATACATTTGACAGTATCACAATATGGAACGGAAACAGATGCTGTTTAGCTGAAAGACAAAGAAAAGTTCTTACTGAAATTTATTTTATCTTTCCTCAAAACATTCACAATATTGAGTGAGGAGAATTTGCATTTTTTCTTGAGTTTTATTATCTTTTATTCTATCCCCAATGTTTTCAAAAATATCCTTCCAATTACCCTCCAAAGAAGCCATCCTTTAAAACAAAGAATTAAAAATAGGAAGGGGACAAGATCAGAAAAACTAACCAATACGCAATTTTTTTATTGTTATTGTTGTTGAGTCAATTGGAGTTAAGTGATTTGCCCAGGGTCACACAGCTGGGAACTGTTAAATGTTAAGAGATCAAATTTGAACTTAGGTCCTTCTGACTTTAGGGCTGGTGCTCTAACCACTGTACCACCCTGGCTGCCCTTTATTACCTACAATTTTGACCCATATCTCTCTTTTTCTATCTTTTTGTTCTATTTAATATTTTTCAATTACATGTGAAAACTTTTAACATTTTTTTTTTTTAAATTTTACATTCTCTGTCTCTTTCCATCCCCTCCTCTCTTGACTAGGCAAGAAATTTTATATAGATTACACATGTGCAGGCAGTCATGCAAAACAGATTTCCATATTCATCATGTTATGAAAGAAAATACCTTTCCCCAAAGTAAAACAATAAAAATAAAGTTTTAAAAAGTATGTTGCAGTCTGCACTCATATCTCTTCTTTCTATTTACATTGTTGTAATCATTGTGTATATTGTATCCATGAATATCTTTCTATGCTGCTTCTTTGTATTTGTTGTATTCATGCTATCTTCAGGCTAATAGTTGTTTACTCAAGTACCACAACTTGTTTAATCATTCCCCAACTTATGGAAATCTACTTTGTTTCCAGTTCCTTACCAATTAAAAAAAAAAAGTTGTTATAAATATTTTGTTGTAGCCAGGTATGATAGTACACACTTATAATCCTTTCTAAAACAATGCTGAGATAGTGATCTCTTGAGTTTGAGAATTCTGTGATGTAGTAGGCTATGCTGATTGGCATTAATATGATGAATCTCTGGAATCGAAGAGTTACCAGGTGATCTATAGAAGGGCAAATGGAATGATTCAAAGTTCCCAAACTGCTCTGGGTGAGTGGCTCCGTACTTGCAGCTCGGATGAGACAAAGTTTCAACCTTAAACAAACAAATGATTGGAAAGAAGGAAGGGAGGGAGGGAGGGAGGAAAGAAGAGAGGGAGGGAGGAAAGAAAGAAGGGAGGAAGGAAAGAAGAAAGGGAGAGAGGGGGGAAAGGGAGGGGGGAAGAGGGAGGGGGGAAGAGGGAGGGAAAAAGGAAGAGAGGAAATAAGGAAGGAGAGAGAAAAAAATGAATGAATGAAAAACTTTGGTGTGTATGATTCTTTTGTCATTGACCTTGGAGTGTATTATTAACGGGATCTCTGGATCAAATAATTTAACTATTTTGTCATTATCTAATTCACAATTCTCTTAATAATAATGTGTCCCGGTTGGTCTACAATCTCTTTGACAATGACTACTCCCAAATTTTGTCATTTTTGTCAATTTACTGGTTATGTAGTGAAACTTCAGAATTGCTTTGCTTTGCATTTTTTATTAGTGATTCAAAGCAATCTTTCGTATGGATAATAATAGCTTGCGACTCTTCTCTAGAGAATTAAGGACTGACAATGGCTATACTACTCAATTGCTAGTCTTCCCATTCTAAATATTTCAGGAAAAACAATACTGTGACGATTTTTTGTAGTGTTGAAGGAAGCAAGACAAATTTGTATGAGAATAGCTAGAACTAGTCGAGCTTCTTTGTATTGTAAAGCTAGTGGTTCTATTGGTTTGAAAGCCAGTCTAACGAGTGGTGTGGTGGGGGTTACGTGGGGAGGGAGGAGGCTGAGCAGGCTCCAGTAGGCGTTGACGTCTCCGAGACCTGCAGAAATAGAATGAAAGTGAAAGGGGGGAGAGGAGGCAGACCCTGGCCGAAGCCGCTCCTGCCTGCCACCTCAGTCACTCCAGGAAGTATCAGGACAGCAGGAAATGCCGGTGTACGCGAAAATTGTTTGGCTGCTAGAAGAGAAGCAATTTTTGGTCGCCCATAGGTAAGGCTGGAGAGGGGCTTGAAGGCGTTCTACTTGATAGGCTTTGTGACCTTGCGTTTGGAAGAGGTTGATGTTGAGACCCCGCAGCGTGGGTAGGGATGGAAGGTATGGAGGACCGTCCTTCATTTCAGAGAGTAAGGTGAGATGTAAGCAAGAGAAGCAGCCTGATCTGTTTTGCTGCTTTAGAAGAGCTCTTCAGATGCACCTGCTGCCAGTTGTATGAATGGAGGCGGGGGCGGAGGGATGGGGGAGAAAACGAAAAGAGAATTGAGAGTGCGGAGGGGCGGGGGGGGGGTCGGAAGGAGGCTCTATTCTATTCACTAGAGGGCTCTGGAGGGGATGTAATTTTTGGAGAGAAAGAGAAAAAGAGGATACTGTTCTCTTCTGCTATTCCTTCTTTCTTCTCTTCCTTTGAGATCCGAAATCGGAAGGACAGGTTAGGAGGAAGTGGAATGTAGAAAAACAGAAGTGTTCTGCTTTGAACAAAAAGGTGAAATGAAAGGGTGGCGGAAGAGGAGGAGATTTCGGGAGAAGTGGGGTCAGAAATGGTGAAGCCCGAGAGCTGTTATCACCGGTTCCATTCTGGGGTTCTTCTGTGACATCCTGGTGATGATCTGCCCAGCCTAGAGCTCCGCCCCACGAGACTAGAGGGGAACACCTTGCTAATGAACACAGCTAAGCAAACCAGCTGCCACAGCCCAGAATCAACAATGTGCTATGTGGAATTGGGAGTTAAGTGAGTTTTATACCAGCGGTTTTGATCGGGACAAGGGGTGCTTATTTTTGTGAGGTTTGGATTAAGGAAAAAAAAAATTCTGTGATGCATTTTTAAGTGGGATATCTCGAACTATCTGCAAATTTCATACGTTTTGTTTCATCTCTAAAGATTAACCCTTGTTTTTATATTTATTTCCTTTAATTGAAATATTTGAAAGGCAATGAAGGCAAGGTCTGAAATATTCAAGCGATCAACAGCTCCAAAGTTTCCGGATTGTAGTAGGTTGTGTTGGGTTTTAGGGATTATTCTATTTCAGCTAAATTATTTCCTTCTCTTCTTCCCCTTTAGTCGTTCAGATGTATGAAGTATTCTGGAATTATGACATTTGTAGATTTTGAACAAATGGCTTAGGGAGATATAGCACTTAGTAACTTAAATAATGCACATCTAACATGTTTAGTGGAAGGCTACAGTTTTACAAAAAGACTGAGAAGTAACTGATGGCATACTAGAAGTGTTAAAATTTCTTTCTGAAAACAAAATGAAGAGTGAATATTGAGGAAATTCCTGTAATTTGCATTTTTACGATTGCTATTGTCTTTTAAATGAATAATCATAGGAAGCAGTGTGGTTGAATTAGTGAAACTTGTACCAAATTCTCAGAGTTTGAAACTTTAGTTCAAGCCAGGCACACAGTTAACTGGACTATAGAGTATATAAAGGAGAGTAGCGTGAAATGACTGGAAAGGAAGATGAGACATTTTAGCTATTGACTTCAAAACTCAGGTTTATTTTTAGACATTGTATTAGCTACATTAGCTATTATTGTTTTAAACTATATAGGATTTTGATAGTGCTCTTTTAGGTGAAAGAGATAAACTCATTGATTAAACTTCAGAAAGTCTGTGCAATTAATATGAATTAAAACTCAACAAATATTTTGTGTCTTTCATATGCAAGGCATTGTGCTAAGCAAATAAGGGATGGCTTATAGTTGGGGCAATAAGGGGAGGGGGAAGCATCTAACTGAACTTTGCATAGGAAAAAAAATGTCTTTAGGCTGAGGAATACTGGGAAGTATTTGCTCAATCAACTAACAAGTATTTGTTAAGCACCACTAGTCAGTCATTGTGTTTAGAACTTTGGGTACAAAGATAAGAAGGAAATGCTTTCCTGTCCTCTTGAAGTTCTATTGGGAATGACATAAATACACACAAAAACATATAAGGTCATCTTGTGAGTCAGAGAAAGGCACTACCAACTGTGGGAGGGGATTGGGAAGTTAATCAACAAAAATATTTGTGTCTACTATATGCCACTATTTTAAGCTTTTAATTTATTACAGTATTTTATATTATATAGTATTATATTACATATAAATATATTATACATTTATTATATTATAATATTAATTAATAATTTTTATCCTACCTCAAACCACCCATGATGTATCCTTCCTCAAAATAAGCCACTCACCTCTCTATACATCTCATGTCATTCAGATGCCATTTCTCTACTCTGTCCTCCTTCATCTGTCTGAAGTGAAAAGATAGCTCTTCTCTTTCAAAAATGATTTCATTCTGTCCCATCCCATTTTCTCCTACAAAAATTTCTCCTTCATAATCTCCACACTATCACTCATCTTCAGTCTTTTCCTACAAACTGGCTGCTTCCTTACTGCATAAAAACATACTCATACTCTCTCCAAGACAAAGACAAAGGAAAACAAAACAAAACTGTTGGCATGAATTCATCTCTTTCTAGCAATCATCCCTTTTTGTGACTTAACTCTATAAGTGTTATTGGTTTCTATAATTCTCTTCTACTTTCTTTTCTGTCACTCTCTCTCTTTTTTTTAATAGTAGTTTTTTTTCCAAATACATTCAAAGATAGTCTTCAACATTCACCTTTGTAAAATCTTGTGTTCCAAATTTTCCTCTCTCCATCCACTCCCCAAGATAGAAAATAATCAAATATAAATTAAACATGTCATCCTCTTTTTAACTCTTCAATCTGATTTCCTACCTTGTCATTCAACTGAAACTTTTCTTCCCAAAATAATCATTTATATACTTTAAAATTTTTTTCAATCAGCAAACTGGTTTTTCCCTCCTATTTCTAATTTGAGAGAGAAAGAATATAAAATCCCCATTATTATAGTCAAAATAACTTTTCACATTGACCATTTTTATACACACATATATATAGATGTATAAAACATACATAATTATAAATTCTCCATTTTTTACTTTCATATCTGGAGTAGATTACATGGAATTGTGTTAAGTTATTGAACAAAGTTCCTAATTCTTTCAAAGTTGTTTTTGTTTACAATACTGTCTCCTGGATCTGTTTACATCACCATTTCAGTTCCTACAAATCTTTCTAGATTTCTTTGAAACCATACCTTTCATCATTTCTTGAAAATAATCACATTCTATCACAATTATCAATCATAAATTGCTCAATTGTTCAATCATTTCAGTCACATCTGATGCTTTGTGACCGCATTTTGGGATTTTCTTGGCAAAGATATTGGAGTGGTTTGAAATTTTCTTCTTCAAATCATTTTGAGAAAAATTAGGCAAATTGAGTTAAATGGCTTGCCTAGGGTCACACAGCTAAAAAGTGTCTGAGGCCAGATTTACATTCATGAAGTTGTCTTTGTGATTCCAAATTCAAAGCTCTATCCACTGTGCCCCACCTCCAGTTAATGAGGTTCAGTTAATGAGCAGCTTCCCCCATTCTTTCATTATCACTTCAAAAAGAGCTATAAGTATTTTGTACATTCTTACAGAATTATGCTTAGTTTACTGAATGACTTATTCTTTTTTTAGTTTATAAAATAACACAAGCATTTCCAAAATAGTTTAAAATTTAAAAAAAATGATTGTACATAAACTACAAACCTGTTATACAATTTGCTGTTCCTTTTAAAATATAAAATTATCATGCAATTTTCTTTTTGTTATTTTTTTCTTCCTCACCCTAGAAGAGACTACCATTAGATAAAAATAATTATATTTTAGTTTTTATAATAGTCAAAATCACTTAGTCACTCAAAATTGTTTTAAAAACAATATTGCTGCTATTGTATACAATATTTTCTTGAGTCTGCTCATTTTACCTCTCATAATTTCATGCAAGTTTACTAATTTTTTTCTACAATAAATGAGCTCATCATTTCTTATATCACAGTAGTACACAATAAAAATCATGCACTACAATTTATTCAGCTATTCCTTAATTGTGAGCATCTTCTCAACTTTCAGTTCTTTGCCACCACAAAGAGAGCTGCTATAAAGATTTTAAAAGATAGGTTCTTTTCCTTTTCCCCTAATATCTTTGGAAATAGACTTATTAGTGGTATTGCTGGGTCAAAGAGTATAAGCAGTTGAATAACTTGTTAGCTTAATTCCAGATTGTTCTCCAAAATGATCAGTTCACAGTTCCATCAACAATGAATTAGTGTCCCAATTCTTGTACATTTCCTTGCAATATTTATCACATTCCCTTTCACTTATTTTAGGCAAACTAGTAAGTATAATATAATATCTTAAGTTTGTTTCAATTTGTATATCTCTAATCAATAATGACGTAGAGTATTTTTTCATATGACTATAAATTGCTTTTAAATCTTCAGTGGAAAAGTCCCCATTTATATCATTTGACCATTTATCAATTGCAGAGTAATTCATATTCTCATAGATTTGACAAAATTGTTTTTATACTTTAAATATAAGATCTTGTCAGATGAAGGTCTTATATTTAAAGTATAAAAACAATTTTGTTTTCAATCATCTGAGAAGCTATAAAAATGTATTCCCAATTATCTGCTTTCCTTCTGATTGTGGTTACATTTGTTTTATTTGCACAAAATCTTTTTAATTTAATTTAATTTAATCCATTTTATACTTCACACTGCTCTTGATCTTTTGTTTATTCATAAGTTGTTTGCCTATCCATATGCTCAAAAACAAATGTTCCATCTTTTTTTTCTGAATTTCTTGTAATATTTTCCTTTATAACTAAGCTATCTAACCATTTTGACCTTATTTTGATAAATGTTGTTAAATATTGAAGTAAGCCCAATTTGTCAGACTTTTTTTTTCAACAATTTTTTTTACCAGATAATGCATTTTTATCCCCAAAACTTGTCTTTATACTAAATTCATTTGTAGCTATAAGTTGTATGTCTACTATGTTTCATTGTTCTAACTTTTAATTTCTTAGCCAGTAATACTCTGATAATCAGTGCCTTAAAATTTTTGGTACTGCTAAGCCTGCTTCTTTTACACTTTTTAAAATTAGTTCCTTTGATATTCTTGGTTTTTGTTTTGTATTTTTTATTGTTCTTTTAAATAAATTTTGTTATTTTTCTAATTAAGCCTAAATAATTTGGTTATTTAATTTAATTTAATATGTGAATTTATTTAGGTAAAAGTGCCACATTGGTCCTGCCTATGCATGAATAATTAATATTTCTTCAATTATTTAAATTTAATTTTATTTGAATAAAAATTTTATTTATATAATTCCTGGGTTTGTTTTGTTAAGCATATTCCCAGGTATTTTATATTGTCTAGAGTTATTTTTTAATTTGATTTATTTTGTTTTAAAAAACAGAATTAAAAAAAAGAAAAACAAAAAAGGAATACAAAAAATAAAACATAGTATATTCACTTTTTATTGTTTGCTACATTTTTTCCCTTTCACTTTTTTACCTGATTTTTCTTGTGTAACATGATTAATGTAGAACTATGTTTAGAAGTTTAACCTAAATTGGATTATTTACTATACATGGGAGGGAGAAGGCAGGAAGGAAGCAAGAAAAATTTGGGACACAAGGTTTTGCAAGAGCAAATGTTAGAAAACTATCTTTGCATATATTTTGAAAAATAAAAAGCTATTACTCTTTTTAAAAAAATTAAACAAATCACTCTGGAAATTAAAAAAAGCAAACAGACATTGTCATATGCCCAGTCGAACATCATGGAAGATTCAAAATATATAACAACAAATTACCAATTCAAGAAAGTATATAAATTAATAGAAGAAATTATATTCATGAGTATCCATCTTTTCTTTACTTCCTTGTAAATTGTTCTTTTGTTGTCTACTGCACACTATTTTTACTTTATTCTTTTTTCTGTCTTTCATTCCCCTAACATTTCCAAACAGGCCATAATTAAGAAAAGATATATTTATGTATACATGTGTAGATATGTACATACACATACATACACACACGCACAAACACACACACTGTCACTCCCACATATATCTTTTTTATCTCTGCTGTTTCTTTGTTTTAATTCTGCTCCTTATCTTGCCTTGTTATTACTTTAACTTCCCCCCATCCATGAATCCTTCCCTTCCCTTTTGCTTCCTCATCCATCCATCCCTTCTCCCTTATTTCTTTATAGATTTTGGAAGGTGCTATTCTCTTCATGGTATTTATATAGGGTTGCCTATTTAGTCCATTCTCATTGTGAGTAGGTTTTCAGAAATATGAGCCCTCTTCCTCCTCCATTTAATGCCTCTATCCTTCCTAACAATTACTATTTTTACTTTAACTGCCCCAATCTTTCTTTTTGAGCTACCCTATTGTCAATGTTTATCTTAAACATAGGGTATACATGTCCCATGTTAAACTTACACACATGCATACTTTGTCCGTGTTGAATTCCTTGAAATTGATCTTTGATATTGACTCCCATATATTACATTTTCTATTAAGTTTGGGTTTGATTGCTAGAAAAGTCCTCAAAATAATTTTTCTGAATATGATATTTTTGGCCATAGGTGTAGTTCTTTTGATTGTCAGTAGATATGATTCCGGGAACTGTGGTCTTTTATTGTGGCTACAAATAAATCCTATACAATTCTAATTGTATCCCTAGCATATGTGAATTTTTTTCCTTGTTTCTTGCAAAATATTCTCTTTGATCTGATTTGAACCCCCTCTTTGATCTGGGGGTTTCAAAATTTGGCACTAATATTCCTATGTGCCTTCTACAAAGGTTCTTGTTGAAATGATTGGTGGATTTTTTTTCCTATTTCTTCTTTTCCCTCATGTTCATTCTATCATTCCAGGACAGTTTTCTTTAATTATTTCTTGCATTATTGTATTAGGATTCTTTTTTTTTTTTCTTTTTCCCTTTATCCAGCTTTCAGGTAATACAATTATTCTTTTTTTTTTTTTTAATTTTTAAAATATTTTATTTTATTTTATAATAACTTTATATTGACAGAATCCATGCCAGGGTAATTTTTTTACAACATTATCCCTTGCACTCGCTTCTGTTCCGATTTTTCCCCTCCCTCCTTCCACTCCCTCCCCTAGATGGCAAGCAGTCCTATATATGTTAGATATGTTGCAGTATATCCTAGATATAATATATGTTTGCAGAACCGAACAGTTCTCTTGTTGCACAGGGAGAATTGGATTCAGAAGGTAAAAATAACCTGGGAAGAAAAACAAAAATGCAAATAGTTCACATTCGTTTTCCAGTGTTCTTTCTTTGGGTGTAGCTGCTTCTGTCCATCATTTATCAATTGAAACTCAGGTCTCTTTTAATACAATTATTCTTATATTTTCTCTTCTTGATCTGTTTTCCAGATTTGTCATTTTTTCTTATAAGATGTTGAATGTAAAAATGTTTTCCAGTTTAATGCTTCCCTTATAATCTTGTCTGCATTAGTCTATCCCCAGAGAAAAGGCTGTGGGAATTGAGTGTGGTTCACAGCATAGCATTATCACTTTTTTTGTTGTTATTTGCTTGGCTTTTATTTCCTTCATCATTTTCTTTTCTGGTTTCATTTGATTTTTCTTGTACAACAGGGTAATCGCATAAATATATATGCATATATTGGATTTAACATATTTCTATCATTTTAATATATATAGGACTATTTGCCATCTAGGGAAAGGGAATGGGGGGGAGAAACTGAAAAACAAGGCTTTGCAAAGGCTAATGTTGTGGAATTATTTATGCATGTTTTAAAAAATAAAAATCTTTTTTAAAAAAGATGTTTCACATTTTGTTCTGTTTTTTCATTCTTTATAATCTGTTTATTTTTTGCTCATTCATAGCTTTACCTTGCCCAGTTCTAATTTTCAAAAAATCATTTTTTCATCTTTGAGATTCTATCTCCTTTTCTAATTAATTTTTTTTTCATAATCATCTTGTTTTTCTTGGATGGTTATTTTTTTTCAGTTTTAGTTTTTTCCTCAAGGTCTCTCATTTGATTTAAAAAATATATATTTTTTTGAATTCTTCTATATGTCTCTGGGCAGAGAGCCATTTCATGTTATTCTTTGGAGTAGAAGCTTTTTTGTTTTTTAATTTGTGTCTTCCTCAGAAGATGAACCCTGGTTTTCCCTGTTCTCATAGTAAGTTTCTATGATTGGGATCTTTCTCTTTACCAGTTCATTAAAAAAAAAAGAGAGAGAGATATAATCTAAATATCTCTAATCTTGAGTGGAGGGTATGATACCTGTAGCTTCATTTCAACTCTCCCCTCTGACCTGGAACCTCAAACCAAGAGCTCTTCCCTCCTGCAAGTTACTCAGTCAGCAGCATCCCTGCCTCACTGCCTCTGCACATATGATTGTGGTGGTTTCTTCTTGCCCTGTGCTGAAACCCTGAAGCACAGTTGGGCTTGGCATTCCTAATTAACTGAGGTTCTCTCAGTCTTCCTGGATTTAGATCCCCAACTCCACCCAAGTTTGGGAGGTGAAAGTTTCTGTGGTTCTTACTGAGGCTCCAGCCAAACCCAGTTGAGCCCCATTTGAATTTTCTTACAGCTAGCATGGAGGGATTTGCCTTTCACATAAAAATAATCCCCCTCCCTACCCTGGGGTTTTTCCTTCAGATTTTCTTGGGGTGTATCAGTTGGACTCCAGTTCTGCCCCAAGTTTTCTTGATTTTTCACCAGTCTATGTTCTCCCTGAGGCAGAATTTTGTTCTCTTTGTGGGGGAAATCTGGAGAACTTGAAATTTACCAACCTACTCTGCCATCTTCCCAGAATCCTCCCCTAGAGTTACTTTAAATGGGATATCTCTTCCTATTTCTTCTAGGGTTTTGTTTGTGATATATAGGAATGCTGCTACTTTGCTAAAATTAATGTTTCAACTAACTTTATAGTCTTATCATCTGCAAAAAAAAAAAAAAAGATTTTTTTTATCTCATTCCCTATTTTGATTTCTTCTATTCCTTATCTTATTGCTACTGCTTACATTTCCAATATAATATTGATTAATATTATTGACAATGAACATCATTGTTTCACAACTGATTTTACTGGAAAGACTTTTATGTTATCCCCATTATAAACAATGTTAGCTTGATAATGATTTTAGATAAATACTTTTATCAAGAAAAAATCTATTTATGCTTATACTTTCAAATTTTTTTTAATAAAAATGAATGTTGTTTATCAAAAATTTTCCTACATCAATTGATAAAATGATTTATTTTTATTTTTGTTTTTGATATAATCAAATGTTAATAGTGTTCCTTATGTTAAATCATCCCTGTATTTCTAATATAAATACTACTTGATCATCATGTATAATTTTTCTAATATATTATTATATTTTATCTAGTATTTTTTTTTGGGGGATTGCATCTATACTCATTTCTCTGATTTTATTCTTGTTTAAGTATCAGTATCATAAAAGGAGTTTGGTAGGACCCTTCTTTTACCTATTGTTCCAAATAATTTAACACTGGAATTAGTTGATCTTTAAGTATTTGATGAATTCATTTACAATTTTTATTGATAGAAGCATGTAGAGATAGAAATTTCCCTCTGACTATTGCTTTGCTGAATCCCAAAGTTTTGGCATACTTTCTCAATATTTTTATTTTCTAATAAAATTATTGATTGTTTCTATGATTTGTTCTTTAACTCATTTATTCCTTAAGATTAGGTTGTTTAGCTCCAATTAATTTTTTTTAATCTAGATTTCTGTGATCCCTTATTAAATATAATTTTATTATATTGTGATCTGAAAAGGATACTTAATATTTCTGCTTTTAACTATAAAATGTTTATGTATATATAGTCAATCTTTGTAAAAGTACCATGAATAAGAAAAAGATGTATTGTTTTCTATTACTATTCAATTTTCTCCAGATATCTATTATATCTAGCTTATCTAAAATTATATAAACTTCCTTGACTTTTTTTCTTATTTATTTTTGGTTAATCTGATTCTAAGATAGACCAAAGCTTTCATCTCCTTTGCTCCTCTCCCTCACACACTATTATAGTACTGTTATCTATCTTGACCTGTAATTCATTTAGCTTTTCTTTTAAAAATTTAAGTATTATTGTATTTGTTGCATATAGTATTGATTGCTTCATTGTCTATAGTATTTTTTCATCAAAATGTAGTTGTTTGTCTCTTTTAATTAAATGTCTTTTAGTCTTAATTTTGTCTTTTAATTAAATGTCTTTTAATCTTAATTTTTTATGAAATCATGATCACTACCCTTGCCTTTTTTGCATCAGCTGAAGCATAACAAATTCTATTGCAATCCTCCATTTTAACTGTATTTATCTCTCATTCTTAAATGTGTTTCTTGTGAATAACATTGTTGGCTTATGATTTTTAAAACCCATTCTGTTTTATGGGTAAGTCCATTCTACTTACACCTATTCAAAGTTACAATTACTATTTGTCAATTTCCTTCCATCTTAATTTTACTCATTATTGTCTTCCTTAGCCTCTCTTTGCACCTCCCCCCATATCTCTTTTACTTTATACTCCCCTCTTACTATCCTATTCCTTATTCTCATTCCTCTATGACTCCCTCCTCTATCCTCTCCCTCATCTACTTAAATATTAATCTACATACCCTTCTAAAAGTCCTTGCCTTGTCTTGTCTTCTAATCTTCTTTTTTTCTAACTTTAAGACTTGTATTACATTTTAGATGTATGTATTGTTCCCTCTTTCATATAGAGACTAAGATTCAAGCACTATTAAACCTCTAACTCCCACCTGCTTCCTCTGTATCAGTTCTTTTTCTTATTCTCAATTTGAATAAAATATTTGCACTTTTTCATCTTTTCCTACCCAATTTTTTTTAGAATTGATGAGGTTTGGCTCCCCTCAATTTCTGGTCAGGGAGACAAAAATGATGAGGTTTGGTGTAGGGCAAGGAGTTGTGGGAACCCCTTCTGGTTGGCACAGGCCCTTCGTAAATGAATTTATGAACCTGAAAAGTTAAACTGGCAAAAGAAGTTTATTATTAGAACTGAGAAGTCAAATTTTGCAGATTGATTGCCTTAGAAAAAGGGTCCTGACAGAGAAGTAAAGATCTAGCAGAGAAATCCCGACAGAGAAGTAAAGAGGGATAAGGTCCTGTTAGGGAAATAGGTGAGAGAATAAAGAGGGAGTAACACTGAAAAGAGAAAATGAGAAGCTCTTGGTGGGGTCTGGAAGCAGTTTGAGTTGGAATCAGAATAGAAAATCTTCAAATTGAATGAGTGTCTGTGGACTAATTTCCAACTCAATAGAATTGGATAGAAATCTAGATCTCCAGCTCAGGCTAAGTAGGAATGGTCCTGGACTTAATTAGTCCTACTCGGATACCAGAATGAAACCACTTTATCTTGATTTCCTGGGGTGGGTTTCTCAGGAAACCCTGAGGAAGTTTCCCAAGCTTTCCCCCCAAAGTTCAAGAGAGACTGAGAGTTTCAGGGATCCCCTCATCAGAATCATCCCATCATATTCAACTCAGTCCCAACCTTTTTTTTTTTTTTTTCAAAATATCTACTCTAGAAATGACTTGGCTATTTCTTCTGAATCTCAGGTATCAAGTTTTCCATGAGTTCTGGGTTGTTTTTTTTTTTCTCACAAATACCTGAAAGTCTTTCAGTTCTTTATATTTCCCACCCCCTTTTTTTTTCATTCAAGATTATATTCAATTAGGCTTATTGATGGCTCATTCACCCTAAAAACGCTCTCTTTCACTCAAGAAAACTGATGACTCATTATTACAACATGGCCTTTAGCTATAATATGGTATATTTCTACACTAGCAGAGACAAATCGAGCACCTTTTGATTTGACTGAAGGAGAGTCTGAAGTAATTCATTCTTGAATGTGACTCCATGTTGGAATCCTTACTAACTGCTAAGTAATTAGAGTTGATCTAATCTTACAAGAAGATGTTTTGGGCAGAACCTGAAACAAGGTACTAAGTAGAACTACCCATAATCCCTCTCTCTGGAAGGAGCATAAATAGGCCAATGGGCCAGTCGGAGAGTTCTGGAGAGAGGAAGACGCTACAAGTCGAGATTTCACCGGAATGACATGAAGACTGGAGCTGGCTGGAGGCTGAAGAAAGCAGAGGCAGAGGCTGAAGGACCAGACCTTTGGATTTAAAGACATTTGGAGAGAGCTCTTGGAACTAAGCAGAGAGATAGGCCTCTAAGCTAACCGGGCTATATTGGAAATAATAAAAGATCTGAACTTTTATCACCTGGCTGCTTTTTGAGAAGAAAAAGATCACTACATTTTGGCGCCCTGAACGTGGGACAAACAGACCCCCTCAGTGGATTTCAGTGGAAAAGCTCCGATCCTGATTCAAGTGGAAAAGCTCCGATCCTGATTCAAGTGGAAAAGCCTCTGATCCTGATCCAGTGGAAAAGACTCTTCAACCCAGAAATTAGAGTGAGTACAACAAAGAAATTTTGTTAAAAGAGTTAAAGTAGAATTTCATCTAAGATGGGACAGATATTTAGAAAACAGCCTGTTTCTGTTCAAGGAAAATGTTTAGAGAGCATTGTCAAAATTATGGAAAGCCAAGGTTTAATTATAAGTTTACAGCAAATCACTGAACTTTTACAAACTGTAAAGGACATATGTCCTTGTTTCTCTCTTGATAAGGAATTAGATCTAAATGAATGGAAATTGGTTGGAGAGGATCTTTGTCAATTCTATGATAAAAATGGGCCTAACTCAATAATTAATACATATAATGTAATACAATTGGCTATAAGAAGTTATTTAAGTGATAGAATGATGAAAAGGAAAGTACAGGAGGAAGAAGTGCCAACTTTACTAGGTGAAAAGGAGGATGAATCAGATGAGAATGGAGTTAATTACAATTCTGAGTATGATACTTCACAGCAGGAGGAATTAGGTGATTCCACATCTCATGACCCTCCCCCCGCAATTAACCCTTCATGGGTGGAACAAGGGGGAGGGAGAGAGACAGAAACACAGTCAGCTTCTCCTGTAAAGCAGAATTTGACAAGATTAGAAAAAGCATTAATTAAAGCAAAAAATGAAGGAGAAGATATATCTGATTTTATAAATGCATATCCTGTGATTGAAGAGCTCAACTCCTCAGGTCAAAAAGAGAGAAAATACACTGCTTTTAATTTGGGAAAAATTAAAGATTTGAAAAAGGGTTGCACTCTTTATGGGGCTACATCATCTTATGTGAAGATGTTACTAGATAATTGTCTTATGAAATCCTAACCCCGAATGACTGGAAATCCATAATGAAAACTTGTCTAGAACCGGGACAAAATTTATTGTGGCTTTCGGAGTTTCATGAATTATGTAGGATTCAAGCCCAACGCAATAGGCAAACAGGAGCTATTGTACAAGTTGCTTTTGACCAACTAACTGGAGAAGGTCAGTATGCAGAGAGTTCAGAACAGATTTATTATCCCATAACAGTGTATGAGCAAATTTCTAAGGCTGCAATAAAAGCTTGGAATTCTCTCCCTGGACAGAAAGATGGAAATAATGCTTTCACAAAAATAGAGCAAGGTCCCAATGAACCTTTTGCAGATTTTGTGGGACGTTTACAAACAGCTGTAATAAGAACCATTGGAAATAATACAGCCACAGAAATAATGACTAGACATTTGGCTAAGGAAAATGCCAATGAGGTTTGCAAGAGAATTATATGGGGGCTAGACAAAAATGCTTCTTTAGAGGAGATCATTAGACGCTGTGCCACAGTGGGCACAAATGCTTATTATACCCAGACTATGATGAACATGGAAAGACAAGGTCCTTCTTGGCAAAGGAATTATAGAGAAACTCGTCGATGTTTCCAGTGCGGAAAAATTGGACATCTAAGAGCCCAATGTAGAAATGGAGATAAAGTGAGAAGACAGGGTGAGAGAAAACCCAAAACCCCATGTCCAAAATGTAACCAAGGCTTTCACTGGGCTTCTAAATGTATATTGACCCAGAAGAATGAGAGGCAAGGCCCAGCTCCAAAGTATCAATCAAAGGACAGGTGGGGCATGATAGCAGCTGAGGTTACACCCAGAGAGACTTTAGAAATTCAGAACTCTGATGTCATCAACCAACAGAAAAGCAATCAGGATTACAGTTGGGAAGAATACAGGCCTTTTAAGACAACAAGACAATATCCAATGCAAACAACTCCAGATGATGAGGAGAAATCCCAAACTTGGTAAATAGAAGGGAATTAGATTAACTGCTTGGGGAAGAGGATCTGCTTATATTTCCACAGATGAAGAAAGAATCAGATAGCTGACAATGAGACTGTCAAAAGGATTCTTAAAAGCTTCAGGAATCATTGGATTTCCTAACACAAGATGAAACTATTTTACTTCTTGAAAAACCAGCAAGAATCATTGGGTTCCCTGAGATGAAAAATTGTTGATGAGACTTTTGCAGTACTTCAGGGCTTACAGGAACTATTGGATTCCTGGCACATGAACTAATGGACAATGGAATCCTATTGGACTGTTTCTAGGACTTATGGACATGTGTAAATTTTTAGGTTGATTCATGTTGTTACATTACTACTAGCCTGTGTTATATTGCTATGTACTTATGTAAATTATGTATAATGCCTCCCATATTGATGGATTTATGTATACCATGTATATCTGTTACAAAGTTCTGGCCCATATTGATGGATTTATGTGTACCCCCTCAGAAACCCCCTATGTTTTAAAACAAAAGAAAGGGGGAGATGTTGGAATCCTTACTAACTGCTAAGTAATTAGAGTTGATCTAATCTTACAAGAAGATGTTTTGGGCAGAACCTGAAACAAGGTACTAAGTAGAACTACCCATAATCCCTCTCTCTGGAAGGAGCATAAATAGGCCAATGGGCCAGTCGGAGAGTTCTGGAGAGAGGAAGACGCTACAAGTCGAGATTTCACCGGAATGACATGAAGACTGGAGCTGGCTGGAGGCTGAAGAAAGCAGAGGCAGAGGCTGAAGGACCAGACCTTTGGATTTAAAGACATTTGGAGAGAGCTCTTGGAACCAAGCAGAGAGATAGGCCTCTAAGCTAACCGGGCTATATTGGAAATAATAAAAGATCTGAACTTTCATCACCTGGCAGTGTTTTGAGAAGAAAAAGCTCACAAATATAATGTTCTAAGACCTATGATCATTAAGTGTAGAAGCTGCTAGGTTTTGTGAAATTTTGGTTTTATCTCCACAGTATTTGAATTAATCTTTTTTCTTTGTTGTTTGCAATATTTTCTGTTTAACTTTGGAGTTTTGAAACTTGGCTATGACATTTCTGTAAATTTTCTCCCTAGGATTTCTTTCAGGTGATGAATTGTAGGGGTTTTGTGGCATTTTTTTTTCTGTTTCTACTTTACTCTTGTTCTAAAACTAATTTCTTATAATATTATATCAAGATTCTTTTTTTTAAATCTTAACTTTCGGATAGTCCAACAATTCTTATACTGTTTTTCCTTGATCTCCATATCAAGTCTTGTTCTCCAGATTAGTTATTTTTTCTGAGATGTTTCAGATTCTCTATTTTTCATACTTTTTATTTTGTTTCATCATTTCTTTTTGTCTTATAATATCTTTTGATAACTCTTGCTCAATGCTAGTTTTCAAGGAGTTATTTTCTTCCTTAATTTTTTTTTTTTTTTGCTGAGGCAATTGGAGTTAAGTGACTTGCCCAGGATCATACAGCTAGGAAGTGGTAAATGTCTGAGATCTGATTTGAACTCAGGTCCTCCTGACTTCAGGGCTGGTGCTCTATCTACTGTGCCATCTAGCTTTCCCCTTCCTTAAATTTTTTTTTACCTCTTTTTCCAATTGGTTGATTTTCTTTTCCTAATTTCCTTGGCTTGCTTTTATTTTATTTCTAGCTTTTCCTCAATCTTTCTTGTTTGATTTTTGAAGTCATTTTAAGTTCTTCCAAGAATTCATTCTCATTTCCCTTACAGAAATATTTTACTTCTTTAAATACGTGTTTTATTTTTTTCCAGGAATTCTAGTTGTGTCAAGTTGTGCCTTTGTTGGAACCTTTGCCTAAAAATATTTTGGAGTCATTCCTTTTTTCAGGGTCTGTGTCCTGAGTTTTCCTATCACTATAAAAGCTCTTTAGACTGGGTTGTTGTTTTTTTTTCCCAAAATTATTTTCTCATTATTCCAGCTTACTTTTTTAAAAAAACTTCAAATTTAACAAGTAAAAAGTAATAGCCAGTACTTTTTACTTGTGGAAGGAATGTCTGATCTGGTCCTATTACTGTTTTCTTGATTTATTGAATGTTGAATTATTTAAAAATCTTAGCCAGCTTAAGCAGGGCACATGCAAGTACTTCAAAAGTGGTCCGATCCAGAGCAATATCTGATTGATTCTCTCCTGTTCTGAACTCTGAAAATGTCTTATTTAAGTTTGTGCCTGAAAAACAATTGATTATTGCTCCTCTCAACCAGCTAGAAAACTGTTAATTCTTTCCTTTGGTCTATAATTCCTTCCCTGATAATTGTTATGCAGACTTCAGACTGGATTAGGAGCTAGAAATGAGACCTACTCCTGGGTTCTGAGCCATACCTCTCTTCTACTGTTGGCAAATTGAGTCTTTCTTGGAACAACCTGTGACCTTCAACTAATTCTTACTCAGAATGCTACCAATGAGTACAGGTTTCCTCCTAAATCTGCCTTAAGAGCTATTATTTGGAATTGGATAGTTGGTGGCAAAGCTGCCATTTGGCACCTGTTCCTGCATCCTGCATGCAGTGCCCCTATGTGCAGCTGATATTTCAATTTGTCCTGATGTTATATGATGTCCTGATGTCTTTCTCTGGATGCTGGATACTGGAGAGTTCTGTATGGTGAAGTTCTGGCCATACCACCTTTAGTGTTTACAGATCTCTTTGCCTGTTTCTTTATGACAACCCAGGCTAAAAAAAAAAAAAAAAAAGATTCACTGTGACATTTTCTTAAATTTATAACCTGTGGGATTCAATCTTGTGCATTCTCTAAATTAATTTGGAGGGTGTGTGCATATGTATATAGAAGGGAAACTCATTACAAGGAGCCAGTACAGTGCCTTCCTTCTACTTTCTTTCTCTGCTATCTTGGTTTTGCTTCCTGAAATTATTTTGTGTTACAGTGTAAACTTTTTGTTTTTATTTATCTTTATTCATGTTATATTCTGTTATGACACAGTTCTCTTTTATTATCCTGACTCAGTTTCACTAATTGTCCTGACCCAGTCCTGACTCAGTTTCTCTGCTTCAGTTTATAATAATCAGCTCAAAGCCCAGTCCTGAAAAACCTCCCCTTCCTCTTTATCAGAATATTTGAATAACAGATCTTATGTTTTAGAACAGGAGTCCTCAAACTTTTTAAATAGGGGGCCAGTTCACTGTCCCTCAGACTGTTGGAGGGCCGGACTATAGTAAAAACAAAAACTATGAACAAATTCCTATGCATGCTGCATATATCTTATTTTGAAGTGAAGAAACAAAACGGGAACAAATACAATATTTAAAATGAAGTAAAGTTAAATCACCAAACTTACCAGTATTTCAATGGGAACTATGGGCCTGCTTTTAGCTAATGAGATGGTCAATGTCTGGTTCCATATTTGTCACTGCTAGTCGTAAAAAGTGATGCAAGTGTGCATCCGTTAGTCTTGATCTGGTTGGAGATTTCAGATGTTTCATTCTAGAAAAAGTCTGTTCACAGACATAAGTATTGCCAAAGATGGTTGCCATTTTGAATGCATGGTTCCTGAGATGAGGATATGTCTCAGAGGGGAGAGATGCATAGAAATTATGAAAGCTGCTTGACTTGAATGCGTCTTTCAGAGAGTCACAGTTCTGCAGTTCAGCCAGTTCCATTTGGTAAATTGTATCCACATTTTCAATGTCAATAGAAAATGGGTTACAGAAAAGCTATATGTCCTGTTCATGGAGATGAAGCTCTTTAAATTTAAATTGGAACTTCTTTTGCAATTTTTCCAGTGAATCCACACATGTTTTGTTTGGGAATGCAATCAGCGGTTTTTCTGCTAACAGATTTTGAGTTGTGGGGAGATGGCAGAAGTTTTCCTCCTTCACTTTTTTGATGAGGAGGCCTAATTTTACTTCAAGTGCTTTGACATGTGATTGCATATCACAGATGAGCTTCTCCATTTCTTGAAGTTGCATATTGTAATTGTTGAGTAGCTCTGTTACATGTCAGAAAGGCAAGGTGCCATTTCCATTCTGCATCATTGAACTCTGGTACTTCTTTGTTTTTTGAAAGCAGAAAAGTTGTAATCTGTGGAAGTAAGTCATAGAAACATTTCAAAACTCTCCCTGAATCAGCCAATGGACTTCTGTGTGATATAGAACATCTTCATACTCAACATTTAGCTCAGACAGAAATTCCTGAAATTGTTTGTGATTTAGTGCATTAGCTCTAATGAAGTTAACACAAGATACCACAATTTTCATAACAGAGTCCCACTTCAGTGATTTACTACACAGTGCTTGTTGGTGGATGAGGCAGTGTATGGTTATTGGATGAGAATGGTTTTGTTTGTCCAACTCTTGGTTAATGCGAGCAATTACTCCTTTCTTAGAATCCCACCATGCTAGGAGCACCATCAGTTATCACGCTGGCTAGTTTAGCCTAGTCCAGCTCCAAACCATTCAAAATTTGGCAAACCTTTTCATAGATATTCTTTCCTGTAGTTGTTCCTTTGATGCTTTGCAGTGCAGCAAGCTTTTCTATGACTTCAAAATAATCATTCATCCCACGAATAAAAATGAGAAGTTGTGCAGAATCACGAACATCATTGCTTTTGTCAAGTGCCAAGGAAAAAGATGAAATTTTTTTATGGAGTTTTGCAAATGTTGATGCAGATTGTCTCCCATTTCTTCAATCCTCCATGTAATTGTAAGTCCTGAACTAAATAAATTGACCTTCTCTGGACACATCTCTTTGGCAACAGAAAGAAGGCATTCTTTAATGAATTTTCCCTCCACGAATGGTCTGCCAATGCTTGCTATTAGCTTGGCAACTTGAAAACTTGCTCGCAGTGATGAAATATTTAGCTGTTTCTGCTTGACAAAAGTATTTTGCTGAGTTGTCAATGTATTTTTCAGTTTTAATATTTTATCTTTTTTCACTTCTCCAACCAATCATATTTATCTTTATGTTGTTTCATAGTGTCAACGCAAATTATATTCTTTGAATACAGAATATAGTGTCTAGCATATCAGACATACAGCTCTTTCCCTGTACTGCATGAAAAAGTAATCATAGGGCCATTGTTCTTTGAATATCCTATACTCCGAGTCAATTTTTCTTTTTCTTGACATCATTATTTCCTAGGGATTCCAAATTGCTATTAGTAAAATAGCGCGCTCTCTCTCTCTCTCTCTCTCTCTCTCTATATATATATATATATATATATATATATATATATATATATATATATATATATATAGCATTACAAAAAGCAATAGTTTTGCCCACACAGAGACATACAGATTGCAATACCCAACTTCCTCCAAGCTGCCTCTACGCTGGATGCCTCTGTTTCCTGCACTCTTTCTCGCTCTTCCTGCTCCTGCTTCCAACCTTCACTGCTGCAGTGAATTCCTCCTGCAGCGGCCATGACATGCACAGCATGCACTGTACATCCCCCGTGCCTGTCTGTTGTGGTGGCTGCCGTTACTGTACAAGGCGTGGGCCATCAGTTCTCTATCTTCTGCATCTCTCTCCCTTCCCCACACCATACACCCTGGCCTGGGAACTCACCTCACCTTGCTATCACCTCACACTCTGTCTCCGCTGCCTCAGCCCAGTGCCAAAAGTGTGCATTGCTAACACGAGTTTAGGTCTGATATCACTTCTAGTCTGATTTTGTCATAATCCAGGGGGCCACATAAACGTCTTCAGTGGGCTGCATCTGGTCCACAGGCCATAGTTTGAGGACCCCTGTTTTAGAATATCAGAATGCCTCTTCCCATCCCAAGCTATTGAAATGTTGGATACCATCTTATCAAGATGCTTCTCCCCATGTCTGGAGTGCCTCCCCCTATTATATCATCCTTCTCTGGAGGTTGACCCCACCCTGTTAGAGTCCTGTTCCCACTCTCAGTACCTTGACTCTGCCCCTGCCTCAGTATACCTCCTGAGTCTGAGCCATATGTATATAGGTCATTGAATACTCACACTGTTTGCTGGATTCTTAGAGATGATAGTCTCATTCAGCCCTGGAATCAAACCATGGATCCGTTTGGTCCCAGTAAATCTCTCCCTTTAAATAAATTATCAAATACTCTCTAATCTCTGTCTTGCCTCAGTTTCTCCAACATTACAATTCCACCCATAAAATGGAGGCTTCTTGAGGGCAGGGAATGTTTCATGTTTACCTTTGTGTCCTTAGTATTATTCAAATGTCTTATATGGGTAAACACTTAAATGTTTTTTCATTTGAAGCTGGCATGAGAATTTTAAAAGAGGGATCATGTTGAAGGGAATTTTATTTTGAATGTGTTCAGTTTGAGATGAGGAAGTCAAGTTTGAAATATTCAAAAAGTAGTTAGTGATGCATGGGGCATCTGAAGAAGGGAAATTTCCTATAAAAAAGCAGAGGGGAATAATAAATATTACTGGGGAAAGGGGACTGGGGTGGAGTTGAGGGGAGGGGGAGAGAGGTGAAAGAAAATGAGAAACATATTGTTTGAGCTAGTTGGAGAATGAATAGCAGACTGAAATGACATTTCATTTGCAAGACAGCAGGGACTCACTTTAAGGTTTTTGAGTAGTGGAATGACTTTTTCAGATAGTGGTTTCTTGTTACCTGTAAGATAAAATACAAAATCATCTGGCACTAATCTATGTTCATTTTAGAAAATATTTTACTGATGATTTAAAAAAAATTTTAATAGTATTTTATTTTTCCAAATACATGTCAAGATTTCTCAATATTAATTTTTGTAAGATTCTGTTTTCTATATGCCCAAGGGCTATAAAATTGTGCATATCCTTTGACCCAGCAGTGCTGTTACTGGGTCTGTATTCCAAGGAAATCATAAAAGAGGGAAAAGGATCCACATGAGCAAAAATGTTTGTAACAGCTCTTTTTAATGGTAGCAAAGAATTGGAAAATGAGTAGAGGCCCATCAATTGGGGAAGGGCTGAACAAGTTGTGACATATGAAGGTAATGGAATATTATTGTTCTACAAAAAAGATGAAAAGCTGATTTTAGAAAGATTTATACAAACTGATGTTGAGTGAAACAAGCAGAATCAGGACTATATTATATATAATGATAGCAAAAAAGTGTGATGATCATCTATGAAAGACTTGGTTCTTCTCAGTGGTTCAGTGATCCAAAGTCCCAAAAAGATTTTGGACAGAAATTATCTCTGCATCCAGGAAAAGAACTATGGAGACTGAATGTAATCCGATACACACAATCACTTCTTTCTTCTTCTTCTTCTTCTTTTTTTTTGATCTCTCCCATGTTTTTTTTTTTCCTTTTGCTCTGATTTTTCTTTCCAAATATGTTTAATAAGGTAATGTATGTTAAAAATAAATTTAAAAAAAAGATTTTGTATTCCAAATATTTCTTCTTCCCACCCTTATTTCCTCCTTCTCCAAGATAGAAAGCAATCTGATGTACGTTAAATATGTGTGATCTTTTTAAACTTTTAATGATGATTTTGTAAAATATTGGTACACCTCCCAATGATTTCCTCACATTCCACCCCACATCCAATAGAACATTTCCTTGTATTAAAAAAGAAGTTAAAAAACTGTCACATTGGTCTCATCTAACTACATATTCCTTATATTTCACTTATCTTCCAACTCTGCTTAGGAGAGGAATTATGCTTTACTGTCAGTCAACTAAAATGTAAATTTACTGTATTAATCATAGATCTAGCTGCTGTGTAAATTATTTTCTTGGTGCTATTTATTTTATATTACATCATTTTATAGATGTTTTCTCTGAATTATTCATATTTGTGCTTTGCTGGATTTGAAGTCAGAGGATGGAGGATTTAAGTAGGGTCCAGTCCTTGCTATTTTCTTCCTGTGTGACCTTGGAGAAAGTCAATCAAGTAAATATTAAGTCTCCACTAAGCTGCAGGTTCTAATTCAATCACCAGAACTCTAAAGAAAGACAAAAGACAGTCCCTACCCTCAGGCAGTTCATTCTCTATGCCCCAAATTATCTGTGAAATAAGAGGGTTGAATCTATGACCTAGAGTATGAATTTTTTTCCCGGTTGTATTGTTAGACTCTTTTTCATTACCTTTTTCCTAGTAATGTGTTAGGGTGTAAAGCAAAGAGAGGAAAATTTCTTGAGGATATAATAGAGGGATGTAAACAATTAAAGAGCAATATAAAAGTGAGTGGGATGAACTCATCCCAGAAAGGGAGAGAATAGAAGAATGGATTAGGAACATGAATCCAAAAGTATGTTACTTATAAGAAACATATTTTTTAACAGAGATTCAAAAATGTCTAAGAAGTTAAAATGAGGGAGCAGCTAGGTGACTCAGTGGATAGAGTACCAGCCCTGAAATCAGGAGGATCCGAGTTTAAATCCGGTCTCAGACAGTTAACTCAGATTCAGTCACTTAACCCCAATTGTCTGCACAAACATACAAAAAAAAAAAAGTTAAAATGAGGAGCAGAACATTATTCTTGAAACATGGAATACAAGGAAATAAATATATACCACAGAACTATAATAGTTGAAAACCTCAACATGGACTTTTTCAGACCTGGACAATTCTAACATGAAAGTAAATGTAAAAGAAGTTAACAATCTAAATAGAATTTTAGAAAAGATCACTGATAGTTACTGAAAGAAAAGAAAAAAGAATAAACAAATATCACAGATTTTTTGGCATCTTAAAATTTGACTATTTTCTACCTAACTTCAGAAAGTTTAGAAAAGAACTCCTTAATTTGTTACTTAGTGGTAAGCACAGATTGCACCATCTTTCACACTTATATGAGGTAATCATGCATAATGGTATAATAGGTATCACAAAAGACCAATTCCCTCATTTTTCCTACATAAATTATGTAAAAGGAGCGCCAAATTAAGTAATGACAAATCTAAAGAACAACATCAATAAGATCCTTTGTATGTCTTTGTGACATAATTGGTGCTGAATTAAAGCACATCCAGAAGCTATTACTAGAATACTAGAAGAAAAGCCTTGCCAAAGATCCAGCAGGATAAATGGCAAACATCTGGAAACTTATGGAAGCACCATGAATAGGGATATTTAAAGAGAACACCCAGGTATCTACTGGGGAAACCCTAGCAAAGACAAATTGAAGAAGTGGCATTTTGACTAGGGAAGCTCAAAGGAGATAGGAGATACATTATTCCAAATAGGAAAGACATATTGTATGCTGACAGGGAAGCTTTCTGGAAAATGGAAGACTACTTAGCCCCATGATAAATACAACCAAAAGGGAGATTAAAAAACCACATGGATGGCCAAGAATTGGAATTGAAGGGATGTCCATCAATTGGGGAATGGCTTAACAGCTTGTGATATATGATTGTAATGGAATATTCTTTGCTAAAAGAAATAATAAACAGGATAATGTCAGAAAAACTTGGAACTGCTGCAGAGTAAAGTGAGCAGAACCAGGAGAACATTATAATATCAATATATTGTGATGAAAACTAACTGTAAATGACCTAGCTATTCTCAGCAATATAACAATCCAAGACAATCCCAAATGATTCATGATAAAAACAAAAATTGCCATCTTCTCCCAGAGAAAGAACTGATGGTATCTGGATACAGATCAACATATTGAATTTTTCACTTTTTTGTTTGAATTTTCTTTTACAAAATAACTAATATGGAAATGTGTTTTATATGATGTAAACATGTAAACCATTTTGAGGGGGAAAGGAAGAGGAAAGGATAGAATTTGGAACTCAACTTTAAAAAAACAACCATAAAAATTGGCAATTGAATTTCAAAAAAGATCGCCCCTAACCCCGTTCAAAGAAATGCCAGGATGATCAGGAGAAAACAAGTGCCCAAATTAAGAAGCCTTAGGTGGGAGCACAAAAAAACACTCAGCCTTTTGATTCAGGAAGACTAAAAAGACAGAAATCATTAGGGCCTTAATGAAAGATAGTTAACTTCAAAGCTCTCAGCAGAGATACTGATACTAACACCACTCGGAGCACAGACACATCAAGAGAAGAGGAAGGTCAGGATCATACTTGAATTGACTACCCAATCAAGAATGTGGGAGAGAACAGGCTTGTACCTGGCACTAAGTCCCAAATCAAAGACCTTTGAATAATCCTCTAAAACAAATTTTGAAATGGCAGAATATATAAGAGAAACAATTTCCTAGCCCAAGACAACTTAGAATGTTGCCCTGAAAGGGCTATCACACTAAGGTGAGGGTGGAGTGCAATCCAATGCAAGCCTTGCCAGTATAGATCAGGCCTCAGCAAACTAGGAGAGGACCTTGGGAGCTACTGAATCAGAAGCAATCTGCTTCAGGAGCTTTTAGCCCACAGATAGTAAGAAGAGTCAAACTGGTCAAAAGGATATTTTAGGGGCCTCTGCTAACACTGGAAGTAGGACTCTGTTGGTTTGCACATACTCAGACTTGAGTTGCAATTCCAGGTCTCAGTCCCAGGATGAGGAGGAGTACTGTCATATCAAAGTTTATGGCCACAATAGAGCAGAAACCTTGGCCACAGTAGAGCAGAAACCTTTGTCACAGTTCTAGGACTGAGAAAAGTGCTTGTGGGTTGTTCACCAACCAGAGTACAGAACAGAAGAGCAATAAGTATACCTTTCTTAAGATCATACCATCTTGAAAAAAGAACTCCTGAGGACTGTGTTTCTGTTATGGGCATACATAAAGAGCACGTTATCATGTAAAAAGTGGGGGGGAATAGAAGTGGAAAGGGGATGGTGTCAGAAAAAGGGGAAAGGTGAGATAAAAAGAGGGAAATTACATCCCACAAAGAGGCAAAGGAAACCTATCATATCTGAGGTAATTAAGGGAAGGAGAGAAACATTGTGTGAATCTTACTCATCAGATTTGGCGCAAAGAGACAATATTAGACTATCTAGTTTACAGAGAAACTTTTCTCACTTAAAAAGTGGGAGAGGAAAAGGGAAAAGGAAAAGAGTAGGCTAAATAGAAGGGAATACAGAAAAATAAGGGAAAGGTCTAAGAAAGGGGGAGGGACTCAAAGGGAATAGGAGAGATTCTAAAGAAGGAGAGCTGCTTAAGGCAAGTGGTGCCCATAAGTTTAATATTGGGAAGGAGGGTGAGGAGAGAAAGGAAAAGAAAAGGATAATCTGGGGATAATAAGATGGCAGAAAATACAGAATTAGTAGTTTTAACCATAAATGTGAATGTGATGTACTCTCCTATAAGCAGAGGTGGATAGCAGGATGGATCAAAAGCCGGAATCCTACAGTATGTTGTTTGCAGGAAACACATTTAAAGCAGGGTGATACATAACAGAGTATAATAGATTCTGCTCCAGCCAGTTACCTTTACTCTGTATGTGTCACCCTGCTTCAAGTGTGTTTCTTGTAAACAACATATTGTAGGTTTCTGGCTTTTAATCTAGTCTGCTATCTGCTGGAGCAGAATCTATTATGCTTCAGGTGAAGCAAAAAAAAATCAGGATTAGCCATCTTTATCTCAGATCAAGCAAAAGCAAAAATTGATCTAATCAAAAGAGATAAGGAAGGAAACTATATTTTGCTAAAGGATAGCATAGACAATGAAGCAATATCAATACTAAAGATATATACACCAAGTGGTATAGCATCTAAATTCCTAAAGGAGAAGTTAAGAGAGTTGCAAGAAGAAATGGATAGCAAAACTATAATAGTGGGAGATCTCAATCTTGCACTCTCAAAATTAGATAAATCAATCCACAAAACAAATAAGAAAGAAGTTAACAGATAATTAGAATATTAGAAAAATTAGGTATGATAGATCTTTGGAGAAATCTGAATGGAGACAGAAAGGAGTACTTTCTTAGCAGTTCATGGAACCTATACAAAAATTGACCATATATTAGGATATAAAGACCTCAGAATTAAATGCAGAAAGGCAGAAATAGTAAATGTATTCTTTTCAGATCACGATGCAATAAAAATTATACTTAACAAAAAGCTAGGGATAAATAGACCAAAAAGTAATTGGAAACTAAATAATCTCATCTTAAAGAATGAATGGGGGAAACAGCAAATCATAGACACAATTAATAATTTCATCCAAGAGAATGACAACAATGAGACAACATACCAAAATTTGTGGGATACAGCCAAAGTGATAATAAGAGGAAATTTTATGTCTCTAGAGGCTTATTTGAATAAACTAGAGAAAGAAAAGGTCAATGAATTGGGCTTGCAACTTAAAAAAGCTAGAAAAAGGCCAAATTAAAACCCCCCAATCAAATACTAAATTTGAAATTCTAAAATTAAAAGGAGAAATTAATAAAATTGAAAGTTAAAAAAAACCTATTGAATTAACAAATAAAACTGAGAGTTGGTTTTGTGGGAAAAAAAATAGATAAACCTTTGGTAAACTTGATTAGAAAAAGGAAAGAGGAAAATCAAATTGTTAGTCTTAAAAATGAAAAGGAAGAACTTTCCACCAATGAAGAAGAAATTAGAGCAATAATTAGGAGTTACTTTGCCCAACTTTATGCCAATAAATTTGATAACCTAAATGAAATGAATGACTACCTTCAAAAATATAAGCTGACCAGATTAATAGAGGAGGAAGTAAATTGCTTAAATAGTCCCATTTCAGAAAAAGAAATGGAACAAACTCTTCATCAACTCCCTAAGAAAAAATCCCCTGGACCAGATGGATTTACGTGTGAATTCTACCAAACATTTAAAGAACAATTAACTCCAATATTATATAAACTATTTGAAAAAATAGGGAATGAAGGACTCCTACCAACTTCCTTTTATGACACAGACATGATACTGTTATCTAATCCAGAGATTAGAACAGAGAACAGAGAAAGAAAATTATAGACCAATCTCCCTAATGAATATTGATGCTAAAATCTAAAATAACATATTAGCAAAAAAGATTACAGAAAATCATGCCCAGAATAATACACCATGATTAAGTAGGATTTATACCAGGAAGGCAGGGCTAGATCAGTATTAGGGAAACTATTAGCATAATTGACTATATCAATAACCAAATTAACAAAAACCATATGATCATCTCAATAGATGCAGAAAAAGCATTTGATAAAATCCAACATCCATTCCTATTAAAAACACTTGAGAGTATAGGAATAAATGGACTTTTCCTTAAAATAGTCGTAGAAGAAAATACTATATAATAGTATTTTATATATACTATATAAATATAATACTATATAATATGTACTATAATATACTATATTATGTATAATACTATATAATACTTACCATCAGTAAGTATATATAGCATATATAATATATAAGTAGCATATATAATGGGGATAAATTGCAACCATTCCCAATAAGATCAGGAGTGAAACAAGGTTGCCCTCTATCACCATTACTATTCAGTATTGTATTAGAAATGCTAGCTTCTGCAATAAGAATCGAAAAAGAGATTAAAGAAATTAGAGTAGGTAATGAGGAAACCAAATTATCACTTTTTTCAGATGATATGATGTGTACACTTAGAGAACTCCAGAGATTCTACTAAAAAGCTATTAGAAATAATACACAACTTTAGCAAAGTTGCAGAATACAAAATAAATCCACATAAATTATCAGCATTCTTATATATCACTAACAAAATCCAACAGTTAGAGTTACAAAGAGAAATTTCATTTAAAGTAACTGCCAATAGTATAAAATATTTGGGAATCTACCTTCCAAGGGAAAGTCAGGAACTATATGAGTAAAACTACAAAACATTTTCCACACAAATAAAGTCAGATCTAACCAACTGGAAAAATATTAAGTGCTCTTGGGTAGATCGAACAAATATAATAAAGATGAAAGTAATACTTGAACTAATCTATTTATTTAGTGTTATACCAATCAGACTCCCAAAAAACTATTTTAGTGACCTAGAAAAAAATAACAACAAAATTCACTGGAAGAACAAAAGGTCAAGAATTTCAGGGGAACTGATGGGAAAAAAAATCAAATGAAGGTAACTTAATTGTACCAGATCTAAAACTACATTATAAAGCAGTGGTCACCAAAACCATTTGGTATTGGCTAAGAAATAGACTAGCCGATCAATGGAATAGGTTAGGTTCACAGGACAAAATAGTCAATAACTTTAATAATCTAGTGTTTGACAAACCCAAAGACCCCAGCTTTGGGGATAAGAATTTACTGTTTGACAAAAACTGCTGGGAAAATTGGAAATTAGTATGACAGAAACTAGGCATTGACCCACACTTAACACTGTACACCAAGATACGGTCAAAATAGGTTCATGATCTAGGCATAAAGATGAGATTATAAATTAATTAGAGGAACATAGGATAGTTTACCTCTGAGACCTGTGGAGGAGGAAAGAATTTATGACCAAAGAAGAACTAGAGATCGTTATTGATCACAAAATAGAAAATTTTGATTATAACAAATTGAAAAGCTTTTGTGCAAACAAAACTAATGCAGACAAGATTAGAAGGGAAGCAATAAACTGGGAAAACATTTTTACAGTCAAAGATTCTGATAAAGGCCTCATTTCCAAAATATATAAAGAATTAACTCTAATTTATAAGAAATCAAGCCATTCTCCAATTGATAAATGGTCAAAGAATATGAACAGACAATTTTCAGATGAAGAAATAGAAACTATTTCTAGCCACATGAAAAGATGCCCTAAATCATTACTAATCAGAGAAATGCAAATTAAGACAACTCTGAGATACCACTACACACCTGTCAGACTGGCTAGAATGACAGGAAAAAATAATGCTGAATGTTGGAGGGGATGTGGAAAAACTGGGATACTGATACATTGTTGGTGGAATTGTGAATACATCCAGCCATTCTGGAGAGCGATTTGAAACTATGCTCAAAAAGTTATCAAACTGTGCATACCCTTTGATCCAGTAGTGATTCTACTGGGCTCATATCCTAAAGAGATCTTAAAGGGGGAAAAGGGACACATATGTGTAAAAATGTTTATGGCAGTCCTTTTTGTAGTGGCTAGAAACTGGAAATTGAATGGATGCCCATCAATTGGAGAATGACTGAATAAGTTGTGGCATATGAATGTTATGGAATATTATTGTTCTGTAAGAAATGACCAGCAGGATTATTTCAGAAAGGCCTGGAGAGGCTTATATGAACTTTTGCTGAGTGAAATTAGCAGGACCAGGAGATCATTATATACTTCAACAACAATACTATATGAAGATCAATTCTGATGGACTTGGCTCTCTTCAACAATGAGATGAACCAAATCAGTTCCTCTTGTTCAGTAATGAAGAGAACCAGTTACACCCAGAGAAAGAATTATGGGAAACGAGTATGAACCATAACATAGCATTTCCACTCCCTCTGTTTTTGTCCACTTGTATTTTTGATTTCCTTTTCAGGTTATTTTTTACCTTATATCTAAGTCTGATTTTTCTTATGCGACAAAATAACTGTATGGATATGTATACATATGTTATATTTAAAATTTATAGGTCTTTAGAAGTATCTCTGAAAACAGCTACACAGTACCATCTCTGAAGCCTTAGACTAATATGTGTGACTAATAGACTAATTTTTGATCAAAAAAGCCTAGACAACATCTTTCAAGAAATTATTGAGGAAAACCATCCTGATATTCTAGAACAGGAGAGTAAAATAGAAATTGAAAGAATCTATCAATCACCTTCTGAAAGAGATGCCAAAATTAAAACACCCAGGAATATTATAACCAAATTCCAGCGCTCCCAGATCAAGGAGAAAATATTGCAGGCAGCCAGAAAGAAACAGTTCAAATATCATGGAACCACAGTCAGGATAACATGAGATTTAGCACTTTCTACTTTAAGGGATTGGAGGCCTTGGAATATGATAATCTACAGGGCAAAGGAACTAGGGTTATAACCAAGAATCACCTACCAATAAAACTGTGTATGATCCTTCAAGTAGAAAAATGGATATTCAGTGAAATAGAGGATTTTCAAGCATTCCTCATAAAAAGACCAGAACTGAGTAGAAAATTTAACTTATAAATACAAAATTTAAGAAAAATATAAAAATATAACAGGAAAGGAAAACCACAAGGCATTTAATAAGATTAAATTTTGTATTCCTACTACATGGGGAAGATATTACTTGTAACTCATAAAAACTTTTAGGATAGTTAGAAGGCATGTATATAAATATTAGGCATACATGTGACTTGAATATAATGAGATGCTATTTTAAAACTAAAGGGATGAGAAAAAGGAATGCAGAAAAGAGTAAAAAGGTAAGGGGAAAAGGAAAGGGAAAATTTGGAGTAAATTATTATGTCATATAAAAGATGCATGAAAGAGCTTTTATAGTAATAGGGAAGACAGAGAAAGAAAATTCCCGGGAATGCTTGAATCTTATTCTCATCAGAATTTGCTCAAAGATGGAATTCCAATTGAATATAGAAATCTATTTTACCCTATAGAAAAATAGGAAGGAAAAGAGGTAAGTGAAGGATAGAGTGCTTAGCAAAGAAAGAATGGTTTGGGGTAGGCAGTCGTCAGAAACAAAACACTTTTGAGGAGGTACAGCTGTAAAGAGAGAGAGAATAGAATAAACAGGGAGGGAAATAACATGGGGGGAAATTCAGTTAGCAATCATCATAGCTGTGAGAAAAAAAATTTTTGAAGCAAGCTTCTTTGATAAAGGCCTCATTTCTCAAACCTATAGAGAAATTGATCAAATGTGTAAATATAAAAGCATTCTCCAATTGACAAATGATCAAAAAATAATGAAGTCAGTTTTTAGATGAAGTAATCAAAATTATCTATAGCCATATGAAAAATGCTCTACATGATGATTTCAGAAAACCCTGGAGAGATTTACATGAACTGATGCTAAGTGAAGTGAATAGAACTAAGAGAACATGACAAGATTATGTGATGATCAATTGATAGATGTGACTCTACAACAATGAGATGATTCAGGTCAATTCCAATAGACTTGTGAGGGAGAAAGCCATCTGCATCCAGAAAGAGGACTGTGGAGACTGAACACAACATAGTATTTTCATCTTTTTTGTTGTTGTTTTCTTGCTTTTTTTTTCCTTTTTTATCATTTTTTTTCCATTTTGATCTGTTTTTTTCTTGTGCAGCATGATAAATGTGGAAATATATATGGAAGAATCACACATATTTGGCATATATTGGATTGTTTGCTGTCTAGGGAGAAGGGAAGGAGAAGGATTTGGGCTTTGCAAGGGTAAATGTTGAAAACTATCTTTGCATATGTTTTGAATAATAAGAGTGATTATTATTTTTAAATGTTCTGAAACATTATTGATTGAAGAAATCCAAATTAAAACAATTCTGAGATACTATTTCTCACCTATTAGATTGACTAATAGGACAGAAAAAGAAAATGACAAATGTGGGAGTGGGTATAGAAAAAATGAGATACTAAGCATTATTAGTGAAGTCATAAACTAATTCAGCTGTTATGTAGAACAATTTGGAACTGTGTCCAAATATTTATCACAGCTCTTTTCTAGTAGTAAAGAATGGGAAATTGAGGGATACCCATCAATTGAAGAATGACAGAACAAGTTGTAATATACAATTTTGCTGGAATACTATTGTGTTATAAGAAATGATGAATTAAATGTTCTCACAAAAATCTGGAAAGACTTACATGAACTGATCATGCAAAGTAAAGTGAGTAGAACCTAGAGAACATTATACACCATAATAACAATATTGTGAATATTGTGAATGACCAACTTTATAAGACGTGCGATGAAAAATGCTTTCCATTCCCAGAGAAAGAACTGGTGGAGTATGAATACACATCCAAGCATGCTTTTTTTTTCACTTTGTTTTTCTTGGGTTTAATTTTGGTCCACATTTTCTTTTACAAGACTAATACAAAAGTATGTTTTGTATGACAACACAGGTAGAGCCCTTATCAAATTGCTTGCTTTCTTGATGACAGGGAAGGAAAGAGGAAGAGAATTTGGAATTTGGCTTTTACAAATGAATGTTGAAAATTATTTTACATGTAATTGGGGAAATTACTACCCCCAATGTACTAAAATTAAAAAAGAACAAAAATAACCCATCTAGTTATAATCTAAGATTATATATATAAATAAATAAAATTATTTTTTAAAATATTTTTTTAAAACCTAAATTGTTTATTTACAAATTATGATACTCTGCCTTATAAAGTGCTGTAGGCATAATGAAAAAAGATTTAGAGAGTTGGTTCAATCTAAGAGGATCCCTTTCAGCTCTAAAATTCGATGACTTATACTGAATTATTATCTAGCATTTCTGTCATTTGGGGGATTATAATTTGAATTATTTCATTTTGGGAAAGCACAAGGTATCATTTAGGTGTGAAATAATAACAAAACTTGTCATGTTAAGACCCACAACACTACACAGTTAAAATACTTGATTTTTCACAACCTTTTATTCTTTTTTTAGAGTCCAGAATCATCAACTGAAAGAGCAAGAAAAACAAGATATCAGAGAAAAGGCCTACTCAGCAGGACATTTTTACAGAAATTTTTCAACCCCCACATTAGAAGGAATAACTTGGATTAAGAAGTAGACATTATTTTGTAAACCATTCTATTTTGTGGCCTAAACTCTTCAATTAGCTGTACAGGTAAATGGCTTCACTTCCTACTGGAATCCGTTTTATCACTTCATTCACAAGAGATCAGTGGTAAGTTCTGAATGACTTTGGTCTAATTTAATAGTAATCAAACTTTTCAAATCTCAAACATTTTAAAGTCAAAAATTTTTTTAAAACACCAGGTGATAGTATTAATATTAGTGTCAATCGATTGAGAAATTTGTTGTTATTGTTGTCTAGAGAAAGATAAATAGAACATAATGCATAGTATTCATAACTGTGAATATGAATAGGATGAACTCAACAATAAAATGGAATTGGAAGTCAGAATGAATTAGAAAAACAGTTTTGTTTTGTTTTTTTTGTTTTGTTTTTTTTGTTTTTGCTTTTACAAGAAACATACTTGAAATGGAAAGACAAAAAATATTTAAAATTGGGATTGGAGCAGAATCTTGAATGCTAAAGTTCAAAAAGTAAGGGTGGCAAACGTCATTTCAAACAGAGCAAAAGCAAAAACAAACCTAATTAAGCCTAATTAAGAAAGCTAATTAGAAAGCTTAATTTTGCTAAAAGGTACCATACATATGAAAGTAATGTCAATATTAAATATATGCATCAAATGGAATAGCATTCACATTCCTAAAAGAAAACTTAAGTAAGGGAGGGAAAAATTGGAACACAAGGTTTTTCAAGGGTCAATGTTAAAAAATTATCCTTGTATATGTTTTGAAAATAAAAATGTCAATTAAAAAAAATTAAGTGAGTTGCAGGAGGAGGTAGACAATAAAGTTATATTAGGAGGGTACTTCAATCTATTCTTTTCAGAAATAGATAAATATAAACATTAAATAAACAAACAAATATGATGAGTACAATTTTAGAAAAGTTAGATATGATGAACTTCTGGGAAAAAATTGAATGGAAATTTTTAAAAAGAATATCTTTTTCTTAATTATAAATAGCACCTTCACAACAATTGATTATGTATTAGAACATTGAAAACCTCACAAAAGAAAAATATGGAATACAACCTTTTCAGATTGTAATGCAAGAAAAGTGACACTCAATAGAGAAGCTTGGAAGCATTAATCAAAAATTAATTGGAAACTAATTCTAAGGGATGAGTGGGTAAAGAGCCAAATATGGAGACAATCAATAATTTCATTAAAGATGATAATAATAATGAAACATACAAAACTGTGGGTGCAACTAAAGTGGGGGAATTTTATATTTCTAAATGCTTACATCAATAAAGATAGAAAGAGCAGATCAATAAATTTTGCATGCAACTAAAAAGAGTTAGAAAAATAACAAATTAAAATCTTCCAATAAGCATCAAAGCAGACATCTTAAAAATCAAAAGAGCAATTAATAAAATTGAAATTTTGCCAATGAATAAAATTGGGAGCTAGTTTTATGAAAACAAAAAGAAATTCAATAAAGCATTGGTTAATTTAATTTAGAAAAAGAAGAAAATGAAATTTCCAGTATCAAAAACAAAAAGGATTAATGAAAAGAAAACCATCAATGAAAAGATAACTAAAACTAATATTTGTTTTGCCTAGTTATATCCCAATAAATCTATTAACGTGAAATGGATGAATATTTACAAAAATATAAATTTGCAAAAATATAAATAACAGAAGACAATATAGAATATTTAAATAAACCTATTTAAAAAAAAAAAATCTACCCATGAATTAGTTTCCTAAGAAACAAATCCCTAGACCAGATTGATTTATAAGTAAATTCTACCAAACATTGAAAAAAAAACAATTCTAATCCTATACAAAAACTTGGAGGAGAGAGAAAAAATGTAAAAAAGGAATCCTACCAAATTTCCCCTATAGCACAAATATAGTTTTGATACTTAAACCAATGAAAGCAAAAACAAAGAAAGGAAAGTATAGATCAGTTTTCCTAATAAGGAACTGGTCAAATGGGACTGCATGACTCCATAAGACATATAGAAATAATTAAACAAGGTCAAAAATTTGAAACAGAAAAAATATGAATATTTCATAGTAAAAACAACTGATTTAGAAAAGAAATTAAGGAGAGACAATTTGAATATCACTGGGTTACCTGAACATCATGAACAACAACCAAAAATATATATATTTTAAGACATGATAAAAGAAAACTACCCAAAGGACCAGAAATTGAAATAATCCACTGGTTACCTATTGAAAAAAAAACCAAAATAAATTCTCAGGAAAATTATAGTCAAAATCCAGAACTCCCAGTCCATGGGGGATTAAATATAACAATAGCCAGAAAGATAGAACTCAAGTACACCAGAGACACAATCAAGATCACATAAAATTTATTAGTCACTATCGATCACAAAAAAAAAAAAATGGAAGATAATATTGCTGAAGGGAAAAGATCTAGCCTTACAACCAAGAATAGCCTATCCAACACAATTGAGTATAATCCTACAACAGGGAAAATGAATCTTTAATGAAATAAAGGACTTTTAAGCATTTCCAATAAAAGAAAGCTGGTTAGAAAAATTTGATACATAATACACAGAGGTCAAGAAAAGCATAAGATGATAAACATGTATGAAAAAGAATAATAATTAATGTCAATAAGAGACTAAATAAGGTAAAATTTTATATTTTCATATGAAAAGATATGTGTAATCCTTAAAAACTTTATGACTATGAAGGTTCATAGAGGGATTTTAAGGTAGCTTGAGTGTGAGTCTATTTAGATCATCTCAAAAGAAGAATTAAAAAGGTGGAAAGAGGAATGCTTTGGCAGAGGAGGGAAGGGAGAGGAATAATGACAGAAATTATCCCAAATAAATTGGTTGCACAAAGAGGCTTTTCTAAAATAAGGAGGGGACAAGGGTGTCAGCAAGCAGCCCTTGGACTTGATTCTCATCTGAACTGATTAAAATAGGGAAGAGAACACATATATACACATAAAACTGGTTAGAGAAATACATCTTACCCATCAGAGAAATAGGGGAAGGTTAAGAGAAAGGAGAAGAATAAAAATGAACACAACTTAAGGAATATATTAGTCAGAAGCAAGCAGAAAAAGTCAGGGATGGAAAGAGGAAGAAATGTAAAAAAGAAAATAGAAGGAAAATATACAGATAATAATCATAGTGAGTGTTAGTGGGAAGGACTTACCCATACCATGGAAGAGGATAGTAGAATGCATTAGAAACCATAATTTAAAGATAAAGATAAAGATAAAAGAAGTAAACAAGAATTAAAATAAGGACTGGAGAAGAATCTATTACACTTCAGCTGCAGTGAAAAAAGGAAGAGTTAGTAATCATCCTCTCAAATAATAGCAAAAAAAAAAAAAGCTTAATTAAAAAAGATGATTAGGGAAACTAGATTTTGCTAAAAGGTAACCTAGACAATAAATTAATATCAGTAGAATATATGCACTTAATGACATAGCAACCAAATTCTTCCAGGAAAAATGAAATGAGTCACAGGAAGAGATAGCAATAGAAGGGGACTTCATTTTACCATTTCTCAGACTTAGATAGATGGAACTATAAAATAAAGAAGAAAGAAATTGATGTGATGATAGAATTTTAGAAAAGTTTACTATAATAGAGTTCTACTGAACATGAATAGGAATAGAAAGAGTATACTTTTTTTCTCAGTTGTGCACAGCACCTTCATAGAAACTGACCATGCATGAATCTCAAAAGCAAATGCAGAAATATCAAATGCATCTTTTACCAGGGATATATATAACAATATACACAATAATATTTTGTTCAAGTTGTTGGAAACTAAATCACTTAATCCCATAGAATAACATGTCATAGGAACAATCAATAATATTATTAAATCTAATAATAAAAATGATAACACATAAAAAAATTGTGAGGTAAATCCAAAGCAGTACAAGGAGAAATTTTACATCTGTAAATATTTTAATCAATAAAAGATATGTAGAACAAATCAGTTATCTGAATATGCAACTTTTTAAAAGCTGAAAAGCATCATATTTAAAAATTCGATTTACAACACATGGTATGTTCACTTCTTTTTTTGTTGTTTGTTTTTATATCTCTCCTGTTTTTTTTTCCCTTTTGCTCTGATTTTTCTCTCAAAAGATGGTTCATAAAGTAATGTGTACTAAAGATAAATAAATTTACCAGAATAAAAATAAAAATGATTTAAACACCAAAATAAAAATCTTGAGAATCAAATGTGAGATTAACAAAATTGAAAATAAAAGTCCCATTTAACAAATAAATAAAATGAGAATGTGTTTTTTAATAAAATAGATAAGCTAATAGTTAATTTGATTTTTCAAAAAGAAAAAAAATTATCAGTATCAAAAATGGAAAAGGTGAATTCAGAACCAATGAAGAAAAAAGTAAAAACAGTTATTAGAAGCCATTTTATCCAACTTAATGGATAGTTATATGTTATGGGAGCAACTTACTAGTGGCTGCTGGGTGTTACAGGAGCCATGTGCCAGTAGTGGCTGTGGGGGATCTAATTCTGACCAGCAGAATAGATCCCTTTACATAAGAGGATGACAACAATTCAAGGAGACTTAAAGACAGTTGCATTCTCTGACTCTCCTCTTCCTTCTTGCCTTTAATTTATTTCATTCCCAATTCACAAGCAACATCTGTGTTAGTAAAGGCTGATTTGCAGTTCATTTAAGTGTGTTATGATTCACAGCTTTGGGAGCTTTTGGAAGAACTGACTACCCCTTTATGGTACTGTCTGTTTTAACTCTTTACAGGCTTCCTGGGTTTCCCATTTAGGCATGGTCCTCAACAGTTATATTTTAAAAATATTAACTGAATGTTTTGTAAATAAAAAGCTATTTTTAAAAAAATGGGAATAGAAAAAAAATTAACTGAGCACTCTCTTTGAAAAATATTAAGAAAATCATAAACAAATTTCTAAAAAACAAACTTTAAAACTAGATGGACTTGCAAGTGAATTTTATGAAATATTTTTTAAATAGTTAATTTTAGTACTAGGTAAACTTTTTTTTAAAAAATAGTTAAAGAAGGAGTACCATAAAATTCCTTCTATTTGACTGACATGCTCTTGGTACTTAAACCAAAGAGAATCAAATTAGAAAAAGTAACCATAGACCAATTTCCTTAATGAATATTGAAGTACAAATTTAAAAAAAAAAATGCTAGCAAAGAGTAAATATGTGTCTTGAAGAGCATACAATATAACCAAGCTAGATCTATATTAGAAATGCTAAGTTGGTTCCATATAAGGAAAATTATAATCACAATTGATCACATTAATAAAAATATCATTTGTTATGGGCCAGAACTTGAAACAAGGTGCTAAGTCACTGGAATTGATAGACAGAATGCTTATGTACTTAGTTCACACCTTTAGAGTTCACACCTTTAAGAGAGTTCACTTTTTAGAGTTCACATCTTTAGAGAGCATATATAAGCTAGGAGCCTCAACTAGGATTGACTTCAGGAGATTCACAAGTCAGAAGCCCACAAGACCACTCTGGGAGGAGGAGTCAGATTCATTCCAACTTCCACCTTTGTGCTGACTGGAGGCTTTGAATTTAGAGAGATATAGAGGCTGAAACTAGAAGAGACAAAGGACTAGTGGCAAGAGCTCTTGGAACCAAGGAGAGAGATAGGCCTCTGAGAAAGCTAGCCGGGCCCAAGGAAGGGCAAGACTTGGACTTAAATCCCTAGCTGCATTTGAGGTGATTATTACCTTGAACTGAAATGAAGGCTGCCTCCAGAAGCCCCCCGAGAAATCTGCTCACAGAGAACTTTATATTTTAAAGAACATTATAATCATTAAAAGTATATGATTATTTTAATACATGTAGATGAATAAAACATTTCTGTTAAACAACAACAACAACTTTGGAATAAGTGGAACTTTCATTAAAATAATGAGCAGTATCTATCCAAAACCAAGACTGTTGGAAACCTTTCTAATCAGATCAGGAGTGCAGCAACAATATTTATTACAAATATTGTACTACAGTGATACAGGAAAAAGAATTAAGCATAGACAAAAGGGGGGGAAATTGTGGTTTTTTTGCAGATGATATGATAATTTCCTTAAAGAAAGAGTCAACTAAAAAATTAATTGAAATAACAATTTCAATAATGTTGCATGATATAAAATGAATCCCCAGAAATCATCCCCATTTCTAGATATTATAAACAAAATCCAATAAGAAGAAATAGTAAGATAATTCTATTTTAAATAGCTACAGACAATATGAAATGCTTGGTGTTCTGTGTCTCAAGAGACAAGAAATTAAAGGAACACACTACACACAATGGGAAAACAGGTTTGTTAATGTTGTCTTAACAGATGTGAACTAATTCAACCATTCTAGCAGTCAATTAAGAACTATTCCCCAAAAGCTATTAAATTGTGTGCATTTGATCCACTGATACTATTAGTAGGTCTAAACACGAAAGAGATCAAAGACAAGAGGGACTTGTGTCCCAAAATATTTATAACAATTATTGTTATAGTGACAAAGAATAGGTAACTAAGAAGATGATCACTGATTGACAAATGACTAAACAAGGTATGGTGATTTTTGTTCTATAAGAAATTATAAAGGGGAGAATTTTTTTTAAATTAAAAAATTTAAAGATTTGTATGAATTATTTCAAACATCACAGCAATATTGTAAAGGTAACCAACACAAAAGGTTTAGTAAGTTTGGCCAATCCAGTGATCCACCATAATTTTAAAGGACTTAATAAAAAAGTTTTATCCACCTCATAATGTATATAGAGTGCAGATTGAAGCATATTTTTTTTCTTTTTCTTTTTTTCCCCTTCAGAACATGGCTAATGTAGATAAATGTTTTTCATGACTTCATATGTTTAAGAGATATTGTATTTCTTGCCTTCTCCATGGGTGCAGAAGGGTGTATCAATTATTTATTTTGCTAATTTCCAATTACATATTAATTTCATTGGTTATCAATCAATAGAATTGTGGGCCTCATGCAGTCCATGAATTGCATGTTTGACATCTTTGATCTATAGTACATTAAAAAACAACAACAACATTTCCCCTTTTATCTCTTTTAATTAAATCTATTTTTATTACTTTACCTGTGATCACTATTGATACTCTTTCATTTTTTTTTTTTGTTGAAGCATATTAGATTTCACTTCTGGATACTTATTTTATCTATCTGTCAATTTTTTTTTCCAAATGTGCTTCTTGTAAACAAAATATTGTTGGATTCTACTTTCTAATCCATTATGTTATCCTTTTCTGTTTTATGAGTGAACTTTTCCCATTCATGTAATATTCTCTTTAAAATGTATTGTTCTCTAGGAGCAAGTGTTTTTTGCGGGGCTTCTGGAGGCAGCCTTCCTTTCAGTTCAGTAATTGCTCCAAATGCAGCCAGGTGTTAAAAGTCCAAATCCTTTATTGTCTCTTTCCAAATCTTGCCTCCTTTCCTGCAGCCCACTTAGCTTTCTTAGAGGCCTTCTGTAGTCTTGATTCCCAGAGCTTGAACTCTGGCTTCTGAATCTCCCTCACTGAATCCTGGTTGAGGTTCCTAGCTTATATATGCTCTCTTAAAGGTGTGAATCTTTTAGAACTCTAGTAAGTACTAAGTACATGTACTGAGTTAGAGAACTGTTAAATACCATGCTAAATAATCATTGTCTCTATCAATTCCACTGACTTAGCACCTTGTTTCAATCCTTTATTTCAAGTTCAGAGTTCTGTGCCATAATACATTCACATTCACAATTGGAGACCATTAATTATTTCCCTCTATCTTATTGTTTTATAATTTTTCTTTAATTTGTTTCTTGTCCCACCTTTATTTTTTATAAAATGTGGTGAAAGAGAAGAAATATTTTTAGAACCATCATTCTAGGCTAAATGTAATCAGTCTCTCTTCTCCTACCCTTCTTCTCTTGCCACTCAGAACCCAATCACACTTATTCTCGTCTTGATTCAATGTTAATAATGTGAGGTAACTTTTAAAATTGTGAAAGCAAAACAAAATCACTTTTAGCTATGTATTTATACACTACCTTTATGATATGTCTCCTTCATCTCTACCTTTTAGCTTCCATGACTTCTTTTGTGCCTTAGATAGTCTCATTTTCTGTAAGTTTTTGATTGTACAGTTGATACCAGTGCCTTCTCTTTCAGATTACCTCTGATGTACCCTGTATATATCTTGTTTGTGTATAGTTGTTTTCATGTTACCTCCTCTATTAGAATATGAGGTCCTTCATGTTAAGAACTATTTTTTCCCTTTTCCATATCACTAGTACTAAGTACAATGCCTAATACATAGTAAATACTTAATATGTTTTTGTTGACTTAATTCCTATGAATAGAAATTTACATATTAGTAATACCTAGAACTACAAGGAAGGTAACAGTTTCAGAATAAATACTGACAGTTGGGGGAAAATGCCTCCCAAGATAATCTGCTAACATTATGAATTATGAGTACACAGCAAAAAACAAAAAAACAAAAAACAAAACAAAACAAAACAAAAAAAAAAAAAAAAAAAAACCAGAAATCTGGAATCAGTATAAGCACCTGGACCTTCAGGATAGGGTTCTTGGTCATTCCATTTACTGACCTACTTTCATGGAACATTGGGACATTTGACCCAAAAGTGCCCAGCAAGATTTCATTATTATCTGTGATGTAAAACACAGCATTTTACACTAGGGAGTAGGGAGTAGAACAGCAAGTTCAATAATGTTGAAAGTTAGCCATACACTGACATTCTTACCAGAAAATTATGTGTTTAAGTGGACATTACTACAACTGTGGTAGCAGCAGTATCTACTAGAGTATCTGCTACTGGGAATAACTGAATTTCCATATAATTATTTTCCTTTTCTTTTCTTTTCTTTTTTTTTTTTTTTTTTTTTGGTGAGGCAATTGGGATTAAGCGATTTGCCCAGGAGTTATACAGCTAGGAGGTGTTAAGTGTTTGAGGCTGGATTTGAACTCAGGTTCTCCTGACTTCAGGAAGAGTTGATACTCTATCAACTGCACCATCTAGTTGCCCCTTATATAATTATTTTTCATTTTAATTTGTGTATTTAAAAATATTCTTCTGAAAAGGGGTCCATAGATTCACTAGACTGTCAAAATGACCAGAAAGACATTAAGACTACATGGAATGGAACATAAAAAGATGAATCCATGAATTTCCCTCAGATCTGATGGGTGCCTTAAAGGTTTACAAATTAACATAGCCCTTTCATTCAACACACCTTTTGGATCAACACTTTTCCATGTGGAAATGGGAAGGAGGGCTCTAATTGAACAAGTAACTATATTCTTGCTGAGTATCCTTTCCATGAAATTTTTAATTTCTCTCTCCCTTCCTCCCTCTCTCTCTTTTGTTTGTCTCTCACATGTTTTCTGTAAGTTTTTCATTTTATCCTGATTAAAAACTGAGTCAGTTCTGCTCCACAACACTACTCAGGAGAATGATGAATCAAATACCATTTTGGCATGCTATGTTTTTTCTATTCTCATTGGTAAATTTCATTCACATTGGGCCAGCCTCCTTTAACCTATTAGGTAATCAGTAGCATATGTATCAATCCAAGACATTGTAAATTGGAGAAATTAAAGAAGAGTTTTTCTTTTTTCTTTGATATTCAACACAAGAAAAGTCCAGTGTCATATACTTGTGGTCACTCATAAAAGTGCATTTGTGGTAGGACTGACATAATAGTATCTCAATCTAGTTAATATCTCTTATAACCACTTACTAAGCAAAACTAAGATTACATCATATAATTCCCTAGGATCCATAATCTTATTCCCCTTAAATCAATGGGAAATCTTTCCTTTTCTCAAGAGAAGGGAACCATCCGGATCCACCCTGGAAGTAGAAGGAACTTAAAACAAAGAATAGAATACAAGTATCATTGTTCTCACATGCCTATTATTATTATTATTATTTGCTGAAGCAATTGGGTGACTTGCCCATGGTCACACAGCTAGGAAGTGTTAAGTGTCTGAGACCAGATTTGAACTCAGATCCTCCTGACTTCAGGGCTGGTGTGCTATCCACTGAGCCACCTAGCTGCCCCTATTATTTATTATTAAAAAATACTTGAATCACTTCTAGCACCAAATCAATCCTGTTTTGTTAAAGAGCTAGTCCAACAATGTGGTTCAAATTGTGGTGATACCCATCAACTGAAGAATAGCTGAACAAATTGTGGTATATGATTGTGGTAGAATCCTATTGTGCTATTAGAAATGATAGGCAGGATGTTCTCAGAAAAACTTGGAAGACTTACACGGAAGACTACATTAATGTAGAGTGAAATGAGCAGAACCAGAATAACATTGTACACAATAATAACAGTATTGTACAATGATCAACTATGAAAAATTTAGCTCTTCTAAGCACTTCAATGATCCAAGACAATTCTGAAAGATTTATGGTGAAAATTTCTATCTATCATCAGAGAAAGAACTGATAGAATCTGAATACAGATTGAAGCATCCTTTCTTTTTTAAACTTGATTTTTCTTGGAGTTCTTTTTTCTTGGAGGGAGTCATTGTTTTCTTTCACAACATGAGTAATATGGAAATATGTTTTGCATGATTGCACTTTTATACCCTATGTCAAATTGCTTGACTTCTCAGTAAGAGAGAGAAGAAACAGAGAAAGAATTTGAAACTGTACGTTTTTTAAATGAATGTTGAAAATTGTTTTTGCATGTAATTGGGGAAATTTTTAAATAAAGGGGGGAGATATCACAATTGTGATTTCATTAATATTTAAAACTGTCATGTGAAGAAACAATCTATACTAATATTAGTCAACTCTCTATAAGTTATTGAGAGTTGCCTATAGCCCTGAGAAGTTAAGCAATTTGCCAAGGCCCCACAATGTCTTAGGTTTTGGCTGATTATTTTCTGGAAATGCTCTAAAGGGTTCCTGAACTTTGAGATGTTATAGCAAAATCATTTTTAGAAAAAAGAAAATATGAATTTTCTGACCTTTTCTTTGATAAATGGATGTCAATAGTTTGCTACGTAGACAACAAAAACAAAAGCATCTTAATCTATCCTTCTAGTATAAGGTGAGATTTTTAACTAGGACTTGAATGAAGTCAGAAGGCATAAAGGAAGAGGGGAAAAAATTCAAGTATGAGGAACAAAAGTGAATCATTTTAATCTCCCTGTTCTTCTTAATATTCTTCATATTCATTAATTATTTTACAATCATATTTTGTATTATTCAGTTCTTTTTCTGCTATAATAAAATTTTTCTATAAATATTTATAAATAATATGTATCTTTCTATGTTTTATCCCTTGTGGCATTTGGCTCTGTATCAAAGAGAGTGGATATTTCAGTCACTATCTTACCATATTTCTAAATTGCTTTACAAAATTATTGGACCAATTTATACCTCCACCAAATATGCATTAGTGTACATTTGTTTTCATAAAACAGCAAACACTGACTTTTCCCACTCTTGGACATTCTTTGTCAATTTGCTTACTCTGAGGTGACACCTCAAAGTTGCTTTGTTTTACATGTTTTAGTGATTTGGAAGCAGTTTTTCATGTATTTGTTAATAGTTTGCAACTCTTCTTTTAAAAATGCTTTCTTTATATCCTTGTCTACTCATTCATTAGGTAATAACTTAAGGGAATTTCATATTTGCATTCCCTATATATTTTGAATATCAAAAAAGATGTTTTAAAAATGAGTAAGAGAGTATCTGCTTTTTGAAAGATATTCATGCAATATAGATAGCATTTTGGAATTGGATATTTAGAAATGTTTGTATCATTATGTGATTTTGTTTCCATAAATGAACTATACTCCATCTATTTTTAAAAGAACCTCCTCTGCACACTTTAAAAACATGGAAATATAATTTTCTAACTTGTTTTAAGAATTTTCCAATTTGTTAACATTTGGTAAAAATATAAACATGTAACACCTTTACATTTGTTTGTAAAATTTAACATTAACATCAGAGATGACAAGAAGTAACTAGCCATATTTAAAAAAAACTTTGCATAATTTGTAGATGGATTCAATCAAGATTATTTTGCAATTAATGCCATATATCTTCTGGGAGCTATTCTGAGAGCTGTAATTTTCAGATATGATAGCTATTGGCTCCAAGTATCAAAATACTGCTTGCTCATTTCTTTTACTAGTTAGACATGTGATCAAAAAATTTTGAAGATCAACAAGAGCTCTCATTCTAGTATTCTTTTTCTTTTCCATGTAGCCTTTAACAAGGGTATAAAAAGCATTTGAAAAAAAAGTGAAAATTTTAAAAAGCATTTTTTGAGAAATAGTATTTAAATGGTTCTCCTAATTCAATTAGCTGCATATTTCAAATTTTATTTTTGTCATTTAATGCTATGTGTGGCTTTTTTCCCTAAATATCACTTTGGAGATAATTTATAATAAGAATTTAGCCAACTGGCATAAAGAAACAGATATGAGCACATTAGTTGATCAGCAAGGATTTATTAAGCATATACTATATGCTAGGAACTATGCTAAGCACTAAGGATATTAAAAAAATTTTTAAGGAAAAGTAACTCCTATTCTCAAGGATTCCACAGTCTAATGGAGAAGACACTGTGCATACATATATACGTGAAATATACACAAGACAAAGGGGGATATCTCAGAGGAAAAATCTAGCTTTGTGGGGGGATTGGGAAAGGCATCTTGTAGAAGATACAATTTTAGGAATTTTAAGGACTTTAAGGAAGCCAGGGTAGTCAGTAAGAAGAAATGAAAGGGGAAATATTCCAGTCATAAGGGATTATAGAGAAAGTCCAGAGTATTTCTTAGAGAGGAATGAGGATGAATATCCTATGTAAATAATTTAAAACCTTTGTTTTCTATGCTTAAATGTCTATGATAGTGGAAAAAGAGAGGAGAGATGTTGTTCTGGATAAGTTGATATCTTTAAGAATCAAGAGTTTGTGTTGTGGACTTCTTTGGTTGATAAAGCCTCAGGACTCCTCAGCATCATGTTTTTAAATGCATAAAATAAAATAAATATAATTACAAGAAAATATAATTTTATTAATATAATTATTTTAAAAATTAAGTTCATAGACTCCAAGTTAAGAATCCCTTCCAGAGAACTGATCCAAAACTGTAACATATCTCACTAGTAAACTAGCTGTCAGACCTTCTTGGGATAATTTATTATGACTGATTCATATCTATTGATTGTGTTGTCCTGCCATGATTCTCTTGAATGACTTCCTTATCTCTAGACCTCATAAAAAGAAGTAAAACTAGGGCATTTGAATACATGACCTTTCAGGTTCTTACCAGTAGTAAATGCTTTTTATCCTTTGAGATGAGCCTTCTCTTTCCATAATGACCATAAAAAAAGAGAGGGAGTAAAGATCCTTAAAATTTGGTTTTGTTATGCCACAGTTTTCTTTAACTGTCCTGACTCAGTTTCCCTGTCTCAGTTTCCTTAACTGTTCTGTCTCTGACCCAGTAAAACTAAGGATTATTCGCTCTCGGGTTGTAAATTAGCAAGATAAAAGAGTAGCTCTCCTGACTCTTTTATGGATTTACAATATTCCTTTAGAATATTCCAAGACCAACCCATGATATCTTTACTTCTTTGTCTCTGGAATTTTTAGGTTTTATGGCTTCCCCTCCCTGATAAAAAAAAAACCTTCCCTCCCTTTCTCTTCTTTGTCTCCAAAAATGTATTTAAGAAGTTGTTGTTCCTTCATTCATGGCTGGAGAATGGCATCTGGCAGCTGTATGCTGGACGCTGGATTCTTTGGGTCCTCCAGCCCTGGGACCAATATGGATTCCTTGGTCCCAGTATACTTATCTCTGTCTGACTGGATAATCTGAGACGAGAGTCCTGTCCAGTCAATCTTACTCTCCCATTAATAAAATATTAAAAACTCTCTAATCTCTCTCCTGCCTCAGTTTCTCCGGCATTACAGTTTGATTTGATCCTTAAAATTTATTAAGAACTTTCTTAGCCAAGACTCTTTGAGAGGGAGATATACTTTGAGAGTGTGGGGATTAGTCTCATTTTACAAATGTGAAAACAAAAGTTCAAAAATTAAAGTGTTTTGTCTAAGCTCACAAAGGTTGTTTCTTAACTTAGGTCTTAATATTCCTTCCATTGTAGTTGCCTTAGTTATGCCTTTTACAATCTAAGTTCAATTTTCAGTTCAGTTCAATTCAATTAACCTTTAGTAAATAATCGCTATTTGCAATAAGCAAGACATTATGTGTTAGACTAAGTTACAAAGATTAAATAAAATGGAATTTCTGATATAATAGATTGCCCAAAGGTTGCATGACTTGACATTTTTTCAAATTTTAACTATTTTAAGTGTAATAGAGGAGTAGGCTATTTAAAGTAAATTTGTGATGAATCCCTTAGTAAAGCCAATAATCATGTATTTTTTATATGTTTTATAAATTCAGTTTTGTATGTATGGTATTAAAAATAACATATTCCTGAGTACATTCATTTTTAATGATATTTTATTTTTTCAAATACATGCAAAAATATTTTTCAGCATTTACCTTTGCAAAACCTTGTGGTTTTTCTCTCCTCTCTCCAAATTTTTCTCTCTCTTCTCTCCTCTTCCATTTCCCCAAGACAGCAAGTAATCTGATAGATTAAACATGTAAAATTCTTCTAAACATAATTTCATATTCATCACACTGAGCAAAAAAAAAAAAAATCAGATTAAAAGAAAAAACAAGCAGATGACAACAACAACAAAAGGGAAAATACTATGCTTTGATCCACACTGAATCTTCATGGTTCTCTCTCTGGATATGGATGGCTTTTTCTATTACAAGTTTACTAGAAATGCCTTAAATTACCTCATTATTAAAAAGAATCAAGTTCATCACGCTTGATTGTCATATAATCTCATTGTTACTATATACAATGTTCTCCTAGTTTTGTTCATTTCATTTAGTATCAGTTCATGTAAGTCTTTCTAGGCTTTTCTGAAATCAGCCTGCTCATTATTTCTTAAAGAACAAAAATAGTCCATTAAATTCATATACCATAACTTATTCAGCCATTACCAGATATCTCTCTTTCACTTTCTTTCTCTCTTTTCCCTCCCTCCCCTCTCTTAACTTTCTTCCTTTCTCTCTCTCCCCCTTTCCCTCTCTCTGTCTCTTTCTGACTCTCTCCCTGCCCCTCTTTCTCTATCTCTTTCTCATAAACACATACACACACACACACACACACACACACACACACACCACATACACACACAGCTGACTTTTTATCACTCCTAAAATCAAATATAAAATCTTCTCTTTGGAATTCAAAGACCTTCATAATCTGGACCCCTCCTACTTTTCCATCCCTTTACTCAAAGCCAGTGTAACTGGCTTCCTTACTGTTCCTAGAACAGGAAACTATAGATTTCTCTGCATGCCTGGAATTACTTCTTCCTCCCCCTCTGCCTTCTGGCATGCTTGACATCTTCCAAGTCCCATCTAAAATCCCATCTACTACAAGAATCCTTTCCTGGTCTCCTTTAATTGCAGTAGCTTCCCTCTACTGACTATCTCCAATTTATTTTGTAACTCGTACATATGTACATTTAAAATGAATGTAGCATTTACAAATAGACTGTGTGCTAAGTGATGTTTCATTTAAGTTTCTTGTATTTTTCATACTCTACCAACTGTTTTGTGTTACAGGTACAGGGCCTTCATTTTTATCTTGACCTTTTTGCTGTATGCAAGTTTCCACTTATCTAGGAAACCTATCAGCATAGTTAAGGTAAGAAACTATCAAATGAGTTTATTCTGTTGTATACTATCTATGAGTCATAAAAGGAAGTAGTTGCCATAATTTTAAGGGATAGAGGAAATAAGATTATAAAAAAAATTTTTTGTAAAGTTTTCCTGTTCCACACGTTTAAAAATTTGCATTTTGCATATGGCTTACATAATGGTGGTAATGTAGCACTATACTGGTTAAGTGGAGTTGTCTGGGGTCAACCTCAGTTTTGTGTGGGATTTGTTACTCCTTGTCAACCACTGCCTTAGTTTTTCTCCTAAGTTTAATAACCATTTTTCTGCCACTACCTTGGTTCCCACCCCCATGGAACTATTTCCTAATGACTGTTAGGGAGAGGGGAGGAATGGGAAATGGAAGTGTCCAAAACCCCATCTCCCACAACTTTCTCAGATCTTCACAATTTCCCCTAGGCAAAGCAGCTGACTCATTTGCCTCGTTTTATTATTTTTCCCCCTCTGACCTGAGTTATTAAAAATAAATTGACATTTGATAGCTCAAGCCCTAGTTAATCTCTGGTGAAATATATATCCTAGTTTGCTTGTGGCTCAGCTTCATGGATGTCACATATAATTTTTTCTTTGCTGAGATATCAGCATAGCTTTGTTGTTAGATGGCCTTTTGGACAGCATCTGCAGGCATATTAGTCTTTCCTGGCTGGTAATAAATGCTGGATTCTGTAGATAGTTTGGCTACTGATCTCTGGCAAACAGGATTAAATTTGGCCCTGATCAGCTATGTCAGAGCATTGTTTTTCCTCCTCAACTTGGAACTTTGCTGCAGGCATAGAGTGAACTCATTGACAACCCTTTTCAAAGCCAACAATTCCAGGATACAATAAGTTTCACTGTCACTTAAATTTCTGCTGGTAAAGGCAACTGTTGTATTGTGACTGTCACAATTTTTATACAAACTGTTCCTGAGTCCTTCCAAAATGTGTATTCACTCATCCCCAAAGGGATTTTTCAGTTTTAAGACAAAATCTTTTTTTGCCCTTCAACTTCTATTTCATAAGTACAATTAGAATCAGAAATTTAGCAGTAACTTGTTCTAACAACCACCAATAAAATTCTAAAAATGTTCAGAAGATTTAGTATATGTAAGCATGACAAAAATGCTTCTGTCTTCTCTGGGGAACTCACTAAGAAATAAGCTCATGCACTAAGGAGATGCTATCATTGGAGCTGGCTTAACAACAGCACCCTCTTTGAGTTTGATGTTTGGAAGAAATGAGGCATTCTTAAGTCATTAAAAAGTTAAGAAAACAAGATTTATTTTCATTAAAACAGCAAAGATTTTTTTAAAAGAACCAACAAAGAAGAGAGTTAGCTTCTCTAGAGATGATTCCCCCTTGTCCTTATGTGGAAACTCATTTGTTCAGCAGGGCACTGTATGAGTATGAAGGACATAAGCACTGGGTAAGCAGAAGTCAATCAAATTCCAGTATCACCTTGTCATTTTTGGTGTGTATGTGTATGAGAGAGACAGACAGACAGAGTATCAGGGTCAAGTCAAACAGCTAGTAAGTGTCAAGATTGTAAACTAGTAAGTATCAAGATGAGATTGAACTCAGGTCCTCCTGACTCCAGAGCCAGTGCACCACCTAGCTGCCCTCTACCTTGTTGCTTTTTGAGAGAAAGCTAATCCCTGTTTTAAGAAATGGGGAAAATTTTATTCCTCTTGTAGGAAATGTGGAAACCTAGTCTTACCATCTGCCATTGCAAAGGCCCTGAAATGATGTCTTTTGATTCATGCATAAATTGGATTTAAGTGAGGCAAAATTGTGTGAAGTCATCAGCCTCACTCTTTCTTCTAACGCCATCATTATTCAGTAACTGGTTAGAGTCATGATGATTGGTGCTGTCTCAAGATGCAGTGGATGACCTTGGTGTCTTTGATGTCTAACCATACTCTAAGTGCTCCACAATACCTGCTTCACCTGCTTTTATGGACATTGGAACAAATTGTTCTCATCTGTCAGGGGCAGTCTTTACATTCTGATATAGACATCCTCCTAACTCACCCTAAGGTTTAAGACCCTTTGGTTACCTTCAACCTGATTTAGACCATTTGCAGAAACTGTTTACTGGAGTGTGACCACTATACATGCTACAGTTTCTTGGAGCTACAGGTAAGAGTTAGGTGGATCAAATGGACACCAAAGGTGGGAAGGAGCCCCATATAGGACTTGGCAGCCTTCACACCAGAGGTACTTGTCTTCCCTGAACACACCCTATGCCCCATCACATAGTAGATATTAATAAATGGTTATTAAATTAAATTGAACAAAATAGAAAGGCCCTAAGGACCTTCTATCATTTAAATTCTTTTGGAATTTTTATCTACTTAGCACAAAGAAAAAAAAAAAAACTATACCACCAAGAATCACCAAAAAAAGATAAAGAAAGAGAAAAATATGGAAACCCTAGAAATCTAAGCTTTTTTTCTTCCACATTGGAAGATCCAAGTCTCAGATATCAACAAACTATTCCATAAGTTAGGTGATTTCATGATCTCTGAAGTTCACAAGTTAGCCTCTTAAGGCAAATCAGTGACACTGAGCTAATAGCCAGAGTAGCATCAGCAACATATACGTCAGAATGATCTTTAGAAAAGTGGAGAAAAGGTTACAAGCCTCTTACAGGTAACCTGTCCCAGGATCCAAGTTCATACCAAGATTCTCCCAATATTGTCACTCAGTATTCCCTAACTCTCCCACCAAAGTCTCCTCCTCCTCCAAATTCTTCAACCTCTTAGAGCACTCTGTAGAATGGTTGCCTTCTTTTGATAAGGCTCGCCTTCATTCTTCCAGTGACTTTACCACCCTAGTTAGGTATATGATCATCTTTTTTCAAAGTAAATTCAGATCCATCATAGTTATGCAGTGACAATTTTACCTCCCCAATATTTTAGAAAGTAATAATACTCTTTCTGGAAAGGAGTTGTTTCCTAAAAAAAAGGAAACATATCAGTTGAGGGATACATGAACTAATTCTCAAGAGCATATAGAGCTCTCTGAGAGACCGAGGATCTTAAAGCCAAGATTATTCTACACCAAGAAAGAAATAAACAAAGAACCAGAGGGGTTCATCCAGAACTCCTTTTATTCTTATCAGATAAGTCTTTCTGGTGATTAAATCCCAGAAATCACAGGAATGGACATATCAGATAAGTCTTTCTGGTGATTAAATCCCAGAAATCATTGGAATGGACATATCAGATAAGTCTTTCTGGTGATTAAATTCCAGAAATCATTGGGATGGAGAGTCCTTCTCTCTGAAGGTTGACTTATCAACAAGACTTTAGGAGACTGAATACTTTCATGTGTCCAATGCAACTGTTGATTAGTTGGGGCAAACCTCTTTCCCTGAGATAGGAGCATAACACTTTGCCAGTTGAGAACAAGTTGGGGGCTACTTGTGTTAGGTAGATATTCCAATGAGCAAAAGGAAGCCAAATGGCCAGGAATAGCTTCTTTGTGCTTAATGGGATCATTAAACCTAGTCCAAACCTAGCTTAACATGGCATTATTACCCTAATGCACATATTGACACTGGACCTACTCACCAAATCTACTCTGATTGTAGCAAATCCAACATGATTGTTTACATGATTGTTTACTATATTACACAAATACCTGTATGTAGTTAATTGCTCAGTTCTATACTCTCCAGGTCCCAGATCATTTGGCCAAAGCTATGACCAGTTCCAGAAATTAATCCAGATAAAGATCTTCTGATTCATCCCTCAAGGCTCTCTTACATACTATCTTTGGAGCTTAGAGCTCAGTCCACTGGGAAAATTTTCCAGGACCCTCATTCCTTAGGGTATCCTCTGTTACCAGATTAGTCTACTAAAGTACAATTGGAAATCAATCTCCAGTATTGAATAGAGCCTTGGTAAACCAAAGTGAAGATCATTAAGAGCTATTCCTTATAAGTGGGGTCTCATTTGGCCAGTAGAAGAAACAGGATTCTAGGATTTTCAGTGTTTGGCATAGTCATCATGTATTTGCACAGGATACTAATGCCAGAGAGACCCAAGAAAGCATGTTTTTTAAAAGTTTAAGCCTCATGCCCTCTACCTATCTTGTTAAAAGTTTGAGACGTAATTTCTAGGTAATTAGTAATTTTCTTAATAATGCTAGCAATTTAATAAAAGGTCAATGGCACTCTTGAATGTCAAAGACAATCTAGGAGGTGGTAAAGAGAGGGGTGTTCTTATGCCTTTGGAAAGATTCCTGGGGTAGCCATTAACTCTGATTGGTTCACAGTGACAACAGATACTACAATGAGGAGCTAGACCTACTTTAATGAACTTTGATTATATCATTTACTTCTAAGTTACCCCAATCTTTAGGCAATCTATTCAAAAAATTTGTCCCCTCTCAAATCTGAATAGAGGATTGGGCAGAGTCTGAACAAAATTGAGAAAAGTCTATTTAGTCTCATTATCTGTAATGTCCTTCAAGAAACTAAAATGTGAATTGAAAGAAAAGGGAATTCTGAATATTTTGCAAATCACTGTTATTAATAATTATTACTCATAAAGCATAATAGACAACTCTTAAAGAGTTGACTGCATGACCTTTTTTCATCTGTTCAGTAGTGACTAGGGCCTTTTAACAGGAAAACAATTACTTTTCAAAAGTATTGTAATAGTTTTGCTTAGAGGAACTTGGAACTCCAGAAGACTAACTTGTCCTGGCCACATTTTGATTCTTATTAGAGGCAGTTAATTTTTACAGTCAGATTCTTTGAGAAATATGATCTTTGCAGAATTATAAGAACCCACTGCTAGAATGTCTGCTTGAAAGATTGCAATGTTGTGACCTGTTCTGGCTCTTCTGAAAGAAGCAGATTTTTCAGGTGATTCAGTAAAGAGAGTAGGATACAGGTTTGAAATTTTCCATATTGGCTTTCTTCTTGTGACTTGGAGAAGTAGCAGTAGCTCATTCCAAACTGTGCCAATCATCATCTGGGTCTTTTTCACAAACTATGGTCCCCAAAATTTGACTGAATGAGCTAAATTTCAGGGTTTATTAAGTTAATTTTCCAACTCTTGTCCTTCATGTGGACTGCCATATACTCTGGGACCCTTATAACTCTGATCTTACCTGGACTAGTCAACATTAGTTATCAATATAGTAAAGTAACCCTCTTTTGGTGCTCTTTTTTTGGTAAAAGTGAAATTTACTTTATGTCTATTCCCCCAACCTTTTCCTAAGTAAACTTGAATATTCTTATGAATTTGAATTATGAAGAATAGTAAGTTCCATATTGTTTTTCTTTCTTCCAAGTGAAAATCTGATTTTTCTTCCATTTTATTTCCATTCTGTTAGAACAGAATCAAATTCCTCATAGATCTTCTGTTTAAATTCTTCATTTCTTTATGAAGGTATTAAGGTTTTGAAAGGACAGTTCTTTCTCCTTTTCCATTAGATTGTTTATACTTTTTGTTTTGGGCCATTTTCAGTTGCTCAAAAAAAAAAAAAAAATCACCATTGTACATTTCCCTGGACTTTTCTTTTTGTATTTCGAAGTTCCTACTAGCTCTGGTCTTTTATCCGAAATTCTTTCTATTGCATTAAAAGTTTTCCTTTTCTCTGCAAAATTGCATTCATCTTTGCAAGATAAATTATTTTTTGTTGTTAGACTTTTAGCCTTTGTGGAATATTGTTTCCCAAAGTTCCCTCTGGATTTGAATAGAATCTACCACAACATCTATTATCTTGTTTCTGGTCCCTTGGTATGTGAATATTTAATTTCTGGCTTCTTAAAGAATTTTTTATTTGATCTGAAAGTTGTGGATATTTCTTAGGAGTTTTCATTTTGAGGTTTCTTCCCAAAAAGTAGTCATTGGATTCTGTTTTCACTTAGCTGTGTATAGAGATCTTTTAAGTTTTCATTTATTATTTCTTATATATGGTATCTAGTCTTTTTTATTTGATCATAGTTTTCATGGAATCCAGTATTAATTAATTTTAAGTAGTATTGTGCTTTTTATTACATTGATAGAGCTTAATTTATTCCCTTTACATATAATGTTGGCTTTTACTTTTGCATATATACTACTTGCCACACTAAGGAAAGGCCCATTTCTTTTTTTCTTCCTTCCTTCTTCCTTTCTTTCTTTTTTTATTTTAGGAGGAGGGAGGGGAATGAGGTAATTAGGTTAAGTTACATGCCCAGAATGACATAGCTAGTAAATATTAAGAGTCAGAAGCTGGATTTGAACTCTGGTCTTCCTAAATCTAGAGCCCGTGCTCTACCCACTGTGCCATCTAGGTGCCCCAGGTCCATTTATTTCTATGCTTTTTAATGGTTTGGGTTTTTTACACAAATAGGTACTGTATTTTGTCAGAATGCTTTTCTGTATATATTCATAAAAATCACAATTTCATTGTTCTTTCTTGATTCAGTCTGTTCTCTCGATTAATATGCTGTTTATATTTTCCCTAGTATTGTACCAACTCAGCATTGATATTATAAATCCAAGAGTTAATTTATATTACTATATTGATAACTTAATGTTGACTAGTCCAGGTAAGATCAGAGTTATAGGGGTCCCAGAGTATATGGTAGTCCACATGAAGGACAAGATTTATTGTATAATATTGTGATATTATGCTGTAGCCTTTTTGCTTTTATTTATTTATCTGCATCAGTATTTATTAGGAATATTGATCTATAATTTCAATTTTCCATTCTCTCTTGTTTAGACATTATGATCCTATTTATACCATCAAAAGAACTTTGTAGGATCTTTTCTTTTTCTAATTTTGTAAATAGTTTTATAATACTGGAATTAATTGGTCTATGAATGTTTGATGTAATTTATAGTATGGGCTGGGCAGCTACAAATATTCAGTGATCTCTGTGGTCTTAAATCTTTATTTTTCTACTTTATTCTCCCACTTTATCCTCTTGATCAGTCTCATAAATCTAAACCTTAAATTTACTTCTTGTCAGGCCAAGTTTTTCTTTTAATCACATATCTTAAATTTTATCAATATTTTGATTTTCTTCCGAAATACTATTTTGTCTCATGGACTCATTGATTTATTTTTGGTGTATTTTAATTTCAGAGTCTCTGTGTGAATAAGGTTTGCCAATGTCTGCTTTGTGCTGGTTAAGAATTGGAAATCAAAGGGATGCCCATCAATTAGAAAATATCTAAAAAGCCTGTAGTATATGAATAATAATAAAATAGTATCATGCTATGGGAAATGTCTAATAGGATTATTCAGAAAAACCTGGAATTATGTGAACTAAAGCAAAGTGAAGTGAAAAGAATAATAACATAATATACAGTAATAGTAATATTGTTCAATAAAGAACTGTGAATGACAGCTAGTTAAATTAATTAATTTAGGTAGTTTTTATTATGATGCCTTGCTCTACCCATGAGCAATTAATATTTTTCCATTTACTTAATTTACCCTTTTTTTGTACAAAGAATGTTTTATATTATATCCTTATAGTTCCTCTGTATTTCTTGAGAGGTGTACTCTCAAGTTTTTTATTGTTTGAAGTTATTTTAAATAAAGTTTCTTTTTCTATCTCTTCCTGATAGATTTTGTTTGTAATATACAGAAATGTAGATGATTTACTTATTTTAGTTTCTAAGTTGACCTGATAGAGTTCTCTAAATAAATTATTATTTCATCTGCAAAGAGTAATAATTTTGTTTTCTTTATTGCCAGTGCTTATTCCTTCAATTACTTTTACTTATTGCTAGCTGGCATTTCTATGACCATATTTAATAGTAATGGTGATAATGAATAGCCTTGCTTTATGCTTCATCGTATTAGAAAGGCTTCTAGCTTTTCTCCATTATAAATGGTGCTCTTCTTGTTTTTACATAGTACATTTCATTTTAAGGAAAGTTTCATCAATCTCTATGGTCTCTAGTGTTTTTAATAGGGATAGAGTTTATATTTTGTCAGAAGCTTTTTCTGTAGCTATTGAAATGATTAGATGATTATTATTATCAATATGATCAAGATTAGTCTTTCAGTCTATACCTCCCAAAACTATAGCTAAGAAGTCCCTTTGAGCCCCCTTTATATTCTATAAAAACAATTACCTCAAAGCCTAGGTATTTACTAATATGCTTCCTATGTATATGTAGCTAAGGCACCTTGTTTTTACTTTGAAATTCATTTTCTCATAAATCTGCATGGTCCATGGAAAGAATGGACATATTTTAGTACAAAGACTCTTGTAGGAAACACATGTTTGCACACAAATCAGGTTTCTGATACTACAAGGTCTTAATATTCTTTTCCTCTTCATGGAATCCACTTGAACCCTCTCTTCCCCTACATTCCACAGCCCTGAAAGTCAGCTCCTAAATGCCAAAGCTAATTCTTTGTGATGTTCTACATTTTTATCTCTTCCCTGTTGCCTAACTTCTTCTTTTTAATTATAGCTTTTTATTTACAAGATATATGCATAGGTAATTTTTCAGCATTGACAGTTGCAAATCCTTTTGTTCCAACTTTTCCCTTCCTTCCCTCCACCCCTTCCCCCAGATGGCAGGTTGACCAATACATGTTAAATATATTAAAGTATAAATTAAATACAATATATGTATACATGTCCAAACAGTTATTTTGCTGTATAAAAAGAGTCAGACTTTGAAATAGTGTACAATTAGCCTAAGAAGGAAATCAAAAATGCAGGTGGACAAAAATAGAGGGATTGGGAATTCTATGTAGTGGTTCATAGTCATCTCCCAGAGTTCTTTCCCTGGGTATAACTGGTTCACTTCATTACTGCTCAATTGGAACTGATTTGGTTCATCTCATTGTTGAAGAGGTGTTGCTTAACTTAAAGCAACTCTTTATAGATGCTAGAATAATGTCTCTTTTTTGGACAAATGCAAAGGGATAGAAGGAAGAAAATCATATTCTTTCTGCTACTCTCTGATATAGAGGCTGTGATCACACTCCATAAAGTTGCTCTTAGCCTGAAATGATTACTAAATTGGTAAACTCATCATTTTAATGGTCCATAATGGGTATGTCTAATATTCTGCAACCAATAACTGTCCTTTCCAATTCAGTTAAAGAAAACTTCACACTTCTTAAAGTTCCTTAACCAGGGATCTGGGAAAGAAGAAAGAAAAGATAGTCTGTCAATAGATTTTGGGGGTCTGTGAACTTGCATTGAAGGGAAATTACATCTTTATTTACAATAACCTCTAATTAAAGTTTAATATTTCTTTAAATTATTTTAAAATGGTATTCTAAGGATTTATAGGCTTCAGCAGATAACAGTCTGCTGGTTAAAATTAAAGTTAAGAATTTTAATGAAACAATACAATTAATTTGATTAAGAAAAGACTTTCACTTTTTGTGAAGTGGTGCAAATATTTGCAGTTTATTAATATACATTACTCATTGTCTCTGATATCTCTGCCTCTTGCCTTCTATGATTACTTGAGTTTTATCTCTTTGTAGGGAGAAAGGGGAAAGGTTTAATAGCTTCACACATAATGCCAGATTGATAGTTGCATTTATATTACTATATATTTTCTGATTTTGCCTTTGTACACATTTTCTATTCCTTTACATATTCTTTCCTTTAATTCTCTAGGGTGAATTACATAAGCAGTGTGCTTCTCATAGTAAGGTTAAACTCAACATTCTTAATGAAAATGCCTTCCGTGATTCTGCGGGGAAAATATCAGATAATGAAACTCATTGCGGTTGGGCACCCTTTGGTAAGCTCACTATTCTAACAGTTCCTTATTCATCTATTTTATTTGTCACTTGTAATAGCTTGGTGATTTTGCTTATGAAGTAATGGGAAAAAATTACATTTCTTTTCTATCCTTACTACTGTATGCAATAAGTGTGGTTGCTGTTAAGTTAAAGTGATGTACTATTATTTCAAAGACAGAGTTCCCAACAGAAAAAAAAATCATCACTTTAAACATTGCAGCAAATAAATATTTCATTTGCAATGATTTAGGATGTGTCATTTATTATTTAGCTTAAAAAGTCTAAATTTTTAGTTGTGTCTTTTAAGAAATATTAATTTTAGAATATATCCCTTATATTCACCTCTGCTTGGGGTACTTTCCCCAAAGATTTTTTGAAAGAAAAAACAACAGCAAAACCAACCAACACATCAGCTGCACTTGACAGCAAAGACAGTATTCAATATCCATAATCCTTCATCTCTACAAAGAATGTTGGGATGAGGGATACATTTCTCAAGTTTTCTTGGAGGTCAAGCTTGGAAGTGATAATTAAAATTTACTGTTTCCTTTTATCGTTCTTTGTATTTACATTATTGGAGCAATTATACATATTGTTTTCCTAGTTATGTTTCCCCCTTATAAGTTCATAAAAGTTTTCTCTTATTTCCTTGAATTATTTATGTGAATCATTTTTAGGACATAAAAATCTACAGTATTTATATGCCACAATTTGTTTAGCCATTCTGTATTTGATAAATACCTATTTTCTTTTCAGTCGTATGTTGAGATAATTTGTACTGCAGTTAGTATTTTGACATATCTGAAACCTTTTTATCTGTCTTTGATCTTCTTGGAATAGTATACTTAGTATATTGGAGAGATATAGTGGTACTTGTATATCACTATTCATAGTGGCATTTTGGAGCTCCAGATATAGCTGTATAACAACTTTACCAGCAACATATTAATATTAGAATGAACCTGGCACCAATATTCTGTTAAATTTCAATGCAGTTAAGAGGTTTTACTTAGCCTAAAATATCATTGATATTTCTATCATATGATAGTATTTTATTTATGAAGATCATAGATTTCACCACCACCCCTATTTTCTTTTTTTTTTTTAATATTTTCTTTTATTTTATTTAATAATAACTTTATATTGACAGAATCCATGCCAGGGTAATTTTTTTACAACATTATCCCTTGCACTCATTTCTGTTCCGATTTGTCCCCTCCCTTTCTCCACCCCCTCCCCTAGATGGCAAGCAGTCCTATATATGTTAGATATGTTGCAGTATATTCTAGATACAATATATGTTTGCAGAACTGAACAGTTCTCTTGTTGCACAGGGAAAATTGGATTCAGAAGGTAAAAATAACCTGGGAAGAAAAACAAAAATGCAGATAGTTCGCATTTGTTTCCCAGTGTTCTTTCTTTGGGTGTAGCTGCTTCTGTCCATCATTTATCAATTGAAGTTCAGTTAGGTCTCTTTGTCAAAGAAATCCACTTCCATCAGAATACATCCTCATACAATATTGTTGTCAAAGTGTATAATGATCTCCTGGTTCTGCTCATTTCACTTAACATCAGTTCATGTAAGTCTCTCCAAGACTCTCTGTATTCATCCTGCTGGTCATTTCTTACAGAACAATAATATTCCATAACATTTATATACCACAATTTACCCAACCATTCTCCAATTGATGGGCATCCATTCAATTTCCAGTTTCTAGCCACTACAAACAGAGCTGCCACAAACATTTTGGCACATACAAGTCCCTTTCCCTTCTTTAGTATCTCTTTGGGATATAAACCCAATAGAAACACTGCTGGATCAAAGGTATGCACATTTTGATAACTTTTTGGGCATAATTCCAGATTGCTCTCCAGAATGGTTGCATTCATTCACAACTCCACCAACAATGCATCAGTGTCCCAGTTTTCCCGCATCCCCTCCAACATTCATCATTATTTTTTCCTGCCATCTTAGCCAATCTGACAGGTGTGTAGTGTTATCTCAGAGTTGTCTGAATTTGAATTTCTCTGATCAATAATGATTTGGAACACTCTTTCATATGAATGGTAATAGTTTCAATTTCATCATCTGAAAATTGTCTGTTCATATCCTTTGACCATTTATCAATTGGAGAATGGCTTGATTTCTTATAAATTTGAGTCAGTTCTCTATATATTTTGGAAATGAGACCTTTATCAGAACCTTTAACTGTGAAGATGTTTTCCCAGTTTGTTGCTTCCCTTCTAATCTTGTTTGCATTAGTTTTGTTTGTACAAAGGCTTTTTAATTTGATGTAATCAAAATTTTCTATTTTGTGATCAGTAATGGTCTCTAGTTCATCTTTGGTCACAAATTTCTTTCTCCTCCACAAGTCTGAGAGACAAACTATCCTATGTTCCTCTAATTTATTTATAATCTCGTTCTTTATGCCTAGGTCATCGACCCATTTCGATCTTATCTTGGTATATGGTGTTAAGTGCATCACCCCTATTTTCATATGGAACTATAATTCATCAACAGAGAAGTGTATGATAATAAGCATATAGAAAGATCTGATGTGAGATCTCAAGTGAGGTACTTTTTAATGATCCTGGTTGATCTGTAATCTATATCAATATAGCTATATCCACAAGGAACCTGTATTGGAGGTACAGCTTGAGCTTTGCCTCACCCCCAGACTAATCAAGCCTTGACTATATCATTTTTTCCTAAAGTATGTTGGAGCAAGGAGGGAAAGAGAGAGTAATGGAGGAAGGGGAAACCTGGTAGATAGTCTCTCCTTCTAACTTAGCATCAGTGTTTTAAGTATCTTCCAGAGCCCACAGAGTGTCAAACTCAAATAAGAACAGATTCCTTTATGGGGTAGGGTGGAGAGCATACTAACTTTAAAAACTACAAATTTATATTGTATTTTATTCTGTATATTGTATTTTAATTTATCTTGTTAAGCACTTCCCATTTGCATGTTAATTTGGTTCTAGCCATACTGAGAAGTCTAGGTCCTTCTGGCCAGTACTCTTATCAACTGTGCCATCTAGCTGTCCCACATTGAGAAATGTAGGGCTTAGGGTTTGATATCTTTGTTCTAGAGGACCTTCATCTATTTAGGATTTTTAATTTCTAATTAACATCTAATTTAGGAATTTTTAGGGTTGTTAATTTTTTCTTTTAGTTATGACCTTCCCATCCCCAAAGAGTAAAGGAAAAATAATAAAAAGAGAAAATATGAAAAACAAAACCAAGAAATCTTAGGTTATCTCAATAACATGATCTAAATCTTTGCAATTCTTAGTGGATCTCCTAATGAAAGATAGAGGTAATAAGCCAGAGAAGCACCAAGAATATCTAGAACATAGCATAGATGATAACATTTCTGGCACAGACATAAATTCTTCATTATTCATAGGCAAGTTAGTTTAAATGAGCTCTTCAACTGGTTTAAGAAACCCAGTTGGATGGAATTAGTTGCACTGTTCTTAGGTAGATCTTAGGAACCCATTGACTTTGGAATAGTCCCCCAGTCTCTAATATTCTTGAAATAGTTCTAACCTACTTAATAGAAGGTGTTTCCAATGGGTACTAATATGGCCCACAAACTTTATAGTAATTAATATAGATGATAGAGAAATATCTTTTTTTATGCCATCCTTCAAGACTCTCTCATTTGTAATACGGAAGCCAGCCCATTGGAAAAAGTTGCTAAGATCTTCATTATTCTATTAATTAGCTTAGTAGATCAATAAGGTATGCCTCTCTCATAGTAGTTGGAGCCATTGATAAACTAGGTAAAATGCCATTCTTCTGGAATTAGGTCCTTAGAAGTGAGAGTCCTTGGACCAAGAAAGAAAGATTCTAAGACCTAAACTAGAGAACTCACCTGTTAGTGATGAGCATTTACCAAAGAGAAACCCAGACAAGTATGATTCTTAATGTCATTTCTTCTTAACAATAGAAGCCTTCTGAGCCCTACCCAACTTCTTCGAGGGACAATCAAATATTACCCAATTCATAATTCAGATTTATGGACAAAGGTTGAATTGTATGACCCTGTGTCATCTGTTCAATAGCAACAAAGGCCTAGTAACAGGAAAAACAACTGCTTTTCAGAAGTGATGTATTACTAAATGGCTGCTTTCAGGAATTTGGAGGTCCAGTAGCCTAACAGTAGCTTATTCTTGCCAAAGGTTATATTTAGGTTAGTCTTTATGGACAGACTTAGAAAAATGTGGGTTTTACAGAATCAAAAGAGACCCAATGGAAGAACCTACTATAAAGCCTTTTTTTGAACTTAGAGCTGAGTTTATTCTGAAAGAGATGGAGTTGCAGCTGACTTGTTAAATAGTTTCCATTAGGAGACCCCGATGGAGAATATTCTTTCTTTAAAACCTGAAGAATCTGATAAATCTCTGGGCTTCCTTCTTACATTATAGGGAAATGGGATTCGATAGTTTGTTCTGAGCTGTTCCTGGAATCCTCTGTGAGTTTTTCCCACCCCCTGTTTTTATACAAACTTAACTGGCATAGACTAGATTTTATTAGGTTGATTTTCTACCTTTATCCCTCAACTGGGCTACCATCTGATCTAAGGCCTCTGCCATTGTGGCCTCATCAGACATGGTTAGATGTAGTGTTATACATCAGCACCCTCAGGAGAGAAAGGCTTTTTCAGATCTCAGCTCACCATAATGTGGCAGGGCACAGGACACACACACACACACACACACACACACACACAGAGAGAGAGAGAGAGAGAGAGAGAGAGAGAGAGAGAGAGAGAGAGAGAGAGAGAATGTAAGTCAGAGACAGAGACAGAGACAGAGAAACAGACAAACAGAGGAAGAGAGAGAGACAGAGACAAAGACAGAGACAGAGAGAGAAAGAGAGAGAGTGTGTATATGACTAGCCTTGGGAATGAACAGTAAAAGTATACTGGACTCTTTCCTATTGAAGGCAAACTCTTCCGGGCTAATCTCATTGAATAACCCCATATTATTCTACCTGAGTCTGTCTACTTGGTTTATAATGCAGATGAAATTAGGGACAGTTGTAGTGATGAGTATGATAATTTTGTTCTGCTCCCTGTTACCCACTTTAAGCTGCTGGATATCTTGTACCTTTCCTTAATGTACCTTCCCACCTCTAAGGACCTAGTTCCAGAAGAATGTAATTTTGCCTAGTTTACTAGTGGTTCAATTGCTATGAGAGAGGCATACACAATTAAACTACTAAGCTAAATAACAGAGGAATGAACTTTTTCCAATGGGCTGAGTTACATGGTACAAGTAAGAAATCCTTGATTGAAAAGATATTTCTCTGTTATCTATACAATGTTTCTATAAAGGGAACTATTATAGTGAAGTATTTTAGCTTCCCTTATCTTCATCACTAAAGAAATATCTTTCAGCCATTGGGAACTTAATATTGTTAGACATTATTTAAACAGGATAGTTTAGGTACCTCTAAAGGTTTCTACTTTGACCTACTCATAATCCCCAGCAAAGAAGTTGTTGAAAGGAACTCACAGTAACTGACTTCCAAAAATGTAATTTATTTAGCTAGCTTTGCAATACTAAGTACTCAGATTTTAAAATTTTTTCATAAGCCTATGAAACTAAAATGCAGAGTGCCAGTGCATTGATGCCATTGGGCTACATCTTCATAAAAGCTAATGATCCAGTAGTTCATCAAGTTCTGTTCGAACTTCTCATATATTCATCCCAGTTCCTTGATGGTGAAAGGCTGCCCACTCTTTCTCTCAGTGGAAAAAACCCTCACCCTCAGAGCAGTAATAAGTCCAAAGAGTTTGTTTTGTTTTGTTTTTACCATTAGTGGTGATTCCCAAGTCTCTTCCTCATTTCTATTATCATTTGCCTGCTCCATTTTCAATGGGATGCAATGAAACCTCTGGGTCAGAGACCATATTGTGAGTTCTTGACTGTGGTCTGTTTGCACCCGCATCAGGAGAGATCCCTTCACTGCTATCACCAATTCTATTTGCTGTCCCTTGGCTTATTCTGCACCTTCTCTAAAAGTTAAATGAGCTCTCTAGTTACTGAATGTCTGGACCAGTTCACTTCTCCAGTCTTACTATACTGGTAGTCCAAGTTGGTTAAATAAAACAAACAAAAACAGGCAAGGCTAAACTTGGTACTTTCTTTACTCTCCTGGGCAACTTCTTCCAGCCCTCATTAAATGTGGAAGGAAAATCTTTTCCATCAGGACTTCCTATGCTTTTTCTTGAAGATGATTCCACCTATGTCACCGGAAGGGTCGTTGACAGTGGGTAGGTGCCACACTACAATATCTTACCATCTGATCACCTCACACTCCATATTTGCAGTAATCTACCTCCAACTCTAACTATGAGCCATGAAATTGTCTTATCTCAATTGTTAACTATAGTAAATGTTAGGAACAAGCCTAATTTTGGCACTCTCTTACTTCAGGCTTGATTTTAGGACTATATGAGACACATCTAAATTAGTGAACAGTTAACCTAGTTCTAAAATAACAAGGATATGATAAAAACATACAATAGGGCTTAGCTTCTATAGATAGACTCACCATCCCTTCCCTCTCCATTTCCACAATGAAATACATCACAGTTTGGTGACTCCTATGGTTTTCTGAGATCTACTATGTTGGAAGTACCTAATCCTACTGTTTGGAATCTTTCATGCCCTTAGGTGATGGGAAAATCAGTCAATAAAGTCAATAGGCTACAAGGAATCTATTTCAAAAATAATAATAATAATTTAAACCTTGTCCCACCTTCAGGCCAATCACTTCCTTGATTTTGTTACTTTTGCTAATCTATCTAGGTGGGGCAATGTGGTGGAAAGATAAGGGAACCATTAGATATTAGATACCACTGCTAGGTATTTATTTGCTTTCTACAGCTATTGCAACATTTTCTATTTCTGTTTTTTGTAATTTTTGCCATTTTGATGTATATAAGGTGAAATTTCCATGTCATTTTTACTTGCTTTTCTCTTATTATCGATTTGGAGTAACTTGTGGTTGTAAATAATCTGAGTTCTTCTTTTGAAAACATTTTACTATGTTTTGTCTACTTGTTCTCACTCAGTGATTACATATTTATGCTTATATTTTGTGCTATATAGATGCATGTATGTGTGGAATATCAGATTCATATCAAAGATATTTGATGCAAGATTTTTTCCTATTAATTTTCCTACATTATTTAACCACTTCTTGAGGAATGAGACATCCTAACAGTATTTGAGGGTCCCCAGGGGTGTCACAGGTTTGGGGAAAGAATTTGCAGTCCCAATCTCCAAGTGAGGTTTTGGCAAAAATGGGTTTATTGGGGTAGTTAGGTGGTGCTGTTGTAATGCCAGAGAAATTGAGAGAAGATAGAGATTAGAGAGTTTTTAATATTTTATTTGAAAGGGAGAGATTTACTGGGACCAAATGGATCCATAGTTTGGTCCCAGAGTTGAATGAGACTATCTTCTCCAAGAATCCAGTACCCAAAGTGAGTTCTCAATGACATAATATATGCAGGTGGTTCAGCTAGCTACAGAGGTAGACTGAGGCATGGGCGGAGTCAGAGTGCTGAAAGTGGGAATGGGACTATCAATCCGATTCTGACAGGATGGGAGGAAGGCACAGGACATTCTGCTAAATTGGAATGGGGAGAGGCACCCAATGTTCTGATGATATCTAAGATATAAGGTCTCTCTCCTTATCTGGATCATCATGATTAGGAGGGAGGAGTGGGGTTGCAGGATTGAATAAAACTATTAGGAACTGAGGCAGAGCAATTCAAGGAAACCGAGGCAGGACAATTAGGGAAACTGAGTCAGGACAATAAAAGGGAACTGTGGCACAACACCGTGGATAGAGCACCAGCCCTGAAGTCAGGAGGACCTGAGTTCAATACTGGCCTCAGACTCTTAATAGTTCCTGGTGGTGTGACCCTGAGCAAGTCATTTAACCCCAATTGCCTCAGCAAAATAAAAAGGTAGGAGGAGTGAGATTTATTGACACTGAGCAGCTCTTTCCCTCAGTGGCCTCCTTATTAGAAGGTAGCAAAGATTTGGGATACAGGGTTCAATTTTATTTAGCTTTCTATGGCCTGAGGCTGGGAAGTAATCTCCAAATGAATCGAAGAACTAATTTACTGGTGGTGAGTTATTCCTGAGGCCAAATGAACCCTTAGGAATGGAGAGGAGTTGAGATTCAGGTGGGGATTATTTTAGGAGTTTCCTGAGGCCAAATGAAAGGGTAAGGAGGGGTTGTCTGGAGATTTAGAGTTTTCTGACCCAGGCCCTCCCCCACAAAGATCAGGAGACCACAGAGTCCTTATTAATTACATCACACTCACTTTAAAGTTATGAATTGTAGCTGGTTTTTTTCTTTAATTTGTTTCTTTTGTATCAATTTTTCCCTCTGTTTTTTAAGTTATGATTTCATTTCTGGTATTAGCTTTGCTTATACTATTTCAATGAATACATATTTCTAAAGTTCTCTATTTTCCTTCCTGTTAATCTGCAGCAAATTAAATCCTTTAATTTAAATACTTTCTCTTTTTTTCATCCTTCACTCTTTCCTGTCTTCTTTCTCCTTCCCTCCCTTTTTTCTTTCTGTTTCCTTCTTTTGATCTTTTCTCCTTCATGGTCTGGCCAAGTTTGCATATTCAGGTGTGTGCTAGAGCTAGCTCATACAGCTCATGGAGCCAGTTGTTAATATATTTGTGTACTTTATATTTATTTTCTTTAATTCTGAATTCCAAATTCTTCCACTCCTACTTCTGCTACAGCATGGAGAAAGCAAGTAATATTATGTCAGTTACACATGTGAAGTCATGTAAAGTACAAACAAAAAAAGCAAGAAACAAAGTTAGAAAAAATATGCTTCAATCTGCACTCAACAACTTATTTTTATAGTGGATTTTGAAAGTGGATATTATTTTTCATCATGGGTCATTTAAAATTTTCTTGGCTCATTTTTAAAAAACAAAATAACTGTCCTTTACAGGTGATAATTGTTATAATATTACTGTTACCAGATTTTTCTAAAATAGTCCTGCTTGTCATTTCTTATATTGTTTGTATACATAGATATGTGTGGATTATGTATGTCACTATGTATGTATGAAATGAACATCTAAAATTATGGCACACATATGTAAATTCTAGATATATCAATTTTATCTTTTCTTACTAAGAAATCAAAGGAATATTTCAAAGTCACATCTTTCAGACTCAAGTGTTACCCAGGATTTGATGAGGAGAAATTTTTGCACCTTTTAAAAACTATCTTTTATTTTGAGGATGGACACTAATAATGAATTTTATCTCAATGTTTAGATAAAAAGAACTATCAGCAATTACTAGGAGCATTGGATTATTCATTTCTTTGTGCTTATGCAATTGGAATGTATTTAAGGTAAGTAACATTTAATTTGTTTTTTTTTAAGACACTTCTCTATTTATAACTGACATTTCTGTTAGACCTCATGGACCTCATCTATCCTGTAACCACAGCTTCTGCAGAAATAGAATTACTTGGATACTTCATGCTCTGTGATACAGCTTTATTTGCCCTTGAGAGACCAGAGCAATGCCTGCCCTATACCCAATTCCAGTCTGTGCACACAATGAACCCTATTCTCAAATGCATTCTGCCCTTTCTTTTGTCCCTGTCCCAGCCAGAGGACAAATCTATTTTCCACAGAAGAAAAATTCTTTTTTTAAAATTGTGGTTTTGATATGATCAAGGATCACTGCTTATCTATATGATTCTTAATATTCTTTGACTGTAAATAGGTATTATTGAGTAGGAAAGTGACAGGGTCAGAATTGAGCTTTAGAAAAATCATTTTGCGGTTGCATATGTATGATCTATATCAGATTGTTTGCTCTAAGGGAGAGAGGAGATAAGGAAGTGAGGGGGGAAATGGAATTCAAAATCTTGCAAAAATGAATATTGAAAACTATTTTTACATGTAATTGGAAAAATAAAATACAATTAAAATTTTAAAAAGAAAAAAAGAAATCCTTTTTGGCAGCTGAGCACAGGATAGTTTGGCTTAGGAAGAAATGATACTGGGAAAGTTATATCAATAGTCTAGGTGAGAAGAAAGGAGGGTCTGAACTAGACTGATAACATTGCAAATGGAAAAAATTATTTATGGGAGAGATTGTGGAGATAGAAACAAAATTTCACAACTAATTCAATATATAGGATAAGAAAATGTGGGGAGTAAAGGATAACATTGATGTTGAAAGCTTGAGTGAGAGCCTGGGGAAATTGAGAAGATGTTGTTGCTCTGAACAATAATAGGAAATTTGGGAAGAAGGGAGGCTTTGAGGAGAAAGATTAGTATAGATTTAGAACATGTTGAGTTTTAAATACTTTTGAAACATGCAACATGATATGTACAATAAGCTGGAGATGATGCAAGAGGTTTCTGTTGGGTGTTTGAAAGCTTTATTGGTATTTTTAACCTCAGAAAAAGAGGTATTCTGTCAATTTTTCTAATAATTTCAGACAGCCTCGCCAGATCAGGAATAGCCAGGGTTATAGCCTGTTTGTCCAAATATTGGCCTTTCGTTTTAAAAAGAATTGGAAGTCAAAAAAAAAGTGAAATTTAAAAAAAAAAACATTTTTAGAAATTAGGAAGTAGTAACGAGAAGATTTAAACAGGTATAAAATATCATGTTGGGGAGTTGAGTTGCTAGAAAAATATTTTGGCTGAAATGGTAAAATTTTAAATTCCTGAGCTCTAAAATATGTAAACAAAAGAAGTTTTAAATATCTTGGAGGTTCTTTCTTCTGATTGTCTGTATACATCAGCATCATCTTTCCTTGAAGAACTGCAAGATATTTCTTCCTCAGAGAGTCAGTTCCATACAATACAAGAAGAGCTTCATACATGTTGTGTAACTCCAAATACCCAAGGGCTATTTCCTTTCCCCTTCCCTCTTGCAATCATACTTATATTTCTACTCTCCAGCTTCCTGAAATAGATTAGCACTGCTGCCTCTCTACATTCTTTTTCTTCTTTATGTTCTCCTTAATCACTTACTGCATTCCTTCCTGATCATTTTTACTTTCTTCTCATATTGCTAAAATAACTTGCACTCTGTGTTTGCATGTGTGTATATGCATTCAATGCACATGTAATTTTCATTCACTTGTTTAGCCCTGTTTTCTCATCCAAAATACTAGGATGTTGGATTAGATAGATGCTCTTCTAACTGAATTCTACACGTTACTAACCAAATGTTTGTAGGCAGGGGAAAAATTTGATAACCCCTAAAGTTCCCTCTCAATTCTAAACTAGGCCAGATACCAAATTCAAGGTAGATTTCTCTTATTTTAGAACTCAAAAAACAATCTTTTTGATAAACTTTTCTGTGGGTTTATGGACTAAAGAAAGTATTGGAACTCATTGTGGAATTGTGAAAATCATCCACAATTGAATAGAACTACATGGCTTTTCCTAGATAGATTGTTTAATCTCTCTTTTGTTTGCTTTATTACAAGCACTTTAAAAGCCTTTGTTTTTTTGAAAACGGTTTAAACCACTCTCATTAGTTTTTCTGCTTTCAGGGTGGAACATAAGGTGATAATTTATTCAATAAATAATTTAAGATGGTTCAGTATTCCTTAAGGTTTTTCTGGTAATGCTACTTTGTAGCACATTTGGCAAGCACTAATTAAAGTAAATTAAAGGAAATTAGTTCCCTGAAAATATATTGTGTTGTTTTTCTGTGTCATTATATGTTCCTTTAATTATGGTAGTTTGGATTTTAAAATGCCCATCTGTTATATACTATTAGTGCTAAAAGATTACCTCCTATTAAGATATCTATTTTATTTACCAATTAATAAACAATATTTATGAGAGTTAATGTTTCACAATTAATTTTCATGGAGAAAGTATCTCTTAGCTTACTATCATTTTTTGGTTAATAAATGTTTTATAAAAAATTATGATTTATATCCTTCTTAAAATTTATGGTGTTCCTTAAAGATCAACTAACAGCATAAAAATATTTTGAAAATTATTGCTCCGTGGTTTGTCTTATGAATTTTTTTGCCCTCTGCTTCCTCATTTCTTTTTCAGTGGCATAATAGGGGAACGCCTGCCAATTAGATATTACCTAACATTTGGAATGTTTGCCAGTGGAGCCTTTACAACCCTGTTTGGATTGGGGTATTTCTACAATATTCACAATTTTGGTTTTTATGTCATAACTCAGGTAAGTAATTCAGCTTAAATTTGATACTAAATTATACACAGAGGGGTGTGTATGTATGTATATATATATATATATATATATTCTACAGAATACATACTATTATCCTAGTAATGTTGGAATTGAAGACAAATGCTGCTTTTAAGTTTCTTGGTCCTATTCTGAAACTAAAATGACCCACTCAACCTTTAAGATTCTTTTGATTTGAGACATTTGTTCTTCAAGAAACTTCTTTCAAAATTAAGAGGTTCTTGGCAAAGGAGTGATATAGCCAAAGAGGGAAGGTGGAAGTAAAAGTAGGCAAACCCCTCTTCTTGAATAAATGATCCCATTGTCTTCCTCCAGAAAATTGCCCCCATGTCATCTCTATTCTCTAATTTTCAGTCATTCCCAATCCACTGAGTGCTTCTCTACTGCTTAAAAATCTGCCTATATCTCCTCTCTCTCTCAGTTGATCCAGGTTTCCCCATCCATATCTCCTCTCTTTTGTGGCTAATCTTTTAGACAGGCTTTCTATTAACAGTGAGTCCATTCCTTTTCAATGTACTTGCTTCTTAACTCTTTCAATGACTTCTGACCTCATCACTCAACCCAACCTGTTTTCAAACAGGTTGATAAAGTTACCAATGACCTTATCAATGATCTCTTAATTGCCAGATTTAGTAGCATTTTTCTCAGTCTTCATTCTTTTTAACTTCTCTGCAGACTTGGTTATGGTCCATCACTCCTTGACATTCTCTTCTAAGGTTTCGTGATACTGCCCTTTCCTGATACTTAATGATAATCTCCACTCTTCCCTGTCTGAACATTCCTTTTCTATATTTTTTTCTGGGTCATACATTTCTCTTTACCATACGGGTCCCCAAAGTTCCATCCTCAGGCTTTCTTCTGTTCTTTATACAATTTCATTTTGGTGAATTCATCAGCTCCTGTGGAATCAATTATCATCTCTTTGTAGATGACTCGTAAATTCACTTGTCCAGTCCTAACCTTAACTAGGTAGAACACTAAATAGAGGATTTATCCTAAAGTCAGGAAGTTCTGAGTTCAAATTTGACTTCAGACATACTAGTTTTGATCTTATGCAAGTCATTTAAGGTCTTTCTCCTTCAGTTTCTTTGCTTGTAAAATGAGAATAATAATAGAACCTATCTCACAAGACTGTTATGATGATCAATGAGATAATATTTATAAAGTGTTTAACATAGTGCCTGGGTACATAGTACACACTTAATGTTTATTCATTTCTCTTTCTTCCAATATCCAATCTCATATCTCAAATTGCATATTAGACATCTCAAATTGGATGCCCTTTAGACATCTAAAACTCAACATGTTCAAAACAGAAATCATTATGTTTTGCCCAAAATCTTTCCATCTTCCTAACTTCCTGATTACTATTGAACTTGCAAGCAAGTTGCCTTCAATTCCTCACTCTTTCACTCTCAATATCCAATCGTTTGGCATATACTGTCATTTCTATCTGTGTAATTTCTCTAGTTATACTCTCTTCTCTCCTCAAATACTGTTACCACCCTGATGCAGATCCTCACCATAAATCTGGACTAGTACAACAGCCTCCTAGTCTCCCTGTCTCAAGTTCTGCCCACCTCACTCCAATCCATCCTTGAGAAATATTAGTTTTGGCATCATGGACAAATTACTTTGCCTCAACTGCCCCTAGGTAACCTAAATTCTTACTTTTTTTTAAGTGAAAGTAGTAAAATCACATTAGACAACCAAAAAAGGAAAAGAAAAGAAAATCTAACACTATATGTCTGACCCTAAGTGCTGGACTTGGATTCAGGAAGACCTGAGTTTGAATCTCACCTCAGACATTTGCTAGACCATAGTCACATGATTACATGGCCAGCTACTTACTTTCTTGGCATTAGTACCTAGTCCATAGCATGAGGACTTTAGGCCATGTGCTCACTAAGGAACTTTTATCTTTGAATCTATAATTCAATGACCTTTATTATCTATAGATTAATTGATAGGTGTTTGAATGTACATATAATGTATTTATCCTATGTTCTTAGGTTTTTTCTAAAAATGAGTAGAAAAAATCAGTATTCTTTCAGCTTTTCATTTATATGCTATTTTTGTTTTTTTCAGTTCCCAGTTTTTTAGTAAGGAAAATAATTGCTACAAACTTTTTGTAGTGTTTCAAACTCAGAAAAGTTGAAAATCACTATTCTTATGTGGAATAATCTTTATTTGAGCATTTTGATATTTAAGCATCTTGTGATCTAAAAGTTCTTTATTAAATACTGGGCCAACATTTATGGGGTTCTGCAAAGCAAGGTGAGTTAACATAGTCCCTGCCTTAAAAATGATCATATTCTAAAACATATTGATACTGACATTGACGTTAAGGTCTCAGATATTGCTCTATAGTCAAATAAACCCAAGAGATATAGGCAGTTCTGGGGAATTCTTTTGGGTCAAAAGTATACTGGGATTGAAGACCAAGTTAGCATCCTGGATGCCTTAGAATCAGCCAAAGTCAGAATAAGCAAAAGTCCTTGGTTTTTATTCTTGATCTTAGGGGTAGAAGAAGTGAAGGGAATGGAATCTTCACACCTCCTTTCTTTTTCTCTCCCGCCAAAAAGTAACTCTGGCTTGTCTTACTCCACTCTCTAATCCCTCCGACAGTTCTCTGTATATACCAACAGATCAAGCCAGCACAGAATGGTGGGAAGGGCCATTTTCCAAGCATATGCTAATAGAGTATTGCCCAATCGATAATTAGTCAAGTGCTGGGTTGTCCAAGCCCAGTGCATCAACTCAAGTGTTTCAGCCCTTTACACTGGGAGAAGCTTACCTTGTGTGGATTCTAGACATCCTGGAAATGTGAAACACTTTTGATAGCATTTTAATCTTGGTAACAAAAAGAAGCTGATCAAATTCTGTTCTCCTAATGAAAAACATTAGGGGAGCAGAAATAAAAACCAAAAGCAAACAAAATTTGTTTCATTTAACATTAAATAAACATTTGTTAAGGTTACTTGGCAATAAACTTCTGAAATTACTAATAAATAAATAAACTTACTGGAAATTAAGCCCAGGGTCCTTTTCAAAAGATAAGAAAGGTTGTTTAAATTTTCAGATTCAGTGATGTGACCAACTAGAAATTGGTAAAAAATACAGTTGAAATCAAGATTTCTCTGATGCTAATCTATCTATCTATCTATCTATATATGTATACGTATATCTCCCTTACCCAAATTTAAGAAAAATCGATGATAATTCTATAATAAATCATAAATCATTTTCTTTTTTTTTTTCCAGATAGCTAATGGGTTGGTGCAGACCACTGGCTGGCCTAGTGTGGTGACCTGCATTGGTAACTGGTTTGGAAAAGGAAGGTAGTAGAAATAAATGGTATATTATTTATTAAACTCAAATTAATCAAATATTTACCAAATTCTTACTCTGCGTAAAATACTGTGCTAAGTTTTGGGATGACAAAGACAAAAAAAATAGCCCTTGCTCTCGAAGGGTTTTCCACTGGGCAAACATAAATAGATATATAGATGTAAATAAAAAGATAAAATAATGAGATGGAGGAGGGGGAGAGGAAATGAAAGGAGAGGAAAGTGATAGAGACTGACATGCTATAGAAGAGTTTGAGAAAGCCACTGGGGAGGAATCAGGAAAAACTTCATAGATAAGATGAAACTTGAACTAATTTTTAAGGGCACTCCATGTATAAAACTATCTAACCAAGTTCATCCAAAGACCATCCTAGGGAGAATAGCATAATGATTAGGGGTCCTGAAGTAGGTAGGGAACCACTGAATTAAATTGAATCAGGAGAGACATGATCAAACAAACCTACTCTTCAAGAAAATCAGTTTGATAAGTGAATGCAAAAAAGAGAGACTTGAGGCAAGAAGGCCAATAAGCAAGCTCTTGATATTGAGTAGATGAAAGTCTGTGCCAACATTGTGGCAACTTCAGAGGAAGGGTAGTGCTATATGAGAGATGTATAATTAATTAATAATTGAATCCATGGGAATTGATAAGATCACCACAACTGAAGAGAAAAAGGGGAAAAGATACAGAACAGAGCCTTAGGGGATATACATGCTAATCAGGCATGATTTGGCTTAAAATTTAGCACAAAAAAATTGGCACTAAGAAAAAGTGGTCAGACAGGTAGGAGAAACAGGCAAGAGCAATATAAGGAAAATCTGGAAAACAAAGTATTAAGGGGAAGAAAATGATCAATATAATCAAAGCTGCAAAAGGGTCAAGAAGGATAAAGATCCTTCTATTGGTTTGGACACTTTAAAAATCAGTGGAAATCTTGGAGGGAGTAGTTCTGAGTAGTTGAATGATGCCATTCCTACCAGACTGGAGAAGATAGGGAGAAGAAATAGAAGTAGAGATAGTGATTATACATGCTCTCTCAAGGAGATTAGCCATGGAGAGGAGAGATATGTTTTGCGGCAGTCTCTTTGAACTGTTCTACCTCAGTTTCCCTGTACTAGTTTCCCTTATTGTCCTGACTGAGTTTCCCTGAATTGTTCTATCTCAGTTTCCTTAACTGTTCTGCCTCAATCCCTTTAGTTATAAACCCCCTCCTCTGGTCCATTAAGGCTGAGGACCATTTGCTCTAAGGTTATAAATTGTCAATGCAAGACTCAAGAAGAGGGGGAGATCAGACTTCCTGACTCTTAATTCCTTCTGCCCTCAGAGAATTTATGACACTACTCCTCTAAAATATTCCAAAAGATAAGACTATCCTGGATACCTCATTGACATCTTTACTTCTGTTTATTCAAACATCCTGACTCTGGCTTTTAGTAAGCATTTATAGCCTCCCCGCATCCTGACAGAACCAAATGGATCTGTGAAGAAGTTTTGCGCTTCTTTCCCCTTCTTTGTTTGAAAAAGTATAAAAAGATTTGGGATTCTCCCATTCATCACAGATATTTTGAGACAAGAGTCCTGTCCAGTCAATTATACTCTCCCATTAATAAAATATTAAAAACTCTCTAATCTCTATCTTGCTTCAATTTCTCTGGCATGATAGCAAGATGAAATCTGCTAACAGAAATGGACAGAAAAAGCGAGAATTTTTTGAGGATGGGAAAACATGAGTATGTTTGTAGGTAGGATGTAAGGAACCATAAGATAAAGAAGAAATTGAAAATTAGTATAAGAGTAGGAATGATAGAGTGGGCAATCTGCTTGAAAAGATGGGGTTTTGGCAAGAAGAAGGTCCACCTCTTTATGTGAGACAGGAGTGAAGAAGAAGATAGATAATATTAGAGAGAAGAAATTATCCCCAAATTAGCCTCAATTTTTTTTCATTTAAATATGAGGCAAGTTTCTGAGCTGAAAGAGTAGCGAAACCATAGGACATTTGCAAAAGGAAGAAAAGATTTGGAAGAGGTGCTCTGCTGAATGAGATAGGGAGTTCTAAAGATTGTCTTGAAGCAGAGAGGACCCAATAAGGTTATAATATGAGAAAAATTTGTAGTGAACTCAATTAGCAATTTAATGATCTTTGTTTTCCAGCTTTGTTCAGCAGTATATGAATAGGAGCAAAGGCAACAGATGGAACAAGTAATTCAAGACTGAGGAATGGTAGTACAAAATTTATAATACCATAGGGAGCCAAGAGACTTGAAAAAACAGAACAGTATAGAAATGAACTGGTTCACTGAGGAATCAAGATGAAGAAGGGAAGAAAGAGTAGCTACTGTAGGGGTGACAGCATAGGAAAGGACTTTCAGGCATCCATTTCTCCATGTAACTTATATAACTTGCTTTCAGTATTTAGTTGCTATGATATTTAGAGACTACATGTTTAGCATTAATATTAATTTATTTTCTGTGGTACCTTTCAATAATGTAGTTACCTTGTTTATCTCTTAATCAAGTCTATTTTTGGTGGAAGGATTTTTTTATGTGTGAAACTGTCAGTGCTATCCTTGCTTTTATGAGTTCAGCAGAAGCAAATAGAATTTTTTAGCCTCTTAATCTTAAGCGTATCAGTGTTTAAGATACAAATATAGTTCTTATAAACAAGATATTGTTAGACTTTGCTTTCTAACCTATTCTGCTATATAGAATTTCTATTTTATGGTAGAATACATTGCATTCACTTTATAATTTTTTTCCTCTTCATTTTATTTTATCATATTTTCCCTTCTCTTCAAGGGTAGTGAGATGTTCAACACCATTATTTGAGGTTTTTTACATCCAGGTCTCTTCTTTTGTCCTTTTCCTCTTTCCCTCATCTAGAACTCAATTTTAATCCTTTCTATCTTTTTAAAATTTCTTCAGGATCTACCCTCCATAATATAAATAATTTTGTTTATGAATAATCTACTTTTTAATATACTTTCCCTTTTTTGTTCCTTCTTACTTCTCTCATTTATCTTCTGTTTCCTTAAAGAGTTAAATGTTTATCTGCCCCAAAATGTGTTTATAGATGTCTTTGTCTCTTCTGACTTCTTCAGATAAAAGTGAGGTTCAAGTCAGTCAAATCAGTATTTCTTAAGTGCCTTTTATGTACCAAAGATTGTGCTAAGCATTAGGGATACCAAGAAAAGAAAAAGTCAATCCCTGCTCTGGAGGAGCTCTTAACTGAATGAGAAAGACAATGGCAAACAACTATGAATATACAAGATGTATATAGAATAAACAATAGATAATCAATGGAGGGAAGGCACAAGAATTAAGAGGGATTAGGAAAGGCTTCTTGTGGAATATAGGAATTCTGCTGAGAATTGAAGGAAGCCAGAAAAGCCAGGCAAAGATGAGGAAAGAGTGCATCACATACATGAAAGACTGCCTGTGAAAATGCTCAGAGCCCCAAAATGAAATGTCTTATTTGAGAAACAGTAAGGAAATGAATATAACAGGATTAAAGAATCCATGGGATAGTGTAATATATAAGTCTAGGAAGATTGGAAGAAGAGACTACATTATTGTTGAGGATTTTGAATTGTAATGCCGAAGAAACTGAACAAGATAGGATTAGAGAGTATTTAATAATTTATTAAATGGAGAGATATACTGGGACCAATGCATGCATGTTTGGTCCCAGGGCTAAATGAGACTATGGTCTCCAAGAATGCAGCAACAATCAGAGTTCTCAATGATATATTTACTCTCGGCTCAGACACAGAGGATAGACTGAGGCAAGGATGGAGTCAGGGTGCTGAAAGCAGGAACAGGACTGACAGGGTGGGGTGAGCCTCGAGAGAGGGGATGGCATAATCAAGGGGAGGCACCCCAGATATGGGGAGAGGCATCTTAATAAGACAGTATCTGATACTCTAATAGCTTGGGATGGGGAGAGTCATTCTGATATTCTATCAAGTATTCTGATAAAGAGGGAGGGGAGGTTTTGCAGAACTGAGAAGCAGGGAAACCAAGGCAGGACTGGGTCAGGATAATTAGGGAAACTGAGTCAGGACAATAAAAGAGAACTGTGTCATAACAGAATGCCAAACAGAACATTTCATTTGTGATCCTGGATTGATACAGGGTCACTGGAGTTAAACAGAGATAGCATGTACTTTAGAAAAAAAGCTAAAGGAAGGATATAGTAGACAAAGTTAAGAAAGATTTGTGGCATATAGAGCAAACTGCAGACTGTTGCATCAGTATAGGTATTACACAAGGTTGGTAGCAGCATTAAAGAAGAGAAAGGAAGTATTTGAGAGATGTTGCAAAGATGTAATCTATAGGCCTTGTTAAGAGATTGAAAGAAAGAGCTAGGTTGCAGTTAAGCTAGATTGGAAGCCCTGGGAACTGGGAAGATGCTATTACCCCCAACCATATTATGGAAGTTTGGAAAAAAAGAGGGTTTCAGAAAAAGATAATGAAGTTCATTTTTAGTTATGTTGATCTTCAAATGTCAGTAGGATATATGATTCAAGACATCTAAGTACATCTAAGACATCACCCATTCCTCCTTAACACCTCCTTCTTATTTGCATATTCTTTTACTTGCATCTCTTGAATGGAATTTCTCCCCTACTTCCCATCACTTTTTTCCCTTAATATATTACTTCTTCCATTCCTGCTTCCTTTCTTCTATTATTATCATCAAATTATCACAAAACCATTTGCAGGTTTTATTTGGTATTCTCTATGATCCTTGATAATTTTAGAGTTCTGATAAGAACTCGAATTTATTCCAATTTTAAAACATTTTATCTTTGTTTACTAATTTATATTTGCCAACTCATTTACTTGTTTATGTCTTGTCTTTCAAGAGTTTTGCTTAGTTCTGATCTTTTCATCAGGAATGCTTGGAAATCCTCTGTTTCCTTGAAGATCCATTTTTTTTTTAACCTGAAGAATTATATTCAGTTTTTGTTTTGTTTTGTTTTGTTCTTTTTTTTTCAATTCATGGAACAAAACAAGCATTCTCATAATGCAGTTCAACAAAAAAGAAGATTGCACATGAAACTACAAATCTGCTGGTTTTTCCTCCCAAGTATACAGAAAAGTTATCATAAATTTCTTTCTCCCCTTCCCTTTTTTTCCCTGACATCCTGGAGATGTCTACCTTTAGGCATAAATAGATGTGTGTGTATATAATAAATGGAAATTATTATACACATATTTCTATTTATTAGTCCTTTATCTGGATACAGATAACACCTTTCTTCATATATTCTTACCTTAATTTTTTATTTGTATATTTATAATAGTCAAAATGACTTAGTTACTAAAGTTATTCTTAAAACAATAATGTTTTCACTATCTACAATGTTCTCTTGGTTCTGCTCACTTTATTCTTCATTATTTCATGCAATTATTTTTCCATGCCTTTCTAAGATCATTGATCTCACCAGTTCTTAAAAGCACAGTGTTATTCCATCACAACTAGACACCCTGCAATTTCCTACAATTTCAAGGAATCTCTGTAATTTCCATTTCTTTACCACCACAAAAAAAGCTGCTATAAAGATCCCATTCACATTCAATTTTTTTAATTACTATTTTTGACTTTCTCTCCACCTTGTTTTTATTCACTATTTTCTTTTTCAACATCTATTTTTATTCTATTCCTGTTATCCTATCTTCTTCTTATGACTTTATTTTAATTGTCCTTGCAGTCTTATAAAATTACTAACTTGTTTGATCCTTTCTAATTTTCAAAAAATCTGTTGTTTGGATAAGGTTTATTTTTAATTTATTGTGCTAAACTATGAGTTCTATTTCTAAGTCTTTTCTCCTACACTTTCATTTCTTTTCCAGTTCTTTCTCTCAATACCCTAATTTCATTTATAAGACCATTTTAATTATTAAAAAAAAATTCTTCCTCAATTATTCTTACAGTTCTAGTGAAACATATCCAAACTGTGTTTTTCATTGAGGTTTTACTTTGTGATATTTTGAGATCATTCTCTTCTTGATTTATGAATAGTATGACCAATTCTTCATGGTGTAAGTTGGTTTTGATCTTCTTGCTTACTTATTTTAATATCCTTATTTTCATACTTGTGATTTTGTACTAAGGTCAGATTGTGAATTTCTGGAAGGAATGTCTAAGGCTTACTTGGTTCTATTTTCTTTTCCCTTAAGTCTTGTTGTTTTTTAAAAATCTAATTACTAAATGTTGCATTTTTCAAGGATATCAAATGAAATCCAAATTTGTGCATCTGCAAGCTTTTAATGCACCTCACATATTCTAATCCAGGCTGACATCTGATTGTTTTCCTCCCAATTTGGGTTTTGTAATTTTCCAATCCAGATTTGGGTCTGAATAACAGAAGTGTATGATTGCCCTTGCTTGAAACTTCTGTTTGACCCTACTACATTCAGCTACCTAGAAAACTCTGCAGATTCAGAGGCACAGAACTTTGAGTTTCATTTGGCCTCAAATTTCTGCCCTTATTTTTCACTGTAAACTTTAGTTGAGAGCTAGATCTGAGACTTTATTCTACCTTTAGGGTCAAAGCTACATAGTTGCTGCTCCTTTCTCAGTTAACAATCTCTCTGCTCCATCATCAATTAACACTGAATCTTTGTTCTCCTTGTTGTAGAGATTGATTTATAAGAATTGATCTTCCTTAGGAAATATTGATAATCTGTGATAAGGCAACATTTTTCATTATCAACATCTTTTTTACATGATTTTTTTTTTGCCTTTTTTTACATGGGGCAAGTTGTAATTGTGCCTAATTTCATGCCTTTTTTTCTCCTTACTATCATTTGAGCTTGAAATAGATGTTGATCTTTGCTAAAATAAACCCATGATCATATTGTTTATGGAATTCTGATATAGAAATAATGTCCAGTGTTTTTGTGTCTTTTCATATGTAACAATAATTTGTATGTTCACATATGAGAGAGACTGAGAATTTTTATTTAATGCTTGAGATTTTTATCTACTATTTCCCAATTTTCTTCTTGAAAACAATGTTTATGATTCATAGATATGATATTTCTGTGTTGGTTAATTAGATTTTGGCATTTTTTTGTTTATAAATCCCGAGCATTCATCTTTGCATTGAGTGTTCATTTAATTTGAGAGATCTTACTAAATTATTTATAGAATTTCACTCTTATTTTGTCTCATACAGTAGATGCTGGTAAACAAAATGTAAGTATCTTTATGGCAATCTTTTTACCAGTAATCTTCTTTGATATAAATTAACTAGATGTCAAAAAAAAAAAGTAGTGTCTCTTGGAAGTTTAGAAAGGTTACTTGCTGATTATATGATGATCAATTTTGATGGACATGGGTCTTTTCAACAATGAGATTCAGGTCAATTCCCATAGTTTTGTGATGAAGAGTCATTTGCACTCAGAGGATTGCGAAAACTGAGTGTGAATCACAACATAGCATTTTCATTCTTTTAACTGTTGTTTGCTTGCATTTTGTTTTCTTTCTCATTTTTTTTCCTTTTTGATCTAATTTTTCTTGTGCAGCATGATAATTGTAGAAATATGTATAGAAGAATTGCATGTTTAACATATTGAAATACTTGCCATCTAGAGGGGGAGATGGGAAGGAGGGAGAGAAGGGAAGGAGGAAAAGAAAAAAATTGGAACACAAGATTTTGCAAGGGTAAATGTTGAAAATTATCTATACTATATTTTTTAAAATAAAATGCTTTAATAAAAAGAAATAAAAGTTACTTGTTTATCCAAGAAGGTCTTATAAGTCATCTTTCCATTTAGTTTCTTAGTTTCCTTTATATGCCAAAGATAAGTCCCTCTTTCTCAGGACTTCCCTATTCCTTCTTAATCCAATGTTTTCTCTCTGTTAATTATTTCTTATTTTTCCTGTATGTAGCTTGTTTGCATATATCTGTTTGTTGTAAGATTATGAATGAAATTGTATGTTTCTTGAAAGCAGGGACTTTCTTTTGCCTTTTTGTATATCCATGGCTTAGCACAGTATCTGGCATTAGGTCCTTTAGGCTTATTGATGAATTAATTGCCACTTCCTTTTGTCTTTATTTGTCTATTATATGTAGTGATAACGTAAATATCAATATGATTCAGTTCTTCTCTGAGCACGCTTTTTGTCCCTATCTCCCAACATTCTTCTGCCACTATCCCGGCAGAAGCTAAAGGGGGGTTACACAGGATTTGTTTTCTGTGTTGCAAAGACAAAGAATTTATCACCTAGTCTTGGTGATTACCATCAGCTTACTGAAAATTTCAATTAGTATTTTTTTTAACAAAAGCTATAATTACATTCTAAACTCCATTAAAACATTTTAGCCAGCATTGCTTTATCTTTGCTAATTGTATATAAATACATTTCTATTGAACAGTAGTTCAATTAGAACTACTGTTCAGTCCTGAGAAACCTACACTGTTGCAATTGTTTAGGTACTTTTTATACTTGTATGTTTTATGAAATTGAATGCAGGATTTTTCTTTGGAAAACACACACAAATACCATCTGTCTTATCAAAATAAATGTGTATGTATTTGTAATATATTGTTTTCCTTTTTTCTTTTAAGAAAAGCAGTAATCATCTTGCTTTTTTGTTTGTTTTCTCTTTCAGGAGAGGCTTAATTATGGGCATATGGAATTCTCACACCTCTGTGGGGAATATCTTAGGATCTTTGATTGCTGGCTATTGGGTGTCTACTTGTTGGGGACTTTCATTTGTAGTACCTGGTATCATCATTGCTTCAATGGGGACAGTATGTTTTCTCTTTCTTATTGAACGTAAGTATAGAGTTCCATGAAATATAAATTGCGCAGGGAAGCACTTTGTAAGTCTAGTCATAGTTTAATTTTATTTGTTAAGTTTTCCTTTGATGGTTCTTCATCCTGGTCATGCCTTGATCTCCCAAAAGGCTCTATTCTAAATCCTCTTCTCTTCTTTTTCTATGCTGTATCTCTTGGCTATATCCCTCATCAACTACCATGTCTTTAGTTATCATCTTTCTGCAGATGATTCTCTGATCTATATATCTAATGCTTACCTTTCTTCTGAGCTAATGTCAAGGTATCATCAGTTGCCTTATGGACATCTTTAATTGTTTGTCCCATAGTATTTAAGTCTTAACATGGCCAAAACAGAAATTATCTTATCTCCAAAATCCTACCTTCTTCTGAACTTTCCTCTTACAGTCAAGAGAACCATAATATTCCATTCACCCACACTGGCAGCCTGAGAGTCAGCCTCAACTCCTTATTCTTAATTCCTCCTACAGAACCAGTCTCTTGCCAAAAAACTTTCATTATGACCTTCATGGTTTCTTTAATATGTACCCTTTTCTTCACTTATACCTCCACCATCTAGTACTATTCTCACTATCTAGTGCTTGAAAGTTTTACAGCAGCCTTCTGGGTTCATATTCTTGCTTTGCTTTTTTCCATTCTATTCTATCCTTTATCAGGCTGCCAAAGTGAATTTCTTAAACCACAAAACTGAGCATATCACTTCCTTGCTCAATAATCTCAACTGATTCCTTTTTACTGCCAAGATGAAATATAAAATCTTCTGTTTGACTTTTAAAGCTTCATAAAAAGCTTTATGAAGCCTAGTCCCTTCCTATCTTTTGACTCTTCTTACATATAATTTCCCCTCATGTACTTTAATGTCTACCTATGATCAACTGCTTGCAAATTCTTAAACACAATAATCCTTCTCCTGACTTTGCTCATTTTCACTGGCTGTCCCTCTTTTCTTCTCTACAATACTATCTTTTCTCACCTCACTTTCTAGCTCTTATGGTACTTTCAAGACTCAGATGGGATCTCAATTTCCCAAGAGGCTTTCCCTATTGCCTCCTTTGCCCTTCCCTCTGGGGTTGCAGTTATTTTTCATTAGTACAATTAATGCAGTTACATTATTCAGAGTCGCACTATATATTTCTATTAGGCTGTAACTAATTACCATATTTTACATAATGATAACTTTCAATAGTATTAATTTGAGTACATTTGGCTACTATAGGAGATTCATTATTTGCACTAATTGAAACCTACATTGATTTCCAATTTACTTTATATATCTTGTGTGTACTTATAATGCATATTGTCTCTCCTTTTAATATATGAGTTCACTGAGGGCAAATATTGTGTTCTTGCTTTCTTTATGTAGTCAATACTTAACTCAGTGCCTGTCTTAATAATAAATGCTAACTGATTGATTTCCATAGTACTACTCACATAGAGCACATAGTAACCTTATTGTTTCTCCTCTACTTCTGTTGGGCAAATTTTTCCTTACCTGTTTTCAGACTTCTTCAAATTTCCTCCAAAAGCAAGTGGAACCATTAAACAGATAAGTGATAGAGCTTTAATGTTATCTTTACAAGGAAAATAACCAGAAAACATGAGTAGATGCAAATTTGCTTTCCTTCTTATGAATCACCTTAAGCCTAAGTATTTTGGCTTCTATTTTTATTCATCATCCAGCAGGCAAATCTAAGGAAATGTGATTGGCAAATATTAAGTATTACTAAATATTCATTGCTCTCTATACACTGGTTTTTTTTTTACTGTTTTCATATCATTAAGGGTAGCCAAACTGATATTCCTTTACTCTGTGATGATCATTAAGGTAATTTTCCAGCCTCCCCTTCATGCCCATAGGAGCCTCTCCTCATTTTATGTTCTGCCCCTTCCAAGCCCCATGCATACAACATTTTTCACATTTCATGAATCTCACATTTTGGTTGCCTTATTGCTAAGTGAAATTATATTATATATCTACCATTTTCTAAGATGTATAGTATCATAGACTTAAAATGCAGAACATTTTGTTTTCTTTCTCATTTTTTCTTTTTTGATCTAATTGTAAGTTGTTTGAGGTCAGGGACTATCTTATTACTGAAAGGAGTAGATATTGAATTTTATCTTCAATCAAATACAATTTTATTCTTTGTGGTGACTACACTATTTCATATCATTCCCCCCCCACCCCGAGGCAATTGGGGTTAAGTGACTTGCCCAGGGTCACACAGCTAGGACTAGTTAAATGTCTGAGACCAGATTTGAATTTAGGTCTTCCTGACTTCAGGGCTGGTGCTCTATCCTCTGTGCCACCGAGCTGCCCCTTTCATATCATTTTTTAGGTTTCGTTGTTTGGATTAATGATTTCATTGCCATATGGAACTTCTAGGAAGGAAATTCTCTCTACCAATGTAGATCAACCTTTATTTTGCAATTTATAGAGTTGAGAACTGAAAAAGAGACTGAAAGATTAAATGACTTGCCCAAGATCATACAGTCAATATGTATCAAAGCTGGATCTGGAGTCTTGATACTAAAGCAGACTTTCTATTCATTACATCAGTAAGTTTCAACTTTTGTTCTCAGTATATACTATTAAAAATTATTGAGGATCTGTCAAGAGTTTTTGTTTATGCGGGTTATATTTATGGATATTTACCATATTAAAAAATCAAAGCTAACTCTGAATTTGTTAGACCCTCAGAAAGGGCTTCAAAGACTGTGAGGATTCTCTAAATCACACTTTTGATAACCACTGCAATACATCACCCTGCTGCTTACTTTGAAAATGAGTTTAATGATAGTAGTAACTTAACTATTTGTTGTATTTTTAATTATATATATATGAAATAATTAAAAATAAAAATAAGAATATGGAAAAGTATACCTCTTTCTCCCACATTGAAATTTCAAAAGATGCATCTAATTCCATACTATCATTCATACACAGACATGTTGGTAATTCCATATTCTGATTATTCCAAAAATACCGAGACAGATATATATATATATGTAGACACACACACACACACACACACACACACACACACTAACAATTCCATAATACTTCCAGGATACATGGGTAATATCAAATGCAACTAGAAAGCTTCCTATTGACTACTGCAAATGAGAATTGATCAGGAATAAAAACTCCCTTGTTCAGTAATATTCTTTAGTGTTTCAGAAGAATTGAAATATATTTCTAATTAAACTGGCAAATGAAACTTGTGTCCACTGTACACGTTCTGAGCTTATTTCTCAGGCTCTAATCTATGATATGTATACTTGAATATTATATTTTTTCAATCACAAAATAAGGATTGGTTGTGAAAAGAACAGAAATAATGAATTATTTTTGTAATTGTGCTTAAATTTAAGATTTCTTATCAGCTATTACTATACTAACTAGGTATTGTAAAGAGATTCTTTACATCTAACAAAAGAAAAAAAATAATCCCTGGTTCCTACTTGCTCTTAAGAAGCTTACCATCCAACTAAGGAAACAGAACACAAAGTATAAAATAATTTTTAAAAGTTTATGGAGGAATGTATCTACATTAGAAATTGGTTATATACTGTAGCAGTTCAGTTTTGTGCTGCTTCTAAGTAAAGGCTACAATCGTAAAATAAGGTGTTTTTGAAAGGGAAAAAATACACTTTATATTGTTATTGTTTAGTTGTTCAAACATCTTCAGCTCCTTGTGACCCCATAGACCATGGCATATCGGGCCACTTTGTTCTCTCCTATAACTGTCCAAGTCTGTCCAAGATCATGCTCATTATTTCTATTTTGCTCGTAGTTTCTATAATACCTCATCATCTCCCATTCCCTTTTCCTTTTGCTTTCAGTCTTTCACAACATCAGAGTCTTTTCCAATGAGTCCTGTCTTCTTTTTATGTGGCCAAAAAAGCTTCACCTTCAATAGTTGACCTTCCAGTGAGTAGTCTGAATTAATTTCTTTTAAGGTTGACTGATTTGCTCTCTTATACAAGTTGAAAGCATCAATTCTATGGCATTCAGCTTTTTTTATAGTCCAACTCTCATAACATGAATTGCTACTAAAAACTATAGCTCTGATTACACAGAACTTTGTTGGCATGGTGATGTCTGGTTTTTAGTATACTGTCCAGATTTTCCATTGCTTTCCTTTCAAGGAGCAAGCATCTTTTAATTTCATAACTATAGTCACCATCTGCTATAATCTTTGAGTCCAAGAATATAACATATATTATAGTGCTTCCATTTCTTCTCACTCTATTTTCCAGAAAGTGATAGACCAGTTGCCAAGATCTTAGTTTTTTTGATGTTAAGCTTCAACCAGCTTTTACATTCTCCTCTACTCTTATCAAGAGGCTTCTTAATTCTTCTTTACTTTCTGCCCATCAGAGTGGTATTTTCTGCATATCTGAGATATGCAGTCTTAATTCCAACTTCTGGTTTGTCCAGCCTGGCATTTTGCATGGCATACTCTACATATAATTTAAAGGTGATAATATACTCCTTTGTTATTCTCCTTTTCCAATCTTAAATCAATTAGTGGTTCCATGTTCAGCTGCTTTTTAACACACTTACTAGTTCCTTAGGAAATAAGATGATCTCATATTCCCATCTCTTTGAGGACTTACCACAGTTTATTGTGTTCTCTATAATATAGTGAATGAAGCAGAAGTAGTTTTTTTTTTCCTGGAACTCCCTTGATTTCTTGATAATCCAGAGAATGTTGGCAAAATGGTCTTTAGTTCTTTTGCCTCTTTAAAAACCAGCCTAACTTGCAAAATCTTACTCATAATTAATGAGTTGTATAATTAGCACAATTTCAGTTTCTTTCAAAATTTAAAAAAAATAATTTCAATATTCTTTGTTGTTATCCTTCTTTAGGACTAGGAAATAAACTGATCTTTTTTTTCAAAATCAAGTGACCAAATTTGCTGGCTTATTGAGTACAAAACTTTAACTGCATAATTTTTTTAGGATTTTAAATAGCTCAGGTAGAATTCTCTCACCTTCACTAGCCTTATTGGTAGCAGTGCTTCCTAAGGCACTCAACTTCATTCTCCAAGATGTCTGACTTTTAAGATCAGTAACCATATCATCTTGGTTATCTGAAATGTTAAGATCTTTCTTTTATGGTGATTTTGTGTATGCTCACCATTTCTTTTTAATCTCTTCTGTTTCTACATTTTTGTCTTTTGTCATATCTATTTTTGCATTACATGTTCCTTTGATAGCTCTAATTTTCTTGAAGAGGTTTTTTTGTCTTTCTGATTCTTCTGTTTTCTTCTATTTCACATAAGAAAACCTTATCTCTCTGTGTTATTCTTTGGAATTCTGCATTCATTTGATTATATCTTTCCATTTATCCTTTCCCTTTTCCTTTCATTCTTTCCTCAGCTATTTGTAAAACTTCATGAGACAGCCATTTTGATTTCTTGGCCCTTCTTTGGGGGGGGGGGGGGCGGATTTTTTTATTTTTGCAGATTCCTTTGTCCATAGTTCTTCAGGCACCCTCATCTACTTTTATTGGTTTCTTAAATCTATTTTTCACTTCCACTTCATCTTCATAAAGGATGTTATTTGGATCATTCCTATATGGTCTGATGGTTTTCCTTACTTTCTTGAATTTAAGTCTGAATTTTTCAACAAGAAGCTCTTGATCAGAGCCACAATAGGGCAGTGATGCAGTGGTGCAGTTTTTATAAGCATCATAAAATAATTATGCAAACTTTCCATATAATACATATATGTATGTCATTATATCATAAAAGGTTGTTTTTAAATATTATGTTTAACAAATACCAATATTTTATTTGTTTTATAGGTACAAAATAATTCTCTTAATAATTCCATTGTCCTTTTCTGACTAAAAGCAAAATAACAAACCACACTTAGTTTTAGTATAAGCCAGATTCAGAAGAGAAATTACAGTATGTGGATCCATATTATAATTATAAAAGGGATTTTTAAAAAAACCTACCTTCTATCTTTCATATACCTTTAAATGGCTTAATTTAGAGCCTCTTGGAACTCACTGATTCACTTCTTCCTAAAAAGATAAAATTTCCCTTCTAAAATTAACAGTATTATTTAAAAAATTATAACCAGGTCTTTAAAATATTTATAATGATTTTCCTTCTTAAAAAGTATCCTTTTTGGTCTTAAAAGAGATATATGCAAATGAACTTAATAACATCTCAGCCTCTGGGGGGTAGGTTCAGAATCTGGTTCATTTCCTACAGAGCATTGTTCCTATGAAGTTCATATTCAAAGATAACATCTCTCTGCCAGATGAGTCCTTCTCTGAGCATTGACAGTATGCTGACTATAAAATATGGATTAGGCTCTGAATCCCAGGTTCCTGTGGCTTTCCCAACTTTTCAAAACCTGAAGAGGATCACTACAGTCTCTTTCACCTAAAAGGGAAAAGAACAGTGTTTTTAAGGCCCATATGATTTCAATAGGGAGAAAATCTCTATGAAGTCTCTTCTCTTATGGGATAATATCCCATGGATCACAATGAACAAAAGAACCAAATGAAGCAAAAGAGTAATAGGCTGAATATGAAAGCCAAAGAGCCTCTTCAACAGGTGGTTAGCCAACTTGAACCAATTAAAGATAAATGTATGATCCAGTTTCTCTAAAGAACTTCCATTCCATTTCTTTACAACTCTTACCAGAAGCAAAATCCTTAGCTCCTCCATGTGGAGAGGTTGTATCAGTAAAGCAAGCTCATGGAATTCCACACTGTTCCATACCAGAGTCCAGTTAGATATAATTAAATTTTTTACAGGAAAAGTCAACCCATAAAGATTGAATAAATCAAGAATGAAGTTCTAGTTTCAATAAGGGAGGGAAAGTGTGGCAGAAAAATCTACTCTTGCATTTTAGACAAATCTATAAGATAGATATATATATATATTAATTTATGCACAAGTATTTTGCTCCAAGAGAGAGTTTCTTAGTTGGCAGAGTTTCTCCTTCTAGATCAGAAAAACTTCCTACCCATGGAATTTTTGGCTTATTCTCTATAGCACTTATAAAGCAAAAGTAAAAATTCTACACACAAAAAAAGGAGAATTAAAGAAAACATAAATATAATTATATGTTCATAGTTTCTGGTGTATCAAATACAACAGTTGTACTGCTAATTACAACACACTCTTGGAGAAGGATCTGATTTGCTAGAAAATTAAGGCTAGGTAGCACAGTATCTGGAGTCAGAAGGACTAGTGTTCAAATTTTGCCTTAGATACTTATTAGCTATGTGACTCTGAGCAAGGTACTTAAAACCTATTTGCCTCAGTTTCCTCATCTGTAAAACGAGCTGGAGAAGGAAATGGCAAATCACTTTAATATCTTTGCCAAGAAAACCCAATTGGGATAATGAAGAATAGGACATGATTAAACAACTTAATAATGACATTCTCTTGATCAAGTTTAGTTGTTGTTCTAGCCACTAGATGGTAAACTCTAAAGCAGCTACACCCAAAGAAAGAACACTGGGAAACGAATGTGAACTCTCTGCATTTTTGTTTTTCTTCCCGGGTTATTTATACCTTCTGAATCCAATTCTCCCTATGCAACAAGAGAACTGTTCGGTTCTGCAAACATATATTGTATCTAGGATATACTGCAACATATCCAACATATAAAGGACTGCTTGCCATCTAGTGGAGGGAGGGAGGGGAAAAAATTGGAACAGAAACGAGTGCAAAGGATAATGTTGTAAAAAAAAAAAAAAATTACCCTGGCATGGATTCTGTCAATATAAAGTAATTATTAAATAAAAATTAAAAAAAAAAGAAAACAGGGATTATCTATTGCCCCTTTATGTATTAGCTCAGTGCCACCTACTAATAGGTGTTTAACAAATATTTATCGACTGAATGACAGTAATTCTCAATTTATTAGGTTCTTAATAAACTAAAGAAAACTTCCTCTCTGAATTTGGTTAATAAGACATTTTCATTTTTATTTTGATCAATAATAAGTAAGATGTTCCCATTGTTGGTATAATAAATTTCATCTATTGATTGATTTATTTTCTGTTTCTCAGTGCTTCTCTTAAAGTAAGATTTCTATTCAAGGGAAACTAAGTGGGTTTTTAATTCAAGTACTCCAAGTGAGTATACATTAATTCCTAATTCTTTACAACAAACTGAATTCTTAATCCACTATTCTTCCATAAAGCAGAGTATTTGAAAGAGCCATATGGAATTCCATAGCTTTGATTTTCTAAAGATATATATGTGTGTGTGTGTGTGTATGTATATATATATATATGCAGATCACAATATGAATACATAAATATATGTCTTATAAGAATAATGTTGAAGGAGGATTCTGGGAAAATGGTATAGTAGATCAGAAAATTGCAAGCTCTCCAAATTTCCCCCACAAATGAGACTAAATGCAGCTCTTGATAAATATAGAGTAGTTAAAAACAAATAAAATTTGGGGCAGAACAGTAGTCCTCCTGTTACAATGGGAGATCTGAAGACAGATTCCAGGACTAAGGTTTGGCCTGGTTTAAATACCTCCAATGTAGTTCTACTGAAATAGCTAGAAATGAGTCCTGGGGCTACCTTGATGGAGAGATAGCCTCAGGCCCCACCACAGGAATTTTCACCTTTGGGACAGTTTGGGGAGTTGGGCATCTGAATAAGATAAAACTGAAGGAATCTCTGTTGATAAGGAATACCAGTCTGACTGTGCTGTTAAGAAGGAATTCTGGATGAGAAGGAACCCAGCAGTGGGGCAGAGATACTGCTGGCTGTGGATGCACACAAGAAGGTGGAGTTTTTGATTTTCAGTTCCAGATCAGAGGGGAAAACTGAAGAACACCAAAAAGTACCATCTCCTATCCCCAGGACTAGAGGTGATCATACCAACAGTCTGTTTAAAAAAAAATTTTAATAATCAGGCAAAGGGAAAGAATCCAATAATAGAAAGTTACTGTGGGAACTGGGGAGTACTATGGGAACATCTTCAAAGGAGAATACTGAAGTGTTAAAAAAAAAAAATGTCTCTCCTACCCCAAAGAGTAATATAAAATGGTTACTTGCTCAAAAAAAAATTCATAGAAGAATTTTTTTTAAAAAAAACCTTAAAAATCAAACGAGAGAAAAAAACAGGAAGAGGAAGAAGAAAAAGGAGAAGAGGAGGAAGAGAATCATCATCTTAAGGAATCCTAGGAAAGACAGTGTAATTATAAAATACCAAGAAATAATGAAATAAAATATAAAGAATGGGGCGGAGGGGAAGTTGTTCTGAAGTATTAGAAAAAGTGGGGAAAGCAGAAGTGGGAAAAATCAACTGATCATCAATTGAAAGAGCTCCTATGAGGAAAATCTATAAGAACATATGAAACAAATTCTGAAACCACTAGGTAAATAAGAAAATATTACAAATACCAAGAAAAAACAATTCAAATAGAATGGAGCCTCAGTTAGAATCCAACAAGATCTTGCAGCAGTTACATGAAAAGAACACAGATCTTGAAACACTATATATAGAAGAACAAAAGGATTAGGGCTGTGGCTAAAAAATATCACACCCAGCAAAATTAAACATAATCCTTAATTGGGAGGGGGAGGGATTTATATTCAAAGACTCATCAGACTTTCAGGCTTTTGTTGCAAAAAAGACCTGAATTTTTTTTATATAGTTTTTTATTTACAAAATATATGCATGGGTAATTTTTCTGCAGTGACAATTACAAGCCAGATGGCAGGTTGACCAATACATGTTAAATATGTTGAAGTATAAATTAAATACAATATATGTACACATGAAAGACCTGAATTTAATAGAAAATTTAATATATAAGATCCAAGAGAAATTGAAAGGTAAATATCAAAGACTAATTTTAAGGGACTCAATAAAGAAAAACTTTATATGTGGAAATATAGACTCATATTTCTAAGATTGTCATTAATAGTTAGATAGTTCAAAAAAAAAGATTGAGGTAGAGCTGAATATGATGTGATTCTAAAACCATGTAGGGAAAGGTAAAAAGTAATTATATTAAACAAATGAGGTACAAGAGGAAGAACTGAAACAGGTAATAGATGGGGGAGGAGAGCTGGTAGTTATAGAATCCTATTCATATTAGCATTGGGTTAATAAGGGAACTATATATATATATATAGAGAGAGAGAGAGAGAGACCTAAATTTATAAAGAAATTATAAGGAGAGGGAACAAGATAGGATGGGGCATAGAATTAAGGGAATAAAATAAAGAGGGAGGGAAAGAGTCGAAGAACATAAGGGGAGGGGAATCTTTGGAGTATGGGAGAGGGAAGGAAATTCAGTGGTTCTCAAATTTTTGTTTTCAGTATCTTTATCCTATGAAAAATTAGTGAGGATCTCTCCAAAGAGTTTTTGTTTATCTGGATTATATTTATGGACATTTATCATATTGGAAATAAAAACTATTTTTGAATTTGTAGACCCTCTAAAAGGGTTTCAGAGATCCCTAGAATTCTCTAGACTATACTTTGAGAACCACTAGGATAAATCATAGGCAGGCAAAGTAACAAGTAGAAGTAAAGCAGAAGAGCCAGCATATACAGGAAATAAAGCTATACACAAACACAATGATCATGAGTAGAATTTATTATAACAAAAGCAATGATAGTAATAATTGATCTCAAGGTCAAGGCTAAAATAGATTTAATTAAAAGAGAAAAATAGGGAAATATACTGTATGCCAGCCACATTAATATTGTTTTTAGACTACTTAAAATAACTAGACAAGGTAAGATTGGAATGTTGTTGTAGGTGTAGGAAATGGTGAGTTAATGGATTTAGAAAACTATGAAAACACTTATGAAGGATGATGTTATCTACAAACACAGTATATACCCTTACATAGATAAATTTAATGTATGTGCATATGTGGATAATTCCATATAATATATATATCTATATGAATATACATATTTGGGGGGGTGTGTATGTATCCATGCTTAATTATAGTATTTTTGTGGGAAGTGAAAGAGGAGAGGAAAAGGAGAAAAAAAGAATAAAGTAAAAAGTATAGCAGAGAACAAAAGAAAAACAAGGAAGCACAGAAATTATGGACAATTCTGAGCACACATAGGCTTTCTTGAAATGGAAATTTATTATCATATTTTGAATACTCATATTCTGCTTTGTACATGGCAGTGAGGACCAAAATAAAATCACTCTGTTGGAGTAAGATATGGTCTGGCCAGCTGTGACTGAGTAAGCAGTACAAGCTCAGAATACTCTACCACAGGTCAGTCATAAATAGTTTATGTGATCATTTAGAGTAGAAATGTATCTCACTTCTTTTTGGAGTTACTGAAATTCTTTGCTCATAGAGCACACCATGCTGGGTGGTCCTTTGGAAGTATTTCTCATGACATGCAATTGATTCTTTTTTTTTTTTAATAATTATAACTTTTTATTCACAATACATATGCATGGGTAATTTTTTACAACATTATCCCTTGCACTCACTTCTGTTTCCATTTTTCCCTTCTCCCCTCTACCCCCACCCCTAGATGGCAAGCAGTCTTATACATGTTAAATATGTTATAGTATATCCTAGATACAATATATGTGTGCAGAACCGAAAAGTTCTCTTGTTGCACAGGAAGAATTGGATTCAGAAGGTAAAAATAACCTGGGAAGAAAAACAAAAATGCAAACAGTTTGCACTCATTTCCCAGTGTTCCTTCTCTGGGTGTAGTAGCTTCTGTCCTCATTGATCAATTGGAACTGAGTTATATCTTCTCTTTGTCAAAGAAATCCACTTCTATCAGAATACATCCTCATACAGTATTGTTGTGGAAGTGTATAATGATCTCCTGGTTCTGCTCATTTCACTCAGCATCAGTTCATGTAAGTCTCTCCAAGCCTCTCTGTATTCATCCTGCTGGTCATTTCTTACAGAACAATAATATTCCATAACATTCATATACCACAATATACCCAACCATTCTCCAATTGATGGGCATCCATTCATTTTCCAGTTTCTAGCCACTACAAATAGGGCTGCCACAAACATTTTGTCACATACAGGTCCCTTTCCCTTCTTTAGTATTTCTTTGGGGTATAAGCCCAGTAGTAACACTGCTGGATCAAAGGATATGCACAGTTTGATAACTTTTTGGGCATAATTCCAGATTGCTCTCCAGAATGATTGGATTCGTTCACAACTCCACCAACAATGCATCAGTGTTCCAGTTTTCGTACATCCCCTTCACCATTCATTATTTTTTCCTGTCCTCTTAGCCAATCTGACAGGTGTGTAGTGGTATCTCAGAGTTGTCTTAATTTGCATTTCTCTGATCAATCGTGATTTGGAACATTCTTTCATATGAGTGGAAATAGTTTCATCATCTGAAAATTGTCTGTTCATATCCTTTGACCATTTATCAATTGGAGAATGGCTTGATTTCTTATAAATTAGAGTCAATTCTCTACATATTTTGGAAATAAGGCCTTTATCAGAACCTTTAATTATAAAAATGTTTTCCCAGTTTGTTGCTTCCCTTCTGATCTTGTTTGCATTAATTTTGTTTGTACAAAGGCTTTTTAATTTGATGTAATCAAAATTTTCTATTTTGTGATCAATGATGTTCTTCTTTGGTCACAAATTCCTTCCTCCTCCACAAGTCTGAGAGGTAAACTATCCTATGTTCCTCTAATTTATTTATGATTCATTCTTTATGCCTAATCATGGATCCATTTTGATCTTATTTTGGTATATGATGTTAAGTGTGGGTCCATCATGCAATTGATTTTAAAATTCTTCAGAGAGAACTTAAGAGAATCCTTGTAAAAATCCTTGTATTATTTCTTCTGACCACATGTCTTATATAGGTTCTTCATGAAAAAGTCTTAGCCAAATATCTAGGATCAAACAATGTGGCCAGTCCATTTAGTCTCTGTGATAGAGTTTGAATGCTTGGCAGATTAGCTCAAGAAAAGACCTCAATGTCAGGTACCTTATCTTGCCAGGAGATCTTTTGAATCTTCCTAAAATAATTCAAATGGAAGTGATTCAATTTCCTGACAAAGTCTGATATACTGTCCATGTTGCACAGGAGTACAATGATTCTGTAGAACTTCAGTTTGATAGGCAATCTTAACACATCTTCTTTTCCTTTCTTCTGGGGCTTCCCAAACACTGAACTAGCTCTGGGAATGCCTCATCATTTGTGTGGACATCTCTGGAAAGTATGCCGCCAAGATCAGTGAAGTTATCCACAGCATTTAGAATTTCTCTATTTGCCTTAGACAATGATTCCTGGTTTCTGGGGGAAGGAGAAGGGAACTCCATAGCTATCTGGAAATAAAGGAAATTATATACAAAAGAGATTAGATTTATTACTGATTTCAGAGGCAAAACTAAAAGGAATGGGAAAAGTTGGAAAGAGGCCATTTTAGACTAGAAGTGAGAGAACGCTTCCTTTTTAAATATAATAATGACTTTTTATTTTTCAAAATACATGCAAAGATAGTTTTCAACATTGTAAAACCTTGTGTTTCAATTGTTCTCCCTCCTTTCCCACCTTTCTTCCTCCCTCCCCATCTCCCTTCTCCCTTTAAACAGCAAGTAATCCAACATTAATTAATGTTGCAATTAAACACATGCAGTTCTTCTGAACATATTTCCACATTTATCATGCTACACACACACACACACACACAGAGTCAGATCAAAAGGGGAAAAAATGAGAAAGAAAAAAGCAAGCAAACAACAAAAAAGATAAAAATACTACATTGTGATATACATTCAGTTCCCATAGTCCTTTCTCTGAATACAAATGGCTCTCTCCATCACAAGTCTATTGGAATTGGCCTGAATCACCTCATTGTTGAAAAGAGCCAAGTCCATCACAATTGATCATTTCACAATCTTGTTGTTGCTGTATACAATGCTCTCTTGGTTCTACTCACTTCACTTAGCATCATGTAAGTCTGAAATCAGCCTGCTAACTGTTTTTTATAGAACAATAATACTCCATTACATTCAGGTGCCATAACTGATTCAGCCATTCCCCAACTGATGGATATCTACTTGATTTCCAGTTTCTTGCCACTACAAAAAGACCTGCTATAAACATTTTTGCACATGTGGGTCCTTTTTCCTTTTTATGATCTCTTTGGGATATAGACCCAGTAGAAACACTGCTGGATCAAAGGGACCTTTGGGCATAGTTCCAAATTGCCCTCCAGAATGGTTAGATCAGTTCACAACTCCACCAAAGTCCCAGTTTTTTCACATCTTCTTCAACATTCATTATCTTTTCCTGTTATCTTAGTCAATCTGAGAGGTGGGAAATGTTGTCTTAATTTGTGTTTCTCTAATCAATAGTAGAACATTTTTATATGACTAGAACTAGCTTTAATTTCTTCATCTGAAAATGGTCAATTGATAACGTTTGACCATTTATCAATTGGAGAATGGCTTGTATTCTTATAAATTTGTGTCAATTCTCTAGATATTTTTAAAATTAGGCCTTTATCAGAAATCTTGGATGTAAAAACTTTTACCCAGTTTTCTGCTTCCCTTCTAATCTTGGCTGCATTGGTTTTATTTATACAAAATCTTTTAGATTTAATATAATCAAAATTATCCACTTAGCATTTCATAATGTTTTCTAGTTTTGGGCCATAAATTCCTTCCTTCTCTACAGATCTGAGGGGTAAAGTAACCCTTGTTCTGATTTGCTTATAGTAGCATCCTTCACAATTAAATCATGAACTCATTTTAATCTTATCTTGATATAGGGTCAGATGTTGGTCAATGCCTAGTTTCAGCCATGCTATTTTCCAGTTTTCCCAGCAGTTTTCATCAAATAGTGAATTCTTATCCCAGAAGCTGAAGTCTTTGGATTTATCAAACACTAGATTACTATACTCATTGACAATTATGTCTTGTGAATCTAACCTATTTCACTGAGCCAATACTCTATTTCTTAGCCAGTTCCAAATGGTTTTGAGGACCATTGTTTTATGATATAGTTTTAGATCTGGTACATTGAGGCCACCTTCATTTGCATTTTTTCCATTAATTCCCTTGAAGTGTTTGACCTTTTATTCTTCCAGGTGAATTTTATTTTTTTTCCTAGCTTATAAAATAATTTCTTAACTGTTTGAGAGAACATTTTTTTAAAACAATTCTATCTATCCACAGTCAAATAGGTTATCTTAAGATTCCTTAAAATGAATGTGTTCAAGAATGTGCTTACCAATTTATTGAAGAATGCATTTTGTTTAGCATTGAACTAGATGGACATTGTAGTCTCTTCCAGTTATGAAATTCATGATCTGCCTGTCCATCTTTAAGGGTGGTTAATGTCTTTTAAGTAGTGCCTGAGACAAAGGTCTATCAGGAGACAATTGATATTTGGAACTGAATTCAAAGGGACCAATGCTATGTAGAAACTTGCTATGTAGAAATATTATAGATAAACTAGGCTAAATCTGATTCCATTCTTCCCAGAGACAGAAATAATATAGGGGACAGTTAGCTGCAGAGATGTTGGAGGGAAATGTTTATGCTTTTGTCATTGCTGCATCTTTAATATTCCTTTGTAATATTTCATTTATAATAAGTCCTGTAATCTAACTGTTGAACCTAAGTTGGTATATACAGTTGTGGGTCTTGGGTTGATAGCAGTAGAGAAAAGATACTCCAATACCTGAGGTAGCCCCTAGTATTTAACTGAAATAGTGAACTCAGAATATATATGTTACATCTGGTTTCATGGAAACTTGGTTTTCTATTGACTTTTTATATTATTTTTGCACTCTTTACTTTGAAAATAGTCTCACATTATAAACTTTGAAAAATTCATTTCATGTTTTCATATTACAGATCCTAAAGATATAAAGTGTTCTTCCACACCATTAATTGTGAGTACAATTGTTTCATTTCTTTCTTTCTGTGAATTAAAGTTCCTGGTTTCTTATAACTCCCAGTAATCAAAAAATTCTATTCCCATATTCAGAGAACTATTGTGTGTATTTTAAGAATTATAATGAATGGTTCTTATTATTTATATTTGCAATATAGTATTTATAGTCTAATTTAAAATAGTTAATTTTTTTAAAAATCTATAATCTCATTATTTTAAATATTCCTTCATACTTTCTTGGCTTATACAATTCTCAACTAAGTTTTCATTCAATTCCTTCCAAGAGAATCAATTCAAAATATTGATGCCTTTCACCAGGGCTTTCAACATTCTCCCAGTATAGGGACAACTATTTGCATTAACATATGACAGTCTTACTACCTTTATCAGTCTTGTATGTAACATGAAAAAATGGTGTAGCCAAATCTGAAAAACATATGAGTGTTTCAGTGAATTACAAATTCAAAATGTCAAAAGTACATCATGGCGACCAAAAAGACTAATGTACATTTACTATCCTTTGAAAGGTATAGTGTCCACAGTGAAGGAAGTATATTTCCCAATGAACTCTGGCCTTCACTGAACATTATGTATTATTAGGTTTAGTTATGCATGCCACATTTCAAGTGTACAAAAGAAATGATAGCCAGGATTATGTAGGACCTCAAGAACATGTCTTTCAAGAACCAGTAGAAATGACTGAATGAGTTTAGCCTTGAAAAGAAAAAGCTTAAAGGATTTGTTACCTGTCTTCAAATCTATGAAGGACTGTCAGGTTTTAGATTTATTCCACTTGGCTCTAGATGACAAATCTAGGAGTCATAAGCAAATGTTGCAGAAAAGCTTGATAAAATATCTTTTTAACAATTTAATTATACAAAAGTGAAATGTTTTGGATGACCACTTTGGGAAAAAACTATTTTAGTACTGAATGGAGATGAATCTTGTAGAGTTGATTCTCAGTCTGGTGCTGATTAGTCTAGAAGGCCTCTAAAATCCTTTTAACCTTTGAGATTTGGGGACATGGACACCAGTGTCAAGAAATTGTTTATATATGTCTTTAGTTCATTATCACTTACATTGGGCCTTCACTAAAAGAGGGCAACTCTTTTGAAGCTGCCATAAATATATTATTCCATTTGCCACAGCAACCATTCTAAACCTTTTCATCCCTCATCAGGTCTTTTTTAGCATCTTGCCTCCAGCATCTCAGCAGAAAACATTGACTCCTTTAATTATTAAATTAATAACAATACTAAACACATAAGCATTCAAATACTCAAAACAAAAATCCATTAGTTAAATGGAAAAAATAGATATCTCCCTAGTTTTTTCCCAAGGCCTCACCTTTAAGCTGGCTACTCTCTCTCTTCCCTTCCCTAATTGACCCTATGGTTAGCCAGTTTAACTCCACATTGTCCTCTTGAGACCCTTGGTCTTAGAAGCCTCAGCCTTGAATTGCTTCTACTATCTTTTGCCTTTATTCTAACTCATGCTGCTGAAAGAAACTGAAGAAAATCACAAAACTGCTTCCTGGCTCCACTATAAATTTATCTTATATAATCTCAACTGGGTCTTCATTGCTGCAATGCAATGTATTTCTCTAATTTTCATTCAGGTGAAACAGATTTCTCCAAATTTACCAATGATTTCTTAACAGGCACAGCTTATGACTAATTCTTCTTTGACATTTATTTGATCACCCTCTTCTCTTGGATATTCTACTCTTTTGCTTTGTTTTGGGTGGGGGGGAAATATGTGCATGTGCAAGTGAATGAGAGAGAGAGAGAGAGTGAGAGAGTGAGAAAGAAAGAGAGAGATCTATCATGCCCCATGGATCAATTCTAAGGCTTTTCCTGTCCTATATTATCTTATTAGGTGTACCCATATAGTCCAATAAATTGAATTATCTTTTCTATGTAGATGATTCTGAATATTTCTCTAATTAATTCCTCTTCACACCTCTACCCTTACATTAATAACTATCCTTTGACATTTTGAATTGGATATCCCCAAAATAACAAATTTAATATCCAAAACTGAACTTAATATTTTTACTCAAATCCTTCCCTTCTTCCTAATTTCCTTATGATTGTTAAGGGTATCACCATCTTTCCAATCCCCTCAGCTTACAACCTACATATCCTACTTGACTCATCCCTCCCTCTTATCCCACAAAATTCTGTCAGCTATTAAATCCCATCCTTTCTTTTTTTGTAACACTTCTCATATTTGTGCCCATTTCTCTACTTACTTATCTTTCTATTATAGTTCAGGTCTTCATCAACTCATTCTTGGAGTATTATAATAGCTTTTTGGCTCATCTTGTGGCACTCTATTCTGTGCTCTACTCAGCTGCCAATATGATGTCACCCTACTACACATAATGGCTCCCTATTACTTCCAGGATCAAAAATCCTTCTTGGCTTTTATGGCCCTTTATAATTTGCTCCTTTCCTATTTTTCTATTCTTAACTTTGCTCCTCTAAATGCTGTTCCTTGATAATGATCTTTCATTTCCTAAATCTGTGTCTTTTTACTGGCTGTATTTGCAATGGATTCTCTGACTTCAAAACTCAGCTCAGCTCCACATTTCAGAGGAGATCTTTGCTGATACCCTCATTAGTATCGCCATCTCTCTGAGATTATCTCCCATGTACATTATATTTATCTTGTACATGCATAACTATTTGCATGTTGTCTCCCCCATTAGAATGTATGCTCTCTGAACACAAAAGATCAGGTTTTTGCCTTTCTGTGTATAGCCAGAACTTAGCATAATGTCTCATTCTTAATAGATGATTAATACATGCTTATTGATTGACTTAGTGGACAGTATTTTTAAAAATTTTCAATACTATTTTATTTTTCCAACACATGCAAAGATAGTTTTCAACATTCATGTCTGCAAGTCTTTGTGTTCCAGATTTTTTTCTCTTCTTCTCTTACATACTCTAAGTTAAATATCACACATATTTTTATGTTTAAACATATTTTTATATTTGCCATGCTGTGCAAAAAAAAAAAAAAAAGACATCAGATTAAAAGGGGAAAAATAAGAAAGAAAAGAAATAACCAACAAAAGGTGAAAATACTATGCTTGGATTTATATTTAGTCTCCATAGTTCTCTCTTTGGATGCAGATAGCATTTTTCATCCCAAGTCTATTGGAATTGCTTTTAATTACCTCATTGCTGAGAAGAGTCAAATCTAGCACAGTTGATCATCCCATAATCTTGTTGTTATTGTATACAGTATTCTTTTGATTCTGCTTATTTAACTCAGCATCAATTTATGTAAATGTTTCTGGGTTTTTCTGAAATCAACCTATTCACCATTTGTTATAGCAGTAATATTCCATTACATTTAAATATTGAAAGTATGGAATTTTTTTTTAAAGATCACATTGTTGTTTTTTCTTATTTTCCCTTGTGGCTATATAGTGTTATAGCTGTCTCAATCCATGTTTTTCTTTCTTTTTTTCCCCACTAATTATAGAGGGTTCATATGCCTGCTCTTCCATCTACACTCCACTTAATTTGTTATGTAATTGTGGGAAACTTAATGTACCTTTGTGGACCTCAGTTTTTTCATGTGTAAAAGAAAGGGGTAAATGTGTTAAGCTCTAACTTCTCTTCTGACTTCAAATCTGTGCTTCAGTGTTTCATTGATATATCTGTTAAACTAGTTTGAGAATGAGCGTGTACTATTCTATATAAAGATCAGTTCCCAGGGCCTCAATTCCAAACCCTTCCACTCATTTTCTTTCTTATCCAATAAGGAATTTGCAAAAGTATTCATAAAACAACAAAACAAAAAATTACAGATGACAGACATTATATTCATTGGGAGACTGGCTTATACACATGGCTTATACCCTTTGGAAAGGGTAATTATATAATATATAATTTGCTTGTTATTTTATAGATTTCTAAATATTTAGTATCAAACAAATATCTTTTCTCATTCTAAAATGGCAACATTTATCTAAACTACAGTAAATTTTCTACTTCATTGATTTGATAGTACCTTATAGCTAATATCTTAGGGAAAACCGAGCTTCCAGAAGAGAACTTAATATAGAGAAAAGACCAGTTGACTGTGTTTGAAGAATTATGTTCTCTTCCCAGCTCAGTCACTACCCTATTTGACCAAGTCACTTCAAGCAAACAAACAAACAAGTCATAAGCATTTAATGTGTGCCTCACACACTGCACTAAGCATTAGGAATATAAGGACAAACGTGAGGCAATCTCTGAAGGTGAAGGTGCTTACATTCCAATTGAGGAGACAATATGTTTATATATAATATTTAGAAAATAAGTACAAAGCAATTCAGAGAAGAAATATACCAGCAAGTAGGATAATGAGAATAGATTTCATTTAGAAGGTGATGCTTGAACTTAGTTTTGAAAGTAACTGAAGATTACAAGCAGTAGAGGTAAGAAGAAATGCATTGCAATTATGAGGGCTACTTGGTACAAAAGCAAGGAAAAAAGAACATAGAGTGTTGTATGAAGGGTATACCAGAGCAATCAGGAGGTCAGAATAGGTGAACCATGAAGTGCAAAAAGACAATGAATATATAAGAAGTTAGTTCAAACGGGGGACAAAATGTAAAGACTTTTTGTATGTAAATGTAAAGAAAAATTTCCAGAAAGTATTTTCTTATATCTCTCTCCTTTGAGGCTTAGTTTTTTTCTTTATAATTTTTCATCATTCATTTTTTATTGTTTTATGGTTCTTGTCTTTCCATTTACATTGTTGTAGTCATTGTGTAAATTTATTTTCCTGGATTTGCTTACTTTACTTTATACACATTCAGCTAAGTCTTTCCATGTTTTTCTATTTATTGTTTCTTATGGCACACTAATATTCCAGTTCCATCATGTACTAGAATTTGTCTAGGTATTCCCCAATTGACAGATATCTGTTTTGTTTTCAGTCCATTTCTATGACAAAAAACACAGCAAAAGAAATTTTGACATATGGAGCCTCACCTTTTTGCCAGTGACCTCCTTAGAGTTGATGCCTAGCAGAGGATTATTGGGTCAATGAATATAAACATTTAACCACTTCATTTGCATAAATTACATTCTGAAATGGTTATACCAGCTTATAATAGAACCAAAAATGTATTAATCTTTCCACATTCCCAATTTTGTCATCTTAGCTAATTTGCTGACAATCCCATGATTGTATTGATTTACATTTCCCTTATTATTAGTCACTGGGAACAATCATTTATATGATTGGAAATAGTTGTAAATTCTTTTTAGAGCTATTTGTTCATATTCTTTGACAACTAATCTATTGGGGAATAACCTTTCATCTGTTTGCCAGTTTCTGAATTTCTATATATCGTAGTTACCAAGCCTTATCAGAGATATTTGATATAAAGATTTTTTCTCTTTCTTTTTTACTTTCCATCTTTTCCTGGATTCATAAATTTTGTTTTCAAGTTACATTTATGCTATTTTTTTGTGCTTGCTTTATTTGTCTGGTCCTTAAATTGGGAGTACCTGAGTTCAGATCTAGACCCAATAAAATAGAGATAATAATCATAATTATCTTCCAGGGTTATTGTGAGAATGAAATAAGGTAATATTTATAAAGCACTTAGCACAGTTCCTAGAACACTGTAGGTGTTTAACAAATGCTCATTTTCTTCTTACCTTCCTCCTACCTATGACTGTGAAAAGTATTATCTACTTCTCTTGCAATTATTTTATAGTGTGATCTTTAAAGCACTGAAACTTATTGAACTGAAGAATGCCAAAACATATCTGTTCTACCTGACACATATAAAGAGGGGAGAAAGGCTTGAGGCAAAATGGGGAGCTAGTTCAATAGCTCAAATTGAAGGTAGTGAAAGCCTTAGTAAAAATAGTTTCTGAGTGAGTGGAGAGGAAGATACATATGTGACAAATATGGAGGCAGATCCTTAGTCCTCAGTTTCTTCATCTGGAAAAAGAGATCATAAAGGCAGAGCACTATTGAATACTTCCCTCCAATTAAAATTATTTGCCTTTGTTAAGAACTTTGATTTAGTCAATTGGAACCACATGTGAATAGAACTTATACCCCAGCTTTAATGTAGGGACTTGGCTATTCCCTGAGGAATTTATATTAAAGGGGGGAGGGGAGAGGAGAGAAGAGGTTATTTCAGAATCAATGAGATTTGGAGAGGAAATAATAAAGAAAACTTGAACTGAACAGAAGGTACCCAGAAACAGCTAGTGGAAGAAGAAAAGAAAGGAGGAGTGAATTGTATCAAAGGAAATATTAAGGGTCATAGGTCCCATAAAGCATCTCAGAACTTGCAGTGATTCTATCAGTTTTATGTACTTACCCAAGGATAGAGGAAAGTTCCTGGAAAAGGTCTGCTCACAGAACAGAAGATTCAGTGATTTTACCAGTTTTATACTTACCCAATAGATAGAGGGAAGTTCCTAGAAAACATCTGCTCTGTCCCCATCTTTCCCACAATACATGTTTATCATTAGAAACTACAATATCCTTTGTTGCTTTGTTGCCCAAATGTTTCCAGTAAGCAGAATTTTGCTTTAATCTCAAAGAGGAAGAACTAAATAACTAGAGGAAGAAATAAATAAAAATGAAAGCAAGAACCCAAACCTGTATATGAATGTTAGGAACTTTCCTAACAGGAGAATCAAAGTGACTCTGACTATATGCTTAACTTTCCGTCTAAAACAGGGTAAAGCATATGGATGTTAGGGGCCATTATTTTGTCTATAGGCCTTCAATAGGTTATTATGAGAGACTCTTTCATGTCTCATATTGTAATTCTTTCTGAAATCATAAGAGAAATTCCTTTCTGAAAAAAGTTGGTGGTTCAAGGAAAATTATCCTGCTGTGCCCATATTATTAACTTCAAAATACTTTAGATAATATCTTAGGCAGCAAATATTTGAATTATTTGCCAAGTGAAAAGAAACAGCCATGCTACTTTTAGAACATAAACACATTTATAAATCTTTCCGAGAAGAATAACTGATCAGTACAAGCAGTACCATCTCATTAACCAAAGAAAACAGTGGAAGGTAGAACCTGTTTGGCAAAAACTTGGCAAGAGAGCCAATGAAACAAAGGCATCTAAAGGGTCACTTAAGGTCAAAATGGGAGAACAATAAACAATTAAAATGAAAAAGATCTACAAAGATGATTATAAAAAACTTTTTTTTTTCAACATTGAGAAAAATAGGACTACCTCACTCTGATTCTAGCATTAAAATTCAAATTTGTCCTTGTAGGGGAGGTAGAAATAGTACTAAAGAGAACAAAGATAGAAAAAGTAACCAAACTGGACTAAGTATAAGTAGAAGAGATTCATGCTGGAAAGGATGAATTTGTAAAAGTGTTGAGTGATTAAAGTATTATTTATCTGAGGAGATAGGCTTAGAAAAAGTTCAAAAAGCGTGTAAATTAAGATCAGACCTTGTTAAAATTGTAAAAGGAGTCCAAGGAAAAGATCAACAATTACTGACCTAAACGTGTGCCCAATTTGCCATACATACAAAATCTTGAGCTTGATGAGAGTCATCTATACATGAATGAAGAACCTCCTTAACGATGCCTAAATCTCTTCGGACCAGGGAACAAAATGAAAATAGACATAATCCATTTGTCTCATCCTGAAAGACATCTCAAAATGAAAACTACTAGAAATATCATAAGTAAAATAGAAAACTTCCAGAAGAAAGAAAAAGCTTATAATTAATCAAAAAGAAAGAGTTCAACTACTACCAAGAAATAACAGCAGTCATTACACAAAGTAGTTATAACTTTTAAAAAAAGGAGAGTATATAATACATTTTGAAAGGCAAAAGAAAAAACTTATAACCAAAGAAAATAAATAATCCAATGGGGGAAATGGATGTTTCATAGAATAAAGATGATAGATTTATGGAAATTAATAAAGGGGAGTGAAAAAAGTTTACATACTGCTATACTATACATTGCTCCTTTGTAAAAGTTGATGATGTATTGGTGCATAAAAACTTCACCAAAAATGTAGAAAAGTAGAAATATGTAATACATGATTTAGTGATGACAGGGCAATATTAGATTCAGTAAGAGACCTTTAAAGAATTAAAAGTTGTTGGAATCTAACTCTAAAGACCTGGTGCATCAAGAATAAATATAGAAACCATAGAAAATTACAATAATGAGATATCATACCAAAACTTGCAGGATTCAGTTAATACAGTTTTTAGGGCAAAAATTCATGTAATCAAATGTATTCATTAACAAAACAGGGAAAGGAATCAGTTTATTGGGTACACAATTAAAAAATTTTAATGACAAATCAAAAGTTCTCAAGTGAGCAACAAAGAAAAATTTGAACATTGATAAAGATTAATAAAATTGAAGACAAATATATGGAACTGATAATTTATAAACTTTTTTAAAGAAACTAACAAGATAAAGATCTAATCTCATTTTTAAAAAGAGGAAAGCTATAGTTATCAAAAAATTTAAAAAGAACTCACAACAATTGAAAAGAATGTTAAAAAAATCATCAGGAATTATTTTGTCCACTGGTTTCTTAATATTCTTATTTTCAGCTGTTCTATATCTTTCATAAAAGTTATTGACTTAGAATTTTTTATTTGAAGACTCTAGTCTTTCCCAGCAGAATATAACCTCATTATGAGAAGATTTTGTTTCATTCTTTGTATTTGTCTCCCCAGCCCTTTACGTAGTATTTAGCATATAATTGGCATAGTTGATAAATACTTCTTAATTGATTGTTTGATTATGCCATATACTGCCTTTCAGGCAAATATGATTTTCACTCTATAATAAATGAATGAGCTGAAGCTCAGAGACATGTAAATGATGTATTTAGTCATGCTCATAAGGAAAGTAAGCATTAGAAGTGGAAAATGACACCAGGACTCTCCTGATCAGAAGTCCTGCTCTCTTCCTATTATGTGAAGCCTCTCTTGAAAAGAGGCTACTCTGTATGTGTATATATACATATATATATTACTTTCTTCATGACATTACATCAAGTTTATGGATGAAAAAGGGCAGTATCATTGAGATGGAGTTAGCAAGGTGGTGTAGTGGATAGAGTAATGGATAGATGAAAGAGTGGAGTCAGAAAGACCTATGTTAATTTCTGGCCTCACATACTATCTGTGTGACCCTAGGAAAATCATTTAGCCCTATTTGCCTCAGTTTCCTCATCTGTAAAATAAGCTAGAGAATGGAATGGCAAATTACTCCAGTTTGTGTACCAAGAAAATTCTAAATTGGGTCACAAAGAGTTGAACATAATTAAAACAACTGAAGAAGAATATCAGTAATTTAAACAAATATGGGGAAACAAATGGATAATGATTCTCTATTTGTCAGACCTTATTATGCAGTTGATTATCTTTTGAGTTGCATACCTTAGCAGGTAAATATGAAACATGTGCTAAAAAGAGATCACAAGATGCATGATTAAGAAGGAAGAGAGTAGGCTAGATTTTATTTGCACATGTTTATAATTCCTGCTAGTTGAGGAGACTGAAGTTAGTAGATTGTTAGTTCTAAGTTTCATTAGCTGACAGATATTCACACTAAATTCAGTTTTAATATGCTGAGCCCTCTGAATCAGAAAAATCATGGTATTTAAAGAAGAATTAACTGATAACAGGTCAAAAATAGAGTAGATCAAAGCTCTAATAGTAAATTAATAGTAAAGTCAAGATCATAAATAAACTGTTACATGTACAACCTGGGTGAGATAAGGAGATCCACTCAGAAAAAAGAGGAAGAAAAGAAATTTCATAAAATTTTCAACAATTATGTTATACCCAAGAACATACAAAAATGATATCTTTCAATTCCATTAAATCAACTTTCATTGTCTCTTATGTGCAAAGCATTAGGTGAGACATTGGAGAGACAAAGACAAAAAAAAATTCCATGCCCTCCAGGAGTTTACATTCAATTTTTAAAATTAAAGCTTTTTTATTTTCAGAACATATACATAGATAATTTTCAACATTCACCTTTGCAAACTTTGTGTTCCAAATCTTTTCCCTTCCTTCCCCCTATCTCCTCCCTCAGACAGCAGGTAATCCAATATATGGTAAACATGTGTAATTCTTCTATACATATTTCCACAATTATCATGTTGCACAAGAAAAATCAGATTAAAAAGAAAAAAAAATGAGAAAGAAAAGAAATTCAGAGTTTACATTTTATTGGAGAGTAACATGTACACGAATAACTATACAAGACAAAGTGAGGAGACAAAAGAACTAAGAACTAGAGGACTGGAAAATGCTTAATTGAATAGATGACCTGAGTTGAACTCTGAAGGAATATAAGAATTCTCAGAAGTGGGGATAAAGAAGGAGTCCATATGACTTATCCAGAGAAAGGTAGGATATGAAGTATTGTGTATGAGTAATGTCTAGTAGTTCAATTTGGCAAGAATATAGATTGTAAAAGGATAATAGAATAAAATAAAGTAGTATCAGCTTGTAGGATGCTTTAAATGCCAGGCAGGAAACCACTGAAAGTAATAGAAAAGTCCCTGGAGACTTTTAGGCAGGAAAATGACATGATCAGAATACTGTCTTTGGAAGATTATTTTTTGATGTTTTTGAAAGATATATTGGAGAGTGAAGAGTTTAAAAACAGGGAGTTTTGTAGCTTTAATGTAAGTGTTCTCATTCTTATGCTATATGATTGGTTGTGAATCTTGGCACACTCTTTAAAGTATAAAAATAGTACTTGACCCAAAAGGCAAAGGATGAGGCATGAGGTAAGTAGAAGGTAACATATTTTTAATGATAAGTACATGAAAGTGACATAAAAGGTGTTACTAAGAGAGTGTATGATTATTGGGTGCCAAAGACAAAAATATAGGCATGTGGCTTTTTTCCACAATGGCCTGAACTGAAATAGAGGAGAAAGACATAAGGAGCTATTTTCCTGTCCCACTTACTGCAAAGCTTTGGTTCCCAAAGTTTCAATACTTGTTGTTACCAAATCAAGGAATAAAGGGAAGTGACCACAAAAAGAAAATCTTAAATTCTGACTTATAACACTAGTGTCAGGAATTTAGAGTAATATAGCTTTTTCCTAACATGTCATATCAAGATATAACTGGAAAGTATTTATAGTTTGATTCAATACTTTTGCACTCTTTTTTTTTTTAATTATTAAATGCTTTTTGTAATAGGGTCATGAGACCTTTCTCGATCTGGCAAAATGTCATAGAATGGGAGTGGGAGGAGATGGTTAGACTGTGACTAGATACTAATCCAAACTGTGACATCAAACATGGAAGATAGTAAGTAGTCTTTGGAACTAAAGAGGAATTTGTGAAGAATTTGTTCATTTGATTGTTTTATTGATGTTAGTAAGTTTAAAATAAAATGGGATGATATGAGCAAGAAAGAAGAAATTTGAGAGTTTGTGGATGATCGGTGATCTGCAGCAATGTCCATAACACCTTTATCAATTTGATGACTATCTATTAAGATAATATGACTTTAACTGACTCATTATTCTCCCTATCTCTCTCCAAAACACACAAATTTAAAAATCTGTTGTCTATTCATGGCCATGTTTATATACACTGTTCTTTTAGAGCTTAATGTTCTTAAATGATTCTCTATTGTACCACTTGTTAAAAAAAAAAAAAGTGAGTTTGGCTTGAATTTTGTTTATTGGTTCAAGAGTTGTTTTAATTTAACATGTAGAATGCAGTGTTTTGTTTTGTTTTTCAGAGCTCAAAAAGCTTTGAAAATGGTACTAACAGATTCAGAGTGCAAAAACAAATTCTGTACACCAAGGAAAGTAGTAAAAATCTGGTAAGTCATGCATGATATTTTCTCACCACTCTGCAACCAGTCTAAACCAAATCCATTACTGAAAAAATCATTTATAAATGAGTCACACTGTATTTATTTGTCAGAATGAAGTTTTAAATTCAACATATCATGCTCCTGTCATTAAGCACTCAGTTCCGGTTCTGAGGAAAAGATAAAAGTTGAGGAAAGAATATTCTTGTCCTCAAAAAATTTGCAAATTGGTATGAAGGAAGAGTAAAACAAGTCAAGTACAAGTAAAGGACAGAATATGATAAGTTCCTAATAAACATTGTTCTTGGAGAGAACAAACTCCAAAATCTGAAACTTTTTTAGAAAGAAATTTATTAATTATTTGGTGGAAGAGAGCTAGCTGGGAAGCGGGTGTAGTTCTAGAAAATTTACATTGGAAAGTACTAACCATAAAATCATGAAGAGTACAATTAAACAATTTTGTTGAGAGGGCAACTTCAAAGCAAGGTAAATTGAGATAAATATGAGTTACTGAAAACATCCAATAAAATTAGGGCAAAAACAAAACATAAAGGAATCCAAAACTTGAATGAATTCTAAAAAGACCTGGGGAAGAAGGAGAAAACAAATGCTTTGGGTGGATCTGGGACCTAGGAGAACCCAAAATACTTGGTAGCTATCTCCAACATTCCTGGAATAATTGGAATCAGGTGATATTCTGGGTATGGATAATTCTTAATCACATAGAATTTGATTTTAAAAGTATAGTAAGTTTTCCCAAAGAATATAGAAAATAATTTTTTCACAATGTACAGAAGTTCTATATAGAGTAGAAAGAACACATATTAACTGTGGTTGGGGCTATACAGTTGTTTTAAACAGTGGATTAAAAGCCAATAATAGCTGTGTCAAATGCAATTAGAAGCCATACATAAGAAACATTATTGCTGCATGGTGACTTTGTTTTAAAATATCTTACCAAGATTTTCATTCTCTTACTCCAGTCTGTTTTCATCTTATGTTTTCATTTAAGTAGGAAACTTGAAAAGTTTCCATATACTTAACAAGTTCTATATTTATACATGCAAATATTCCATTTGTAAAGGAAATTTAAATTTAATGGCTACTGCACATTTTTAAACTGAGATCTAAAGAGAGTCCTAGTGGTGATTTGTGTCTCAAAGGTGATTCTGATTACAAGATTTTTAAACATTTTAATCATTTGGTCAGAATTTGAGGAAAAAACTAATAATAGAATGAATTTTTCTTTTAACTGCTACTGCTTTATTTAATGCTAAAGTTAGACATTTCTTTATAATATACTTCAATATTACCATAATATTTATTATGAAGCTATTTAAAGTAACACCCGCCAGATTATTGTGATTTTTCTATACTGTAAGAATATAACTAATTTACCTTTAAACTGTAATACAGTTTCTATCCTTAAGACTAGAAGCCATGTCTTATTCACCCTGATAGCCTAGCATAGTGATCTGCACATAGTAGGAGCTCAATAAATATATCTTGAACTAAATATACATGTTATGTTTTAAAGGACTGATTATTTACAATAAATATTTCATAAAGATAATTACATAAGATTATCTGAGGCAGCTTAGCATTATACATGGAAAGAAAATCTGTTTCATGGGCTGTATGACATGGTATAAATTATACTCTCAATATTCTAAAAAGCTTTCAAAAAATGTTACATAATAACTGAGAGTATACATTGGTAACAAGTTCTTTGCAACAAATCTCTAGAATGATGAAATCTTAGGTCCAAGAAGAAAAAAAAGAAAAGTAAGCTGTTGAGAAAAATTTGGGTCCTATTATGAGACTACTGCTAAAGAAGTTCACTTGACCACTGCATTTATTAAGCATTCACTATGTACTAGACATGAGGATACAGGAATAAAACAATTCCTACTCTCAAAGAACTTGCATTCTAAATAAAGAAAAAACATATACATGCATAAGTCTGGAATATAAAATGAGAACGTTCAACACAAATAACTAAGGACTCCATCATTTTAGAGGAATCAGGAAAAGTTTCCTGTAGAAGGTTGTCCATGATCTGTGACTTAATGGAAGAAAGCATCCTGGGAGAGGAAAGTATATTCCTGTCATAAGAAACAGTCAATGCAAAGTTCCATAGAGGGGGCATATATGAAAATCAGAAAGGTCACATTTGCCAAATTATGAATATAATATATGGGGTAATATACTATGTAGCTGGAAAGATAGATTGAAATCAGGTTGGGTAGCTAGGTGGCACAGGGGTAGAGCACTGGTCCTGGAATTAGGAGAACCTGGGTTTAAATCCAGCCTCAGATAGTTGATACTTACTAGCTATTAGCTATGTAATTTAACCCTGATTCCCTTGCCAAAAGAAAAAAAAGAAGAAGAAAAAGAAAAGAACAGATTGGGAAGGACTTTAAAAGCTAAATATTTGATCCTGGAGGAGTTACAATTCATTGAACTATACAAAGAAATTAATGTTTAATTAGAAAAGTATTTATATGGAATTTATTTAGAAGGGGAATAATAATGAGGAAAGCTGTGCTTTAAAATCCTCACGGTGGCATTTTTGTGGAAGATAGACTAGAAGATAGAAAAGATTTGAGGAATGGAGACCACTTTAGGGGAGTACTGAAATCATCTGAAGAAGAGTAAAAGTGAGGAGTTGAGTATAATTCCTGGATTATAAACCTGAGAAATTGAAAGAATAGTGATGTCATTGACTGAAAGAGGGAAATTTGTGAGAGGTATGAATTTGGAGGTGTTCCCAGATAATTAGTGAAAAATCTACAAGCCTATTTTGAAGTAACAGATATATCTTGCATCAAGCCCCATAGTATTGCAAAGACTCCTAAGTGAGATTCAGGCATGCAAAGAATTCTGCCTGATTACTCAGATAGCAGAAACCAAGAATGTAGAAAGTATATTTTCTAGATCTTAATGCAAAATGGTATGGACAACTTACATTCCATGAATACACTGGATTAGTACTATGGATAGAAAATTAATTGAAAATTATTTTTTTTTAATGAACAGGTTTCTTTTGGGAAATCAACTAATAATATCAAGATTTCCTTGAAACAAAGGTTCCATGTTTTCCTAGTAATGATATAGAGCTACAAAGCATAGAGTACCAGTTTGTGAAAATTTAAAGTTTTAAATCACCTACAGAATAATAGAAAGATTTATGATGAGAATTTTATGCAGCATTTCAATAAGAAATGTTGTAAACAATATTACCTAATAAATGTATGGTTGGAGAAAGAAGTTTAACTAGTGTGAAAGGGAGGTTTAACTAGTGTACATCCTACTTGTACTCACACAAAACCAAGTAGAGGAAGATTGCCAACATATTAGATAGAATCCTAATAGAGGATTTCCTGGAAGATATGGACAAGAGCTTCAAAAGATAAATGTATGTATAGATCATGATGTTCATGTTTGAAGAAAGTATGTGGATGAAATCACAAATCCATAGAATTATAAAATTATTCTAATATAGAAAAGGCTACTTCCTTAGCCAGTGTTTGCTTTAGTATTCAAAAGATCCATTCATTAATATTGTTAGATTTTCCAACAACACAGTTTATACTCCATCCCATCTCCAGCACTTATAAGTGCTAAGTACCTATCACTCAAGTAAGCTGCTTTGGGGGACATGTAATTTATTGTCCCACCTATAATCAAGCTTCATAGATATAAAATTTTCTAACCTTTAAATTCTATATAAATGATCCACACAAAAAAAGAAGGTAAATAATGAGATATTTAAAGGGGAACTTTAATGATAGAATCAATGTTTGATAACTATTAACTAGAATATCTTTTTTCTTTAAATTGGATTTGTAAACAGGATCCTGAGATTCAGAGTTTGTTATCAGATGGTGAAAATGGTACAATTCAACCAAAGTTTGTCACAGTGTTACATGGTGATGGAGGAAATGGGATGGCAGCAATCAGTTTCCTAGGTGCCTTGAGAATTCCTGTGAGTATTTTTCTAGAAGGGTCAAAATCTATTCTCTGTGTCTCATCTGATATAATTTTGTGATACACATTAATAAACAGTTTTGTCCTACTTTTAAAAATAAAAATTCATATTTTATGAATTATGTAGAACATAGAAAATCAATTTTAAAATAGCATGTTATGGTAGTTATTGATGCACTCAGATGCATGTAAATATACATAAGCATTTAATTGTATTAATGTAATGTTTAAAAAGGAATATAAAATTATTAAATAACAACTTGAACAAATGTTTAAGTATTCAGCAATTTTTTTGTCACACTTATTTTTCCTTGCCATCTTAGAGCACAATTTCTATTTATTTAGCCGAGGCAATTGGGGTTAAGTGACTTGCTCAGGATCACTCACCTTGAAAGTATTAAGTGTTTGAGGCTGGACTTGAACTCAGGTCCTCCTAACTTCAGGGGCAACACTCTAACCACTGTGTCATCTAGCTATCCCTATTGGAAAGAAATAGGAAGCTATAAAGTTGTAGATAAATTTAAGAAGGAAAAAATTCTAAGGCAAGAAACCATAGTAAAAATATTTTAGTTATTATTGAAGCCTAATAAATACCATCAGATTCTCTTGGCACATTTCCAAGGGAAAATTCCAAGGGAAGCAGATGAGGAATGGAGTAGAATAATGAGTGAGGCAAAGCAGGATTCTTTTTGAAAATCTTAGTAACTTTTTTCCTTGTACATATTGAGGAGCTCCAAAAATGGGATGGAAAGGAATAGGGAGGAGAAGAGTTACTCAGATATCAGAGAATGAGTTTAAATTTTTATTTGTCAGAGCTCTTTAACTAGATCAACAGAAACTTCTGGGATCAATAAAAAAAAATTCAATACTATTCAAGTACTATAAACTAGAGAATGGGGAAAGTCAAAGACAAAAATTATATATAGAAGACTAGCATGCTTTTTTGAAATCACCAATTAGATGATATAGGAATTTATTTCATACTACAGGTGTTATATAATATTTATAAAAGTTCTATCCTTTCCTTTGGGAATTTAACACATTCAAAATGGGGAAAATATTAACATAAACTGAGAAAACATAAAAGATTCTATTTAAGAGCAGAAAATTATTTTCATACCAAATTGAAGCTAGAAATATCTTGTTACTTTTTTCCTTATAAGTATTTATTGAGGACCTTACTTTTGTTAAGCATTGTGCTAGGTGCTAAATATTGGGAGAGGATAGAGACTCTGTTCAAGGAGCTTATAGTTGATTTGGCTTTATTATGACAGGTACAGATAAATACAAGATGCAAAGAAACATGAGCATAATATTCTAAAAATAATCAAAGATGGAAAACACTTTCAGCTAGTGAGATCAGTGAAAGATATATAAAAGAGATCACATTTGAGCTAAACTTTAAAGGAAGATAAGGTAGTAATAAAGAGGACAAGCATTGCAAATATGAGGGGTGAATCTGGACACATATAAAAAGAGAAGCTTGTAGTCAAGTTTGAGAAATAGCTAGTGGTTCAGTTAGACTAAGACCTAAATCATATGATCATGTGAAGGAGGATAATGTGAAATAAGTAAATCAAATAACAAAATACTCATAAACACAGATTTTAAACATATATATATATATATATTATATATATATACATTCTATATTGACATTTGTCTTTCAATATCTAACAATTATTTCTAGGTCTTTTATTTATCCACATTTAGGCTATCTGTTGAATAAACTCCAGTACCCTGTGTGAAGTTATATAAAGATCTGGATTTAGATCTTATCAGGAAGAAGAGAGGTTGTTTAAGTGTCTAATTTTTTGGTCATATTCCATTCAAGGAGTATGATTATTAGGAATATATTGTACACTGAACACTGTTAGGCATTGGGGAAGACAGAAAATGTAGAGAAGCCATACTCATTGCCTTGATGAAGTTTATAGTTTAGCAGGAAGAAGACACAAATACTAAAAATACAACATAGAATATTATAAAACAGCTTTAGGCATAAAAAATGAAGTTATATATGATGTTTGAAGGAGAAGGCTTCCGCTAGAAGTGAATTTATATAAAAGGTAGCATTTGTGTTAAAATTTAAAGGATGAATAGGAGTTCTATAAAAAAAAAAAAAAACAGAGGTAGGATATTAGACATAAAATCTTGGCAAACTCAAATGAGGTTATATTCTCATCTAATGCAAGTCAGCACTTTCTTTGCAATTTGCAGCTATAGAGAGTTGCCTGGACCACTGAGAAGTTAAATGAATTGCCTAGTCATAAAGTCACTATATATTAAAAGTGAGACTTAAATCCAGGTCTTCCTGGGTCATAAGCTAATTCTCTTCACAACACTTAATTGCCTCTAAAATGAAATAAAACTGAGCAGTGCCTAATTAGAGAGTACCTTCAATTTCATGCAAATAAAGTTTAACTTTACTTAATAGTCAATCAGAGACCACCAAATGTTTTGAGCAAAAATAACATGGCCAGAGCTATCATTAGAAAAATTAATGTCAGCAACTTGAAAACTCAATTGGAATGGGGGTAAGTGAAGGGTGAAATATCAATTATCAGATTGTTGAAATAGTCCAAATAATAAAGTCATATACATAAAAATAAAGAAGAGAGGATGAATATGAAATCTGTAGAGATATAATTAAAAAGATTTGATAACTAATTCACCATGAGACATGAGGAAGAAAAATAAAAAACAATCCCAAAAAACTGGATAAATGAGTGATCAGAAAGAAGATATATTTAGTTTGAAGTCCTGGATAGGAAATTGTGTAGAGATGTCCTTAAATATTTGGCCATATATATCCAGAGCTCAGAAAAAGAGTTCATAAATAGAGATAAAGATTTGGTGTTGTCTGTATAGAAATGGTAGTTGAAACTGAGGGAGTTGTCAAGGAGACAAACAATGAGCACTTAGATAGATAAAGAGAGAACCAGAAGAGTCTCTTAAACCAAGAGAGCACAAAGTTTCCAATAGAAATTAATGATTATCAGTGTAAAAAAGAAATTAGAGATGGAGGCAGCTAGGTGGTATAGTGGTTAGAATACCAGTCCTGAAGTCAGGACGACCTGAGTTCAAATCTGAACTCAGACATTTAACACATCCTAGCTGTGTGACCCTGGGCAAAGTCGCTGAACCCCAATTGCCTCAGCAAAAAAAAAAAAAGAAAGAAAACACACACACACATACACACACACACACACACACACACACAAATAGAGATCAAGGAGGATAAGAAATAAGAATTGAAAAATAATATTATTTCATTTAATGATTTGGGGGTCAATAATCGCCTGTCATGATATCTGAGAGAGCATCTTCAGTTAGTAATCATTGCAAAAATCCAATTTCACAGGGTGGAAGAGTTGGAGGCATAAAGTATAGAAAAAAATTAGGAAATTAGACAGTAAATGGGGATAGTAATAAACTGTTAGCAAGATAATATAGAAAGGTCAGCGAGGACTTTATTGTTTAAGTATTTCATGATCAAAATGTAATATCCATTGAACCCTTAATAAACAGATTTGATTCTCAAAGACTGTAGAAATTTAACTGATAGCAAAGTTTACATAAAGTTAATTGAAATGAAAATTAGGATTACAATCTTCTATAATGATATTGAGACTGGTCCCTTAAAAATAGCAACTAGTTCAATGTTAGCATATATTATCCTTTGCTTGTTCCAGTTTTCTAGATAGATTTATGCTATGTTTTGTTTGTATTATATTTTGATTTATAGATAGGTACTTAAAAATCAAACCTCAGAAGAAATTATTAAAGGAAGGAAATAAAATGTTACTTATTAAATTTATATAAACCTGCTAAAAATGCAAGAAAAATACCATTAGTTTTCTCTTTTTCAGGGAGTCATAGAGTTTTCTCTTTGTTTGTTATTTGCCAAGCTGGTGAGCTATACTTTCCTATTTTGGCTACCACTCTATATCACAAATGTAGGTAAGTATCCATTTTGCTGAAAATAGATATTTTTTAAGGGATACATCATTCTGATGTAACACAAATTTGAAATTAAGATGTTTCCGATTCATGGTTTCAGCATAGAAGACATTGCTAGGACCTCTCAATGTGAATTTGTAATTCTAAATATTTAATAAGTTTGGCATGGAGACTAACCCTTGAGAATAGTATAATTCAGTTACTCCCTTGGCTAATGTGTTTTGGAGTAATTTACTCTGATTCTATTCTTCCACGAGTAGCATTTTTAAAAATTATAACTTAGATTGATAGTTTTAATTTTAAAAGTAGTCTTAAGTCAAGATAAACAATATAATCTTAATTTCTATAGCATACTTGTAAACCAAGAAAATTTACATAGCTCTAAACATTGGTGGGGTTTTAAAGACTCCCTTGTTATGAATTTACTCTTTGATTTTTGAAAGAAAGTCAGCACATTAATCAAATGTTCTCTCTATTATTTAACTAGATCATTTTGATGCCAAAAAAGCTGGGGATCTTTCTACTTTGTTTGATGTTGGAGGAATCATTGGTAAGTTTGTTGGTTTCCCACCCATCCACCCCTTTGAACAGATGACTAAGAGACATTTTATGATCACTCTTTGTGTGTTGGGTTTGGTATTAAAGGAGTGAATAGACTTGGGATGAAAAATGTCATCTGCTTCCCAGAGAGAAAACAATAGAGACTGAATATGGTTTAAAGGATAGTATTTTCACCATTTTGTTTGTTTGGTTTTTGTCTTTCTCATGTTTTTTTTTTCCCTTTTGGTCTTATTTTTTTTTCTGCAACATAACACATATGGAAATATGTTTAAAAGAATTGCATATTATTTAACCTATATCAGATTGTTTGCTATCTTGGTGAGGGAGGAAGAAAAATTTGGAATGCAGTCTTACAAAAATTAAAGTTGAAAACTAGATTTATATATATTTGAAAAAATAAAATACTATTAATCTTTTTTTAAAAACCTTTTTTTAAATTCATATAATAAATACTTCAAAAAATAATATTAAAGGGGTGAATGTTTTCCTTAATATTCTGTACTGTTGAACTAGTATCTTAATCTGATTGTACCAGAAAGTACTCAGATAGTCTTGAGAATGATTTTTCTGTAGGATTTCTTGGAACTGAGAAATAAAGTGGACATAAAATTTTTCTGTGATTTAAAAATAGTTCATTCTAAATTCTACTAGGACAAACATGTGAATATTCATGCTTAGCCTGTTCTGAGGATTTATATACATGAGAGTAAATGTTTCCCCAAAGTTAAAAGCACTTTCCATTTAATGTACATTTAAACCAACCCTGAGTGTCCTTCCAGCTTGGAATATAAAACCTAATCTACTTGATCTTTACATATTTTCAGAAGAAACTGGCTAGGTAAAACATTACATAGTGGGGTGGGAGAGTGGGGAAGGAGAAGAAGGGAGGAACACTCAATTGCGAGTTGAGACATAGCTTCTTACCCCTCTTTACAATTAACTAGACGTGTAAAAAAATTCATAGACTTATTTTCTTTACTTGACAAATAAGGAGATTTTATTAGATAAATTTAAAAATTTAAATTTTAAATTCTAAGAGGTGGAGAGAAGAGAGGGGCATGGAGTACAGCTTGTGCAAAGACAATTGAACAGGATATAGACTGTTGTATCTGATTAACAAGTAGGCCATAATTATATTGCTGGAGCATAAAATCGCTGGAATATGGAGAGGAGTAAGTTTTCAAGGTTACAAATAATTTTAACTGATATGAATTTATATTTCAATGGGAACTCAGTGTTTATTGAATGGGAGTATAACATGGTCAGACTCATGCTTTAGGAAAAAAAATCACATTAGCAGCCATGTGGAGAAAATACTGTAGTAGGGAAAAGTTTGAATTAGATCCATTAGAACATTCTTGAAATAGTCACATGAGAAATTATGAGGGTCTAGTAAAGTCTGTATAAATAGCGAGAAGAGAGTATAAAGAAAACATGTTATTGAGAAAGGAATAACAAGTTTTGTGACCTTTTAACATAAAAGAGTAAAGAGTTAAGGATTACACTCAAGCTGGGAACATGGGTGAATAGAAATATGTTTGTGCTTATGACAATAACTGGGAAGTTTGGAAGGGGGTGGATTATGAGGAAAAGATGAGTACTATTTTAGACATGTTAAGTATACATTAACAATGGGACATCCAATTCAAAATGTTCAAAATGCTTGTGTTTTGGGATTGTAGCTTAAGAGGAAAACTAAGGATGAAAATATGGATACAGTGATCAAATCTGAGTTGAGATGAGTGTTGAATTATGGGAGCTGATAAGATTACCAAGTGAGAAATTATACGAAGAAAAAAGAGAGGACCTAGACCAGTGGTTCTCGAACTTTTGTTCTCAGTATCTTCATGTTGTTAAAAAACTATTGAGGATCTGTTCAAAGAGTTTTTGTTCACATGGGTTATATTTATAGCTATTTACTATATTAGAAATAAAAAATAATTTTGAATTTGTAGACTCTCTGAAAGGGTTTCAGAGACCCCAACAATTCTTTGGATTACACTTTGAGGACCACTGACTTAGACAGAGTCCTTGGTCAGTGGGAATGGTATAAATGAAAATCCAGCAAAGGCTGAGAAGACCGAGTTGAAATAGTAGGAGAACAGAAAAAACCAGGGAAGTAAAAATATCCAGGAGAAAAAGATGGTAGTGTCACATGCTACAGAGAGGTTTGGAAGGTTAAGGACTGAGAACAGACATTTGGCAGTTAAAAGACATCATTGGTAACTGTAGAGAGAAGTTTCAGCTGAGTAATGAAGACAGATTATAGTCTGGGAAAGAGTGAGAGGAAAGTAAGAGTCAGTAAGAGTAATTAACTTTTTCAAGCTTAGCTGGAAAAAAAAAGAAATATGACAATAATTAGCATAGATGATAGGAACAAATGACAATCTTTTAAAGACAGAGAAAGATTGAGCATGTTTATAGATAAAAGGGTCTATTTTAGAAATCATCAGACAGACAGACAGACAGAATGGTGGGAGAGTAGGGAGAAATCCATGAAAATCTGAGTTCTGTGGAGAACTCAGATAGGAAGAGATTAATGAGAAATTTCAAAAGTGCTATGTTATCAAGAAACCTTATATCAAGAAACAAGAATTATATGAAGCATGTTGAGGGACTGGGAAGTATGGTGTATTTTGGAAAGAATATTTCCTGTAATGCCTGAAGAGAAAACAATTATTGGGGCCATATGTATTGCCCAAGTAAATTAGGGGTATATCCACAAGAGTTGTGTAAATGCAGCTCATGGGAAGACATAGAGAAGTGTCTCTAGAAAAACCTTGATTCTTGTCAAAAGGATGAGAAGAAAGGGCTACAAGCCTGTCTGCCCTGTTCTCCCTTAAGAGAGAAAGATATTAGAGGGAAGGTGAGAAGGAAATAAGCATTTATGCAGTACTTACTATATACCAGGCATTGTGCTACTAATTACTTTTATATATTTTATTTCATTTTATATTTATAAGCCATGAAACATAGGTGCTATTATTATCCTAAAACAGAGGTTAAGTAACTTAGCCAGTGTCTCATAACTAGTAAGTATCTTGAGATCAGGCTTAAAAATAAAACTTCATTCCAATGGAGCGGTAATGAACTGAACCAGCTACACCCAGCAAAAGAACTCTGGTAGATGACTAAGAACCATTACATTGAATTCCCAATCCCTATATTTTTGCTTGCCTGCATTTTGGATTTCCTTCACAGGCTAATTATACAATATTTCAGAGTCTGATTCTTTTTGTACAGCAAAATAACAGTTTGGTTGTGTATACTTATTGTGTATCTAATTTATACTCTAATATATTTAACATCTACTGGTCATCCTGTCATCTAAGGGAGGGAGTGGGGGGAAGAAGGGGGAAAAATTGGAACAAAAGGTTTGGCAATTGTCAATGTTGTAAAATTACCCATACATAGGTATGGGTAAATAAAAAGCTATGAAATAAAAATAAAGTAAAATAGATTTTAAAAATAAATAAATAAAACTTCATGATTCTAGGATCAATGCTCTAATTACTGTGCCAATTAGGCTAAAATTTCATTTATCTTCACAACTCCCCATAAATAATGCCAGACAAGGGGAATTTTTGTTTAGGTCTAACTTATTTTACCAGTTGCATTTCCTTGTAAGGGAAGGAGAACCACAAACTTCTATGCGTAGTCTTGATTCTTCCCCATGATATGGCACAAAAATTCTACATAGTGTCTAGGGAAGAAAGTTAGAAATTAGGGAAATGTTGAGAAGCTGTTTTCCCCTATAAGTTCTTTGTCTCCATGGGTATCTCCCTGAAGAGGGTCTGGAACCATGTGTGTCCTCTCTTGAAGGAGGAATCATGAAGAACGTCTCTCCCTCTTTAAAGCTCGGTGCCAACTTTATCTTTCATGTAGGTATACAGCATTGGTTCACCATTCTATTTATCAACTACAAGTCTTATGCAAATGGTTTAAAACCTGGGTTACATAAGACTAATCTAGGATACTTTCTGAAGGTTTAAACTTTTATCATGAAGACAAATATTTTTTCAAGACTTGAATTGTAGTATGATGAATAAACTTGAGCTTGTGTTTCCAGACAAGTGAAGAGGAGTCATATACTGTTATGTTGAGAGTTTGAAGTGATTCAGTTTGTAACATTGGTCAAAGCCAAAATAATGTGAATTACTGTATATGTCTGCTTTCTTTTTGATTCGACTTATTAATAGATTTTAGACACTGTACAAGTTTAGCTTTGGAAAAATAAGAATGTTACTAATAGGAATTTTTTCCAAACTAAATAACAATTATTTAATGAACTAGAATGGGAGCATGAACTAATTAAGTAATTGATGAGAATAAGATTGAAAATATATTAAGAAGAAATAAATTAGCATAACATACCATTAATCATTAAAAAATCTCAGAAGGTTAAAAGTAAATAAGAAAATGATATAAGTGACAAGCTGAGTTTGAATGACCTACAAATAAGTATGGTCTGATGTCAGACCTTATTTAATCTTTCAATGATAGCTAATTATAATAATAATGTGTCAGGCACAATATTAAGTTCTTCATTTGAACCTCATAACCACATCATGGGGTATAGGCATTATTATTAGCTCCATTTTTAGAGATAAGGAAACTTGCCTAGGATGTTGAGACTTGATCACACAGCTGGTAAGTGTTTAAGGTCAGATTTGAACTCAGCTCTTATTGAGTCAAAGCCTTATAATCTATCCACTGTACCACCTGCCTGCTCTATGCAAAGGGGTTGCCCATTACACATTTCTAGTAGTGCATCACACTTTTTTTTCTTTTTTTCAGGTGGAATCTTGGCAGGTGTGATCTCTGATAGGCTGGGAAAGCGAGCTTCTACCTGTGGATTAATGCTGCTGCTAGCAGCTCCAACGGTAAGAGTTTATGAACCTATTCTGATTCTGCTGTAGTGATACCTTAGTAATTGAAATACTATAATTTTTCTTTACAGGTCAGCATAATTGATCATAATTGGCTATAGACTCTAAGTTGATGTACTGGACTCTACCTTAAAGGCAAAAAAAACAAGATGATGTTTGAATAGTTTGCTAAGTTACCAAGTAGGATTTTTTACTTATAGTTTATTCCCATTACAAATGGCAATTGATATATAGACACAAATTAAGAAGAGGTTCAGATCACACTGGAATAGGTTGCCATTAAAAGTGGTAGAATATCATAGACTCACAGCATCTAAAAGAATACCAGTTGCCACATGTCTAGGATGGCATAAGTGTGGTATTCCAACAAGGTAGAGGCCCTAAGGCCTCTGAAGTTTCCTTTCAATTGTTTTTCTTTGAATTTCACTTGAAAGTATCTATTCAAAATAGAAGTAAAAACTGTTAAATGTTTAGCATAGTGGGGGGAAAAAAAGTCTTAAAGATTTTTTTCGAATAAAGACTTTTTATTTTACATAAATTTGCATTATGCAAATTCAATTTTACATAAAGAATTTGAAAGAAATCCACATTCAAAAAAAAAAAAAAAACACTATGTTAACTTTATTGTACAATATTGTGCTTTCCCTTATTCTGTCCCTTAGCTCAGCAACCTCCCAGCACAAAAATAAAAATAAAAAATCCTTAAAAAACAAATGGAAGAAAAAAAAAAAAAAGACATGCAGAGAGACTGCTATCAGAGCACCACATTAAGAGAAGATACCTTTCCCTTGTTCTACTCACTTGCTCATATGACCAGTCCCCACATGTCTATATTCCATTAGCCCATATTTGTACCATGTGTCTTTCCCCACATCTCTCATGTCACCTGTAGTCTCCTATCTGTGTCTATGTCTGACTTCCACATTTCTTCACAGCGCCTCTCCTCCTACTCTTTTTTTCTTTGTCCCTCTCCCCTCCATGACCTTAAACCATGTGTCAGCCCCTTTCCTCCATTGGAACCTGCTTCTCTTCCTTCTTCTCTGCTTTCTTTCCTTTTCCACATCCAGATAAATTCACATTACACAAAAATTGCTTCCCATAAGGATATGAATAATGGTCCACTTATATAAAGCAAGAACTGTCTATAGTTTGAAGTTTTTTACATGAAAGAATCTGAAGATTTTGACTCCCCAATATGAGACTATAGGATCTTATATATATTGGGTTTGCACTTAGTAACCACACTTTAAGTTGCTTCAGATCAGAGTTGCTTTTCATAATAAATTAATTATATCATGTTTTCAGTTTCAGCTATGAAACATAAAATTAAGAAATCCATCCAAAAAGCAACAAGAAATCTTAAAATTAAACAAACAAATAAATTAAAACAACCAAAAAATGAGAATAAAATTTGGCAATGGTTTTCATTGATTTCCTCTTGTAGTAATTATAAATGAGTGCTCCTCATAAGTAGTTATGATTTCTTCATCATTTTGCATAGCTAACCTATTTTAAGCGTTCACGATATATAACAATATAGAAAGGATGTTAGGAAGAATATATGAGTTTAGTGAGTCTCTGCCTCTGTAAACTTCCCCTAGCTATTGAATGCAATTTCAGGGGAAATCCATAAATGAGCTGGGGTTGTGGACTGAGAAAGAGAGTCTAACAATTCCATCTGTCACATCCTCACTAACTGGTCGTTATCTTAAGCTTATGGATATACTTCAGTATTTTGAAATATCCATGAATTCATTCATGTAAACATTCTTTCCACTAATGCAAATCAAAACCCCTCCTTACCTTAGCAATTTCACAATTGAGTGAGGCCAAAAAGCAATCATCACTTGAGGGCTATCTTTTTGGTGGTAAGCTGAGAGTCTCTCCAGATTTGTCTTGACATAATGTGAAAACTACAAACACATACTCTGTCTCATACTCAAAATTAGAAAAAGAACAAAAAAGTGGCTTGTAAAAGGCATCATTAATTTATTTTTATAGCTTGGTTTCTAAAATACATACACATATGTATTATTTAAATTTAGCACAAGAGTTCCAATGCTTCTCTGCTTATTTAAGTTCTCTTTTGAAATTTTCTCCTGTGTATGTTTTTAATATTTGATTTTAATTGATAAAGAACATCTTATTTTTAATTATTATCATCATTATTCCCTCCACTCCCCTACTGCCAAGATATAAGAAGCAGCATTCCTTATTAGTCTTTTATAAAGTTTGTATAAGTTTAAAAAAAGAAATAAAATAGCTATAGCATAATAACAAAGCCATTATGTTCTCGTATCTATATAGTAACAATATCTATGTAGTAATCCTATTAGAATATTTGGACAGATTATCTAAATCATTTCCTCTCTCAAATTATGTTCTGCCTAAAAATTGATCCAAATACTATTCTACTTTTAAAATTTTATAAAGAAAAAACAAATCCTGAATCTCCACTATTAACCTAGTTTCTATTACTCTTCCTCCTACAAAATATTTTCTTTTCTTCCTGTTTCCTTTTTATTGTGCCTGAAATTGGTATCTTTTTTCTCTCCTTATTATAGATGGAAAATAGCCATGCAAGATACTTCACATGATAAGTCTTTGTATACATAGTCATTTTTGTTAAGGTCACTTGTTAGCCATTTTTTAATAGGCTTATTTATTTCTATTTTTACATCCTTCTTCAGGTCTTTATTTCTGTCCTTGAACTCATATTTATTATACTCTGGCTTCTTCAGCTTTTTCAATATTAGTCTCAAATAATTGAACCTCGAACTAGACACACTTTAGGACAGGTTAATTATTTCTGTGAGATAAAATAAGCAATGTAAAGGTGAACATAATACATTTATTCCTATTTTTTAAAAAGGGGCACTTTTGATTTAGGCATGTTGGAGTATAAAAGAGAAGATAAATTGGACAATGTTTCATAATAATAGTATTTTTAAGATTTGCAAAATTATTTCCTTATAGCAACCACAGATGAAAAATTCTGAAGTTCAAATGAACTTCAGTGGCCACTTAGCCTAACCTGTAGTTTACTAAGAATCTCTTCAACATTACCAACAAATTGTAATCTAACTTCTGAAAGGCAAACTACATTGAGGGGCCATCTACTGTCTTCTGAAGAGATTATCTTTTGGATAATTCCTAATTTTTAAGGAAAATTCTTTTTATATCAAAGTTAAATTTAATCATACTGTCACTTTTTAAAATCCTCATAGTCATTTTCAGATTAACTCTTTTCTAATTATGCCTCTCCTATTTTATGTGTAAAGTTGATTTTTTAAAGTAAAGTGAAAAATTTTACATTTATTCCCTTTCAATTTAATCTTATTAGGGTCAGCTAAGTGGTGTAGTGAATAGAGCACCAGCCCTGAAGTCAGGAGGAACTATTTCAAATTTGGCCTCAGACACTTAACACTTGCTAGCTGTGTGACCCTAGGCAAGTCACTTAACCCCAATTGCCTCAGCTAAAAAAAAAAAAAATTAATCTTATTAGATTTAGCCCATCATTGATACTTACATGTAAATTTAAAGGTTACAAAGTATATATATTTTAAATTGTAACATGGTGGGAAAAGCCCAGAATTTGTAGTCTGATGGCTTGGGTTCAAATCCCAAATCTGTTACTACTATTTATCTGACTACCTAATCCTTCTGAAAATTAATTTATTTGTAAAGTGAGGGTGTTAGATTAAATAAACCTGTAAGGTGCCTTCCAGATCTAAATATGTGATCTTATGAATCCTAACTCTTATCTTTTCAAATTCTAAATCTATTATCCAACAGTTTATTAAATCAAAATTTAATAAGCATAGCCACTTGGTCTCCATACAATTTCATTAATAGAAATATTGAATACCAGAGTCCCAAGGAGAGATCTCTTGGCTATTCTACTAATTACATTTCCTCAGGTTAATATAAACTCACTAAGCACTACTCCTTATGTATGGTCATCCAAAGAGTTATAACCTTATCTAATTATGTACTATCATCTATCTGAAATGTTTTCAACTATACAACTATAACATAATAAATGTTATCAAATGTTTTGCAGAAACAGGCATATCAGCAAGACAGCAGAATAATATATTGTCTTATTCAAGTATACCTTCAAAACATAAGAAATGATTCAAATGAAGCGAAGGAACAATCAAAAAAGGAGAAAGAAAAGGAGCTCTGAAACAGGAGAGAAAAAAAATTGTTGCCTCCACACTATGAATTCTTTGTGCTCCCTCACTCTACCCCATCCATCCCCACAACTGTCAAGAAGCTCTTCTGACTCTGGAGACAGATGAAACATGAGAATAATAACATTTGTTATCTTCCACTAAAGCCCTTCACCAATGACCCTGTTTCTAACTGATCATTCTTTTTGTTTTAAAAGTTCTGCATTTTGGTCTTTCTGTTCCTTTTTATCTCCTTTTACATATGATTTTAGACCTTTGTGCAATGGACTCCATGTGATGGTATCTCCCATGGTTCCAAAGACTAAGAAGGCTAAAATGAATAGGAAGTTAGTTGATCACTCACTAAGGACTTTTGCTAGTCATTCCAACATCAATCATTACTGTTGGCTCCTTTACATTTATGCCCTGAACTCTGGTCTCTTAGCTAACCCTACTCCATCTATACCGTAGGCTCCATGTAATAGTAATTCCAAAGACAAGTAAAGTCTGGAACTAAAAGCTGGAGATATCTATTTACCAAGAGCTTTGCCAGTTACCTCAGTGTCTTTTGTAATCCAGTTTCCACCTCTCAAAAATTTAGGAGCGAAATCCCAGGGTGGAGGGATGCACATAGCATAAAGCTTAAAAAAAAAAAATGAGTCAACACAAGAGACTCCTAGTACACTGCAGACAAACTGTAAGTAAAAGTAAACTAGGATAAAATTCTGAAGTTTTGTCTTCCCATAACAGCTAATTTCATTTTTGGATAACTCTATTTCTTAGAAGTTATTTTTTTATAGAGAGACTTTGTCCAGTCTTCTGATTGCATATAGATATACAAAGCCATGGATTTTTGTTGATTTTTTTTCCTTAGGTAATTTATCCTCAAGTTTCTTTTTTTTTTTTTTTTTTTGGTTCTTATTAGCTATATTCTCTTCTTGCCAAGAGGCTTTCATTTCTATATTTTAAGCCAAAATCCAGTACAGTGCGGGATATAAATGTCATGATGTCCATTTGAAGATATTTTCTCAAGGTCACATAGATAAAAAGCAACAGAGCCACTGTTGAACTTAAATCTCTTGAACAGAAAATGAATATATTCAAATGTATGTAATGATTAACTGTCATAACATTTCATTTTGTATACCCTAAAAATGGCAAACTGATCGAATATTATCTCTTCTCTCACAGTTCTAATTATGAATTCTATTCCTTTGCCATAAAATAACTTTGATTTTTTTTTAATTTGACAGCTCTATATGTTCTCTATGGTCAGTAAAATGGGCCTAGAAGCTACAATAGGTGAGAACATTATGGTATTTTTCTCCTAAGCTTTATTCTTAAGTTTGGAGTGCTGTTCACATGGGGATAAGACTTTCAAAATAACAAAATCCAGCAGTTATAAGCAAGGAAACAACTCTCTTTAAGTTGAAGGACACCAGAAATTCATGTCCTAAATTTATTCATTTTCTGAGAGTTGGGACATCTATACTATTAGAACAGATTGTGATAGATATTGTGGGTACATAGAACATAGTTCAGGACAGTTATGAATTCTGAGTGTCAGATGACCAAGGGAAAATGTGGAGTAGAGATACTTTTTTATTTACAGGGGAAATTGAATTTTTTCAGAGTCAAAAAAGTAAGCTTAGGTGTATGAACACTATTTTTGTTTCCTTCTAGACTGTGGCTCAGTACTATATGAAGCCAAGAATATAGCAGTTAGTGTAATTAATGCATCATTTGGCTCCTGAAGTATGGCCAGCCTTATCAGGAGCCTCAGGATGTGACTTCTTCAAGAATCAGGCCTTCTGCACTCAAAGTATTGTTCTTTCTGTTGCTGTCATCAGTTTCTAGTCTACTGTATGCTGTTCATATTCAACATTCTAGGCCAGTTATATAAAAAGAAAGCTATTTTTAACTTTTTACAGGCAACAATATCAAATTATGCTTCTGTCACTTCTTAAATATTTCTCTGTTCCTAATGGGGAAACTTAATGGATGTTTATGATTTGTTATTAAAGAACAGTCTTAATGACTTTCTGAAAAAGCAAATCATATGATGTTATATCCTTGAGTAACCCTGCTTGACCAATGTTCAAATCTCTAAAAGGCAAAAATGAAGTTGCTCAAACACTTGCTTGTGGTAACCATTTTTCCTCCTTTTACATTACTGTCCTTTAGGTTTTTCTACCACTAGATTATCATAATAGTGGTTAGAATAATGTGCAATAATAGAATATTACATAAAATGTACATTATTTTTTTCTGTTGCTGCTAGAGTTTGCTCAATTTCAATAAAACTCCAAATTTATAAAAACCTCTGTATGACTAATAAATATATTTTGGGATGATGAAGAGGAGTAAGTATTCATATTATTAGATTATTCAGAGATACTACTATTTAAAAATCAGAAGGAGGGGGAATGAGAGTTAATTTTTTTGCAAGGCAATTTGGGTTAAATGACTTGCCCACAGACACATAAAGAGGAAATGTTAAGTGTCTGAGTTTGGATTTGAACTCAGGCATTCCTCACTCCAGGACTGGTGCTCTATTCACTACACCATCTAGATGCCCCAAGAATGAAAATATTTTGAAAAAAAAAATGAAACAATTAAGTGTGTGTGTGTGTGTGTGTGTGTGTGTGTGTGTGTGTGTGTGTAGTATAGTGGCTAAAAAGGTAGTTTTCAGGCCAGAAAGAACTAGTTCTGGGAGTGCTCCTGTCACATACTGGACTACTGACCTTGGGTCTTGGGGAAACCATGAATTGTCACTCACTCTATTTCTCCATCTCCAAAAAGAAATTGAATTGAATGACCTCTAAGATTCTTTCAGCTCCAAATTTATGATTCTATGTTGGAATAGGTCCTTATAATTCCTATAAAGATAATCCTTCTCTTATTTGGATTATATACATAATACGCAATTCCACTGCAGAGAATGAATCCTGTATGTTAGAGATCAAAATGGTTAAGTTATGGAATTATTACAAATTATACTTTTCCCCCCTATTTTCTAATTTGTTCTTATTGATTTTTTTTATCAGTTATGCTTCTTATCAGTGGAGCTCTTGTTAATGGTCCTTATGCATTGATCACTACTGCAGTCTCTGCTGACTTGGTAAGTTTTTCTGTGCATCTCAAACAATTGCTGAATCTCAATTATTTGTAGCATTTGATAAAATGCTAGTTTTTTGGTTTCCAGAAAAAATAGTTATGAGGAAATTAAATAAGAAACATAGTTGCCTTTTATTTCTTTTTTTACATTATAAAAATTACCTTTAAAAATTATCTTATAAAAAGTCTTTTCATTTTTCTTCATAAGAATTTTGTAATGTAGAAAAAAGAAAGAAGTTATGATTTCTCATTTTCCAAAAAAGGAAGATTAGGCTTTATGAAGTGATAGCTTAAAATCAAACAGCCCTTTTCTGAATACAAATTTGTACAAAACTAACCTGGTTATCTTTTATGTTATATGGACAGAATGGCCAGCCTTGAGACTGACATTTACCATCCATGTAATAGGTATTCCACAAGACTAGGCTAGATTCCAATTCATGATGCCTTGCTCATGTCAGAGAGCCCTTAACTGAATTGGTTCTAGATTAGACTGCCATCCAGGGATCTAATTTCCCACTTCCCAAGTTCTTTCCTCCTATACTTGCTTTCCTCCTATAAAATTATAAGTTGTTATCCATCTGGATGGGTATATCTATCAGACTTGTTTGATTGTCAAGGGAAGATGTCTTGACAAACAATCCCAAGACACTTATTTTCCTGAACTCACTTAAATATTTTAGTTATAATCTGTTCCTTTCAGACTAAAGCAGCTTGAATATGTAATCTTTATTCAGACATCCTAATTTCACTTCTGTTTGATGCTCAATATTGCACAGCTATCTCAAATCCTAGGCAGATACCTGAATATTTCCTTGAATTCATTTGAAAGTGCATCATTGTAATGTCTTAAACATTCGCTCTTATAAGTACTGTTCAGTCCGATTCAAGTCTGGTGAAAGCTTCTAGAAGTAATTTGATGCATGCATTTTGGGTTCATTCTGAGCAATAGGTAGTATTGATTTTAAAAAACCAGATTCTCTTTCTTGGTCTCTTAAAACTCATAGTGAGCCTAATCTGGGGGAATTAGACAACATGATCCACACAAAGATTTTATCCATCAATGTCTGGATTTTCTTTAAATCATTTCCTTCAGACTTCTCACAATCCTTCTCAGATCCTTCCAGGTAATTGTGAAAGGGCAACTGCTTTTGCAATATTTCTGAATCTTCACAAGCAATTTATATCTAATTATGATCACACCTAGATTCTGGGCATGTTTGGTTTCTTCCTAAATATTTACTTTTCCTAAGTAGAAACTACTTATTACCTGCAACTCTGCCAGTCAAATGTCTATGTATTTCAGGTCTGAAGTTCTGAAATGCTGATAAGGATCTAGTCATTGTCTCTATGCTACTAGATAGACAAGGGATTGCTGCTTCTTTATTCTAGGACCCATTCTCCATTACCATATAGCTTAAGATCCATTCACTCACTCTGAACATAGAACTGGTTATAAGATCTTTGTTAGACATTCTTTTTCCTTCATCCTCATTTATAGTCAACACTTGTTCTATATGACTTAAGAAGTGAATCACAGCCCATACTTATTCTCGACATTGCCTTTCCCTCCCTATCCTCTCTCTTCTTATTCTTCATTCACTCAATAACCTTCTCCATGAGTAGTCATAAATCCACTCAAGGACCCAGATCTCACACTGATATACCAAACAACTACCAAAATTTAGAAAGTATCTTCCTACTTTTTAAATGAACCATTGCAAACAGTTATACAAATGGTATCTTCTTCATATCATTGTATATCTTTACAAGATTTGTCATTCCTAGCAAGATACCCACAGAGCTGTTTGGAATGCAGGACTGAACTATAGTACTGAGCTATAAGAGGCAATTTTTTAAATAGAAATACCTCATTTTTTTTTAAATATTTAAATGTTCCAAAAAGTATTATGCAAAGTCTATGTTCTATTTTGAATATCTGTGAAGGTAATGGACTACAGGTCTGATGGGAGATTTCATGCTGAAAGTATATTTGTCTTAGTCTTTGTTTAATTACTAGAAGTCTACAAGAATCACTTGCTTTTATTTTCCATTGGATTGGACATCTTTGACTCATGCCCAAAGACCTAAAATTGACACATTTATCCCTCTCACAACCCATGACAAATTACCTCACCATTTTGTCAGCCAATGATAACTTCATCCTTTGCATAATTCATTCTGTCACCCAGCAACTAGCTATCTCAATTCTTCCTTCATCATACTTAATATGTCTAACCTTGGCTCTAAAGAAAGTAGAAGAGGAAAGAAAGAAAAGGAGAAAATACAGGATACAAGAAAAGAAGGCAGAGAAATTTAAGGAAATAAAAAAAAGAAAGGAAAGATGAGAGAGAGAAAGAATATTAGTACAAAATCATAAGAAAAAAAAGAACATAGTAGGACCAAAGTTGGAAGGAGATAAGTAAAAAAAAAAAAAAAAAAAAAAAAGGAACGCTAAGAGAGAAGAGCAACCATAGGAAGAAACAAACTAAAAAACAAAATAGAAAAATAAGAATGAAAGGACCCATTTGCAAGGAGTAGAACTGATCTGTACAATAATGATAAATCTAAAACAATTCAAGATCCAAATTAGAAAAAGGAATAAAATTTTATTGGGTTTAGTGAAGTCATTTAAGAATAAGAAGGAAATTGCCCAACAAGAATAGCTTCCAGGAAAAAAAGGGTCCACTTTTGATCAGCTGGTTGAACATTGTGATTTTTTTTTAACCCTGAAAAAGATAATTCTCTGCTACTGATTAGATTAGTTAGATGTCCTAATACTTCATTTAATCTTGCTCTTCTTCTAAGAAATCTATAAACTGAAATTTTGGGTTTCTCAGATAGTTATGTTTTCAAAAGATTATCATTTAATATTTCCTGATAATGGAAATTGAACAAACTCTGGATTTCATAGCAATATCATTGATTAATCAGAAGACAACACCTTTCTTAGCAATTGTCAACAAGTTTTTTTTTTTTTTTTAACAGTCTGCAGACATGTTACATATGTCACTAGTAAAAGATGATATCATTTTAACAGATAGGAAATCTTAATGAAATTTGATGCTTTCAGCATATTGCAACACCAGCTATGAAAAGTTCCATAGTTGTCCCATATTTGAGACCCTGCTTTTTTTTCCTCAAAACTCATTTTGTTTTTTCCTCACAATGAAAGAACTTAAGAGTTCCATTTAGAAGAACAAACTGCTTGATATTTTCAGTAATCTAGATTGATTCAAAGCTTGAGTTTTTCCTTTTCTGTCAACTGTATATAAAAATTATCAAAAATATTTATATGCAGTATTATCTTTTATAAAGTTATTTACATGTATAGTTTGATTTAATGAACATTTATTAAGCATATACTGGGTCTGAGATATTGTGCTAGAGATAAAATAGAGACAACATTGGTTTTGATATAAGATAGTGAGAACAGAACATAAACATAAACAACTCTAATCCAGAGGTTAGTGTGATAACTTCTAAGTGGAGGTCTAGGCAAAGTGCCTTGAGAACTTTGAGGCAGAAGCAAGTTTTGAGAATATTGGTTTGTTTCTCACATTACACTTTGTGGTAACATGTAATGGTAAATTATTTTTCTCCCTGTATTATAGGGTACCCATAAAAGTTTGAAAGGGAATTCCAAAGCCCTTTCCACTGTGACAGCTATCATTGATGGAACTGGCTCTGTAGGTAAGTTGTCTTTTTAGAGTTGCAAAGTTAAGTATCTAATAGTCTGTGGGCTGTCTGTTTTATATGATAATTCACAGATAATAAAAGCTAAGTAAAGTTTGAGAAAGGATGAGCTGGTGAAAAATAATACTGAAAAATAATATGTGGTCCTTTTATACACAAATATTCCCAACTATCTTTTATTATTTTTGTTTGCTGGGTTCTAGTTGAGGCCCTATTTATTTTTTGGAGGTTGTGGATTTTTTTTTGCAAGATAAGAGGATGAGAGGAGAAATGGAGGGAAAAGAAAAAGGAAGGTCTTCAGTTCCATTTGGAATTTCATGTTTTAATTTAATTAAGCAAATGTATGTGTTACTCAATTTGTAGTTGGTATAAATCTTTATAATTGAACCTTCTCTCAACTCAATTCCACTTGTGACCAGTGCAGATATAGAAAAGACACTAAGTCTTTTCTTTCTATAAAGTTATTAGACTAAAGAATTGTTTGACCCTTTTTATATACTGCTCAATAAAATATTTTTATTTCAAAGAATTAGTGTTCATGTATTATTTTTGAAGATAAATGTTCCTATAAATGTTTTAGATTTTAAAACTATTATAAGGATCTTTTGGAGAAAAGGTCTTTCCTGTTGGAAATTCATCTAAACTAAAATGGTGCCCATTTGCTGATGCAAAATAATAATTCATCAAGTCAAAATACATAAATCCTTTTAAATAAAATAGGTTAAATGAGAATAGGTAATAACCTTAATATTTCTGTGGAGGGAGAAAGATAATGTAGACATCTGACTACAAGGTTATAAAACATATATAAAAAATAGAGAAAATTGATAGGATAATTTCACATTCGTGGTATAATAGAAAGAGCAAGAATGTTGGAATCAGGAGACTGAATTTCAAGTCTTAGAAACAAAAGTTATAAGCTGATGAGTTAGTCACAACTCATAAGACTCATTTCCTCCAGTTGTAAAATGGGTATAATAATGCAAAAGCTAAATGTAAGTTGTTTTGATTTTATGAAAACAATAGCATTGTATATGAGAACAATTAAAATAATTAAAAGTAAAAATCTTTAACAGTACAACATAAATACTATGTAATTTCTATTGGTAGAAATCTATGAAATACAAACTATGCTATTTTGTGGTATTTATTATTTTCTCATTGCTCCAAAATAGGTGAGTAGTATCTTTTTTTTTTCTCTGCAATGTGTTCATTTTATGAATTGACCACATTATCCACATTCATACATTATCTATATTCATTTCTCCAGCATGATCATCATCTACCATTCTAAATAGCATTGTAGCAATCTACATAGGAAATAAATGTGAATTATCGACTTTTTGGATGTTACAAATGATTTTTATCCTATCTAGAAATAGGCAAATTTTTTTATTTTCTGTATTCAGAAGGTGATAGTAGATATTAACATAGAAAACACAATATAACAATTTTTCAAATATCATAAAACAGTTTTCTTGAATGCTGTTGGCAAAGAAATAATGAACTGATTGTTGATATAAACAGTGCTTCTTAAATTTCAGTAGTGATAGAAAATGCCTCTGATTATATAGAGAGATTTTGGTGATTTTCCTACTCTATTTAAAGAAGAAGATAATATTTCTAAAATTCCTCAAGGGTATTGGGGGAAGGGGTTTCTATGGAGAAGTTTTTAGGACAAATAAATCACTAAGTCTTAGTGAAATTTAACTTCACTATTTATACATTTGACTTTGTAGCTTATTTTAGTAATATCAATATGAATAAGAATTTGGTTAGCTAAGAATATTTTTAGCTTAATTTATATGCATATTCCTAGATCCCTAAATTCACATTCATATTTCAAAGGCCAGCTGGTTTACCCAGCAAACAAAAAACACAATTCTTAACCAAGTAGAATATAAAATTAGATGTCAATAGTGCATGGAATCCACTTGCAGCAGGAATCCTTGAGGTCTTACGTTGACTTAATGCAGTATCTAAAGGAACTGAGGTATAAATTGTCATTGATAATCTAATATAGCCAATTTTTGTTATCATAGATCCAATGCTTTTATTTTACAGGGGAAGAAACTAGAGTCCAGTCATTAAGTGTCTTTCCCAAAATCGGAAATGGAATTGAAACCAAAGTCCTCTACACCTCCAGGATTCTTTTCACAACAAGAAACTCTTGTTCTCTTTATATTATCCTTAAAGTTATGAAACAGTCCTGTAACTAAAAGTATGAAAAATAATTTCACAGGAAAATCATATTGATCTCTTCACTTCAATGTATTAAATAACTATTCTTTGGTCAAATAGGTCATTTGTATTTAGAAGTAGTAACCAATAGACATCCCCCCCAAAAAAAGGGAAAATATTTAAATTTAAATGTACTGGAACAAGTCCATTCAGAATAATCCATTGCTTATTACATGTTATAAAATGCATTAGTCATGTTTTGTTTAGATTGAAAGCAGATCTTTCTCTAATCACAAATTAGAATTTAATGTCTTCTCAGTGAATCATAAAAATACCAGATGGTTTCCTGATATTGAGAAATATCAGTCTAGTGCAGTTTTAAGTACCATTTCTGCTTCCTACTATTACAGAATTTGTAATTTCTATACTATGACTAATGAGTAAGAACATTTATATTAGACATCAAAAGTAACTATCTTTAAAAACTCTCATTTTTTTCCATGTTCATGACTTTCAGGTGCTGCCTTAGGTCCTCTCTTAGCTGGGCTTATCTCTCCTTCTGGCTGGAACAATGTGTTTTACATGTTGATGGTAGCAGATGCTACTGCCTTATTGGTAAGTTCTCTATGTTTTTTATGATGCTAAGAACTTTATTAGTCCCCATACAGTTTAGTACTATAGTTCAGACTTTCCATTTTTTTTCTCTGCATAGATAAAATATGTAGCTTTTTGTCAGGAGAGGAAAGCTATATTGCTCATAATGATTGAAGACACACTGATAGAGGTGATCTTTTAATCTGAAAAATAAACTTTTGAACTCTAATCTGCCCTAAATCAAGCTTCCAAAAATTTAATTGAGTAGTTTTGAACAGACTAAAAATTAGCATGAAAAGGTATTTACCTATTTAATTCACATTAAAATATTGTTCAATTCAGCAAATATTTATTTAAGCACCTGCTGTGTACAAAGTACCACTAAAGTCTTATATTCTAAAGCTTCCTTTTGTTACACAGAGAGCTCTGGGTTTTTAAAAGCTGTGCCATCAGAGGTCAGGTCCCAGGGGTTACTAACAAGATGGAAAGGCAGCAAATACAAGTCCTGTCATCTAATGACTAGCCTATTCACAGAAGTTTTTTTTTTTTTTTTTTTAACCAGATTGCGTATAGGATGGTTAATTTATTTGGCTAGAGAAAATTTCAAAAACTATAATAACATGGAAAATAGTATGGGGCTTTGGAAATTGGAAAGCTTTAGAGATAGAGAACCTGGGATTAACTCCTACTTGTCATTTCTTATTTGGATCATCTTGGGCAAGTCACTCTTTATACCCCATTTTCCTTATTTGTAGAATAAAGGGATTGAATTAGATCACTTTTAAAGTGTCTTCTATTGTAGCTCTGCATCCATCTTTAATCCTCTAATATGTGGTTTAACAAGCTCCCAAATTATAACAAGATAGCAATCTGCATCAATAGAGATTGTCTTCTCACCAACAACATTATATAAGATGTCCCCAAAGACCTAGTATGGTTTTAAGCCTCAATAGTTTAAACTTACATAAGACTATAGGGAACATTGTATGTACAGCTCCTTGAGTAAAGGAACTATGGAAGGAACTGTGCAAAGGGCTAGAATAAAGGTCAAAGTTCCATAAAACAATTCTTGATTTCATGGAACTTAAAAACTCATTGACCATGAAAACACCCAGGAATGTGAAGCAAGCATTAAAGTTTCCAAACTCCTCTATAAAATCCAAGATGAAAAGGTCAGTCATGATAGGGATTGGGTCTGGGGAATCAGGGGAAGTTTCATGAAGGGGTCATAAGGAATGGATTAAAATGTAGAAAGTGAAGTGGCAGTGGGGAGAACATTCCAGGTTTAGGGAATGGTGTGAACAGAAGCAAAAGCCAGGAAAGTTTTTAGAGAATAACAGCGTAGTACAAAATAGTTTTGTTTGAGTACATTGAGTAGTATAAGAAATAAGACTCAAAAAACCTGAGTATTACCAGATGATAGAAAACTAAACAGAAGCAGTTAGATTTTACTATTTACTTAGACAATAAAAGAGTTATTGAAGATTTTTAAACAGATGGTATGGCATGATCAAAACATATCTAAGAAAAATACCTGTTTAAATAATTAAGACATTGGAACTAGACATCTCCTCACTCTTATACAGATTCTGAATGCTTTTTGTGATTGGTAATTTTTTTCCTGGATTAATAACCTTATTATTTGGGGACAGTTCTTACTGCGCCTCATTCAGAAGGAACTCTGCTGCACAGGATCTATGCCTGGAGAACAGCTTCAGTAAGTCCATTATCTTTTTCATTAATATAATCAAGAAAATAATTCAAAGTCATTTTCTAGCATATGTTTCTTATATATTTCACCTTCCTCTTTTTAAGAAGGAAAGAAAAACTCTCCCCAGAAGTTCCTTTATTATTTATTACTCCGTCTTTTTAAATTAAATACCCATACAAAACATGAATCTGTTTATCTCTCCTTAAAATATGAAGCAAGAATGCCAGATGAAAAATTTGTTCATTCTCTTTAGGCTGATATAGTTTGATAAAAAATAATGACTCTCAAAACCTGACTTCCTCATTACCTACTTCTTTCCTCTCTGATTTCTGTAGTGCTTAGAAATTTAGGGAAATTACATTCAAAAAAGCATATATTTTGGGAAGGAATCTTAAAAAACATGTTTTCTGCTGTTATACTGTATGTATATAATATTGAAAACATACTTGATATATTTATAATTTAAAATGAATAAGTAAATAAGTTTTATATCAAGTAGTTACTATGGGGCAAATATTAGGCTAAGCATTGGAAATACAAAATATGCCTACTTTTATGAAACTTATCTTCTAATGGAAGAGATAACCCAGTAGTAACCCAGAAAAAAAATTATTATCTGGAAATTTACAAAGATGATGAGTGTTCTATTGAGTAGTGCATTAATATACCTATTAGTCAGCTGCCTAATGTTTCATACTTTCTCATATTCTCACTTTCTTGCAGGTTTAAAGAACATTAACCATTTCAGACACATTTGGGAAGAATCTGTACTCATCTTCCAAAAATAATCATTCAAGATGCAGTAAAATGTAAACAATTCCATGTTAAAGAGCTTAGTTTCTCCCCATGCATTTTGCACACATACCTGAAAGAGCTAATAAAAGCAAATGTTACATCTTTCTTTTTTTTTTTAAGATATACAGAACCTCAGGATTATATTTCTCAAAAAGGTGAGAGCTGCTGAAAACTTCAGACTAGCTACTTTTAGTTAAGGGCACAAGGGAAAGATATTAAGTGGCTGGCAAATTCATTTTCATTTGATTATTTGAATATAACTTGGAAATAGAATATAGAATTGATCTGGCACTTACGTGAAGAATGAGTCACTCTCAGGTTTCTTAGTAATGGAATATAATAACAATTTGAACACCATGCTGGGAAGAATTTCAAGAGCAAGCATCATTTATTCTTTAACAAGAAACAACGTCATTTTCAAAAAATTTAGTATGTTATATTAAATGTGATAGCCACAAATTGACAAAGTTGTCATTGATATAAAACAAATAGTTTAACTCAGATTTGAAAAAAAATTGATTCCCTCACCTTCAATCAAAACTGAACTTACAGTATGTTAATCCCAATAAAGTATTTTCTCAGTTTTTCTCTATATGCTGTCCTATATCCAAGTGATGTGATGTTATTGTAGAACAACAAAGCAGCCTGAACCAGTTAGCTGAGATAAAGTGAAATTGGCTATCTGAATCATATCAAAGAATACCAATCAAGCAATACTGATGTTTCTGAAAGGTTTACATTTGTTTGAAATACTCTGAAATGTTGTTAAAGGCCCTGTAAAATGTTTATATGTCAGTTAAAGCTGCTAGTCAGTACTTAGAGCCAAATTATATGTTAGGATGAACAAAATTAAAAAGGGAAATCCATAGGTTTGTTATTTAGGGAGGTCAGTTGATTCATATGCATATTATAGATATAGTTTCTTTATAATTGCATCAACCATTTTTCCTTTTCATTCTAAAAAAATAGAGATTGTTTTTAGATGTACAGAAACACAATAGATTTTTTAAAATGTGCATTGTGTTATATTCAGGTTAAATAAAATTAAATGGCATTTTGTTATTTATTAAAACAAACAGGAGTTTGTTTTGTGAATTTTTATTAATGCGTGGTTGGTTTTGCAAAATATCCACCTGATCTCTTTTAAAATAAAATGTTTTTAAAAATCAAACTAATATATTGGGAAATTGTGATCATTGTGCTTACAATTTTCTTTTCCATGGAATCTAAATCAGGGTGGGGAGGGGAGGGTGGGGGAAAAGGGGTCTGGGATACTCTTTAAAATAAAGTTGCAGATGGTTTCCAATTAAAACAGTATATATCCTTTGGCATGGGTAGGATCCTAATTTTTTTTAACTAAAAAAAAAAAAAAAAAAAAAAACTAGTGTAGGCTACAACAAACAGCTGCCTAAACTGTTTGGATTTCAGAAAGCTATGCAGTTTAAATTTAAGTAAAGCATCAACATGTACCACACTTGTAACAAAGAATGTGAGATGTGGAGCATGTGTAGCAATAACAATGAGCTCCCAATGTTCTTGAATAAAGACAAAAGGATCTTAACTATAAAAGAATCTTGGACTGTGTCCCACCTATAACATGTCCAAATACATTACAAAAAAGTCCTAAGTGTAATAATATATACATACATAGCCTTATTTGCTAGGTATGATAAGTTACTAGGTTTGCTGCTAGAAAGCCTTCCAGCACCAGGGACAAGTGGAAAGAATCACCATCTTCAGCAGTCTCATGGTCAAAAAGCTTAGGTGGCAAACTGCAGCAGTAGTGTTTTAATCTAAGCTGGCAAAAGAGTTCAATAACTTCAATGACAAATTTTCTAACCCTCAAGCTTATGCTTTTATGTCTAGGGTTCATTTTTCCTTAATGTGTTTTTTCACAAGGGTTTGTATTGATAACATATATTTTACTCTCAAGATCTCCTTTCCCCATTCTCACTTCAATTCCTAACTAAGCATGGATTCAACTGTCTTAGATCTTTTTAAGGGCAAACCCTCTTCCTATATTTGTGCCCCCTCCTCCAAATAAAACATAATAGCTAATTATAGTTTGGGTTTTCTTTTATGCAATTAGGATAAACAATTGGAAAACTATTTGGAATGCCTGGGGCTATAGCTCGTGGGAACAGAATAAATTGTCCCCTTCTACCCTCCGTATTAGCTCAGCTCCTTTCTGGAGAAGAAGGGAACCAGAAAGTAGTTATCCGAATATTTAATAGAAGACTGTTTCCCTGACGAATGGGGGGAAGGAAAAAAGAAAAATGTCAGATTTGTGTGTGTGTGTGTGTGTGTGTGTGTATGTTTATGTGATTCACTAGCCCACTCCACCATTAGCTATTTCCACTGTTGCTACTTACAGCTCTCAACTGAAATTGTCTCCAATAGCAACCTACACAGCTTGGGAAAGAGGTGTGACAAATCACCTAGGGAGCCAGGCCAAACACTGTGACTTCACACTTGGCCAAGATAGACTATCTATGTCATTCTTCCCAAAATCCAAATCCTGTGTATTCAAAGTAAAAGTTTCATCTAATGTCCAGATCCTTCTTGGCAACTTTCTAAGTCTGACAAACTAGGGTTACATCAATGATTTCCAAAAAGAATGTCAATTATTTTAAAATATTATGCAAAAAATAAACTCTTAGTTGATAAACTAAGAAAAAGGGCTAGAACTCTTTGCCCATGTTTATGACCACAGTCATGAATTCTCCTGGTAAGTTATACTTAACTGAATCAGTGCTTTATCATGGATGAAAATGATTTTGCACCTCAGAATACTCCTTCTAGAGCTAAGTAAATCTTATGTTAAATGTTAGATGGAAAATTGTTTTGTACCTAAACTACCAGGGGATTAGTATTCCTTCTTGGTTTCAGTAAAGTATTTAAATAATTATGTGTACTTTTCAAAAATATCTTAATAATTATGGGTCAGTGTAGTTTCTTTTGTAATTTTACATATTTCATTTTATGTACTTCAACTATACTAAAAAAGATACATTGGCTTCAACAGATTGTCAAAGGGGTCCTTGACCTAAAAGTTAAATATTCCTGGAGTTTTCTGATTGGACAACCAAACAAGATGACCACAATTTGTAGAACTTTAAATATGGAAGAACTTGGTCAGTTGAATCCTGTGGCAAAACAGTCAAGCAATAGAAGATTCCTAGCTTAAGACTGGACACTGTAGTGGGTGTTAGGCATAATTGGTTTTTTTTCCCCTACAATTAATTTTAAATTGACATCACATATGCAAGTCTTCATATCCAAAGGAAATACAATTTTTAAAAACAGAAAAACATACAAATAATCATCTTAACTCAACCTTAAATTGATGGTTCACTATACAGTAAGTGTATTAGGTTTTCATAGCTTGGTTCCTGAAAAACAAATAGGGAAATGTTAACAAATGAAATTGATATAAAGTTTTAGGGTTTTCAAAATGCTTTATAGACATTTCATTATCCAGCTATAATGACTACTAGTAGCACACTTGATTCTGAAAACTGCCTTAAATAGCTTTACTCTTAATGAATAATGCTATAAAATAATTTTAAAACTTTTTAAAAAACTTATAAGCAAAAGTTCTTAAGAATGGCAAGGAATAGGGAGAAGGATTTTCAGAATTTTTTATTGTATAAAGGAAAGAAGAATATACTAGATTTTTTAAGGATTTTTCTCAGGTAGAACTTATGTGAAAGTCAAAACATGTAGATAAATATTATTCAGAAAAATAATAGTAATAATTCTTTCATGATAGCTGCCTTTATGTAGGTCAAGCAAAATATTTAACATGTGTCAGGGGCTGGCTCATTTTCTAGTGGTTACAAATTCCCATCTCTCTTACTCTTCTAATTTCATTAATACCCAACTAAGAATAATAACCCATCCTAACCCCAGCTAACTGAGATCTCATCATCAAATAATTTAATTATAACTCTCCAATGTTCAAACCCAGGTTTATCTATCCCTACTACTGTTTCCCCTAGGATCACCTTTCATACTTTAAAAACTTCTTTTCATTTTATTTTTCTTCCTCTTATGGACTTCAGGGTCATCCCCAACCATTGTCAAATCTTATTTCTACCTCCATATCTCTCATGTAGTTTTCCTTTTCTCCACTCACGTGGGCATAATCTGGAAATTGTTCTTTCCCCTGCCTCAAGGATCTTCCTACTCCAATCCTACACATTTCTGCCAAGGTAATTTTCCTAAAGCATGGGTCTAGTAACATTATTCCCCTACTCACTAAAATATGCTATATTATTTCTGTGATCAAATAAAAATTGCTTTTGACAGTTAGCATTCTTTGCAATGTGGGCCTATCCTACTTTTCTAATCTTTTTATGCATTGCTCCTTTTCCTATTCTCTAATGGTCCAATTATACTAGTCAATTTGCTTTTACATATAACATGGCTTCTTCTAGGGCCCATATTTTTACATTGTCTTCCTCTGTATCTGGAATACTCTGCCTTACTTGCCTCAGGTAGAACCGTTCATTTTTTAAAACATTTTTTTTTTACAAGTACCAACTTCTACATGGGGCTTTTCCTTTTCCTTCAAGCTGCTAGCATCACTCAGTTTATATGTGCTTTAAGTACACATATTTGTTATGTGAATGTAGCAAGATATTGGTGATTTCCTTGATGGTAGAAAAGAATTATTCAATATATGTTTACTTTAAGCCATGAAATCTCATGAGACTGATTAAAAGCTTAATCTCTTGTTACAGTGGAGAAAAGTCTCACAAGAGGAATGAAAGGTAGAGATGAAGCAAGGACTAGAGATAGATTTGAGCAGTCTGGGGGTCGCAAACATGTATCGTTACTGTACTACAGCTACTATTGAACTGGCAGGAAAGAGCAAAGCTGAAATCTGAAACCAGTAAGTGTAGAAACCATAGAGAACAGAAACAAAGTCATTTGAAATAAATTATGCTGCTGCAAATAATGTTGGTAAATATGTACTTTCCTGCTATTTTTTTCACTCCCACTTTCTTGAAAGAGAAATGAGCTCCTTTCTCAATCCCAATTTCTTAGAAATTTGTTTTGGTTTCTGGCTTTTGGTTTCTCTGAAATGAAAAAAAAAGTGGTAAATCATATATTCCTGGGGGGTGTGTGTGTGTGTTTGCTTGTGAGTATCCTTGTGCAATAATAATCAGGGAGAAGTAGTAAAGTATTCAGCAGAGTTTGTGTGTGTGTGTGTGTGTGTGTGTGGTGTGTGTGTGTGTGTGTGTATGTGTGTATGTTTGTTTTTATAAATATATAATATGTAATGAAACTTTTCTTGGAAATCTATGTCTTAGGGCTACACAAAAGAGAAAAATATTAATGATTTATATTTTTCAAATATTCCAAAGAAATAGAAAGGATACATGGAAAAGCAGTCCTAAATAAAATGAGTTGATTGGTGTTAGTGAAGACTTAGAAGTTGAAAGTTTGATGTTCTCAGGTGATTGCCTTATGAGTGATTGCCCACAACCAAATGGAACCCAGCAAGAGATCATCTGTTTAGTCATTTCACCAGCACATTAACTTCTACTCCAACAGATTGCAATACATATGTAATGTATGTACAGACATCTATATATTTATATTTATATATATATGTGTGTGTGTGTGTGTGCGCATATAGGGGTGTGTGTGTGTGTGTGTGTGTGTGTGTGTGTGTATAAACATATATGTCTCCTCCTTTAGAAGATAAGCTTTTTAAAGGTTCAAGATTTTTGTTTAGGGTTTTTTTATCCTTGTCTCTCCAGAACTTAATATAGTGGCAGCCACAAAACAGTCATAGTAAATGCTTGATTGATTGATGAGGTTCTATTGCCTTCATCCTGGTATCCTGCCTTCCAGTGTATTTCTGAACCTAGGTGATATGTCCAGCCTCTCTTTTACCTTTTTACTATTTTTTAATTGTGTTAAAAAGATGCAGTTGAAAGTAATTGGAGGTAGGAAAACCATTTATGACAGGAGCCTAAAAAGGAAATAATGAAGTCCTGACCTAGAAAGATGATTTCGGGAACACTATAATGGTGCATTACAATGTGTGTCATTGTGCTCATCTGTTCTCAAGTGATATTTTCTCTATTCCCTGGTAGAATATAACCAAGTTTCAGAACTATCAGGTCAAGGAAAAAGTACTGCAAGTTGCCAGAAAATAAACATTTCAAATATTGGGGAGTCAGAATCAGTATTATACAGGTCTTAGCAATTGCAACATTGAAGGTTTGGAGATCATAAAACATGGTAATTCTGAAAGGCAAAGGAGCTAAAACTACTATCAAGAATGATTTGCCTGGGGTAGCTAGGTGGCACAGTAGATTGAGCACCAGCCCTGAAGTCAGGAGTATCTGAGTTTCAAATCTGCTCTCAGACACTTAACACTTCCTAGCTAGTGTGACCTAGTTTGACCCTGGGCAAGTCGCTTAACCCCAATTGCCTCAGAGAAAAAAAATATCACAAAGAATCATTTACCTGGCAAATTTAAGCGTAGTAGTACAAGGGGAAAATTGTCATTCAATGAAATAGGAGGATTTTAAGCTTTCATAAGAAGACCAGAATTGAACCAAAAAAAAAAAAAAAATTGATTTCCACTATTAGACCAAATAGAAGCCTAAATAAGAAAAGAAAACATAGAATTCCATAGAGATAAACTATTTACATCCCTATATGGGAGTATAATATTTGTAATATCCCTATGTGGGATTATATTTGTAATTCTTAAAAATTGGACCACTAATAGTATAGCTAGAAGGAATGTACATAGGCAGAGGAGAAGGGAGAAAATGAATTCTTGGAATGATCTAAGAAAATAATTAAGGGATGAGAAAGAAGAACACACTGGATGCAGAAGGAAAAGAGATGGAGAATGGGATAAACAGTTTCAGATAGGGGCAGTAAGATCAGGCAGTGGATAGAGCACCAGTCCTGGAGTCAGGAGGAACTGAATTCAAATCTGACCTCAGACACTTAAAACTTCCTAGCTATGTGACCCTAGGCAAGTCATTTAATCTCAATTGCCTAGCCAAAAAAAGTTTAGTTTCACATGAAAAGGTACAAAAAATATATTACAGTGGAGAGTTAGATGAGAGAGAGAAGACGATTGGTATTCCTTAAACTTTACTTTTGTCAGAATTGGTTCAAAGAGGTAATAATATACACAATCAGTAGAAGATAAAAATGTATTTTACCCAACACGGAATTAGGAGGGGAAGAGATTAAGTAAAGTTGGGGGGCAGAGTGAAGGAAATGATAGAAAAAAGGACAGATCAAGGGAGGTGGTAGGCAGAAGTAATACATTGCTGAGGAGAAAAATGGTGAAAGGAAAGAGGCACACAATAGGAAAAACAAGAGGGAGAGAAATATATAGCTAATAATCATAACTATCAATGTGAATGGGATGAACTCTTCCATTAAAACAGATGTGGATAACAGAATGGATTAAAAAAAAAAAAACAAACAAGAAAAACAATTAAAGCACAGACACACAGAGAATAGAATCTATTATGCATCAACTGAAGTAATAAAAAAAAAAAAAAAAGGCAGGAGTAGCAATCCTGACCTCAGACAAAGCAAAAACTAAAATATGTTTACTTAAAAGAGAGAAAGAAGGAAACTACATCTTGTTAAATGTACCATAAACAATGAAATAATATCAATACTAAATCCATGTGCACCAAGGGGTATAACATTCAAATTCTAAAAGGGGAAGTTAAATGAGTTATAAGAAGAAAATAGCAAAACCATACTAGTGAGGAAACTCCACTGTCCCCTCTCAAAACACGATAAATTCAACCAAAAATTAACAAGAAAGAAACTAAGGAGGAGAAAACTGAATGGGAACAGAACAGAATATACTTTTTTCTCAGCAGCAGCATATGGCACTTACACAAAAACTAACCATGTATTATGGCAGAAAAATCTTATAATCAAATGTAGGAAGGCAGAAATATTAAATGTGTTCTTTCAAGATCATATTGCAATAAAAAATTTCATTCAACAAAGGGCAGTGGAAAGATAAGTAAAAATTAATTGAAAATTAGCCTAGCCCTAAAGAATAAGTGAATCAAAGAACAAATTAAAAAAAAAAAACAAAACAGTAATTTCATAAAGAGAATGACAATAATGAGACAATGTATGAAAATTTATGGGATACAGCCAAAACAGTATAGAAACATTGTGAAGGACCTAACATTTTATCCTAGAGGAAATAATGAGCCACAGAAACATTTTGAATAGGAATCATATAATCAGTTATCACAATCATTTGTTAAACACCTATTATTTGTAAGGTATGGTAGTAAACCCTGGAGATTAAAAGAAAGGCCAAAGTAAAAAAATAACAGTGTGCTTGTAGGGAATTTACAATCTAATGAAAAGAAAACATACAATTAACTTTATAAGTGAGAGAGAGAGAGTGGGGGGGGAGTGAAAGAGAGAGAGGAGGAGGAGGGAGAGAGAGAGAGAGAGAGAGAGAGAGAGAGAGAGAGAGAGAGAGAGAAGTGGGGAGGGGGAGAGAGAGAGGGAGGAAGAAAAAGAAAAAGGGAGGAAGGGAGAAAGAAAAAAGAGAGAAAGTGAAAGAGAGATACATACATAGAAACGTGTAGACACGTGTGTGTATATATGTATCTGTGTGTGGGTCTGTGTGTGTGTGTGTATGTGTGTGTGTGTAAAAAGAGAAACAGAGAAAGAGAATCAGAAGATAAATTTAGAATACTAAAGAGGACTGGAAAAAGTTTGTTGCAGAAGGTGGAACTTTATTTGAGAATTCCAAAAATCTTATCAGATCATAATCTATTGGCTTTCCATCTCTTCCTCTATCTTATCTCACTGAACCAACTTCATCCACACTGTGACCTTCAATCCTTTGACTCCTCAGTTATCTCACAGGCCATCAATCCATACCACCTTCTCTTTCCTCTTTTCCTATCTCCAAACCTTGGTGAACCAGGTCACCTCTACACTATACCACTGACTTGATTCTTTGGCTCCTTTATCATACTGATGATTAAGTCCTGATAGTCTTAGCCTTTGATGATTCCCACTGATGAGATTAGGTAACTGGTGGTCAGGAAGTTAAATGGTGAGGTTAGTGGTAGGTTCAGGGTTCAAGGAACCAAATGAAGAGGTTTGGCTTCCCTAAATCCCCTTTAGATTCGGCGCATGGCAGGGAATTGTGGGAACCCCCTTCTGGTGGCACAGAGGTCCTTCATAAAGGAATTTACGAACCCGAAAAGCTAGACTGATAAAAAAGGAATTTTATTATAGGCATTGGGAAATCAGCCTTTGCTATGAATAGAAAGACGGAATTTCTTAGTGGCAAGGTCTGACAGAGAAGTAAAGTTTCTAGTAGAGAAATCCCGACAGAGAGGTATAAAGTCTTGTTAAGGAAATAGTTAAGAAAAATAAAGAAGAGATCCAGCTGAAAGAGAATATCATTTCAGCAGGCAGAGGTTTGCTGCTATGCCAGGGAGAGAGAGAGTTTCCTTAGCATGGCATATTAGGTCTTCTGCAAGGACTGAGCTTAAAATTGGCTCTTTTTATAATAGAAGCCTTGGCTACAAGCTCAGATTTGCTCTTGATGGGGGCTGGGTGGGCTTGAGCTGGAACTGAATGAGTCTTTCTTGATTAATCTTTAATTCAAAAGGATTGGAATTCTCCAGCTCCTTACTCAACTAGCCCCAGCTAGATAAACCACTTTTGTCTTGATTCCCTGGGGGAGCTTCTCAAGTGTTCTGCCTCATGGCTCATTCCCAAAGTCAGAGAGAGAGAAAGAGAAACAGTTTCGGGGCTCCCCTTGTTATCACCATCTACTACCTTTGATCCTACTAATATGCTATTGAATGAAGGTAGAGAAAAATTTCACAACTCTGGGCTCTGATGGTCCACTACCAATTTATGCTACACAACTTCAATTAGGTTGTGCTGCTGCTAGGCAATCCCTATGTGACTCCCATATCAACTCACTTTCTTACTTTCCACATTGACTAGGCTCCAGATTTCCAAAAAGAAAAGAAGAGGTACTCCTTTGATGCTGCAGATGTCACCTTTTCATCATTCCTCAGACCTCACATAGGTCCCTTCTCTAACACTGTCTGAGTGGAGAACCTTACCTCATATTTTATAGGGGGAAAGTTAAGGCCTTTCTCCATGCATTCACTCTCTTCTCTGCTATTCTTTATCTCACATTATTCAGAAGCCTTCTGCTATTATCTCCTCCTTCATCTCTGTCTCACAGAAATATGTAGTCCTATTCCTTACTTTTCCTTTTTATATATCATATTTAAAGATTTTCTCTTATTTGCTGCATTATCTTATATAATTCTGACTATTCTTCCTGATTACTTGTTCTTTCTTCTGGCTGTTTGCAGTAATTTTTATTTGTGCAAAAAGCCCTGGCTCTGGAACTATGGCCAAAAGATTAGAACATTTCTATTAAACAGAGGTTGCTAATAAATAATAAACTAGATCTGTAATTGTATTGGTTTTGAGAAATTGTGCATTATTTTTAATGACCCTAAACTTTTTTTAAAAAACAACATCTTTACTATGCCCAAAAAGCTATCAAACAGTGCATACCCTTTGATTCAGCAGTTTCTCTACTGGGTCTGTATCCCAAGGAAATCATAAAAAAAGAGACAAGGATGCACGTGTACAAAAATGTTTGTAGAATCCCTTTTTGTAGTGGAAGGAAACTGGAAACTGACTGGATACCCAGCAGTTAGAGAATGGCTGAATAATTTATGGCATATGAATGTTATAGAATATTATTGTTCTATAAGAAATGTTCAGCAGGATGATTTCAGAGAGACTTGGAGAGACTTATATGAACTGATTCTGAGTGAAGTGAGCAGAACCAGGAGAACACTGTACACAGCAACAGCAAGATTATGTAATGATCAATTCTAATGGACATGGCTCTTTTCAATAGGTGATTCAGGTGATTGCCAATTCCAATGGACTTGTGATGGAGAGAGCCATCTGTACCCAGAGAGAGGACTGTGGGGACTGAGTGTGGATGTTGTTTGCTCGCATTTTGTTTTCTTTCTCATTTTTTCCTTTTTGATATGATTTTTCTTGAACAACATGATAATTGTGGAACTGTGTAGAGAAGAATTGCACATGTTTAGTATATATTGGCTTACTTGCCATCTTGGGGAGGGAGGAAGAAGAGAGGGAGAAAAGAAATTTAGAACACAAGAGTGAATATTGAAGACTATGCATATGTTTTGAAAATAAAAAACTTTAATAAAAAGTACAAAACCTTCAATTTTCCCACATGGTTACTTATACTTGTATAGTATTCCATGGAGAATACCAGTCTGTAAAAAATTGAAGTTACACATAGGCATCAAGTCAAGAAAACTTGCATTGAAAACCTACTTCCAACACTATTTGTGTTAACCTTAGTAAATCATTTATTTTCTGCATGCCTCAGGGAACTACTATTATTTATCTACTAAGTTATAGACCAGTTTCATCTAATATGGAGAATTCCCACACTGGGATTTCCCTATACCAGAAGATTAAACAAATTCTTCTATTATCTGTATAAGAATAAATGTAAAATATTCAAGCCATCATAAGTGAATTCAGACCTTAAAATTGTGCATTGACTTAGATTGTGCCATCATGATAATTGCTACTACTTGCTTCAGTGAACTAGTTCTCTCCCTCCTTCCCCAGGAGTTATGCTTTTGAAATGCTGACTGCTGCAAGTTTCTCAAATTTAAAAAGTCACAATTTTTCATGCCACAACTACTGCTCATCATGATTTACTTTTTGCTATTTTTGTCCTCAGATACTTTTGTAAGACCTGTAAAAAGTATCACTGGCTCCCCTTCTTTGTTTCTATGGTTCTAGCCCCCAATTCAGCCATCCTGAATAAATATATATATGTGTGTGTATATACACACACACACACACACACACACACACACACACACACACAGCCTGGAGCTTTTCTTGGTCAGCAACTTTATCAAAGGATAATGTTTCAAAACAAGATGGGAGGAAAAAAACTCAAATTCTTCCACCTGATATCCCCACCAGCTCTCCTTTACGTTTTGTCTTCTTTAGAATATAAACTCCTTGAGAATAGGAGACATGTGATTTTCTTTATTTTGTGAGAAAACTCTGCATCAATCTTCAGAGCTTACTGGTTTTACGATCAGGATAGCTTAAGTCCTTAGTTAAAGGTCTCTCTAAACAGTAAGTAGAGGTAGTCTAACTTCCCAGCTACACAGGTCTAGGTTCAAACAATGTGATCATTTTCTCTCAATTCCCACACTTGAATAAAATTTTCTCACAAGACAAAAATTGGACTACATCCATAATTGAATAGAAAGGTCCAATGAAAAGAGCTAATTCTAGAATTGAATCAAGTTGGAGTTAATATAGTTCACTTAGTTATCACTATGACTTAGAGTTCTAACCTCTTTAATTTCCATACACTAGAGTCTTCAGTCAGGAAGATTTAATTTCAAATTTGCCATCAGATACAACTAGATGACCTTGCTAAACTCATTTCACATCTGCTTATCTTAATGTCCTCCCAAAACTCTCAAAGTTGTTTTGAGAATCAAATGAAATAATAATTGTAAAATGCTTAACACTGTACCTGACACACAATAAGAATTATTTGTTAGTTATTATTGCTATTATTATTATTATATCAATAAAAAGATACTTAAATATTAAACTAACAAAATAAAATGCATTTGGTGAAAAGATCTAGACCATTAAGGGAAATAATTTTCTTTCTTTCTTTCTTTTTTTTTTTTTTGCTGAGGCAATTGGGGTTAAATGACTTGCTCAGGGTCATACAGCCAAAAAGTGTTAAGTGTCTGAGACCAGATTTTAACTCAGCTCCTCCTGACTTCAGGGTTAGTGCTCTATCCACTACACCAACTAGCTATCCCAAGGAAATAATTTTCTTTTAAAAGATAGGAATGAATGGGGAATGATGTTTCTGAACATTGGATTATTAAGCAACAGCCATTAAAGATATTTAACATTGCCTTTTCCATTTAAAAAAAAAGAGTAGAGTAATAGAACAAACTAGAAAAAAGCAAATCAGAAATAATGGAGTTCATTAATCTAGTATTCAATAAATTAGATCCTGTAGACCTCTCGACCCAAGTTTTTTTTTTTTTTTTTTATTGAAGCTTTTTATTTTCAAAACATATGCAAGGATAATTTTTCACCACTGACCCTTGTAAAATCTCATGTTCCAATTTCCCCCCTTTCCCCACCTCCTCTTCTAGAAGACAAGTAATCCAATATATGTTAAATATGGTAAAAATATATATATATGTAAATCCAATATAGGGATATGTATTTATACAATTATCTTGCTGCACAAGAAGAATCAAATAACAAAGGGAAAAAATGAGAAAGAAAATAAAATTTAAGCAAACAACAGCAAAAGAAGTAAAAATGCCATGTTTTGATCCACACTCAGTTCCCACAGTCATCTCTCTGGGTTTAGATGGCTCTCATCATCACAAGATCATTGGAACTGGCCTGAATCATCCTATTGTTGAGAAGAGCCACATCTATCAGAATTGATCAATTTATAATCTTGCCATTGCCATGTACAATGAAATACTGGTTCTGCTCATTTCACTTAGCATCAGTTCATGTAACTCTCTCCAGGCCTCTCTGAAATCATGTTGCTGATTGTTTCTTATAGAGCAATAATATTCCATAACATTTATATACTATAACCCTATTCAGCCATTCTCCAACTGATGGGCATCCATTCCATTTCTAGTTTCTTGCATTACAAAATGGGCTGCCACAAATATTTTTGCACATGTGGGTTTCTTTCCCTCCTTTAAGATCTCTTTGGGATTATAAGCCCAGTAAAAACATTCCTGGTTCAAAGGGTATGCACAATTTGATAACCTTTGAGCATAGTTCCAAATTGCTCTACAGAATAGTTGGATTGTTCACAATTCCACCAACAACATATTAGCATCCCAGTTTTCCCACATCCCCTCCAACATTCATCATTATCTTTCCCTGTCATTTTAGCCAATCTGACAAGTGTGTAGTGGTATCTCAGCATTTCTTAATTTGCATTTCTCGGATCAATAGTGATTTAGAGCACTTTTTCATATGAACAGAAATGGTTTCAATTTCTTTCTCTGAAAATTGTCTGTTCATATCCTTTGACCATTTATCAATTGGAGAATGGCTTGAATTCTTATAAATTTGAGTCAATTCTTTATATATTTTAGAAATGAGGCCTTTATCAGAATCTTTAAGTGTAAAAATGCTTTCCCAATTTATTGCTTCCCTTCTATTCTTGTCTGCATTAGTTTTATTTATACAATAAAAAGTTTTTGTACAAACAAAACTAATGCATAATGCATAAATGTATAATTTAACGTAATATAATAAAAATTACCTATTTGGTGTTCAATAATGAGTTCCAGTTCTTCTTTGGTCACAAATTCTGTCCTTCTCCATAGATCTGAGAGGTAAACTATCCTATATTCTTCTAATTTGCTTATAATATCACTCTTTATTTCTAAATTATGAACCCATTTCAACCTTATCTTGGTATATAGTGTTAAGTGTATTGACCCAAGTTCAATCCATTATAGAACTTATTACTTCCTCCTAACTGGATGTCTGAAGGGTCATTCATCTTGCCCTGGTTGCCAATGTGAAAAGTAAGGAGAAGTAGAGAAGATCTCTGTGTCCTGTCCGGCAGGACATCAACAGTGGGTCATCGAGTGGAGCCGGGGCCGAGGGGGAGCAAAGGCTCTGTAAGACGCTCAGTCTGTAAAGCACCACGTGCTTTGGAATGGAATCGGAGAGACAGAGAGGCAACTCAAGCTTTAAGATGGTGAATGTCTCTGTTTAATGAATGAAGAGAGTTTAATTAAATAGGATTTCAGAGTGGGGGGTTACAATGAGAAGAATGTCGGACCATAGGTGTGGCGGAAATCCTAGAGTATACTGTTATCTAGATTTTGGGCGGAGATGACCGATTTCTTGGGACACACATTATCTAATCTCAGGAATTTAGGGTGTATGCTAATCTTCTTAGCTCTGCGTCCAAGGACATGGCAATGTTCAAGGACATGGTCTCTTGGCATATCCTCAAGAGTGGTCTCTGGCATATCTTCAAGAGCATGGTCTCTGGCATATCCCCCTTTCTTTATTAATATATAGGTGGGAGGCCTGTCTTAGGCTATGTGGCCGGCATCCATATTCAGTACCCAAGTAATCCGACCTTAAAAAGCCAGAAAAGGGCAGGACCCCTGTCTTAGGCTATGTGGGCGGCATCCGTCCCAGCATCCCAGCATCAAACTTCCAGGGTGTGCTTCTGGAAAACGGGCCCACAATAATCCCGTCATTGGGTGTTCCTGCAGCCAGAGGGTATGATGATCCTGAAATATGGGGCCACAATAATCCCGTCATTGGCTCACCCACAGCTTATTTACTGAATGCGGGAAGGGGGCAATACCTGAGACCAGACCTTGTATGGATATGAGGAGGAGGTGGGGCAAAAGTGCTTAAGGCAAAGTGAATAGGAGCTAAGAGTTCCCATTCTTTCAGGTATATTGAAAAAATATACCAGTTTCCCCAATGTTCTATCTCTACCTCTCCTTTTCAAATGACCATTCCCCATATAAATCCCAAGAGCAAATCAAAATCCCTATACATAACAGACTAATACAGTAGCATTTCCTAAAAAGCCCTCAAACATAACAGCAATAATTACATAGTTTTAACAAATCCCTATCAAATCTTAAAACACACAGTAATAGATGATCCAGGCAAGGTTTAACAGTCAGTCAACCATTCCCAAAGTCCCTCATATCAGTCCAAAGTACAGCCGATGCAGGGTCAAGTCCATGGTCTCATTTTAAAACTGCTGCTTCAGGCTGTGAAGTGATAGGAGGCTCTCATTCCTTGTAGAGTGGGTGTGTCATGCTGGCAATCAAAGCTGATCAAAGCTGATCCAGGTTCCAGGAGCAAGTCAATATCTGTAATTTGACCAAAATCTAGAACAAAAACACAAATCTAGCAAATAAAGATTAGATCAGTCTCAGATAGACTCAGTTCACCAGACTGTTGCAAAATACGAGGAGGCCAAAATGGATTGGCCAGCAGTTTCCTGTGTGAAGAAATGAGTTTGCTTTACAAGCCAAGCAAACGGCTGCAGTCTTACAGACCCCTGTTAATTGTCCACTTATCATGTAGAAACCTTAAAGGAACAAAACACAAATATCCAGTAACAGACAGTTGACTAGGCGAAATAGTTGCCCAAGCATTTAGGATACAATGATTACATATAACCAGACTGAAAATAGCAAAGCATGACATAATTGAATTGCATTAACAATTCTATTGACCATTGCTCTGATCAGAGAGATCAGTTACAGAAGGAAAAATGCAAGAACATAACTATAACATAACATAAGCAATTGAGTTTTAACAGCTTATCAATCAATTGTCCCAGTAACTGTCACAGGGTGGAGCTTTAAAACTCCCAAATAGCATTAACTAATTAACTCTAAGCCCAAAAAATTTTACCTCCAATAACAAATATCATAACAGAAAGAAATTTCACCTCAGTAAGTTCACAACTTAGAACAATTATCATATCTAGGTAGATGTTACAGGAGTCAACATTATACATACAAATCAGTTTGCTTTTAAAATACCCAATACATAGAAAAATATCCCAAATTGCATATTGTCCATAACAGAAACATTTTCAAAAGGACAAAGAAAAACCATTATGTTCAGAGGCCTTTAAATAACCTCAGGATGACCCAATACAATCAATTTAAACTTATACAAAAGACCCAATTCCACATAAAAGAATTCAAGAAGGTTTTTTAACATAGCAATTAAACTTTTAGAAATACTCAGACCAAAGTATGGATCACATTTATGACCATTTTCTTTTAACCAAAAAAAATTTATGTATCAAGAACCAAATATTCAATCAATTAACTTAAAATAAACATGTCCTTAAAAATCAGTTTGCTGAACTGGCCTTAATCAGATAAGAAAAAAACGGCAGGAACATACTCAGCAGGGTGAGGGGCGGAGAGGATTCCATGTGGCCACCCTTCCTCCAATCCTGATCCCCTAGAAAAAAAAACTTCCCTCAGCTTCCCCACTCAATTTCCTACATGGGGATCCTTTTCAAGATTTAACCCATCAGTTTCCCAATATCAGGTTTCTTCCCAAATCCACCCATTTCCAACTTTCTCTTTCCCTCTGACTACATACTTAAACAATCTCCTTAAAGAACTTTCCTTCCCAGCTACTCCTTTGGTAAAGTAGCAGAAGGCAGTGGGGGTGGGTGACTCCTTCCCCCACTTCTTCACCTACTCCCAAAAGTCTTTTCTTTCACCCTTCTGATACCAATCGAACCTTTAATTTCCCTTGCAAATCAGTCCTTCCTAACTCACCTGCATTCCTCTTTCCTTTTCCCATCAAAAACCTGTAAGATTCAACCCTATAGTGAATAATAAACCTCCAAAAATCCACATATGTCCAGCAGAGCTGGATTTAAAGTATTAACTCGTGTTAACAAACTTCAGAAGGTAACAAACTGAATCAAAGTAATACAGCTGTTTTTTTTTTTTTTTTTAAGTTTCTTCTACCACCTTTCTTTAACAGCGATTAGCATCTTATCTCTAGAGCTATTTATTGCCTAGGCCAGGCTAAGCTTGAATTTTATAGTTCTTTACTCTAGCAGGCTTTTCCTTAAAGACATGCAAATTATCCTTAATCATTGTTCTTAAAACTTAACAAAGCTTTTAAATCAGCAAAAACAGATTAGGGGCTTATTCCAGGATTCCCCACCCTCCAAAAGAAGTATAATTCCTTTTTCTCTTATCTCCCTTCTCACAGGCTGCTGCAGTCAGCCAGAGACAGAGAGAGAGAAAAAAAAAGATTTTTCAAACTTCTTGATATTTTCTAAGCCTGCAATACAGAAGCTGAATCCTTATCTCATACAAGCTTATTTTAATTTTTAACACAGACACACACAGACAAACATGGAGCTCCAATTTACTATGTACAGTTGTAACGTTGTTTTCCAAACAACAACATAACAGACAAACCACACAGAACATGGAACATATATGACAGACTACACAGTTATACAGATTCCATGACATTCAAGATTTTTTAAAACATGAGAACAACAATTTTCTCAATCGTTGACACCCTGTCTGTTTCAGGAGCTGTTCAGTGAATTTGAGTGGTTCGATCTTCTCTTCAGGTTCCAAGGTGTCTTGGTCTTGTAACTGATGATAAAAGATGTGTGTTTTTGTGATCGCAGAATCTACTTGATATTTAACGAAAGTGGTTAGTTTGTTAAAGGCCCAAGGGCCAAAAGAAAAGAGAAGGAGTCCCACAAGAGGGCCGAGAATACTAGGGAGAAGAGTGGATAGCAAGGGGGAAGTGGAGAACCAGTTCTTATACCAGGATTCATTTTTTTCTCTTTCCTGTTTTCTTTTTTCCAGACTGTCCCTAACTTTTTGTAGGCTGTTTTCAACAAGACCAAGTTTATCTGAATAAAAGCAGCATTCCTCCTTGAGGGCTGCACAAAGACCTCCTTGTTGTAAGAAGAGAAGGTCTAAGCCTCTTCTGTTTTGCAGGACGACTTCAGCTAAGGATGCTACTGAGTCTTTAAGGTGTTTAGGTCCTGTTTGTAATTCCTGTAGATCCTTATCTATAGCAGCGCTCAATTGGGAATATTGTTTGTCATTTTGTATGAGGGAGGCTATACCCGTCCCCGTTCCTACTGCTCCTAGGCCAAGGAGGACAGTCAGGGTTAATGCAGTAAGGGGTTCCCTCCTGGTCCTGAAATTGCCAGTACTTTTTCTTTCCCAGATATCAAGGAAATCATCGGCCTGGTGTATATTAATATGAGGGAAGAGAAAGACAGAAACGCAGTAATCGCGTTTTTTGATAAAAGATCAGGCATCCAGAAATGTAGTAAGGCCAGCAGAGCAGGCAAAATAAGAGCCGTCAGGAGCGGCCACATGTTGCCACGTCAGGTTGACAGGTATGGTGTGGTTGCAAACGCCTTCAAGCTGTTTGGGAGGAAGCATGTTAGGTCCTAGGAGGCAAATTCCAATGAATTGATCAAACTGTTCTGTTAGCCCAGTGGGGTCTTCTATCAAGGACCTCATTTCCTTCTTAAAGGCCCTGACTTCTGTGGTGCTCAGAGGAGCATTCACAAATCCTATACCTCCCTGGGCCGAAGGAACCTCTCTTAAGGGATATAATTTAGGACTTGGGGTTTTAGTTCCCGCAAAGGATAATTTCGGATATCTCTTTGAATTTGATCTAATTCCTTCCTTAAAGAGGAGAATGACTCTTTTTTGGAGTCCAGGTGGGGTCAATCGAATTAAATCCTCCCATGCCTTGAGGGGCCCCGGAGGAGCTGATGGGATTAAGTCCTCACCTTCCCTTTCCTAAAACCATGGCTTCTTCTGGGGGTGGGGATAAGTATGGAGGACTGAGAGATAACAATGGGTCCCATTGCTGGGTCTTTAAAGTTTCCTCCTTCGTGTCCTTTACACTTGGACTCTTACTCAACATTATAGAAGCCCCGGAAAGCCATAGTCCTGCATATAGAACCTTCTCTGGATTAACAGGTTCTTTGTTATTAACACACAAATTCAGTATTTGGCACACCCAATCTTCAAGGGAGCCAAATTTAGGCCAAATAGTGCCTCCACCAATGTCTTTGTCACCCCAGACAAAGCAGCAATACCTTATCTTTTTCTTGCTTTTTCCTTTATATTTTGGCAGTTTGTTCCAATTACTTAATTTGTTTCCCAAGGGACTATCTACCGGTATTCTCTGATCATTTTTCTCATTTCTCTCCGCGAGGGCTGGCTGGGACTGGGCCACACCCATTGAATTTGGACGGAATCTAAATTCTAAAAACACCCAAACACGCCAATTGTCGCCAATTGACTCCAGTCACCCTAGAAGGCCTAGCCAAGCCTACCTGTCCAGAGACCTAGAGTTTAAGACTCAGGGCCTCACAGAGTCCTATGAGCGACAAATCCCCCCAAGACTGCAAGAGTTTCCCAGCGAGCTCAAATTAGCCCGGGCATTTGAGCCGCAAGTCAGGGGCCTAGCCTGCCTTCCATCAACATACATTGTAAAAGGCCGGTCATCTTTCTCAAAAGGCAAGGTGGGAGTGGCCCCAAGTACTTGGGCGAAGTAAACCTTTAGATAAAGAAACTCTAGCCCCAGGAAAAAGCTTAGCAACAATCATAGTGTGGCCACAAATTAAAATAGTTATTTAAGGCAGTTCTACTTCTGGTCTATGCAATCACACTTGAACTCAAAACTCCCAGTAAATATTAGCTGCAGTCCCAAAGGATTTTATCTTCTACATCAGTTATCATTAATCAAGGACTTCAGATAAAATCTAGTTCAAGAATCACAGTAAAGGGTTTACAGCTTATACAGCTATTTTTCTTATCTAAGTAGATAGTTTTAAATTTAACATTACACAGATCTTGAAGTTCACAAGTAACTGAACCAAACTTCATATAACTTACAATTGCCCATCAGAGATGACAAATTTTAAGGCATAACTCAGTTACAAATTACCCAATACCTCTATAAAACACACCATCTAAGTAGGAAGGTAAACTATCCCATCTTAGTCCCTCAGTAACTTCTCAAAGAATGGAGGAGGGAAAACAGGGAACAAGTCTAGAGAACATAGAAAAGCACACAGGAAAGGCAGACTTCTTTCCTAAGGGTATTCACCGAATTCTTAAATGGCTTCAGTTTCTCTCATTTACTCATTTCTTGCTGCAGTCAAGGAATGAGGGGAGAAAGGAAATAAAAAGCCATCTTTTAAAGAATTTAATTTGCCTTGACCTAAAATTTCATTCCCAGCCATCATTCCAAAGGTCTTTCTTGAAGCTGCAACCTGGCCAGGGTTGGAGCCCAGGAAAAAATCCTTTGTTGGCAGGGACATAGAACGCCAATCCAGAAAAGAATAGAAACCAAGTGTACTAAGAGCAAAAGGTCTTAGGACTAAGAAAAGTAGGAGCAAAAGAGTTCCCACCTGTAGGGTTAGGTAGGAAAGTGTGAGACAAACAGACCTAGCCTGGTTTACCTAGGTTATCTCTCCACAAGCAGCTAAAAAAGTTTTAAGTAGTGCCCTGAGGCTAAGAAAAAAAACCCAAGAGCAGTTTAAAATCCCGTCTTTGTAGACAGCCTTGTGAGTATGCGAAAGCGTAATTCTGAGGCTTCTACAATTAACACAAGATGACCAAATCAGGGAAACTGAGTCCCGTTTAAATGTATAGGACGAGCACACGTCCCGAGGGCTAGAAGCTGCGGCTTTAAGAGCCAGGTAAATGTCTGGAAGGGGCGCGGCCCACTTGTCCAAATTGCTAGCAAATTTCTATTTTAAAAGTTGGTGACAACCTTTCCGGAGATTTGAGAAGATTTAGATTGAGTCCCCAATCTCCCCACTGTACAGTAACCCCAAGGAGGGGGCAGGATAGAAGCATTTAAACGGCAGGTTGCCAAGCCACATGGGAGAGGTCCGAACCAGGCCTTGAGTTCTACACTCCCCACTCCATGGAAGAAGGGGGAGGAAAGGCCAGAACGAGGGTTGGGGAGGAAGAGATGCCATCTTACCCAGCGCAGTGCGTCTTGAATGGCGAGGGCTCCTCTGGCGATTCCACGCTGGAACTTGAAGGCAGGGCAGCTCATCTAAGTCCCCAAATCTTACTGGGAGAGCAAAACCTGAAGGGAAGACTGCTTACCCCTGTCCAGGGAGTAGCTGCCGTGGGCAGAGACATTCTCTAAACTCACCCCAATTTAGTGACCTTTCTCCTCGTGGCTACAGCCTGACCATTAGAGACTCCATTGCATTTAACAGTGGAGTGGGAGAAGGGCTCAAACACAGCTCCTTTTAAGTTTCTCCGGCTATCTCCCCAGAACAGATCAAAGAGAGCGCTGGCCTGGGACCCCCGAGAAGGGTAAGTTCCCCAGAACGGCCACATGACCACTCTTTGGTCTGGGGTGGTGTTAAAGAGACACTTCCTCTCGTGTCTCAACAGTTCCTGCTGGAGAGCAGGACTATCTGGTGGCAGGAAAAAAAAATTAGAAATGCATTGAGATGCAAAGGAAGGGCCTTTCTCTCTCCAAAGGATTTGGTTAGTGGGAGTTTCTTCAAGCAAAGCATCTGCTCCAGGAAAAGACTTTAGAGGCAGGGGAGTGTCTAGATCAAAGAAGCCTTTTCACCTGAAATGGAAGTAGGGTGAGACGGAACACAGATATTCTCCCCACTACCTTTAGAGATAGAGTGAGACCAAAGAAAGAACGCAGATTCTTCCCGGAAGAATACTGCTTGAACAGCTCAAAACCCAGATTGGTTCTGAGTGTGCCCCAAATGTTGAGGTCTAGCTTTGGGGTACCTAAATGAAATTAGGGTTAAGGTCTAGTGGCAAGTTTGGGGTATTTCAAGCGAAAAGGATCTATGGACGGCGCAACATATTTTCTTTGGAAAGGGGCCACTGGTCAAACCAGACTGGAGTGTTTTGATCTTGTCCGCCTGCAGGCTGGGCGGACCAGTGGCCCTTATAAAAAATGGTTCTGAAAACCAAGGCCAGTACGGCCAGGGTGTGGCTGTACTTGTAAAGGCTGATTGATACCTTGGTTATTTTTCCCTAATCCTTGTTGAGGGAGAAAACCCTGGCTTAGCATTTGTCTTGTGACTACAGAATTGGGGCTGCACATAATAATACCCATTTGTGAGAGAATATCTCTTCCCCATAGGTTAATAGGTAGATTAGGAACTATGTAAGGGCGGACAGTGCCCGTATTTCCCTCAGCGTCTTCCCAAATTATCTGAGGACCCGGGGGTAATTGCCGAACCTTGCCGTTGTTAGAGGCTCCTTCAATGACTTCATTAATTAATGCCCAGAGGGGGAAAACATTTACAACGTTTGGCCCTTCTCGTTTTAGGTCTCGGCCAACCTTCTGCCATTTCCCGGGGTGTATTTCAGGGCCATTTACAATAAACCAAGGACAGACCTTAACTATGTATATAAAGAATTTTATAAGGTCCTTCTTTTTTACTTTTATGCCTCTTTCCTTAAGATTTCCTTTAAGATCTTTAAGGAATATTTGTTCTTTAGATAAATACGATTCCATATTACCGACAATCGCTAAAACTTACCTCTACCCTTATGGGGTTCCGTAGAGACCGTGAATTCTCTCCCGGAATGCTCGGGGGCGATGTCGGGCCGAGGTCCACTTAGAGCCCCACGTTGGGCGCCAGTTGTCCTGTCCGGCAGGACATCAACAGTGGGTCATCGAGTGGAGCCGGGGCCGAGGGGGAGCAAAGGCTCTGTAAGACGCTCAGTCTGTAAAGCACCACGTGCTTTGGAATGGAATCGGAGAGACAGAGAGGCAACTCAAGCTTTAAGATGGTGAATGTCTCTGTTTAATGAATGAAGAGAGTTTAATTAAATAGGATTTCAGAGTGGGGGGTTACAATGAGAAGAATGTCGGACCATAGGTGTGGCGGAAATCCTAGAGTATACTGTTATCTAGATTTTGGGCGGAGATGACCGATTTCTTGGGACACACATTATCTAATCTCAGGAATTTAGGGTGTATGCTAATCTTCTTAGCTCTGCGTCCAAGGACATGGCAATGTTCAAGGACATGGTCTCTTGGCATATCCTCAAGAGTGGTCTCTGGCATATCTTCAAGAGCATGGTCTCTGGCATCTCTGATTCTACTTAATAGTTTTATACAGATAAAGCATGGTCAAAGTACTCATTCAACAATCATCAGTGTAAAAGGAATTTTAGTGTTTTTTTTTTTAATTCCTATCCTCTTATTTTATACCTGGAGAAATTTCAAAGAGTTTTGATAACACACACATTTGAATTAAAATGCCAAGAATACAGAATCAAAAGAATTACAACATATCAACCATTATTACTATATATCAATCACTTACTCACCATACATAAATTCACCAGATAAAACAAAGAGGCATATTTACAAATAAGCTTAAAGTGTTATACATAAACAACTCACAGTGTATTTTCCCACTGCATTATAGAATTTCAAAGGGATCATAACATATCAATTCACAAATATTCGACAAATATTTATTAATGTTTTAATATATTTCAAAGAAGTTCAGTAACATACCCATTTGAATTAAAATGCCAAGAACACAGAATCAGAACAATTGTTATTTATCATCCATTATTAGAATCTATCAATTACTTATTCACCATACATAAACTCCCAAGATAATATGAAGAAGCATATTTACAAATAATCTTAAAGTGTTATAGGTCAACATCTTACAGTATATTTTACCACTGCATTACAGAATTTCAAGGGGATCATAGACATCAATTTACAAAGATTCAACAAGCATTTATCAGTGTATTACCCCTAAGAGAAAGGCACTGTATTTAATAAAGGGAAAGATAACAAAGACAAATGATGTGGGACTTCTCGAACAGTTTAGGAAGAAAAATATTAGCAAAAACTGAAAACTTGAGCAGGCATCTAAATCATTCAGGTAGCTATAGTGACCAAAGAATAAGAATTATTTTCTGATTTAATTGAAAGAAAATAAGAAAATTTATAGGATTATACAATACAGAGTTGGAAGAGCTTTTTGCAGACCACCTAGCCTATATTTCATTTTATAAATGAGAAAACTGAAGTTTAAGAAAATCCAAGTGACTTGCTTACGTTTTATAGATAGTAAGTTAGTAAAACCAATATTTAAACCTAGATCCTGTGATTTCAAATCCATACTCTGAATCAATATATTAGTATAACAAGGACATATGGTTCCACTATATGTCACCACCAAAATTTTAAATCTCTTCTAATGATCAATTTCAGTATTCTCTGCCTCCAAAAATTTACTACCAACCATGTATGCATGTTACTATATTGGACACTATAAAAAAGATTCAAATCCTGTTCTCCATGTGTCTTTTTTTTATTATAGCTTTTTATTTACAAGTTATATACATGGATAATTTTACAGCATTGACAATTGCCAAACCTTTTGTTCCAATTTTTCCCTTCCTTCCCCCCACCCCATCCCCAGATGGCAGGATGACCAATACATGTTAAATATATTAAAGTATAAATTAAATACAAAATAAATTTACATGTCCAAACCATTATTTTGCTGTACAAAAAGAATCTCACTCTGAAATATTGTACAATTAGCCTGTGAAGAAAATTTTTTAAAATGCAGGCAGGCAAAAATATAGGGATTGGGAATTCAATGTAATTCTCCATGTGTCTTAATAGAGTTAATCATCTACCTGTGCTTCTGCACATTTGGTTATGCAACTGGCCTTAAATTAGTCAAGCAGAATCATGGGACAATCTCAGTTGGAAAAAAAATATTTTTTTCCTACAAAAGTATCATCCAATGATCTCTTCAGGGGAAAAAAAATGTAAAGAACTTAAAAATATTGTATTCCATGCTGTGGAGGGGATAAAAAAATAACAATTAACATTTATTTATATGTGCTTGACATTATCCCATCATATGTACTCCAAATCAGATGCACGAGGGTCAAGTACCAAGCTCTGGAACAATTTCAGCAATGTGATTTTTCCAGCATTTTCAGGATGGAGAGTCCATCTGTATCTGTCTTTGCACAGGTTGCTTCTCTTTGAGGAAGAACTCAACAGGTGCTGCACAATATTAGTGACAAAATTAGCATATGAGTCTATAGATATGGCATCCCCTCAAACATCTGAGCTAAAGTTTATATTCATTCTCTTCAAGTGACATCTGCTCTTACCTCTAAGAGGTATCCACTGCCTTTGCAGCTATCTGCCTAAGACTGTCTGACATGTCCATCACTTGAGCAACCTCAGGGATCTTTCAAAATCTTGGGCCCACTTTTGTGGGTCCAACTCAAATGTCCCAAGATTGTTCTTTTGGTGGAAATAGTTCTATCAATTAGGAGCATATGGTCTTTGTAAATCACACAAGATATAGCCTCTGCCTTATTCATTAATGAAATAGAATTCCTCAATATAATTGTGATATTCACTCTCTCCATAGCAATGCCTTCTTGGATTAGAAAGGCTACAATTTCTTTAAATGGTTCCTCATCCTTAAAGGTTGGACAAGTCTGAAATTCCCAGGAATAACTGAATTCATATTGTTAATTCCTCAGAAATATCTCCATGGTCAAATTTTCAGGCAGAATTATAACAACTTCCTGAGCTATCTCACCTTGCCTTCACATCAGTGGTTTTAATTGTATGATCATCCAGCCCTTTCAACTTTCTGCTCAATATCCTTAAAATAGATCTATTTCTTTTATTAAGAGGTTTCTTTGCTTTTCAACTACAAAAGAAAAAAGTACTCCTGAAGTATCTTAGCTCATACCTCTTCTAAAAGTTGTTCCACATGTACCCACCTTAATACACAAATATTCATACAGTTAACAAATGTACTATGTTGAAGCAATGATGGGCTATTCAATTAGTATGCTGTACTTAAATAATTTTACTTTATTATAGTATTACAGTAAAAGATGCGAATTCATATCACAGAAACAGTATCAATATGTTTTTATGTATCAATATAACATTATGAAGCTAAGCTATTATACCTTGAGAAACATGATATAAAGAAATAAAAATTACGTGAAAAAAGTACCCAGGAAATAATCAAGAAGAAATAAAATTATGATGCTAAAAAAGTTTTACTTTCTATGATGAGAAAAATAAAAGATAATAATGTAAACAAATCTTTTCCAAAATGGGGGGGGGTGTGGAAATCTCACTTCTGGAATAATCCTAGCCACAGGAAAAAAAAATGTCAAAGCTTTCTTTCTAAATCAGGAATAGTTTCCAAATCTCAGTTTATTTATCTCAAGCACTGGGCATGCAATCACTAAGGAGTAGCTAAGAACTGAGACAAAAGAAGATGACCTTATGATTCACGAATACAAAAATATTGGTATGCAAAAGGAAGATCCTTCAACTTTCTAATCAAAAGGTTAATATAAAATAATCACAGATTTTAACGAATTTAAAGCCTTAAAAATCTGAACAAGTAGCCCCAAAAGGCTTGTACTAGCTTTTATTGATGATTCAATAAAAATCTAAAGTGATTTGGGGTTACAGGTGTAGTTAATTAACTCCATTTGAAACACAAAAGGTTAATGGGGGGGGGGGGAATATAACTGAAGTAATACAGGACAGAAAGTAAATTGTTCCAACTTTAAGAAAAAAAAAATTCTAACCAAATAAGTGACCAAAAAAAATATTCTAATGGAGAGAAACTACATATATCAGAATGAGATAGTGGGAGTGGAGTGGCTTATAGGAAAGCAAGAGATTTTCTAATGTTCTCTCTCTCTCTCTCTCTCTCTCTCTCTCTCTCTCTCTCTCTCTCTCTCTCTCTCTCTTCTCTCTCTCTCTCTCCTCTCTCTCTCTCTCTCTCTCTCTCTCTCTCTCTCTCTCTCTCTCTCCCCCCCCCCCCTCCTCATCCCTTCCCCCCCTCCCACCTGGCTCCTGTCCTCCCACACACACCCAAGAAAGTTTCTTTAAGAGAAACTTTCAGTCCTGCTCGAAGGTAAAGCAGAAGGTTAGGGCTGGATGCTACCCTGCTCTCTCCTCAGAAAGAAGAGTACTGGGCAGACCAGAATTATAGATGTTGTTCCCTTAAATATTGTTTGTCTAGGGAATATCTAATTTTTGATTGTTTTATCATTTAATGAGAAAGGAAGATCCCAAGCTCTATATCCAAAGCTTGACCCCATCCCACCTAATACCAGTTCCACAACAAATATACATAGCAAATAATGATGATTATTATCCAAATTGTAGCAAAACAGAAATGAGAGGAAATGTGCATAAAACAATACAGAGTGAATGAGTTTTCCCTTTGGAATAATTTAGCTCAAATAAGATAAAATGCCTTTGATTTCATCTAAGTGGAAACTCCTTGATGTTTCTAGAGTAGCAAGTTGGGGATCAGGGATGTGTTGAAGACTATTGGCTCCTTTCATGTTTTCCCAGTCTTTTCCTTCAGAAACCTGAAGTGGTATTGACATCTTAAACCCCCTCTCTTGAAAGTGAAAATCAGAAGTACCTTAATGATTAGTCCTCCAAAGAGGACTGGCTGAAAAGTAAAGTTCAGCTTTTCATCTAACTCCACCCTTCCCTTTATTCAGGGCATCATTTTCACCAATGGGAAGAGAATACAAGGAAGAAAAAAAAAAGGCTCGTCTTCAAGGACCTTATATGATAATTGGGGAATAACATCAATGAAAAAAAAAACTGTTTAGAGGCATGGTAGAGAAAAATCTGAAGAATCAAGAGTATATTCTGGAGAGGGAAGATTTCAGGAAAGACCAGCATGAGTACAGAACATGGGTTCAAACTAATCTTAAAAAACCTAATGATCCCCTTATTTTTCCATTGGCATCAAGGCTTCAGAACCTTGGGAGATCCTGGGCTACTGACAGAGGTATTGATTCCAGACTCAATTATCACAGGATCCCAGAAGGTAGATGGCCTTTTTTAATTGATCAACTCCTCTGCTATGGGGGTCAGATTCCCAGTTACTGTTCTACTTATCCGAGGCAACATTTATACAATGAAAATATTTTGCCCCTTCTACTTCTCCATCTCACGATTGCCCCTTCATAGCCCAGATTCTTTCGAGTCTTCCTATTCTATTGGGGCCACTGGAATCTGCATCTTATTGATAACAAATGTCCCATGACCTTGACTCTCATCACTTCTCAATCTTTCCACATTCTTGGACTAGAAGAAATACACATCTTCCTACAAAACATTATAGTCTTGGCTATCCTGTCCTGATGTCCAAAGTTCCTTCTCTCATGATCCACAATAGAGTGAATGGAAAGGGGAGAGGAAAAAAAAGGGAGACTAAGAAAAGGAAAAGGAAGAGAGGGGGAGGAGAGAGAAGCAAGTGGTCAAAATACAGCTTGATTGATTAGGGGCCATAAGCACTGAACCCTCTATTATATAGAGCAGAAACACTAAGAAATCCGGCTGTGGTGGCTCAGCTCTGGTTGGTTAATCTTCCCCAACACCCCCCCCCCCTTTCCTTTCTCCCTCCCACTCTCTCCCTTTAGACTGCTGGGGCATTTGGAAAGTACAGTAAAAAGTAAGCTGCTCAGCAGAAGATGGGATCTGGCTTTTCAACTTACCGGCCCAAGGCAATTTATTTGGATATTGATGGAAGAATTCAAAAGGTACCCTTACTTCTCTATCCTTGTCTTTTTGGCAGAAAGCTCTTCGGAAATGTATATTCCCCTTTCCATATTTTCTGTGTCTTAGCTTTCTGAGTGCTGTATATTGCATCTGCTGCTTACCGATTAGGGGTGACTCTCAGGGTTTGAATGGTCCTGATGGCAGATGGCCCAGTACATTGGTTGAAAGGAATCTGCCACTCTGTGCCTCCCCTGGGTTTCCAAGGGGAAATGATTCTTCTTGGAAAGAATAGCAAGGTCTTCGTGCTGCATGAACTCCTGGGTCAGCATGCAAATGCCTATGATAATTGTTTTCTTGGATTCTTCCCCAGGCTTCTGTATAGTGCCAGTGTTTTCACTTCTGTGCCAACTTTAGCATGTGGAGAGAGAGGTCTTTTTCCAGTTTTCATCCTTTACAAAAGAGACTGTTAAGTGATGGTGAAAATATGATGTATTCCTTGAGAACGAAGATTATAGGGACAAAGCTTTTTTCCTTGCTTCTAAAGCAACCCCCCCTTTTTTTAAACTAATAGGTTGTTGCTATTAATGAAATTAATTTTAAATTTACTTTCAGTTAAGACAAGCAATTGCACAGAGACATGCACATATTATATACATAAGATTTAGTATATTTGTGTATTTTAATATCTGAGCTATTCTGCATCCTCAGTAAGCCAAGAAGCAAGTATTATTTCAAATACAGTTAACAGGAGGTAGCTTGGGAGATTACAGACCCAGACTGTTGGAAATGGAAAGGACTGTTCCATCCCTGTCTGTAGGGTAGGTAATCTCCAAGAGAATTTATCTTTGTAAATTACATTGATATTGTGCTACTTCTGCTTTGCCAAATTCCAAACATCCATGTTAATATATTTTTCTAGTTTGTTATTTCATTCCCTTCTCCCTCTTCTTGAGCATGTGCCCTTCATATTCACTTAGAAAAAGAATCAAAAATTGCCTTCTCCCTATCTGAAAATGAACTCTAACGTGAACAAGCATTTATGATATCCTTTGTTTCATTCTGATTGGCAGGGAATGCCCTCCTCCCACCCCCAAATTGTGTTTAAGGTTGAGCAGATTGAAGTACCTTTAAATTTTTCTTGAGGACAAAAATGTGAGGTAAAATTATACCCTGGATAAATCTTTAGATTTTGCAGTGAATCAGATACAGCTGCCAGGTCTTCACTGATATAAAAGGAATAGCATTGAAAGTGGATCATGGGGATGGGGGAGGGGGAACATGATGCTCTACCAAAACTGTATGGTTTGAATCATTCCAAAAAAAAAAAATGTAGCTTGCTTTCTGTTGAGACAGAGTTAAAATCGAAGCCTAGAGTAAAATGAAAAGTATTGATGTTTCCCTCTCTTCCCCGCCACCAACACACACACACACACACACACACACACACACACACACACACTCACCCCTCTTCCCTTGCCATTTGAAGCTGCATTTGCCATTCTCCTTTCTCCAACAAATGAATGACATTAATATCCTGCTGAACTCCACCAATGTCTGATTTAATCCAACCTAATCAGAGTGGGTCTGCCTTTCCAATTTTTAAATAAATGAATAAAGGAATTTTATTATATTAAACTAGACAGTAAACTTTTCCTAATACTAATCCTGTAGGTATCCCTTTCAACAAATGAAGAATAAAGCTAAAAAATAACACAGACCTGGCTACCAGGAAGGATCCAGACTAAGGTGAGATAGGTTTTGTTTTATCAGGGTGATTAGGAAAAAAAAAAAAAAAAAAAAAAGGAAGCCTGACTTTTTGAGCTAGACTACTATTTAAAATCTTGGTTTTAAAAATTACTCCATTTTATAAATAACGAAACTGAAGATTTCAAAAAATTAAATAGTTTACCTAAGCTCACACAATAGAACAAAAAAGGTATAGTAGAAACATTGGATCTATAGTCCAAAAATATAGTCTCAGATCCTGACTCTGCTACTTACTAGGTTTTTTACTTTGAATCAGTCATGTTATCTACGCTTAGCTTCTTTACTCATCTGAAAAATGAAGATGTTCATTCCCTAAATCCTATGGAGAAAAATTCTTAAAACTCTATCATTAGCAAATGACAAGCCAGGAATTGATCCTAGATCTTCTTACTTTTAAGTCAAATCCAGTGTAACACACTGCCATTTATTGTACTTGTACCACATAGTCTAGTATAATAATTTTTACTTGTATAGCACTTGTGCATGTGTGTGTGTGTGTGTGTGTGTGTGTGTATGCATGTATATATGTAGATATAGTCCTATATTAACTTACATATAGGCACACATGTATGTATATCATATATTGTACAAGTGTGTATACACATGCATATATATATGTATGTATGTATATATATATATATATATATATATAGCTGTTACTCCTAGTTTATCCTCATTAGTTTACAGGCTGAAAATACTATCAATAGTAGTCATACTTCATAATTTCACACTAAAATCTTTAAAGGCACATTGAAAAGGACATATAATTAATTCCCACCAAGGGAAAGGGGATTATTTCCTTATATTTTGCTCTATTTCTATTATAAAAAATGGAAACAAAGCCTGGATGCAGACAAATGTTTTCTGGACTAGCAAGTAATCTCATTTTAATATTCATAATTCAGAGAGTATCCAGAGTAGTTTAACCAGGATGGAAAGATCCTCAAGATCATCACAGTGTCATATCACCAAGACCAAGTGAAAGAACTGGGAATGTTTAGTCTAGAAAAATAATTCCATGAAGTATTTGTCACACAGAAGAAGTAGACTTGTTTTCTTTGACTACAGAGGACAAAATTGGAACCAGAAAAGTGAACATGGTAAAGAAGCAGGTTAAAATTTGATACAAAAACAGCATCCTAATCATAAAAGCTCTTTACACAAAGCTTCCCCCTCATCAGTGATCTTTAAATAGAGGCTGGATCTTCACTTGAAAGGTATGTTGTGGTGAAGATTCACTTTTGTATATTTCACCACATGTTCTATAGAGGGGCAGTTGAAAGCATTAATAAGATAATCATGAAAATTACTAGGATGATCTCATATTTTCACTTTTCCTCATCCTCAAAAATATTACACGCTCCTGATTTTACTTTATACTTATACTAGATACCAGAGAGAGGTATTCTTACTTAGATTCTTACTCTAAGTAAGAGTGGATTAGACCGCCTCTAAGATCCTTTCCAGATTTGAAATTCTGTTATTCTACATTGTGTCTAAGTCCTCACCTTCTATTACCGAGTTCCTCAACCTTTCATAGTAAGACTACTATGTTCCTTGACCTTTATTAAGAGGATCCAGAATGAGCTCCCAAAGTTCAGGAGATGATTTAAAAAAAAAAAAAAAAGAATTCCACAGAGAAATTCTGTATTGGGGTCGGACCAAGAAATATTTAGAGAAAAATCTGATTATTGAAAGTTCGAGTTAGAAGGAACCTTTGAAATGGAGTTCTACTCTCCCAATTTACAAATGGGAAATGAAAGAAAAGTGACATGCTAAAGTTAAATAATAAACAGTGGAAAGGGCAGAATTAGATAACCAGCTCAATACAGTGTTTATTTCACTGTACCATACTTAACCAATTATATGCATCATTCCTTTTAGAAATGCTTGCTAACCCTTAAGAATACAAGGGACATGCCAGCATTTTCTAATCATAACTGCTCCTTCTAACTTACAGAGATTTGAAGACCTTCAAATCTTCAAATTTTGACCCCCCCCCCAACCTTGTGACCCAAGAACATAACAAGCCTATATATTTCAAAGGTCCTCAATTCCCAGCATGGCTAAAATTATTGACCTTGCATTTGTTTGGGTTCATAAATTACCAGTTGGTTAATCAAATTGTTGGAGATTCATTGGGATAAAAGTTTTCTTTTAGAAACTTTTTTCTCATAGATACAATTGTTCTGGTATAGTTGGTTTAATTATCTTCTTAACTATACAGCTGTGCCAGAAAAGCATCAGATTTTCACCTGTATTGTATCATCAATCATCAGAACATACCTTAGTTTTCTCCTTTTTAAAACGAGTATGGTTTCCTTAAACACAGGTCTGACAGTTTCAGTCAATAAATTCCAGTTTCCCACTACTACCTCTAAGACAAAATATAAATTCCTTTTAAAGTTCTTCATAAACAATTTTCCTTTCTAGCCTTATTATTCACCATTTTTTTCTCACACCCTACTATCTAACCAAAATTATTTTCTTGCTATTCTTAACATGTAATTGATGTTCTCTCTCCTATCTACACCTTTCTACTAACTATTGTCTGTGATCTGCCTCTTTATCTCTACTTCAGAGTTCTTTATTTCCTTCAAGACTCAACTCAGTCGGTATCTCCTACATGGTATCTTTTCTGCCTCCCCCATAAACTAATTTAAATTTATTTTTTATTCAATCTGTATTAAGACACAAATTTAATTGTTTCTGTCTACTATTTTTCTGATAAAATATGAGATTTTTGAGATTAGAGACAATTTCATCTGTATCATATCTCTAGATTCTTGCATAATGCATGATACAGAGTAGGCATTTATTTAATGCTTGTTTATTGATATATTGATTGGTATTCTGAGGTTCATCAAAATAATAATTATAATTATTATAATTATTTTAATTTTATTTTTAAAATTTCAAATTGACATCTTTTGTTTTTATATCACCTATGTTTTTAGTATATTCTTCATAAAGAACACAGAAAGAAGGAAGATACAATCTCAAATCTCTTTTATACTTATTGCTGATTTGAAAAAAATAGAAAGAAAAAGGAAAAAATAAATAAGAATAACAATTAAATTCAATAACCTCAAGTTCAATAAACCCAAGAACATATGTTATTTTTGACAAAAATTGCTAAGAAAACTGGAAAGGAATTTGATGAAAACAAAAATTTGACCAATAAGTTATATCATATTCTACAATAAGCTAAAAATTTATATATGACCTAACCATAAAAAGTTATACATTTAAAAGTGTAGTAGAAGAAAACTGGACCATAAACTTTTTTTTAAATTTTATTTTATTTAATAATAACTTGTATTGACAGAATCCATGCCAGGATAATTTTTTTATAACATTATCCCTTGCACTCGCTTATGTTTCGTTTTTTTCCCCTCCCTCCCTCCACCCCCCCCCCCCAAGATGGCAAGCAGTCCTATATATGTTAAATATGTTGCAGTATATCCTAGATACAATACATATTTGCAGAACCGAACAGTTCTCCTGTTGCACAGGGAGAATTGGATTCAGAAGGTAAAAATAACTCGGGAAGAAAATCAAAAATGCAAATAGTTCACATTCATTTCCCAGTGTTCCTTCTTTGGGTGTAGCTGTTTCTGTCCATCATTTATCCATTGAAACTGAGTTAGGTCTCTTTGTCATAGAAATCCACTTCCATCAGAATACATCCTCATACAATATCATTGTCGAAGTGTATAATGATCTCCTGGTTCTGCTCATCTCACTTAGCATCAGTCCATGTAGGTCTCTCCAAGCCTCTTTGTATTCATCCTGCTGGTCATTCCTTACAGAGCAATAATATTCCATAACATTCATATACCACAATTTACCCAGCCATTCTCCAATTGATGGGCATCCATTCAATTTCCAGTTTCTAGCCACTACAAACAGGGCTGCTACAAACATTTTGGCACATACAGGTCCCTTTCACTTTTTTAGTATCTCTTTGGGGTATAAGCCCAATAGAAACACTGCTGGATCAAAGGGTATGCACAGTTTGATAATTTTTTGGGCATAATTCTAGATTGCTCTCCAGAATGGTTGGATTCGTTCACAACTCCACCAACAATGCATTAGTGTCCCCGTTTTCCCACATCCCCTCCAACATTCATTATTATTTTTTCCTGTCATCTTAGCCAATCTGACAGGTATGTAGTGATATCTCAGAGTTGTCTTAATTTGCATTTCTCTAATCAATAGTGATTTGGAACACTCTTTCATGTGAGTGGTAATAGTTTCAATTTCTTCATCTGAAAATTGTCTGTTCATATCCTTTGACCATTTATCAATTGGAGAATGGCTTGATTTTTTATAAATTTGAGTCAGTTCTCTATATATTTTGGAAATGAGGCCTTTATCAGAACCTTTAATTGTAAAGATGTTTTCCCAGTTTGTTGCTTCCCTACTAATCTTGTTTGCATTCGTTCTGTTTGTACAAAGGCTTTTTAATTTGATATAATCAAAATTTTCTATTTTGTGATCGATAATGGTCTTTAGTTCATCTTTGTGGACCATAAACTTTTTACAATTTTGGCTAAGGGAAAACTTCTTAACTATAAAAAGGATAATAGTCAATTACAAAATTACTATAACCAAGACAAGAGAAGAAGTGTCTGGAAAAAATTGTTAGTATTAAATATATCTGCTAAGAATCTGATATCCACAATATATTAGGAATTAGCACAAATATATAAGATCAAAAATCATTTTTGGCAGCCCAGATAAGAAAACTAGCCTTTGATTTAGAAAGATTTCAGTTCAAATTTGACCTCAGCATTTACCAGCTATGTGTGTATATATATATGTATATATATATAATATATATCCTGAAAAGTAGACAGCAAAGTGGAGCAATGAACCCAAGTCCACTAGACTTGAGGAAGGAAGACTCATCTTCCTGAGTTGAAATCATTGAACCTGGTCAAGTCACTGAACTCTATTTGCCTCAGTTTCCTTATCTATACAATGAGCTAAAGAAGGAAATTTCAAACTTCTTGAGTATCTTTGTCAATAAAATCCCAAATGTGATTGCAAAGAGTTGCACATGATTAAAAATGATTGAACAAAAAACCCTAGAATAATCATTTTAATTCTGTTTGCTTTAGTGTCCTCATTTGTGAAATGGGAACAATAACAACTTTATTCCTGTTTTATTGCTTGTAAAATAGGAAACATCCTGGGGTTGTTGTTAGGATAAAATGAGATAAGATTTGTTAAGTTCTTTCCAAACATTAAATCACTATATAAATGTTACTTATTATTATTCTCTAAAGAATAACTGGTCAAAAGAATATGAACTCCAGAAAACTTTTCAAACTTAACAACTATAAAACAATTACTAATTCATAAATAAAAACAAGATATCAGTCAATGAAATTCCAAATTTTCATCTTGCATTCAGCAAACTAGCAAAGATGATAAAAAAAAATAATTGGAAGGATTGTGGAAAGAAAGGCACACTAATACATTGTTGATAAGGTGGCAAATTGGTCTAACCTTTTTGGAAAGCAATTTGGAATGATGCTAAGAAAATGATTTTGTGTCCAAACTTTTTGATACACCTATCTCATTAGTAGGCATAATTCCCAAAGAGGCCACTGATAAAAAGAAAAGTATAATATGAACCAAAATATTTATAGTAGTAGTTTTTGTAGAAGCAAAGAACTAGAAACAAAGTAGAACATCTATTGGTGAATGAATAAATAGAATATATATATATATATATATTAATGTAATAGAATGTTACTATGCTATTAGAAGCCATGGATATGATGAAAACAATAACATAGATCTTATCTGAATTGGTACAAAGTACAATAAACAGATAACAATATTGATGATTACAAGATTGTAAATAGATCAGCTACTAAACTATTAAAATTCAATGTTATAATTATATCAAGAGATACAGAAAAAAAATTTGACAAAATATGACAATCCATTTTTGCATAGCCTGGCCCAAAAAGAAAATTTTGATGTGTTGAATAGAAAAGAAAGGAAATGATGGCTTCTTTACAAAACTATCTGTAAGACTATTGTACATATGTGTCTTACATATTATTATATGTATTTATGTGCATATGTGTGGAAAGATATAAAAATAAATTTTATACTATACACTGTATACTGGGTCATATCCACAAATATCTTTGTAGTTATACACGTCATACAAAAAATGTTTTTCCCCTGAGAAACAATTATAAAGCTGTCAATAAATGCAATGTTTCATAAAAACTCGGGGAGGGAGGAAATAGTTCAGTAAGCCAAACAAGATTCTAAGTTTCTCAGAATTCTGGGAAATAAAAGGGTTGGTAAAAAGCTCTTGAAGGTTTCTTCAAAGTCTTTGATCCTATTATTCTAAGATAAAGTTGCCTTTTGGACAAAGAATGAGCCACCAATAATTTCTATATTTATTATTTTTGAGAAACTTCTAAGACAGACAAGTAGAACTGGCAACTAGATTGTTCAATCTAAGTTGCCAGCAAAAGGGAAAAACCACAAGAAAGAAAAAGAAAACAAAAAAAAGGAGGTTAAAATATTATGCTTTAATCTGCATTCAGTCTCCATAGTTTTCCCTCTGAATATGAATGAAATTTTCTATCCCAAGTCTATTGTAATTGTCTTAGATCCCTGTATTGCTGAGAAGAGCTAAATCTATCAGAGATGATTATCACATAATCTTGCTGTTACTGCATATAATGTTCTCCTAGTTCTGCTCCCTTGCTTCAACATCAATTCATGTAAGTCTTTCAAGGCTTTTCTGAAATCATCCTGCTCATCATTTCATATAGAACAATAATATTCCATTACATTCACATACCATAATTTATTGAGCTGTTCTGGAATTGATGGGCATCCATTCAGTTTCCAGTTCCTTGCCATTCACATAAAGAGTTGCTACTAATATTTTTGCACATGTGGGTCTTTTTTCCTCTTTTATGATCTCTTTGAGATACAGACCCAATAGTGACACTGCTAGATCAAAGGGTATGAACAGTTTTATAACTCTTTGGGCATAGTTCCAAATTATGGCCTAACATTCCTTATCCTTTGGTGTTGCACTTAATAGAGTCTTTGATACTCCATAAAGGGTTCTGACTTGGCCAGTTTTGTCAATTACTTTATCTTCCCTTTTTCCTATGATTATGTTTATAGAAGCACAACTCTCTCCAGTTAAACATATACTATCCCCAGAAACAATTGATTTTGTCTACATACTAGTTTCAAATGCTAGATAGCTGCCTAGTGACCAAAAATCTAAGATATATGCATATTATGTGTATATGTGATAGCAGTACATACCTATATTAGATACCAATAAATATGCCTAAAATTAAATGCAATAGTAGCATAAGCAGAACTACATAATAACAGATTATGTAAGTTATGCATGTGAATGGTATATGCAAATAAACAGCAAAATTATACCTACCTGATGACAATATGCAGCAATTACCACATGCATTAATGACCATATGAAATGAAATGCAAGTCCCCTTTCATATTTATATTATCTTCTGGCTACACAATTAATTATTTATTTTTCAATTGCCATTTCTACTCCTATGTAAAGAGTTTATGAGATAAAACAAACACTTGTTAAATGCCTGCAAGAGCCCTACCCCCCCTTATTTCTTTTAAGTGAAGGATGAAGAGTAATAACTATTTTTCTATTAGGTACCACCCATGCCATCTCCAAGTTCAAAGAGTGCCTTAGACCTAGAGATCTACAGATTCCTTTACCCTGCCATGGGTAGACTTACACAATAGGATATTGGATTTCCTATTTTTAAAAAATCTGTAATTATTTATCAAGAATATGTTTTCATATGGCTACGAGTTGTGGTGGTTACTGCATTACAGTAAATAAAATAAACCTTGTCTCTCTCCTAGTAACAGTCCTTTAAGTTCTCCATTACCCCCTTCTGTGCTTTATAAATGTTTTTATATTCTAATTGTCTTTGGCTGCCACATGACAAGGTAAGCAAGTTTTGACTTTGTGAGGTTTTAAGGTTCTTTTAGTCTACTCATTTTCATGAATGATTTATATCATTTAAAATGCAATAGAAAATGGTAATAGTCTCAACTGACATTGATTTCTTCATCCATTTCCTATTTTTCAGCATTTAGAGTTTCTTTAAATATATTGAGTTGAAACTTTCTGGGTTATGTGACCAAGATACCCTCTAACTCTCAAGTTTTCCCAAAAGAGGAATTACTAGTGTAGAGCAATGATAACTAAATCTACACTATAAGAAACCAAAAAGCCTGTCAAGGCTTACTCAGAAAACTACCTTTTCATATTCTTTGGTTACTTATCAACTAAGGAATATCTCTTAATCTTATAAATTTGAATCCATTCCCTATGTATTTGACAGAAGAATCTTTTGCAAAGATTTTTCCCAGTTTCCTACATCTAATTTTAGCTGCATTTGTTCAATTTTTTTTAGTTTTGTTTAATCAAAATTGCCCATTATACCTTCTGTAGACCTCTCTATCTTTTGTTTGGTCATGAAATCTTCTAGTGAAAGATCTGACAGATATTTTGTTCTCTGTTCCCTAATTTGTTCATAATATTGCCCTTTGTGCCTAAAACATGTATCCATTTGGAGTTTGTCTCATCATACGGTGTGGGATATTGGTCTATTATTAGTTTCTGCCAGATTGCTTTACTGTTTCCATAACAGTTTTTATTGAATAGTAAATTCTTGCCTAAATAGCTTAGATTCTTGTATTTACCAAATATTAGGCTACTGTACTCATTTGTTTCTGTATATTGTGTTACTCTGTTAGCAGCTAATGTAACTAGGAGGCAAAAGAACAACTCTTGCACTTAGGCAATATCAATGGGGAGAGCTAGAACCATTTACAAAGTACCTAAACTCCACTCCATACCCCCACGACCCTTTTAAAAGTACTAGAGAATATTAGAAGAGAATCTTGAAATGTAACATATCTCTTACCTGGCCTTCAGGTGGTGGCAACCAGGGTGGTCTTTGTTACACTATTATATTATAATCTATAACAGAGATTTTGGCTTTTGTGTGGCAATATTGATTTTCAAAAGCATCATCACAACTTATATAGACTTATATTGGCTGGTCACATCTTCCTGTTTTCAATCCTGGCTCCAAAAAGAACTTTCAGATCCTAGAAGGATCATCTCTGGCACTTGAACCTGAGGAGGATAAACAGCACAGAACAGAAACAAACATTCCCAGGCTTATTTCTCTGAGCCAAGATAAAAGAACAAGAGAAGAGGAATGAAATACTTTCCCTCTTTACCAACTCGTGGCATTCATTGCTATAGGTGAGTAAGCTACAGGAAGGAGAATAGAGGAAAAAGTGTTTAAAAAGAGAATAATCAGGTAAATATAACTAGTTTTTAAATGCATGCAGCCAATTCAAAGAGTCTATCCACATACTCATGATAAGGAACACAGAATCCCTTCATATTAGGCAGTCCGAACATGCTCCAAATGCCCCCAGGGGCTCCTCTATGCTAGGCAAACTGGATATGCCCAGGTAAGCCTGGATTGTATCTATTTTCTACAGATCTTTCTTGATTTCCCTCTCCCCGCCGCCCCAGTTGCTAATGCCTTCCTTTTTTCAGATTTCCTTCCATCTACTCTTGCTTGCATGCCTCCCCCTTTAGAACTTAAACTCCTTGACAAGATAATTTTTGTTTGCCTTTTTTTGTATCCATAATACTTAGAAAAATGCCACGCACATAGTAAGTTCTTACTAAATTTTTGTTAACTGTTAGTTTTCTCTTCTGGTTGTTCTGGTTCTGGTCTGCAGCATTCCAGAGAAAGTTAAAGTTCTATCCAAACTACTATTACAAAGTACATATAAATAATGACTAGGGTATAGGCACAATCTTGAGAATGAATATGACTAATGAAGCACTGATAAAAATTATCTTTCCTTTTCTATATTGCAATTTAATAGCTATATATATATACATACATACACATATATATGTATATACATATATATTCAAATTAGATGTCTATTTAGTTTCTGGATTGGCTCAGTTAACTCAACCTTTTCTCATAATAACAGATTTAGAACCTAAGAGAAAAACCATCCACAATAATGCTACTCTCCATTATTATCAAATTATCGAAGAGTCATATCCTCTGTTAAGGGACAATTCACCCTCCTTCTACATTCTAGCTCTTATCCTCCTCCAATGCATTTCTATTTATTCAACCAACCATTCAAAATGTAATACACCCACATGGTCAGTGTTATTTATACAACTAGCTACTTGTAATAATAACATTTTTAGGTCTGAAAAACAGCTAAATTTACTTAGCTATATGGCAAAAGAAATACCACAAATACTTATATTAAAGCAAGTATACAATTGATAAAATTCACAATTTGCATATAAATTTTGGTCACACTCTTCTACCAATGCATTCTGGGAGAAAATGGACACACACTTATAAGAAATTGCTAGAGAAACAGTGCTTGGCTTTCTTTCTTTCTTTCTTTCTTTTTTTTTTTTAGTTTTTTTTCTATTATAGTTTCAGTCAACTCCATAGACCTTGCTGAAACTTCTCCAACCACTCTATAACAGGTTCATAATTCCTTCCAACATAATATAAGGTTTGTTTTTTGGAGGATCCCCAAGGATGGAGCAAACATCATCATTAAATAACTAAAATCTTTTATCCTTCCAGCAAGAAACTCTTCAAACCAAATGTCAAACTTTTTGATCAAAGAAAGGCGTTGTCCTAACTACCTAAAAGTTGGTGTGTTCTCTGTATTCTTTTTCCTAGTCCAGAGACTTATGCACCTCTATCAGAAACCTCATCCAAGTTTAAGGCAGGCATTCTATGTACTTACCAATTTTCAAACTCTGAACACTAAAACTATGCTCTAAGTAAAGGTGATTTATTTCCTGTGTCCCAACCACATTGGGTTAGCAAACCCAAAATATCTTCTTTTACTTTATGTAAGTGTATTTGTTGGGCATGGATAGGTTGTTATTGAGACAAGCTAAATCTTAGGAGTAAGATCATTGACTCTTCTACCAGACTAATTTTTTCCCTGTCTTTGCATGTGGAAATGTAGCCAATCAAACCATGCCTAGGCTTTTGAGATATTCCTTACATTCGTGTATCATATCACACTAAAGAAAAAAAAAACAGAAGGATCAACTGTGAGAAGGATGAAGAATTGTTTAAAGAGTTTGTCACTGGGTATGGGGAAAAAGCAAGCAAACATCCCAGATCGTAGGAAACAAAAACTGTAATTTAGGCTTTCAGTCTTGCATGTGGTAGCCAACCTTTTGCATAAATAATAACTGACTCAGATGTGAAGCCAGTTCTATAAGTAGCAGATATGAAGTAGATCTGGGAGAAACTCCAATTCTTTTTTACAAGTTCTCGTGGAAAGAGTTATATTTTTTGACAGGGAAATAAGATTTTTGTTTCCTAAAGAAAAATTCAAGGTATAGAGAGGAAGGAAGAAGAAAATAGAAGGGAAAAGAAGAAAGTGGGGAGAGAAGAGGCAGAAAAGGAAGAAGAGAAAAGAGTAGAGGAGATATGTGAAAGAATGGTGAAGGAGAGAGAATAGAGTAGGAAAGAAAGGGAAAGGTAAAAAAGAAAGGAAGAAAGAAAAAAAGAGAAAGGAAGCATGGACAGATGACTATCATTTTGCTTAATCTGTTAAACTACTAAAAAGTAGATCAAAGTCCTGAGCCCTCTTATCAAAGAAATATATGATTAAAAAAAAAAAACGAAAAACATTTGGCTAATCATGCAAGGACAGAGTTGTATTATCAAAATAAAAGAGAAATAGTCCCTAGAATTTGGCTAACTTATGAAAGTATATGGACAAGATTTCTGCAATGATAATATTTGAAGACAAGTAAATCATGTACCTGGCTACAATACGTGAGATGTTTTGGAAATCCCACCCTGATCTAACATACTCCAACAATATGTGGCATGGAACTCTCTTTCTGGGATTCCCTGGAATTATTTCTCCTCTGGCTTAGGAGTATTTATTGTGGCTACTTTCAAATAAGAGCTACAACAAATGTTGCCTTTGATCTGAAGTGCAGACCACCAGTTATCTTTTCTGCTTCATGTTTCTTTCCTTGAACATAAATAACTGAATATCCATGACTATCTTGGAAGCTCATGAGTTTATAAATTCCTCATCAGTGCTTATTTTCATGTGGATACTGCACTTGAAAACTTCTCAGAAAATGACCAGCATGGGCCACTAGGTGGTATAGTGGATAGAGAACCAGCCCTGAAGTCAGGAGGACCTGAGTTCAAATTTGTTCTCAAGACATTTAACACTTCCTTCCTGTGTGACCCTGGGCAAGTCACTTAACCCCAATTGCCTCAGGAAAAAAAAAAATGACCAGCAACAGAAGAAGAAACACAACCCCTATCCCTGATTTGTCAGAAGATATGGACCTTGAGAATGTTGTTCAGACAGTGAAGAATCCAAGTTAAAGTCAAATGCCTATTTAAGGTATTAAGTGCCTCATATCTTAATATTTTAAATATCAATCTCTAGTGAAAGTATAATGGGAATTAAGTTATTATAGTGAATTTTAGAAGAATATAATTGGGTGGGAAAGTGCTACAGTAGTTAGAACACTACATGTTTAATCAGGGAGACCTAAGTTCAAATCTGGCTTTAGACACTAAATAGGTGTGTAACTCTAGGTATGTCACTTAAACTCTGTTAAATCATTTCAGGCAAGTGATTTCACTTCTGTCAGCCTCGTTTTTCTTATCTGTAAAATAGAAATAATAGTAGCACCTACCCACAAAGGTTGTTATGAGCATCAAATGAGATATTTATAAAGCATTTTGACAAAGTGCATGAACATACTTGCTTCCTTCTCCTTTATTGCTTACTGTATAATATTTAAGTCTTTGTCAATTTGTACATTTGGGCATTTTATGTTTTATACACTTCGTTTGTGTGGAGGAAATACCTATATTATATCTGATCTACACTGTACAATGAATACTTAAATATTCCTTTTCAGGGAGAATCTTAGATATGAGCCAAACTTCAACCCTAAGTGATCTTCCTTGGGGTTCTAAGGTGGGGGCAAAAAGAGACATAATCAGAGCTTTTTGGCACTTGCCCAGATCACATATGAGTAAGGGAAGAAAATCCTTCTCCTCTTATTAATTTAATTCCTGGCAGTATCTGAATCATGGATGAACTGTGATCTCTACCCTTTGAATACAGCAGAAAAAGTTTTTTGTTCTTGTTCTCAAAGATAACCATGACATCAAGGAGGTGTTGCCATTTCACACAAATGAATTGCGTTTGAGTGATGGAAAGCTGTGAGAGGTCACTAGCTTCATTATCTCCTCTGGAACCATCTAGGTTCAGTGGCCCATTCAAATGATCAGTTATCCATCAGGATGACTCTTGATACAGTGGAAGACCTTGCTCTTTTTGAGGTAAGGTCTTGAACAAATCTCAGTTTGACTGAGATAAGTACCTTTTCAGTGAATAAGGCTAGAAAGAAATGAGGTAAAGAATAACCCTTTTTACCTAGCCCCCCCAAAAAAGCAATCTATCTGGAAGGGGAAGGCCCTCAGAGTTTCTGATTTAAAAAAATTGATATTTACTTTCACTCTGAGTCAAACTGGGTCAAAACAAAGACCAAATAAGTGCAGTCTCAGATCTTTTGTTGGCTAATCAGTGAAGGTTAGAGTGGTTTGAGTTTAAGTCACCATCTTCTAGAGTGCAAGAACAAAGGAATGAGACTGAAAGAGCAGCAGAAAAATTGACAAAAAAGAAAACAGCCATTTCAGTCCTGCCAGGTTTAAAAACATTGCCTTCTCTAACTATGTAGCCTGTCAGAGGAGGCTTATAACTACTTATGTGATAGAGGGTGCAGAGGCTTCCTTGTTAGATTATAGAGACATGTTCCAAAAGTCCCTCAGAGAGCCTCCCCATTAGGCAAACCCAACAAATCCTTATCTAAAAAGAACTTGACCCCTTTCTTTAGATACCAGGCTTCCTTGTCTCCCAGACCTGAACCCAGACAATATAAATCTAGAATTAGCAGTCTTTTAGTGGGAGAGAATGATTATTCCATTTTCACTGCATTGATGAGAAGAGCCAAGTCCATCACAATGATCATACAAATTATAGTGGTTACAAAAAGGAAAAAACCTTTCAGCATACAGAAAATTGTCATTTTTCTAGAATTCATTCCAATTTTAGACTTTCAGAATCACTTGCTCTGGATTGAAGTTTTTTTATCTTTGTCATATTAGCTTTTTAATATAAATTTTTTTCAGTCACTTTCTGTTTGTATTTAGTTAATTAAAAGAAACTCCTTTGATCTACCCACAGTCAGACATTACCAAACATCAACAAAATGATGATGAACTGTTTAAATCACATTTATGAAGAAGATATAAGAAAAACTCTGTGTTTTAGGATGATTTTGTTTTGTTTTGATTATTTTAAAAGATGTAAGAAAAGAAATGAAAAACTAGGATGAAGAACTTACTGTTTCTCATAATTTAGGAGCACAAGAAAACTATGAAAATATTCAGGGAGGGGTGAGAAGAACAGGCATATTATGAACCTCACTTTTATCTCAACCAGGCAAGGGAAAGTAAAAACCAAAAACACATACATATAATTCAGTGCAGCAATAAATTAGACTCTAAAGAAAAATAGATGGGGAATGAAAAGAGAAGAAAGTTGAATTTTTAAAACAGATTAAAGTATGTCAGAGAATACACAGAAGTAATTTTTTTTTTTGTTTCAGTGGGTGAATTTTAATACAGAGATTTTTTTAAAAAATAAAGAACATAAAAGATTTAGTGACTGACACCAGGCTATCATAAAAAGAAGAGAGATAATGCAATAGCTATTTATTTATAGATATAGCAATATTTCTCACAGTCCTATTTCTCTGTCTTTTTTGTAAAAGATAGCAGCAAAGAAGAAAAAAAGAATTTGATGGAGCTAAATACACAATTAATGGTCATAGTCATGATTGTAAATGGAATGAACTTAACCATAAAATGGAAGAGAAATACAGAATGGATAAAAAGAGGAGTTCAACAATATTTTGTTTACAAGAAATATATTTAAAGTTTGAAGACTCACAAAGAGTTTGGGAAATAATGTGAAATAGGCAACTGTCCTTAATCCCTAAGTCTTCAAAGGAAAAGTCATAAATCTTTTTGAAAAGAATGTTGCCACAATTTTATACTTATGTGGATGAATGTAATAGTCAAAAAAGATTATAAAAGACTAGCCAAGAAACTTACAGAATTAATAGAAAGCTCAGTTCAGTGAAAAGAACATTGGCTCTGTAATAATAATTTTAAAAATCCCATGGTTTAAATACTGCATGTGATCAATTCTACATGGCCTTGGGCAAGCCTTTTAACTTCCCTAGGTCCCAGTTTTCTAATCTAAAAATAATGAAGGTATTAGACCAGTTTTTAAAAATTGACATGATTAAAAGAACAAACAGGAAAGCTACTTGATGTTTAAAAGCACCATCAATAGTGAAATAATAAAAATATTTAATATATTCCCTGTACCACATCATAAATCTAGGTTACACTATCTCACGATTCTATAGAACTGCAATGAGAATATTGAATACACATATAGAATATACCAGTAGAAATATGTGTATTTAGGAAGAATATGTGATCAAAGCAACTCACAAATGATGGATTTTTCAAAGCCCAGAAGTATCCTCATTTTTCTTCCTCTAGATTCACCATTTCTAGTGGATAGGTCATTCAGCTAGGTCCCTTGAGCCTCTTTTTTCTCCATGAGTCAATGTCTAATGGCCAGGGGTAACTCTTTTCTCAACTCCAAGTTTTTATTGTCTCAGTGTGTCTCCTACTGATATGAGACACCATGACCAATAAAAAGAGGAAGAAGAAATTCCATTCCATCCCCTTCCTAAGAGACAAAGTTATTTCATAACGTACTCTCTTCCATGCTACCAGGCCTCAAATTCTTCAAAACTGGCTCCTACTTCAACTGATGATTTAAAAGATTATGTCTCACTTTTTAAAGATTTATTTGGAGCTAATCAATCAATGAGTAGCTGCCCATTAATTCCATCAGTTTTAATGAGAGAATTTCATACTTTTTGAAGTGCTATCAATGTGTAACCCTTTAAAAAAGTATTTAAGACCTTAATACCCTGTTTTCTTTAATAACTATTTCCTCAGCTTCTGGGATTTTGTTAATTAGCCTGTGAAAAAATCAATTGATCAGGGGTATCCCAATCATTTCTTTTCTACCATCACCATCACCATCACCACTACCACCATTATATTAGTTTGATGTTTCTTAGCCTAGAATGCTAAGATGGTCCACCTAATATTAATGGTAATTAAAGTCATATTTTATTATAAGCAGCTATCTTAAGATTAGTTTACCTTTGTTTTCAAAACTGTATTTATACTATATAAAAGTATTTTGCTACATAATATTTACAGAAAGGCATAATTTAAAATGTATCTAGTAATATAATAATATTCCAGTGTCCACAGATATTTTATTTGCTCAAAAAAAATGAACTATTAAATTTTAACTATATTAAAAGCACATAGAATTTGATATCATCAGGAAACTAACTGGAGATTTTCCTGCCTTGTTTTTTATTGTTCTGTTACTATTCTATTTCAAAGGTGGTGTTTAGCAAATATTGCAGTTCCAGTGACATCATGGATCTAGTTTGCATCGCAACTGGTTTACCAAGGTAAGTTCTCCAGAATTGTCGTTTTTTGGACCAAGTATTTTGTCTTGTAAGTTTCCTAAGTTCAAATTCATGGAAAAGATAAGGCAGAGAAAATCATCACTATGAAGAACAAGAGTATTGCTGAGAATAAGGCAGTATTAAAGAAATGCCCAACATGGATCACCTCTTCTGCCCTAAGAGTTCTTTCAAGTCAGCAAAACTTAAGCAGTGTCATCTAGAGATAGTATGGTAAAGAAGGATCAAGTGAGGACTAGGGACTTAGATTAAGAATTAAAATTCTGGCTTTTCTCTTGGCTTGCGGATAGTGTTATGGAAAATAAGATTTTCCCAGTTAACTACTTATTATTCACAATAACAGTGCTAAAAGACAAAAAAAGACACAAGTTTTACATAAACACAAATATATTTGGAGGACAAAACAGTCATTTTGATTTGATTTGGTCAATAGACTCTAAATAACAAAACTGAGTGAATCTTCTAATTGTTTTAGCCTTTTGCATATATGAACATAACATCAGGCAAAAACATGTCAAAAATGAGACTAAAGGTCAAAATATAGTTTCATAACCACTTGTTGCTATATCAATCAGTCAATTTAATCAGCATTTATTAACTGTCCACTTACTGTGCTAGAGAGTACCTATTCTCATAGATCATGAAATCTAATGGGGGAAACAAGTAAACAGATTTGTATAAACAAACTATATACAGGATAAATAAGAAAAAAATTAAGAGTGAAAAAGCATTAGGAATAAGGGGAATTTGGAAAGGTTTCCCCTAGAAGATAAGATTTTAGTTGGGACTGAAAGAATGCCAAGAAACTTTATAGCCAGAGATGAGGAAAAAGAACATTCTGGGTATAGAAGACAGCCAGATTAAATGCCTGGAGTCAAGAGATGAAATTTTTTATTTATGGAATAGTATAGAGGTCCATGCTATTGCATTAAAGATCATGTAGTAGAAAATAAAGTATCAGAACATTTGAATAGCAGAAGGGATCTAGATTAAAAGGGATCTAGATTACAAAGTATTTGAATGCCAGAAGATTTTGCATTTGATTTTGAGGCAATAAGGTACTATTGAAATTTATTGAGTACTTTGGATGATATGGTAAGAAAATTACTTTAGGGAAATGATTTAGGTGGCTGAATGGAGGATGAGAAAGATTTGAACAAATAGACCCAATAGCAGATTATTGCAAAAGTCCAGGCATGAGATCAAAGGAAAGAAAGGAGAGTGTTCAGCAGATGTTAAGAAGTATTAAGGATGCCACTTAAGTTGTGAGCCTGAGTGACTTGGAGAATAATATCATCCTCTATAATAATAGGAAAATTAGTAGGAAATAAAATGTTTAGGAAGAAAAATAACAAAATCAGTATTGGATATTTTGAGTTTAAGATGTTTATTGGACATCCAGTTTGAAATTACTGAAAGGCTGTTGAAGATGTAAGATAAAAATTCAACAGAGAGGATATGGGGAAAAAAAAGTTAGATTTGAGAATCATTAGCATAGGATTGTTATTTAAATCCAGAGGACTTGATGGGTATGCTAAGTAAAGTAGTATAGCTGAAGAAGTGAAGAGAATCTATCATGGAACCCTCTGACTGATATCTACATTTAGAGGCATAGTCTAGATGAAAATAGACAGCAAAGCAGATTGAGGAGTGGTCAAGTAGGTAAGAAGTAAACCAGGAGAGAGTGGTATCCTGGAGACTTAGAGAGAAGAAAATTTGAAGGAAGGAAAAATGATCAACATTTTCAAAATGTGAAAAAAGTTGAGGTAAATGAAGATTGAGAAAATGCCACTGGATTGGCAGATATTCTCTGGTAGCTCCTATTGGTACTTTCTTGATAAATTGTTTTAGTACATGAATTTCCTAATGATAGCTGCCAGCATTAAAATGCACGTCTCCTCACTCTCAGTGTCAGACACTTTCTATTAATTATAAAATTGATCATAAGTGAGGAACAATCAGTTAGGAAAGAATTCTAATCTCATACAATGTAAGAGTTGTAAATATCCTTGAAAATCATCTGTTCTATTCCTGTTAGATGAAAAACTGATTGAAATTAAATTGACTAATAATTTGAATAATATTCTATAGATGAGTTACTGATATTTTCTACTTTACATTTTTAAATTTTCCTGATGTTAGAGATTCTCTCAAAAATTGCATGACTATTGCTAAAAATATATATGTAAGAATTTGTATGTATATGTACTTGTTGAAATGAATGTTGAACTCATGAATGAATGAACAAATGAATATTTATGGAAGCTGATATATTAGCAAGGCCACCTTCCAAGCAAAATTATACTAATGGAAGTACCTATGCTTGAAAGCATTTTTACCTCTTAGAAATATTTCATGTGCAACCTTCATATGTATGATGAAAGGGAGAGCTTTTATCCTCAAACCAAGGCGAACATGTTTTACTAAAACCAAAAGCTAAAGTAGTTTAGGCTTCTGCCTTACAATTTAGGCTTCATTCGGAAACAAAAACCTGTAAGGTCCCAAGTTAGCAACTAAATCAGAGAGCAATATACTTTATTTGTAAAGAGAATCTTGGGAAAAGGCTTATATTATTTCTGTATTTCACATTATGAGTATATGCCGACTCAGATACTGAATCCTGGGAGAAATGTGAATAGAAAAGAAAAAATATGGTTTTATTGACTCTCAAAGTAAATGTTAATTTTAATTTTCCTTTTAGTTTTTGTCACTCCCCTCAGTATTTCAGATCTTATAACTGAAAAAGAGGCATTTTTTTATTATTCTTGTCATTTTTTCCCTACAAATTCATTTGTAAATTTAGCTCATTAATTTGAGAATTTTAGAAGCATTTGTGTCCAAGGCATTGAAACCAATACAAAGGTAAATAAAATGTGGGGTTCCTGTCTTTCTGGAGCCTAATGTAAGATTTGTTCACAAACAAATTTAATACAAATGCAAATAAAAGCATTGTAAAGAACCATGATTAGATCAGGAATAGGTTACTTTTTCTTGGGGGAAAAAAATCCCACTACACATAATTTGTGAGATTTATTGCATTGATTAAATTATAACAATGGTCCTTTTGTGATCAGGAATTAAACAGTATTGTTTTTTAAGAAGAACTCAGCCTCCTTTCTCTCACATGTACCTCTATCCAATACTCATTTTAATTTACTTGTCATGATTAGGATATTTACTTGTTTTTTGTTTGTTTTGCTGAAGCACTTGGGGTTAAGTGACTTGCCCAGGGTTACACAGCTAGGAAGTGTTAAGTGTCTGACATCACATTTGAACTCAGGTCCTCCTGACTTCAGGGCTGGTGCTCTATTCACTGTGCCACCTAGTTGCCCAGTAAAGATATTACTTGTGAAATTAACAAAATAAATTTAATATCCAATTATTTCAATTTTTATGATATTTACTTACATATGTAAAGATGTAGTAAAGTTATTTTTCTATGAATACAATTGTAATTTTTGTTGGTTCTTTTTTATTAAATGATATTTTTTCATATCCTCCAATTCAATCATTATCATTATTTCAAAACTCCAGAGTTTATAAATTATGAGGATAGACACCATGCCATTTCTCTTTGAATCTTCCTTAATACCTAGGATAGTTCTACATTAGTATCTGCTTAATAAGTGCTTAATTGAATGCATATCATATCTTGAACTTAATGTGGTTATATTTCCTCTAAGTTAAAAAAAAATCTTTAACATAATGTATTATGTTTCAGAGATCTTCAAAAAATTAAGGTTTGAAAACAATGTATTTAATATATCTTTCAGGAATACAACAATATCACTTTTGACCATAGATGATGCTCTGGTTTCTATTGATCCAACAATGCCAACAAATTCAGAAAGGTAATAACATTTTCTTTTTTATCATACTATGTGACCTAACACAGTGTTCTGTAATTAAAAAAAAAAAATCTTCCCATTCTCTTTTTCTTGTTCTATTGAGTTTTTGTGTCACCTTCATTTCCAAATATATTTCTTGTTCAGCAAGGTATACCTTATAACAAAAAGTAAAAAAAGAAAGAGGAACAAAAGCAATCCAACAAATTTACCAACATATCAACCTTGTCTGACAACATGTGCAATATCCCACACTTCTAAATACCAGATTTTGGAGAGAACAGATGCATGTGTTCTTAATTTTTATTAGCAGACAAATTTTGCTTCCCAAATAATTACTATCTAGTAGTTTTAAACTGACAGACATAATTTGCTTGAAGCAAACCCAGATCAGAAACTGTATTTTTATAGCTTATTATATTATTTACTTTGCAGCAATATAAAAATATTCTTTTTTTGGGGGGGGGGTTTCCGAGGGGGGTGTTTTAAGTGACTTGCCCAGGGTCACACAGCTAGGAAGTGTTAAGTATCTGAGATCAGATTTGAATTCAGGTCCTCCTGAGTTCAGGGCTGGTGCTCTATCCACTGTGCCATTTAGCTACCCTGAAAATATTCTTAATAAAATTCCTTTAAACAGGAAATTTCACTAATTCATTCAATATTAAAAAAAAAAAAAACTAACTAGTTCCTCTAATTTTCCTCTCATCCTCCTCATTCTGCTCTGTGTATATTATAGTTTGCCAATGTTCTTCTTAAGTTGTAGTGTCTAAAACCAAAAAACTTTGCTCCTAATGTGGCCTATACTTTCTTTACCTCTTATTTTCCAACCCTCATTCACATACATATACTGACCTGTAGAAAGTCTACCCACTCATCATTCTTCAAGACCAGCAAAAATTCATCTAATCTGTAAAGACTTTTCATCATCCTACATGAGTTTTCTTTTCTGTGAACTTTTTTGAAATTGTTGTTTTAGAAATTAATCTAATATCTTTATACTACTGTGTAATATCTATCTTGTTGTCCTGTCATTCAGAAGTGTTATTTATATTTTTTAGTGTCATATTACTGTTTTGTATGTATTATCTCCCTAAATAAATTATAGCTTTCCTAAAAGCACTGAATTTTTGCATAACTGCCTATACTCCTATGACATCTAGCACTGTAGTTAGCTAATGATAGTTGATCAATTAATATTTGTTTTCAATGTTAAATTTGGTCTTGTCTCTCAAAAAATTGGTAAATTCTATGACAGCAAAATACCATAATATTATTGTATTGAATAAATAAATGAATAAAGCATATGTTAAGCACTTATATGTCAAGCATGGAGTTATATATTTTGAATACAAATAGCAAAAACAAGGACAATCCCTAGTACTTTTTTTGTATATTCCTTTTAGAACCTGTATTATGTTTATTCTCAATAAAAATTCATTGATAAGGTTGATTAGAGTTAAATTGAATGCCCATAATCTACATAGATAAGAAAGTGTTCCCTAATTCCCCCTGGATTGGTTCTCAAGATGCTTCTTTCTGTAGTGAGAGGGGAGGCAGCATGGTTCATTGGAAAGACTATTATCTCTGAAGACCTGTGTTCGAATCCTATCTCTGATATTTATTACCTGGGTCTACATAGGCCTCAAGTTCCTCATCTATTATCATTGTTGTTCATTTATTTCCATTTTGTCTGACTTTTTGTAACCCCATTTGGGATTTTTCTTGGCAAAGATACTGAAATGGTTTATTATTTCCTTCTCTAGCTCATTTTACAGATAAGAAAACTGAGGCAAATAGGGTTAAGTAACTTACCCAGGATCAGACAGCTAAGAAATAGCTGAGGCTACATTTGAACTCAGGAAGATATCTTTCTGACTTTAGGCCTGGCATTCTCTGCACATGCTATTTTACTGAACTCATCTACTCTTCACTATAAATGAGGGAATTGGTTTCTAGGATTCCTTCCAATTTTAGATAAAGGTCAAGTGACTTTGCAGCCTGTTAGATATTTCTTATACACACATTCTGATTTTCAGGAATATTCTTCCATCATACCCTGTAAAGACACGGAGCTACCACCTACGAGAAAATAGAGAATTGAGCAACAATTTATCTTTCAATCTCCTTATGCTGTTGTCATATATCTTTCTTCCTTTTCTCAGCTCAATTCCTTGAAAAAGTTTTCTATAATCTCTTACTCCTTCTTTTCATGCACTTCTCATTTTAAAATCTTTCTCAGATTTCATCAGTCAATTAAAACTATTCTCTCCAAAGTTAGTATTTTTCTCTTACTTGCCATATCTTTCCTCCTAATTCTTCTCAGCCTAATTGCTACATTTCATTTTGTTGACTATCTTCTCCTGGATACTCTTTTCTCTGAATTTTTGTGACACTACTCTCTCCTAGTTTATCTCCTTCCTGTACTACTAGACTCTTGCTGGCTCATCATCTACATCATCCCTTCTTCTGTGGATGCTCCCCAAGGTTCTGTCCTGGACCCCTCTGCTCTTTTTTCTCTTTACCCCTTCTTTACTCCTTCTTTTTAATTCCCATATCTATAATTTGTATGCACATAACTCCCAGATCTACAAATCCAGTGTCAATCTCTATCCCAAGGTTCACTCCTATGTCACAAATTGTCCATTGAACTCTTCATACTGAATTTCCAAGAGACATCCTAAACCCACATATTTAAAACTGAACTAATTATCTTACTCCTTAAATTCTTCTCTCTTCTTTAGTCAAAGGCATTATTATTCTGCCCTCCCAATTTTGTAACCGCAACATTATCCTTGATTTTTCACTTCCTTTCTCTTACCCCATCTCCATCAGATATTTCTACTTTCATGATGTCTTGAATTCTTCCTCTTCTCTTCACTCCAGCTACCAGCTATATTCAGATTTTCATCACTTTCAATATAGATTTTGCATAATCTACCAATGTTATCCTCATGTGAATGTCATTCTAGCATTCTAGGAAATAGTTTTCTAGCAGAGCTTAGACTAGGTATCCTATGTTGCTAAAAATCCTGAGAACTGTATTTCTTCTCAGGAGGAAAAGAGAGGACGATATCTTGGGACTGGAATTTGAGGGAGGAATTGGGGAGTTTTTTTCTGCTAAAGTGGGATTTTAAATCTTCTGAAGAAAACAAGAATGTTAATTACTTTATTTAATTACTAACTATTTGACACAGCTTTTTCTGGAGATTTCTTGACAGAAGGCTCTGGAGAATATATTTAAACCAGATAATAAAGAACCATATTGGCTCTGATGCCTGAATTAAATGAGAACATATCTCAAGCAATCAATCACCCAAAATACCTTAGTCTAAGTCTCTGAAAACTTTTGGATGAAGTAAAATAATGCCAGATAGGAAATTGTTCCAATAGGCTGGGAAATTTGGTCACAACTCTAGGAGTTATCCATAAATTATCAACAAGTTCAATAGAAGGAAAAAATCCAGAAATGGGAATTGTAGCATTTTACTTTCCAGCATACCTCTAAGGAATAAAGGTATCAGAGGATGGGTCAGAGAATGATATATTGAGAAAGTTCTTCAGTTTAACAGGCTACTGAGAGTACTTCTCTAGGATGAAAGAAATCACAAGAAAAAGTCAGTTTTTTCTTCAACCTCCTGATGCCTGTCAATCCACAGACATTTATCCATATACATATATACATATTTATATATGGTATATGCACATTGTCCATGTAGGTTATATTTCATATACATACACACACACACACACACACACACACACACACACACACACACACACATATTCCATTGTAGAATTCCATAGGTTAGATATAAAAATAAATGGAATATTTTGCCTAAATATTTTTCCTTAATTTTTTTAACTTGGAGCTCAGAGGAATGGTGATTTAAATCATGGTATTTTGCTTAAAATACATCCCCTAAAACTGAAAGAGGAAAGAGGAAATATGGACATTAGAATCCATTATATTGTAAGAAAAGTTACCAGGCTATTTGATCCTTTGACCTAGTGCTCCCACTACTGGACATATGACTCATCAAGGCTAAAGATAGGCAGAAAGAGCTCATTTATACCAAAGTATTCAGAGCAGCATTTCTAGTGATAGCAAAAACAAAAACCTCAAAAAACAAGAATTTTTAGAAACAAAGAAACACATTTTGGGGAATGACTGAATAAATGTGGTTTTCCTACAATGTAGTAATTATCTCTACTTCTTAGATTCTAGCTTCATTCAGTATTCAGTAATGGTGCCATCCCCTTTAGGAAGTTATTCTTGATCCTTGTGTCTATCTGTGCTTTCCCCCTCCTCAAATTGTCATGCACATGTTATATGTTTACATATCTACTCAGTGTAATAAAAATTCCTTATTGCTTTGAGTCTCTGGCATTTAATTCAGTGTCTCATGCATAAGAAGCATGTCATAAGTGCTTGTTAATATGGAATATAATACTTTTTGTTATAAGAAATAACAAATATGAAAAATTTAGAAAACTTGTAGGAACATATATATGTATATGCAAAATATATTGAAAGACATCAGAACTCAGATTGAATGAAATAATCAATATTGCTTCTAGAGGGCTAATGATTTGACATACTCAGTAGAATAGTCATAGATAGCAGGATTGGAATGTAGCATAAACTATTAGAAATTTTCACAGTGAAAATTTCTATCTCACTGCTTTTGTTTGTTCCAAAGAAGAGTTCTATGTAGGAAAGAGGGCAGCCAAGGGGATTTTTGGAAAGTGACAGTTGTGTGTTTTTTTTAAAGCATCAATAAGCCTTTTTTTTTTTTTTAATAGAACTGGTCTACTTGTTTTGCTTTTTTAAATATCCCAGTGGGACAATTAAAAGATATATTAATAAAGTCTAGAATCAGTGTGAGAAAAAAATACATTTTGAGGTTCCATTCAGTACTTCATTACAGTTCTAGCAGGATTTATAAATTAACACTTATATATAATTGAGAAAGAATGGCAAAATGTATACTTCAATAGACCTGTGATCTCATTAACATGGTTAATTCCTTACCATACTGTAAATCATAAACTCATCCACCCCTGCCTCACCTATACAGTTCTTGTTTTAAATCCAAAGTGTCCAGCCTGTTGATCTCCATCACTTTCTCTCGATAACCCACAGATACCAGTGGAGAACATGAGCTGTCCAGTTCTTACTACCTGATTGATCCATCTTTTTTTTTTTTTGCCCATACATATTTGTATATTTGATGATATACTTTATTCTGGTTCTTCATAAGTATTTATTTTGTGTTGCAGCCTACTCACACACCCACTTTAATCCTCTCCATTTGCCTTCTGGGTGAAAGTCATTTTCAATTCTTTGAAAACTATAGAATTCTATGACTCACAGTCTTATGACACTACCACCAAAACATTGATATTAAAAATATGTGTTTGTTTCTAGAGCATGTTTAGCATTTTTAAAGGAGCTTCACAGTTTCTCAAAGTCAGTCCAGCTTGTTTTCTCCTTCTGGTTTAATTTTGAACCATTGTTGCCCATTTGTAATATCTGTCCCAGATATATAAACTGATGAGCTACCTCTATAGATCATCCAAGTAACTGCATGTCATAATTCTGATAATAGACATTGTTCATATATTCTGACATCCTCAAAAAATTTTTTTAATCTGAATTTTCCCCCTGTATATATGGTTAGGCCAAACTTTTGTAGTTAACATAGAAAGAGCAATGGGAACCAGTGCTACTTCCACTTCTGACCTCTATATCCATCATCTAGAGGAGTTCACCAACCACTACAACCAGCTTTTACTTGGTAGGTAAACCCAAGAGATCTAGGACTAGCTGCATTCCTCTGACTGCATCCACTGCCTCTAGGATACCCTCTGTAGCCATTGGTCATGGAAGCAAACTTGTAAAGACCTGACATGGCAATTACTACTAAAGTTGTTATTCATTCTACCTCCTCAGCAGCCCCAGCTACTGAAAAACTAGAACAGAAATTGTTCACTATTCCTGTCCTTAGTGTTGTCAAATGTTTCAGCAGAGGCAGCTTAAACAATGGAAATGTCACTAAAAAAAATAGAAGCTTTGTAATGTTTTGCTGGAGAAGGGAAGAAGAAATCTCATGCATGAGGAGAGGAAAGGTTTTATAGTCTCTTTGTTGCATTGTAGCTGGAAAATCTCCTACATGATTTTCCACAATTTTTTCTCCATTTCTTGCTGTTGCTACCGATTATAATTCCATGGATCCTTATTGCCTAGAGCTTTTGTGCTACTTTTGGATGATTCCACTTCTACAATGTAATGTTCTAAAGTACTATCCAAAGCTCTGAAGCTTCTATGCATTGCTTCTCTATTGTTTCTGTGCTACTATTTGTTGGAGTTTTTGCTCTGTCCTGCTGAACCATCAACATGCTTCTTGCCTGATGCTTCTTGCCTCTGCTTTTACTGTTTTGAGGAAATTACCATTCTCTTACTAAGAGATGTCCAAGGTGCTTTAGATTTAATCAATGAATTTTCAGATGTTTTGTAAACCATTTAGTGGCTCCACTTGGCTAGTCAATAAAAGGGCCAGTAGGCTATTTAAGTTTTTATTTATTGTCCCCTCTTAATTAAAGATAACCAGCATTTACTCTTAGCTGACTCATGGAGTGAATTCCTTTCACCTCCTTCCAAAAAGGATAGAAGTAGTATACTGTTCATGTGAATAGCTTCTCTAGGTGGGGGACGGAGAGGAATTTACAATTTTTAAATTTAAATATGTGGATATAATACAAAGGTACTGCATAGCAAAGTGAGAAATAAACTGGAATTCTAAACAAGGAGCAAGGGAAAAAAAAAAAAAAACTGAAAACAACAAAAATCCCTGGAAATAAAGTTTAACCAATGAAGGGAGGAAACAAATCTTTTTACAGGAACTCATTCTAGCTGTGTTCATATGTTAACCTGCCAAACTTGTTTCAAACTTCATAAGTGCTTTTAAAATTAACTGGGGATAAAACCAGAAAATAAGGAGATAGTTACTACTCTCAAGGAGCTTACTCTCTTAGGAAGAGCTAACACATAAAATCATAATAAATGGAATAGCTAGAAAATCCCTAGGATACAAGGGTAGGGTAGGTGGTGTGGCCCTAGGATCTTTAAGTTACATCTATAATTCAGATAACAATGCTAGAGAAAGGGTAGATGATTAGGATTCGTGATCACCATCCATCTCAATGGAAGGAAGAGTTGGTTAATTTCATCTCATCCAAGTGGTGTCAGCAGTAAAGCAGCTAATTGGGTTAAAGAGTAGGTTGGCTTGGCTAAAAAGGAGTTAAAAAGAAGAGGGATCCTCCTGTCTCCCTGCCACCCTATATATGAAATATACTATTTCATGATTATAGCCAAGTCCCAATGATAAAATTCTCTCTACCAGTTTCTCTCTACTCAGTCTTAAGTTGCTTAAAGGCATTGAGAGGTAAGTGACAAATGATATGTTCTTGCTCACATAGCCACTATGTTTCAGAAGCAGGAGTTGAATCCAGATTTTCTGCATTTCAAGGCAAACTCCTCTCCATTATTCCACACTGCCTCTCAAGCAGTGTACTCTCCTTACTTTCCTTATCCCCAGGGAGGGAAATTAAGTAGGTATTCTTGAAGGTCTCTTCTAGCATTCTTACTTGAGAGACAAATATCATTTTGCCAATATGGTATCATTTTTTTATCCTTTTTTTTTTTTTTTTTGACAAGGCAATTGAGATTAAGGGTCACACAGCTAATAAGTATTAAGTATTTGAGGCTGGATTTGAATTCAAGTCCTCCTGATTTCAGGGTCAGTATTCTATCTACTATACCATCTAGCTGCCTCAGTTTCATTTCCTTGAGACATGAAGGCTTATATGTTTTTGAGTCCCCTACAACAACACATACATCTGGAAAGTGTTATAACTTAAGCCATTATCAGATAATATCTTACTTAACAGTTAGGAGGAAAAGGATGGAGGCATTTTGTGATGACTGCACTAGCACCAGTTTTAGCCCTCTACAGTATTTGATGTGGAGGTCTAGGAAAAGGAATGAGATGCACATGTTTAAAAATGCTTTTATAAGGGCATGAGAGGAGGAATTCATACTTTTTGTGTTACTTATTACTGCTGGGTTTCTGTTTTGAGAATTCGTGGTGACACATTATTATAAGGAATCTTTTTTCAGATTTAATCATTCTTCCAGCCTTACACCCTGAATTGGGACTTTTATTTGAATCAGGTGCTGAGCACTTTTAAAGAGTAAGTTGGGACCTTGTTTGATCCTGCTATGTATTGTCTAGGATTTTGTTCCTGCTTTCTCTGTTTACTGAGTGTTATGTTCTTCAGGAATCATAGAGCAGTTCCAGCCAAAGGACGGTAAATTCACTGAGATTATCTAGACAGCTTTCTTATCAGGGCCTTCATGGACTTTCTAGGCATCAGAGCCAAGTATGGGATAAAACAGCATAGTTGTAGAGCTGTACCTCCAGTAGACAATTGCTAAACATAGCTTACCAGTTGTCTGGACGACCATAGATTCAGAGGTTAGAGCTGCAGGACTGCATAAGGGACTTTTAATCTAGATCTTGAACCAGGATTATAGATATAGTATACTATAGTATAGTATAGCATCCTTTTCTGGGGTCAAAGTGATAGAGCTGCAGATTCATTCCTGTTCCACTGTTTTGGTTACTTACCTAGGGTATGAAATCAAAAAATGACTCCTAAATTTTCAGAACAAACTAAACCAGGTTGAGGATAATTGACAGTTTTCAAACTTGTTTGAAGTGTTAGGGGGATGTCTACCCTAGATATTAAAGACCTCGTGGTCATCCACGGTATCCTGGGGCACCACCAATTATCCTCACTTTTTGTAGTGCTGCTGGACTTCATTGAGTCTGGAAGAAAGAGCCTGAAGACACTGTGTAACTCTGCCCACTCAAATCCAATTCATGAACAAGTCAAGACATCACTCTATGATGTCAATGATCCTCATCTAAATGAAGGATTAAGAATGCCCTCAGTCTGATATTTTTCTTAGATCTTTTACAGAGTCATTGTGGGGGAGAATTAGGATGTACTGTTTCCCCATACTCCTCCATCTTTGCTGGCTTTGTTATCTTGAATAATTATAGGTCAGTGATCATTCTCTGAAAAGTATGCAAGAAAATGGCAATCTAACTACTATTTTCTTACGATGTAATGGGAATAGCTAGAACTTAATTTATCTATGAGAAGTTGATAGGGACAAATAGCTTTAAATGCTATTTGAAAAGAAATTGAATTTTAATTATTTTAGAGAAACTGAGTTTTAATTCTCTTCTATAAAAAGAAAGAAAAATTTTAAGTTTTTATTGTGAGCTATAAAAAAATCTAACCGTCACCTATGAGTCAATTGTTTTCCTGTCACTTCTAGAGATTAACTATGAGGTAACAGAAAGAATAAATTTATTCTACCAAGTGATTGAATTTATCTTTATATTAGCAATAGAGTATTATTCTTCTTTATGAAAGGCTTTGATTGCTCTCTGTAAAGTCTGAATGGTGAGACTATATTTGAGTAATAGTGATTGTTAGGAGTGACTTGAGAAGTAATCTATCTCACAGCTAAATATTATAATTATTTATTGTATTTTGTATTATTGAATGCTCTGTTAATAAATTGCATAGATCAGCTAGATGGATTAGTAGATAGAATGCCAGACCTGGAATCAGAAAGATTCCCCTTCCTGAATTCAAATCTGGCCTCAGGCACTTATTACCTGCAGGCCCCTAGGCAAGTCACCTAATCCTGTTTGCCTTAGTATATCATCTATAAAATAAGTTGGAGAACAAAATAGCAAAACACTTTGGTATTGTTGCAAAGGAAATCTGAAATGGGGTCACAAAGAATCAAATATTGTTTGTATCCCAAAGCAGCCTTTTTTGTAGTGGCAAAGAACTAGAAACTAAGTGAATGCCCATCAGTTGTAAAATGGCTGAATAAATTATCATAGATGAATATTGTGGAATTTTATTGTTCTGTAACAAACAGGTTGATTTCAGAAAGGCCTGAAGAGACTTATGTGAAATATACTAATTGAAATGAGTAGAACCAAGAGAACATTGTAAACAGCAACAAGATTATGTGATGATCAACTCTGATGGATGTGGTTCTTTTCAATGAGTTGATTCAAGCTAATTCCAATAGATTTGTGATGGGAGAGAGCCATCTGCACCCAGGACTATGGGGATTGAATGTGGATCACAGCACAGTATTTTCATCTTTTTCTTGTTGTTGTTTGCTTGCTTTTCCTTTTGTTTGTTATTTTTTTCCCTTTTTGGTCTGATTTTCCTAATGCGGCATTATAAATGGAAACACATATAGAAGAACTGCATATGTTTAATACATATTGGATTACTTGCTGTTTAGAGGAGGGAGTAGGGGAAGGGAGGGAGAAAAATATGACACAAGATTTTGCAAGGGCAAATGTTGAAAACGATCTTGGCATATATTTTGAAAACAAGCTGTTTTTTTTTTTTGAGTCAGAGATATTATTGAAGCGACTGAACAAAAGTTGAGTTTCTCAAGTGTACTAACAAATCAGTATTCATTTAACTGAAGTGGTGACTAATTAATGAGAAAGTGTTTGCACTTTTAATGATTAAATAAGAAATATTCAAAAATATTCTTGGATTACCTTTCTAATTTGGGATTATAAGAAGTCAGGTAATAGTCATGTAGTAATTACTTCAACTGATACATTTGAACATGGTCAGTTCTAAAATTGTTACAATATTTGTTTTGCTGGTCATTTATGAGTTTCATGAATGATTATCAACAATTATTTTAAAACACTTAAAATTCAACTGTAGAAGAGATCAGAACTTCCTAAGCAACTTATTTCTCAGTCTGTTGAATTTTAACTGACTCTAAGTATAAATCTCTTATACTCAACATAAGATAAGATTTTATGGGTCAATAAAAAAGGAACTATGGTCTTTTTTACAGCACTCCTTACAAAGTGAGACCTGTAGCCATCAAACAATTCTCTGGTAAGTTCCTATTTTTATTTTTCAAAAGGGCTTGAATAATGCCATACTTTAGGATATATTCTTTCAGATATGCATTTAAATATACATCTAAATCCATGGAAACTTTTGATATATAAAATATGTAAATAAAAATATTCTGTAGAAAAATCAATAACCAAAACTGACAAATAACAGGATTTGATCAAAAAATGATTTAACCTATGTCTAGCTATGTTGATGATGAATTTGTAAATGAAGATCTTAGATTAGCTGTTACTCTACATACTTACATTTTTATGTGTCCATGAAACAATGGACACATTTTACATGTCCATTGATGTAAATAATTTTTCTTCTTAAGTGGAAGTCTTTCTAAGCCTTCTCACTCTGTGTGGTCCTTTTACATGTTTTCACATAAACCCTATATGAAGTTTATATCTAGTACCATTAAAGCTTTCCACATGTTTTAGTATCTCAGAGATACAAATATTGTATTACAAATATTGTAATTGGCCATCTTTTGATTCTCATTCTCACAATATAAATGAAATCAATCAACAAAAGAGTAAGAATTGAGCATTTAACAAACTGCTTATTACTGTACTAATCTCTGAAGATACAAAGAAAAAACTGAAACAATCCCTGTTCTAACAGATATACAAATCATATAACAAGTAACTGTGAAGGGAAAGACACTAATAAGTAAAGGGATGATGAAAGGCTTCATGCAGAAAATAGTTCTTAAGCTGAGTCTTGAAGAAAGTTGGGTGCTCCAAACAATAAGGGCATAGATGTCACGAAAGCATTATAAGTCTGAAGAACATCAAATGCCAATTCTTTGCTAATGCACAGAAATAGGAAGTGAAGATTTAATTGGGAGGAATAGCAAGTAGACTTGTCTGTCTTTTAAGAAGATGTGTAAGTAGATTAAAGAGGTAGAAAGGGGCCAGATTTCAAAAAAATTTAAATGATATAGGAGTTTATATGATCTCACAATGTGCCAGGTACTTTACTTAAACCCTGGGAACCCAAATTCAAAAAGGTAGTCTTTGCCCTCAGAAAGATTGTATCCAGAGGTGTGTTTGGAGCTAGTTCATAGCAGCTTGCAAAAATCAATTGTTAGACTTTTAGTCTGAGTATTTGTACCTTAAAAACTTGCAAATACTACAAATCAGGACTTGATTTATTGAAATCCAACAACAATAGACATAATTGTAAAGTATAGGGGGAAAAAGATGATTGTTCAACCCTACATCTTCTGTTTAGTATTTACTCTATTCCATCAAGCAACTGCTTTTCAAAAGTTCTGTTATGAATGGCTGCCTTAGGGAACTTGAAGGTTCACATGCCTAACAATACCCTTTGATGATTGCTAAAGGTTCTATTCAGCCTAGTCTTTATGGTATAAAAATTTCTAGAATGTTGGCCTTGCAGAGTCATAATGGTCTAAGAAGAAAGACTATTATATATCTGTCTTTATATCTTTTGAGGTTATAGCCTACTTTGGGCCCCACTTTAAAAAAAAAAAAAGGTGGCTTTGTAAGTGTCTTGGTAAATGAGTACCATCAAGATATCCAATGGGAACAATAAGTACTCCAAATCTGAAGAGTCATATAAATCTCTGGGCTTTCTTATTAAGTTATGGGAAAACAAGTATCAATAGTGTATTCTGTACTATGCCTGGAATCATCTGAAGGTTTCTCCATTCATTATTATATCCAACTTGAATGAGTAGGGTGAATTCTAGATTTTTTTAGGGTTGATTTTCCAACCCTAATTCTTTATTTTCTATCTGATCCAAGATTTCTGCCACCATAGCCTCTTCTGGTTCAGCCAGTATTATATTATCAATGTAGTGGTATATATCAGTGCCTTCAGGAAGAAAGACCTGTTTCAGGTATCTGCTTACTATAACATGGCTGTATGAAAGGTCAAGTAACCATGGAGAAGGTATAGAAGACACTTTCCCAGACTAGTCTTGACCATAGGAATAGAGAAACAAGCATTGGTAAGGTAAATAACTCTTGTACTTCCCTACCTCCCTTACTTTAGGCCTGAATTAGCTGTTCTACAATTTTTGGTGAAGTCAGAATCAGCTTTAGGGGTGGCTATGTTAAGTTTGTTCAGTTCCCTATAGCCCACTGTAATATATCAGGCACTATCTGTTTTCCTACAAGGATAAGCCATGTTTGTTATAAGAGGAGCTTATAATGTTCAGGCTAGCTTTCTGAAGGTCCTTCGGATGAGCCTTGGTCTCATCAGCAGGACAGACATCACAAGATTGATCAGGCATAGAGTCTAGATTCTTTATTCTGGCCCAATCTTGATCTTAGTGAACAAGTGCAGGAGGCAGGAGAGCCACCAGGAGGATGGTCAAAAATGGAATTCTCAGCCTTTAAATACCCTATTACAATTACATCATTACAACATAGTGGATATGTGTGAATTAGAGAATCATTACATCACCATGCTAAGTACTAAGAATATGTATACTAAAGAACCATCATCTTATCAATTCCATTGAGTTAACACCTTGTTGTAAGTATTCTTATTTCAAGTATACTTCTCCAGAGTTCTGGCTCTCTCCAGGAGCTGGTATAACAAAGTATTCCAACTTTCTTTATCTGCATTACTAGAAATGAAATTTCTTTCACACTTAATATCCTTCAGCGTTAACTATTGTTCAGTTGACTACAGTAACACATAGTTGCTGAAAGGTCTCACATATATTCTGTCTCCACAAAATATGTAATATCATTTTCTCCATATTCTTCCTTCTTTAATCTCCTCAGGGTGTTCCAAATGAGCCTAAGGTTTTAGGGATTGTCTTTGCTTCATGATTCAAGATTCATCTTGACATGATTCAAGAGCATCTACTGCCAGGATACAGAATTTTCCTATAGAGTTTTGCTAGCATCCATGAGGACTAGCAATCAATTCCTTTCTTATCCCCATGTTTCAGGAATCACACCTCTAGATGGTATAGTAAATAGAATACCAAGACTGGAGTCAGGTGAACTTCTCTTCCTTCAAATCTGGCTTCAAACTTACTAGCTGTATGACCCCAGGCAAGTCACTGAGCAAGCTGAAGAAGGAAATGGAAAAACACTTTAGTAAGTTTGTCAAGAAAACTCCAAAGGAGGTTACTGAGTGTAACACAATTGAGATGACAACAATCATTGACTTCTGCCCACCTGCAAGCCTGTTGGGCTCCATGACTTCTCCACTATTATCAATGCACCTATTCATATTGACAGCAGCATCTTTCCATGCCATGGCTGTCTCAACATCTTGTTCAAATTTCACCAAATGATCAGTCCACATCAGAATAGTTTTATGGTAAAGGACTCCCAAGACTAAATTCTGAAACCATTCTGGTAGGACTTTACCTTGAAGGTGGCATTTAATTGCCCCTAAGGCCAGCTAGTCATAAGGTATAGCAGACTGTAGGGAGACCCACATAAACCCAACTTATCAAATTTACTTCATTTAGGAACTTTATTCCCTTCTTTCCCAGTAGACCACCTACTGGGGAGTCGGCTACAATGAAAATTCATCTTTATGGAGCTAGATGTGAATACCTCCTTTCTTAAGCACCTAAGAAGGCACTAAGAGTGATCCCTTTCTGTAAGCTTCATTAAATTTATGAAACTGTAAAATGCAGTCATTAGATTGTTCCTGAAGTCTCTGAAATGAACTATGTAGAACATTTCAGCATTGGCTCCTTTAGACCATGCCTTAAAGAGCTTCACCATTTCATCAGTTTTGTATTTGAACTTTTCATGAAATTTCCCAAGTTTCTTAACTAGGAAAGCCCTTCTTGCTTCCTCAATACAGGGAATCAACTTTCTAGTGAGCACTAATAAGATGATTTTTTTCCATCACCATTGAGAGTGCCCAAGTCTCTTCTTCACTTCCACTCTCTGTCTTTTGACTCATGGCTCCAATCTCATTGAAATGCAGTGGAACCGGAACCTTTGGGACAGCGACCATATAGTAGGTTCCTAGATGTAGTCTGTTACCATCTCCATTATGTAGCCTTTATCTTTCATTGCACAGTCCCTAAGGTTAAAATTTCTATTTCTATTTGCCAAGTGAGCTGGACCAGTTCATTTGTTAGTCTTAACATATTTTCAGTCTAATTTTTCTGCAGGATGGTTAGTAACAATGAAAAAATGTTGGATGTAACCTTTCTTTATCCTCCTAGATAACATCTTTCAGCACTGATCTACTTGCTTTTTGTGGTTGCTCTATATTCCAGATGTTTCTGGATTGAACATATATAAGCCATCATTTCTCATTTCAGTTGCTGTCTTTGCCAAATATTGACAATAAGTCTAATGCTAGCATCCTATTAATCCAAGTTCAATTCTAGAATAAAATAAGTCATTGGACAGTCTTTGAACATAACAAAATGTTGTTGCTATGCCCTAATATAGTAAAAATATGAAAAAAAATACAGTGGCACTTAATTTCTCTGGACATAGTTTCTCCCTTCCCCCACTTTGTCTCCATGGAAACCCATCTGGTCAGCAGAGCAAAGTCTAATAACTAACTCACCTATTTTCTAGACATTTGCCAAGTTAAAGAAACCCTGACTCCACATGGATAGGACTTGGCATGCCCTCACATGATCAGTAAGCTTTATTAGGGGAGGCAGAGGCCATTCAGGTCCCAGACAAAGTTTTGTTGGCTTTTAGGGAAAACTAATCCCAGTTTTAGGGAAAACAGAGAGAGAAGAATCCTGATCCTATAATACTAAATCAATAGATTGCTTGAAAATGTGAATAAACCAAACAGAAGTTAATGACTCCATAAGACAATAAAAATATTAAAGCAAAATCAAAAAATAGGAAAAAAATTAAAAGTACAAACAAACCATTTTTTGTCATGCACAACTAATCTGGGCAGGGATGGGGAGGAGGAAGGAATTAAATTGGAAAATACATCAAGGAAAGAATTTAAGAATCGTTGGTCTACCTGAAACCTGTGGTCAAATGTTAAGTCTGGATATCATATTTGAAGAAATCATAGAAGAAAAACTGCCTTCATATATTAAAATAAACAAAATGAAAATAGAAAGTTTCCTCCTGAAGCATAAAAATGAAAATTCCTAGGAACATAATAACCAAAATAAAAGTCTTCTAGGTCAAAAGAAAAATAAAGCAAGCAGCCAAGAAAAAAGAGTTCAAGGATTAAGGAGCCAGTCAGGGTCATGCAAGATTTAGCAGCATTCTTTTTTTTTTAATAGCTTTTTGTTTAGAAGTTATATACATGGGTAATTTTATAGCATTGACAATTGCCAAACCTTTTGTTCCAATTTTTTCCCTCTTTTCCTCCACCTCCTCCCCCAGATGGCAGGTTGACCAATATATGTTAAATATGTTAAAGTATAAATTAAATACAAAATAAGTATATATGTCCAAACTGTTATTTTGCTGTACAAAAAGAATCAGACTCTGAAATAGTGTACAATTAGCCTATGAAGAAAATCAAAAAATGCAGATGGACAAAAATAGAGGGATTTATGTAATGGTTCTTAGTCATCTCCCAGAGTTCTTTCTCTGGGTGTAGCTGGTTCAATTCATTCCTGCTCCATTGGAACTGATTTAGTTCATTTCATTGTTGAAGATGGCCATGTCCATCAGAATTGATCATCATATAATATTGTTGTTGAAGTACATAATGATCTCCTGGTCCTGCTCATTTCACTCAGCATCAATTCATGTAAGTCTCTCCAAGACTTTCTGAAATCATCCTGTTGGTCATTTCTTACCAAACAATAATATTCCATAATATTCATATACCACAATTTATTTAGCCATTCTCCAATTGATGGGGATCCACTCAGTTTTCAGTTTCTGGCCTCTATAAAGAGGGCTGCCACAAACATTCTTGCACATACAGGTCGCTTTCCCTTTTTTAAAATCTCTTTGGGATATAAGCCCAGTAGTAACATGATTTAGCAGCATTCTTAATGAAAAGCAGGCAAAGTGAAAATAGAAAATTATTTCCTGAAGCTTAAAAATTAAAACTCCTAGGAACATTATAATCAAAATAAATGTCTTCTAGGTCAAAAGGAAAATAAAGCAAGCAGCCAGGAAAAAAGAGTTCAAGGATTGAGGAGCCAGTCAGGGTCATACCAGATTTAACAGCAGTCTTAAAGACCAGAATTGAGTAGAAACTGAATACAAATATTGGAATCAAGAAAAACACAAAAAGGGAAAATACACATTAGCAATCAGAAACTATAAAGATGAACTATTTACATTTTAATTATATGTGTCTCTTCAACCCTAATGTCTTCAGGGATGCCTTAGAAAGAATCAAATTTATTTATTTATTTATTTTTAATAATTCCTTTTTTTTTCATAACTTTTTATTGACAGAGCCCATGTCTGGGTAATTTTTTTTTACAACATTATCCCTTGCACTCACTTCTGTTCCGACTTTTCCCTTTCCTCCTTTCACCCCCCTCCCCGAGATGGCAAGCAGTTCTATACAAGTTAAATATGTCGCAGTGTATCCTAGATACAACATATGTGTGCAGAACCAAACAGTTCTCTTGTTGCACAGGAAGAATTGGATTCAGAAGGTAAAAGTAACCTGGGAAGAAAGACAAAAATGCAAGCAGTTTACATTCATTTCCCAGTGTTCTTGAAAGAATCAAATTTAAAATGAATAAAGTTTTCTTATTGTGTTTTTATAATCTTAGAAGAAATGAAAAAAAAGAGAAAGAATTGTACCCCAGAGTAGAGATAAGAGAGAAAAATGGGAGAACATATCAGAAGCAATGGTAGTAATTGATCACCATGCCTAAAGAAGATGAAATAGAATAGATGATAAAATAGCTTGTCTGGTTAGCTCATTTGGTTGTGATTCATGATCTGATCCAGGTAGCTAAAATAGACTTGGTAAGTCTAAAGTAACTATATCATCAATCAAGATGGTTCAACTCCAGAACAAGAGCTTCAAAGTAGAATGGATTAACAATCTACCTATTGACTACCAATCTAATATGGTAGTAGGCTAGGATGAGGAGGAAGAGTATAAGGGTGAGGGAAAACCAGAGAAAATGCCTGGAGTCAAGATATAGAGTTATATTTGAGGAACAGACAGAAGACCTGTTTCACGGGATGAAAGTGTATGGGGTGGGAAGTAAAATCTAAGAAAAATGGAAAGGTAGGAGGAGGCTAGGACATGACAAGCTTTGAATGACAAATAGAGAAATGATAAGCAGCTCTTGGAGTTTATTGAGTGTATTGGGGTGGAGAGGCAGGGCAGTATTGATATGATCAAACATGTAATTTAGGTAAAATCACCTGGTGCCTGAATGAAGATGGATTGGAATAGGGAAAGCCTCAAGGCAAGCAGACCAACCAGCAAGCTATTACAACAATTAAGCATGATGAAGTTATGGCAAAGGAGAGAAAGTACATATTTAAGACATATAGCTAGGGTAAAATCTATAGGCCGTGACAATGGATTGAAGATGGGGGTCGAGAGATAGTCTGGGATAACATCTGAATGACATCTGGATAACATCCCAGTCTGAGGGACTGGGAAGGGGATGTTGCCCTCTATAATTCCATTGGGGAAATTGAGGGATCAGGGAAGGATTTAATGGGAAAGAGTATGGATTTAATTGTGAATATGTTAAGTTTAAGATATCTACTGGATAGTCAATTCCAGATATCTGAAAGGCAATTGGAAATATGATATTGGAGGGCAGTTAAGAGATTATGGCAAGATGGATAAATTTGCAAATCATCAGCAAAGAGTTAGTATCTAAATCTATGGGAGCTGATAATATCACAAGAAGAGGTTTCAGGACAGAAATCTATTAGACATTTACATTCAGAGGAGATGATCTGGATAAGAATCCAGTAAAAGAGACTTGAGTAATGACCTGATATATAGAGGAACCAAGAGGAAGTAGTGTCCTGAAAAACCTAGAAACAATAGTAAAAACAACAGAGTGATCAATTGTGTCAAGGCTAGGAACAGGTCTAGGAAAATGAAGATTGAGAAAATGCCATTGAAGTTCACCATTAAGAGATCACGGTAACCTTTGAAAAGAAAAGTTTTGATAGAATGATAAGATCAGAAATTGGATTTCAAAGTGTTGAGAGAGATAAGAAAATGGAGGCATCTGTTGTGGTTCCTTTGAATGGAGTTTATTCACAAAGAGCAGAAAAGATATAGGACAGTACTAACCATTTTATTCTCTCTTACACCCTGAGATGACAATATGAATGATGAATAAGGTTAAGTGCTATAAGACAGAAGAAATGATAAAATTTTATTACCAGATAAAGGAATTTCAGAGTACTTTCCAGATGGCACTGGATACCCTTTCCAGCAATGGTTTTACTTTCAAAATTTCATATCCTCTCTTCATTAATAGCTATGCTAAAGGATTTGGAATACTCTTTGTCCTCATTGCCACTTTTAGATTCTCCCTCTACTGCCATCACTTAGTAACCTTCCCTCCTTTAATATTCACTCAATACATATTTAATACCCAACTAAGATTCCAATAACTATTACCTACCAACCTCCAAGATTCTCTCCTCTCCTCAATGAATTCAGTGCCTATGTCCATCATTGTATAAAGTTTAGCAGTATGTGTAGATTGGTGATCCTCAAAGGAGGAGATGTTGCTGAGTGATGGAAGTAGAAAGGAAAGCCTGAAGGTAGTAATAGGGAGAAAGAAGTATCACAATTTCTCCAACTCAACCAGTGAATCAAGAGCATGAATTGGAAAGGGTGACCTGAGAAGCTATATCAATGGGAGGGTGTCAAGTTCAGGGAGTATAAAAACATGAAAGAAGCATATTAAGGAAAATGTTCAAGATGAAAACCAGTTGTTTTGTTGTTATTGTTGTTGTTTTTTAATGATAGGACAAGCATTCCAAAGAACATAATAGAAGGGGTAGATCTCATCAGAGCTGAATATTTGGGAAGGGGTTGAATTGAGGAGGATAAGAATAAAAGAGTGGGAAGTTTAGAAAGGGAAATGCAGTTTGTATAATGACTGCTGGGGCAGCCATTAGGATGGACAGAGTTTGACTGGGTAAGAATTTGTTAATCATTGAGAGAAGTTCAGACAGATTAACAGCCCTAAGAGTTTAGCTTAAGTGGGGAGACTTTTCAGGCTATCAAGCTACAACGCAGCTGAAAAAGAGCAGAAGTGGGGAAGGTACCCACACAGAAACAAATTTAGGCACATAATTGGAGGGAAAGAATCCTCTCTTACTTTCTGAAGAAGCACATTGGAATAAAATTTCCCTCTTTCCCTAACAAGTTCAACAATCTAGTGTAGGGAATCATAATGTAATGTAATGGCTGCCTTCCCAGGGAGGTTGATATTAGAAACTATATTTGTGGTATTATAAGTTATTGAAAACTAGAGTTTTTTACTCATTCATTCACACACAAATCTTAGTAAAGTAGAATCACTTTTTGGAGATAAAACCCACCCAATTAATCCAATCAAGTTACAATAATGGATCTTAGGTCTAACAAAATATAAATGTTTTCTCTTAAATCATCAAGATAAAATACTGTCAAATTTATATTAGGTGGACTTTTCCTATTATTTCTAAATTAGATGGACTTTCCCTAAAAACAATTTGTTGATTACTATAAATCATACTCCTTCCAACAAGGAAAGTCTTTGTCTTTTTCTACAAAGGAAAAAAAAATTCCCATTCCTCAAAGTCAATTCCTTCCTGATGTTTTGAAGGTGCTGGATGAATTCATCAACTAGCTCGTGCCAATAAGGCAGGACAAGTCAAAGAAAGATTTTACTGCCATTTATTCACCCAGAATAAAGGCGGTACTGGATAATCATCTCTATAATAATGTATGTCCTACATAAATATCATTGGGTCCTTTATAGCATTCAGTTGCATAAGCAATTTAAAGGGGAGTGTTCAGTAGACTTTTATAGATAACAGGAGGGGAAGATAAATATTATCCCATGAGGAAAAACAGGAAACTAGTAGGTTAAAAAAACTGGAACTGTAGTTCAAGTCTCAAGCTTGATTTTGAAACCAGCAGGGTACATGATGTGCTTGCTTCAAGCAGATGACATCAGGAACTTCAAGATGGAGCCTAAGCCAGAGTTTTTCTTATCACAAGGAAAACTGAGATCTGAGGAAATTCTTTAATAGAATGTGGAGGAAACTCAAGCAACCAGATTGGAAGTTCAGAATCAAGACAACCAGTAAGCCTGAAGGTTACTATTTTACAAAAAAGGAGAATTCAGTTTCAATCATCAACAGTTTATTGCAGGTCTTTTAGGGTATAATGCTTAATGACAGAATATATCCACATTTTTTCAATTGACTAAAAAGTCATGGGCATTTTATTCACCAATGCCCCAGAGAAAATGGGAAAAATCATCATTTCAAGATGCTATACCAGAAGCAAGAAATGCACCTAGGATTCATCTTTTGCATCATCCAACTCCATTTCAATGTGCTCATCCCTGATTTTAATCTAGCACAACTGTTGACAAATATCATGAACTTGACTTGATTCAGGCCAGTTCCTTGGTAATTTAAGTCTGAAATTGGAATGAAACAAAGCACTCAGAATCTGCTTAACAATTAACAAGCAGAGATTTACTTAGTTATGACAGGAGAAGGACTTTCAGAGCAGGTGAAGGATATACATTGTCGGGGAATTTCTTAATCAAGTCCCTAGAGAAATCCAGAGAGAATCTTGCTCACCAGATGATCTACTTGACTAGAGGTCAAATAAATTGAAAGGAAAATAAATTTATTACTGTTCTAAGGGAGACCTCCTACTAGTAACAGCAACCCTTCCTCCCACCCCACCCCCAATGTACATATTTGGTTTATATAATAACTCTTCTAGCGTATACAACTAATGACTAGCATTCTGCTATATTTAACTGGATGATTTATTCTTCTGTACAAAGAAAGCTGATTAATGGTCTTACATGAATAGGAAGCTCATCAGTTTATTGTACAACCTACTTGCTTTATCAAATTTTTGGTGTGATTAGGAATCCTTTCCAAGAGAAAAGTTGTCATTTTATTTGAGCAAAAATGTTGATTGACTTTTACCCTTCCAATAGAGGCTAAAACACAGCTGAGTACAACTTCCACATTACTCCTGTTACTGAGCTATGGCCACAAACCTGAAGAAGAAATAGCAATCCCTTGTGGTCTAGATATTTTGTACCCAGTGGGCCATAAAGCTACAGTAGTTGTCTATATCAGTATCAAAGTAAATTTCAAAGATACTTTCAATATCTTTTAAAGAACAATTAGCCTAGTTTGCATTGGTATAGGGGAACTTAGAATTCCCACCATCAGGAGAAACAGGAAATTTGTAAAACTGATTCAAATTAAACCAAAAGGATTGTATTGTTCATGTTCACTGTTAATAGCTCAAAGCATCTTGAATAATAAGAATGTTAGTATAAAATAATGAGTACAAGTTATTAAGATACTTTATAGTCATTCTCCTAAAATAATCATGACATGGAAGGAAAGTATTTTTGAAGAAAACAATTTTTACAGAGAAAACAAAGCTGAGTGGAAAATCATGGTTTAATTTGTGTAGTCCATATGCTGAGGCAGCATATTGTAATAACTAGAAGATTATAAAAACATTGTTTCACAGTTTACCTCTGTTATATACTACCCATGTAACTCTACCCATTCCCATCATCTTCTCTCCAAATCCATTCTCACTGTAGTTCTTCAGAGACTATAGTTTTCCATGTCTTTCAGCAATATAACATCACTGGAACAATAGTGATATTAAAAAGAAAGTTCTTTGTTTCAAAAAGGGGCTTAGAGCCAATAAAATTACTTTGCAAATTATTAAAGGTACTCAATTTAGCCTACTATACTGTTCAATTCAGAGCCTCACCTATTCTTAATTTATAGTATTTGAGATAAACAATTAGATTAAGATAGGTGATAGTAATAAATGGATAGAGAAATGATAGAGACAGATAGGGATACTCATGAATAACTTTGCCAGGTTGTCTATCCAGCTATATATCAGTGATTGCTTTCTTTCATGTATTATCAGACCAGATTCTTTTGAATAGTTATGAATCCCATCCAAAAGACTGAAATGTTTTAGGGTTTAACTGAATCCATTCAATGTTATCCACAAACAGAAACATGATATATTTTCAATTTTTATTTTACAGTGGATCTCCTTATGGCTCACTTCATATTATTATATGGGATGTAACATGCTGCATATTTCAAAATAACTTATTGTTACAAATACTAACACCAATTGGATTTTCACTTCCCAATCCATGCAATCAAACTTCATTAATCAATACATACAAAACAATATAAATCAATCCCTCCAGAAACAAAACACCATTCCTAAAGGTCAGTCAATTAATCCAACTAATATTAAGTGATTACTATTTGCCAGGTACTGTGCCAAGATCTGGAAATACAGAGAAAGATAAAAGAAAAGTAATTCCTGCTCTCAAGGAGTTCACAGTCTATTGAGAGAGGCCACATGCAACAACTATGTATAAAAAAAGATACAGACAAGATAAATTGGGAACAGGATCTAATAATAATAATTATTATTATATAAAATAATAAACTGGTCAAATAGGGAAATGATTAAAATTAAAGAGTTCTGGAAAACGTATTTTGGGATTTGAGCTGAGGTGGGACTTTTACTGAGACTCAAGGGAAATAAGAAAATGTAGGAAGTAAAGATGAAGAGGGAGAGCGTTCTAGGTATGAAGGATAGCCAATAAAGATGTTCAAAATTGGGACATGGAGTACTGTGTTTGAAGAAGAGCAAGAAGACTAGTGTTACAGGACCAAAGAGTATGTGGAGAGAAATAAGGTATGTAAGAAAACTGAAAAGGTAAGAAAGTGACAAGTTACAAAGGGCTTTGAAAGTTAAATAGGATTTTATATTTGATCTTAAAAGTAACAGGGAGCCACTAGAGTTTGTTGAGTAGTGAAAATGACATCGAATGCATTTAAGGAGATCAATTTGACAGCTGGTTGGAGAATATGTTGGAGTTGGGAGGAATTTGAGCCAGGGAGATCAATCAGCTGGTTACTGAAATACTTCAGGAGTAAATTGATGAAGATTCGCACCAGGGTGATGGTAGTGTCAGAGGGATAAAATGTAAAGAGTATGTGAGAAAATTTATGAAAGTAAAGTCATCAAGAACTGACCACTAACTGAATATGAAAAATGAAAGATAGTGAAGAGTAAAATATGATTTGTAATCCTGGGTGATTGGAAGAACTCTCAACAATAACATAGAACTTAGGAAGAGGGAAAGGTTTGATCTGAGGAAGAAAATGAGTTCATTTCTGGACATATTTAGTGCAGGTTGTCTAAGGAAAACCAGTTATAGATAGTCAGAGATGTGAGAATGTAGTTAGGGAGACATTAGGGTTGGATAAGTATATTTGAAAGTCATTTGTATAGAAATGAAAAACCATGGAAGCAGGATGAGATCATCAAGTGATATAATTTGGAGGGAAAAGAAAAGAGGAAATAGTAATAGCCTTTGGGAGATCCCCAGTGTTAGCATTTGTAATGTGAATGAAATTCCACCAAAAGAAATAGAGAAAGTGCCATCAGATAAGTAAGAAGAGAACAAGGAGAAAAAAAGGGTCATGAAAAGCTGGAGAGAAGAAAATATCAAGCAGAAAAGGGGGAATGACAGTGATAAAGGCTATTGAGAGGTCAAGAATGATGATGATTGAGAAAAGGCAATTAGATTTGGCAATTAAGCAATCATCAGTAACTCTGAAGAGATTACTTTCAGATGAATAATAAAGTCATAAACTAGAATATAATCAGCAATATAAGTGAGTTGGGGATTTAAAACAAAGAACAATATGGAGTTGGATTGGTACAACAAAGAGTCAAAATGGGGCAAAAAGAGGAAGTGGCTAATGCTAAAGAGTTGACCAGCTAGAGAGTTGAGGGATCAAAGAATTGTAAGTTATGGTACAGATGAAAAACCTTCCTTTTTGGGAAGAAGAGAGAAATTATAGCCATACACTGAACTCACTGAGGAAAAAGAGGAGTAATATGGTGGAGGGGGAAGCAGTCAGTAGATAATGACTACCAAGATATTGTTTGGGTGGTAGATATGAATTGCATAAACTTCAAAGAAAGAGAGGTCACTGACTAATGGAGTTGAGGAAAGAACCTGGAAGTAGCGATGTGAAACAAGGAATATTTCAACTTCCTTGTCTTGATTAATGAGCTGAGGAGAATAAATGAAAGTACAGCCTGTACTGGAAAGACTGTCATCTGGGGAGAAGTAGATTTCAGTAATATCTAGTAGATGGAAGGAAGGAGAAATGAAAAAATTTAGGAAGAAGGAAACTTTGTTGCTCATGAAACAGTCATTCCAAGAAAACTGGCTGATGTTTGATGAAACATTAGTGTAGGAGAGTTGAGGGGAGATAAGAATAAGGAATTAGGTGATGGAAAGAGTGGGGAATGGGATTTGGAAATTTATCTTTAGAGATTTAGAATCATTGGGGAGTGAAAGATATGATAAAATATAAGAATGTTCATCATTAAATTCTTAATTTAAATTGCCAATAAGTCTGGAGGCAAATGCAACATGAAATGGGAGCAACATGGTCAGATGGAAGGCCCTACTTCACTATGCCTCTTTCCTCCAAAGGGTAGAGATCAGTCAGAAAAAGGGACAAGCAAGAGATGGAGGTGGAAGTTCGGTATTCTCCAAAAGTCTATTATATTTAACTTTTCTTTTTTTATTGTTATAGCTTTTTATTTACAAGATAAATGCATGGGTAATTTTTCAGCACTGACAACTGCAAACCTTTTGTTCCAAAAGTTCCCCTACTTTTAGAACCCTCTTTCCCAGATGGCAGGTAGACCAATGCATATTAAATATGTTAAAGTGTATGTTAAACACAATATATGTATACATACCCATACAGTTATTTTGCTGCATAAGAAGAATCAGACTTTGAAATAATGTACAATTAATCTGTGAAGGAAATAAAAAGTGCAGGTGGACAAAAATAGAAGGATTGGGAATGCTACCGTTTTCCCCCAATAATAAGACACTGTCTTATTATTTTTTTGGATAGAAAAACGCCAGAGGGCTTATTTTCAGGGGAGGGCTTATTTTAATGAACATTGATAGCAATTTTAATAAACAGGTAAATGTGAACCAAAAAAAGTACCTTTATTCAATAATGATCATGTCATCTTCTTCAACAACATCGTCATAAGTGTCCATACCCTGAATTCCGTCCTGGATGTCTTGTGCCTCTATTTCCTTCAGAAGAAGTGGACCCAATCTGTCATGTCCAGCAATATAGCTCTCTTTAAATGAACATGTCTTGTCCAGGTAACCTGCTCATAGTGCCTTGGCGACACAACTGTCAGTAATTTTATCCCATGACTTCTTCACCCAAGTCATGACTTCTTACAGATAGGGCTTCACAAAGTTTCCACGCTGATTTCTTTCCATTCTATTTTCAATGTAGTCATTGACTTCCATGCGCAAATGGTCCTTGAATGGCTTGTTTATTACAATATCAAGGGTCTGGAGATAGGCAGTCATTCTTGCAGGAATCATTACTTGATCTATTCTTCTCTCTGCAAGGAAGTTCTTCATTTCTTGAGCACGGTGAGTGCTGGCTGAGTTCTTCTTTTATCCTCCATCAGGCCCCCTCACTCCCGCTTACATACCAGGTTTTTATGTTGTCGTGCCTCAGCTTTCCTCCGAGGCACTGCTCTCAATGGCGCCAGCAAGCAAATCACTGGGGAAGAACAGGATGAGCTTCTTGCAGCTCTGATTGGATACAGCTCGGAGCACGGCGTGCGTTTTACCCAAGGGGGGGGGGGGGAAGGAGGAGACGGTGCATACAGAGGGTACTGTAATGTAGCGTGTAGCACAGGGGATCACCTTCATTACAGTAGCAATCTCAATAGGACTTATTTTCGGGGGAGGGCTTATTTTAGAGGAATCTTACACAGTAAGGGGAGGGCTTATTTTCGGGATAGGTCTTATTATCGGGGAAACACAGTATGTAGTGGTTCACACTCATTTCCCAGAATTCTTTCACTGGATGTAGCTGGTTTTATTCATTATTGAACAAATGGAGCTGATTTGGTTCATCTCATTGTTGAAGAGAGCCACATCCATCAGGATTGCATATCTAACTTTTCTAAAATTTTATTAAGTCTTTTACTTTGGGGGGGCAGGTCTGGAAGAAGAATTTTAAGGCTTTTCTTTATTTTTCCATATAATTTATTTAACTGTTCTTTTAAATTTTAGTTTCTATGTTGTTTGGTGTATATATGTCTAGAATTAATATCAATCCATTGTCAATAGTTTTTCCACCAAGAAATTTTTGTCTTTTAATTAAAACTATTTTGCTGTTACTTTGTCTAGAATCATAATTGATATCCCTGCCCTTTCTACTTTGACTGAAGAATAAATTCTGTTTCAGTTTTTTAACTGTGTATCTTTCTCTTTCAATGTGTTTCTCTTAAATAACATTGTTGTATTCTAGTTCTATAATTGTATTCTAATCTATAATTCTATTTTCTTGTATTTTATGGATGAGTTCATCCTATTCACATTCACAGTTATGAGTGTTAATTGTGCATTTCCTTTAATCTATATTCTAATACTTTTCCTTTTCTTTGTTTATTGTCCTTTCTTAAGAATCTTTTCTTGTTGCTTTTGATTAATCCCTCCCTTAATCTGCTATCCCTCTAATTCTCCCTCCTTCCTATTTTGCTGCTGAGTAGAATGTGAATAGTTATACTTTATCATTATTTATTTGTACTTCTCTTAAGTACTATGAATTTGAAATTTTCTATACAACTATGATTTTTCCTTTAAGAATGCTTTGTAGCCCTCTACTTCAGTAAAAGACATTTTTCTCCTTTGGATTATACTTAGTTTTGCCAGGAAAGTAATTCTTGGCTGTAAGTCTATGTTCTTTGCCTTCTGAAATAATGTGTTCCAAGTTCTTTATTTCTTTACAATAGTGGGTGCCAAGTTCTGTATGATGCTGATTATAGCCCCTTGGGAGTTGAATTCTTGAAATCTTACTTGCTTCTTGTGGTAATTTTTCTTTGGCATGGAAATTCCAGATTTGAGCTATCATATTCTTGGTAATTCTTGGATTGAAGTTTTTTTGTTTGTTTGTTTTGTTTTGTTTTTTAAATAGGTAACTGATGAATTCTTTCTATTTTTACTTTGCACTCTGGTTTTCTCTTTTAAGATTTCCTGAAATTCAATTTCTAGGCTTTTTTTTTTTTTGCCCTGATATTCAAGTAGTCCAAAGATCCTTAGATTTTTTTCTCTTTTTATCTGTTTTCTTAGTTGTTTTTGCTATGAGATCTTACAGTTTCTTCTCTGTTTTTCATCTTTTGACTTTGTTTTAATATTTCTTGTCTCAGGAAATCATTGGCTTCTATTTGGTACATTTTAATTTTAAAAGAGTGTATTGATCTGGCATAGTTTTTTATAACTCTTATAATAAGCTGTTAATTGCCTATTTGATTCATTCATATCTTCCATTTCTTTTTTCTTTTCCTCTAATTTCTTATTTCATTTATAAAAATAATTTTAAATTCTGGCTCTAAGTCTTCCAAGATTCCAGTTTAATTTGTACCCCATCTGTGTTTTAATCTGAGTTTTTGTTTATAGATATTTGAGTCATTATCTTCTATATTTGTGTCTTTAGCTTCCCTGTCACCATAATAACTTCTTATGATGCATTTTTATTTGGTCTGCTCATTCATTCAGTCCATCTATTTCTTGACTTCCACCATTGATTTTTGGGGTGGCCTCTGGGCAGTTCTGTAGAGAAGTTTGAGACTTGTCCTGATGCTTCCTTGGTTTCTTGCTGCTTTCTTGCTCTCTTCTAATAAGAAGGGCTCTCTGTTGCTCTCCCTGATTATTAGGCAGATTTCTGACTAGGCTAGAAACTGGAACTGAAATACTAATGTTCTTGATATTGATTCGGTACAAATGATGAGGCTAGTGGAAAAGAATTGAAGTAGGGAATCCCCTCTAATTGACATAGGTCCAATACAAAAGAATTCACGAACCTGAAAAGTCTGAATGGCAGAAAAGGAAAGTTTATTGTTCAGTAAGAAAGAGTTGTCTTAGTGGGCAAATTCTTAATGAGGAATTTGGCAAGAGATGGATGACAAGTCATGATTATATGGGATACATCTTGGCCTAGGGCTGGCAGCTGTCTGGACTAATCAATAAAGGACCATCAGACAGAGATCTCCAATTAAATAAAATTTTGATGAAATCCAGACCATCCCCAAAAGATTCAATGGAGTGTGATTTGACCAAGATCTCCAATTGAATGACAGCTTAACTTGGGAAAGGTTTGTCTGGAAAGTATGCTTTCCCAGGGTTTGGGAGTATCCAGGGCTCCCCTCAAAGGTTACATCATTTTTCCCCAAAAGAGCTCAATTTACATCATTTTCAGAACCGCACTGCTACTATTTTACCATCCTTGGGCATAAATCCCCTCCTTTGTCTATGCTGGATCTATGAGCCAGAACTGGATAGTAAGCAATTAAAGTTACAAATTGGCATCTTTTCTCATATTCTGTTGCATGCAGATTGATGATCTACATGATATGGGACCTCCTCTTGCTCTGCTACATGGCTGCTGTTGTTTTTTCAGGGAATTAGAGAATTCCATTCAGTTTTGCTCCTGGCCAAACCTCCTTTCCCAGTGTCTCCGTAACTCCATCTCCCTATGCTGATATAGACTGGGGTAACTTTTTCTTTGATTTTTCTCATCAGGATTCAATTTGTTACTTTTTCTAAATTTATTTAGAAAATTTATTGGGGGTAGAGATTTAGGAGAAGGACTTGTTATATTTCTTCCAGCTTTTCTGCCATCTTCGGTCTGGTGTACTTTATAAAAATTTGTGGAAGAGGCATGGTAAATGAACTAGGCTGTATTTCTTCCTAGCACTTTGCCATCTTAACTATGCTTCTCATCTTTTTTTTTTTAATTTTTATTTAATAATTACTTTATATTGACAGAATCCATGCCAGGGTAATTTTTTTTTTTACAACATTATCCTTTGCACTCGTTTCTGTTCCAATTTTTTCCCCTCCCTCCCTCCACCCCCTCCCCTAGATGGCAAGCAGTCCTTTATATGTTGGATATGTTGCAGTATATCCTTATGCTTCTCATCTTAACAAGTACTTCTCATCAAAATATATATTGAAAGTACACAATATGAGGTCCAGAATTAGGGAAGAGAGAAAATCTGTCTTCCAGGCACAGAACTCATTGAATAAAGAAGGAAAATGTCCTGGAGGTCTGACAAGAGCTACTGGAAATTTGATGGGGTGATGAGCATGTATTAAATGAACCTTAAAGAATGAATATTTATTAAGTGATGATAGTAGAGAGAGAGTCTGTAAATGGAAATAATAGAGAGTAATGAGTAATTCAGTTCTCCCTCCTTGACCAGTGAGTTTGGGAGTACGAGTAAAGTGTGACTATCACTGAAAAGGGTAGTCAAGAAGCTAGTATCATCATGAGAGAGATAGAGTTCTATAAGTAAGAGAACATGGTGGAATGAGAAGGGAAAGGGGTAAAAAGGAAAAGTAGTTTGCTTCAGTAAGTGCCTTTCATATCAGTGTCCCTGACAAAGTTCCTCTATGTCTAGCCAGAAGCATGTAAATCTATAGAGGTAGCATTCTGGCGATTCAACTATCTGCATTCTCAAGCAAAAAGGGTACTCAAATCCGTGAGTGAAGGGAACTAGAAGTCAGTTCTCATAGTCACTTAAAAGTAGATTAATGGTTAGGACTTCCAGGTTTTTTATGACTCTGGCTAAGGATGTGTACAAGTTACATCTAAGTTCTGATTAGTGATCAATTATTTGAACTTATGATGAAAGAAAATTATTAAAATTAAAATCAATGACCAGTGCTTACTAGTTGTTTACCAAATTTGGAACATATCCACAGTTCATTAGTAGTTGATCAAATTCAAAACACATATGCCATAACACATTTATTAGAAAAAATAAATTTACATAACAACTACTTACTTGCACAATGATAGATTACAGCAAAATAATTATTCATCCTAAATTAATATGTATATTCCCAATATGAGAGCTCTTAAATAAAATACAATATTGACACATGCATGGAAGATATCCATTTGGTGGAGAACCTTCAAGTAATGTATTTACATACTGAATCAGTTTTTAATAAGAATGTGTATTACGGGTTTGTTTTATTATTACCTATGTTTTTCCAGTTAAATGTTGGTTAAAACAAAATATTATCTACTGTGTAATATTAATTGCAAGAGCCTCCACTTCTTTCTAATATCCACATCAAGAAGAATATTCAGTGTGTATGTGGAATATTTTCAATAAAATTTTTATACAATTGGGAATGTAGATATGTGGATCATTAATTATTTTTTTCTTGGTGATTTTTTATGTCACTAATAAGATGGATCTATAAGCCAGAATTGGGTAATAAGCAATAAAATTGCTAACTGGCATCCTCTTTGAGTTCCTTGATAATCCCTCAATCATCTTAAAATTATGTATTTTTGACTTCTATTCTATATAACTATTATCAAGATAGTAGATTATTCATTTTCTCTGGACCATTGTAACCATTCCCAAAAAATAAATAAAAAGGAATTATGTACCAATTAGAAATTAAATTTCTAGAATAAAGAAGAATGAACCCATGATAAGGTCAAGGTAGCAATACCTAGTTTGAAATAAACATGTACAGATTTACAATGGCCATCCTCTTTGCCAAAAGGAAAGTTTGTTTAGGAGAAGAATTTACAGACAATATAAGAGATAAAATAGGCATCAGAAGTGACAAATATGAAAGAGGTGAGAGAGCATGTAATTAACAAGGAAAAGGCAAATTCCCCAGGGGAACTCATAATTAACTCCATATGAAGTGGAAGTAAGTTATTGTCCAGCAGATTAGATCCATAGTTATTTGGCAGGCTAGCAAAAAAAAAAGGGGGGGGGGGACTTTGAGGAGGGAGAGTAACCTCATAATGAGCTTAGTCCTAAAGAGAACTTAGAGCAAAGATCTTCTTCATAAGCAGATCCTTTATAGGGGAAATATAGCTCCTTTATAGGGGAAATATAGCCTTGGGAGTTTCCCAAGAGGAAAGACATGATTGGCTAAAATAACAGGAAGTGATAATGAGGAATGTTGTAGGGGATGTGGGAAAACTGGGACCCTAATACATTATTGGTGGAGTTGTTAAGTGGTCCAACCATTCTGGAAAGCAATTTGGAACTATGCCGAAAGGGCTATCAAAGTGTGCATACCCTTTGATCCAGCAATGTTTCTACTGGGCTTATATCCCAAAGAGATCTTAAAGGAGGGAAAGGGACTCATATGTGCAAAAATGTTTGTGGCAGCCCTTTTTGTAGTGGCAAGAAACTGGAAACTAAGTAGATGTCCATCAGCTGGAGAATGGCTGAATAAGTTATGGTATATGAATGTTATAGAATATTATTGTTCTGTAAGAAATTATCAGAAGGATGATTTCAAAGAGACCTGGAGAGACTTACATGAACTGATGCTAAGTGACATGAGCAGAGCCAGGAAATCATTGTACACAGTAATAATAAGATTATACAATGATCAATTCTGATGGATGTGGCTCTTTTGAACAAGGAGATGATTCAAGCCAGTTCCAATGATCTTGTGATGAAGAGGGCCATCTACACCAGAGAGAGGACTATGGGAACTGTATGGATCATAACATATCTTTCCACTCTTTTTGTTGTTGCATTTTATTTTCTTTCTCATTTTCTTTCCTTTTTGATCTGATTTCTCTTGTGCAACAAGATAAATCTAATATATGCATACATATTTATACAATTAACATATATTTTTACCATGTTTAACATATATTGAATTATTTGTATCTAGGGGATGGGGGGAAAGGGAAGAGAAATTGGAAGACAAGGATTTGCAAGGGTCAATGTTGAAAAAATTATCCACGCATATGTTTTGAAAATAAAAGGCTTTAATAAATAAAAATAAAAAAGGGTAAAGGCAAAAACTCAAGAGGGAGTGGGAATCAAGAGGAGATCAAGTGCCAGAGAATTCAAAGGTGGGGGAAATCAAGGAACAAGATTGAATGCACCTGACAAACTGGGTCCTAGACCTGTCTAAAGACACGCTAAAGATCTCAAAGGTTGTTTAGAGATGCATAGAGGTTTTAAGGGATTAGCAAAGGAATTCCTTCCTCACAATCATTCTGTACCAACTGGATAGTCTGAAAACTGGTTTTATCTGATAATTGCCAGATGAGCTTCTTCCTGACAGGAAAAGATAGTCAGTTTACATCACCAGAAAAGATAAAATCATTATAAATTAATACACCAAAAATGTATAAATATTAAAATATTCACGCAACAACTCTTGCCTACTTCCAGCTTCTATGGTTAATAGCACAAGCTAACTTAAATATTTATGACTGGGTCTCATTTTGGAATTCATACACATATATCTCTACTGTGGAGATTCTTACAAAGCAGTCATCATGATAAATCACATGAATATGAGGAAGAAAAGGGGTGCTAAAAAAAAAAAACCCTGCCTTTTGACCATGACCTGAGAGACCTGCAGAAACCCTCCTTCAAATAACCTTTGTGCCTTTTCTTCCTGTGTGGGATAGTAGCAACCATAAAAAAAAAAAAAAAAAAAAAAAAAAAAAACAGACCTTCCAGGTAAGAAAAAGCAAAAAGGGATTTATTATGATAAAGGGCAAGAGAAAGGGCAACTACTAAGCTTTTTAGCTACAGCTCAACTTATTATTGCAAAGTCTCAAAGCCAGATTCCCATGAGAGATCTTCATTCAGTGTTGGAGTTCAAATGTTGGGGTTCTTGTTCTTCTCAAAACGCAGCCAGTTTAGCTTAGGGCCCTCCGAATATCTCCAAATCCAAAGATTCTGTCCTTCAGCCTCTGCCTCTGCTTTCTTCAGCCTCCAACCAGCACAGAGATGGAATGAATCTTTTGTTTCCTTCTCTTGGAGCTCAGCTAGCTTTCTGGTGAGTCTTTCAGACCAGCTTGGTCTCAGTGGGGGGCGTGCAGGAGCCCAGCCACCTACCACAGTGGTGTGAGATGAAGATGAATCTGGTTGTCCACTGAACTCTCACTCGTAGCTTTATCCTTTGAAAACTCTTCGTCTGCCACCAGCCAGCCAAGTGGAATATATTCTGCCTTGCCTCGGAGAGAGGGCTTCTGGCGTAATTCCGCAAAGTGCTCTCTGTCTACACCAGAGTCGCTCCTCTCCAGTCCAGCTGAACTCTCCTCTGCGACCAGCCAGCCAAGTGGAAAATGTATTCTCGAATAGCTCTCTCGCCTTATATGTGAATCTTCTGAGAGAATGGGATTATAGGTTTTCTCCCATAGTGCTCTTTGGCCCAAAGAGCTTTAAGGGAGGTGTGAACTCCCTTGAAGTTAGAAAGTTTACTTTGTGAAGCTGGCATACTTGTGAACTCCAATGAGTAAAGGTGTGAACACAAGCCTTGTATTAATTAGTTCTACTTAGTACCTTGTTTCAGGTTCTGCCCAAAACATCTTCTTGTAAGATTAGATCAACTCTAATTAGTTAGCAGTTTG